>NC_088894.1:11290000-13690000 GCF_037157495.1 Lathamus discolor | reverse complement strand
TCACGTAACGATTGCCCGATGTCCCCCACGGAGCTGCAGCCCCTTCGGGGCTCGTCCCCATCCCCTGCTCGCAGCAGTTCTGGAATTCTGGGGTGACGTCACAGCTGGCGTTACAATGGCAACTGCCCGTGCCCAGGCAACAACACAGACCTTCACCCCTGAACCCACACTTTTCCCCTGCTCCCACCTGTGTCCGCCAGTCCCTTCTGCCGTGCTCCTGTTCTGCCCTTCCGCCCTGTTCCTGTTCTGCCCTTCTGCCCTGTTCCTCTTCTGCCCTTCTGCCCTAGTGCCAGCCCTTTCCGCTTGTTCCCATCCCTATTGCCTTGTGCCCTGCCCCTCGGACGTGACTCGGTGCCACGAAATGCAGCCCCAGAAGAAATCCATCCCTGTCCTGCTGGTGGCCGCGCTCAGCCCTTGCGGAGGCGAGGACGCGAAGGGCTGCCTTCGTAGAGTAAGGAGCCGGTGGGTGCCGAGGCAGGCGCGGGGCCGGGTCTGTGCCCTGGCCCCGCAGGCAGGGAGCACGGCCGCTCACCCCTGCCCTCTCTCCTCTGGCAGGTCCTCAAGCCGCTACCGCCCCGCAAGGTGCTGAAGCGCAGCCGGCAGAGGATCCTCCAGCTGCACGCGCCAGCCTGCCAGAGCTGGTGGGTGCTGCTGCACAAGGAGCCCCCGGCCTCCCGCCAGCTCCTGCTGGGGACATGCCCAGGGCCCCAGTGCTCCCCGCCTCTGCCCGGGCAGCGAGAGGGGACCGGGGTACCCAGAGCCCTGTCCCACAGCTGCGCTCCGCTGCTCTGGGCAGCGCCAATGCACTCTTCTGCTTGCCTTTTGCCGTAGGCTGTTCCAACAGATGCGCAAGCTGGAGGAAGAGGCCGCCAGCAGGACCCAAGTGGGGCTGCAAGTGCAGCCGATGGAGGTGGATGAGAAGGTGGAGGAGGTGGAGGCAATGGAGGTGGATGTGGAGGAGGAGGAGGCAATGGAGGTGGATGAGAAGGTGCAGGAGGAGGCTATGGAGGTGGATGTGGAGGAGGATGAGGCGATGGATACCAACTGATGAGTGGTAAGGCAGCACGTGCCCCCCATCCACTGCTGGCAGTCAGGGTGGGTCGGCTGCTGCCGCCCTGGGGCTGGGGCTGCGTGCGACGGCGCTGATACGGGGACACGGTGCCCGGTGGCCACATCCTGGTGGCACAAGCACCGCCACCGCGCTGCCCTGCGCTGCCTTGGGGACACGCGAGCCGAGGCTGATCGCGTAGAGCCCGGCTCCCAGCCCCAGCCAGGGCTGAGCCCCACGGCAGAGCCCCGCTCTGCCCAGCCTGTGGCAACACTATGACCATCAGTAGCCTCACTGAAATGACCTTGTGCTTCTTCCTTCCAGGGCTGGTGGAGGTGGAAGTTTTGCGGGCAGCGTTTGGAGGAGTTTGTTTTAGAAGAGTTGTTTTTCGTAGAAGATTGCCGTTGTTTGAGAAGATTGTTGTTTTTTCCATAGGAGTTGTAGGTTTAGGTAGCATAGGTGTAGGTTCAAGAAGAAGAGTTGTAGCTGTAGGTAGAATAGGCGTAGGTTTAAGAAGAATTGTTTTACTTTTAGGTAGAATAGGTGTAGGTTTAAGAAGAATTGTTTTACTTTTAGGTAGAATAGGTGTAGGTTTAAGAAGAATTATTTTACTTTTAGGTAGAATAGGTGTAGGTTTAAGAAGAATTGTTTTACTTTTAGGTAGAATAGGTGTAGGTTTAGGTAGAGTAGTTGTAGGTTTAGGTAGAAGAGTTGTATTTTCAAGAAGAACAGTTCTTTTTGATTGTATATTGTTGGTTGATTCGTAAATACATTTCTTGCCGTTTTTCTGACCCAGTCTCTCTTTGTATTTACTGCGATCCCACGTGGCTTTGGCAGACAAGTGGTTTCCACTTGCCCTGGGTTCCCAGAGCTGGAGTGGGCATGGGAGCTGGAGCTGGCTGCTGGGGCACCCCAGCTCTCCTCATGTGGGCTCCCTGCCCTGGCAGGGCGGCTCTTTCGGGCTCTCTGCAGCTGTGGGCAGGGCTGGGCACGGGCGAGGGACCCAAGGTGAGGGTGCTCACACAGACTCCTTGGCGGCTGCAGGGCACCAGGTCTGGTGCTGCCATTGGGCACAGCCTGTGGAGAGCTGACCAAAGCTTCTCGGGCTGCTCCTCAAGCTGGGGGAAGCACGGCCACATACGAGGGATCAGCCATGGAATCACAGAATCACAGCGTGCCCAGGTCGCTGCGGGAGCAGCCTGCACCCGGCATCCTCTTGGATGCTGCTGCCCAAACCAAGCATTTGACCTCCTTCCGTCCCTTCCTCCCAGTGAGTCACAGAATCACAGAATCCCAAGGGTTGGAAGGGACCTCAAAAGATCATCTAGTCCAGCCCCCTTGCAAGAGCAGGGTAACCTACAGTACATCACACAGGAACTTGTCCAGGCGGGCCTTGAATATCTCCAGTGTAGGAGACTCCACAACCCCCCTGGGCAACCTGTTCCAGTGCTCTGTCACTCTTACAGTAAAGAAGTTCTTCCTGATGTTAACGTGGAACTTCCTATGCTCCAGTTTACACCCATTGCCCCTTGTCCTATCACTGGATATCACTGAAAAAAGCCTAGCTCCATCATCCTGACACCCACCCTTTACATATTTGTAAACATTGATGAGGTCACCCCTCAGTCTCCTCTTCTCCAAGCTAAAGAGACCCAGCTCCCTCAGCCTCTCCTCATAAGGGAGATGTTCCACTCCCTGAGTCATCTTTGTGGCTCTGCGCTGGACTCCTTCAAGCAATTCCCTGTCCTTCTTGAACAGAGGGGCCCAGAACTGGACACAATATTCCAGATGCGGCCTCACCAAGGCTGAGTAGAGGGGGAGGAGAACCTCTCTTGACCTACTAACCACTCCCTTTCTAACGCACCCTAAGATGCCATTTGCCTTCTTGGCCGCAAGAGCACATTGCTGGCTCATGGTCATCCTCCTATCCACCAGGACCCCCAGGTCCCTTTCCCCTTCGCTACTTTCCAGCAGGTCAACCCCCAACCTGTACTGGTCCATGGGGTTGTTCTTCCCCAGATGCAAGACTCTACACTTGCCCTTGTTAAATTTCATCAAGTTTCTCCCCGCCCAACTCTCCAGCCTGTCCAGGTCTCGCTGAATGGCAGCACAGTCCTCTGGTGTGTCAGCCACTCCTCCCAGTTTTGTGTCATCAGCAAACTTGCTGATGGTGCACTCAGTTCCCTCATCCAGGTCATTGATGAAAATATTAAACAGCACCGGTCCCAGCACCGACCCCTGAGGAACTCCACTAGTCACAGACCTCCAGCTAGATTCTGCGCCATTGACCACAACTCTCTGCCTTCTTCCTTTCAACCAGTTCTCGATCCACCTCACTACTTGATCGTCAAGCCCACACTTCTTTAGCTTATCTATGAGGATGCTGTGGGAGACAGTATCAAATGCCTTACTGAAATCAAGAAAAACTACATCTACCGCTCTACCATCGTGCCTCCACCTAGTCACTTCCTCATAGAAGGCTATAAGGTTGGTCATACATGACTTCCCCCTCATAAAACCATGTTGGCTGTTCTTAATGACCCCCTCATCCTTGATATGCCTAGTGATGGAGTCAAGAATAAGTTGTTCCATCACCTTTCCAGGGATGGAGGTAAGGCTGACCGGTCTATAATTACCCGGGTCCTCCTTCTTGCCCTTCTTATAGACCGTTGTGACCTTTGCCATCCGCCAATCCTCAGGCACCTCGCCCGTTTCCCACGACTTACCAAAGATGATGGAGAGTGGCCTAGCAATGACCTCCGCCAGCTCCCTCAGCACCCGTGGGTGCATTCCATCTGGACCCATCGATTTACAGATGTCCAGATTGCACAGCTGTTCCCTAACCCAATCCTCATCTACCAAAGCAAACTCCTCCTTTGTCCTGACTCCTTCTGGGGCTATAGAAATACGGGTCCCTTTGGTCCCCATCCCGCAGGGTGTGAAGAAGGTCTGGGGCCAGAGGTGCTTTGGGATACCAGATGTTGGCGGCTGCAGCTGGAGCCAGGCTCACCCGCCGCTGCTGTCCTGTGGGACCCTGCAAGCGGGGAGGGAGGGGGAGCTGCCAGCAGGAGAATGGCAGCGGGCAGGGGCAGCCGCTGCGTGCATGAGGTGTGCATGCAAATGCACACGGGGACACGCGAGCTCAAGGTGCAGAGCTGCTGCAGACCCCTCCTCAAGCAGGCAGCCCCGGACACACGCTGCTGGCACCGCACCTTGTGCTGCCCTCGCAGCCTTCGCTGCGCATGGGGCGAAGCTTCTCGCACGCGCTCAACCTTGTGAGCCAAGCTGGTGCACATGGCTGGCCAGGGCTGCATTCCAGCCCCAAGGACACATCCCAACTGCAGCACATGAGCACTGCTACCGTCGCTCAATGACTTCTTGTGGGACAGGGAAGGAGCAAAGGAGATGGTCCTGGCCCCGTGTGGTTGGCCAGAGCAGCCTTCACCCGTTTTATTGATTACTTAAGCACCAAAGTGTGTCTCTGTCATCTCAGGGCCTCACGTAACGATTGCCCGATGTCCCCCACGGAGCTGCAGCCCCTTCGGGCCCAGGGATGGAGGTAAGGCTGACCGGTCTATAATTACCCGGGTCCTCCTTCTTGCCCTTCTTATAGACCGGTGTGACCTTTGCCATCCGCCAATCCTCAGGCACCTCGCCCGTTTCCCACGACTTACCAAAGATGATGGAGAGTGGCCTAGCAATGACCTCCGCCAGCTCCCTCAGCACCCGTGGGTGCATTCCATCTGGACCCATCGATTTACAGATGTCCAGATTGCACAGCTGATCCCTAACCCAATCCTCATCTACCAAAGCAAACTCCTCCTTTGTCCTGACTCCTTCTGGGGCTATAGAAATCCGGGGCCCTCGGGGAGAGTCTGCAGGAGTAAAGACAGAGGCAAAGAAGGCATTCAGCACCTCTGCCTTCTTTATATCCTCTGTCTCCAGGGCACCCACTTCGTTCAGCAGTGGGCCTATATTGCCTCTTGTGTTAGTTTTATTTGCTATGTATTTGAAGAAGCCCTTTCTATTGTCTTTAACCCGACTAGCAAGATTGAGTTCCAAGGAGGCCTTAGCTGTCCTAATTGCCTCCCTACATCCTCTAACAACTGTCCTATATTCCTCCCAAGCGGCCAGCCCCTCCTTACATAATCCATAGATTCTCCTTTTCCACTTGAGTTTGCCCAGCAGCTCCTTGTTTAACCATGCCGGTCTCCTAGATCCCTTACTTGATTTCCTACTCATTGGGACGCTCCGATCCTGAGCTTGGAAGAAGCGGTCCTTGAATGCTAACCAACTATCTTGAGCCCCTTTACCGCCTAGTACACTTTCCCATGAGACTTCCCTTAGCAGTTGACTGAAGAGGCCAAAGTTGGCCCTTCGGAAATCCAGAACTGTGGCTTTGCTAGGTATTCTATTCCTCCCACACAGGATCCTAAACTCCACCATCTCATGGTCACTGCAGCCAAGGCTGACATTGACCGTCACCACTTCGACCAAACCCTCCTTGTTGGCGAGTACTAAATCTAGCAGCGCTGCTCTCCTAGTTGGTACGTCCACCATTTGCATTAAGAAATTATCGTCAATGCACTCTCTCATTTCACATGATCCTCTAAAGCAGCCTTTTATATTTCTTCTCACATATTTGGTGTACCCAACATTATGGATAGTCTCACCAGAAGCAGATGACAACAGTAACGCCTCCTTACCTTAACAAGAAGCATCTCCTTTGATACACTCTAATCACATTCATTAGTTTTCCCATTCAGCACAGGATGGCCAGCGATCATCCTGTAGCCTGCTGTGTGTTTTGTCTGGAGGCAGGGAGCGTAGTTGGGCTAGATAGATTATCATTGAGAGATCCAGTGAGAACACTACAAGATAAGTCTTAATGACTACATTCTGCTGAGCTTGCCAGGAAGTGGTGTGACTTTTGGAAAGGCAGAGAGGAATTAACTGCAGTATTTAGGTACAAAACCTAACTGACGTTTACCTCAAGAGAAAAGGAAAAGGAAAGAAAACTGACCATGGAGATACTGCAGATGAAATTAGGGCAGGAACTGAAACCCAAGACAGGTGAAATGTGTGGCTGTCATTTTGCAATGGATCTTCTCTCTTCTGAACTGGAAAACTTTCAGTGATAGCAGCAGACTATCTTGAAGAAGCTTCTCTATTTTAATCAGGCTTCTTTTAGCACCTGCTGAAATCTCAGAGCTCAGGATTGGCTTAAACACAAATGAAAAGGGCCCTGTGGCATGTATTCCTTGACAACAATCTGTTCTCCTCACCTCATAGAGTGTAATGATGCCATTTGTCTCATTTGGAGGCTTCCACTGAACATAGATCTTCTCTTCAAAAGGTCCTCCCTGGATGGATTCCAAGGGAACAGGTCCAGGAACTACAGGAAAAAAAAAAAAAACAAACCACCAAAAACCTGTGTGAGAAGCTCCCACAGCTCCAGCTGCACACGCATCAGAAGACACCAAAAGGCACCAGACATGAACTCAGAGCTCAAAATAGCTAAATAGATATAATAAAAACCCCACAAAAACCTCAAGGCACCATCATTGCCAAGGTTCAAACCATATGAAAGGCCTGTTCTTAACCGATGGTTCAAATAGGAACACCCTCATCTAACCATTAAGTGATAAATAAAATCAGAATGCATGAAAGTATAAAGCTAATTTCAGTATGTCCTTATTCAAGCGCAGCACAACAGCAGCAGGGAATTAATGTGTCCTTCTCCTCCCACACAATAAAGTTCTATCCCCCTAAACAGCCAGATTGCACCTTGGCATAAAGATGCTACTGGGCTGCACACCTTTATCAATATGAAAGATTGATTTCCTCAGTAAAGTAACAATGCAAAATTTATATTTCATTATGGCTACAAGGCCAGCTAAAAAATCCACTTACTCAAGCAAAACTTGAATGCTGTGGAAGGTAACTAATAAACGCACTCCCAAACCTGCCTGATGAAAACCCTGCTCATTTTCCTGAAGGATCTGCCATCCTCTTATGTCCCCCTGGATGATATAATGGGCTGCAAGAGCCACTTTGAACAGGAGAAACTTAGGACAGCAATTCCTTCCAGCTCTGGCAGAGGAAGAACTTCTTCTTTAACACATTAGACAGAATGGAGGCTTGTCATCTGTGAGAGTCCTCGAAATAGCTCAGATGGGATAATAACACTTTAAAGCTTTCCATCAGTACTTCCGGAAAACAGTTCTTTTATCCAGAATGGAAGAGTTAGCACTGGATGAATATAGCTTCTGAGACATATATAAAACGCTACATCCAGATCAGTATTAAGAACAGCTACAGTGTGGAAAAGAATATGCTATACTTCTTTTTATGGGACAGCGATGTGCATGCACAAGAAAAATCAACAAACACCAGAATTACATTTGCCCATATCATAGAATCACAGAATGGTTCTGGTTGGAAAGGACCTTAAGATCATTTGGTTCCAACCCCACTTCCGTGGAAAGGATGCTGCTCTCTGAGTCCTGGGTAGTTCAAAACACAACCTCAAGGCCAGGCAGAATGTGGTTCTGGGCAACCTGAAGATGTCCCTGCTCATTGCAGGTGGTTGGACTAGATGAACTCTGAAGGTCACTTCCAACCCAAACTATTCTATGATTCTACAGAATTAAAGCTACTGCTGTTTGGTAACTGCTCAGACTGGCATTTGTCATACTCAAGCACCTTGGGGATCCTTGCTGTTTCATTCCACAGCTGTGGAATGGGAATTATTTACACTTACAAATATTGCATAACACACACTATCCAGAGAATCCATTTATAACTTCCATGGGGCAAAGAGTTATGTTGTTATTTACAGCTTTTAAATATTAAGTCTTTCTCCCAGAACAAGCAAACCCAACACAACTCACCATCCTCCTCTGTCTGCACAACCAGCTCCTCACTCTCCATTTTACCCTCAGGGTTCGAGAGGGCCAACCGCAGCCTGATGGTCATGAAGGGCCTGAGACCTCGCAAGGTGTAGTGAGATGAGGTTTGGATGAGTTCCTCTGCTTCAAACTTTTGCTGGTTAAACACATACTGGTACTGGACGGTGAGATTGTAGCTGTGGCAGCGGGTCACCGCATAGCCAAAGGGTTCCCACTGCAACGTCAGCTGCCGGGAGCGGATATCAACCACTTCCACATTCTGTGGTCCATGGACAGGATCTGTGGAGCATGCAAAGAGGAAAAAACTCATTAATTGACATTAAAAGAAGTCAGCTATCCAATAATATGCTTCCTGTCAGAGTATGTGAGCATTTCACAGTTCTGAATGTTCCTGTCTTTACAACGTGTAAGTGACAGGGAAACGAACGTCAGAGCCACAAATACATCCTGGCTCCTGAGTTTTCCCTGAAAACTCCCCTGCCACAGGGCCTTGAATGGTCATGCTCCTGATTCCTGTGAAACCGCACTGAATTCGACAGTGGCAGCGTGAGTCCATCAGGTAAGTGGTGTGAAAGTCACACTCGCTTCATTCTTAACTAAAACAAAGGGCAGCAGAAAACAACCAAAAAAGCTTCCAAACCAAACAATAAAACCCCTAAGCCTCAGAAAGGTAGGTGCCCAACTACCTTGGTGAGTCCAGCCCTAGTGATGCAGACACATGGAAATGGCTGCCAGAGAAGGGATGAACTCAAGTCTCAGCTTTCAACTTAGCTATGTAGCTCCTACACGCTCCTGCCTACCGCAAACCCATTCTGCTCAGAGACAAAAGCACAGGAGTGTAAGAATCAAGATCAGGAGCCTGACTGTCAGACTTCCAACATCCCAGCGTACTGCAACCTCCATTTGCCAAACCCTTGGATGCTTTGGCGATGGCACATCTGAGTAGATCACACTGCTCCTTGGGTATGTTCTGAGTCATCTCCACCTTCTGCCAATAAAACTTTCCTTTTAGATCCTATCAACGCCTTGGCCCCACCAGCTCTTTATCATCCCTTCCACAGTATTTGACTGAGGTACAGCTGAATATTCATGTGGAGGAATCATTTTCACCTGCTGTTCCTTAACTTATTTTTAACAGCATAACTCAAATGTCCTTTATATAAAGCATAAATGCATGCACCGCTAGACAGGGGGATATAGAGAATGAAGGATGAGTAAAACCAGTGTTTGAGATCTGTCAGATGGTAGCAATATTACCCATGTCATCGTTTGCTTATCTGACATTTCCTCAACTTGCACGGCTCGTTTGCTTTTTAGCTCAGTATAGATCTAAGCAAGGGAATCAGAAAATACATCATTTGATGGAAATTTTCCTGGTTTCCAGCACAATTCAGTGTTTCGCCTATTTCTGATATTCTCTCATAATTTTGACCTATGAAAGGAAGAGAATGTTTTCATGGGAGCAAAAAAAGTCATAAGGCCTCCAGAATGCTACTTATGCTTCTTGGAAAGATAATTGAAGTGAAAAAAAGCCTTCTAGTAATTCTTGAAAGTAAAGCACCCACTGCACTGACTTCAATCTACTAATGCATAAGCAGAAAATACACTATAATAACCAGCATATTCTGTATTACTTCCAAGAAAACCCTAGTGAGTGGCACTGGGAAAATAGCTACCTCAAAACGGAACAGAACTCGGAATCTTTATATAGATGCAGCCACTTTTGAAACAGGATGGATATGAAAGGACCAGTGGGCTGAAGCGAGCAACTGGCTTAGGATCCCATATCAGTCACGTCAATTCCTTGGCACAGAGAAAACACACCTTTAAATGAGATTCTTTAGTAGTATGTCAAAATAATCATAACTTAGAAAGTTTGGATGCATCAGTTTACACACATTAGGTGATAATCATTCTTTGTATTATAAACCCAATAAAAGAACCTTTCTGTAGATGACTTGGATGGATAAATAAGGTGAGCAGAAGAATGACTGTGTGATGTCTCAGCCTCTGAACCCATACAGGTAAGCACAAACCTCCTTCCAAGCCGTATCAAAAGGCAAGAAAACCAAGAAGAGATGAAGATGCTCGTCCTTCCAAACTCTACACAAAATAATCCACTTAAGACCCCAACCCAGAATGTGGCTGCCACAGGAAAAACATTTCATGGCAAGACAAGGATGTAGCTGAAGATGGCAATTAACCTCCAGGTTAATGCTACACTGTTCTTTAAATTACAGTTATTTTCTTTAAGTCAGGCATGTTATGAAATGTACGGGTAATTTGAGGGTGTTTGGTTTATTCATGTCAGATGTGCTGACTTTATCAGGGGGTAAGGAACAACTCTAATTCAGCATTACCTTACCAAGTCAGATGTCCAAAACCTGGACTGTGGAAGAATACCTGCAGTTATTAGCTTGCTTATCTCACATTTGCCCTTTCCTTTCACACCCAAAACTGTAAGTCTTGGAGGCTGCCTTGTACCAACCAGTTTCTAATTCTACCCAAAATTTATTGTAAAAGATACAACCTGAGGCCTTTCTTGGGTTTTGCAACACAATATTTTCAATAGAGTACCCAGCCTATTGACTGCAGATGACTTTAGTTCCAAAGCAAGAAGCTAAAACACAGATCACAAACACAGTCCAGACCCACTACACAATCACAGAACATGTCACATTCTCCCAAGTACTCTGCTCGATAGCCCTAAACTGTGACATTTTTCAGTCCAGTCAAAAAAATGAGACCATGATGCCATACAGATCATAGTGACAGCAGGCTGCCAGAGGGGAGACTGAGATGAGCTCTTAGGCAGAAGCTCTTCCCTGTGAGGGTGCTGAGGCGCTGGCACAGGGTGCCCAGAGAAGCTGTGGCTGCCCCATCCCTGGCAGCGCTCAAGGCCAGGTTGGACACAGGGGCTTGGAGCAAGCTGCTCCAGTGGAAGGGGTCCCTGCCCGTGGCAGGGGCTGGAGCTGGGTGAGCTTTAAGGTCCCTTCCACACAAACGAGTCTGGGATTCTGTGAAATGACTGCTTGGTTTTCCAGCTGTAGAACAAGAGCAATGTATTTGGAAAACACAAGGTTTATCCTAATTGCCATCATAAGGAGTTTTGCTGCTGTTGTTTGACAAGTGGCCACTGTCTTGATTTGTCACGAGAATGAAATATTCTGTGAAGTTCTCAACCATACTCTGATACCAATTTTATATTTTGTAAATTAAAATGGATTTCAGTATTTCCTGGGCCATAGAGAGAGGACTTACCATGCTGGTAGTTGGAAGAACACATGTTTTGGTCTCATTATAAACTACCAACACACCCAGTCTTGTCCTTGTCTTCTCCCAGTCTGCCTAGGAGAAAGGGATGGGGACCTTACTGGGGTGTTGGCCTGTTCTGGTGGGAGTGACTGGTTGATGAGCTTATGTGAGGGTGTGTTGAGGAGAAGGCAGGAATCACACTTATTTTCCTACTCTTTCTCTATCAGAAGGCATCAGTTGAGGGCTCACAGAAAGCTCTTGTCACACACATTTTTCTTCTGTTTGTGCATTCGCAGTCTCTGTAACCTGCTGGGAAAACCAGTTCAATCAGTGGACAACTGCACAGCTAATAAACTGCCTCCTGCTCTCCAAGGGTTAGGAGACATGGGCATGAGGCCTCAGATGAGTAAGGGCACCTTCTGCTCTGTCTTTAGTGACAGCAAGGACGCTTTCCAATTAGGCTCCTGCATCAGATAGTCAACCCGGGGACAACAATTGTCTCTGTTTAACTTCACTGCTCAACTTGAGCTTCACGTTCAAACCCCAGGGTTTCACCATCACTGCCTTTCCTCTCTGTTCTTCTCTTGATGGAGGGGTATAAAGCAAAGACAATTGTCACTATTAATCTAAATCCCCCTCTGGTTTTCTGACTTCACAATGAGCAAGAAGGCTACAGTGAACAAAAGGAGATCTGTTACAATAAGGAAAAATGGAAAACCAGCCATAAAAGTCAACTTCTCCGTAAAATTGTGATGGCAGAAAATGCAGTCTCTGAACGCTGCACATCACTGTTGGGTCAGAAATCTGCTTCCCTGGGCTAAGGACAGAGTGTAGCTTGGAGAGCTTCATAGACTCCCAGACTGGTTTGTGTTGGAAGAGACCTTAAAGCTCATCCAGCTCCAACCCCTGCCACGGGCAGGGACCCCTTCCACTGGAGCAGCTTGCTCCAAGCCCCTGTGTCCAACCTGGCCTTGAGCACTGCCAGGGATGGAGCAGCCACAGCTTCTCTGGGCACCCTGTGCCAGCGCCTCAGCACCCTCACAGGGAAGAGCTTCTGCCTAAGAGCTCAGCTCAGTCTCCCCTCGGGCAGGTTCAAGCCATTACCCTCCTGTCCTTACAGGCCCTTGTATCAATTCTTTTCACAATTCACTGTATTTTTCAAACAATCTATCTGACAATGACTCTCCTCCAGGCTTTTTTTATTAGGTCTGAAGCCTTCTCCATCACAACTTTATTCCCTTTTCCTCCTCTTCCTCCTCAAATTTCCACAGGATGAAACAGGCCTAGGGAAACACCTACTCCAATCCCACAGCAAAATAAGCGAAGCAAAAGCATTCAAGGAGTTTGCATTAAATCCACAATTCTTGTGTGTCATAAAACCACCCCTCTGAGTGTGTGCTGTTCACTGTCAGAGATACTGACAGAGAAATTTTTCCATTAACGTCCCACATCCTATATCCTATACATGGCCATTTCAGGATGACAGACAGGCCTGTCCATCCCTGCAGTGCTGTGTGTCTGTCTGTCACAGAGCTCCTTTGCTGAGCAGCATAACGCACACACTGGCTGCCCATCACATTTCAATGCTCTTGAATGTGCTAGAAATGCCTTTTCAGACATGCCAGATAAAACCACTGATTAAGCAGAATTCACTGGTCTTTCAGTGCTGTAGAAGTGTTTTGGCTTTGCCCTTTTCTGCACAAAGAACATCACCCTAGTATTTGGATCTCATTTTTAGGGTTTTTTTAAATGAGTTCAGTTCTCATCACTTTTCTAAAGTCAGTGCAGACAAGGCTGAAAGCAGGCAATTAGATGGAAAGGTATGTTCTGAGAGACACTGCAACAGAGAGGAGAAAAAGGAAACTGATACAAAACAATCACTGCAGAACAAACAGCCTGTTTGTTGAGATACCTGTAATCAACTAAATCCCAAGTAATACTGAAAGAAATAGGCATCATTGAAGCTGATGAACTAAAATCATAGAATCACAGAATGGTTTGAGTTGGAAAGGAGCTTAAGATCATTTAATTCCAACCCCCCTGCATGGGCAGGGACACCTCACATTGAACCATGTTACCGACGTAATTTTATGGCATTCTCTGAGCAATGAAGAAGGAGCCCTGCCATACAGATGAATCTGTTATAAAGCATGAAATAAGTCAGAGAATGGAATATGTGCTTAGGCAAGTCAGGGACTGAGCTCAGCTAACAGAATTATGCAGTACCAGGCTGGTCTGGGTTGCAAGGGAAATTAAAGCTCATCCAGTCCCAACCCTTCCACTGGAGCAGCTTGCTCCAAGTCCCTGTGTCCAACCTGGCCTTGAGCACTGCCAGGGATGGGGCAGCCACAGCTTCTCTGGGCACCCTGTGCCAGCGCCTCAGCACCCACACAGGGAAGAGCTTCTCCCCTCATGTCTCATCTAAAGCATGCCGCAGTTGTGATCATTTTACTTCAGCTCACAGCACATCTCCTTCATTTTTTGATTGTTTTGATTGATGTGGTTTTTGGTTTAGTTGCAAATTTTACTTTAAATTCTGCACTGGAAGAAACCCAAGATATTTAAAAAAAATAATAAAAGGGAAAATATTTGATACGTTACAAATCTCATCGAACATCCTGTGACGTTTCAGTAAGCTCCCAAACGTGCCTGTTGCTCTCACAGACTCAAAATCCACACACTGGCAGGTACCTGAAGTCACACAGAAATCACTTCCCAGCTCTGCTCATGCTCCTTACACCTGGAACAGAGCCCCAAACCTCTCTTTGCTAACAACCACTCACTAATGAAGCACAACTGCCTAAAAAGGTATATTAGCACCTGCTTAAACGTATTTCTTTGTCATTATGTTAGGAAGTGGTGAAATGAAAGCTCTCTTCTCTTGTAGCTAAAACTGCTGTTCCCTAACCAACTTAAAAATAATAATTTAAACCCACAATAAAGGGTAATTACTGGTTTTATTAAAGTCATCTATCATGGATACCCAGAGCAGTGGCACTCCATGGCTGGGAACAAAATGTACATTATTGAGCATTTTGCTGATTAGATACAAAAGCATAATTAAATATGCCAATGAAAGTGAGATTCCAAACCAGGTAAACTTGAGGGTTGTGTGAAGCACAAGTAAAATGTGGGGTTTTTACAGACTCATTTTATTCCATATAGATTTTAACTATTTATTTTCCTACCATGTGTGTGCAGTTATTTTTATTGCCTCTTCCTCTGTGTACAGCTGTCAGCTTCAATTGGGATAAGTGGAGATCAGAATAACATAGAAGCTCGTTCCTGACAAAAAAGAAATTATTGCCATAGAAATAAGTAAGGCAATAAAAATAGGAGGGAAAAATAGAGGTTCCTCCACCCAGTCATGCGTCTGTTGAACTGTTCTGAGCGGCAGAGAAAAGCACCGCTCTTGCAGATGGGCTTTCTCACATTTGCAACTATGGCTTCCGTTGTGTAATCTGCAAGAGGAATTCTGTGTTCTCTCAGAATCCTGACTTTCCAAAGCAAAAGTAATAAATAAGCATCTCCAGATCTCCTTGCAGCTCTAGCAGAAGAAGCTACCAGTTCATTACACATCAGCTTTGTGGGCACTAATGAAATATCCTCATTGACCTAAACCATTTTTCTCAGGTTCAGGAGCAGCAGTAACTCCCTTTTGCATCACTGATGGGGAGCTTTATATGGGGAATCTCTGTATGATGGCTACTCACTGATTCCATGCACTTGATGATATTTGAAGGGATTTTTGTGGAATCACAGACTCAGAGCCTGCTTTGGGTTGGAAGGGACCTTAAAGCTCATCCAGCTCCAACCCCTGCCACGGGCAGGGACCCCTTCCACTGGAGCAGCTTGCTCCAAGCCCCTGTGTCCAACCTGGCCTTGAGCACTGCCAGGGATGGGGCAGCCACAGCTTCTCTGGGCAACCTTAAAGCTGTTCCTAAGTCATGCCTAAAAGTTGGGAAACAGCTCATTTATTCACATCAAAATCTTTATACTTGAGAATTTTTTTTTTTTTTTCTGGGTGAACTGAGGCTTTGGCTGACTGCATACAGAAAGAAAAAAAAAAGAACTGAAATGGAAAAAGGCAGTGTGTTTTGTTTGCTGCAACTATGGTTTGATTCTCTGCTGCCATGGCTTTAACAACAAAGCTAGAAGGAAGTAGATGAGTATTCATGTGTGAAAAAAAGCCTATGTTTTTAACAGAATTAGGCAGCTGAGCTCATTTCCACCCCATTAGGATCTGTCTATGAGACAGTGCTGCCAACGAAAGTGCAAGAGATTAGTTTTCCCCTCACTAGCTTAAGCAATGCTCTGGGCACCAAATACAGACCACAACACTTTTCAGGGATATTGCAAAGCTCATGCAGGGAACTGATCCAGATCCTGCCTTTCAATTTCTCAGCAAAGCCATTTCCACACAAATGCACCACTGTGCCCTGAAAGAGTCTATTTGGAAGTGGAAAGAGGAGACAGGAGGTAGATGCTTATTGGAAATCCATTGGCTGGAAGTGAGTTAAGGAAAGCTGAGAGTTTCTAAGAAAAGATCTGTTAATATGTCACTGAAACATTCTAATAACTCCTGCCACAGTCTGGCACCACCGGGCCGCGAGTTGTGACAGCATTATGGGGAGCCACACTGTTTGTGCATATAATATACCACTGAATTTACATGAAGAAAATACAGTTCCTAATTTCATTTTCCTCTAATATTCCTACGCAGAATAAGTGCTGAAAAAGTCAGTTGGATGGTTGGTTTTCCTCCAGCTATTAATGATTTCCTTCTGTTCAGAGCAGAGGCAAGAAAGAAGGGCAGAGAAAAAATAGTTCCTGCTTTGCTATTAAAATAACACTAATCCTACTGGAAATGTGTTAGCATCTGCTCCCCAGACAGTTATAAGTTGTGTCAAGATTAGAAACATCAGGGATCTCCAACTGGCATCCATTCAGCTCTAATCTCTCAGGATTTACAGAGACAATCACTTTCTTCTCCCTCTTCATCTTCAGAAAATCTATGAAACTTAAAACCCACAAGCACTACAGCTACAATGTGAAGCAACCAAGTGCTGGGTCCTGTCAGAATTAAGGTTGCATATACAATGGGAATTTTGTGTTATTTGTGCCTATGCACTGTGCCCAAGGACTTCCAGAGATTTTTCAGTGTCTCTGATATCAGGGACTCAGAAAGAGCCCATCACCCCCTGCAGTATCCTGGTGCCTTAGGGCAGCCCAAGCCTCCCTTTGAGAGTAAACCCACACTTTCAGACCATCGCAGTTCCCAAGCAGCCCTGGGCCTCTTGCCCATGGACCACTCTACTGGAGGAGTGTTTTTTCCCCACAGGAGCACTTCCTTCCCCAAGTACACACACATATAAAGTAAACCAGATGTAAGTGCCAACACAGCCTGTCAAATCAGTGACTCACTGATGCTCTGACTAGCAGACAGCATTAGGCTGCAGCCATGTATATCTTCAGCTGTGCCACCGGTCAGCAAAAGAATCACAAGACTTAACTTTGGTCACGATTGAGATTATCTACTGACATGTTCTTCTATTCCTTTACTCTTTCTTGCTCCATACCCTCCACTGCCACTGATCTTTTGCCTACCTCATCCTAGACTTTTCTCCACTCTAGCACTTACTGCATTCTCAAAATCCTCAACTACATCTGCTTCCAAGCCTTCTTATTCCATCCGAGTCACCAGCCCATTCCAATCCACCCTCCAACAGGGACCACAGCTCCTCATCAGCCTGTGCTCCTGACCCCTATCAGCCACTGGGTCTTAGTCTCAGACCTTGCTCATATGTTCTACACTCATCCTAAAAGGACAACCCAGCTCCCTCTCCTGCTCTTTGTGCCCAGCTGCCCCACTCAATTATCTTTCTCACCTTCTGCTCCCAATTCCTCTATAAACCTGCTTCCCCTTTTCTTTCTGCCAACACATTGCATCAGTTCTAAGTTCAAGTCCAGCACATTTCCCCTTCAGACTGACTGAACATGGTAGGGAAACCATTTTTGCTAGAGGATTAAGGTTCCTTTCGCTTCTAATATCTAATTTAACTTTGGACAGGACAAGAGGAACTGAGAGCAACTGCAGTCTTTTGAAGGCTTAGCTATTACCATCTGTTAACCTCCTACTGGACACATAGGCTACAACTTTCCCATTTCATCTAATTCAATCACACAGAAAGATTGTGGTGGGTCAAGCCTTGTCATAGGTGCACACAAGACAGTAATGTTCAACTTGCTTTCATATTTGGACTTCAAGAACTTGAAATGTGGATTTTCTTTCTCTTTTTGCCTATCAGCACCTGACACAAAGGTGAGGAGGACTAGCAAAATACTTATTAAAGACTGCATACGAAATTGTTCAAAATAATAACAGATAAAAATACAAGCTAAGATCCAAGCTCACTGGAAAACACTGCAGAGAAAAGGAATACAAAGGACCAAAGATTTCTCTGCCCACCACAGAGGGTGATGTGAAGATAGGAGAATGATCACCAGAGGCAGCCTGTCTAACAACTGCCTACTCTACTATTATGTCTACTGGAAGCACCAGACCTTTGCTTTCTTTATATTTCACAAATGAACACAAAAATAAGAAGTCAGTAACTGGCTCTCAGCACTCAATGAAGATTTAGGATGTCAACCAAAGGAGGTAAAAAGCTGTTGTTGTTTTCTGTATCTGTCTTATTCACTGCCTATGTTCTCCAATCTAGATCCTGCTATCTCTATTAAAGACTACAAGACCACCTAATGGAAAGCTAACAGCCTGGGGAAGTGTTAGGTACCAGCACACTCATCAAACTAAATTCTCCTGTGAGAGCAGTTTATTGATTTGTGTATTTGATTCTCTTTGGGATTATTGTTCAATTACTTTTATCCTGTGAGATGAAAGCAACTGAATGGAACATCAAAAGCAGATCAAAAAGTTGCTTGTTTCATTTTTTCTTTCAAATCTGCATAATATCCATTACAGATCCGATTTTCAAGAGAGCCCTCTGAGAGCAGCAGTTGAGGGTAGCTCCATCAGGCACATTCTCTCAAATCGTTCTGGCTGCAGCCAGAGTATTTCCTATAGAGCACACAATTTGTCCTTGAGCAAATGATGGCCTGTGGGATGTATCTGACTGCAGCTCCTTTTATCAGGTGAGCTGCTTGCTGGTTGGTGATATGATTAGCCATTTCCCACAACTTTTAAATACACATAATTTCCACTATATGTGTGTATAAATACAAATACAGTGTATCATTTCCACTACTAACTCTTAGCACCACTGAAGAGCTTAAAGCACGTTGGTGGTCCAGAGACCATAAAAATGTCATTTTGCTGGTCTCCATTCATTCTGCACTAAAAGGTTTTCATGCTCTGCTTGAGAGAAAAAGTAAGATAGTTTTAATTGCCACCCCCTGTTTCCACTGTAGGACATGGACTTGCTTCCTTTTCATTCTGCTGCACACATACAACCACTGCAATGTCTGGAATCAGGGTCCTGCTGTCTTGCTCAAGAGGAATATGTAACAAGGAGTGGCCTGGCGCACCTTTCTTTTTTTTGAAGTGGCCTGATTTGTGCAGGCATCAGACAAAACTTGCTACAATTACTCAAATACGAGAATACACACACTCCAAACTTAAAACTCGAGTAGGATAATCTTACAATGAATGGATACTAGAAACGTCACGCCTGTGGTTTACATGGCAGAGACATTATAACCATAGAATCCCAACTGGTTTGGGTTGGAAGGGACATTAAAGCTCATCCAGCTCCAACCCCTGCCACGGGCAGGGACCCCTTCCACTGGAGCAGCTTGCTCCAAGCCCCTGTGTCCAACATGGCCTTGAGCACTGCCAGGGATGGGGCAGCCACAGCTTCTCTGGGCACCCTGTGCCAGCGCCTCAGCACCCTCACAGGGAAGAGCTTCTGCCTAAGAGCTCATCTCAGTCTCCTCTCGGGCAGGTTCAAGCCATTCCCCTCGGCCTGTCCCTACAGGCCCTTGTCCCAAGCCCCTCTCCAGGTTTCTTGCAGACCCCCTGTTTCAGTAATGGAAGGCTGCCATTCGACTTGCAAATAGTATCCCCCTCAGTGATCAAAGCCCTCAGTTTTGAAACTCATCATAGAGATGACCTTACCAGCAGCCATGTACCACCCAAGACCCTAAGCATGAGTGCTGTTAAAGGTAGATCTGCAGTAATATGGTGAATTTAAATAAACACTCGCACTTCCAAATATGTATGTTTGATAAATACCTGTTTCCTCAGCTCCAAAAGGAACCATCCAATTTATAACACCAATATTCAGTTGGCCAATAAGGCCATTAAGCTGCAAGCTGCACTCTGTAAGGGGGAGCTGTACTGATGTGAGCAAGACCGTGATTTGAGTTCACAGCCGCATCATGGTCAGCTATAGATTGGACCAGAAAGCCACTACGAGACCAGGCAGAGAGGAAGCACTGAAGTTCCAGACCACTGCAGCTAGAACTTACTGCATTTAATTTATTCATCTGCTCCAGCACTATTTTTCTCTTTTTCAACAGCCTGTTGTAAAATTCACGTCTCTGCAAAGCTGAGTCAGACAAGGCCAGGCTGTAAAGCACATTGGCTTTCTTTTAGTGATGCAATTACATAGGGAATGTAGTCATGAATATTACTAAACTTTAAAATATTGTTTCTAGGGGCAATAGATTTTACCCAAAGAGATACTGGTGCTCCACCTCGACATTAAAAATATCACTTTAAAACTTACAGCAATGCATTTACAGTCCATTAGTATGCCTTTGCAAATGTCATGCTTCCAATGTGACAGTCAAATTCCTGAATCAATCAGCCAAACAGAATTATTTCACTCAGAAATTATGTGAAGAGAAAGTAGCAGAAAACAGTAAAATGTAAAATAACTTTATGCTGTAACTTAAGCAGCTAAATGGGCTCTTTTGGTGAAATAAGCAGCAGCACACTGTGGGGATCTGTTGCACGGGATGATGAATGGCACAACATCCTGGGGTGGTTTTTTTTCTATAATAGAACAAGGTTTGGGATTTGAATTTGTGATCCCAGTGGTGCCTGGGATATTTCCAAGCATTCACACACAGCACCAGGTCCATGAACATCTGCTCACTAGCTGGTTCTGTATCAGATACAAGGGGCAATGCCAGCATATGCCAAGTGCTGGCTGTCCACAGGCATGGTCTGCACTTGGAGTTTTGCTGTTGTGCTCTCTCTCAGCTAAGTTTTCAAATATATGCTTCAATCTATATGCAAAACAGGCAGCCCCTAGTTACTTCAGTTAGAAATTCTGCTCTGGAGCATCCTCGTCTGCCAGTCTGACTCACAGAAACGGCATGGCAGATTCTGACCTAGGCGCTGATGGATGTTGGAGTGTATGAATCCCTTCTGCCCTGGCTAACATCCCTTTATCCCACCACATCATATTCAACATGCTCACAAGATGACTCACATTCATCTGAGTAGTTTGCAAGTCCTGATGGCTTTCAGATACAATTGTGGATGAACTCAGCAAGCTATCTCCAGAATGTACCATGAATCATAATGCCCTCCATCTCCAGTATGGCTTTGGGGTTCATGTCTTCTCTTTGGTTTACCCTCCAGCAACTCTGGACAGGAACGAATTTTTCCTGTAGCCAGAGAGTAGTGGTGGTAACTTCTATGTAAAAGACAGACAGTTTATGAGACTGATCAGGACCAAGAGTCATCAACTTCCTTTCTTTCCCCAACATTCTCACAACCTTAGCTGGCCTGACAGGCAACTAACCCAGATCAACCACTGATGGTACAGCAACTTGCCTAAAAGGCAAGTAAGATGAAATAATCTAGGGGTCTGGTTCTGGGGAAGATGGCTGATGGACAGGAAAGGGCCATCTGCCTTTGGTTTCATATTCTTAGTGAAAAATGAAGAGCCAGTAAAAACCAATAAAGTATAAAACATACAGTCCTGTATTTCCAAATGCCAGGAGAAATAAGCTTCTGATTGAAGGCTAGGTTAAAACCAAATAAATCTACTTAGGTTTTAAAGTAGATCTCAGTAAGGGTATATATGTGAAAAAAAGATTTTACAAAATAACGGGTAGCAATATGAGGCTATGAGATGTGATAGTGTCAAAGGTGATTTCCAGTTACATGAATTGTATTGAAAATGTTAAAAACCCTGAGAAAACACCCTGAAGTAACTTACAAAGTCGTAGCAGACCCATCAGACACAGCCCAGACCTTTTGTGTGAACCAAGATGATTTTTTCCTGCTTTCTCATTCCACATTAGAATGTTGCATTTTTAAAGTTTGCAGTGATTTGTGACACTGCTGGGCTAAAGCCACTGCAAAACTCCAAAGTAAAAGCTGGAGACTCCCATCCCCACATAGATGAACAAGGAAACTGTTGGACCTAAGACACTCATTTTAAATGGGAACCAAAATGTATATATTTTGCTCACAAGATACCCTTTGGATTATATACACAGAAGAGGCTCAGGCCAAATTTTGTTAAGTAACTGTGGCAGGCATCAACTACCTGGGTAAAGAAAAAGGCACCACTTTCTCACACAGTAACTATGATGTGATTATCAATTAAAGAAAATGTGTATTAAGATGAAGAGGGAATGTATTTCCATCTCTCAATCTCTCTATCAACGACTGGGTATGGTAAAGATGATTCCAACAGTGTGTATTTAATAGGAAGCCACATAAGGGTTAATGGAGACTAAATGAACCTGAGAAGAGTTTCCAAGTCACAGATTCCCCAAACAGCACTAATCTCTCGATTTACTTCCATAGCAACTGCTCCAGAAGTACAGCAAAAGAAAAGTTAATGTTATTACACAGGGAGTAGGATAAGGAGATTTCTATTCCAACTCCCAGAAGTTCAAATTTGGAACTTCAATTCTTGTCAGCAGCATTACTGCCACAAGAAGTTCAGAGTCACTTTGAGTAATGCATCCCCATGCAGGCTGCCTCAGCAGAGGCAACATACCCAGTTACGACTCCATGGGGCTCATGGTCGATGGGAGAACAGAGAACAAAGCAACAGCCATTCCCCTGTGCAGGGGCTTCATCCAGCTGAATTCCTGAGAGCCACCAACAAAAGGGGCTACAGGCCTCAGCTTCATACACCTAGGAACTTCCTGGTGCTGAAGGATGAACCTCCAACCCTGCAAACAGAGAGGTCATTGTGCCAGATGAGATACAAGAAATACTTGCATTATGTGTGAAATTCTATTTTACATGCCCCTGCATAAATCGTTTCCATTACTGTTACTGCTTAATCCATTTCTATCAAAAGCAAAGCGGCATGCAAAGGAAGTGCTGATACCGCAGCAGTCTTGGGTGATAATGTGGAGGAACTACAAAGCAATGAGGAAGTTCCTCACATCGTGTACCACCCTGTCAAAGCATACACACATCTGACAGCTTATTAAGAAAGCTTCCTTCTTTTTATTCCTTCCTAGAGGAAGGAGATTTTAATCTCCAGTAATGAGGATGCAAAGCAAGATGCTTGCCACCTCCAAGGTGTGCTCAACCTGCTTACCTATACCAACCTAGTTTAAAGTGCATAGATTGCATATACTTGTATTGCAGCCACTGAAACTCCATGTACTTTGCAAATGCCACTGGAGAAATTCATTACATACGGGACTGTTTTCTCCTGCTGAATCCCATTCTCTTCTGGGGTATGTTTCCAAAAGGTAGTTTAAACTAACTTGAGCACTTGTCCACAAACAGTAGGCAACAATAGTATCAATGAGAAATAAAAAGTGCATAGTATACTGTAAATGTACAGCCCATCAGCCAGAAAACAAGTCATGTAGGAAGAAAGAACCAGAAATTAAGACCCAGAAATTTCCACATACAGGGTTAATATTCTTACGAAGATTATCCTCCTAACCAAGATGTGACAAATCCAGCTTCTTAGGAGATGGCTTTGAAAAGTGAAATAAAGCTGCATTCAGCTGCAGTGGACAGCACATGTCTGGTGCATTTATTATAAGCAGAAATTAATACCCAGGTAGGAATAACCATAAATCAGTCTTACTTAGCTCATCAGCTGAAATACCAGCCTTTACATAAGAATACAGTTTTGGCATTTCCAATCTCACACTTCATTGTGATAAAAAGCCAGACTTGTCACTTAATCCTGGTCTGCTAATAAGGAAGGGTGGTAAGCTGAGGAGTTTCAATCTGACTGTACAGCCTGAAACAACAGCACACAGGGAGGGCGTCCTGCTCACAGTGCACGGGCACCCATAACCATAATAGGAGCTGGAAAGGAGAAGGATCAAGTATATCACAGAATCCCAGACTGGTTTGGGTTGCAGGGGACCTTAAAGCTCATTCAGCTCCAGCCCCTGCCACGGGCAGGGACCCCTTCCACTGGAGCAGCTTGCTCCAAGCCCCTGTGTCCAACCTGGCCTTGAGCACTGCCAGGGATGGGGCAACCACAGCTTCTCTGGGCACCCTGTGCCCGTGCCTCGGCACCCTCACAGGGAAGAGCTTCTGCCTAAGAGCTCATCTCAGTCTCCCCTCGGGCAGGTTCAAGCCATTCCCCTTGGCCTGTCCCTACAGGCCCTTGTCCCAAGCCCCTCTCCAGGTTTCCTGCAGCCCCTTTAGGCACTGGAGCTGCTCTCAGGTCTCCCCTTCAGGAGCCTTCTCTTCTCCAGGCTGCCCCAGCCCAGCTCTCTCAGCCTGGCTCCAGAGCAGAGCTGCTCCAGCCCTCACAGCATCTCCATGGCCTGAATTAAGTTTGAAAGTGCCAGGCTCCTAAGATGCCAGTTCTGAAACTAAATACAGCAATAATGACTAACTTGATCACGAAGCAGCTCAAATGCACAGCTCAGCACTTGAGGCTCGATTCAAGAACAGCATGGATTTTCTATGCAAGTAATCATTATATATGCATAAAGATCTACCGGATTCAGAGAGAAAACAGATCAAAAGTGCTTCAGCACGTTAATACGATAAGAGTTTTACTGGGAAGTAACTGCTGCAATTGGGATCCAGATATAATTGTACTCCGAAAAAGGCAGACCTGTGCATTTTCACCTACAATATACTGAGTCTGTTGCAAAAGGATCTAAGAAACTTGGAGCCTGTGCTTTGAACTGAGGCATGTGAGATCTAACACATTTGATAACAAGTCTACAACTGCCTTTTTTTCTCTCATTTTGTGCCTAGTGCTTCAAAGGAAGGAAAAAAGAACACACCAGATTAGCTGCACAGCATTGTGTAGAGAAATTTCATTCTTGGAATAGGTAACAAGGTAAAAATCTTGGGTTCTTTCCCCTAGAACTTTTAACTAGAGTACTGGAAAATACTAAAATATCTTCAGTCTGCTATTCATCAGTAGCCCTAAGTCAGCATGTGTCCTGGGTTTAGCAGTAGCAGTAATTCTTCCCCTTCTTAGGGGCTAGTGCAGTGCTGTGTTTTTGATTTTTGGCCTGGGAACAGTGCTGATAACGCCGATGTTTTCAGTTGCTGCTCAAATGTTTGGTCTGGCCAAGGACTTTGTGAGCCTCCTGCTCTGCCAGGGAGGAGGGGAGGCCGGGAGGAAGCAGAGACAGGACACCTGACCCAAACTGACCAAAGAGGTATCCATAGCACAGCACGGCATGCCCAGGATGTAACGGGAGTTACCCGGAAGGGCTGGGACTGCAGGGTTGGAGGAGGCATCGGTCAGTGCTCGGCTGGGGGGAGTGGGGTGAGTTATCGGTCGGCTGCTGTTGAGGTGTTGTATTCTTTCCTCTTGTTATTTCCTTTATCATTATTATCATTGGTGGTAGCAGCAGTGATTTGTGTTATACCTTAGTTACTAAACTGTTCTTATCTCGACCTGTGGGAGTTGCATTCTTTTCAATTCTCCTCTTCATCCCTCCGGGAGTAGGGGGAGGGCAAGAAGGGGGGGAGTGAGAGAGCGACTGTGTGATTTATGGGTGACTTTGCTTAAACCACGACAGCATGACATGCAAAAAGGGACCACTGTAATGGCTTCAGATCTCAATTTGTACCTGCCTTCAGTAGGAAACACTATTCCTCAGGTTGAGCAGGACAAAACGCTTGTCCCCTGTGATACAATAAATATTGTACTCACAGTGGTAGAGACAGCTCTTGTGCTTCCTGCTTGGAAACTCCCAACTTAACCTGACACCAAGACTGCAACTTGATGGCATTTCTGTCTCATCTAAAAGTCTTGTAAAGGTCAGGCAGTTTGGGACATCATCCTGCTGTTGAATCAGAAGCAGCAGGAATATGCACTGAGTATCTGTGTGGATCTTCCCCCTTTTCAACGGTGCTGAACCATGGCAAGACCTGAGGGCTCTGCCTTGACTACTATTGGAGTAACCCCAGTTTTAACAATAACAGCTCTTAGGTCAGTTCATGACCAGTCATTACACAGCCACAGCAGGAATGAAGAGGCCTCTATCAAGGAGCCACCACTGAGAAAGAACTTATGCCAAAAGAAGCTGTGAAAAAGCCTGCCTGATGCATTGTATTTGTCAGTGGAGAACCGATGGCCATGGAGACTTGTCTATAGCTGGCCAGAGGGGAAAAACTCTAATTCAGTAGTGATAATCTGCTTTCATCTCTGAACCTTCTGTCTCTAGTCCAAACCTGCAATATAATCAAGAGGGAATAAAAGGAGTTCTCTTTGATGAGCACGTAATGGTGATGAAAAGCACCAGAAGCCCTCTATGAGGATGTTATTTTGTCCGTAGCAGGCAAAGCTTTTGTCAGTTGATAATCATAGATGCTGGTGTGTTTATATTGACCTATTTGAAATCTCAAACAGTTAAAAGAGAATGTGAAGCTTTCTAAAAGGCACTTCTGAGAAGTGTTATTCCAAAAGTATAATGGTCCCATTTGTCAAAAATGCAAGTTTGCCCTTTAAGCACAGCCCTAGTACATAAAAGTCTTCAAACTCCTTTCAGAATAGCTGCTCTCCAAGTGTTCAAGAGCTGACAATGAAAACACGCTCTGCCCTGGTTCAGAGGGCAAGCATTTTGTTTTAGCCTGCTCAAGAAGAAATGAAGGTTGATTGTCGAGGGCTCCAGCAGCCCCACTTCGGAATGGAATGTGCTCTGACGGTGTCTTCAGTCTTCATAGATTTTCTATGCAATTAGAAAGAACAGGGCAGGAGGAAGGAGATGCCTGCGGGAGTGGTGGAGCACAGGATATGCTCCCAAGAGAGAGCCGCTGGCAAGTTTCTGAGGTTTCCACACTGCTTAAGGAATATTTGAGATGGTGTTTTTGCCGCAAAGGGTAGGCAACCATGAGGAGAAACTGCTCATGAATCAGCAAATACTTGTGTGTTTTCCTCAGGTTTCCTGAAGTGAGGTATTTACATCCTTCTGTAATCCTAAGAGGAAACAGGTGGCTCTTCAATATACTTGTGGCTTTTCCAATTACACGCTCAGGCTCAGAGCACGAGGACTCGGGGTGGGTGGCTGCTTGCTGTGTCATTGCCCTGCTGTGGCAGACAGAAAAGCACTGATCTCCCTCTCGGAACAGGAACATACTGGTTTGCTTGTATGCAACTTGCAGCATGGTATTTGTGTTGAATAGTCCTTTTGCGTTTAATGGAATGAACACATTTATTTCCATCTGCTTTCACAGGTCACTCTGCATTCAAGTTATGGGAACTTGTATGCACATCATCACAGAATCCCAGCCCGGTTTGGGTTGGAAGGGACCTTAAAGCTCACCCAGTTCCAACCCCTGCCACGGGCAGGGACCCCTTCCACTGGAGCAGCTTGCTCCAAGCCCCTGTGTCCAACCTGGCCTTGAGCACTGCCAGGGATGGGGCAGCCACAGCTTCTCTGGGCACCCTCACAGGGAAGAACTTGTGCCTAAGAGCTCATCTCGATCTAACTATGGTTAGACTAAACAATATAAAAGACATGTACTGGAATACACAGAGAAAATCAAACAAGAAATGAGTCTAAAGTTGTCACTCTTCCCCCAAGGTAATAGAAGACTGCAGCCCAGATGTGAGCTCTCTGGACAGCACCAAGATCATTACATCAGAAACATGACCCAAGAACAACAAATCTGAGGGTTAGGAAGAAACGCATTCAAAATTCTTTCATCAAAGGGGCCTCAAAGAGTCCCTGCAAGCAGCTGTTTGAGGAAGGGTTTGCCAGCACTAGCACCACTGCTTCTACTGGTCCCCGGACCATGCCTCGGCTATTTCTCTGTTGTGATTGAGCTTAACAGGATTCAAATTTGCTCATTACAAGTTTCAGGAGTTCTGGAGACTGAAAGGACACTTGTAAATTAATAGCTATTGACCTGTGATTGACCTTCAAAGTGTGATCAATAGATAGTATCAGAAGGGAAAAGGCTAAAGATTGAAATGCTTGCAAAAGGTACCAATAAGATCAATCACATCACAATCAGAAGTCCTCAAAACACATGTTCCAACACATCTACCTTTAACTATAGCTTTTCCTTACCATTTTATTTGGCCACTGGCTACCCAAAGATTTGTAACTCCAAATCTGCTCTAAACTGAACAAGCTCATGCGTGTGGTGCAGCTACACAATGAGCAGAGCACGTGCCATCACACATTGCTCAATGTCACATCCATTATGCGTCCAGGTAAGAGGTTCAGCAGCACAACCACTATTCCTAAAGGAACAAGTCTTGGTGTGATATCCTTCTTGCCCACACAAATAAGTACTGCTGTTGGGCCTTGAACATAACAAATAGCAGAAAAGATGACAGAAAATGAGAGTATTGGTCTTTTCCAAAGCATTATGTGTACGTGAAGTTTCACTCAGAAATGCCTCAGGACCAGAGGTCATTAAGATAATCTCCTCTGCTTTTGTCAAGCATAGTGCAGGAAATGATCTGGCACTGCAATTTCCATGCTAAGCTGAAGTGCCCCAGGCAAACAGGCTACTAATTCTAATACATTTCCCTACTCTGATGTTTAATAGAATTAGTTTGCTTTTTTTCTTCCTTGGTTCCCATTCAGCTATTCACAGCTCTGTTCCTGGGGTCACCCTACATTTTTCCTCCAAGTGTTTACAAAGGCCTTACTGGGTTTTCTTCACTTTCTGCCCTGATGTTGCCCAATAGAGGTATAAGATGTGTGTCTAATTCTCCCTCTGCAGCCCATAATATCTCCTCCTATTTCACTGAGCATTTGGAGTGTATTTCAATTCCTTCCAGTTTTTCAGCACCTCCAAGATAAAAACTGATTATTATATAGTTTCATGCCTTGAACCAGAACATCAGCTAAGCCTCCTACCTCATAGGATTGGTAGCTCCAGAAGCTGTATCTGGAATATTATGAGTAAATGTGAAAAAAACCACCACATTCTAAATGGAAGTGGCACACAAAAGACAAGAGACAAATAAATCAGCTGGAAAAACCTCCACTCTTGCTGATTACCAGTACTTTAGTTCTGTCAGGATCTGCAGCATTCCCTAAGTGCTCTGCCTGCAAAGTACAATAAATGCAACAAATGAAATCATCTTACTTAGGAGAAGTCAGGGAACAATTTAAGTGAGGTTAAGCGAGCAATGGAAGACTCAATTCTTATCAAGCAGCTTTTCTGCCCTGTTTCAGGAAATTCTTGCACACAGGAGATGTGATGAATGTACGTGGAAAAGACAAAGGAAGCCAGCAGGTATTCCATTCCTGTTGGGAAAGAGGCATTCACAAGCCTGTTTGCCCTTATTTTGAATTCAATATCACAAGTTCTCTGAAAAAAAAGTACCTGGAGACAAATTTCCGTGCACAAATGTAGGGATTATTTTAGGAATATCAGTAAGCATGGAAAAGTGTCAGAAATAAAACATTAGGAAATAAATTTAGCAATCAAACACAGAGGAAGATGAGCTGAGCACTAGGCAGAGCATTTGCAGAGCCAGCAGAGAAAGGGGAAGATGCTTCAAACCCTGCAGGTGGAAAAGGGAGAGCTTGGAAGAGATTTCTATTTGGAAATGGGAAGGAAATTCAAATCTCTGCCTTTCAATCACTTACACAAAACCCCTTCCAAAGTCTGTTTATTCAGATGAAGCAGAACTTGGGCCAGAATGAAACCAAAGACATTTAGTACATCCCAAATCTTAGTTCTAATTCAGAAACAGCAATTACGTTTATGCTGAGATATGCCAGTTTTGCATTAAAAGAAGTGAAATGTAGGATTCTAAATAAATTTGATCCAACTCCAAAGTTCTTGTGCTGTTGTACGTAACATCCTGACTTCATTTCTTTCACTGATATTTAGCATCAAAAACGAAGCACACATCCTGCCCTGGAACATGAATTGAGCTTGTTTCCTGTTGATTTTACTTCATCCTCACTAATCACCAAGGAGCATGAGACCCTGCTTCATTCCCATTTTATACTGTCTAATTCTTAGGTCATTGCAAGAGGCTAATAATCTACTTTCTTCCGATGAGATGTTTGTTTCACACTCAAAAATCAGCACATGGTACACATCATTCATCGAAGCAATCAGAAGAGCACACTCCAGTTGCTACCATGTATTAATGTCAGCCGGAGAGCAATTCTACTTCATCCGACCCAAACTAAACAGACAGGCATCACATCTTTGATGCCAGGCAGAACTATCGTCTCCACAGCTCCCATAAGCCCCCACTAACGCCAAACTGTACACGGGTATTTCTGCTAAACTGGGAATCCATTACACTGCAGTAATCAGAAAACCAAATCTGAGAGACATTCTGGGGCTGCACATGGGAGCAGTGGGAAATTAAGAACATAAATCCTGAAGGAATCAACAGGGGAAAAAACCCAATGTGTATAATGGTTTGATTTGTCAAAATATACTACAGTGGGCTGGGTTTTTTCCAATTTCCTACATGCCTGTAAATCCAGACTAACTCCATTAGAGCTCTGGTGGGAAGCTGGATGCAAGAGAAAAGACTCTGATGTCAGTTGTTTTATGAAGAGAACACAGAGAATCACAAAGCTATTAAACACACAGCACTCTGCTCCACGTAATACCAACCCCAGGATGCTTTATTGCCTCATGTTTCTCTCAGAGTGGTACCCAGAGAATCCAGTTAAGGTTAACACACCACCGTGCACACAGAGCTTGGTGAAGTCACAGCAGCTATCCAGTGACTTTGAAGGTCTTGAGAGAAGTCTTACAGAGTTAAAGATAAAAATAGCAAGAAAGATGCATAAGCACCCACGTACATCTTGTTATTACATACAAGGAGCATATAATTAGGTGAAATACATACAAAATTGGAGAGGGACTTTTTACCAGAGCATATAATGACAGGACAAGGGAAATGGCTTTAACCTGCCCGAAGGGAGACTGAGCTGAGCTCTTAGGCAGAAGCTCTTCCCTGTGAGGGTGCTGAGGCGCTGGCACAGGGTGCCCAGAGAAGCTGTGGCTGCCCCATCCCTGGCAGTGCTCAAGGCCAGGTTGGACACAGGGGCTTGGAGCAAGCTGCTCCAGTGGAAGGGGTCCCTGCCCGTGGCAGGGGTTGGAGCTGGGTGAGCTTTAAGGTCTCTTCCAACCCAAACCGTTCTATGATTCCGTAAAAAGCTCCATGAGGAGGGTCCTGCAGTTTGACACAGGATTATTACATAAATACCAAACTTGATGTGTAAAATCTTCTTCAATATCCATCTGACAAAATTAAAAGCTATGCTCCAAAGTATCATTTAATATCATGCAAGAATGAAACGACATCAAAAAAGATAAATTAGATTCTTTAGCCAAGTGAACTTTTTTGGTAGTAATGCTTAGACATGTGTGTTTTTGTAATTAAATGCCCAATTAAATATGAGCATCTCACCTTGATAATTAAGCAATAGAGACACATCAGGCAATGCGTTTCTGGGTGATTATAACCTGACTTGGGTGGTACGATAAGGAATGAGGCCAAAGATTAAGTGCCTTAAACCACCTGAGAAATCCATTAATACCTAGAAATTTGCTGTCTGGAGTGTTTTGTTGCCATTAAAGTGGGCCATTTTATTTGGTCTGTTTTTCAGGCTGTGGCTAAGGTGCAGCTGAAAGCTTTTGGGTTCTTGCAGCAGTAGGTGTATTGGTGCTGTTAAGAGGATCATTTTGGGCTTCATTGTACTAATTTAGGAAGAGAGCCTAAAGGGACAGTGCTGTTTCTAAGGGTCTCAGATGGCTGTAGAATTAGAATGTAGAAATTAGAAAAAGAATGTAGAATTAGAAAGCATTAGAACAATAGTGAAAATGTCTGTAATTTTTTCTCCCCCTCATCTTGTTCCTGGTGATCCGTTCTTGTACTTGCTTTCACATTATTTCAAAACCCAAAAAATTATCATAGAATCCCAGGCTGGTTTGGGTTGCAGAGGACCTTAGAGCTCATCCAGTTCCAACCCCCTTCATGCATTCTACATGAGCTTACACCAGAAGTCAGAAACAGTCCCTAAACCAAATGTATTGTCTCTGCCTAAAGTAGAAGCACCACATGTATTTCTGAGCATTTGATACTGCAGACTAATGGCAAATGAAGTTGACAACGACTGTATGAAGGCACTGCAGAAAACCCACTGGACCTCAGTGCCCTCCACCAGCCCTGGCCTCTGCTACAGAGCTGAGTTTCTAAACATTGCCCACAGACAGAGGTATAAGCTCAAGATCTTTGTGCCTTTGCCATGGCACCTCTTGAACTACATATGAGTTTTGCATTTCAAATACCAACTTCCTTCCTAATTCTACCATCTCTTCCCAAAACACACAATAGACACCTTTTGTTTAACACACTACAGAGAAGAAAACATAAGCTTGGAAAGCACTTCTTAAAAGAGATTTTTGTTCAAAGCCCTGCAGTCAGCATGGGGGATAAAAAAGGAACTCTTTGAACAGCTCAGCTGATTTATTTTGCCATATAGGACAGTGAGTTTGATCTTTCAGCAATCATCCATGTAATCCTTGTATTGCTCTAGGATGTGTGATCCGTTGGTTTCGACCCAGTGGGCATTCTTTGAAACAGCACTTGAATGAACTGTGTGTTTTACCTGAATTAGATTTAGTGCTGTTGTGAGCATTAAGGGAGATGGACACTTTTCATGTAGAAAATAATGTTTCATTTGTAAAAGCACATTGCAGGCCATTTGAGAAAGGAGAAAATAAAGAGAGCAACCTGGCAATGAACAACCTCCTTGGAGTCAGGGACAAAACCCATGAACATTCGAAAACCCCAAAGTTTCTACTGGGTCCTGCTATATAAAGTCCTCTGCCCTACAGGAACTGCTGTCTGTTATCACAAACAACAGGAAATGAAGACGTATTTTTATTCTTTCCTGAAATGAACACATATTCTCCAAACTCATCCAGCCATGAGGAATACAACTGGTGCCTGGAAGGTTTTAATTGGACTTGAACATTTCTGTAATCTGACATCAACTTTTCCCATCTATATAGGCACAGGAATGCTGGATAGAGCCTTGCACATGAAGCCATGTGAAAGTTTTAAACAACCATAAGACCTGGAGGCTCTGAATGCCTGTAGAGAAGATGAGAACAGCAGTTATAAGGAATTTATGGATGTATGCTGTTAAAAGAAAGCCAGTACTTCTTCAGCACTGAAGCTAGCCAGGATTTTATTCATGATGTTCATATTGTACCAACAACTTCAGCTAATCGCTACCAAGAGCCTTTTAAAATCACATCAATCTATCATACCATTTATAATTAAATCATCATTTCCTAATGCAAGTATTGTCACAGCTTCAGCTCCAACCACAGTGCAGGCACTTGTGGTCTCATCGTCACCTCCCACTATTGTTCTCTCTGGTGGATACTCATCACATCCCTGTCTGAAGAGCTGAGTCAGAAGCTCCTTCCACTTCACTGTGACTAAGCTCCAGAGAAACCTTCATAAAACCCACCTGACACACGGTGTTAACTTACCAGACACCCTGGATCCTTCACTACAGACACTGAAAGGTAAAGAGACACATTTCATTTCAGTGCTCCTTCCCCTCCACCATGGCTCAAGACTCCCTTAAGACCACACACTTCTATGTCTTTTTTCTCACACCAGAACAAAACACCACACACATTCTTTCCCCTTGCAAAGCAGGGTATAAGAAAGAGGTGATTTCCCCAAGTTCAGTACACCTGGATAATTGTATTAGCTTCTTATCCAGCCAGGACTGAAGAAAAATGACATACAACATCCCTTGAGCAACATAATAACCTACTTTGAATTATGACACTTCTCCATATACAGTCTGAACAGCCCCAGTAATTTCAAAAGTGCCCTTTTGTCTTTAATAAACATCAAGTATTTCACTATATCAAACACAGATGCTCCTCAGATTTGTCACCTACTTGCAGTTCTTCTAGGGAAGAACACAACAAGACCAGCATACAGCCTCTTGTCCTTCAGAAATGAAAGGTGTTTCCAAGCAGCCTCATATTCCTTTGTCTCTAGTTTCTGTGAGACAATCTCTGTATCAAAGCAAATTCTGGAGGACAGATAAAAAGCAGGCCATGAAAAACCTAACAAAAGGAATTTGCTGTACACATAGAATTATATTCATAGAAATAAAAGTAACTTGTGAAGCCTACATGAAGTATAATGACAAGGAATTCCTGCCCTCCCCTGTAGCAGGATTATAGAATCCCTTAGATGGAAGCACTCTCTGTCACTGCAGTCATTTGGAGCTATCCCTTTGTAGGCTTAGTTTGATGTCCTGCTTTGACTTGCATGCAGCAGCTCAGCTTCAAACCAGCAGGTAGCTTCTTTGTGCTCTGATATGAAGAAGAATCTGCTAAAATGAGCATCAGTTGATAGGAGAACGTTTTTCACTCCTTGTCAGAAAGGTACCAGGAAACATGTTAAACAGAAAGAGTGCAGCCCTGGGCAGCAGAAGGACATAGAGCAACACTCCACCATGTACCAGCTCATTTGGAAAGACATTTCCAATCGCTCTGGCTTGGCACTAGGAACCAATCTCACGCAATCTTTCTTCTTTCTCCCAAACCAATCACTTGTAAACGCTCTTGCATACTTCTGACCTCCTAGTCAACAATATTACTTTGCAGCCTTTAAAAGCAATAAAATCCACAGAGGACAGGAGAAAAGCTTTGAGGTGAGTCAGGGAAAAGGAAATAAGGTTTTCAGTCCAGGCAGAGAGAAGGGTAACTTGATCAAGCATGCAACAGGGTTTTAGCATTCACACGAATGCATGACAAAGGGACGCGCAGTGATGGGCCAATCCTAGGTGATGCAAGAGCAGAAAGGAAACAAAGATCACTTCAATTTACCACACCTGCCTGACTCCTGATGCCAAAGGAGAAGTGTTAAATGGATTGAACTGCTTTTGGGCAAGGTTGCATGGGGAAACATAAGAGGAATTTTCTCATTTATAGAAGAAATAGAACCAGTGGATCATGCTGTGCTTTGCTTCTGTAGGCCAAGCTGGCAGGCACACCATGCTAGAGCCAGCAGCCCAACTTTACAGGGTACAGCTGTTAAACTGGTATTTCACTGTCAAGCTGTCAAAGCTGTTCCCTTTCTTCTTTTCACTCTCTTATCAGTTTAACATCCACGACTTCCCCTGACACTGCCTACGTGGTGCTGGAGGCACAGAAACGTGAGCAACAGGCAGACTAAAGCAATTTGACAGTTCTTGGAAGAAATAAGAATTTCAACAGAATCTATCTGAAGCTCAAGCAACTGAGGTTTCCTTTCAAGCATCTGGCTTTGGGGTGAGAATCACATAAGCACAAGGCAGGGGTTCAGCAGGACTTCCCAAGGTCCCAGGGCAACCTGCTCAATGCCCACAGCACTCTGCAGTGCAACATGTCAAGGATCACTGGCTGCTGAGCAGCAGAGCCACAGCCCTAGATATAAACTGATGTCCAAAGATAAACAAGATGTCCAAATCACGGCTCCAAAACAAGGGCTTCACCAGATATGTCTCATTTTGTTCTCTCCTGGTCTCAACATTCTTCAGGCACATGCAAACACTAAAGGCTATTTAGCTGTTCTCCAATACAAAACAGTTTCTGTTGTTCATTCACATCAAACCAGCATTATACCCCAAAAAGAAAAGTTCCCTTACACTGGCAGTACCAGTGCTGAAGATCTCTATTTTCCAGGAAGAAGTGCTGATGGAATCCCCTTCTGCACCTCCACTGACAAATACAACATCACTCAGCAGCCACAGCTGCGGCGACTGCTGACAGCATCCGAACTTCATTCCATAGTGGCACTTGTGTCAGTAAGAGGTCCCTGTGGCACATAAGCAGTGCTTGCAAGGAGAGGAACTGCTGATCTACGCAAGGAGAACAGACCTGCTGTCAAACCCAGACACATTTAAAACTTCTTAAAGTGTTTATGAATCTTTCAGGCACAGCAACCCACTGAGGTAACATCAAGGTACATACAGTCAATACGATGCATGGAAACCATGATATTTCATGTAAAATATTACTGTTTGTCTTTGAGAGGTTTGCACAGGACCTTGGTGTCAGCAGTGAGGTAGCAAGGACGAAGACAAGCCCTAAATATCTGGCCTTGTCCCCTCTGACCTACCAATTTCTTTTACTGTCAGTGCAAACCTATACATTGGATGCAGAACCTGGTCTAGTGGAAGGTGTCCCTCTCCATCACAGGGGGGTTGGAACTGGATGCACTTTAAGGTCCTTTCCAACCCAAACTACTGTGTGATTCTATGATCCTATGATTGCATAAAATTGTGTCAAAACAGCCTTTAACTCCACCTTGGGGAAACAAACTCCTGCACTACTAACAGCTCAAGTTCAGTTCCAGGGAATTCATTCTCTACATTGCTAGTGGCAATTTGCACTGCCCAACATGCACATCCAGCTCATGGTCAGATACTCCTCTTTGCTCCTGCCCTGCAGCAAAGCCATGAGCACATTTCCTCCCACAACACAACAGCAACTAGGAGCCCAGATGAATTAGCCAACTAGTAAGTATTACTACAATGTATTTAATACTGAACTACTTAACTATTTATCATACACTATTTACGTAAGTATATTGACATAACATTTGATAACAAAACAAGGTAGTACTAATAATAGTAATTCAATGAGGCAATCTACTAACAGAGGCAAAGGGTGCAGGCGACACCCATAACCAGCTCTGGGATGACAGGTTTCTTCATAGGTTTGTGCGAGAAGGGCTGCTGGCTCTACCCCCATATTTTTAAAAATGGGGGATTTAAGAAAGGAAGTCTGGTGTCGTTTGGTGAAACTACTGCTTTGGAATTGAGATACAGAATTCTACAGAAAACCAGGATCTCTTACATGACAGCACCACTGAAATCAAAGAGCATGACTGCAGAGAATCCAGGCGTGAATAACACACCAGGCCCAGTAGTGTGTACTGCACATCCTTCTCTATTTGGGTGGTATCAAAATCAGTTGTAAGGGGGCCAGTATTGAGGGCCCTCCTCTTCAACAGCAGTTGAAGCACTTCAGTTTATGGGCAAGCTGTTATATTCAAAGAAATCCTTTGATTTTCCTTGGGTTGATCTTTGATGTTTATGCCATTTGCTGTTTTTTCACATCTTCAAAGGCATCTATTAACATCTTCTCCAGCCTCTAGGAATTTACTTGTAGAGAAAGAGCAGGGGGGGTGAAGACAATAAAGGTTGGGTGAATAACCAAGTTACCTGCTGTAAATATGAGCACCCTTTAAACGTATTTCTCCCAGTCTTCCAGGAAGGAGCAAGGAAAACAAAGCAAACCCCCTGGTTTCAAAGCTAGAGCCACCTTCCCACATCTGAACACCACTGGACTGGTGTGTTATTCTCTGCAGTCATGCTCTTTCACTTCAATGCTGCTCTCACTAAGAGGCCCAGCAATATCAAAGTAAAATTACAGAAGCATACACCACTCTTGCCAAAGGCTACAGCAATAAAATACAAATAACTCTGCCCACTTTTTATTGCTTGTTTAATTTTAAATATATAGAGAGTGATAACAGAAGTTTTAGCCCATCTATTCTAACGTTATTAGAACTAGCTACTGGATCAGGAAGCTCAGTCAGATTTCTGTTGGAGCCCACATATAATGTTGTCTGCAGCAGTACAGCATGAGGGTAAAACCAGAAACCAGTGCAAGTCAATAAGGAATATCTCATTGCTCTGCTGCAAGCCATTTGTGTTTGAAGGCTCTGTGTCAGTCCAAAAGCTCAGGTATTCCCCAGTAAGTCATAAAGGGCAGACTGGCTATTTCCCTGCTGGCTGGCCATAGCCTTTAAAATACCTACAGCTATACCCACAACCCGAACAATAAGATAATTCCATTTTCTTTTGCCATTTTCTACTCCACAGCATAGTCCTAAATGTTAAAACCATGTATTTTGGTCAGAAGTTATTTTATAAGAACTACTTGAAACCATGCTACTATAGCTTCATTTGAAATTCAGGCTACTGAATGCTGCTGCTTTCATTTTGCAAGGGAAAAAACATTCTTCAGGTACCACAGCAATCTCATTTCTGATATGGGAGAAGAACAGGGGGAAGGAAGAAATTATTTATGTGACCTTAATGTGATGTGAAGCAAATATGAGATATGATTAAGATATGGTCAATGGCACAAGGGCATGTGAGAGCCCTAATGCTAGCACCCCTTTGTCATATCTCAACACATCACCTTTAAAAATTGGTTTTAAAATGGGATCAAGTGATGTGAGAGATCTGGGACTCAAATACATCTCATTTGCCACAGCCATGATGAAATCCAAACAAAACAGAACATCAAAAATACCAGTGTGACCGTGCTACAATGACACGTTCAGATAAGAGCCATCTACTCAAGTAACCCACTTTCCTATGAAATTGTCTATTTTCTTCCCTTTATTTCTTCCTGTCTCTTAAAGCACCATATCAGCTATTACATGCCATTGACATTTCCTTCTGTTGTAGCTCTCAAGGAACTTGGGACATTAATTGCACTTATAGTAAGCAGAACTGGAAAAGGTCAGCTATCTGAAAAATGCTTTTTGTACTAAATGCCCAGCAACAACTAAGTCTTTCAAAAAATAGTAACAGGAGGAGGAGTTTGGTCATTTCACCAAGCAGCTGAAGAACCCCAAAGCATCAGTTAGCAAACATTTAAGGGAACTGCATCTCCCCAGCAAACATCACTGGAAATGCAATTCCTTCAGCATAGTACAGACCATGAATGTGGATGCTGTTTATAATGCAGTTTATGGATTTTATGCAGTAACAGATAAAATAAAACCTCACAGAAGTAACTGGGAGCCTCTAAAAGTACAGTTTGTGACCAGCAGCCCTCAGAAACCAACCAACCAGTGTTCTCCACAGAGAATGATGATGCATTTTACACCTCTGCAGTCTGTGTCTTTCTGGTGATTTGAATTACTCCCTGGTGCAGGCACATGGATACCAGTCACTGCTCTGCAGCTGAGTGAGGAGCACCGGGAAAATTACTGGGGCTATTTAAAAAGTCACCTCTATTTGACAGTACAAAGCCTGGAATCCATTTCCTCTTTTCACATTCTGCACCCTTGATGCCTTCCCTCCCTTCATGACCACCGGAACACCCTGCCAACACTTCTTTTATGGAGTGCAAATACCACTCAAAGGACTTCTTTCCCTGTCATTTGTTGCTGCTGAGACATTTCTGCTGCACTTCAGGTCTGCAGCGTTCCCAGGACTGTGACAGATCATGGTTTTCTTTGCAGAGAGGTTGTTACCCCTTTTATTCGCTTCCAAATTGAATTTTGTATTGATTAAAGGTCCAGGCATTTGCGTGATATTCAGTTATCCCTTATGAGAGAGTACCTTACAAAATATTTAATTTTCCATTACATTCTATATGTAGTGTTTTCATATCTTTGTATAGAACCTAACAATTTTATTCCTGCTATAGACTTTTATAGGGTGGTCTTAAAAATCTTTAGGACTAGACATAATTCTTTATTAATTTCTACTAGTTTTTAAAGCAATGCCTGCAGGACCACTTTGCTTTCACCCTTAATAAATTCTTCAGATAGAGTTCATAAATGTTCGCTGAATGTGGACCACAATATCTTTAGCAAGCTCAAAAGCTGAGGTAGGACACCTCGTGTTGAAGCGCTCAGGGTCACTCAATTCTGTGCCTATTTACAAATAGGAAACTATGATAGTGCTAAGCTCCAGCTTCTTGACCCTCTACAAAGAAATGTGAAATTAGCTGTTCATTTCAGAATGAACATTATCTCTTCACTCCATGACTTGAGACACTATTTCCCATCAATACATGTAGATTACACACTGCTGAGCCAATAAAACCCACCCACCATTGTAAGTCCTCTATTTGACTGCACACTCAGGAGCAGTTCCGTTACTCTCATGCATGATGTGTTGAATCATATCCTTTTCGGGTCCGCTAAGAAACTGCACCAGTTACAGAATCATGAAATGGTTTGGGTTGGAAGAAACCTTAAAGCCCATCCAGTTCCAACCCCTGCCACGGGCAGGGACACCTTCCACTAGAGCAGCTTGCTCCAAGCCCCGTCAAACCTGGTCTTGAGCCCTGGCCAGGGCTGGGGCAGATACACCTAATAAGTCTACTCATTCTACACGTACTTCATGAATAGCAGGATCACAGGGGGCTAGATACCATCTTTTACAATGAAGAACAGTTTTAAACCAGTATTATTGTGGCCAAAGCAAAACAAGTGGTTACTGCAACACTCAAAAAGTTTTCCTTTTTATGTCACTGGATTTCTAAACATTTAGGAAACACACGGAACACTCAGCTTCAGTTTAGGAAGCAGAAAACCCTTTAGCAAAATAAATAAATAAAATAAAATGACTACTTAAATGACTATTTACAGCACTTGGTGAGGGACCACAAGGCCAGCAAGGAAGGGCTGAACTGTCAAACAACAAACTTGCATCAAATCCTTTTTCCATCCAACACCAATTCCTTTGAAAATGATTGATGTGCCCCTTTCACTTAAGCACAGTTTGAAATGCAACTGCTAGGAGAACTATAAAACAAGATATGGAAATAGACCACAATTGGTCATGTAATTTAATATACAACACAAGATGAAAAGGGAAACCTTCCTTAAAACTCAGCAATGGCTTCCAGGGATGGATGGGCAAGAAAAACAAGGGCAATTAAATAAATGGTTGCATCAATTAAGGGTTTTAAAAGAATAAGGGCGTGCAATTCAGACTTCTTCATCAGAATACACTCAACTTCAGCCCCCTCAAAACCTAGGTAATGAATTGCTAAATGTTATTTGAATAGTGACCTTCAGTCGCAGGGGCAGGATGGTGCTCACAGGGCAGCCAACCCCCACCTCCCGGCCAGCTCAGGCTTTCTCCTCAAACCACTCTGTTGTCAATGACATTGTGATTTTCTATACTGCAGGCCTGGCACACCACCAAGCACACAGAAAAGGGAAAGATTAACAATACAGGAGAGCAGCAAGCAGGCTAACATTACAGCAGTGGCCTCAGGGTACAGAGTGTTTTCAAGCATTTCTCCAATGTATTTTCTCGCTCTTCCACAAGCCTCTATAAAATGCAGCCAACACTTTCACTGTATTACCATGGTCACTGCCATAAAATGTGTTCTGGAAACACCTGAGAATGTTTTATTGCATGCTTTTAATAGGGAGTAGCCTGAAGGTTCATAGGCTTACTAGTGAAAAAGACCTCTGCTGTCTCCTAGCCTTGTTTTTCCAGATTCCCATTACCGCTGGCTCCACCACTGCACTGTATTAATGCTGCAGTACTGTACATTTCCCTGTACTGACACATTCAATTTATCCCTTCTGCCACTCTTTTCTTCCTCTTTCACCTATTTACACATCATCTAGCACCAGATCTGTTTCCTATTTAAATTCCCATCCTCCACTTCAAGGAACAGCCATGGAATAAGCTAGGATCATTCAAGGGGTTCTTTTTAAGAGAGGGGATTCACTGCTATTCTGTGTCTGATTATGAGAAAACAGATGCAATATTGCTGTTACAAGGATTTTTATATTCTTCCCTGCTTCCTCCATGATCTGATACGCAAATATGGCCTAATTCTTTAACTTATATGCATATGGGGACTTAAAAGTCACTTGTTGCATGCAGGATACCACCTGGCCAGGAGGCTACAGGACAATAATCTAATTCAAACCAAAGTGTGTTTCTGAAGATGCTGTTGTTCCTCCTCCCCTGACTGGTTCCTGCTGCCTCCACGGCTCTTACCAACTGCTGTGCACATTATAACTCCTGGCCTGAAATAACAGGATGTCTTCTGATCAAGGTTCAACTCATCTTTCATGATTGTTGGCTGGTCACGGGCCTCAGCTCAGAACAGGGCATGAAGCAGTCAGTGCAGGACCTTTGGAGGTTTCTACCCAGCGCCTTGATCCGAAAGTCCCCTTCCAATGCCTGGGCCAAGTAGATTTCAAATACCCAATTTTGACATTAAGTTTCTTGATTTGGGTCTTTAACACTGCAGGAAAGTGCTATTCATGGAATAATGTGCACAGGGGCTAAAAAACAGGGGGAAAAGGGTCCTTATCCCATGCAGCCTGGCAAAGCGTGGCAGTGGGAGGGAAGGAGAGCCAAGAGCTCCATCTGCTCCCCACCAGAGCTGCAGGCTGTGCACTGCTCCTCTTTCCTGATGATCAAGTTCCCCTGAACGCTTTGTACATGAATGAGCTCCTCCATGCAGCTGAGATGCAGATTGCATGTCATCAACATGACGACTACAGAAATTAATCCAAATTCACAATAGATTAATCTCAAATTATCTGCACTTTTATATTATCCAAGGCTCTTCCAGGAACCGAAACTTCATCTTCATGCAATTCCTCTTATCACTTAGTTCACAATATTCTCTGAGCCAACCAAACACTCAGGGCTCCCTCTGCCAAGATCATCTCTATTCCAAAACCTCTTTATAGAAATGCTTGCAAGTTTTAGAGCATGGAACACCACCAGATCACAAAGTTATTTGAAGTGTGTCAGGTCACATTTACTACATGTCATTGGTTTTCATGTGTATAAAATGAACTGTTAAAGTCCACGTGGATGCATGCCTGCACATATATGCCTGTGTGCATGTCTGCCTATTTGATTTCTTCTATGCTCTACAAGAAGCCTTATCTCCTTAGGTTGTACATTTTATGGCACAGGAAATAAGTCCTCGCAGAACACCCAAGCACCTAAGTTTGTTGTTTGGTTTTAAAAAGGAGAGCAAGCTTGTTCCTGTCATGTTTGTTCTATGCTAAAGCTACAGAAACCAAACCAAGGATTGTTGCTGTCTCTGATTTTTCTTTGCTCTGTAGAGGTGACAGGAGAGGATTCAGTTCTGATTCTCTTGGAAACTGGAGTCAGCAACACAAGCACTTGAGCAAGGGTAAGCAAAACCCTCCTCCACCCTATGCACCCTGTTGGGAGGCTTCAGCTTTCTCTGGATGCAGCTCTACCGGAAGGCGCCTGAGATTTCAGCCTCAAGAACTTGCTCCCCACTGACCCTCCTGCTGCATCAGCCAGTAAGTACGCACATGCTCAGGGGTCTTTAAACAAAGATAGTATCAAGATCATGAACTCATTTCATGTGGGGGAAAATGTGGGAGGATATTTTTTCAGTGTCTGCAACCTTGTTTTGCTTGGTTGGGGTTTTTTATATCTTAACTTTCTGGGACTTCTGGCTTTGCTTCCTTTTAGTTTAAAGCATATTTTCTCACAGGCTATTTGGTATTTCAAGCAGTACATATTTGTCATACTCTAAACAAAGTCGAATTCCTGAGCTGGAAGAAGTCCCCTGCCCCTTAGGAACATGGTTAAGCCCAGGCTGGATGTGGTTCTGGGCAACCTGATCTAGATGAAGATGTCCCTGCTCAATGCAGGGGGGCTGGACTAAATGAGATCTGAAGGTCCCTTCCAACCAAAACTATTCAATGATTCTATGGCTGTTTGAATAATAATCACTGAACAATGGCTGTTAAAGAAAGAATAAGCTGCAACCACTACTGCCTGTGCCAAGCAGATGTTGCTGCCATGTCACCAAGTTGGACAGTTCAGTTAACTTGTGTACATGGGTATTGAGAAGAGGAGGGGAAAAACACAACATCTCTCATAGGTTTCCTTTGTCCAAGGCCAGGTTGGACAGGGCTTGGAGCACCCTGCTCTAGTGGAAGGTGTCCCTGTCCACAGCAGGGGGCTGGAACTGGATGAGCCTTAAGGTCCCTTCCAAGACAATTCTGCAATATTCTGACTCTATTAACTGCAAACCTAGGCACAAGATGAAAAGTGCTCTCTCTGAACTCTTGAATCTCCAAAACCAAATCAATATTACTTACTAGAGCTAACAATTTCTCAAAAATCAGCCTTTAATGCAGACCTAGGTCTTGTTTTCTCCTTCAGCCATTCAGTTATCCATAAATTCAAACTGAGAACCAGCCCCCAACTCTCAAGTGTTGATCTTTGCAGTATTTTCAGTTCAAAATAGCGGTATCCATCTGAAAGCATGCTCACATCAATTGTAAAGTCTAAAACTGAATCTTACAAATAAGAAAGATAATTAATCCTTTTCTCAACCGCTAAACTTAAAAACTAGGGAAGTCAATAAAGTAAAATTAATCTTTTCACCATTCAGGTTGGCCTGATTCTAACCTGTGCACTGAATGTGGCTCATGGAAATGATTCAGCTTTGCAAACAGGCATCTCCCCCTCTTCCAGTAATAGCAGGATGTGCTACAGACAAGGAGGTAACAAATGGGACCTGGCAATAACAGATCCAGGTACTTGTTACCTCTGACAGTGGCACTCTGAAGACAGAGCTATGCAACCTTCAACTCTTTGAATTGCTGCTGCCACCAAAGCAGCTGAGAAGAAGCAGAACAGCCAAGAGCAGCAATGGTAGCAGCTCCCAGTGCAGCCAGTCCTGTCACCTACTCCTTCACTAGCTGGGCTGCAGGGAGCTGCTACCTTGGATCTCCTGTGCCAACCTGATGGGAATAAAGCTTCGATTTGGTGCTTCAGTTCTCCTTCCTCTGCACGCATCCCCAGCAGCCTGAGTCAGAGCAAACCAAGCACATCACTGTGTCTTTGGCTGGAAGGCTCAATGGTATTTAGAGAAGAAGAGAGATGTAAGTGGAGCACGTTGCAAAATAAAGTATCATAAAGAAGATGATGCTAGACTGCTAAGAAACCACCTGGGCTCTTTAAATTTGTGCTCTTTATTTCTGACTCCTGAACAGAAAATCACAGGCTTGCTGTACCATTTAAATCTCTAACACAGCAAAGATGAAAGTTTGGTGCTGAGGTTTCATGAGCTAATCAGCAGAGCTGATTTGAGGCTATGCATAATGTCAGCAACTAAGACCCAGAGCTGTACAAGCACCCCCTGAGACAGCCCCATCATTTCAGTGATCTAAACCTGGGCTGGACGCAACACAGATGAGTACAATGTTCTACACAAAACAAGACAGCACTGTTGGAAGCAGCACAGCCCTTCCAGGATTATTACATCTCCGCTTAAAAAACCTCTAAGAACTAACCGCTATTTCAGCCTTCATGAGCTTTTCTTCCTCATGAGAGCCAGAACAATGAATTGTTTTGCCCGTCCTCTAGTCACGTCCATGACACTTCTGAGATCTCACTTTCAACCACATTCCCTAACAAAACTAAGCTCACGAGCTCAATGCCAGTATTTACTCCCAGAGCTACAAAAGGACATTCTTGCTCTGAGAAACCCAACTGTCACCTCACCACAGATGGTGGATGGAGCTATGCGTATGCGTCTTCAGCTGAACTTGACCAGGTTTCACACCCAGAAACATGCAACTAAAGCTCAAATCCACATCCTGTTAAAGCCAACCAGACAGTAAAAGATAAATTTTGAGTACTGACAACTTCCGTCCCTTGCCTTTCCTGTCTTCTCTGCAAATGACTGACAAACCCCGCCAGCAGCGACTGATCAACCGGAGAAAACTCGGCTTTACCATTTATATTAAGCCAAGAGGAGGGTGGGCAGCAGCTCAGGGAGGGGATCCTGCCCCTCTGCTGCGCTCTGGGGAACCCCCCCTGCAGCCCTGATCCAGCTCTGGGGCAGCAGCACAAGAGGGACGTGGAGCTGCTGGAGCGAGGGCAGAGGAGGCCACAGAGATGCTGCGAGGGCTGGAGCAGCTCTGCTCTGGAGCCAGGCTGAGAGAGCTGGGCTGGGGCAGCCTGGAGAAGAGAAGGCTCCTGAAGGGGAGACCTGAGAGCAGCTCCAGTGCCTAAAGGGGCTGCAGGAAACCTGGAGAGGGGCTTGGGACAAGGGCCTGTAGGGACAGGCCAAGGGGAATGGCTTGAACCTGCCAGAGGGGAGACTGAGCTGAGCTCTTAGGCAGAAGCTCTTCCCTGTGAGGGTGCTGAGGCGCTGGCACAGGGTGCCCAGAGAAGCTGTGGCTGCCCCATCCCGGGCAGTGCTCAAGGCCAGGTTGGACACAGGGGCTTGGAGCAAGCTGCTCCAGTGGAAGGGGTCCTTGCCCATGGCAGGGGTTGGAACTTCCAACCCAAACCATTCTCCGATTCCATGATGATGATGAAGAGGACCCCAGAAAGAAATAAGCATTCAGCGCAGTGCTGTTACAAGCAACAGCTCAGACAATACACATCCAGTTCCTTCAAGACTTATCAGTCACCTCCCGAGACACCACAGAGTCTACACGCTGGATGTTCACAAGCATTTTAAACAACAGAAGATGCTGACCAGTAAAAGCTATTAACTGCCACTGCCACAAACTCTGAATAATCAGAAATACTCTTGGCCAGGGCTTGAATTCTGTTCCTATTAGTTTAAGGATGAAGGTGAAGCTCCAGGCTCCATCTGCACGTGATCCAGAGGAAGGTGCACTAAGGCCTTTATACTTTTAAGTTATAAACAGTAACAAAAAATACACACAGGTGAACAGCTCAGTCTGCGTTTTTAATTCCCAAATATCTTGCAATTGCCATTCCAGAATCCCCAAGCAGCTGATAAACATAAGATTACAAAGCAATACTAAGATCTATCAGAACCTCATACATATGGATAAGGACATAAAGACACTGCAGGACATGTTTCAAGATGGAAAAGCCAACGCACAAAGAAAAATAGACCATTTTTTGTTACACAAAGAAAAACAGACCATCTTTTTTTACACAAAGGAAAACACACCATCAACACGACCTACTGAACACTTGTGACTTATTTTGCAAATGTACATGTAGTATCAGGCCATGGCAATTTGTGCAGACACTGACAGGCATTTTTGCACAGCAGTCTGCACACACACACAAAGCTCTACTTTGGTCAAGATTGTACTGAACCAACAGGCAGAAAAATGTACTCAACACAAGTTCTGACTGCAAACAACAAACCTTGATTCTGGTCTGACAGATAACACACACACAAGAACTCTGGCTACCGCCACGATGTGCTGAAAATCATTTAGGTTATAGCAAAGCCAATGCAATAACTGCAAGACTGCACTTTAAGCTTCCAAGGAGAGTGTAAGCTTCCTCGGGCTTAGGACTGCTCCTTGCGCTGGGTGCATGGAGCAATGTGGATATGGCACAGGAGCTCTTCTCTCTCCGAGACCCAATGCAGCAGATGGAGCCACTTGCTCCTGCCGCACAATACTGCTGGGGTTGAACTGAAGGTGCCAGGGAAGAAAAGTGCTTCCCTGCCTCCTGGAACGTGCTGCTTTGTCTGCTGACAAATTCTTCCTCAAAGCACATACCAGAAAGCCCAGGGCAGTGGAGCATTTGCATGTGTCTGTAAACACAGCTAACCCCAAAACCTCATCCCCATCACAACATGCTGCACTTGGAGGTATGCCTCCAACCATCCTGGCTGACAAAATCATAGTTATGTGAGATACACTGAGATGTTACCGTTTTCATACTAAAACAGAGACTTAAGTGATGTTTCCACCTCATTTTAACAAAAACTATTGGTCATTATATGATGTTCCTGAAGTAAACTGCTTGCTGTGTCTTAGTCTCTTAGTGGTCATATTTCAGGGGCAGGCAATTAAATTTCTATTTGGCTTTGTGGCATGGAGAGCAAACCTGGACACAGCACAATAACTAAGCATTCTGAATTGCTATTATGGCCTTGACATTTAAACATATCAGTTCTCTATTAAAAAAAGACTGTTATAGCTTCTTCCAACTCTCTTTGTTTTTCTCTACTACCTGTTTTTAAGAGAATTCAAGTTCACAACCTGTGTGCCTGCTCCTTCATCACTGTACACAGTGTCCTGCAGGACTTCACACACTTTGGTTTAAGATCGTTACAGGCTAAGAACAACAGATTTTAAAGATACGAGCTCATGTCATGTATTTAAATTGCCACTGACTTTATCCCTCTCAAAATAAGCCTTTAGGCATGGCAAATCCAGGTTCAAGTGTTAGGAAGCACTTACAGCAGTTCGGGGACAAGTTATCCCATGTGATTCCCAATGGGAGTTCACAGCAGAATACACTCCAGGTGAATCCTTGCTCTCAGAGGATACCATAGGAGCCTGCAAATATCTCTTGATGAAAGCAGCTTTACCTTGTGCTGCTGCTACCACCACACCTCAGCCAGGCTGTGCCTCTTAAGCAGAGCCTGTTGGTGTCCAGTGGGCTTTTTTTCCCCCTGCCAGCTGGAACAAGCCGTGTAGATTGGGGAGGCACATCATGGACAGTTTATTTCCCAAGACATCTCTTACTGGGTAGTTTCAACCTACTGCTTTGCAGCATGATAATGAGCATCACCTCCAACAGATTTATATCTTGAAATTATTTATGTGATGTCTCTAGGATTTGTTAAGCGCTGTTCTTGAAGATTTGCAACTCAAACTTCAATGTAAACACGTAAACCTGACTCAACGAGAACTCCATTGGCTTGGACAGAACTTGGGTCACACCAAGTTTAGGTTCACATAAATTACAGAATCCCAGACTGGTTTGGGTTGGAAGCAACCTTAAAGCTCATCCAGTTCCAACCCCTGCCCCAGCCAGGGACACCTTCCACTAGAGCAGGTTCTGCATCCAACATAGAGATTTGCACTAACAGTAAATGAAATTAGTAGATCAGATGGGGCAAGGCCAGATATTTAGGGCTTGCCCTCATCAGTGCTATCTCACTACTGACACTGGGGTCCCGTTCAAATCTATGAAACAGTAGCATTTTATCTGAAATAACACATTTTGCATACATCATATTTATTCTGCCTCAGGGTTACATCAGTGGACTTGCACCCTTGTGCTGTACTGCTGAGTTGCATGTGGAAATGTGCTGAAGCTAGGAACAGCAACCTACCCAAACCAGCAGCTACTTGGAGTTCTTGGAGAAAGAGAACTGAACTCCAAACTGCCTTACCCTATTTTGCACAGCGATTCCTAGTTTGAAACACTCAGTCAAGTCCAGAAGCACAAACTTCCTCACAAGTGATAAATGCTCTCAATTCTAATAAGGTCCTGTTGCCTCCTGCTCTGTAGTGCTGGCCTCCACAGGACTGCTCAGGGTCATGGCCTGCTGCTCTACTGGATAGCAATCATGTTGAATTCACGAGAAAATAAGAGGCTAATGAATCCTTCTCCATGTGCTAATGCACCGTGGCCCTGCCTGCTCAGCAAAACTAACATTAGCCCATTAGAGATTTTTCTTTCAGAGTGGTAACACAAAATTCTGCAAGGTGATGGAAAACTGTGGTTTGGGATATTGCTCCCCCCATGATTATTTTTCACATCACTCTGCAGAGCTTTAAGTACATGATAAAAGTTCACACTTAGCTCAGACTCTGCATTAGCTATTCCCTCCTGTGAATGCTTGCTGCAAGGGATAGAAACCCATGTCTCTTTCTTTTCTTTTATGACAGGGATTTCTTTCTTATTGTAATCTTTTATTAGCTTTCATTCTCAGTTGTCCACTTTGATTTAAGGTACATCTTTCCCCTAGACTGACAAGGCAGCATGAAGCAGGCATATCAAAGCTAAAGAGTTATTTACTTGAAAAACGCCACCTTTGAAGATCTTTTTTTTTTTTTCCCTTAAATGGAGTCTTTAGAAGTCCAGTGTCTGCAACTTCCCACTGAGTAAAATGACTGTACTCCTCATAGAGCTGCTCTTCCCTAATCTGTGATCCATCTGGTAGCTCGTGCGATTTATAAAGGCTGCACAACAGAGTTCACACAAAATGCCATTCCCTCACAGTTAAGAACACACAGCTCATGGACAGGGCAGAGAGAAATATTTGCATGCAGCTCTGCAGCAGTTGATGCAGTGTGGCCCTCCTCATTCTTAACACCTTGGGAGAACAACTGCCTTTGGTCTGGCTGAAGTAGGAACCATAACGCCCTATCAGGATGACCATAAAGTCCTGTTTTCTTCCCCAGTTCTCTTTAACCTGACTACAAACCCTCAGGTTCCTGGTTTAGTCTGCAGCCTCCTCACCCTTCATCCCCCCTCCAACACACACTAATAGCTGGGACTGCAACATTAAAAAGTCAAGGATGTGGGAGTCTGGACTCCTGGTCAGAGGAGTGAGCTTTCTGAGTGAGAGGAACAGTAAATTAAAGAGTCCCGTTAACGGAGAAGAAAATAACATGTCATATACGCCTCTAAAGGCCATGACATTGATCATAGAATATTTCAGGTAGGAGGAGACATTTGCAAGTGATCAGGTCCAACTCCCTACTAAAGTACAGGTAGCTTCAAGGTTACATTAAACTTGGAAATTTGAACGGATCCATTTCTTCTGGTTCTCTCACTACACAGCTCCAAGATTATTTGGATCTGCCCTCTTTATTACAACCATTATTTAGCCATTCACCTGCCTCACTTCCCTTAGGACCTTATGTACCTTATGGTCACTGCAGCCAAAGCTGCAACTAACCTCCAGAGTCCCAGACTTCACAGAATCCCAGACTGGTTTGTGTTGGAAGGGACCTTAAAGCTCATCCAGCTCCAACCCCTGCCACGGGCAGGGACCCCTTCCACTGGAGCAGCTTGCTCCAAGCCCCTGTGTCCAACCTGGCCTTGAGCACTGCCAGGGATGGGGCAGCCACAGATTCTCTGGGCACCTTGTGCCAGTGCCTCAGCACCCTCACAGTAAAGAACTTCTTCCTTATCTCCAACCTGAACTTCCCCTGTTGCAGTTTGAACCCATCACCCCTTGCCCTATCAGTACAGTCCCTGATGAAGAGTCCCTCTCCAGCATCCTTGTAGCCCCCTTCAGATACTGGAAACTGCTCTGAGATCTCCACACATGGTACAGTATGGAATATCCTTTGCCTGCTTGGGGTCAGGTGTCCTGTCTCATGCTCCTTGTGCTCCCCCTCACTGGCAGAGCATGAGAGATTAAGCAGTCCTTGATCAGGGTAAGTGCTACTGAGCACCAACTAAACTTCTTTATATCCAATTTAAATCTTCCCTGTTTCAGTTTGAACCCATTACCCCTTGTCCTGTCATTACAGTTCATGATGAAGAGTCCCTCTCCAGCCTAATAGATTCAACTGAGAATCAACTTTTGGCTCACCCAGCACCTGCAAACTAAAATTACTCTTGCTGCACTCCCAACCCCTTTTGGATTCCTTGCGTGCTGCCATGCTGCCCTTCCAGCAGATGCTGGAGTGATTCATTTCCTGCATGAAAATGGCATCTCCAAGAAGCTCCAGTAACCCAAAGGCTTCCTGAAGAGCCCACAAATAGCTCCACATCTGCCAGTCCACAGCTCAATGTCATCACTAGGATGTGCAGTCAGTTAGAGAGGGACATTCCTCCACATTAAACAATGTTAACACAAAGATTCAGTACATACTGTTTTCTTTCACAAGCTTCGAAACTTTTCTGGGAAAAGCAGGCTTTTATTTTAATTCCTCAAGAAACAAGAATACCCAAGTTGAACATATGCTGCCCATGATCTTGGAAAGGGGGAATCTCTCAACACCCTCCTCATTCCTTGATGTCAAGAGAGCTTGCCAGGTTCTCCTTGTTCCCATTCACACCAGAGCTGTATTTTTTACATATATATATTTTTAGAGCTGATATTGACTACGTGAAGTTTTGACAGCCTTGACAGCATCATGTGTCTTCCAAAGCTTTCCAGCACAAGCAAGGAAAAATAAAGAAAGAAAATGAAGTATTATTTCCTGACTCACTAAGGGGCAATTTATATGCAGGTCCGCACAGTGCTTTGGTTAACTCATCAGAATTTTACACTGAAACAAAGCTCATGCGACTCTGACCTTCTGCTCTCCAAAAAGCAGGGATGATTCTGGCATCCCTGTTGACAGCTCTCCCTAAAAACTGAGAGAATTGCCTTGCAATAGAATTCAAAAGAAACCAGGAAGAAGCTCTTCCCTGTGAGGGTGCTGCGGCGCTGGCACAGGGTGCCCAGAGAAGCTGTGGCTGCCCCATCCCTGGCAGTGCTCAAGGCCAGGTTGGACACAGGGGCTTGGAGCAAGCTGCTCCAGTGGAAGGGGTCCCTGCCCGTGGCAGGGGTTGGGACTGGAGGAGCTTTCAGGTCCCTTCCAACACAAACCAGGCTGGGATTCTATGACTTGCAGACCAGGAATACAGGTGCTTTTGCAAGGCCCACATGCACAACAGAAAAACAAACCACATCTATCACCAGCAAGCCTCAACAGATAGCTGTAACCTCGGCTTTCCTCACCCGGCTTCTGAATTCTCATCCTTAACATACACTTAACCCTTGTCCTCACTGAAAGCTGCGTGCTCTCATTTGATACTGTAGGAAAGCCACAGGGATCTTCATCTCAGGGTGAAAAAACACCTTTCTCATCCTTTTGAAAAGCTAGAGGGTGCACTGGGAACGGTCTGACAGGGCTCCCAGGCCTGCCAGTGGTAGCCTGCCCAAGGTACCATGCTGCCAGAGGCAGCAGCAGCAGTGCTGTCTCACGACTGTTTGTGACCCCCATAAAACGCAGCCGCTTCATCCCACTCCAAAACTAGCAAATGCATCATCCCAGCTGCTGGCATAATATTACCCCCACGGCTGTCTGAACTGAAGCAGCTTCGTAGGCATAGAAATGTATCAGCTGTAGTCCCTTTCCTACATGAGGAATCTAGTTTACAATGCATGAAAAACTTCCTTATCTGGGGAAAAAAGGAAATAGTTGTTAATGGCTACTGAGTTCCTCAGATATGTACTAAATCCATTATTAACCTAGTATCCTGTGTTCATACTCCACTGTATGGAGTGTGTAGGTAACCATCAGGAAAGGATACCACAGATCTTTCATGACTCGCTGTTTTCAACAGCAGCACCTCACTTCAATGAATAACACACAATAATGACTACACCAATATAATAATTAGTTCTTTGCTTCCCATCTCTCTGCCTCTGCATAACCACAGAAGTCAGATCTATGCATTCTTTTGACAATTACCATTTCTTTCCCTCTATTTAGAAACAAACGTAATTACTTCAACTGGAGAAGACAGAATTACTCCTGCAGCAGAGTCAAAACATCCATCAACACTCATTTTCTGTAATTATTTCACAAGCAGCTCTGTCTAGCATCTTTCTCCAATGAAAGGAGTTTTCAAAAGGCCTTTGGCTACTTAATGAGCAGCACACAATTACAGACAGTACTGAGGAACAAAATACAGGAGAAAAGGAGGATCTCACCCTTCATTTAACCTTCTTTTTTAGTGTCTGCCTTTAAGCACAAAGTAACTTCAGAGAGCAAGATGAACCTCCTCCTACCCTCACTGTTCTACCGTACATGACAGGCAGCAAGAGTTGCCAACAGCCTCTTCCAGGACAGGGAAGTGTTATGCTAGGATATAAATAAACACTGTCTATCTCTGTGTTTCACATTCTAGTGCTTTATTACCACAGCATCTTGAAAAGAATGTTGTGACTAACCTTACATTTCCAAATTATCACTTATTAGGGTCTTTGTCTAGGCACATACCCCATAGACAGCTTCCCTATCCCAGGTGAATTAGCATATCATAGAGTGCTCACACTTAAACCAGCTGCAGAGTTGCACACAACAAGTAAAAGCAAGTGGCACAGACCCAGTACTAAGAAGAGATGAGAGTACATCACTGGTTAAAAGCCAGCGGTACGAGCAGGTAGCACCTGAATCTAGAAGAAAAGCCCCCCCAGATGCTTCTGCTTGGATTAGCTAGAGCTTGGCCTTTTCTGTGCTCCAAGGAACAGTGGAAGCTGAGGATCAGAGGAACAGAAAAGACAGCAAGAGGAGACAGGCTGCTCTGGACAGGCAGATTGCTCCTCTGTCATCAGTCTTAAACAAAAATAAAATGTGACACGAGTATGACAAGAGGCTATTCCCCTTCCACAAGCTTCCCAAAGAAAAGAAGCACAGAGAGTCCTATATATTATTGCCTCCACACTCCCACACTATTCCATCACCCTGCTGACATCCAAAGCCTGACAACTCCTGCCACCAGCTTTTATGAATTAAAAAAGAGCTATTTTAAATTCAAATCAGGTGGCACACCTCTTAAGTAATTTTTATGCTTGTCTGCACTTCCAAGACAAACTTTGAGCCTCCACACTTCCCAAATAGGGGCTTTTAGGGCATGGATCAGCAAACAGAACACTTTGGCTCCTCACACCATCCACCTACTGATGACAGAGGAATCAGTACCAGAGAGCAGTGTATTAAACCAAAGGACTGAGGAGCCAAAATACATCCAACCTGAAGACAGACAAGCACCAAGAAATTGCCTTAGCAGTGCAAACCTCTAGTAGGCAGAAAGCAAAGAAGTAACTTCAGGTTTAAGTAGTTGTAAACTCAGTTCATAGTGAGATTAGCATCAATTTGGCAGGGGGAAGAATTAAACTTCTAAAGATAAAACCGTAGAATCACAGACAATTTGCAAAATGGTGTCAAACAGTTTGCCATAAATTTAAGGGGTATTCAGTGCATTGAACAAGCGTAAGATCTCCAATCCAGATACCTAAGCAGAACAGGAATTGGAATGTTTCAAGAACTGAAGATGAATTTTAATGACTTGAGAGAAAATTGAGAAGGCAAATTGCCTTTCAAATCTTCTTCCACAGCAGTTAATGCTTCAAACTGCCACCTACTACACAAGACGAAACCTCATTTTGTCTCATCTTGGGATGGCAGAACCAGAAACTAAGAAGCCAGATGAGAAGCTGTGCTGCATTTTAAATGGGGTAGTTACTGTTTGGGACAGGAGTCAGACTGAAATCCACATGTGCCATAGATTCATTTATTCTCTTTTTAGAACCTAAGCCAGGTTCATGTCCCTGAAACTGCTTTTCCTACCACATGCAGGGATAGAAAGGAAGCTGCTTGATTTTCTTATTAGGCTTTAGTCTGTTTAGTATTTAGTGTGAATGAAGGCCACAGCCTGCTGACCCTCATGAGTTACATCTAGAGCAAGGAAAAGGACTCTGGTTTCAATAAAGCACTGTGCAAAGGGCTAAATACTCGCTGAATGGGCTACAGACTAGAAAAAATCAACTAATAAATAAAAGCAAAAAAGGCAATAAAACACCTGATCAGATCCTGGGACTGAAGGACTGGGACAGTTATTGGATGCCTGCTCTTATTTTTCCTATTTCAGGGACACTCAGCTGTCCCCTCCTGCCTGTCACACAGTTCTTCATGTCACTGAGCCCTCGGGAAGGAGCCTCTGCAGTCACAGCAAGTCAAGGTGGGCTGCTGAGCCCTGAGCAGCACCGGCCCTATTCACATCTTCTGGTCCTGGGCTCAGCACTCAGCTTGGCACCATCTGCTCTTCAGCCACGGGGTCCCATCATCACAGGGTGCCCAGAGAAGCTGTGGCTGCCCCATCCCTGGCAGTGCTCAAGGCCAGGTTGGACACAGGGGCTTGGAGCAAGCTGCTCCAGTGGAAGGGGTCCCTGCCCGTGGCAGGGGCTGGAACTGGATGAGCTTTAGCATCTGTTCCAACCCAAACCAATTCGACTCAGCCCCCACTGGCAAGGCTTGTTGCAGCTGCCTCAACAGGGTGTTTCAATGACAAACTAGTCCCCTAAGGAAGATTTACCAACTGGAAATGTGATGTATCACTGAGCATCTACAGTCAAAAGAAGTGAAAAGTGTGTCCCAGAGTGCAGTGCTAGTTATAGCAAACAGTGAAGCCAACACATTCTTACCCCCTCTGTTTCCAAATGTGCCATAATATTTACTACGACAATATCTTTCCCCATCAACCCTTTAAATATCTCCTATGAAGTCTAATTAAAATGAAGCATCGTAACATACAATCAACACTTGCTCGCTATCGATAGATACTTGCAGATGTTTTTATAAAGAAAATACCTCCTCAGCACTGATTTACATAGAAATCTTAACAAATCTTCTGTATTTTCTGTTTTATGTTAACCTCAACATTTTGACGCTGGGAAAGTTTCACTGCTTCTCCTCCATTGTAATTACTTTATTGACATCTCACACTTGAAAACCAATCCTTAGAGTTGGGCAATAATTAGGAGCATCGTCTTTCATCTGCTACTTGAGGCACCCTGAAAACAACATCAATCTTCAGATTTCTTTTGCAGGTTTAGACAGTGTCTAAATAAATATTTATACTATGTCTAAAAAAGTTTAGCAGTGATTATCTAAGGAAGAAGCAGGGAGGTGAAAGGCCCCTGAAGTGAACTGCAGCATCTGGGGCTTGGACCTTCTGCTTCTTTCACAAAGGGAGTTGTATGTCTGCTTGTTTATGTATGCACATGGGGATGGAAAAGGGACAAAGTACATTCCTCGAGTTGTCAAATTTGAAGGCAGTGACATAACAGTGATCGTTTTCACATTTTATGCCTCTTTCTGTGTTGATCAGTATCAGGACACAGGAGCCCCACATAAAGATCGGGTTCCTCCAGCACAAACACACAAGGTGACAGATTCTGCCAAGCACTTACCTAGGTCTGTACACACACACACTGAATAGGCATCAGCTTCTCTATACAATAAACAGGAGAAACAAAACGTCCCCAACTTATGTTATTATAAAGAACACATTATATGGTATCAAATAATGAGATCTCCCCCAAAGCTGCTTCTAAGCAAGTGACATTGCTTCAGCAGTTAGTTACCATGTGTTTCACTCAGAGGTTATTTCCTGCTCCCTACAAACACACAACTTTGTAAGTTTAGTTCTTCAGGCAATTTGCCCCCAGTAATGAAGTTGTATCTAAGGAACGATATAAGGCTTGAATTATTCTTTGAAAATGCCTTGTATACCTCACTATGAAAAGTTCCTAAGATTAATTATAACCCAAAGGTCTGACACACACAACACAATCTGCAGGACGAAATGAACCTATTCCATAATGCCTCATCCTCCCAGGACAACACTGGAATCTGAAGGCAGCAGGACTCACTACCCACGTAAAGCACCAGTCAAAGCAAACAGGCACTTGAGAACTGAGAGCTGGCACAGCACTTAAAGGAAACCAAAATCTGAGACTGTGCTTTGAGGCAGGAGAAGCCAAGCTCTTATTCCCACAAGCACAAAGTATCACCACAGCTCTGCAATTCAAATACATCCTTTCCACTGCAAGAAAGAGAGATAATAAAATACAAAGGAAATAAAGGAAACAGAAGATACGATATTGCAAAAGGTGAACAGTACTCAACCCAGCACTGCTATAGCCACAGTGAGCTCAACAGTATTCCAGACATCCACTGCTCCTCCCCTCTACATTGAATGGTGTGGATTAATACCAAAATAGCTTTGTATTAAACAAACCCCAAAACACCACCATACACCCCCAAAATGGTGCAAAACAATGAAATGGCTGCCAAGAAGCTGTGCTGTTCTGAAGCTTCCTTCAAAGCTGCCCTTACCAGTGTCTCTAGTACAGTACATCTTGACACCCATATGTTGACTGAGCAATGGGAGGACATGTGGAGCTCTGCAGCTCACAGGGACTGGCAGGGTTCCTGGGGCTCCCACGTTCCCCAAGCAGACAACATACTACACAGAGTGAGGAGGCTCCCTGGATACTCCAGGATAGTATTTTAGTGTCAGCACAGCTAAAATTATAGCAAGCTATGTAATTTTGTGGGTGCCTTTGTAAGAAATACAGAACACTCGAAGGACTTGTTTGAGCTGATTGTCACCAACAGAGGCCACAGTGCCACAGATTTCCAGCAGCAGCAAAGATGTCCCTGGTGCTCCATGGGGCTCCCCAGAACAGGCACCAGATCTTCTGCCATCTTGCCTCCAGCACAGCAAAAGGAATCAGTGTGGGCATGGAGGGAATCTGCTTTCTCAGCAACTTTTTGAGGCTGAAGAACAGTACTTCAAGGCAGGTTCTCAGCCAAGCACAAAGCTCTGGCTCTGCAACCCACCATCTGTTGACTCTCTTGGGGCTGGACATGAGGAAGCAGACCCAATAAAGGTTGTTTTAGCAACCTGCCCCTACCTTACTCTCCTTATTCACGGAACTAGATATGCACCCCACACACAACCAGAGTGAACACCCATTTTCCTCTGCCAGGTCATACCAGGGAAAGCTGTCTGCCACTGCAGAAGGGTTTTCCACCTTGAGGTGAGGTGATGTAGCAGAGAGGAGGGGTGCAGACAGCAGCCTGGAAGCAGGGGGCCAGTGCCTGCAGTTTCGCATGGAGAATTAATGAGTGATTTGTGACCTTCACATACTCACAAAAGGGTAAGCAAAAGAAAGGTTTAAAAATAAAGGAAAACCAGACCAACAGTGCTGTAACTCTCATAAATATCACAAAAGCAAAGCAGAAAGGATTTTTAAGGATAGACCTGTCAACACAATCTGGAAATCACTCAGCTTTGCTGCCCAGAATATGACCACGTTATCGTTACCACTGTGCTCTGAATACGCAACAAGGCAACCTGCAGTGGTGTGAAGGGTGCCCAGAGCGTTTCATATTGTCTCCATGCACCCAGGAGGGAACAGATGGAGTGCTGGAGGCCACAATTTGCTATTTCCTGACTCCTTTAAAGAATACAAATCTAAAGAAAATGCTGAAGGTGATATGCCACTAGTACCCCAGTCCTTAACCCTGGGGATGAGCTAAAGTAGGATTTGTTTCATAAAGTCTTTAAGGTGTTTGAGTTTAAAAGCATTCCTAACAGTCAACACATTCAAGTACATGATCAGAGGCAATGGCATTCCGTGATTCCTGTGCAAATCTCTGCAGTGTGGCAAGTTTCTTACAGGAGATTCCAGCATGGTGTTTATGAAGTCTGTGACTCAGGCAGCAATTTAAGCACATCCTGCTTTTTTCACCTAACCTCTAGAGGACAACCTGGGTTTCGAGTTATTTACCTGCAATGGGAAATACGTGGTCAGCAGACAAATGTGTATGTCTGGATTAAGAGAGGAACTGTTACCATGTGCTGACAACTGGAAAGGTCTAAGCAATCCAATTCAAAGCAGTCAAACGGATAAACCTGGCTGTGCCAAGTGGATGGTCAGCTGAGGACAGGTGCTGCAGCAAGAGAAATACATCACCAAGAGGAACAGCTCTTACAGGCACCGAGGGTTATAGATTTTAGTCACGTAGGAGGAAACCTGGACCCTGGTTTCTGAACTGGGAAACAGCAGAAGAAAACATCATTTGAAAAGAGCTGAGTTAGCTGAAACAGACTCACATTGCAAAACCTGGTTAACAAGGAGGCAGAGACCGGGGAGCCAAAAATATATATGGATGCCTAAATCTTCATGCTCTTTACAGCAGCAATCAGATATGATTGCATTTATAAACCCCCCTCATGTGCATTCTGAATGATGGGCTGTTCCCAACACAGAAGCTACAGCCCCTGAGTTCCCCCAGCTGAGCACTGAGAAATCACACACTGCAGATGGAAGTGTTGAGGGCAGGGGGAATTCAACACCGGGTACCGGGGCAGTTGGACCACAAGCCGGGTTCTGTTCTGTGTGACTGCACTGAGTACCTGCCCCACGGCTGCAGGACCTGCTTCCTTCCCTGGACCAGGGATGTACCAGGATGAGTGGAAGAGGTGGGCTGTTGTTTTGGCTTGAAAAACTGATCCACAATTCTAGATCTCAGATGGAAGTGCAGAAACCTCTGGTGCCTCCTCCACGATGGGCTGTACATCATCATATCACTCTGACATTATTCTTCCTAATACTCATACAAGAAAAGATTATAGTATTTCTGTAAGAAGAATAGTATAGTGCCTCATAATCCCGTCTATTTCCCTAATTTAAACTGTGATTTCATAAGCACTTCTGTAGAGATGAACACTGCCAGATCTGAAATGAGGTAATCATGGAGGTACAGCAGCAATCACAAAGAAACACTGCATTATTTGCAAGGTCCTTTTTCATACCACAAACGAGGAAAAAAAGCAAACCCCACTGCCCACTCTTTAAACTACTGGCTTTAAATTCCCAAAAGGAAGATTGAGATGAGCTCTTAGGCAGAAGCTCTTCCCTGTGAGGGTGCTGAGGCGCTGGCACAGGGTGCCCAGAGAAGCTGTGGCTGCCCCATCCCTGGCAGTGCTCAAGGCCAGGTTGGACACAGGGGCTTGGAGCAAGCTGCTCCAGTGGAAGGTGTCCCTGCCTATGGCAGGGGTTGGAACTGGAGGAGCTTTAAGGTCGCAACACAAACAAGGCTGGGATTCTGTGATAAAGAGCACTTCGATTTAAAATATCACAGTATTTTACTGCCAAGGGACACCCCTGTGACAAAGCAAAGGTAAGAGTAACTAGCTGCTGATCCTCATGCCTTCAGCACACAGGTACAGGTACACTGCAGCCTATAGAGGACTTTAACAGGATAATATATATTACTTTTAGGATAGGCTATCACAATCAGGTTTGGAGATGATTTCTTGGTACAAGCAAGAGCATCTTCTGAATTGAGACATACACCGACACAAGTAAGGGTAGACAAACTGCCACCCATAGGAAGGAGCCAAGCCTGACCCCCTGGGAGCACTGACACTGACTTGTGAGTCCCTGTCCCCCTACAATGCCAGCAGTGTGGGAGCCCTGGAGGATTCCAGTGCAATTCCTGATCGGCTGCAGCATCATGTACCACTATTGTATGAAGCGCTGTTTGCACAGAGTGCGATTCCAACTCTTTTACACTGAGATATTTGCTTCTGTGCAAAAATAAGTAAATATTTGCTGTGCTGTGCCAGCTGGATCAGGGAAAGCTAAAAACTGCCTTTCCTAGAGAGTAGAAGGTTGGCAGAAGGTGCCTATCTGGAGCTCACATGCACAATGCTAACTGAAAGCAACAACTATTGAAAACAGCTTCAGAATGTAAATGGGAGCACCAGAAGTAGATATAAAACTCATTTTCACTTTGCAGGTCTCATGTTGGGTATTGTAACACTCATCTTTCAACTTGGTGGTTCCTGGTGTCTTCAGAAGAGTAGGACAAAGTGAGAATCAAAAGCACTGAGATTTCATGCCTTTTAACTGAAACAAGTACAAGTGCATGGTTGAGTGACTTCCAAGAAGAAAATACCATGTGTTGATGTGATGGGCATCAGTTTTACAAGAAACTTAACACTGCTCAACCAAAAACCCACCACCACAAAGCAAATTACAGGATGCAACACACTGTGAGGTAATTTCTATACATTTAAAGTTGCAACAAGCAATGCTTCAGAACAGTAACTAATCCACTGTATGTGTTGGACAACAACTCAAAGACTTTTTGGGTCTCTTCCAGCAGCAAATGGACACACTTTGTCCAGTTTTAATTACGTAAGAAAGAATAAAGCATCCCAGTTGCAGACTTGCTTTCAGGCACAGTTTCTTTACTAATGAGATTCTTTCTAATCAGGAGAAAGAACCCTGTGGATCTTTCCACAGAGGAATGTGTTATGAATGTAGTAAACATTACAGCAAAGTGACTGATAGAACAGTAGGTTAAAAAATAACACATCTGCACAGAATAAAACCAGCTGGGAAGGACTAGGTTTTCCATGTAGTTCATTAGTAGTTCATACCGAAGATTGCCTTTGGTGTCGTATCCCTTCTCTTAAACCTGGCATTCCATTCCTCTGCCTCCCCCCTCCACCCCTTTCTTAAAACAAGACAACTTAATGCCAAGTTTATCTTCTTATTAAAACCATTATTAAATTAATTTATCACTTGAAGGCTTTATCTTCAAAGTGCCAGACTTCCCGATACCCAATCTAATCTTCCAAGCTCACCAGAGATTTTCGTCAAACTTCCTTAACTGACAACTCCAGCTTCTGGAGGCTTGGATCTATTTGCAAGACCCACTTCCCTCCTGCTCCTTTCTGGGTCTCTGGTAAATGCTACAAAACCTTTCACAGTGCCACAGGGAGGAAACTGTGATGTTCAGGCTTTCGGCTTCTGTTATCTTGTGAGTCGTGGTCTTGCTCTAAGCCCGCTCCCAATGGCTCTAAACCCCCACCCAATCTCTGCAACAAGATTTTAACTTTAATAATTTGAAGGATTATTGGCAGCTAAAATGAGTATTTTGGATTTTGAGGGAAATCCATTGTCACAGCAGCTGTCAGTCTGATTTTGATGCTCATTTCCTCTCCCGCAATAGTTGAGTACTTTGATATGGTCACAGTTATGCAGTACTCAAATGCTGCTTCTAAATAAAGTATTTCACTGCTTCAAATTTTCAGAAAACGTAGCTTAAAAAACAAGTGAAGAAAAGGAGAAAGAAAAGCTTTTTAGCTTAGAAACTATAGAGCAAACACAAGCTAAAAGGAGTTGAAGGCATTTCCCTTTTTTATCCCTCACTGCACCCACTGGAATAGCAAATAATTAAAATGACTGAGACCATGAATCCCTCGCCAATGCCATGACCATGGCAATACCATGATGGCAATACCAGGATCCCAAGCCAGGGCCTGTGGAGATCAGGGGGTCTTTAATTCTCCACCTCTGTCATATGAACTGAGAAACAAATGAAGCCCTGCATCAACCAAATCGAATGAGATATACCCCATTCCCTCTTTGTTTTGACATGTTCAGATACTGTGACTGAAACAAGGCCAGGCTGGAACGGGACTGGCGCAAGCTGCTCTAGTGGAAGGTGTCCCTGCCTATGGCAAGAGGTTGGGAACTGGATGATTTTAAGGCCCCTTCCAACCCAAACCATTCTGTGAGTCTAAAATGAGAAATGCCCATGGACAGAACAGGTGGTTAAACAAATGAAATTCCGTTACCAAGCTCAAGCAGTGTGAAAGTGCAACTCCTGCAGACACATACACACCATTACCAAAGGGGTTGTGCTCTCACACTCTCATACTCCATCTGCTCATTCTGCAACAGTACGACTTAAGATACCAACATCCCACCCCCCCATCCCAAGCTGTGCAACACCTCTGCTCCTCTGGGTAAGTTGGCACACGTTAAACAACAAGTAATGTTCATCTTGATAGTTCAGAGTCCACTTGTGGAAAATAAAAGGGTAAAATACTGACGACAAAATGTAAAACAACTGAACACATAAGGAACAAAGATATTCCTAAATGTCCCACAGATATTTCAGGTTAAAAGCCATTAACATAAGGTGAAAAGTGTAGTGTGCTCTTCCATTTTGCCCCTGCCTTCCTTCTGTGTTATATGTTAGAGCTTCCAAGAAAGCTAAATAATGTGGTTTAGTCTTTGAAAGGTTTAAAATCGAAAACTTTGAGTGTATAAACTCTAAACATCTCTTATTATTTGAGTGTTTTTTAATGCAGAATTGTGTACATTAAAAACCCATTGAAGGATGAAAGGCATTTATGTTTCAGTGGTCTTTGGAAAGGCAAAGAGGAACGTAAGCAGGAAGCAGTGAGCAACGTTTGTCCCAGGACAAAGAAGGCATCATGACTATGGAAATCCATAGAGCTTAATAAATGCTTTGCAGGACTGGGCCTGCCATTTCACTCCCAGGATGAGTTCTGGTGTATCTTACCCAGAGAAGGGAAGCAGACACCTGCCTCTGGTGGCTCCTCAGTGGAAGCTCAATGCAGGAACACACACAGAGCATTATCCCATCCAGTGCCCTCCCACTAATGGGGCTTTTCACACTCCTATAAAGCAACATCTGGAGACGGTCGTCTCATCACATCTCAAAACTAACAGAAGCAGTAATAATATGGTAATACGGGATGACATTTTATGAAAGATGCCACTTAACAGAAGACTAACAGACACCATGCAATTTAAACAAATTGCTTTTAGCAGGGGACTGAGTGACAATCAAGAAGAAATGTCTGGCCCATTTGGGCAAATTGTGGAGCAGAGTCTGAATGGATGGAAAATGCTGACTTGGGTAAGCAGTGCCAGCTCTGCACAAGCTAAGGACATCATCCTATGAAGTCCCATTTGTAGGACCAGACTAGAGACACCCTTAAATTGAGGGTGCTGAAATGAAGCTGCATAAGCAAAGAGGAAAGAAGCTATTAACACATCGAATATTTGCTTATTGTGCTTCCCTCCTCCTATGGGTTCTTTAAGTGAGCTGAAAAAGAGAAATCACACAATTATCTGAACACAGACAAGAAAATTTGTGTTGTGCATAAAGATAAGAACTCAGTTCCCTGGTTACCCTGGGCTGCCTTGGTAAGGCAGAAGCTGATGTAAATTTGTTTTAGGTTCTCTGAGCACCATTTGTGTCCAGGCTCCCATCCCAAAGATCAGATCATAGACTCACTGAGTGGTTTGGGTTGGAAGGGACCTTAAAGCTCACCCAGTTCCAAACCCCTGCCAGGGCCAGGGGCACCTTCCACAAGACCAGGTTGCTCCAAGCCCCGTCCAATCTGGCTGGGATAGATTAGACATCTAATCTAGGATTTTTATTAGACATTAGGAAGCTCTTCCCTGTGAGGGTGCTGAGGCACTGGCACAGGGTGCCCAGAGAAGCTGTGGCTGCCCCATCCCTGGCAGTGCTCAAGGCCAGGTTGGACACAGAGGCTTGGAGCAAGCTGCTCCAGTGGAAGGGGTCCCTGCCCGTGGTAGGGGTTGGAACGGGATGAACTTTAAGCTCTCTTTAACCCAAAATCAATCCAGGATCATTAGTAAGAACTGCTCTTGGCATGGAAGCCTCATGCTTTATGAAAGTTATCACCTTACCACCCAGCCTGTCCAATCAGAAAACCAGGCTATAGTCAAACCACATTATAGAAATACATTAATTTAAACAGTAACAGCACCAAGCAGAACCAGTATGATGTGGAAATGAGTAACTACACTTCATCCTAATAAATAAAAATAAAAACCATTGCTGGATAACAAACCGCCTTTGCAGATAAAAAGTAAATCCCTAGAATTTAAATCCATCATGAGCAAAATCCCTCTGGAAGAAAAAAAATCCAGACCAAAGCATTATTGTGACTGCCTTTGTATTCATAACTATTTATGCAGACTAAGATAAGAGCAATCAATCCACACACCTCAGGACAAAAAGCCCATCTTCTGCACGGATCAGGATAAAGAAGACTCCTCACCACATGCTCCATGGTTAAAGGCAGCAGGGGACATGCTTTGCTGGACTCAGGAATTTTCAGGCATTGGTCACTGCTAGAAACAAGTATTAAATTTCTGGCACACTGATATGCTCCAGCAGTATATCCCAGCCACTTCTCTTCACCCTGCTGCTTCCTAACACATGGAATTTAGTGTGTGAACTTTGGATGCATCAGCGCCTAACGCCAAATCAAGCATGTTGTCAGCTCCAAGGATCTGTCTGGCTTTTATTCACCCAGTCACCCGAAGTGCACAGCACTTCCCCTTTCACCATTCAATTACTTTCCTTTCTCCTCCCAAATTCCTTCTGTTCCATATAGATCATCCCTCCTGTTATATCACAAACATAGCTCAGAAAGACATCTTTTGCCTGGAGCACTCCTATCATGCAACCACCTGCACCCCAACTTGAAGAGAAACCTGAAGTACACTTTGCCTCCTACAGAGCTCTGTAGTTCACTTGTCTGTATTGTTTCAAGAGGTCTGAAGGGACGTGCTCTGGGCTGAACAGAAGCCGAGACCTGGCAGAGCTCACAGCTACAGGATGTCAGTCACCCAGAAGTACTTCCCCTTCTCTTCCACCTGCCTTTTCTCTCCATGTTTAAAGGGTGGATGCTGTCCTTCTGCTCTCTCAAAAACAAAGTGAGGAGGGGGAAAGAATAAACAGAAGTCAAGATACATTTATTATCTATTTAATCAAGCTGGCACAGAAAACCATCATTTTGCATTGAAAGGGATGTGATGCAGCTATGGGGATGTGATGCAGATGAAGCCCCTATCTTTCAGCAACACAGTTGGGCTGTTCCTAAGCGCAAACTGAGGATCAAGAATCAAAAGGAAAGAATATTTTTATAACTCTACTCTTATCTCTGTAGCTGTCATGCCAAAGGCTACTGAGGTGGAATAAGGACAGAGTTTGTCATCAAGCTACGTAAAGTCACTGAAATTGGTACTGGTCCTACAGGCTTCACAGGATCCACATTCCAAAAGGCAGACACAAAATGATGCCATATCCTCAACAGCACACCTCAACTGCTCTTGGGAACAGCTGCTATCAAGAGAACAGCAGCAGCATTTTGTTGTGCTACATGAGCCTTTATTCCAGGAAATTTAGAAGACAGCAAAACCCTACACAAGCACAACCTGCATGGCAAAGGTTTGTCTTACTACCGCTGAGGGAAGAAAGGCCCTCACAGCACTTAGCAACACAGGAAACAAGAAACCCAGGTTAGGTTTTCCTTCACTGCCAATATTCTATAGAAGTACTAGCCAACAGTAGCAAACTTACTAAAACAGCATCTGTTCCCACCACTGCCTACATTTAAAGTTATAAAGACAGTGGGGCCAAAAGTTTAACTAATATTAACAGGGAAGCGATGCATGTTTCAGGACAAGGCTTAGACTAACTCCCAAGTTAAATTAGGCTGTAAATGAGTGACTGCAATAATACCTCCACATCAGTTATACAGAACTCTTTCAAACCCTCCACACGCTATTTGTGCAGTGCTTTGACTCATAGATCAGCCTTTTTCAGGGTGTTTGGTTTTTCTTTGTAAGCTTGAAAACCAGTACAAAATGAAGGCAGTGCAGCACCCCTCAATCTTAGTTTCCAACATTACCACGTAAATGTTTCCTATTTAATGGGAGTTATCACCTTGAAATGAAATCAGAAGCATTTATGAACCTGTTGTAAAAGTTATTTTAACTCAGCGCACAATGAAGTTGTTGGTTGTTCAGTCTGAGCATTTCACAGCAGTACACAGCTCCCTCCTTTTCCTAACATCTGTAACAGATCAATAGACCAAAACATTTCTATAAGACATGTGGCCTTAAACTGAAGAAACAAAAAGGCAAAAGCTGCTTCCCAGTTCTAAACTTCTCAAGATTTCATAGAAACAAAGTACCCTTTAATAATAAGGAAGAGGTTTTCCAACTCCCTTGCAATACTGTATCAAACTCTGAATGTACAGACCATTTGCATTTATATCAGCTACTTTATCCCGACTGACTGTAAGAGAAGTATTGAATTCAGCCACACAGCTCAAGAGTAACTTTTATTTCCCCAGGCCAACAACAAAAATTGAGTATTGATCTTGACAACTGCTCTTTTCTCCAGGAGCTAAATCACATCCTCCTGCTGAATTACACAGTCTCTAGCAGCTTATCTGAAGAGATGGGCTGCATGAGAACCATGCGAGGTTTTTCATATGAGGACAAACCTCCCATTGTGATAAGCATGTTCAATGAAGAATTACTTACTGGGGGGCAAATTATGGCATTTCTCAGGACTTTTTCTCCCCTCCCATTCCTTACCAAGCAATTCTCCTGTCAGACTGGAAAGTTTCCTGTTTCCAAGCCTCAAGGTCACAAAACCCTAAATAAATATCACTCATTTCCAAGGGCCGGGTTTGCCATGTTTTCTGGCCATTGGCTTTTCCCGGATGGAGCCAAACTGGGATTTAATTTTCAGTATCATCTCTAAAGATCAAATAGAAATGAAGTCTTGTAATGTTGTCATGTAGAAACCAAAAGCATTGCCAGTGGGTAACAGATGCCCAGGCACATATTGGTTACAGAAATTTAGATGAGATATTATCCAGTTTAATAAAACTTTGTGCTCAGAGCAAGACTTTTCATAATTAGTTTTTATGGGGTTTATATAATGAAAAACTTTTTGAAGTCCATGAAATCAACTACCATTCATTCTGATCAACAACCAGAAAATAATCAATGATCATGATACGAGTTACATCACGGTACAATGACGCTGTAAGCTCATGCTCTGCATTCTGGTCATGCTTTTGCTCGCAAGGTTGAGAGTTACGAAACTCAGAGCAGACAACTACAACTCTGTAAGTGAGCTTCTGATGCTTGATTTGAAGTGGAAGCAAAACATGGCCTTTCCCAAATCCTCTTCTGATTTAGAGATGAAAATAACAACGAAAAAAGATCTCATTGCAAGGTGAGGCTATGCCTGCAGCTACTCCCTAGCATGTGAACATCCAATGCCTGTGTGAAAAGACACCAATAAGATTGTTTAGTAAAAGGGACATTGACTTCTCACTGTTGGAAGGTTGCAGACACCTGTTTATAGTTACACTGATTTCTTGCAATTTAACCATAGACTCACAGACTGGTTTGGGCTGGAAAGGACCTTAAAGCTCATCCAGTTCCAACCCTTGCCACGGGCGGGCAGGGACACCTTCCACTAGGGCAGGTTGCTCCAAGCCCCTGTGTCCAGCCTGGCCTTGAGCACTGCCAGGGATGGGGCAGCCACAGCTTCTCTGGGCACCCTGTGCCAGCGCCTCAGCACCCTCACAGGGAAGAAAGTATTTACTTAAATATCTATTTAAATAAATAACTACTTCTTCACCAGTTTAGGTGATATTCTCTACCATTACTTCTGCAGCTGATTTTGTTATCTCTTATTAGAGGCTCTAATAAACACAGTGCTAACACTAAAGAGTCCAGTAAAATAGGACAACTCCAGTCATCTCCTGACTGCATACAGATGTGTAGCAGTTTGGTACTTGCCTCTTGTTAAGAAAAAATGCTGACAAATTAAAAAAAGCAAAATTTCACTTGAAAAAAGCAGCATCACTCATCTCTCACCTATTTAAAACCCTGCCCTTTTCACTGATGTCATTAGGTGCTCTAGGAAAAATGAAGGAAGTAGCACTCTCTTCTTGGTTCAGCGCAATATTTAGTATCTTTACCATGGAAGTTCTGTGTAATTATCCTCAAAACAGGGTATTTGAGGGAGTTCCACAACACAAGGAAATTGAAATAATGAGCTGCATTTTCCCGTCCATCGTACCAGCTAGCATTTTGCGGAAGCTGTACATCTTCAGATATTGGGTAAATCTCTCCCTTTCTTCAAATCCATTCTCAAGATCATTACAATTTCTCCACCCCAAAGAACCTAAATGCCATCACCATCAATTTCCACAAGCTCTGTATGACAACTACCATTAACAGAATGACCTTCTCCAGGTAGATTTTCATTAGTAAATTAGGACAGAAAACAGTGAGTGTCTCAGCTCAGCCAAGTGGAACAGATTATCCACAGCATCCTTCATGATGTCCATTGATACCTGTGCTGAGCAATTGGGGATCCAGTAAAAGACATCATTCAGCACAAAGCCTTTCTGTTGTTTTATGTTTACCCCTGCAGTAAGGTAAAGCATGCTTTCCTTCAAAGGTAATGCAGACCAGTTTGGCTGCTGCAGAGTGTGTCTGCAGAGTCCCAGCACATGAACCACACCAGCTCAGCACATCCCACTTCCATCTGCAAATGCCCAGTCCCAGGCCTGGCCTGCAGTTATTTCTGCTGTGGGTTAGAGAATGTGACCACACAGGAGCAGACAGCCAAAGATGAGCACCAGAGCATGTGCCCATTTCCCAAACAGGTCAGGACACCACCCACATCACTTCATGCTTTCCACCTAACTGCAGAAAAGCCTCCAAACATCTGTGTTCTGCCAACGGACAGATGCCGAACACAGCAAACAACTCCACACCACATTCTCAAGCTCAAATTTATGGTTTTTACCAATTCTTCTAAAGATGCATTAAACGTTCACTGTATATAACCTGTATAGTAAAGGAAAGGCAGTAAGGATGTACCTCCCTGCCCCACAATGCATACAACCTCCCCAGCTTCCTCTCTTGGTAGAGGAAGAGGGTGCTGCTGGGGATGCTCAGGATGGGACAGTGGGTGAGGAAGGTTAACACTGCACTGCTCAAACCCATCCCAGGAAGGATTTGGCTGTTCTTGAGGCATTCCTCCCACTTCAGCCTTGCTATTTGGTCAGAAAGAGTAACTGGGACCAGAATGCTTTTGTGTAAGCTTTGCATTACCTCAATCCACTTGCTGCAAGCCACTAACCTGTGGGGAGGAAGGCTTTAGAAGGAAGAAAGCAGCCTGTTAATATGTCCTTTGTTCACAGCACAGTGAGGACGCTGCAAACATTACAGAAATGCAAACCCTGAGAAGACAGCTGTGTGGTAGGAAAAAGTGCTGGATAGAAAACTGCCTTGTTCATCCCCTTGCAAATCACAGAGCTTGATTTCTTTTATGGCTGATGATGTATGTATGAAACCACATATTTAGCCATTACATGTGAAACATGAGCAACATGATCCCTTGATTTTTCCTGGGAAGGCCAATATGGCTTAGAAAGAGGAGAGAGGCTTCCTGTCCCTGGATCAAAATCAATCTGTCACAATATGAAAGAAAAAGGGAAGATGCTGCACAGCATTTGAACAGGTTTTTTTGCCAGGAGTGAGGAGAGGAATCCCTTCCATCAAATGGAATACAAGAAACTAAATGCTTCCCTCTTCACCACACTGCACTCATGAATGGACAGCACTACTTGTTAAGAACCAAAGCTGAACTATTAGCCAAGAACAACATAGATTTTTTTATGCATTTACAGGGTGAAGATTTTCCATCAGACCAGTCTGACAGAAGAACAATTTGCCTACTGGAAAACTGGTTGGAGAAGTCTCATTCTCTGGACCATTCCAACAGAAAGCAGCCATACACCAGAGCAGAAAGTTTGGCATATATGCAACATGCATAAAAACTACAGTTCCCTAAACACTGGCCTATGGAATTGGAAGTAAAATATTCCAGGATATGGGAAAATTCATCATGTTAATTCAGATCACTGACAAAGCACATCTACAAGGATGTGCGGAAGACCATTTGTTACTATGATAGTAAGTGAACAAAATCATCTCTGCTGTATTATGAAGCTGTAGCAACCTACCTGCACACTTAGTCCTTGTTGTGAGCGGTGGTCCAGGGGGGCCGGTGCCTCCTTCTCCAGGGCGAGTGAGCAGCACCCGGATCTCGTACTCCACATCAGGGTCCAAATGCCAGAGCTTGTAATTAGGAGAGTCTACAATGTGTGTTTCAGCCCAATTCCCGGTGGTCGTCCGGTACTCCACCTCTTTCAGTATGATGGGCCCATCTCCAATGATGGAGTTGGCGTTGGGCTTGATCCACAAGTACGTGGCACCGACAGCCAGCAGCTCAGGGGGGGCAATGGGTGTTGGGGGCTCTGTGGACAACAAGAAATCGTGGAAGCATGAGACTATTGTGGCTAAAGGAGCAAATTTCCACTTGCAGGAATACAGCAACCTCAAAGCAGCTATGATTTAAAATAAGACACAAAGTCACTTTTAAGAGATCAGAAGGTTTACACTTATTCCCACTGTAAACATCTGAGCAATAGCACTCAATATAATACTGTAGGGTGAGGGGGTAAAGAAACTTTAAATACAGACAACTGAGTGCACTTGGCATGTAAAAAGGCTCCAGTACAACAGCCCTTCCTCTACCCTGTGACCTGACATGGCAGAATATCACAATCATTACTCATGGTATTAGGGTTCAGCCAAATAAATGAGTGTAATGCTTACTGTGACACAATTAGCAGTGAGTGGAAAACTCAAATGACTTGCTTATTCTGTGATTTTACCAAGGAAAAGAAAGGTTAAAGATAGGATGTGGTTTTAAATCAAAGCACTGGCTGCGTGAGAAAATACTACTGAAGTTAAACACTAGGGATCACAGAACAATCACAGAATCCCAGACTGGTTTGGGTTGGAAGGGACCTTACTGCTCACCCAGTCCCAACCCCTGCCACGGGGAGGGACACCTTCCGCTGGAGCAGCTTGCTCCAAGCCCCTGTATCCAGCCTGGCCTTGAGCACTGCCAGGGATGGGGCAGCCACAGCTTCTCTGGGCACCCTGTGCCACGGCCTCACCGTGGGATCTTCCCATGGTTGACAATATCAGTTGTCAGGATTCTGCTAGAACTGAGCTTGTGGTAGCTCAGAACTAAGGCAAACTCTGAGGCAGCAGTGAATCAACACCTCCTGCCATGTTCGATTACAGAGTTTGCTTAACTTCAGGAGTAAAGGCACTCAAGCAAAGTCTCTATGAGGCTTGAAGAGTGCCCAGATGTCTGAAAAGCATCATGAAGAGGCAGGAACCTGGCTGCTGAATATCACCTCTGTGATAAAAAGAAAAGCAAACCAATAAAAGACATCTCAGCAGCACCCTTCGATGAAAGCTCCAAAATGAAGCAAAATAAAATGTCTACAGGGCTCTGGCTGCCTGCCTAGTTTTTATTCTTCCCCCTCTCATCAGTGTGTAAATAACACTTGCATATTGGAAGCTGCATGAACAGCCTATGCCTTGTGGTTTTGAAAACCTTCAAACCTGAGCTGAACTGTGCAAGACTATGAGCAATTCCCTTAACCTCCCCTGGCCCTCCCTGTGTCGCACACTAATGCGCTTTGCCCTCAGATCCAAGGACACAAACTCTCTTCTGTTGTGAAAATAAGGTGACAAAAGGATGTCTTTGTCTCAGAAAAAGTAACCTATGAACATTACAACACAACATTCATGTTAGAGTTCTGGGGCAGTTACTCTAAACCTAGCTTAAAGGTGATTCCTCAAAGAACCCACAGAACTGGAAGAATCAGAATGGGAGAAGAAAGGAGCGTGAGCACCACATGATGGGAGGAAGATGGGCCCTTCCCCTCGGGAGAAGTATTGCAAGTTAGTATCTGCTCAATGAAGAGAAATTAATGTGTGGAAACCATTATTACACAAAATGATCAACTGAAACATCATTAATTTCATTTCTGTTGGCTAACGGCAATGAACCAAGCTGTCTCCTTGAGACCAACTGCAGCAGCTGTTCATTGTACCCCTGGAACAAAAAGCAATCTGAACTGTCACTGCAGCAGGTATCCAACGTGAACCAAAACCATCGTTGCAAGGTAAGCTTTGTGTGGAATGCCTGTTTCTGCTTTGATTTGGCACTGTTCCCCTAACTCCTGCCAGAACCCTTTTCTGATATGCCAGGCTGATTATGTTTTGACTTAGGAAGGTGATTTGTCCAAGAAATTTGTTTTCAGGAAATGCATGTGGATACATTTTCATTAAAAAATCAAATTATTATAAATCACAGTTTATTACTTGCTTCTTGGTGCAAGGCAATTAAAAGATAGACTTAGAGCTTTTTATTCCCAGTGCAAAAATGACATCTTACAAGTCACATCCGAGTGGAACACAAGGCAAATGAAATATTAAACTCCATTCTCCTGGATTGCAGACTTCAATAGCAGCATGATCCTGGTTACTTTGGGATTTGATTGCAAGTTAGAAGAGATTTATGGGACAGAACTTAATTAATAGAGCAGTTTGTCCTGCTAAAACCAGCCATGGACATCTCATCTAGCATGTCTTGAAACTACCATTGCCAAAATGATTTAAATTAAGATTTATACAGCATTACTGTCTTCTCTATCGCAGGTCACATTTAAACCTCCCCCACAAAAAAGTGATGGTCCCCCCAAAAACTGATGGTGGTTCCACCCTATTAATTTCCCCCTTTATAAGTACCATTTGAAAACCAGGTGCTGCAGAATATTGGAAAATGAGGAGTTTAAACCATACTCTTCCCATTTTCCAAATTTAACAGCTCCTATAGTAGTTACTGAAGGCTCAATCCCATCTCACCGAAAACGGTGTGCTCTTTCCTACTGGCACCAACTGGACAAGAAGCAATTTGTTTAATATCACTCTGCGCCAGGTTCCTGCAAGTGAAGGGCATGAGCCTCCCATCATTTAGCCAAAAGTAGCACATAACTAAGAACCATTTCTTGCCATTGCTAACTAAACTCACTTGTGAGTGACAGGTGACCAGCCTGACATAGTGAGCTCACTGGTTAATTAAAATCTCTACCTGACCTTGATTAAAAAGACATGGTGAGAGATCAGCCTCATGCACATGTAACTGGGACCAACCAGCCCCATTTGACTCAGACAGTGTTTTGTATTGGAAGCCTTGTCTTGGCTTCTTGTTCCTCTTCAGCTCTTCTCCTTCCCCCTTTCCCTCCAAGTGCAGAGGAGAAAGCCACAGGCTTTCCAGCACTGAGGACGATTGGAACTGGATTTCTGGAACTGGAACAGTATCTAGCCTGAATCCCAGATGGAAGGACATAGAAAAACGTGGTTCCCTGCTGCCCCCTTTCAAGGAAATAAAAGAGCTATGTTGAACAAGCTCAAAAAAAGGCAGTTACTGAACATGAGTAGCTTTTATTGGATGTGCAAATCAGTTCCAGTTGTGCATTCATGAGGGGAATGTGGGATATGCCTTTCTCCTCTCATTAGAAGAAGAAATACAGCTGTGGATTACAACTTCGAAGCTGCAGAACCCTGCTAGGGCTTTAACATGACAGAAAGTTTAGTAATGCAAAGAGTGTGATAAAACTAACCTCAAGGAGCAAAAAAGACCAAAGAGAATCATGGAAGATCTTGAATTGGAAGGGACCCAATAAGAATCATTGAGTCCAACTCCCTGCTCCTTGCAGGAATACCTAAAACTCAACCCTACGATTAAGAGCATCATGCAGATACACCTTGAGCTCTGACAGAATCGATGCCACAAATACTATAATTTGCAACTACTGTGAAAAACACACACACTTTACTCTTTGGAAACTCCTCCTGAGTGTTTCTACTCTACTACTGGAGTACTTCTTTACGTGATCTTTTAAGCAAGGCAATTCTAAGCAATTGTTAAATGATGGAAGAAAACTGCGCTCCACGAATCCTTCAGATGCAACTGGAAGACTGAAAAATAGGAGAAAAGTCCCCCAACAAGTGTTATCACTGTTTCCTGTGAAATAATCCATAAGAAAAAGGCATTATAGAAAATATAAAACCAGCTGGAGAAACCCCTTAAGCTATGGATCTTCTAGGAATAAAACTTAACTTCCTGAAAATTCCTTTCTTGTTCATAACAAGACCATCTGACAAAATGACAAGATGACCAGGAACTTTAACTTGCAGTGATGGCCTCCGGATGGCTTTAGGCAACAGGAACCCCTTATGCTACAGAACACCAGTATATCACAAGGTTCAGCAGTTCTGCTTCTAAAGTACTAACCTGTATGTTGTTTTGTTACTTAACAACCATGCCAACACATGAATTTCTCACACAACAATCTCAAACACTGAAATAACCTCTCAATTTTGGACTAAGAGAATCAGAAAACCAGAGAGGACCCAGAGGAGCCTGACCCAAGCCTGCTTAATAGAGGAGAAAAAGCAGGTCTGTATTTGGCTGGGCCATCCAGTCCGCACCTTCCACACTTCTTGCTGACCTGGAAACCCTTCCAAACCATCCACTGTGGATTCCACACACAGGCCAGGCCTGCAGAGCAGCAGAAGGTGGCTGCACCACGTACAAACAGCCCTACAGTGTTCTCATACATACAATGTACAGCATAGGCTCCAAAATCAGATCATAACAGTCTTCAACATTCTCTGGGGGTTGAAGAGGTGGGGATGGGAGCTGCTACCAGAAGACATTTGCCCAACAAGCAGGATCTGTGTTTTCAAACATGACACTGCTTATTCCTCTACTAATGGGAACTGCAAGCTACATGAGCAGCTGTGGACTGTGCTTGCCAAGTGGAGAAGGATGGAACTGGAAGGCAAGAGAACCAAATTTTAAGTTCTGAGAACTTTTTTAAGCAAAACCAATAAAGAACAAAACATATTTGTATGGTTTTCTACAGAACAACCACAGGCAATTGCAATTTAAAAGCTACTGAGATCACAGGTACTTAAATTTGCATTTAAGAAGGCAAACTCAGCTGTTCTAAATAAAAACGGAATCATGTTGAATGCCTTTGTTCTGATTTTTTGCCCCTCCATCCTTTAGGCAGAATTTGTCACTTTTGCAAACCTTGCTGCTGGCTACTGGAGATTCACTTGACTGAGCAGCAAACCTGAGTACCCTTTCTAGTTCTACACCACAGCAATAAGCACTCTGAGCTCTTAATGACAGTATTTATCCTGGCAGTGCTCATTAACACACTTCCTACTACTGTAGTAAATGGAGCCATTGAATTTTGTTTTCCAGGGATTGTCCAAACTCCCAGTTCCATCTACTGCACAAAGAAATGGCACAAGGACTTTTACAGTATTTAGCATGAGACTATTTCACTGTGCTGACACCATGCTAACAGGTTTTTGTTTGAAAGAGAGACATTCAGATGTGTCTCACAGTGACAGATCAGGCTGACAACAGTGGCACATGTCAACAGTGTCGGAAGAGTATGACAGCGGCATTAATAAAGTGATTCCTTAATTCACCCGCATGGATAGACTGCACCAGCAAACAGCACAGTTTGTGTGCTCCAAACCAGAAATGCCCAGATCCAATTCTGCAATTAGCAATTTGGAATATGTAATTAAAGCCAAAATCCAGGAAAATGAGAAAAGATTTTGAGGGAGGGAATCCTGCCCCTCTGCTGTGCTCTGAGGAGACCTGCAGTCTGATCTAGCTCTGGGGCAACAACATAGAGTGTCACCAAAGAAAGCCAGTGGAGCAAGAGACCCAACATTTGGCAGGATGCTCGTCTTCTGACATCCCCCAAACCCACAATTCAAAGACTATTCCCTTTAAAATAGTGTAGGTGCAGCACTTACATACTAAGGGAGAACTTGCAGCAGCCTGATGAAAATGCAGAATACATGCTCTCTATGTATTTTCCCCTTAAGAAGCAGTGGAAAAGGTCCTCAGTGATTTGAATACATGTGTTCTAAATTAAGCAACTAGGTTTAAAGAAAAGAACCCTGTAATGCTTACAAGAGTTTCTATAAAGCAATAGAAAACATCTTAACCATTTCCTAAAAGCACTGCAGTCACCATGCAAGACAGCAGAACAAACCTCAGCTGATCAAAGCTCATCTGCATTAGTGTCACTTATCAAACACAAGATGCTGAGAGCAGGAAGAGCTGGAGTAGAGCCTCCTGCCAGCTATTCCAATGGTGGTACAGGTTTCAAGGAGAGGGGCAGTGGTACCAAGGGGAAATTCCAGCAGCACACCGTTTCATTAGCATTTCACACTATTTGTGTCTCAGAAGCTTAGCCTGGATGCACGAGAGCCTCAGAGGATGCTTTCATTCTCTAATAACGAAGAAAATAGCATCGGATTAGGTGAACACTATCTCATTTCCCAGTGTAAATTAAGTGAATTAGATGGAAGGCTCTGTGCTCTAATTGTAAAGCTTATTACAAGAACTCACATGGATTAGAACTGGATGCTTCTCTTTGAGTCATTATTTGTACTGGAAAAGAGGAAATAAAGGTGACTACAGACTCCCATGCCTCAGTGATGGCTCAGCATTGATACATAAGAATCCCCAGGACTACAGCAGAACATGTATATGAGGCTTGTGCACTGAGTGCTAGAAAGAAACCTTTATTCACAGGGCTCCCCTGCACAGGACACAGGCTGTCTCATAGGTAATCCCCAAGAATGACAAGCTCCCCAGGGTTGGGAATCACAGACAATTAACTCTCATTTTTAATGTGCATGCAATTTTCTGAGTTTTTCAACTGCAAAAAAGCTTCAAACTGACATCATGAATAGGAGCAGTAGAAGATGGCTGCGAGGGCTAAAGCAGCTCTGCTCTGGAGCCAGGCTGAGAGAGCTGGGCTGGGGCAGCCTGAAGAAGAGAAGGCTCCTGAAGGGGAGACCTGAGAGCAGCTCCAGTGCCTAAAGGGGCTGCAGGAAACCTGGAGAGGGGCTTGGGACAAGGGCCTGTAGGGACAGGCCAAGGGGAATGGCTTGAACCTGCCAGAGGGGAGACTGAGATGAGCTCTTAGGCAGAAGCTCTTCCCTGTGAGGGTGCTGGGGCGCTGGCACAGGGTGCCCAGAGAAGCTGTGGCTGCCCCATCCCTGGCAGTGCTCAAGGCCAGGTTGGACACAGGGGCTTGGAGCAAGCTGCTCCAGTGGAAGGGGTCCCTGCCCGTGGCAGGGGTTGGAGCTGGATGAGCATTATGGTCCCTTCCAACACAAACCATTCTATGATCCTGCAATTAATTTAGGCATTCGGAATATCTGAAAGGGATCAGAAAAATAAAGCCACAAACAAACAAACAAACAAGCATCGTCTCTTCTTTGACAAGGGAGACTGAAGTACTGGCACTTTCCAGAAACTCTGGTGAAAACACTGATTTCTCCAGCAGAAAGTGCTTCAACTGCACATGCACTAGTGGTCAGTCAAGTTGCAGGCCACTTCTGGACCTATGTCTGAGTTTCTATAATCCCAGGGTTCCTACAGCCTATGCATACTCAGAACCTACGCTGCTTCCTTTTACAGCCAATTCCACAGTTTGAAACATCAGTCTATGTGAGGCTCTTCTTTCTTTCTTTCTTATGACTCCAGTAAGACTGCACAAAGATACAGAAAGCTGCATTCACATCCTATCAAAAAGAATGTCCTCTCCAGCAGTCCGTAGCCAGGGGCAGCTTTATCTTTCCCTTGTGTTTCTAGCTCCATGGACTATTTAAGCTCATACATCATGTGTTATTAAATCTGTTTCAGCTTTCTGCATGAACAAGCTGCTGATCTCCTATTGGGACTGGAAATGTAAACTCAACATGCACCAAAAAAGGAGAAAGCGGGAATAAACACATAAACTGTGAAACATGTAATTTCAGGTCAACTCAAGTTCAAGCAGCTTCATCAGTTGCTATGCTACCAGCTTATGATGGTGGGAAAGGAGGAAGGCAAAAGGATTTTACAGCTTTGTCTACAGTGGCTATTTAGCACCTTTTGCTTTCCGGCACATCTCTGTCTGCAGACTGAAGGATCATTAGTCTTTAAGCTGCTGCAATGGCAAGTGACTGGAGGTATTATCCACTATGAAGCAGCATGGAATGGTTTCTCTGGATTGATTAAGCGGTGTAATCCATAGCAGCCTGCTAGGTTTGCAGGAAAAGCCTGAGGCAGGATTCTTCATTTCATTTAAGGCAAAGAGGGGAATTAAACATCCCACTGCCCTTTACCACCCTGTGCACTGTCTAGAAATGTGCAGAACAGCAGGGAAAGCCGAGGCGATAGCCAGGCTGGAGTTTAAGTATGAGAGACCACCATGGCAGAGACCTGCAGACGCAACAACATCCATTCAGATGCTGTACCACAGATACTGATCTCTCTTCTTGCAAATACATTATGTACCCCAGAGCTGGGTCAGCTTGAAGAGGGAGGACAGCACATTTCAAGACAGGTTCACAGTGAATCCTCACAATATGCTGGTAAAGAGAGTATGAGTATGTTGGTTTATAATAGGAAATCATGATTAATGGAGGGCTGTAGGGCCAGAGACTAAATGCATTCTGGTGTTCGAGGCTGCAGGCTTTATGACCCCCTCCACAGAAGCATATGACAGGCTTGACATATAAATTAAGGCTTTTTTGGCCCATACGGCAAAATATTTTCATTTAAGCATTTATTTTCCCATGACAGGTCTGTGAGAAACACTGATCACATTCGATCATGAGGAGGCAAGTCAAGTCTGACATGGCCTCTAAAGAGCTGTCATGGACATAGCAAAATCAGTGACAGAGCTCTTGGGAATCCACCATGGTATGTACATACACACACACACACAGAGAACATTTCAAGCCATGCACCTGGATCATGGGAAGCAGCATGAACAAGTATCCAGGCAATGAAGTCCAAGAGTGGATGGCCACCTGAGTGCACACTTGCTTGATATTCATCTGCGCAAGAACATGGGTCAGATCTCATACTCATACAAACCTTGGATGAATCAAAGGTGACTAATTTTTAAAGGACCTCTGCTGAGTGCTCATTTTGGAAGTCACTCCTGTCTCAACTGACTGAAATGACAGACCTGGCAGGCTGAGGCACACAGCATAGGGGAAGAGCAGGCTTTGCCATCATCACAGCTATGGTTCATAAAAATATAAGAGATTCCTGTCTTCTTTCTCTGTGGTTAGTACAGATGTACTCCCCAGGAAACCAAAGGAAACTACTTGAACACCAGGATATCAATGCTATTTAAATATTCCTTAGGCAGACTCCAGAACATTCACAATAACACCTCCAGAAATTGCCCTGTAGTTTATATCTGAAGTAGCACTTTTCATCCTAGAAACTCAACAGAGATGAAATCATCCTTCCACAACAAATACTCAAAGTGTGAAAATGAGCCAAGTTGCTGCCAATAACTGTTGTGCTTCCATGAAGACCACTCTGCTTATACAGCTATGTGAGCAACCTCATCATTTATTGACATGTCAATGGCGCAAGAATCTTTGCTTCTGGTGGCAAAAAGAATCATAGTCTGCAAGATAAACATCGGGAGGAACAACTTGAAGTTCCATGGCGATTTCCAGAACATAAAGGGATCTATTCCACCACTAAGTCATACACCAGTCTCTGGCCAGTGTAAAACACACATAAAAGAAGCGGGTCTGCTACAGAGACACGCAACCAGAACTGAATGTTCCCACTCATTCTGGTGTATTCCAACTGTTTTTTTCCTCAAAGAATGAACAAACTTCCTCCTTCTGAATGTAGCTGAAAGAACACCTGACAGTCAATCCCATTAACCCTAAATATGCTCCAACAATACAGAGAACCGTTCTCAAAACATACTTTTCTCTGCTTATTCCATCTTATCCACCCAGATGTACCTAAAAGCCTTGCTCATTTAGAGACAAGGCAAACTACATCCAATTTGGTTTCTGCCTTCTCTCCTTTTTCTTCTTACATCAATCACATTCATACAAATAAAATAGCCTTGAAGCACAGCTTGGTTTGGAACATGGGGATCGTGTAGATTGAATCCATACACTATCTGTATACTCCTAACAGCACACAGTACCTGCAGACAGCTGGGAAGTCACACTAACATCATGAACTTCATGTTTGATACAGCCCATTCTATTTCAGGAGTCTTAACCCGATATCACAACGTCACCTGTGAAACAGCAGAGAGGAGACATTTCAAAACCTCTCTAGTCATAAAGGAACCTATTTTGTAGCCATTAAAGACAAGAGATTGAAGGCCTAAGACAGCAATCTACAGCAGTGAACAATGAGTGACACTTGCACTCATGTATTCTTAGAGCTACAACCAGGTGAGCAGCCAGGAGCAGAGAAATGATGGGGATGGGAAGTGAGAGCTGGTAATTTCCCCAGGTGCAGCAGACAGGAAAAAAAAAAACCAACACCAGGAGCAATTCCCTAATCATGAGGCCAATTTCTCATAAATCCAATACCCAACTAAGGAAAAGCAAACAGGGTATTTCCCCTAAACTTGAAGGCCACCAGAGCTCCAGGATCCTTGGATGTTAGATGTCGTGGTTTAAACAAAAGTCATCCATAAATCACACAGTCACTCTCTCACTCCCCCCCTTCTTGCCCTCCCCCTCTCACTCCCCCCCTTCTTGCCCTCCCCCTACCCCCGGAGGGACGGAGGGGAGAATCGAAAAGAATGCAACTCCCACAGGCTGAGAGAAGAACAGTTTAGTAACTAAGGTGTAACACAAATCACTGCTGCTACCACCAATAATAATAATGATAAAGGAAATAACAAGGGAAGACAATACAACACCTCAGCACCAGCCAACCGATAACTCGCCCAACCCCACCTGACTGAGCACCAACCGATGCCTCCTCCAACCCTGCAGTGAACTAGTCCTTCCGGGTAACTCCCCGTTACATCCCAGGCATGACGTGCTGTGGCATGGAATACCCCTTTGGTCAGTTTGGGTCAGGTGTCCTGTCTCTGCTTCCTCCCGGCCTCCCCTCCTCCCTGGCAGAGCGTGAGGCTCACAAAGTCCTTGGCCAGACCAAACATTTGAGCAGGAACTAAAGACATCGGCGTTATCAGTGCTGTTCCCAGGCCAAAAATCAAAAACACAGCGTTGCACCAGCCACCAAGGAGGAAAAAAACGACTGCTACTGCTGAACCCAGGGCATTAGAGTTTTGCTGGTTTTCATAAGTTTTCAAATATTCCCAAGAATTTCGGCACTTGGTAAAGGAATTCTTTTGTTCCATACATATCCTTGCTTACTGTTGTGTTGTCCCTGACACAGTTCATAAAAATAAGATCTCCTACCACTAGACAAATCTGGGAGCCTATTTAGATTTTGGAAGAGCTACACAAGGGCCTGTGGAGTTTAGGCTGTAGGACTGAAGTGGTTTTAATGGGTCTTGTATTTGAAAACCAGTGTTAATTCAACCAGGGTCCTGCACAGCCAGGAGCCTTCTGCATTTGAAGTTACGCAACAGAAACCTGTTCACCTAGAGAAGAAGTTATGCTTGATTCCCATTATACCATTTATGCATATCCATGACCTCAAATCAGCTTCCTTCAAAGAAAAACTCTATTATAAAAATATCTGTTCCAATGGCAGAACAGCAGGTTACAAGGTTTTATTGAGGAGCTATTAGAGTATTTACTGTGCTACACACCTTCCTAAACCAGAATCTGCAGATATCCAAGCATTATCTGCATCAATGACTAAATAGATTACTAATAGTTTCTTCATTGAAGCACACTTTCCCATCTAGAGTTTCCTGCTCACAGTAAATTATTACTCCCCAACCAACACAAATTGAACCTGTGTTTTCCTGAGGAGGCTCAGATTCAATGTGGATTTACTGCTTTAATCAGCTGAGAGTTTCTTACATAGTCTGGTCCCCTCCAGGCACACATTTAGTAAGTTCCCGAGTTCAGCGTGTGCTGCAAAGGCTAAAAACAGGGAATAGAGGCTGGGAAATCTACTAAGATGTAGGAGAAACTTTTTTCTTTTTTTTTTTTTTAACAGTATGAAGAACAGTACATAGGCTTTAGATCATAACAACTGGTCATACTTTCAGGGTGATGCACACCCGTATACCAGCTTTGATATACAACCTAACCATTTTTAATACCAGTATTCCCTAAATATGGCTATCAAACAGGCCAAGAATCATCAAGAAAGAGGAATTCATCCACAATTTCTGGCTTGAAACAAGATCATGGGACTACCTAAACATAAGGGAGCATCTGATTAAGCACCACACTACTGCAGAGTGGGATTTGAGCTCACCACTGATGGAGGGAAGTGGATTAGATGTGTTCATATTTGCACACACCTGCAGTGTTTGTACGCTGTGATGTTCTATCGTGGTGGTGATAAGCACTGTACAAACAGTGTACAAACCGTCTCTACACCAAACAGCTTGTAACTCAGCACACACAGACAGACAGGACAGAAAGGAACAGTGATGAGGCTCAGCCAGCAAGGCAGGCTGCAATCTCTCTGCATTATCAGCCTGCTACAGAATACTCTGTAGTCATAACAACAAAACTGAGAGATGCCAATTACCATAACAGCAAGCCCACAATTAGCAGCATCTGAACAACATGGCATCCTGTAAAACTGAAGAATCAGCAGCTGAAACGCAAAATGACCAACTATGAGGTTCAAAAGTTTTATTCCTGCATTAGAGTTTCAAATCATGACTTGCAAAGTTCTTTTTCTCCTTTATAAGGGATGTTTATCACTTTGGACCAGGACCGTACTCTTCTCAACTCAACGGAGAAGTCGTTATGCTCAAGTCCATTATTCTGTGATTTGAAGCGTTGATGGATAAACAAGTTCATCACGGAAATGCCACCAGTTTGGAAACCTCCATTTTGAACTCTAGAGCTACATCTTTCACATTGAAGCAAAATATCAAAGGCTAATTTTCTAAGCATTTGTTATGCACATAACGTGGTTAGGACACACAAGGGTTTCTTTTGCATGACTTTGTATACAGGGAATTCCAGCTGCTGTGGATAACAAATTTTAAGCAGAGGAGTCACTGCATAAGCTGTCATATACATCATCAAGAATGTCTGTGTTAGTGATTTTATCACTTCACCTTTATTAAGGCTGGGGTCAAAATTCACCTTTCATGCTGTCAGTAATCCCTGTCAGAGACCTGGTGAGACATTCCATTGCAAGCACTTCTCAGCATGAAACAGAGCCGCAGTATTCCACTGAAACACAGAGACTTGGAAGCAAGAACAGCAACACAAAACATCCAGAACAGTCTTGCACAAGTGTCTGAAAGGACCTGACCTGATCATGCATAGTAAAGTATTCAGTTCTTCCAGTTTTCTTCTATTTATTTTTTGTCTTCACAAGCAGAAACCTACACTGTCCAAATAGAGTCCAGTTAGTACCTCGTCAGAACATCCTTCAGTGCCACAGAAAACTACTTATTCCTCAAACTTGTAAATTTACATTCCCTCCTTGGAGCCCAAATAAAAGTCACTAGATGTGGTTAGACATAACCACAACCTTCAGAAGAACTAGAGAAAAATACTATAGGTCAAATCTTACACAAAACACTTGCACCAGGAGGTCTACTGCTAGGTATGGCTATTAAAACCGTGTCTACCTGGCTTCACCCAGAGTTCCTCTTTCCAGGTATCCTTAAAAGCAGTAGAGAATCTCCCAAGTTGAGGACAGGCAGATACAGATTATAGTGTAATGCCTGGCTCTAATGAATAGCATCTGATCATTTCCCTATCATTTGTTAACCATTCATCAGCTTAGCTCCTTGTAGGTTTGCTTAATTATTTAAGAAACACAAAGATATTTGGCTTTCGGCCTAATTCTTCTCTAGTTTATGCTGGTACAGATCCAAAATAAATGGAGTTACCGCTGTGATGCAAATAAGCCAAGTTTCTGCTCTTTTGTTGCCAGTAATCTGAAATGTTGATGATTTCTTATCCTTCACAGGCAAGCTGATAAGAACCAGCACCAGAGGGAACTATTTTCTAACAGAATCTGCTCTGTGCCTGCTCTGAACCAATTTGGTGCCTAGCAGGACCCTGGCACAGCTCCATAGTCCAATGAACATGATTAAAAGTGACTTGATGAATTTAGTCTATTGAATACGTGGCTATAAGCAGTCTGGAGGGAGAGGAAAAGCACTATGTGCTAGGTGGAAATACTTTATGCTTTCTAGAATGGTTTAAACAAGGACAGGTCTGTGAAGCTGGGCAAAGAAAACTTCAAGCATCCAAATTCCATTAACTGATACCTGTCAAGAGCTTGGCAGTGACCAGGAGCAAAAAGTAGGAGCAAGGGAAAAGAAACCACTGCCTGGCTACCTGTGCTCCTCACCCCAGCATATTTGAGTAGATCCTAGGATATCAGGAAGTAGGGGCAATCAAGACAGGATGCTGCTAAGCAAACACTGTTGTTGCAAGAGAGTGGAGTGAAGCCGGCCTCCGAGGGTCTGCCTCTGCTCCATAATAAAACCAGGGACAAGCAGAGCCAGCAGCTTACAGTCAAAAGAAGCAACGCCAACCGGATGAGAATTGACTAGAAACAGATGAAATTGCTGGGTAGCTACTCTAACTGACACACTGATGGTATCCAAAGCTGCCTGCTCTGGGTCACAGGAATGAAAGAATAGGGATTTAAATAGAGTTGTCTGTAGATGGTTTGTATAAGATTACACAAAACCCTGATTTTAAGAAGTGTGTGATAAGTTCATATAACGAAAGAACTGAGCTAAGCCCATCTGGACCTTCTGAGCAGCAGCGGTTGATTCATGCACACATATTATACACCCTAGGCAGAGCATTAGAGGATTTCATTTCCAAGAGAGTTAAAGCAATGAAACAACCAGAGAAGGGTACACTGGGACTAATGGAACAGACATGGAACCAGTCCCAGAGCTGTAACAAAACCTTCTGAAACCAGCCTGATTACGAGTGTTCTCAATTATTAAATGTAAGACAAGAAAAACAAACAGTGGAAGCAAATCTGCTTTCATCTACCAAAATGTATTCCAAAGGTTTCCAGGAGAAGGCATTGCCTCTCTAATAAGTTATACTACAAATCTGCCTTCTACTCTGCTGCTGAGCTTGACAGCTGCTCTTCGATTTATTTGTGTAACTCCTATTGAAATTTGAGTAAAATATGGAATACAGGGAATCCATGCAGTGATTTAGAGGCATCCCACACCCATCTGTCACAAGCTGTCAGCCTGAACATGACCTGCCCTGCGAATGGCAGCCCTTCACCTCCTCCCTCATAAAACCCGCTGCTGTGTTTTCCTGGGATCTACCAATCCTCGTTGCTAAAAGCAAGCTGTCCTGAAACATGGACAGCAGGAATGAGGTGAACTCACACAGAATGGTGACCTCAGAGCAGCCCTCCAATATCTGAAGGGGGCCTAGAAGGATGCTGGAGATGGACTCTTCATCAGGGACTGCAGCAATAGGACAAGGGGTGATGGGCTCAAACTTAAACAGGGTAAATTCATGTTAGATCTTAGGCAGAAGCTCTTCCCTGCGAGGGTGCTGAGGCGCTGGCACAGGGTGCCCAGAGAAGCTGTGGCTGCCCCATCCCTGGCAGTGCTCAAGGCCAGGTTGGACACAGGGGCTTGGAGCAAGCTGCTCCAGTGGAAGGGGTCCCTGCCTATGGCAGGGGTTGGAACTGGAGGAGCTTTGAGGTCCCTTCCAACCCTAACTATTCCATGATTCTATGTACAAGCTTCAGCTGCAATGGTAACACTGTTCCTGTTATTACTGGGAATGCCTGAACTTCATCTAAGAATGGAAATCACCTAGTTATATAAATTAAAAAAACCTCCCATTGAAACAAAGGCAAATTGTACTCTAGAACAAGAGGATATACGTTACAGGGAGAAACAAGCACTTCACACACACACAATTTCTTCTTTTATAGGGTTCTTAGGAGCTCATTTGGAATTTACCATGCATGTAAATGCCACATGAATCTCAAGTACTGTGTTAGCTGCCAATCCATTACACAACCCCTTGCAATTTTAACTTACAGCTCCTAACTGCCTGTGGCACCAGGTTTGGATTCTAGTCCTTACAGCCCATTGCTTTCTATTTAGATGATCTTGTTATCCCCTGGAAATCACAGGATTAACATTTCACAGCACCTCCCAGATAAGGGGTGCTTATGGTGGAACAGTGCCCAATGTTTCATCATGGAAACAAGAACACACAGGAGGCTACGAATAAGCTCTGTTCCACAGAAAAGGATTTCAACACCTAATGGCTTTTACAGACAGTTATTAAATTTAACCACAAATGTTTAAGGTCCTTCTTTATGTGACATTACAAGAGCAGGCATGGGCGAGAGGAGAAAGAAGACTCTGCTGCCTCTTCTGTCTTCCTAGCTGAAATGACTGGAAAGCCCCATATTCCAGAGTGGGAACTAAACCAACTGAGAGGTCAGCACACAATGGCTTCTCCCACCCCCCTGCTACAGGAAGCAGCGTATCTTTTGCTGGGAAACCCAGCACAGTGCATCCACTGATGCTGTAGGAGTAACTGGACACTCTCCAGTAGTCCATGGTCCTGAGAGGCATGAACAAGGAATTAAGCAGGATCATGCCCTGGACATGAGGAAAGCAGACTTTGACCTGTTCAAGGTTTTGCTAGGAAGAATCCCGTAGGTCCTGAAGAGGGGTCCAGGAGAACTGGCTGAGCTCAGCATTAACTGGCAAATAAACTGCTCATTAGTTACTATCATTAATTACATGAAACTACAGGAACTGGTTTAAGGGTTATGCAGAGCACCCTCAGCTCAGAATGACTTCAAGTCAGGGAACATCCACATCAGCATCTGCAACAGCTCAGGACTAGGAGGGAACAGGGAACCCTGAGAAGCCAGAGGCTTCCAGTCAGTTGTAGCTCGTTGCTGGTGGCTCCATAGACCAGACCGTTGATTCTGTGCTTGCAGTGTAGTAAAGAATTTCTTCATCAGAAAGCCAAAATTTCCACAACGGCTCTGTGCAGTGCTACATTTTACATGTGTATGTTTAAGTCCATTTTCACTTCAGGCATAAACAAGGTTTTGGGGTTTTAGAGATCCAGACTTCTAAAGAACAGTGTAACACCTCCCAAAAGGAACTTGTAAAAAACTAAGAGCAGGTCTCCTGAAAGCTTTAAGATCACAGCAACACCAAACCAAAACTATTTCCTTGCATTATTCAACACAAGGAAACAAAAAAACCCTTAAGAAATAAAACTGGACAGAAGTGCAGTTTGTCTTACCCACACAAGATACTCAAAGGCCTTCACTAAGCTTTAATTGTGCAAGGCAGGAGGCAACGAAGCAGATGATGAAGGAAGCAGCACACACAGTCTTCCTATGGTACATGGGAAGCTGTGCTATAGCTATATTATTTGGGTAGAATACAACCCACAAGTTAATATGCACAATTAGCTAACTTGACACACAAGGCCTTTTCAAGTATCTTTTAAGTGCCTTTTGCTTGAATTATATGTTACAAACCCCTTCATTTCTTTGATTCATTAAGTTCAATGCCTCCTTCACACAGTAACAGCGGTATCTGACTCTTCAATCAGTGGAACCCAAGAGACCTGAGGTAAGCACATGAAAGGAGGCCAGGCACATGGAGATTGAGATTTTAAGCATTTCATCTGATTTGCTTAACTACTTGGCCAGGTTAATTTACTACTGAATTGCACCCAATTCCTGCCCCCAGAAACCACAGCACAGACTGAAGATTCTAAGCCTGTGAATTAACGGTGTCTAAATGAGGCATAATAACCAGACATCAAAGACCTAGTGATGAAATCTATACACCTAACACCTTCTCAGGACAAGAAGCTCCTATAACTGAGCTAAGGTAGGGCAGCAGCACCAACAGCTTGTCTTGTTTTCACTGGAATTGAGAAAGAAAAACATCCCAATGTGATGTCAGCTTAATCAGAATTATTCATTCCTCATTGTTCAGTTAGAAGTTTGGAGGTTCTAGCAGGGGAGCGCAGCCACCGTATACCCGTGACCGATGAACGGTACCACCTGTATTGGGGAAGGTCGTCCTCTTCGACCGAGCGCGCAGCTTCAGAAGGGACGCACGTGGAGCGGTGAGGGAGGAAGGGGACACCCGCCTAGCCAGCCAGATCAGCCGAATCAACCCTGGCGATCAATGGGGTGACAGATGTCGCAGCCTGGACATTAAACTCAGGCGTGTTTACATACAACATGTTCCAACAGAAAGTAACTTAAGTGGATAATAATAGCATAGTCATCTTGCAAGTAGTGTGAAATACATCCAAAGGCACCATTTTCTCCTGTAATCAACAAAAAATGCTTAGCAGCTACCTATGATGAGGAATCAATTGGCAACCTGGGATTCTGGTGTTCCTTGTTAAAAAACCTCTCTCAGAATGTTGCTAAAGCTAATTTAATAGAATTAACTACAGACTAGTACAATACAGGAAGTAAATGCAATGACTCAAACTAGCACTTAAATACCTCTCCTATACAGAGCCAGTTTCAAGGCAAACTTAACAAGTCCTATCTATAGAAGACTTGAGAATCTAAATGAAGGATGTACAAACACAACAATTGAATAGTCACATCTAGGCAAGGCACATATATAATCTGACACAAAAGAAAGAAGCTAAAGAATTGCAGTGTGGTTCATAGTGGGGAAAAAAATCATCTTGTTACATCTTATTACCCCAAGATTACCTGCTGTAATACACTACCATTGCTTCATTTGTTTGAGGCAGCAGTGGAAAATTTGATCATGGATCATTTATGATTGTTCAAATGACAAGCTACTCATGGAACAGTTAAGAACTGCAAACTGAATATGCAACACACATTCCCTTCTATTTCCACCATCAGGATTGGATGCCACACTGTGATGCACAAAAGCTCAGTCAGTGGTAAACCCTGTGGTGTGCTTTAGCCTAAAAAGATACCACAGGTAAGATCTGTATTCTGCCAATCCTATTTAACTGGTCTTTACAGTTTCTAGTTAATCCATGTCAGTGTTTCCAATTTATAGTCAAGTGGCTCCAGACTTCGTAAATGACTCATCCCACCTCTATAAAACATATGATCCCATTCTTTTTCCTACAAGGTTCTCAAAAATGGACAGAGATTCATTCTTGAGGATATAGAAACTCTTCTGTCCCTCTTTCCCAAGGGACTTTGAGATTCTGCCTATGTCACTTCACAGCTGGGGGCAAGTATACCATGATCAAAGCTCAGGCATTTCTCATCACATTCCCAGCTATAAGCCCATCACATATCATCAAATGTGTTCACCTTACAAGACACTTCAAACACCAAACAAGGAAGGCCTGGTACAAACCTGGAGTGCATCCAGGAACAGCTACCCAGGCTCAGGACAAAGACCACTGCTGCTTCCTTTCTTTCTAAACATGGCATTAGGGACCAGCAGAAACACTGCAGGGTGTATGGCTGTAATATGTAGTTTTGAGGCCAGGTTGTTTAGCAAGTTATCTTCTCTGGTTGTTTGCCAGAGTTCAGTAGCCCTTCCACACAGAGTGATGACCTAAAGCACTGCTTGTTTTATTTCCTTTCATGAGATAAATAGAAATCCAACAGACAAAGAGTGTGGAGTAGGAGCAACATTTGATTGATACGGCAGCAACAGTCCCTTTCCTATGTCCAACAGTATGACAAGTTCTGCTGTTGGAGCTGTGGGGGGACTGGAGCACCTCACGTATGAAGACAGGCTGAGAAAGTTGGGGCTGTTCAGCCTGGAGAAGAGAAGGCTGCGTGGAGACCTCAGAGCAGCCTTCCAGTACCTGAAGGGGGCCTATAGGGATGCTGGGGAGGGACTCTTCGTCAGGGACTGTAGTGACAGGACAAGGGGTAACGGGTTAAAACTTAAACAGGGGAAGTTTAGATTGGATCTAAGGAGGAAATTCTTTACTGTTAGGGTGGTGAGGCACCGGAATTGGTTGCCCAGGGAGGTTGTGAGTGCTCCATCCCTGGCAGTGTTCAAGGCCAGGTTGGATGAAGCCTTGTGTGGGATGGTTTAGTGTGAGGTGTCCCTGCCCATGGCAGGGGGTTTGGAACTGGATGATCTTGAGGTCCTTTCCAACCCGAACTATTCTATGATTCTATGATTCTTTAATCCCAGAGTGGTTTGGATTGTAAGGGACCTTAAAACTCGTCCAGTTCCAACCCCCTGTTACGGGCAGGGACACCTTCCACTAGAGCAGGTTGCTCCAAGCCCCGTCCAACCTGGCCTGTATGGTAACACTTTATGTATTTTCACAGACCTGAAGGACCAAGACCTTCAGCCTTCAGATGTGCTGCAAAACTGGCAGAATTTGCAGGAAAGGGGCAGCTGCTGAAAACTATTCCAGGACAACAGTGAGAAGGAAAAGTGCAAGGTCCTGCACATGGCTTGGAGCAATCCCAAGCACAAACACAGGCTGGGGGAGATTGGATGGAGCAGCCTGAGGAGAAGGACTTGCGGACATTGGGTGAGGAGCAGCTCCCCATGACCTGGCTTCAGTGTGCGCTTGAGCCCAGAACCCCACCGTGTGCTGGGCTGCACCCCAAAGCGTGAGCAGCAGCTCAGGGAGGGGATCCTGCCCCTTTGCTGTGCTCTGGGGAGACCCCCCCTGCAGCCCTGATCCAGCTCTGGGGCAGCAGCACAAGAGGGACGTGGAGCTACTGGAGCGAGGCCAGAGGAGGCCACGGAGATGCTGCGAGGGCTGGAGCAGCTCTGCTCTGGAGCCAGGCTGAGAGAGCTGGGCTGGGGCAGCCTGGAGAAGAGAAGGCTCCTGAAGGGGAGACCTGAGAGCAGCTCCAGTGCCTAAAGGGGCTGCAGGAAACCTGGAGAGGGGCTTGGGACAAGGGCCTGTAGGGACAGGCCAAGGGGAATGGCTTGAACCTGCCCGAGGGGAGACTGAGATGAGCTCTTAGGCAGAAGCTCTTCCCTGTGATCTTTAAGGTCCCTTCCAAATGAAACCATGCTATGATTCTACTATTCTGTGATTCTATGAAAATCTGTTCAAAAGGCTGATGTTTGAGACCACTTCCTACATCTAGAGTAGCCTCCCAAATGCATTTCCCAAGTTTGTCCCAAAAACATCAGTCCTATTAACTTTTCTTGTTTAAAAACACACCAAAAAAAAAAAAAAAAAAAAAAAAGCCAGACAGTAGGAAGAAGTATAAAATGGAAAACAAAATTTCTAAGAAATTTCTCAAAGTAAAGAAAATAGTACTTGTAATGAGACAATCTAAATCTGTTCTGAAGAGCGGAGATGAGGATGAATATAATTTCCTATGATCTGTAATTTCCTTTAAAAGCCCCTTTAGAATGAAGGTAGAGCTGCCTATATTTGAATTCGACTCCATCTGGTCAAGTTAAGATACAGGAAGAAAGGAAGGAACAGTTAAAGGAGAAACCCACTTTTCAGAAAGCAGTGATTTCAGTGAAATGTGTCAGTGAATCAGTCGTGTGTCTTGCACTGAATCCTACTTCACCAGTGAGGGTGTCACTAAGTGTTCACCACATCCCTGCGCATCCCCATGACACAGAGAACTCGCCCACGACCAGAGAAGCAGGTCAGTTCTACATTAAGAGCTTGGTCTTTCCACGAACTGGCAGGGAGGAGGCTGGGACTGATCCTGAATGCTGAAAAACTGCATTTATCTGCAAGTGGACATTGCTGCCTCCTCCACTCCACGCCTCTACAAAGAGGATTCCAGTACCTTCTAAAAACACACAAAGCCACAGGAGTGGCTGGGATCAGCAGAGGATCCCAGCTCCCCACTGCCAGCTTGTCCGGGTTACAAATAGCTCTCCTGTGATAACCACGATGATATTGTGCAGCAGCAGTTCCCACAGGTTAATTATGGTACAGGAGAGAAACTTATATCTTACTTTCCCTTCACCTCCTCTCACTCCCAAACCCTTCTCTGATCAACCAAAGAGGGGACAGATAGAAAAAAGTTCCTTTTAAAGCATGGCAGTGGCTATGGAAAGGGATGCCAACTGAAAAAAAGCACCCATCAAAACACTCTGCTTTCTTATGCATCTCTTTCAAAGTCTTGCAAATGCCAATTGAAATGATGGGGCATCTGATGTTTTGACAGAAGCAAGAATGTCACCAAGGTAAGAATTGTCAGCATGTTTTTATTTTCTCCCTGAAGAATAAGGCCACTGTTTAGGCATTACTTTTTTATTAATCTTTTATATTTCAATCCTATAACACAGTCCTGAACGATGCCATACCTTATCTGCCTCTGAACTAGATAGATTAGAGAGTAATAGTGACAGCCTGTGAATAAAAGTACTATAACCACACATGATTCCATCGGCAGCCCCAGCACTAGGAGACACAAGAGGAAAACCATTCCATACCCAGGTGCTTTGATTATTAACACACAATAGTGCTGAGGTACAATCAGTAACAGCAAGATGATTCCCAAAACAGCAGTATTTCATACACATTTAACAGACATGTATAGCTTTAATCAAAAGAGATGGCTTTCTGTATCTATTTCCAAACTCACCAGACCCCAAGTATGGATTAAAAAGATGGCATGACCAGCCAATTCACAGCCACCCAGGTTGATGATATTAAGTACAACCACAGGGACAAAAGCATGGGTGATGCTGCCCAGTGGATAAGGAAGCACTAGGGGCTTATATCTCAGCATGTAGAAGATGAGAAATCAGAACCAAGGCACAACCTAGCTCAGGGAGCCAGCCAGGCTCAGGATAGAGCCACTGGCTGCAGAAGGGTTTACACACACTGCCAGCCTCACCCAGCAACAAAGTCAAGAGGATGAGCAAATCGCCACCACTATAACCCAACTTGATAGCTTTAGTTGTTCACCAACTGCTTAATAGCATCTACTGTAAAACTACGCCAGACCACCCACAAGCAAGTTCTTCACATTAACAAGTGGAAGGAAGTTCAGGAAATACAGCAACAGACTTTAGGAGACAAGAGTTGATAAGAAATAAGTCCTGAGATAAGAAGCCAAAGCAGGTGAACTGTAGAGGGAACAGTGCAGAATACCTGTCCAAGGTTTCCAGAGAGCCAACAGGTGCTGCTCAGAGGAGCAACGCCTGGAGATGCACCATGAATACAAAAAGAAGGTCAGTCCACAGTGCCAAACAGTGACAATGGTAGGCTCCAATGGGAGAATGCAAATCCAAATGCAGCAACTAATGGCACCCAACAGGAACTGCAGCTCTTAGAGATACACAGGATATTTAAGGTTAATTCAGAGGAAACTCCTGAAATGTCTCAGAAACTCGGTGATGCTTATTTAATCCACCACATGGAATAAGAACTGAAATCCTCTCCCAAAGCAGTGCTATATGTCAGTTTGGTACAGAAGATCAGAGAGGGCAAGCAGGTCTGCTAGCACAGACTCCTCAGAAGACATTTATCAACAAAAGAAAAGGAGGTTGAAGCAGAGTGGAATAACAGGGTACTTCTTTATCAGGAATAATACAATAGATGTTTATGCTCTGTACTAATTTGTTTGATGGTACTTATTCAGAAATACTTTAGTTATTAAAAAGCAAAGGGGCATGTGAATAAGCATTTTTAGATGCCTTGAACACTGAAGCAAAGGCATTCTCTATAGAAGACCAGCAGACGTATCAGAGAGTGAGTCATATATTTCTGTTCCCTGTTTAAAATGAAATCAGCAATCCTTTAGAGGAACACACTGTTTCTAGACACATAAAAGCAATCATGACTGTATCAGCAGCTTCTAACCCATGCAGAAGTTTTATGTGCTGTAGTCAATACATGGCTTCTGCTCCACTCACATGGCACACAACAGTGATGAACACTACCTCAGAGAGGAAAAGAGTTTCTGGAATCAAAGCTGGTTTGCTTTTAGAGTGAATACACCAGGGAAGGGAATGGACAGAAGCAAAACTGTGCATTATACAAAGGAAATCTGCTTGGATAAACAAGCTCATTCATCACAGGTAGTTGCAGCTATTTCTGTACTTACTTCAGTGTGAAAAGTGTGAGACACTGCATCTTCAGATCTCTACATCAGGCCCTCAGAATTTGCTAGCCATGTATTTTCTCAGAGCATACATCACACGCACACATTGATTTGGTGCAGGCTCTTCGAGAAAAAAAACAACATCTGGTTCAATGCAATCAAATTCACGAAAAATTCAACGCAAATTCTAAAATTACTCATTTTTAACTACGAAAAAAAAAGATAAATCTGTGCAGGCTTTTCAGCTTCTGCAAGGCCATTCACAGCCCCAAACTTCCTAAATGAAGCAGATGGCAGTGGTATTTACTGCACTTTCTTTTCCTTCACAAATCCACAAAGAAAAAGCTGTTTTCAAGAAGTCGGTTCCATCCAGTGAAGTGTCTTGCACTAAAATAAACCTTGCTACAACATTCAACCTGACTGCATTCAAAATTAACTAGCTTTAACCTGAGTGAAAGCAGCATCCCCCTAAGGGTGTCTTTAAAGAACAGGAAAGGCTGTTGTAGACTAATTCAATTTGAACTCCCTCTTTTCAATGGATAAGTAAAATACTAATTGGTTGGAACTGATAGGAATTTCAGATTTAAGGCACTGTGTAATGGTCTGCTCGCCTTTCATTTGGAAAGGCTGGAGAACTCAAACTTCCTTTCATGCCAGTAGCATTAGCCTGTGGCTTGGCAATATTGTGACTTTGACAAGCAGCAATATTCACCTAGAAAATATCTCCTTTTAGCAATCCTACTCCACAGAAACAGTGGTGGAACTGAATTCGGTAAAAATATAACAGCTTTTGCAAGAGTTGTAGCTGGGGATAGGAGAGGAACTTGATTTTCCTTCACACAGTTGCTTATGTGACTACAGAGTTATTCCTTCTTAAGGGCATCAAGGACTCCCAGCTCCAAGTCTGCACCCAGAGTACACGTTAGATACCTGTTTCCTGGCCTGGATATAGCAATAGGACCAATGCAAAAGTGAAGCAGGAAAAACTGGGCACAAAAGGAGCGATGCAGGAGGAGAAGAAGTAATGTGGGAAGCTCTGGTTCTGATGGATGTGCACAGGAATGCAGGAAGGGGTGGATTTAAGTGCATGGATAGTCCTGCACTGGGCTAGGGATGGACAACACTCCTATGGGGGGTGGAAGATGATCACTGCCAACTGAATTCTGGAAGCTCCCATCAAGTCTTCTGACGTCCATCAAGGTCTCATCCCAAAACAACCCTCAGTGCAAATGAACCACAAATGAAAACGATGAATTTTCCTACTATCACGTGGTGGAAGGAAGCCAAGCAGTGTATTCAGAGTCCATGTCTCTACCTCCTACACTGGCTTAACTGCTCAGATCGGAGCAATGTGCATGGATTTAATGGCAACCCTTTAGGATACAAATGCACATACCTACCAAATTCTGGGTTTGTTTTCATCCTGGATATGCATTTCATGCAATATTAACAAGGCCCCATCCTTTACTATTTTATTACTCTAATCAACTTTGCAGTTGTTAATTTTCCTGATGACGGAACCCAGCAGGATTTTACTGAAGATTATTTTTATACCCTCTCAAAGTGGCGGTTCCAAACAGGAACAGAACCCCATCTATAACAAAAAGCAGGCTGCAGACCCTACTAAGGTATGTGACAACCCATTTAACAGATACATGGTTTGAGCTATTATTTCAGGTAAGTTATCGTTGCCACTTAATATACGTTGGCTGCTATTGGCTCAGGGCCCTAATCACAGTCATTTAGTTACACAGCATTTGAAGTCCTCTGGGTCCAGTTTTTCACTAATGTTAACAAATATAGCCTTGGATTTGCAGTACAGTAAATGCTTTAATGTGTGTGACAGTGCATGGTAAGAGCTGAACTGGTGCTTGTACTCCAGGATGACTCTGTTAACTACATAAGAATATTTTAAGTTCACCAGGGCATAAAGCTACAGCCACTTTAGGAATACCAAGAAACAATATGCACAGTAAGTGATGTCTAGTATAGCTATTTTGAATGTTCACCTTACTGGTCTAATGAAACAGCCTCAGACAGCAAGTGCCTCAGTCGCTTACAGCGTTAACTGAGAAAAGCTTTGCAAACCCTGAACTGCTCAAGTTTCGGCTCAGCTTTGGCAGGTTGATGTCATGTGTTCTAAACAACCAAACTTCTGCTCGAAAGCTTCCAATAATTCCACCAGCCACCAGAATTACTGCCGTTAGTTTGTCTCCTGTCTCCGTCTATTTACAAAAGTCTAGAAAATACTCAATATAGACTTTATTCACATGTAGAATGACTTTTCCCTTTAAGAAGCCTTAAAGTACTGGACTGGACTGGACATTCTTGAGATGCAGTGCATGTACTGCTGTGAGAGTGAAACAATTTTTGAAGAATATCTGTAATCAAAGCCACTACCCAGGCCAAGCAGGGAATGCCAAGAATCCAAAAAAACACAGTTAAAACCAAAACTACATAAAAATCTAGCTGTGCTTTTTTTAATAACCACCAGGTAATGCCTGGGAAGACAAGAGCAGAACAGAAGAGCTAAGAGTTCTGTTCCTGTCCAAGGACACAGCTCCACTGGCCAACTTGGATAACACAGACCACGTCTGACAGGTACAGATGGCTTTTAACCTAAAAGGAACTTCTGAGATGAGCAAATCACGATGGAATCTGCAATGGTCAATGGGACAAGATATATAGTTTTGAAGTTTGTTTCCATTTTTTTTGTTACTCAAATACATTTTGTCACAAAGCATTTCTGAATTATAGTTTGATCATAAAAGTTCACTTACTGCTCCCCACGGATATAAACAGTATCTCACACATCCTGTAACAAACTGAACTTCTTTTTACTCTCCACTTGTGATATGAGTGCCTGGAATATTAGTTTGTTCAACAGACACAAATGGTGAGACAAAGAGCACATTAGAGCCTTTAATTTGTAGGTATGTAACACCGCATTCTGCTTAGCAATGCACAAGCAATGCTGGTTTAATGGAAGAACTGTTGTGTATACAATATTCCTTGTTTTGCAATTAACTGGCTTTCCTCTTCTCCTTTTATAAAACACATACAAGGAACTGCAATGCTGTAATTGTACTAAAGCTCTACCATTTGGGTGTAACCCTAGCAACTTGAGTGTCTACTGGCCAATTACCAGTTATTTTCGCTATTCACTTCTTCCTGTATTATCTACTGTATTTTCCTTTGCCGGAAACGGGATAAACACATATTGCAGAAACCAGAGGGTCATTTGGCTGATCTTACTGCCAAAATTGTGATTGATGTAAGGAAAATCATCACCTCACCTGCAGCAAAACATCATGGCCTGGCACTGGAACTGCTGCCCTGGAGAGCAGATGATGAGAAAGAAGGAATGGGTGGGTATAAAAATGGAAGAGCTGACACAAAAACATACAATGGTTTGATCTATGACAGACAAACTCCCTTTTCCATTTATTCAAACAGGTCGTATAGCATAGAACCATAGAATGATTAGTGTTGGAAAGGACCTTAAAGCTCACCCAGTTCCAAACCCCTGCTATGGAGACGGACACCTTCTACTAGAGCAGCTTGCTCCAAGCAAATGCAGTAAATGCTGGAGGTTGCTGATTTAGCATACACTACCCACTTGAAACAATTTTCAACCAAAATGCCTCACAAGCTGCACAGTACTAAGCTTCAGAAGATCACTGCTTCTTACTCTCATGCGATCTTCAGACCATCCCTTGTGTCAGAGAATCCATTCCCCTGTAGTTACTGGCAGCCTCACTGCAGAAGCCCTCACTCACGTAAGAAAAGCAAGTCCATTGCTGATACACTTGCCTCTACATCATTCATCTTTTCCTGCTGACATCTCAGAGAAATCAAAACCATCCCTGCCATTTATTACTGCTGCAGTGCTTCTGAAGCAGAGACACAATCCTCTGCCAAACAAGCCTCACTCCAAACAGTGCAGGCTCCTAGTTCAGCTGTCCCTGAGTAAAGATGCTCCTGAGGCTGCTTAGACTTTATAGAGTTAAGCAAATCATATGAGTACATCACAGAAAAATATTCTGGCATGTTTAGCACGCCTTCAGAGGTCACAGCCCTTCCACATTGTGCATATGCCAATTCATATGCCAGATTGGCTACTGAGCACCACGTTGGCTTTTTCAAGTAAATACATCTGTTCAGTTCTTCCCCCCACTATTTCACTCCATTTGGCCATCTTCTACCTACACCCAGGGAGGTTCTCTCTCCCCTAACTGGAAGGAGCACTGTAAGCCACAGAGAAAAGCCTCACATTTAAAGTGAGGTTGTAGGTCCATGTATCTGAAATGTTCAGGTTAAAATTCAAAATGGAAAAAGCTAAGCTGCCAACTTACTGAGGTTTGAGCAGCAAGAATAAAACTTAATCAATAGAAACAGAGCCTTTGCTAAGCACCAGTAAGTTTTAGATGTAAAAACCCAGCCATTAACTGCTATAGTGAGCAAGGAACATCTGAAATGCTCATATAAACCCAAAGTTTTCCAAGACTAGGTTCTGTCTATCTTACACCTCACAGTTTTACACTAAATACTTAACAGTTGAAGCCTTTTACTTTACTGTGAGCCTTCATTAAGGTTTTCCTACATGTTTGTGCTCCAGTCACCCCCTGGTATGGGTTTGGAGAGAGGAACGTTATCATACAACCTTCACACCATTAGTCTGACCCTCCAGTGAACGCAGACGCCATTTATGTCTGTGCTCAGCAGGAAGGTATTGCTCTTCCCTGTAACTTCCTTCACAAAATTCCCCCACATGTTGGCTGAAACATTTTCAGGATTTGTGCCATAAATGTACCACCTCCTATATGAAGTGCAACAAATAGTATTATCACCCCCTCGTAATCTAATGTCCTGGATGCCATTCGCAGACACACTACATGTGTCCGCTAACATGTGAAGTCATAGGGAAACCAAGTGAATATTTCTCCTCCATTCAATACTGACCTTTTCACATCAGGTTTTTATGACACATAGTTTCAGAATCCCCTGCAGATCACAACACTCCCTCCATCTTTCACCTCTCCTGGGCTGTATTTCTGCTTATTTTCAGTTTAAAGCTCAGCCTTGAAACACACTTCTTGATTTAGGCTGTTCCCTATGAGAGTTTCCAAAGTATTACACCAAAAGATCAATTCTTTCGCTTTTCTCAGAAAATGTATTTTGAGGCAGTAATAAATGCTACGCTGCGTGGTGTACTGCTTACTGTGATAGCAGTAATGATGCCTGATAGGCCTTGGTATTTCCACAAAAAGCATTCCAGAACCTGCGGGAAATTGGGAAAGATTGAAACTATCACACAGTCCTCCTGCAAAACAGGCAAAGTGGGGAGAGCCAGCACCAAACAAGGTCTGAGTCTCATTTATTCCAGAAGCATATGCACTTCATTTTCCATTATGGCCAAACTGCTGTTCACTTACCTGCTGATGACAGACTGCTTGCCAGTGCTCCCAAAATACATCCGTGCTTTATTCCTAGCAGGGTTAAAGCACATAAGGACAGAGAGAAACACAAGGAATTCTGAAAAGCTATTGCTAAAATCCCAATAAAATCTGGAAAATTCACCTCCTGCCACATCCCCAGAGCACGAGCAGGAGCTCAGGGAGGGGATCCTACCCCTCTGCTGTGCTCTGGGGAGACCCCCCCCCGCAGTCCTAATCTAGCTCTGGGGCAGCAGCACAAGAGGGACGTGGAGCTGCTGGAGCGAGTCCAGAGGAGGCCACGGAGATGCATCGAGCCCTGGAGCAGCTCTGCTCTGGAGCCAGCCTGAGAGATATATGAGATACTTCCCCAGAGGTGGCAGCAGAGCTTCAACAGGACAGGGGACATTGCAAAGATACTGACAACACCGACCTAAGTTAACCAAATATAAAAGCCATGATCATAGTCAACACAAGTTTCTACACAGCAACAAAACATTCACTACTTTAAGAGTTATTCTACTTAGCAGAAAGACTTCATATCTGTTAGATTAAAAAGCTGTAAACATTGCCTGGAACAAGCTAGACACTAAGCACTGAAGATCATCAGAACTCACCTAAAATTGTTGAGATCTTCTATAGTCTAAAAACTTTTAATCGTGATCAACCTCTCTTGAAAACTCTGCTCCTTTACTGCTCCTGATGCAGGAATGACTTTGAAAGTATACGGCTTGCATATGGCAAAAGGTCAAATTAGACGAAACATTTTTTCTTTCTGTCACTACAGCTCTAAGTGAGATGAGATATATGTAAAAGAACAAAAGTTCCTTATGAGTATAGAACTGCCGTACCTGGGGCTGAGGCGTGCAGAAAATTCACATCCTGCCTTCCAAAAGTAAATCTTGGAAGACAGAACATCCTAGTTCCTACTGAAACTATCCCAGCTTTAATGAAGAGTATTAACATTCCCTTTTTGCTCAGAAAATACCAATAATCCTACTGCAAAGACCAGAACAGGGCTGTGATTCCAAGACAACAACATAAAAAGGAATTATAGTGAATTTGAGGATAATTCTGTAACAGAATAAGTTTCTTCAGATGCCTTGACTAAATGCTGTGTTAGCTAATGCTAAATCATATCCAATTGGCACAGCTTTGGAGAGGACCATGAATATGGTTTTATCTTGAAGACAAAAAATGCATTTTTCCCAATCACTGTCAGTGTGCAATTCAATTCTAGATAGTGGAGCTAAGCCTTGTCTGCCTTAACATGTGCCACCCATCCCTACAGCTCTAATATAGCCCTGTCCTCCATTAGCAGGCAGTAAAAATAAGCAGAACACTCATTTGTCCAAGGCCATTTACTTCATCAAAACTCAAGCTTGCAGAGTTTGAGGTGTATTCTCAGAGATCACAGTATTTACTATCGGCATCAAGTGAACATCCCCATTTTAAATCCTGAAAAAGGAATCACTCACACAGTATTACACTTGGGATGTCTCAGAGTTACATGTACAGAAACTGATGCAAAATACTTCTCTGCTACAAGATTTCAGTTCCCAAGAATGTATGGGTTTGTGACTACAACAATAACCATAAAGCTTCCCACAAGTTAAGAGGCAATGGGTAACCTGGTCTCTTTGAAGATGTCCCTGCTCACTGCAGGGGGGTTGGACTAGATGAGCTTTGGAGGTCCCTTCCAACCCAAATTATGATTCTATTAGAAAACAGAAGTACTGAAAATCCTGGTCATCCTTAAAGTGCTGTACGCTTGGCACAAGGCAAACAGAAGAAATGAGTTGCAGGACTCACCATGCAGAGCAAAGGTATGTAGCAGAGGCAAGGTCAAGTAGAGGGAGGTGGTAGAAAACCTTGTGAGAACAAGAACAGAATTGCTGACGGTTTGAGTTTCAGCCTCAAAATCATGGAAAATACTGACAAATCATTATTTAGTTAGCAACCTGGGCCAGAAGGCTGAGTAATTCCATGCTGCTGTTCAAAAGGCAACAGGATATGGTCAGCAGTGTTTGGAGGGTCAGTCAAAACCTCAGCAGTAGCAGCAAAAGATGGATTTGCCATAAGATGAAGAAAGGAAAATAAGGAAGGAAGCAATCCAAACCTCTTCCATTTTAATTTGTGTCTGTATCCTGCTGAGGGAACAAACACTCTGTAAGTTGTAGTCTGTCATGTAATTCTGTATTAGCTGCAGGCTAATAAATAGGACTGTAAAGCATATGCAAAGACTGATTTATAGAATGCAAAGAAAGAGAGGCCAAGTCTTGCAGCTATTTGCATCTGCCTCACATACAAACAAGCACTGATGGAAAGTTTCCTGCTGAGAGAAAGGCAAGAGATACATTGGAGAAAAAGATGGTAAAAAAGAAAGAGGACTGGAATAACTTCTTCAGGGAGGAGGGTTTACGTATTAGTGCAGCAAAGCAAAGCACAGTACTGCAGCTGGGATCACTCATCATAATAAAAGGAAAGCAAGAAAAATCAGCAACACTGGGAAAGGTCTATGAACAAGGCTGAGAGAGCTGGGCTGGGTCAGCCTGGAGAAGAGAAGGCTCCTGAAGGGGAGACCTGAGAGCAGCTCCAGTGCCTAAAGGAGCTGCAGGAAACCTGGAGAGGGGCTTGGGACAAGGGCCTGTAGGGACAGGCCAAGGGGAATGGCTTGAACCTGCCCGAGGGGAGACTGAGCTGAGCTCTTAGGCAGAAGCTCTTCCCTGTGAGGGTGCTGAGGCGCTGGCACAGGGTGCCCAGAGAAGCTGTGGCTGCCCCATCCCTGGCAGTGTTCAAGGCCAGGCTGGACACAGAGGCTTGCAGCAAGCTGCTCCAGTGGAAGGGGTCCCTGCCCATGGCAGGGGTTGGAGCTGTATGAGCTTTAAGGTCCCTTCCAACCCAAACCAATCTGGGATTCTATGAACAAAGCCAAGCCAGAGTTTTATGAGGTTCACCTTGAAGATGTTCTAGCAACATTGTTCGGCAGGCAGGATGGACTGTAGAGAGCCAGTAAATGTCACACTATGTCTTTTTTCTTCTGAAATTGATAGTCTAATTATTAAAACAGTTGCAGGGTTTGCTATAATCATCACCCTGTTTAACTGTTGCTCAGCAGGTTTCTGCTCCTTACATCTAAAGCACACTTTAAAAGTCACAGCTGCACAGGGCTAACAGTGAGGATGGGATCTGATCCAGTGTCCCAGCACATGGCAAATGATTAACACATCAGATCAAAGCTGAAAAACAGCACAACAGATTATAGGGTGGTGATTCTATGAGAACTGTATTTCATCATCTTACAGTTAGAATGGATGCTGGGAAATTATTTGCTCGGATAAACGAAGCATTATTTGAATGGGTAGTGATGGAGAAGGACTACAAAATCTCACTTCAAACCTCCAATTTTGCCTGTTTTCTTGCCTCAAATACTCTCACAGTTTCGTGGGGAACTAACTTCAAAGTGATCATTCTTTCCTTAACACAGAAACACACTCTTTAATCTCTTCATTCAGACAGGACAAATGCAAACATAACCAAAACCCAGCTTCTCCCTGGAGTTCAGTTATACCAACTTTGAAAGCAAAGCAGTTCAGATCCATCATTCAGAGGTAAATGCTATGCAAACTTTAAAAACCCCATTCATCTGAACACCCAAGACAAGTGCGCAGAACGGCCTCCATTCACCACCCTAACAAAGGATTTTTGTAATTTCCAAGCTTTGAAGCTCAAAACATTCTGAAGCTGCCATAATATGAACATCCTTAGCTCAGAACTCAACCATTCAGTGCTTACAAAGCTCCCTCAGTCTTTTCTCCAAAACCTGCAACCTTCTTTACCTTAGTATTAGAGCTTCAGCTTGTAAATGCCAACCTTCAAACCCAGTAGAAGAGTTTAACAAGTGCCCATATAGTAGATCAGCTGCAGCATATGCAGTGGTATAATAAAAGAAGTGGAGGTAGAAGGGTACGTAACACACAGACCTGGAAGTCTGTGAGGAAGCTGAGTATAGACATAAAGAGAGATCTTCGAAGGAAGTGTTAGACCTCAACACAATCCAGGATGATTTAAGAGGTACTAAGGGAAAAAAGCTAAGTAAAATAAACCAAAGTAAGGTAAGAAGCCAATGTATTGCTTTTAACTGTCTGTGTCAGAAAATCACAGAAATGTTTGGTTGGAAGGGACTTCTGATAAGGGCCTGTAGGGACGGGACAGGGGGAATGGCTTGAACCTGCCCAAGGGGAGACTGAGCTGAGCTCTTAGGCAGAAGCTCTTCCCTGTGAGGGTGCTGAGGCGCTGGCACAGGGTGCCCAGAGAAGCTGTGGCTGCCCCATCCCTGGTAGTGTTCAAGGCCAGGCTGGACACAGGGGCTTGGAGCAAGCTGCTCCAGTGGAAGGGGTCCCTGCCCGTGGCAGGGCCTGGAACTAGATGAGATTTAAGGTCCCTTCCAAGCCAAACCACGCTGATTCTATGATGCATATCTGCGTTTCACGTTAAGTAAAGCCCCACTTTTTTTAGGCTGCTTTTTTCCACTGCAATGGAAGCAATAATTTGATATGAAAAGGGTACCTTTCCTCCTGAGGTGGCAGCTCGTATCCAACAAATATATCTCACAGGTGCCCAAGTAAACCTAAATCAAAGCACACTCCTCACCAACATCAGATGGTGACAGATGATACTTCAAGGGACTTCTCTTGAATTAAAAGCATGTAACAGGATTTTAACCACAGAGTGGATAAGTTAAGGACAGCTTTAGATTCTATTTTCCAGGAGAAGCCCATTAATAACTTCCCTATAATTAAACAAGCAGAAGAAGGATGAACAGAAGAGGTAGCACTGAATGTGACTCATCTTTCCTGCTAAATCTTTAGCTAAGGCATAAGCAAAGAATTGTCATTGTGCAGTGTAATGTCACATAAGCATCATCAGAAATCAACTTGCATGAAAATTTGTACATTAAAAAGAAATAACAAACAAGGGAAAGCTGCCAGACACCTTTTACAATGGCACACACCTGAGTTACCAACCTACCCACTGCAAGAAAGTTTCCAGTTTACGAAGGCATTGGGGCTTTACCTTCACATTTGATGCTCTTTTCTGAGTATCAACAGTCTTGAATCAGTTTCTGTGTAGTTGCCTTAAACCTTCCTGCTAATTTTAACTAGAAACTGGAAAGGCTAAGACTTCCGACTACAGGACATAAACCATAGGGATCATGTAGCAGGAACACACCCCACTAGCAATAGCAGCATAGGTTGGAGAAAAAATGGTACTAAGAGTTAGCTCTATATTTTGATTGCACTTGGCAAGCATGCTACAAAGCAACAGGGAGGAGGAGTAATAGTAGCCAAGTAACTGCTACTCCCCCCTTCCTTTCAAAATAAACACACGAGAAGTGATTGCTGCCTGACAAATGGGTACTACAGCGCAAAGGAAGCCTCCAGCACTGAAACCCAGAACTGGAGCTGACTGCTAGCACTCTACACCCAGCAGCAGTACACTGGAGAGTCATGTTACTGCTGCAGGATGGAAGGCAGCATGAAATATATGAGATTATCTTGCCCATACCTTCTAACATGAGTGTAATCCCAGGTAGGCTAAAACAGATCCATTTGGGTTTGCAGCATCCCAGCTCCCACCAGCTGCAGTATTTGTTGGGAGCTTTCTGTAGAATGGGAAGTCAATAGGGATGTGTGCTGTACTGGAATATACACCAGTAAATAACACTATTTCTCCTAATTTGGGGTTCATATTTTACTCAAAGACCAAAATCTAACATAAATTATTGAAGCATTTTTACCTTTACAGGATTGGGAATGTATTCACAAGACAGCTTGTTTAGGCTTGGATGCCTTTTTTCTCCTTTATATTCCCTGATGGGATAAGGCACCTCAGAACTGCAGATGACAGAACCAGGCTCTTCTATAGATGTCTGCCCTGCAAGATCAAGTCACTGAGAAGTCAAGGGAAGCAGAGAGAGTCTAAGGGAAAGAGAAGATCTACCCCCACAGTGCTGCTTCTCCTGTCACTGTTTTGTTCTTTGGAGATTCCCTCTGTTCCCTTTGAATGGGTGGGGATAAGAACCATGACAGATAAAGTACAAAAGACAGTTACTAACCAAAGCAACAAGAAGCTGCCTTCTCCCCACAGGGAATCTTGCAGTTGCACAGTTCAAGTAACTGCAACCAAAGATAAACTTAAAAACCAAATCTTTCACCAAGTTACTCACAGCTTCATGTAATAAGGAGAAGCTATTTCTTAGAGTGTTGAGAGAGAGAAAAAGAAATAACCACCAGGTACCTTCTCACTACTACTAACTACTAGAGCTTTCTCTAGGAGCAGTGAGGATTCCTTCCCCATGACTTCCACTCAGAACCACTGCTGACATGAGCTGTCTGCTCACTAAGCCACAGCAACAAGTGGTATCCACTGTGCATCATGGAGGCTGGGGACAATTCCACAAACAAGGAAGGAAGAAACAGCTTCCCATAACAGTCTTCATCCTTGGAAAACTGAAGGGTGTTTACTCAAGTCCCTTCTGTTTCAGAAAGATTGTTCCTTAATCTTTCTCTGTTTATTATTGTATTTATATCTTGTATTTAGTCAATATACCATCAGCAATATCATACTTAGAAATCTACAGATTAAAGCAAATCCATCCCATGCCTATTTCTTTACCAGTCTCAAGTGAAATTTCAGTCGGGATAAAACCAGAACTCTTGGATTAACATTTGTCTCAGGAATTAAAAACAGACAAAACAATCCAAAACAAAGCCCCACAGATGATGGACAGAACCAATCTGCCAAGAAATTCCTGAAACAACTCAGTCGTGTGATAGGAAAGTCATCATAATTTTCCAAGTGGCTACTTGGAATTTCCAAGATGAACTTTAAGCAAATCCTCCCTGCTTGTGTTACACAGAAACAGAAATGCTACTGAAGGAAGAGATCTAAAAAGTTGGAACAAAATATATAGATTGAATTGTCAATACACATTTGTGAACTTCCCCTTATCCCAGCTGTAGCTGGGATTCTTCATAAATGTGCTTATTCTAATTTCTACCCTGTGCTGGAGCACCCCTGCATGGCACTTTGTGTTATTCTGAAAGCAGGATCCAATCTCTACAGTAGACATTAATCAGTTCTCAGGGAAATGGCTTCGTTTGCCAGTACTATTACAGAAGTTAAACGGAAGGAGAAGGAAATGTTTCCTTTGGAAGGAACACATATGGCTCATACTAACTACTGACGTTTATGAAACATGGGCTTTGTCTTCCTATTCCCCCAATCCAATTCACAGAAAGATGCTAAATTGGACTGAAAGAAGAGAAAGAGGATTTGAAGCTCTTGCAAGAGTGGAGGAGTGCTTGTAATCTTTTTGCCATCACTTTTCTCACACCCTCACCTAAAGATTAAAACTAAGGTAAAGCAACTCACTGAACCAAGCAATTAAACAGAGCAATGACAAGATCGAGTAATTCCCAGGCAGATGCGAGCACCAAGGAAGGGAGCATTGCATTGCCTCCGCCACTGAGACTGCACAGAAACAACAGACTGTAAGTGGCTTTTCCAGACACCCCACAATAACAAAGCCACTCTCCCTTGTTCAGTAATTCCAAAGGCAGCACAACCTTCCTAAATGGCTCACAGGCACACAGACACACCCCCCACCCCCATTCTGTGCTGGGGTAGTGTTCAGAAGAGCAGCACCATTGCATGCTTTATCAAACCTGTACATAGCTTCTCACGGACATGTAATCTCTGCAGACTGAATCTACCTGTGTAAGCTGGAAGGATAGGGAAGGAGGCAGCAGGCAGCCCAAGGGGAACCCTCATTGTCACAGCTTCTGACACTGAGGGCAGCACGTGAAAAAGCCTTTCTCCTGTTCACAAGGTGATAACCTCGAGGACCTTGATTAATGTGCATTATTCAGGCAGATGAATTAAAATCTACACTGCATCTTCCATGATCCAGATGAGTCTAGTAAGTAGCTGGAAGGCAGGAAAATTCCCATCTGAACTTATTAATGCAGACTAGAAAAAGTAGTTTGAAACAGTAAAATCTAAAAGACACATAGAACACACCTAAATTTATCTCCTAAGTGGATCCGAAACAGGGAATGGACTCAGACTTCCAGCCACCCTAACAGCTAAAGAGGAGAACTGCAGTGCAGTGCCTGCTCTTCACAACAACACCCCAGTCTCAGGGGTTTGGATGAACTTTAAGGTCCTTCCAACCTAAACCATTCTGTGATTCTATCATTGATTTAGGCATCCAGAATATCTGACAGGGATCAGGACAAAAAACCAAACAAACAATTGCAAACAAACCTGCTACACACACACACAGAGTTCCAAATGTCATTCACAGCCCTACCTAATGTGACAGGCATCCTAGAAAGACACCATCACTAATAGAGACCTTAAATGGTAAGATTCCAGCCAATTTCCACAGTATTTTAAACAATTTTACACAAGCAAGCCCTACATTTAGTTCACAATGTGAGCAAGTGCCACGTGGCTTTTACTTAGAAGAAAATTACAGAGAAGCAGCTTCCCATTCACATGTGATCAGTGCAGGGAAAATCAGACCCGCAGGGTTTGTGGAAAACTACCTTGCACAAAATTGGCTTAAATTGCTATATGTGCAATGGTGAGAGATAAGAAATAGAGAAGACCTACTTCCACTGGAGCACCAAAGGATGGTAAAGTGTACAGATGGAAATGATAGGTTTCTCTGGCTTGACTATTATGATTCTAGTGCAAAGAGTAGAATGAAGGTATTGTCATTCATACAAACCTTGCAACAGAGTCAGGAAGCAGGAAGGTATTAGCATACACAGCAAATAGCTGTCTATAGAACAGCGTTTTCACAGCACTACCAATGTATCTCCTGCCACCAAACAGACTGTAATGATTTGAAATGAATATAGTGATGATCTTTAGTATAAGGCCTTCAGTAATTACTTGACAGTAAGATACTGTCCTTATTAAAGATGTTCACACACATGTAAGGGGAGAACTTGGGGGTGGGAAAGGGGGGCGGCAAGTGGATGTTTCATTTCATCGATCATTTTTCAATTCAACGGATCATTTGCTGAAAAATGTCTCTGTTGTTCCAATTTAGGGTGAGGAAGTAAGTGTATTTCAAAGCAAAACTTCTCTTTCTGTATCTACCAAATCTTATTATTCAATATAGAGCAACATAAATTAATCTTTCCTTTCTCAATACTACAATAAAACATTGTACACACAGGAAAGCAAACAGATCTTTACATTAAAAAGATCCACAGATACACTTTTAAACCTTAACCTCTGCTGAAGAAACTCCCTTTGGTTTGATGTTCAGCTGATCAAGAGAAAAAGCACATGAGAGGCTGAGTATTAGCTTGGATTTAGCGGGTTAGGGGCAGGACTCTCAGTTGAGCAAAACTTCAATTACAGCCTAACTTGATGTATACCCAAGCACATGATTGTAATTCAATAAACATCTCTTCAGAATTAAACAATTCCAGATTGTTTTCAGCTCAGCCTATGTGCCTGCATTACAGATTTGCTGTTATCCCCACTAAAATCAGTGTCAGGCTCTGGAAGCACTCATCCATGAAACCCCAGCTTGTCACAGTGCTGCAGCAAACTAACCTCCACTGAGCCACCCAACCTTACCTGCTTCCTACTCAGAACCAGAAAAAGGAGGATGCACCTTCCCATAACTGAATCGCCCTCCTAACGTTTCTTGTAGCTGGGTGCCTGCCTGAGTAACCCTGCAGTGAATCCAACAATGTCTCTCCTGGTGGGCATCCAACCATTCATGGTTCTAACTTATCTTTCTGGGATTTTTTCTTTCTTATATCAATGAACATGAAAGGGCTGGGCACCTACTCAACTTTGCATATGCTGATATTTGGCTGCTCTGGAAGACTGCCTTCCATCTCTTTAGCTATGATACAACACTAGATACGCTATTCGTGGCAACTCAGTCCCATTCTAACCATGAATTAATTCCTTCAGGTTTGAACAACATACAAGATTACCAAGTGGGAATTAAAAGCACTTGGCATGTAATAGAAGTGTGGTCTGTGTAGTCTGAGTAAGCGCACCACGTAACACTCTATATTCAAGGCATTGTAAAACATCAACATACTGACCATCACATGAGAGAATAAGTTGGCAGGAAGCAGGACAGTGAACAAAATTGATCTTGTTTTTGCAGCAGCCCTCTATTTGCACACAGAAGTGAAACAATACAGATCAATGAGATTATACTGTGATCAATCCCATACTTCGAACTCCTCTAACTTCATATCATCCCCACCCTAAATAGATTATGTCTCCAGAGCCATCTTCTGATAACTCCACCTACGAGTCATTGAGTGTCCCCATGATGCAGTTCAGGGTCAGTTAAAGAAGAAAGAGAAAAGCAGATCAGTGAACAGCACTTCACCACATGCCCCATAAAGGCAGGATTAAGACACATCTGGCACATGTCTAGGCACAGTATCAGCTCTTGAATCACAGTAAATAACAAAGGTAAGCCCCTAGTATCCTTGAAGAACTACTGATGTTCTACTGTGTACTTCAGGACGTCAGCAGAGTCAATCCCAGCATTTACTCCCAGCAGACCTAAGCACACTCTTCTGACATGCAATACTCCATCACAAGATGATTCATGCCTGACAAAGTATTGTAAAGGCAGGCAGATGAAGCTGACTGACAGCCAAACTGTTAGCTGACTACAGTAAAAGTATCCATAATTACTATGCACTACTCCAAAAGCTTACACAGAGGGCTGTATCCAGACATAGCTCCAATTCAAACATTCCTTTTGATAAAATTATTGAAATTCATGTCACTTTTACCCCTTTTTCTCACCTAAATTAAATATGAATGAAAGAAGGCCCAATAGGCTGTGAGATTTCTACAGAGTTGCCATCTGGGAGAAAATACTCATCTTGCATAAACTGGCTGGTTTAATGCAACCTACCTTTGACTATTAATTCTGCATAATTGGAAACCCCGGATCCGCCGTCGGAGCGAATGACGCAGCGGTACTTGCTGATGCTGCGCTGGGAGGTGTCAGCCACGCTCACCGTGGCAGAAAAGCGCCTGTGGTTGACCACTCGAGTGACCATCAGTGCTGTGTCCCTTCCGTTCCATTGCTGCAAAGGCAGACAAAGATAATGCAAGTCATGAAGACACCCAGATCATGCACCCATGTGTGATTCATTCTTTGTTACGCTTCTTCCCTGTGAGGGTGCTGAGGTACTGGCACAGGGTGCCCAGAAAAGCTGTGGCTGCCCCATCCCTGGCAGTGCTCAAGGCCAGGTTGGACACAGGGGCTTGGAGCAAGCTGCTCGAGTGGAAGGTGTCCCTGCCCATGGCAGGGGTTGGAACTGGATGAGATTTAAGGTCCCTTCCAACAAAACCAGGCTGGGATTGAGTAGTATTTGGGCATTTAATGCATTATATTTACTGAAAGGCTAAAGAGTGACAGCTCAGACTCTGCAACTGTACTCAGTATATTTAGAAGCCTGGCTAGGATATGAAAAGACAACTACTGAATGGCTTGTGTACACCTGGGAAAATGCTACAAATGACCAGATTTCATAAACTTGGCATTTTCAGATGTAAAACTTTGACTCTGGACCAATTCAAAGAAATTGGCTGGATGAGCAGACGTCCTTTTATGTCCAACCTTCCCCAATACTCCTCTCTACCAATGCCAGCCTACATTTTCCCGACTGGAAAAATGACAGATGAAGAATTAGAAAGAAACAAAAGTTCTTCACATGAAAAATACCTAAACTTGCTCAGCTGGCCTAGTTTATTAGGAGTTTCGAAGGAGAACACAATGCTGCTTTGCCAATTCCCAGTAATGAGTTTTTGGGGGTGTTTCCAATGCTATTTTCACTAAATGCTTCAATTTTAGAGAATGGAAAACAAGTTTCCAGCAGCAACAATAACAAATTTCTCCCAAGCCTCTGTTTCTCACAGGAAAAGGTTCATGCACTGCTTCAGGTCAGAAGTGTTTTTAGACATATCTAGACATAATGCAGAAAGATTTCACTGAAAGAATGCAAAAAAGGATAAAGAATAAGCCAAAAATATCTGTCAGTGGCTGCTAAAAGTACACCACAGGTTAATAAACTTCAGATTAAAATGGAATTTTTAGGAGAACAGCTGTGACAAGAGTACACTTAAAGTGCCTGTCAAGTCCTTTTTACATAATGCCAACTGCTTTCCTCTCCAGCTCAAGCTTTTTCCCAACAGGAATTTCCGTTCTCATGATTAGGTAAACTGATTCTTCCCCCAGCATTTCAATTACATTTGAAATTGTTATTTTTCAAGTTTATTAAAATGTCTGAAGTCAATAAAAATGCTTGAGAAAAAGCTCTCAATTGTTTGACTACACATGCCCCAGAGACCATGATGAAGGCCATTCCGGGCTGCCCTCTGATGTCACAAAGATAGGGTTGTCAGGCATAAGTCATATCAGGCCAAGCTGAGAATAAAATCTGGTAAATGACTTATGTTGGCACACATTTATGTACATGTACAGTGCATCTAGCAAGAGACTCCTCTTGACTTGTTTGGGATGTTAGGTGTTTAATGGCACAGAAGTGACAGGACATGGTGGAATGGCTTTAACCTGCCAGAGGGGAGACTGAGATGAGCTCTTAGGCAGAAGCTCTTCCCTGTGAGGGTGCTGAGGCACTGGCACAGGGTGCCCAGAGAAGCTGTGGCTGCCCCATCCCTGGCAGTGTTCAAGGCCAGGCTGGACAGGGCTTGGAGCAAGCTGCTCTAGTGGAAGGTGTCCCTGCCCGTGGTAGGGGCTGGAACTGGATGAGATTTAAGGTCCGAAAACAAACCATTCCATGACTCTCTAAGTTTAGAAGCAGCAAAGAGCTCAGTTATTTTAGAAGCTTCTATAAGAGCACTATGTATTGTGCATGGCAATGTTGGGACTCACGGATGACAGCACTTCAAAGGGCAGAAGAAGTAATTTTTTCCTTCGCTAGGAAACATGCACTCCACAATTTCAGTTTGATGTATGTCCCTTTTCTAACTCTAGAACTGAAAATGAGCTCTTAAAGCTGTTACTACACTCACCTGAATAGCAGGACCCAAGATCTGAAGTCCAACTAGAGGGTGAAAGTACAGATATCAGGAAAGGGAATGGTTTGGCCTTTTAGTGAGGGACTAAAAGGAATAATCTGCACTCAATGAAGCTGAGGCAAACTGGGAGGAAGAAAAACAGTGGCTGCAAACTGGTTTTGCCTCGTGTCAGCAGCCAGGGAGCAATCTCAGAACTTAAAGAATAGGTTTCCTTCTTGACATATTGTCACTGACTCTGGGCTGAGGATGCTTTTGGAGAGTGAGAGGAAAGATTGCATTATAAAGCAGAAGTGAAGAACTATTCCACTTGTTCTGTCTCTTCTGCTTTATGACCTCCTTACAGGTACATCAGCATTCATTTGAATCCTAACTTTTGCTGTCACTGGCCATTTTTCCCATCCTCTCTATCACGATTCTGTACTTTGTCACCTTAAACTCTCACCTAGAAGCAGTTCAAGGTAGATTCTAATGAGAAGATTTTGCCCCACCACCCAGTCTTTCTCCATTGACTTATTTTACTTGGAAAAAGAAAGAAACCAAAATCAAGCCAACAAACCAAAACCCCCCAGAAAGGCACATTACCTGGAGCCAGAGCTTGTCATGCTGTGACCACTTTCCCCCAGCAATGCACTGGAACGTCGCATTCTGTCCCACGTTCACCTCCACGTTCTGCAGCCGGAGGAAATGAGGTGCTTTTCCTAACAAAAGAGAAGTATTGCAAGGGTACAGCAAGGCAGTGATGGGCTGTGTCACACCAACAGATACAAACACTCAGCCAAGCACTAAGGCCTATCCTGGACAAAGGGATTTTGTAAAATAAAGCTGTCCTTCAGTGTTTAACTGCTCACTGCAGAGTGATGGGGATGATGGACCTGACACAGGATGGCCTGAGGGACCATAGAGAGCTCTAGCACAGCTAAACACACAGACTGAGATCAAATCATAAGTTTATGGGCATCAGCACACAACCTCTCACTGCCTGCTATAAAGAGTAATTGAGTAATTCCTTTTCTTCAGAAAGTTATGTTTCTAAAAAGGTCAAAAAACCCCTCAAGCTCTCCTGAGCTTGTCAAGCGCAACTGACCCAAAGCCAGTTTTCCCAAGGGTCTTTTTTCCTTTTAATTTTATTGACTATCAAATACATCCTAGACCTTTAGAATAATAATGTGTCATTAATACCAAATCAGGTATTAAATGAAATTTTCATCTGACAGTATTGAATCACTGCATTAGTTTAAGATCATGGGTATCAGAGTTTTTCTGATACTAAATTCAGTATTAATTCAATATTAAACCACAGATATTAAAATTAAAAGCACATCTGTTCACAAAGCAACCAGAGCAGAGGATTTTGTTTTTGACTAAATACCAGTCTCATTCACCTCTGTATATTAACATAGAAGAAAACAAAAAAGCTTGCAATAATGAATCTGACACTTTTAAATTAATTTAGTTCCTCCTGGGCCTCAGAAGAAAGTCTGGGCACCATTTGGAACCATTGAGCAGGACACACTGAAGCCTTAAGAGACTCCAAAGGACAGAGATTTTCAGCTTCATCTTTGCATTTCTAGTATGACTAGACACCAATTCAATCACTTCAGAGGACACTAACCCGTATTTTTCTATTTCCAAACAGCTTCAGAAGGATTTGGGCATCTGTGTGTAAGCTTGACACAGAAGTATTTGTGTACTACAGAAACATGAACAGAGAACACACACCAATTCGCTACGCCAGATGTTTATATCTAGATTCTCTATCACATTTACCACATGCTCAGCTTGCTGACACCTCCTGAAAGATAGTGACTGTACAATCGCACTCTCTGAGGATCAGCAATTGGCACCAAAGTTTACTGGAACACTACCTCTGGGTGACAGAATGTACTACATGCTATTTGCAGGCTAATACTAGTACTTTCTGCCTTCAGTCTTGTGTAGGCAGCTAAAAGCCAGCTCCACATATGGAGCTGTTTCGAGTGGGTGAATGCAGCCACATGAACCTCAGACTCCTCGACCAGAGCATGGGGCTGGCCTGTGACTGCACATACAGTCACTGTGATTTAGCATCATGAGAATCAATACTGCACTGCATTCCTTCCCAGGACAGAAAAAAAGGCAACACCAATGAAATACTTATTTGTCTCCATTACTGTGTCATTAGGGGCACTTCACTGCGGTTTCGCTGCTACTTAGGTCAGTCTGCTGGGCTGTCATCTCTGAAGGTAAAGCAGAAATGAATAACGCCAGTAATTTCAGTAACCACCAGGGTCATCAGGAGTACCATGGTCCCCATGGCTTGAGTTCTAACAATTGCAAAACAAGTATGAGGGGAAAAGCTTGTACAAGTCAACGGAACACACTCTGGTGACATTTACCCTGGTGGCTGTCATTGCTCAGCACAAAAGCAATGCTGGCAATCAGACAGGAGAAGCATTTACAAAGACCCTGCAGCTTGTACTGGGTGCTATAAGCTGCAGGTTGCAAACCAATTCAGAATGGAGTAACTAACTGTTTGAATCACTTCTGGTTTGAGTCACCAAGAATGCACTTAATTTTTAAGAGTGCATATACTTGGAGAAATGGATTTAAAAACAGTTTGAATACTTCAGTTAAATTAAGCAGGGGTGTAACAGATCATCCTGTCTCCGGTTTTAAATCCCAAACCTTGTCCAGGCTCTGTCCCACACTGGCCTGCCTCTCAGTGAAGGGATTGGTTATAGAATCATAGAACAGTTAGGGTTGGAAAGGACCTCAAGATCACCTAGTTCCAACCCCCCTGCCATGGGCAGGGACACCTCACACTAAACCATCCCACACAAGGCTCTGTCCAACCTGGCCTTGAACACCGCCAGGGATGGAGCACTCACAGCTTCCCTGGGCAACCCATTCCAGTGCCTCACCACCCTAACAGGAAAGATTTTCCTCCTTAGATCCAATCTAAACTTCCCCTGTTTAATTTTTAACCCATTACCCCTTGTCCTATCACTACAGTCCCTGACGAAGAGTCCCTCCCCAGCATCCCTATAGCCCCCCTTCAGATACTGGAAGGCTGCTAGAGGTCATCACCCAACAGGCTGTGGAACACACACGGACCATTTAGGGGATCTGTCTGGATGCTGCCGTTATCAGCAACATCTGGCTCATACAGATTCTAAGTATTTCTTAATGAAGTAAGTGCACCCAAAGGCATGAGCAATGAGCACACAGTAAATACAAATATAATTCACTTAAGCAGCAATTAACCATACTGCAGTTATCAGGAATGTCCTGTTAAATTTGAGCAGAACCATATCTGTCACATTGAGTGGCAGCTGTTCTCTGAAATCCTCATTGCAAGAAAATCAGTTGATTTCACTCCATCGATATGATCCATAAATTTTTGTGTGAGCAGCTGTCATGGACTGACTAAAACTATGACCCAGTGAGAGTGGCTGCTAAAGGCTGTTAAACTAAATCTTTAGAAGAAACTGGATATAACATCCACAAAACAGACACACAAAGTCCTCAAGCTACACTGTAGACTCACAGAGAAACCAGACAAGTTCAGACTCAAAGGCTGAGGCTCAAGGTTCTTTAAATAGAAAAAACCCCATAAATCTAAGTGTATTATTACAGCTGCAGTAGGGGAAACATGGCATTAATATTTTTGAACAGCATAATGAACCTGCTTTAGTTTCTGCTCCTGTGCAAGTATATTGTCTGAGATTTAGTTATAATATCTTTATGGGTTGAGTAGCTTTAACCTCTGTTGAGAGACCCTTAGGATACGTCCTTTATCAAGGAGATACTGAAACTATTTGTTCCTGAAGTTACTCACACTGGGTATCATCAGAAGCATTTCAAATTGTTTTCTAGAGCAATATGATTCAGAAATAATAAAACAATCAGTTTTATGTTCTCATAACAAGAGAGGAAAAAAGACTTCCACAGATGGCCTGGCGCTAGCTATAGCCTGAGAGCACATTTGCCTCTTGCACAACTTGGTAAGTTAGATAATTATACAAAGCTGATTGTCTTTAGGTACCTCAGAGGGACACAAGATGACATTTTAGTGCTGACCAAATTGGGTAAATCACTCCTTTAGACTGTAAAGCTTGGTAATAACACACTGATATGGTTAGAAAAACAAAGAGTGCTCACTGCATGGATGGGCGAGAACTCTGACTTCATCCACAGCTATGTACCCTGGGTGTCCTTTCAAAGAGACAGACTCAAATATCACCTGAAACACAAAACAAGAAAAATTTTCTTAAGAAGAACAATTACACATGGCCAATAATTAAGTTCTCCTCTTATTCCAGTGCTTGAGTCATTCAAGGCATTTCATCAGGAATAACGAAGGGATACCAGGCAATACAGTCTGTACAGGTATACCAAAGACTGGAAATCTGATACGAAAAGCAGAAAGTTAGAGCAACATTAATTAGTATTAGAGACAACTATGCAACTATGTGCTGCCTGCATTTGGAAGAGCAAAAAATAGACTGTGTATATCCACACCTACATCTACTTTAAGCACCAGTCCAAGAACATTAGGTCATGATCACCTTGTTCTTAGTATGCCTAGGAATGCTGAAGAATGCTGTACATGTACTCCAATTGAGTCAAAAACCCTGAATGGATCCTCCCGGAGAACATCTTCATTTGGCACACATACCACTTCGGTACTGGAAAGCAAATCATGAGCAATTGCTGATCCTGAGTTCCAGTTACTGGGATGAAATAGGATTCTCACAGATATAATAAAGATGTTTCTGCCTTTCCATGGCTTGAACTAACACAGTCTGAGAATGAATATTCACAAAACCCACATGCAGTATTTCTCTACATTAATGGTACACTAACTAGCAATTTCTGTATTATGTATGTAGCTGGGCAATGAAAGTGTTCCACTAGTTTGCGTCTGAACAGACAGATACTAAATTACACATGAACCAGAATCTCATTCTTCCCTACGGCTTTGTGATTTTACCTGGAAAACTGCCCTGAATTATCCTGTTATCAAAAATATACAAGCTATCCCAGAGTCAGCAATGCTAGTAAAACCTAAAAAAATTATAAAGAGATCATTAAGTTAACTACTGCCAAATAAGCTAACCAAAAGTTCAGGAGAAAATAGCACTAAATATGCACAGTTTGACCAACAATTAAAGGATATTAGGACATATAATCACAGCCTACACCTTATTCAGAGGGGCAGTGGAGGGAAGCGCTGAGCTCCTCTCTGGTGACCAGTGACAGGACAAGGGGGTTTTAAACTGAAAGAGGACAGATTTATATTAGACATTAGGCAGTTCTCCCTTGTGAGGGTGCTGAGGCGCTGGCACAGGGTGCCCAGGGAAGCTGTGGCTGGCAGCGTTCAAAGCCAGGCTGGACACAGGGGCTTGGAGCAACCTGCTCTAGTGGAAGGTGTCCCTGCCCATGGTAGGGGGTGGAACTGGATGAGCTTTAAGGTCCCTTCTAACCCAAACCAGCCTGGGATTCTGTGATTCTATGAAATGGAATGAAGCTGCATCAGGGGAAGTTAAATTGGACAGCAGGAAAAGGTTCTTCACTGAGACACTGGTCTGCCTCTGGACATGCTCCCTGGGCTACATGTTTCATAGGAGAAAATCTTTCCCTAATTTGTAACCTCCAACACAGTGCTCAGGGCACTGAGCTGGCGAGAGTTCACACATGATCTGGACTACTCATAGGTAGTCCTGCAAAGGAACAGGGAGGTGGACTCAACGATCCCTATGGATCCCTTCCAACTTGAGCTATCCTGTGATCCTGTGAGGAAAAGGGAAGTTTAGAAATATTAAACTACAAGAGAAAACAGAAAACTGCAGCCTGGTTATTTAATGTGCTGGTGGTGCTACCTCTCAATTAGTGATTCTCTTCCCAAAGGAATCCTTTACTACTCTGAAAAAGAATGAATGGATGGAGATGTAACGGATGCCATCCTCTGCATTTGAAACATGTCCTCAGTTTCATTTCCTCTTCCCAGAGTAATGTTCACGCTGTTCTAAACTGCTCATGTATGCATGAGTATACAATAATGTTCGCAAGGACTGAGTGAATTAACATATTCAGCTAGCACCGTTACCGCTATCAGAGCAGGATTCCAGTGCAGACACTTGTGTCACATAAGAAAATTCTTCAGTAATTTGTAACCTCTAAAATTCATCATTTGAACAAGAAGTTAACTACTTAAAGCCAGTTTTCAACTCTTATTTTCACTCTAACTAAAAGCTGGTATCCCCAGTCTGTCACTGTGTAGCCTCTTCTTAAGCTCCTTCATCAGATATAAACCAGGAAAAGATTCAGCCGCCCAAATGATAGTCACTGCACACCCTGGTTGTGAAAGTGAACAGCATGTCCTTTGCAAGTACAGAACTGGCCTAAATCATTCCGCTTTGCATTTGGGCTTCCAGAGTGCAGTTTCTACTCATGTTTCCATGACTTCCTAAGGTCTGCTTCCTTAATTCAGAACACATCCAAATGCGAGATGTTCAGAAATCCACCCATTAGGAAAAAAGACATCATAAATCCAGGTAGAACACAAAAATTAACAGGCAAAGTTATAAACTAAGAAAAGATGAAATGCTTAATACATAGAAACAAAGTTCTACCCCAGAGGAGGGTGGACAAAAACCAGGAAGGAACAACTGTCCAAGGAACAATAGGAGGAAGCAAGTCTCTGAAAGACAAAATCATAACAATAAAAACCCCAAGTGTTTTGTTATCAAGGCTCTTAATATGCTTCTGAGGGACTGTATAAGAGTATAATGCAAGCCCTTATTATGGAAATTATAATAATTTTAGAAATGAGATGTCATTCATGACAAAAACTACACTTCCTGAGGAGGGCATGGAAGGAACTGCAGCTCCCTCCAGCCTTCAATTCCAGTGCAACATTACAGCTACAAAATCCTCTTTTTGTTCTGTATTACCAAGAAACTATAAAGCCACAATGAACTAAATCCCAATTTCCTGCAAGCCAAGAGCTTGGAAAGAGAAGTTCTCAAAGGCATTGGCATTTCGTGCATGGCAACTGGAAGCACCGATACACAGATTATTGCCTTTGTTAATTACATGTTCAGAGTCTTTAATGCAGCACAATATAACTTACACTGGTAACAGAGTCAGCTCCTACAAAACCCATGCACACTGGTGCAGAATCCAGTGGGAAGGGTGGAGGATCCTCTCAAGTCACACAACATTGTTCTGAAAGACTAAGCTATTATCTATTCTGCTTTACACTTGGATATAACTGTTGTTTCCCAGTTCAAATTTCCACATTGTCTTCATCTGTATCTTGCAGCATCTCAGCCCTACCAAAGCAAGAAGAGCATGGAAGCATCCAGGTCTTCCTGAGAACTGAGGAGGAATAGGCAGGAATAAAGGCTGATGAGGCTCAGCTCTGCGAATTTCTCAGTGAGTATCTGTCATATCCTTTTACCTTCTGTTGGAAATGCAGTGTAATGGTTGAGACACGGGCCTTTAACAATGCGTTATATTTAAGAAACTTCTCAAAAATTAATATAGATGAAAAAATGCAAAGCTTTACTCTGAAAAAAACCCATTCTTAAATGCTCGGGAGACCTGGAAATACAAAGTCATTTCATGTTTCCTTCCCAATAAATAATCCTACACTTCACTGCTGTTCTGTACCAACAGCGCCTGTTAGCCTGGCTCATCTGTTGCAGTACAACAGTTTTCTTCAGGCATGGATCAATAACATTCCTTGCTATACATCAAAAAACCTCTTCCAGGCAGACTCCTGCACTGCCCTTGGTGCATTCTGGGACTAAGCTCATCCTTATGGCAAGCAGTAACTCAAGATTACATGTATTACCTTTCCCCAAGAACTATTACAGCTTTTTTTCACTACACTCAGAACATCTGCAGGCTGGGAATCCACGTACGAGTAACTCCAGGGCAGACATCATAAATCTCCACCACCACCACCATTTATAGCTCAGCAAAGTGCTTTTGGATCTAGATGACTCCTGCGAACCTTGCACAGAACTACCAGCTCCAAAACATGAACTCTGGCAACTACTTACTAGTATTCCACTAGTCCCATCTCCAAAGACCAATGTAGGTACGGAAGTCTCAAACCCAGGGCAGGCAGGTTTTGCCTGACTGGGTTTTCGATGCACACTGCAATTCAAGATGGCAGTTTCTGTGCATTAAGAGAATAACCCACATTTTGCTTGACACAGATGTCACGATTTGGGAAAAACACACTTTTTCCTGTGTTCCCTGGTGCTTTTGATAACACAGACCATGCTTTCAGGCCCCTGCATACAAAGATTTCTCCAGGCATGTATTTTCATTTAAAACTGGCAACACCTTGATGGCACGTCCTAGACTGGGAGCGTGAAACATGACACTGCCTAGCAAACAGAACACCCAGGCTTGGGTCATCCTGTACCTCCAGACTTCCTCAGCCGCAAGTGTCACTGCAGGCTGCCAAGTAACAGGAATTTTGACTAAGTCCTTCGCTGTGTTTTCCTCCTCACCTTCGCAACCTTAAAATTTTCTTTTTCTGTTTTAAACCTTGGTTAAATGTAGAAAGTCACAGGATAGCAGACCATCAACAGGAGTGGTTTATGAAATCAGGGACCAAGGATAGGTCAATCCATTAGATTGCCCATAACTCCACTTAGACCACTGTGCAGTTCTGGTGTTCCCAGCATAAGAAGGACACAGAGCTGTTGGAGCAAGCCCAGAGGAGGCCACAAGCATGATCAGGGGCTGGAGAACCTCCTGTATGGAGACAGGCTGACAAAGTTGAGGCTGCTCAGCCTGGAGAAGAGAAACTGCGTGGAGACCTCAGAGCAGCTTCCAGTGTCTGAAGGGGGCTACAAGTATGCTGGGGATGGAAGCTTCATCACGGACTGGAGCAATAGGACAAGGAGTGGTGGGTTCAAACTGAAACAGCGGAAGTTCAGGATAGATCTTAGGCAGAAGCTCTTCCCTGTGAGGGTGCTGAGGCGCTGGCACAGGGTGCCCAGAGAAGCTGTGGCTGTCCCATCCCTGGCAGTGTTCAAGGCCAGGTTGGATGGGGCTCGGAGAAACCTGCTCTAGCAGAAGGTGTCCCTGCCCATGGCATGGGGGTTGGATATGTATGATCTTAAGGTCCTTCCCAATCCAAACCGTTCTAGGATTCTATAACAGTGGGATCAATCTCAAAGCCACACTTAAGGAGAAAGAATACAAATATAAACAGAAGGAAACATTACCCCATTCAGCAAAAAGTAAAACAGAAAACCCTTGCATTTCTAGGGAGGAACTCCTCCTGAGCACTTGCTGCTGCCTCCACTCTGTTCATTTTACACTCCAGTGAGAAAAAATCTTGCCTGATTTAAAGGATTTTTTGCTCAGGAAAAGCAAACTTGACCTGCAAAAGGACTTGCAAAAGAAGTAAGGCAGGCTCAGGCAATCTGCTATTGGTATTGCTAAGGACAGGAGCTCTCATGGAGTGAGATCAGACTGTCTCTTCCAGGTTTTTAAAGCACCGATTACCTGGGTGAAAGATCATTCCCGTTATCTCCGTGGAGCACCTACTACGAAGCAAATTCTGGTTCATGATGAGGTTCATGTTAATCTGAATGGAGTATAAGCATTTCGCTATGATTTCAGAAAAAGGGACAAATTGCACACAGCCCTTGAAAGACCACTTTCCACCCATTTGCACCCCTTTATCCCTCCCTCTCACCCTGCACAGTGTGGTTCTATGTATGCTGCTGCTATCCCCAACTCTTTTCCAGAGGTAGAACACAAGAACATTCTACTTCAGCTCTGATTTTACAGACCTGCAACCCAGTTATTAGAAGTAAATAAAAGAAAGAAAAAAACCCAAGCTTTTCTACCTGCTGCTTCCTATCCACAGACTATTTGTGGACTTTTCATAACTTATTCTATCCTAATTCCACTCTCACTCCTGTCTCTTATTCATAAAATCACAGACTGATTTGGGTTGGTAGGGACCTTAAATCTCATCCAGTTCCAACCCCCTGCCACACGTTTAACACCTAGTATGGGAGTCCATTGTGAGCAATTTACCTAATTAAAACAATGATAGCAAAGTTGCTGTCAGACTTGGGAGTGGGGAAGGAGGGCAAGGAGTAAATGATTTTCAGAATATCTGTTTCTAACAATAGCTTAGCTCATACCCAGACAAAAGTTCTAAGGAAAAACATTCGAAACTCATACCTGATAAAAGTGTGGCCAGAATGTACTGATGGCAAGTTCTGCTTTCACCCATCCTTCTGTAACAACCCCCGAGACATTCCATATGGGATTGCCCTGTGGTCCTCCATTCACCTTCACGTAGACGTTCAGAGAGCCAGGACTTGAACGGTCTCGGCTGGACAGGTAATAGTGGAAGTCAATGCAGTGGGTGTCATTTTCCTTCAGTGTAGGCAAGAGCAGGTGAGCTTTCTGCCCAGATGCTCGCCCAGAGCTGTTCACCATCATGAAGGAGCCTATAAAAGAAAGCAGAAAGAGAAGGAGGTGTGGTTTTACCTGGCTTTTGCAGTAGAAGAGAAGTAGTGGCTATCCCAGCTGAGGCAGTGTTCAAGGCCAGCTTGGATGGGCCTTGGAGCAACCTGCTCTAGTGGAAAGTGTCCCTGCCTGTGGCAAGGGTTGGAACTGGATGAGCTTTAAGGTCCCTTCAACTCAAACCAGGCTGTGATTCTGTGAAAATCAGTTTCATTAGAAAAGTCAGTGATTCCCTTAGAAACCAGAAAACAAAACATCCATCTGAAGAGCTCAAACTAAGTATTCTATGCTCATTGTTAGGTAACAGAAAGAAAGGGTATTAAAATTTAAGGTGCATATGCACACAAATAGACTGAGGACCAACTAGAAACACTTTAATTAGATAATTTCAAAAATAAAGATAAAAAAACTGGGCTTTGATGTATGATTTTATAACCTGTGATAAAACAGGCCCTGTAACCAGCAATACAGTGACAATGCAGCAGCAGCGAGGCTCTCCTGCCTTTCACAGTCCCCCAGCGCCACATTCAATAAAGAACTACTACCACAAAGGGACCCAGTTCACAGCTGTTGTCTGCCTACATGGCCCTTTCCTCTTTCAAGCCAATCTGTACCTGTACCTTGGCACTAGAAACTTAGAAAGGTTGTAATGCGTTAAAAAGAAAACCAAACCATTTTAGGAGCCCAAAAGCATGAGGCTTGCAAGCCTCAGCAATACCTCAACTAGAACTAATGCAACAAAGACAATTACTCTTCTAGGAAGGAAGAACAGGCTTGAATTTAGGGAAGGAAATATATACTAAGGCAATTTATGAGTTTGTTAACCTGGAAGCTTGCATTGTATTAACCATGGCACTTGATGTTGAATTGACATTTTGACTCATCAAGCCGCTATTTCGTAGCACATTGTGTCTCGACTCATGTCTTGGCAGATGCATCAAGGTGACAAATGTTAGCAATAAGGCAAAACATTATGAGAGTTATTTGATTTAATTCTGTTGAAAGGCTCTCCTTTACGTGTGCACAGACACTCACCCTTGGAGAAAGCTAAAGAAAATACCAAGACTGGGAGGAATTTGTGTGTCAGCAGCCAGGCATGATAATTTTTAATCAAACACAGCCCTCTTGACACGCTGGTTCTGATGCTGCTGCAGATGTACTTCTTTGCTGGCATCTTGCAGCTCCCAGAAGATTGAGTTTGAAAAGCCCTGCCTCACTCCTAACCTATTGACTTCCCTATTCCAGCATGGTGACACTGTGAGGAGCCGGATAACCACTTTGATCAATTCTGAGCAGTGAACAGCCAGATATTCTAAACTATATCAACAGAAACCAGAAACCTGCTCCTACAAAAATGTTTTTTCCCTTGTGTTTCTATGATAGATGGGTGTTTTGTAAAGCACTGAAAAGCATGGATGCAGAAGGAAGGCAATCTTTCAAAGAAAAAGAAAACACAAGAAGCCTTGGGAAAATCACACCAAATGCAAGGAAGAGGGTGTGCTAAGAAACAGGAAAACCGAGAGGCAAGATGACATCATTTTGATATGCTGAAATCACAATGGCCCCAAATAAAAAAAATCCACATTCACAGCAAGGACTTCAAGAAATGTAAGAGCTGAATCCAAACTTCTTAGCATCTCTCTAATAATTGAAGTCCATAACATGGGATCTTGACACATTTCACTGCTGATATAATTCTGATCCCCATCAACCACAAAATCTCCTTCTTCAGCAAGTACATGCTAATCTTAAAACCTACCCAGGTAAACAGAAATGCACAGACACTGAAATTTGGATTCTGTTTCTCTGACCCAAGATAACTGATTATCAGTAAGTATTACTGATGAGGTTTGAAGAGGAAGCACAGGCAGACAGTCAAGGCTGAAAATGTGACAGACAGCCTGGATTCTAAGAGTAATTGTGACACTTCCTTCAACAATCTCTGTCAGCACACACAGTCTGCCTGATCTTCCCTTACAAATTATGCAAGAACAGTCGTAAGAACTACTCTTCTGTTACAGGGCAGTGACACAAGAGAGACGTGGAGCTGTTGGAGTGAGGCCAGAGGAGGCCACGGAGATGCTGTGAGGGCTGGAGAAGCTCTGTCCTGGAGCCAGGCTGAGAGAGCTGGGCTGGGTCAGCCTGGAGAAGTGAAAGCTCTTTGAGGGTAGACCTTAGAGCAGCTCTAGTGCCTAAAGGGCCTCCTGGAAACCTGGAGAGGAGCTTTGGACAAGGGCCTGTAGGGACAGGACAAGGGGAATGGCTTTAACCTGCCAGAGAGGAGATTGAGATGAGCTCTTAGGCAGAAGCTCTTCCTTGCGAGGGTGCTGAGGCGCTGGCACAGGGTGCCCAGAGAAGCTGTGGCTGCCCCACCCCTGGCAGTGGATGACAAACCTTCAGCCATGCCCCACTTCTGGCCATACAGCTCCAACCCAAATCACCTTTGCCATTGAAGCCTCTCTTTCCTCTTGTGCTCTTCCTCATACCAGAGAGCTCACTGACAGCAGCATCTTTGCTCAAGCCTAGTCCACAACAGCCAGCATGGGGAGCCAGGGAGGAGGCAAGATGGCCCTAACACCCCAAAACCTCTGAGCAGTTAGGAGCTGGCAGGTCAGGAGCCGGGGCTGCCCAGAAACAAGACACTGAAGGGAGCGGGCGAGCTGAAAGCAGGCAAGGAACAGCAGAGGGTATCCATACAGGTACTGTGTCCAGCAGCACAATAAAAACACAGAGCTCTCAAAGGTCACATCTCAGTGAAAACTGCTCAGAGAGATGGGCAGAAACCCCATGAAGAGACATCTCAGAAGGACATACCCAGCCTCAGAAAGTGCTTCAAAATGTCACTAGAAATCCTGCTCCAAGATAAGAAAAACACTGCTTAGGGGACTATATATTACAGCTGGTGGCAAGCAGGACTGCTGTCAAGCTGATCCCATACTCTTTGGTCTTCAGTTGCTCTAGAAAGCTGAAAACCACTGGGAGAGAAACCACAGATGTGACTCTAACTAAAACCTGCGCCTCAGCCTTACTGAGGCAAGTTTACCCTTCTCTTTTGTCTTTAAATACTGTCCCAAGCAAATCAAGTCATTGAAGATGGAAGGACCACGAGTGTCCAAACAAACCACTGTGGAACAGCTCCTCTGGATCTAGGAAGGAGCAGGCCAAATGACAAAAGCAGTCTCTGCTCAAAGAAGAGGCATCTGCAAGTAGAAGAGGGGAAGCAGGTCACTGGAACACTTCAGAAACCATCTCCTGTCCTCTGCTTGCTGCAGAGACATTGCCACAGGAAGCAGAAAGGAGTGATTAGGAACAGTGATGCAAACTGCAGAGGGACACAGGATTCCCAGTCATGAAATCAAAGGGTTTCACTGGCAGCTGACACAGCTCCTGCCACCACTAAAATTACTTAAAGCACTGCTCTGAAGAAAAAATATTCAAAAATTGCCTGGAAAATAGTTCTGAGAGCACCATGGATAACTCCATAAGGAGAAAGAGGGGGAGACATACACGTAGCCATACATGTGTAGCTATATACATGTAGTTGCACATGTAGATACGTATGTGCGGATATATATGTATAGATATATACACATACACATATATATGCACATTAACACTTTCAAGACTGGTTGACCTGATAGTTAGCGGGCAGGGAAGCTCCATAACATGCCCTATGGATCCCAAATGCCAGTGCAGGGTGCCAAGAGCCAGCAAAGACGCCATGCAGGGAGGGTCAATCTTCCCTGAGAGCGAGACCAGGACCGAGCTCTGGCCCACACCAGAGAGGGGCGAGGACAAGAACATCCCAAATGTGCCACAAGCCCCTTTCCCACCACCACCACTGGAAGGGACTGGGAAGCACACACGGCCCCGAGAAGCATCACTGGGCTGGGAAACCACTGCGGGCTGGGAAACCGTGATTTAGGGCAGGGAATCAGCAGCAGGGGAGGAAACCACGGCCAGGGGAAGCTGCTGGGCTCCGCTGGGCGCGAGGCTGCTGCAGCAGCCGGGACTGGCGGAACGTTGGGGGGCTCCTGTTGGAGAGGGGCCGCTGGCCCAAGCCCGGCTGACACTGACCCGCGGTCACGGCAGGTACAGCAGCAGCTCCCGCTCCTCCCGGCCCCACAGGTAACCCCCAGCCGGCTCTGCCTGCCAGCTTCGCACCCCAGCACCTCTCTGCTTCTCCCAACAGAGAGGTTCCCCTCCACCTGCCAACGGCAACGGAAGTGTCTGCTCTGAGCTCCGATGCTCTGGCCATGCAGCGACCGACCGCGACCCGTGCGTTGCCCCTCTCCCGGGGCTGCCGCTGTCCTTGGGGCCTGCCCAGGACCAGCCTGGCCCCCACCACCTGGCGCAGGGGCTGCCAGGGCCCCCGGGGCAGCGGCTGCAGCTCCCCTGCGCCCATGGGCAGGAGGCGGCCTCCACCGAGGACCGGGCGCCCACGGGGGACACCATGGCCCCCGCCGGGCCCCAGCAGCCTGCCCGGCTCTGCTGACGACCACGAAGCCCCGAGGTGAGGCCTGGGGGGCTGAGGAGCCTGGGCGCAGGCAGCCAAGCTGAGCAGAGCTTGCATCGCCCCGCGCCCGCCTTCCCTTTCTTGCTTCTGCAGCAGCAGCGGCCACCCCAGCAGCTCCGGCCGAGCCCATGCAGGTGTCCCAGCAGGGACCAGCCGCCCTCGCTGGGGCCTTTCCCGAGCGGGCAGCGGACGCCAGCTTCACCCGTCGGCTCCAGCCATCGTTTGACCCCAAGCACAGACGCGGCACCATCCCCGATGTGCCCGCCTGGGATGGCTTCATCCAGCAGTTCCCTGAGCTCTCCGAGTACACTGTGGGGGGGGGGGCAGGGGACACTGAGGACACCGTGCCTGACCTCTCCATTTCCCCAACAGCCTCACCATCACCGAATGCTTCAAGGAGCTCTTTGACTTCCTGGAGCGTGTGGAGAATGGAGACTGCGCTCTGGACCAGGCGCTGCTGGCACAGCTCCCCGACAATGAGGACAGCACCGTGACCAGTGATGGACCCAGCTGTTCTGCTGAGATGCCCCACGAGCTCCCTGAAAACTGCAGGCACATGGCGCAGGGCGGCTGCTCCAAAGAGCCATTGGTGGTGGGGGGGCTGGGGGCTGGCCAGGACACAGCTCCTGATGTCCCCAAAGTCCCCATCCCAACCAGCTCCCTCAACAAGCTCCCCTTCCTCTTGGTGTACGGGGCAGAGGGCAGCAGCACTATGGAGTTGGAGGATGCTGACACCACCTTCCATGGTAGCCCTGACAGCCTGGACAGCACCGACTACCACAGTGAAGTCCCTGATGGGCTGCAGCACTGGGTGCACATCAGGAGAAGCAAGGGCTGCTCAGTGTCAGCAATGCTGGCAGATGCTCACCCCTTCTGGGGGGTGCCAGCCTCCCCCTTGCAGGACCCACACGGGGAGCAGGTCAGGGGGCCAGCAGACCTCCCCCCTGGCCACCACTGAGCCCCTCGCACACTGCAGAGGAGAGCTCTCTGGAGAGCTCTGTGCAGAGCTCTGAGGACGCTGCAGAGGCTGCAGGGGACAGAGCTGTGGAGAGTCCCCAGAAGGATCCCATGGCAGCTCCTATGGAAAATCCACTGCTGAGCCCCCGCTGGCAGCCCGGGGTGCTTCTGAACCGCGTGCCACTGCGGAGTGTCCTGGACCCGGCTGCCCTCCCACCCCGTGCACCCGTCACACACAGACTGGTGCAGGAGGCACTGAACAGCCAGCCCAGGGTGCTTTTAAAACAATTACCAGCACCAAGTTCTCTGGCCAGCAACTCGGCTGTAACCCAGCACCAATCACGCATCACTGACACAGGAGGCATTGCACAGCCAGCACAGGGTGGTTCTAAGCCATTTGTCACTCCCCCTGGGGCTCATCTCATGCCACAGGGTGCACACACTGGCAGATGTGGCCAGCAGGCCGGACAAGCGCTCTGTGCCAGCCAGCACCACCAATGAGCGAGAGTCCTCCCAGCAGGACAGTATCCCAGCTAAGAAAAGGAGAAGATGGTGCTCCGCTAGCTGAACATGCACTAGGAAACGCTGTGCCAGGGCCAGACACACACAGGCACAGCACAGCAGTGGGCAGCAGCGCACAGCGGGCAGGCAGCAACAAGGGGAGAGATGAGGATGCCCTGCACCGACTGCACGGCAGCTTCCTGATCTCCATCCGAGTTTGCACCTGCTGGGGCAAGCAGTGAAGGTGCTGGGGCCACTGTGACCATCGCGACAAAACCGTAACAGAGCCGGCAATGACCTCAACAAACCTGGAAGAGAGCGCCATGGGGTTGCTGAATGTCAAACAACAAATGCCAATCATGACCACAGGAGTGCACCAGTGTCAATATTGCACCAACCAAGACTCCCTGATTCCTATCCATGAGCTGATCCATTGAATGGAGAGCCAAAGAGTGATCAGCAGGACCTTTAATAGCCCCATATGGCTAGTGCTAACGTCTAACGGAGAGTAGAGAACGGTCACTGAATTGAACTGTGTGATGCTGTAAACACTGGATACTATTGCTGCCATGGTGGCCATACACCCAATACAGCAATGGACACCTCGTGGCACCCATCTCCACTGCTCCAGTTTGGAGGATCTGAACCCTTTTGATCATCACATTAACGAAGCATGGACTCCATAAAATTGGACAAGTGCAATGGAGCTAGATTCAGAGTAAGCTTCAACATGCAACAAGCCAGGACCACACACCGCCCATCTTTCCTGCCTGGAGAGACACATGACAGATGGAGCCCCAAGTCGTGGACTGAATGAACTCAACAAATGTTTGTAGTGATGATCCACAGACTAGGAGAATGATATCTGTGTGTGTGCATACATGTATGCATATATATCATATATATATATATACATATATATATCTCAAAGGACAGGAAAGCTGCTGGTGGAAAGTGTGAGACCTGGCATGTCATGAATGGTATGGAATAAGGGGTGGAAACGGCTGTGGTTTCGGCTGGAATAGAGTTCCTTTTTTTCCTAGTAGCTGGTGAAATGCTGTGTTTTGGCTTCACTCTGAGAACAATGCAGATAACACACCGATGTTTCACTGATGCTCAGTACCACGCACCCTGATCAAGGACTTTTCAGTCTCTCATGCTCTGCCATGAGAAGGGCACACAGATCCAGGAGGAGCAGACAGGACACCTGACCCAAACTATCCAAGGGTGTATTCCATGCCAGAGCACATCATGCCCGGTATAGAAACTGTGGGGAGTTACCTCAGAGGGACAGATAGCTGCTCAGGTCGGATATCGATCAGTGGTGGTGAGGAATTGTATTGTGCAGCACTTGAGTTTCTTGGGTTTCTCCTCTTCCCTTTCTCTTTTTAGTTTTATATCTTGTATAGATATAACCTGTTGGACTTTTGTTGTAAAACTGTTCTGATCTCAACCCATGGGTTTTACATTCCTTTGATTCTCCTCCACATCCCATCCAGGGAGGTGGGATGAGGGGTTGAGGAAGCAGCAAGTCCAGAGGAAGCCACAGGTATGACCAGGGGCTGGAACTCCCACTATGGAGACAGGTTGAGACCATTGGGGCTGTTCAGCCTGGAGAAGAGAAGGCTGCGTGGAGCCCTCAGAGCAGCTTCCAGTCTCTGAAGGGGGCTACAAGGATGCTGGAGGGGGACTGTACTGATAGGGCAAGGGGTGATGGGTTCAAACTGGAACAGGGGAGGTTCAGGTTAGATCTAAGGAAGAAGTTCTTTATTGTGAGGGCGCTGAGGCGCTGGCACAGGGTGCCCAGAGAAGCTGTGGCTGCCCCATCCCTGGCAGTGCTCAAGGCCAGGTTGGACACAGGGGCTTGGAGCAAGCTGCTCCAGTGGAAGGGGTCCCTGCCTGTGGCAGGGGTTGGAGCTGGATGAGCTCTAAGGTCCTTCCAACACAAACCATTCTATGATCCTATCCCAGCCACGTGGCACAATCACAAAGTACAGACCCCACCATATCACAGGGCTCACTAAACAGGAGAGCAGCAGCACAGCAACCACTGAAAGAGCACCAAGTGTTACACCTCCTGCTGAGAAAAGCACTCCTTACAGTGCAGCTCTTGGGCTTTCTACCCTTAGCAGAAATAAGACATAAGAAGCGTGCACCCTCCCAGGGCTGGCTGCTACACTTGGCAGCTGCCATCACCTCCTCTGCGTGCAAAGATGGCTGCCCACAAACCAGCTACCAGGTTTCGGAGCCATGGACACCAGCTTCGCACTCACTGTGCTTTAGCAGGGCAGCAGAGGTCAACCAGGGCTCTAAAACAAACTCCCAGCAGCATCAGCTTTGAGATACCACAGGAGAGGAACTGCCCCAGGGAGCACCGCAGCCAAGATGGAGCCTGGCCCTGGGCTTAAACAGAGCTCGCGGGGCACAGGCGGGGGTGAGTGAGGCCCCGCGTGGGGCCCATCAGGGCCTGTGCTGCTTGGTGCGCGCAGGGCTCCCTGCTGCTGCCTGGGTAGGGGCAGGTGGGATGGGGTGAGGGGGCTCAAGCTTGGTTCAGGTGTGCTGGGACACACAAGGAGAGGAGGAAGCTTCCGTGGTCTTTCTCCTTCACCTTCATTCACTGTCTCTAAGCGGCTGCTAAACGCTGGCCTGACGCTGCCTGTTTTTGGAGCTGTAAGTGTGGCTGCACCCTGTTTCAGGAGGCCTTCCCCAGGAGAAGCACTGATGGCTTCTGGAGTCCTTTTCCCTCTCACTGTGCAAAGCCTGCCCCAAAGGGTGAGTGCAAACACGGCTGGACCGAGGCTGGGGGCACAGCTCCAAGCTCTGAACCCTGCTGCAGCTCCAGGCTTTGCTGGGGTTCTGGTTTTGCTCTTCCTACAAGACCCCTACGTCTTTAAAGAGCTCCATGCATGCACTGGAGACACGTTAAGAGCCGGCCTGTGGCCAGCACCGCAGTGTGGCTGCCCAGCCCTGAGGGCTTCTGCAGAGCAGGGGCCTGCAGCTTCCTGGTGGCCAAGTTGAGAGAACAACTTGTGCAGGGTTTTCCTGATGGATCCCTGAGCCTTTGACTGAGCCGTGGCGCCGCTGCCCTTCCTCCTCCCCAGCATGGACCCGTGGCTGAACATCCTCAGTGGTTTTTGATGGAGGGGGGATGGACCAGCCCCTACAGCTGTGCTCTCAGGTCAGCCTTTGCGCTGTCCTGGCTGGGTTTTATACTTGTAGTGCTGCTAGGATGTTCTGTTGGGCATCTGGGGAAAAAAATAACATCCTTTAAATATCAGCTTAGTATTTGCAGTGTCCAGTTTCCAAACCGCATCCCTATCAGCAGGATGGGAGCAAAAGGAAGGCTTTTTGCCTTGCTAACGTGTTGCTGGTGGTGCCCAAAATGGAATGCTACAGCACCACCCAAAGCACCAAAGGTATCAGGCACGGGGATGTGAAATACAAATCAAAACCTGGATGAAGTCTGTGTCCAGCTCTGGGGCAGCAGCATAAGAGGGACGTGGAGCTGTTGGAGCGAGGCCAGAGGAGGCCACAGAGATGCTGCGAGGGCTGGAGCCAGGCTGAGAGAGCTGGGCTGGGGCAGCCTGGAGAAGAGAAGTCTCCTGAAGGGGAGACCTGAGAGCAGCTCCAGTGCCTGAAGGGGCTGCAGGGAACCTGGAGAGGGGCTTGGGACAAGGGCCTGTAGGGACAGGCCAAGGGGAATGGCTTGAACCTGCCCGAGGGGAGACTGAGATGAGCTCTTAGGCAGAAGCTCTTCCCTGTGAGGGTGCTGAGGCGCTGGCACAGGGTGCCCAGAGAAGCTGTGGCTGCCCCATCCCTGGCAGTGCTCAAGGCCAGGTTGGACACAGGGGCTTGGAGCAAGCTGCTCCAGTGGAAGGGGTCCCTGCCCGTGGCAGGGGTTGGAGCTGGATGAACTTTGAGGTCCCTTCCAACACAAACCAGGCTGGGATTCAATTGGGATAGGTGTTTCAATGATAGATGAAATTAGGGAGAAATTCACTTGCACAGATTCCTTTATAAAAGTAACAAGCTTTCCTCAGGGAGAAAGTACAAGAGCGTGTAGGAGAAGTTCAAAGTAATAATCACAATTTGATTTTTCTCCACCCACATAAAGGGAATCACAAGGTAATGTCAATGGCCTTTTGTGCAAGTGCTGACAACAGGCATGGAGCCTGAATCTAGGAACTGACAACACAAGCAAGTGAAACATCCATCCAACCAAAAAGCACTTAGCAGAATCATGAGTCTGACTTACTGAAGAATAGCCTTACAAACCACTGTCATATGCAAATTATTCATAGCTCCCTATTTATAGCTTGTGATTTATTTTTAATACAGTATGTCTAGAGACACAGAAGAAAATCCCAGAAAAACCCAACTGTCTGGTGAAGTCCTGGTAAGAGGCATTAATTTATATGGGAGTGGAAAAGATGAAATAGTTCCATTTATAGTGCCATCTGTCAGAGAACAGTACTCACACCTCACACCTTGTTTAGAGCAGTTTCGTAAATACTAACTAAGCCACATTCCTTATTTCTGCAGACTGAAGTGTAGCAGGTCCTACAGTACCTGCTGCTGGCCAAGACCCAGGCACAGCATCTCCAGCCTGTCCATTGTCGTGGTGGCGGGGGAGAACTCACAGTTCAGTCACAGTAATATGCCAACCTAAAACATGCAGTTGTGCACACATTATTATATCCCATACTCTGTAAACTGGCCTCCAAATGTACCCATCTATATACAAATTCTTGTCTTTCCACAGCTTGAACTTGAATGGGTATCCTGTCCCCTGTCCTCTAAGACCTCCTAATTGTCACTCTGCATGCTCCAAGATCAGCAGCTGAGATCACTTTCTACTGACAAAGAGGATATAGAGATCAGCTCTTAGGCAGTTCTTCCCTATGAGGTGCTGAGGCGCGGGCACAGGGTGCCCAGAGAAGCTGTGGCTGCCCCATCCCTGGCAGTGCTCAAGGCCAGGTTGGACACAGGGGCTTGGAGCAAGCTGCTCCAGTGGAAGGGGTCCCTGCCCTGGCAGGGGTTGGGGCTGGATGAGCTTTAAGGTCCTTCCAACCCAAACCAGTCTGGGAGTCTACAATTTCACGCGCAGGAAAACTTGTCTGAACAGGATACATCACTTAGATATCATGAAAATTGGGGGGGGGGGGGGGGGGGGCAGAGAGGGGAAGAGGAAGGGGGGGTGGCAGAGAGAAAAAACAGCATTTTAGGGACAACTGTGGTTTTCCTTATTATCCTTAATAAAATTGACATACTGTGATATAGAGCCTGACAGCCTTCTTTAGCCTGAAAACAGAACTAAGGCTGATGGGACTTACTCTCAATTTATAGGCCTATATGTGCAAATAAAATAGATACAATCTGGTCCGGCACCAACAAAGCACTTGCCATATTCCACTTGCCACATATTCCACTCCTATACAGAACTAGAGAATGAATTCACATGTCATAAATGGAAACTATTGATCAGTGGATGACTGAAAGCCACTTCAGTGACTGCAGGCAAGAATCTGAATAAAACCCAAGGTATCCTGCAGAAACTCTAACAGACCACTGCATATCCAATTCTGCAGAATAATAACAGTAGGGAAAAAAATCATTTGGCCTCCTTTTGTTCACCTCCTTAAGGCCACTTCCTGTGTCATGAACGCTGAAGTGAAAACATGATTTTTGGTGGCAAAATTTATAGCTATTGGATGAAGAAATAAGCGGCTTGATTATGATGTCAATGAAAATTAGTGCTCTTGGATCAACAGGTTAGAGCAACTAATATCTTGCTGGCTTTGTCCTGTGTAAGTGAAGTGAACATGTTGTGTTGGGAACAGAGAGAAGCAGGAGGATGGGAAGCTGGTAAATAAATTCATTTTTAAAAATCCCCTCAACCCCCAGGCCCATAAAGCAGCATTCTCTCATAGTTATTAAACAGAGCACTGGAAATTGGGAAATTAAACCATGAAGTGCTCTCTTGCTGGCCATAAATTTCAATTTTTCCCCTGCTTGGTGGATAATGATGCCTTGATAAGCGTCCTATTATTGATGCATCTGCAACATATCTCCTCTTTCTGGAGCTGAAATGCTACTCGGTAGCAGATGGTGGCTATTGTGTTTACACATCAGCACTTTATGATTGCATTTTCTCACGTCTGCAGTAAAAAGAAAGCCATAATTGAGTTTTTAATGGCTTTGCACATTGTTCATTAAGATTACATGAGTGTGTGCTGACAAATGACAGCTGAAGAAATGAGGCACCGAGAACCCTCGTGATCACCACACAGACCTCAGCTGATGTGGTTTCATTACTGCCTTTGAAGAACGGGCTGTTTAAAAGTGAAATTATAGCAACCATTAAAGGCTGAATGTAAACTTGGAAAGAAAGCTGTCAAAACGCTCAACTTCAAAATGAGACTTTGGGAACCTTGAAAACCACAATCAGGTACATCGTGTTCTCTTAAACTGCAAACTCCTTCCCAAAATAAAGGAACAGGCTTTCCAGCAGCTCCATCAGGCGCATGAGCATGTTTTAAACACAGTTTCGCTTATTGCCAAAACCAACTCTATCTGCAAGAAAGTGTGATGTCTGTCCTTGTTAAGGTACCACCACCATGGAATAATCCCAGTTGGAATGGCCTCAGGTTCCAGCTCAAAGCAGGGTCAGCCATGAGGCCAGACCAGGTTTCTCAGAGCTTTCACCTATTTTGTGTTACACACCTCCCAGGAGGGCAGCCTGTCCTGCCCCTGTGGAAACCTGCTCCATTGCTCCAACTGCCCTGTTTCCCTGTGGAAACCTGCTCCACTGCTCCTCTGCCCTCACAGTTCTTTCTTATAGTCAGTCCAAAATCTCTCTTTTCAACTTAAACCCTTAATCACTTGCTGCAGAGATCCTGACTTGGAACTCCTGACAACCTCCTCCTAAGTACTCAGGAGCCAGTGCTAGGTGCCTGCAAAGCCTTCCCTGCCCCAGGCTGACCAACCCCTGCTAACTCCTCAGCCTGTTCTTACAAGGCAAGTGCTCCAGCCCCACAGACTTAGTGGCATTCATTGAATTTGCTTCAGTTCATCAGTGTCTCTGATATTATGCCCAAAATTGGGCACAGAATGCTCAATGCAATCCAATGAGTGGCAATGAAAGGGGGATCTCTTCCCTTTGTCTACCGGCTACGATCACTTCAAAACAACCCTGGAAGCCATTAGCCTCCTTTGCTCCCAGAGCGTGCCACTGGCTCATGTTCAGCTTGCCATCTGCCAAGGGTACTGTGAAGAGGAATTTCCATTTCAAGCTGCTGATGGTCAGCCCTATCAAGTTTTTAAAGTCAAAAACTGCATCATGCCCCTTCGTTGATGAGCCACACATGATCTTCCTCCTGTAACTTCTGTTGAGTCAGTCAGGAATAAGACTGTGTCACCAAGTTCTATAGCGCAATTAGACATTGTGCTGGGGAAAAGAAATATGTATTTCTATGCACATGCTTTCAGCTACTGCAACCTTATTTGCAGTCCTTACATTATGAAAAGTTGTCATTACCCACCTGCATCACACTTCCCACATTTTTACATCCCTGCTCTTCAGACTCGTGTATATCACCTGAGCAAGGCTCCGAAATCTCTGTTCCCTGAAGTCAGCAACATTTGTACCAACTCAAGATTAACCAAGCTGTATCTCCTCACTGCTACCCCTCCTTCAAGTATTAGGACAAAAATCAGACTCATGGGGTTTAGTTCTCAAATGTGGCCATACTGAATTAATCTATTAGTGAAACAGTTTGATTCACAGACATATAGCAATATAAAGCGCAAGGTGAGTTCAGCATAATTCATGAGGCCAATCCATTCACTTGGGCAACTGTCAGAAAATAGGGAAGTAGTTTTTTAAAGAGACAATCTGCTCTTTGTAAAGAACTTTTCTTCTGAAAATTCATGTCATGGATGTTGGGGGGGGGGGGGGGGGGTGTCAGAAAAATCTTAGAATCATAGAATGGTTTGGGCTGGAAAGGACCTTAAGATCACCCAGTTCCAACCCCCTGCCATGGGCAGCAACACCACACCATGTCGCCCAAGACTTCGTCCAACCTGGCCTTGAACACTGCCAGGGATGGAGCATTCACAACTTCCTTGGGGACTTCATGCCAGCGCCTCACCACCCTTACAGGGAAGAACTTCTGCCTAAGAGCTCATCTCAATCTCCCCTGTCAGTTTAAACCCCTTATAAATCAGCTGGAAAACATTTGTGACTGATGTTTGCTGGAACAGCGTCAGTGGTGAAATCACCTCTCCCTCTTCACCAACAAACTCACATTCCAATTTACAAAGCAGAACTCTGTCAAACCTCAGAAGAGCCGTTGCTCTGAAGTTACAGCCATGAGGACCCGCTCTGAGTATCTCCTGCTTACCTCTAGGCTCCACTTATTTCTAGAATTTTCTTCCCCAACATCATAAAAGTTTATTAAATAGAGGCCAATGGCAGCAGTTGGAAGCCCAGATTCACTGCGAGGCAAACCATGGGGCATGCTCTACCATCAGAAACAGTTCTAGAAACCCCAGCAGTGAAAAGTGTTTTAGTAGATTCACTGCCCACATTCACTGTTGTTCAGGTCACTGCTGTAGTACACTTGGAGCATCCTTACTTCATTGGTTGTAAATATGCATAAATTTGCAGTGCTATAAAACAAAACACCCTGTAAGCACTGGAGCCATACTAGTCTGAGGTGAAGAGTCCTGCAATAATAAACATAATTCTCTATAAACAACGAGAATTCTCTATAACTTTAATTATACCTTCTTCATTACACTGTCTTCTTTCAAAACTGATGGAAATGTGCACTAAACCCTGAAAACTGTATAGATTTTGTTGCATTTTAACTCCAGGAGCCTGACAAATATTCATCTTATCAATCACTATCTTAACACTTTCGTAAAATGCAAGCAATATATTGAAACACTTAATAGTTTAGGCTACTGAACAGCAAATAAACAAAATAGGGGTAATGGCCATAATTCAACATAATATCTTCATTTAAACACATTGCAAATCCCAGCCTGGTTTGGGCTGGAAGGGACCTTAAAGCTCATCCAGCTCCAGCCCCTGCCACGGGCAGGGACCCCTTCCACTGGAGCAGCTTGCTCCAAGCCCCTGTGTCCAACCTGGCCTTGAGCACTGCCAGGGATGGGGCAGCCACAGCTTCTCTGGGCACCCTGTGCCAGCGCCTCAGCACCCTCCCAGGGAAGAGCTTCTGCCTAAGAGCTCAGCTCAGTCTCCCCTCGGGCAGGTTCAAGCCATTCCCCTTGGCCTGTCCCTACAGGCCCTTGTCCCAAGCCCCTCTCCAGGTTTCCTGCAGCCCCTTTAGGCACTGGAGTTGTTCTGAGGTCTCCCCTTCAGGAGCATTCTCTTCTCCAGGCTGAACAAGCGAAAGAACTCTCTTGGGATGAAATGCCAACAATGAAGAAGTTCAGAGGTGTTGTATAGACTTTTCTGAAAAGGTAACTGCTACGTGTTACATGTCTCACCTTTGGTCTCAAATCTGGTACTCCTTTTAAAACCAAAATTCCAACTTGTTACAATGCAGCAAAGCATTATTTTAGCAAAGGCTGAAAATAGAAAGCTCTCCACCCAGGCAGATACAGATTCAAGGAAACCATGTTATAGTGCAGTGACCAGAAGGAATTCAATAATTAAATCACTTCATCTCAGCTACTGCAACATCAGCAGCTCTTCTTGCGAGGGGCAGCAAGAAAAAGTCAAAAGTCTGCTGCCTCTCAGTATGAAAACTGCCAACAGGAATGGGATCTGATCTGCCCAAACAGACCTGGCATGCACAACATTAGGATTAGAGTTTCTGTTTTGAAACCCTTGTCTTTCCTATGAAGGTCTGATACATGTAATGGTCATCAGACACAAAAAACCCTAATAACACATGAGTATCCTCATCGCCTTCCTGCATTATCCAGGTACAGTGGTTGATCGATTATGACATTAAAAACTTAACAGCAATCCTTTCCCAGGGTGACCTTTTTGCTCTACTTGTATTTGGTGTTTCTCTTGTATTCAGAGAAAAAACAGAATTGGAGAACACTTGTTCACTTTTGCCCAATTGTCTCTTCTACCATTTTAAAAGATGAAGCACACATGCTACAATCCCTGTTACTCCTCCCTTTCCAAGTATGGAGCAGCTTCTGTGTGATGCAGTCTCATTTAAGACATGCAGATGGATGGCTCAAGGACCATAGTAAGGTTGAATATAATTTGGTTTCGTTTGGCTACTCTGAAGCCACCGATGTTGTACCCTATCCTGTGGTCACCCTGGTGCAGCTCAATGTTCCCAGTATTTCTCATTACATCATTCTGTAATTAGAAGCAGTTGACATATCAGCCAGAATTCCATCTCTCATTAGCAGACATGCAGCTACATTAGTAGCCAACATTTATGATCTTTGCAACTTGTGTAAAGCTTCCATACGCTGTGCATATGTAACACTTGCTAGGAAACGGCAAAGGGATTTACTACCTTTATATTTGTGGCAGAAAGCACATATTAAACCTAAAGCCAAAATACAACTATGGAAACCGATGTCTGAAGAGGAATTGTTTCTTCAACAGTTTGTTTTTCCATAGCTGTGTTCTAACCATATGGTCACTTGTTTGCACATTTAAGATATCAGAACGGCAGCTCTAACCCCAGAATATGGTGAGGTTTATAGGCTAAGCTATTTTTGCATCACATTTTCGACTTTGCTGAGCTCAGTTTCAGTGTGCTGGTGCTGTTGAAGGCAGTGGTGCTATTCTGGGTGGAAGGGAATTTGGCACACTGAATACAGAAAATACTCCAGGCCACCTCAGAAGGCAGCACTCAGTGTGGCAGCGAGAGCTCCTCAAAAGGAGCAGCTCAGAACTGCCAAAGCAGAGGCTGCTGCAGACCACTGGAGAGGCGAATTGGCACAGGAGAAAGGAACCTCCCTGACTCCAACCCACATCTCCCCAGCTGCAGCCGCTGCCATTGCTCATCCCCATGGGAACCACATTGCACCACAGTTTTAAATACCAATGTTTGTTTGCCTGCCTGAACTCCTGTTACAGTTATAGCATGGGAATAACTACCAGCATCCTCTTTTTCAGGGATATTGTCCTGCTCAGGTGGACGCTTTCTAGCTGAGTGTTATTGACAAGGTGGCCAGAGAAGCTGTGGCTGCCCCATCCCTGGCAGTGTCCAAGGCCAAGTTGGAGCAATCTGCTCTAGTGGAAGGTTGTCCCTGCCCATGTCAAGGGGCTGTAACTAGAAGACCTTCAAGGTCCCTTCCAACCCAAACCAGACTGTGGTTCTATAATCCTATGACCTATTTCAAGAAGAGAAAAGGAAATGCCTTCTTGAAGCAGCTCGGTTGCCAACAGTGGCTGTACTGGCATTCAGAGAAGAATACTATATTTAATCCAAATAAAAGATATTTGTCCATAACATGATCAAGTTGGTGACTGGCTCATGACAGAAAACAGCATTTGTGCTTCAAAACGTCCCAAACCATGCAGTTGCAATTCAAGATTATAAAACTAGATACATCATTACACAAAAGTTGAATCATTATTTAAGGAAACATCTGACAGTTACTGAAACTTGCCAAATATTTGTACTGAAATAACTTGACAGCTGCGTGCAGTAACAAAGCATTTGTGTGGTTTGAAATCTGCTGCCTTTGAGCCACTGTATATACAGTTCCATATTTTAATGAAACTAATATGCTCAGCACACTTCCCATACACAGAATTTGCAACAGCTTTATTATGACTCACTTCTTGCTCAGTTTGATATTAGGCCCAACACATTTACCACTATCTTCCAAGGCTTTTATTCCCATGTGGTTTTTTGAGCCCAGCTGGATGCCTGTGTAAATATTTTTCACTCAACTGTCCAGCAGAACACACAGATTTATTTCCTGTGGACTGCGGCTCATGTGGAACCTCACAGTGGCACACACATGAGGTTATGTTTTTATTAGAAATTAATGCTATCTGACGAACCCCATTTTCTGGTCAAGGTTTTCTTGCTGTGTATGACAACAGCCATGCTGAGAACTGCAGGTGATGCTGTACTGACCCCATGGCAAGAGAGTGGAACTGGATGAGCTTTAAGGTCCCTTCCAACCCAAACCAGGCTGGGATTCCATGATACGGCCATAAACGCACTGAACTGTCTGGGAGGATCTCATTTAAAGGACAGGTGAATGTAACCACATCACAAATATTGCACCAGCTCTTGGCACTTTGTTTTAACGGATGGAGCTGAAGCATACGGACAGGACAACGCTGAGCTTTCACAGAATTGTAGTTTGCAGAGTAAGAAGAGTTCATTGCATTAACCAGAAATCACACATTATCCAGAAGACACAGCCCCTAACCCATCCCAAGGATCCCAGCTCACTTTGTCTCAAGTTCCTCACAGCTCTCAACAACTTTTCCTGGCAGTGCCACCCTACACATTTAATTGCTGATCTCCTCTCACAGGATGCAATTTTATACATTATCAGGAAGGCCATTTGGTTCATCAGCTGTTAACCTCCTGCCACATGGGACTATCTCCACTAGTCTTCAAATCCCACACAGAATTCTGTCCCCCTGAGGATTACTTGAGATAATAAACTCTCGGGAGTTATTTCCAAAGCTTGGAAATCCCTGGTAAACCCAGGTTTAATCCACTGTTACAGTGGCATGGCAGTAATTTCTGTACAGTAGGAAGTCAGAGCTTCCCTCTGCAAAGGCTCTGCTGGTTGGACTTCCATGCTGGATTCACCCTAAGTGCATTCATCTGTTCGCTATTTCCATCTCTGAGCTTTCTGGGATCATACTGTTTTCTCTAAAGAAAGACATTTCCCTGCTCTTCTTTTCAGTGGCCAATGAAACCGCCATGAAAACCCCACCTCAGCAAAACAACCACTTCTCTGCAAAATTTCATCCAATTCTGAAGAAGATTTGCCATTCCTCACCAAAACCATGCCTGGTCGTTGGCTCCAAAGTACCTTACACTGACAACCAAGCAGAAAGGTCCGAAAATAGACACAGTAATTCCTAAAACTAAAAGCAGTGCAAAGTAATCATTTAAACCATCTGACGGGTACATTTTTCACAAAGGGAAGCAGCTAATGACTGACGCGCTGCTGACTCACTGCTCCTTGTCTCCTCCCACTAGTAGGTTTATTTAAATCTTCTATCTCTTATTACCTTATTCTGAAGTTCTCATTTCACCCCACTTTAAAGTGTCTATGCTACAGTCTGAATTTATTCTTAGGAGGCTCCTTTTCACTTCTAAAAGTAGAATGACATTTTTATCCTCAAAGTTTCCATCTATTTGCCAGTCAGCACAGTCCCAGCAGTCTCTCCCAGATGGAACTTTCAATCTTCAAAGATGTCCCCAAATGTAGCAATGATTGAATGAACGTGGAGCTGCTGGAGCAAGTGCAGAGGAGGCCACGGAGCTGCTGCGAGGGCTGGAGCAGCTCTGCTCTGGAGCCAGACTGGGACAGCTGGGCTGGGGCAGCCTGGAAAAGAGAAGGCTCCTGAAGGGGAGACCTGAGAGCAGCTCCAGGGCCTAAAGGGGCTGCAGGAAACCTGGAGAGGGGCTTGGGACAAGGGCCTGTAGGGACAGGCCAAGGGGAATGGCTTGAACCTGCCCGAGGGGAGACTGAGCTGAGCTCTTAGGCAGAAGCTCTTCCCTGTGAGGGTGCTGAGGCGCTGGCACAGGGTGCCCAGAGAAGCTGTGGCTGCCCCACCCCTGGCAGTGCTCAAGGCCAGGTTGGACACAGGGGCTTGGAGCAAGCTGCTCCAGTGGAAGGGGTCCCTGCCCGTGGCAGGGGTTGGAGCTGGAGGAGCTTTAAGGTCCCTTCCAATCCAAACCATTCCATGATTCTACGGCTTGCTCCAACGTGTAAGCTATACTTCCTGATGTGAAGAACAAATAGTAGTTAAGTTTCCTGCGTACAGCCCCATCTTAATGCTTGTACTGAAACAAATGGCAAGATAAGGATGTTCTCCAGTAAAAGGGTAGCTCTGATAGACTTTCAAGTCACTAACTCTATAGATGGTGAGAAACATTTTGGCAGGATTACACATTTTATCCATCAGCAGACAATGGACACTGGGACATGTTCCCAGCATAAACAGCATTAGAAATTAAAATCCTAAATAAAATATCTCGGAACAAATATAAAGTATTGAGACTTGCCTGGAGGCAATTCTATCACTGCAGTTCAGGTGGCTGAGAGGTAAAGGGAAAACTCCAGGCATGTCTGCAGAACCCGAATGCAGTTTTCAGCACTGGCATGACTTCAGAAGGGAACAGATTTCCCTATAGGCAAGGTTTCTCTCTACTATTCGAAGAGTTTGTAGCTGAAACAGTTTGTAAATACCTTGGGTAGAAGGAACTCAAAATCTAAGTGAGCAGCTGTGGCAGGTTCTGCTCCTGTTGTAAATGAACCTCCCCCTGAACTCAGCATGATCAGCATCAGTGCCAAGTCATTAACAAGCAGTTTCTCAGTAGGATTATCTATTCCCAAAAAATAATCACTCCTCATGGCCTTGCTTCAAACAGGCCATTTTGGGAGGATTTACACTGAGTTTCCACACATTCCTGCAAAAAGGCTCACCTCAGCACTCAGACACTATTTAGCTTTCAGTTTTCCCATTAATCTCTACTACAGAAAACTACTCCAGGGTCATACTTCTATTTTTCCTTGCTTAATATGTCAAATTCTTCTCTTAGGACAAGAGCTATCAGGGTTGTAGTCTGCTCCAAGAGTCAACAGTGTTCAGAAACGGGTTTTAGGATAGAGGTTTCCCTGGCACAGAATCCCAGACTGGTTTGGCTTAAAGGGACCTTAAAGCTCCTCCAGCTCCAACCCCTGCCACGGGCAGGGACCCCTTCCACTGGAGCAGCTTGCTCCAAGCCCATGTGTCCAACCTGGCCTTGAGCACTGCCAGGGATGGGGCAGCCACAGCTTCTCTGGGCACCCTGTGCCAGCGCCGCAGCACCCTCACAGGGAAGAGCTTCTGCCTTGTATCTAACCTGAACTTCCCCTGTTCCAGTTTGAACCCATCACCCCTTGCCCTGTCATCACAGTCCCTGATGAAGAGTCCCTCCCCAGAATCCTCGTAGCCTCCTTCAGAGACTGGAAGCTGCTCTGAGGTCTCCACGCAGCTTCTCTTCTCCAGGCTGAACAGCCCAAATGCTCTCAGCCTGTTCAGTTTCAGAATCCTGTTTAAACAGCCAGGTGTGTTTCAGGCAAACTGGGATGATTTTCATTCGACTTCTCACTTGGGAACTCCAAGCAGGAGTTGAAGGAAGAGAATTCAGATCCCATCCTCCACAAACGCACATCCCAGGTTCCTGTCAGGCTTTGGAGCCAAGAATTTGTAATCCCCTGACAACAACATTGCAATTCGAGGTGTGTATTAGTGTTATCAAAATTATACACTGTGTGACACACATTCATTGTGCTCCTACTGCCACTAGAAATGCTATTTGGTGTCACTTATTCCCTTAATCCTTCAGCTGTCTTCACAACACCAAACTAAGCATTAAAGAGGTGCCTTGCTTGTAGGTATACAATTCAGCATATTCTCTCGAAAAACATGTGTCTGTGCATGTCATTCAGTTACAAGTTGCTGGTATTCCCCTGAAGCGATGAAAGCTTTCAGATCTCTTGTGAAAACTTTATCTTTTGCAGATACATCCCCCAGACCTTTAAACTATTTGTCGCATACCTGCTCAGAACTCTGACCTGACCCATGCAGAAGACACGTAGTACAAGAACAGCTGGATTCATTAACCTAAACCAAGTGCCACTCCTGTTTTCAACATTGTGGTTCATCCAGACAGCTCTGGAGATGAAAAATCACAGGAGAAATAAGAGACTGTCTCTAAATGCATAATTAAATGGGATTTATTCCTCTGATAGTTGTAACAACATAAAGTGTGCCATTACAAAAGCTTATTTATTAATATTACTTAAGCGTGCACCAGAGTCTAAAAATAGGCAGTTACTTAAAAATGTACCAGTGTTAATATTAAACATCTGATTAAACATCTAAACAACTTCTCCCCTTTCCAGAGGACACTTTCACTTTGACTACTACTAGTGTTAACTCCATGTGCACTAGAGCAAGGTCAGCATACGTACCCCACCCACAGCTACTAGAATGGCACTCCGTGGGCAAATGATGATTATTAAAGACCAAACTAGAAAGTTCATACCTCTGAAAAACAACTGTTGAAATAATCCCAGCATTTATGATAGGTACACAACAGGTTTTACTACTACTGACACTTAATCAGAGCAACCTGCACAACTTGCTCATATCTTGGTCATCCACACAGATCACTGCCATATTAAACTCATTATGATGAGGAAACACGTGCAACCCATAATATTGCCGTTTAAATGAGGGTGCATGTACAGGTAGCCTACTGCACTGCCAGGATGATCCATCTGTCAAGGACAATAGTATTGGATGCTGGATAGACTTGAGCATTTCTCAAACTATCAAAACCCCTGTGTCCAGCCTGGCCTTGAACTCTGCCAGGGATAGGGCAGCCACAGCTTCTCTGGGCACCCTGTGCCAGCGCCTCAGCACCCTCACAATAAAGAACTCCCTCTGTTTCAGTTTGAGACCATCACCCCTTGTCCTATCACTACACTCCCTGATGAAGAGGCCCTCTCCAGCACCCTTGCAGGATGGACAGCAGTGCTGCCCTGCACACAGAACTCTGCCCTTCCCAGCTCTGGGCTGGAAGCACAGGTCAGAATATGCTACAATAAAACAAACCTTTTGTTTAAAAGAACAGTAAAAATGTTCACAGCTTAAGACATCCCCTGCTAATGCTCTGCTCAAAGCGGCTCTATAAACACACCATTGCCAGGGGCTGAGGAAGAAACACACCTGAGATGGACCACTGTGACGCAAATGTAAAAACAACATTTACAAACCCACAGCTCTTTTCCATTTGTTTAGTCTTCTCTGTTACTTCTGGCATGCAGAACTCCATGATGTGAGCCCCCCTGAGGACTGGATTTACCAGTCATCCCGCCTGACAATTCCTGTGGCAGGTTTGCCTCCTTACCCTGGAGGGAAGAATCCAATTTCCAAACCTCCAGGCAGTCCATTTAAAACACATCTTTCCGTTTGGAACACATGCCACTTGCAGCTTGTGCTTTGAGGACACAATTATGTTTCACTCTTGTAAGGCAAAGGCTCAGCATATTCCGCTAAAAACTGGTAATGCGCCCTCGATTTACATGTGCAACAGCGAGAGCTTTAGGAAATGTTGATTTCACAGTGCTGTGCATACCACACGCTAAAGGGAACCCCTCCTCTGTCTCCAAAATAATACTCTTAATAACTCTACCTTGTTTTTCCTTTGTTCTAAAATATGGATCCAATATTAGACCATTTTAATTTAAGCAGATCAATACTTCTTTAGTCACTGCATTCACGACAATGCATAAATGAATTAACAAGAATTAAGATAAAATTTGTCCTGTCTGGATCATTTTTTCTTTAGGCAACACACAGCCTCTATCAAGGGCACTAACTGGGAAGCACAGCAGTGTAATTTCCTCCTGTTCAAGGGATCTGTCAGACTCGGCATACAACTGTTTCACTACCCATTTTCCAAGAGCTGTGTTTCCAAAGAGTATATCCTTAATCCTCCTGGAATTCCCTGGCTCACTGACATACTTTTTCCCTCATATTACTTCCATTATGCCTTTGTACAGAAGGTTGTTTAACCATTATGCCTTTGTACAGAAGGCTGTTTAACCACTTGCTATTTAGGAAACCATCGAACACAATGATGTTAGAAATCCAACACCAAGAAGCACCTAAACTTCCCCATCCTGACAAGCTGAGAAGTATTTTGTTGTTGGGCAGAAATGCCAAATGCAAGCCTGGACAGGGAAGCTGCCACCTAACAGCAGCGCAGCACACTCCCAAGTACTTATGCCAACACTGGGACAGTGCTGGGAACTAAGGACACTGATCGCACTGCAGCAATGGCAGGGAAAGCAGAACACTAACTCTTTTCCAATACAGCATCAACATTTCCTACAGCTCCTGGCACCTTCAAGTTACTTAAAGGTGCAATTTTCAAGTGCCTGTTGCTTGTGTGTTTCTGCACTCTGAAGCAGGTATGCTTACTGCATGGCAGGAATTCACATCCTCAACCCCATCATTTTACAGCAAGTCTCAAGTATGCTGTCCTGCTTTTGGCTGGGATAGAGTTAATTCTCTTCCCAGTACCTGGTGCAGTGCTGTGTGTTAGCTTCAGCCTGAGAACAATGCTGGTAACACACCAATGGTTTAGTTGGTGCTCAGTAGCACTTACCCTGATCAAGGACTGCTCAATCTCTCATGCTCTGCCAGTGAGGAGGGGCACAGGGAGCATGAGACAGGACACCTGACCCCACCTAGCCAAAGGATATTCCATACTGTACCATGTGTGGAGACCTCAGAGCAGTTTCCAGTATCTGAAGGGGGCTACAAGGATGCTGGAGAGGGACTCTTCATCAGGGACCGTACTGATAGGGCAAGGGGTGATGGGTTCAAACTGCAACAGGGGAAGTTCAGGTTGGAGATAAGGAAGAAGTTCTTTACTGTGAGGGTGCTGAGGCGCTGGCACAGGGTGCCCAGAGAAGCTGTGGCTGCCCCATCCCTGGCAGTGCTCAAGGCCAGGTTGGACACAGGGGCTTGGAGCAAGCTGCTCCAGTGGAAGGGGTCCCTGCCCGTGGCAGGAGTTGGAACTGGGAAAGTTTTAAGGTCCTTTCCAACACAAACCCGTCTAGAAGTCTATGACTAAAGTCAACCCAAAATTACTCCTACAGGTTTATATTTCATCAGCGTGAGACTGTTTTTTACTTCAGATAAAGAACACAGAAACCAACACACCACATTCGGTAAGTAAGTAATGAGTCTGGTATTTTCTCTTTAGAATCAGCTGCCCTGGAATGCTTTCAAATAAAATAGTGCAAGAAATCTTACACTGAACAGTTGGAGAATAACACCTTTTACAGAAACTCTTCTAAGGCTGGGTAATTAGTTATCAACCTTGAAACCTTCAAACTTAAGATGTTTCAGGCTTATTATACAGTAAAAAATCACAAGCAAAATAACTTCTATTCAGCTACTCAGAATCACAGCAGATTTGCCACTTCTTGAAGATATGCTACCAGGGAATTTGTTGCTAAGACAAGTTTTAAATAAGCTGAGGATCTGAAGGCCACCTCCAATGCCACAGAATTTCACATGAGTCAAGACTCTTCCCTGGTACCTCAGGTTCAGGGGGATTTGCCCCTTCCCACCTGTAAATGTTGCAAAATTCAATGTGTGTGCATGGAAAACAAGTCCTCCTCCCTCCTCAAATGGTCCAACCAGTGCAAGTTCCCTGCTAAAGGCAACAGGATGTGCTCCCTAATCAACGGAGAGACACAGCTCTAGTGTTCTGAAGCCAGAACTGCTAAAATGTATTACCCCACCTCCCAGCACAGCAGCATCATTTAGTCCTTTATGACAGGCTTAGGGAAAAGAACACACTTTTATAGTACCTGAACTATGTGCTGATGCATGTGTTTGTGGAGAAACACAGATTTATCTTGTTCTGTCCATATAGATTTTCTTCTGTTGAATAAGTCATTAGAACAAGAATAGCCAAGTCCTACCACATTCACAAAAAACCTTTTTAAGGCTGGTACTGTCTGATCTCAACATACAAGTTTTATTTGTGATTTTCTTTGGGGCTTTTGCCTCACAAGGCATCCAGATGCTACAAATATCTTGTTACCACATACAGCATGCACAGATACACTGATTTTCTATGTTGAATAATGAAAAAGAAGAGAAAGGATCCAGAATATCTGCGCCTCGCCTCTTCGTTCAAAGTGGCCACCAGGATTTTTTACAGCTGACCATGCCGATCTGCACTTGCTGGAAGGGTGTCCCAAAGATTCCTTCAGAAATCAGGGAATACAAGGTGGTCAGTGTGCTCCAAACTCCGTGTTTATGTGCCTCATCCCTGGTATGTTCTATCAGTACCACCCACAGAATTAAGGAGCACATAAATCACACTCATCTGTTAAACACCCACCTCCCCAGCACTGACGTGGTACCAGAGATTTCAAACCCAAGGTTCAGGCTCAGGGCTTCATTTACTAACACACCAGCTTGTTGCAGGAGCTGGGCAAAACATTTCAGTGAACACTGTGTCACCAGTTCAAAGATCCAAGTGGCTTTAATGAACTCTAATACACTAATGAAAACAGAGGTGATAATACACCAGAAACTACTCAAACATCGCAGTGGTTCAGCTGCTTCTGCCATTCATACTCCTGCTGCCTTCCTCCCCCTAAAGGCAAGAGCCTTCCTGTTCATTGCCACATCAGAAACCGAACACACACACACACACACACACACACACACACACACACACACACACACAAAACTCTGCCTCCCTGGGAGAGTTAATGTCAGTAAGGTTGATCCTCTGCTCGGCGAAATGAATAAATCACTGATATCCTTCTACTTCCCTGCTATGCAGAATCTGTCAGAGAGGCAGAATAATGTGTAAGTGTTAGGAACACTCAGCCCTTCACATGAGCATTCCTGCAGGATCAGCTTTCCATGACACACTGCTCTACAAACCCCTGTAATGAATGGGACAGCATATGCTTTGCATTACTCTCTCTCTACTCAGATGGAAGCAGAATCTCAGGGAAGTAACGCAAGAGGCCAGGCTGGCATGAACTAGATTCCTTTTAGCCCGCTAGCCCATCTGTTGAAGGAAGGATCCATGTCTCAGCTCCTTGAGAAGCTCTGGCAGAAGGGATGAATGTCAGCTTAATTCCTGACATAGCTATTTAGTCAAATGGAACAAAAAAAGGATGCTGTGGGGCTATGGGGAGAATTACACAAGCTGTATGTGAGTGGTTCACCCAATAACACGGGCACTTCTCTTATGAGTTACTCTCAATCCAGCTTGACAACTATGGGTTTGTTTGGGCTCTGTAATAGTGTGAATCCTGCACGTAGCATTTTTCAGCTGATGGGTTACTCACTGCTCATTTCTGCTCATCGCAACATGTGCCTCTAAGCAACAAAAGCCCTGTTTCTATTCCTGGACTGGATCACGGAGCCTGTTACAAGCGCAGAACAACTGCTCCCACAACAAACAGCAAATAGCAGAGACAGGGTTTTCTCAGGCAGACTCGAATTCTCACTAACAGCCAGTTGCGCAAATCTCTAAGCTTCCCACCCCCTAAAAACCCAAACCCACTCACATTGTGACTGATTTCCCAGCATTGCCCTTGCTCTCTCCAGCTTGATTTTTACTGCGTTCAGTTCCAAGGCCCCCAACATAAAAGGGACATGGACCTGTCAGAGTGAGTCCAGAGTAGTACCACAAAGATTATCAGAAGCTTGGAACACTCTCCTCTGGAGAGCTGGAACTAAAGCTTGAAGGTCCCTTTCAACCCAAACCATTGTATGTATGTATGACCTTGATCCAGAGAATAAGATGAAGGCCTTTATTGCCACATGAGAACCACCAGCTTGGCACAGTCAGACAGAGCTGCAGAGCGAGCCCACGAGCAGCTTTTAAATGGACTGCAGCAACTCTGGGATCTGGAGCAGTATTTGCAGAAAAGACCTGTTCTGACAACTCCTGAACACACCTTTCCCTTGAGTGGCAGGAAGAAACACCCTCTTGTCCTAGTATGGGAATGAAACTGGAAAAAAGCATAACCTCCGATGCCCAGGGAAGAGACACAGCAACCAGATTCCCAACATCCTGTGTGAACAGCAGTGCCTTTGAAAAAAATTAATGTAATAAATTTAATGTTCTGTTTTGCTTTTAAATATTTTGGGAAATGCATTATCAATCACTTTAAAAGCATTTGGATGTGAATGGAATTGGGGTCTGACCTACCAACAGCAGCTTCTGAATTTAATGCTCAATGCCAGATTCATTCTAAGGAACATTTTAGCTGGAGCCTCAAGCATCACAAGGAGCACAGTGCTCAGCTCAAGGACTCCAGTACCATTCCATCCTATTCTGATCCCATCGCACCAGCACAGCCCAGATCATCACTCAAAGGCATGCAAATGTTCTTGCTGTTAACACCCTCTGTGTCGTCTCCCCTCCCTGAGCAGACATGTTCTTGCCACTTACTGGCATATGAATAGAAAAAAACCTTGCCTAATATCACTGTAATAACACAGTACTTTATGACAAGCCGAGATCCTACACAAATACTTTTTCAAGTCATCCAAACAGGTATATGTACTTCTAACAGCTCTAATGGGAACAACTCCAAGTAGCTGTGCCTCACTATCCTAGGGGATTTGGGACAACAGCATTTGCAAGTGTCTTCACCATCGCCATCTCACAACATGAAAAACCTCAAGTGTTGTCAGCTCACAAAAGAGCACCCAAGCATCAAAACACATGCAGTAGTTCTGTGTATTAGCTTTCGAAAGCAAGCCCCAGCGTATACTGCACATGCTGGTTTAACACACACAAGTTCCTCAGTATTTCTGTTTTAATTCTGACGCACTTCTGAGTAGCTGTTTAGACCTTCAACGCTGTGAGGTAGCCCATGCCCTGACAGAGAATACAGCTGAGGAACAGTAGGAAGACTATTAGAGCTATGGGTACCACTCACGCAAGGTGATTTAGTCCTAAAAACACCACAGACCCCACCCATGCTTCCAGACAAAACCACCCAGCTCTGTGCCTGTCTGTTTCTATGTCTTGCATTACACTGTGTCCTTTCTTAGCTTTCTACATGCTTTGGAAAATTCAATTTCAGCTCTAAAGTCACAAAGAAATGCCTCTGGCACCGTCAGTCTCATGTCTGTAAAACAGACACGGGGCAGCTGCTCCCGTAACGCTGTGGTTTGCTCCAGTTTCAGTTTTCACTCAGCTCTCTATATTTGCTTTTTAAGATCTGTTTTGGATACCAAAGCAAGCGAGACCAAACAGGAGCAAACACCTCCAACAGCAATGTACTTCAGTAAAACTCTGCAAGTCCAGTTTGGGTGAAGCAAGACATATTGCATGTATATTGCGTGATAAACTGTGACCCTCTAAAGAGTCCTAACGCCTGCTGCTGTCAGAGAAATTCAGCCACTGGTTCAGCCCAGTCTACTTCAATGGGCTAAAGCCAAAGACTGTGGTAAGACAAATCCCATGCAGGTTTTTTGCCTTTTGAGCAGAACTGAACAAGTGACCATCGCTCAGACCAGTGTGGCAGAAATGGCACAAGTTAAATGAAAGCATTTGCAATGGAATGTAGAAATCCTGTACAACAGCTCCCCACTGCTCTCTTTTCTCAGTGACCTGCTGCGTCACAAAGCACACAATGAGGTAACAGAGCCCCAGACAGTGCAGGGTTTCTCCACCAGACACATGCAGTGAGAAAGGCCACGTGCCACAGGAAAACAGCGTTCATTTCTCAACTCAATATGCAAAATACACTGCAAGTAAAGAAGAAAGAACAACTTGCAAGCAGCGAAGAACCTCTTGACGTTACTCATTTCCTCCACAAGCAGTTTCAGTGCTATTCCAAGGCACTTGAGCTATTGCTTTTCATTTCTGAGGTATGTGCAAGTGTTCAAAGCCACCTCCTTGCCAGCTCTGAGAAGGCATTCAGCTATTTCCAAAGCGGCAGAGTGGGGAAGCACAACTGTACCCTTCAGAGTGACACTGCAGGTTCTGGTGATCCAGTTACACTAGTTCAGACACGGAAGGCTGGAATGAGACATTCCTACAAGAAGAGCCAACAGTCAAACTAGAGTTCAGAACAACCTACATGGAAATTCACTAAGTCCCCTTTTAGTCCAACCTGCTCCATCCCTCCAGGACAAAAAGTGCCTGGATATACATAGTACATTCATGCATAACAGAGCACTTCAATGACTGGAAATAACCACAACTGAAAGAAACAAACCCCACAAACAGTATTAAGAACCAAATAACCCTGAACCTGTGTCCTCTTGATAAATGATTTGTGTGTACACACGGTGTCCTGGGGACACCACAGAAACACTCCTTCCTTCTCTAGTTAACCACGAGCAAGTTTAATCTGCCTTGTCTTCTAGCTATAATAACAACAATTGCTTTTAAATTGCAAGTCACTACTTCAAATTACCTCACGAGTACACAGTTGTTAGGGGTTTTTAATAAAAGTACATTACAAACAGGCAGAAGACATAAAATTAAATAAATGTTGGGCATGGACTGAAAACAGGCCAGTAACTCCTCCTGGGGGGCTCAAGCGTATTACTTTGTCCAAGTATTTAAAAGGGGTTTATTGATTTATCTCACTAATTCCACATTTTTAATCTTTCCACCTGATTCACTTTGTGCCAAGGCTCCCTCATGCCATTTGCATGCAGCTTCCAGTGTCTGCAGTGGAGTTCACTGACGACACATCCCATACGCTGAAGGGGAAGTTGTTCAACTCCTCCGCGAAGTTTCAAATGTGCGGAGATATGCTGACCTCTGAAAAGCCCCATGAAGGAGAAAGGCAGGCTGCACAACGGGAAAATGACTGGGTTTTCCTTGGGAAAACAACTGCAGTTGATAGACACATGCCCTTCAAGGGAAGAATTACACCCTAAACTGCTGCAAACTCGCCAGGCTCCAGGAAAGCCAAGGGAGAGATAAACTGAGAGATACTGCATCTACCACACAAGAATCTGGCCTGCCGGTAAGGCCTATATTAAAGAGTAAGAAAACGAACAAAGGAAAACAAAACCACAAAAACCACAAACCAAAATCTCCAGAGAACCAGCAAAGCCCATAAAGCTCCATTTAGTTTCATTTTAGCCTCACGATACGCTGGTGCCATTGTTATTTGCACATGAAGTAAGGACGCATCTTCAACACTTCCCAAGTGCAGCTCTGCACTTGCAATGGGATTTAAGACCTCATACCAAGTGGTAGAGCTCAAACAGCAAAGACATACAACAAAGTTTGTGACAAGATTTGCCATAAGACAGTAAACAACCCATCCCTTCCCCAAAAATAACTCTGAAGGCTCCCAATTTTCACCACAAGCTCACCAAAGCCAGTACTGCACCAGTGACTGAGGGCTGCTGAATGATCATCCCTGCCTTTCCTTACAGCACCTCTTACTGGAAGAGGAAAGGGACCAGGTTATAAGCTCTCTTTGGGGCCAGTCTGCAAAGTACTGCTCACAGAACACTGTGAGGCAAGACAAAAACACACTGAAAGATTAGAATGAGTCCAGAGGAGGCCACGGAGATGCTGCGAGGGCTGGAGCAGCTCTGCTCTGGAGCCAGGATGAGAGAGCTGGGCTGGGGCAGCCTGGACAAGAGAAGGCTCCTGAAGGGGAGACCTGAGAGCAGCTCCAGTGCCTGAAGGGGCTGCAGGAAACCTGGAGAAGGGCTTGGGACAAGGGCCTGTAGGGACAGGCCAAGGGGAATGGCTTGAACCTGCCAGAAGGGAGATTGAATGTGCTCTGAATCACTTCTCTGCCCAACCTGTAGCTGTGCCTGGGATTGCCCCAGCCCTGGGGCAGGACCCTGCCTTGGCTTTAATGGTGTTGTACAAGGTTTTCTCAAAGCAAAGTGTGATGGAATAGTTGCCATGGGAGTATTTTCAAGAGAAGTGCTAAAACATTGAAACATACCCCGTATGTTTGGGCAGTAAGGTACAAGCAGATGGAAAAGAAGGTAGCCAGGTATACATGGGTAGTCAGGACAAGCCGATGGAAAAGAAGGGACACTCCCACCATGAACAGGGTCATAGACTGCACTGGTTTTATTTTGCTGTCAAATATTACCAGGCTGTTCCACAGTGTAGTGATTGCATCCTCATGTACAGATGTCAAAACCAACCTGGGAATCTGAAGCACACATTCTGGGAAATCTGACAGTTTCATGAAGAAAATAATGCTTAAATGTCTGCTTCTAGCCTGCAAGAATTAGTTTGGAAACATGTTAAGAAAAAATAACAGTTGTTGTAATGAAAGTTTTATGACTTTGTTCTATTTGCTATTTATCAAGGCACTTATGTTAATTCTTATCCACCAAGACAAACAACGACCATTCCTTGAGGACAAAGCAATGTCTTCCCAGCCTGAAAAACATCAGCTGTACAAGCAAAGTGTTGAAAACCCTGACACGTATACAATAAACATGTAGACAAGCTAATAAACACAATGTCTCTTAGTCAAACTAGCTCCAAAACTCCACAAACGCCTCCTCCACAGGAGTCAGGAAGAACATACAGACTGGCCAAACATCATGTTTAGGACATACAGAATGTACCAGATGCACTGTTTTGACTGCACTCTAAATGGATGCTGAATATATAATTAAAGCTGTCAGTTAAAAATCTCACAGAGAACAGAAAAACACAACACTAGTATATATGGAGAAGTCATACAAAAAGGAGAGTTGGTTTCAGTTCTTTGCTTTCAGCCCCGCTGCCCATAACTTTCATCACTAGCACAGTGTTGCATATCAAATATCCTTAATAAAGACACGTAAGCAACAACCTCAGATAAGTTCTGTAGAAAGGTTGAGTACAACAGGTCTGAAGCACATAGTGGAGCACTGTCACTACCAAGTGAATTTATCACTGAGGAGGTGGGTCTGATGGGTGGGACAGCTGGAAATTCATAGGATCATGGAATAGTTTGGGTTGGAAGGGACCTTAAAGCTCACCCAGTTCCAACCTCCTGCCACAGGCAGGGACAACTCACACTAGACCATGTCACCCAAGGCACTGTCCAACCTGGCCTTGAACACTACCGGGGATGGAGCATTCACAACTTCTCTGGGCAGCTGTTCCAGGGCCTCACCACCATCACAGTAAAGGACTTCTTCCTTGTATCCAACTCGAACTTCCCTTGTTTGAGTTTAAACCCATCACCCCTAGTCCCTAACACTACAGTTCCTGATGAAGAAATTAACTCCAGGCAATAAAGTTTCTGTTTTAATCTCATTCATCTTCAACTGAAGAGTCTCTTCTTCTAGAAACTTGTATTCTACTGGAGAATGAATCCTTCTGTAGCCTTTTTAGAAAGATTACATACAGTTGTTGCAAAATCCAGTGCCTGGTATTGCAGATACTGTGCAAGAAACAACCTGGAGTGCTTCTAGAAGTAGAGGCACCCTTCTGAGTGGGGTACCTGTGTCTTCAGCAAAGTTTCTCCTAAGAAAACATAAAGAATGTAAAGAATGCTACATCTCTAAAACAACCACATAGGAACTTTGTGTTGCAGCTTCCATGGTCCAACTTCCTCCCATGGGGGAAGGTCCATTTTAACAGCCATAAAGCAGTGCTCAATTTCCAGTATAACTTCAGAATCTTTCTCCCCTCTTCCTCTACTTTCTGGCCTGGTTTTCATTAACAATCCCAGGAGACACACAAACACATCCACTCTCCAACACTTCCAACCGAGAAGGGTTTAGATGTGCAAAACACTTCTGCGAAGAAAGTCTGGGAAATTCTGATGGAGTAAAGAGTTGGTGGAAGCCACTTCTCCCTTCTTTCCCACTCTTTGAGTTACAGCTTAGCTCCTGTTTTAATAGCACACGCAGAGCATTTACCCTACTCTTGTCCTTGAAAGTCTCTATTCGATGTATATCCCCTCTGTTCCAAGGAATTGTGATTAATGTGCACAGCCCTGTCTCACTTCTAGTTCACAAGCCTTGTTCTCACAGGTTATCACCAGCTCAAACATTCCTGGAGCATCTGCCCGTTGTATTCCCACCAGAACATCTTTAATTCAATGAGGCCCCCTGTTAATGGCTTTTCCCACCTTTATTTTCCAAAGGCTGTTAAACCTGCATTTTCTCAACTTCCCTTCATACCTTTAGATCCTCAGGACCCCAAGACCATTCCAGTTTGACCTTTGCTGTATTCTCATTTCTTCCCTAACAGCCTTTCCATAATAGGCTGAGCTCCACTTGCCTCAGACCCCCCAGTCCTGCAGGGCTGAACAGACAGCCAGAATTGTCACATTCACTCCAGAACTGGTTTGCTTTTTATTGTGTTTAATGCTGCTGAGCAAAGCAGCTTCATCCTTTATAAACCTTTTTTCCTATTACTGCCTCTTTCTTTTCCTGTTCCTTTTAAACTATATGATTACTTATATTCCCCTTATTTTCGGCTTTTACAGCTTCATTGCCTTACATTTATCCAGAACTCCCAAATCATCTATGTCCTAACCTCTGGGCTGGAACCAGTTCTAATCTTTTTTATTCCTTTCATTATAAATAACCTTTATACGAAACCTCACATTTGATTTTTCAACATCTTGCTACAGACTTCCCAGTGACATCCCTGTTGGAAATTCCAAAAGCCAATTTTAGGAGTTACCATTCTGACAACTTGCTATATAACAAAGGGGTGAAATACCTATTGAAGCTCAGATCATGCACCAATTTCAGATCTTCAGTGGACCTACTCCGCATCTCTGATTAATTTCATGTATGCAAATATCATCTTTCATTCCAGATGATGATGCAATTCCTTCCTCTACTACAGATTACCCTTGTTATTCTTTTATCACCACTTCTACACAAGAAATACTCCCCTTTTCAGTTCTGTTGCCGACTCAATCCAAGGGGATTCAAGAATAAATTCAACAGCTCCTCTCCCATTTAGTAGCTCACTTTACATCTGGATAAGAAGGACAGGATTTGGAAGAAGAGTACAATGTCTGCAGAACATCCAGCTTCCTGGTTTGGAATTCAGATCTTCACCTGTGAATATTTTGATCCTGGTATCAGCTCATTGATTGTAATACAGGAAGCATTTCCTTGTCCTCTTATAATAGGATTAGGAATTATATTAGAAATATGCAGCATTATTGCATGTACTTAGAACAGTCCATGGCTATAAGTAAATACTTTTTACCTAACATTCTCTGAAGTACCTGAGAGGTACAAAGAAAGCACCAACAGGGCTTCAACAGGTGAAGTTCAGGTTAGATACAAAGAAGAAGTTCTTTACTGTGAGGGTTGCTGGTGCTGGCACAGGGTGCCCAGAGAAGTGGTGAATGCCCCATCCCTGGCAGTGTTCAAGGCCAGTACAGAGCCCTGGGTAACATGGTTTAGTGTGAGTCACCCCTGCCCATGGCAGGCGGTTGTAACTGGATGATCTTAAGGTCCTTTCCAACCCAAACCACTCCGTGATTCTATAATTTAAGATTTCTGGTATTCAAGATTTCATTTGTGAACATACAAATAACAATCAAGTGTACTTTGCTGGATGAAGAAGGATATTTGATCTCCCCAGTATGTCTCAGAGATACCATCATCTCTGGAGTGGGAGATGCACAACTCCGGGTTTGATGCCCAGCTTGCTTCAGCCAGTGAGAGTTTTGCTAGTCCTCAAAAGGAGCAAGACTGGATGAACCACACAGACAAGTTCTCCTGCTTCAGAAGCTACTTTCAGTTTTCCTTTCTCTTTTCTGCTTGACAATCTTTCTTTCAGGCAGACACCGAAAGGAAGCTAAGAACTGCTCATCACCTTGAATAACAAATGGCAATGCTCACCTTCACTGTGCCCCTGGCAGACGGGGGCCCAAAGTTTTCAGAGATTGTTTTCCTGCAGAGAAGAAACTCCATATGGTGACCCCCAGCACCCAGTGAGTAGGGGAAACTTCCCTTAGGAAGACTAAAACCCACCAGAACAGAGTCCCCTGAATAGCAAACCTGGATTTATATAACACAAATCCCACTTCCTCAGACCTTTTCAGACCACAATCACCTGATGTCACCCTGTTCTTCGAACCCCTCCCTCAGGGCTTGTGCCAGTACATGAGAAGTAAAGTGAGGTTACAGATCAGAGCAGTCAGAGGGATGTCTGTGTTTCACAGACTGAAACAAATACCCGGAATGTACTGGAATGAAACATTTGTGACCACTTATTTTGCACTCTACAGTCCATCCCCAAAGTGATCACAGAGCAACTATGAAAGACAGAATAATTCTATGGAGGCAGCAACTTTCTTCCATGTTTTCCTGATCCAGCCAAGCTGACTTCCATTGGTTGCAGAGAAATTACACAAGAATACCTCAGATCTTTACATCTCAGATATATCAGTATTCACATTTTTCAAATCCACATTACTCCTCTCATTGATCAAACAACAGTTTGGTTCTGAAACACTACAAAATGAAAATTCAACTGTTCTGCATCTTCATAATTACCACTAGAACATTACCTGCACCTGAAGGAGGCAGATCTGAGTGTTCTGATGGTCATTTTCAGAGCTTAGAGACTCCACAACCCATCTTCAGTCTATGTAACTGGAAGTTAAATAAGCTTGTAGACAATCTCCTGCTTTCTGACTTCTATTCTAGGTTATACCTCTAAATGCAATTTTAAAAGAAAGCTTCGAAACACCAAAGAAATATGGTATAGAGCAAATATGGCATTTAAAGGGAAATGATGTAGATTGTCTGAATGGGAACACAGGTTATTGAGTCTCCTGTTCTGTACTGGACCATTAATGCTCTCTATAGATGAGAAGCAAGCCAAGTCCCTCCTGCACATCTGTGCCACTCTCACGTCCCCAGGAGGAATCCAGTGCCTTTCTAATACACAAGTACATGGCTTTAGCAACCAGTTCAAAGCAAATAAGTCTTTAAATGTCAGAGGACAGTAATCACAAGCACTTAAAAGAAAATTAATCCAAAACCCAGGAGTATCACAAATGACAGGAACTGAGGATAACTGCCATCTGTTTAACGCACCGGGGCTGGGCTCCTGCAAACCAGACTCATCTTCAGGGGACACATCTCATCTGGGCAGGAGAGAAAAACAACTGGGTGACAGTCACAACTGTTAACTCAACTGGGCTCAGGGGCTTTAAATGCCAGTAACAACTGCTGGGAGTAAAAGAAGTACATGCTGAATTCAGTTTAATGGGTGTCCTAAATAGCTTCAGATTTCTGCCACCACTTAAGGTGACAAAGTCAACACACGAGTCTGTAACAGAACGGAGGAGCATCCTCCACAAGGAGAAACGCCACTTCCATTTCATTTGCTCCTGCCCCGCTTTTCCCTTGAGAAGAATAGCAGATGAACCAAGGGGAAATGAAGCAAATTTACAATGGAGCCAGCTTGCAAAGTACTGCGGGATCATTTCACATCATCACAGTACAGAAATGCTGAATCCCATTACTCTGCCAGCAGCAAGAGGCAGACCTCGCACACAGTTATCAAGGGCAACTTCACTTACCACACTGTTACTTCCAGGTTTGTCTGCTCTTTTGCATTGATTTTACCTAAAAGAAGTATTTCAGGGAAAAAAGAACAACTGTCAACTTGTTTTTACTGGAGAAGCCCAGTCTTGCAGTACAAAGTATTTACTTATTCATTCCCAAACAGAACTGGCTACAGGGAAATGATTTAAGCCTCAGTGAATCACAGGCATCATTTATGATCTTTTTCCATATGCTGTCCAAGCCTTTATTGTTTATTCAGCTTCTGATGCTTTGTTTATCTACTGATAGTTTGAGAGGTTCCTGTTGTGGTTTGTTAAACAACCTGGAACTGGGTTACTGCTGGCATCAGCAAGGGCTCTGCTTCATTGAATCCACAGACTCACGGCTCCAAATCAGCCAGTTCAGTCAGGTCACAAAGCTGACACCGTTTGTATTTCTATGTGAAACTTAGAAATGCCTGAAGGATCCCACACACATCAGGCACTTGTCTGAGTCCCCACTGCCATGATTCAGTCCACATTCAATATGTTTTTCTACAGAATTCAACAGAATCAGATCGATCGCATTAAACACATTGAGTTATCCACAGGCTGCCAGTGAGAATACACCAGCAGTGAAACTACTGTCCTGAGTGTCCAAGGCGGGGTTAGACAGAGCCTCGGGTGACATGGTCTAGTGTGAGGTGTCCCTGCCTCTGGCAGGGAGTTGGAACTGGATGACCTTAAGGTCCTTTCCTGCCCAAACCTATGGTTCTATGATTAAGCCCCTCATGGTGTGGTTGCAGCCACCATTATTGTCCTGGACCAGCTACTTGTGGTACACAGCACTCTGGAATGAAAGTCCATGTAGGTGGGTACGTTGGACATCCTGAGTCACAGCACAGGTAGTGTCCTGTAGGTGTGAAATGAGGAACATTTTAACGTATGAGTAGTAAGTATAACCATCTGAAGTACAAATACAGGTTCCATCAAAGCTCAAACAGCTTTATAAAGATCCCTGTCTGTCCTATCACACTGTTCTCAGGGTTCTCTGGCTTTGAAGCTCTCTCTTTACAATTTGTCTTGTAAAACCTAAGCCAGGCTCCAGCTTCGCACTGGCACAGGAACCCAGCTGCATTTATGTCAACATAAAAGGAGCGTTTCCCTTAAATGCTCCTCACTGGGTTTCAAGGTAAACGTGCTTCTTTACAATCTGAACCTGCACAGCCATGAACAGATCATGTACTACCTCTCGTACAGGTCACTGCACACTGAAATCTCATGGCAGCAAAGAAGGAACCAGGAGCCATGCCAGCAGGTGAGCTGCTGTCCTAGCAGGTATCTGGCAGTTGAATGAGACTATGAAGTCTGACTCCATTCATTTAATTGGAGATTGAGCTCTAAAGAGGCAGCAACACAGGGAAACCTGCAACCGCTGCAGCAGCCCCCAGCCCCATGGTTCAGCTGATGTAAGTCACCACCGGTTTCATGATTCCTGAAGCTAAAACCATGAGAGCAGAGGTGCCAACAGAGCTCAGCCCCGCCGCACCATCAAAGCGGGGGTTGAGCATCACTCCCAAATCCAGTCTGCCCCGCTGAAATCTCGCTTGAGGTCTTCAGGACGTATTTTTACCTAAAGCACAGGGGTCCCATGGTAAATGGCTGCACTTGCTAAGACACACAGGAAACAAATCTAGCTCCCAAAGAAAGAAAACAACAAAGTTACCACTAGAGAATTACTTGCAGTACATTTATCCTAATCTCTCAACACACAAATGTTCCCAGTGACTTGAGGCAGATTGTTCGGTGGCAAGAGATACAAACTGTCAGGCACCAGCGAAAGGCAATTAGTAAATCACTGTCTCTTTTGTAATCACTGATGAAATCTCTATTTTTTTATCCCCTATTGCTCACTTCCCCCAAACATCACCTGGAAAATGAATGCAATTAATTATATTAGCTAGCGCTTTGAAAACAGAATGGCTTTTCATTTACATTCCTGGCAGAGATTCAGGAAGCCTGCACTACTGCAACGGTGACTGCTCCTGCAGTTACACCAGGATCCTGAAGAAATACAACTTAAGTAACGTTCATGATGGGATTTTTAGAGCTAAGTACTTTGCACTGTTAAATGTTCTGAAGTAATACTGCGGTGAAAAGACTATGTATGGAAAAAGAGTTTACTGTGTGTTTACAGAAGCTAGAACCATTTCACAGAAACCCAGCCTGGTTTGTGCTGAAGGGACCTGAAAGCTCATCCAGCTCCAACCCCTGCCACAGGCAGGGACCCCTTCCACTGGAGCAGCTTGCTCCAAGCCCCTGTGTCCAACCTGGCCTTGAGCACTGCCAGGGATGGGGCAGCCACAGCTTCTCTGGACACCCTGTGCCAGCGTTTCTTTCACTTTTCCTTCACTTCTGCACCAAACCTTGCATTTACTTTTAGGCAATCAAAAGGCAGCTGAATTCTTTTACGTACTGAACTCACTACTGAAGATGTAGACACCTTCAGTTTCACAGTTTTCACCTATGGAACACTGATCCGCCCAGGTCAGCCACAGCTCTGCTGGCGTGAAGTAACTACACAGCTTATACTTGTGTACAGGGATGTGCTGATTTCACTTTGATACGCGTGTAGCCGTGGCCATGGTAGCACTGCTGTACTGCCTTACCACCAGAAGCTGACAGTAACAAACACAACAGAAAACGTTATACTGTCCCAGAGAACATGGGTTTTGTGGAAAACTTCCAAGTAAGACAATAAATTAAGGCAACAAGGATTATACATGTTTTTGAAACATAATTGGTTTGTAAAAGCATAATTATTTATGGTGATGTAAATAGCAAGGAAAAAGTGCAGACTGAAGCTCAGGTTGCAGAATGAGGTAACGGCAGAACACACATTTAGTTGCAAACCGGGCACACATTCTACAGCCCTGTAATTATCCTAACTGCAGAATTACACCTCTACCATGAGTGCACAAGGCCAGGAGTGAGTGTAAACTGAATGGAAAGACTTAGTCACTGCCTTAAAAACACCTATTAAATAAAGTATGGTACTGCCTCTAAAGCTGACAGGTTTTTATCACTTTCTCTAAGTTCAAGCAGTTGTATGGGAGTACATGCATCAAACACACAGCACAGTGTAGAACATTTGCTATAGCCCACTGAACTCTCTATAGGCTGTACATTTATGATGCTGTACATTTATGATACAGGCTGCTCAAGTTTTCATATCTGAACTTCATTTGAGAAAGCTTTAAATATATTTGCTATCAACTGAGATAATACTTATTGCCTTTGCCTTTGGAATAATGAAAAGTGTTCAGGAAAAGCAGGTGGGGGATGAAGTCTGCTGTCTCAACAGCTAAAGAAGAAAAGGGTAAGCACAGGGATGCAGGGTAGCTAAAAACTCCTAGTGCTGGTCACAGCCCTTGAATTAAAAGTAGCAGGGGAGAATCACTGAACTATCAGTCTGAGCAAAGATGCATTTCAGATGGAAATGGTAGCTCCTCTTTTCCCGCAGAAGAGAGAGATGGAGAGAAGACCTTGGGAAGGAAGTAATGCAGTGTTTTATTTTTAATACGGAAGGTACGAACTCTATTTCAGAAGGAAGATGTTGGCAATTCATCTATTTTTCATGTCTCAGACAAAGGGGAAAAGAAATCTAAATAGAGAGCTGATAGAATAAGAAAGCTAAAATAACTCTCAGTGTATCACCTCTTCTAGAGCAGTGTCTGGATCCAAATGAGGAGTTCTGAGCAGTTCCCACTTGTCTTTGAGCCAATACCAAGATTTTGGCTAAATGTTTCGATCTCTCTGCTTAGAGAGATGTCTAAGGGGGGCTAAATATAACCTGGAACCTGCAGGCATGAGATATACCACATTTAGCAGCAGGCCAGAGTAGATGCAAAGCTGTAGTCTGGACCTGTGCTTGCCACAATCTCACTACAGGTGATGGAAAAGTCAGTTATTTGACTTAAACCACATGTGTGAAGACATTATAATATCTTAAGGTAATATAACGGAGAGAAAGTTAATCTTTGTTGTCCTAACTGAATTTGCAAATATGGATCTGCAGACAGAAGACAGTCTGGAATGCAGGGAGGGAGACATACTGAGGTTACCAACTGCACATGATCATAGCCTCCCAACCCTGGTGAGCAGTTTCAAAGCACTGTACGCTATAAGCCCCACCCTGTAGTATCACACAGGTTATTTGCTTTCATCCTGTGTCTTACTGAGGACAGCAGTGAAGTCTTTCAAGCACTGTAACACTGACTCTTCTCTTGGAACAGTCATGGACTTTTGCTGTACATCTAAGAATACAGAACTGAATTACAATAGCTGACTCCTGGATGGTTTTATCTTCCTGAAGACAGGCAGGTCTCGATCAAGCAGCCTGGACCACTACTGCATTGCAAGAAGATCTATAAAGAGACAGAGCATACTGTTTACCAGTTCAATGAGCTCATCAGCAGGATGAGCTAAGACGGTAATCACAGCAAAGCTCTGTTTTCCCCAAAATATTTAGGACTTTGAAGTTACTGTACACGGGTAACAGACATCTGCCAACACCATGTAGGTTCAGAGGAAGCCAGGGCTCACACTGGGGACGCACAGCAGGGATGGAAGCAGAGAGAGCAGGCTCCAGTTAATGGAAGGTTTGGAGGGTCTGAGGCACTGCCTGCTGCTCTGATAGATGTGAAACTCTGTCTTATCATACTAGCAAACTTCCTCCACCTGGGAGCTGCAGGTTTAAGAGTAGAACAAATCCACCTCAGGGGAGATTCCAAAACCTCTAAATTATTGCAGATTTCATTTCTGAGGGAATTTCATGTGACCACTGAAGCTCTGAAATACTTCCTTAAGTTACATTAAAAGTTGAAATATTGGGGGAGAAAAAAGTTTCCCTTCAACCATAGGACTGGAGCACATGCTTGATCTTCCAACAAATGAGCATTTTGAACTGAAGAGACGGTGCTTTGCGTTTTAAAAGAAATCAAGGGAGACACCAGTCCTGTAATCTCACAAATCAGGCCAAACACTCGCAATCCGCCCTACCCAAACACTAAGGCATCAGGGATGGAGAAAGCCCTGTATGTAACAGCTCTTGTTTTACAGCGAGTTACAGCTCATTTGGAGCAGCACACTAATTAATACAACCAGAGGCAGACATTCCAGCCCTCTTCCAGCAGCACACATTAGCATCCACTGTCAAGAGACTCAATAAAGTTCAAAGCTTATCTTTGCAGGCTGCACGCTCCCATGTTTGCTCAGAGCAGCAGCTGGGCAAGTGATCTCCCTTCTTCTCAAAGAGCAAAATTCAATTAGATCCGATCATCTTCTCGCCCTTGTAGAATTAAGATCGTGCTATGAAAACAAGCACATTATCTTCTGAAATCCCGTTTCTCACTGAAAGGCTGCAAGGCCGAGGAATCCTTTCTGTACAAGTTCAGCTGAGTTACACAGAGTGTGCTTGGCCTCTTTTTCTGGTTCTCTCAAGGAAAGAGTTTTACAGATCTGTCTCTCAATGCACTTGAGGCTGTGAGGGACAGAATCCTAAGAGATGAGGCCAAAGAAGAAATGAACAAAGGAGAAAAGGAAATGGACATAAGGAGACACAGCAGTGAGTTTTGAAAGCTTCTTGGTTTGGTATGATGCAAAAACCCCTTTAAGTAAAAGAGGAGATCTTAGCTCCTAGGCAAAGAAAGACAAGGACCATGGATGTTATATGAGAAGAGCAGCTGAGAGAATAAAGAAGTAAAAATGTAGGAAACAGGACTGTTTGGACTTGAAAGCTGGACGGAAGAAAACATTTATGGCTGGTGAACAGCATGGAGGGTGAAGTTGCAGTTCAGATATCACAGTGATGCCAGATGCTGTGTGAAAATCAAACAAATACATAACAGTGAATGGAGTTCAAAGGGGACCATACAAACGAGCTCCTACATTTAAAGTCTAGCTTCTAGAGCTAAATCACTGCACACCAAGCTGTGAGGTCAGTTGGCACACATGCACTTGAACAAGCTTATCAAATTGTGTCCCCATTAAATTCCCATGCTGAAGCAATTAGCCACACTCCAGAAGACCATCCTATGCAATCTGTTCTAGATGAACAGCTAATGAGAACTAAGCTAAAACACTTCATTCTGGTTATGATTCCTCCTTTGAATATTCCCATAACTATGCTGCTAAACAACTTAAACCCATAAAACTGAAAGGGGAGAAAGCATTTGTCTGCTAGAGACAGATGGAGTAGTGAAAGCGGCCATGAGCATGCACAGTGATATCCAGGGTACATCTTCAGTGCGTTACATTTAGCAAGAACTTAGTGTATAGGTGGGGGGGAGGGGGTGGTTGTTTGTTTGCTTTGGTTTTAAGTATCTTGATTATATCCCAGTTAGGCTGGAGGTGAGGGAGATGTGATTTGGGTTTTATTGCCAGCATTCTTCACAGCTTGAGCTTCACTACCATAACCAGAGCAGATTATAAATGAACATGGTATTGCAGGAGAAAAGAAACGCAAAAAAAAGTCTCATACGCATAGAAAACAAAATGGGGATGAGTGAAAAGGAATTTTTAAAGTGTTTATATTTTCATGTGGTATTTGAACGGTGAGGAGTTAAGCCTGAGTTTATGGTGCAGACTGACTCGTGAGGAGGTGTTGCTGACAGTTATCCTGTGAAGATGTTCAGCACACTGCTTGAAGAGTTACTCGGGTGCGAAAGATGTGTGGTATAAAAGTGAATTAAAAAATGGAAACACTTCATAAACTTTCAGTACATAAAACATGTGTTCTAAAGCATCTTAAAATTAAGCAAACAGCTCTTGGACACCGGAGCTGTGTTGTGGATTTCATGTTCTGCTTTCCTTAAAATACCCTTCTGACCAACACATTTCCTTGCTACCACCTCCATGCTTGCACTGTCAGTAAACCCAAAGCACAAGAGCAGAAGAAACTGCTGCCGTGACTGGAAACAGAAACCCTATCTCTAGTGCTGGCAAAGCAGCTTTGTTCTGTTTGTACAATGCCCACCCTGAAGAACCAAGTCTAAGTACTGCAAATAAGGGCTTGACCCCTCTGTATTCATAGCCACTATCCTATCAAAAGCCAAGCATTTCTCAAGGTAACAGAGGGCCCAAAGGGCTGTGTTACAGCTTGAGATGTCTCAATTCCCTGTAAGCTCCCTGGGACTTGGCTGGTGCCATTTTTACTGCAGCTGTTCATTCTTTTGAGAGTTCACATCATGAAACTTGGAAGTGAGAAAGAGACGATGAGAACACAGTGAATGCAGCTTTTCATTTGAAAAGCTCCTCAAACACATACAATTGCTTTATTTTGCTTAATTTTCAACATTCATAAACATAATTGCATTTATTTTTCTAGTCAATACTGAAAACAAGTGATAATTTGTAATATTACAGCTTTTATCTCAAAGGAATAACAAACACAACAGTTCCCACTCCCTTCTAAAAGAGGTGAATGCTATAGAGGAGGTCGGATTGCCAAGGCAGGAGATGCACACAATTATTTTTCCCCATGAGAATATGTTAATATTGTTGCTATCCATTTCCTTTTGTACACGTATAAATGACTTTTGCAAAACAGACTTACTTAAAGCCAGTATTTTAATTGTGCCAAATTACATGCACTAAAAATCAAATATGTGAGTAGCAAATGCTAATATATCCTAGGCATAAAAAAAACCCACAAAAAAACAAAAAAAACCCTCTCTCCTCCACAAATTGCCAATAGCAGCAGCTCTCAGCGGAACCGGTGAACAGAGGTTACCATTCCATCCAAACAATTCGCATCCTTCTAAGTATATTAAGTATGCGGCATTGTACACTCATAGCCCAGAACCCAGAAAGCCAACCGTACCCTGGGCTGCATCAAAAGGAGCGTGACCAGCAGGGCGAAGGAGGTGATCCTGCCCCTCTACTCTGCTCTTGTGAGACCTCACCTGGAGCATTGTGTGCAGTTCTGGTGTCCTCAACATAACAAGGACATGGAACTGCTGGAACAAGTCCAGAGGAGGCCACGAGGATGATCAGGGACTGGAGCACCTCCCGTATGGAGACAGGCTGAGGAAGTTGGGGCTGTTCAGTCTGGAGAAGAGAAGGCTGCGTGGAGACCTCAGAGCAGCCTTCCAGTACCTGAAGGGGGCCTATAGGGATGCTGGGGAGGGACTCTTCATCAGGGACTGTAGTGACAGGACAAGGGATAACGGGTTAAAACTGAAACAGGGGAAGTTTAGATTGGATCTAAGGAGGAAATTCTTTCCTGTCAGGGTGGTGAGGCACTGGAATGGGTTGCCCAGGGAAGCTGTGAATGCTCCATCACCGGCAGTGTTCAAGGCCAGGTTGGATGAGGCCTTGGGTGGGATGGTTTAGTGTGAGGTGTCCCTGCCCATGGCAGGGGGTTTGGAACTGGATGATCTTGAGGTCCTTTCCAACCCAAACCATTCTGTGATTCTATGTTCACATAGAAGCATGTGAAAATCCAGACTGGGTACGCTGCTCACTATGAATCCCCATCCTGTTCATTTGAAGCTGCTGAAAAGACTTCCAGTTAATTTTACTCTACACTTAATCAGGCCTATGGTAAAGAAACAGCATTAAATGATTCTTAACACTGGAACATAAGACAGTTGACTACAGCTCCCTACTCAGGTGCTGAGAGTCTATTAAGAGGTGTGAGAGCTTTCTGACAGAAGTCAAAAGAGAAGAAAGTAAGAAAGGAGAAAGACGAGGGCAAAAGAAGACAAATGGGAAAGAAAGCAGAGCATTATCCAGACAATCCACTGCAGTACAGAGTCTGTGTAAAAGATTACACCCCCTTCCCACTGAATTTAACAGCTAAGCAATGAAGAAGATGCACCCAATGGAGAGGAGGCTCACAGGCTGGGAAAACAAGAATATCAATTCTGTATACTTAAAGTTTCCCTTGTGGAAGGTTCTGACAAATGCCTCAGCTCTCACTAGAGCTCCAATATCCCCTACTCCTGTCAATTCCTTCACTGTAGCTACCTATTCCTTCTGAAACATGTTCCTACTTTAGACACTGCTTTTCCTCTGGTCCTTATTATCCACCTGCTTCACAGTCATTAAATTTTGTTATCCCATCTTTCCCAGAAAGACCTTTCCCATTCCTCATCCTACCCATGCACCTTGTTTACCCTGTTCTTCCTTCAGCACGCTTTTCTTGCTCAGGATTTTCTAATATGAGCGAAAGTGTATTAAATTATCAATGTGATCCTTACTACAGAAAGAATCTCCACAGAAATAAGTACTTTAAAGATCTTAGGCAGAGCTTGCTTTGTATCCTAGCTTTATTTCCATGCAACCATGTTTATTTCAACAGAAGTTCAACTCGATTTCGCCTACTTCAAAGAAACCTCTCTTCCTTCCATCCCCCAACTCCTGAAGCCTTTAAAGTTTTCCATGAGGAATGTTTTCCCATTGGTGTGGCTATACAATGCCCTAACTTGGCTCTCCAATAAAAACCAGTTTTAACACACTTGGCCTCGGGAGCTCAAAATGCTAGATTACAAAAACCACAGGCTGTGTGCTACAATGCTAAAAGGCATCAGCTCCTGCTACAGCCAAGAGGTGCTGAGCGAATTATGCTTCAGTACTCAAAACTGTGGTGGTAAAAACACATACTAACAGTGTCTCTCGTCCTTCCCACCTGTGTGATGCTGAATGATGTTGCAGCAGGGCTTTAAAAGTGTCATGGTCTCACTAATGGCAACAATGGAAAGGTTCTGACATTCACCAACAGATCTGTTTCTGACAGCTTTCACAGAAAAGGATCACAAATAGACTGACAAGAGTTCAAATGTACCATTTAAAACATCAAGGTGCAGTAAGTACGTGTATTCCCTACAGACAGCATTCCCTTCAAGGTCATTAAAAGGCCTCCCTAGAAGAGATTCTTTCAGATTCCTTTGATAAGGTTTCTTTATACCGTGCCCATTCAGAGAAGGCTACACATCCTTGCTAAGCCGGATTTCAGAACCAACATACCATCTGCATCTAAGTGGAAGTATGCTTCTGCTAGCCTCTCTCAATAGCACTGAGGAGAAATTCTATCTCACCTTTACAATAGGAATGACAAAGTATTAAACCCAGATGTGATTTCACTTCAGTAGAAGGCCTCTGAGGGGTAAATGTTCTTAATTAAATCACTCCTCTTGCACCTTACATCATGGAATAGCTAGCTAACTATTTGGCTTTTAAGTGTGAAGGTCTTAATTTACAGGTCTGTGATTCCACATGTACTTGGGTCAAACGGTCCTTCACTATTTCTATTCCATCCAGAATTAGTACGCCTAATCACAGAAGAAAGTTTCTACTTGGTTTTGGAACACAGGGACACATGACAGAAAGCAAATAATTTGTAAGAATCGCTCTTAAGACTAATTGCTTTGTTACCTTCCTGAAACCAGTTCCACGCAAAAGAAGTTCATGGTCATCATCGGTGCCTTTCCCTGCCTGCAGGAGGTGAATTGTATACTAAGGCAGGTATGACTTAGTTCCTGACAGCACAGACCTGCTGGGAGATAGTCAAAAACTATGGCTGACAACACATTCATCTGAGGACAGCCAAATCCTAATGCTGGGCTTCCAGAAACCATTACAGCACCAGTTATAACCATGGCTTTCGGGGACTTACTGGATAGAGAAGAGGGAGCAACCAAAGGCCAGAGTGCAGAAGTTCCCTCTAGTTGCTTGCAAGGTCACCTCACTCCCAAAGCTATATTCACAAATAGGCCAAAACAGTACACTTCCCTAAGAGTCTGAACATTCAATGCATATCCACTCAAACCCACAAAATGAAGCAATCAACCCCCGAACTCAGGTTAGCATAAAACAGGGATGAAATTCTACAAATAGGGAAAAACTATTTGCAACTGCAGCTATTAAAAAGAACCCCAAAACGCAGCCATGAAGCTGCACAGTAAACAGCACAACATACACTGAGGAAAGCCTCCAGAGATCCCCTTCTGTGCTTAAAACCTGAGGAATGACTTCGAGTGCATCACCCAGCCCCAGACAAACATATTTACTTGCACGGATATGAAAGAGTGGGGAGACATGTATTTGACTCACTCTTAGCAATTCTGGAGAAAAATGATACCCAGACAGCTGAGCCAAATCTCTTTCTCCCTCTCAGACAAAAATGGATCATGATTCATCATATATACACAGTTGAATTATAATTTATGCCTTTAACAAGTTCCTTTGTGTATTTTCTTGTAAGCAAGAATTAATACACTCAGACACAGGCAAATGTTAATTTTATTGCATTGCCTTGCAGATTTACAAATGTTGAGTCTAACTCTTCTTGGCATTTGTTCCAGCCTGAAGGGAAAAAAGACCAATGTGTGACCTACGCACAGAGGTTCTCTGTTTTCTGCAGAGGATAACACTAACTTCACATCAGTGATATCCTGAACAAAATGATCCTGCCCATCTTCAGTGTGGGCAGAGATGGACAATTATCACCTTCCTCTCAGAAAGCCGTTCCCTAATTATTCATTCATGCTGTAACTCCACATGCCACTCCACAAAGCCAGGAAGGTGACATAAGAAAGGTCTATTAGGCTAACGTAAAACTTCACTCAGTTCAGTGGAGTCCAAGTAGAATTCAGCCACCTGGTATTCATACATACATCACGTCTATGATGTTTGCGCACTGAATGAGTAGTTCACGAAGCAACACTAATGATGATAATAACCCTTCTGTTCTTTCCAGGAGAAGCTCAGAAAGCCCTCCAGTTACTGGAACAAAAAGAAAACACCCACTCAGAAGCAGGAAGAGTCCTCATTCCTCCTCTCTGCTGCAGGAGAAATAAAAGGAATTCTGCTGCAAGCTCTCCACGAGGTGATGCAATGCATTCAAGGGAAGTGATGAGTTGCACACACGGCTCGAGCTGTGTTCACTTCCCTAGGCCAGGCAAAGCAGACTCGGGTAAGAAAGCACTCAGAACCCATTTGTACCTTAACTTTGCTATCTGTTACCTCAAAATGCCCCCCATTAAGAGCATTCAGCACAGGCTCCTTCTCCAAGTTGAAGAGGGAAGATTAGAGAGCAAACGCTGACTGCATTTCTGGTGAACCAGACCTGTCAGTGCCACAAATGTCATGAACACTAATGGTGTAGTCAGCAGCCATTTGGTAATATCCTGCCATAATGTCCTAAAGCACCATAAAAAAGCTGGGATCCTTTAGCTCAGTTGCAAACAGAGAATCACAAGGACACTTGTGGCACTTCTGAGCCACTGCACAGCATTACTGCCTGCTACTCGACAAGCTTTACACACACAGAATCCATGAAAATACGATCAGTGGCATTCCCCACGTGTATATTGCATCTTCCAAACTACAGTTAGACACTGCAAGCAAGTGAGGCTCTTAGAAGGTTAAAAATGGATTAATTTCTACCACAAACACACCTTTGGTGAATAACAGATCCCGTTTCCCTTTGCAGAGAATGTGTGGGCTCTTTCTGGAATAAGCAAGCAAAGCCCAGCAATTCTCACTCTGAATACTATAATTTGCTCATCCATAAATTCATAGTATCTAAACTGTTTCTTAGACAAACAGAATGTCTACTTAGAAAGCAATTCATCAAGAAACAGCATGATATGGATCATGGGTATAGATACAAATCTATGTATATACAAACACACATACACACCAAGTAAAGTAGCGCTTACACTAAGTGTGGTTTACATACACGAAGGGGTAAGCAGTCAGGCAGATGGAGCCAGATCTTCAGCCTGTGTGCTGGCTGTGTATCTGCTAACTTGGAACAGGGGAACTTCACAAAAGCAAGCCTGAGATTTAACAGTAAATCCAACACCAAGGAATGCTGTGGAGACAGGCACATGGCAGGATGGCTTTGTAGCAAGAGTAGAATCGTATTTAATACAATTAAAAGTAGCTACTTCAGTCGAGTCAGCCCTGGTTAAGTCTCCATTGGAGTTCATTTGCAACTGATGGTGAAATCCTTTGAATGTGCAAATATTAAATGCTTTATTAATATTATTCTTGCAACTGCTGCAGGAACGGGCAGGGCCAAACCCTTGGAATACTGCAAGCTTGTAACATGACAAATAAGGCCAGTACTTTTGCCTGACTAGCTTTAACACATTTCCTTGTTGTACCAACCAAGCATTGGCCTTAAAAACACAAAAAAAGCTCAGGCCCTACTTTACCACCAAGGAATTTCTGTGATCCAACATAAACTAAACAGCCATGTCCATCACGCATCACCCAACACCAGCACATAAAGACAGTATTTACAGAAAAAGGGCAATGAAAACTGTGAGATGGAAATAAAGAGGTGCAGGGGAAATCTGCTGGCTGTACTTTGAACTTCTGTAACAGGATTAAAGTATTGTGCCCCGCCAGCACGATCATGCAGAGCATTGAATCCCTCCTTGGTAACATAAACTTAGGCAAACACCCAAAAAAGATCAGAAAGCGATGACTGAAAGCATAGGTTACAGAAGGAAACGAGACATTGAATTAGGAAAGGTTAAAAGGACTAGGTCAGGTTCAGTCCTGCAAAGCAAAGACTTAACTGCATGCAACTATATAAAGGAGGTTATAAAAGAGACCAACAACTGATTATTCTCCCTGGCCAAGGACTGAACAAAAAACTACTGAGATGAAGCCATAAAAAGGAAAACGAAGGCCTGAGAAACTTTCTAATTCAAGCAGTGGAACAAGCAGCCCAAAGGCTGTCACTACTCATCGCTGAGGGTATTCAGGCTTAAGTAAACACCCATCTGTTAAAGGATGTTTTGTTGTAATAGCTCCTGCAAGGCGGTGGAATGAGAGTCCCACCGAAGACTGAGGACGCAACACCTACAATTCATTTCTTTAATTTCATCAATTAATTTCAGGTTTTGAAACATTTACTCAGAACAACAAACATCTGGTTCTTAATCCCCCAGTTAACGCTGCTTCCAGCCCTAAGGAATTAATCATAGAAATCACGGAAACAGTTTATTTATGGAGTAAAACAAATTGCCTACCAAGGTCTACACTGCTAATAGAGCAGTGTAACTGTCCTTTTTCCCCCTCCTTTTTTGACATTTTAATTTAAAAAATAAAGAGTTGAAAGTCGTCCCCGGGCAGAGGCTTTGCAGCAGTGTGTCAGCAGAGGATTACACAGCACTGCAGACTCAGGCTCTCACTCATGGTACTGACCTGCGATCTAAGGATGAGAAGTACTGTAAAAAGGGCTGGATATTATCATTAGTATTCAGGAGGCCAGAATTCCGTGGCTTGGTTGAATTCAAAGGGATCTTCTGAAAGCAGACACATCTGAGAGAAGAAAAGAGCTCTGCTGTGAAGGCAGGCGGGCTGCCCAGGCAGGGGCCAAGCCATGCTTCCTGCCACCGGCTCCCAGCAGGCTGCGCTGCAGACTTGCTTAGCACCATTGAACCAAACCGACTCCTGCTACTGTTTTGTTTTCACCACTTCCACAATGTAGTATTTTAATCTATTAACAACTACAAAAAGGTAATGGTAAGGTAATATTTAAGATGCCATACTGATAAGGAAAATCTGTATTACTTATTGCATTCTCAGAACCCATGTGTTCTGGCACTCCTGTCTCTACTCTTCATGCCAAGGAGCTTTCCCAGCTACAGCTGTCCACCAGAAGATACTCATTCATAGAGTCTCAGCCTGGTTTGTGTTGGAAGGGACCTCAAAGCTCATCCAGCTCCAACCCCTGCCACGGGCAGGGACCCCTTCCACTGGAGCAGCTTGCTCCAAGCCCCTGTGTCCAACCTGGCCTTGAGCACTGCCAGGGATGGGGCAGCCACAGCTTCTCTGGGCACCCTGTGCCAGCGCCTCAGCACCCTCACAGGGAACAACTTCTTCCCAATGTCTAATCTAAATCCACCCTCTATTCCATGAACACCTCTGTTGCCATCTCTTACACCCTGCAGCCCAATGGATTTACACCCCACTGCTTCCAGCTGCTGTGAAGAAATTAAACGGAATGGAAAGCCAACCACCATAATCATTCCAGCACTCTGGCTTTAAAGATGTCCCTGCCTGTGGGAGTGGCACGTACTGTTCATCGGCTGACTCGCCCAGCTCTGCCACTACATTAATTTTAAATAAACATCTTTAATTCCCACAAAACAGACTTTTCAATACATACCAAATACGAGCAACAAGCATTACAATTCTGTGCAGCAACCCAGACTCTCAATAATAGCTCCAAACGTCTGTGTTAGCTTCAGGGACTCTAATTGACCACTATAATTTACTTCAAGGTTAGTGTGATTTGGACAGCCCTTGAAAACGTGTTTTTGTTACTAGAGCCTTCTGTGCAATTCTGCTGCGGTCAAGCTTTTTCTACCTACTAATTTCACATTCTGTGCTGTGTGAATACTCCTAAGACAAGACATCAGTAAGTAACATGAGGATCCGAGTAATTTCTCCGTATGCTCTTTCAAATCTCTTCAGGTAATATTTCCTTATCAGCATATTCACGTTGGCAGCTGCTTTACTTTTGCATCTTTCTACAACAAATCTCTCAGTGTTTCTTATTTGCTGTCTGGCCTTCATTAAATTTGCAGCTGCTCTAAGATCTTTGTATCATTTATTAGTGCTACTAGATGCCACTAAGTGATGTATTAAGAGGGAAAAACACCTCTAGTTAGTTTTAGAAGAAATAACTGTAAAAGCCTTGTCAAAAATTACATTTGTGCTTTGGGATTTGGTTTGTTTGGCATTTTTACTCTGCTGTTCCAGACTGTTGTTTCGCTACTTATTTCTCCATGGTTCCAGTGTACTTCAGATGATAATGCATTTCCATATAGAGTCCTGAAAGATAGATCCTTTACCATTTAGAGCTGGCAAGTATTGAACTCATCCAATCCAAGCCATATAAGCCTTCTCATTAATTCCTTGCTTTCCAAATTGGATCAAAACTGTGCATGTTCCTATTCCTTCAGTTCACTCTGGTATCAGTTAATTCAAAGATCTGCTATGTGTCTTTAGCTAGGTCTTCAGCAGGGTCAGGGAACAGGACACAAGGTAGGAGGCTGAGATATTATGGAGATTAAATTGCCATGATTAAAAAGCAGCAACATCCAGAACAATGAAATACCAGAAAACTGCAACATTCCCAATGAACTCTGGGGATGCCACAGCCGAATCAAGTGGAATGAGGCGTCACATGCTCTGAAAGATCCTGTTCTGAACAAGCTCCAATAATAAAACCATCCCACAACTTAACCAGCCTTTAGTGATGGAGAAACTGCAGCTAGGCTGGTATCTTGTGTGCTTGTTTTCTAGTGACAAAAAGCATACAGGGATGAAGACTGGGCTGTCAATCAGGGAGCTATTGTATCAGCTCTACATGGTAGCCTTAACACGCAGCGAGCAATTACAAGTCTCTTACCCCAGTAATTACAGCCATAAGAATACCTCTTGAACAACACGACGTTCCAGTTCTGCCATGTAGCTCATGCTTCTCAGAGTGCAATGCACTAACCGTAACAAATACTTCCTTCTTAAGACTGAAATCAAAGTCTTAACTGGCTGGTTAGGTCTCTCTATCATTATTTCCATTAGAGGGGCTTGTGCTGCTACTGTAGGTGGCAAGGAACACAAACAAACTTAGCGGGCTTTCTTAAGTTCTTTTTCAATGGGAACAAAGCATTCCACAGCATTTTTAAGGCTAGAGAACCGACTCCCACACATATCACAATGGTGACTCCAGTGGGAAACGAAACTATTGGAAACCACCATTATTGTGAGCTCTTTAGAGAATATTCCTATCACATGGAAGACTGATATTATTGGATGCTCTCAATATATGTTAGTAAATTATTCTGGTAACTCTCTGTCGGAAATGGGTGGGTTTTCCATATGAAAATTTCAGCCTGAAATCCCAGCCAAATCAAGCACTAACTACTACAGTTAATTTTTCAGGAGTTTGTCTTTCTCAGAATAAGAATTTAAAGCTGTCAGTTAAGAGCTAAATGGTTACTGGAAGGTCCAATATTCCCAGACGTTACAACACTTTACTTTTTCTGCCCTCTCAAAAATGTCCCTCCCGGAAAAGCCAGCTCTGTGATCCTGAAACATGCAAAAAACTGGTCAAGCCTTAGAATGTTATACCTGAAACACTGCCTCTCTGTTGAGCACAGGATTAAAGTACAAATAAGCTATGTAAAATGATTCAACAAACATATCAAATGGCAAATGTTGGGAAAAGACATGCACATTTATGAACTCTGTTGTCAAATTATTTTGAACACAAAAGTCATACTGGGTTCTGTTCTGGTACCCAGACGCAGTAAGCTCCCATTTAGGGCTCAGAGTTGATTCTCTCAGGGAACAGCATCTCCCCACTGTTGCTGGGGATCCTTACTTACCAGTTGGGACAGCAGGATCCATTGTTGGCTTTTCCCAGGTATTGATCTGCTCCCAGGTAAATCCATTGGTTCCCAAGGCCACGCTATAACCACAATTACTGTAGTGCTCATCAAACGAACAACCACCTAAAACCAAGAAAAACAAACACATTCCTGTATTATTTATTTATCTCTCATTATGGCCTGTCAATTGCTTAAATATTTCGTACCCAAGTTTACACAGGGAAAGAAAAAACCCCAAAATTATTACATTTCAGGCAGCAGAGGAGGAATTCAGAAAACATTTCTGTTCTTTCCACACTATGTATCCATTGGAAGTCTTTGTTTTCTTCCCTCCATGCTACTGTTTCCTAGATCGGTTCCCTTTATTTCAACTTACTGCCTTTACATTTACAAGCACGTGATGTGCACATGCAAGAAAATTTGCATTTGGGTCCCTGCAACTGCGAGTTCATTACATAAACCCCCAAGTCAGGTATTAAAAGCAAATATACCCCCAAAAATAGAACAGGGGAGTGAGAAGTGGGAGGCTGGAAGAAGGAACACAGATGGTAAACAAGTACATTGCTGTTCCTACAGGGAATCCTCATTTCACTTTTAAGCCTTGAATTACACAAGGTTGGGTTACACCTATGGAAAGTGCAACCTGCCTTTTAACCATCTCTTCTGCATAACAACACGCAGCTCTGTGTGGCACACGACTGTTTCTCAAGGTCTTTTCTGTCAATACTTTTGAATGCAGTGTTGTTCTTGACAACAAGAGAGTAACAAGGAGTGGATGGCAACTCGCATTCACACCTTCCGCACTGTTGACTGTGATGTTCCCTACTGCAGGTCCTGAAATACTTAGAAGGAGTTAACTGTCATAAATAACCTGGCAGCTCCCTCAACACTTGTGGATCAAGAGAAATCCATGAACACTGCAATGAAGTTCTGTATTTTAGGATCATAGAATAGTTAGGGTTGGAAAGGACCTCAAGATCATCCAGTTCCAAACCCCCTGCCATGGGCAGGGACACCTCACACTAAACCAGGGCACCCAAGGCCTCATCCAACCTGGCCTTGAACACTGCCACGGATGGAGCACTCACAACCTCCCTGGGCAACCAATTCCAGTGCCTCACCACCCAAACAGTAAAGAACTTCCTTCTTATATCCAATCTAAACTTCCCCTGTTTCAGTTTGAACCCATCACCCCTTGTCCTGTCACTGCAGTCCCTGATGGAAGAGTCCCTCCCCAGCATCCCTATAGGCCCCCTTCAGATACTGGAAGGCTGCTCTGAGGTCTCCACGCAGCCTTCTCTTCTCCAGGCTGAACAGCCCCAACTTCCTCAGCCTGTCTTCATACGGGAGGTGCTCCAGTCCCCTGATCATCCTCGTGGCCTCCTCTGGACTTATTCCAACAGTTCCATGTCCAACACGGATCTTTGAAATGCGTGTCACGCAGGCAAATGAAGCTATTTTATTTCCTGCTAGGATGGATATTCCTCTGCTGCTGTTCCTTACCGTACCTCAGGCACATCCACCCAACTTAGTCTGCCAAGCATATTTCAGTACTGGATCCACTAGATCAGGCAGCCCAGGTCCTTGAGTTTAGACATTAATCATGTCAACAGCGTCTCTGTACAGCTCTGGCTTTCCCTCTTAGGGAAGCAAGGATACATTTTCTCTGCAGATACTGTTCCTCCAAAGGCAACTGGACATCTCACACTTCCAGGCTGCAAGGACTGAGCTCAAGGCAACAGTAACTTGCTCTGCCAGCCAAGCTGCCAATTGCTCTTGACACTAATCAGAGTTACAGAGATGCTCCTGACTCTTTACTCCTTCCCACAGGCTGCACTGCCTATATGCACTGAACAGATGGAATATGAGTGATCCATGGTCCTTTTGCGATAAGGATTATCCAACACTGAGGACGCAGAAGCCTTCTTTGGTTTCCACCTATATTTTCTATTGTCTAGCTCCAGAAAAGGCCAAACTTGTCTTTCTTTGTTCCTGCAGAACTCCTCATAAACGATGAACACAAATATATACCATGTCATTAATATTTATTAAATCCTCATTCTGCTAAAGGACTTTATGCTCACTCCAACCACAACTGGTTTTCTACAAAGCTTCACATATTATTTCTATTTAAGTATATACTGGAAGGACTTGTAGGGTAGAGTGCCTGACACCCCCCAAAAAATCACAGAATCATAGAATAGTTACGGTTAGAAAGACCTTAAGATCATCTAGGTCCAACCCCCCTGCCATGGGCAGGGACACCTCACACTAAACCATGTCAACCAAGGCTCTGTGCAACCTGGCCTTGAACACAGACAGGGATGCAGCACTCACAACTTCCCTGGGCAACCCATTCCAGTGCCTCAGCACCCTTACAGTAAAGTAAAAATACCCTGTTGTTGAAGAAGACTTTAAATACAAGCTTCTCCTAAAAAAACATTTGATATACCGTGTATTTCCATGATAAATAAATCTGACTACAGCACATTCTTTGACCCTCGTAAACTTGCCTGTTAGAGTCGAGTCTCTGGAAATGTTTCCTTTGTGTCAGTATTTTACACTCTTTTAGTAATTTCTTCTTTAAATTTACCGCACTTGTGAAGCATTGCCAGCTGTCAAAATGAGCAGGATTACACTTAAAATGTTTCCTTAATTCGATAACTCTAATATAGGTGAAAAAGTTCAAGTTTAGAATATTAAACATGCTCATTAAAATGTCTAAGGGAAAAACCAAGGTGTTTTGGATTGTGTGGGAGTATGCAATGCAACTGAAAGTCACCTTTTTCACAGCGAGAGGGTACGAGAGACAACATCAAACCGCCTGCTCTCAGCCTCTAACCAGAGCATTCTAATTTCGCTAGATTCCCTTTAATAGCACAACTCCAGACACAGACCATCCCCACACAACCTCTGCTCAGCGCACTGCAGCGCACAGTAACGCTGCTGTCTCTGAGCTATTACTTTGAAGGGATTGTAAACAAAGTCTCTGATGGAGCCAGACAATTGCACGAGGCCTCATGTACACAGAGAAAATTGCACAGGCGCTGTTCCAAGGTCCCAGAAGCAAAACAAGCAACAGCAGCAAAATACAGGGTAGCAACCCTCATATGACAGGGAATGTAACTATCGATACCTTGCTTTAATCAGCTAAGTTATTTTACACACACTGAAGCAGGCAAAGTCAGCAGAGGTGCTGAGTGGATACAGTGAGAACCTGGGGAAGATTGGGAGTTTCCACTGATAAGAGACAACACCTGGGGAAGCTTCTAAAGTGCCTTGTCTGAAAGCCAAAGCTAACCTTGTAATACAATTAGGTAAGAAAGGCAAGGATAAACCATAGAGAGCCTGAAAAATAGCAGCAAGACATCTACATTTTAAAGACCTAACAGGTTAATGGAGAAACCTCCAAATGCGGAGTGGCAGGGCAATAAACCAGAAGGATTAATTTACCAGAAGCAACAGAATTGGAACTTGTAGGTGAATTTGCAGGAAATGAGGACAAGGAGAAAAAAACTGAGTCAATTTTAAGCAGGCTGGCTGCAGGAATCTTGGGTACCAAGAGGAGGGAAGTCTCCATCTGCTTCTTGCTATGGGGTGTCAAAAGAGCAGAATTAAAAGGGAAGTTGGGAACCAGAGCTATATTAACTCGGTACATAAAAGTCAGCAACTCCTCTGTTCGCACTATTACAGTGTACATAATACTACAGAACAGGAAAGAAACTTCAGAAAGGGAAGAATCACAACATCTACAATACATACCATCGGTGGTCTTACTCCTACCCTTTCTGCAGAGCATGGCACATAGCACCACAGCTCCTGTTACAGGCAGCCACGCTCAAATGCAGCTCTGAAACTTCCACCCCACCCCACCTCAGCTCAGCTCAGCTCAGCTCGGGAACCCCATGCCCAGCGCGCTCCCCCCTCGCTGACCCCAGGACACCTTCCCTCACTGTTCCTCTCCCCTTCTGCCCTTCCTTAAGCACGATTCCCAGAGGCTCCCGCAGCTGCGCTGGGGGAGCGCCCGGCGCCGGTGCTGCGCGGTGCGGTGCAGCCCGGCCTCTCCCGGCAGAGACCCCCCCTCCAGCACCCGGCCGCGGAGCACAGCTCTTACAAACACATCGGCTTCGAAAACGCAAACCCAGATGTGGGTCGTGTTTCTCCGCCCCTCCCCTGGAAGAGGCGCTTCCGTGCTCAGCTCCTGGCATCGAGCGTTGCGCGTTGGGACACGAGCACGCAGCGGCACGATCCTTAAAAACGCAATTACACCCCATTAGCGAGCCTCAGTTCAAACTGCGTTTGAAGTGTCCGCTTCAGGAGGGGCAATAACTCTAAAATCAACTGACAGGCGAAACTGACCAGATGTGTTATGTTCATAAGCTGAACATTAAGTGTTTCCAAAGACACACTACCTATGTGGACACCTAAATATGAGCTACACCTGAATATACTAGAACATAAAGGGGAAGGGGGGAGGTTAGATCCATCCTAAAGCAGAATCATCCATTGCTGAAACACGACTGCTTGGCAGGAGAACAGAGCTATCCATAAACATAGACAAAATAATCCTCAAATTGAAAGTCAAAGATAACCACTCAATGAATTGAGGTACCACGTTTGCACGTTATCACTTTAGCCGCAGTATCAGAAAGGTGTTTGAGGAACATGAAAACAGCTACACATCTGCTAAAACAGGGTTCTGCACCTTCATGTATTAACAAGAATGAGAATTTTTTAGGAAGCAAATGGGGATCTTGGAGTCTTTCCCGTGTTTGGCTGAAAATTAAACAGTGACAAATGCAGCTGCTAAGTGGGGCAAAAGAAAAATCGAATGGGTATGACTGATATTGCTAGATAATGCATGTGGTGTTGACCCCTTTTCACAAAATGAAACCCAAACAAGAAGCTCTTCTCTTCCTGAAAAGGGTCATATTGAAGCAAATAACAGCTCACATAGGAAGGATAAAATATCCCTTGTTTTACACTGCAGGCTTGTAACAATGGCACTGCTCATCTGAATGATGCTAATTAATCTTGAGCAGACCTATCATCAGTCACTGAGACATGCCCCCGGATTAAATGTAAACCAGCCTTGCATAAATTGAATGCCGCCTTTGAATATATAATTGAATTTGCAGAAGTGTGCGCCAGGGGGGTGTTTAAATAAGTGCACAAATATGATAGAAAGAACTTCACGCCATAGTATCTAATTCAGTAAGCAAAAATAATGGCAGGGCGCAGTCCAATTAGTGTTTGATTTATTTATTTTAACAAATCCAATTAGGAAAATGTTTTATAAAGTCATCCAATGTCAAACTCCCAACGACAAAACGGATCTAAAAAAATCCAATACTTGCAAAAAGAGATAAAGAAACATACTGCGTGAGAAGCCTCATTGGTTATCCTGTGCTTCTACATGCACACAGAAAACAGCACAGATTCAGACATCATTTGGAGTGCTTACAACATATCCATGGTGAGAAGGAGTAGAGACACAGCAAGCACATCAGTCTCCTTTGTCCCATTTCAGGTCTTTTTCTGGGATATAATAAATAAGGGAGAAAACTAACTATTTAAGAAAAAGGGGGGGGGGGGGGGGGAATAACACATAAATGCTTTAAAAGCATGCAGTACTTCGCTGGGGAACATCCCTTCCGAGACTCTCCTGAGAGCTGAGATATCAGTTCATCAGTTTAGACCTTGGCCTCAAGAAATATGAGCAAGTAGAGGAAGAAACACACACTGTTATGATGAGGTAGTACTTAGGAACTATAAAGCTCCAGAAATGAACATGCTGCTGTTTCTGATCATCCCTTCTCATCTCTTCCAAAGACATTCTTGCTTACAAGGGCTGTAAGAGATATATTTGACTCACTAGGATAATTTCTATTGTGGGATTTATTATACAAAAACACATTAATAACTTCTTTGTTTATCGAACTGTGAGACTTCACACGGTATATGCTTGGGACATCTTGCTTCATATTCTTAGGGAGGGAGAGGAGAATAAAAACGTGCATGTAAAGTCTGCGTGGGGTTGCTTTGTTTAAGATGGGATAAACAAAGGGATTTGGGGGTTCCCTCCCCTAGGAAGAGTACTTAGTGTTTTATGTGCTTTCTGCTCCTTACAGAAAGATTAAGACAGAAGACATCAGAAACATACATACAAGCAACCCAAAATGCTAAGCTGATCTCCTAAGAAAATAAGAAAGCAGATCCATATTCTCCAGACTAGACCTACTGCTAACGAGCACTGTCCACAGGCTCAGCTCTCAACAGACATCCTGCCAAAGAGAAGGACAAGCATGGAGAGACTGAACTTGTCACTTGAGGTGTCATTAGTTTTAAATGTGACACCCTAAAAGCAATGCATTTTGTATAGCCCCAGGTATCTGCACAGCACAGGATGGGAAGCCTGAGAAGAGGCAACAGCAATGGGTATCTCATCTGTCAGAAAATCACCCTGCTGCCATCACATTATCAACCTGCTTTTCTAACTGGCTAGTTTCAATCAGTACTTCATTATTTTATATTTATTTTTAATATTATTTATTATTAGTGGCATTTATTATATTTTATTATTATATATATTATTATTTATTAGTGGCATTATTATTTGTTTTTCTAACTGGCCAATTTCAATCAGTACGTCATTATTTTACTGAGCTATTTATTCTGTATTCCCAGATTTTCAGGAAAAAGGTTTCTGCAAAGAAAGAGGAGTTATCTTTACTGAGTCAAAGGGCACCATATGTTCGCCGTGTATTTAAACTCAAACTCCACAAGGGAAAGGTCCTATAACTCCTCAAGCTGCAAGGAAAAGCTTTGATCAAGTTGTATGCCTTGCTTCAAGGATCTACACCAAGAGAAACTGAGAAACAGAATCCCTAGTGTGTAATAAGGTATAAACTCCTAAGTAAAACATTCATAACATCTTCTGATGTCAGTTGTTTAAGAACTGAGCTTAGGCCTACCATAAATTCAGATAAGTCACTCAACGATGAAACACAGATGCGCTGAAAACCAGCTTCTCCACTTCTGGTGCTCACAAAAGTGCTTCTCTACAGGTATCCAGATGTTCTGGGGTTTAGAAGTAAACATCAGTGATTTCTCTAATGCCTCAAACACATTTCTGTATGTGATTTGGTTTCTGCTGCAAGATCCGTCCTCATTGATGAGGTATTACTCATCTGCCACAGATGAGTTCCATCTCTTTTCCTTTCCATCTTACTCTTAACACAGTATTATTAGAGTTACATATGAGCAGAGAAAGTTTTATCTGCACTCTGGAAGGTGCAAGTCCTCTGAGATACTGGTAACAATTGCTTGGTTTAGATACAAATCATTCTGGTTAGAATTGACCGAATTTCATTCCTTTCTCATGGTCTCTGTTCTGGCAATCAGTTCTCTCACATACGGGGTAGAAGGGTACAGAAAGTGGGTGTTTTTAACCGCACCAATGAAAATCACTTCAGGATTAAAATGTATGTGTATAGCTTGATGGTTTGTTTTCCTATATCAAGTTAATCCTTAGGGGAAAAAAAAAAAACACCACCATAAAACCCCAAAACTGGAGCACAGCTTAGAAAAGCTCTTCATTTCAACTGGAAACGGTAATGGTCCCAAAGCAGGCTCAGGATTGGCATTTTTTATGCCACTGTGATTTCAAGTGCTATCAGCCTATTAAGGAAGACTACCGTACCAGTATACATCTTTTTTAAGTCGTTTACAAATCTGTATGCCATGTCAAATGGCTGTCTCTGCAGATTCATAGATTTACTGAATTGTTTGGGCTGAAAGAGACTTTAAAGCTCATCCAGTTCCACCCCCTGCCACAGAGAGGGCCCCCTTCCCCTGGAGCAGCTTGCTCCAAGCCCCTGTGTCCAACCTGACCTTGAGCACTGCCAGGGATGGGGCAGCCACAGCTTCTCTGGGCACCCTGTGCCAGCGCCTCAGCACCCTCACAGGGAAGAGCTTCTGCCTAAGAGCTCATCCCAGTTTTTCCTCTGGCAGGTTGAAATCATTGCCCCTCATCCTGTTGCTACATTACAACATTACATGTCTATTTCCACACACTTTGAAGCAGTTTATGAGCACAATTTCCATGCACACATACAACACATGCACAAATTCAGTGGTTGCATGTTCATGTCCTAGAAACCTTGCTACAATCAAAATATTACTGACACTGCATAAGGGACCCTGTGTGGTCTTCATGACTGTCACCAATAACATATCTGAATGTTGGGAAAGGAAGAGATCAAATAGGTCTGATGTTGTCTGATGAAACACCTAAAGACAAAATCACCTCCCGGTAATAAGTTTTTCTTCCAATACTTCTCCACAGAAATTATTGGTCCCAAATGTGCAATAGAGTCTGATAAAGTTTATGAGTTATCTTCTAATCCCTTGAAACCACTCTGCTGCAAAACAACCATTGTGCCTAGGATACTGGCATATATGGAACAAGTACTTAAGCTTTATTTCCTAAACTTGTCAGGTTAAGCTAAGTTTTCATTCTTGAATTCATTGTTATAGGTTTCTCTTTGCAGAAGCTTACCTACATCTCATGATTTGAGCCCTGGACCGGCTCATACATTCATTACTAATTCTGTACTTTATAATCCACCAAAGATGAGTGAAAGCGCTTTGAAGTATCCTAGGAGTAAAACTAACACTAAATGTCATTTGTTTAAATTTATGTGTCCAAATTCTAGGATGACTCATGTAACTTCACTTGCCAGAATGTCTGTCCTTTATTTAATACCAGGAATATCTTTTTCCTGCTGACAGCTTAGCTGTCACTATTTCAATAGCTCAATATTAACATTTTATTGCTTTATTTAAAAGTGTCATTATTAACATATCTATAATCTCATTGGATTTCTTAAGCTATGGAACAAAGCCCGTTAATACACTGCATCTTTCAAAGAGCCCTAACTTTGCAAGTTCAGTTTAGTTTCAGTCTGCTGAAGCACACCAAGATTTATGTGAAGAGATTTCAGACTTGTCTATCCCAGTGTAATGAAACTTGTAAAATTAACACCAGTCTTCAAAACCATACAAGATCCTTAAACACACATTCCTCACCATCTTTTATTATTCTAGCTAATAACCTTTGTAATTAAGTAGTTAGTGGCTTCCTGCTTTATTCATAGGATAAAATGAAGATTCCTTTTTAAAAATGCAAATTTATACCACTTTTATTCTTGTAGTCTAAATAGAAAGCCTTAGTTCGCTTCCGTTTATTTCTTAAGTTACAAGGCCACTTGTTTTTCTCTAAAATAATGCCATTCTGTATTCCAAAAAAATCCATCTTAAATGACTAGCCATGGTTTTTGGAGATGTGCTGTATTTGTCAGTGAAGACCATTTGCGGGTATTCATTGTTTTTGCAGTTTCACCAAATGCTACATCAACTGTTGCACTGGAGTCTTGGATCAGTCAACTCTCTGCTGACTTACTTCATTTCAGCATTAGGTAATGTCACGTGGAATACCTGTTCAAGCTGCAGTTGTTTAAATGGTGTATTTATTTTACTTTACCATCCACCAAGGCAGCAATAAACTCTCTGAAGATAGCTGTTTCTCACTTATTTTATATTCCATTAAAAACCTATCTTCCTCAATAAACTTTTGTACAAACTTCAAATGCATGTGTTTGGACTGTAAGCAAGAAGCAGGCACTGACTGACAAACGTTGTCGTTGGTGATGAATAAAATAATCATAGAATTATAGAATAGTTAGGGTTGGAAAGGACCTCAAGATCATCCAGTTCCAACCCCCCTGCCATGGGCAGGGACACCTCACACTAAACCATCCCACCCAAGGCTTCATCCAACCTGGCCTTGAACACCGCCAGGGATGGAGCACTCACAACCTCCCTGGGCAACCCATTCCAGTGCCTCAGCACCCTAACAGGAAAGAATTTCCTCCTTAGATCCAATCTAAACTTCCCCTGTTTAAGTTTTAACCCGTTACCCCTTGTCCTGTCACACTACAATCAATTTCAGGGATTCCAATACCATCTACAAGTCTTCTGATCTCTTTTCCCTCTGCTGCTGTTCCTTTACTGCTGCTTGGGCTCCTGGTTTGGAGTAGGATCTCCTTTTAGCCGAGATGTTTTCTTGGAACTTGCAGTCAGAAAACATGAAGACAAGCTTAGATAGGGGTAGGAAATCTGGTTTATTGCCAGTGAACACAGCATAAAAATAAACATGATTTGGTTACAGTCAAATGTAACCAGAACAGACATATTTTAGAGAAGAAGTTTGGTGCTTATTGGGTTGGCATTTTCATACTTCCGTCAGCTCAACACCCTTCCCGAATGAAGCCAAAGGAAGTCAATTAAACCAGTGCTGAACTGAAGGTCCCTTGTTCTCTTTAGAAATTCCTACCATTCAACCTGTAGAGACCTCTGTGAAACTTTGCACTTGGCACGCTCTGAAGCTTCACCACCGCATTAGCAAAGCTAACCCCCTCCTAAGACCTAGCATGGTCTAGTGACTACGTCTTACTTGTGCACTTACAGAAAACTACCGACAGTATGCACAAGGACAAACAGTATGTCTGTACACACACATCCCATCTCTATTCCAGGTGGTTCCAAAAAGAGCTTAAATGTTTTATTGTAGAAGAGTCTGATATTGTCAGTTGATTCTTGGCGAACAATACTGATATTTTGTTCAAATTGCTTCTAAAGAACACCACGTGCAGTTAAAGGTCCAGCATTGTGCCAGTCTCCAAAGGGTACTCCTTGATATTTGAGCCAGCAGGCTTAATATAAACTAGCTCAACCATATGCTGGTTAAATGACAAATCTATCTAAAAAGATATGTATCATCTGGTACTGATCATCAACAAATAAAATCTATTGACTGATACAATGGTAGTAACTTGCAATGGGTGTTGCAGTTGATGGATCTTCTTAAATGTAATAACTGGCTTACTGGTAGCTACTCCTAGGGAGTGGTTCTATCAATAAGTTTTATTGAGGTCTAGCAATCCTCATAGCTCCAAGTTTGTGCATTTCTCAGACTGAGGTTCTCTTACAAGATATCCTTTTCCTTGTTGCTAACAGTTACTGCTTCAAATTACATATGAAGTGCAATGGCAAGGATATGTGAAAATATGTATTTTAAATTGGTTTCAGTTAAACCATGATCTTCATTCGATGTGTCAGGAGCAAGTCAAGCTCAGAAATGACAGTGGTTAGCCAGCTGCTCTGCTTTCACATGCCCTGGGGTCATCAGGGAACAGGAGGGTAAACACTAGACTATGCAAAAGACCTTGCACAGTTAGGCTGGTTGATTGACAGTTGAGGGACTAACAATCAGGTAGAGGTTCTGATTTTAACAGTCTGTTACCTGATTCTTTCTTATACATATATGTATGAAAAGATATATATATGTTTATCTCTCCATTTCTCATACCCATTTTCTCGCTTGATGTTTGCGGATGCTTTTCGGAATCACAGTAAAGTGGAGCAAGCACTGAGCACTGGAACCCTGCTGTCCTTTGCAGCACATTGTAAACATGGGAATGATGGGAAGGTTTGCTTGCTTTTAGCCTCCAGACTCCTCTGTGTAAATTCTCTACCCAAAAAGCAAAACAGAGTAAATACGTGCCAGGAATAAATAGATCCCTGCCTAACAGCACATGTGAGCTCTTGAAAATATATAGAGCTCCTTTTCTGTTTAACCAAATTTCCTACTACACTATGTAAAGCAGATGTGCAAAAGTGCTTCTCTAATTACAGCTATGAATCTTCCACTTACAGTAGCTGACCTAGAACATGCATTTAGCAGAGCTGCAGCTGCTGTGTTCTAAACTCTGTATTAAAGAGGGACAACAAGGAAAAGGAGGAGAAATTTAGGGCAACATTAGCAGAAATGCAGTTCTCTCTAAAACAGCTTGCATTCTGTTAGAAAGGAGGCATCACACACAGCTGCCCACTCAGGGTGTTGTTCTGACCCATCTTTAGCCACCTGCAGCCAGTGACAATCACAGGCAAGCTCTAAATCTCTAAATATGCCTCACCATTTTGCTGAGACAGTCCTACTGAAGTCACTACAAGGTAGCTTCCCTACATCCCCTTGGGTGGGGAAATGACTTGCTAACAACAGGGCAGTTCAATATTTGCCAAGTTTCTTAATATTAGAGGAATTCCAAACTGTAAAGTGTACTAATTTGCAATGTTTTATGGTCACTGTGGACTTCATTTCAAAACAATATCAGGCTGTACTATCCTTCTTGTACAAAATCTACTTGGTAAAATATAGCAAAAGATTCCTTATTCCATTATCCAAGGCGTTTTTTCTGTTTCTGGGATGTATCATCTCCAGTTTGAGGCTGAAATATAGAAAAATACATTTCCAACAGAAAATATTGTTGAAGAAAGATTTTTCTGAATTTGCCAGTTCTTATGCCTTAAAAATAGCATCAAGCCTGAACCCTGCCAGGAAGAATTAAAAGCTTAAAGCACTTCTGAGACTTGAAAGGCACAAGGTGAAGGAACCTAAATGTAATCACTGTTCAGGATACTGAATGACCAGATTCTAAGAAAAAGCCCTTTTTCTGTCATATAAACCACGGTTTCTGTCGTCATTTAACCCTTGGCTCATCGAGACATGAGCTAGACACTCAGCTTTTTATCCCCAGGCTCATTTTGCCATCCAGACAGAAATGGCCTAGCGAAGGACAGATTCTAAACATCTCTATTTGAAACATGCTTTGAAATAGTTTAACGGAAAATACATCAGTATTTCCTTTTAGTAACCTAGGAGGATTTCGGTAACACCTACACAAGTGTAAAACAAGACACTTGGGAGGTACTGCAGACAAACTTTCTGTTGCCGTTCCTGCACTGTCTAGGCTCATAAAAGCAATTCAGATGCACAAAAATCTCATCTACTGGCCATTTACTTCTGGAAATAAGGTCTTACAAGCAATTTAAGAAGATAATTGTCTTTGCTTGGAAGAGTTCTCTTTACACCAGACATTGAATGACACTGTCTCCGTAAATTAGACAAATGCCTTCTGCATGGTATCGCTTTATCCATATCCTCATCAGGCCCTATAAAACACCTTTCCCACTTGGATTTTGGTTGTTAAAAGGGTATTTGTGAGTACAACTGCATATAGTATTTAACAGCATAGGAAGCTTCATTAAAAGGTAATGCATTTGCAGAGCCCCCAGGTGAAAGCACAGGCACTCGGGAGCAGAGGAAGCCTCCTTCTAAAGATTCCAGCTACACAGTTCAACTGAGCATAAAGTTTCTAACGAATTCATTGTTCAGTTTTATACAGGTCATTGTCATTTTAAGATAATCTGTGCAAGAATACATTGCATTAAATATATGATTCCTCAAAAGGTTATCATTGTGATATTAAGTAACTCAGAAATTAATTCAGTTTCTGATCAACTGAATTAGAATTGAATATACTTAACCCAATTAGAACCATACTGCAATTATATCAATACCTCAGTTAACTGCATGAGGCACTACAGCCAAAAATGTGAGAGATGGAGCAAAAGCATTGTTCTTTGGTGTTTGCCGTATGATCCTTCTCTTAACCTGACAGAATCAAACCTATTAGGTGCAAGCCTTAGCACACTGCATAGGTAAAACCAATAATGTAGTAAGTTAATCAGGCATCACCATTTGTTATCTACATGCTTTGCAGCCTATTGGAACAATTATAGCATCAGACCATCTTTTTTATCCCAGAGTCCTTTCATGATTACCTGACCAGCACATATGTGGGACTGGCAGAGGAAAAGACAACAGAACATTGCACACACACAGCTTAAAAATAGAGGAATAGCTGAAACATGTCAGGCATCTGCTATATATTAATTGGAAAAGTCACAAGAGCAGAACAAGCACACACTGAATAGTCCCCGAAACACCTTCCCAGCCTCAAACAGGCCTCAGTGATACAGATTGCTCTTTTCAATGTATTTGCCCAAACGTCTTCAGATCTGTGCACACTTCTGTTGCCCAGAGAAGCTGTGGCTGCCCCATCCCTGGCAGTGCTCAAGGCCAGGTTGAACATAGAAGCTTGGAGCAAGCTGCTCCAGTGGAAGGTGTCCCTGCCTGTGCCAGGGGATTAGAACTGGATGAGCTTTAAGGTCTCTTCCAACACAAACCAGTCTGGGATTCTGGAATCCATAAGCTCCTGTGATAACTTCTACATCTTAGCCACGCTCTGACAGCTCCTGGCTCTTACCTTCATGGGGACAACTAGGAAGAGGAAGGGCAGAAGTGTTCTTGTCCTTATGCCACGCTGTACAACCATGGGGACAGCAGCAGTGTGCTTGCAGAGACAGCATTTGCCCTGTGCTGAACTGATACTCCAGGTCTGAGAAAGGGCCTGCAGTATATTTTCCCATGGAAGTAAGTGTGCCTGTCGGGCTGTACCCAGGAGACTCAACTGCTGTAAATCACATTCTGCACCTTGGGACAAGACAGGCTTCTCACCAGGCTATCCATCAACAGTGCGTATTTTTGATTTCTAAGGCACTGTCTCACAGGGAGGACAAAATTGTGGTCCTTGACTGTACTGCAGCAGTTTTAGCAGTTTAAGACTATTTTAAGATTAGATAATGAACAGAAACTCGATGATGAGGTCCCAGCTGGAATAAAGGTGTTATTTAAGTACATCTAAAAACACTCATCTGTGGCAAAAACTATTAGAATTTCCCAGAACAGAGGCTACAATTAAAATGGACTTTAAAAAAAAGCAGTATTTAAACAGCAGTTACAATTTTATTAACATAAAGCCTAAAAAGAATCAAAGTGAGTGGATTTGGTTTCAACCATGAAGCTTGTGCCAGAGCCGCATAGGTCAGGTTTTGTTTTAATGAAATTTTCCTCTTTCCCCTCCAGTCCTTCCTCAGAGAAAGAGATGATACAGCCATAAATCAGCTGCGTTCAGCTGCAGGACAGGTGTCAGCACTGACTTACTGAACACACTTGACATGACTTAGTTACACTACTAACTTTAAAAGCAGTTATAGCTCAGTGATCCCTGCTCCTCACATCACCACCAAGGCTCAGTGCAATCTTCACGGTGGGATTTGTCATGTATGTAGAGCTAATTGCCATGACACTTCTTTAATGGACTGAGTATTATCACAAACAAGGAATTTAATTACACACCACTCTGAAAACATGAAAATGAAAATATGAGCTATTAAAAAGTGACCTTCTCTTTCCTTTGAGTTGACAGCAGCCACAGGGAGCACTGTACTCATAGTGACAGCATGAGCTGTACGCCTGAAGTAAAAATTACAGCATTTGTTAGCAGATAATCAGCTAAATTATCTGATTTTTCTTTTAACCTACATTGAATGAGGAAACAAATAGCTGGGCATGCTCAAGAGAGCTATGACCAATGACATGGCATTGGCATTTTCATCCCAGTGTAACCAGCGATCATCTTATCACAACTTTCCTAGGATGGCTGGAAGACACCATGGCAAGGACAGAATAGTGTCAAAGTGAAGCTCTGTTGCTGTTTGGGAAAAGAAAACACTTCAACTGCGAAGCAGTTTGTGCAAACCACAGGTTCACTCCAGCAGAAGTCCAACTTCTGTGATGTGCTGAATTAATGTTTCTTCTGAGGGAGTTCCTGTGCTGTACCAAATACTTCAGATGAAATGATTTTTGGTCTATATAACAGCATTCTTATTTCACCATCCCACCTTACAGAAACATATTCTCTTTTCAGGACCAATTCTCAGAGACTCAGCTCCATCTCCTTCTGTTAATGCTCCAAAAGCTTCTTGTCATTTCCAACTGATTTCTAATCTTAAAGCAAAAAACTAATTGGTCCTGAGATGCATGACCTTGCACTGAGTAATGCTAAATTACATTCCATTCTAAAACGTTTCATCACACTTCAAAGTCCTAATTCCTCCTGTCTCATAATTGTATCCTCCTCCAACTCTGTGTGATTGACTGTATTTAGCCAATTCCTTGTTAGTTAGTCCTAGACTCACCTATTTAAACACACTTGTTCCATAATAGTGTTCTAAAACCTGAGTTAGAGCTCCTACACTACCTTTTCCAGAGCAGTGCCTCCCTACCACTGTAGCTCAAACCCACAACTAATTTTTCAGTAACATCCAGTCACTGACTCCCTTGTAAAGTGTATTATTTCTGATGTATATGAGTGCATTTCCAAAACCCGAGACTAAGTTAAGCCTGTCTGGCTTTAGCAATCGATATGGCAAGATTCAGTAGTGAATGAAAGATTTTGTACCCGCTTGGACCAATTTTCCATCCTTCCAGCTCCATACATTATGATATTAAGTGTTGACTGTGATTTAATGTCTGAGATCAAGTCAGTGGACTAGCATGCTGGTACTGATTAAATTGGGCAGTTATTAGACAGAATCTGATTTCCAGTACTGTCAATGTGATACAGTATGCGAGAGGGGAAAATGATGATGAGAAACAGAAGAGCAAGTACACTTGCTCTAAACCCCTTCATTTAACAAGCTTCCATTTGGCTTGCTTAAATTTGAAGTTTCTGTTTTGACATGAAGCATCAATAGTCTAGAATTAGTAACTCGTAAGTACCTTTATAAGTTACTACAAGCTTAGATTCTTTTCCTGATTGAATCTTGGGTGAATTTCACAATATTGCGGATGCACACTGTGTGTAAAAAGCTGGTTCCCACCCTGGCTTTGAGAGTTAACTTCTTTATATACAGATAAAAGTAAGTATATTTGTACCCATAGCTAGTAAAAGAAATCCTATCCTCTCTCTGCTAACTATAGCATTCAGGAAGCTGATCTACGTTATACTTGAATTGGTAGTAGCTATTGCTTTTCCTTCACTGTGTGAGAAAACACATACACCACTAGCAGTCACTACTCCCTTTTTCATGTGAGGCAGGAAATAGGCAACTCCTTGAAGGTAACAGGGGAGCATCTGGGTAGGAACAAGCCCCAGAAACCTGTTGAAACATTGGGCTTGTACCTTGTTTTGTAGGGCAAAAATGTGGTACTACCCAATCTATAAGATATGCAACAGAGCTGGTAAACACAACGTAACAGAAATGATAAAGCACAGAAAAATAACTGAAGTCCTTTTTAGGTTATTTTGCTAAATCCCAGAGGACCTCATTATCATAATGCTTCTTTTTGTTTCTCTACAACCCTTCACAACAGAACCATCCAAGTTAAAGGGTTATGCTTAAATTCCCGAGACAGAAGAGAGAGAACACTCATCACTGGGGGAGCTGTGTTACAGAAATGAAGCCTTCTGCTCAAAAGTTCAACCTTTTCCTTGTTAAGACATTTTACATTGCAGGTTTCTTCAAATTAATTTCTTATACTAGTGCAAGCAAGACTTCAAATACTTGTGACTTGAACAGTAATGTGTCAATGAGAAGTATAAATCATGAATGATGACCGTTTCCTTCCACTGGTCCACAGTGCGTTTATATTTGAGTGGAAAATCTGCTGCTCCAGAGACCAAACTGAGCACCTCCTGCAAGACTGCTCAGAAAAACTAAGAACCCCACATCACTTTGAACTACCATTAGTCGTTTAAGGTTCTCTCAAAAAGAAGAGATTCCATACATAGTAAGTAATATTCCATACATAATAACCAGGGAATTTAGATTGTTTATTAATATACTGTAAGATTTTCGGTTACCTTCATGTATTTCTAGGCTCCTATAAATGTCACATAATTCTATCCTTAAATATGTGATTTTTTCTAAAGCAGACCAAAATCCTTCACCTATTTTTAAGGAGCTTTGTGTCCTTCATGAACTCTTAAGCTATTACGTATACTAGCCACTGTCTAACATGGGGTATATTGAAAAGGCTGCCAGGAGATACACAGAATAGGTAACTGGACTCCCCATTCTTGACCTTCATTATTAAGGCTTTTTAGTTAAATTACATTCCTTTTCTGTATGACTTTTAAAGCAGCATGATCTGCTTGCAACCACCCATGCCACAGGCATGTAATGAGACATCATCGGTTTATAAATTATTGTATTTCTATCTTAATCTTTAAATTTGTTGTTCAGTGCCAGCATTTCTGGACAAGTATGAAGTGTTTTCCAATAGTCTTGCATCTTTCTGGCCAAGATATCAATCACAGGTCTTGTCCAAAAATATCTCCAAATGGATATTCATCCTTTTTCCCAGAAACACAAACTGTACCCCCAGCTCAACATTAAATTTACATGTTCTTGAAGCATGCCAGAGACAAAAAATGATGGCCAGAACCTGAATAAATTCACGTTACTGTGCTAAAATTCCTTTGGAATTTCTATTACACTGTACACTAAAGTCCGCAGTAAAAATTGGTAGTGGATTCTGTAGGTGAGTGAGATTATGGCAGTGTGCTGGGAGGCTGAGATGTTAGGATTGATGCTAGGAGTCCACATACTAAGTCTAAGATTTGTTGCTAACATAGCACTTATTTACCCACTAAACCTTTGTTTCCTTATGCCTGATTAGAGTCTGAGCCCTCATGAAAAAGACATGCTTTGGAGGGGAAAGGTGAAGGATTACAGAGCGTCTTACTTTTGGTATAATTTGGTTTCTTAAACATGGTTTTAGAACAAAACACGGCCTACAAGCAGCCTGGAGAGGGACCTTTTGCCAGAGCATGTAATGACAGGACAAGGGGGAATGGCTTTAAACCATAAAAGGGTAGACTTGGATTAGATACCATGGAGTTCTTCTCTGCGAGGGTGCTGAGGCGCTGGCACAGGGTGCCCAGAGAAGCTGTGGCTGCCCCATCCCTGGCAGTGCTCAAGCCCAGGTTGGACACAGGGGCTTGGAGCAAGCTGCTCCAGTGGAAGGGGTCCCTGCTGTGGCAGGGGTTGGAGCTGGGCGAGCTTTGAGGTCCCTTCCAACACAAACCAGGCTGGGATTCTATGATTTAGAAGCTGCCTGGCTGAAAGTGATGGCCAAGTAATTTGAATATATCTTTTATTCCTTTTCAGGTACCATTCTTGCCCTGTTGTCACAGCAAGTAGAAGGGTAAGAAGAGAGACCTCTGTTAACCAGTCAGGCATTATGTGCAAATGCTTCTCTTCTCTGCAGTTACACCCCACTACGTAATCCCAATCTGTAATAGTTAGCTTGGTGAAATACATTAAAAGGGGTAATACGCACTGTACTTTTAACAGCCAAGTCCCTGGCTGGTACCTTAATTGCCCATTTCAGAATGCTGGCCCATCAGGTCTGTACCTGCTGCTTCCGAGACAGATAAAAAAGCAGTTGCTGTCGATTCACTGAACTTAAACTTGGCTGCCCGCCACCAAGCCAGTCTCATTCCTGAAGGCGTCAGGTTTTTAAATACGAGGCTCCAAGCATCTGCTTGGATTACTTCTGACTTGACTGTTTCATGGTAGAGGGAGGCAGAGTGTAGACACTGACAGCTCCAGATAAGGGGAAAAAGAAGCCAATATTAAGGCTTGTGTATGTCCCTTCCTCACACAGGACTATGCAGATTTTACCTAATTCAGGTCATTAGGTATTTTAATTACTCTTCAAAAGTATCATGGAATTACTCAAATAACACACTTGGTCTGCCTGAAAGGTGCAAAAGCCATAACAAAAAAGCTTGACTGACAAAGTACATAGCACGGCCACCTTTATACTTCTGTCCCTAGAGAAACTGAATACACCAGTGATGTTCTACTGTATGAGGTATCAGATGTTCACCAGACAACAACATACTGGAATTTTCTAGGCAAATGCTGGTTTTGAGGAAGGAGTTGCTGTTTGGTGGGTTTTTTTCTCCCTAAGACATGAAATACTGTGTTTAAATAAATCAAATATTACGATCTCGTATTGTTCATTGACTCTTCAGACAGGCTCCTTTGTCCCAGAAAGGAAATCACACATTTCCATTTCTAGGTGTTCCTTGTCCATTTCTGGGTTTTTGCAAACTGAAAAGCTCCTTTGCAGGTAATGCCCTGAACTTGTTTGACACTCCTGAAACAAGCATCAGCAGCTCAGCCGCAAGAAGACATTAAGCCTTCAGTGTGGTGGAACCTGCAGCTCTGCTCACACTTAGTACACCGAGGACAGCTGCAGAACATAGCAGTTTACTTTCTGATGCAAGACTGTTCACACACACGCAGTGCTGTCATGTTTGCATTCACAGGTGAGCAAACTTCTAGTGCCTGTGACTATAAAGCTTTCACTTACAATTTAAGTTTAAAATTCCATGAAAGGCAAATTACTTTGGAAACACTTTCATAATGTGGAATCCTGGGATAAATGTGTCTACAGAGACTTCAAATGCCCCCTTAGGAGACTACATTAAATTCATGGGTAAGATCTTAAATAGCAGGCTAGTCATTCCCCCTTCAAATTCTATCTTAGACACAAAAAGCCTAAATAGAAGAATAAGATTATTCTTCCAGAGAGCAAAGCAGTATTTCTGGAAAAGGCCATGCTTTTGGTCGATACTCATCTTAAGTGTAGACTATGTGAAAAAGTCCTCTAAGTGTTACTTTTTAGGTCTTCCCATAGAATTACCTGCATTAGGGATAATGCTGCAGTAAAAGAAATACTTTTCACTTAGATGTGAGAAACTTAAATACTGACAGACTTCATTTGGGCTTGTTTGCAGACCTCCCTAACACTACGCACCAGGAAAAGTTATCAAGGCAAATAAGTGAAGAAAAGTAGCCAAGGACATTAGGAGCAGGACATACACATGGAGAGACCAGACAGTGTGAAGACCTCCTCTGACAACTGCTTAATGTATTAGGAGAATGTGGCTTAGCTTCAGAACTGTGGAATTTCTGAAGTACAACTTTAATACAACTTTCTAAAACTCCGACTCCAACTCAGTAGTTGACCTACTACTGCTTGAAGGGATTATCTGCCACTGAAACAATGGTAACATCTGCCCTTTCCCTCTGCACTCTACTAAACCAACCACATCCTTCTCCCCTCCTTTCCCCTTTTGCCGGCACTGGCAGCTCTCGGTTTTACTGCCAGACTCTTTCAGTGGGTTTTTTCTAGTACTAGCAGCATCACACAGAATTCAAACAAGAAAGAGTAGGGATTGTGCTTTTCCACCCACCCCACCCCCACTGCCCCTCTTAACTGATAATCCTAGGTGGAAAAAAAACCCAAAACTTAAAAATTGCCACTTTAATTTATGGAGCTGAAAATGTCAGTTAAAAGTAATAGAATCAGGAATGGAGAAACATTCACCATCCCTGGCAGTGCTCAAGGCCAGGTTGGACAGGGCTTGGAGCAAGCTGCTCTAGTGGAAGGTGTCCCTGCCTGTGGCAGGGGTTGGAACTGGATGAGCTTTAAGGTCCCTTCCAACACAAACCAGTCTGGGATTCTGTGATTAGAAGTTTGCAGCTTAGTGGCCTCCCCAGTGCTGTAAATGAACAATTGTTCTCACTGTACAGATGCCTCAGTGAAAGCAAGGGATTCGTTTCCATTTTCCTGCAATTCAGGTGGACATTCGAAAACTCTGCACAGAGGGAGAGGGGAGCTCATTTGGTAAGTCTTCTAGGGCTGTGGAAGGGACAGCAAAAACACGCACTGCAGAGTGAGCTTCCCCTCTTCCTCCCTCCCTCCCTATGTACTCGTATCAAAGCATCCCGGAGCTCTCGCCAGCATTAACACCCTTCCCACCTACACTGCTGTTCCATTCAAGTGTTTGTGTGGGCTTGTGCATGGACCCAAAAGCTAACTTGCTGCTCTTTCCTGTGCAGATCCTTCCCTTCTGCTTCTTTAATGAGCAAAACTCAGATCTTCCTGAGAAATTATAACAACTTGGGGGGATGGGGGAAAAGAAGGGAAGACAACAACAAAATGAACTCAACAGCAGTGATTTTTCATGACTGCATACAAAAATGACCTCTGGTTCCAACTAGTGCCATACAGCAGTGTAAATAAAATTCTGGGACTTAAACCTGTTGGGACATTGTACAACAATTCCTGCAAGTCCCCGGCTTTTAATACAGTTTCACAAGCAGAAACGTCACTTAATCCCTTTGGCCTATTACTTTTTAAAGGAATTGCTAAGTATGAAAAGCTTTCCAGCAGTCTGAGGAAGACATTAGACAATTGGCAACCCATGATACAGAACCCAGCACTGCCCAATTCTGTTCCATCCCATTCCGCAAGCGTTACACCATCTCCTGGCACTTTTACCACTCTCATGACTCTGGCGGCAGCAGAGCAGCAATACCCTTCCACACAAACACAATTGGAATGGCAGAGCTCCTTTTAGTGCAGAAACCTGAGCAGACTTTGCAGTTATCACTAGTGCACCTGCCCACAGAAGCTTACACTGACCCTACTCAGTAGTAACTTAAAAGCAAAGCAGCCACCAGTAGCACAGCTACTCCACAAAGACCTCTTTGCTGTGCATTTACAGGCTGACTATAGAAGCATTTAGGACTACAGGGGAACATAACAGACAGAAACATGAATTTCCTAAAGATGCCTCATAGTGCTGTCTCAGATGCAGCTGTCCTTTGTTTAAATGCACAGCATTTGCTTGCTTAAAATTCCTATGCTCTTTTCCCCATGTCCCATCCCATGTGAAGCATCTGGTAGTTTTTTACTTAGTGAAGACCTTAAATATCCAAAGGTTCTTGATTTTAAAGTACCAAAGGCCTGATAAAACTTGCAGCCAGCAGCTGCTGGTAGGAAGCAGCACTCTGGGGACAGAGCATCATGGGGTGCTAGGAGGAAAAGAAACAGCATGACAAAAATCATCCATTTGGTTTGCTGCAGTTTCCAGAGGAGCTGACTGCATGCAGCCACCACCTGCAGCTCCCAGTGGCATCTGGAAAAGCAAGCTACATGGGGAAATAACCACAGCCATTCCCACCTGGTGCTCCGTGCCTGCCACCACATGCACAGAAAAGCTGTGGCCATCAGGAATATGGATCATCCTCCCCTGTTACGAGCTGCAATTAGGACAGGCAGGATCATTTCTCCCTTTACGCAGTGCAGGAATACAAGCAGCTTTTGCTTCCCACAGAATATCCTCATGCTTGGTATATTCAAGCAATGACTTTATCTTGTAATTCAAGAATTCCTCAGAGACTGTTTGATTGTTCTAGAGGAATACAAGTGACTTTAAACTGCCTTTCAGATTAAACAGCATCAGTTCCCCCCAGAGGTTAAGAGGGATATATGTCTGCTTTCCATCACAGAAAGTGACAGCTGTAGCCACTGTTTGTCAGGCTGAACAGAGGAATTCCACAAATAGCATGGAAATAGAAAACTCACCCTTTTTCTAATACTTTCCCACAAATCAAAGTGTCACCATTTTGCTATGCTCCATCTCTAAACATCTCAGCAAATCTGCCTTTTCTGGTTTGTAGAGGCTGGATCAATCAACCTAAGTGGTTTTGATATGTGAATTCTGCTTTACAGATGGATAACCTGTGCCAGAGTACTACAAGGAGACTTCATTGTCTCTTGGAGAAGAGCTGCACAACTCATGCTACAAAGAAATCTCTTTGCTTTCCCAGTGGTTAAGAAAAACTGCGGTATCCATATGGCATGTCCTTCATGGGAGTCTGGAGCAACACAACACCTAGACAGATTCTGAAGGACCAGGGTTGGTTAGGGCTGGGGGTATCCTGTGAGGGGATACATTAACACCCACAAGAACAGCAGCTCCAAGAAGAGCACATAGCCTCTGACACACCACTGGCTGTTATGGTTTTAGCCCTTTCTGCAGCTGCTGGGATTGCCAGTGTCAGAGAATCACAGAGTCATTTAGGCTGGATAACACCTTTAAGATTGAGCCCAGCTGCTCCCCCAGCACTGGCAAGTCCACCACTAAATCACATCCCTTGCCGCATCTACACATCTTCTTAACACCTCCAGAGACAGTGCCTCAACCCCTTCCCTGGGCAGCCTGTTCCAGTGACAACCCTTTCAGTGAAGATTTTTTTGCTAGCATCCAACTTAAACCTCCCCAGCACAACTTGAGACATGTTACAATACACAAAGCAGCAGCAGTGCCGGAGAGAACCAACCAGGCAGCAGTAAATAACACTGATGAACGCTCAGAGGTTCTTACCCATTGAACTTTCCTTGACAATTCGGTGCTGACAGCTGTGCCCCACGCATGCTACAAATGCAAGTGCAGATCAAATCCTAGTTCTTAATGATTTTTACAAAGCCTTTAAGCCAGTAAAGCTCTGCTGGACTTGGGAGTCACAAAATCTATTGGTTCTTACTTGAAACACTTGCAAAATTTGTCAATATTCAGAAAGTCATCATTCAAACCTCCTGCAGCTACAAGGAGTTGGGAAACCAACGTGAGGGAATCAGGATCACCCGGTTCAGCTGCTGGTGGAAGTGACAATGAGAATATAATACTCAGGTGAGAAATCCTAAGTTTGTCTTAAACCACATGGCAAACTCTTATGTATGTGCAGGATTAAGTCCTTGAAAGAAAGAGCATTCTGCTACTTGTGACATTTGGGATTTGTGTGCTTTCCTTTTCCACATATAAAGCGAGTGCTGCCAGCCTTAATAGTAGAAAAGTGCTCTTACTGGAAGCACCGGGTACTTACAGCAGCTCAAAATGATCCTAAATTATTACTTTGGCCCCTTTTCTCCTGTGTAGCATTCTCCAGAGACAAACAGGAGAAGAAACAACCTCAGATGGGCGAAGAAAATTAATTTCTCTTTCATGTGAGCTGTACTGTTTAGACATCCTCCACAGGAGAGGAGGTCTCAGTAAAAATCTCAGTCCTTTTATTCAACAGTGCAACAGCCACATGCAGGTATCCTCAGCTGTTTGCCTGATCTGCTTTACAAACAGCAAACCAAATCCCAATCTTAAACCCTTGCAGACCTGAAGAGATCCCGAGGCACAGCCAGTGGGTAGGAGAAAATTTCTTCCAGTACTGCAGAAAATACACACAACCCAAGTAACCTCAATTTCCAGCCTTAACTGACCATGGAACAGAGCACTACCATTCGCACATCAGAAATGATGCAGAAAATAGCAGTTTTCATTTGGAGCATTTACACAAAACCAAACTATTCCTTAACCAGTGTCTCAAATTCAGTTGCCTAAATATGTTATCAGAGGGCAAGGAGAGACATGCAGGTTTGCTTCACAGTGCGGTGATTCCATGCTATTCAATTCATCCACAACTTCTCAGCTCCACCATTGCCTCCCTCCATAACTGCTATAACCAGGAGATTTAGGTCCATGAAACACATGCCCCATTTCAGTCAAATGATCCCATTCCTGCAATAATGAGGATAGAAAGGACACAGAGAACACTTCCTTACTTTCTCTAATGCCCACCGCTTGCCCAGATTCAGAAGAAAGGATGCTGCAAGCCAGATCTTTGCAACTAGAGCAGCTTGCTCCAAGCCCCTGTGTCCAACCTGGCCTTGAGCACTGCCAGGGATGGGGCAGCCACAGCTTCTCTGGGCACCCTGTGCCAGTGCCTCAGCACCCTCCCAGGGAAGAGCTTCTGCCTAAGAGCTCATCTCAGTCTCCCCTCAGGCAGGTTCAAGCCATTCCCCTTGGCCTGTCCCTACAGGCCCTTGTCCCAAGCCCCTCTCCAGGTTTCTTGTAGGTCCCTTTCTGAAGCATTAGCCCCTTTGTGTCATTACATTCCCACAGCTTAATGACAGCATCTCTCCATGCGCTCCATAAACCAGCAGCTCACTGATGTGAGCCAGCTGGAGCAGAACCAAACAGAGCTGAGCACCAGGTAATTTGGATGTCTCCTTCCTACCTACTACCCTCCTTCATCCTAGAAAAATTTTAGCCAAGACTAACTCCTATTTGGAATGTGGCTCAAGTTGGTTATTTGTTTAAAAATTAATAGGGAAAAGGGACAGAGCAATACTGGTAAAGGTAACTTGTCATGGCAGCGAAGCTTAGGAATCTCAGGCTAAAGCTGCTTTATATTGCTGTCAGCCTTGCCTCAGCAGCAGCAACTAGATTGAAAATGTGAGTGCAGATCACAGGCTATTACCTGTATAGATAAGAACCTGTTCTTCCTTGATGAGAAGTAGGTCACAGAAAAAGAGCAATTTGGCCAGCTAAAAATGTCCATAGAGCCCCTTTAGATCACCCAAAACCTGAAAGGGTACCAACATGCAATGCACAGCTCCTGGCTTGCTCTGCCTGTCCGGTGGGGGGAATGCAATCTCACATCTGTTTGCTGTAAGCACAAAACGGTTCTCATTGCCTTGTGGCTTGAAGTGTATTGAATTTTAAAGCATGAAATTACAAATTATTTCTACATCTTGCACCCAAAATAAAAGTACGCACAGGTCTCAAACTGTCCTTTGTGGCCAACAGTTCTGTTGGAAGGGTTTTAAGCTTCAAAGAGCAGTACGCTTGTGATTCAGGATACTCATCTGCCTAGAATTACGTCTGAAGGCCTGTTTCTTTGCTTCACGTGAACAGGGAGGAAAGAAAAACAGGAAAATTGGGCTGCTCTGTCCCCTGATTCCCTGCAAGCCACTTGTCTTGCTCTCAAGACCTGGGAGAAATTACCTTCTATGTTCATGCTGTCCTGCTTGTAATGAGTAGTTCCCTCTTGTAGAGACATGGCTGATCAGGGTTTCTATTGTAATGCCATAAAAAACCCCTCAAACTCTAAGCCAGTGCATCAACACTGCTTACACTGTTCACACCTTGCAAGCAACCTCAACGCTGTTTTTCCTTTGGCAGTTTGCACTGGGAAAAACAGTTAAACGTGGCTGTTCCCTCTTGCCATTGCCTGCAACTTTGCCCTTTTCCGCTGCTGTTGGTATTTTGGCTTTTTATGGAGACCTTAGGACAGAAGGTAGAAACCTAAAGGATCATTCAGGGTTCATCTCCCTGTACCAAAGAACTTGCATGTCGCACGGATACTAATTAATAGTTATAGTTTTCATGGGTTTTAAATTCTACAACCTTTTCATACCACTGTAATAACTGACCGATGGCATTGCTGACATTCAGTAGGTACAACCACCCAAGGAGGACCCCATCATCTGATGACAGACTAGCAGCAGTCATAGCTACGTGTGCAGGATTTCAGCTCTCTCTTACCCGACATAAATTAAGAAGGTACCACTTTAAGCTGTCCTACACTTCGAATGTTCCTGTTCCTCCCCAGTGACCAGGACTTGTGCTCTTCCTCTTCTCTATTTTTCATGCAATAAAGCTGTTGGATGGAGAAGCTCCTTCTTTGTTCCCATAAACATAATTCAAGCACCATCAGCTGCTTCTTTATGGTTTCTAGTCTACCTGTAGAGGTTAGAACGTATTATTCTTTACAACCTAATGTAGCTCCTCCAGCCTGAGCACTGGCTGGTGCTGCTGCTGTGCCTGGAAGCACCAAGTTCAGTCCCCGCACAGATTACTTAAGTTCCTGTGGCACATGGCACTTTGCATCATGCATTAACATCAGCTATTCGGTATTTGCTCCCTTTCCTAGTAGCTTTTTTTATGCGTAGTGACGTTCTACTTGGAATCTGCTCCAGGGAAGTGAATACTATGGGATGGATTTCTAGACACAAGTATCAGAAGTAGGTCAAAGGCAGGCACCAGCTCTCACCTTCAGCAGGCAATGCTGCTCCTGGAGAGCTGCTGAGACATGCAGCGGGCTCACAGTATTTACACAGTGCTTGCAGTAAAGGTGTCATGGGCAACTTAAAAGTACAAAATATCACTGGTCCCGGGATACGTGCACATAACCCATCCAACAGGTAGTTAAATAGACAGCACTCTGCTTCCCTGCTGTCACTGCTGGCAGAAAAGCTCACTCCACCTATGGGGATACTGACAGCCACATCTCTCAGCCTCCTGCTTACTTGAGCCTCATTAAGCTCTTCAGATGGCATGGTGACACAAGGGAGGGATGGGAGCAAGAGAGCTGTTCGTGTAGCACATGCCTGAAGTAGAATTTTCATGAGAAAACACACTGATTTTTTTCCTGACAGCCACAAAGGCCCACAGGGAACATTTAGCCATTGTAGACACTGCTCCTTTCATCAAAAGTAGGCTTCAGCATGCAGTTTCCTTCTCTGTGCCCAGGATGGCAGAGCACAAGCAAGAGCAAAACCTGCTTCTGGGAGAGCCACAAAAGTCCAAAGGGAAGAATTTGCACAGAGTTCCTGGCAATCTCATCCAGCCAGGTTGGAAAAGCACAGAGGAGGGGGGACAATGTCCCAGTAGCTCAATACTAAGCCTACGCTTTGACTGCTCTATTGTGGCACTGAAAACCTCATGATCAGAATTAATTACAAAGGAAGCAAAAGAGAACAAAAAGATTGTGCCTCCAGCAAAGCTGTCACAGGATGCAGCAGACTAGGTTACTTACTTGCAAACCTGCCTTGCTCCTAGGATGCATTCTGTCAGAGCTAAGAACCTAAGAACAGCAAACATTTCTCTAGAGAGCAAAGGGACTGTGTTGGCAAGTCATGTTCAAGACATCAGGCTGAGACAAAGCAGCTCAGTGAGGCCAGGCTGCTGGGCTACTGTCTCCTAAAGCTTTTAGACAGGTAGAATGAGTGAACAAACAATTTTCTTAATCCTTGATCTCCCATGCCACAAGGTGACCAACTTCTTACTTTTTAAAGGCTGGCTGTGTATTCTAACGCACCCCATTCATCACACCTACAGAGAGGACAAAGCTACAAAGGCACCAAACCTTAACTGAGCAGCCACAACAGGCACATTTGTTGCCCATGACCCAGATTAAAAAGCACAAGAGACCTGCAAACAGGCACTGTCAGTTGTGAGAAAACTTCTCAACCCACGGTCAGAGCAGCGTCGCTCACCACAGAACCAAGGAAATCTGTGCATATTGGCTGACTGCAGGATGCACATTCGCTTTCTGGTATCTGCTGCAAGCAAAGGAAACGTGGACCTCAGGAGGTATTATGAAAGCAGCGAAAAAATGATAGATTTCCTCATTCACGATATCTTTGTGTTTTCAACCACATGGGTGGGCGAAGCAGGTTCTCATGCAACCGTAGCTGTTTCTAAACAAAGTGTGTTTCGTAAACTGGAGGAATCTATTACAAAGCACGGAAAAAATATCTTTACACACAGTCTAATAACATGTTTTGGCAATTAGCTCAGTCCCCATTCAGTGGAGCTATGATTCTACCCTCTTCCCTTCTTTCCTCCCTAGGAACAGAAAAAGCAGCAGTTTTAGAAGTGATTCCTAAACACAATTAGCATTTATTATAAGCTCCCAGGTACAACCTATGCTTATCTCCCAACAGCATGAAGAGAGATCTCTTTGAGGGGTTACGATAGAAGTAGTCATTTCACAGCTGATCTCCACACACTTCTTTAACAATCCTGCCCGTTCCCAGAAAATCCTGTCACCCTGTAATCTGCAGAAAGATTAAAGGTACATAACAGAGCTTTAAAACCCTGCATTTCTTCAGGTCTCTTATGAGTCAGGTTTTCCCTAAACTCACTGTTCATTATTTCTGAGCCAAGAATTGGAATGAAGCTCCTGTAATTCCACTAACATGTCACTTTAACGAGCAGTGATGGGTGCACTTCCTGGCTGCCAGAGGATCAAAGAGCGTACCAGGACCATTACGTGAAGGAAAAGGTGAAATCAGAGCTGAATACCTATGATGTTCTGAAGTAGTTTGAAGCATCCTTCATTTAACCTTAAATTTTCTGCCTCTATTATTTCTGTGCCTTGAGAAAGCACAGAGAACTCTGTGCTCTTAAGAAGGACATTCATCTTTAACCCAAAATCAAAGCCTCAAGTACTCTATAGCTTACTGTACACCCACCCCCAAGAAGTGATATTAAGTGATGCTGCAATAATTACAGAAGGAGAACTTGTTCGCATTTCTTTTTCCTCGTCTTCAGAATGCTGTAACATCTGCCTGAGTCACTGTTTCCTCCCAACTCCCCCTCACCCTCTCACTGTGGTTGTGTGAAGTGGCAGCCAAAACCAGAGGTTGTTGTTGGGTTGGAACATGCAATTTAATTAGGTGCTCCTCTCCTGCAGGATGAGGTGGAGAGATAGAGACAGAAGGCACAAGCTCCTTCTGGAAGGAACCCAAGGAATTAAACAGCAATCAGATCAAACAGTGAGAGAGAAATGTATATTAATGAACCCTGTGCTAGTGCTGGAACAGGAAAGATGCTTCCAATCCCGCACCCTTTCCAAGGCATTCCCTCTCATTCATATTTCATTAAGCCCCTCTGCTCTGTTTTGGAAATCTAACTGGATAATAGTAAGCAAAGGCTATCAGTCACTCCATCCTCCCTTAGAGCTAAATTACTGTCTTATTTTAACCCATAGACACACTGCATAAACAGAAAACAGATCTATACGCTGGTGGCATTCTAGTGTTTGGGATTTGTTCTTTCGAGAGCAAATAAGGTCCATTTTCCACCTGTAGGAGGAAAGTTCCCCCAAAATTCATTGCTCAGTGATGTCTCATCCCTCAGACAAATACTTTGCAGCTTAGCAGAAAGTTCCTTATTCTGGGCAAGTTCAGCTCCGGAAAGATGAGAGGAGAGCGACCCTGATTACATGGCCTGTTACATCCCTGCTAGCTATATTTCTTGTACAAGCACACTCATGTTTGTCATTTTTGCAGGTTCTTACCTCTGTTCTAAGATTAATCGTACAGAAATATTTCTAGCCCAGATGACAGAACCATGATCAGTGCTTGGATAACTGCAGTGATAGGATCACCACTTGCTGGAAAAGTAATATAAGCCATCAGTGACTGTTCCAAAAGGCTTGACAATAACTATATTAGGAGCCATTTTTTTGATACAGAAGGAGAAAGGCAACCAAAGGGTTGGAATAAATGAGCTTTAAGGTCCCCTTCCAACCCAAACCAGTCTGTGATTTAGCTTTAACTTGACTAAATGAAGTAGAAGTGATTGACACTATGAAAACTGAATCTATTTTGAATGATAGCAACTATGAAGCGGTATTTCCAGCTCATGGAAGAACAGCAAGAACAACGGACCTCTGAAAAAGCAGATTTCAGAGGTTTCAAGTGACTGGCAGGTAAGGTACCACATGAAACCACACAAAATGCAGCAGCAGTTCTAGAAACCTTGCAGTTCTACAAAGCAAACTTTTATAGCACAGAGAATGGATGGAATTGAGAAACAAAGACCTGAATCACAGATTCTTCAATGAGCTCACACGCAAGCCTGAAGAAGGTGGTGAAACTGGACCCTATTATTTAAGTGAGCTCAAAAATACAGTAGGAGCAGGAGAAGACCAAAATCAAAGGCCAGTGGTACAGAAATAACTAAAGGCTATAAAAGCTGTCATGAAATCACTGCACTGCAGTAAAAAGGTAACACTACAGAAGCTGGTAAGAAAACTGTATTATGATAACTAGTAAAACGGAGAGAGGGAGGGGGGAGAGAATAGTTGAACACAGATGTCTATAACTTGGCTGGACCTGATAAAATTTTCAGAACTGGTGGGTTTATAGTTTTCTCTTTGAATAAAACATAGAGGACTGAGGAGAATCTAAAAAATGCACAAAGGTGAATGTAGTACCTACCAAAAAAACAGAGAAAAAAGTTAGTTATAGGCCAGCTGACTTAAATTAAAATTCCTCCTCAAAGCAATAGCACACAGTAGACAAACCACCTGTATGTATTTGGGTGATAAGGAAACAACAGCCAACACAGACTCCTCAAGACATAACAGGCTGTTGGATAAAGGCGCAACAGAAACCAGATACCCAGAGGCCAGTGAGGTCAAGGGAGGGGATCCTGCCCCTCTGCTGTGCTCTGGGGAGAACCCCCTCCAGCCCTGATCCAGCTCTGGGGCAGCAGCACAAGAGGGACGTGGAGCTGCTGGAGTGAGGCCAGAGGAGGGCATGGAGATGCTGCGAGGGCTGGAGCAGCTCTGCTCTGGAGCCAGGCTGAGAGAGCTGGGCTGGGGCAGCCTGGAGAAGAGAAGGCTCCTGAAGGGGAGACCTGAGAGCAGCTCCAGTGCCTAAAGGGGCTGCAGGAAAGCTGGAGAGGGGCTTGGGACAAGGGCCTGTAGGGACAGGCCAAGGGGAATGGCTTGAACCTGCCTGAGGGGAGACTGAGATGAGCTCTTAGGCAGAAGCTCTTCCCTGTGAGGGTGCTGAGGCGCTGGCACAGGGTGCCCAGAGAAGCTGTGGCTGCCCCATCCCTGGCAGTGCTCAAGGCCAGGTTGGACACAGGGGCTTGGAGCAAGCTGCTCCAGTGGAAGGGGTCCCTGCCCGTGGCAGGGGGCTGGAACTGGTTGAGCTTTAAGGTCCAAACCAAACCATTCTGTAATTCTATGGCGATACGCTTTTGACACTGTCTCATCAGACAGATTTCTAAACCCTGTTTCTGAAACTTGTTTGTTTCAGAGATGCTTTTATTTTCCTTTTCTCCATGTTGTAAATACAGTGGTTTCCCAACACGATTCAGAAATTTCTAATGAGACATCAAAACAAAGCAAACTGGCCCAGCAAAATGCTGAAATCTTTGGGAGCATTTGGAAGAACTTTCATAGCTAACCATGGAGGACCACTACGAAGGGTAGATGCTTCCATATCTCTTGTTAAGAGTCAAGCAATTGGACCGGTTTCTCTGGGAAGGCTGGAATGCCACTGGATCTCCTGCACTGGACTTTGTTTCTCTCAGAGACAAAATGCCATGCTTAATTTTCTCATCACTTGAACATGGTTTATAATTGCTAATAAGTACCATCATTAGTGCCTCTCTCTACAGATGGCTGAATGAGACAACAAGTGATTACATGATTAGTTCAAGGTGTTGTCAGCAAAACCAAGCACTGAATCCTTCTGCCACTCTGAGCCCTCAGACTGGGTTAATTCTTGGGACTCTAATCTCTGCAGGGTACAGGGAGCAAAAGAATATGTCTTTACATTTGTGACTGGAAGAGGAGCATAAGTGGCTGGCACAGTACCTGAATCCATCTCTTATCTACTCAGTAGGGAGAATTCGTAGGCCCTACTGATTTGTTCAACTAGCACATAGACTTAGCTGAAAAGCTTGCTTCAGACAAGTGCCACATCTAACCCCTCAGTTCTCATACTTGTCTCAATGGCACAGGCAGAGTGAGAACATCCAGAAGGATCATCATCAAATCATCTCTGCTTGAAAGAGCCGAGCTCCCAGCGCCGCAGTTGCTACCCTGCCACTTCACCCCAAGGAGCCCTCCAGGTCTGGCAGAAATAGGCACTGCTTTGACACCACGGTGAAGAGATGCGCTGCTTTAAAGCATCATTTGTGGTTGGATACTTTCCTGAGCGTGAACCAGAGAACACACACTACTCAAACCAGCAAGCACACAGAGATAAAAGTATCCCACCAGGGGTTGAAAAAAAAGACCCCACTTACATTTGCTTGTAAAGCACATTTACAGTTTGGTGGTTTGAGACCTTTAAGATTTTGCTGCTTCTGTCAACCAGACATGAACACAGAACACTCACACTTAAGCCGCTACCAAGCAACTTAAAGATCCAGTTTTGTTTCCTGTCTCCCAACATTGGACTCTGCCTCCAGAACATGCCCAGGAGCACAAATAGATGCGTCCCAAATTCACCAGTTCAGGATTAGATGGTTCAGAGCATTTTCATTCCTGCCACAGCATGGCAGCCTTGTATCCCATGACACTTCTGGGCCAAGTCTGAAAAGAACTGGGTACACATTAAGAATTTGAGTACATTGCTAAGAACCAATATTGATTTCACTTGTTTCTTACAAAACCACATTTGACTGGATAGTGTACAGGAGGAGGCAAATCTGTGCTGCTGTCAAGTAGCCTGCATATTACACTAAACTAAAGCCTGCGTATAAACACTAGTTCATACTTTACAGTTCACACCTTCATATTACTGAATGTAGTGCTGTGAGGAAAACAATACATTTTTAATCTCTGGTTGGTTTATTTTACCTTCTTTCCTGAGCAAGAAAACAGAATACCATTTTGTACCGAACCAGCTTGAGTGACTGTTTTACGCTTTATTCATCGCTTTCAGCGAAACAGAGACACACTTAGCCAGCCAACCTCTCTCCCCTAATTCCCCTCATTCAGCAACATGTCCAGCAGTAAGGAAATCATGGGAGAAGAATAGTACAATCACAGCATAAATGCAATATAATTCCTTACCAATCATTATTGGTGGGTTGTGGCAATGTGGAACCATTCCCTACACAAAGATTAGAAAACCCCTAAGTCCTTTTGCAGTACAAGTTCACAGACCTGATTTTACAGTCTAACAAACATTCCCTTTTGGCAGACACCTGGGAAAAGCAGCCATCAGGACACAGCTCTGATGCTGAGGCCACCATGGAGATGGGAAAGGGAATCCAACCTGACAGCACATCTCCCCATTGTCAGCCCAGAGCTGCCAAGCTGCTACACACATCCAAGCACTAACAGAGTCATGCTCATGGAAAGCTTTCCCTCTCCCCTTGGTACAGCCATCACAGCAAGACGTCTCACTGACTGCCTACAGAGACAGGATTAAGTTTGTGTTTATGTTCCTCTCTTAACAGAGGATATATAAAACCTGAATAGCACAGTTCTGACTTTACCTCTCCAGACTGGTTATTCCGGTGGCAATTCATGGATCTAAATTATTAAGCCTTACTTTTTAAACTCCTTAGCTTCCAAAGCTAATGTGTGCTGAGTATTGCTGCAGCTTATGAGAAACGATGTGGATCAATGAATCCGGAGGACATAAGAGAATGAAGCAACTGAGCTTGCAATAATAGTGACTCACACTTAATGGGAACGAAACCCTACCCTCCTGAAAACCCCCTTCCATGGCAGACGGTTGGAACTAGATGATCTACATATAAGGTCCCTTCCAATGCAAAACAGTCTGGGATTCTATGATTCTATAAAATACCACAACCCCATGTTGTATATGAGAGACAAGTCATGGCTGTCTGAGCCCTTCTGTACACTTAACTTCAACTCTGAAACTGGAGTCCTGGTAACTCCATTTCAATTTTCAGCCTAAATCCTTAACAGACAACACTGGAATGGTAGCCGCCCTGACCCATGGGATACAAATGCAGAGCATCACTGGCAGGGAGCACCCCACAGACTCATGGACAAATCCTCCTCTGAAGGCTATAGCTGCAGCATCCCTAGCAAAACTAAAAGCCTTGGCCAACACCTGTTTCCCGGGATTTGCTGTGGGAGAGTTTGCCAGCCTGCAAAAATCCCTGGTTGCCATAGAAACAGAAATACCGTAGTAAAGTGAAGGAAAGAAATATTCAATTGTCAGCACAGAAAGATTGATTGTTTAGGTTTCCCCCCACATGTGTAAAACCAACACAGGGCTTTGTGTTATTTACTCCCAACCTAAATTCCTTCCCGCTGGTTTCATCTGATATTTATGAGGGCTGTGATCTCATAACCTTCTTCCTTTTCACAACAACAGCCTCCCTTTGCTGCAGGAACAATAAGCCAAAGTACACCGAGAAGGGGGAGGGAGCCCTGCGCTGCGTACGTCTCCATAAAAATTATCGTGTAGGCAAAGCACTGAGGAAAAAGGGGAGGAAAAGGATAAAATGCCACAATTATTTTTTTTGAAGTTCCCTTTGGGAAGCGCTCCCGGAATACCAATGGCTGCCACGCAAGTCTTTGCTATGCAAGTGGCATAACCATCCCGAACCTTTCAGAAAGCAGCTACGCCAAACACAACGGCTCATCCGATGCATTACTCCCATGGGTTGTAAATCACTTGTGCTCCCTGTTAATGAACAGCCTGAACAACTTTATGACCAATTAATTGGTGTACTTAGGTAAACTGACGTTACAACATACGGGATTAAAACAACAGAGCACCTTGCCCAGTACCCGGCCCCCAACAGGAGTTGGCTATTGAGGAAGGTGTAACCACCAGCAAGAGATCATTATGTGCAGTAACAAGGCTCATGGGAAGGAAGGCAGTGCCTAACCCCAGGCAGTGAATGGTTGGCTGATGTCCTAAAGCAGGCAGCTTCATATCTCATCCCCAACTTCATCCTACATAATTTAACTGTGGATTTTCAAGTAAATGTCTAATCTTTTGCCAAGCCTACTAAGTTATTTTCCCCAAAATGCCTCAAGACAGAATAGCACAAGTGAAATATGTGCTCTGTTTTTATCGGTTTTAATATGCTACCTTCCAAATTTCTTGGATGTCCCTTTTTCCCCTGCATGACAAGAATAACAAATAGCTGATAATGAAGAACTGCACAGATGTTGCATTCTCTCCAATGGATTTTTAAGCATTATAAGCAAGATACACAAAAAATAAACTCTACTGATTTTTGTTTTCATTCTGGAGTAGTTAATCAATGGAATGCAGAGTGAGAAAAGCACAGAACAAATCAGTTTGGGAGGGAGAACTAGGGTAGAGACAAAGTTTAGCGAAACACAGGGAGCAAAGTGAGGTAGGCAGGGAAACCAGTATGAAGGATGCTGTGATGCTGAAGAGAACAAAAAGTGGCAGGACACTTCTGGATCATAAAGTGACATCAAGAAAAGCTCTTCTGGGAACAAGACCCAAAGCTGATGAATAGCAGAACAGACAGTAAGAGTGAATAAACACAAATATCATAATCTGTGGTACAGAGCTGGAAATCTTCTGCTTAGTTATGAAGACAGTGTTACAAGAAGAGATCAGAGTGCTAAGATCTTTTAATTGTTCTCTTGAAAAAGCCCAATAGCACTACCATCCATGGCAAAAAATAATCCTTGGCTTTTTTCTCCACATTTAGGTAATAGCAAGCAACAAGCTTAGAGTGAATGACCAAGGCAAATTACTGTCCATTGGATGTCTCCACACATACCCTTCTTTGCTGTACTTCTGCACTTCCACCCCAACCTCATTCAGTGATCTGCCCCACTCTGAAGCTTCCTAATTATGTTCATATACACTTAGTTTGCTTCACTGTAACCAGAAAAAAGAAAAGCATGTACCTGGCTCCTAAAACCTTAAATGACACTCTGCACTCATCACAGGGTGAGTAGCTCCCGTTGCTCTCTCCCATCTTCCAAACAGTTATTGCACACAGAGGGAAAATGGAAGAACATCCTACACACTTAAGCAGACCCTTAGCTTAGGGTTAAAGCTCACTTCCTTGATGAAGCTGCTTCAAAGTCATTGTAAAGGATTAGGAGGCAGTTTGAGCTAGGCTTTAGCAGGAACAGCACACAGTGGGAAAGGACTAGCCAGAAATTCAGCTGAGAAAGATCGAGAAAGGGAGATATTCCTGAAAAGAAGAACACAACTAAAGCTCCTGTAGCTTCTATTTCATTTACAGGAAGAATTCAGAGATGGACCAGAGGTAGTGCCCTCAGGAAAACGCCTTTTCTTGCAAAGCCAAAGGGCAATCTCTGTTGCTGCAGAGCTTTATGGACTAGCCAGAATTTCTTGCACCTGCAGAAGCCTCCGCTGGTTTTTGTTTCCAGTATGTTCACTCCTATGAACATAAGGAAAGACGTAGTGCCCAAAGCCTATGCCATTGCGACAGCAGAGAACAGCAGAGCATTCCCAGCAGAGCCTGCCATCAATAGTTTTACTTTTAATTAAAAGAGTAAAAGGTGAGAAATTAGGAAGTGACACTGCTTTACATTTACAAACCAGTGCTGTGACACAAAAATAGGAAAGCAGCACTTGCTGTAGCTGCACACATTTTTGATTACGGCTTCAGACTTGGCACACGCGATGTTTTTATCTTCCTTTCCCTTATAAATAGGATTGATAGGTTTTCAAGGCATTTAAAATTGCTAGAAAGCACACAGACAACTTTAAAATCAACACTGCAAAGCCAAGCAGCTTCTTTATACAAATGTTACCCGAGATAACCCCCAAAAATATATTACGTATAAAAAAATCTGCTGTAGACAAGCACAAATCACACATTTCCAGAAAGACAAGTTTAAAGAAATAAACCCAATGAAAATTCAGTGAATTACATCACACAATCATTTAGACCTGATACAAAACTTATTGACATCAACAACAGCATTTGCAACAGACTTCCAGACAGGATGCCCAGTATCCCTTTGGATGGGATTTGGTTTCAGGAAATCTAAGCAGAGGTCAATAACTTTTCAAGCACTAGCATCATCTCGGTACAGATTTTCCTTACAGCTTTTAACAAGTCATTTTGCAACCCAATCACCCCCGTCTATAACATCGGAAGAGTTTTTTTGTGCTTTCCTGAAGCAACACAAAGTGGTTTGGCAGGGATTGACTTGCAGCATGTGCAAGGCACTTAAAATATGAATGTATATAAATGAAATCATTTGTAAAAGACCAGCCCCATACAATTCCGCACAGAACCTGCTCTCTGGTCCTGTACATTCAGCCTCTTTCAACTCAGTGCTGCTGGTTTATTTATGCACTGTGGCTTCCTCAAGTTTTGTAAAATTCACAGATTTAATCTCATTTTAGTTTGAGAAACTGGTTTCTACAAATTAAAGTCTGCAATGCTCCAGGGGTTAGGCAAAAAAGAAGCATTTTGTCTGCTAAAAAGGAAAACTAGAGATACCTCCTGGGAACAGCTAAAATTGCTTTGTTCCTCTGCTAACACCCTGGGACACAGCAGTGGAAGCAGACGTATATGTGAGGGCACAATGCAATGCAATCCATGGGGATGGCCTCGAGCTCTGGAATTTGCTTTCCTGGATTCTTGTTCACCTGACAGCACACTGGCAGGCAGAGCCCTGATGCTCCATCTGCTTGAAGGGGGCAGGAGAGAGAGTGTGCAGAGAGGGAAAAGTCCTTCCCCAACTGCTGATGGCCACGAGCTGGATAATGCAGACAGAAGACATGCGTAATTTAAACACGTAGAGATGTAATGGTAGAAGAGCAGCATCCTTTCACTGAACAGCAAAGATTTTAGAGGTAAAGCTTATCCAGAAGAAGCTATTGCATGCATTCTGTATTCTTGGTGAGGCACATAAATCCCAAGGTTAAAAAGGGAAGATTCACAAAGGAACTTCAGGTAGACTCCACTAAAATAATCAAGGATTTAACTCAACCCCTTCTGTTTCTCCTGTGTTACATGTTCTGTAAGGCAGAGAAGAAATAGCAACTTTCCTGAAATTCATGCATGTATATTATGCTTAAATGAAAATGGAGAAGTTATCGTCCACTTCCAGAGTTCTACAGAAATTGCTAATTCCCTTTTTTCTGAGACTGCTCCCAAGTGAAGGGAGAGAAACCCCTGCCACTCGGTGTTAATGGAGGGCTGTGCAGACTTTTGCCTGAAGGAAGAGCTTTTAAACAGCAAAATCAGAATTCAGCAGAAAAAGTATCCCCCTTTACCTCAATTAGGAGATGAAAGGGGCCCCCTCGGGTCCCTGGAAACCTGAAAGGACAGGGCAGCGCGAGCAGCAGGGGTAAGAAAGTTTTATGGTTTTACTTTGAATGCTGCAGCTGCCGTCAGTGAGACGTTTTCAGTTTGCCAGACCTCAAATATAATCACGGGCATGGTTTTTTGCTCTGTAACATCAGTATAAACCCAGAGCCACTCCACTGATACTGACTACCTTGAGCACACATTCATGCCTGTATGGAAAGAGGAGCATCAGCAGCTGTGGGTTCATCACCAGCCCTCATCGGTGTTTCCAGTAGCACATAAAGTACTGTGATTAACATCTGTCACTCCAGCTTTGATATTTCATCTTCTCCTTGGAGTGCCTTATGTGCAAGACAGTGTTTTGCTTCTGTATAAGTTACAGTGAAGAACCAGAGACCTGAAGAAGGTGAGCAATGCATACTTTAATGTGCAACCATTAAAGTAAAAGTTTATACGGCTCATTGTATACGGCTCATTGCTCAAATTAATTGGAACTCAGCACTGGAGCGTCAACCAAGAAGAGCCCCACACTGGCTCAGGGTGGAGGATGTTTGTGCTGAGGTTTACACATCTGCAGCTAATGCCCAGCACTCAAGCAAGGGGATAAAAACCCAAAAGTAATGGTAACTATAAATAGGATGGATCTTTCAGAGAAGCACACAGCATCTACCGAGTTTTAAACTCTCAGAATATCTAATTCAAGGGATCTGTAAAAAAAGGATGACAGGAACAGCTGAGTCAAGAAATAGGTAATTGTAAGTCAAAAGCAAAATGTAAGAGAATTGACACAGGAGTTGCAGATGTGTATAACCTCACTGGAGAAAGAATAGTGAGGGGAAAAACACCACCACAGTTCTTGTCTAGTCAGTGGTGACAATAGAGCTTATATTGTCTTTTGTGTATAACTAAAAGGCCAGGACAAACTCTCTATTCCCCACTCCACTTAACTATTTTTGCTATCCATCCAAGCCTCCTGTGTGTTCTTTGATACGGAGAGAAGGAAGACAATGACAACTTCCATAGGTGACATTTTATTCATTAATGTTTCCCCACATCCACATTCCCTTTGTCAGACTCTTATCACTGTAACACAAAAGGCACGGCAGAACTCCCCTGCAGTTCTTTTCTCTCCACATTGAATCAGTGCCACACTACCACACTTTGTTTTTCTCCCCTGGACTGCCTCATGAACAGTGCTTTTCTGTCATAGGTGCCCTGTCTGCTACTTAAGTCTGAAGGAAATCCTAAGTGCTAACAGTCTCCAGAAACATAAGCAGAATACTTAGAGAAGAATCGTTTTCTCCTTCTAAGCTGACTGCCTGACCCCAGCGCTGTGTCAGCAGACACAGGGGAATCCTGTGTAACTTGGATTACATAGATCTGCTCTGAGCATCTCTGCTTCTGGATACCTCCAAAGGCCTATGCCTGGAACCCAAATTCTTTCAAATCACACAGCGAAGCAAACAAACTCAAACTAAAATTACCAATAGGCAGAGCACATGCTGAGAAACAAAAGAAAAATCACAGTCCAGGTTCCGGGCTTCACAAACTATGTATGAAATATAAGGCAGTAGCTTCATTCATATGACAAAGCTCTCAGCTGATGCTCCACACACCAAATAAGATGAAAGCATTTACTGAATGACTGCAGCCTTTGCCATGCTGAGCTGTTAGTGCCTCCAGCCAGCATAGGAGGAAGAGCCTTAGTGCCACACGCAGATGAAATGCCTTGTCTTTCTGAAGCTGAAATTTAAAATCTTGACCTGTTTGAGTTACATTGAGCTTTTCAAAAGGGATAATAGGAATTATGTTTAAAAAGTCCTCCTACTTTAGACAGACATTAATAATTCCTTTTGAGCCCATTTTAGATACAGCAAGCTTTAAAGAAAAGCCATGAGTTCATTTTCACCTTTAATACCCTTATCTGTGCACTGAAATCAGGGAGTCAGGCAACTTGTTCCCCAACATGCATTCATATTCAACAGCAAATCTACTTTTGCAAGAAGGTGCTATGCAGTTTTTACTCCTAATTACAGAATATTCCATTTTTAACCTTGAATCTTGTTGCAAATTCCACTGCAGAGTTTGCAAATTAACTTTTTCCTCCTTTGTTGTGTTATTGGAGTTCAGGAAGAGAGGTATTTGCAACTTAAGTGTCAGATCTGTTGGGTGTCCGCAAGTAGAGCAAATGCTTCTCTCTGGGTAGTCCATTTAAAAGTGAGCAGATTAATTTGTCAAAGCAATAGTGAAGGGGGGGGGAGTATTCGCTCAAAACTATCTTTCAGCTCCCATGGATATGACCCAGCAAGAAAATCTCCAATTTAGTATTGCCCCAAAGATACAGGAAGAATTAAAATTCCCATTACAAGAGGCCTAGACTTTATTGTTCCTATTTTATCTCAGACTGCGAAACGGTGATGTGGTTAGTCAAAGTACTTCTAAATGCTTACATTATTATTCAAGCTTCAATTTAAAAACAGAGTCATTTAGTAGATCTTCTGCTTTAGGCAAAATAAACTGAAAAAATCTGTTAGGATTTTGGTTGGGCAAAGGATGAAAAAAGGCAAATAAAGAACAACCGTATAAAGTAGCTGAAGCCAGAAACTCTTGATCTAATGTAGTTCAGCAGCTACTGAACTAAGTTTACTGTACTCCTCAACATAGTGTGGTATGAAGTTGGTTCATACAGATTTGATGTTTCAGTTTCTCAAAAAGGCAGAAAGTCTCCTGCATTTATGGCAACAAGAATTATTATTATTATCTACATTATAATTTCTATTAGTTGTAGAAAACTTGATATCATCATCCATAAGCCACTCTTCAACATCCTTCCCAATTAGGACAGCAATTTTCTCTCAATTGATAAATCAACATAAGTTTAATGCCACCAGACATCTCAGCATTATGGAAAGACTTTATCAGTCACTTCGTCTTACATTGGCCTTTCACTACTTAGAGATATCCAGAAAATAATGGAAGAAACACAGTGAAAACTAAAGACTATTTCTGACTTCCTAATAAAAGGAAGAAGTAGATTTTGCTCTCAAAGCAAACATACAGCACATCCCCAGGAGGATACCTGGATTTTGGTAATTAGCAGAACAGTCCATCACATGCCCAAGACACATAAGAAATGCAGTGGTTTATTGTGATGAGGTAGGTCCCATAATACAAGATGTGCCTGATCCCGTGACTGTTGATACCACCTAATGAAGATGAAAGTTTGATCTCAGCATCCTGAAAACAAGCCACTTAAAATGACAGCTTAAGTCTCCTCTAATCTTAGAGCTGAGATTTCAATAGCATTAAAAATTTAAAGAAATCAAGTATTTCATTTCCTTACATTTTATGTTGGGAAGCAAAGGTGAGGCAGAAGACCAAGGACACTGGGAGGATGAATTTCGTTACCACAGTCATCATCCAGCCATGCCTCCATTGTTTTCCTGCTCTTTTCTGCTTCCAGCAGATTAAACAAGTCCTAGAATGGGCTGATCCTCACAGTGTCTTCAGGACAGGTGGTGAGGATACACCCCAGGAATGCCATACAGAACATAAATTCCCCCAAACTGAGATAACGTGCTATCTCTAGAGCTGTCATACTTCTTAAGTACTCAGACAAAACCAAGGAGCATATACCCCTGAGTAGACCCAGAAGGAAGGCACTGACAAACAGGACACCTCTACAACAGCAAAGGAATGAACCAGGCAATTAATCAGAGAAAGATATGTGTAGTGCAGAATGACGTGGCTAATTAAGCTGCTTTTCAATAACTTGTACAAATACCCACCTTAATTTGGCACAAGGAATTAAAAAAATCACTGTGGTGACAGCTTGGTGTTTGAGTCTCACTGCAATCTGAAGGAGGCAAATATTTGCCCTATCCAAGGAGATAAGGCACAGTGATATGTAATAAAGGACTTAATAGCGTGAAGTATCTACAGAATAGCAGACAGAAATTACTTACTTGGCAGACCAGAGTGAACATCATTAAGAATAGGCTTCAGGTCAAGCCTAGTGGGGCAGTGGTTGAAAAGACAACTGTCTGATGCTGAGGTTGCTGGGAAAAGGCAGGAAATTAAAAAGGGGAGATGCTGTGTCAACATTTACCATTATTTTTAATACATAATTTAGATTATGGATTCCAATAAAACCAGCAGCAGATGAGCAAAGAACACTCATGCGAACTCAGCTCAACTTCTTTGTTGATAATGCAATATACATGAGGAGAAGAGAGCTCAGTGCATCGAGGCAAACCAAGACATGAGACAAGATTTCAGGTTACACAAGTACCAACAGCTCAGTCCCCAGACCTTGGATTCCAAGAGTGCGAAGTACACAAATGCTGCCAGTCCAAGGGAAATCTTTTCCCACAGCTGTGATCCTTGGAAGGGACATAGTACATTAGAGAGCTCCTAAAGTCTCCAGGTGAGCTGTTGAGTGCTCTGCTTGCATAAGGATGGATTCTCTCCCTTGAAGGCACATGAAAGCCAGTACCTACCTTCCGTATTTTCCTGGTTAGTTTTTGCAAATGAGCACCTTGGGAAAACATCATAAAATGTCAATATTTAAAATGTTGGAAGCTCTGTCTGCTCAGTACAGGGAAACTATACCCCAAGGACAACATCCTGCTTTGTTAGAGCAGCACAGATCCAGATGTCTTCATTCATTTTTTCTTAAAGCAGTGACTCTACATCTGTGCTAACACGTTTCAGAACAGGATTTGGCTCCAGTGCATGCCATCAGCAGTGATCCTCTCCAGCAGTATTATAATGCCCATAATACTTAGAAGGCTTTTTTTCCTGCTAAAACAAGACACCAGCTGCATATCCCATCTCCCTTGTGCCTATAGTTCTCAAAGCCACAAAACTAATGCCATAGAATCATAGAATCAACCAGGCTGGAAAAGACCCTTAAGATCATCAGATTCAATCTTTTCCCCAGCACTGTCAAGGCCACCAATAAACCACATCCCTCAGTGTCACATCTACACATCTTTTAAATCCCTCTAGGGATGGTGACTCCAGCACTGCCCTGGGCAGTCTGTTCCAATGCCTGAGCGCCTTTTGGGGAAGAAATTATTACTAACATCGAGTTTAAACATAGTCTGGTGGCATTGAGGCCATTGCCTCTCCTCCTATCCGTTGTTACTTGGGGATCTTTTACATCCTTTTCACATTGCAGGGCCACAGCCTCAGCTGATGCAATCGGACAAACTCAACCAAGCACACCTCTGTGGGACTGCAGCTCATGGGCTTGGGTCAGCAACTGCCACTTTCATAGCATGTTTTCACAGTTTTAGTCGCTATTTCATTAGAAGAAATTCTGTCTGGTTCCCAAAATACTTTCATCTGTTTTTTATAGTGTTGCAAAACTTGAGGTTTTAATGCTTTGGGAGAGAACGATGTAAAGACAGCACTAAATGTGTTGCAGAGGCTGTAATGAATCTATTTCCTTCCCCATCCTCCTCTCAGTAACTCCCTTTCCTGCCCCGATGCCTCCAGCAGAGCCAGCGTCCAGGGTTAGTCTGGAGCTCTGGACTGGCCAGGCAGCAGCCACTGAATACAGAACTGCTCAACACTGCATTTTCTTGCAGCTACCCCACAAACGTCAGTCTCTCTCTCCTCCCAGCTACCAATGTACAGCTCTTGAGCCAACAAGAAAAGGCTCCCACTCTTCCACCGTGGCTGAATTTAAAATTACTTCCAACTTGTTCACTTGGCTAGTGTATCTACAACTTGTCAATGGAACACAAGAGCACACACAAAAAGGAAAGTGTTGAGAAAACCAAACACAAGGGTTTGTCATCTTACTCATTCTTTTCTACGTATACAAACATATTACTTCACTTGATGCCCCAAACTTCCTAACAAAACGGTTAAAGAATGATCTGAGCAGGAGTTCATAGAAAAGAGAATTCTGCCCAAGCCATTTGATCCATCTTCAACTGGTATCATGTTGCCATTGACAAAAAATATCTATTTCTATGATGAGTTGAGAAGAAAGTCAGCCAGTGAGTTAACGTGTCAGGCACAGGGCAGCAGCGAGGCAGAGAATATAAACACTGCGCAGTTACAGACATACTGTCCTCCCCAGTGAAGAGATCTTTTGTTAAAGAAAGTATGAGAATTCCCTCACAATTGGTTTTCTGTCCTTCTGCCAGTGCAAGTTTAAACCTTATTGTACAGTTAAACTGTCTAACACTATACAGGTTTGTCCAACAAGTGAAAACATATCTGATATAGCAAGCAATGACATAGTGAATCAGTACAAGCACCCAGGAGTTTTCATTATAGTTTTACAATTGACCACAAACCTGAAGTAATAAGTATTGACAGTTAAAAGCATCTGTACAAAAGAGAGAAAATTCTCTAGAAGGCACAAATATTTGCCCAGTTCACAGTAAAGGTACCAATTGCAGAGAATTCTTGCACAGCACCCCATGGCATCATTTGCTGAAGGCATTTCATCGCAGAACAGCATTTACTTGATAACAGGAGAATCTTGACTTATTGACAGCAACCCAGTGCCTCTGTCTTCACATCCCTCCCTCCAAGATCACACAAAAGCAGCACCAGTTCATAATATCCTTCTGTGTATCATCTCTAGCCATTTGCTCTCTCACCTTGTATTTATGCTCTGAACACTATGGGGTACACATCCTCTTTATTTCCTGCTTGTATTGCACACAGCAAAGTTTACTTTTATGAGTTGCCACAACACAGAGCAGGCAGAAACCCACAGAGGGATGCTCACCCGGATTCATAATCCTGGCATTAGAGGACAGCTGTCTTGTTTATTAAGGAGCAGGAAGTTACCAAAGGGCTGAGTAAAAGCCTTATGGTTGATTTCTGGAACAGAAGTGAGCCTGAGTTATTAACTATGTATTTGTCAATGAAAGAACAAAACTCTTGTCAGGCACAGGCTTAGCTCACAGGATGCCCATACCCCCATGTGAAAGTACCCACATTTGTCAATCAATAGCGGTGTAGCTGCCTGAAAAACATGCCTGGCCCTTACATACTCTCTTCTATCGATGGATACACACCAGTTTCATAAAGCTGTCAGATGTGCCTTTGGGGTCAAATCTCATTAAGTGCTTGCATTCAATGCAGTTTCACAGAGTATAAAATAATCCACTTCAGGAGCCTGACTTAACATATATGGGCTGGCAGCTGCAATCTGAGGCCTCTGTGTTGAAACATAGCAAAGGACATAAATTACACAATTTTTGTTCTTGAGCAGTAGCTGAGTTCACCAAAATATACCTTCTGGTTTATTGTAAAGTCTGCTGAAGCTCTACACTTACCCAGAATGAAAAGAAATAAAAAATAGAAAAATCAGACAGAAATACAAACTGGATATTAGTTTAGGTTGGAGCTGAGGATCAATTCCTTCCCCAGAGAGTGCTCAGGCATTGGAACAGGCTGCCCAAGGCAGGGCTGCAGGCACCGGCCCTGCAAGTGTTCGCACACCGTGTAGCCAAGGCCCTCAGTGCCCTGTGTTAGTGGTGGCCATGGCAGTGCTGGGGTAAGGGTTGGACTGGATGAGCTGAAAGGGCTTTCCAATGTATTTGATTCTATGATTCAGGAAAGTGCTAGCAAGCCCCACTACTCAGCTCTTAAAAAGTTCCGACAGATTAATCCAGTAACTAATGTGAGGAATCACTTCAACCTTCCTCGACACTGAAGTAAAAAGACTAAGTTGGTTACAGTTAACAAAGAGTTACTGGTTTTCATCCCAACCATGCAGGAAGCTTATAGGTGCAGAACCAACATCAGAGCTCATTGCTTCCTCCACCAACAAAAGTTACAGCATGGCACTGGAAAAGGAGCAAGTAGAGAAAAACAGATTTCCAATAGAAGAAATACCGTCCTCAAAGACAGCTCTTTTGAGCTAAACTGACTGAAATCAGCAAAGAAAGAAGGCAAAACAGAGCTGGCAGAAGTAGACTTCTGAAGAGGCAATAAGAACAGCACATAAATTTGCTGCTCAGCTGTAATAGTGCTTTTTGTAAGTGCTTGACTTTGCAGACTTAATGTGCTGTGAAAGTTGGGTTTGTGTGAAATAGATAAACATAATTATCTTGTGCTCATAGCGAGCATTATTTAAAAGAAGTTTTTCCGTATTCACTATTCACTGGGATAAAGAGGATTTGTAGTGATCAGGAGGCCAGCAGAAGTGAAAGCGTGGGAATTAACTGAAAATATGGAGCGTGGGTTCATCCAAAAGAACATTTTAAAGACTACTAGCAAGGTATTACAGTTTGCTAGCCAAGAGCTTACTAACTTGAGAGAGAACTGGAACAGAAAATAGCCCTTGATCTTAGAGCATAACGTTCATCAGTTCAGAGTAATGATCACACCCATTTGGGCAGGAGCATCACCCAGTGCAGGAATCCTCAGCTCCCTCTCATTCCTTCCCAGGCATTGTTCACACTGCAAAACCTCAGGTGATGCAACCTTCACATTTCTAGCAAGTCACACTCAAGGCAAGTAAGTGGAAGTGTCTCCATGGCCTGTATTACTTCTAATTCAACTTTATTGTCATAAATTACTTTAATAAATCCATTTTAATTGATTTAAATCATTCTTTAAAAAAAACCATTTTAAACTTATTTTCTTAAGCATTTCTTAAAAACTTACTTTCTCCTGCTGTAGACAGTATGGTTAAAATGCTTTATATATCTGTCTTGAAAGACCATTTTGTTTCCCAATTTCAACTCGGATAGTCAAATCAAAAGCAACAACCAAATCTCATGAAAAGAACACATGGTTTACCCACTGATAGAAACATACAGATAACCAAAAACCTATATCAATCCATAAGCTTTCTTGAATAAGTGCTTGGATCTACATTGCAGTTTCCGCACTGAAAAACTCAACTAGAAGAATGTATCCTGCATTAACCTTTAAATGGCTTTATCATCCATTAAGGATCTTACCTGGAAAAATAACTGAGTAGAGAAGCAAAGCAAGACTATGTCCTGCTCAAAAGAAGGTAAATTGAGATGAGCTCTTAGGCAGAAGCTCTTCCCTGTGAGGGTGCTGAGGCGCTGGCACAGGGTGCCCAGAGAAGCTGGGGCTGCCCCATCCCTGGCAGTGCTCAAGGCCAGGTTGGACACAGGGGCTTGGAGCAAGCTGCTCCAGTGGAAGGGGTCCCTGCCCGTGGCAGGGGTTGGAGCTGGATGAGCTTTAAGGTCCCTTCCAACACAAACCAGTCAGGTCTATGGTAACTAGAAACTGAAATGTTAACATTTAAAGATTGAGCCGTTCCAGAGCTGGTTGAGTGCCAGCACTTTAGAGGTGTCAGGTTTAAAAAGCAGCCTGCAGTTTTACAGTGGCCAACCTTTGCAGTGTGGAGATGTCAAAGTATTCTCTTCATTAGCTTATAATTGCTTTAAGTGATGCCACAGAGACTTCCACATCACCAACCTTGAAACAAGGAGAGTTAGGGCACCACAGAGCATAATTTTGAAATTCTTAACCTCCACTATTCTTCCCACTGCCTATGACTGTGGTCATCACTTCTGTCACAGCTTTATCCTAGTTTCCACTCTGCTCCACAGCCTATCACAACGGTATTTCAGCTTTAATTGTCTCAAAAAGAACAATAATGAAATCCTATGAGTCTGTCATTTTCAGAAGTGAAGAGGTTTTCTTTGTAGTTCTTACGCACAGGAATAGATTTAAGTAGTTGGTCAGATTCACGCTTTCCTTTCCAAACAGACTTTTTAGTGTGTATCCAGGTGTTGTCAAAGAAATCAGCTGAGTCCGACTGGGATGATGTAACAGACACCTGCAGGAGCAACTGGTCCTGAATGATTTCACTAGGGAAGCACCTTCTGTTGTAGCTGACAACAAATTATACACTGGCAGGGCATATGTTCCTCAGAAGATGAAGTTGCATCATCTTGAGAACCGCTTAAGACCCTACTGAAAAACCTGGAACTTGGAAAACAAAAGCTCAAAAGAGGAAACAACTTATCTCCTCCTGTTTGTGCCTATCAAGTCATCCCACTTGCACGAACCAGTCTTTCTGCCTTCTGCTGGCAGACAGATGAAGGATATTGATTTGACTGGCAGAGAAATAAAAATCAAACATTCGGCTTCACTAAACTTTAATATAACATAATTTGAAGTTAAACACATTATGGACTAGTATCAACAAAGCAGCACTCCCCAGTCTGAAAAAAAACCTGAATCCACTTCAAGAAACATTACTGGAGATGAAGAGCAAGAATTAACAGAAATGTTTCATTTGAAGGCCAGAGGCAGATCTTGCATGTAAAAGCAAAACACAACAAGACTGCATCTCACACCAGTGCCTAAAGGATGAACCTCTCAGCTCCTAACCAATATTGAGTTTGCCCAGCACTCGCAATATGTTTGCATAAAAGCCCCACTCCCACTCCATCATCATCTGAGGACAACAGGAAATCAATCTCAGTGTATACGGATAATCACAGTGGCTATTCCAATACAGACCTGACATAAGCATTAAAAGGAAAGGATAACCTTAATCACTATTCCTCTAATCCCATCCCTTCAAAGCCCCTGGAAGCACAGTGAGATTGCAGCAATGCAGAGCACAGGCTGTTATGTATCCTGAAACTAGATGAAATTAATTCAAGCTTCCTCTCCCCTCTCAATATCCTGCATCAATTGTCCATCTCAGAAATGTCCTCTGCCCCAGTTCTATGCTGACAGGGCATTGGGTGTTGCCCCAGAGGCAAAATAAAGAGAAAACTTCGGGTTTTTTTCATACAAAGCTCAGTTTTCGCAGGAAAGGATCTTTCAGGTGTTGCTGAAAAAAACCCCAAGCAACTAAAGTTATGAGCAGTGAACTGTTTCTGATCAAGTGATTATTTTAAATGTGTAGTCCATGATTCCACAGAATTCAAGAACATAATTTTTCATGTGCTCACCCTTGTCATTATTGTGAAAGAAGAAACATTATCCCTATTGAATGAGGGAGAAACTGTTGTGTAAAGACCACAGGACATGCTTTTAGACATAATAATGTACCTAAAGCTATAAGATGGTAATTAACAAGGTTTAAAGCAGCAGCCAGGCGTATAACTCCTACTGAAAACCAGTGGGAACTACTCACTTAACACCTTTCTAAAACTGGCATTAAGTTCCTGTATACCTTCTGTGCCCTTAACACCTTGGAAGTGTTTAGCAAGTTAGCACAAAACCTCTGGAGGACAGCAAAGACTCAACACCCAGGCTCCTCTCTACCTGATACTGGGTCAGTTGCTCTTCTCCGGCCAGCCTGGAAAAGGCAAGTGATGAGTGCTGGATTGTAGCTTGGACATTCAGCTGGACAGGAATGGCTCAGCTCAGCACATGCCTGTATCCTGATACAAATACTCAGCATTTCTGTGCCATTGATCCAAAAGCTCTAGAGAGGTGTGTAAAGGTTAGCTTAAGGAGAAATTAATTTGAAAGTAGAAGCCACTACTCTCAAGTAGCAGAGATACTGAATTTCTCAAGTAGTAAAATTCTGGGACCAGGGCCCTTCTCTCATTTCCCATTTCTCAGCATATTGCTACACTTACCACAACAGACCTGAATGACAGCAACCTAGTACCTTAAAACAGTCTTAAGAAACAGGTAGAGAGCACAATGCTCATCTGAAGCAGGTTGTAGTGCAACTGTTAGTTTTTAAGGTATTCTGAAGCAGTCTGTGCCCTTGATACTTAATACTTTGCAAAAGTAGAACAAACGACCACAATGGTTAACATGCTGCATCAACAAGCTCCATTTGCCTTTGCACTGGGCACAGGTACCTGACTCATGACTCCTCACACCCTTCTGCTCTCCCCCCCCTCTCTTTTCCAAGTGGTCACACAACCGACAGACCTCTGGAGCTCGTGTTTTTCCCCTGATGAATTCAGACACTGTTCACATCTCCCATAACCACCCCAAAGCCACTCAGCTGCTCTTCTCTAGGAGTGATGCTGCACCACACAGCCCCACCTTGGAGGCTCTTTGGGGTATCTCACAAACAGAGGAAGAGACAACATATAACCTTCAGGCACAAATCCTCTATTCTGCCTCTGAATACACATCCCTCAGTAAATAACAAGCTCTGGGTACCACCAACATTCTAATTAAAGAAAAGCAATACAAAGCAAACATGTTTGAAGCAAAGATTTTTTGAGAGTAACAAAAGAAGATGTTTTATTTTGTTGGGTTTGTTTGTTAAACCAGTGCACATTCTGGCTTTTAATTTTTACTTCTGTAGGACTGACAGGTAATTGCCACGTTTGCCCAAACCCAATATTTCTGTCCAAGATACTGTTTTTCTAGGCACAGAGTATATGGGATCATAACACATACAAGTAGGGAAGATGAAGAACATTGGAAGTGCACATGGACACTTGTCATGTTTTAAACCTAGCCACACAGCTCGTCCACTCACTCCCCCCCTTCTTTCCCTCCCTCTACTCCCAGAGAGAAGGAGAGGAGAATCAAAAAGAATGCAACTCCCACGGGCTGAGATAAGAACAGTTTAGTAACTAAGGTATAACACAAATCACTGCTGCTACCACCAATAATAATAATGATAAAGGAAATAACAAGAGGAAAGAATACAACACCTCAACACCAGCCAACCAATAACTCGCCCCACTCCCCCCAGCAGAGCACCGACCAATACCTCCTCCAACCCTGCAGTCCCAGCCCTTCTGGGTAACTCCCGTTACATCCTGGGCATGATGTGCTGTGGTATGGAATACCTCTTTGGTCAGTTTGGGTCAGGTGTCCTGTCTCTGCTTCCTCCCGGACTCCCCTCCTCCCTGGCAGAGCATGAGGCTCACAAAGTCCTTGGTCAGACTAAAACATTTGTGTTATCAGCTCTGTTCCCAGGCCGAAAGTCACAACACAGTGCTGCACCAGCTACCAAGAAGGAGAAAAATGACTGCTACTGCTGAACCCAGGACAACACTATACCCTAAAGCACAATAAGTCTAATGCATACCTACCTGGGTACCAAGATATTTGCTGATTTCTTAAAAAACCATCAAAATTCCATGTATGAACCCAGCACAGAAGTGGGCTGTGCTTTATAACCCAAACTTTCTCAGTGCAGCCTTGTAAAATCTTGGCAAACCGAGTGGTCCACAGATGTTAAATACTATTAGATTACTTCAGGGAAACATCATGAAACACTGCTCTGTCAGAGTCACAGCTGCTGTTCCAGGGAATTTCAGACAACTTCAAATTAGAAATAAGGGACACATTTTTAACAGTAAGGGTGGTTGATCACCAGTGCACACTGCAGAGGGAAAGGGCTGTGTCTTCCATATCTTGGTATTTGAGATGAAGTTTCCAGAAGACATGTGAGCAAAAAAATCTAAGGCAGGCTTTTGGTAGGGGTTACAGTTCATTTCTTGGCTCCGAGTGTTAGAAAATAAATGAAAACGAGTAGCCTGACTACCAGGAGATGCTGGTGGTGCTGCGAGATGGTTCTGCCTGTGCCCAATTCCTGTGAATCTGAGTTTCAGTGACTGTTCTTACACACAATTTGGCAAACTTCTGAACTTTCTGTGCCTTAACAGAGCAAGAGGAAGCTGCTGAGACCGAGACATCTTTGAGTGATTTTACTCTTAAATCACAACATAAAGCCCACCAGTTTAAAAAGAGCAGACTGGAGGAAAGCAATAAGCTTGCTGTCTTGCTGAAAATAACAGAGAAGCCAAACTGCCCTGGAAAGACTGTTTCAATAAAAATCGAGGCAGACACTCCAAGGGAAGGAAAACTCATACAGGAGGATATTTGCTGATGTCTATTGGTTGGATTGAGAGCTTTAAAATTCAAGACAGAAGCTCACTGAGAATTAACGGGCAAACAGTAGAGCAAAGGAAAGGAGCAAGACAGACCAGTAGTTCTTCCGAAGAGGACTGTAGGGCAGAAAAAACAAACCACAAGCCTTTGGTTTAAGGAAATAGGCAAAAGGGGAACCCCAAACTTCAGAACACATTCTAGTGAAGTTGCTGCTGAAGACATAACCTCACTACTGAGTATAAGAACTACCATTGTTGGGAATAATATAGACAAAATATATGCTACTACTGTTGTTAGAGGAAAACTACATAAAACCTCACTGATTCTATTACATTATTGTTCCTACTACTTCCTTTGTACCATTGGAGTAGCAGCCACAGAATTAAGAAGAGAGCCTTGAAAGAATGACAAGAACTGACAAAAAGGATGCTCTGACTCTGGAATATGGTCAAAAGTTTCCGAGACAGATTAAGATGGAAAAATGCAGTGCTAACAATGAGATTCTCTCTGGGACTGGTCTATGGCTGAGGTGCAGATTTTAAGTGTACTTAAAGGGTGAAGGCTGGAAAGGTTAATATACAATAAAAAAAAATAAACAAGCAGTAATTTAAGAGATACACACAAGAACTGTGAGGCTGTGAAAGCCCTTTCACATACTTATCAAAGATGCCCAATTGACTGTGATTTTGTATTTTCAGGGTAAATTCACACATGAGCTCTAGTGCTGAATTCTTACCAGGGCAAAAAAGTACGTGTATGCATGACAAAAGAAATAGGGAAAGGAGATGTGCAAATGACCTAGAGTTGAAAATATCCCCCCACCACCACCCCCCGAAAAATTAAGTAATTAAGTAGTGCAAATCTGACAGCATAAGCTTAAAAATTGGATTGGTACCTGTTACAAATGTTAGGTTCTAAAAGTTTGACATTGCATATTCCATAATAGACTTTACGAGGTTTTCCTTAGGACAGTGACATCCTTCAGTAGACCAAGAGAGATCATCTGTTACTGAGAGAACTGAAACAAGAACCATTTTTTAGTGAGCTCATGGGTTTTATGAGAGAGAATTTTAAGGCAATAATTTGAGATTTCAAAGCTACAGAGCCATAGTCTTATTTTCGATAACATAAATCTTTCATTCTGAACAAGTGTTTTCTTATCCTAGTATGATCTTTTCTATGATAAGCCATAGCTTGAGTTTGAACAATTCCTTTGTTTCAGATAAAAGTGACTGCTATGGCTGGAGCATGAAAGCAGAGAGGATGCAATAAACTAGTTAATCTGTTCTGTCTTCTGTACATGGGTTCACATGTCCTGAGCAGTAAGAACTTAACTGAAAGGCGAGGAAAAAGAGAACCATTTCAATCTCACAGTGCCTGATTTCACCACCATCCAGGCCAGGAGGCTCATTTCCAGTTCACCCAGCCTTGAAGGTTTATATTTCTAACCTAGCCACCTTTCAGCTTCCTTGAGAAAATCACCTCACAGGCAGGGTTACAGTATGTTCAGAAGAACACATCTGGCAACACTGATCCCTTCACAGCATACCATAAATTTGAAGATATTAAGAAAACATAAATTAAAAGACTTGCCTAGAGAAAACTATTTCAGGTTTATTTCAATAAATACTTTAAACTTCATTATTATAATCTGATGAAAGTTTGGAAGGATGATTTGCTGTTCTTTCTTTAAAAGAAGTGATTTTGCAATTACCTTCCTACGTAGTCAGAAGGCTCTTCCTAGTACACAGCTAAAGCATTCAGTTGCCTAGCAGTTTTCATCTCTTAAAATGAGAAAGGGTATGAAGGGACTTACCATGGTCTCAAAGCACAGCATGCATTATTAGCATGCTTTCAGAAACAATAATCTGAGCTTTACCAGTGCTGAGCTTTGCAGATCTATGCAACTGGGTGTTTTCACGGCTTTAGAGCCATTTTCATGGCTTTAGAGGATCTATAGGTGCTTTTTTCCCTTCTTTTCCTTCACAACAATAATGCATCGTACATACAAGAATTCTTAAACCTTGATGCTGCATCAAGCTTCACACAGAAGCACAAACATACCTTAAGCCTCAGGCTCAAAGTCGTTTACATGCTCAGATGTTACAGATCCAAATAGTACCTTGAAGCCGTGATACAACTTAACACACTTAAAACAGAAAATACTTGTAGCAGTAAAATTTCAGGTAATTAGTCCATTAATATTGGGACTATACGTATGCGGGTTTTTTCACCCCAAAATACTGCAACAAAACCTACACCCAGTAAAGTCTAGGTGGTCCTAGATAATGATTGTTAGAATTACTGTCAGTTGTTTACTGATTAATTTCTATTTAGGCAAAGACATATCAAGAGTTTTTATAGATACACAGTGAGAGAGAAGGAGGCACATTTGAAGAGGGTCTTTTTACAGCCTCAGCAGCTCTTTGTCAGAACATCCTTCATTTCAGTGGATTCAGCAAGGCAGTTCTTGCTGCAAAGCAAATTGTGTAAGTTCTAGTGATTCTACCTCTTCCATTACAGCATCACCAATACGGAAGCAGGACTTTGGCAGTTCTAATAACATTTTCCTAAGTTTTAAAACTAAATCTCAAGGTTTTATCATTTTCTGGCACTTTTACTTTATCTTGAAGTCACAGATTCTGTAAACTATGGCAGATTCTCTATTTTAACTCCAAATCCTTTAAATGGTGCTGATACTCATTTACAGAAGCTAAAGCACTTTGACCTGACTCAGCAGGACTCAAGTGAGGTATGTGTGTTTGACAGGATGAAGTGTCTTGCCCCTTACAGCACTGATCTATAAACACCAGAACTAAACAAAATCCCCAAAATAAATCAGTATCAGAAAACCAGATTCTTAGGCACAAAAAGCCAACATTGATTTTTAGCACAACATTGTCCCACAAAGTGCCGACAGTCTCAACTATAAGAACTAGATTTGCATCTGTTTATTCCCTTTAATACACAAATTACAACCCAAAATCCACTCCACGTGGCAGATCCACACAGTATATTCAATAGGGCTCTGCAGAGACCTCATGTATGACCAGAGTTGAAGGTCAGGGTACAGTAGCAATTGCAGTGAAAAATATGACAATTATTTGACAGAAAAGTAGAAAAGTGAATCCTTGTAAAGAAATTTAGCAGAGAACAACTGATAATATTGCTTTCAAACTGAAGTCCCCAAGCCCACAATCTTACGTACATGGGGAGAGATTACACACATTCATAAGACACTCCAGAGTAATAACCACCACAACTTGACTTCATAAAAGGTTTGAATAGGCATGAGTGAGACAGAAAACATAGGTACAACTCCTACGCAAATGAGGAAAGATGCCCAAAACGATGCATGGAACTATCATGCAACCTGTTTTAATTGGCACATGTATTAAATAAAGGGGTTCTTTGCTTTCTAAGATTTTTTCAAAGGCTACATTCAGGTTCTCAGCTCTTCTTGAGCTTAAAGATTAATGACATTCTGGATGAAACACTTTGTAGTGCAAACAGATACAGGAACTATTATATCCCTCCCCAACCTTTCCTATGATTTATTAAATTGGAGCAAAGATTTCATCCTGCTGCTGGTTCAAAGGATTAGGTACAGACACAGATAATGGAAACCCCTAAATCCATCAGATTGAACTTCAATAAATAAATAAACAAATCCTAAGCATTAACTCTGTGCACCTTTCTAGCTAAAGTGGGAACAAGAACTTCCCTATGAGTTACACCACAACTTTCCTCCTGTGTTCCTTACATGCTCTTGCAATGCACCACGCAACAGACATTCTCAGTAGAAGAAAAGTGGCCTGGGCAGACTGCTAGTCTGAAATAGGGACTACTGAAACAGGTATTACAGGAAATAAATTGTTTCCTGCCAGGTCCAAATACAAAAGGTCTGCCAGAGAACTGCATTTTTCTCCCTTAACATGCCTCCCCCCCCCAGAAAACACATCCAAGATCCATTTCTTGAAGACATAACAACTAAATATAGGTACTTCTTATTATGCTGGCACAGTAATAGTTTATCAGATTTATAGATTCTGCTGCATCTCACACTACAGAAGCCAAAACTGTATGAGTGATGAATTACAGGGATACATGAAATTAGAGACTACAGGAACATGTTGTTAAAGATCCCAAAGGAAGGTGCAATATGCAAGCATTCAAAACAGCCAGGGAACAGGAAGCTCTCTCTTTGCATGGGAAGTTCCTAAATGTACGAATTTCCTTTGGCTACTGATCTATGAGTTGGGAGATTGAGGAGAGAAAAGGGAATACTCTGAGCTCCTGTGCTGTATCTAGGGCTCATACAGGCTTCCGTAACACCTGAAGCAGGATTATCTCCTGGTATGCTTCAGCAGACCTCTGCTCCCTTTGCAGAGTTATTCCAAGTTACACACACTGAAACACATTCCTTTTGCTCCTCCACAGCATTGTGCAGTGATCTGTAACAGCCAACTCTTGATCTGCAAGGGAGGTTGCCTACATGACACGGCCATTTAATCTTTCTTAGCCCCAGATTCCATGCTTGCCAAAAGCTGCGTGCACTAAGTCCAAGCTGAGAGGCAGAGGGTGTTTGCTCAACTCAGGCATTGCCTTGTGCATTGGCACAGCCTCTGCACTGTACTGGTTTTCCTCTATGGCTCAAGATGCAGCTTATGCTAACGTTACATACCTAGATACACCTGCCAGAGAATACATGACAAAACCCCACAATAAACCATAACCTGAGATCCTCCGAAGACTGAAGGAATTGTCCATGACATTCATATATGAGGTAGAGGTCCTCTATGGACAAACACTGCCCAAGATTGCTTGTTTACAAGATAGGAGTTGGCAGTTATGATGTAGCATGTAGCCATGCTACAGTACTTTCTAGGCTGACAGGACTGGGCAAAGGGAGTTACAAACTGCTCTATGGTGCAAGTAAATGCACACAAAGAACCCTGCAAGATTCAGAAGAGCGTGTTTATGCCTTTAAGATCAAATCTACTCGTTACTCCATACCCTCTGTATAGCATGCCTTCCCTCACACTGACTGACGCTCTCAAAGACACAGTTTCAATGGAAAACTGGAGTTTTCCCCAGCTCCTGGGGCTGACACATCTTGCAGCCAGGGCAGGTATAACAGGTACAAGGGGTAACGGGTTCAAACTTACGCAGGGGAAGTTTAGATTGGATCTAAAGAGGAAATTCTTTCCTGTTAGGGTGGTGAGGCACTGGAATGGGTTGCCCAGGGAGGTTGTGAGTGCTCCATCCCTGGCAGTGTTCAAGGCCAGGTTGGACGAGGCCTTGTGTGGGATGGTTTAGTGTGAGGTGTCCCTGCCCATGGCAGGGGGGTTGGAACTGGATGATCTTGAGGTCCTTTCCAACCCTAACTATTCTATGATTCTACTCTGTGAAAAACAAGGATTAAGATTCTGCCTCAGCTGCAAACACTTACCTGTTGTCCAGTTCCTAAGAAACAACAGCAGTTTCAAGCTGTCCTACCCACCAAAGGATCAAGACGCAGTGGCAAGTAGCCAAATGGAAGATTTGGTGCAGAGAGCTCAGATGAACTTACAGAAGTTAAAAGGGCACTATAGTGACATATATTGACTGTCTTGGAAATGTTGAGCTACGCTTAAACAAAAAAATACTCTGAAGTTTCTACATTAAATCAAGTCTTCTCACTCCTCAGAAAGTGATCCCAATCATCCCAGCTCAACAGCAGCAATGGTTGCTCATCTAAAATGAGCTTGTGGCATCAATCTTGCTTTGCTTCTAGCAATCAAGGGTCCCATTGACCAGACACTCACTGCCTCCACATGCAAGGGCTAAAGAGCTCTGCACCCTAGGATCTTAGAGTGGGTTTGTTGGAAGGGACCTTAAAGCTCATCCAGTTCCAGCCCCTGCCACAGCAGGGGCCCCTTCCACTGGAGCAGCTTGCTCCAAGCCCCTGTGTCCAACCTGGCCTTGAGCACTGCCAGGGATGGGGCAGCCACAGCTTCTCTGGGCACCCTGTGCCAGCGCCTCAGCACCCTCACAGGGAACAGCTTCTGCCTTGTAACCAGCCTTCCCCCTTGTGCTATCACTACAGTCCCTGATGAAAAGTCCCTTTCTGGCGTCCTTGTCGGTCCCCTTCAGATACTGGAAGGCTGCTACAAGGTCTCCACGCAGCTTCTCTTCAGGTAGCAGGGCAGACCTGTGGCACAGCCCCAGAGCTGTTATGCTGGGGTTCCAGTTGTGTTCTCTCAGGACAGACAGCAGGCTGCAGCTCCAGAGTGATTAGTCTGCCACTTTTCAAGAACACTGAACACGTTTAGCATTAGACGGGAAGGATTATCCTCCTGTACACATTTTGCAGCCTCCGCAGCCAGCGCTGACTGCAGATACAGGTGTTTTGCTAGGAGCAGGTTTTTGCTCTGGCACATCATTAGGAAAATGCTGCTGTGCTTTCCAGCTCATTTGGCCAGAGCAACAGGGGTAAGTAACACCTACAACTGCTTCAGTTGAGTGAGAGACACAACTGTGGGACTCTTCCAAGGCTGTCTTTGCTTTCCAGATTTGAAAGGGTCCCTTGTTGATGCTGTGTGCCAAAGGCATACCTGGAGACCAAAAGCCTGCCTTTCTCCTCTGGGCTTCCAAGACTCTCAAACACCTTTCAAAGACAGATGAAAAATCCACCTAATAAATATGGAAAGAAACACTCTTACAAAGCTATCAAGAAGTACAAGAGTTGGAGGAAGTACTGGAGGGACCCAGTTCAACTTGTTTTTTTCATTTCTTTCCCTAATAATAACCAAAATTTATACAATAGTAAAAGCCCTGCATGCAAATGCAAACATCACTATAATCCCTGTTAACAAAGCACACTGAGAAATTAAAGCAAGCTTAACTAAGCAGTGTTTGTGAATATTAATGAGACTAAAAGCTAAATCCAAGCTTTAAAAAATCTGAAGTGAAAAGAGGATTGTTTTCAGACTAATTTGTATTTAAACTGGATGCTTTGCATGCAAAATGCAAGGCAGAGAATGAACTTTGTTGCCCTGCAAAAGCATTAAAATTAGTATAACAAAGTAAGATCTTTGACAACTCTAAGTATCTGGATATATCCAGCTTTAAGCTAATATACTGAGCTATGCTCAGATGTCACTGGACAGTAGCTCATTCCAAATCTCATTACAGTTTATTGCCAAGATCAAAAGAATAGATATTTATTTTTCTTACTGTCACACCTGACAAGTAAAAGCAACGCATTCACCACCCACAGAAGCTTAGGGCAAAGGTGGAACAGCTTTCACACCTCGCACAGACAGTTCCAGCTTGGTTTTGTGAATGTTAAGCATCCCTTGCACCAAACTGAATGCTTTGAAGCCCTACCAACGTCAGAGAGGAACAGAAAGCATGTCAGGTGGGATTTATCTGAATGAGACACCCATATCATCTCTGCTCTCTTCACTCTTAGTGAAGAATAACTGGTACTTCTATTCTGCGTGTCAACTCATCCTCATACAGATGTCTAGGTGAGATGAATCATCCCCAAGAACCACCTATTCCTCTCCATTTGCTCTAAGGAGAGCTGAAGGCTCACTCCAGTGCAGCTGCCTATACCACAGACATATAAAAGTTAGAGAGATTAATCTTACACTTCATGTTTCATGGTTCAGAGGCACAACATACCCTATCCATCCACTGAAATTTGACCAAGGCATTAAAAGCACCAGCTCAATTCTTACAACAGCCATGTTCTTCCACAACCAGACTACCTTCACTTGGCTGTCCTGAACTGACACGGCTCCATGAGCTTCAGTGCTTTTTGAGTTTGCTGTTTGGTTGGGTTTGGGAGTTCTCCTTTGGTTTGGATTGTTTTTTCCCAGCATTAATTTAGTTCATAGCTGTACCAGATTAAATGCTTCTCATTGAACTGAGTACCACCACCAGGAACACCAGGCAGGCTGCACCACCACACACTCTAAAAAAAATCTATCTGCTCTATCCTCTACTTGAAACATACAGTCCATAAGGCAAAATCCATCTACTGTTTGATATTGGTAAGTGAAAAGCAGACAGGAGAGAATAAGAATTGTACTAGTCTCTGAAAAAAAGCAACACCACTGGAAGATGGTGGTGTCTGATTCTATTTGCCGGACACCAATGCCAGGCATTCCCGGGGAATGCAGGGAGCATTCAGGTTGAGGCAAGGTAACTCAGATACTTCATCTCTCCATGGAGGCACATGCAGAGTTCCAGGGCAAAATATAAAAGCAGTCACCAGGCAGCCTTGACTCTATTCTACCACCTCCTTACAAATGCACTCAAAGCCCAAAGGAAACAAATTCATTTTGTAGGGGCAGATAATCCATGCAGGGCTCTTCTGCTTTTACTTCATTCTGCTTCAACGGAAGGCAGCATCCCTAACAGATGAACTACTGGTAAAAGACAAATCTTGGGCAAGTTCTCTTTTCCACACTCACCCAATTCCTCCTTTCCCTCTCATCACCCCCATCCTATCACTATCCCTTCCGCACTGATTACAGGAATACACAGCTGCAGCCTGCATTATTCAGCTTAAACAACAGAGCTGTGGTTACTGGAGCTCAAATGGTTCATTAACTTCTTGTGCTTGGACCCTGGAGATGAGACTCCTCTGTCTGGAGCAGAATTGCATGAAAGCAGCAAAATATAAATAAAATGATAAAATAATAGATTATAAAGTGAGCAAAACAGGACTTCCCCACACACACTTCTGTCAAAACCCTAGACCAAGGGGGATACCCATCCTTTCCCTGCAGAGATGAACGTAAGGGAGAGCTGCAATTTCCAAGCTTAAAGCTGGAATTTACCTCTTGCATTCATGCACAAATAGGTTAATAGTTTGGATTCAAGTCAGAATCACAGATGTGTATATCCTAAAACACAACTGCTAACATGCTTGGCAGCTTGTGCAACATTGGTATGAATAAGGCTTCTCTGCCAACTGGTCTCCAGTGCAACCCAAATGTGCACAATAAACCGATGTTGCTCAAGTTCTGTATTCCTGCTCCATGGTAAAGGAGTGGGATTTAAGAGCAGCAGCTTTGACAAAGCTTCAAACCCCCCCCCCCAGCATCCAGAGACGTGATATCCAGGTGCTGAAAGCTACGTGTGCTCAGCGCCAGCTCATTTATTTCAGTCCTGACAAAAGCAGTGACATTTGCCAAAGTTTCCATTTAATTCATCCTCAGCTGAAAAGGCCCATTCCCTAGAGGTAAATATTGCTGTCTAATGAGGAACAGTCACGCACAATTACACTCTAAGGCAGCAAACGGCTGAGGAGCTTGAAAAGCTGATTTGTTAGACTAATTGCTGGAGGTAAGAACTTGGGTAAGGATCGCTCAAAAGGAAATCTCAATGCTTCCAAGGGGATGCTACAGAAGGAGCCTTCGATCTTCCTCGAGATGAAAAAGATATAAAGTAAGGACTGGGTGAGAAAGCAACCTGAGCCATCACCTATGAATTTCTTCACAGGAGAAAGGAGTCTTATTTAAAATGTGCATTTTATAAGCTGCAGCAGGAGCTTGCCTCCAGCTCTGAGATCCCCTTGACAGAGCAGCACACCTCTCCTCCTGACTAGCAAGCTCCCATCTGCATCTGAGGCTGTGGTCAGCCAAATCCCAGTGCCAGCCACCTGTAGACTGTAACAAAGAAAATACCTATTAAGGAGAGGCTTTAAGTCTGGGGTTGTAGGGCTACAGGTTTACAGCCACAGCAGCATCATACCTGCCTCTCCTGCTCTACCAAGCCAGAGCAGCTTTCTTTCTGCTGCTGCCATGTGGGCACAGTTGCATCTCCTAATGTACATCACCATTTCTCATAAGGGTCATCCAGCACAAAGCTAGGACAAAGCAGTAAAGCAGCCACACAGATTTGTATTCTATAGCAAAGATAGTCTAGAAAATAACAGTGTATCACTGAAGCAGGATGTGCAGCATCTCTGCCCTGAAGAAAAGCTCCCCTTTCCCCAAGGTACTCCTCCCTTGCATCTCACCCCATTCCTCCTCCACCTTCAAAGTACCCATGCATGACAACAAGGAACTTTCTGGCCCTTGAACTAAAACTATCTGGGTCTTGCTTTAATGTTGCAGAGCTTCTGAACTTTTTGCTTTACACCTATTAGGAGATATTTCAATTCAAGAGCACCTTTCAGGGGAAGGAAGAAAAGATGGAGAGAAAGAGAACAAGAAACCCCCTCAGCAAACCCAGTAGCACAGACTGCTGTAATTGATCCAGGAGGGAGATGAAACCATAATTAATCCATGTGGGAGATGGGAATGTCTCAAACACACTTTTTGGGGAAGGAGAGGGGGAGCACACCTGGTTAATTCATTTTACAAACAAGCAGAAGCTAATTGCTTCAGAGTGCCAGCAAAACCTGTCCAGGGATTACATCCTCTTATCTAATGCCACCTGCAGCAGGACTGTGCTACTCTGAATTACAGCCAAGATCAAAGAGCATCTGTGCACAGCATTACTGTGTGTCCCCCTCCCCTCTCCTTGCTCCCTGAGAAAGGTTTGTATTTCTGATCACTCCGTCAGCTCCTAATTGCAAGACATCCCCATTTCTCACCTCCCTCCTCACACAGCACAGCGATGCAAAGCTCAGTGTACCCATCATGCTTTACAGCAGCAGGAAAAGTGACAGTCTCAAAGTGTCAGGATACGGCTCCTCAAAAGGCGGCTGCTGCCAGGTAGTGTGTGTCAGTGTAGAGGCCAGCATCTGCAATTCATACACTCACGGATTCCCACTTGCTACTGCTAATAAGGGGCAGGTTAGATATAGAACAGCATTAATTAGTTATAAATTGAAATTAATTACCATAATAATGAAAGGATGCATGAATATGAAGTTTGTTTCTTTTGCAGTGATATTTATGAAAGATAAATTAGTCAGGTAATTTGTATTAGCTTTTTACCAACACAGCCAGGAAGAATTCAGAATACAGTGTGAGGAAACAGCTACTTGGAGGCACTAATTACAAGCCCACGTCAAGCCTAACGCTTCGAGGAAGATGGAAACACCTCCAAGAATCAAATGTCATAGAGCAAAAAGTAGATAACACTATGTATCACGTCTGTTAGGCATGTGCTCAGCATTGCCTGCTTTGACCCTCTTTCATTGATTTAAAGTCCATCTGTGTTGTTGGGAGGTGAATTTGCAGGGCAGCTGGCTGAGCATGATGCCTTCAGGCATCACCACTGATGGAGCAGCAGGATACAAGTTCCAGCTCACAGGACCCTGGGTGCAGCACAGCTCACACTGAAATCTGTGCTGGAGCACTGGTAGCCAGCGGTGACCACACTTCACAAAGCCCCCTCTCTAATTGAGTCTCTATAGATGTCTACAGATCAGAGAAATAGCTCACAAAATCATCAGCCATAAAACCCAGCGGAGAGCACTGCACAAAAAGACATCCTATGCCTGGGGGGACAGACCACATTACCCACATCTCTGGTTGGTTTAAGATAAAAGAAACTCTTTGGAAGCTGGTCAGTGGGAGGATTTTTGTAAGTTAGTTTAACACTTCCAATCTCCATGACTGGCTGGAAGACAGCAGTTTTAACCGCAACATACTGAGCTCACCCATCACCCTCCACTTAACTGGGCTGTCGGTAACAAAAAAACGTGCAGCACCTTTTTGCACTGCATGGAAGTGGGTGGCAGCAGTGGCAGAAATGATGAGCCCATTATGTCAATCAGTGGTGAATAACACAGCAGGACCCTAATGACCCCCCTAGCAGTCTGCTGCTGTCTGAGGCTGACAGCACACCACTGCTGCAGCACTGTGCATCCCACACCTAGGCCAAAACCCAACACAGCAGCTGTGTGCTGCCCACAGACAAGACACATGACAATGATTAATCTGGGAAGCTGAAGTTATGATAACAGAAATAAGACTTAGAAATAAAACCTCTTGAAATAAGGCCACTTTTGTGGGTAGATCAGACTCAATGTTGAGAAGAGGTTAACATTGACTTAACACAGAGGAGAGGCCAGCAAGCACAGGAAAGAAACCATTACAGGTGCCTGAACTTGTACTCACATCTAAAACACTCCCAAAAAAAAAAAAAAAAAAAGTATTTGCTTTACACTGGGAATCCACTGAAACCAAGTCACAACCTCCTTCTAAGGTCTTTCACTAGATCCCATCCGTGGCCACATTCAAGGCCAGGCTGAATGGGCCTCGGAGCAACCTACTCTACTGGAAGGTATCTCTAGCTCATGGCAGGGGATTGGAGGGGGATGAGCTTTAAGGTCCCTTCCAACACAAACCAGGTTAGGATACTATTATGATTCTATGATCCCTTCAGCACAATAATAAAACATGCATGCCACAAGCCAGAAACCTTGGTACTGACAAACAAAACAGTTGCTCAGGACACAGAAACAGGGTATGAGATCTGCAATAGATTCTTTAAATATGCTTTAAATATTAAAGCTCTAGCTTTTGTTTGGTTCAGCTGGCAATTTATGGGCCAGTTAACCTCCTTCCTAGAAACTCCACTTTATCTGATGAGGGAACAAGCTTAGTGTTTTACAGTGGTAAAATGGATAGCTGCAAATGAGGACAAGGAGAGGGAAAAGAGGTTTTAATCTGTACTGATCAGACCAGGGGAGATCACAGAATGATTGAATGGCTGTCCTGTCCCTACAGGCCCTTGTCCCAAGCCCCTCTCCAGGTTTCCTGCAGCCCCTTTAGGCACTGGAGCTGCTCTCAGGTCTCCCCTTCAGGAGCCTTCTCTTCTCCAGGCTGCCCCAGCCCAGCTCTCTCAGCCTGGCTCCAGAGCAGAGCTGCTCCAGCCCTCACAGCAGCTCCGTGGCCTCCTCTGCCCTCGCTCCAGCAGCTCCACGTCCCTCTTGTGCTGCTGCCCCAGAGCTGGATCAGGGCTGCAGGGGGGGTCTCCCCAGAGCACAGCAGAGGAGGAGAATCCCTTCCTTAACCTGCTGCTCACGCTCCTTTTGCTGCACCTACATATTGCCTGCAAGGGACAGCTCAGCACAGGCATAAATAACATGCCGTGTAAAGCAAGCGTGAATTCCCACCAGTTCTGCAAAAGGCCTTTTAGTCCTGTAAGTGCAAGTTTGTACATACTTCATTCATTTACTATCCCTAGTGGGTTTTATATTAAATTAAATGTTTATACAGTGCTTTGAAGATGTAAAGGAGTGAATGTGGCAAATACTCTTACTAGATATCAAAGAGCCAGCTATAGCTTCTAGAGAATAAGTGGATCCATCAGCTGAAATAATTGGTTGCATCTAACACTGTGACAAAGCAGAATGTTATAAATGTCATTTTTTTTTCTCCTCATAGTGCATAGACACAAAAGTACAGAATCATACTCAGGAAGAAGCAGATCACAGCATGACTATTTTAGCAGAAGGATTACCTTGTTTGCTGGGAGGAGCACTCCCTTTCTCTGAAGAATCAAGTGTTGGACATAGCTAGAAATAAAGACACTAAAGATGACAGAAACTGCTATAAACCATCATGGCAAATGCAGTGTCTTTGCTTTAGGCTTATTTTACCAAAGCTAGACTCTGCTGACTTTGCTGTTCCTGACAGGTTATGTACAACTGAGGTAATACCTGGAAAAGTGGAAGAAGAGGCTGCGCTGAGAGGCAAGGGTCAGGATTTAGAGAGTTATAGTTTCACTGTTTCTTTATTGCCCATATCAAATACGAATTATTTTCTTCAGTGGAAATGATGCCCTGAATTAATAATTCTTTGGATTTCAATGGAACATTTAACATTCTTTTGGAGGATTTTTTTCACTTCTTTATGTTATCTGAGAATCTTGAAGATTTCCATTTTGCCAGCCTTCATAGAATCATGGCATAGTTAGGGCTGGAAAGGACCTCAGGATCATCCAGTTCCAACCCCCCTGCCATCAGCAGGGACACCTCCCACTAAACCATGTCACCCAAGGCCTCGTCCAACCTGGCCTTGAACACTGCCAGGGATGGAGCACTCACAACCTCCCTGGGCAACCCATTCCAGTGCCTCACCACCCTAACAGGAAAGAATTTCCTCCTTAGATCCAATCTACACTTCCCCTGTTTAAGTTTTAACCCGTTACCCCTTGTCCTGTCACTACAGTCCCTGATGAAGAGTCCCTCCCCAGCATCCCTATAGGCCCCCTTCAGGTACTGGAAGGCTGCTCTGAGGTCTCCACGCAGCCTTCTCTTCTCCAGGCTGAACAGCCCCAACTTCCTCAGCCTGTCTTCATACGGGAGGTGCTCCAGTCCCTGATCATCCTCATGGCCTCCTCTGGACTTGTTCCAACAGCTCCATGTCCTTTTTATGTTGAGGACACCAGAACTGCACACAATACTCCAGGTTCCTCAGAAGCATTGGCGTCTTCTACTGTACTGGAGGTAGCAAGAGACCCATTACTTTCCCAGTATCTCTCCTATAGCCACTAAACACCAAGAGAAGAAAAAAGATTAAAAAAAAAAAGCATCACAAACCCATAGGCAACAGATTAGCACTGCCACCAGTAACTGAGCTAAAAATACACCAGCATGGAAATAATAAGGGGGGAGAAATCAGTGGGAAAGGCATTGACATAGCAGCAGCAAGGCAGCTCCAGCTGTTTGGTCACATCTGGCCAATAAATATGACACTACCACCACCTCATCTATCCTAGTGGATGACAGAAAACCAGAAGCTGGTTTTGCAGGAAGCAGCTGTCTGATGCCTGGGCTGGAATCTAAAGATTTATATAACTGCTGCCAATTGTTAACGTTTTCTGAGGTTAAATCCGGCATCTCAGAGCTGCGAACCTCTCTTTGCCTCTGCAAAAGACATTCCTAGCCTCCTGAGCTGCCAGGAACAGCAAGGGTTAATACCCCCTTCCTGAGATGCTGTGGGTATGCTGTGCAATGCAATAAAACAGTTACCTTGCACCTTGAAAACAGGGACTGGGGAGCTTTATTCCCCCCGCTACTAATTCTGAACAGTTATTTTATTTACTAATTCCTATTCAAATATCTCCATGTATTTGGATGAAGGGGTTGGAGCGCTATAATCTGGTTAGATTGGTTGGATTTTGTGTCTTCATCCCAGCCCTGCCCCCACAACCTGCAAATTCTGCCTGGGGAATCTATGCAGCTCTGTTAATAACAGCTCACAAAGGTTACCAAGATAATGCGCCCAAATCTCTTAAGTAATGGCACAGCCCTCAGATACTCAGGTTTATTTAGACAGTGCTTTTAAAGGAGATAAAGATTTAAATTTTGATTATTCAAAATGTAATTTTAATCTTTTCATATAAATGTTAATAAAAAAAATATCTGGGAACTATCATGGGGAAGGGTGGAGAGGATAAAGCAGAAATGGTTTTGTGGGAACTTTCTCCTGTCTCCCTGGAGTATGAGCTTTAGTATCGCAACCATTCTGGTTACTGTTAGAGCATTTAAATAGTCTTTGATTCACACTATAAGCTGGCCCAAGCCTTTCATCTAGGTGTGATACCTATACTTTTTGTTACATGCCAATTACCACAGATTGACTTTAATCTGTTTTCAGGTTTGACCACCAATTTGACAGAAATAATAGTTCAAAAAGCAGTTCGGCGAGACAGAAAATGAAGACAAGGAGCAAGGCAATAATCACCACGAATGAGCTGAAGAACGCAGCAGCACAAGTGTACTAGGTGGTTGTACTGACCCATGGGCAAACTATGAGAGTAGCTCTGCAGACTGTGCATGGCTCTTTGAAGTGATAAGGGGTCTGGCATCTCTCAGAGGGTTTGCACAGCCTAGAGCAAAACGAAGAAGCAAACACGTGATAGAGATAGCAGAGTTTCATCTCAGCCCTGTGCCAGCAGCATGGGAAAAGGAATCAAAGATGAGCTAGCAGTGACAGGCAGCCTGAGAGCCCATGAATTTGACAACAGGTAAGTGAAAATCCCTCATTTAGGCATAACAGCAAGAAGGGATGGAGACACTGTAAAGTTCTCCTAAGGGACTGTTGCAATAAACAGCTTCAGGTTTGTGTTGTTATCAGGTACAACTGCTCCAACTGACTCGTGTAAGGAGGAAATAAAGACCATGGAGGCAGGCAGTGCTCACTGATGTCCAGTGTAAGGACAAGACATAATAGGAACAGGATGAAATACAGTTAATCCCATTTAAACATAAGAATTAATTTAGTCATAAAAATGATGGACCACTAAAGCAGGCTGCCCAGGAAAGCTGTGGAATATCCATCCTTGGAGATATTTAAAACTAGACAAGGCCTGGAGCAATGTGCTCTAATTAACCCTGCTTTGAGACACCTCTGGAGACATCTTCTAACCTCCACCATTCCATTATTCAGTACTATCTGGGAAGTACAGGAGAGGACCTCAGACCCCTCAGGAACCAGCTCCTCTCAACAGAATCTCTTAAAATCAGAGGAAAGGACTCCAGATGCTTTCAAGATACAGGAGGCTCCAAATACTAACTGCTAGCTCTCTTTAACTATAACCCAAAGCTCCTCTCCATGTTTTAACACTGCATTGTTTTGACACTCAATTCCTTCCATTAGATACAGGAGTATCATATCTACCTAACTTCATTTTTTCCTTTAGCTCCATTTTTAACACACCTTCCAAATCCACAACCAATATCACATGTTAATGAAATAACCCTCCAGAGAATGAAAGCCACAATGCAAACATGAATGTCTTTATCAAGCATAACTTTTGCTTAGGGAAAATTTCTCTCTGGAGAAGAGCCATGGTTTAACAGATCCCAATGTAGCTCACTGGTGCCTCCTCACAACTCTAAAAGCTTCTAGCCAGCCTATGCATAAGCATATGGATTTTATAATGCCAGTGTTGGTCAGTAAAAGGGAAGTTGCAAGTAGGCTATAAAACAGGCATGCCCTGTGTATAAAACTGATTTTCATGGGAAGCTGGAGAGATGTCAGCAACAGAGTGGAGAGGGGAATTCAGCACATGACAGTGCTCTCATGGCAGCCCAAAGCTGTATCAGGCTGTTCTTTTCCAGAGGGCAACTCAGAGCTCACAAGTTGCTGCAAACAGCAGTGTCCAGCCTAGCCCCCTTCCAACTAGCCCATGAAAAAAGTTTACCGACTGAAAACTGCAACGAGAAGCCTCCTATGGTGCCCTGCAGACATAGTTCAATCTCACAACACATCTGAGCTATATGTACAGCTTAGTTGAGGTTGCAGCACTCATTCCGGCTCCGACCTCTTCCCCGAGACTGATGATTCCTGTTTGCTGTTACGACACAGCCACTTGTTTGCATTAGTTTCCTATACAAGGAAAAATGCCTTTCTCACTGCTTGAGCTGGCTTTTGTTTTACCTGCAGGAAAAGCAGCCACAAAAAGTCATCTGAAACCCCCTGGCCAGAGCTTTAATAGACTTTCACCTGCTGTGTAGTAGGCACTGAAGGCAAACCAAGCCACATACTTCCAAGAGGTTAAGAAAGCGCAATGTGCCCACAATTGAAAACAGCTATCCATCTGTAGCAACAGGAACAAGAGAAAATTGAGGTGGAACACATACTTGGGAAAGCAAAGAACCCCTAGATAGAGGTCAGCTCTGAACTGAGCACAAGCCAGAACAGCACTGCACTAAACAGGGGCATTTATTTTTAAATCAGAATATAGGAGTCAATAAATCATTTCCACATAGGCCGGGAGAGAGCTGTCAGATGAAGTGACTTTCAGAGGTTACCAGTCGAGCCTAGGAGCAAAACTGCAACTTTGAATTTAAGACAAAAGCTCATACCTCCCATCCGGAGATGCTGCACAGAAAGCAGCTGTGGTGCAGGAACAGCAGTAGCATGCTCTTAATTTGCATTCTTTATGATCCATATCAGTCACTTTGGAGAGATCAGGCTAATTGGCATTTTTCCTAACCTCCTCATCCCAAATTTCATTATACCCAGTAAGCAACAGTGTCACAAGATATGGGCAGAGCAGAGAGCCAGAGAGCATCCCAGCATTCGTCACATCTATCATTTTATCCATCCCTGCTGAATCCATCAAGTAGAAATCTGATAAATTCCTGCTAACTCAGGGGCTCTGAAGCAGCTCTGGCAGAGCAGCTTTCTCATGTGCCTGGTATTAACTGCAGGAAGAACGATGTTGCTACCACACAGTATTATATCAGCTGCTAAAGTGTCCAGACAGCAATCTCTTGACCCACACTGACCTTCCTCTGTTACTTACTGCCCAAGTCAGCCCCCAAAATCGGAAACATGATTGTTTCTTAAAATATATTATTGCATAATATTACTAAATCATTATGAAAAAAAAAATTCTATTTTTGACTTCTTAAATACCATTTTTTGAGTAACTAGAGAAAATTTAAAGTGTGAGTCTTAACAAGCCTAGTTCAGTTTTGGTCAGGATGAAGCTGGCTTGAGTACTGCTGCAGACTTACATGGAAGGAAGAAAAACTAAGACCATGTCAAATAGTTCCTGAATTCCACCCTAAACTGGCAAGCCTGAGGAAAACAAGATGAAATCAGGCTCTGCACATTTGCTATGATAGGAGCAAACATCTGCAGAAAGATTACTGTATTAAGCATTCTTGGGAGTTAAGTCCTATTACTCACACTTTACAAATGGAGAAAGTAGAAGCAATTTGCCCAAAAGCCGTAAGACAGACAAGGACTCAACTGAGTACACAGCCTACAGCCTCTCCATCTGGTGCTCTTCTGTCTGCTAAACAGCGATACTCTTTTAGGCTTCTACCAGGGAAAGGATAATGCAATCTGGATATTTACTTCTTTTTCTAGTCTTGCTACATTTTCAAAGGCGAAATAGATCTATATTGGAAAACACATTGATTGCATGCTCCAAGTCCCAAATTAGATGAAGAATTTCTCATTTGAATAAACCAAAAACATTATCTTAATTTAACGTTTCTCCGTAATGAAGAGAAGGATCAAAGACACTGGAGATTTTTGCCAGGCTCTGATAGAAGTTGAATTCAACTCACAATTTCTGGGTCAGGAAAAATTCAAACATGAAAATATTTCTCTGCATCCCAAATCAGAGTAAGGAGTGGAATTTCTTTCAACCTCTAAACCAGGACTCGTCAAACACTGTTTTGATAGTCTTTTTAAGCAAAATGACACATTTTGATATTTCTCAAACACTTCTTTCAGTTCTCAACGCTGCTAGTCAGATTGATATTAAGTGCTGTTTTCCTACTGCAGAGCTCACATCTCCTTACAGGCTGGCGGGACCATCTCTGCATGGACACTCATCACAGAAGCCTAGAGAGCGTTGCAGGAGATACAGATCACAGGCTTGAGCTTTGTGCTGAGCACTCCGCAGAGCTTTGCAAGGCGTGGACAGAAAGGAGTTCATGGCAAAAGAAAGCCATAGACAATTTTTACCATTCAAAAGGAAAAGAGTAGAAGACAGTTCAGACACTTTGGTCCCGCTAACAGTGCATTTCTACTGACCATGAAAAAAATACTTTGTTTTCTTTAAAGGGGAAAGGGGGCAGCTTCTTGCTTGTTTTCAAGACTCTAGGCTTAAAGCTTCCACAGAGACACTGACCTTGAAGATAATGCTCTTCCTACAGTAAAGATAATTATGATTAATAATTCCCAAACAGTTTTTCTGTAAAACTGGAAGTTAATGCATGTTTGAACTTCTCATTGCAGCTTCTCTCCCCCTCAATGCTCCTCTAAGGGCTATGTACTGTTTGATGGGCCACAAGCACCCCCTGCAATTAACTCCAATTATCATTAATCTCTGAATTGCCTTTTTTTTCTCTTTTCTGAAGCAGTGAGCAAAAACATGGAGGAAGCTACAAATACAGCATGCAATGCCAGAACGGAGGAAATTCAGCAGGCATAGACATTCATGTAGCATCTGGGAGAGCTGCTCTTACTCACTTTTCCTATTGCATTGGGAGAAAAGATCAAATTCATTTAAATATACAGAGAGGAAGCTTCCAAAATGGACATAAAATATCGCAGTCAATATCGCATCGTTTGGTATTTAGCACAATGGTATGTATAGCATGGGACTGAAAAAAGGCCATGCAGTATCCAGAGCCATGAACCACCATTCAATCCTCTCCTTTTCCCAAAAGGGAGATCCAGAGACAATTATTTTACCTTTACTATTTCTTGTGGCAACCATGTTCTCCCTCTTTCCCCACAATGGTCTGCTCTTACTCTGAATATACGTCATCCTAGAAGGAAAGATCTGCTGGCAAACACCAGGCTCTAGCACACAATATTGGCAGCTATCATGTCACATTTAATTGTAGGAAGCTGGTTAGTATCACAGTTTGAAGTCAAGGAAAGAAAAGCAAAATACAGAGATCACCTTTTCATCTCTCCAGTTGTTAAAGTAGGTGACACCCACAAGATTCAGATACAATAGTGTTTGTAAAGGGATGAGCATGAGGCTGGGAATTAATGTTTTAGGCTTTACTAAGAGGAAGCAGCATGGGACAAAAGATGTGCCTATTGATCTTCACTTTGCAAAATCCACACTGCATTCATTCTGAGCAGCTTGGCAATTAACAAAGCAATTACACCCATCCACTAGAACCCAAACAAACAGACTGGCAGGATGTGCAATCTTTATATGGTCAACAAAACCCCTTTGATTTTAATGATTAGCTGTAAACAACACCCAGTTACATGTACAGAAGGAAGAATGGAAGTAAAACAGACAGTGGTGCTCAGAATCAAACTCTCATTTGCTCTCATGTTGGGATTCATACACGTGTTGCTTTATGTGCCAGAAGTTAAGAGCCATTGCCCAAAGCTGGAGGATACTTTGACAATACAACTACTTGAGATGCATCCTACAGAGCAGCAGTGGGAATCAATCTTCAGGCCTTTACACTACAGCAACAAAAACATTGCAGATGATCCATGACTAATTCTTCTGAGTAAATGAAGAGAAAATTAAACCTATCCTATTCTTATTTAACACTTACAGGTCAATCCATCCTTCAGCAGCCTTTTTGTCACAGGCTAGTCCCCTGCCACAGCGAGTAAGAGGCGGAGGATGCTCTCAAGCAGCTCCGGAAGCAAAGTGTCCACCCATGAACAGCCACACACAGTGGTGAGGATGGAGATGAACAGCTAGAGGCCCCTTGGGCTGTGTTCCCATTTCTTTCCAACCTAACACTTCAAGCTCTTCACATCCTCCTAATTTCTTCCTTAATTACTACAAGTAATTTTATTCATACACTTTGCAGCACCATTAACTACTACCTGAGGCTTAATATTAAAAAAATCATGAGGCGACATAGTCTTAATGGTATTAATTAATACTATCATGGCTTTAAAGTTCCTCAGATCTGGCCAACCAAGCATGTGAAGCGGCATTTGGTGAGTTTTGCTGTTGTTAGTGTTTTGGTTGTGGGTTTGAGGGGAGGGATAGGGATTTTTTTGTTAGAACTGCGGTTTTTTGGGGGGTGTTGGTGGGTTTTGTACATTTCTCCTTGCTTTAGTAAGTAATGCCCCTGACAACAAACAGGAGCAGAAAGGTGGAGGCTGTAAAAGCAGAGAATGAAATGAAAAGCAAAATAACTTCCCCACCATTATGAAGTGTGTCAGCTTGTCTAAGCCACTCTCATGCCTTTGTGAAGACGAAAACGCAGAGACATGAGAATGACTGGAAAGACAGAAATAAAGTCTATTTGTTTGGGGTTTTTTTGTAGTTTTGGGATTTTGTTTTGGGTTTGTTGTTCTGGTTTGGGGGTTTTTTGTTGGGTTTGGGAAGTTTTTGCTTATTTTTGATTTTTCACCCTTTTGCATCCCTCGTCTTCTAGGCATGGAAACAGTCAGAAAGCTCTCTCTTAAAATCGCTTAGATGGCCAAAGGCCTATGACCACTAGTGGGACTGCAATGACAAAGGCTTCATGAGCTGCATAAGTGGACATTGCAGCAGTCAGAACACAGAGACTGGGAGAGCGAAGTAGAGAGGCTTTTTGTTCCTTCAGTGACACATTTAAAATTCAATCTGCACAGCACGTCCTGTCAGAACAGAAAGGCTGAAACCGTGTGTCCTCAGCAGAGGTTTTACCAGAATATTCACGTTTATGACTTCCATGACTGAACTGTCAGAAAAGCCAGCACCAAAAGTTCACCCCAGAGGTTTCTATTTCTGGATTTCCCCCTCTTTCTCTCAGATTGAGCAGGATTTTCTACAAAAAAATGTGAGTTTGCTTTAATGCCAGCTCTCAGAACTCAAGAGCTGAGAAATACCTGAACTGCAGGCATTGCTGGTGTGAGTTCTAGGGCACTGAGCAAACAGCTCCAGTTGCAGCTATAGGGTTCTACAGCTGTTCAGCACCACTGAAAATAATCCTTCTTGTAACAGGAACAAAGTGCAGCAGTCAAACTGCTCAATAGATGCTATTAATTATACTGTGAGCTGAAGAACAATATATTTACTCTGCAGTGATACTGTAATTATCAAGGCAGTGCCCTGCTCTTGCCTGGGTTGTACTGTGTGCAGTAGCTACTTTTCCCCTGCATATAGATGTTGATAGTATTATGTAAAACACAAGGTATTTGCTACCTATATTTAAAGAAAGATATCCACTGTCATACTCCTGAAAGCACCTTAAAACAACATTAAAAGTCACATAAACACAGAAATGCAATGTCTTTATTATATGTCTCTAAACTGGGCTTTAGGAACAAAGTCTGCTAGTGCTGGCAAACATTTTGAAAATGCCACCCTCATTTTCCAATTATTTTCTTCCCAGTAACTTCTCAATAGAGTCAAGAGACTCAAAAGCCACAACCTGAGAGTCTCAAAACCCAAGTATTCAATAGCTGGACATAGGGAATCCTAGACTGGTTTGTGTTGGAAAGGACCTTAAAGCTCATACAGCTCCAACCCCCTGCCACAGGCAGGGACACCTTCCACTAGAACAGGTTGCTCCAAGCCCCATCCAGACTGGCCTTGAACACTGCCAGGGATGGCACAGCCACTGCTTTTCTTAGAAGCACCAGTTATCTTGGTAAACTCTTGTCTGCTCCCTACAGTACTATGTGCACCCGTGTATGGGTGTCTGCTATAGTAAACCTACTCAAACACATTCTTCCACTGGAGACCAAACCTTGTGTTTGACTGGATCTTGCATAGTCAAATCCCTTACCCTTCCCCTTCTTCCATTTCCTAGGTATTCTAACCCTGAATAACACAAAGCTCTTCTCTACCACATGGATGTGTAAACTCTTATGGTTCTTCTGCTTCAGCTATAGAGATCAGTATGAAAGATATTGCAAAGGTGACTTCACAGCTCTCTCAATTGTGATATAAATGGTAGATTGAGGGGAAAAAAAAAAGGAACAAAAATTAACACAGAGTAGCATCATACCTGAGAGTCAGCACTTGGCTCTGTGCTCAAAAACAGCCCTTCAGGTTTTGTCCTTTCAGTGCATGGGCATTGATTATGATTTCTGACAAGAGGAAGACCTCTATCACAACTCAGTACTAGGATCCATAGATGCAGCTGCGCTTAACTGCAGTGAAATTATCCTCATAATGTTAAATAAAGCCCAAATTCACTATTTTCTGTTGCTTCTCCTCTTTAAGTGTTCCACATTTGAATTTTCAGGCCAAGGAGTGCTGTAATATTTACATCAAGCCTTCATTTTCACCTACAACTGGCTTCTGCAGGGCCCAGCTTATAGTTTTTATTCTGAAGCAGATCTTGATCTTTCAGGAAAAAAAACATAATTTTGCCTTAAAAGGCTGAAAGAGGCTTCCATTGGGAATTTTTTCAACTAGAAAAGGAATACATTTTTCAGGAAAAATAAATTACAAAAGATACAACTTTTTTTTTCTTCTTTACAACAACCAGCTTAATTGGAAATACAGAATAAATTAGGGCAAAAAAGCCCAGGGATGTTTAAGGCAAAAACTCTTTAGCAGCTTTGTATACTTGAGCATGAAGTAGAGGCAAATTAACTGATCATCTTCTGCACTAAATTTATACAGAAGACAAATTATTTGACAGAATATTCTCTAGAATGGTCTTTAAAACAAAGAAGTAAAAGGTAAAGTTTGCATTTTGCTTGACCAAAATTATTTCCTATTTAAATAATCACAATTATGCATCTCAACGCTACGTATTCCTTTTATAGTCATTTACAGAGTGTCTCTTCCATAGGCACTGTACAACACTCAGAAGGTCTAAAGAACTTCATAGTGTGCTGTAAATGCTGGATAAAAGAATTTTTACTGTTTGCCATAGACAAAATTGGTTGAAAAGCATAGTAAACAGATGTAGCAGATATTCACACTACAAAAGCTTTTCTAAAGCTTCCTGTCTATTCTCTCATTTCTCTTGTTCTGCATGGGACAGGAGATACCCCTGGCTTAGAAAAAGAAAATCTATTTATTTTAACTGCTCTCCTAGAAATGACATATGTTAAAAATCACCATTCATGAAGTGAGACATTCCTCCTAATTCCCCGCTCCAGAATCATGATAAGATGGTATTTTTTTGCAAGCCGCTGACACCAACTCCTCAAGCCCCCAGGTTTTCTAGCACCACAGGGACAGCCAAGAAGCCACTTCATGTAAAGCAACCATTTAACCTCCCACTCGTCTTGTTAAACCTTCTTATAAAGCATTTCCACCCGAGACTTACAACATAGCTTATGGGAAAGCCTACAACAGTCTCAGCTTGGGTTGGAAGGGACCTTAAAGCTCACCCAGTTCCAACCCCCTGCCATGGGCAGAGACACCTTCCAGCAGTAGGTGGGACTCTGGACCAACACAGCAACTGTGAGGGTCATCCTCCACTGCGGCATTGGCTGCACCAGCCAGGCGGCTCCCACATGCTCCCATCAATGGTCACCCCAAGATGTCCAACACCATCACTCCAAAAAAGTGAAGAAAACCACACTTTTTAAGGAGACATCATTAATATTACAGTCCTATCCCTCTTGTGACAGTATTGCTGGATTTGAACTAGAGGAGAAAAGGGAAGTCTTAACATTTAAACCCAAGATTCAACTGGAAAAGCTGTGATGCAGTTGCTGCTTTGTGACAGGCTGACCAAGGTTTTTTGGTTGTTTTTGAGATCTTCCCTGTTAAGATTCCCTCAGAATGGCTTTGCTTTCCAGTAAGATACATTCAAGTCCCTTTGACACATCAAGATCCAGTGAACATTAAACCCCAATTACAGTGGAGAAAACTATAAATTCCCCTAAGACTGGAAGATTTCTCTTATTCAGAAATATCTCACCCCATTTAAACCAACATTTCAACCAGGAGCTATCTCAATGTATCTGGGGAAAAAAAACCAATCTTTACAGTTCTCTCCATTTAGTAGCTCTGCAGAACACCTCTTCCTCATCTCCTTTCCTCCTCTGATTTGGTGGATCCCACCAGAAATGAATCCTGGGCACAGCCTGACAACCAGGTCTGGAAAAATACCACTTTCCAAAGTAGCCCAATGGCAAAGCCATGCTGTCCCCAAGGACATGGAGGTCATCATGCGCTTCTCAATACAGCAATTAATAAAGCTTCTTGGTTATTCTTTCACTCCTGCACTCTTCAGAGCTAGTCAGCTTTTTCTGTTACACATTTCAAGTTTGCTGCCCGATGCTAAATTGAATAGCTGACATTAGATTTGCTTTTGTCACAAGGTTACTATAGATCTTGACCGTTTCTTACTAAAGAAAATGACTTTGTCATTCATTAGTGGTGGTTTATTATGGAGACTTCATACTGCCTCCAATATGGATGTCTTTGATTTTAAAAAAAATCAAAAGAGGCACTTGTAGTGTTCTGGGAAGGAGGGCAGTAGTGAGGAAGCAGAGAAGAGCATCATTAAGTTACTTTGGATATAAACTCAGCAGAGCCCAATCTCAGTATTATTATGGCCTGTGTCAGTTTTAGATGTCAAGTTTAAGAGCATACAAGATTAACCATTCAGGGGCTCAACTCTCTGCTGTGAATCCCTCTTTCTCAGAGTTTCAAAATGTGACTGGGCATAAAACCAGAGACTGCACAAGGCAGCTAAAATATACCACCCCCAGCTGCCCTGCTAGCTAATGCTTCTTCAGCTTACTAATAGAATGCACAATAGATGTACAACCGCATAACTGCTTATTCCTCTGCTAACTACCAAGCTTTCAGAGAAAATCTTTAGGACTTGTGTCCTCCCCTCAAACACCCCTCACTTTCAAAGCTTCTCTCCTTGTCTCTCCATAGTACATTTTGAATCTATTTTCACTTTCTTATTTTAGTTGCACCTAGAAATGAACTGTAACTGTAAAAGAGTGATCCTACAGCTGGAGGTAGAGCAGCACCCCAAAGCCTCAACTACCCAGGGAGCAGGGGCACAGCACACACTGTTTGGTCCTTTACAGAGAGAAGCACTGTTTAAAGCATGAATTTTAACACTGTCACTAGTTTCACACTATTTAACAGCCAGCTCACATTCAGCAGCCATGGTTATACAGAGAAGCCATAAAACCCTGGAAGGACTGGCAGGCACTCTATTAGTACACAAAGTAAACCTGCAATCCTGAAGTAGAAAAATCTCCTTTGAGTAATTTAGCTGCTTTGCGCTGATGATCACATAGATATGCTGCTGCACACATCGCATGCAAAACCAAGTACAATAATCTTTCCTATAGGGAGAGTTATTTTGGAAGTTGTTTAGGGTTTTGGAGTCTATACATGTATAAATAAAAGATTAACTCAAACTTTAAAGAAGAGATTAAAAATATATTCTGCACAATTACCATAACATTCACAAATCTATAATGGGAAAAAACAGATTATAATTACTTTATTATGTTTAGAATGAAACAGGATTTGATATTTCATAACATAAAAAGCAAGGTTATGAGGTTTCAAGAAAAGAGGAAAAGAAAACAAATCCCTTCCATATGGCCATAGGCTAATGCAATCATAAGCCTCACAAGGCTGGTTTGTGTTGGAAGGGACCTCAAAGCTCATCCAGCTCCAACCCCTGCCACGGGCAGGGACCCCTTCCACTGGAGCAGCTTGCTCCAAGCCCCTGTGTCCAACCTGGCCTTGAGCACTGCCAGGGATGGGGCAGCCACAGCTTCTCTGGGCACCCTGTGCCAGCGCCTCAGCACCCTCACAGGGAAGAGTTTCTGCCTAATATCTAACCTATCTCTACCCTCCGCAAAGTACACTTAAACCCTGCTAATATTAATGTTCCTTCTAATGAGAACAGGTACATATAGCTTTAAACACATAGCAACATATGGAAACCTCACACCCAACCCCAGGCAGAACATGAAACACCTCCAGCTGCATGCATGAGGCTGAAAGGAGCCCCCCAGTATTTCCCACAGCCCCGGAGGGTTTCCCCACAGCAGGAGCTGGCACAGCCGGCAATCCTCCACTACAATCCCAGCATTCACAGGCCGGAGCTGGAACACAGCTCAACTGTGCGGGCAGCGCAGCAAGGGAACACTGGGGCTCTCATGCCTGCTCACATCCCACTTCATACTGATGCAAGGCTCAGCTCCAAGCTAGGCAACTGAAGGCTACAGATCGCAGCCCAGCAGTTACGCACTACAGCATCTGCACACTGTAATTGCTTGAGAGCACCTTTTGCTTTTAATTTCAGAGACTCACAGACTGGTTTGTGTTGGAAGGGACCTTAAAGCTCATCCAGTTCCAACCCCCTGCCACAGGCAGGGACAGCTTCCACTAGAGCAGGTTGTTCTAAGCCACATCCAGCCTGGCCTTGAACACTGCCATGTTATGTTCCCGAGTTAAAGACATGGGATTTTAAGGTAATTAGATTTTCAATTTACTTCTTTTTCTTTAAAGTATTCAACATTCACTGATTTTATATCCCAAAACTTATTCTGCCTTTCCATAGGAGGTTTTGCTGTAAATGACCAAAGACAGAGATACACATACACACAAATTGTCCAGGTCATGAATATTCATAGCTTCAAGGTTTATTTTCCCACCCACCCCCAACGACCTGCACCAAGTACCATGGCTTATGCCAGCACAAATGGAACATCTCCTGTATGAGGCAGAAGAACAGGGTCCCAGAAACCCAGGGCTGCTCTAAGTTCTCAGGCCTCAACCCAACTGCTGCATATGGTAGAATAAACTGTGAGGTGAAAACTTAAAGTATAACAAAAAGCTGAAATCCAAAGATTAAACTGCTGCTGCAGAGATCAAGCACCTCAGAAGCCATGAGACTGCACAGATTTTCTTTGGGTTCCCCCCCCCCAACATTATCTGGTTGTATATTTACATTGCAGCGCCCAAAAGGTTGTAGTATCCTGCTCCCTGTACTAGGCAGTGTGCAAAGAGCTGTACCTGATCTAAAGACCTTACAACATCAGAAAGTCTGTTTTATTGAAAAGAAAGCAATTGCAACAGTTGAAATCTCTTTTTTGAAAACCTTCGGGTTCAGGATGCCAAGTGTAATAGCATCAGTTGACAATCCCACAAGAACACATGGTGAAGAGAGTAAAGATTGGAAAGGGAAAGAAACGAAACAAAACAAACCCACTCAAAACCCTGTACCAAATACGATGACTTCTCCCACGCTAAGGCAATGCTTCCGACATTTTCAACTGTGAAACCACGACGACATCCTCAGCCTACCCAGAACAGCCTCGACTGTTTCTTCTCTGCAATGGCTTTTCTTCCAGTATCACAACATATGTTCTAGACAAACATCTGAGGTGGCAAAAAAGCAACCACTTGTTCATGTTAATGGCTATACAACACATCACCCAGAGTTATAGGACACTATTTCTTAATGACATTTCAAGGAGACAAAAAAAGTGCTACTTGGTATCTTCTCAGCGGCTCCAGCAAGAGATTTATTCTTTCTAGGCAGCCCATGACAAACAAACTTAATCATTTTCATTCCATTAAAAGTAGACATAGCATTTCTATTCCAGGAGATCTGTATTCATTTTTGCTAATTGTGCAATAGCACAATGTTTTCTTAAGCCTTTTAGACAGCTGACTGATACAGGGCTGAGAAAACCAGGGGTTATCTGGTAACACTGGCAGCAACAAAAAGAGAGCAGAGGATTGTTTACTGCTGGTATTGTGGTTGCATCCAAAGCAGATCAAGGCCGACGAACATGAATTTAGAGGAAGGCAATCATTGAATCCCAGACTGTTTTGGGTTGGAAGGAATCTTAAGCTCATCCAGGTCCAGCCCTCTGCCACAGGCAAGGGTACCTCTACTAGAGAATAACTAAATCGGTTTATGGACACTCAGGAGGGACTGCAAAGGCAGTGTGATAGTACTGCATCTACACTTATTGATACAACTATAAACAAGCCAGGCTTGAGGTCAACTTCAGCTGCTTACCCTCAGAAATATCACTGCTCATGAGAGTTGCTGGAGATAACAATGTAAACTGGGAAATCTTAAGGAGAGATCTAGTGCCTTTTTAAAGGCATAGTATTCTCTTATTTTCATCCCTTGGCAAACAAGTAAGGCAGGAATCTGTTACCATTCCAGCCTCATATCCAGCTTTCACAGCTGTCCTGGACACCAGTTACGCACACTGAGGACTGTGACGTACTGACAAAGGCTAAATTTCACATGGGGACTTGGCTCCAGCCTGCTTGAGTCAATGCTATGCAAGAGCCACAATGATATGAAAAAGAGCTTCAACTTCATCAGTAGAATCTATATTGCAGTTATACCACAGCTTTGTCTGTTCAGGAGCATTCACAGTTGTACATTGTTCATCAGTAAAACATTCCATCAACATAAAAGGCTGAAATAAGGAGTGCTCACAGTTGTCCTCATAGGGCTACAAGAAGCCCTTGTGCTGAGGGTGCTTCATAGACAGAAATGACAGACTCAGGAACTGGCTATCAACTGCTAGTTCTCAAACACAGAATTTAAAGTCAATTAAAACAAGGTGCTATCAACCACCTGCCATCACTACAAACATCCCCAGGGCCCCGTAACAAAACTGGTGTAAAAATAACCTGAATTTGAAGAACTGATGTACAGGCCATTCGTATTGAAAGTTAACACTCAGAAAGATCAATAGCATTTCCTATTAATTGTCTCCACAGATTTATCATTTAGGTTTCTCCTTAGCAGCCTTGAGGGGAGATTGAGAGATGTGTGTGACTGCACAGGAACCAAGAAAAGTCTCCTAAAGGCATTTAGAGCTATTATTACATTAACTTCTTTTCAACAGATGAATGAACTGAAGACAGTGGACACGAAGCGATTTTCTGTAGGCTGGCACCTATACATTACGTTACAGCTGGACGGCTGACCTTTGGAGCCTTGAAATTTCCACACCAGAGCTGGTGGCACCTCACCTGCTGACGGCAATTCTTCACCTCTGACAAGGGCCAGGTCTGACTCCACAGAGCATTTCAGCTGTGTGTCTGTCCCAACCCCATCCCAGAGTGCAAAGGCAGAATCCCCTCCCTCAGGCTGAAACTGCCACCTTCTAGTTCCTGGACCTTACTTTCCCCCTCAAAGCAATTCTCAGCCATACAAGGCTTTTCAGTTGCAGTTCATACCACCAAAAAAAGTGGCCATCCATTCATCACCAAGCAACGCTTTTACAGAGAGACAGTGAAGCAGCACTGGTAGAAAACCTCAGGCATGCTCTAAATAGGAATCATAATTCAAAGCGTTCAGCAGAGTTAGGTATTGGTTTACATTAAAGGAACCACTGACTTGAAACACAACACAAAGCTGCTGGCGCACAGGATGCTGCTAGAGCATTGCCCCATGCCTAAAGCTGGCTGCATCTCCTCTGCAGATCCCAGTGTGTGATCTGCGGTCTGTTTCAAAGCTCAGTTTGACAAGGCAATGCTTACACACAGCTTACGCTCTACAGGCTACAGCTGATAACATACCTTTCTTCGTAACATCTTTCACCACACAGTTCTGGGATCATATTTCCCCTAGGGAGAAACATTCCAGAAAGTGCTGAACCTGTACAGCAGAGTATTCTGCATGTATCCTCTACACTAAACAGAGAAATTTCTGACATACCCATTCATTTTGACTTTTTTCTTCCTAACACTTGCCTTGAAAAATGATAAAAGATTCTAAACTACCTCTGCTAAGCACTATACACATGAAAACCTAACCTCTGCTGTTGTGAAGATGGGCTTCTCCTGTGGCTCTGAGATCCAAGGTTCTCATTACAGTCTAGCGAAGACTTTGAAAAGCCTGTAATTGCTGCATAACCAAAGAGAACTTGTCTTGAGCATGAAGGCAAAGTCTGTTGTAAGAAATGGTGAAAAGGGCATTGAAACAGAAAAAAGAACATTAACTTCACTAATGGCAGTTACGTGGAATCACTTGATGCACAGAACGCTCAAGAAATATTCTGAAAAAGTGAATTTCTTCAGCAAATGCAGAATTTTTTTACTATGCAATCATCATAGAGTGGTTTGTGTTGGAAGGGACCTCAAAGCTCAGCCAGCTCCAACCCCTGCCACAGGGAGGGACCTCTTCCACTGGAGCAGCTTGCTCCAAGCCCCTGTGTCCAACCTGGCCTTGAGCACTGCCAGGGATGGGGCAGCCACAGCTTCTCTGGGCACCCTGTGCCAGCGCCTCAGCACCCTCACAGGGAAGAGCTTCTGCCTTATTTCTAACCTCTGAGTTTGAACCCATCACCCTTTGTCCTATCCCTCCAGTCATGATGAAGAGTCCCTTCAAAGCAGTGCAGCTGATGTGTGCACGCTCACCGCCTGCATTTCTCTGTAAACACAGCAATCTCTGAGTGGTGGCTCACAGGTGCTCAGGATCCACTGACCAAAGCAGAGCTGCGGCAGCTCACCCCAGCAGCACTCGCAGGTCAGAGGGCGATGAGCATCACATCCAGGCCCAGGGTTCAGAACAGCTTATAAAACTTATAAATTTATAAACTCATAAAACTTAGAGAACCAAAATAGTCCGAAAGATGAGTAAGATATGTGCTATAGATTAGAATTAAGCTAACATAGTGTAGATCTGCAGTAGTTTAATACAAACCAATATTAACCATCCTTAACAAAAAAGAGATGCAAAGCTACAAAAGTAAATAACCCTCATGGGAGTCAATCCTTATTATCTGTTTTTCTTTAGGCTTTGTTTTGAACAGTTAGTTTCTTTTAACATTCTTCAAGACAAAGCAGTGTTTTACAGTGTGAGGAAAGAACAAAGCGGTTCCTTTCATCTGCCTCTCTATCTTCTGAGTAAATATTGCATCATTGTTCTCCTCAGGAAACATCTTTCATCTTTGTTTCAGGGACGTGGGTGAGCTGTAGTTAGGAGAGCCCATCCACCTTTTACATCTGAGAAACAGATCTCAGAGGGCATCCTCTCTCCATAAAATAAAAGCAGGTACAAAGATTTCCCTGTTGTCTTCGCCCACCTCACTGACATTGCTCACCAGAGGTCAGCTCTCTCAAGACTTTGGGCTGCTGAGGGGAGCAGGAACGGCTGCATGATAAACTTTATTTCTCCCGAGACAGTGTCAAAACAGCTCACAGGAAATCAAAGCGTGCGTGTGGCTGGGTGCCATCTGTTACCCTTCCCAGAAAAAGGGTCATGGTATTTATATCTCCCGAGAGTATCCACATTAGCTGTAGGTAAAGACTCTTTTCCTTATATACAGCTCTGCACAGAAAATTAATGGCTGCAGAACAGATGGGGAAAAACAATACAAGGATATTATTAGGACAAAGCTATATTACATGGAACAGTTCTGTAAGGAGTGAGCTGTAGATGTGTACTGCAGTTTCAGGAAACGTAAAAATTATATAGAATAGATCTTACTAAGCATTCTTCATAGCAGAGCAGCAGCATTTGCACTTAAAATGTTCCATGTGCAGTCTGGATTGAAAAGGAAAAGAGAATATGGTAAAATAGTAGTAGTTTTTGTGGCCTTTTTCAACAGTTGTGCCATCACTGTGCAACAGGGTCATGGAAAAAAAACAGTGAGCCTGTTCTGATGGTGGTCTCCCCTTGATCAATATATATACTTCTGCAGCACCCGTTTCTCCCTGATCTTTCATGCCAAATGTTGAAACTTGAAGCATCATCAGCACCTGGCTGATCATAGGAGGAGAGAAACCCACATACTCTTCAATCTCTGTCACCAGACAAGTTAATCATCATGGGTGCTCCTAAAAAGAGGTGTTTGTTTATCCAAGGGGTGATCTCCAGCATCCCCTCTGCCACAAAACTGCACTTTTCACTCAGTTTTCTGTTTAAAGGTCTTAACTGTTACAACAGTTTTGCAGGTCCTACAACAATTTTACCAACTGTTTTAAGCAACACTGGTAGAAATCTAGTCCCCAGGAGCTGAAGCAACACCTCTACTACCAAGGTTTATTTCTCCACACAGAAGAAACTTTTGACGTATTTCTTAATACTAAAACTTAGTTGCTGTCAGTGTGGAACGGAAAAAGTACATAAGACTACATTCAGAAATCTATAATACACTTTAAGACCAGTGTAAATGACGCTTCTGTAAAACAAGTCACCATATTAAATGTAGTGGCTCCACTTCTTCGTCTGCTAGCATATATGTTGCTGTAGTTCCTTCGATACAAAGCCTTTCTGTTATAGCTAGGATAGTGGAAGTGTTGATATTAAGTCCATTGCTATTAAATATGCAGGATTTAATAACATACAATCCACCAAGTATTGATTTTCGTGCTTAATACTGACTAAACATATTGTGACATGTACACACTACAGACCACAAACAGCCCGCTCTTTGTAATGGCAGCATCTTAAAAGAAGTAGGTAGAAGCATGCAAACTAGGTTTAGTCCACAACCTCTTACCTGTGGCTATAGAATAACTGCCGAGCAGGCACAAAACACTTCAAAAGCAGAAGAGCTGGTATCAATATTCAGGAGGCTTGCCAGTGTCCTGATTTTTTATTACTCTACATGAACAGGGGAGCGATTTGCAGGAGATGAAAGGAAAGAATCACCCACAGCTACTTCTTGGTTGCTGTTACCTTACCTGGCTACTCACAGTAACCGTGTCTGAACACTCTCAACATACAAGTGTGAGTTGAGACAACATGGCTTAATGAACTACCATGAGACGGTGTCGTGGTTTAAGCCCAGCAGGTAACCCAGAAAAACCATGTAGCCGTTTGCTAACTCCCCTCCCCACCCTTCTTCCCCCCTCTCCCAGAGGGATGGGGAGGAGAATGGAAAGAATGCAACTCCACGGGTTGAGATAAGAAGAGCCCAGTAACTACGGTACAACACAAACCACTGTTGCTACCACCAATGATAGTAATGATAAGGGAAACAACAAGGGAAGAGAATACAACCGCTCACCACCTGCTGACCTATACCCAGCCTGACCTGAGCAGTGATCTCGCCCTTCCTGGTAACTGCCCCCAGTTTATATAGTGGGCATGACATGCTGTGGTATGGAATACCCCTTTGTCTAGTTTGGGTCAGGTGTCCTGTCTCTGCTTCCTCCCGGCTTCACCTTCTCCCTGGCAGAGCATGAGACTCAGAAAGTCCTTGGTCAGACCAAACATTACTGAGCAGCAACTGAAAACATCAATGTTATCAGCGGTGTTCCCAGGCAGAAAGTTAAAAACACAGCACTGCACCAGTTACTAAGGAGAAGAAAATGACTGCTACTGCTGAACCCAGGACAGAGGGACATAGAACAGCATCCTGAATTTGCTGTTTCACACCAGTACAACTCAGCTGCCATACACTGAGTGACTGGTGTCAGACCTTGTGTTAACTGCACCATGTAAGACTTTTGGAGATCTTGTATAGGTCACCAAAGAGTCATAAGGAAAGAGACATCCACCTGGTAGCCCTACCCCTTCCCTCCCATTTTGAGCTCCCCCTCCATGTACACACACAGTATTTCATCCCACAAGGATGAGTTCTGCAATCCACACCTTAATTCTACTAATATGTCACAGTAGCAAGGTAGATCTTAAATACAGTTAACATCCACAACCTCATAAAGGGAACAGCTCTGCACTAGTCAACTTAGGTGCTGAGACATTTGCTAAGCCTAGGGAATTTCTTTTCTGTCTCATCAGCTCCCATTCTATAAACAGTAAGAAAAATTATATAGATATTCCCCAGCCTAAGACTGAGAAATCTTACAGCCCATCCTCACTAGTCATCAGCAGCTTTCAATTTATTCATGCAGCAAATTACTTAAACCCCCTCCCCCACCACATAAAAATGCATCTGTTTCAGATTTAAAACAAAGTTCCATTCCCACTTTTAAAAGCTTTTATCTTAAGTAAATGTGGAGGCTTCAAAGTTCTGTAATTTGCAGTTCATTTGAACATTAATGGAAAGAAATGTTCTTCCACTTCAAACTATTTCCTCAGTCAATTAGACAAATCCTCTAAGTGGAGTTTGTGAAGCAGTTCGTGTCCAGGAACTTAATTAATACTGAATTCCAGCACTTGCATCCACCTCAGCCACACTAACAACTGGGTAGGGGCCATGCAAGAACAGCATCTATGGAAGAGCAGCCGTGGGGACAGCAACAGGTCACTTCAGCCAAGGCAACAGCTGGGACAGATGGAGATTGTTAGAAGAGGTTGCAAGAAGCAATCATCAATCACAAAGGAACAGTTAATTAAACATGGATGAAAGACCCAGGAGAGGTCCTGACTGCCTATGGTCATTGAGAAAACTCCTAGGGCAAGTTTTAAGAGTAATAGTTTTCCCCAGTGCCCTTGCTGAATTTCTCATTAATATTTGCAAGCTATCCCTGCAGTTTCAATTATACTGTCACTTGCACATTTGTTTGTCCTAGTTAGCTGCTCTGTTCTTAACCGTGGTTCATGGCACTCCTAATTAGGATCACTAGCATAATACCTTTCAACAGCAGAAGTACCAACCCAGAGTGTGAAGCCGGGGGAACAAGCACAAAAGCAGAGCAGCTCCATATTGACAGAGCAAGAACCGTATCTCACTCTCTAGGCAGCTGTGCTGCCATGGTAAAAGAAGTGCAGAAAATGCAGAGCAATTTCTAACAATAATTAGGGTCTTTTGGGAAGAAAGGACTTTGAACAATATTTATAGAGAAACTGTGCTAAGGAAATAAAAAGAAGCAGCCCCTACAGCCATAACAATCTTTGAAGTCCTGGTGATAGCACAGGATTATAGCAGAAACTAAGTAAATTTCGTAATAAAAAGTTTGTCTAAAGCCAGCTTGCCTCATCCTAGGGAGGCCCGTCCCAGCTTCCTCACTAGCACCACTACAGCAAACAACGGTGCACGTGTATTACCAGTGGACCTCAGGACCACAGTCCAGGCTCCAAGGTAATTCCCTCAGCTGTTCTTGTGTTCCGGTAAGGAATAGTCTGGTTATTGCCTCTTTGGGGTTTTTTTTATTTTTATCCTCCTAAGTTCAGCATCCACAAAAAGACTTTTCAAAACTAGAGTCAATTGGAAAACCATCAACAATGAGGTGAGTAGAATCTCTGCCGCAGTAGTAAGACTTACTCATCAGCACGTCTAGCAGATGGATACACTATATTCCCTGATCTGGTATGTGGCAGCTTTTCATTTTTACATAAAGAACAGGGTGCTCTCACTCTTATTTTTGCAAATAAGGCATTACATATATAACACAGAACACAGGAGGCCACGCTCATGTACCTAAAAGGCTGGTATTTCCTACTGGCCCTGTTCTGTCCCCTAGATAGTAACAGTCTAACAAAGGACATTTCCTCCTGACCTTCAAGTGAGTGCAACAGTCTTGAAAGCAAGTGATAATTATCTTAAATTAACAGAAATAATTTCTGTACGTTTCATAAAAGGCAGATTTTAGGTCAGATCCAGTGCAAAAGAAAATACTGGTTTTGAACAATGCTTTCATGTGCATTTGTCGCTTGTGAGACATCAAACTGCTTTTTACAGTCACACATGTAACAAGACCTGCAGCATATTAAGAGGAAACACTTGAGTAGGTTTATTTCACACTGTCATTATTCTTGCACCTGATTTAACACTCTCCTATATGTATCCTGTATCCTAGTATCACTGAAACTTCTGGACCCTAGTCTTCAGAGTCACCTCTATGACTGGATACTGTCTGGGAACAGGGAACACATGTATTACCTGATGGATAGACACTTACCAACTGTAAGTCACATCTACATTGATTGTGTAGCTCCCCATGACCATAGCATCTGGGCACATCAAGTCTTTAACATTTTGCCTAGATCCTCAGACATGAAAGAACTGTGGTTCTGATATTTCACCTGCATATAAATCAGAACCACAGCTCAGCTTTGTCAAGATAAGCACAGAGCAACTCAGCAGGCATTCTGACAGCTCCAAGAGACCTTGGTTATCCAAGATTAGGCAACAAGTCTGTGAAGAAAAGGCAAGTGAACCCTGGTCCACAGTTCAGCCTCACATCATTAAACAGTCCTTTCATAGGCAGAGGCAGGACATGCACAACCTGAGGAAGAGCCCAAACTAAAAATACACAACAGAAGGGCCTGATCTTGCAAACCAATAAACTACCCACCTCCCAGTGAGGTCTGTGTGATCTGCAGACTCTTCTCAGGGGGCTGTACCAATTTATCTGGGGAAGCCAAGTCTGCACTCAGCCCTGTCTATCCCTTCACCCGCAGGTTTCCTCTGAGAGTCCTGGGCAGCTGCCTGCTCTTGCACAGCCTGGGGAGCAGCTCCGATGTGGGATGATAAGCTGTGATGAGCAGGAGCATCCAGCACACATGATGTAGCCAAAGGGGAAGAACCTTTTGTTTCTCAGGGGTGCAGTGTCAAGAACCAAGGGAAAATATCAGTAAGAGATTTAACAACTGAAACAAACCCTAAAGCATCCACTAGAATTATTTTTTTGTACAAGCTCATATTTCTGTTTTGTTTATTATCACAAAGAAATACAATATATTTTCTATCCCATAAAATACACATATAATTTTTGTGATAATAAGACTCAGGAGAAGCATAAATATTCCCAAGGGTTTCAGCAGTTCAGAAGAACACTGTAAAACAGTTTGATAACTTGGAGATTACATTTCCCTCCGTTCACCATACACACACAGACACACATATAAAAGCCTGCCAAGGGGAACGTTATTGATACTTTATAACTACAAGCCAATAAACCTCATGAATTTCATTTATTTGAAGGCTGCAATAGAAGCAGAAAGATAAGTCGTAACCTTAAATTTAGGATCATTAATTTAATCCCCACCCCCAACACACCAGACAGCTTTCCATGTTAAATCTTGTTATGGTTATTTTACCAAAAGCAAGCAAAAACCAGTAAATGGCATTGGGAAAAAAGCCATTCCAGGCCCATTCAGCAGAGTATCCCTCATGAATTATCTGTAACAAGTGGTGATCAGATGTTTCTGCTAGCAGAGCTTTTGTTTTGTTCCCAAGAATAATTAGAGGTTAAGATGGAGAGTGCAGTGGCCATTGTCCCAAGCACCTGAAGCCAACAACCATGACCATGCATCCATCTGTCCTGAGCTGTTCTCCCACAGTCACCAGAGCCTCCCTCCTGGAGGTCCCACTCAGCTCACAGCTCTCATCTCCTCCACTTCATCCACTGGAGAGGACCCAGGAACAACTTTTCCTCGTGATCTCTGATAGACAGGACATGAGCATTTAGGGGAGGGGGTACAGAGCAAGAACAGAGCTGGCGTAAGAGTCATAACAAAGGTTTCTCCTCCCTTCCCCAAAGCAGCTGCAAAGCTGACACAAGAGGATTCACAGCAGCAGCGTGTCCAAGACATTGTTTAAAAAATATGAGATCATCAAACCTGCTATTACAGAGTAGTGTTTCTGTGAGATGCTGTTATCAAACATGACCCACCACAGCCACCCATGCCTTGCATCAGCTGGCTTATTTGTGGCATTTGGCACCATCATTCACATTTGCAAGAACATGGAAAGCATCAGCTGTGCCTGCTCTGAATTGCAATCAAGTCATTTCAATGTGGAAAGGAAAGGTAGATCAAATCCTTAAATTGCCAAACGCTGCAAACAGAGAAGAAATAGGATTCTGTGGAGGGGGAAGTGCCAAAAATCCATCAAACACAGGTTAGCTATCTTGTCAGTGGTGCTAAATAGGTATAAATGGACATGTTCAGTCAGGCAGACACAGCACTGTGGGGAGCTCAATGAGGGAGAAGGAGGAGGGAGGCAGCTCCCCTTCCAGATGGGATAAATCAGCATCTGTTTTGTTCTCAGCTTTGAATGCCTAAATGCATCTTAAAAAAAAGTCACCACAGAGGCAGAGGACTGTGAGAAAGGCAGAAGGAGTTGTTCCATCAGACAGTCACATTTTGAACAACACAGACAGCAAAAGACTGGCAATCCTTGTTTTGTCCTTGCACATTTTGAACACAATGTTTGAATATTATACAAGCAGCTTCTTAGTTATGCACATTTGTCATAAACCGTCTCTGCTCATTAAGAGAGCAAAATATAATAAACCCCTCGACTCCCATCATTTCTACTTCAGATTTACAGAGCAACATTTCTATTCCATGAATCACCAACAGGAATAACAGCTGCTCTGTCAGAAGCATCCCCATTCTGCATCTGCTATCCCACATTCCAGAAGCGAAGTGCAAGAAGCCTCGCTCAGCCCATCAGCTGCCACCCAGCAGAGGCAGCTCTGCCAGCACACAAGTCCATGTCCACGTAGAATCCTCCCCAAAATCTGTCTCTGATCCTCCTGGAGACCAAATGCACTTGAGGCAGTTAAAACATCATAAGAGACACTTTTTTGCCCAAATTTAGTTGACAGAGCTGTTCAACTTGGGATTTAAACACCTCCCTGACCCACAAAAGCTAACCACAAGCACTGATCCAAAATCACACAGCACAGGAGAACTGATCACAAAAAAATGAGGGTGCTGAGGCGCTGGCGCAGGGTGCCCAGAGAAGCTGTGGCTGCCCCATCCCTGGCAGTGCTCAAGGCCAGGTTGGACACAGGGGCTTGGAGCAAGCTGCTCCAGTGGAAGGGGTCCCTGCCCGTGGCAGGGGTTGGAGCTGGCTGAGCTTTGAGGTCCCTTCCAACACAAACAGAATGTGAGTCTGTGAAACAGGGATTTTTACATCTGACCAGTTGTCTGTTGCTCTTTAGTTGTGGGTGCAGCTTTTGAATGACCTGCGTTCTGCCCCTCCCAAATACACACAAAGAAATATACAACACCTTTTGTTTCGTATAATCCCAGGTTGGAAGGGACCTCAGGGGTCATCTGGTCCATCCTTTCTTGGCAAAAGCACAGTCTAGACAAGATGGCCAGCACCCTGTCCACCTGGAACTTAAAAGTGTCCAGTGTTGGAGATCCACCTCTTCCCTGGGAAGATTATTCCAATGGCTGGAGTTGTTCTCATTGTGAATAATTTTCCTCTAGTGTCTAACCGGAAACAAGCTTAGCTAACAACTGGGAGAAACAAATTCTGTCTTTTGACAGAGCTCACAGGGCATTACCTGACATGGACAAAAACCTAATGGTTTCTTTTAATTCCTTAAAAAGCTTATTACTATTCAGGTAAATAAGAAAAGGTCCAATATTATACCCTTGAAATACACAAAATCGAGCCTTACTCTCAAAATCAATTATTCAGTTGTTTAAGCTAGCACTTATTCAAAAGTACTGCCTCGAGGCAAAACGTCTCTTCCCCAGTACCATCATTCTCTTTGAAAGCAGCATTCATCTTGTTTGCCCCTTTTGGAAAGGAGGTTTGATAAGAAGTTAGAACAGATCTGAAGTATTCATTTAATTTCCTCACTCTACACCATGCCTCAGCATGACCTTGTGGCTCAATCCTGGAAACAGTAAAGGATTTATAAGTGGCTGTCAGCTGGATTCCAACCATGTGGTATTTGTGGTCACTTGCTCAGCTCTAATGGGAAGACATCCACAGATTTAGCTTTCCTCTGACTGTAAGGTTTTGGCTACACACGAATACCCATTTATGCCTTTGAACTCCCACTTTCTGATACCTATTTGATTGCCAACCTCAATCATTATTATTACGCATTACTAATTATTATTCTTCACCTTTTTCAAGCTGAAAAAGAAAATAGTTGTAGGAAATTAAACATATAGTGGGCACCACAATACAAACCGCACCAAAGCTACAGACAAGTCAAACAGACATTCAACATCATCTGCACCTCCCTAAGGATAGCTGGGTCTTGCAACTGGTATAATCATTGACCATGTATACTATAAGCATAAGTTTGGGACCTGTGGATCTCTGAAAGCTGATTTTAATACAAAATTAAATGTCCTAAAGTGAATAAATGTTGATATTGACTGAAAAAGATCAGGAATTCAGAGCAGACAAGGCAAACCTGTGAGGAAACAAGTGACCAAGCCCATCTCCTGGCTACATTCACTGGTATAAAATACAACTGCTATCGAACATTCCTGAAACATAATGAAAGTGCCAGATAAGAGACTGAGACATCTCACAGCAGTGCTGGAGGGGAAAATACTGGAAGATTTATACCCATCTGGAGGTAAGTGGTGGAAAGCAGTCTACAGGAGGTGCAAATTTCATCTTTCCAGCTATCCATCACCCTAAAAGAAACTTGCTTTGGGCAGAGATATATTACAAATTTGCTACTGATTGATCTTGAAAAACACTTCAAGAGAGTTTCATTTTCCAAAACCAAAGTAAATAAAAGCAGTGTTGTTATCTGCACATCAATGCAGAAGGCATTTTACATACACAGCTAGTGGTTTGTGTAGGTATTAAAAATGTAACAAAAATGACAGGAGCTTTAAAAATAAGAAAAATCAAATCAACTCAGTAGTTTTCTTCCATGGCCTTGTCAAAAATGTCAGATATTTCAATTTCTATGCATTTGCTTGCAGGATGATCAATGTTTTAGTTTCTAATAAAGCAACTCAACTTCTTCAGAGGACACCTGCATGGGTTAAGTTCCTACTATAATTAATACGAGTTGCAAAGAGGTCAAGAAGCAGAAAGATGAGCCTAATTTATCATTATCTTCACATTTCTCACAAGTCATAAAACCACAGAAGAAATGAAAAAACCTCAAACCAAGAAAATCTCAGCCCTACAGAAAAATACTCAATACTCTACACATAAGGAGAAGAGACAACTTGGTGTAGTCATTTGGGGTTTTACCAGGTTTTTAAACACAGCACCAAGGAAAGGACCTTGCTGGCTCCAAAATTAAGAGATGATGTGAATGACAACCTAGCTTTTTTAACCACAAGCTGCTTGACCACAGACTTTTTGACACCTGCATGTCTATTTTTTATCATTACATGATCACATACAATTAACTCTTATTTAAGTCAAAAGCCAGTTTGCTGCCTCTGCTTCTTCCCTCCAGGTCTCAGCAAAGAGAATGAAACAAAGAACAGGCCACACCTCATCACCACCTTCTCACTGAAAAAGGGGCTGATAGAGTAGGTGGGATCATTATTGCCCGGAAGATCACTCCACTGACACCCTTGACCTTTTTTAGAGGTGGTGATGCTTGTGGTGGTCCTATCTGGATGCCAGTCACAAACACAGAGAGCTTAACCTGCCAGCTTAGTCACCTTATGGCACCAAGAGAGCAGAGAAGGAGCAAGCAGACTCCAGGAAACAGCAGTTTTATGAAGATCTTAGCCCCATTACATTAATAAACACCAACACCTGCAACTACACTGCCAATTCTTGCTTAAAGCCCAATTCCCCAGAGCAGCAGAAGTAATGGCCTACTATTTTATTCACAATAAGATGAAGTTTGTGGCTTCCTCCTTCCCCCAGCTCACTCTCCAGGTCAGTGCTGCTCCTCTCCCAGACTTGCCTATTGGAAAAGGTGTTCCAAAAAGCAGCAAACACTTGACATGGCACAAAGTACATGAACAGTAATAAAGTTCTCCTCTAAAATGCAGCTACACAAAATCAGCCAGAATATAGGAATGCCTATGAAATTTAAGGCAAGCCCTTAAAAGACCATGAAAAAAACAGAAAATATCCACCATGTGAGCCCTTGTATTCACAAGAGAGTCTCTGCAATGGCTTAGTCATCAAGAAAGATTTTTCTCTGACTAGTCAGAAATAAGTGATAACAAATGGCTTCAGAACGGAATAGTTTTCATGGACTTTTGTTTAATAAACAGTTTTCAGATCCAGTGACAGGGGTTTTTTGCCGTGTTACAAGAACACAAACATTCTCATTTCATAGAATGGTTTGGGTTTGAAGGGACCTTAAAACTCATCTAGTTCTAACCCCCAGTTCAAGCTCTTTTAAATCCTGAAACTTGGAATGTAACTTCCAAATTAGAACTAAAAGTTCATCTTCAGCTCATTTTAAAATATCTTGAAATAAAACCAAGTGCTTAGAGGAAGTCCTGGTTTGATGCCTCAGAGAGCCTGTAAGTGATACTGATGCTCAATGTCTCTTTTAAGCAGAAAGAGCTGCATTAACCAAGTTCTCAGGACCTGCAGTGCCACTGACTGCAGCTCTAATCAGGGTCACATTTACTTTTGTAATCCCGAGCTGCAACCCCTCAACTCCTTCCTGTGCTAATTGGACCATCATACCTGAAGGTACATCCTAGATCTTTGAACTATCGACTCCCTACCACTGGTGGGAAACAGCATGATGATAGGTTAAAAAGTGACTTCATTAGTTGGCAATTACAGACCTGTGGATTACCATACCAGGATTTAGTGTAGCTTTTCTGGCTGTAAAGTGAGCAGTGATGAGTACTGCAGGGTGCTAAATGGAAAAGGCACACGCCACTTACCCTGGTGAGTAAACTAAGAGCACATGCTGGTGAAATCCCAATGTCAAAGGCAAAACTCCCAGCCCTGCTGTCACCTAAATTGATTATCTGCCTACAATGACACAGGTTTAATTACAGAACTCCTCCATTCAAAGCATTAATAGCACTAGGTTTTAGCCAAGATCATTGATAACAGTGACAATAACTTCACCTGTATGCTCCAAGTCAGCTTAGAAAGCTCAGAGGAACAGGGTGCTCTGCCCTGGAAATAAATCCAGATAGTCTAGAAACAGCTGAAAATCAGCTGTGTGCTTCAGGCATTACTTCTGACCTGATTATTTCTAAATGAGCTTAGAGAAGTTTGGGGTTTTTTCCCCCTCCCCTCTTCTCCAGGGGATACTGGAAGTCCTTAACCATGTTTCTAACCCAGTGATTTTGATAATGGTTCTTAAAATATTAGTAACAGCAGCTGAGAGGTGGGATGCTCAGTGTCCAAGTGTTCTCTGACAAGTTTTCAAGCAGAGATCTCAAACAACAAACCACTGATCATGGGAAACCGCCAAGGTCAGTGCATAGATGGGCCCATCTGCAAGGCTTATGCCCATGGGACAGCAAGTTATGAGGACTGGAAATGATGGAGCCAGTCAAAACTGCATGGTCAGGGGTTTATCAGTTTGTACAACTCCTTAACTGACACACAGTTTACAGGGAGATTCTTGTGAAGCTTTGATTCAGGAACAAAACTGCCTCGATATTTAAATTACTCTCCTTGTTCTTACTCTAGAAGCAGCTGATGATGATGCTCAGCTTTCATCTGGAGTTTTAACACTCCCTAAAGACATCAGGTGAGGTCCCCCAGCTTTTAGACTTGGTACCATCTTTGGGTTTTAATCCAGGTCACATCTTCTACCTCTTCTCAAAAGTCATAGTTCAAGAAACCATAAAGTTAATGAGCTTGCACTCTTATTCATTTCCAGTGATTGCTCATAAAAGCAACCTGTTAACCACCTGGTTGCTCTTGCTGCATGACCAGATCCTGCTCAGCACAAGCCAAAAGGGCTGGTATGGGCAAGGTAACACAAAAGGGAGCTCTTTCCCCTCAGAGGTGTCACAAAACAATAGAAGTTTCTTTATAGCCATCATAATAGACTTTTCACATGACAAAGTTTTATATCAGTTGTATTTTATAGGGGGGAAAAAAGGGAGTGGAACAGAGAGCACAGGGTGACTGTATCCTGACTTCAGCTGGGAGAGGGAAAGAGAGGGGAAGAAAAAGTTCTTTAAAAACAAGTAGGTTTAATAAATGAAATGAAGTGTTAACTACATTTCAAAGCGGCTGGAAACCACTTTGGTTAACTGCAGCCAAGGAAGAAAATAGAGAGGAACGTGAAATAAAACAGGTTTCCTGATTAATGCATACAGAAAAGTGACACTTCTGAAGTTCTTCCTCTGCAGGGGAAGATACCTGTCACGTATTGTCACCCCTGCAAAGCGGGAAACAGAGAAGAAATGTAGCTCTAGAACACAGGAAGTTCAGAAATAGCCTTTGGGAGTTTGGGTGGAGGAAAGAGATATAAAGAAATTATGTGTTTTATGTACTGAGTAAAAAGCAAAAATAATGACTTAGCCTAGAGGAGATGTCCAGTAGAGGGGTTTTTATTGATATGTTTTTAAAGGACAAATTAAATGACCTGAGCAACTACAGAGTTGTCAGCTTGGCATCAGTCCCAGGTAAAATAACTGAATGGCTGATACAGAACTCAATTAATAAAGTAACTAATAAAACTCATCTATAAAACCATATTGACTGAAATAACAGGCTTTGACAGATTAGCATCATCTCTTCCATAAAAACTTATTAAACACCAGTAAGTTTAAGCATTGACAAAGATGCTTCAAGCTTTCACAGAGCATTTCACTTGGCATGATCCTGCTCAGTTCACCACCCTGTTGCCAGAACACAGCACACTAATGGAGCAAGAGCTGGCTCCTGTACCTTCTCCAGATCTACTGCATGGTGAAGATGTTCTCTCAAGCTCCCATACCAAGAACCAAGGCCAGCCTGGCTGCTTTCCAGGCTTCCTTCAGCATCACTGGCATGAAACATTTCCTCAAGTACAGCTTACAAGGCATAAATAAAAGCAGCTAAAAGATACAAAGATAGAGGTGCAGCTCCTTTTTCCCCCAATTTGTTGGTATGAAGTTAAATTGGCACACTTGAGGCATGAGAAATATATTGTCAACAGCTTAATGGACTAGGAAAATTCATAGAAGCAAGAGTCTGTCTTCACATGGACACAGGCAGAGGTTGTAGGAGATAGAACAGGAGGAAGCAGATAGAGAAAGAGCTATTTCTGATGAAAAGATTGTGAAATGTAAATACTTACCAAGGAAAGGAAAAAAGCCACAAACATTTTGATATATAGGAAGCATTTTTTGGTATAGCATGCTTTTTCTTCTCCAAAATGTAACTGAACTACACTATGCTTTCAGGCTTCTTGGATCTCCATCATTGCTCTGCAATGCCTCACATTTCTCCAGCAGTAGTGGGAACCAACAAGGCACATGGATGGATCTCAGGGGCTCTATCCCTTTGAGGACCTGGAAATCAATTCTGTTCCTTTCCATTTCCCCCCACCAGCAGCCAACTTTTGCAACTCAATTATCAACCTTTTGTCCCACCAAAAGGAGGCCAATATTCCCAATCTCACATCAAATCTGTGGTAAACTCCGTGGCATCACTTATTTCAGACTGAATTTGCCTTATTAAAAAGTAATGAACTATTAATTAACTTTGCACTCATACAAAGCTGTTTAATTCTCAATCCAATTAACAGCAATCTGCTGAAGGATTCTAATGATTATTTTAAATTTGCTAAGAGAAACATCTCTGAGCCTTTCATAATAAGATATTTATAGGATGGCTTGGGCTTGATCTTGCTCGCATTCTAATTCAATAACATTTGTATAATACTTCAGCATCTCTCTGCAACATTATCTTTGACAACATATCATTCAGATGGCAAAGCAAGGCTGAGTAACTTAAACTGCTTATTTGGAGGTTGTTTTGGAGGAACTATTTTTAGTTTGCCAATGATAACACAGGCATAGAGGGTTTTCAAATCCTCAAGTACTGTTTCTGCTGTTTCACAGGGACCTTACATAGGTATTTGCTTTGCAAAGGGTAGTGAGGCACTGGCACAGGGTGCCCAGAGAAGCTGTGGCTGCCCCATCCCTGGCAGTGCTCAAGGCCAGTTTGGACACAGGGGCTTGGAGCAAGCTGCTCCAGTGGAAGGTGTCCTTGCCCATGGCAGGGGTTGGAACTGGATGAGCTTTAATGTCCCTTGCAACCCAAATCAGCCTGGGATTTTGTGAAACCAGAGTTTGGTGTTGTGGAACAGAGTTCTCAAGGCTGAGGTGGAACATGCCCAGTCACAGCTTTTGACCCATGACATCAGTCAGCAAGCAAAACGTTGGATGGGGCTTGGAGCCAGCTGCTGTAGAGGAAGGTGCCCCTGCCCATGGCAGGGGGTTGGAACTGAACGGTCCTTTCCAACCCAAACCATCCTATGATTCTAGAATTCTATGATTCTCAAAGTGTTATGAAGTCTCCTCTGCGCAGAGGAGCCCACTCAGAAGCACAGTGTAGGGCTTACCTCCTTAAGTTATAAACATAAGGACAGTGCTTACCTTGTATGGCTTTTAAACCTAAATAGGGGCTGGTCTAAGAAGACAGACTGGACCAGAAAGACTATTTCTATACAATTTTGGCATCTGGAGGTTCTTCCCCTCCCTGTACGCAGATATAACAGAACACAGGCCTGTGTAGTGCACACTTGTGCAGTCACTACCTAGACTCCTCTTGCATCATTTCTGACAAGATAAGGAACTTCTAAAATCTGCACTTAAAGGAGTCATTCTCTCCACCGCTGCAGCAAAGGCATCTGACAACGACAAAGCTTCAGCTTTTGATTCTCATTAATATAAATTTTCCCAAAAGCTAGAAATGAAATAAAAACAAACTTTATACTCAACATCACAACTGCCTGTATGGCTCTTAATTATTGCCACTGCCTACCTAAAAGGAAAGCTACCTGAAAGCCTGCTGATCAATAGTCGATCCTCAGCAATTGTGGTGTGCTGTATCATGGGTTCAAAATATCCAATTTCAATCATGTTCAGAGCAGAAAATTTATAGAGGCAGTTAATAACTTATCTTCATACATGTTAATCAACATCACACACAAGCCCCATCTAGTTTACCTTAATACATACCACCCAAATCTGAAGTAGTATAACCTATGGCATGTTAAAACCAATATGCTTACCTAGAAATATGGCAATGGTTAAAGTTGCAGTGGTCTGAGGATGTGAGGATGAGGCACTCAAGTGCCATAAAACACAAGTGTTTGGTTTGGTTTGGCATTTTTATAATACAATTCTTTTAATACTAACATTTGGTCAACATCTTTTCCTCATCCAGATATAGAGGCTTGTTCATGTTTACTACAGGCATGCCATTTGGAGCTCGCCTATTTCTGTGATCTTGTTGGATTTCCCCACTTCATACACTGCTAACAGTGGAATCATACGCAACATCTCTCCCCACAACACTGGTGCCCATTTAGGGATCTGAGGCTAGGAAAGGCTGCACCAAAGAGACCATAAACAGAATCAAGTCTAAGAACAATGTAAACCAAATGCTGGCACATCAATAAGTTGGTTCCAGTTACAGTCCCTTTTTCTCTCTGTGTGGCTTTGTTGTCAAGCAGCAGGATACATCAGGAGAGAAAGCTGAACCTTCCTGATCTTATATATTGAAGTAGTTCCCAAAGCAGTTGTCTGAATTTGCTTGCTAAGGCTTTTGAGATGTCCACAGTAGCAAACCAAACCAGAAGCTGCTTTTTTTGCTTTGCCATGATCCTCTAGCACTTTTGATTCTCACATGGAATCATGCAGGAACACTACACAATGTGGAGCAAGGACTGTTCATCTTCCTGACTGATGATCATCTTCGGGTTTTATTTTCTCTCATACAGTTCATTCTACATGGCTCCAGTGTTCATTTACATGCTTCATAGCCTTCTGCTTCAGAGGGAATGCACGCTACTGTTTGATGATTTACTATCTGCCTTTGATTGAGGCTGAGGGCATTTTACATTATTTTATTATCTAATGTGTGTACACACAGCATGTTTTAACTGCTGCATCCATAATCCTATTTTACAAATCAATGCTGTGCCTCTCTCCAAATCAGAAGAGCTATCTGGAATTATTGATCTCTTCATATTTCTTTTTCTATTGATCATGGCATCTACAGCACAATCAAGTTTCCTTTGGCACAGGTTATGTTCACATTAAGCAATTTTCCATGTTCAGTGTAGTGAGAACTGCTATTAGATTGCCCCAATAAAAGTTAAGCTTCCCGAATATTTTGTACATAACCCTCTAGACACACATTCTCACACACAAGTCACTTGTAGTGTGGCCTCTGCCTATTTAGATTGGAGAAACTACTGCAGTAGACAAGATTTCTCCAATCTCAGAGGATGGCTAGTGAGCTCTATCCCAAACATAATAGGCAAAGAACAGCTGGTTTGCAAAAATCAAGATCTGAAAGGCAATATATAAAGATGCTTTAAACTTATGAAGTACAGAGAAAGCTTTAAGAACCATTTCCACATCTTACTTAACCAAAGACAATCATAATTTGAAAACAACCCCTGTTGAACCACTAAACCACTAAAATATCAGGGAGTTAAACAACACCCACAAGAACAGCACCCCTTTAGCTATTTCTTTCGCAAAAATTACTTCTACAAACCATTTTTCTCAAATTCTCTTATACAGAAGTTCTTTACTACGGAAGTTACACAGCAGGAACTGAATAGGTTCTTTGTGTATTAAGGAGTTAATACTTGTCATGTAAGTGCATCTTGGTTCTTACACAAGATTTCTGGAAGAGGGGAAACAACTGTGCACTGTGATGAAGTCAAACTTGCACATTAGTTCTCCAACTTCAGGCATAGATAATGCATGACTCTAGAACAGTATATTTTAAACACATTCTTTCTTCCTTGGTGGAACTCAGCTGTGTTTTCAATGCACAGAGATACTGGAAGTGTGGCTCCTTATATGGATTCAGCACATGGTCCCTTCCCAAACTCTCAGCACAGTAGTTCAAGTTTTATGGAAGCTGATGTTATGCAGCTTCACAAGAGTGAGCAAGTGTGTCACACAACCATGCACAAACAGCATGTCCAAAGCATTACAAGGGCACTGGATGTTCACTACTTAAACAGCACTCTTGCCACATGTTTACTGTATCTGAGAAGATATAGATAACGCTCACTGTATGTCCATAGTACATACAATCAAAGCATCCTGCAACTCAGTTAAAGCTCATGATCTGAGCAGCCTGCAGAGCACCTGCAAACATCCAGATTATGCCCAAATCACCTCAAGATCTACCACAGGCTGGAGCTCCAGATGGATTGAGAGGAAGAAATAGGGAAGTCCAAAAACCAGAGCATCAGAAGAAGCACTATACACAGAAAGATCTGTGAATGAACCATTTGATAAATGTTACTTTCTTTGAGTAACATTTATATATTCAAGTTCGCTCCTACTCAAGTTAAGCAGGCTGATCTTATTAAGAGCTAAATGACTTTAAAACTGAGGTCAGGATCTAAAGACAACTATATATTGGAACACCCGATCTCCAAAATAACAGCCCAATATCGATCGAAGGGTGTTAGACTACAAAGTCTGCAACAGAAACCTTATCTCCTATCCCCTGTTTTTAAACCATGCTAGTTACCACATTACAGAATCTCAATTCATTTACATGGATGTAGCTCATTTATATAAGCATGAGGAAAGCCAGCAAAATAAACATCAAAAACTAAGGTTTTGGCACAGCACAGAAAAGGATTTTACCAGATTCAATATGTGGTCAAATATTTACTAATTTTTTAATAAAAAATATCCTAATAAAATATCCTAACTTATACTCTACTTGTTTATTCATCCCAAGAAAAGCTTTACAAAATCAATGGCATTATAACTCATACTGTACTAAATGTAGATGGGATGGAGTGAACCAGTTGTTAACACTGCAATGGTTTAGAGCAAGAACTGAAAAAACAATTCCAACTGAAAGAACTAAGTGCAAATACGTAGAATACTGCTCTCTCTATAGACCCCTCACCCCTCTTCTTTTCCGGGGAGAGTGACTAGGAAGCAACACTATTTTTAAAACCAGATTCTGCTTGATAGAAAACTGGGCACAGAAAGTTTGTGGTACTGCAACATCATTACAAATCAAACTATTACTGATGCATGAAACACAATGTCGCTGGATCAGGTAAACAAAGCAGTAAGATAAGGAAAACCTATCTCAGTTGAGGGACCTTGCACCTGGAGCTTTGTGAGAACTTGGGTTTTTTGGGTGCAAAATGCTGCCAGTTATAAGAGCAGCAATCTGTTCCCCTCAAAACAAAGGGAAACCCAAGATCCAATTTGCTCAACTTCAGCTTTTCCACTTTCGAAGACAATTCAAAACCATCTCAGCAGCAGCTTGAATTCACATGCTGAAAACCTGAGGATGCCATCTGCAGTCCTGCATTTACATTTAACATCAAATTGTGCCTCTGGCAAATTTCATACTCTGCCTACAAAGCTGCAGCCTCTTATTCCAGCAGCTCTTCCAATATCTGCATGATACCTCCTGAGCTAAAAGGACATCTGCTCTTGAACACTCTAAGGAAAAAATGCCATCAAAATTAAAGATACTTCACATCATAACATGATATTGACAGCAGTGAACACACTAGCAGCACCAAGGGGTCCGTAGATACCACAGTTTTCTCTACAGCTGCTTTTTTCCTGCAGTACAGAGCATGCACATGGAGTAACTCAAATACCACCTTTGTTTTGAGTCACACAGCCAGAGCTGCTCTCTTATGAACCCAGGAACTAACTGAGCGCTGTTTGCTGCAGGTCTGATAGGGAGCAAAGTGATCACTATTTTCAAGCACAGCATGGCTGTGGGCTGGAGAACCCCAGACTGGTTTGGGTTGGAAGGGACATTAAAGCTCATCCAGTTCCAAAGCCCAGCCACAGGCAGGGACAACTTCTACAGGCAATGATGGGAATGCGGTGCCTTCACTACCACTAAAACCACCCCAGTTACAACAAATCATTCAACTGTATTTACTACTAATTGTATCTACTGTTTATAAAGTAATTCTTTTAATTGTGGATTTATCTCAGTCTTGAGGATGCATAATTTACATGCACAACAGCTTATTAGAAATCTTCTCGCAAACAAGGACAACTACAAAGTCACTTTGCACCACTTTCAAAGTTGAACAGCTCTAAACCAGACAGAAATCCAGTTCCTTGCAGCACAGCATCCTGTTTTTCATTTCTGAGGCACTTTCCTAGTGCTATTACACAGTTAATACAGTGCAGCGGTATTCTGTGTCAATATGGATCAGTCCATGAAATGTGTAACTGATTTTCCATAGTATAATCAAACAACTTAAGGCCTCAATAGGTATTTTAACCACTCAAAAGAATATAAATGAGTAAAGGCATTCAGATGTTTGCAAACACAGTTTAGAAGCTTTCAGGCCACACATGCTTAATCACAGAGAGTTGACTAGGATGATGGGTGACTGATTATTTATTGACATGTGCACAGAGGGATGGAAACAGAATGGGATAATTGGTGCCTTGCCAGAGGCGCTAGCAATCATCACTGACCAGTTTTGATTTTTGGACATCAGCCCAAATATGATACTGTAGGTGCCAGATAAGCTTTGTGTTTGGCAAAAGTGAAGCTACATGCATAACTTCACATATATGATTAATCCTTTTAATACTGGGCCAAGCTACTCCCAAAACCTCACAGTTAGTCAGGGCCTTCATCTGCATATGTTACAGAGCAGTTGCATGCACACATTATCCAAGCAGAAAAACAAGTTGGCATTTAAAAACCCCAGCAACAGTTAGATGCCTTTAAGGCACTTGATATGAAGCAGTAATCACCACCATTCTCTCACAGCCCAATATTGAAACGAGGGAAGAGAATATGTTTGCTTTTCCGAGAAGTGCAATATTCCAACAGATGGGAAGTAGAACCACCAAATGTTGACAGAGCATGAGGATTCTCAATCAGAGCAGCATAAGGTCTCTGTCCCTACTGGTACTTGAACCAAGCACCTTCTCCTCCTAGAAGCACTCGGTCTGTCAGCTGAGCTGTTGGCAATAATCCTGTCAAAGTTCTGCAAACAGAGATGATATGCTCACAAGAGAGGAACACTAAAAGAAAGATGGCCTAAAAGTTGCTGGGACTTGTCTGTTTCAACAAAGCCGCAAGCAGGGAATGGTTGTGGGTCAGCTCCAGCAAGTCAATGGGGGCTTTCCTACATATTTTGATGGGCTTTGAAGCAGACCCTTGAGCACAGCTGCCCAGTTAATACCCAAACCTTCAAATGAATTCAAAGAATGCCTCAATGCCTCTAACATGGGTGAAGTCACATCCAAAATTCAGCTGCTTCTGTTTTACATGACTGGCATCAATGAGAGCTCCCATCATCAGAAATACAGATATTTTTTCAATCTAAAAATTAATCTACCATCTCTCCCCCCCTTCTGCCTTTTCTTTAGCATCCTTCTCCCTTTGGTGGAAATTACCATAACCGAAAAGACACTTAAACCCGTGTATGTAAATTACAATCTTTCCAAAGACTATTTTTTAGCACTGTAATTTACCTTTAATAATTAATAGCAAAGAAATTCAAGATAACTCAGTGTTTACTTAGAGGATTGCTAATCAGTTCTTCAGCTTTGTTAGAATTAAAGGAACTCTCTTCAAGACCTCCCCAGAAGCCTCTGTACCCTCTTCTTCATTGGACTGTGTGCATAGATGTATATTCACAAACAAACCCTCTAGAATATTTGCAGTTGCAAAATGAAGGTACAGAAAATCCTGCTTATGAGCCTAAATAAAGAGTCCAGACTGACTTGCAAGCGGCTGCATTAAGCTTTAAACTCTCAAAGACGGGGGTGGGGGGAGAAGGTTATAAAATCAACCCCAAACACTTTTACACACAGTTTCTTATTTTGAGACGATAAAAGACCTTACTTGCAGAAGGCCACAGCTCTGCTCAGCAGCAATCACTAGCTTGTGAGGGAGAGGTTTTGTGGAGATTAATATCCTTTAATTAAAAGGGAAACCCCACGAGTATCATCTAAGTCAACCTCTGATTTGGGACAAAATTTACAACTTCATAGAATCCCAGCCTGGTTCATGTTGAAGGGACCTTAAAGCTCATCTGGTTCCAACCCCTGCCATGGCCAGGGACCCCTTCCACTGGAGCAGCTTGCTCCAAGCCCTGGTGTCCAACCTGGCCTTGAGCACTGCCAGGGATGGGGCAGCCACAGCTTCTCTGGGCACCCTGTGCCAGCGCCTCAGCACCCTCACAGGGAACAACTCCTGCCTAAGATCTAATCCAAATGCTCCTTCTTTCACCTTAGCACTTTTCACCACATTATTCATTTCACCACAGAAAACTTAGCGCTTTTCACTACAGTACCCATGGCAGGGATGGGATACAGATGGGGAAGAGAAACATGACAAAATTTCATTTCAAAGCTCATCAGGTTCCCAAAGCCAGCAGAGGCTTCACAAAAGCACTTCACTTGCTGTCAGATTCTGAGCACTTCTGCACACGCGAACAGACACCCCTTAGTAATTCTGACAAGCAACAGTGTGCCGATATCCACAGGCAAGCAAAGACATTTTAAGAGATTTGGAAGAAGGTGCTGGAGAAAAAAGAAGTAGTCAGCTGTATGTGTAAGGCTTTATCTGTGTGCAAAACAGCACCGGGAGAAAGGAATTTCGAAACTGACACAAGCTTCCTTGCTTTTAATGCCTGCAAGTTAAAAAAAAAAAAAAAAAAAAGAAAAAAAAATCAGGATTTTAATTGCTCAGTGCAAAGTAATGTTCTGTTCTGAAGTCAAGGTAAACGCTTGCACGTTCTCTGCTAAAGAAATCTCCTCAGCAAGGATTTGTTGAGCACCGATCAAGAGTTTTCTCATCAGTAAAACAAACTCAATTTCAGTCTCCAATATTATAAAACTTGTGAGTTTCCAACCTAAAAATTAAGCAGCACTCTAGGAGCACAGTGACAACTGCCACAGGTTTTTCCTGCATTCCCATCCCCTTCATAAGGGTTCGGGTTTATTGTGGTGGGTTGGCTCTGGCTGAACACCAGGTGCCCCACAAAGCTGCTCCATCAACCCCTCTTCAAGTGGACATTGAAGAGAAAATACATGATAAGGACAGGGAGATTCCTCACCAGTTACTGTCATGGGCAGAGCAGCCTCAGCTTGGGGAAGTTAATTTAATATACATTAGTTTAGTTTAATATATAGTTAGTTAGTATTTAGTTAGTATTATAGTTAGTTTATATTTAGTTAGTTTAATATATACTAATCAAACTGGAGTAGGGTAATGAGAAATAAAACCAACCTTAAGCACACCTTCCTCACACCCCTCCTTTCTTCTGGGCTTAACTTTTCACCCAAGTTCTCTACCTGTTTCCCCTGAGCAGTGCACGGGGACAGGAAATGATGGCTGTGGGCAGTTCACCACACTCTTGTCTCTGCCACTCCTTCCTCCCCAGAGGAGGACTCCTCACACTCTTCCCTTGCTCCAGTGTGGGCTCCCTCCCACAGGAGGCAGTCCTCAATGATCTTCTCCGAGATGAGTCCTTCCCACTGCCTGCAGTTCTTCATGAACATTCCCCCTTGTCCTGCCACTGCATAGCCTTGTCAAAAGCCCCTCATTCTAAGAGGGATGTACTTAATCTAAGTCAATTTTAAAATATATGTAGTTAAAAATTCAGTGGTGGGAAATTACAATAGTGACATTAAACACAGCCATGCGCCTCTGATTCCCCATTAAAATGACAGAAAAAGCATCTTAAGGGTTTTGCAACTAGAAACCTGAAACACCAACTTATGAGAAGACAAGCTTCTGTAATTAGCTGGTGCCACAGCTCCTGTTCAGTGTTTAGTTTTCAAGAATACTATCCTACTGAGATTTCAGCACCTCACTGGGCAGGGGTACTGGTGGAGGTTGTATTTGACACATCTGCACTGCTGGTGTCCCAGGCAGAGCTTTGGCTCTTACACCCCCAGCATTCTCCAAGAGCTGATGGCTGTGAGCAAGAGACAGCATTAGCAGCTGAGAGGGTCTTAGCAAACAGATCTTCAATCCTGACCAGGATCCATCATCAGGAATGCCCCATCCCTGGAAGTGTTCAGGGTTGGATGGGGCTTGGAGCAACATGGTCTAGTGGGAGGGGTCCCTGCCCATGGCAGGGGGTTGGAACTAGATTAGCTTCAAGGTCCCTTCCAACTTTAACCATTCCATGATTTGAGAAGGCTCATGTCTGTTAAAGACACTACTGAGGCCAATTCTGGTCTGGTGGTGGCTGTTACCCTGTGAGCATTCAGATACTAACCAAACCCTCTCCAAAGCCAGAGAGGAGCCTGTACAACCTTGGCAATCAGCTGATTCAAAGAATAATAACAAAACTCATCACGTTACTGACCTTGTGCTACACATACAAGGCTACATAAACACCTATGTCTTTCCTTACCAAAGCAGCAGGAGCTTAGAACAGAGGCTTGGACTGCCCTGAGGAGCTTTCTCTTTCCCTGTTTAATGCACGCATTTAAAACATTATCGAACGTGTTTCCAAGACTGCTTGCAGTGCTTGCATTTTACAGACTACAGCAAGCAGGTAGTCAAAGTTATATTTTGCAAATCATTAAATTTAATGAGATTGGTCCAAGCAGGCAGAGAAGCAAATACTATCAATCCTGTAACGGGAACTAGAAGTACCAGTGCAGCCAGGAAGGCACACACAAGAGTCAACAACCATAGGCCAGACTAAGCAGAGATGGATTCAGGTAGACAAGGCAGGAACCTACTTCCACAGAGTTGTCGCTAGTCAAGATTAAATCCATCACTGAAGAAGCCCTCCCTTCCCCCCCCCCCCCCCCCCCAGACTGCTATACTATTTTAAGATGTGAATAAATGCAAAAATAAGTTTAAAATACAGTTCTGGCAGAAGAAGGATTTTGGAGGTATCAAATATGCAACACTACACTCTGTAGTACCACTCCTGAAACAAGAGGTTAATGAATGAGTTAAACCACGAACAGCCCCAACTCATTCAACACACCTTCAGAGAGAATAAATTGACTTTGTTTTCCCAATTTACAGAATTCAAACACACTCTAAGTTTAGTTCTACCAAGCTAAGCCACCTCGACAGCAAGGATACCTCCCACCTTTAAGGAGGTCCAAGAACTAGAAGGCTTTTCAGCACTTCTAGAGCCAAATACATTGCTCAAGATGCCTTAAATAAAATTGCCTCAGCTTCCAGCAAGACATTCTGATAAATCAGTATTTTACCAACAAGTGTCTCTCCCTTCTTGTATATTGCCTCAAAATGGAATTAGTATGATTTGCTTTAAATGAAAATATAACAGCTACTGACACACTGATTATTACCTTTCTGTGTCTAGTGGACAGTGCTGAGACAGTAAATCAGGATGAGCTAACATACTACACCAATTTATTCAGCAAAAGCAAATATTTGATGAAGCACACACTGAAATTTAATCAAACAAGAACCACCTGGGAAATCCTGTCCTATGTCTCAGCTGTCTCCAAATGAAATCCCAATCTATTTAGGTTTGTGTGTCTGTGAAGATACACAAAAATGTGTATACCAAAACAGCTATTTCATTAGGGTTACGCCAATACGTGCAGAGTTAAAACATGCGCGTGCGCACATATACACAACTAGTACAGGACAGACACGGATGTACTGATGCAAATCTAGCATTAAGGGATTGGAGCATCCAACATAAAAGGAGAGGCTGGGAAAGCCTCAGGAAGGGTCATGGGGATCTTACCAGTGTCCATAAACACCTGATGGGAAGGAATAAAGAAGACTGAGCCAGACCCTACTCAGTGGCACCCAGTGAAACAGCAGGAGGGAAAGGGGATGAATTAAAATACAAGAAACTCCATTTAAACATAGAAATAGAAAGCTTTTCTACTGTGAAGGTGGTCAAGCGCTGGGAAAGGTCGCACAGAAAGGCCTCTTTGCACAGATCCCATCTTGTCCATCTTTACACAGATTCAAAACCCACCTGGGCCCTGCTCTGAGCAACCTGCTGGAGGCGTTGAGCAGGGGCCTGGACTAAACCATCTCCAGAGGTCCCATCTCAACCATTCTGAAATTCAATTCCAATATCAATACCATTTAACTTAACAGCTACCTATCCCTTTACCTAGACTTGAGCAACCACAGACCAAGAAGGTGAAAAGTAGCATTTTAGGCCATTGTAAGGTAGAGGCAATGTCACTGTTCACTTTATAAGTGCCCCCAACACACAAAAGAAATGCATTTAACTTTCTCTACTACAACACAGACATAAATCAGTCACAAATATAAAAGATGGTTGCATCTCAAAATCAATTCTGAACAACAGCTCAAATGAAAAAACAAACCCCTTTCACTTCCCAGCATTTGTGTATTTACTATTATGCCATCTTTCTTTAAAAGAAAACTTGTCTGCTGTGGGGAAAATCAATGTCTGCCCTGCCACAATTCATCTGTCACCTGCCACAGAGCAATGCCCGAAAGAGCAAGGTCCTGAATCTATTTATGATGGAGACACCCCCAGGCATCACCCACTTTGCTAAATCAACGGGCTCCACTGCTCGTTCAGGCACTAGCCCAACACACAGGCCTGTTTACCAGCTGCAAGGAGAAAAGGAGGATGAGCAGACACGTGGGCATGCGCTTGGGGCAGGGGCTCACTTACAGGAGTTCACTTTTGCCCGAGTAAGGGCAAAACTCAATCCGGGGGAGAAAGATCATCTATATCATGCAGAAACCCCTTCGACTTTTGTTAGAAAGGTTGTGCACAATCCCTAACCTAAAGGGGCTCCCCAAAGGTAATTACAACCACCATCTCCCAAATCCCTAAGATAAATAATGGTTTATATTGCCTCTCTTGCACACACGTCTCTACAACAAAAGCACAGTTCCGTGTCTAACTCTGACATCTACACTTTGGTTACAGAAGGCAACAGGGGCAGATGAGCTTAACGATACGAAACTGTCACAATCTACAACAAATTCTGGAAGACACAAGCCTCAGAATAAGAGTTCTGACAGGTGTTTTTTCCAACAGTGGCGGAACCACCAGTTCTCGTTTCAACTGGTGAGTAGAGAACTGGTATCTCTTCCTGCGTGGAAGAGCTGTGCACCACTTACTGATCCTAAGAAACTTTCAGAAGGTAAAAAGTAAGTAGCTCTATTGATTTCATTCAATGCGTGTTCATGGATGACAGTCAAGATCTCATCAAACCTTCTAGAGAGGGTATAATTTGATAGTACCAGGAGTTAGAGGGAGCGAGCCTGAAAACACACTGCACTTGTATTGCCTTTCATCAGGAGATCTTGAAGGATTTCACAAGTGCTAATTAAGCTTCCCCAGACTCCTATGAGATAGAAAAGAAGCATATATATCATTTACAATACACTTAATAGAGACATGGAAAAAATAACTTGCCAAGGCTTATAAAATAAGACAGGGACAGAGCTTGGAACAGAAGACCTGAGCCTCCAAATCCCAAATGCCTAATCTGAATACATTAAAAAAATATTCATCTATTCCCTACAATTGAGAGTATCTCACAATACAGAAATTCCTGTGAGTATAAAAAGTATTATGCTTCTCACACAATTTGCATGATTTCAGTACAACATTCAATAGGCTGGTTTGTCAGCAAGGAAAGCTCAAGTTAGCTAAAAAGGGCACGGTTTCATTTTCACCTGGGAGATTGCAAAATGCAAGTGCAGTGAGTCAGAGCAATTTGGTGCTCTGAGAAAACCAGGAGCAGAGAGAGTGCAGAGGGCTGCAATACACTTCTATAAGAATTAATTAACAGTGAAGCATCATAAAGTACTAGGTGAAGGGAAGACTTCGACTCATGTTCATCTTGGAATACACTTTCAGTCATTTCACTTGTGTAATTATACATATATTACAGATAATGTTCTTGCACTCAATTTGCCTCGCTATAAAATGGCAATGTAAACATTTTCCTTCTCCTGAAGATCTTTGGAATCAGTTTTATCTGAAGAGAGGTATCCTGGGGAACAATATTCAATACAACAAATAATTCATCTGTATTTACTTTCTTTTTAAAGCATTAAGTGGAAGGAAGGGAGCAGAAAGAGTCAAGGTTAAGTCCTACATAAATATCAGCTTGAATATGTGATTCCCACTTCCATTACCTTGTGTTATTTCATTACTGCATCCTATGGGCATGTACAATCAATAAACTGTAGTTCAAGTTTCCTGGCTTCTGTTTTGTCCCAAGTTTCCATAAAAGAAAAGCGGTAAGTGCATTCTATTTCTGACCAATTAACTAAGGCATCTTCTGACACAGGCAGATATCCTGAAGAACATCATCCTTTCCTTCCCAGGTAAACTAGATGCCAATGAAATCTAAGTCCCTGAAGTAAAAAGCAAATTCATTCACCATGCTTCTCCCAGATTTTTGTGACCTTCCACGATCTGCTTCTATGACACAGAATTATTTAGGTTGGAAAAGACCTTTAAGATCATCAAGTCCAACATTTATCCCAGCACTACCAAGGCCACCAATAACCCATGTCCCCAGGTGCCACAACTACATCTATGTCTTTTAAATCCCTCTAGAGACGGTGACTCCAGCACTGCCCTGGGCAGCCTGTTCCAATGCCAGAGCACCCTTTGGGGCAGGAATTACACAGAATCACAGAATCCCAAGGGTTGGAAGGGACCTCAAAAGATCATCTAGTCCAACCCCCCTGCAAGAGCAGGGTAACCTACAGTACATCACGCAGGAACTTGTCCAGGCGGGCCTTGAATATCTCCAGTGTAGGAGACTCCACAACCCCCCTGGGCAACCTGTTCCAGTGCTCTGTCACTCTTACAGTAAAGAAGTTCTTCCTGATGTTAACGTGGAACTTCCTATGTTCCAGTTTACACCCATTGCCCCTTGTCCTATCACTGGATATCACTGAAAAAAGCCTAGCTCCATCATCCTGACACCTACCCTTTACATATTTGTAAACATTGATGAGGTCACCCCTCAGTCTCCTCTTCTCCAAGCTAAAGAGACCCAGCTCCCTCAGCCTCTCCTCATAAGGGAGATGTTCCACTCCCTTCATCATCTTTGTGGCTCTGCGCTGGACTCCTTCAAGCAATTCCCTGTCCTTCTTGAACAGAGGGGCCCAGAACTGGACGCAATATTCCAGATGCGGCCTCACCAAGGCTGAGTAGAGGGGGAGGAGAACCTCTCTTGACCTACTAACCACTTCCTTTCTAACGCACCCTAAGATGCCATTTGCCTTCTTGGCCGCAAGAGCACATTGCTGGCTCATGGTCATCCTCCTATCCACCAGGACCCCCAGGTCCCTTTCCCCTTCGCTACTTTCCAGCAGGTCACCCCCCAACCTGTACTGGTCCATGGGGTTGTTCTTCCCCAGATGCAAGACTCTACACTTGCCCTTGTTGAATTTCATCAAGTTTCTCCCCGCCCAACTCTCCAGCCTGTCCAGGTCTCGCTGAATGGCAGCACAGTCCTCTGGTGTGTCAGCCACTCCTCCCAGTTTTGTGTCATCAGCAAACTTGCTGAGGGTGCACTCAGTTCCCTCATCCAGGTCATTGATGAAAATATTAAACAGCACCGGTCCCAGCACCGACCCCTGAGGGACTCCACTAGTCACAGACCTCAGCTAGATTCTGCGCCATTGACCACAACTCTCTGCCTTCTTCCTTTCAACCAGTTCTCGATCCACCTCACTACTTGATCATCAAGCCCACACTTCCTTAGCTTATCTATGAGGATGCTGTGGGAGACAGTATCAAATGCCTTACTGAAATCAAGAAAAACTACATCTACCGCTCTACCATCATCCCTCCACCTAGTCACTTCCTCATAGAAGGCTATAAGGTTGGTCATACATGACTTCCCCCTCATAAAACCATGTTGGCTGTTCTTAATGACCCCCTCATCCTTGATATGCCTAGTGATGGAGTCAAGAATAAGTTGTTCCATCACCTTTCCAGGGATGGAGGTAAGGCTGACCGGTCTATAATTACCCGGGTCCTCCTTCTTGCCCTTCTTATAGATTGGTGTGACCTTTGCCATCCGCCAATCCTCAGGCACCTCGCCCGTTTCCCACGACTTACCAAAGATGATGGAGAGTGGCCTAGCAATGACCTCCGCCAGCTCCCTCAGCACCCGTGGGTGCATTCCATCCGGACCCATCGATTTACAGATGTCCAGATTGCACAGCTGATCCCTAACCCAATCCTCATCTACCAAAGCAAACTCCTCCTTTGTCCTGACTCCTTCTGGGGCTATAGAAATCCAGGGCCCTCGGGGAGAGTCTGCAGGAGTAAAGACAGAGGCAAAGAAGGCATTCAGCACCTCTGCCTTCTTTATATCCTCTGTCTCCAGGGCACCCACTTCGTTCAGCAGTGGGCCTATATTGCCTCTTGTTTTAGTTTTATTTGCTATGTATTTGAAGAAGCCCTTTCTATTGTCTTTAACCCGACTAGCAAGATTGAGTTCCAAGGAGGCCTTAGCTGTCCTAATTGCCTCCCTACATCCTCTAACAACTGTCCTATATTCCTCCCAAGCAGCCAGCCCCTCCTTCCATAATCCATAGATTCTCCTTTTCCACTTGAGTTTGCCCAGCAGCTCCTTGTTTAACCACGCCGGTCTCCTAGATCCCTTACTTGACTTCCTACTCATTGGGACGCTCCGATCCTGAGCTTGGAAGAAGCGGTCCTTGAATGCTAACCAACTATCTTGAGCCCCTTTACCGCCTAGTACACTTTCCCATGAGACTTCCCTTAGCAGTTGACTGAAGAGGCCAAAGTTGGCCCTTCGGAAATCCAGAACTGAGAATTGTTCCTCAGCTCCATCTAAACCTGCCCTGGTGCAGCTTGAGGCCGGTTCCTCTTGTCCCATTCCCTTGTTCCTTGGGAGCAGAGCCCAGCCCCTCCTGGCTCCATCCTCCTGTCAGGCAGTTGTAGGGAGCGATCAGGTCCCCCCTGAGCCTTCTCCAGACTGAACCCCCCAGGTCCCTCAGCCGTTCCCCATCACACTTGGGCTCCAGGCCCTGCACCAGCTCCATTCCTTCTCTGGCCCTGCTCCAGCCCCTCAATGCCTCTCTTGTAGTGAGGGGCCCAGAGCTGAACACAGGATTCGAGATGCGTCCTCACCAGCTCCCAGTACAGGGGGACAGTCACTGCCCTGGTCCTACTGGTCATGCTACGTATGATTTTCTAGAGATTTCAAGATCTTTGGTGTGCATTCTCAGCAGAAGATGCTTTAAGTCGCAGCAGCAGCTGACAGGCCACTGATACACTCATGGCTGGTTGGAACGAGCTCAAGTACCAGCCTTGGGAAAACAAAACCCACGAGCTGATGGCAGCCCAATAACACTAGAAAACCCCCATTGCTAGGGCTTCCCTTCTTGTTGCAACAGTATGGCATAAAGACACCACAATGCTGTCTTCCCTCTATCAAACACATGTAACATTCAAATTGTGAGACAAAAAAATAACAAAATCCACCTAGAAAAACCTCTGCTAAAACACTTTTAGTTCCCGTTTTTCTCTTACATTTTTACTCTTCATAGCACAGAATTGTTACAGTCAAGAGAACAATTTAGAGAGGATTCCTAAACAAAACTATTCACCTTTATGGCCTCAGAACAGGAACTCATCTGCATATTTATTAAGCATATGTATCTGAGCACACAGGCACACACACCTGCTGTGGTGCCACAGTAAATTCCTACAGCATAAGACTGATGGGCATTGCATTAACACATGGGAGGAATGAATGGCCACTATATACAGCTTGAAGTAAGGAAAATGAATTGGAAGCCTGAGGGTATAATGGAGAAAGTTTCTAAGAAACTCGTTCTCTCTCTTTAACACTGCAGTAAATACCGAGAACAATAGAATTGAAGTTAATTTTCAACAGACATGAATTCCCTCGTGTTGACTGATAAAAAGCAGTCTGTTTCCTCACCTCCTTTCTTCTTTAATGGGATTCAAATAATCAGTTATGCAATTTAATTGCAGCAGCACTGGTTGCCCCACCCAGCTTTCTAATATTACAGTTAAAATGAGCAAAGCACAGGGTGACCTTAATTGCATACATGATGCTGGCTTGATTCAAACAAGAGGAGTGCATCAGGAGGCATCGCCTAGTAAACACATTCATAAACAATCATGAAGCCTCAAATCCCACTTCATTGTAGTCCAACTGTCTGCCCGCAGGTCAACCCTAAGCCATAATACAGATCCTCTCAACTCGCCATGATTGCCCTACACAGGAGCTGTTTGCACAGTTCACTCTTCCAAAGTATCCAAACTTCTGCTTTTACTACTTTCTCAATTCTGGGGTGACAGTGTACAGCAAAAGAGGCAGGGTACTGCACAGTTACACACAGACCAGCTTGTGGCTGCAAAGCAGCAGACAAAAACCCCCACAAGGATACTCATGCAGCCAAAAAGAGAAGCCCCAAACCTATTCTCCAGCTCTGACTGGTGATGGGCTTGCCTGTCACAAAGGGAAGAAAAAGTAATGTTATTAATGGCAATAAAAATCAAGCCTTCTGGCAGGTATTAAGTGTCCCAGCAGAAGGCTGTCCACAAAAACTTGTATAGATTTGACTTACAAAATATTACCTGGTCACATACTTTCTTTCTGCCACAGGACCTTTTGTTGTTCTATGCAGGAGGCGGATGGTACTTACTGAATGAACAGCTATGCAATATTTGGTTTTATTCTTATCACTAGCTCCATGGCCCCATGCATTATTTACTGCACGTTATGCAAACTGATCTCCACAGGGAGCATTAATAATTTCCTTTCAGATTTGTCTCCAGCTATAGAATCTATGATCCTTCTACAAACAGATATACACTCCCCAACCCACCTCACAGCACCGCATCCAATCCTTCCCAATGTAGGGACCCAAAGAGATGAAGGAAGGATACCCATGCTAACTCCTATGTTCCACATTTGAAGCACACAGAGATTTTCAGGGCCCTTGGGAATCTCTGTCAATACCACACATGGGAAACACAGCAGCACTAATTTCAGCTGCAGATAGTACTTCTAAAGCCCTTCAGGATGTTACATCCAGGGCCTCAACTCAGGCCCTCCTGGGGCAACAGCTAGTGCTCACCTCACTTAAACAACCTTACCCAGCATCATTCAGGAGCTTTTCTGCAGAAGACATCACTTTCTTAACATTCCCCCTCTCTCCAACTCACACATTATGTACTTTTTTAGCACCTACGTGTCATACATGGCACTTATAGCTGGAGTTTTGTTTTACTTGGGGGGCTCTGGGGTTTTGTTTTGTTTTTTGAAATGCCATGTTCCCTATTTGCCCCCAGGTTAGATCAAGCCTGAATACAGATTTGGGTGGAGAGAGTGGGAGGAATTTGGAAGGGGACATGAGGCAATCATCCAATCTTAACTTCACCATAATGCTGCTGCTATTTAACAGATCTGCAACAGATAATCAGATGAATTAAAAACACAGTTGAGAAGCATTAGTATGTGTTAATAGCACTCACACTTACTATATGCTAAATACAGTATTCTGTCTTTTTCCTCGCTGTACCTCCTCCTCTGTTCCCTCTCCAGCACCACTATAAGAGATTTTGAGACAAAAAGCCTGCAGTGGATTACTTGTTTTCTCACAGAATACAGTACCTTTTTTTCCCCTATCTACACAAGGTAGTCAATTATTTTGTCCTGTCTAAATTAAAATGACTCTTTCAGCAGTTTCCACCGTTTCCTTTGGGACATAGTTCCACAATCTCATGGATGTGCAATAAGATTTTCCTAGTGCTCAAAGTAAATTATTCTCTTGTTTTAATCTCATTCTGTTACTCTTGGTACACATCAAGTAATTCTGCCTTCTTGCCCTTCCTTTCCTCCGAGGTGCTCTCCCTTTCACAGCTCCATTCTCAGTTACAGCTCCAGAAGCTGAATGTATTTAGGGATTGCAAATCTTTGTTCAAAAGTGAAGAAGCTGCCGTCACTTGTAGGTACCCTCAATACTTTGTCACTCTCAGGAATAAGATCTCCAGGGCTGAGGGGAATATTCCAGACAGGAAAAAAATCCCAGACACACACTTCTTTAAACCACATACACAGCAGGTGGCATATTCTGCCTTTGGTGTACTTGCCTCTTCTCAAATTCATATTCAGTTGCATGCAAATATGCTGTCAATTGTCAGCCCTCTCAAAATCTCAGCATTAATCACTCCCAGATTTCTCTCATCCACTCAAAATAACTTTGTATCTATTTACCCTGGATCTATATCGCAATACTTCCCCAAGACTGGTGCTAAATTTCTGCCTGGGATTCTTAATCCCAGCATTATTTCTCCAATTTGCAGGATTTTAAAGTTCACCTTCGCTACGAAAATAACTTACAAAAGAATTACTTCTGAATTTCTCCTGAATTTTGATAGGAATTGTATCTGAAGTCTGATCCTGAGGAATAAGCTTTCTGCCAACCCTTACACAATGAGGAAGCATGTTACAGCTTAATTATATGATCCAAGCACTTATTCTATATTCTCCTTGGAAATTCTGACATGAATTACACTTGGCAAGCAGAACACGCTCCAGACTTGGGTCGTGTATTGATAATGCTTTTGCTGTTTACTGCATGCTCAGGGTACCAAACACCTGCAAGTCACACTCAGGTCAGTAACCACTGGGAGTTATACTGAATGGCACAAGGAAGTTCAGTACGTCTTCCAATGAAACTCTCATTTATTCAGCATTATTTTAGTAACAAAAGCTCATTAGCACAAAGCATTGGGGGAAGGTGCGGGGAAATAGCTCTTTTCTGCTTTCTACCCATGCTCTTCACATCAACACAGAGCTTGCACCAGTTACTAAGAAGGAGCGAAACAGCTACTGGTAAACCCAGGACAACACGTATAAGGAAGCACTGGAAGGAAGAGAAAGCCTCTTAAAAAGGGAGTGATTTAATATAGGCAAGTGCCAAGTGACCCTAAACACCACCAAGACTTTGCTCCAAAACGTTACTTCTCAGCCATTTGGGGAACTCATTTTTGTATTATTGCTAGGAAAGCATCAAGGTGCAAGAGTAAACCAGCTGTCCAATGCAGCTATGCTCTGTGTGCTAATTCTTTACACCAAGCATGCACAGAAATGTTAATAAGCACATTAGAAACTTTGGTATGTGGAACAGCTCTATAATAAAAGATGCAAAGACGGGAGTTTACTTTTAAAGGGTTATTTTTGCTTGGTAGGTTCATTTAAGGACAATTAATTATACTTTCTTATTTTTACAGGCTCTGGCCTTGGCAGTCTCCAGGGTTATTCCTGTGCCAGCAGAGGCAGCATGTTTGTTTATTTCCAAGCTTCCCACTTCCCTGATTACTGCTATCACGTGCTGGTATCTGTTAGTACATACACCATCTCCCCGTTTTTAATCATAAAAACACATCGACTGTTTGCCTAAGAGACCCTATTGCTGGCAAAACTCATTTATTCAGGAAGCTGGAAGGGTGTTACCACCAGTTTCATAGTAGAAACCCCTTTAAAATGCCCACATATCAGACTCCCTGCAGAATTTATTGAAACCTATTATTTTATCCTAGATTCTATGGATTTTTTTTTTTGCCCCAGTTCATGCTGGAAGGCTTGAATCTCAAGAACTGCAGGGGAACTGCTTGGTTTAGAACAGCTATTTTCCTACAAATCGATTTTCAGATCGCATTTGTGGAATCTTTTCAACTGGTCCTGGATTTAATGAAATCAATTTTTTTTCTTCCTTCTCCCACTGAAATTAAACAGCGGGCCCAGTTCAAGTAGGCAGCATCCAAACACTCAGCAGCAGCCCTGGCAGTAACTACATATACCCCTCTCACGCAGGAGTAACATGAAAGAACTGTCTGATTGCTGGCAAAGAACCCAGCCATCACTATCTCCTCACCTGCCTTTTTCAGGCAGGACACTGTGGGGCATCTCTGAGATCCATTTGCCCTAAAGGGAGTAAGTCGGGGCTGACAACCAACAGCCAGACCACAGGAGCACTGAGAGCTGGAAGCCACCAATCTGAAAGTCAAATTTAACAAGATGACATCCTGTTTAGCCAGAGCCAGCAATGCAACGAAAGGTCTGCTGCAGACTTACACTGAAGTTGAAAATACAGTTTTTTGAAGGAAAGGATCAAAGGTGAGCAATTGGTTTTAGGCTGCTGATGAACGCAACAACTTCCAGACATTTGTGTTTGGCTACTGCACAAAACTGCACATCACATCTGGGCTGCTGGCATAGGCTCCACACCAAGCCCAGCAGTGCACTAAAGTACCCAGACATAGTTGCTATCCTAATCATAGGATGGTTTGTGCTGGAAGGTACCTTGAACCTCATCCAGCTCCAATCCCTGCCATGGGCAGGGACACCTTCCACTGGAGCAGCTTGCCCCAAGCCCCTGTGTCCAACCTGGCCTTGAGCACTGCCAGGGATGGGGCAGCCACAGCTTCTCTGGGCACCCTGTGCCAGCGCCTCAGCACCCTCACAGGGAAGAAATGTTGAGCTGCTCTGGTACAGACAGGGATGATGATCTTGTTTTTCAGAGGGCAAATGTATCAAAGTCTTCTCCTTTTGCACCCTTGTTCTTCTTCATTACTGAAATAAACAATGCGGAACTGTAGTGTGAACACAGGAACAAATCTCTGATATATCATTTGAGCTAGAGTAACAACAGAGAAAACTACTTCGATCGTGTCTTAGGCCCTTAAAGTATTAGCAAATGGCAAGTTTAACTTAAAGCTCATACTTCTCCAAGCAAACCTTGAATGGGCTGCTAGTAAATGCAAAATATCCATATCAGTTTGGTTTGTGAAGAGATGTAAGCAACCAGTTTGAGAAAACATCATTATGAAATTAAGGGCTGACAGTAACACCTCAGCACAGCAGCCCATGTTTCCACCTAAGGACCAAAATTTGCAGTCCTGAGCTCTCCAGCAATAACTTTGGTTGACAGTTAACTTGTGAGAAGGGAGACGACAATCTGAAGGCAGTGCCAGCCATCCTCCCAGCCTGCAAGCATCAGGAACAGCAGCCAGTTTCTGAGCTCTATTTCATGTCAGCTCTCTCACTCTTTCTATCCTGTCAGGCTCCTTTTACCTTTCATGTTTCTTTTCTTACTTGCTCCCTTCCTCTTCCTACTGCTATAATCTCATCATACCACCTTCCCTGTAACTAACCCCCCACCCAAACACACCAGCATCTTGTCAGCTGCCACCCTTGCTGCTTGGCTGTGATGCTGCTCTCCTTTCTTCTGCTATTTCTCTCTCATACAACTGCAAGATAAAAATGATCTTCGGGGTACAAAAATGAGTCATTTGTGCCTCTGAAGCACTTAGCACAGTTGGCTCCTCAGATGTTTCGAAGTTACTATACAATAAAGCAACCACTTCAGGTTTAATAAACAATAAAGAGGGGAAAAAAGGACTTTCTATTAAAGATGCTCACTAGGAAAGATGATATAGTTACAGGCTGACAATTGCCCATCAGGTCGAGGATGAGAGTGAATATAAGCTTACATACACGCCCAACCTAAAGGCTGGCGAAAGCAGGTCCCCTGCTAGAACAGAAACACAGGTACACACACACCTCTTGCAAAGAGGTGGAGCTGCATGGAAAACACTAGAAGCAGCTTGTGAATGTTTGTATCTGTGCTTTTCACTCCTCAGGAACTGAAAAGAGAGAGACACCAACCCAGTGCAGCCAAGCGTGGAACTGCTTGGTTTGTTGTGGCGAGGGCTGGGTTGGTTCGAAGGTTTTGCTTGGTTGGGTTTTTGTTTAAATCACACTTCTTACAGTCACACACCTCTAAAAAAGTATCAAAACGTGAAATATCTTGCCAAGAAACAACTGACTGTGGAAGAAAGGCATTACACTAGCACTTTCATCAACAACTGTTTCTATTAAAGCACTGAATTCACACCTAGAGATGCTGCTAGCACATAAATGGGTGTACATTGACAGAAAATCCCTATTCTGGAGAAATGAACCATCAAGTGTAGCAGCTTCCTATCTTGCTGACAGAAGTGCTCTTCTGCTTATCCAGCAAGTATTGCTGCAATTCCAGTAAGTGTGTTTCTAAAGGAAGGAAGACCCACCTATATAGCAGCCAAATTGCTTTAACTCCCTTCTCACACCCCTGCTTCACCTTTGTGCCCTACTTCTACCAGTTGGTCACAACCGTGTCACATGCTTTCTGCCAGGGGATGGTTTTACCAACTTCAGTATCTTTTCAAATAAACAGAATTTAGCTCCAAGACCACTCTCACCCCTGTGCTTGTTTCAGTAAATAAAGAACCTGAAAGCACATTTCACACAAATGTCTTTGCTTATTTTGGCCTCTCCCCCTCCATTACTGAGGGGCTGAGTTTTGAGCTGATACTAAGGGAATGAAGATTCACACAGACACACAGATTAAGGTCATTCCAGTAACAGGAACAAATTCAGCAGTACTGAATTCAAAAGCACATTTCTAGATCATCCCTAGTACAGCACAAAGCCCCACTTCTGCTTAAGCAGGAGGTAACGATGCTTTCTTCAAATACAAAGAGAGAAGGATTGACCCCCCCCACAATGAAAAAATAGATAAACCATGGCTTAAGTTGTAACACCCTTTATGTTGTTGCTCTTTACAACATCACAGAGGACAAGTATTGAAGCAGCCCTCTTCTGCTCAATGCACAGTTGAATTAGCAGCCAAGAGCTGCTTCCCAGTGATTTAACAGTCATTACCCAGGAATGAAGCTGAGATTGACAAGGGTTGTATATGGAAAAAATAAACGTAGTAAAAATCCGCTTCCTCTGTTACATTGGCTCTGAAGATGTTTCAGCTAACAAAACATGAGATATAGGTTACTTTGAGCATTGCCACCACAAAGGAAGCAGCACAGCTGTATAGAGGTTTGCATAACTACAGGTTGCTCAGGCTGCAGCACTGATCTGTGCCCACACATCATCATCGGCTGTCAAACCCCACAGCCCTTCTGCAGGATGAGCTCAAAAACACTAAGGCACAAGAGCCAGGTCCCATCTTCCCAAAATTCATAAGCAGCTCAATCATTCTTAACTATATGAGCTGCACCACGTCAAACACAGCAGAACTCACCAAGTTGGCTTGAATTCCCAAGCCCACAGTCACAGAGAGATCTCTCTGAAGAAAGGAAGAAAACAAGCTCCTGGCCTTGGGTTGATTTACAAGCACTAGTTAAAAGAAGAAACAAAGAGGAGACCAAGCACTACATTGGTTCACCCTTCCTGGGGTTTCTTGCCCTGTTTACCAGCGCTGCTCACAAGTGGATATTGCACTCCCCAGAACTACATCAGCTTTAACTATAGCACTAAACAATACTTGGAGTCTTCTTTCTTCAAAGGTCCTTGTTTTCTTTAACTGACTTTGTAGCATTTTCTTCTGGGACACTCAGTGCCCTATCATCTAGCTTGCAAAGCATCCGACATCTCTGAACCATGCTAAGATAGATGGGATGTATTTATCGGATATTAAAAAACAAGTGTGTCTGATTAAATGATATATAGTCTGATTAAGACATAGTAATTGCCTCCTCTACCATGAAGATATATGATCTTTAGAGCTTGCAGTAATGAACACTAGAAGCAAATGCTTGTTTTGTAATTACAAGTGTACAGCCAGGGCCAGTTTGAAAGAAGTTCTTATCAATGCCATGAACAGCAGTCACCTTCTTTGTGTGGCTGCTTTGGCATATGTAGAGTTGCTCTGTCCTCTGAGTCTGCCTGGAAAGAGCAGAGTGGTGGGAGACAAGTGGTATTCAAAAGTAAAAGGCAATACAGGACTAGGAATGTGGTAGGTCGAGATGAGTAAGGATTTCCCACAGAAAAAAAAAAAAAAAGAATATCATCCAAATGAAATTATACCTGGGTAGTGCTAAACAGCACAGCAGGAGAACACCATCAGAAGGAAAACCAGAATCCTAGAAATCCCAGCCTGGTTTGTGCTGGAGGAGACCTTAAAGCTCATCCAGCTCCAACCCCTGCCACGGGCAGGGACCCCTTCCACTGGAGCAGCTTGCTCCAAGCCCCTGTGTCCAACCTGGCCTTGAGCACTGCCAGGGATGGGGCAGCCACAGCTTCTCTGGGCACCCTGTGCCAGCGCCTCAGCACCCTCACAGGGAAGAGCTTCTGCCTGAGAGCTCATCTCAGTCTCCCCTCTGGCAGGTTGAAGCCATTCCCCCTTGTCCTATCCCTACGTTCCCTTACGTTTCCTTAGAGAACTAGGAGTGGTACCAGTAAAAAAAAGTGACTCTTTGGCTTTAAGTAAGCCAATACCACTCCATGAAAAGTTCAAGAAATATAAGAAGTCCAGCATATTGTTTTGCAAGAATGACACCACAGAGTCAATAAATGTCAACTCACAAGCCATGATTTGTGGTACTGGGGCAATGGGAAACACAGGAGGTTTCTTGCACTGCAGCAGGAAATCTGGGCTACAGCTTGGCTCAGTTTACAATAGCAGGTGACCTCTAGATGCTGCTGCTGTTCAGAATATCTGCCAGAAAAACCTCATCTACGAACATACCTCCAAGCACATTTTAGAAGCTTCATTACATGTTTTATCTATGCGTTACCAGACACTGAGGAAATAGACTGAAGCAGTTTCCATACAAAATTAAGAAATCTCCAAAGGACAGAGGCTTTATATAGCAATACTTGCACACACTTCGGCTGCTCATCACCCAAACATCATAAGAGTTTTTATGAATGTTAACTAGGCTTCAGTATTTCTATGGCAAACGAGATAAGTACCATCACTCTTATTGCTCACATCAGTGAGCAAACCCATATACACCTCAAGCAGATTTTGGCAGGTGGGTTTTAGATTACTTCTGCCTTTATTTTTTTATTAGGGCTATATTAAATCAGTCACAAATTTGCTCAGTGCCAAAATATTTGAGCTCCAGTGCTAATGTTGCACACCTCTGCATTCAGCACTTTCCATTCAAGCAAAGAATAAAACCTGCCAATACACATTTACCTCATTTATAAAATTATAATGAAAATTACCAGAGGCATAAAACAACTATTACAATAAATAATGAGCTTTAAGAAACCCCATACGCATACAGAAGGAGAATCAGAGAGACACTGATCCTTCTATGCTGAATGCTATTCAAAAGGAGGATTGTCAGCACAGTGCTCAACAGATCAATTTATTTCCCTTTCTGCTCTCCACTTAACTGGATTTTATGTACAAAAGTAATTGTTCCTATGAGAACCAACCCATGTCCCTATCTTTTGTGGTTCAAAGCCTCAGACCTACATCTTTGCCACTATTTAGGTTTCCATGGTAACAGATGATGGTGCCTTCTAAAAAGAAATACTATAATATTCTGCAATAACTGTCCCAAATCATTCCCATAATATAAATGAAAGCCAGAGCATATGGGCCTGCACAGAGAGCATAACAGACTAACATAGGACAATTAAACAGGGAAAGCAGAGCTGAGGGACTTTCAGAAGGGTGGAAGGTAAAAACAGGGCTCTGAACTGCAGAGAGAAGAGATTATCATTCAGAGTTACAAATGCCTTTATACACACAGTGACCTTTCCTTGCCACTGTGGAAACAGGCAGTTTCACAATATCACCTTTTTAATATTAATTGTTTATGTGTTAGAAAACAAATCAAGCCAGCCAGGAGTGAAAAATAAAGTTGTATTGTAGTGCTAACAGCTCCCCAGAGGGAGCGAAAAGTGATTATTGAGTTAAATGGCTGCATTGTTAGCAGTTGCCACACAGAGTAGCTTGCTCAGGGAGATCCCGTTTTTCATAGCCAATTTACTGACAGCAAAATCTGCGAGTAAATAAACTCCAAGAAAATTAATTCACCTTCCCCCAAAAATTCCCTCCCCGCCTGCTCCCCTTTCATCTTCTTTCTTCCCTAGACAAACCGTGTGTAACAAGCTAGTGGTTGCCGCAACTTTGAGATGTGGCAGCTCTACTTGAAAGCAGCCAGCTACATGTCTAAACACCCAGGAGCATCCACAGTGAAACTAGGAGCAGTACGGGGGGGGGGGGGGGGGGGGTATGAAGCCAACACTGGCATCAGAAGAAAACCAAGTGTCAAAGCAAGCCAGTGCTCAGGTGAACAGACCAAATGTAAACCCACTGTCCTACTTTCCCCCGAATGCTTTCTCACAGCTGCACATGACTTTAATCTCTCTATTCTCCGCTCTGTTGTGCTAAAAACACACACAAACCAGAGAGCAGCAAAGCAGACAGCAACTGCAAGAATATCCCACCTATTTGGAGGGGGGAGAAAAAATGCACGTGTGCTTTAAGGGAAAAGAACTTCCGCATAAGCTAAGTTCCTTAGTTTATGAAACCTTGGTAGAACTGGCAATTGCTAGAGCTACCTGGTGTTATTTCTGTCTCTTCTATGGGATAGTGGAGGAATTAGATTAGTAGCTGACCCTAAAGCCAACAAAAAGTGTAGAACCTCTAAAGCATATCTCCAGTTACAAATAAATACAGCGACTGCAGGCAACGGAAAGTAATTGCTGGGGAGGAGAGTTAGAAATCGAGCAGTACAGAAATCACAAAGAAATAACCTTTAACCAGCTCCCTCAGTGTGAAACCAGGTAATCCTGAACAAAGCCATTGGCGTTCTGCTGTCACTTTGTAGTATTCCTAATTTTATATGCCGCGGATAATACGAAGCAGCAGCAGCAGCTGTGCAAGCTGGGTCGGAATAGAATACCACGTTGTCTTGACTTGTGTCTTTCTTACTTCTTACCTCACTACCATGAAAGAAAATAGATCCGAAAACTCAGCCAACTTCTCGCACAGTGATTTTTCGGGATGTTTAACAAAAGGCTGCTGAATAAACGCATTAGGCTTTGAAAAAGAATCAGACGGGAGCTATTTGCATCCTAATAGTTATGGGGACAGCACCACCTGATGGAAGATGCGAAAAGGCACCGGTGCCTCCAAACGAGTCTCCAAACTTCATTGAAAAGATGCAGACAACGCGCATCTGAAAACTTTGCTTTTAACCATAAAAATATCAGCTCTATGGGCAGAGACCAGACCACGACACTTCACGCCAGTCAATACAGTCTAAGAGGTGCAAACTTTCTTTCATAGTCAATAAGAGCAGCTCAGAAAACATCATTTTTTCAAATGAGCTCTTCTCTGAATGGTAAACAGCACGCTCAAATAGGGGGTAGGAGGCAACAAGGAGGATTAGAAAACCTCGCGGTCACTATTCCCACTTGAATAGATGATTCAAACAGAATATTTCATGGCTATATATAAATAATGACAACATCTTACCAATCCTTCAATGTGCATGTGTTTAGCTCAAACAGCTCATACTGCACCTGAGGGCAATAACAATGGAAAGTGGGGTTTACTCCCCTAAAGTTTGACATTTTCACAGGACACTCTTCTTTCTAAGCATCTGGGTAAATGAGTCATCAAAAGGCAAAGAGCTAACCTCAACTGGTGCGACAAATGTCAAGAACATGAACATACAGTTGGAAGAAAGAAAAAACATAGCTCCGCATATTGCTTACTCAACGAAGCAGCTATCGAACTAGGTTAGACTTCCCAGCCTTTCTAATAAATCTGGGGATCTGTGCAGTTGCCTAGCAATGTAGACAAGATACCAAGGGGGTGCCACACCGGGCAGGATTGATGACAACAGCTACTTCACCGAGCTGAGCCTCCCGGAGCCCTTCGCATGCCCGCTGGCTTTAGAGCCAGGCTGGACCCAATGGGGGTTAAAGGAGCTACGGCTGCCCGGCATCCAGGACTCTCGGCACTATTTCCGTCTTAAAGAAGCAAGACGAAGTCATTTGAGCTGTCTCAGTCTTAATTAAGAAAAATCTTTTGCTGTTTGAGAGCATCTAAACTTAGTTTCCAACCTCCAACATGCCCGAGCCACAAGCACTGAGATTTATCCCTATGCTTCGCAATGCTGGACAGGGAATTGTTATTTGTCTTAAATATAGGTATATGTGAAAAAAAATTGATTTAAATTAAAAAAGTAATAACTTTTAAAGCTTATTACATGAAGTCAGGAGAAAAGAAAGTTACAACTAGTTTTTGCATGTAAAGGAAAAACTGCAGTGAGAAAATTACTGTCGTATTACAAAAGCCAAGCAACAAAAAACAAGACAACGCATATCTTTGGTACAAAACAGCACGAAAGGAGAAAACGAGCTCTATAAGCACCTGTTATCTTCAAGTAATTCAACCTATGCCTAAAGAAACTCCTAGGAGAGTGAAAATAGCTGGCTACTATTACTGTCCACATGCCAGGAGAGCAGAGTATTCCTCAATAGAGTGACAGAGAAAGTGCCAGCTGGGAAGGGGCCGGTCCAAGTAGCTGAGCCCACCGAGAAAGTTACTTGAGCTGCGAGACACAAGGGGAGAAAAAGCTGCCGCTGAACTTGGGAAAGCGGCCCCGAGCCCCTTCGCCTGGCTGGGGGAGAGAGGCAGCGGCTCCTCCGCGCTGCCCATCCTAGGGAGCTGACTCTGCCTCGGAAAGCCTCTTCACCGCAAAAAGGGCTCAGCGGTGGTCAATCCAAGCACAAAGGCGCTGCTGTCACCTCCAACCGCACCAACATCCCGCGGACCGGGCCCCCCACCCTCCGCTGCCCGCAGCCCTGTGGGGTCAGCAACAGAAGCCCCCAGGCTCCGGGGACCAACTCCCAGGGCGACCGCTCATTTCCCCGCCGCCTTCCCGAGGCGCTCTCATACCGCCCTGCCGCCCCGGGGGCTCCCCGCAAGACCGGGGGCAAGGATCGCTGCCGCACCCGGGGCCGCGGGCGGGGAGCCGGTCAGCCTGCGCGGCGGCGCGGCACTCACCTGCGAAAACCTGCCCGTGCGCCTTGGGCAAGAGCTGCAGCAGAAGGACGATCGCGGCGGCGCCGGGCATCCTTCCCCGGAGTTCACCTGCCCCCCGCGCTGCCGCGGTGCCGCTGCCTGCCCGCGAACATCGCCCGCAGCGGCGGCGCGGAGCCGCGGCGCTGCTCGGAGGAGCCGCCGAAGTGGCGGCGGGCGGCGCAGGGAGCGGGCGGGAGGCGGGCGGGAGGCAGCGAGCCCCCCCTAACCAAGCCCAGAGCTGGCCGCGCCCGCGCAAAGCCGGCCCCGCCGCCCCGCGACGGTGAGGGGCGCGACCTGGCCCTCCCGCGGGTTAAAAGGCTTCTGCAGGGGCTGGGGGGGGAGATGTTAATTCCTAATCAAGCCCAGCTGCGCACACGGGAGTCTCCATCGGCAGCAGCTGGAGCGCAGCGCCGTGGCAGGCAGTGCCGGCTGCCTGCTCCTGCCCTGCTTCCAGCGGGAATGGGGAGGGAACGCGGGGTCCTCCGTTAACCGGAGGATGGGGAGTGCGGCTGAGCGCGGGGATGAGGATGGGAATGGGAATAGGGAGGAAAGAGGCGAAGCCACCCTCTGCTAGAGCCCGGCGGTGGGAAACGGTGGGCTCCGAGGGTCCTTTGTGCGAGCGGCGGTTGGGAGCAGCGGGAGGCGGTTGCAGCTGAAAATACTCATTGTCATGATTATTCACTTTACTTTCGAGTTAACTGCTACATACCTCATCGCGCACCGCTGCGCGCAGAGGCTTTATACACAGGTGAAGGAACAAGCTTGAACAAACCCCTAATAATTGCTTATTCCACAGGCAAGTTCTTTGCCCAAACAGCGTGCCTCTCGTAAGAGAAAAAGAGGCACAAAGTAGATGAATCAATACCGATAAACCACCTGAGCTCGGATTTGCACATTGGAAGGAAGTCGATGAATACCAGGCTAAAGCACCCGTGTAACCGCCGGCAGCGCTGGGGGATGTCAGACAGCACCTCAGCTCGCAACAGAAATGCCAGCGGTGCCGGGCGCGAGTAACTCACGCTTCCCAGCACCCCGCTTTCCCGTTACAGCCAGCGCTGCTGCCGCCGGCGTCCCGGCTCCCTCCTCCGGCCCAGCGGCTCTCCCCGGCTCCGCTTCGCGGCCAGCCCTGGCCAGGAGCAGCCCGCAGGGGGGGGTGTTGTACCGGCGGTGGCCCCGCTCCCGCGCGGAGCCTCCCGAGCGCAGGAGCCTGGCTCAGCGCGCCGGCTGACACCAAGCCGGAAGAGCTCTCTCGTCCTAGCGAGTTATTCTGATCCTGGCCCTGTCCCAGACCAAGGCAGGAACTAGGCCTTTAACACCGACTTGCATTTAAAACACTGGTGTGTATTTCACATGGGAGCTCCGGAGACTTAAAAGTCACACACGAAGGTTGGAGATGGTTTCCTTCATACTTGTTTGAGCAAGTTCAGAGAGGCCACGGAGATGCTGCGAGGGCTGGAGCAGCTCTGCTCTGGAGCCAGGCTGAGAGAGCTGGGCTGGGGCAGCCTGGAGAAGAGAAGGCTCCTGAAGGGGAGACCTGAGAGCAGCTCCAGTGCCTGAAGGGGCTGCAGGGAACCTGGAGAGGGGCTTGGGACAAGGGCCTGTAGGGACAGGCCAAGGGGAATGGCTTGAACCTGCCCAAGGGGAGACTGAGCTGAGCTCTTAGGCAGAAGCTCTTCCCTGTGAGGGTGCTGAGGCGCTGGCACAGGGTGCCCAGAGAAGCTGTGGCTGCCCCATCCCTGGCAGTGCTCAAGGCCAGGTTGGACACAGGGGCTTGGAGCAAGCTGCTCCAGTGGAAGGGGTCCCTGCCCGTGGCAGGGGTTGGAGCTGGATGAGCTTTAAGGTCCTTTCCAACACAAACCAGGCTGGGATTCTGTGATTCTTTTAGGGCTCAGTTCAGGGCCCATCCTGCCAGACTCTCTTGCCTGGGACAGATCCCACCTTGGTGAAGGCACCCATTGGAAGCACTGTGCCCCCTCCTCCACAGTTTCAAGGGCGAGTGAGGTTCTGGGGCTAGGCCATGGCATCCTGAGTGTAGGAGGGAGAGAGGGCACTCAGCTGGAAGTGCAGGGAGGGTGTTTGCTTGCCAGCACCAAGCACAGGTCTAGCTGCCCCCTGACTACCTCACTTTCAATGACCAGAAAGGACTGTGGTCATTGACGAGGCTTGTGGGTTTAGCACTGAAACACCAAGTTTGACATTCTGAAGTCACCACTGAAGAGCTTTGCATTGCATCACTTGTCCAGTGAAGTGCAAGCACTACTTGCTAACCAATAGAGACAACCTCAGTTTGCAACTGATACTCTCCCCTCAGAAGTATTCAGCATCCCTACCCAGAGCTGAAGTGCAGAGGTCCACATATCTCACTCAAAACCAGATCCCCCCCAGTCCAAAAAAGCCCGCCAAGAAACAAAGTGTGCTCCTTTCTTTAGGCGTTAGCATCACCTAAACGATTATGACATGCCACTGTCTTTTGCTGAGCATAAGGATGATCATAAACAAGCATACAGTTGGAAATAAAGGGCAAGCAGAGAACAGAACAGCAAGAAGAAAGAAAACATCACCAAGTGTTCTGCTGGGTAGTAGAAAGGATCCAGCCATCACAGTAGGCATAATCAGGACCTGCTGAAATATTCTTGCATATCAATTCATATTGCTTGGACAATAAGACCAGAGAGTCTTGAAACACAGAGATGTTGCTGGTAAGAAGTGAAGGAAATGGCAGCGAAGAACAAGCTGTAAAAATGAACCTGAAATCACCAGCTGTTTCCATATAAACTAAATGGGAAGTCACAAAAGCAAGTCTGGAATTTGTGTTCAGAATGACAAAAATTTGATAAACTAAGTGCTTTCCTGAGGTGCAAGCTGCCGAGGGAACGGAAAGCAGACAAGTTTAATGCTTCTCCCAAGGAAAGGTATCAACCTAAGGAAAAGCATCGTAATACTTATGGAAACAGCACCATGATCAAGGTGAAGAAAGGCAGAAGATCCTTACCTTTAACTAGATAAAGCAGAAAAAAGTTAGAAATAAGCAATCTACAAGGGTCTGGAAAAAAGACTGATCAGAAGAGACAATTATGCCTTAGATATCAAATAGTGTGAAGCCAAACAGTAGGCTGGACTAAATCAGGCTGTAAAGCCTTATAACGGATTGCCTGAGCTAAAAAACATTTTCTTGGGAGAGAGGAAAGCAAAGAATGAGATAAGATACAGGATGACTGCAGCGAGGACAGGATGAGCTAAAATTAAGCAGATATTAGACAAAAATCCCAAACCCTGAAGTATTTCAGTTAACGGCAGCACTGAGCTGGTAATAATCTGAAGTGCTGAACAGCAAGCACAGTATGAACTTTGGAGCCACTTATCTTCCCACAGTGTGCAAGACCTTTAGTAGAATAAACTATGGAGGAATAAGGATGTAGAGCTAAACAAAAAAGATAGTTTAAAATACAATGCGGATATTCCAATGGAAATTAGGCAGATCCGACCTTAAAAAGACCACCCCAAAGCAACACCGCATAACACAGGTTGTTTTGTAAATGAAACGAATGTGATCAGGTCACATCTATCAATGTTTTCTCAGATCTTCAAATTGAATGGCACCCAGGAAAACAGGCAGTATTGCAGAAAGCACATGCAGCAGTGAACTGCCCTAAAAGAGAAAGGGACCAAGGCTGGGCAAGCAGAGATCACAGAGATGCGAATGTAACAGTCAGGTACTTCTAGAGCCATCTTAAAGTTCAAATCTTTACATTAATACCATGGGTTGACTTCTAAGGGGATATCTTAAGATATTTGTCATAGACATTTGTAACACAAGAGGATTGAAATAGTCTTCCAGAGAACATCATCATCTTTGAGAGCTGCATGGATAATGGTTGGATGAAATGCAACTATTACAAAAAGTTGTATCACTGGAGAAGGACAGTGAGAAAACATGCTGTATATTATGTATTAGTTAAAACTGAACAGACATACCGTCAGTATAACTCACTGAGAGCCAAGGGAGCCTCTGAAATTCAAACAGGGCCATAAGATTGGTTCAGTGATAAACCACCAAGCAAGATACAGACAAGCCATGCTCCTGAACTCTTGGCACTAACCAAGCAATAACACTTTATCACAGAATCATAGAATGGTATGATTCATAGTATGTGCTTTTATGTATTCTGTGGCCTTTGAGCTAGCACAAGAATTAAAACGCCTACAAAATGGGCTTGCTAGATCTCTACATTTCTGAGCTAATATGTCTAATTATTATTATTATTATTATTTGAATTGCTGTTATTATTATTATATAGTATTACATGCCCCATCCCTGGCAGTGTTTATGGCCAGGATCATTGGGACTTGGAGTAACCTAGTCTAGTAGAAGGTGTCCCTGCCCATGGAAGGGTGTTGGAACTAGATGAACATTAAGGTCCCTTCCAACAAAAACCAGCCTGGGGTTCTCTGATTCTATTTATAAAGGTGGCAAAAGAAAAGTTCTAAATCTGACCCTATCCGGGTGTGTATCACCAGCTACGATATTTTGCTGACACTGATAACTCCAGCAAGGTCTCAAGTGGCTTAAACAAGAAAATATTAACCTAAGTTCTGAAGTTTTCTTGAGCTTGTGGCTGTAGGCTTCTTGACTCCGAAAATCTTTTCCCTCACTTCAGTGAGAGAAAAGTTAATTAATTTTTATTTTCTAAAATTATTTTACTTTAAAAATTAATTACTTTTTAAAGAGAAAATTTAATTCTTAATTTTACTCAACCAGAAGCACCCCTGGAAAGCAAAGTGCCAAACAACTGGGGGCACTGTCACATCATGGCACCAGATGCATTTAACCAAGGAATCCTACTAAAAGAAAACTGGACTCATGCTCAATATGCTTAATACTTGACTCAATATGTATGTTTTTGAAGTGTTTAGCAAACAAGTCAGTCTGCTGCCAGGCTTGAAGAGAAACATGTAGGAGCCCATCTTTTTGTAGGCTTTTTTGGCGGTGCGCAGGTCACCAAAGCACAACTGCTACTCAACTACCTGGGTATAAGCAGATTCCTAGAGATACAGGAGAAACTTTGTTTCATGTACACAGCAACACACCCCAAATAGGTACATAAAGAGAACTTTATAGACGTTTGGTACACGCCAAGATCAGCCTGATCCAACAGAGAGACTATCTTTTCTCCCTCGAGGCAAGCGGTATTTATTACTAATAAATGCACAGTTTGCAGCTTTTGTTACAGAACTACTCAATATGGAGCATCTTCCTTAAAATTAGCCAGCACGATTCATGGGGGAAAGTTGTAGGTAAAGTTTCCATTTCTTTATATTGTGAACCCAATATTCCTGTTGGGTCGAGAACATGACCTGTTAAGTTTTTTATTGTCACAGGTGGGCAGAGGGGAGTTAAAGAAGGGAAACTTCTCCTGATATCACTTGCACCTTCATCCCTCTGCCTTCCTGATTTAAATTTTTATTATTACAAATAAAATTGTGTCATAGAATCCCAGGCTGGTTTGTGTTGAAAAGGACCTCAAAGCTCATCCAGCTCCCACCCCTGCCATGGGCAGGGACCTCTTCCACTGGAGCAGCTTGCTCCAAGCCCCTGTGTCCAACCTGGCCTTGAGCACTGCCAGGGATGGGGCAGCCACAGCTTCTCTGGGCACCTTGTGCCAGTGTTCCACCTATATTTATGTATGTACATGTGCACATACAGATGCTCCATGCCCAGAGAAAAGAGAAACCTATACCATGGCTGTACATTACCTTAAATACTGAGGAGTTCACGTCGGCAATCTCACTGAACATTAGGGAGAAGTCCTCTGCCCAGTTACCTGTACCCTTTAAGTGGTACCTTCCCTGTTTTTCCACACCCACCACGTTATCAGCACGCTTGCAGATAACGGGGTGTGCAAATAGAGATACCAGCTGCTTTTTTCAATCTGGTTACAGGCTGAAATCACTAATCAATGTCAGACACATTGGCATTGATCTCTTATGCATCATTCTCATTAAGGTTTTCCTTTCTGAAGATAAAAGAAAAGCTAACTAGCAGCCACCGATTGTTTGGAAATCCAAGTTCACCTTTATACACAAGCACAATGAGTCTTTCTGGGAAGTGCCTAGAAGGCCTGGATCTAGCAGTTTATCTCACTGATGCTGTATCATGGAAAAGCAATATATTAATACTGTGGGCAGACACAAGCAAGTAGAGAGGTACAGCAAGGCAGCAACACTGAAATAGTCTGAAAATGTCAAACAGGCCAACAGTTCTTCTCCATTAGCAGTGAATTTTGAACTTGAACTCTTCATCTTCCTATATAATAGGATAAGGGTCAGATTACTCTTGTAAGTGTCCTTCTAAAACAAAGCACAATTCTTCATGGCTGTAATTTAATTTATAGTTAAAATTAATGACACTGCAGAGACAGCTCTAATACACAATACTAATTTTGCCTGTCTGTACCTTACTGTAGTTGTGCTTCTTTGAAAAGGCTGAACAGCAGAAGAGGCAGTGCCTGGCTCTTTATGCTTGCTGCTGACTTGAGGTGGATGAAGCCCTGACCTGGGAGAGGGGGATATTCCCTTTGGAAAACACCTGAACATGCTCAGGGTGGGGAAGACTCATGTGCATGTGGAGATGGCAGGGACAGAAAAATCAGAGCCAGTCAAAGGGAGCCTTCATCAACAACACAGCCATGGAGACTGCAGGGAAGAGCAGCAGCCAGGCCTTGAAGGGAATAAAAAGAGAAGCTCTTCCCAAGCACCCAGAATAGATGCTGCAGCGTTTGCAGGAAGCCGCTGTGTCGTCTGATGAAAGCAAGCCTGAAGGACAAGGCTGACTCTGAAGGACCAAAGTGGGCAGGGGGATGCTTGCTTAGCCAACCTTTTGTATTTGTTCAATATTTTCCAGATCACTCTGAGCTTTTACTGTTTTAGAAAGCTGGCCATTCCAGCAGTGCTGGCTCTAACTGATTTTCAAGGTAAAGAGCAAAGACAAAGGATGTTGGAGTCATTACTGCCATCTTCTGACTCAGTAGTACCTTGAGCATATTTGTGTGTGGACTGTTTTCCCACTAATTTGTTATCTTTAGCTGTTTCCAAATCTCTGAACAGGTATAAACTCATGTTTTAGCTGAGATTCATCACTTTTATGTACCACAATACACTCCAAGCATTAGTCCTTGACACTGCTCACTAATCTCATTAAAAGCTTCCATGCAAGTTTCAATTGATGTAAAACTTTCTTGAATTAACACGAAGAAATGGGGATGTGGATTACACGTGCATTATTAAACAGGTAGTTACACGTGTTCTGCACAACTTTCCAGAGGATGCTGCCATTAAGTGGGGAAGAAAGTGTCTTTTCATTAGTTACAAGAAAAGGAACAAGGGCCATAAATTAGTTGCCATCTGCCTCAGAGAACTCACATATTCCAACTGCGATAAGAGACCTCAGAAAAACATCTGAAAATGATATTGTATCATTGTAGGTCTTGATCTATTTGAATTCATAAGTAACTAACAAATCTGTCAGCTCTAAAGAAGGGAGGCCAGATAGCTGTATTCCATTTAAAGACTATTCCAAGCCCAGTCCCCGTAAGGGTGCTGAGGCGCTGGCGCAGGGTGCCCAGAGAAGCTGTGGCTGCCCCATCCCTGGCAGTGCTCAAGGCCAGGTTGGACACAGGGGCTTGGAGCAAGCTGCTCCAGTGGAAGGGGTCCCTGCCCATGGCAGGGTTTGGAACTGGAGGAGCTTTCATGTCTCTTCCAACCCAAACCACGCTGGGATTCTGTGATTTTATGAAAACAGTCACACACAAACAGACACACATGGAATTTCAAATGCAGCTTTCCAGCTTTCAGGAGCTTTCCCCCATCACTAAGTGTAATAACAGAGCACACTTTGCTGTAACAGAAGAAGTGACAAAACGAGGGTGACTGCATTAGCACCTCTGGTTTAAAGTCTCTCTTTCCCCTCCACACAGTACAGTATTTATCCTTTGTCATTAATCCTCCTCTTTGAAGAAATCAGAAACTCAACCCAGACCTTGTGCTTCAGCTTCACATCTAAATATGGGAAGAAGTCATCCCTCTACCAAGGTGTGTTCTGCGTGTAATATAATGGAAAGAATAAACCATACTCAGATACTCAGCTGTTGGAGACCATAAATACCCAATTCACAAAGAAGAGAGACGCCAGTAGAAGTACCTCAGAAAACAGAACAAAAACCCCCAGTTGAAGCCCTTTCTAGAATTTCAACCTGATGTTTTTCCCCCAGCCCTGTTCCTTTACCTTAATTTCTCTTTTCCTTTACTCCTCCAAACCATTTCAATATGCTTTCTTCTGCCTCTTCTCACCACCTCCCTTTCTTTTTCATTAAAAATAGGGGAAATCCTATGCTACTTACTGCCATCTTATAGTTCACTTTCACCAGGGCTCATCCCTTCAAGCAACTAAAATAGGAACCTTGTTCCCCTGTACTTACTGGAGAGTGGGTGAGAAAAGAAAAAGCACCCATGGGAGATGATTCTGGACTTGGACCAAATGGATTTGTTCCAAGAAGAGCAACTCTCTACCAACTGCACATTGAGCCCTGGAGTTTCAGCCTCCTAAAGACATCCAGGTTAGGCATGGGGAGACAGGCTCGGTTAAACCAAGCCACAATGCCCATTGCCCCTCATCCCGTTAATGCCCTGGGAATGGGAACCTTGCAGGCACACAGCTCTTGTATATACAGTGCCTAGAGCAACGGGACCATTAGAAACTAATGTAATAAATGTGATTAATAATTAAATGGTGAGGACTGTCAGCATGCGACAGGGCAGCATAACCAGCACCACCTCCTATATGCCCGATTTACCAAGCATTCACTTTAGCAGCTCTAAATCACACCCTGCTGCACCAATAAAGCCAATCAAACAGCTCCTCCTTACAAGCCAAGTAATCAGTTAGTAAGGACATTATTATGTGCTTTTGCAGCCAAAGCTTATTTAGAAGCAAGAGAAGCTCAAGCTGAAATATGAAGCAAGATCATAAGAATACTTGACTTACTGCATCCCACCAAACTCAGGGAGGCAAATCTGTTTAATTTGTGACTACTAAAGTAATTAGTAATATTCAGTGTACATATATATTTTCCAGTTATTTTGATACAAATTCTACTTCTGTAGCATCTTTTCCTCCTAATTTCCCTTGGTTTTTAGGGGTAAAAAGGAGGCTCAACAACTGTGGCAAGTTTAACTCTAGCTAGCATATCTGAAAGTCATTTTTTCTGCCCGAATACATCAAATTCAGTTTGACAAATCACAGCCCGTTCTTTCACTGCCTCACTCTTCCCTCCAAGAAACTGCAGAATCCTAATTTGAAAGTTAAGATTCCACAAGGCATATTTCACACCTTCCCAACTCAGATAAAAAATAAACAAAAACCTCTATCAGTAGAGGCCATTTAAGCTAATCAGTGAAGAATGGAGGTCAGCCAAGAGCGCGCCCAACAGCTTCAACCTTGTCAAGTGTAGGAAAGCACAGTTTGTCAGAACAGCAATTCAAGAAACCTTCAGCACTCTGTGCATGGGAGCCTACAGCAGGTTTTGCACTTCTCTTTTTCAGATACAGGCAGCGTCTCTGTCACTACATGAAGGTAGCCCAGAACTGATCAGCACAAGAAGTTCTCTAGGAGGAGAAATGGGTCTAAAACATTAGTGAATGGTAGAAAATCCTTTAAAAGCACACCAGGTACGTTAAAATTTATGATGATGTGCATTAGCTCACAGTTAACCATAAACTGGTCACTTACTCTCAGGAGTTCTGCCTGAGGGATTTGAGCCCACATAAAGAAACCAGCTCAGTGTTCACTAGAGGTGTAAGCCTTTCCTCCTGCACAGCATGCTGAATGCCAGCCCCAGCAATATGCCCGTGAACTGTGACTAAAAGAAGTTTACAGAAAACTGCACAGAAAACTTTTCCAGTTCTAGAGCACCCTTTTTAAATGGATTGGTCATGAAGCTCAGCTATTAAAATCTATAGGCAAATTTATAAGCTAGTATCATGAGAGAAAGAGAAATTGTTAGGAATTTACTATAGCGCCATGGCTGAGCATAAACTTTACCAAATGCTTGGAAAACATACAGTACCATAAAAAAATAATCAATTACTTCATCTTCACTTCCCCCCCCCCCCAAAAAAAAAAAAAAATGCCGTTTAATACCTTTGTAAGGTGTAAGTATTCATCAGGGTTTATTAAGGCCATATTTTCCTCTCAGTGCTATGCCACTGTGTCATTAGCAGTTGTTAGTAGAAGAGGCAGGACCACGGTATCACACACAGAGCTGTGTTAGCTTTGGAAACAAGGGAACAATTTCTTCCTCATATGGTGCTAGAAACAAAAGGCCTGTAGGAAACTCAAACACCCATCTACCTTTTCCTTTACTAACTAATGAATCTTTAATTAATTCAACCTCCTTCTTTGACCACCCACCCATCTGAAACTGTGTAGATAAACACAACCAGTCATTGCAGATGAACCCTCAAGACCAGCACCAGGCAGGCAGGTCCCCAGCTCCCTACGTTTTCCACACTTCCTGTTCGAGGGCCTGAATCTCTTCACAGCAACCAAATTCACCAAAACACCCTGCTCTTGCTTTTGCAGTGGCCAACTCATTTGGGCCACTTGAACATAGACCCAGGGCCTGAAGAAGGGAGGCAAGGACTGCTCACATTTCCTTTTTTTAATTCCTTACTGTTCTGCTGGCTGTAACCTGAGTTTTCTGCGGCCATGACCATCAGCAGATGCAAGATATTCTATGGCAAGGACTTGACTTCTGTGTAAGCCTGTATTTTTATATATAGGAATATAGATATTCCTATATATATTTAATACATATATTAAATATTAACATATTACATATTTTATATATATAAATATTAAATAATAATTAATGTAATTATGAATATGTATATTCCTATAGGTATTCTACATTTAGCTTTAAAAAATGAAGTCAAATAGGTGTATACAGCTGGCCAAAGTCAAGGAGCGTCCCTTCACACTGACCAGTGAATACGTACTGGCATCAGATGTTGCACCCAGGCCCATAAAAGATTCCTGTGCTTTGAGACCGGTCTTTATAAACCCATTGAGAGCTTCCCATTTCAGGTAAGTTTCACATGAATAAATTTGGCTTTGCAGCTTCCTAAATAATCAAATAAAGTGTCATTGCCTTGGTAAGTGCTTGTAAAGCAATCAAGAACTGACGCGATAACCAAATGCTTCTCTAATAGTAATTATGATTCTTTATGAAAAAAAGACAACCAACAACACAACCCACTCCTCTAACACTAATTTATTTTCTACTTGAAAGGCAATCTTGCTAGTTATCGGATGTTCTCCTTGCTATCACTATCAGTAAATTATTAAAGAGCTGACCAGACTTTGTTTTAAAATGATTCTCTTATGAAGCTCCCTCATATACTTACCATGAATACTGAATGATTTTGAGGACTCTAAGGACCCATGAATGATCTCTGTTTACTACCTTTAGCAAAAAGCCTGTGTAATTAGCAGCACTTGAATCACAGCTACTGGTGATATTTCCAGCTCACTTACATAGGATCTCTTAGAAAAAACACCAAACTAGTAAAACCCAACCAACAACACAAAATCATAAGCTCCAAGCTTATGATGGGATAAAACAGTTTAGCTTAGGAAGTTACTAAGTGGGTAAGCACTCAAAGATACGTGTGAAGAGTTAAGTCTACCAGGGACATGGCAAGGATCTCTGTACTCAAAAGCATCAGCTTTACCAGCTAACAGAAAAGAGAATTTTATAGAGTACTTTATAAAAGCATCTAAACTCATTTCCAGCCTCCTGCTACCAGCCTGTATGGTCACCATACTCCCACTCTTAAACTAAGAACACAAATTCTTCTGGTTATGTACATGACATATAAGCATACCTAAACTTCTTTTTAAGCTTTATTTTCAGCTAACATCCTTTCATACATATTAAAGCAGCTCCCCTTATAATAACCCTGCTGAACAGAGTAGCATCGTTATCTCCATTTTACAGATAGAAAACAGGCTGAGAGGTCAAGTTCTCCTAACACACTAAAGAGGTACATAGCAGAACTAGGACTAAAACCTGTAATTATTAGTGTTATCAGCATCCTTATGGCCCACAGCAGTCAAACAAAACCCAAGGATTAAAAACATAGCAAACAATCAGTTTTCCAGAAGACCAGCTTTGAGTAAAACTACGTGGAAATGTTTCAATTATTTGTTGAAACCAGCTGCAGAAAGACTTCCCATCTGCTTGACTCATTTGATGGAGCAACGGATGCTTGCAGCAGTCCTACCTCTTTCTGAAAGCAGCTTGTTGCAAGCCTTTGGTACTTGGAGCTCCTTCTGCTGCTGTCGGTTGGCTGCAAACCACACAGATCACCCTCTGCCTGCAGTTGGCAGAGTCAGGCTGTGTAACAGGTTAGAATGCCAGAATTTGGGCACTCCTAACACTGAGAAAAACTGTCATTAAACCAGCTAGCTCTTTCAGGCTTATCTGCTGAAGCAGGCATGCCCAGTTTCAGTGTCTCACAAATCAGGAGAACCCTGTGGGAACAAGAGTCACGTAAATGAGCTAAACAGAAACAAGAGGTCTTCACTCACACATTTAGAAGTTGGTGTTTGCAGAAAGGTTTGAGAATTCACCCAGTGTTTGCTGCACTGTTTCTATTCCTGTAAGTAACCATAGTACACGCTGCAGTTGAAACCATCCAGAGAAGCTAACAGGAGCTTTGCCATCGATTTCAGTGAATGCAAGACTGAATTCAAACTGGCCACCTGAACAGAAAACAGTATCCTTAGCTGAGATTTCATGTCACCTTTGGTTTAAGAGGAGCTAGACTCTAGAACTCTTTAGCTAGCCATTATAAATATAACTGGAGATAAGACACACTGCTTTACCAAAACAATATCTAAAAAAATCACAAACCCAAACCCCAAAGCAGAAAACCACACCAAAAAAAAACCCAAACCACACAAAAAAAAACACAAACCACACCAAAAAAATACGCCAAATCACACACAAAAAAAAACCACCCACACACCATACTAAAACCTCTCCCTGACATGCATTAAGCCTCAAAGCATGGCTTGGGTATTTTTTGGCATTGGGGTTGGCTTTCTTTGGGGGTGGTGCAGTGGCGTATTTGTTGTTGTTTATTTTGGTGTTTCATTTTAAAATGAAACCACCCCGAATCAAATTCATCTTGATGTAATACCACCAGATTCGGCTTCATCGGAGAAAAACGTTGTTCCAGAAATCCTGAAGCTGAACATACTTGTTCAATACTCAATATTTTGGTAGCTGCAGTAATTGCTTTCTGCTGGAGCCAGAAATAAACCTGTTAAGTCTGCAGTAAAAGCAATACCTTAAAAAGAGAAACTGTAAAAGCACAACATCCGAAATCTATATAATCAGAGAAACCTCACATGGGAACATTTTGCTAGCTAATTGTAAAACATGTACAAGTGGCTTCCAGTTAGGAAGCGTTTCACCTGCCTCTTACCACTGCAGCCAGCAGAAATGGATTTCCCCATTATTTAATGGGCTCTTAACAGAGCTGCCACTGGGGAAAGGCAGGAAAAAATAAGATGCAGGTTATATAGTCCAACACGTTCACCTACATGACACCCCCATTACATTATCTCAAAGCTTTCCCAAAGTACTAGCTAATAATATTAAAACTTTCCCTTACATGACAGGTGAACTATTTTTAACCTTCAGGCTAGGAGAGCCAGAGATTAAATTTCACTGTCCATGTCATACAGTAACAGCAACAAAAGAGCTCATAGAAGGCAAAAGTCTGTGGTTCTGCTTCCCTCTGTAGATAAACAGACAAGATTTCCTCTGAACTTGGGGGCACAACCACAACACAGTGTTTATAAAAATCCAGTTCACTCAGGAATAACCTCAGACTGAGCACTCCCAATGATCACAAGCGGGTACAACTTTGGACCTCTGCAATATCCAGTATCTCGTCCCCCAGATCCCCCCAAAATATACCCCTGAAAATGAGAAGCACAGAGCGTCGAGCCTAGAGCACGCTCCTGTTCCGTCTCGCACCCGTTTTGTGCTCCATGTGGTGAAGCGATGTCGAATTGACTGTTCCACACCAAAAAGCAACAATTTGCAAAAGTGGATGGTTAGAATTTTGAAAGTGATACCAGAGCCAGTTTCTCGTAGAAAATCAGCAGCACTTAGGCATATATTCATGGCATTTAAGATAAAAGAAATTAGGCTGGGAGTTCAGAGAGTCTCAAAGGTAACATTAAGCTTCCAATAAATCCCATGAAAGTTAAAATTAATTCCCTTAGGTAGCATGAAAAAAAAAAGAAGTTTCTTAAAAGTTGATTTGCTGTAAAATAGTATGTTAAGCACTATCCAGCATCAGACTTTAGTGGTTGGGTTACACTTGCTTATCACATGCAATAGGCAGATTGCACATAGAGTTGCACTGGTGCCCAATTGTCTTCTTTTATTCCCATCTGAGAAGCTTTATCATTACCACCTCTGATACAGTTAACATGGAGCCAACATTCCTCTCAGCAAGAAATAGGAAACTAGAAGACTAAAAATCCATCCTGCTTCAGATAAAAACTGAAAAGAGCAGTTCAAAATAAACCCAAACATTTAAAAAATTAACAGAGGGCAGTCAATATACATGAGAGACTATAAAATGTAGAGTAAGTCTTAGAAGAATCAAAAGACACTAGGGAAAATCTATGGCAGGAAGGGCTAAGTATGATAAAGAGTTGTTCTAAAGCGTAATGAGATTTTTGTCATTGGCATAGACCCATTACTGCATAAGAAGGGTAAAATTATGAATAATGGGAGAAAAGTTCAATAAATATTTCTGGTTTACATTTTGAAAGAAGCAGGAGGATATACTTGTATCACTTGAGAAAGATGAAGCACTTCATACTGCAGCTGCAATCAAGAGCAACTCAGGAAGGATAACAGGAACTCACTGAAAACACCCTGGGACATGTTTGACATGCTGCTACTAATTTAAATACAGCTCTGATGACGGATAACATCATACCAGGATCCAAGCAAGGCAAGTGAAATGACTCAGCTTCACAAAAGCTGGTTAGCTCTGGCCTAAGTCTTTGGCAAAAAGGGAAAATGGGCCCAACTCTGACTGAGTGATAGCTATGGGAGAGGAGTTTATGGAAGATTGGGTTGACATCCATTAGTTAAACTGACCTTGACAGATGTGAGGTATATTGAGTGGTTTAAGGTATTTGATTTAATGGTGCACATTATTCCCTAATATCAATTCCCTAATTGATACTGTAAGTTATAAAGCAAGATAAAACACTTAGTGTAATCAGTAGGAAGTTGATTGCTCCACAACAGGGGCTGTCATCAGACAGTTTTGTCATCATGAGTTCTTTGGCAAGGGACGATAACTATATCCGGTAGTATCATGAATATCAATAACGTGGGGTAAACCTAAACACATTAACTACAAGTGTTTGGAGAAGTGCTAACTGATGATCTGAAGGCCAGTCACGTCCAGCAGCATGGAGGGCTCTGTCATGCACACATCCACTCCTACAAAAAGTATTTTAGTATAACTTCGTGCTGAGTGCTGCTTCTAAAAAGGATGAGAGTACTTGTGGAATGAGATTCTGGTAAAGAAAGGAATCAAGAGGGATTAATGGGTCATACTGGTTAGTAACAAAACACACTAATTACCAGAGCGATTTGAAAGCAATGAGGCTTTCCAGGATGTAAGAAACACAAGAACAGCAGTTATTCCCACCACTGCATATGGCAGAACACAGACTTACTGGAATGATTAAAACCCATGTTCACATTCAGAGATGATGCTGGGGGGAAGAAATAACCCCAGAAATCAAGATGCTATAGAAAGCATCCTAATATTTGTTTTGAAGCCAGAGGAGACAGTGTCTCACGGTGGATTGATTGTAAGGCAGAGATCAGTCTGGTTATTTTATCAAAAAGATTGAAAGAGACTTGATTACAGGTGTGTCCTTGGGGATAAGGTATCAGCTACTAAAGAGCTTCTTAATGTAATAAAGAACAACAGAACAAGAAGCAATGTCTGCAAGGCCAAATCAGGCCAGCTTAAAAACTCAGTGAGTTTTTTCCATTGCCCAACCACCATGTGGAAAAAATCTGAAGCAAATCACAAAACCCCAAGACCATCCTTAAAAATATTATACCTGGTGAAGCAGTGTGAAATAGTCATTAGGGATGCTGAATTTAGTAGCTGACGACCAAATTGACATGGCTTAACTCTTAAATATGGCACATTGCTAACTTTATAAATACACCCATTTCTGTTTCAATCTCGGGTCTACTGTAACTCTGCCAGAAAAACGACAGTGTGCTATCACCTTGATGAACAAAACTGGTTTCAAGATCAGTTTCTCTATTAAGAAGCTGAAACTACATACAGAATAATTCATAATCATCCCGTTACTGTATTCTCTGCCTGCATTTTGTAAACACACACTACTTTGTCTTACTTTGCCCAGCATGCAGTGCTTTTTAGGAAGCAAAACAAAAAGGAGCCCATGACACATTTCTACACCTTCATGAAGATGTATTTTATACAGCTAACACCAACCCAGTGGGAAGACTCAATAGAAATGACAAATAACAAAGAGCAATCAGAACATAAAAGCTCACTCCTCAACTTCAAAGTTCACCTCTGCTTGCTGCAGAGTGCCTGCACAGCTCTGCCTTCCTATTGCCCATCTTCCCCAAGTTCCAGCTAAGTCATTTTCCTGTGAGCCAAGGATCTGTTCTGAAGGCTTCAACTAAGCACATAGACCAGATGTTTAGCTCATTTACGTGTGCTATATCTTCCAATTAGGTTTATTTTACATAGTATTTTTATTCTTGCACACCATCCTTTATTGGAAAGGCTCAAGTTAAAGTTCAAGCACTGATTAAGCACACCCAGAGATGTCCATTTATGTACCTTCATTCTCTAAACTTGCTCTCTATTCAAAACAGGACTGAGGAAGAAGATTGCAGTTGTAGGAATACGTTTCAGTAGACTACAAGGTACTCCATCCAGAATTCAGTCTTGATCAAACTTTCCTTCTTCTCTCTCAACTACGATGTTGCACAAGCTGAGTTCCAAGCATAAACAAATCGTTAATATCGGGGCAGGATCCTACAGTTCTTATTGCTGAAGAAATAGTTCACAGCATGTCCATACTGACCTGAAAGACTTTTCTAATTCCTAAAAGCTCTCTAACCCCAGAATAAAACCACCTAAGCCTGTAGCTGTAGGGCAGATGCTTTCAGTGGAGCTGGAATCCACCGGTGGTGAAGAGAATCTACAGGGTGTCACATACAGGGCCTTCCAGCTGGTGGTTTGTAGAGCTTTTTAGATCCAAAGAGCGTTTGTAATGTAATACAATGTAATATCTCTTGACAAATACAGGAGAAAAAAAAGTATTTCTGAACTCTTTTTAGACCCCCATAAAACCTCACTACTCTCCCAATAGCTCCTCACCTCTCCTCCTGCACCTCACCAGCGGTATAAGAAGGTCTCCTTGCCTTTAATCATTTAAGCCACTCAAATTAAGACTTAGTGGCTTAGAATCTAGAAGGAAACCTACACCTTCTGTACCTTACACTCAGTACATGACTGACCCCAGTTCCTCTGAAAGTTTGCGTTTCAGACACATTTATCACTCCTTGCACACAGAGCAAAGCTGCTCTTTGAACGAAAGCACAAACTTCAAACCTTTCTGTACCTGCAGCTGCACCTAAAGTAAGCAAGGAAGAGGGACATTTCAGCTTATCTTGTCCTGAAACTTGAAAGTTGCTCTGTAGTTGCTCTGTATTGAATTAGATGGGCAATTATTCTGTGATAAGCCACAGGCACCCTAACTTTTGCTGACCTCCTGAACTTCCAACTTGAGATGAAGCCAACCTGTTACACTGTGCAATCGTGGATTCGCATGGTCCTTCTGACAAGGGCAAATAAGGACCTTCCAAATCCTCATTTTCAGATCACGTTGCTCCTTCTGGTAAAACCAGTAATGGGCATTGCACACAAGAATTTGCTTCTTCCAGGTTACTTCTGGGAAACAGTCAGGAAAACAGGATTTGTGCCTTTGAGGAGTACGGCAGGCAAATGGAATGCTGGGACAAACCCAAGGAGCAGGGAGACAAAACTGCCTGTGGAATCCAGACGAGATCCTACGGGTGACTAGCAGAACTGCTGTATAATGTCAGCCAGTGAATTGCATTGCTGCTGTATCTTTTAGTTTCTTCCCCATATAAAAAGCAGCAATATAAGTCACCAGTTAAACTGGCAGAGCTTATAAGAGCAAAGTAGACTGAAATATAAATAAGGACAATTAAAATATATAGTGCATGCTGTGGAATCATCCTGCATCCTTTAAAAACAATCTGCATAAGCATCAAGACCACTGAAGAGCTAGAACTCAATACAATCCATAACAGCCATTAAGTCAGTTGTGCTTACAGTCTGTGAAGAAAGCAGTTAAGATTCCCAGGCTCTCATCCAACATAAACAACGCTGCCCTATGGATTATTTTCACCTGAAAACACCTACAGCCTCTTTTCTTACCAGTGAAGGTAATATAGAACAGAATGTTCAGACAGTTAATTATTTAAAGAAGCACTGAATTACTCGAAGGAGATAAACCCAGTGTGAGAGCTTTTAAGAAGTTGTATGGAAATAAAGCTTGGGACAAGAAAATAATAACAATGATAATGAAGAAGTATTGATATTTTAAGACATTAGATTTAGTACTGCAAGAAAAGTAGAAGGAAAACCTGAAGGCTGCCTTAAAGCAACAAAGAAGGAAAGCATGCAGAAGACTGTCACTTTTACTATCCTTTCCTTTTATCCAAGACACACACATTGACACAACCAAGTAGCTGTTTGCTGTGGAACACGAACAGAGGCATCCCACACATTTGAAGGACATGCACATACAGGCATCAGCTGCAGAATGGCTATGCTACTTCAGACGCCACAATTTAATTATGTATCTAATAAAGTTGACATATCAAGTGATACATGGAAACTATGACCCAATTCAGATTTAGAGCTAGACAAGCATATAGAACAAAGACAAAGCTTCTTGACATGCAAGATACTATGTCCACAGCACTTGGTTCATATGTACTAATAAGAATAAAGCTACAAGAACTATGCAAGCTGTCCATCGGTGCCATGGCTTCAGGCTAAATCACACTGACAAAGGTAGTTGCAATATTAAAGCACTAAAGGAGTACTTACATCTTCTGCTTTAATTTGTGCCTTGCCTGACTTCAGAAGATGCAAAGGAGAATGATCCAGCAGCAAAGTACAGCCTACATTAGTCAGGGTCTGAGCAATTAGCATCCTTAATAGAAATTGCTCGAGGATAAGGATATTTGGAGGAAAAAAAAAAAAAGGAAAAATATTTAAATTATCTAATTTCGATATGCTCAGGATTCAAAGCAAAGCTTGCTGCTGTCTTCAAAGCATCACTGAATGTCAGTAAGAGGAGAAAAGTACCACTGAGTCTCTTGTTACAACATTCATTTATTACCATCTATTCACTTATAAATGTCAATGATATTTCACCCTCCTATTCCTCCTCCTCCTCCTCCTCTTTATCTTCCCCCACTAAAAAAAGAAATCCTTGGCCTTCCCTAATGAACTTGGCTGTCTGATTTTTCTGTTGCTGAAGACTTGAATAAGAAAAAGTCCTGCAGAGTCCTGCAGTGCAATGGAAAACTGTATGTCAGGATGCATGCATCTATTATACAGAACAGAGCACAGGTAATAAAGAAGTCTTTATGGGTGTTAGATTTATTCCTAATATGATATAAGAGGGAAAAAATTGCACTGTATTTCTAACAGAGAGCACCACTTACACCTGGTAATGTAAATCACACTGCTGTGGAATGGTGTTACAGAACCGCGCAGGGTCCCCCGCTTTACACAGCCTTCGGTAGCTGCAGTGTCAGGAACCCAGCAGTGTGTAATGTATTCTGAGCTACAGGGCTTGGAAAATTTACTGAATCTATTCCAGCTATTGAATTGTCATAAAGAGCTCTGTCAGACTGATGACATTCATCAGATCAGCCTGATCTAGCAAATTTGTACATTAGCTTTTCCCTTTTTGTCTGCTACCAAAGGAACATTACTTGGGATGAAGACTATACACACGCACATGCACAGATGGGCAGACTTACTCCTGAACTACTCTCTCAATGATCCTCAAATCCTACCCAACACCAAGGGATCAAGAGCAAGAAAAACAATAGTAAAAGAAATGCAATAGAAATTTGAACACATTCCAGTCAAGCATCCCTGTATGATGGTCTTGGACAAGAACCCTCCTTTCTAGGAAGGGAAGGAAGGAACAAGAGTAACGATATATTGCAATGGGACCAAGATCATACCTTACTCATCCCTCCTCCCCATGATATTTGGCCAGGTTTGTTATGGAGGAAAGACTTGTTGATTATTCATGCTATTTTGAAACTAAAGGACATTATAAGACAGACCATTTTTAAGGGTGCAAGAAGTCAAATAACTTACCCACTGGCAAAGGGAAAGCAGCAAATGAGTATAAAAGAATGTAAAACCCTACAGGTACTGGCTCATAACCCCTGTGAATACCAGAGTACCATACACACAAAGCTGTACCTTCTCTCAGACTAGGGAGCAGTGAGATCTTCCCTTGGGCCCCCTTGATAGATCAAGGGCTTCTCTGTGCCAAGTGCCATTTCCTTCCCCCAAATGCTGTCATGTAACTACAAGACAGAACAACTCACTGAAGAGCAAACATGAGGGGGAGGATCACAGCAGGATGACAGAGATGTTTGCCCAGCTCATCCTTATTTTCCCCAATATATCAGAAAACTATGCCAATGAAGTAGTAGCTATATCAGCACCCAGGCAGTTCTTTAGCAGAATAATGTGCCTGCAAAATAGTTTACATATGCAAAATCCTGCATCTGTCATTTGCAAACAAGCAGTACCCTGTTTCCCAGTGCAAACAACTGTGTATTTTTTGTTCATACACAATGCCCATGGCTCACCTGCACTGAGGGCGTCCGTAAACACCAAGTCTTGCTCCACTGTATAACACCAGTTTTTGAGCTATGGAGACAGAAGACATAAACGTGGTGCTCAGACCTCTGGGAGGTGGCACCTGTGTGCACCTTGCCTTTGGCTCTGAGTATTTCCTGCAGAAGAGAAATCTCAAGCAAGGGAAGTTTTTAAACAAACACTTTTGATAATTGCATACATGGCAGGAGAAGATAAGAGTGGAGCATGGAAGCTGACTGTGTTTATCTGAAAGGACAAAACAGTTTGAAACGTTTCCCGTTATGGAAGTTCTACTTAAGAATTCTGTCATTTCATTTTTTCTTGTACACTTTGTGGTGCTCTACATTTCTGTGAATTCTTATCTCTTCAGCCCAGTGCCACAGGCTACAGGTCTGGAACATAGCCCAGTTCTCCTTTTAGTCATAACAGAAAAGGGAGGGGGGGAGAAGGTATCTCATGGCACGGCAGAGCTAAGCACTGCTACTTCCATCCCCATAAGACTCTGCAGGATCTTCTGGTCCGCTGAGCAAATGTGAATCTAAGGGGCATCTTCTAATGCTGCTGCCACTTCTTTCTTCATCATCACTGCTGGTTCATTTGTCTGAAGGACCCCAGCTGAGGAGCAGAATAGTAGCACAGCAAGTTGCTGGCTGCCAACCAGAGAAAAGCAGCTCTGCAGCTGACAAAAGCCCAGGGTCTGTCTCCTGTTCCTCCAGAATAATCCATTTCTGGCTGGCTGACAGAAGCAAGAACCTTCCCTCACAAAAGCACATCCCCTCCTAGGATGCTGCTGGTGACTCATACACCACACTGGCTGCCCTCACATTGGCTGCTTGGTCAAATGGTCTAATTTTTTAATAGCTACCCTCGGTGGACCTACAAGTTCAAATCTCAACAGGCTCTCCTTGCACCACTTCCTTTAGTGTCGAATAAAAACAAGTCATACCATTTTGTTGCCTAAAATTACTACAGAGCTCCTTCAGGGTCTTAAATGAGCTCCACCTCATATTCAGTTTCCTGGCTACAACACTGGGTTTGACTGGTCACACACAACCTCCCTTATAACTATTCTTCGCTACCAGCTCTCTGATGCATGTAAAGGGATAATAATTTCTCCAGTACTTGTTAAGGCTCTTGCAATCCGAGTGGCATTTTATTCTTGTAAACACGTTTTGTAAACTTGGTGCCCATAGCCAAAGTTTTTCATCCCTTTATACAGTTTGCTACATGCTGATTGCCACACTTAAGTCACTCAGGTCACCATCTCAGTGGTGTCCTCTGCAAAGAGCTATAGCACTGCCTTGAAATAAAAGTAGATGTGAAACAAAATATTGAGGGGAAAAGAGGAAAGAACTGAACAAAATAAGAGTCCTTGTAATGCTACAAAATTACTGTCTCAGTCTTCAGTCTTTGTCTCCTTTTATATCTATGCTCCTAAGGACAGTGAGGAAAATAATTGAATAAGTGTCCTTCATAGGACAGCAAAAAACCATGCTTTAAAGTCTTCGTTGACCCCCACACAGGCCAGCTATTACGAACCCATCCAATTTGTACTGGCACTACACAATTAGAAGTCAGGTTCACTCCTGGGGTAAAAGCTCAGATTTAGGTTACAGACTAATTTATACCTTTCTACACTGTAGCTTCGGGAAGGCACTGCAATAGCACATATAACCCAGGAGAGAATCCACGCTCATGCAGGTGAGGAACTCTCCTTTCAGTCAGTGCAAAGCTAATGATTTTCCCAAGAAAATTATTACTTCACTTCAGATTTTCCTAGACATTTTTATTTTCTTGCTATATGCAGACAATGCCACCTCTTCAGGGCTGCAGGGAAAATATGTACAGCACATCTGAGCCCTATTTTATGCATGACACTTTAGCACTGTAGCAATCATTGCACTTAAGGGCATACTATCAAGCAATTTAATACCTCACATGTTATCCATCCTCTGTTTCTCACAATCATTCCAGTGCAGGACCACATACAGTGTTTACTGTCTAATGGGTCCCTCTGGGATGCTGACGGATTTCTCCACAGCACCAAGTTTTGATCTCATCAGCACAGCCCTTCCTTCCCATGGCTTATGCTGTGACTATCAGCTTCCTCTTGTCCTCGGAAGTGCCATTTCTCCTTCCTAATTGGGGGCCACTCTTTAATGTTTGCAGAGTTTTCTGCCACACTGTCCAATTTGTTCTCTTGTGAAGGAACACTTTTGCCCTGGCCTCCATGAGTATCATTCCTTCAGCAGCCTGACACAAAGTCTATTGCATGATGTATTTGCCTTCAGTTCTGCTCCTCTCCTTATATGCTTTAATAATTCTACATTAGGTAGAAGTGACAATATAATCGTTGGGCTGATTCTGCCATTACTGCATTGAAAGTCAGTGTTTCAAAGACCAAATGCAACACTTGCTCTACAGCCTAGTTTATGGCTAGCTCTACTAAAGCAAATGAAATCAGGATATGAAATGAGTTAGGCAATCAGGTGTTTGCAAGCCAAAGTTTGGGGGATAAAATGGTGGGTTTGTGTGGATTTTGTTTTGTTCTTTTAACTGTGAATATCAACTTACTTACAAAAGGAGAGACATGTCAGAAGACCTGTGCTACCTATATGCAAAGGAAAGGTTGAGTTTGGTGTACTGTATCACAGCTCTGACCTTTTCTTGGCCAATCAAGCACACTGTCGCAGGCTTCACTTCTGTAGGAAGCAGGCAGGCCTGCTGAGCACCTGGCCACCATGCTCCACAGTTTTCCAGTTCTTTAAACACAGACACTGAGCTGTGACTGAACATGAGCTTCACTCTGCAGCTACAAATCCAGCACCACTAACGATTACACCACTCACTTCAAGATATCGAATACAAGTACAAAAGAAATGAAAGCATTTTTTCTACTTCCTAGGATGTTCTGCCTCATTCCTGACACAAACACGTTTACCCAATGTATCTTTAGGCAGCTTTACAGATAATTCAAAACAGCACAACTTTGAGTGCCAAGATTTAAATGAGGTAGGAGGCTTTCCTGTGGCTGGATTATTCACCGTCATTGCCTACTGCAGGGTTATTGAGATGCCAAGCTTTTGTCACTGCCTGATGTGTTAATCCAGCCAAGTGGTCAGCGTCTCTTCTATGGTTTGTGCCATTTCTATATTGGTCCCAACTGACAGTTGTTCTGTGGGTTAACTTTCCCATGCATATATCACCCACCAAGGAGCAGACTCCCCTGTCTCTCTCTATGCACTGAGAAGTGTCAGTGCCTTGGAAGATGCTTTAGATGAGGGGCATGGCCTTCTAAACCCAGATACCACCATTAATTTACTCCCCACTGTACAGTGAAATACCTATCAGCAAAACAGAACTACCTGATGAACAACTTTTAGGAGGAAAGGCAAAAAAAAAGAGCTGCAGGAGAAAAAAGAAGGTAGTACCAACAGAGCCGAGAAACAACTGGTCAGAGAAATGCAAGACAAACTAGGAATTATCTCACTGAGGCTTAATTAATAATAATAAGAAAAAGAAGAGAATCAGGTCCCCTGTGGTGGCCACAAGATGCACATTTTGGAGTGCAGTCAACACCAGCAGCTCACCAGTGGCAAGTGTAATCTATGTTGCACATCAAACTGAGGGTAATTTTGTTCTTGGGCTGCGCTTCTAATCAGCCTGCAATTTGAAGAGAGGTCTCCCAGATTTAATACAGGGCTCTGTAATAAGAAGCTGCTGCTATGTCTTGCTTCTCCCTGTAGTGATTGTAAACCAGAACATCATCTGTGAAGTGCTGGGGGCAGGGATCAGATCAGTTCTCGGTTAGGGGATAGCGGCTTTCCATAGTTCATCATGAAGCTTAGGGAATATGGCAATGACAGCAGGTTTGTACCAGTTCTCTTTCCTATTTAGAAATGTTGAAGAGATGACTTGGAAAGACAACAAAATGTTTCAATTAAAAAAAAAATAAGATAAGAGTTTCCACAGAGATAAAACATCCCATTTCAAGGCTCAGAATTCCTCCTACAGCTGAAACCGTCAACGGTTATATCCAAGAAACAGTGAAGCACTGCCAAGTGTACATTTTCACTGACAAACTGATTCAGACAAGGTTTTGTGTGCAGTACTGTCTCTTCCTACTCCTCCACGCGGCAGATCCATGCTCCTTCGTACAGAGTAACCAGGTGCTCTGCAGTATGACAGCTCTATAGATACAAACACAATGTGTTTACACAACTGTTTATTAACAATTAAGAGACTTCAAATGTAATGGCATAAAGAATGATACCAAAAGGTACCTCTCAGATGAGGCCAGGTGAGGGCAACATTTGAAATTGAGCTGGTATGAGTGAGCACGGTGTGATTATTTTACTCCTGGAGCATGGCAGGGACGCTAGCACCCACTGAATGATGCCATTTTACTAACCTCTTCTCTAACTTCAGCTCACAAATCCTTCTGCTCAGATATGCAGAAGCTGCCCCAAAACAAGACACCAGCAAGCCACCAGCTGTCACCAGTCACCTGTGTGCTGGGGGTGGGAGGCTCAGACCTCCCAAAGCATCAGCACAAACCAATTCATTTCTCCCCGGTCTCTTATCTCCACTTGGCACCAGGACACGCCTTTTGAATTATTTTCTCCCTCCCACTTTAACTTCATTCCACAACACAACATTGCAGCAGCCTGCTACAAATAACAGCCTCCCTGTTTTCAGGCCACCACCGCTCTCCCGCTGTCAGCACAAGGGCATATGTGCTCTTCAGCTTCCTCAAGTGAGTTATTCTGAGCCCTGCTAAGAAAAATCTATGACTTTACACCCTGTCTGAGCCTCAGCAGCAATCACTAACACTACGTTTTCAAATTTAATCTCATTTCTGATTAAACTTTTCTCTCTCCCATTTGTACTCTCACTTGCCGCTGTGATTTGTGCAGCTCAGTATAAATATGTGCTTTAGAATTAAACTGGTTCAGCAATTCTGACAATGATTTCTCAGAAATTAACCCTGTACAATTTGTTTGGCTGAAGTAGAACAATTTGGAACATGTGATAGGCTGCAAAGTACTTTGTAGTGTAGCACGCTAATAAATATTAGTGATGGAGAACTCATTTATGACTTGTTGCAAGGGTATTAGGAAGAGGCTGGTGACAACGTGATGCCCTCTGGCCAAATGCAGAAGCCACATTTTTGCTTAAAATATAAAATAACTGCAAAGCAAAGGAGTACACACAGGTGGTGAATGTCACCTTCCCCCCTGATTAATAATAGCAGCTTAAAATAAGACTGAACAACCAGAGGAAGGTATCTGAAGACCAGGGTTTCTGTCTCAAGAATAATGACCCCTAACCCATTGCTCAACATGAGGCCATGGGACAACTACAGCTGAAAAAGAAGCGTTTTTAAGCAGACTAAAAACTTCAGATACTGTTCCTCCAGAAGCTCTGAAGTCCATGAAGGACATGGAGCTGTTGGAGAAAGTCCAGAGGAGGCCATGAAGATGATCAGGGCTGGAGCACCTCCTGTATGGAGGCAGGCTGAGATCATTGGGGCTGTTCAGCCTGGAGAAGAGAAGCTGCATGGAGACCTCGGAGCAGCTTCCAGTATCTGAAGGGGGCTACAAGGATGCTGGAGAGGGACTCTTCATCAAGGCTCTAACGACAGGGCAAGGGATGATGGGTTCAAACAGAAACAAGAGAAGTTCAGGTTAGGTATAAGGAAGAAGTCCTTTACCGTGGGGGTGTGAGAAGCACAGAGAAGCTGTGGCTGCCCCATCCCTGGCAGCGTTCAAGGCCAGGTTGGACAGGGCCTTGGGTGACATGGTCTAGGGCAAGGCATCCCTGCCCATTGCAGGGTTTTGGAACAGGATGACCTTCAGGTCCTTTCCAACCCAAACCATTCTATGCAGGGTAGGACATAAACAGTCTCAGCCATAGAGCCCATTCTGCCCCCAAACCCACATCCTCCAGTACTGGGGCTTCCCCAGGCAGCTTTGAAATACAGCAAGGCATGCAGGAGCCGTGACACAGAGCTTTGTGTTATCCCTCACCAAGGACTGCAACACGTAGGTCCCCAGGGGACTCCTCAGCCTGGGACCATACGGATTTCTTGGCTCACATAGGAAATATTACACACATGATTAAAGTTTCCTAAAATTCTTGCCAAATAATCTCTTCCTAGGTACTAAGCCATCCTTGCTAGATATCTGTGTTTGCTTATATTAACTGCTTCCTCAGTCTTACAACTGATTTGTTTTGTATCAACTCCTTTAGTCAACCCACCTTATTTTTAGTTCTTTGGCAATGCTTGATGTTTGGTTGGGGTTTTTTTTGCTCCAAGCACACACCTTCTTCTACCATCTCCACTCTTCTTCCTTACTCACTTTTAAACTCCCTTTCTTTCCTCTTCTCCTGTAAATTCTCCTGCTCCTTAGCCCTAGAAAACCTGCTCCTCCTCTTATTCTTTTTCTTCTTTACAGCCAAATTTACCCTACATGTTCTCAGTCACCCCAGACATTCCCCTGGTGGCCTGAGCCTACCACGTCTTGACTCATCTCAGAACAAACAAACCTGTCCACCACCTCACTCAGCATCACTCCTATTTACGTCATGCAAAGTTTACAGTACAGCAACACCCTGATGAACATCACTCCTCTGTGGTATTTCAGAGCTCATCACCAAATATTTAATATCCACCTCCATGAACCGTCATTCATCTGAGATTAATTTCCCATACAAATCAATACAGGAGGGTCAGAGGAATTAATTCAGGGACCTAAGAAAGGCACTGGGTGAATATATGTGTCACGAAGGATGGAAAAGGAGAAGCAGAGAGGATGCTTTTACTCTTTTATAGGTTGCCAGCAGCTTCATCTGGAGGACTCGATACCCAATGTAAATCTCAGGGCCAGCACTCCTAGTGCCTTTTTTAAATGCTTGCATATTCGTTGTTGCACTCTCCAAATGAATCAGCAGCAGTCACAGTTAAAGGAAGGAAAAAAATGCAGCAATCACTGGGCATTCAGTGTAGCAGATGGAGAGAGCAATAATCCACCCCCCCAGAACAGTATCAGAAACCAAACATATTCTCTGGTTGATGATCCCAAAGGTCCTCCTCCTCCCTCTCCACCCTCCTAGCAACATTGCTGTTCTGAATACACAGGGCAATACACTATGTAAGTCCCTACACATATCCTCCTCCACTCAGCTGCAATATTGATGCAGACAAAGGTTTTCTGCTCAGTAAAAGTCAGTCATGCACACACAGAAATCCTCATCACTACTTTTCATACCTTTAAGCAAGAGGAATTCCTCAGATCTACTGTAAATACTTGCCTTGCAATGTCTGGTTACAAAGCGCCACCGCCCTGTGCTGTAGACTTTTCAACACACCAAACCATGAGCACCTTTAGACCAAGGGTTCCTCTTTCATGTTAGTCAGGACTGAGTCTCCATTCCTGAATAGGGCCTTTAAAAACTAAAGACAGGTGCATTACTAATGGGCATCCAAACGTTCAGATTTTAATTCTTCACTTTACTCTGCTCTGGTGGTCTACTGATCAGCGTATTTAGCAGTCTCTTCTAGCATGGCAAAATTGCTATTTCTCTCCCATAATTAATCCAGGGTGCTGCTGGACAAAGTGAGACAAAAGGACTCATTTAAACCTAGCTGGAATTTCTCCCAAATCAGTAACAATATACTTGCAGCAATGTTGAACCTATATTACTGCTTTTTCCCAAGTTTTTATGTTAATACTACCGAAGGACTTCCTTATTTTCTTTAGAGAAATATAGAATGATAATCAAATATTGGCATTTTGCTGTAGTAACTATTTTAATAGGCAGCAAGAAGAATAAAATGTAATGGAAAATAACTCCAGAACACAACCATTCTCAATTACCTGAGCCAGCGTATAGCCCAATTACATTATCCACACACCTTCACATCAGAGCTAAGAGGTAAACCAGAGGTTCTGTCCTTCCACATCTTCATAAATACACCTCCAAAGCTTCCCGGTTTAACCACGTACTTTTACTGCAGGCACAAGTACATATTTTTCTGAGTATGTGAAGCAGCAGGAGAGATCATGACAGGGCCAATGCGCTGAGGAACACGTAGGAGGCAGCAATAACAAACTGACACAAAGAAACAAGGTTGTAGTTAGCACAAACCCAGTTAGGTGGAAAAGTTAGGGGGTTTTCTCTCTAATCTAACATGCCACCCCACCCACTAGACCTAGATAAGTGTTATATCCCTCTGACATGACTGAGCCATCCTGTGCAAAGGAGGCTCGTATCTGGGTTACCAATGCTCTTCCCAAAATTGCTTTCATTCTCCGGAAAGCACCAGCAAGACCTCATTTTCAGCTGGAAGGAACTATCCAGTACGAAACTAGTTTCTGCATTGTCATTATCCAACATAATGTTTTCTCTCTAGTTATCTTGAGGTTTTAAAGTGGGGCAAAACATTTACTGGTGCCTGTGTGAATAAATTCAAGTACGGTTTACCCAGAGGCACCACCTTCCTCTTGTTTCCCATCTTGAGACCACATTGGTGTGGTTTAGCAGTAATGCTTCATCTAAGGCTTGAGAAGCTTTCAGCTAGCTGAGCAGGAGCAGTGAGTAAGATTGCAAATATAAACAAACAGGGACTCATCTCAGGAATAAGACAGGTTAGACTTTTGCTGTTCATAAACTCATATGTACACACAGCAGGCTAAAGTATTCTATATATTTTAGTTTGCGTTTCTATATCCCATCTAGCAGCAGTGTGAACTCCCATAGCTCAGGTACACATTGGTCTTTGTCTGCTTTAGGCACACAGGACACATCAACTCTTTGGGAAATGGTCTCTCTTATCTGCTTCATGTTACTGTAAGATTGACGTCTATCTCACTATCAGTATCTCAGATCTATGCTGCACAATGGACAGAGCTGGGCTCTAAAGAATGTCAGCTAATTTACTGTTATCTAAAACTTTGCCGTGTAATTCCCTTTCTCCTGTGCCATATAGAATCCTGGAATGGTTTGTGTTGGAAGGGACCTTAAAGCTCATCCATTTCCACCCTCTGCCACGGGCAGGGACCCCTTCCACTGGAGCAGCTTGCTCCAAGCCCCTGTGTCCAACCTAGCCTTGAGCACTGCCAGGGATGGGGCAGCCACAGCTTCTCTGGGCACCCTGTGCCAGCGCCTCAGCACTCTCATAATGAAGAGGTCCGGGGTTCTCTTAAAGCTCATACACAGCTTGTATTGAGCATTTTGCATCAGCTCAGGTTTAGGTGTACACCTAAGAACATGTCCCTATCCTTATTTCAGTGTTTGTGTTCTATACATAGGTCCAGTGTTGTGGTGCCGTGGGTACCAGTGGTAGCCTAGCTATAATGGCACAGACCATACTGTAAACTACAAACACACAGCTGAGGAGTGAGGGTTCATCAGCCAAAGCTCTGGGCTGCCCCATTTAGCTAGGGCCTGATAACCAAATTGTGGGTGCATCTACACTACACACCTGTGAGTGCAGCAGCAACACTTTGAGCTCCTCCATGTATATCTAGCGCCTCTTATGTTGTGTTTAATCAGAGGAGAACAGAGTCATGGATATTGTTACCGGGAAGTAAGCTAAGTACCTTAGCTTTCACGTTTGGCAGACAGCTATCTCGGTGTGCAGTACTCGGGACTTTTGTTTACCCATTGATTTTTAAATAACATTTCCCATCCTGGATGCACAGAACAGTTCCCTGTAAATCTTCTCACTGATGTCTTACTGAGGCAGTCGACAGTCTGAACCAATAACACTACCTGGGCTGTGACCTTCTCCATCCATCTTAATTAGGTATTAACTTCAAAAGCCTTTTTGCTGCATGTTACCTGCCAGCATCAAGCAAAAAGACAAACACCAGCCTTGAGTCATCAGAAATGTAATTACAGGGTCTCTTGGAGAGGTGGCTCAGCTTGCTTCTCTGGTTTTAACTCAAGGAATTTATAGCATAGAAACAGCACTTTCACGGTACTTAGAAGAGCCCTGCAATGAGAAAATACACCAAGAGACACTTGCACAAAGTACAGCTTTACCTCAAACAGCCCTGGGTATCACAGGCACTCACACTGCTTATTTAGTGCTCTCCCACCTAGATCTGCAGAAGACATACTCCTCACTGCCTTTTTTCTTTGACACAGGTATAAGTCAACACATGCAGACTTGGCAATCCAATCTGTTGGCACCCATCAATCCATTTAATTACACAACCTGGAATGACTCGAACAATTCTGGAGAAAATGGGTTATCAGACAGTATAAAGATACTAAGGCACTCAAGCACATCAACTGCATTTGCCATAGGACTTCTTTGTGCACTACCAATGGAGTACCTTCATCCTGCACATCAGAAATGTGAAGTAGCAGCAGATGCCAAAATGTAGTGAGGAGTTCTGTACAAACCTCAACAACAAACCTTCATACCTTAACCCAGGTATGAACTCACTCCCGTACCTTGCACACTGCCACATCAAAGACATGTTAATAAATAATTAATGAAAGCAATACTAAGCATGCTCTGCAAATATGGCTTAGTTTAGCCGCAGGATGCTGTGACAGTATCATGGTCGTGTTCCTGCAGACACAAACCCGCAGAAAAACAAAACCAAAGCAAACAAAACCACCCCATTTTAAAAAATTTAAAACATTTAACATTAAAAAATGTGGATTAATAAACCACACCTCGCCCAGGAGAGAATCAGTATGACTGGAGAGAGGAGGCCAGCCAACTACCCGGGAAACATCTCAGCATTTGTGGATGTTTAGAGCCAACACTGTGATAAGAGAAAGTTTGACGCTGGGGAGATGGGTACAACCAGTTGATCACACTGTTAGCCCTATGCCCATTTGTGACTTGATAGAGCGTGAGAGAGGAACGCACAACTATTTTGCAATCCATCCAGCCCAATAGCTCACGAGGGGCTTCTCACCAGCAACATTACTTTTCTGATGTATATTTCTATCTGATGTAATAACTCCTTTTTTCTTCTCATGATGTTCTTGGATGTGAGGAGTGTTCAAAGCACCAAGGACACTGGCGTTTACCAGTTTTCCTACTGTTATGACAAAGCTAAGCAACTACGTTTAACAAAAAAGCTCTTGGTCTGGATTCCATTAACATTCCCCCCTTTTTTCCCGCAGGAGTTCAAGCACATGCACAATGCTGCTGGGTTAAGACGAGTGTTCTACAGACCAGGGTTGGAGCTGCATGATGGGCTGCTAACCCCCACAACACAGCACTGCTTGGGACCGGGAAATAGCTGTATTTTACAGAGAAGACTTCAGGATTAAGAAACCTCCAAATCAAGCACACATTTGCTTTAAATCTATTGGCTTTTCCTGTGCTAATATATTTAAGCAAAGTTCCTTAAGAAATGCTATGAAGCAGAGTTTACAAGGGGAGTTGCAAGCAGCCCCAGTTTTTCTTTCATCTGATGACTTCAAAAAATGAACTTCTGTCATTAACAGAGAAATAAAAACATTGGAAGTGGGCAATTTATTATTGCAGCAAAGTGTTAAATAAGCTTCCCCCAGACCTGTTTATTCCTCTATTCATTTTAAGAGACTTCTTGTTATTTTCCATGAGTTATTTTGAAGCTATGTCTGTTTATTCTTCTGCCAAGCGCTTGAAATACTTTTTGCAGAGACAACAAAAGGAAACAAATTGTTTCACAGAAAACAGAATAAGAGAATTTAGTGCTATAGTGAAGGCCAAATCAAGTGTTTTTTAAACAAATCTTTAATCCACTGAAAATGTTCTAATACAATAGGAGAACATTGAAGAAAACAAGAGATGCAGATCAAGCCATTTAGCTGTCAGTGCAGGAGAAGAGCAACCATTCGGTTCTAACACAATGAATAACTTTTTGTTCCAAATGGGCAGGCATAAAATAATCAGAGCTGGAGTTACAGGAACATCACCTGCAACGATCAGGTAACACAAGGTGAAGAGTGCTCACTGCTGAAGCCTCCCACATGCAGCTGTAAATATAACTGCATTAATGTGGATCATACACACTCCAAAACCTTTAAGCCGGTGAATACCTGCATTCAGGGGTTGCTCAGCGCACTGTGTATGCCTGCTATGGAAAGATTTCATCCAGCACAGGAAGTCACAGCTGGCTACTGAGATATTGTCAACAAGAAAAGTTATTTAAACCCTTTGAGTGCAGGAGTTTTCTCCACTGCAAATTCCAGCTCTCTGGCCACTGTGCAACCCTCCACGGGCTAAAAAGTTATTCTGCTTATCCCTTTTCCTGCAGGAGCCAAGTGCTTCTTCAGTCTTAGCCTGATGCTTTCTGCAAATATCCTCAAATACTTTGCTGCTGCACTCTCATAGCCCCACACTGGAAGCCTTGCCTCAGCTGCGTGCCACCAGCTTCTCCTGCAGGGTACAAACCCCAGAATTTGGGTCCGAAAAGGCTGATAATAGGTTCAAAGTTAAAAAGGGGAAGTTCAGATTAGATATAAAGAAGGAGTTCTTCACTGTGAGGGTGGAGAGGTGCTGGAGCAGGTTGCCTAAAGAAGTGGTGAATGCTCCATTCCTGGCAGTGTTCAAGGCCAGGCTGGACAGAGCCTTGAGTGACACGGTCTAGTGTTAAGCATCCCTTCCCATGCCAGGGGGATAGAAATTATCTGTTCTTAAGGTCCTTTCCAACCCAAACCATTCCATGGTTCTATGATCCTTTCTGACAGAGACGTACATCTGCTTTCCTGCTGAGTGGGCTGGGAAAGAAACAATTCTGCCATTGCTGAGTGCAAAATGCTGCAGCCCCCCAGAGGCGTCAGGAGACAGAGGACTTCAGGGTTTGTGGAGTTCTTTCAAGTTACCAAATTGGGTTTAATAAATGGGAAAATATTAATATCATTCAGCTGACTGTTCAGCAATTCTTACCAAAGCCCCAGTGATGACAGCCCTCAGCTTCACAGGTAAAATAGAGGGGCCTGGGGGTATTAAGAGGGTGATTTTTGTGTGTGTTGGGTTTTTGTTTTTGTTTTTGTTTTTGTTTTTTTTTTGTAGAAGACAAAAATAAATTCACAATTTCTATCCAGAACACTGGAAGGGAATATTGACTGAAAAAAGGACAGTGTCACTTCTTACAGGTGGGCTCAAGAAGGGGTCAGGTCACTGTATCAGTCCTTATTTGCAGCACAGGGAAATGTTCTTTTGTTTCTCTTAAAGACCCTCAGAAATACGGCTGAGCAATTTACTGTGGTCTTTCAGCTAAGATATCACAAGGGCTTTTAGTGCCAAGTTGAGGCAAAGATGTGCAAAGAAAATCAGCCCAGTGTGATCTAATCTCCAAGAGCCTGCAAGAGATGAATTTTTCAGCCTGCACCAAACTAAACGCTACTTTATTTCATTTGACCATTTTCAACAAACCCAATCGATACCTCAGAGCAGAGGCATCAGTCAGCGCACAAAACTTTTTCAATCATTGTGCTAAAGGAGGAGAAAACCCCCGGAGAAAGCCTTCACTGCTCAGAGCAGTGCTCGAGATCGGGGCGTGCCACTGTGAGTACACAGCATAAACGTGAAGCCATGTGAAGGACACTGTAACACTCCACACAACTATAACACATAACTTCCTACCACAATCATATTTCAAGTAGTGGGGTGACAGGAAAATGTGAATGACATCTCCTGTAAGTCATTCTCTGGGGACAATGTACCAGGCATTAAAAACACTGAGATATTCTATACTTGGTTATGCTCTTTGGTCGGGCACCTTCTCATCTCAGATCTTCTCCCACTCCTCAGCCCATAATGGAAGGTCCTCACCACAGGTCCATGTGAGGCAGGTAGCAACGCTTGCTAATGGCAGCCCTGCACTTTCTGGGACTGTTGCAGATGCTGTCTGAAAGTTTCAGGTCCCTTCACACTGCCTACGTGTTGTAATCTCATTTATTTTGTTTCACAGGTTGAGTTTTCAGTCTTGGTGGGGTTTTTGTTGGTTTGCTTTGGTTTCATTTTAAAAAAGCTCTGATTTTTCATGCATTTTAAACTTTTAAAAAAAAAAACCCACCAAAAATCACAACCTTTTTCAAAACCAAGCTTGCTGAAGCTCTTATTTGTTATCTGTGTATTTCCTCCCCTCTGCACCAAAATACCCTCAAGTTAAAGCAGCTGAGCAAGGTATTCTGCTATGTTATGAAAGTCCCTTGTCATTCTCAATATAATCTGATATCTTGATGTGACCTAAACCCAGAAAAAACACAAAATGAGACTGCTTTAGCACCTTCCTCTTCGAATAAAAGACAATAAAAAACCCAGCACATAATCATATGCTTTCTGGAAATTCCTTCACTTTCGGAAGGAAACATTCGATGATAGGCCATGGGGGGAAGGAAGTACCTCTCAGCTTTTTGGGTTACAGCTTTCCACTTCATTTACTTGAATGATAAACAAAGAGAAACTTTTATTAACTTAAAGATGAAACAGCCCCCGCTGCATGAAAAGCTCCTGAGAACTGTCAACCTCATGATCTGGGTGATGTCTTACGATTATCATCACACGGAGTCCTTCTTCCTCAAGAAGAGTACCAAAACCCACATTCACTTACAGATGCTGAAACCCTGAGCATGCACTTCACACTTTGCAAGATAGCTGCTGGTTTGCTTGTCAGCCCCTTGCTAGGAATCTCCCCACCTTGGGCTCAGTTAATTTGGAAATTCCTATCAAAAGTTAGGTCCCTACAGTCAGGTTAACAAAAGCAAAACCAAAACCAATACACATTGATTCAGCTTTGATTTCAACTGCCAAAACTCATCTTACTCAAGGTTTCTTAGCAAGGAAAGCAATAAAACCCCACCCAAAACTCACAAATCTTTCAGCTAGAACTTTAACAGCTAGAAACTGTACAGAAGATAAAGCCAGACTCTTGGAAGGTGCGCAGTGATAGGAGAGGCAGACATGGGTGCAAGTTGTGGTAAGGGAAAGTCCAATTAGGTTTTGGGGAAATACAAGTAAATTTATATAATGCATATCTATTTATATATTACATTTCACAGTGAGGACAATCAACAGCTGCCAAAAGGACACAGAACAGTTATGAGACCTCCATCCATGGAGATCTTCTAAACTTCAATGGAATAAAGCCCTGGGGAACACACTAACTCCAAAGGCAGCTCTGTTCTAGGCAACATGGCTTATACAGATTATCGTCAGAGGTTTCTGCCAACCTACATTGTTCCTGAAGAAAAAGTCAGTTCAAAGGTTGGGAACTCCATTGGAGAAATGTAGTCTGGTTTTGGCAGAGAACAGCATCCATGCCTTTGCATTCATTTAAAAGCCCTGCAGCAGGACTCGAGATGTGTCAGAAGAATAAAGAGCTTTCCAGAAAAATATTACTGACATCTAAATTAGAACAAAAGAAAACAAAAATTAGTTTCTTTCTAGACTTGGGAGAAACCGTCTTCCTCTGGGGGTGGTGACCTTGATGGATATGCAGTAAACTGTTTGCCAATAACCCACATTTCATGGGAGAAAAGAGCAGCTGCTTCATGTGAGGTTTGGGCTGGTATCATTTTGATGCTGACAAAGAACCTTAAGAATTCTTAAGGGACCTTAAGAATTTCAGGCTTTTGGAAAACCTTCTCTTTGCTCAATGCAAATGGCACCTTCCAGCAGGTGATGGATGTTTAATATGCTGAAAACAGAGCAGAAAACTGCAATAGTACCAATAGCTCATCCAACAAGCCTGTACAGCACTTGTGTTCAGGCAGCAACGTGTCTACTAGGCATTGCTCTCTTACCAAGCGTATCCTTCCCCCATCTCAAGAATTTCACACCTGGCTCTAGGAAGAAAAGGAGCAAAAACTGTCTTCGTTGTAATCTTCGAAACACCGTTTCCAACACTGGCGAACGTTCAGATTCATTTGTTGCTGTATGGAAAACCTGTCAATCCTATCTACAGAATGTGTCTTTCAACAAATTTTCTCCATCTCAGAAAACTCCAGGCTTCCCCTGGGATAAGTCTACTTATTTATTGCATTTAACCTTGATTATACGTTACCCAGCTGCTCACATACAAGGTGAGCACCGGATCAGTTTTCTTCCTCTAGCCACACAGACAGTAATGCGCAGTACAAGCAGTGAGTCGTGTGTAGAGAATAGAGTAACCACTAAGCTTGAGACTTCATACATAATAAATTTATACTCTCTACATGCCAACAGTCATGTCTATCAATCATCTATGCTGATCCATTGCAATTTTTCATCTAAGATGCTCTCATGTTTCCAGACATGCTTAAGTCCCTTCACATTCTCTCTGGAGATACACAGTAGTCCAGCTTCCTAGTATGGGGCTGGACCCCCCCAGATGGATATCTATCTGAACCACAAAGTTTGCTAAATACAGTAAACCTCCTTTATAAATGGCTGGCTAAAAGTCAAGTCTTCCTAGAGCCCTGGAATTTGGCTGCCACCTATGGGTAAAGCATTCACAAAATGCAGTTTTAGTTTCTTGCAACTAGAGTTTGTCTTTGGCCCAGGATACTAAGACTCAGCAATCTGTGTCTTTTGTCATTCCAGTATCCCCTTAACATGGACTAGACCATGGCCTATCCTCTCTTAGCACGCAAGGCCAGTTCTATGTTCACCACGATGTTTAATTTTGCTCTGCAGTGCTGGGAAGTGCATTACTGTATTTCAACAAAGGAAGTCCACATACCAACACTTTATGACTAACTCTTCCCACCGCTTCACAGGAGTCTGCATTCTTCTGAGGCAAATATCTTTTGTTTTCTTCTCACTTTCAGGTTATTTGCATGGTTTGTGAAAGCCAAAACCTGATTTTCAAGTGTCCAATTTTGAGGTATTTAGAACACTGGGTCACTTATAACTTCCACAGGTGGGTGGAAGATGAGAATTAAAACCTCATCACACTGGAAACTCCCTTTAGGAACCTGTTAAGAGGTACATTTAGGTTGTTAAATCCTTTCTGTCTATGCATAAGCCTCACACATGTTTTTTGGCTTCTGCTGCTATGAATTCCTGCAGCTCTGACTCACACAAAGTTGTTTCTGCCAGCAATCACCTGAGAATTCTCATTATTAATGCCACAGCCTGGTCTGTCCTGCAGCACACACCTTAATGAGCTCTGTGCTGCTCCTCTCTTTCAATAAGCTCTCCTCCATACATTCTACAGTTCCACCTTGCCTCTTTACCTGTTACCTAACTTGAAACGATTTCCAGCACAGCCTGTCTAGGGCAGGCACTGCTCTCTTAAGATCCTTCTCAGGTCTGTGCTTTCATCTCCTGATTTCTGGGGTTGCTAGAGACTTCTGAAGAGGGAATAGCTTTTATTTGCAGAAATACTGAGGAAATATTGATTTCTGTTTGCCATTATTTCCTTCTCAAGAAAGTTGAGAATGAGGCTTTTACCTGCTCTTGTTCACCATTCCAACGCAGATGCATTAAGCTCATGATTTTCCCATAGCTGTACTTCCTTCATTACAGGTTCACTTGGCTATTTATTACACTACAGACCCTGTTTTATGAAGGTGAACGAGATCATATTCTCTTTTCCTCTGCTTCCTTCCTTGTCCAGGCAATATGGCATCACTTAAGTACCCTGCCTTTCATTCAGATATTGTCCATGCAGCCTTTTAATTCCTATTCAAAACATGACTTTGCCCTCAAAATACTGCTTGGAATTACCTTCTTTATTATGTACAGCAAACTGAAGGGACTGTCAGTGAGCAAACACAAAGGAAGGGGCAGTGTGGCTGGGTAGCCGAGTTAGCAGATTTTAGGAGCCACCTCAAAGATGAACTATTTCAAGCATCACATCACCTCACAAGTAAGCAACAAGAGAGGTAGCTGTAGTACAGCTTGCCAGAATAAGCTGAATATAAATCAAGCACATTCGCAGACCCAGGTCACAACATTTGGGCTCAGTCAATTAATTCTTTAGTAAGAAAATATTGAGCAAACAATGACATTTCCTTTTTGTGGCAGCAGAGTCGAAAACCATCATCTGAGCTTTTTGCTTTGGTACAGTTCTATGATAAAAGGCATCTATTCCAATCTCATCTGCTTTCAGATACTGAAAATACTGAAATACTGAAATACTGAAAGGTATTTTGCCTTTTCTAACTTAGTTTTGAAAAACTGACTATCTTAAAGCACAGCATCAAAAAGTCAAATACGTGTTTGAATAATGAACTAGAGTTTATTTGGATAACCAGTATATTACTGTATGTTCTGTTCTGAACTTGAGTGTAATACAGACTTAAACCTCTGAACTACTCTCTAAAAAAAATCATCACTGCACTTCAACACCAGAAAGCAGTTCATTTCAATGTAGAAATTCTGAGAATCGTTTCAGCTTTGATTACCAGGAAGCCAGAAATATGGAGAAAGGTGTCAGAATAACAGATTAAGGGCATCTGGTCTACAGAAACAAGAGAGTTTTCTCTAGGAAGTCTTGCTATTATCCCTAAGAAAATACATTTCAACCTCCCTGGAGTCTTATTCATCCTCCTCACATCTGTCTTAGAAGTCCAAGTTTAGAAGTAGTGGCAATGATAAATGAGATTTCCCCTATGCAAGTTCTATTCCTCCCTGAACAGTTATATAAATCTAAAAGGAAAGACATCCTGTTCCCCCTTTCCATTCCCAGCTCTCCCAATGTTTTAGAGTAGCACAAAAAAAGGAGAACAAGAGACTGTCAGAAGACATTACAATATAAAAGCTTACTATGCTCACTCTGAACTGTTGGTCCATATTCTTTTGGCAAAACCACACCATTTAAGGGGCAATTTCCATTTTATAACCACTTACAAAGCAAATCAATTGTATTTACAAAAACTCTCAAAGGAAGAAAAGAAAAATATGCAAAACCCAGAATAAGGTTTAATGAGAAACAAATTTCAGCCACCTTATTTTTCTATTCCATTTATTTTTAAAGTCCTTTTTAAATGTAACAAATTTCCCATTTCTAAAGTTCTAGGACGCTGTTCACAGTGTAGCATTTGCCTTTCTGTTTGAATATATTTTTCTTCTAGGCTTCCAAGCCCAGGAGTAAGCACAACTCTGCATATATGCAATGTCTTCAATGCAACATTTATTTCCTTATCTTCTGTGAAGGACAATCTGGGGATGTGATATCTTTCTTTACGGAGGTGGGAGACAAATTCTAGTAGCACACATCTCCACATGTACCAGCTAAAGGGGAGCTAAGGGGGAGGAAAAGAGGGTGGGAAAACATAAAATCCCAGCCTGGTTTGGGTTGGAAGGGACCTTAAAGCTCATCCAGTTCCAACACCCTGCTATGGGCAGAAACACTTTCCACTAGACCAGATCGCTCAAAGCCCTGTCCAGCCTGGCCTTGAAGCATCCAGCCAGCTCATTCTATCTTGCAGTAGATCAGCGCTAGAGCTCTAGCTTGAGCGTAGAAACAATTTTGGAAGATGAGTAATTTTAAACTTATTTTTCTTTTTCTATTTTTGTGGCATAAAACCCTTCTCCAGCAGCATTCAGAAGTTAATTACTTTCAAGAACTGCCATGGGTTTAACAGGTTGTGCAGAATAAGTCTGGTCCTCTCTCTGTTACCTGTGTCCCACAGTTAATGCAGAGAAGAACAAAGGGCTCCTAGTACAGGCATGAAGTGGAAGACAACACATACACAGGGGAAAAGACCTGTCTGTCTGCTTCAAGCTGAACTGAGACACTAAACCTGTTTCACATTGGAGACCTGCCAAATGAAGCCTTTGGCTTCTCCATCAGCCTTGGAGAGGTTCAGCTCTATAACCCAAAGAGAGAGATTGTTTGACTAATCGAAATGAGATGATACTGTTTAAGAATGCAAAAGGTTACCAGACTGGCTTAGCTGTTCTATCTAATTGTGATAACTGGTTGAAATCTAGTTGATTCCTAAGAGTAATTCCTTCCAGTACAATATTTGAGATTTTTCAAAGAAAATAAAACTGGGAAATGTAAAGTAACTTGTTGGCAAACACACACTTTCATATGTTTGAGGATACATCTCTTGGTATGCAACTGTCTACAAAGGAACGTTACACCTTTACTGAAAGCTGCCCTTTCAATAATCCTTGGTATAGCAGAAGTGGCCCACAGGTAATTATCTCTCACTTCACACAGCCTCAAAGCTAGACAGGTTTGTCAAAATGACTTTTACTCCTATAGTTTATTATCTCGTTGTGAACATTTTTTTATAAGAAAAAGATTAAATTGCTGCCCTGATGTGTGCATTTCATTAAGCTTCTAATCCTTAAAGAGTCACTAATGCAACTAGCCATTGAAAAGCATTAAATCATAGTTCAGTCATATTGACCAAAATAATCTCCTAATTACTTCAGAATGGAGTGGAGCACAGGAGCTGTGCTGTAAATTACAACTCAAAACAAGAACAGAAAAGCAACTTTGATTACTTCTGGTATGCATGAATACAGGAAGGCAAGATACATACCTCTACCAGGCAACTCATTCAGAATAGATGGGATTTTAAGGTCACTGTTCATGCAGTGGTGTTTAGTTCAGTAAGCCATTCGGATGGGGATGTTGTTTCTGTTGCACCTGATCAGTCACCGCAATCACAGTATCAAGCAGAGAACTAAAATGAGCAAATGAATTTCGGGTGCTGAATTATTAGTAAATTCAATCTACTTCTGAAGAAAACACCCAAAAGGCACATCCAGTCCATAATAAAAACAATATCTGCCACACAGCTGAAGTGGATATTAAATTATTTAGAAGCCTCTTTAGTTTTGCTTCTGGTTTTGCTACCTTAAAGGTATCTGGAAGCATGTGTAAAAGGTGCAGTTTCTAAAGTCTGGACCTCCCTTCTGACTTCATCCGCATTAGACAAGCACAGAGGAGACCTGCTTCCACTAGCAGGCCCCTGGACAGACACACACACACATCAGTTCCAGTCCTTCTCTGTCAGGTGGTGAATTCCACATCTTCCAGAAAGCTTTTCCTGCTAGTGTCATGCATTCAGATTTACTTGATGAAGTCTCCAGAGCAGGTAGCAGCTATGAAAACTTATTCAAAGAGTAATCCAATAAGGACAGCATTGACGAATACAGCTTCATATCCAATGTTAAATTCATTATACTCCAATGTGACTATAGCCATAAATCTTTCAAGAAGAGCTTGCCTTGTAAAGCATGCTTGTGAGTATATTTGCAATTTAAACACCCAACAGACCAATAATAATGCACCATCAACATTTCTAAACCCTTTTAAATAACTCGCATTCTCATTACTAAAAAGATCATCAGAAAGAAAAAAATAACCCAAACACACTTAGAAGCAAGCTGAAATCCCTGAAGTCAGAACAGTTCACAGGATAACCTCTAGTTATTCCTTTGTTCTTTTCTCTTTTACTAACTCTTCATTTTATAATGGTAAAAAAAGGCACACAATCATCTTCCCAACTGGATCGACATAGTAGGAGTGTGGCTCATGTAGGGTGAGCCACAGCTTTCAGGTAGGTGAGACTAGACCACCTGAGAGCATTGAAATTTGAAAACCCCCTTTTTCTTTGAACAGGCACTAACCAGATACAGTTTTAAAACAGAGGAAACAAACACAGTAGAACTAAGTGGGCTTTCTACAAGGAGCATGCTCCCTACCACTATATCCATACATGAGACCTTTTCAGGTTTTCTTTAGCCCGGTTTATCACATTTCTGGGCTGCTGCCAACTCTAACCACTCCCCACATCTCTCAGGGAAGCCTTTTCGAGCATCATCTCGGCAAGGTCCCCAGCCAGACACATCCCATAGACCACCTCCTTCCTATGCTCAGGTCCCCCCTCCCAGAACCGTCTCTACTCACCTCCCTGTCCAAAGCAGGACCTCCCTTTATCCAACAGAGCTCCCCTCTTCATTGAAAAAGATACACACACACCATCCCTCACAACACCACCTCAAAGCAAGGCAGTAAAGTAAATGCTGTCTGTCACAACAGGCTTCAAAGTCAGCAGGATTTGTTAACGGTGTTGGAGATAGGGGGGTTTGACTTTAAGAATGGGGAAATCCATGATGATCAAAAGCATGTTATTTTTCAATATATTTTTATCTTTACTTATTCTCTATGCTTTAGGCCCTACTGGACTTTGCTGCAGGCTAGGTTTTCTCTGTAATTAACCAAGGTGATCTGGGTCCCCTGTTCATATCTGATTTGATTGCTTCTCTGCTTCCCTCCCCTTCTTTGTACTCTACAAACTGCCTCCCTCACCTCTTCACAGCTGGCTCCTGTGCTACATCCTCCACATGGACTCACCTGGCTGAAGCACTGCTTTAAAACACATGAGCGAGCAAACTAGATGCTGGGGTTTTCCCCAGTCATAGAAACTTAGTGAAAACCTGGAAAAAGCGTGAGAAGATTTTGCTTTTTGTATATCCCCACATTTTTGTAACCACAACTGAAAGTTTCTTTGCTTCTGTGCTCCAACTGGGATCAGTTAGCAGATTGATTATAGGCCACAAGAAACACGTACCATGAGATTGCTGCAGCCAGACCTTTATCAAGCACTTTGATGAAATTTGAGATATTAAACATTGACAGAAAACACCTCAAAGGCTCATTGGATAATGAAAGCCCTGGGAGAGTGTTCTCCCAGTTGCACCCTGGAACAATGCCTTGCCTGGAAAACCTCTGTAATGAATTAATAGCTCACCAGGTCTTTTTCCATAACTGTATTAATTGGTATATAAATAGATAAGAGAAGACATTACTTCTGTCTACAAAGCTTTGCTGGCGCTCACATCTTGTCTGTTCTTAGCAGACAGATTTTCCAGAAGATGGTAAGGTGAGGTCGTGAGGTGATCTCCTTCACTCGTTGCTCTGGAGCCTGACAAGCCGAGGGTCTTCTAGTCCTCAGATGCCTCCTAGTCAGTTTTACGCCACCACTGGGTTTCTCTGACTGAATTTTGAATTACCTTCTGACCAGAACGGATGAGCACATTACCACTTGTAAAACAAGAGGACTGATCACAGCCACCAGACACCCCATAATTTGCAGTCTTCATTTATTCCATGAAGTTTTGACTCCTGGGAGCAGCATACCTGCAGTGCCTGAAAACTCAGGGTCATTACCATTGCCAGGATCTGGGAGTCTCCATGCTGGGGCCTTGCTCAGATTTGCTGCAAGCACCTGGCCCAGATTTGCTCATTCTCCATTAAAATTCTCCTGCTCAAGCACCCGCAGACTAAAGCAACTTTACCCAGACAGAGAATTTAGGTATTAAATTTAGGTATTAATAGGCAGCTAAAAGGCTATTTGCCATACTTCATTTAGCTTGCTAAGAGCTCTTCTATAAAATGTGAGTCATTAAAATATGGTGTGGTATGTGATTTATTCTCATCATGCGAGTCACAAAGGTAGCAATGTCTAAAAGGCATGCAAGTCTTAAATGCCAGCAACACACTATGACAATGAAATAATCGATTTGGCAATGTGATGGTTTTATGAAGGCAACTTTCCATATTCCACAGATACATTAAAAGAGAAGGTCAGTCAGAATATCCAGAATTCTCTCAAAGGCCTTTCTTAACTAGGTCTGGGGGTTTTAGACAGTAATTCAGCATTATTTTCTAGTTTGTCTACCTGATTGATAGCAAGAATATAACTTCCTTCTGCCTCGAGATCAAGTGTGTCCAATAAGAGGGTGACAGAAGTGTCTTATCCAGTTTCTAACAATGCTGCTTCCTCATTACTTTAGCCACATGCAAGAACGTGCCCATGCAGGTTATATGCCATTAGGTTTTTAGTTCCTGACTTTTTCCTTACGCCCTTTATTTCCCCAGGCTCATAGAATTATGGCTTCTTTATTAAATCATTCATTATTACAACTTCTGCACTTGAGTCTTCTGAAATCTGTGGTAAGCCTCCCATTCATGCCCACAAGCTTTGAATCAAGGCTCTGCATCACCAGGATTTTTGGGCCACTCAGCCACTGTGGGTACACTATTACTAATTCTCTTTCCCACAGTGCTGGTAGCTGTCACGTTTTCCCACAACCTTCTATATTCGTCTGCCTTTGCCATCAAGAGTGGAGTGTGGTAGAACCCACGCAGATAAGAAGCCAAGTGCGGAGACCACCCCCCTTCTCCCAGTGGGCAGTCATACAGCCATGTCAGCACTGGCTCTGCAAAAGGAGTGGCCAAATATTGCTAGTTGTTAGCCAAAGGTCTGGCAGGGCAGGTGTTGAAGTGGATAACCCTATACAAAGGGAGAACATGGTTTCACATTTAGCACAGATTCAAGTTGCTTTTTACTGCTTCGAAGAAGAAAATCTGGTTTCATGAAAGCTCCGTATCAGCTACAAGCCTTCAGGAGCTATTAGTTCCTAATTCTCTAAGCTTTTGCTGTAGACTCCCTTACCACCAGCACTGAAATTATCAAATCACAGCACTGTGATAGAAAACCTTTGCTGCAGCAATGAATTTGTTTCCCAGTAGAGATGGACACAGTTACTTACCTTCAGTATTCACATGTGTATTGAAAATCTTATCATATAAATGAAGGGCCTGAGTCTCTTTTTCTATACTATTACAGAAAAACCAACATCAAGAGAACAATTCTTAGGACTCTTCAAAATTTAAACAATTCCCCAAAAAAAGAAAAAAAGACAGAAAAGCCAAAACCCACCAAGTATTTTTGCCATGTAGCCTGTGCTTTGATTTTCAAGCTCCTCATCTGCTGCCAACCAGGTGTTTAACCAGATGTGTTAGGAATCCTCTCTTGGTATTCTGTGTCCATGTACTGGGGTTTCCTGAATGAAAAAATAAGATAACATCTCTGTCAAGCTCCAAATCCTGCTAAACCATCGTGGCAGACTTGCCCATGCCAGTGCAGTGGGATTCGGAAAAGGCACTGCAGCCAGAACTGTGGAAAACTAGAAGCTTTTTCTCACTTAAAGAAAAAAAAACAAAGGCTTTCACTAGAAATGCCAGATTTCTCTGGTTTATCCCTTGCCGGTCTGGCTCACAAACCTTTTTTCCTGGACATCTGACCACAGGAAAGGCAGCTTTTACTCACCCCTCCAGAGCCACTGAGTGACAGTGGAATGCCTGGTTCTGAGACTGATAGGATGGGGAGCAAAGGGACAAGAGGCTGCTGGGCTTCCACCCACTGCAAATTTCGTCTAAGCTCTATCTGCCACATGAAGTGTTGATAAGGCAAGAGAGAGAGCCTCACGAAGCACCGAGGGCTGAAGTTCAGAGGCAGTTGCAACTCTTTGAACAGCCAGAAAGATGCTCTCTTCAAAATGACAGTCATGGGGGCCGTGTTAGAAGGATGCCTCGTGCTCCCGCTTTGAGGAGAGCTTGCTATGCTGTGTGAATCTCTTCATTATTTCCTTTGTGTTCTTGCAATTTCTGGGAGGGATCGAACCGTGTGCTGCAGAATTTCATGGGTACCTTGGCTAGCAGGGATTTGTTTTCATTCGGTCATGGTTTCTGTAGCTTCATTCAGTTTTTAAAGAGCAGAGGCTGTGCTTCAACTGAGTTAGGTGCTGCCTAGATCTTAACTGTCTTGCTGGTCCCTGTTATGCTTTTCAGGGCTGAAGATGCTGAGCATTTTTAATTGAGATGTTTGTATAAAGGTAAATCTTTGAAAAAATAAAAATGCCTATAATGATAATGGAGGAAATTATTTAATTGAACTAATTCTTTATTGTTCCAAAAGTATACAGGCTGATTAAACTCGTGCAGTTTTAGCAAAACAAAGAGCGTGCATCAGTGAAAATGGGTGAAATGTGTAGGATGAAGTTAGTTGAAACACTTCTCAGTCAAAAAGCTTAAACTAAATGTTACCCCAGATTTTCCAGCTAGTCACCCTTCAGGAATTTTCCAGAGTGAAATAATGAAGTATCAAGACTATGTTTAGACAGAGAGGAGCAAAAGTTTAAATTAAGCAAGAAAAATAGCAAGCAGTTACTGGTTTCTACTCATCCTCCAAGCTGTTAAAAATAAGTTTTCCCTTCTTAATTTTGAGCTGCAATCCTTAGGAGGCTCTGAACACCGGAAATCAAATATCCAGTATTATTTCTGCGGGCATTCAAACAAGCTCTCATGGCTCTTGCAGAGTGTTTATTAGCAGTGAACCGGCTGCGCTGTGTGCTAGTTCAAGGAGCACCCGGTGAGCTGATGGATCGCATGCCACAGCAGTAGATAGGCAAGGGGGCACTTTTGGGAGACTTGGAAGCCAGGCAAATATTGAAGACCGGGTTTTGGAAAGCAGAGCTAAAACTGGAAGGTGTAGCTGTGAACCGTATGATTAGAAACTAAAACAAGCCTCTAATTGCAAAAGCTAAAGGGGGTTCAGCAAGACATAGAATCACAAAACGGTTTGTGTTGAAAGGGACCTGAAAGATCACTTAGTTCCAACCCCCCTCATGCTCTAAAGCTATTTTCCAGCTTGGTCCCATTTGACACTGGGACTGCTGGGACAGGCAGAGCTAAATATCCCATCCCAAGTGAGCAGGCAGCGCTGCTCCTCAGGGCCAGAACTGCAGCACAGCACTTTCTGTATCTACAGATTCGCTTTATTCGCCCTGTGGGCAGACACAAAATGTCCTCAAGGAAGTAAGTGCTGCTTTGCAGTGATTGTTCAGCATATCTGGGGTTAAGATGATTGGTTCCTTGTTACTATTCCTATATATTTTCATGTGCTTCCTGAGTAGATTTTGCTCACTGCTGTAATGCCAATGCTTTACTGAAATAAAAACCCTCACAAAAGTTTGTACTGAGCAAGAGATTCCTGCACACGTGAAATGCTGTCTTTTCAACATGGAAGAGACTATAGAAAAGTACTGCTCAGGATGCTGCAGCTCTCTGAAATATTCTTTATCATAAGATGTTCTGCTTTGCAGTGGCCTCTATAGATACATATGTCGATGATACAAGGTTTTGCCTTGGTTTTGTGGGGAGGAGGGAGGTTTCTGGGGCTGAAGGGAGGAGGAGCTGTGAAAAGGAAAGCAAACACTGAATCCTATTTCTCTTCTGCCAACACTCTCCCCTGTGGGTGCCCTTTTGCCAGGGTGGCATCAGGAGCAGAGCCTGACAACTCAACCAGCCTCTAGGCAGGGAGGGCTCCCCAGGCCTCCCAGCCCTGCGCCATTGTCACTCTGGAAGGGCTGGTTGTGCCTTGAGTGAGTTAAGGCTGTTAAAGCCCTGTGATGAGTGTGTTTATCAGCTCACAAGTTGAGACATAGCTCTCATAATTCACACTGGCGTGTACATGCTGAGACCAGAACACAGTCTCCACTAACCCATCATCCCCGTGCTGCTGGATCCCCCGTCAGCACCATTTTACCCAGGTCAGCTGTAGGCACATAGATACCCATCTATCAGGCCAAAGCTCATTTTGTAAAGATTTACATTTTATGATGGATGCCACCTCGTTCAGCATAAAACCTGCCTGTGCAAGGTCAACTCATTATAAAGCAATGTAAAAAGACCCATCCTGGGGGCAGATGCTGGGACTGAGAAGCTCTGCTTCTGCCAGAGCTGCTCACCAGCCCTTCAAGTACCACCGGAGATGACATCTGTTCTGTGTGAGCAACATCTCCATCCTCAAACATGGTAAAGCAATCATTTAATTAGTACGAAGAGGGCCAACAATTCCTCCTGAGCATGTTCGAAATAGATAAGCTCAATGCGGGGAGGAGGATGTTTTTTGGGTCTAAATTCCCCGCTTTTTGTATACACCTACACAAAGATACCACATCCAAATTTAAACCATGCCTCTTGCCTACTGCTTCTCCCTGCTCTTTAGACTATCACTGTATCTATACAGATATATAGAAACCAGTTTCCTCATTATGAACATGTGAGTGACACGCATTTATTTTGGAATGTATAGAAATCCGCAGATGTGGATATGACTGGTAATTAAAAGAAAATAAGAAAAATCAAACTTAGTCATAAATTATAACAACAGTGTTGCCAGCCACTGGTCACGAGTCAGCCTTCACAGAAACGTGTTATCTTTCAGAAAAATAATACGTGTTGAGTTATTTATCTTCCGCTTTTCTGATTCTTCAAAATGCATTTAAATCATATTTTCAAGCCTTTGTTCTTAATCGTGAAGTAGAAAAAACTTACTTTTACGGGGGAAAAGAAGCTGAATTTCTTACACTGGCGTAACTCCAGGAACCAGGACTTGAAGGGAAAAAGCCCAAACAAATATAACATGTGAACCATACTAAAACTGTAAGAGTTGGCAACGCTTTGTCATAATAGAGTATTTTTATGCCAAAACAACTGTGTGTGACAGGGATAAGCTTGGCCACCATCACGTTCCACTTCCTTCTTCTCACATTAACTCTTTGCTGAAGCACCAGCCTGCAGTGCCAGCCCCTGTCATGAAACAGCTTTCGGTAGATATATTTTGTAAGGCTGAGGCAGCCGGAGTGCTCAGGGTCAAAATCTGCCTTTGAGCAATGTCTGCAGAGTCATATTTACAGATTGTACTAACCAGATATCGAAGCTCTGGAACCAGAGATAGCTGAAAGTAATATGAAAGAAGTCTCTCGTTGAAAGAAAACTGATGTAGACGGGCAGAGGGAAAATTCATTAGCGGGTAGTGAGAGAATAATGGGGTTTGGAGCCGATTCTTTAGGCTTTTTCCAACATCAGCAGCTTTAGTAAACAGAAGAGGTAATATTTAAGGAGAATAATCCTATTGGGAAATGTTCCCCAGTTTTCGAATCTGCACATCAGTAGCTGCGTGCAGCCGCCTCCAGGTGTATTCCCTGCCTCCATCTATCAGGATATGGGATTTGATCTCACCAGCATCCCTTGAGTGTAATTAAAATGCTGAATTCCTGATCCTGCCTCAGCTTGCTAAATGCAGGTTGTACATCCGAAGTGAGGAGCACACTCCTCAAGGACTTAGAAATGATGAAAGGAAACATGCCCACACCATGTTGCTTTATTTACTCACACACCACTTGTCACTTGGTGTCACTTGGTCATCAGGAGGCCGACAGGGTTACTTTCCTTCACCTTTACTTTTTCTCTCTCTAGCCTTTTTACTGTACCTGTTCACCAAAACTAACGCCATGACCAGCCGAGGGTTTGGTCATTTTATCTGGAGTCTGTTCTTTGAGGTGATCACAAAGCCCTGCTTGCACTCAGAAAGTTTCTAGCCTGATAGCATCCAAATGATAAAACATTTTCAATGAGCTGAGGCTCAAAACAGAGAGCAAATAAAACCATGAAAATATATAGTGTAAAACTGACTTTAAAAATCAGTCCTGGGTCGTCTGGGTTTAGAACTCCTAACAGGAGTGTCATTGATAATTCTGTATCATGTGGGGTTTTTTTTGCAGAGAAAAGAGAAATGGTGAGTAAAGAAACTTGTAGCAGCCTCCACAGAGCTCCAGAAAAGGTTTTCTTTACTTCTTTAAAATGAGCTAATGCGGTGAAACAAAGGCAAAAGACCCTATTTGGTCAAATAATCCCCTTGGCTGCAACACAATCCTTTTAAAGGAAAACCAGTGCTGTAAATAACTGGAGCAATTTATCAGGAGATTAAAGAAAATAACCTCACTTTCTGTCCTGAAAGAAAATAAGCTAAAATATCATTGACAGATGGCAATTTGAGGCTCGAATACTTTATTACAGGCTGATGACACCATTTTCTCCCTCATATTTACAAGTATGGCAGGGTACCCTTCACACAGCTGAATTGAAAGAGCCTGTTTAGCTGAGTGCTGGTTTTTAGCTCTTTCTCCCCCTTCTCAGACAGGAGAAAAATACTCACTGTAATGTCACAATAAATCTGGTATTTATGAAAATGAGAGCAAGAGCTCAGCCAGGCCAGGCACAGCCTCTCCCACTGAAATGTAATCTTCCTGCACATATATCTCAGCCGGTGCACTCTGTGTTCGATGGAGACAAGCAGCAGTCAGCGGAGCCCTGCAGCCCCTTTCCTACAGCCTGCCACAATTATGCTGCTGCATTCGGTGTTATTACGAGTCAGTATCTTGTGAGAGACAAAGGAACTCCTTCTCAATAGTGACCTGAGCAGCAATAGAAGCTGTGATGTGAGGACTGCAGAGAATCACTTTGACCCATGGCACTACTGTGGCTACAGAAATTTGCTTTCAAAGATGCATTTCATTCTTTCTACTCTGGAGACTATTACAGAGATATCATAGATTGAAGAGAAATGAGAATGAAAGGGGGACAGCTTGTTTGCAGCAGAGTTTCTTAAGCTAAGCAAATAGGCTCCTATGATCCTTTGTCCAACAGTGTGTCCTTCCTCTCCCCTACACTCAATCTTTCAGGACCTTTGACCATTTCATCCTGATGTGACAAGCTTCCAAGCCGAGGGCTGCGGGGACATCAAAGCATCTGTGGTTTTTTTTTCAAAACATCTTGTTTTTCAAATGAAAAAAAGAAAAACTTTCAAAGTATTAATAATAATTCAGTTGGTAAATGAATCTGGTTGTGAACAATCCGCAGGTGCCTGCATACATTAGATGTATGTCTTGTCCAAGTAATTCAGCTCTAATCCTGTCCTGCAGACAATTTCAGCTGTGTTGCTGGAAGAGATACTGCTGAACTATTAAGCACAGCTTTGTACCCAACTAGTTAAGTCTCTGAGCCTCTGTTAAATGAGTTAAAACCTCACAGCTTTGTGGGATTGTACCTCCTTGAGTTTGTTAGCATCCTTTTGTACAGCCATCGTTCAGGTACCATTGCACTTGCAGTTGTCCTGAGGAATGTTGTCCAGAAGATGTTCACAGCTGGAGATAATAGTGAGCAATTGAGGGCAAAACTAGGGAGGTATACATGGAAAAAATAGTGTTATTTTTGCTCTTAACTGACCAGCCAGAAAAGGCTGGGAGGAAGGAGAGCAAGTCATTAAATCCAAATCTTGGCTGATAGAAGATAGCTGTATCTTTTCTTGCTGAATTTGTGAGGAAGGAAATAAGTTAGTAAAACACATTTCCAGCAGTGCTGCTGTGCACCATCGTTGCAATTACTTAGCAAAGAGGTGGTTTAGCCTAAATAAATACTGTACTAACTTTGATAATGGCTCTTTTAATTTGTATAGGTTCGATGGCACACTAAGGGCTATGGGCACAATTATTTCTCAGAGAATAGATTCTCTTTTATGAGCCCATATACAGGATTTCTCTTGCTTTCAGCCCAAGGATAACAGAAAATAGCAGAAGCTTGACATAATAATAGAGTTCAAGTGCCTTAGCAGTATATCTACTCTCAAAAAATAATAAAAAAGCTAAAGCTAATGTACTTTCCTATGTGCATGGCACAGGCAGGCCATTTTATAGCTTTTGCAAATCAACAGACTGTTGCCTCTCTTGTCCATCAATTGAGGCAGCTTTGGGATGATATAATGCCGTTGATTCAAATCCGATCAGCTGCTATTCCCTAATTATACAAGCAAAACAAATCCAGACTGTTTAAGGTAGAAGGGGGTGGCGGGAGGGGGAACTGCCATAAAACACTGAGGGAGAACTGTCTTCTCTTTTCAAACATGTGGTAAACCCAGAGAGTTGTTTTCCCCTTAAACAGGAATACTGCGGCCATGATTCCACAGACCTATTTACTTTTCTCTTCATAATGTGCCAGTCTGCATGCAATAAAACTGTCAGGCAGAGCTCAAAAGCAATAAATATAAGGAAATCTGTTATTTAACAGGCCAAGAATCATCTGTACAGTGTCACTATGTATTCGGAGCAGCGCTCTTGCAAAAAGTCGTTTTGCAAAATGACAATTCGTGTTGCATCTATTTTCCTCCCTCTTGCCATTCCCGTTCACTCGATTTTCCCGGTGGGAGAAGGGAGATTTCTCCATCACTGCTCTGCTGCTAATGAAGCAGGCACTGACACTGCCCCATGCACCAACACAGAGGGAAGGAAAGGGCAGAAAGCTGTAGGCAAAAAACTCCAATGCATGAGTACCTGAATGCTTACATGCTTCAGATTCTCCAACTCGCAGAAGGCACTGGATGCAGTGATTTCAGCCTGAAAGAGATAAGTCTACAATGTGGGACTTTTACATCCCACCATCAAGGTCTGCACGCTCAAAGAGCTTTTGCCAGCTCTTCAGGCCAAATACTTGAACTGTTAAGCAGGAGCTCAGGCTCGAGGGTAAAACAGTCCTGGTGTTGCTGTCCAGTGTTTTCGTGCAGTGTTGTTCTCGTTATGGCTGTGTATCGGTGGAGGGTTTTGTGATCCCTAAGTTTCTGTGGGTAACTTAATCACATTTGGTTTGAAATATCCATTCTCAGTGCTGGGTACCAGATGAAAAAAGACATTTAGAGCTTAGCAAACATCATTCCCAGGGTGTCTTGCACCCAGTGAGGAGAGGAAAAGCAGCTACTGGAAGGAGTACTTTTGTATGTTATGTTGAACAAAGCTGCTGCCAGGCCTCCTATCCAGCTAATGATCTCACTGCTGACATAACATCTTGGAAGCCTTTTAGCCCCAAAAGGAGCATAATGACCCAGCATACCAACAGTGCAGAACTGCATTTACACTGAATTTTGCTATTCATTTTCTCCAAATACCACTGCTGCCATAGTGGGAAGGGATTTGCCAAAAGGAACAGGAAAAAGCCAATTATCAAGCTTCATTCTTCTGTCATCCTCCCATACGGGTTGTGATTTGCTCTTTAGAACACCTACAGAAGTTTAAAACACAGTGCAGCATCTGTCCAACCCCCTTTGGGAAAATAAATAGATTCCTGAAAAATCCAGAAGAGCGGTATTAGGTTTAACAAGGGTGAATGTGGGAAATGACCGGGCAGCATAGAGATCTTAAAACAACCATCACCACAGCTTGGCTCAGGAATCATCTTTATTTATGTATTAGGATTATCAAGTGATACAGTTACTGGATAGATTGTGATCTACCTGTGGTCACAGCCAGCCAGGTGCGTAGATGGGCTGGAGATGTGGGTATTCGATTCAGGACTTTTACAGCCACTTGGCAGGCCTCTTTTGTTGTGAGAGCAGCAGCAGCCCTATAAATAAGTTATTGATTTTAATTTGTGGACAGAATATTGTTTAATCTTTGCAAACCACTTCTTGTTCCACTGTATAAAGTCAGTGGAAGGAAATGAAAGCATCAAATATCTGCTAATATGCGCTGGGTTAAAAATCTGCCAACGGAGACATTTTACCCTTCAAAACCAACAGTTAGTTGCTACACCCCATTCTCTTGTATTGAGTTCCTTCTAACAGAACTCCTCCACAGAATCATAGACTCATAAAATGTTTTGGGTCGCAGGGGACCTTAAAGCTCACCCAGTTCCAACCCCTGCCACAGGCAGGGACCCCTTCCACTGGAGCAGCTTGCTCCAAGCCCCTGTGTCCAACCTGGCCTTGAGCACTGCCAGGGATGGGGCAGCCATAGCTTCTCGGGGCACCCTGTGCCAAAATCTCACTAGAAAGGCTGGGGTTTAACTGGGTTTAACTGGTACCAAATAAACCATGTGAATAGTTTTGGCTTAGCTTTGGCTCAGCTTGGGACCTTCTGTGGGGGCGTGGGGCAGCAGACAGGCTCTTCCATCAGTGCCAGTAAGTCCCTGGAGTGGGTGAGGGGGGTTTACATTTGCAACTGCTTTTGCAGTTCTGCCATAAACAGCCGTTGTCTCGAAGACATTGGGCTGGGGAAGCTGAAGTCGTTGGTGACAGAGCTGCATTGCTGAGGTGCTGCGGGACTGCATTCCCCATTGGGGTGCACACTGCTGCTCTCCACCATCCTCACCAGCTCAGCAGTCAGCCCTGCTCCCTGCAGCAGGCAAGATTCAACATGAGCCTATTCTTCATGGGTTTAAAAACCCCATAAACCATGCACTGAACCCACCCTCTGCAGGGTTAACATGCTCAGCCAGTTTGTTCTAGTTGCTATTTAAAAATCTGAGTAGAAAACTGCAGTTTGGACCTGGCCTTTTGGTTTATACATTGACGTCGTATGTAGGGAGTAGAATGAATCTATTACTTCTACTTTATTGCATTTATTTATTATTGCATTTTACTTAGAGTCAAGATGGAATTGAATACTGGAAATGAAAGGCTAGTGTATTCCCTCCACAGCATCCAGCCTGCTTTTTGCAGCCATAGTACCAGCTATTACAATACCACATTTTCAAGTAACCTTGCAATTCAGATAATTTTTGTTGAGAAAAGCATTTTCAAATTAACCTTTGGAATTATGGCTGCTCACAGCCTTTTCCTAACTTGACTCAGGGAGCAAAGCCCGTCTCCTCTGAAACTCTATTTGAAAATGCTAGCAAAATAAACCCATTACAGCTATAACAGCTCAAATGAATGTCAACATGGCAGGACATATGTCTAATTTCAGTTTGGAGACTTGAAGATTGGAATCTTCATTATAGGCACCATCAGCTGTTTCCAAACAGCCTTCAGGTCTAAAGAGATTCATTTGAAATGAGGAACATCAAGGCAGAGCACACAGAACCGTTCAGATGGTGCATTAATTTCAGTCACTTTGCTAAGGCTATGATTATCATCACTGTGGATTCAGTAATTTTCTCAGACTTGCTGCTGATGCAGTTTTGTAGGACTTGCCACGCATCTTTCTTCTCCGTGACAGACAGCAAGGGAAAACACGCACTTTGGCCTTCAGGGACTGATGGGGGGTGAGGACCTTAGACACAAAACAGGGTGCTTGCACTGCTCATCCAGGCTATCCAAGAGCTATTAGAAATCTGTGCCCATGTCATAATCCAGTGGTTGTAATGATTTAGCCCAATGGGACCACAGATAAGGGCTGCCTGTGCCGAAATGAAACTGAAAATTGAACTGCAAGTATTAAACCACTCAAATTGTATGTACTTTAGTGAAAAACTGGAATACTCATCTATATGCATTTTGACTCTGGTACATAGAAAAGGAGGGTTGAACTCGTATTACTGAATGGTATTCAGAAACTCCAGTTGGTATTGAAATCCTGTGCATTGGATGATACGTCAACACGAGACAGCAGGCAAGTCTCTTCGCAGATTTCCTGCCATTTAACTTGGGATGACACAAAGGAACAGCACAAACAGGAAAGGAGATGGATGGGAGTGATATGAGATCATAGAGCTATGCATAACCTAAGCATATGCACGACCTGATTCTTCAGACAGCATGTGTATAATCACTGCTTAATCTTTTCTCTTCTGCCTGTTCTGAATTTTGTAAGTATTTTTTGCCATTTTCTCCCTCTTGACATGCAACCTCTGAAAAAAGAAGAAAAAAAATCAAATTCTCACTCATCCTCTGATCCCTTTGTCACTCATTGCTTTCAGGACAAGCCTTGTTTTCCTCCAAGGTTATATACATTTGATGCTTCTGAATATAGAAATCCCGAAGTTCTGAACGCTGAGCCTCTGTATTATCAAACAAAACAGTACTGCTCAGTTTTCTTCTGTCAGCTGCAAAATGGAAACAAAAAAACAATAAAAAATTGCCTTTTCTGACCTTTTTACGCAACTGGGCCACAAGGATGGACTCCACTCTTTGCAAGACTTCTGGGACTTTGGCAAAACTATTATTTCTTGTTCTCAGTGACATTGAAGTTAGTCAATGCAAACCTGAGAAAGGCTGATGAGCGTAAAACGAATCTCAGTTGAAACTTCTCACAGTGAAGAAAAGCTTCTGTGCAAGTCCTGCAGTAAAGACCACCAAGATTCCTTCTGAACACATGCGAGAGGGAAAAAGAATGTGCTGTATACTAGGAAAAAAGAAAATACCTAAAGCCTTCATTGAGCCCATTAATCATACTGGAAAGCTGCTTAGTTATGGACATACAGTTTGCTTGAGAGTAGAAGAACAGATCCCCACCACAGTTGGAAAACCACCAGGACCAGCTCCAAGCACTCAAGAAACACTGTAGCATGTGCGTGTGTGCACATACACATCTGTACACATCTGCACATACATATACATGTGTGTATATATATATATATACATGTGTGTATATATATACATGTATGTGTGTATATATATATATATGTATATATATATGTATATATATAAAAGAATGGCAACAGTCAATGAAATCATAGAACCAGAGAATGGTTTGTGTTGGAAAGGACCTTAAGATGATCTAGTTCCAGCCCCCTTCCATGGGCAGGGACACCTCACATTAGAACATAAAAGAAGACTATGAAATTTCCTGTCCACTTGCATCTTAATTTCCTTCATTACATTTACTGGATTATTTGGCTCAAGCTTTACATGGCTGACTGCTGTTTGCCCACTGGATAGTCAGTGGTGATGGGAATATTCACAGCACAAACGAGCAGATTGACCTGTATTTGGTGCGTTTCCCACCGCAGTTCTGAATGAATGGAGTAGACTGAAGGGATTTAACTGGGATTTAAGGAGAGATTTCCCAGAATGTCTGCTTGAAAAACGTTTTCTGAAGCAGATCCAAAGGTTTCTTAAGAGCAAGTAATCAGAGACAAATTAATGGGTAAGTTCCACGTGACATGGTAAAAGTACATGATAAATGCAATTAATAAGGCACTAGATTAGATTTTCACATTCAATCCTGGGCAACAGATAAAGAAAGAAACTGCTCTTCTGTGCCAGGAGCAGGCCAGCAACCAAGGGGCAGTCACAATGCTTACTTTCACCTTGCTCCTGGAGATAAGCCAAGGACTACAATCTTCCCCTGGATATGCTGACACCTCTTGAATCTCCCCTGAACCAGCTCAGCTCCCTTGGCAGTGGCTTGGGAGGAAACTGTGCTCCTTCCCCAAGCCTTTTCCAACAAATCCTCAACATCTAGAGGAAGCACAACAATACAGGGAAACACCCATTATTCCCATCCACAGGCTGGGACAAATCTGAACTTCTCTAAAGCTTTTCCCTTCTTCTTGGACTTTTCCTCGTGTCATTTTTTAACTCACAGATACTAATAAACCTAGTAGGGGTAATTTCAGCTGAACACAACCTAAAGCAGGTCTCCTCTGATCTCGTGAGACCCCACTTGCAGCACTGTGTGCAGTTGTAGTATCCTCAACATAAGAAGGGCATGGAGCTGTTGGAGCAAGTCCGGAGGAAGCCACGAGTGTGATCAAGGGCTGGAGCACCTCCCGTATGAAGATAGACTGAAAACATTTGGGCTGTTCAGCCTGGAGAAGAGAAGGCTGCGTGGAGACCTCATAGCAGCTTCCAGTGTCTGAAGGAGGTTATAAGGGTGCTGAAGAGGTACTTTTCATCAGGGACTGTAATGATAGGACAAGGGGTGATGGGTTTAAACTTAAACAGGCGAGTTCAGGTTAGATATAAGGGAGAAGTTCTTTCCTGTTAGGGTGGTGAGGCACTGGAATGGGTTGCCCAGGGAAGTTGTGAATGCTCCATCCCTGGCAGTGCTCAAGGCCAGGTTGGACAGAGCCTTGGTGACATGGTTTAGTGTGAGGTGTCCCTGCCCAATGCAGGGGGTTGGAACTGGATGATCTTGAGGTCCTTTCCAACCCAAACCATTCTGTGATTCTATGATTCTATTATATCTGTTGCCATCAGCAAATACTCATCAGGTGAAAAGGAGGTGGGGAGGGGGAGGTGAGGGAGTCAAAGTAGGTTTGAGGAAAAAAAATGGCCCATCTGCCTGATTTAATATTTCCTGCAAGGCAACCAGGAGTTTTGCATGTGTTGTATCTGATAAGGGTGAAAAGGGTTACGTGGAACATAAAACTGCCCTGAACACTTCAGCTATGTGCAGATGTAGCATTTCCCATCACAACACTGCCCAGATCTGGCAAAGGACTGAAGTAAAGACATAGACAGATCCTTCACCAGGGGAATTTAGAAACTTCAGCTACATGTGCTTATGCAGGCAGAATCAGTGCCTGCTGGAGAAGAGTGGGCAGTTTGTTAATATGTGAAGCACAGATACACTTCTGAAGCTTCAGTATGAAACACAATCCTGCAAACAGCTCTTCAAATCGCAATTCAGAAATGTACCAGCATTTCCAAGCTCATGAAAGTCGCTGTAGTGTTCTGAAGGAGCCCTGTAAACACGGTGGCCATTTCACAGTTACCTCAGGCTATCTTTTCATTTTTAACGTGCTTCAGCCCTTTAATGTAATATTTAGAGCAATGTTGTTATTAGATTTTCCCTGGATAAAAGGATCTATAAACGTAAATGCCAGTTGCTAATTCTTGGTAGTACAAAATAATAGTATTAGTACATCACACAATAAGAAAAAAATTAAGCTGGTAATTTATACTGCAGAATTAGATACACTAACAAAAGAGAGAGGCAATTATACACCACAGTAAAATCTTTAGTGCACAGACTTAAGCATTCCTCAGTCTTTAGTGTTCAATTAGGGTGAAATTTACTTTCAATACAAGACATAATGCCAAGGGCTGTCACACCCTCAGTAAAAATATATGATTTCATCTCATCTGCCTCTGTGCAAAGTCTTGTTTATTCTGGCGAAGCTCAAGGTTTAGCTCTAAAGAACAATTTGATTTGCATTACACACTGCACTAACAGGCTGTGGTGCGCAGATTTATCTGCTGAATGAGTATATTCTAATAGGTCTGATGATCTGTCTTTATAGTGCCATTTGATTAACAACAAATTTATTCACTTGGCAGCTGTATTCCTTAATCAGATATTCATTAGCAGTAGAATATAAATATGTATAAATGTCAGATTTATGGATCAGAGACTACAATAATTTCATTTGAAGAAAGGTGGATTGTCTATACTTCTAATTAGATTCCCTTTAAATAGGCTCATCATATGCACACATTTGTACACGTCTAGGGCCTGATCTTCAGAGCCAAGAGTGCATGTTGGATTGGACAGCACTCCCTTCCTTGGGAGCTTAATTGGAGTCCTCTGACACGTCCTTGCAGCCCTACACTGACATTACACTACACAAATATTTCCCTGTATTAGATGGTTTTATACAGGGTTCATTTCCAAGACTGAGTAATTCACATACCTGCTCATACACACACTTTGCAGCTGGCCAATCTCTGGCTGTTATTCCATAACCTGGACACACAAAAATAGGTGCTGGTGATGTAAATGCACTGGTGAATGGCAGGAGAAGAAATTACTAATGAGAATATCTTCAGTTAAATGGGTCTTGGTTGTGATAATAACAAAAAATCATCATAATTACAAGGGAGAAATATTTTGCCTGCGGAATTCAGCCCAGGCTTTAAAAGTGGGCTAAAGACTAAGTTCACAAAAGTAATTTTACCTTTCTGGTTTGAGCAAATTCTCTAGCAGCCACTTTTATACTTCATGGGAGGCTGGGAGAGAAGAAAAAAAACGTGGCTCTGAAATAATCGTTGGTTTATCAGGGATAAGTACTGTTACTTTGGTATCTGTACAGGAGGTATGAGAACTGGAACCGTCAGACCCCAATTAAAGTGAAAGGTGAACTGGCTCTGAAGACATAGGCAGTTTGAACAGTGTTAGCAGCCTCTACTTCTGTGCACTACAGGTATCCAAGCTAAAATCTAGAGCACCTACATCTAGAAGATAAAATTGTCTACCAAGAACTACGGATACCCACATAGGACTGTTCAGAGTCACTATAATACATACCTAAAAAAGCATGAATATCCTCAAAATGATCCAGGTCATCACACTTGGTCTAAATAAGTTTTGTGTTTGACTTAAAACTTTCCAGGAAACCTGGAAGAATCCTGGTGTCTGGAAAGGAACATCAACTCTATGGAAGCCCTTCCAGGGAAGGGGAACACATAGCTGACCCCAGCTCTCCCATTCACCAGCTCTGCCATGCTGGCACATGCAATCCCCAATGCCATTCTAGTTACTCACTAATCAAAGAGCTGAGTGAGACCTCTTGATCCCAGGAATTAGGGCATATGGGAAGTGAAGACAGGAGCAAAACAAAGACGAGCGCATTTTTCTCAGAGGTGCCTTCTGTGTGAGGCAGGTTTTGTTTCCCTGAGACCAGATTGAAGGCATGAGCTGCTGCTTTCAGCCCTGCACGCTGGTGCAGGGGACAGGCTGACAGAAAGCGTGGCAGATTTATGCCACATGCTTACTTTAATGAAGTACTAGACACAAAAAAGATAAGAACAAAGATGTGTTCCCCACTGCTTTAAAGTCTCACCGAAGAGTGCTAAACTCCCGTCTTTGTACGCTGTAGACACTGTGCTTGCTGAAGCCACATCTTTGCATCTTAACTGAGTAATTTCCCTGTGGTGCATCCTCTTAGTACAGCATGTCACAAACATATTGTTTCTTTACCTGTCATCTATGCCGCTGCATGTACTGCTATGAACCTGAAGTAGATCTCCACAAGCAAAAGGAGTTTGAGTACTAGCAAGATTTTCACTGTAATTCATTGTAGAACTGCGTTTTCAGAGCAGAAGGGATGAAAGGTCTAGTGTAGATTCTCTAACTACGGTGTCTGAACATGCTACAGGGAAGACGATGCTCAAACCTTACTTTTATTTCTAGCAGGGATAATTTCAATGAAATGTAAATTACATGCAAGTCTCAGAGATCCTAACCATGCTCCTGTGCTAATGCACCTGTGGCTGTATTGCACCCTAGAGGGGAAGCAAATTTTGCTACACAGAAGTAATCTGTAAATAAATGAATAGCTACAACTCATCCTTCATGCAGTTCCAGAACAGAAATTAGGACTGGGTTTTATTTATTAAATTACTGATCTATTGTCTTCCAAAAATGCAACACGTGTAGGGAGACTGATCCATTGCCATTTAGTATACATCATTCAGTTGTCTGTTGAGATGGATATGAGAGCAATAGCCCCTGGCAATATTTAAGTCTACTGAGCCCTGCAGATCTCCTCTTCTAATATCACTTGATTTATCAAATCTGATTTGGGGTTTACAGCCTATATAGGAAGAGTTCTCAAATTCCTAATCCATTTGGAAACAAGTATCTTCTCTGCTTTGCTACTTCATCTTCCTGACTCACTGACCTGAAGGGCTGAAGTTTTAAACTCATTTAGCAGGGGAAAAAAAAAAAAAAAAGGGATTTTATTATGAGTTTTGACAATTACGTATGTCCTGATCCAGAGAGTAAATAGAATGTGAGTGCCTATTGGCTGTACCGCTAAACTCAGGCCACCCATGATGGAAGATGCACAAGACTCACTGCTCAGCATTCAGAGTTGGAACCAGTTTGTCACTCACCTTGAAAATAAGTTTCCAGTGGCAATCGTCACGTAGTTGAAATTGCCTTCTAAGAGTTGAAGTTGTGTTGAGGCCCTTCCCAGGGACATTTCATAGGTGCTGCAAGGAGAGCTGTCTACTTTTCCCAAATACATATTGTCAGCCCCAATTTGAGGGACACTTTGATATACAGGCCAAGTTCTTCAATATTAATGTCAGCCCGCTAAGGGCTGTTAATTTTTCCTGGCCTGTGCTTTTCTGCAACAGAGAGTTTTCTGCTACAAGTTGTTCCCAGCCTCAGTAAGAGCCCTGTTTAATAGCTATCTCATACCCTTGAGCACAGTCAATCCAACACGGCTGCTGCTGCCTTGTCCTGGCTGCTTTAACCACGCTGAGTCACAGCGCTCCTTCTGCCTTCCTTGAGATACTCTTTTCCCATCATCCAAATGCTTTTCTAAAAGCAACTTTCTAAAGCTGCCCGAACTTTTCAGTTGAAATGCACTGGGTTTGAGTGAGTAAAACTCTGTCTTTCAGTTAATGACTTGAAAAAAAATCCAATAAAGAGAGTAACCCAAATTACAAATACAAAATAAAAGGTCGGTTATTTCTTGCTCAGAGGCAAATCGTGCAACTTTAATTTAACAGAAAATGATCAGCTTTATGACTAGATGTGTTGCAAATAAACTGACAACCTTTATAAAATACAATTACTTTATTTTATGTGATATTATTATTATCTGAGCCATCTGACACTCTTATAGCTCACATAAAAATTCCTATTTTAGTGTAACTCTGTGCTTAAATAGATTTCTTTGTACTACATGAGATAACACCCTCCTCTCACCTTAGCATTTAGAGCCTCCAGAGTTTTATCATATCTCTTCCTTCTCAAATGGTTGGATGTAACATCTTGGGCAAAGGAAGGGTTTCCAGTGGCTTGACTGCCTCTCGGATCATCCCAACAGTGTACCTATGCTAAAAATCCAGCCCCATGGGACTGGAAGGGAGGCTTTCTTTAGGCTAACTGGCGTTTTTGACAAAAAAGGGTATGTTTCTGGATGGAGAATCATGGTAACTCAGCTATTTTGCTTCTGTTCCCTAAATAAATTTATTTGAGTGGCTGGCACTGAGTGGCACGGTGCAGGGACAGGCAGATATACCCATTCATTATCATCTTCCCTCACTACACGCCACATATTTAATTCTTCTGATCCTTCCTCTCAAATCTCTCTTCAACCCTGGGATGCTGTTAGCAGCTCTTCCCCTTGTTCAGTACAAATCCCTCAAGAAAACAGGCAGGTAACTGCCATTATGTTTTACAATTACTTAAAAGCAAAAGAATTTCCCCTGCTGTGTTAATTCACTCTTTGCCACTAGGCAAAAGGCAGCCTCTCCCTCCCTCTCGTTGCCCTGCAGCCCACAATTTGAACACAGCCAAAGGAGACAAGGTTAGGTTTGATTTAACGCAGAGCAAGGTATACAAGTAGCTTCTGTTCCAGCCACCTCCACAGAGCAGCATCCTGGAGCATGGTCTCTCTGCAGCCATAAGCCACGGAGAGCAGGGCTTGCAGATAAAGTTACCTTTCTACTCCGGTTTCTTTTATCTTTGCTCTGACAAGGAATCATTCAGAGCATGAGGTAACGAGGCAGGCAGAGTCAAACAAGTTGCATTCAATCAAGCATGCAGATTTGGTGGCAGGATTCCTGGCACAGGGATCACAAGCACCTGCTTTGAAAGACCCACACACTGGTTTTCTTATCACTGCTGCTGACATTGCCTGCCATGTCAAGAAATTTACTTGTCCAGCTGATTGTCATCCAAGCACATGGGGAAGGCCTATGGCTTCTTTGTTCAAGGCCAGGTTGGGTGGGGCTTGGAGCAACCTGATCTAGTGGAAGGTGTCCCTGCCCATGACAGAGGGGTGGAACTTGGTCTGTGATTCTATGATATACCATTATAGTTTAAATCTGCGGAGGAGTCAGTAGTACAGACCAGATGACAACTGCCATCTCCAGCAAGTGTCAGGGTGTTCAGTTGCCTGTTTACTTCTGTGTTCGCAGAACTGAAAATTTCTACGTTCTTTAGAGCATTTACCTCTTTCCAGCTGCTTCCAGTGTGTGATCCAAATGATTTAGCTGCGTATCTAAAACCTATTTTCTCTGGAGAATGTGTGGAAAAAGCTTTGCTTTTTTGGCAGCAAGTGCATTGCTGCTGTAAACAAGATTTTTTCTGAGCTCTTTTTAATGAAGATAATTAAGAATACATTATAAAACAGATTATTAGTAGTAAACAGCAAGTAGTAAACCCCATCTATATAATGTCACAATGTTATTAAGTTTCTTGCACTAGAACTGCAAACACATACACTCTGGCTATTGCCTTAACCCCATGAATTCTTGGTATTTAGTTTATTCTTTACAACAAACAATCCTTGAAAATGTGTACTGCAGAGGTCTATGCTATAAGAATAATGAATACTATTTACTTTTAAATACAACTGGATGAAAAGGTAAACAAATATTTACCTATTGTGTTAAACAGCAAAAAAAAGGGGGGAAAATGGTCCTAAAAAACTATGGAAGCCATCAGCATTTGGGGATCTTTTAAAATAAAGTAGATAGATGAAATTAAAGGGAAGTTGGTTGAGCATTTTGATGTTGGATAAAAAGATATGAAGAGGAAGAACTGTGTTTACCATAACAACAAATCTTATTTCCTGTATCACTGATGCTCTTGCAGCTTCATGTGATCCTGAAAAGCATCTTGGCTGATTCAGAGAAATTCATCCCTGTCTCCAACATATGACTAAAACCTGAAGCCACCCTCAGAAAGAGAGCTCTGGTTCCTGCTATCACCATTTGCCATATGCCTCCTCTTTCTTCCTCCACATTCTTAGCCTCATTTACTATGGAAACAAGGCTCGTGTGATCCCACCGTCTTTCTCATTCCTCTCACCTCACACACTACTTCTAAGCCTGTAGCTCTGCCCTGATCAAATTTGACAGAACAGTAGAACAAAGACAACCGGATCCTCAAAAGTCTTGTCTTGTGGGCATAAGCAGTTGGGAGAAAGGGAAATAGAAACACATTAATGTCCCCTGTAAATGCCCAGCATAGCATGAAGGGCTGTATTATAAGCTAATGCTACTGCACATAAAGTAGTCGTTGTAAGATAAGGGTCTTAATCATGCAAGCTTCCACTGCAACATCCTTAGGCAGAAAATTCACCCAGCTACTGGACGCTCGTCCATAAAAAACAAGGCTTCGTTAATTTTTAGTCCTCACAGATCTACTTGTATTTTCTGTTCTCGTTTTCTGTTTTCTTCTATTTAAACAGCAAAAAGACATTGTCAGCCAGGCAAGACTTCACTATCTCATTTGCAGCACGGCTGCGTTTGCTACTGGAAATGAAGCTAAAAGCAAAGTTTTCAGTATCACATCAGTGCTGGAGAAGCTGATCAGATCACAGGCTATCTCTGTTTCTCTACTAGTATGACTACCAGGAAAAATGTGCCCCACAAAAGACAGAGGACGCACCTTTTTTTTGCTAATCTCCTGTTTTCATTTTGTTCTCTTCTCCCCTTCACACACACACACCCCGGGAATTAGAATTAGATTTCAGTAGGAACAATAGCAGCAGCAGTAACATCAGCTCCATTATCTGTACTAACTCCTCTTTTCTCCTAAACATGTTTTTTTTTGTACCACCTGAAAGTCTCCAAGTCTGGGTGTTCCTTAAAAAAAAAAAAATCTCTCAATAGCTAAAGGTAAAAGGATTAAGGGCTATTGTTAAAACTAAAGTCCTGCTTAATACCCAACATCTTCATTTTTTAACTGTTTTTCCTTTCCCTATCTCTAATGAAAGGTTAAAAAGATCTTTAAGGCTGATTGTCGCCATGGGATTAAGCAGCCTGGAGTCTATTAATTCAACTCCCAACAGTTTAACTAGTTGGCGTGCAACACTAGCAGCGTCATGCTGACATCCCTGTTTCAGCCCCCTTTTCAAGTAAAAATAATTGGGCTACTTCTGATGACTTACAATTAAATTTAAGCTGAAGTTCATGAGTAACATTTCTGTCTATTAGCCCGTGTCAAGGAAGTTGGTGTTCTGAATCCCACAAGTTTTAAATCAAAGAGAAATGGGAAAACAGTATGTCTCATGATTAGGTCAGACTTCTGCTAATTTGGGGCCTGATTCAAAGTATTTTTAATGCTGAAGAGTGACATTATTCCTTTCCATGGGTAGTGCAGTAAGATGGAGCAAGGCCTATGTGTGTGCTAGGTCTGGAGTTCATACTTTCCTCCTTAAATGCGTTCAAACCTTTCTTAAACTATGACCAACAGTAAACCTATTTGATGTCCTTTCCTCTTCTGAATGGCTGCTTCTTACTATTCAAGGTGTGCCTTGATATACTGGACTCACCAAAGACCTACTGGGGAGACTTAAATGATAAATAATTTTAATAGGCTATCAGATGATAGATAAAAGCTATCTTGTATTGCAACTGTACTCATGCTAAAACCAATCTGTCTGTGTAGATATGCTTTGTGCTACCACAAGTGGCATGAAAAGCTGCCTTTAGTAAAGGATGAAAATTTGAACATGGTAGATGTGCATACCAGGCACATGGAAGTGCAAAATACCTTTAGTATAAGTCTTTATTTGATTTCTAACTGTTGAGCTGGAAGTTCTTTCTCAAGTCTAAATTAGAGCTCTTGGGGAAAGGGGTTACTTGTTTAGTTTTAATTTCTGCAGTAGTTCAACCTTTATACCATAAATATTTCATATGAACTGTCTATGTATGCTGCATGCAAACTGTGTAGCAAACAACTACAGCTGACTCTGCCCCTGCGAATATCTCACAAAAATGAAGTTAAATACATGTAGCTGTCAACAGCTGCATGACCACGAACAAAGCAATGCAGCCTTTCATTTAGAAAATTACTATAAATGTCAGCCACTGAAAAGTCAGTCACTTCTGGAAGGCACAATAAAGGGTGTTGGAATCCAGCAATGCTGAACTTCGTAACACTGAAAATGGAAACTCCCAGTTTAAATGAAGCAGTTCAAGTCAACAACTCCGAACTGAGCTGAGCTTCCAGCCTCCCCCAAGTGCTCCCTGCTCTCTACAGGCTTTTTCTACAAAGGTATTAAGCCATTAACTCTCATTTTAAACCAAACAAGAGAATAGGTAGAAATTCAGTCAGGATCCTCTACAACAGACCTCCCCTGTGTGATTAATGAAGTATTGAGGAAGATGAATAAGCATAAGCTCACTCTGAGTAAAGCAAGCACCACCTTGAAGAAAGCTTTTGATGAGAGGAAATTGCTCTGTGTTAAGAGCTCTCTGGAGCCAAGGCAGAGACAAAAGTTGCATTCAGTTCGCTGTAAATGAGTTCTGCTCTCTGTCTTCACAACTTTAAGTAAACTGAAGTATATAGTTGAACAGGAAGACTCAGTTGCTCTTGAGACTTCTTCATTTGCTTGATGAATGCTTTAAAAGATGGGCTGGGAAAGCAGATCATTGCATTTAAGCAAAACAGAGCAGTCAGATCACTTCTGGTATCAAGAGGCAAGGCACATGATTCAAAGATGAGAAAGAAGCTCAGCTGTAAAGGTAGGAAGCTGGGATAAGAATGAGGAAATGTTTCTTGAGGAACATGGTCCTTAGTGGAAAAAGACTACTCATCTTGAGAGAACAAGAAAAAAATCAAGTACTGTGCCTTATATGGCTAATTGTATCAGATATTTTCTGATACAAGAGGAAGAAGATGAATAGTCTTTCTCAAGGCAGGAGATGCGATGATGGAAACCACTCTATTTCTTGCCACAGACTAAGAGACTGCCGTGAGTTTGTGATTCCTTCCTTTTCTTCTTGTAGTAACGTTTAGTTCTTCAAGTTCCCAGCCCCTCTCCTCTCTTCTTCCTAGAAGCTTCTTAATTTTGTACATTACCTCCTAGCATGAAGAGTTTTTTACCACTCAGTGTTCAGGCCTGTCTCACTGTGAGTGTGACAGCCTACAGCAGTAACCCATGGAAGCAATCTTTGCCACTCCTGTTTTGGAATTACTGCTTAGCATTTTTTTTCTCCCTTTAGTTCTGTCTTTAATCAAGCTTGAAATTTTCCTCATTTAAAGAAGCCTTTAAAATCTTCTCATTTTCTCTGGATAATACATCTCTGAACTACATTGTTACACGCTAAGAAAGGGACTATTTTCTGTCACTTGGAAACCCACGCCTCATTTTGAACTGAAATAAACCCACTAACAAAGTTAATCAGAAGCACTATTCCTCAGGAGAGAGTTGGGGACACTATGATGGGTTACAAACTGAGCCACAGGTTCCAGTAATGCAGCACAGGCAGGACTAAGGAACAAGACCTCCACTACCTGGGACAGAGTATCTCAGCAGAAGATTCAGAGATTGCTGTGGGAAAACAGCACAGATAAGGAAATAAACACAAGCAATGGCCAGATAATAAAACCGTTGTAAGTACATTGAAATTCTTGCCGAGGATCTGCAAGGCTCCTCAAGATCCCTGCCTATCGTTTGGGACCAAAGCTTCAGGGTTTAGCTAGGCTAAAATTGCCATTGCTTGCATATCCTTTTGGGGCATCCTGTTAGCAACGCCATGTTTCTGGAAGAATAAAGCACACACGTATCCTGCTAGAGTCAGTTATTTAACAGGAACGAAATTCAGGCTGAAGTGCTGGGAGCACAGCTAACAAGACATCAAAATTACCAGCCCTGAACAGCAATTGGGGTATCACTCTGAGGCTTCTTTCAAGCTTTTCTGTAAAGTAGAGATAGTTATGGCAATTTCCTAAGCATGGAGGGAGGGTCAGGTAGTGTCAGCAAGGTATTTTCGATTTGTAAACCACTCTCTGTGCCAAAAGCTAATGTCAGATGCAACAAAAGTGCAGGGCATCTTCTAATGGAAGAAATATTAGACAACAGGCAGTGGACTTTGTTTGATAATCTGTGTGACTGAGAGATGAACTGACAGAAGCTGACACTGATGAAGAAAAGGGACTGCTCTGGGAACTGGCCGCGGTTTCTGAAGCTGCAATCAAAGGTAACAGACATAGTATTTCAGTAACAGGCCATGAGAAAACACAGCCAGTGCATACAGTAAGACACAGCTTATCCTCTTTCACTGACAGCTACAAAATCATAGGTAAGCTACAGAAGGAGGCCTAATTTAATGATCATAAGCTACTGTTTAGTAAGTAACTAATGTTACTTTCTGCTATGAATTCTGTTCAATTTTGATGGAATTTTTTGTGTCTGTGTTCTATTAACTCAGCTATAAATAGGCAGTAATGCTGTAACAAACATGACGGTGTTTGTGCTGTTGGGAACCCTTTGTAAGTTTATGCTACATCCCATAAAGAAAACATCACAACTTCTTATTCCACAAGGTTGTTTCTGCTTCATGCAACTGAGAAATTGGATGAGCCATAGTCCTCTGGCACTCCAGCATCTCTGAGTCCATCCAACAAGGGGACCATGTTCATGATATTCAGGATGATGTGATTTACCTTGCACCACATAAGTGTTACAAGGTCTCTCACTCACTCTTTGCCCATATGAGAGGTACTGCAGAAATGCCAAGGACTGGGTGGCTCCAAGCTGAGTGCTGGGAGGCATGCTAAGATATTTCTTTCCTAACATAAGCCAACACTTCCTTCAGATGCTGGGCAAATGAAAATGACAGAAAAAGAGGACTCTTGCTATTTGTTTCATAACTCTTGACACTGATGCTTTACTGATGACTTCACTAATTCTAACTACCTATTTTTACTTTCCACTAGATGACACCTTTACCTGGGCACCCAGACTGTGTTTGTAACACATCCCCAACCACACAAGTTGCTTTCTTCATCTTTTCTTCTGCTGGTTGGTGGCCATCCGCTACACATATCTTTGTTGTTTTGCTCCATGCCCCAACCACTGTTTTATCTTTAAGTCCTAAAGGCACTGCAAGCAGCAGCTCTGTTCCCCAAATGCCATCTTTACATCCTGGCTGCATTGCTGTGCTCTCATTAAGTACTGAACAAAGTCATGAGGGATATAAGTGGCTCATATTTATTTTCTGTGTTAACACAGATTTTAAGCAGCTTCCTTTAAAAGCCCTGTCAAAAGCTTGAAGAATTGGACCATACAATGGAAATAATTATCACTTATTTATAGAGCCAAGGCTGCAAAGGAGAACAGACTCAAGTGTTCAGTTTAGCTGCGGAATGGGGCTAGCATTCAGGGAGGGCTGAAAAACCAGTTGCGCAGATATACTAAAAAGGACCTGGTTTATCTCTAGGGCAGTTTTAGGAGGATGACTATTAAAATCATTGCATATTTGGAAAGGAAACGTTTGACTAGACCTTGTGATCTTGTTTGTGCTCCAGAACACAAACTTTACTGATGCTAACAGAAAAAACTACTGACTTTCGCTTTCACGTAGATGATACCTTTATCTGGACACCCAAGCTGTGTTTATAACACAGCCTGGTCCACGTGTTTTCCTTTCTTCTTCTTCTTTTCTTCTATGATTGGTGGCCATCTGCTGTATGTTTCTTTGGTATTTTGCTCCATGACCCAACTTCCTCCTTCATAATTTGCCCCAACAGGGCAAAGTTACCCATGTCTATTTGATTCAAGTCAACCCCTTACAACCAACTCAGCATATTTATCTGACTTGCCCTGGTACCATTGCTGTCAGTATGGATCTGGAAACACTAATCTCTTACTGGCACATCAGCATCTCAGAAAAGGCCTGGGCTCTTCAAAGGCCACACTCAGTCAGTCCTTTCCTGTATGCTCTCCTTCAATGGGCAGCAAAAATTCTGTTGAGCTCCTCAAAGACCATAGCCCAATTTCAAATATAAGGTGACATTTACCCCCCCACAGATTCACTCATGTTGAACTCTCTGTCATAGCAAGTAAGCTAACAGGTAGCAAATAAACTACTTAGGGTATTAACTCATATTTTAGTAATCCTGATACTTAAACACAAGGACTAAAGTACTGCAGTGATTTCAGTATAGCAATTTATGTGAGTACATTAAAAGACTTCTGTCTGGTGCATTTCTTAATAGCTCAGCTTTTGCAGGGAAAGGATTAAGTGAAATATCCTTAAATACGGTTTTTTTTTAATCTTGTGGTTTATGTGGGAAAACGCAGATGGACACGAATTGCAGTCAAACATAGCAATAGTATTTTTTAATCTACATTTTTAAAAAGCTTAAGATTGAGAAAGACAATTAAGGAAAACTAAGGAGATAGTGACATGTCTGCATCATATTTAGTGTTAGCAAGAATTCATCCCAACGAGAGCAAACCGCTCAATTCCAGCATGGCATGATTCTGGCCAACAATGAACACTGAAACTGTGGCTTGCATGTTATGTATGGGTTTCTCGATTTACCCATGCTGAGCACATCTTTGTTGATGTGCCTAAATGAGATGACCAAGAAAATTGAACACTACCTTCCACTTAGTTTTCCTGTGCAGTGAGTTGGTTCTACACTGCAACTTAGTGTCCTGTGAGGTCAAGCACGCACCCACATTAGAGCTATCATTGCCACTGACCTCCCAAAAGTTCTCCCCAGCAGTGCTCTGCCTTTGACACTGACTTAAAGCCATCATCTTCCCCCTTACTCATTTCTGCTCGGTTTTACTGATACAGAAACATTGCTATACTGGTCAGAGCCACAGGATCAATAAAGCAGAGGAGGAAAGAGCCGCATTCCCATCTGCATCGTCCATCACTGGCAAACCTGGCAGCTGAGTTCTGCTGCCTGAATTCCATTTTTCCACTTGACAAAAATCCTCTCTTGGAGCCTGCTGGTGGAGACGCTTAAAACCTTATAGACATTAAGGCAACTGAATTGATACCCTGTCAGATGAAGAGAACCTCTCTTTATCTGGTGAGGGTTAATGATGATTTATTAAGCAGAACAGGCAGGTCCCAGGACATATTTGCACGGCCTTGTCAATTGGAAAAAATTCCTCCAGAGATCTGGGCTAAGCTTATTTCATGCTTTTTATTTAGAAGGCATGAGAGGACAATGAGAGTTCAGGTTGAAGTACTTCTTGGATAACATGAAGTTTTAGAAAGATGAAAGACAAATGAAAAAGGACCTCTTCAGACTTGAGTACAATCCCATGTCATCACAGAAATGGCACTAAGGAAACAAGTATGAGTGAATAGGATTTGGGGAATGGTAAAACAAACATGATGTCTTGTAGGGAAGATTACTATTGAAAAGTCTAAAATTAAACCAATGCAAAGCACATGCTTTAGATCTCAATAGAAACCAACACCAAACACCTTCAAATAACTGAACTCATCATCTCACTATGTAGATTTCTGACACTCATATAGCAGACTCATGGGTCTGCTGACCCATCAGGGTAGGACTCTGCCCAAAAGTAAATGTCTCCATTTCAGTAAGTCAGCCAGGACTGCCTTTATCAAAACAGAGAAATAAGTACTTTTGGGGTGTGCTTCTCACTTGTGTTAACAGAGCAGTCAGGTGAATCCTCCCATGAAAGCATCCACTCCTCTCTAGTGAGCCAAGGGTCACTCAGTCCAGTAGCATGTCTACATCATGGACCAATAAAGCTCAGAGTGCTCTTCAAAAGGCCATCCCGCTATTTGCGAAAAGCTTGCTCATGGGAGGCGGAGCAGGAGGTGGGAGAGTTTTAACAAACCTCTGATCTTTAACACTGTCTCACCCACATTTTAGTTTTCATCTTTCTAGATCCATAGCTGTTGCTAAAGGGAGGTTGGAAGGACAGAGGAGCAGTACCAGGGCCATCGTCCTGCCAAACAAGGTTTGAAGGAAGCAGGTGCTGTCTGAGATGTGTTTCAGGATGTGCAGCAGATACAACAGTGAGAAACCAGCTCTGCTGAGACTTTGATTAGAAAACACAATTAGGACCATCTCCTCAGACTGTGTCCAGACTGACAGTTAAGGAAGCCAAACAGAGCCTGGCAGACCACACGTGTATGGAAAACACTTCCCACACCCAGTAACCTTGTTTAAGGATCACTTCTCATATTCATTTTGATCACTAGGACCGAGAAGGATGTGGCGGAAGGGCAGGCAAAGCAGTGTGCCCGCAGCAGTAGCATCTAAAGCTCTCAGTTAATAGGCTCAACAGGAGAAGAAACCACCAGATATTTAACAGAGGCACCACAAGCCTCCAGCTCTCTATAGTAACAGAGCTGCTGGAGCCCCCTGACCACCAGCAAGGTGCTCACACTCTGCTTTCTCAGGCGCTTCTTCTCCAGCTCCCATATATCCCTTCCTTTCAAACAAGCTTTGCAGACAGCAAGCCAGTGGCTGCTTGTGGTGTGCGAGAGCAACACTAATCACCTTTAAAAATCCCTCTTATGTTGTAGTGACAATGGTCGGTACAAAACCAGAGCTGAGGCTGCATCATCCCTGTTTTCCGAGATTGATAGCAGAGCAGCAGGAACACGCTTTGGGCTGCGGCAAGGCCTCTCTCACCCAGTGCTTTTACTTTAGAAAACCAGCCTTCAAGCCTTCCCTGCTTGAATTATAAATATAAACTTTCTCTCTGTAATCCCTTAAAATGAAAATGAACTTCACAGAAGAAAGCCAACATTTGCAAGTCTTTTTTTCACTGCAAAAGAGAGGAGATGAACCCTACCTTGGCAAGAGACATGCATCACAGGATTTGAAGTGAATAGAAAAGAGCAGAGTGTCCTACCAAAGACACTATGTTCTCCAGGCTGGAACCATCCAAGATGTCTCTCTCTGCAGTGAGACAGCATCTAACTCTCAGAACAGCTACAGAAAACTGTCTGGCATTGATTTCATTTTCCTTGTAGGACCAAGTTTTCCCATTGGAGCCACATGCCCAGACAGCCCAGCACTGCTGGCAGTGGTCATCTTCCTACAGCCATGAGGAATCCCTTGCAGATCAGAGGTCAGCACTGGCTCACATTCCCATTGTGGGAAGTTATGGCAGCCCCATCACTGGCTCTTGGTGACAGGCATCAGACACCACCTCTTGTTTGGTAGGGCCAAGTTTCTCTAAAAATAGAGCGAGCTCATTTGTACCCAAACCACATTCTTGATGTACTCACACTATGCTACAAGGCAATAAATAAACCTGGAAAATCAGTAAGGGATGAAACACTTTCCTTCGTGGCCTGTTAGAGAGAGGCATTCTGCTGTGTACCTCTCTTCTCTAGCTGGATTTACTTGCGCAACCTTAACATTTTTAATATCATTTTTGTGTCTGCAGTAGAGATTTTCTACTGTCCTTGGTCCCTGCTTTTACACAGTCCATTTCTCTTTGTCACTTGAACAGAACCATACCTCCATGAAAAGTCTATCATCACAGAAAGTGAAAGGCAGGAAGGAGAAATACCCTCTGCTCAGATGAATGGCTCAGTTGATTAACGCCAGAATGCAGCTTCAGCTTAATTTGGCTGCCCCAGCATTTGCTGCCACTGGGCAAAAGGTTCCCCCCCTCCAAAGAGATGCTTAATAAATGCACACTCCTTCCACCTTCTATTTGGTGGGCATGCAGGGGTCCTCGTGGGAACACTAGTCACAAAGTATGAAAGCAATCCTTTCACATCTGTCTACTCCGCGACCGCCAAGGGTGAGCCAAACTACAGACCCCATTACACTTGGGCCACATCTATTTTCCTGCATTCCTGTAGTTAATGTATTTTGTTATTATTATTGCTCCTTGCTACACTATCAGCTAATGGTTGATATTCTCATAGGAAAATGGCTGATTTTCTTCTAGGAAAATCCCTGCCAAGCTCAATCATGTTTATAGAACCCCACTGCCCATTTGAAGGGAAATCCTCAGGGGAGAAATCCCACTCCAGCCCCACTCCAAGTGATGGAGCAGATGGCTTCATATGTGCCAGAGGGGGAAACCCAGTGAACCAGCCTCGAGGGGGCAGTTGAAAAGCTGGACAGCTTTACTGGACCAGCCCAGCCTGTGCTGATAGGAAGGGGAGCAGAAAGGAATTGTCTTGCTGGAGTAAAGCATGTTGTCACAAACTTGGCATCCTGGGGAGGCCAAAGCCATGTCAAATGCTTTTCTGCCTGCGCTGTGAACCTCTGTGAGGCCGCAGAGTGACCTTCCCACAAGGCCGTCAAAATCTAAACCGAAATAAACCACCTTTAGCTCCACGGCCCAGCTCAGCGCCGCATCTCCTGAGCGCCCAGTGCAAAACAACAAAACCCTTCCAACAGAAACTTTCCTTTCTAGAAGGTGTTTGGGAGATTACATCGTCAGGGACTGTAGCGACAGGACAAGGGGTGACGGGTTTAGACTGAAGCAGGGGAAGTTCAGGTTGGAGATAAGGAAGAAGCTCTTTACTGTGAGGATGCTGAAGCGCTGGCACAGGGTGCTTTAAGAAGTGGTGAATGCTCTGTCCCTGGCAGTGTTAAGGACCAGGTTGTACAGAGTATTGGGCAAGATGGTCTAGTGGGAGGCATTCCTGCTCTTAGTAGGCGGTTGGAACTGGGTGATCTTAAGGTTTTTTTCAACCCAAACCATCTATGATTCTATGAAAGCATGAAACTACCACATATAAGTAACATCATGTGGGCCATAGCAGTTGCTCCCATATGTTTTGCTGCTTCAAGTTAAGATAAATTAGATCCTGTGATAGTACTACATAGGATGAGCCTTCCAAAGAAGGAGAGCCACACTACTGTGTCTACTAAGACTGTAAGATAGTGAAACAATGAACATTATAGAAAAGCTTGTATATCTGCCACTGATCCAGGTACAATAGAACAGGCTCCTTCCTGCCTGCCTAGATCAGGTCCATTACTTTTTACTTAATGCTCTTTCTTATATATTTATTTGACATTTAGTACACAGAATAAACACCTCATGGGGAGCAGATGTGAGTGCTGTGATTTGACACCACTGGTGCTGCAGCAGTTCTGCTGCACAGGAGTGCAAAGTGACAGAGCCGTGTATTATGGCACACATTGGCTTTTCTCTCTCTTTTTGTTTAAATTAAACTCTTTGTATAAATAGTCATTCTGGCTGATTATATAATGCCCCACATTTAGATCGTCTGTGTTGCAACCATGGCAACTCCCCGAGCCGAATGCATTCGGTTCAAATTTCTTTCTAAATTTGCTGATGAGGGTGAAGAAACAGCTTTGGAAACCCTGCTCAGACAACCTACATTTGTTCTTTGCATGGAGAGCTCAGGCCAGCTTGGATTGACAAGACCCAACAGACTAAATGGGTTAGGAGCTAGTGCCCATCTTATCCTAGTGTAACTGATTGCATCTGTGATGCAAGCTATGGATAGCAGCAAGGTCATCAAGAAATATCTATATTTTGTTTAATTGGGATTAAGCAGGAGAATTGAGCTGTGGTGGAGCTGGAGAATGACATCTCCAGGGCACAGAACAGGCAGCACCCACAGGAGCTGTGCAGACTTTTTTGCCTTGCTTCACCAGCAAGTTTCAGCTTTGGTTTGGAAAACACAATAGCGAAGCTAAAGCATTCCAAAATGATTCTCTCGTGTGGCTAATAACCCATGTGGGGGCAACGTTAGCTGCGTGAGCGCTGATGTCTGCACCTAATTTTCCACCTGCAGAATGTGATTCACTGGTCAGATGAATGGGAGCTGCTCAGCCCCAAAGTTGTGGAGCCTTTGCTCAGACTGCACCAACACTGCAAGAATTCCACACTATGATCTGACACTGAAGCCCTGAGACTGCCAGCCCTTCCTTCCCCACTGCTCTGCATGGAGTTTGCAAAGCAAAAGTAAAGCAAGAGCCCACACGGTGTGTAAAGTGGAGAAAGCATCAGCAGAGTCTAAAGAAGTCTAAACAAGAATTTGACTAGGTAACTTTCCTAATTAATCACCATGGGCACCGACTGTATTTGTTTATATTGTCATTATTTCTATTTATAAATTACTGTGGTTGCTGACTGAGGGGAGACTGAGATGAGCTCTTAGGCAGAAGCTCTTCCCTGTGAGGATGCTGAGGCGCTGGCACAGGGTGCCCAGAGAAGCTGTGGCTGCCCCATCCCTGGCAGTGCTCAAGGCCAGGTTGGACACAGGGGCTTGGAGCAAGCTGCTCCAGTGGAAGGGGTCCCTGCCCGTGGCAGGGATTGGAGCTGGAGGAGCTTTAAGGCCCCTTCAACCCAAACCCCTCTTTGATTCTTGGTATTTTCTTCAAAAATCTGAATCACTGCAATTATGTGTTTATTTTTCTTATGGCACAAATGCCCCAGATGAAACATGTAGTCAGATTTTCAAGTAATGTGGCTGCGAAAATGTCCCGTACTGGCGTTAAATACCAAAATGTTCCATATGCAAAAGTCAGATGCAGTGGTTTGGCACTTGCAGCTCTTCAAAGTCTACTGGAATTGAACTTCTACTGTGCTACGTATTGGATAAAGCCTATGGTCAAGTTGGAGAATTTATACGAGTTAAACTGTGTATGTACAGTTGCCCATCTGTCTCACAGAACTAACTTCTTCTGTACCATACTAGGCTTTGTGGGCACTGTCAGATAAACCCTGAGAGACTGCAGACCCATTTTCAGCCTAGTTATAAATCTGCCTCACAGTCTAGAGATTGTTATCCACACACAAGCATGACAAGGACTGTAATCTAATCCAGGAAACAGAAAAATATTCCTTCATACTGTATTTAAATCTTCACAGCAACAAATGAAAGCAAGGGTGTCACACTTGTTTCAGACAATTTAGAGCTTGCACAGAATTTAATCTCTTGCTTCAGTTGAGTATTTACAACAATAAAAGGTCCAGCCATGCACAGTTAATTCATGTTACAATTGCACTTCCAGAAAGCAAGCAGCAATCAGTATCTCGTGTAGACACTGATTTTGATTATACTTAATCAATGGTGATGCTAATAACTTGCTTATATAAATTAATTTCTTTCCAATTACATCTTAATTGCTAGTCTGGCTAAACAAGAGAGGCCTAGAAACTGCACAATAATAACCTATATGTATTTTTGTCTAACACTGATGTGAGCTTTGACACCATTAAGTGCTGGTCTGCATGCTGCAGACTGGAGGGGGAACGGAGATCAAATGCAATAATTAATTATGTGCATTTGAAATCTAATAGGAAAAAATCATTTAAAAACCAAGCTTGCTGAGTTTATACATTAACAGCAGCTTATCGCATCAATTTGGTTTCTCAATGATGTTTTATAATTCCTTTTTCACTATATAAGGAGCAGTGACATCTTCTGCCAGGGTTAATACTTGTGTGGAGATGCTGAACTGATTTTAAATGTGTCTATTCTCCTACCTGCAGACGATGATCTCTTTGTTATCTTCTTCCTTGCTTGATAATCCCATGGAGGATTGAATAAACTCAGCCATTCAAAGGAATAACAGCAACAGTGCCAACCTGATACATTCAGAGACCCACCAGGACTCAGGGTAAGGCGGGGAGGGTGTTTAAATAAGCAAATAAAAAGCCACCTGAGCTTCATTTGCAGAACAATGCAGCAGGAGCTTCTCCAGGAGCCAAGTCAACAAATGAACTGACAGAAGTTTAGCCTCTTGTTGGGCATTATTCACACTTCTTCATTAGGTTGCTCCCTGGATACCTTGGCAAACCTTGACTGTGACTTTCCCTTCGATCTTCTGTGCCCAAATCACCTGCTTCAGTGTAATCCTGGAAACCTTTCAAGAAGTCTATATTCATGGACCAGTCTGGACCTATTTCCATTTGAAAGGGCAGCTGGTGCAAATCCTGGCTGGAGCAGCTCAGTAGGGGTGGCCATAGCTGATCTGAGCTGCGATCATGAAAGGGCAGGAAAGAAAGAGATAGGAAAGCTTGTATTAAACTAAAAATGCATATCGGGTATCCCCACTCCAGAGGCAGGAGAAAGAGTTAAGAGATAACCTCCTCCCCCTGCGTTATGCCCACTGTCACTGCTCAGCCCCTGCTCTGCTTGTGCTGGCTCATGGGGAGAAACCTTTACCACAGCCTGGAGCCCTGCTTTGCTGCTTCAATGTTAGGAAGTAAATCTGGTAATGCCTTTAGTAGAAATCAGGCAAGATAAAGTGGTTTTGCCCTGATGCTGGCGGCATTTTCTGGATGTATTTTCAAGACTGTATCCCTCTCCCTGTACCCTGCATCTAAAGCATTTGCCAACCTCGAACTGATCCAGGGGTGTTTAAAGGCAATAGTAACTATATCAATCTACAAGTGCTCTGAATTTAGGTCTATAGCATTTGTTTAGCCAAGCCACAATAACTGTTTCGAGCTTTTTACATAAATGCAATCTCTCCAGTTTCACTTCCATCTTTTACATTGATTTGGAGCCCTACTAGTCTGACAACTTCCCTTTTTGGAGAAATTCAATTGTAAGATAGTATTATACTGGTGGTTTTGATATTCCTGTTATTTCTTTCCCTTTTTCTTACTACATATTGCATGACTAGCGCCTTCTTACTGCAAGCCTCCGTGAATGAGATTACCTAATACTGTACATTTGTCATCTGGTCTATTGAAGTAAATATAGAGGTAAGTAGTTTGCATAAGTCTGAGTGTCTAAACTTAATGCACTCTTTTGACAACATCTATATTTTTCTATACATGTGTCAAAGCAATCTTATGATTAGCTGTAGAAGAACATGCTCATTAGTGTCCCTTGGGAAGCTGCCCTGCGTTTCAATATGAGACAGCTTACTTCTCTTAACAGCTATGCTAGGAAAGGCTATTTGTTCTGAAGTATTTCAGTGGCGCTCCATTTTGCTGTTTGAATTTCGATCACTTGAGATTGCCTCAGACGTGCTGGCAAAGATGCTCGAGCAAACACAGCTCAGGAGGATATCACAAGACCAAAAGCAAGGGATCACAGCACCCAAATCCAGCTATACACAAAATGTAGAATACCATAGAAATAAAAGCAGTGGCTGTTGCTATCAGGAGCTGAACATTTTCTGCAGTAATCTGCATGGTAGAGAAAACACTGAGCTGTTCCCCTATAGCTTCCCCCCCTCGCCCCGTATTCACTCCAGAAGCAGGAACAGAACAAATGAATACAATTACTATGGCAATTTCCTCTTTTCTAACTATATAGAGGCCATTTGGAGATCCTGGTATCATAATAGTTGGTAATTGTTGAGTTCTTAATGGCTACTGTAAGGTTGGCCCAATAATGCTACAAAAATAACTAGGCAAAGAGCATAACTGTTTAGACATTCACTGCTATTATGAGTGGCCCTTATGAAAGGAATTAGTTTATGTAAGTCATATTTCATGAAGGCAAATGAGATCTCAAATGTCATTATAATAATTATTTCTGCTTGATGTTTGATTACTCTACCTAATGAGCCAGCAGTGCTACAATGGACAGGTAAAGCTCTGATGATACTGTCTTTCTCTTGTAATCTGGTTTCTAAAGGAGGACAGGTTTCAGTGTTTACAACAGCACATGATGAATTAATGTCACACTTTCCATGATTTCCAGAATGTGATTAGTTGTGGCTGTTCTGCTTCTGCAAAGCACTGCTCATGTCACAGAAACGTGAGCTGGGCTGTGACATGAGCCCAACATTTTCTTGTTCCTGCAAATACTCCTGTTGATGTTGATTATAACACAAATAAATGATTACTAATGTGTGAGCAAGGTGACTATAATGAGAGGTCTGCGAAAAAAGGAACAGTCTATTAAAATCATAAAGAAACAGCATTTAAAACATAATGTATGAATATGTGAAACAGTGGTTTAAATTAAACAAAAGACCTTTTCTTGAGTTTGGATACTTTGAAGAGTAAAGGATAAATGGAAGTAGAGTAGTGGATCTAGAAAAAGGTTTTGCCACCATTTACAAAACAGTAGGGAAAATAGGATACAGCCCTTCTGGTCCTATATACCAAGTGTTAAAGGACTCATCCAAAATGATGAAGATGCAGGTTCAAGTCCTCCACTGCACTGACTTAGAGCAGCAATTTGACTCAAATACTCCTGTTTTTTAGGAGAGTATCCCAGTCACTAGACTTAAAAGTCTTCTGCCACAGCTCTGCTCCTCTTGCTGTTAGGCTTCCCAGCCTGGTGGCTAAGCACTCATGAGCAGAGGAGAGCACTTTGGTTCTATCTCTGTTCAAATAAAGAGTATCTAACTCAGCTATTATCCTCCAGGCCAAAGTATACAGTCATAGTCACAACCTCACACTAACACATACGCCAAGATAGATGATGAATTCCCTACTTCCCACCCTGATAATGTTATTAAAGGAGAGCTTGGCTGATGTTTAACAGACCTACCTATTACGGCGTGGGAGCTAGCACTATTATTAACTGTGTAAAATCCTCATTCCAGGCAGCTGAGAATGTGCATGAGCACCAAGAAAAGCAAAAACTGGTGCTGGGGGACTGCAGACATTGATTTGTTGTGATCCTGTTCTAAAAAGAAAGAGAAATGAAGCATGGGAGCTCTCGAGCAGGAGAGCGTGAAGGTTAAGTGTCAGAGGAAGCAACAGCAGAAGTAAAGTATTCCTCAAGTTTTCTGTCCTAATACTGGGGGAAACAATAAGGTTAAGGCTCATTAACACACTGTATGAGTGTAGTGGTATTTGCAAAATGCCATGTGTTTCAGCCTCATGTAAAGATGAAATATGGTATGTATGTATGTCTGTCTTCCAAAACCCTGCCCCGAAGCCCACTGATCTGTGGAAGAACCACACTGCTGGCAAGCAGGGGGAAGATGCTCTCCCTATGCAACAAACTGCTTAAAAAAATGACTAAACTCTATTTGATGCTATTCTATGCTGCTCAATTACCCAGACCTAGGAGGAAACAACCTGTTTATGCAGAATTTCTCTTTGCAACTGGCTGCTATTTTAACAACACAAGACTCTGATTTCAATGCCATCAGAATTCTCCTAGGCTGCAGGTGGATCTAAACTGCAGAAACAGAGCCAGGTTTCATCTTAGTCTGAAGGATCAAAACTGCTGACAATTAAACTGAATTGTATGAATAAGCTCCTTAACAGAATGCACCGCTGGGCTTTCATCCAGCCTAGTGCTGGCAGGAAAAGGGAAATCTATATGCAGAGTGTCTGTCAATGTCCCGTAACCTGGGAGAAGGGTCTTTATCACAGTTTATTAGAAACATGTAAGGATCCTGATCAGCCTGCCTTTCCAGGCAAACTTCGTTTTTCTTTTTCATGAAGTGTTGCGTTAATAGTGCTTATCCTCAACAACCTGCTTTTCCCTTGCCACATTTTCTTGAAGGGAAATTTCTAGGTGTAATTATCGGGTTTGGCTCTACCTGCCCTAACAACAGACACAAAAAGTCTGACCAAAAAAGGCCCAGTATTTTTCTGTCTGGAGCTGTCCTTTCCGAAATATTGATGTTTTGATTCCTCTAGGGTGGCTTCTTTATTTGCTGTTTCTAATGCAACTGGTGTCGAACTGTATCTGCCTCTGCATAAGGATTGCAGAAGCAAAGATGTTTTGGGGGCCCAGGGGTCATTGTTTTCTATTTCATTTCTCTTTGGTTTAATTTCAGTTTATTTTCCTTTATTCTATCACTTATGGAGATCTGAAGGCAATTACTCAGGTTGAATAAATTCAAATAATGTTACCAATAACAGGATATAGCCTTAGCATGGACTTCTGTAACACTATAAACCAGCCTATTTTCATGTTACATAAAGTAGGCTGAAGGAAGGGACAGCTGACCAACACGGCATTGTGAAGCTCAGAATTTTTGCCCCTTGAGCCAACAGTTTCTGACTCCATGTTTTTTCCTATGCTCTGTTTTCGTCACATTCTTACAATTACTAACAGGACAAGCCCAAACCCCAGAGCAAATGCTGCAAGACAGTGCAGGGCTTTAGAAGCAGATTCTTGCGTTCATCAGTGATTTGTTTCTAACAAGTAGTACTATCATGGTGATAAATGTCCAAAATATGTCTTTAATGTCTGTGAACTTTGGCAGAGCTGTGTACCTTTCCATCCCAATAAAGCATCTCAGAGCCCTTACTCTAGAAGACAGAGATCTTGATTGGAATTTGGGATAAAATAGTGTCCAGGGAAGAGTTTGTGGATCCAGGAGACTGCTTGGATACTGTGGGCTCTATAGAGAGAATTAAATACTCCAGAGAGAAGAGATGAAGGAAAACATTCCAAAGCAAATCAAAAAAATCACAAAGTTGAAAATTGAAGCCTTTAACCCAGGACACAGAATGGTCAATGACAAAGCACACAAAAATGCAAACCAGGTAAAGGAACCACTGCTGAAGCAAGGTATGAAGCATGTAGACACTTATAACTAATTTGTTTCCTTTATATGAGTGTAGTAAGGAGTAGAATATAAGTAGCTGGGCACAGTTTACAGCCATGTTACTGCATTGGCACAGGTAACAGGGTCTAGAGGCAGGTAGACCCACCAACCCTTCAGTGGAGCAAAACGACTGTGTTAAAAAACACAGGAGCAGAAGCCAAAGCCTAAATAGCAACAAACTATGCCATACCTGAAAAGAAAGCTGACCCGTTACTGGTCTGGGAACCCAGAACCATGTCCCTTGTGTTCAGAAGTCATGTTTCTCATCTCAGGTCTATCTCCACCACTGTGCAGCTTTCCTAGGGTGGGTTTATCTTCTCTTTGCTTTGCATTTGTGTGGTTTATATGATATTTTAGTAAGCTTTCAGCTTTATTTAAATGTGTTTGAGAACAAATCTAAAAAACCTAAATTGATTAATGAGGATTTATGGCATTTTAATTATGGAGTGTGGTTTTGAATGATTTAAAGGCTGATAAGAGCTTGAAGCAACCAAAGATTCTGCGAGGAAATGAGAAACATGACATTTTAAAAAGGAAACCAATTTTCCCCAACTTAAACTGTTGCTCATATAAACCAAGTGATAAATATATTCTGTGACTGTAATGCTACAGAGGACTGCTTACGAAAATATGATTAGCAGTGCAATTTTCTTAGGTTTCAGCTTCTTTCTTTTCTTTGCTGGTGTTAATGCAGGAAAAATCAACATCCTTCCTCCTCAGCCACCCATCTTTCTCAGTGAAAATAAACCAACAAATCAATCTGCAGGATAGCTCGGGGATGTCCTGATAAAACTCTGCTGCACAAATTGAACTCAGGAGAGCAGTGAGCTATAGGACTAAATGTATCTATATAAAGGGTAAGGAAATTTGAACATGGCTGTGATCCCAAGATTACGCCTCAACTAGTGCCACAGTTTGGCTTGCATCAACATCCACAGCTCCTAAGAGAAACAAAAGCCAAGAGATGCTACAACATGATCTAGCTCATCTGCTCCAAAGACCCCCCTCCATTATGTGGCAGTCAGAGGGGCATCAAATGGGGCAAACATGTTTAAGACACAAAAAGCTTACTTTTGAATAACTTCTGCGTGGTCACACACATCATCAACAGAAGGAGCAATAGAAGGACCACCAATGAAATTTATCTTGAGCTGCAGAAGACAGCAGAAAACTTAGCTACCCATCAATACATTAGTTTGTACTGTGACTGTGTGGGATTTGCAGAGTACCTAATGACTTTGTAACACTTCTATACAACAGTGATCTACTCCGAAAGCTTTGTAGCTTTGTTGTTAGAAAACACCCAGATTAGCACTGTTAAATTGCAAGTTAATAACAGAAAAATAACCTGGCTTGCCCCATCTAGATATCAGAGATGTGGGAAATAGGGGTTTATTCTTGTGTAAGTAAAGGAAAAAAGAATGCATTCATTGGCATTCTTCTTGAACAAATAATGTGTATAGCACTTCACAAAGGCTCTAGATAACAGTAAGATTATTTTACTTATTGGTAATAATGGGAAGGAAAATGCAAGAGAAGTACTTGCTTGTGTGTGGTGAGATGCCATTGTGTGTAAAGTATTAGTTTCTTGGAGTTTGGCAGGCATTTATTACAGAACTACCTTCTTCTGAGTGCTATTTCCAACAAAACATGACAGCCAGTAACATATATAAAGTGCTACAAAACTGGAACTTTGGAAACTCTTTTGGCAGCATCTCCATTAAGACTGATTAAACTCAGTCCCTGCATGTGGAAGAAAAACAGCGGACCTGACTCTCCTCCAGCATAGTGCATTGTCTCCTTGACTTTGTGTCTTCTCACAGAACCAGCTGGCGCTGAGAGCAACAAGAGATCCAAAATATAGCACAGGAAGAGCCTTTTAAGTCTTTTTGGAGGTTTATTTTAACATTTCCCTTTGCCATTGCTTTTCTTTCATAGCGCAGTCCTGGAGAAACAACAGTACAACTTCCCTCATGCTTAGTTTCTAATGTGTATTCAATCTCTCTGCATTCAAATGGTAATAGATTGTTAAAGGTATACCTTCAGCACCAGGTGCCTGGTACATATAATACCTCTTCATTACACTGGTGAGTGAACTGTATCTGATTTTCTTTTACTATTAATCTCTTTAGCTTTTCAGAAGTGGTGGCACACATCGTCATTTTAAGCTCCCAGCTGATGATTCATTCTATTACTCCCAAGCTCACGCAGAGCAAGGCAAGAGGTTGTTTAGCTCTACAGCTTTGCTGGATAAAACACCATGTTACACCAGAGCTTGAGGATTCAGAGGAGGAATCTATTGCCAAGGATGAAGCTTCATTAAGACACAAAGGTGGCAGCTGAAATGGAGCCAATGGTAAGTCCCTCTACCTGCACTCACCTACCATGTGGCATCCAAGCACACAGGTATTGAAATTACAGTGTAAGTAAGTTGGGTTTCATCCTAGGATCTCTAATGTGTGATGTGTTACAGCTCTCTGACTTGTCATGTGAATACAGGAAGCCCTAGGAAAGCTGCTGAGGATGTACCTGCAGCTCACCTGGACCAAGGCAGCTCAGAAGGTGATTGATGCAATGGAGCTTTATCAGCTTGGCCACCTCATGGCCAACATCTTTTGTCCAGCTCCTTCTAGAAGTCACACATAATTTACCACTACATACTGCTGAGCTTCATGGGACAGACTGAGCTACTCTTATTGTTCAGTGAACCTGTACAAATGGAGGGATGAAGCACCAGTCTTGTGCCTGCCAAACCTCTCTGGTATGACCCTGAAATGAAAGTATTTTACAGCTTTTTCCCCACCCAGGAACTCCTTAAAAAGAACTTCCCAAGATAAAAATGGAGAATGAAAATTAGCAAAGGTGATAACTACATTACTGGGGACTGTAACTTAGAAAAGAATCTCAGAAACAGGGGAGTTGAGCATGACACACTGAAGAAATCTATGCTCGTTTAAACAGAAGCCATTATAAATGTGAGACTGCATACAGATGATGTATTTCAAGTGTTTTGGACCCTGAGAGATTATTGAGCACTGCACACTACCAGGTGTGCAGAGAAAATTAAAGAAAATATCCCAAATGGAAGACAGGAGCAGCAGAAAATTTCCAGCAGAGCTGAAATGATCTGACAATATGGAAGACAACTAGAAGGGATTTATGTAGCGCTTTGTGAGCGTAGCAATGCTGCAAAATGGAAGGGAAGACAGAGTAGACACATGTCTGACAGCAACAGGTCCTTACAGACTCAAAGTTACTTTGTAGTCCTGATCCACACTTGCTGATTGCTAAAATACAGAGCGTGAAGAGGAAACAGGGAACTTGAATGTTTAAAGCTTTAAAGTCTAGAGACAGAACAGAGGCAATTTGTAAAAGCACAGAAAGACACACAAAACTTACTGTTGAAAGAGCTTTGGTGTGTTGAATGGTTATAATTACTTGGATTTTGAGTTTAATCATTTTTGTTTGTTAAGCTAACTTCTGGCTGGGAATAGGAAGATACACTGTAGGGCTTCGTCCTTGAAGAGGTTCAGTTTCCAAGACAGAAGTACGGAGAGACTTCCAAAGACCAATTTCATTTAGGCACAGACAATTCAAACTGCATGACAGGATAAAAAGTCTCTTTCAATCACTTTTGGCCCTGGTGGTAGGTGAATGCTATATAATTAGCATCAAGTTGGCAACTCTCCTTAGAACGTTTAACAAGAGAAAAACACTCCCTCCTGTGATCCCCTTTCCTACCCAAAGCCTGTGCTGCCCATCCTGGTCCCCGAAGTTGCTGGGGAAATAGTTTTGCTTCCTACATCTTCATGTCCTTCCTGGCTGGATCATGGGAGTGTTGTCTTCTCTGTCATATGCAGCCTACATTGGAATAGGTAACTTCTGCTTGGCCAGGCAGCGATACACAATAGATCTCTCTGTGCATTATGCAGCTGCCTGCGAGCATTCACTTATGGTTCTTGGACAGCAACCAGCTCTGCCAGATGACAATCATCTATCACTTTGTGCGTGTCTTCAGGAAAGAACTGAGAAAAACATGATCTTGAGTATTTTGGTAAAGAAACCACACGATAAACAAAATCTCTGAGGCTGCACACAACATAATCTGGCAGCAGCAACTGCACACACCAGACTCCAAACTTCATCTGGAGGAGCCTGCATTCTGAAAACAAATCTGGGGAGAGATACTATACACTGGAACTTCCCCCAAATCCAGAATGAAGAGTGAAGTTACCAGGAAAACAATCTGGTTTGCTTTCTTCAAGCTTGGGCATAATGTAAGATATCTACAGTATCACAGCACTAACAGCCAGCAGGAAAAGGAGTGAACAAAAAAATCAATTCCCTAATCTTTGCATGGTGAAATAAATACATATTTTTAGATAGATTTTCCCAATAACACTGCAGCTGGTGTATATTTTTGTAGTGCTCCAGTCACAAATCGTTTCCAAAGGGAAAATGATAATGTGGCAAACTGGATTTCTGGGATTGGAATGTATCTGGCCGGGAGAAACGGGTAAATCAATGAAGTAGCAAAACTCCTGTGTGTGAATAGCCAGAAATTGCTCCAGAAAAGCCCTCCTGGATGTGCTGGTTCTTGCAGTAGTCCAGTCACCATGGCAGCTTCCAGTCTGCAGTACGGGAGGTGAGGGGTGGGAAGGGTTATGTCTGTACAGAAGTTACTGCAGCATACACTGGGATGTGGATTTACAGCGTGCTGTCTTCTCCATAGTAACTTAAGAGTCTGCCTGCACACAGGCTTTAATCCCACAGTTTTGTCTAAGGTAATCTCAGTCATCTTACTCAACAGTATAAAACAGGGGTGAGCAACATTGCATTTACCAGGAGGTTACAAGCAGGTAGAAGGGCACTTACAGCAGAGTAGCCAATAAATGGCAGGTCTGCACCCTCGCTCATGCACAGTGACACTTCCAGGTGCTCAGCCTCCCTGGAAAAGAACAAAACCTTTTCCCTATGTATAATGCTAATCACAGTAACTGGAAGATACCATCGTGAATGCTGAACTAGCAAAAGCCCTGAGCTGGCCACGTGAACATCCCCTAATGTTCAATTAAGATAAGGCTTAGCATATTGTTCAGTCGGCAGTGGACTTTCTTTTGCTGGATTGAAGCTTTTGAGATCAATAGAAAAGAAAGAAGTATTAATATAGCATATCATTTCAGTTACACTGGAGCCCTATTAAACATCTGCTCTTCACTCAGCCCTTGTGCTTAATTGCTGTCTGCCCAAGCACGTCATTTCTTGAAATCCTTTCATCCTCTTTTATTTCTCCATAACATTGTTGACTGAAAGAGTCTATCTGACACTTATCACACGAGATTTTTGTGCCAGTTAGCAGTGAGGTGGCTATAGCACATGGACACGGAGGTAGGCTTTGTATAGGGCTGGCTGCTGCAGGATGGGACCCACAGCCCTGTAAGAAGAGGAGATGATTGAGCCATGGACAGGCACTGAAATGGGCAAGGCTTTGAGATAAACATCGCTAAGGGCTGGAGTGGGGCTTCATCAGATACACAGAAACTTTCCGTGAATTCTGGTTTTGCTTTGGGAAAATCATAGAATGGTTTGGGTTAAAGGGAGCTTAAAGCTCATTCAGTTCCAACTCCTGCCATGGGCAGGGACCCCTTCCACCAGAGCAGCTTGCTCCAAGCCCCTGTGCCCAACCTGGCCTTGAGCACTGCCAGGGATGGGGCAGCCACAGCTTCTCTGGGCACCCTGTGCCAGCGCCTCAGCACCCTCACAGGGAAGAGCTTCTGCCTTATATCCAACCTAAATCTCACCTGTTTAAGTTTGAACCCATGACCATAACAAAAATAACCCAAAAGCAGGGTAAACCAATCTGGAAATATTCAGTTAGAGAACTGCAGTGCCAAGTTCAGCACTTTTTTTAGCATACACTCCAATCTCCAGATTTATTTCGATTCTATTTCAAAATATGAAGGAAAACTTGGGATTTACACGAATCTTTTTGCCTAAAGGGATGGTTTTTTTCTCTACTCCCATTCAATGAAGATGCTGGCACACCTTTAACTACAATTTCACCTGGGGGTGATTATTCTTTTCCACTTTGCAAACTTGGCCAAGAAATCAGCTATCTACAGAGTCTTTGTTTCTTCCAGAGTCCCAGAGGATCTGAAAACTGTCTGCTGGGGTGGAAGTATCAGGATGCCCTGGGTACCGAAAAGCACCCGAGCAGGAGAGGACAACGTTTCCTTGCTGCCCTCCTGTGGCCATGCTATCTCCAGTCAATCTCTCTGGTGCTTCCCTAAAAATCCCTCCGTTTTTACATGGAGATGGCTTGCACTTGGCTCTCCACCCGGATTGTTTTCCCTGCTCAAACGCAACTGCACTTACCAAGACAATCGGTGCTTTTGTGTGAAGGGAGCACGGATACGTTGCTAGATCATAAATTTTAATCGGAAATCTCTCAGGTACCCAAGGATTAATATTTAATGGCTGTTCTGTAATGTAATTTCCACAGGCCAATCTTTCATCTTCAAAACTTTATCATCATATACCTACAACAGTTAGACTTCAATATGATAACAATACCTTATGAACACAGTGATTCCTGAATTCCCCAGCTGTCTCCTGCAGGCAGTGGTGGTGTTCTGTGAGTCTTAAAAAATGAGCTAACACTTTTAATTGTCTATTATCTATTCAACTTATATCCAGTGCTGCTGAGCTTCCAGTGTGAAATTCTAAGAAGAGATCAGTGCCAAGAAAGGTGATGAGGAATACCTTTGCAATTGAGGTCATCATTGCAAGATTGAAAGACCATGATTTAATTCCATCTGTCAGGGGTCTTGGGACTCCATGTCTAATACAGGAGAATGTTTGGCATGTCCTTACAATAGGAATTTTGGAAAGATCTTCAAGAAACATATCACCTTTCCCATTGGTTAATCAATTTATATTTATTATATGTTTTTTAAATGACAACCAAATATTTTATATGCTCAATGTCTAAGACCTACATACAACAGGCAATGGCAAGTGTCCAAGGCCTGGAGTTTTCTCCATACTTTACAGCTGCTGTAACCTGTATTTCTCCACAAAACACCAGTTTGCCTTTTCTCCTTCCTGCCTTTACCAGTGAAGGAAGGTAGACCATGACTGCTCCAGGCTGCCTTGCCATTACCCATGGTACAGCAGAACTCTTGAGAAGCACAGGTGGGAGTGAGCCAGCTCCAGATGTTGGGCAGTTGTTCTCCCCTACAGACAGGCAGCAAGAACTGTTCTCAGTAATGGTGACGGCTCTAGGGACTGAGAACGCTCCATCTACAGCTCCCTTCCTGGTCTCTTGACACAATGCAAATAAGAATCTTGCATCACAAAGTGTAAAAAGCTGCCAAAAGGACAAGATCCCGGTCACAAATCCAGTTTGGCATCAGCCCGTGTTTCCTAGCTAAAAATTTGTTCAGTTTCTTAACAGCAGTTACTCTTACCCTGCTAGAAAGCAAACCCGTTACTCACCTTGTGATGAGACATTCCAGGCATCCAAAAATTCTCAAAAGCCCCATGTTGCTTAGATTTACAGTAGGGTTTCCATCAGTGTTGACTAAGCAAACCCTGTAGACAGTGAGTGTTAGTACTGAGGGTTCACTTCTAATGCAGCGTAAGATCATGAACAAATGCAGCTAGTAGAGGATGCAGTTTCTTATACTCCTATTTGTAGTCTCACATCTACTGCAGTCATCTAAAAAAATAAATCCCAGCAGAGTCAAGGATCAGGTCATGGGGCCTGTATTAACTCACCTGCCTGAACAGTGTGTATCCATATGAGCATTTTGGTCACTGGGATCTATTAAGTCCACAAAAACATATGTATCTTAACTTATACCTTCTGGGAAGGCTTTTCTTAGGATATTATTTGAGCAGGTATGTAGAGGTAATCCTCAGGCTTGTCTGGAGATGAAGAACATAAGCCTGGGTGGGACAGATCCATGCCCACACCAGGAGCTGAGCTTTGCAGCTTATTCTGATTTTCAGTCCAAGAGTTACTGGACTTTGGCAATGGATGTTGGTCTCTCCCCAGCCTGCTCCAAAGGCTCTCGTGGAAACCTGCACCATTTAAGCTTAGCCAAAGTTAGAGCCTGAGGATGTGAGTGCCTGGCTTCTATACAGGTCAGAGTGGAACAGAGGCATCTGCCAGCTTTACCCAGCTCAGACCAGTGACAGATGGGAAAATCCCTGATGCTTCATTCCCGAGTGTTATCTGCAATGCACAGTCTTTCCAGTACAGTAGCATTAAATAGCTGCTTCCCTTTTGTGTTATCAAGGTTGTTGGAACAAAGAAAACCGTATCTAAGTTAAGCACACAATAGTGCTTCTAAAGCAGGAGACTCCGATGCTCGCCTCCACCCAGAAAGCCAACAGCAACCTTGCTCCTAAAGCTATTGTGATGATAAAGATGAGTTACATTTGTTTAAATTACAGTTCTCTTGCTTTCTAGGTTAATTGCCATGCAGGAGCAATATGTTGGCTAATGGGTCATTACACAAAGGTAACACATCTTAAATGGAATCCCAGCTGCAAATACTGGCAGTGATGCTCCAGGATCAGAAGTTACATACAAAAGACTCCTTTCTTTAACAGCCATACTCACTAGCTCCTTATTTCTCAGCTAGCTCCAAGCTTGGAGAAGCAAGAAGGCATTACCAAAACTACAGTCTTTACTTGCTGCCAGAGCATTATCTCCACCAGTCACTTCCCTTGCTAAGGAGGGACCGCAGAACAGCAAAAGCACGTGCTGTGCTCCCCAGACTGCCTTTGGACTATGAAATGTCAGTTGTCAAGTCACCTCTTTTTCCATATCCAAGGTCTGAATGTTCCAGCGCAGATGCAGAAACTTATTCTAGCTCTTGGAGCATGTCAAGGGCTTTTGGAGAGGCAAAGGGAGGTAAGAACAGGAACTGCATGTCCCTCCATGAGAGCTGATCCTTCACAAGGAGCAGGTGAGGTTATAGAATAAGGAAACACCTCTCAATGCACACCTGAATGAATTCTATAAGGATTAATTGCGCCCCAAAGTCAACAACACTCTGAAGGAGCACAGCTGCGGCCAGGCACTCACCTAGTGATGTCCCCTTTGTTTTCTGCTGATGTCTTTGGGTTGTTTTTCTGTATCGTCTCTGTCTGATGCGTTGCTTTTTTCCTGTGTGTGTAATATTCTTTTCATCCCCCCAGATTGAATTTTCTGACTTGTTGGCTTTATCGCTTAAAATTTTCGTAGAGTATTTGGGTGTGCTGCTGACAAAATAATAATTCATATTGTATCAGTCAGTATCACTCCATTGTCTTAATCTTTCATAATGGTTTTTCTGCAGCTTCCAATTTTCCCCAGAATAAAACAAATTACTTAGCAAGTGGAATATCTTCTTGTCATAATAATTTAATATTAAAATGTCAATAAGATTTGGTACACACAGCAGAGGGCACAGAGGTACAGAGACAGAGTAGAAATGAAGTAAACTTAATAAAGTGAGTGAGAAGGTACAATGGGGATTGAGTCTGGCTCCTACACTTGATATGAAAGAACCTTTTTATCCTGCAGTGCAGTACAAGCATTGTGTAAGCAATAATATGATTGCAGGAGCACTTATGCCTGCTGCCTGCCCACTTATGCTTAGTTCAAGTCCAGTACCAGCGTCCACCCCTGGGGCTGTGTATCCTCACCAGGGAAGAGATCAGGGAGCACTAGGTGCTTACAGTGCATGGCACATCATGGCAAATAGTAGAGAAGGAGGGGATGGCCAGTGACTGATGATGGACCCTGGCTTCTGCCCAGCACCATCAGAGGGGGCTCTTATAAAGCAGTTGTACAGGTTTTGTGGCTTGTAGGTAGATGAAAGCACCAGCCCGTGATTCAGCATCCTGATCCAGACACTGGGTCAGGATCCACGCTAGGGAGTCTGATCATGGCATGCATTAGATCAGACCTCAGCACTCAGTTTCATTTTGATGCAATCCTGGAAGGGTAAATTCTCCTTCTGATTCAAACTTACCAATTGCACTGGCAGATGAATGCCAAATACTGTAGATTTCTCTAGAACATAACAAGCTTCCTAAAATTGTCTGGAAGGCTCAGGAGGAGCTCCATCCTTTCTCTCAGTACAAGGTGGACAGCAGGACAAGGTTTGGGAACAGTCCTGCTCTTCCTTGGGCAAATCCACATACCTCTGTTAAAAGAAAGGGCAGAATAGCAATCAGAAACCCAGAATAATTCAGGTTGGAAGAGCAATAGAGATCATCTATTCCAACCCACTGCTCAGAGCCAGGTTAACTTCTAAGTAGCATAAAATCAAAAAGGAAGCAAATTTGCATGAGCTTCAGGAGCTTATTATCTGGCTCTGTTATGTCTTAGACTATAGGAAAGCCATTCCTATAGCTAACCACTCTTTTCTCTCCTGCAGCCATAGAAATGGGTGTTACATTTAGCAGCTGACTCTTTCCACACAAATATATCGCTATTTGAAGTCCCCATTTTCAGCACTTAATGTCTATTTCTGTAAAAATGGGACATAGGTCTGGCTTTGAATGTTCAGTCTTTTCATAGTCCTTGGGAGGGAACAAAGAGGAGAGCTAAAGAAACCAAAAGGCTACGCTTGCCTGGTTTCTCCCTTTTCACAAAGGAATATTCTATGCCGTAGTTATTGCCCTGCATATCAAGTGAGTAACACTTCCATGCTATTTCAACCAAAGGCTAACCAGGAGTTAGCTCAAATATGTCTTGCTCTCTCCTACAGGTTTTCACAAGCAAGCACAAGGGTGCCTGCGCCACACAGGAGGGCAATGGGACACCAGAGAGCTGCAGGATGTTCCCACCAGCTCAGAGAGCATCAGAAAGTTGGTGGGGGTCATCTTGCACTCACAGTTTTTACAAGGATCAATCAGGAAGGTTCTTCATCCACTCTGGGAGGCTTCTGCTTATTAACTGCTGCCCTTCTGCGTGTAAAAATAAAATTGGTAAACAGCAAAGTCCTTCTCACAGTCGCAGTATTGAATGTCAGGATGACTTAACTGTCAAGAGCTATACACAGAGCTGCTAGAAAAGGAGGAGTTTTTGAAGCCTTGTGCCAGTGGAAGGCTGTTTTCTGCTGTGCAGTTTCTTCCCCAGTTCTCAGCCTGTACCAGTTTAAAACCACTCAGCACTTTCCTTGAGAGCTCATTCAACAGGGCTAATTGCTCCGATAATAGGAAACTGATGCTGATGTTCAGCCAATATTTTCCCATCCTCTCTAGTGAGCACTTTCTGGCTGCCACCAGGAATCCCTGCCTCTTTTTCTATCTACATGTTAATGCATCTATCTACATCTTAAATACTTGTGGATGTTCACTGCATTTCTGCCTCCCCCAGTCAAATTTTAGCTCAGCAAAACTGCCACAATATAGCTTTTATTTATCAGATAACTCTCTGTCACTCCTTCTTAATAGCTTTTCATTTGTTAACTTCTATCAGGTGTTAAAATGGTCATAACTGAATACAATTTTCTACATGTGCCCAGCTGCTGTTTTATAGACTATATTCACAGCCTTTCTCCCTGGCTATGTCTCTGCTCATTCAGACCCAACAGTGCGATAGACTCACTTGCAGGCATGCTGCACTGCCAAAACCACATTCTCAAATATAAACTATTTGGGTCCTTCCATAGTGCCTCTTCCTGCTGTGTGTACCCCACCTACCAATGCCAATGAATGTCACCTACCAATCCATCCATCCATTCATTTCATCTAATTGTATCTTGCCTCATTTCTTTCCTTCCTTGGTCCATCAGTGTTTTTTCCAGGATGGTTTTCCCATTGTTGTTTGCTCTGCCTCCCAATTTAGGCATCACCTGGGAATTTAATTAATGTGCTCTTTACCTGCTTTTCACAGAATCACAGAATCCCAAGGGTTGGAAGGGACCTAAAAAGATCATCTAGTCCAACCCCCCTGCAAGAGCAGGGTAACCTACAGTACATCACACAGGAACTTGTCCAGGCGGGCCTTGAATATCTCCAGTGTAGGAGACTCCACAACCCCCCTGGGCAGCCTGTTCCAGTGCTCTGTCACTCTTACAGTAAAGAAGTTCTTCCTGATGTTAACGTGGAACTTCCTATGCTCCAGTTTACACCCATTGCCCCTTGTCCTATCACTGGATATCACTGAAAAAAGCCTAGCTCCATCATCCTGACACCTACCCTTCACATATTTGTAAACATTGATGAGGTCACCCCTCAGTCTCCTCTTTTGCAAGCTAAAGAGACCCAGCTCCCTCAGCCTCTCCTCATAAGGGAGATGTTCCACTCCCTTAATCATCTTTGTGGCTCTGCGCTGGACTCCTTCAAGCAATTCCCTGTCCTTCTTGAACAGAGGGGCCCAGAACTGGACGCAATATTCCAGATGCGGCCTCACCAAGGCTGAGTAGAGGGGGAGGAGAACCTCTCTTGACCTACTAACCACTCCCTTTCTAATGCACCCTAAGATGCCATTTGCCTTCTTGGCCACAAGAGCACATTTCTGGCTCATGGTCATCCTCCTATCCACCAGGACCCCCAGGTCCCTTTCCCCTTCACTACTTTCCAGCAGGTCACCCCCCAACCTGTACTGGTACATGGGGTTGTTCTTCCCCAGATGCAAGACTCTACACTTGCCCTTGTTAAATTTCATCCAGTTTCTCCCCGCCCAACTCTCCAGCCTGTCCAGGTCTCGCTGAATGGCAGCACAGTCCTCTGGTGTGTCAGCCACTCCTCCCAGTTTTGTGTCATCAGCAAACTTGCTGAGGGTGCACTCAGTTCCCTCATCCAGGTCATTGATGAAAATATTAAACAGCACCGGTCCCAGCACCGACCCCTGAGGAACTCCACTAGTCACAGACCTCCAGCTAGATTCTGCGCCATTGACCACAACTCTCTGCCTTCTTCCTTTCAACCAGTTCTCGATCCACCTCACTACTTGATCGTCAAGCCCACACTTCCTTAGCTTATCTATGAGGATGCTGTGGGAGACAGTATCAAATGCCTTACTGAAATCAAGAAAAACTACATCTACCGCTCTACCATCATCCCTCCACCTAGTCACTTCCTCATAGAAGGCTATAAGGTTGGTCATACATGACTTCCCCCTCATAAAACCATGTTGGCTGTTCTTAATGACCCCCTCATCCTTGGTATGCCTAGTGATGGAGTCAAGAATAAGTTGTTCCATCACCTTTCCAGGGATGGAGGTAAGGCTGACCGGTCTATAATTACCCGGGTCCTCCTTCTTGCCCTTCTTATAGATTGGTGTGACCTTTGCCATCCGCCAATCCTCAGGCACCTCGCCCATTTCCCACGACTTACCAAAGATGATGGAAAGTGGCCTAGCAATGACCTCCGCCAGCTCCCTCAGCACCCGTGGGTGCATTCCATCCGGACCCATCGATTTACAGATGTCCAGTTCCCTCCTCAGTGGCTCTTGTCGCTCTGAGGTGAGGCTCCTGGACGCTGATCTCTCCCCTCTCCGCTCCGGTGTTGCAGGCGTCCTCTCGCAAGCTACTCACCTCAGCAACTGATCGAGAGTGGCCCTTGATGGCCGGTTTGAATCTGACACCGAGCCTCCTGGCTCCGCCCCCTGTGAGTCAGCCCCTCGCGGGAGCTGAGCTTCCGAGTCCTGGGCAAGTCCTGTTGAGGACTTGAGGCTCCCTCCTCAGTGGCTCTTGTCGCTCTGAGGTGAGGCTCCTGGACGCTGATCTCTCCCCTCTCCGCTCCGGTGTTGCAGGCGTCCTCTCGCAATAGTGCTTTCGAGCAAGGCTGGATGTGATAAAAGTCCCTGAGGTAATCCTAGTACAGCTTCCTTAACTAGACATTGCGCACTGATGCCTGTTGTGCACAGCTTTCTAGATGCTTCCCAACCCATGTAAAATGGCTTAGCTCCAGGGCAACTAAAGTGAGGCAGTTTTCAAGGGAGGTTTTGTGGGCAATTAAAATTATTTACCAGAGTAGATATAGATACAGGTATAGATGATATAGATATTATATAGATGACGTAGACATTATAGATACATAGATACAGAGATATAGATATATATCACAAAGTGACCACATACTGTAAAGGTTTAATGTTTCTGCATTTTCACATTTAATAAAACTAGCTCAGCAAGTTTCCTTTTAGTAAGAAACAACACCCACTCCCCCTTCTATATCCCTCCTCTTCCCTGAGATTTACACAGGGTTTGCTTACCTATTGTGTATCAGCAACCTTAATGTTAGCTTCCTACCGGGGATTTTCCAGATTTCTCATTTCATTCTGCATCCTGCCCTGCCAGGTTCTGTCTGGGAGTAACAGCATTTTAGCTGAAGGATAGTGATGGGTTTCTCCTTCAGGGACACCACCAGCCTCTAGTACCTGTGATCACACTGTGTGCTAAACATGCACCCATGGTCCCTCACGCATCCACATCAGCCTCCTCCCAGGCAGATTTGGTTCAGGCATGTGTCTGTGTTCAATAAAACTCACCATGGAATAAGCCTGACATCCCACTGGCCAACAGATTGCTGATTAGCAAACTGTAAAAGTTACCTGTGCAGAACTATGCCTAAAACCACTCAGCTGTACACGCTGCATTACGTAGCACTGTTGCTTTTCAAAGGATTGCCCTATATGTGAAGAAAAGCCCTTTAGTTCCTTACTCCTTCCAAAGGACAGAGGAAAAAACCACTCAGAATTTATTTGTAGGATTATTTATCAAAATCATTTAAAAAATATGAAGGGGGCTTGAAATATCTTCAAAGCTCCATAGAGCAAGATAGTTGAGTATAAATTATGCATTATTATCTACCTATCACACAGAGTGATGTTGCATCCTACAGGGTACTGCATGCTCATTGGTGGGCGAAGAACTTCATAGAGATAGAGCTATCACCAATTTATAGCAAAACCTAATGAAGCAGTATGTGTAAAGCACTTGGGACCTTCAATTAAAAGTATTATGATATTATAACCCTTAGAGGCATAAAAGCCAGTCTGATAACCAGCTGCAGAACAATAAAATCCAAGTATGTGTCCACACAGAAACAACAGAAGTGGGTAATTACACACTGCTGACAGGAAGAACGTGAGCAAGAGATGCTGCGCCAGTGCCTCTGCTCTGTGGCAGTCCCAAAAGGCATTCAGAAAACATTTCAAGGGGATCAAAGCTGCCTCATGGGCACTATACAAATCCACCATCATAAACACTGAATAATACATTACAGTAATCTGATTGCTATTGACTGTTACAGTTGCCTGTGTGACCTTGGGCATACATTAATCAAAGGGAGCCGTTCATATTTCCATCCTGTATCCTGCAGGGATGTGCAAAACTCATCTCAAATCTCTGCTTGTCCCTGTATCTTTTTCGGTTCCATCTGATGTCACCTGGAAATGCAGACTGGTATTTGGAGGGAAATGGCTTTTTCTATCCTGCCCTCTTTGTTTGAATACACATACATGCTCCAATATAGAATAATAAAAGCAGGTACCTTTTTTGTCCACCCAGTGCTCTCTGAACCCAATTTAGCAAGTGTTGCAATCTCAAAGAGCATTCAAACTTTAGAGTAATTGGTTTCTCAGCAGAAACTATAACTAATCCAAGGCTCCATTTGGAATTTCACCAAATGTGCTTATTATTTACCCTAAGAAATGAGATGTTGTCAAAATAAAAGATCCCATTGATTTCATCTACCCAGCACAATGCAGTGTGTATAATGTGCTGCTCGAACAAGGTGCATCAAGGCTTAGACTGGAGAAACCAATCTCTCATCAGTTCCTTTTCCTTTTCTCATTAACAGAAGACAGTGAATACAAGAAAGAGCTGACAATGTGTTGAAAGCAAATTGAATAGGCATTGCTTTGCCTGCAGTGATTCTCTTATCCTTCCCCCAAGGCTCTCAGATGATACTTAGTGCATGATAGTGCAAAAATCTCAGGCACATGCTGCCTCCTGCCCCAAGGTGGTCTTTGAGTAAGGAGAGCCTTCCCCCAGGGTGTGTGTTTAATCCCAAGTGAAGGGCTCTGTCAAAGCTTGGTGTAAAAGATACAAAACCAGGGTGGGTTTGAGATGGTTTCAGAGCACTGGCATGCAAATACATTTGTCTATCAACTTTATTCCATCACCTGAGAACTGAGCATGATAGTCAATAATTCAAGGTAAAGGACTAAAAAAGGCTGGGATTATTCCCCAAGCAGGTATTGTAAATTCAGACCATTTATATTTCAGATCAAATTTAAACAAGTTATGGTAACACTAATACTATATGAGCAATTTGCGCTACACCCACAGGTACCTGCCTTTTAAATGTTTGATTTAAAAATAAATAAAATTTTAGAAGCCTTGCAATGCTTTTACTCCAAGCTCTCTCTCTGTGCTTTGTCAGAGTGTCGAGGAGGTGCTGAAGAATACCTGGGCCTGAAGGAGACAATAAAGAGCAGCAGGCTGTGTGCTCACTACTGACAGTCAAGCAGTCCTCCCTCCTGGCGATGTGAAAGCACAGAACTTAATTAAGAAGGCCCATTTTGTCTACAAAGCCTTTTATGGTCCATGGCCTTCGCTCAGATACACTTACTTTTTCCATCAGTCACATCAGGAGCTACGGGTTGCTGCAGAGTGTTGCCTGGGGACCCCCTGGAAGCTTTCTCCTTTATAAATCTTTCACACTGGTTCTATTACCTGGAGTGGACTTCCACAGCTTGCTCCCTGCAGACCTTCATCAACCCTACGTGCATATGCCACGATGAAGAAAAATAGTGCATGTAGACCACTCTTCCTCCTCTTTTCATTAAGCAGCAGCTCTTCAGCTCATAACAGAGTTTCGGGGTAAATTAATGGATGCTTTGGAAGTGGTCTTAGAAAGATGGACCAAATTTTGTAAGGAGAATCTCAAGGCCTTATTAATCCCTTGGATACAGCTATGAGTGGCCAGTGAAGTTGGAGAAGAAATGTTAGATGTTGGACCCCATGGAAATGAAAAGTGATTGCAGAGTTTTGATGTCTTTGTGGGCTCTTGTCTCAATATAAAATGGTCATGCATTGGAAATCACGCTGCAAAAGGGTTTGTCTTGTCCCTACTAACTTCTCACATCCCACAAGAAAAACTTTATTCAACCCCACATGAAAGTCCAAAAGGGAGAATTGCTGGATGTAGCAAATAAGGATGTTTCAAGGGGAAAAACTAACTCTAGGAGAGAGATCCAGGAACTCATTCCCCTGAACTCCAGGTTCAAGAAGTAATTTAAAAGAATGGCTGGAGACTGCAATCTGCAGTGCCTGGCTATTTTGTCCTCCTATGAGCCATGCAGCTGATCTTAAAAACTGCTCTCCCTTCTCACTAGGAAAGCTGGAGTTAAGGAACCTCAATCTCACTTACACAAGTTTAAAGCCAGCATAACTTCTGCCTCTTGTGGGTGTTACTTTTGATTTATACTCACGATGCCAAGAAGAAAATCAGATCAAGGGAATATAAATCAAACAGAGATCAATACTGAGCATCAAGGTACTAATTCTATCTCCTGAAACAACCCTTACAAGCTGCAGGAGGCTGGGAGACAATTCCCTTGGGGCAGGCACAGCAGATTTATCTTGAGCTCTGGTCCTGGTGCAGGGGAGATGTTGGAGGTGGAAGGGGATGGGTCTGCACTGAATGCTATTAAGAATCTGTGTCTGTCTGGGCTGTCAACCAGTCTGTAAGCAGCTTTGGGAGGTTGTCATAAATCAGTGCACCCTTGCACTGGGGACTGGTAATGAGAGCCAACTTGGTTTAAGATCATATTTCACTGTGTTTTGCTTTCAGGAACCACTACAGAACCTCAGCCTCATGCTTCTTCTTATAGAAGGTCCACAGGATAAGAAATAGTAGGTGGCTGAGAGCTCTTCCCCAAAACCAAACTCTCCCAAACGGCATAGCAGTGTCTTCTTCATCTTCCTCCAGCGACACAACAACAGTAAAGCTGGTCTTTAAAGCGTGATGAAATGTTTCATGACTTGAGCAAACATGCACTGGCTGGAAAAAGGCTGCCCTGTTGGCCCATGGGAGGACACAGTGCAGTGGTTCAGTGCTCTGTAAGCAGCCCACAAAGTGCCAGGCAGATGCTCACATGAGCCAACATTGTCTGCTGGAGTCTTAATTTGGTTTTAGGAGATATAGTAAAAAGAATGAGGCGCTTTGGCTGCTTTATGCCAGCACTGGTAAATGTGACTCTATAGATTATAGAAGTCTGAAATCAAAAGGCTCAGAAGTGGAGGAGTGGGAGAGGCAGAGAAAATGGGCAAGTATTTTGTACATTAGAAAATTTTACACCTTATTGATCAAAGCACAAATTGTGCGGTGCCTTACTTTGTAGAAATTTGCAGAGAAGTGAGACGGAAAGGGGAGATTCGTTTGGGGGTGTAAGAGGGGCCGGTCAGGAGGGATTGATGGCATGTTAAACTGCAATAGCTGATAGCATAATTAAGTAATAAAACTCTCCAAGTAGTAATTACAGGACATGTCAAGCCGAGTTATAAGGCAAGAGGTCAAAGGGCAAGTGATTAACCGTCTGAGGAGTGAAACAATCCCCTGGAAATGCCCAGCCCAGACTGCTGTTGCTTCAGTGAAATATAATTTAATAAATGGCAGAGAGTAGGACCAGCTTTCTGTTTCAACTCTGAGCTGACAGCAGTGCCTCCCATCAGTCTCCAGTACCCATGAAGAAGAGTCAGGGGAGCTGCACAGGGCCCTCATTATGAGGCTGAACACGCGATTCCTTACCTTGTGCCTGTGAAGCCCAGACTTCCCCTGACTTCCCCTGCTTGGAGCTGGGCCGTGGTACCCAACGCAATGATGTCTCACCTGTCCCAGCACTATCTGAAGCCAGCACACACTGAGCTGCTTGATTTTGCCCCAGACAGGACAAGGAGCAGTCAGCTAAAGATGCATTTCAGAAAGCTCTTCCTCACTGTCTTGTTGCAACTGCAACAGTCTCCTAGCAAAGGTGTGGCATCTTATTTGAATGGATCTAAGATATCTACTGAAACATGCAGAGGATAATTCCTATTGCTGTAGATTTCACACAGAGAAGTTTCTACTTCATTAGTTCCAAAGAAATAGAGGAAAAAAACCCTGATCTCTATCTCAGTACAGAGATACATAAAATTGTATTTTTCTCTGAAAGTTATTCTGCCTGCTGCTTCAGCAATAAATCCATTAATGAACTAAGATGCCTTCATTCAGACTTCAGAAACTTGTGGCTGGGCTGAGCTCATGACCCTGATGGTTTTCATAGGTTAGTACTCCTTATATACACTTAGAAATCATTCATACAGATGCCAGTCTTCTGTTGAGCATTGCTACCCTGCTGCTAAGTGTAGAAAAAAGGTCTAAATTAGTTGCTTTTTAATTTCATGCACCTCTTACTCAAGGAAAAGGAGTTCTTGACTTAACTTCTTTAAACACTTTGCTATTTTTTATATCTATCATCACCCCTTATTCCTCTAACATCTAAGATATATAGTTCTAATCTTTTAATCTCTCCACACACTGCAGCTTTCTATTCCCTTAATCATTTTCACTACCTTCCCTAGACCCTTTTCATTTCTGTTCTATCCTTCTGTAAGACTGGAAAGCAAAGCTGAGCGAAGTATCCATGCTGAGGTGTCGCTTCATGTTAAAGATACGCAATAATTTTGTGCTTTCAACTAGCTTTTTCTTATACAAATGAACATTTTGTATGGCCACCATTTCTTATTAAATGAATGCCTTGTTGGAGATGTTACCTTGTTCCTCTCCTGACTACCTGCAGTTAATTTAACACCAGTGCCACATGCGAGTAGTTTAAATTGGGTTTCTTTTTCCTTTCAGTATGCTTCACCTTATGCTTACTTCAGCTGAGCTGGGCACTGAAGTGTAGCCCACCTTGCTCTTCAAGAGACTCCTGAAATGATTTTCAGTTTTATTGATGTTTTTGGCAATCAAAATCATTATTTTGGCTCAATGGTCGAGCTGGTCTGGAGCATTGCAGCAGCAGTCTTATACTGACAGTTATTACTCCTTCTTTCGGAAGAGAATCGATGCCCATGTAGCTGATCACTCTCCCAAGAAACATTTGTAGAAGACTATTTAAAACATCCTTGCAGATGGAAACTGTTGAAAACCTTCTCCACCCTGCTGCAGGAACATGAGGAAGTGTAATAGACTGGAGAGAAAAGATTATTTTTGCACAGAACAGTACGGGTTTGTCCGTCAGATAACATTAAGCAGCATTTTATAACTACCATATTTTTAGTTCATTTGTTTGATTAACGTGAGTATTGTTTCTCCTTGCTTGCCAGGTGTTTCCTAATATGAGAACTCCACAGATATTATGTAGCTGAGACTCCTGCAGCACACTGTGTGCTTGGAACTGCATAAGCAAGATGGTGTGTTTGCCCCTGACATGGTCAGAGAAGTAGCATCTTTTGGCTCCATTTCCATATCTAGATAATGCAGATCACAATATCGACTTTTTTGTTTGTTAAGTGCATTGAACTCACTCATAGCAACTAAAATACAAAAATTTTTTCATCTATCCATGTGATGCATGCAGGCGCTGCGATATCTTTCTATTTTGCAGTAAAATCCCCTCTTAAATCATCATAATACCAATTTTCCATTAACCCTACTGACTATAAATAAACATCAGTGCTAGAAGGACACTTACTGTTATTTGCCATTTGAAATGTTCATAAACACAGCCTTATGAGCATCCAGGGAGGCTGTGTAGGCACAAGAACCTGCCTGTAGACTTCCAAGGACCACAGCACTCACCACCTGCGTAAGCCAACACATAAATAAGTCAAATAGCACTAATTTCAATGACAAAATTTAACTCCTCATGTTAATAGGTAATAAAAATTCCTGCCTTCCTCTCCCTTCACCCACACTCTTCCCCAGCCTCAGTTATGAATCACTTCTTTGTTCCAGCATAGTGGCAGAGGAACGCTGTCTCCAGTGCTATTTCCTTACCGTGTGTACGTGTATGTGCATAAGAAACTTTTTCCTCCTCCCCTGTTCTCTCTTGGGTCTTATTAAACGCAGCACTCTCCACTCCCTTGTGGTGAGCAAAGCTGGGGAGGATGAAGGAGATGCTCCACTGGGTATAGCAAAGAGGTTTGTGGTAGAGCTGATGGCTGCAAAAAGGTAAGAGTTATTCCTGGAACAGCAGAGGGAAGGAAGCATTTCCCTCTGTGAGGGTAATTCTGGAGTTTGTTATAGGAGAATGAGGAAGGGATTCCTTAATAATGCAAAAATTAAAGAAACTCAAGTATGATCGTCATTGCTACTAACGGCCTTACAACACACCTTTAATGAAGCGTGGGCATAGATCACATTTCCAGCTTGAAAACAGGAGCACAAACACCATTAAATAGAAACTCAATTATACAAAACTCTGTAATGGCTGTTTCTATGTTTTGGCTGTGTATTAAGCAATGTTCCTCAATGCCCTATCAGTGCAAACACTGACAAAATTAAATCATTCAATCTGTGTCACAAATGTTTACTGAGTAAACTTGATAAAAAGTCTGCAAATACAGGAAATCTATTATGGAGGCCAAGTGCTTCCCTTGCGTGGTGGACCCTTTAAATACCCACTTCAGTCTCAAAACTGTATTTCAGGAGGTACCTTTCCAAACAGGGAGGTTTGCTGAGCAGCGCGCCAATGATGGCAAATAGGCAACGTAAAATAGATGAGAAGGCTTGTTGAGATAAATTTCTAACTCTACAGCCGGCAGTAAAATAAAAGATGGCAATTCATGCAAACAGGCTTCAAAACGCAGCATTTCTTTGTGGTTAAAGATCCTGACACTTCCTGGGAGTTTTCCTCTTTTCAAGCACAGACAGAGTGTGTGACCCTCCCTGCGGTCCTGGCATTAGCAAACTCCACGTGGTAGTTTTGGTTTCTGGGAAATGGTGAATTCTTAAGCACAAACCCGAGTTTGGAAAAGCCAGGTTTTCCTCTGAAATGGCAATCTCAGGTACACTAGCTGGCTGTATCGAGGACTTGGCTACTGACTACTGCAGTCTAAGTGCTCCCCCGTGTGTTTGCTCTCACCGTCTTGCTGTAATTTTGGCTTAGAAATTCCCTACAAGCTTAATAACAATAAGAATAAAAAGCTGGGTGAAAACTCAGCACATTTCAGCCCAATTTCTAGCTCATCTCTGTTAAATAACAAACCTCTCTCAGAAAAACCTTAGATATTTCGGGTTCTTAGTCATGGTCACACTTCTGTCTCTCCAGGGTTGTAGGAATCAGTCTCTGAAGTGCCTGATGGGTGGATTGAAGCAGGTTCATTGCCAGATCAGGTTTGTGTGGGATGGGAGAGGTGCTGTGGAGTTGTCATCTGCAGCTCAGATGCCCCCAGGACTGGAAATAACTCAGAGGGATGAGGAGGCAAAGGAGCATTTTCACCTTGTTATGGAGCTCAGAGAGGCTCTTCAGGAAGACCCTGTGAAGTATAAAAGCCTTTCTGCCAAGAACCTGGTCCAACACACTGAGCAACAGCAAAGAAAGCATCACAAACTGCACACGCTGACCATTTGTGCCATAATCAGATGTCTTCGAAACCCATCAGAAATGAAGCTGCAGCTGATAAAACTTTCCTTTTGTATTTGTTTGCTGCTTGTTATTAAGGCTTCAGGGCAGCCCATGTGCACTTGGATAACAGGAATGGAAAGTTTTCAAGTTCTGATGTGATGTCTGCTCTGGAGGAGCAGAGTTTGCTAAATCAGGCTGCAGTGCATACACCAAGTTACGTGACACAGCCGTAGATGAAGGGTAGATGTATTTCTGAATTTGCTATCTGATGTTCTCCATTGATTTTCTAGGCAAATCTTTTCAACTCTGTGCCTAAGATTACTCCTGCCTTCGATGAGCGATGTGTGATATAAAGTGGCTGCCTCTCAGAGACCCTACGGGCCTTTAGCTGAGGTTTGTAACATCAATTTCGCTCAAGATGTCGCTAATAATTCAAAAGCAACAAGTGGCATAAATGAGCCTTGTACCTGTGAATAAACATTTAGATTTTCAGCAATCATTTTTCACCTATAAAAGTAAAGATTGCAACACCATGTCCTTCTACCTTGGAAAAGTCTTCCAGGGTCTCTCCTTACCCAGGCATCAAGAGTTCTTCCTCTGTCCTGCAGACTCCAGCTTCCCATTTCACACACAGCTTTGAAGTCACTAATCCGTTCCCCCTGCACGGTATTACATGGATAATTGTGTAGATACTAGATGTCTTTTAGCAGACTTACTGGAATATCTTGCACTACCATACAGCACATCTCTTTTATTTAAAAACTTCAGATGGTCTATTTAGCATTCATCTTTTTTGACATTCTTCCATCGATTCACTTCGGCGACTTCCTAAGCAGATGCAAGAATACATTTTAGTTGAATTTCAGGGGATACTTATTGCATGTTAAATACCACCAGGCAATTATTTAATGAGGTTTAACAAGTATGTAATAGATAGATTACTTATGACCTAGATGTGAAACCTCAATGAATATGTTTAATCAATTGGCATTCAATTAACATACATTAGGCTTTTCCTGCAGCACGGTGCTTTATTTTAGCTGTCTGGCTGACAGACCAGGCTTGAATACTTGTTAACCACTTACTGGCCATAAATTTAGGTCCAATATTGTACCTGTATTAAAAAAAAAAAAAACAACCAAAATTAATTACAAACCTGCCCTTGGTGAGATTATGGGCCTGTAATTACCCATTTAGAAGTGTAAATCCCATTTGCTGCATCAGTATTCTCTATCATCTTCTCAGCATTCACAACTGTAGGGACCTTTCTATGCCCCAGGCAGTTATGTCCATGCCTTTTCTCTTATTCAACAAAAGAAACTAGCTAGACCCTTCCTTTGAATGTCAAGATTTTCACTGCCTGTGAGAAGGTAATATAGGATTAAAGTGGCATATAAAGGAGCATTAATGATGGATGTCCTAGGGTGGAAACACCACAAACAACCCAGCAATTCCTCTTCATCTCTGTAGTGCTACAGCTTTAAAAGCTTAATAAGGAACAACAAATTTGTATAGCTCTTTGTCCAGTTGTATTCATTAATTTGCATGCAACTTGTGCTTTTTGTTCTCCTCATCAGTAGGAAAATTGTCTCTCTTCAAAAATTGTCAGAAATACATAAAGCACTATTAAATAATGTTGAAAGCAAGCTTAGCCAGGAGAACTGATGAGAAAGGAATTAATTTTCACACCAAGTGCTACCGAGGCTGTGTAACATGTCATGTCTTCAGCTTCACACAGGGATTTGGAAACACCCTTGTCCTACCTCTGTGAGCACAAACAGCTAAACCATTTGCTTCATCTGGTTGAGAAGAGCAGAGGAAGGCAGAAAGCATGGGTAATGCCAAATAATAAACATGTTAGTTTTGCTATAGAGACGTGTATCTACAGCATATTCCACAAAGAGCTCTGCAATATGGTTTCTAAACTCTGCCCTTTAACGCCAGTCCAATTCCCCCTCCGACTTTCCAGGCTTCACATCACCGTTTGCTACACAAGGAGTAAGGCAGAGCTTTTGGAAAATGGAAGATGGTTTTGTGAAGACAGAAGCCACAGTGGGAGAAGTGAGAAAAACGACCCAAATCTTGGCGTACTTCTAAGTGGCTGAAGAATACATAAAATACCCATTTTGGTTCAATTCACCATCTTTCAAACAGAAGAAGCCTCAGTATGCTCTGAGGGAAGAGCTGGAGTGGAGGTTAAAACATTGCAGCATCCTCACGCGTACTCTCGGCACATCAAATAAGACAGAGCTTGTGCTAGAGGAATAGCTGTGTGCCTTTGCCCAGTTTGAATTCACATCTTTATCTTGGAGGAAGTTTCTTTTTAGACAGTCTGTGGCTCTGGCTAATTCACCATGTTCTGTACTTTACAAACATGACTTTCCAGCACCGGATCTCATAGTTGCAGGCAAACTTGGGTAGCAAGATCTGAAAGGCTACAAAGCAAGAAGATACATTTTGTTCTTTTCTTCTGCAGAAAGGACACCCTGCAAGATTAAAGTAACTGGATTTTGATCAGCATTTCCCATTTGCACTGGGCTCTTTACGAATTGAAATGTAAAAGGTCAAAGCTCCGAAAGCATTTTTCATTTCTAAAGAGGTTTGTTCACTACTGTAATTTAATAGCCATGCCAAAGCTGATAAGATTTTGGAATCCGTCCATGGCGTGTATTGATGTCACAGGTCAAAAATAAAGGCTTCAATGTAATTTATTTCTCCAAGCACAGTGAAGATAATAACTCAAGCACAGAGCAATATGTTAAAACTAAATTATATTCAATAAAGATGACTTATGCCAGTCTTCTAAAAACTAAATACACTTGGCTCAACCCGCATGTGCTCATTACTGTGCTATGATGGCCTCCAAGAGGTACTTTGGCATTGCGCAGTGGCCAACCTATGATTCTGGATCTAGGCTGCGGGGTTTGAGAGCGCTGCAAGGGGGTAAAGCTTGTTCCTCCGTTCTCTGTTGCAAATCTGACTTGAGAGAGCATTTTCCTGCACCGGCTTCTCCTTCTGTTTTGCTTTCTGCTGGATGGAATGATGCATAAGAATAAAAATTCGTTCCTGCTATAAATAGTCTGTGCATGTGATACAAGAGGGAGGAGAGCAGATGCTGCACACATAGCTTCAACTGGAATGTCATGCTTTAGCGCTGAGTTAGGGATGGGGGAAGGGGGCTCTTTCCAAACACTGGGAAAGAAAGAAAAACACTTTCCAAATAGAATAGGTACACAGCAGAGGCAGCTACATACAGTGTTTCCTCTATCATTCATACTGTAATTTGAAGCTTCTAACACTGAGGTCCAGCAGTTGGTCCATTCTTAGCCTTTCATCCCCTGATCTGAAGGAAATGACTGACAGTGATTCTGTTCTCCCATGTGGATATTTACTGGATCAGGAAATCCAACATTGTCATCAGTGGAGGGTGGAACTTCACCCTTTCAGCCAAACAGAAATCAGAGAGTTTCAGTACCAACCCTGAGTTATCTTTTAGCTTTTGCCCTTTTTAAAAACTGTTTTAGCACATTGCTTCTGGTTGTAAGAGTTTTTTACATGATCAAGAGTTTCTTTGCATGCCTCTCATTTGAGGTAACAAGATTTGATTTGGGCTACTGGCTTCTGACTGGAAGCCACCGGACTATTTTAGGCACTAAATCTTCCTGAGAATGTGTAAAGTCATAAAAAGGTTGTATTTGATTTGAGAGAATTTCATAGGTTTGTGCCATCATGGTTCAGTTCTCAAGACTCTTGTGAGAGCTGAAGAGACAAATTATGCCCCCCAGATGCAGGGCTATGGAGCTGTCTAAGCACTGGAGACACCATCAAGGAGAACACAGATTGCTCTACTCATAGCCCCTTGACTGAGATATATCCAGGGAGAGGCAGCAAACCTGTGATCTCAGTATGCAAGCGAACACCAAGGATGCTGCACTGGATAAACCTAGAATCTATAAACCAATATAACATCAGCTGGTGTGCTTCTCCAGAGCTGCACTTACCTCTAGCAGCAGAGTCATGCTGGGAGCAGCAATACCTCTGCACAACTTTGCATGGAGTCTGAAGTCTCTAGGTTACGTGGATGATTAAAGTCATAGTACAGTGTCTACACAACTAATAATTTTCAGTAATTTGTGTGCAAGAAGAATTGCTTATACATTGGTATCTAGTGAGCAGATTGTAATTTATCTGGCAGCAAACACCTACAAAGAAGTACAGGCATGAGTGGAAGGGTCAGGTCTGTAGCTGTTTCCAGACTCTAATGAAAATCCTGGCATGACTTCCTCTAAACAATGGGAGATTTCAGCTGGGAAAAATCAAGCATTGTGAGGAAAAGCAATCAAATAGCAGTCCTCATTATGCAAATCAAAACGGTGAAAGATTGGTGACATTTACCCTGCTCTCACAGCTGCAGTTGCAGAATGACCATTGGATACAGACTGAATGAGGCCAGAAGGAATCATAATTTGCATGGGAAAGTTTAGGATTAAACTAAAAAGCAAATAAAGTCCTAATTCATTAACCAAACTGACAGCGAAAGGCTGTAAGACAAGCACGGAATCAATTTCAATTTGAACTGAAAAATGAATCAGGCACTACAAGGCTTTGATTTACAGATCACATATCTTCCTGCAGGATGCCATCAACCAGTAACCACCACTGCCAGCTTACAGGCAAGTAAACCTCAAGTCAGGGTAGAGGAGGTCATCTAGATTATGTGTGAAAGAGCTGAGACAACAATATCAGCTTCTCCGAAATGATACTCATGAACGCGGCAGCAGAAGTTCTCTATAAAACAAAGAACAATGCTGGAAAACGCCACGTGAGGCAAGACAAGAGGAATGAGATGGATCATGAAACCAAAAGTGGCTTCTCAAAGAAGTGACAGGAAAACACTTCATCCGATTGATGAGGTCCTTACGACAGGCTACAGCAGCTGGAGCCCCTCTTAGGGATTAATACAGAAAGATTTCTAACAGCCAAAAGCAAAGGTGAAGTGGCCAAACCACTTTTAGAAAGCATCGGACAGGCAGAAACTGCATGGAGCTATTAAGAAAAATAGCAGTGAAACACTGCATAGAAAACTCAACAGCAGTTTTGTTGAGGTCCATCAGGGCTGCTGGGACAGTCACTGTTTGCTGGGAACACAGGGACAAACACTTGTCTGCTCTGCAAGGCCTCAAAACCTGGCACCTGCAAAGCTCTGCAAGGGAACAGCAGAATGGCTCTACAACCACGGTAGAGAAGAACCAAGGTAAATTGGGAAGGTCTTCTGCAGGGTCTTTCTCATCAAAATAGTACAGTTGGTTATAGTAAGGCCTGCAAGAGGAGTTTGACCCAGAGGACTGTATGCTTACTATATGAACAAATCAAAAAAGCATTGATCATAATGAAAGAATAAATAATCAGCAGACAAGTCCCTAGGCACAGGGAAGCATCACTGTTTAACGTATGTATTGCAAAAAAACACTCAACCGTGTCCACTGCGAGTGCATCTGGAGGTATAAGACAATACAGATATGTGCCCTCTGCCAGGTGTTGTGCCATGGTCAGGGTGAGCACAGTGGCAGCTTGTTTGCCTGATGCGACCACAGTGCTGAAGTCAAAGGTGAGTTCTCCCACACTTACTACTTGGCCTTGCCCCCAACTTCACTGCAAGAAATAAATAACAATTTCCCTTATGAAATGCAGAATGTGCTTTCAACGCCAGCTATTCTAAGAAAAAATAATCAAATATTGTAATGACAGCATCACTCTTGTAAATGACAGCTTAGCCAACACTGAAGTGAGGACCAGAAGGCTTTGCAGAACTGTGGGGAAAACACTGATAATATTCACGTTGAAAACACTCTTAGCACTCACTGCAGTAAAAACTCAAGAACAGCTTTAGAAGGTAGGGATGACAACCAACTTCTTTACATATGCTGGCAGCAACTATCTCCTGTGCCATGGAGATTTCAGGAGGGAAATACGGCTGTGAATTAGAAGACGGGCATTGCCTGTACCACCTTGAAAATATTTGGTTATTGAAATTCCACAGCTTAGCATCAGAAAGGGCTTTCTTGCCTTTTTCATTTACATCTTAACGTATGGATGTGAGAACTGAAAATCCATAGCAGATACAAGCAGATATGAAATGCTTTTGAAAGCAAATGCCATAGAAAGCTCTTGATAGCAAGTAAAATTCCCTTCTAAAAAATTAGGGAACGATCAGATCTCAGCAATCACACTCTCTGAAGTTACCCAAAAGAGACAGTCTGATGTATCTGCTAAGGAGAAGGTCAGCACACCTGCCCACATCTGGACCACAGAAAGAACATGTGAGGGATCTGTCTGAAAGGTCCCCTCCTAACTCTACTCTCCCTTTATTCAGAGGAGAGCATTTAGTGCATTTAACAATATAAGCTCCATGCAAAGGTAGGCTGGATGTAGGATGTCTTTTAAAAACTGCTGGGGAGGTCCGGAATGAATGCAGTGGTGTGAGACAAAAACTGTTGCGATGAGCTTAAAAATAAATGGATGGGTAGGAGGGGTGGATAGAGCAGGGAGCATCTGGAAGTAGCAGAGGAGGAAGGAAATAGTCCCTGAAAGAAACATGAAGAAGAAAAAACTGCCGACAACAAAAGGCCTGAGGGAGGGCAAATGAAAAGGGAAGCAATTTGGAAAGCAATAATAGGCAAACAGTTGAGTAGGAAACCGGCCAGCTGAGAAGTTTCAAAGGTGTCTGTATGCACATGCGAGAGAAAGAGGACAAAGGGAATAAAAAATAGTCTGCAGAAAATGAGGAGGCTGTGGTGGATGAGGAGTGCTGCTCTGCGGGCAGCCATGGGGCACTGCGCAGGATGTACAGCACGCAGCAGAGCACATGCTGGGGTCAGAGCAGTGAAGCAAATGGGTCAAAACCGATTCTGAATTTGCTAATTCCGTCAGAACCATCTAGACAAAACACTGAGGGCAGTAGTTCTGGCTTCCTGACGTAGCTCAGCTGCTCAGAGGGGGCATCTCACACGCTTTTCCTCTCAAGGTCAGGAGGAAGCAGAGCGCTAGATCACATTCCCATTATTAATACCCATCAAGCCTTTTGGCTGGCTTCCTAGATCCAGGATGGATTATCTACAAGTAGATCTGAGCAACAGGTTTTTGTGGTTTGCCCACTGATATTACGAGACTTTTTGCCTCTCCTCTGCAATCCTCCCTGGGGGTCGAGCAATGCAGAAGGGAAGCCAGACTCTCGCAGCCCATCCTCTTAGGGAATGTGTGCTCTCCTCTGGTCTTGATGTTCTGCAGCTGCACAGCCTTGGAGCAGCTCCAGCCACAAGTTAGAATTAATTTCCTATTAACTCAGCCTATTTCTAATAAAAAAATAATAGCAGCACTACTGGGTCAGACCAAATGCCCATCTGGCCTAGTTTCCTCTAAAGAAAGAGGTTTGAAAAGCTGGAAGAGTTGCTTGGTACAAGGTGAGTAGAGGTGGGTGAACATATTCAGTTAAATTCCATAGGTTTCACACCGTTTACTGGAAGAGGAAATATATTTCTGCTGCTTATTGTGTTCTGCAGCAGGTTCAGGACTATTCTGCAACTAAACTGACAGATCAGTACTAGTGAAGGTTACTAAAAACATTGGTTTAAATAGATTTCTTTGTTTGCTAGTCAACCAGCCATGGGCAAATGCTTGCATCACATAGAAAGTGAACAGAGTCAGGACTCTTACAAACAGACCTCAAGAAGCATCAGAAAGGTGACTAATTTTGGAGGCACTGTAGCTCCAGAAGACTGGGGTCGTCTTAGACAGGGCAATGGGAAAATCCGACAGAGAGCTGAGGTCTCTTATCCCCACTGGCCTTGATCTCTGTCATAGAGAAGGTTTGCAGACAGGGGAAGACTTCGAAGCCTTTTTCCGTCCCAGCAAACTGCAGTAGACGTAAGCTCAGGCAGCATGCCTGTGGTCCCATCCATCCAGCACAGCCCAGTTATGGTGAGAACAAGGATTCTGGCTTTCAGTGAGCACACCACTTCCGCTCAAATCGAAGCTTCTGCGATGAGCTTGGCATCCCCAGCACTGCTGCACCAGGGGACCAAACCCCATTAAAGTCTGTGCATCAGCTGCTGGTAGCCAGGACGGTCCACGCTGATAAACAGCAAAACCATCTCCTGCACTGGCTATCAAGGGGCTGGCGACAGCCTAATGGGAAAATATCACAGGGCATAAATATAAAGGCATCCTTCCCACTGCTAGCGGCTCATTATAGCTCTGACCTCCAGGGATACAGGCTCATTTCTGTAGCTGGTGGAATTAGTGGTTTACATATAAATTATCTGATGAATGTAGCCTTGTTTTCTGTTCATGAATCATTCATGACCTGAGTCAGTTTTGGCAAAAGCATGCTTTTTCTGTAAGTATCCTCTGAATCCTTGAGGAGCACTGAGATCACGCATGTGCACAGCCTGCCCATTACAGCTCTTTACTACTCACAGCCTGTGACCGGCCAGGTAACTCTCCTGATCTGATTTTTGGCTCCTTCACTTTACAGCATAAATGTTTAAAACCAGGTGTAAAATGCTCACGCTGAATAGCAGCCTTCTTCAGACATGAATTCCTCTGCTTACCTTCAAAGATATGTGCGTCAGGAACTGCATCTGTTCTTCAGACTTCCCTATAGATACATGCATGTGGGCTGCCATTACACAGCATACTCCAGCACACAATGCTCAGGGTGCCCAGTCCTTATCAGTAAACATCGCATAGGCATATATTCTCTGGTCCTGACACCGAGGTCCTATTGGTTTCTTGCAGATCCATTAAAACACATGGTAATACACTGCTCACACTTACATTACATGACTGCTAAAGGGGTTTGCCCCACTTCTGCCTATATAGACTTGCTCTAATTTCAAGCCTAAAGTAATTCTTGGGTTATTTAATCCATTTGTCTTCCTGCCTCGTTCGTCCTTATCGCTGTTATTTCTTCTCAGCAGTAATTTTCTCCTTTGGGTGTTTGCCTCCCTGCACGTTCCACTCTTAGTCTTTACCTAGCTAAACTCAGAGCTTTTTTCCTCTCTCAGATGAATGGCCCTTGCATTCCTCTGATTGTCCTAAATCCCCTCACTGGACCATTTACTGTTTGAATTCTTCACTCTCACACTTAGGGGAAGAGAACTGTGCACACTTTTCTGATGAGATCAGACTCTGTAAAATTGACTTAGTGCTTCCCTAGACTTCCAGCCTAAACTGGAAATCCAACTTGGGTATGTTTGATCAGTTTTTCTTCTGGCATTTAGTAGTTAACCAATAGACATTGAAGTGCACTTGGGTTTTTCCTCATCCTCAGTCATTTCTAAGAAATAGCTGAAATTGTCACTGCTGCTCCATAAATACTTGTCCATACCTTACATACTATTGCATTTTGTGCCTTTTCTATTACTTCAGTGTTCAAGGTCAGTCTTCAGTGAAGAGCCCCATTCTGGTTTGCATTGACGATGCTCCTACTATCTCATGAGCTGTGACACTGGCATACTCAGCGTCCCTTTCCAGGGTCAATACAAAAATGAAATATGTTCAGTCCCACTCCTGATCCTCGGGGATGTTTACCAATAGCCTCACTTCAGAATGATCGCTCCCTCTCACTGTCTCCCCTTCAGCCAGCGCTCAACCCACTTTATAGTTCCTGTATAAATTCTCGGCGCTTTCACTTGAGCTGATAATTTCCCATGTGGTTCTATATCAAATGATATCTTTGGTCTAGATAGATGGGGTATCTTGCAGTTCCTTTGTCTAGAAAGATCATTTATCTTATCGCATTTATCACAGATGGACACGGTTTGCCCAGAAGAATTTAATCGGCAACAGGACAGTGTCTGACTAACAGAAAATCCCCGGAGCTCTGCTGGATGCACATGCTGCTCGAGGGGACCCCAATGGCACAGACAGCATTTCCTGCACTGCTGCCCCTTGAAATGACCCACTCTGCCACCAGCAGATGTGAATAGATGGTGACTCTCATACCTGGTACAGAATTTAAAGTGAACACAAGTGATGTATTTCCATACAGCAAGCAGTTACAGCTCAGCACTCCAAGGAGAGGAGCTGAAGCATCTACCTGCTTTATTTTGGTTGCTGTTATATATCTATTTGTTTATTACAAGAGGAAAACGGCACGTTTTTTATACAAAACTTATCTGTTTAGTGCTTTCATTTTATGTTTTGAGCACTTAAGCTATTCAGTGTTTAAAGGTAGTCTTGGTTCTTTATAACTCTATGCTGACAATAGGAGTCTAAGATAATGGAGCCTAAAGAGAGAGATTTTGCTGTTCCCATATTGTTTCTGAAATATGGAGCAGTCAAATGCACTCAGTAGAAGGTTTCTAACAGTAAATCTTTAGAAAAAGTGCCTTTAAAAGTAAGGTAGAAAGACTGGGGAAAGGAAAATGGCTTCAGGTTTTGGTAAGAACTCACCAAAGTTTTGTGAGAATTCCTTAGAGGCCCTGGAGCAAGTTTTCTTTAATTGTGATATCAAAACGCCTCTCCCATCCTCATCATTCTGGTGCTTTGGACCCATTTCAGCAAGCTCTTCAGTACTCAGCATTCCTATCAATTGGAACAGAAACCAAACATGCTTAAAATCAAGTATGGGCTGATCTGGTCTCTGCTGTGAATGAAGAAGCAGACTTCTGGAAGAGCTGAGAAATGAGATGCACTTGTCCAAGCGTCAGCCTCCCTACAGAGTGATTAAAGAGTGTTCACTAATAAAGGCCTCTGCACAGGGTAGTCTGAAATTCAGATCCATCCCAGAACAGGCAGGGTGCTGCCATGTCCCATGAACCTAAGCACACTGAAATCTATGCTGCTCGAAGGAAATCACTTCAGCCCCTTTCCATCTCACTATTCACATAAAGAATGAGAACCCAAGGAGGAGTATTTGACTTTTCCTCATCTTCTATGCATCAATTGCCTTGCACTAGGCTGAAGAGGGAATGGTTAACATGGGCCATGCTTTCGAAGCCCAGCAATCATTGTCCCAGGTTTAGAAGGCTCATGCTGTCTTCCTTCAAGTGCCTGTCCCTGCCACAGGGTATCCTGAACATGCATCACAAATATTTTCCCTGTTTCTCAGGTTCATAATCTCCACAAAATCCTGCCTGCTGATCGCAGCCCAAATGTTCATTGTTTCCATCCTGCTAAGAAGTCCTCATCCCTCTTGGGTGTCTGGTTTTAAATTCTTGCCAGTGCACATTTCCTGAAGTGAATAGAAATATGGGACTCACCTGCACATGCAGTTGATAAGATCTTCTGCAAAACCTGCCCACGGGCAATTATGCATTGAAAGGGCAATTACAAACAGAGTGACCCAATTTGCATACAGAGTCTAGATTATTGCCAAGAATTGCATGTACATATTCAGAAAATAGGGCCCTGAAGACATAACCCCTTTCTTCTGCTATCAAATCACTTTCTACTTCTGTAACAAGAAACAGAATATATAGGAGTCCTATTAGGAAAATGTTATTATCAGAAAATGAGGATGGGGAGACCAGGTCAGAGTGCAGGCCTGTCCCCATCTTCACCACATCTCTCCCAGTTGGAAGGATGAAGATCATCACGCCCCAGGGCTTGCTCAGCATACTCTCTCAGCCCCTAGCAAAGTACGGCTCAATGACTTTCAGATTCAAAGAAAGGATTTTAGTATTTAATAGCCTGGATTGTTCACTAATAAATGGACTACTGTTGCAGATAAAAATTCTAATGTAGCATAAACCAATTCCATTTGCTTACATTTGTCCATATCAATATCATACCTGATGAGCAAATATGCCACAGTGAGCAGATTCCCTTTTCTGCCTCTGCATAACTCAAGTGATAGTGAGTGGGGAAAGAGGGGTGCAAGCACTGGTGTCTCTGCTGCGTCTGCAGACTGTGTCTATAAAGAATTCCGCCAGCACAGCAAGATGTCAGACTGAAGTGTCTGCAAACCTTCTCATGGCACACCTTTAGCCTTGGCTACAATAAGGACCAGCAGCAGAAACATCTGGTTTCAAAGCATTTCAGTGCAGCACTGGTGGGAGCTGCTGGTGGTCCTGCAGCTTACATCACAGCACCCGTATCCCCACCCCAGTACTGTGCACATTCTGCAATCATAGAATGGCTGGGGTGGTGTCCTGGGTTCAGCAGTAGCAGTTATTGAAATCATCCAGTTCCAGCAGTTCCTTGAAATCATCCAGTTCCACCCCGTGCCACGGGCAGGGACCCCTTCCACTGGAGCAGCTTGCTCCAAGCCCCTGTGTCCAACCTGGCCTTGAGCACTGCCAGGGATGGGGCAGCCACAGCTTCTCTGGGCACCCTGTGCCAGCGCCTCAGCACCCTCATAGTAAAGAACTTCTTCCTTGTATCTAATGTAAAACTGCCCTGTTTCAGTTCGAACCCATCACTGCTTGTCCTATCACTACAGTCCCTGATGTAGAGTCCCTCTCCAGCATTTTTGTAGCCCACTTCAGACACTGGAAGCTGCTCTGAGGTCTCCATGCAGCTTCTCTCCAGGCAGAATAGCCCCAGTTTTCTCAGTTTGTCTCCATAGAGGAGGTGCTCCAGCCCCTGATCATCCTCATGGATGCCTCTGGATCAAATCACTATTTCACCTACCTCAGAGTTTCAAAATGTGGGATTTGAGACAAGGTTATTTCAAGATGCACGAAGACATCATATTGATAAAATAGTGACATTTTTACTGTCCTGAACGTTTTAGTGTCCATTCGTAGGAGACAAAAAGAAGGTGGGGGCAAGCAGGGAAGCCAGACACCAAGAAAATGTTTATTTGCTTCATAAACTCCCTGTTAGGGAGGCCAAGAGCACCTTCCTGTGTGACAGCCCACAAAACACCCAGTGTGCTCTGCATTGTCACTGAGATGTGGCCTTTATGCTGGTAAATGTTCTCATTTAGCCAGTATATTTCAATAACCCCACTTCCCACTGTCACAGGTATTCAGATTCAGAAAATAAAGCCACCCTTTATAAAAGTACATTTAATGAGAGTTTAATGTGCATGCTGTAAATCTGCAAGCAGCTGGATGTGCTTCTAAGTTTGCTTGACGTCTTATATTTGTTTAATACATGGGTCTATAAAAGCCATTTCTCTGAGCCTGCTAATGAGCAATAGGGGACTTGCAGCTCTCTAAAACCTGGAACAAGGCATCAAAATGAAGAATGCAGTAAAGGCTGCTGGAGGAGGGAGCTCCAGATGTGACAAGTGGTGTTTTATGGTGCAGGATGATGGAGCGCCAGCCATGTGGCTGCAGTGTCACACCAGATACAGTCTGGCTTGTAGGAATCCAGGGCCCTTCTTTCAACTGAGCTGAACATGAGCTAACGACTTGTTCCTGTGGGTGCTAATGAGCTTGGCTTTTGTCCAAGGTGCAATGGGAGACTCAGCATGGAAGGCTTAAGAGGATGGGGTAGGAAGAGATAGGACCTTTGTGGAGGTCGCTATGAATTTGAAGTAGACTTCTATGGCTGTAGACAGGCTCTGACACATCTGAACTGTAGGGATGTCTCTGAACTCTGTTCCATGCAGCTCATCCAAAGTGAGGAATAATCCCCAAAAGCCACGCAGAAGGAGGGTCAGTGGCAGTACCAGCCAGCACTGGATTGCACATGCAAGTGCTAGGTGCTGGGTTAGCTCCCATCAGGCCATGGCAGTGCTGCAAGCCCTTGCTTCTAGAGGAGATGCTGCCTTGGAGAGCACACCTGCCTCAGTGACCCTGATCCCTCCTTAGTGCTGGGGATGCCGAAGCTTTCCATGAGAAACAGCTATGAGAAGCAGTGCCCCCACCATGTATATCATGCTGTACAAAGAAAAGTGAGCACCCAGAAGCCCTCAAAATCAGCTGAGGTTGGGCTTTTCTCTGAACATATCCCATCAGAAACATGAAGACACTCATTGAAGAAAAGATTTTCCTAATATATTTTGGTTTGAGAAATTGCTTTGGAAAAAGAAATCCTTAAGAAAAAAACCCTAAACTAAGGTGTTTTTTCTTGATGTCTTTGAACAAAGAATTGATAAGTTACAGAATAAGACATCTATTTTATTTTAAAAGAATAAAAATGTGGATAACTAAAAGCTTTTCATGAGAAAGATTTTTTACTTTAATTTCACTAAACAAATTTTCTAAATCACATCAGGTTGATGTGAAACGATTTCTTTTTACATTTTCTTATTCAGGTTGTGCAACAGACAGAAAGATCAGTTCCTTGCACATCTTTACTCTTGAATATATTGAATTCCTCAGTGAAGATAGAAAGGATGGGAATCCTGGTGAATTGAGTAATTCAGATGAATAGCGTCTTCAAAGTCAATTACCACTGTGCAGAGATGATATCTACTTCTGTCTCATCTGGACTCTCCAGCTCAATTTTTGCTCTCCCCAGAACATTCTCAAGGTTCTTTATTCTTTTTTCCCCAGGCAAACTATCAAGGGACCCCTCTGTTGTGCACATGGATTAATTAGAGCAAGGAAAATCTCAGAATCGCAGCCCTGCTTTATAAAATAACTCACCTCTACCTTTTCACACCTTGGTCCATACATCTTTGTGATTGCTCTCATCCCATCTGATTTGGATGCATCCAAATTGAATCCTTGAGCCTTTCCCCGGAAAGCAGATGGGTGAAAGGCAGCCCCAGGCCACCCCAGGGCATCAGTCCACTGGGATCTCGTAATGCATCACAGCAGATTCCTTCTTGCAGACTATATCAAATTAAGGGAAAACACCAGTAACTATGTTAATATCATTAATACCACGTACATTACTGCTTATGAAAGACAAGCATTTAACTTCCCTGCGTGCCTGTTGGTTTAAAACAGGAGAGCTGACTTCAACACTGGCCTCTGCCTGCCCAAGGTATCTCCTGAGTAAGCAAAGGCATGAATTTAAAGCACCTTATCTGCCTGCTGTAGCTGTCCACCATGGGCAGAAAAACAAAGTATTACTTCTTTCCCAATGTTCACGTCCATCATACACCTTCCTGTTTAGACCGGCGCTGTGCTGCTACGCTTCCTATTCTCTATTGCTTAGGAGATAATAAATAAGGCCAATTATTCTTACCAGAGTCGTAGTAAGCAAGCTTACTTCCTCCAGTGCAATGTAAATGCCACTTTTCATTCTTTTATGATTCTTTAGTCAGTTGTAGATTCATGTAACTGTGCTTATATCAAAGCTGGTTTTAATTTATTTCGAGATTAAAATTTTATGAGCGATTGCATCAGATGCTTTTCTAAAATTCAAATAGACTGCACTCACCACATTCCCTTCAGCCAGTAACTGTAACTCTATTTTAATAAGATATTGAATTTGTCTGCAAGATTATTATTTTTTTTCTGCACAAACCCAGCCTCAAAGAAGTATTCATCTCCCAGCATTTGTTTCAGATTTAGGAAATCTGTGCATGGGAACTGACTGCAGTTCTTCCTCTGGTTTTCTGATGAGTAGAACAATATTTGCATTTCTCCCTTCTTCTGGTGGTCCTCAGATACCTCCTATAGTGTCTCAGAAATAAGACAAGTGACTCCATCCTTTATCGCCCTGGGATGGATATCGCTTCTCTTAGCTGGGCTGTGCATTTGAAATTTCCCAAGGAGTTCCCTAATTCGCCTTCTCTCTCTTTTGGGTCTTTTTTATTCATTACTCTCTTTTCATTTGTGTTTAAAACCAGCTTTAAACTGAATCTAGATCCACTACACAGACAGACGTGATTTATTCTATCATATATCCCAGTGCAAACCCATGTACTTGCATCAGAATGCAAGCACAGTTCCGTCAGCAAAAGGGATTCCCTTGAGCTGTGCCACCTGCAACATGGAATTCTCTGAGCCAACCAGGACATCTTCGTCTGAAAAGGTCTCTCAGAAAGAGGTGTATCAGGAATTTCATTCCATGCTAAGCCTCTTACTGCCTGACAAGAGACTGTTTTAGCTGTAGCATATAGTAGGATGCTAGGATGTACATACCATGACTCACAGTAGTTCCTCTTTCCAGAGAGATTGAATATGCATCAGTGTGGAAGGGTGTCCATAGACCAGCCTGTGGCCACCTCATATTCAATTCCCAGTTGTTTTGATTACGGCAACATCTGCCTCATCTTAGTGTATTCTCATCTCAGGCAGCCAAGTTGCTTCTGTCAATAATAAAAATAAGTAGCAGAGCAACCAATGTATTATTGATCAGATACTAAATATTTTATTGGTTTTCAATAATTCAACATTGTCTTAAAAAAAAATCCCAACCCAAAGCCCCATAAACAATGGAGAAAACTCCCCAAGTCCTGAGAGGGCTTTGGGAAGAATGTTTAAAAGATAAAATCCATGTTAAAAGCAGCCATGCTTCTCTCATTTTAAAGAATATTTTCAGGTTCGATAACATAGGAGAGGCTTTGGTGCACTTAATGATTTGCCTGAGCAGGGTGGGAGGGTAAAATATCTTTCCTACCTCAATAATTTATCAGAAATAATGTTGCGGTGGGAAGTAGACAAAAGGTTGCACCCTGACGGAGCAAGGCAGCGAGTATCTGCTCCAATACAATGTTTGCAAGTGACTTTATTTTTATGTGCTACCTCTTTCTTTCCTTAAAGAAACTGTGAGCTCCTTCTCTTCCACTAGAGTTTGTGTCAGATTTACTTATTTTTACCCCAGGTGAAAAAAACCCAACTCTTCTACTTTCAGTTGCAATAGACTGTGAAATCATACAGCCGGTGATAGTTTGCTGAACATCAAATACACTTATTGCTTTTCTCTGCATTTACTGGCAGAGCTATCATGCAAGCAGTGTAGTTTTTAAAACTATAAAGACCACATTTCTCCTCTCAAATGTGACTTTGTAAAAAATGGCACTGAGGAATTCCACCATATTTTCCCCACTTACAGCTCCAGAGGGATGGTTTCCTCAGCGCCCAGTGCTGCGTACTCACCCATACCTGATAATGAAGCTCCTTGGCCCTGAACCAGTAATCAGTCAAAACTTCAGCAATGACTTCATTTAAATGATGCCTGCACTAGGCAGGATTTTGTTTACTCCCTGAACTTCCACCAACATCTATGAAATGATGGAAATGCTCTTCTTACCCTCGTCCCTCTGCAAGAATCGCTTGCATCAGCAGTGTACACACTGCAATGAAATAATAGGAAGCGGCAGATCAAGATATTCAGCCAGAGGTTCCTTTCCCAAGGTTCTTTCTCTGCTCTGCTGTTCATGCTGCAATAAATTTTGCTGTCATGAGTCCAATCTGTGCCCACTCCCAGGCTGCGTGCATGGATTTAGAGCCTGTCAAACCCTGGACTGGGTGAACCCTCCAGCCTCGCCATGGGCAGTGGTCCAGGCTCCAATGTCTGCAGCACCCTTAGGAAGGCTGAAATCACTGTTGAGGGATCAGACTGAAACTGCTCAGCAAACACCTGAGCCTGAGTCACATAAATAGATCTTGGGGCTGGGCTAAGGGGCAACTGTTTAATTAATTGGCTGCTGGCAATTGGTTTCTGTATGGAGATGATGCAGTGCTCATCTCCCATAAAAGAGAGGCTCCATCAGGGGGGTGATGAATTTGTATCACTGTGAGAAGAGGGGAGATTAACAGGCATCATTCTCTGTTCTCTTCCAGTTCTCTGCCCATCACCCCTCTTTCCATGTTCATAGTAAACACTCACATAGCTCCAAGAAGAGCCTTAACCCTGGAGGATGCTGTGAGACATGGGTCCAGCTCAGATCAGTGCAGTTCAACTCCAACAAAGATGTAAGCAGAGAAGCTGTGACAGTGCTGACACCTCCCATGTCCCTGGTACCTCATACTCTCCTGTGTGAGTCCACATTAAACGTTCACACTGCTGGGGCTTGGCTGATCTCAGCCCTTAGCTAGGTGAAAATCAGCTTTCTCTGCCCAGCCATTCTTAGAAAAGAAGGTGCCATTTGATTTTATTTTAGATGCAGGCATTCAGTTTATTAATAATTATGTGAGCTACAGCAGCATGGACTAGACATAATTTCCATGAATGGCAAGCTCATTGGGAAAAATGGCCTAGCTGGGGGATGAATCATCATTTTTGTATCAAAGCGGGGAGATTCAGATGAAATGTGTTCCTGATGCTGATTCTGTCCTCACTAAGCTGCAGTTCCTAATGGAGATCAAAGATCCCATTAGACAGATTTGATGAAGAGACAGACCCTCATTATAGACTTTGAACGAGCTGAACAAAACCCATTAAAAAAAACAGGGGCTGCTCTTCCTCTCAGCACAAACGTGGTTCCTCTGCTTGTCTGAAGCATCCCAGGTAAAGATTTTATAAGCTTTTTTCCAGAACTTGCCAGAGTTCTAAGTAATCCATCCTGCTCTCTGAGATGGAGGAAGGAATGCGGGAATAGCTCAATAGTTTAAATAAAACAAGTAGGAAGAAAATGCTTTGAAACGAGGTCATCAAGGCATTAAGGCTGTGAATGTAATTTAAATAACAGACTTCTACGGGATGCAAGTGAGAATTCAAGTACTGGAAGAATTCAGGCTTTGGGGGTTTGGGGTTTGTTTTCCTCCGGCTTGCACACAGGGCCACCAGCTGGGCTGTTCCTGCTAATGCCCAGGAGAAAGGCACATTCAGGAAGGACTGGGAGCAAAGCATCGGATAAGGGGAGATGCTCATTAAAGGCCCAGGCAATCCTGTTGTCACTGATTTACAGAAGAGCTGCTACATTACCACTGAAACCTGCACTTGCTGGCCAAGGAACTAAGTCATCTTTCCAGCAGCATTAGTGTAGCCTGCAGCAACTGGGAAGGCTCTGTAGTAGTCAAAGACCTCACCTCTGATGCTTTTCCTGTCCTTTCTTGGCCACTGTATAAATACCTATTTATCCCGCCATGCCTTGAGGTCCCACAATACTGGAATCCCCTAATAGTAACATACGCCAGGTACCAGACAGCTAAGAATGAAGATTTGCATTTCTATGGCAAACATATTTCAAAACTTGTCATTTTGTGTTGCAACTTTCTTCACCTTAGAATCACAGAATCACAGAACAGTTAGGGTTGGAAAGGACCTTAAGATCATCCAGTTCCAACCCCCTGCCATGGGCAGGGGCACCTCACACTAAACCATGGCACCCAAGGCTCTGTCCAACCTGGTCTTGAACACTGCCAGGGAATGGAGCATTCACAGCTTCCCTGGGCACCCTGTGCCAGTGCCTCAGCACCCTCACAGTAAAGAATTTCTTCCTTATATCTAACCTGAACTTGCTCTGTTTAGGTTTGAACCCATCACCCCTTCTCCCCATTAATCAATATTCCTGGGAAAAAAAAAACTGAAAACATTTTAAAAAACTTCCTCATCTTACTGGCCAAAATCTCTGTTCTTCATCAGCTGAAGTTCAGCCTCATGCACTTTTGAGTTTTAATCATGCACTTTAGTGTTTCAGCTCTCTGCTGCCTCTATCTCCTCTTGATGACAGGAGATGTCTTCTCCTGGGGACGAAAGTCCTTACCATTTCCCAGCTCCTGCTGTTCTGCTCCTACCTGGAGAGGATGGAACAGAGAGAAATTCAGCGCAAGAAACCTCCAATTTGCTCGCCTTAGTGCAGCCCTGCGGCTGCAGCCTCAGTCAGCTTCCCACTAAACACTTTAGTTAATTGGCAACAAATTGGAAGAGATGAGCTGATTGCAATAAATATTTTATTAATGTTAAAACACAAAAGGTTGCATCCCTCCCAGCCCCATCTGATTGGGCACAGTCACACCTATTAATATGGAACTGCCACATCAATTGGCAACAGCGGGCTCAGAAGGAGCTCATTATGAAAAATACTTATGCATGGATCCTCAGTAGGTGTCAATCAGCATCGTGCCATTGAGATCAATGGAGCCAGGCTTATTAAGAGAGTTAAAGTTCCAATAATTCACCTGGAAAATGAACCCTACAGTCTGTTCTCGTATAGAAGCTGGGCAAAGGAAGAACAGGTCTTTCTGTAGTTTTTATTTGCAAAAAAAAAAAGCAGTTTTAGCTGTATCTAGATCTCAGGTATGCTTGGAAACAAGTATTCAGTAGGGGGTTACTAAACTGCAAACTAAAATGCAAATATTTTAACCCAATACTGTTATAGTTGTCCACAACCCCTGTTTGCCATCTTTTGGGGGATACATTGCACAAGTAAGTCCCGAGTTACTGTACTGCTGCTGGTAGGGCCAGGCTTATTTCCATCCCCCGCAGTGTTGCAACCCCACACCAACATGGTACAGGGACTCTCTCTGGCCAGGGGGATGGGAACCCGTGCTATGCCCTTCCCAGCTCCAGTTTCGAGGTTTCAATGATCAAATCAAATGTGGTGATGACAGAAACATGGGCATAACAACGACAAGAAGTGGAGGGGGAATATATTAGCGATGAGCACAGCACCTTCCCAGCTCAGGAAGACTCTGTGAGGTATCTCTGAGCTGATGGAGCCTTATGTAGACCAAGAGTAGCTCCAGTTCACTCAGGCTTCTGCTGTACCAGGACCAGGCCTATAACTTGCAGGCAGTCATTAGAGCCTGTGGTGCTTCATTAGCAAACGTGGGTTTCGTCATCGAAATGTTACACAGGAAACCGCTGACTTCCACAACATTTTTTATGGGAAAAAGTCAAAATAAAGTATTTTTCTCTCATTTTGATATGGAAAAAACACCACATCATCTCTTTAGCTAATTCAATTCAATTCTTTGCTTTTCTGCATGTTTCCAACGTTCTCACATTTTATAAAGGATGAATCAAATATTTTTGTTTTTTTGTAACTTTCTTTATTCCAGGGAAAAAAAAACAATTTTTCTTCTCTTTGCTTTTTAATTTGAGGGTTTTCTGTAGAACAAAACCTCCTGTTTCTGACCAATTTGTTGTGTGGATGGGATGAATAATTTTGCAGGCTGCATTTTCATCATAAGTTGTTTACTTTGTCTACTCCCTAGTCATTCGGGGGGATATTTGAGCTGTCACTGGAGTCATTTTGGCTTTCCTTCTGCTCCTGGAACAGAGGACAAACTGTTTAAACAGAAAAAAACACCAACCAATGAAAAACAGCAAGTAAAGAAATGTAAATAATTCATAAATACTGGTTTGTGCTCTGCCTGGCATCGGTGCACGGCACAGCCGCTCTCAAACAGCCACGCAAACAGAAAGCTGTTTGTGCAACGATGCTCCATCCCCTTTTCCATCACTATTTGTAAACAGCAGCTCGAAAGCAGAGCAAATAGTTGCAAGAAGTTATGCTGAAAGGGGCAATATAAGGCACCACAACAAATACTTTCCCATCAGAAAGACGTGTGATTAGTCCAATCTCATCAGTATTTTATATGATACTGAATTTAGCTTTATGGCAAGGCTCAGGACTTGCAGTGTGGTGGCCTGCCTGTTAAAGTCACACATCAGAAGGTAATATCATGAGGTTAAATTCCTCAGCTTTCTTTAAAGTTCGGGGGTTTTTAAGTTTTTCACATCTGCAGATGGGATTTGTGTTTTATCAATGCAATCTGGGATCCCAGGGTACCTGAGCCAAAGATGCAGTGAGGATGATGTTATTTATAAGGGGTTTGACTGAAGGTAAAAGGTTGGCTTGAGGTGATGACAGAAAATTGCAAAGCATCTCTATTTAAGACAGAGGTAGTAAAATATCTATTGAAGCATTAAGGTGTTTAAAAATGCATAAAACAGCTCCTGAGGGCAGAAGGCTTTCCATGAGGAGCTGAGCAGGTTGGGGCTATGGGCATCGTGGCTCCCTGGTACATGGGGCAGGGGAGGCACAAGCTGGACCCATGGCAGAGGGCCTTGCAAGACCTAGAGAAGTAACCAGCTTGTGCCAAGGAAGGGTGAGTCAACCGCGAGACAATAATGTCTCGGGGAGATTAATGCTAGCAATGACGGTGGCATTTCCCAGGGATGCATGTCTCCATCTGACTTTCCAGAAGCATTGAATTTATCCAAGAAATAGAGCCAGACATTTCTCTTGGCAACTCCTCCACCTTTCCCACGGGGCTCTGATGCCTCTGAAGCAGATATAAGTCATTGAACAGCCAACCAGAACATCACGGGCTGCTCCAGGCTCCCAGGACCCCACACCGGCTGCTCAGATACTGGCACAAAACCAGATCTTCTAATGTGGTGCCTGTGGTCCACCACAAAGCTGTTTCGCAACAGCTCGTGCTAGTGGGTGGCTCCAGGAGATGTGTGCAGAGCACTCAACCTTTCATTTAAAGATGCATTTAAGTAAATAAACACCAAAGAATAAAGCATTTTAGACTTTCCAGTTTCAGGTAATCCCCTAGTGACAGGTCCCCAAGTGACCACAGATTAACCGCTTACCTCCAAGAAAATACAAGCTCACTACTGGCTCCCTTCAGACTCTTCCTTAATTTTCCTCTTCACCACCAGCAGTCAGTTGCTGTACTTTTCTTCTCCTAAGCAAAGGGCTGTAATTTATACAATGTACAATATAATTTATACAATATTTCTTATGAAATAACACAGGGAAGAGAAATGGGTGGCAGGAGTGCCAGGACTTTCTCATGCTGTAAGTGCATCAAACACTCTCAGCAGTGTTTTATGGTAGGACAGAAAAAAACCCCAAACAAAACAAACAAACCATGAGCAGACATCCTGCTCCACCATGCTTCCAGCAAAGGAAATTTCCAGGGTCACAGCTGGACAAATGAGCTTTTCCAGCAATCTCTGACGTCACCTTGCAGAGAGCCGCCAAGTCCCCTCTCTCTTAAATCCCTCTTTGTGTTTCACCCAGCCTAATTAAGTTGCTTAATTCCATTTTGTGGATACATTGTGGGAGCAAAGCTCTGTTCCAACAATGTTAATGAGCTTGGGTTAGAAGTTAAAGCCCCCACTAATGTGTTTAAATGAGTTCTTACCCGGAGCTTTACAATCAGCTGGAAGACGCTTGTCTTGTGCTTTCCATGGCGGTGGGACGGGGCAGGGTCAGTCACAGGTTAAGGTCCCTCTTCCCACATCTCAGCTCTCACTCTGAGCTCCTCAGATCAATCACAGCCTGCCGAGACCACCTCAAAGAGCTGAAAGGTCGATGATTTTGGTCTTTCCTAAATGATTCTTCTCGGGACGTGTCTCCATCCCTGCGGGAGAGGGGAGTTCATTGCAGCTGACCCCTCCCCTCCTGCCAAGAATCCTCCTGGTGCCCAGCAGCTCCTTCACCCTCCCAGGATCAATTCTGCAGAGGTAATTGATGGCTCCTTCATCAAGTCTTTCTTCTCTCAGTAAATACACTTCCTCACAGCCGGCATTAGCATGGGCAAGTGAACTCTTTGCGATCAATGGCGGAGGGTGAGGAAGTTCCTCTGAGAAAAAGATTGTGTTAGCAAACTTGGAGGCTTGCTGCTGGGGCAGACTGGGAGCACTGAAAGGAGCAGCACTCGGCTTCTCTTGGGCTGTTTTCCTCCTATACTTTTTGTGCACTTTACATAATAATGCAATAGACTTGACAAAAGATTTATTCCTGGCGCCTATAAAATGACACAATACAATGAGTTTCAAATGGAAAGGAGAAAAAAAAAGTCAAGAGAAGAGGTAAATAAGCAAGTTCTTCTTAAAGCCTGTAAATCATATGAACAAAAATTCAATTAGTGCAGAGGAAGCTGCAGAAGCTTCATTTTTCCTTTCTTTTTTTAAAGCTTTTTAACATCCAGGCAACGGGGCCTATTTAAAAGATGCCAGTTGTGCCTGTGCACGAGCATGCTGGCACACACAGGCAATATAAGTCTGCCTGAGTGTAATCGTTGCTGTTCTGCTTTATATCCATACACAGCTGTTCTCTTTCATGATGGAGCACCACTTGCTTAACTAGAAATATTTTTACAGATTATGTACAATCTTAAACTGGTGGTGCCCAACCACAGGCTATAGTGTGTGCGTATGGCTCATGTAAATCAATAACTCGCACAGAGCACGTTTTGCTTTGAAGTACATGTTTGGACTGAAAACGAGTTGTTGATAGGAGTGCTGGGCACCCAAACCATCTGCGGCTTGCCTTTCTCTTTAAGACCTTATCGTATTCACACCCTGAATTGTAACAGTCCCCAGAGAGGACTTCACAGGGGTGTTTATCCTTTCAGAAGTTATTTTTGAGGCTTTATTTGTCTACCTGCTGATGCATCCTCTCAGGTACAAAGTGTCATCAGCTCCCACGCAGCCCCTCATGGAAGTGAAACCTAAACACAGAAGCTGTAATTGCCATAATTTAAAATGTGTGGCTGGACAAAGCAAAGTGGTAGAGCAGCCACCTCACCCAGAACCAGCTGAAGCCAGGCTGGATGTGGTCCTGAGCAAGCTGATCTTGTTGAAGATGTCCTGCTCATAGCAGGGGAGTTCCATCAGATGAGCTTTGCAGGTCCCTTCCAACCCAAACTGTTCTATGATTCTATGATCCCTGTACCAGCTGCCTCTGCAGGGATGCACTGCCCCAGAGACGGATACACCTTCATCACTACATTGAACTTCTCCAGCCCCGCCTTGCCTGGCTTAGTGCTTCCTACGAAGATAACACCATTAAACAGGAATCTCACTTTATTCTTCCTGTCAAGAACTCTCTCCACCTGAGAAGGGTTTTGCAGAGCTGTAAATGTGGTGCTGGCTGACAGATGTTTCTTTTGCTGACGGACCTCTCCAGGAGATGGTGCTTGTAAGAGCCATGGAAAAGCTGGCTTCTTGCCTGTATGCATATGTAGCCTCAGCACCTTCTTGAAGGACATGTCGGTAGACTGTGTGCATGGCGACTGGGGGCCAGCAGGAGACTTAGCGAGGCAAATAACATGCTTGGGCATCTCCAGCTTTGCTTTCAGAAGGACTGTTTCACTAGGGACAGGCTTAATCCTCATGCTATGTCTGCAGGCAGCTAATGCAAGCCAAGAGCACCATCTACTGTTGTGCAGTGCTGGATTATCTGTTATTGACAGGTCTGGGATTCAATAAAGCGGCTGTTCCTACAGTCAGGGTTCTTGACTGTTGCACTGAACATTGCTCAATAGCTTATTAGAGCTTACTGATAAGGAAACCTCTCAGAGGAACGGATTTCTCTATTCAGCAATTACTCCACATGTGAAACTCAGCATTTACAGGGAGACACGTGGTGCAACACCACAATAAAGTTAATTCCCAGGGTACGATAATGCACATTATGGACTATGCAGCTAATTAAAAGAATCGTAAACCAAAGCACTGGGTTTGGTAGAGGTGACACGCTGGAGCAGCAGCAGGAGGAACATGTTATCCTGCACTATGGCAGCACCACACTGAACTTGATAAAAATAGGGTATGAATCACATTGGCCCCAGGGCTGGGTCTGTCCTCTCCAGGCTGTGCAGAGCAACCTGCTCTCAGCCTGGCAGCAGAAGCACTTGCTTGACAAATGCTCCTACTCAAGGGTCTGCCCGCAGATACCCAAGTTTCCTGGAAAACCCAACCTTTGTCCAGAGCATGGGAGCAAGATGAAGGCAACAACAAGGTATGAGGATGTGGCTCCCAGCTGGGTGTGCAAGGGTTGCAGATAGTGGCCATCAGGATGGCTTCTCATCCCCCTGCCCAACCATTCACACCAAGCGGGGTCCCTTATCCCCACCAATCCCAACACTCAGAGCGCTGCACAGGAACGAAGTAACAGCAAGTGGAGTTGGGCTGAAACCTTGCACTGTGCAATCACTGATAAGGAGCAAAACTTGAAGTCTTTCGCTGCAGATCTATGAGCAATGGCTTTTGATTACTCTTGACAATCTTTTCACTTCTTTCGTATTTCCTTTGTTGGTCTTTAAACTGGAACAGCCCTGGTTGGGAGGCCCTGCTGTGGCTACAGGAACAAAAGCTTATCAAAGGAATAACTTATCCTTTTCTCAGTCATCATTAAACCAAATCTTTACCCGATTTTGGGCCACCCAGCAGAACCATAGAACGGTTTGTGTTGGAAGGGACCTTAAAGCTCATCCAGCTCCAACCCCTGCCACGGGCAGGGACCCCTTCCACTGGAGCAGCTTGCTCCAAGCCCCTGTGTCCAACCTGGCCTTGAGCACTGCCAGGGATGGGGCAGCCACAGCTGCTCTGGGCACCCTGTGCCAGCGCCTCAGCACCCTCACAGGGAAGAGCTTCTGCCTAAGAGCTCATCTCAGTCTCCCCTCGGGCAGGTTCAAGCCATTCCCCTTGGCCTGTCCCTACAGGCCCTTGTCTCAAGCCCCTCTCCAGGTTTCCTGCAGCCCCTTCAGGCACTGGAGCTGCTCTCAGGTCTCCCCTTCAGGAGCCTTCTCTTCTCCAGGCTGCCCCAGCCCAGCTCTCTCAGCCTGGCTCCAGAGCAGAGCTGCTCCAGCCCTCACAGCATCTCCATGTCCCTTCTTTGGACTTGTTCAAACAGGTTCATACCCCTCTTGTCTTGAGGGCCCCAGAAAATAGCTTTCAGCACAGTCTTAAGCATAAAGGTACTGATGAGAGGCATTCTGCATCTGGTAGAGCATTGTCAGTTAGATTCAGTAGCATTTCATACCCACTTTCATTTTGTGTAATAAACAGCCAAGGCACACATCAACTGGCCTCATTTTTACAGGAAGTCTTTTAAACCCTTCCCTGCCAGATCAAGAAATACATCCTTTGCAGTCAGTTATCAAAAATAAAGGTATTTTGATGCACTGTGTCGCAACCAAGGTGGAGCCTGAATCCCAAACCTGAGGAAATGCATTTACTTCATTTTCTATTCTTTTCCTTTTCCACTTCGCAAATGGCCCAAGTTCCAGCAGTTCACAAAGCAGCTCTAAGAGCTGGGGCCAGGCTGCCACCGCAGGCATTTGCTTCCCAGGCCCATAAATCTCTCTCGATGGGGTCTCATTTTTCTTGCCATTGCTCCCACATCCCCCATGGACACAGAACAGTGGGGTGCATCATGGAGATGAACACTGCCAGAGACAGGGCTGGGCTCCCCAGCTCCATGTGATTTGTGAGTGGTACCTGCAGCGTGATGAGGCACTCCAGAAAGCAATCGATTCTCTTTTTATGTGTTCTTAGAAAACAATTACCAGCAGGAGTGATGAATGCACTTCTAATTATATCCTGGCTGTCTCACCCCCTCCTAGTCATGAACTACTTTAATAAGTAAAGGGCATTCAGGAAAAAAAAATGGTTTCATTCAGTGACAATTAACTCAGTGTTTCCATACCTGGTTCTGGGGAGATGTTCACAGTACCCAGGGCAGATGTTGTGGAGGGCTGAGAGTGGAGAACCAGCAGCTGGACTGAGCCCCCAAGATGTCTTCGTGGTTTTGCACATCAGCTCTGTCACCCCTCCATATAGTGCTGCCATTCACAGCAGTGATTTGGGTGGTGTAGCATCTGGATGCATGTTTTACTGCTTTCACTTGCTGAAGTAGCTCCTAGCTCAAGCAGAGACACTCATGTACTATGATACAGGTGACCCTTTAAAGCAAACCACTTGTCTACGGTGTATTTTGACAACAGTTTTTAAATGAAGAGTGAAAACCACCTTTCAGCTATTACCTTATTGGACAAAAACTATTAACTGAGGACTGCCAGTGTTAGTGGATGAAGACTGATCACATACCTGATTTGGAGACATGTCTCTGCTTCATCAAGCCCTGTAGGTCTGTTAAACAGCCCCAGAGAGACCATGAAAGCATTCATGTCTTCAGGAGATTACCACTCCAGCTACCTGTTCCTGCTGCCAATCTGAAAGCAAACATCTCTGCAAACAGCAGCAGGGATGGAACAGTTCAGTCCTTCCAAACTCCTGCAAAGATTTGCATCCACCTCATTTTAATTAGCCTTTGCTGGGCCTGTCCTTAGTTTCTCTCAGTTCTTCCTCTCATTTCATCTAAATCATTTGCATTACATAAAAGCACTGTGGTGCTCAGCTTGTTTTGCAAAGACTGCACCATGAGACTGTCTTTCTCATGTGCAGCTATTGAATCAGCTTCTTATTGTCTCAAAGTACCTTTTCCCTCCTCCCTCCCAAAAGGCTTTGAGAGACATATAATACCCTCTTTAAAATGGCTCATCATGGATGTATCACCTGAGGATCTATTTCTAACCAAGATTCACAGTGAATAAGCATTATCCTTGATAGACTTTTTCATGTATTAGATTAGAAGCAAGCATTGATCAATGCAAGTTAAAATAACATTCAGCTACATAAATATAGAGCTCTATTTTGTAATTATTTGCAATACTTGACTAGAAGCTTGAAAATAACATGTCTTACCTCATCAAGTGTGACCTTCTGGACGCGGCAAACACTGAGAAGCTTTTCCATGGGGATTTCAGACTTCTCTGTGTCTTGGGAGAGGGCATGGTTTGGGTGCTGGAGAGAAGTCACCGTTTCTAACCTGGGAGTGCAGAAGAAAGGGCAGCTGCAGTGAGCTGACATGATGCCCCAACCTTTAAGAAACCTGGGTGCACAAAATAAGTTAAAAATGGGTTAATACCTAGATTGCCAAATGCCAGCAAATAAATCGAGCATCTTCACATCTTCTTCTTACACCCCTCTGATTACAGCTCTGTGGTGGCTGAGGTTACAACCCCAGCTCTTTTTGACATCACTGGGGCCGACTCAGTATCATTTTTAGTCTACTCTCCCAAATCCGTAGCACACTCTCCTTTATACTATAATTGAGACTTCTCTTTTCCTCTGTGGATTTATTCTTTCTTTAGCTGCCTCATAGCAATCAAACAGATCGCTTCATCTTCCCAGGAAAACTTCCACTTCATTAAAATCCTCCTCTTTTTTCCTTGTTCTTTTTGTAATTAATGTGAGTCACAGAATATTTTATATTTGGAATCATGTTATTTGTAGACAGTAGTCAAACGTGTTTGGTTAGCAGCCAGATGCTAAGCATATGCGGCAGAGGAGTGAGATGAAAGGATGTAGGTAAACAGGGAAGACACATGCTGATTGCTGACTGACCCCCCCACCCCTCTCCATGCTGCTGTACTTGCTATAATAGATGCCAGCCTGAAAGGTAAAGGAAAGCCAAATTCAGATGGAAAGCAGAAGTAATTTGGAGGATAAATTTTTAATTAAAAAAAGCAGTATGGGATAGCAAGTTTAGAAAGATCGCTCCTAAAAGCTTAAGGCTCTGTTTTTCTGCCCTCTATCTTTAGCTTTTTTATTGGTATGGAATGAGGAAAGAGCTTTTTCTGGATGTATTGTAGAAAAGCACAATTCATGCTCTAAACATCTTTCTCATTTCCATCCAATACTACTGCTCTGCCCCTTGAAAGGTTGCAAAAAAATACAAATACAGAAGAAAGAGGCTATCTGCTTGCCAAATTATATGTTTCAAGCAGGGAGCACACAGATCCAGAGCTGTAATAGCTTCTCATTATCTTGCAGGGGTAATTTAAATTAGTTCAACTCTCATTTATGAGTGTGACATTTATTTCTTTGTATTGCAGCCATTCTTAAATGCCTTAATGCAGGATCAATATCACTTTGTACCAAGCACAGACCTACACAATGTGCTACTCCGCAGAAGGCATTCGTTTTTGGTAGCCAAGGGTTTTTGCTTGACCCACTTCCAGTGAAGAAGTGAAGGATGGGGGCCGCCAAGATGGTATTTCTTCCTGGCTCATGGCTGTTTGCTTGTGTGCAGCTCCTCATGTCCAACCAGGCATTTTGCAGTGGTGCCACCAACTCACCGCAGCACGTATGGCCTTTTGCCTGGATGGAGATAAACAAGAGAAAGGGAGGACATGAGTGTTGCTGGGTACATCAGAACAGAGCACATGGAGAAAACGTGGAGCTGGAAAACTCGCTGTATATAATCTCAAATAACCCCTCTACTACACACACTGCAAATTCACAATGCATATCTATACAACAGTGAATATGCTTTGAACCCTCTCTTTCCTTTATCTCGCTGTTCCAATCATCCACCCTGCTAGATGAAATCAGCCAAGCAGCATTTAGGTGGTGCTCTCCACGTTTCCTCTCTGGAGCACTGATGGCAGGTGAATGTGAATGTTGCCAAGCAGCATCTGCCTGTGGTTTCAAAAGTTCAAGCTTTTGATTTGCTTTGTGTAGCCACAAATGGATGAGTTTAGTAAAATGAACTACTTGTATGCCATCACGTGATAGAGGCACAGCATCTCAGCAGAGACCAGGGGAAACTGTAAGGAATGGTTATAGAAGGAGGATAATCTGCAATTTAGTCCTCCCTAAGGTATGTGGAGCTGGAGACTGGAAGTTGTGATGTGAGAGAGATCGACACTGAAAAATCTTTATAGAGGAATTTCTCAGATGACAGGTCCCTCTGCAAGATGTCACGGTCAGAACTCCATGAGATTTGGTGCAGCACTAATGTGGTTAGCTGATATTCTTAACCACTGACATCTGTAAAGGCAGAGATAAAGTAAAGGGGGTCTACCCACTTGGAAATAAAGATGGGCTGGAGCCCCATCCACTCTCCACTTGCTTTCATAGGATGCAAAACTAAGTGAATATAAATACCACTATTCACCTTATTTTTCTGGGTCATTTGTTTCTGATTCATTTTATGGTGAGATGTCCCCTGCTAAATGTTTTGGTCCAAATTCATGCTAAATGAACTCCATGATCTTCAGGAGGATCAGATCAGCAGTGAACTCAGCAGGCTGTAGCAGGCGCTCAATTCAAGGCCTTTGCTATTAGTGACATCTTGTAAATTCACTTTGAATCTAAACAGAGCATGCTCAGCCTACCTGGATGAAGGTAACACAGAGAAGTGCTGGGGATAAAAGTGATGCAGCACCCAGCAGCTCCACCACAGAGGTCACTTAGTGCTGCTGACACCAGCTCCAGTTTTGCATGTTGGCAGATGAGTCCTGAATGCCAGGCTGGACCCAACAGCACTAGATATACAGGCAAGCATAGAGGTAGGAACGAGGCAATTGTGGCCTCTTTAAAAAAGGACGCAATAAGAAACAATGTTGTCACGTTGCTCTCGTGTACCTACACATGGCAACTTTAAGAATCCAGAATCTTTACAAATTTAAAGACTAGTTTATCTACCCTGGTCTCCTCTTCCAGTGCTATTTCCAGTTACACTGATAGCAATTTCTCTACAATTACACATCTATGTCTGTCTGCAAGAATGGAGCTGGCTCTTCTGAAACTTTGGAGTAGATAAATCAAATGAGGGAGGCAAAAGCAGTACTTGAGTGTGATCTGACTTTAACAGATAAAATCAGAGCAGCTTCAGCCAAGCTACGAGCAATAAGCTGAAATCAGAGCAGCAAGTCCAGAAAGTGTCTCTAGAGGCCATTTCACAGTGCCCTGGTGCTACAGCCCAGCATTAGCTCAAAAGCCCTGCAGTAACATCCCTTCTGGCATAGGCAGAGGTATTAGAGATCCAAGTCAACGTGGTTAGCTAACACTGTCTGGTGCTAATATTCACCCTCATTCAGCAGCCTCGGAGGACAGCTGATACAGCACATGATTAGGCACAACAAGCTGAATCTCAGAGATGAACAAGCCTGTTGATAAAGGACAAAAAAGCATTATATTTTTATGACACTAGAAATTAGCATATCAAAATCTTGTTCTTTCTTCCCATAGCCCATATTTCTGGGGAGGGAGTAAGGAGCTGCAGAACAGAAGGCTCTTTTGCATTGGAACATATGTTTGTGTCGCTGTTCGGCCGGTTGAAGTTCCTCATTAGAAAACATCATTTGAATTCCTAAGTAGCTGCAGAAGAACAATGGTTAACAGGGATGTGTGGCAGTGCTTTAAGCTTGAGGATGCCAGCTTCATACAAGGTCTTTCCCTTAAAATTGCAAGGTATAGACAACAGAGGCCACTCACCGTCAAGATGAAGAACTGTATTAGCAATTCCTCCTCAACATTACTGCTAAACCACCTGAGGCATGCTTCACTGTGGCTATTTCAGGAGGAGCAATCTCTGCTGTTTGAGTCCTGTGGCATAAAGCAAAGGCTGCTGGAAGTGAACCAGACCTGCCAGCAAATATTTTTGTAACTACCACCTTTGTTTTCAGCTCCCATGGGGCATTAATTATTTGCCCGCAAAAATAACATCTATGGAAGCAAGGGAGCTCTGATGTAGCTCTTTGTCCTAAGAATCCAGATGGATTCACAGCTCAAGGTAAGCCGTAAAGGACAGGAAGAAAGAGAAAAACTCTTGCTTTTGTGCCTTCTGCCTGCGAGAGCCTAAAAGAGGGGATGAGTAGGTGGAGGGAAGTTATTGGGCCCATCAACTAATCTGCCCAAAGTACTTCTATCAGATGTATTTTTTACCCTCTCACCTACTCAACACACACAACTATGAAGTGGGGCTGATTAAAGCTCGTGTCTCACCAGCCCATCTTGACAACAGAAACCTTGACATCTTCCAAGTAATTCAAGAATCTCTTAGAGTCAAGAGCGGGGGGGGGGGGGGGGGGGGGGGGGTGTTAATTTATTTTTGGGCTACCTATTTAGAAGAAAACAACTGTGAATAGGAAGCTAAACATTGCCAAGGTTAAGCTTCGGAAAACTTCTCTCTAGCTGTAGCCTAATGATTTTTTTAATAAGAACCAGACACTTCAAAGCTCAAGATAGAGTCCTTGTTTGAGCTAAAGCCCAGCAGCTATTGCTACCAAAAAAGAATTAATTCCACCCGCTTTCAGAGGGAACAGGTATCCCATCCCGATAGCATATTATGAAATGTTCAGTGTACGCTCAGTTGCTCCCTACTTCAAGGTAGCCTGTGATATTTTATTCCTATTTAGAGGAATCTCTAAAGACAGACATTAACAAAGAAACCATGCACAAAGTCTGAGTGTGTCTTTGGGTACAGCAGCACCTGAAGTACAAGCTGCCTAAAGAACAAGAGGCAACTTTTGTGGGGAGGTCTGATACATCTTCTGTTGGCCAAACACACACTGATTTAAGCAAACCAGGAAAGCAGAGACACACAAATTACAAACAAAAAGTGCCATGTGCCAAACCATGTACATCCCTATTTATAAACCCTAATGGGTGCACAAACATTGTTTTAATCCAGCAGGGTCCTTTTCTTACTTTTGGCAGAGAATCTGCTAAGCTTATTTACCACTGGATGCTTTAGCTCTGCTGCTTGCTCCTGGCAGAGCCAGGGTGTCTGGGACTTGCACTTTAAAGCATTAATATTGCTCTCTGATATGCTGATGGGGCTGCAAAAAGAGCATTCTGGTGAAGGCTAACTGCTATCTGCTCAGAATTTAAACGTGGGAATCAAATGCACAGTGGGATGCACCAGCCATAAGAACTGGAGACGAATGTGCAAGGTCTTCCTTCGACAAGCTGGGAACATTTTTCCACTCAGCCTTGAAAGAGTCAGGGTTGTTCCAAGTCATCCAAGTGAAGCTAAATTGTTGATCAGCATCCAGAGCAGACCTGCCTGGTTGAGGTTGTAAAAGAAAAATGGCTTTATTAGGGTCTGTCAAAGCATAAACCCGTGCTGAAGACACTGCTTCACTGTATGTGATAAAGAACCTCTGTGTAATGATGGGTTCAACCCCAAGAGGAAGATAAATAGGCAGCAGAGCTTGTCTGGGTGCACTGGATGTGTCCTCATCAGGGAGCCACCATTGAGAACACGGTAGCTTCAGCTCTCCAAGCAGCAGCTCAGCTGGGGTTTAACCTTCTGGGGCCTCCTACAGCATGAATTCTCCTGTTATGCATCAGCCCCATGTCTTACCTGACTTGCACACAGCATCTCCAGGCTACTTCAGTGTATGGGAGAGGTGCACCCACTGAGCCATCCTCACCCAGGTGATGTGGGTACCGCTCCAGGGAGATCAGAGCAAACGCTGCAGGATTCAGCTGCAGTGTCCTCAGGAGCATGGCCAGCACCAAGTCAGACTCCTGGGAATAAATGAATGTGTCAGCCAGGAAACTCTTCACTTCGGAGGGGAAATGGAGGCAAAAACCCCTGGGAACACCACTGCCCTGCAGAGAGCAAGCTGAGCTTCCAGAACTGCTGCTTTCTCCTTTCAGAAATTCCTCTCCTGAGTTACTTTTCTACAATTAAGTGAAGCATTTCAGGGTATGGGCAAGTACTGTCATAGAAACCCACCAACTTCTGCTATTTTGATTCATCAAGACAGAAAATTAAAAGAACACAAACTTGGAGTTGAGAAAGAAGCAAATATAATTATCACAGCCTTGTCTTGCTGCTTCTGGCCAAGGCAAGGTGAGAGCTGCAATGGTAACCTTGTGCTTGCTTATCTATTGGGGTGTTTGGACGGTGTCCAAACAGAAGACATCAGATCTTTAGTCTTGTCAGAGTAGAAATATAGCTCAAACCATCCTTAATCCAATTCTGCAAAACTGAGAGGGGGGAAAGTTGTAAGTGGCTGGTGTGTCCAACAAACAAACTGCATGAGGTGTGTGTATCAAACCAAATCCAGAGTTTCAAACTCCAGTCACTGAAAGGTAACCGTGTGTCATCCTGCGCTACTGGCGCTTCAGCAGGGATAACTCTGATTTTGACAGGGAGAAATCATTCAGCCTGGTACTTCAGGATCCAAAGTGGTGTCAAGGATGGTGTCATACTCAAAGGACATTAGGATGGACAGACACAGCTGCCTGTTACCACCATCTTGTCTCCAAAACAGACAGATACAAGACAGCTATAGACCAGATGATCCTAACAGTCACATTAGCATGGCACGGAGCACAACAGAATAGCCAAGCTTCTCTGTTTATCCCTACATTGTTTATACGTGTTTGTAGTCTTTAAATCTCAGGTCCCTCCCATACTAAATGATCCCAAACAGATACAACAATAAACGGCAATATGAGACAGAGACTGTGAGACAGAGCTGAAAATAGTACTGGTGAATCACAAACACTGAAACAAAATAAATGAATCAGTCCTAAATAGTCTAATTAATAAAGGTTAATTTATTTATCGGCCTAGCTAACCTGATATCTCCAAACTCATCTGACAATGCAAAATGAACAAAACACAAGAAAGGCAGCAGTAATTGTAAAGCTTAAGTAGATACATTTTCCAGAAGCTTCTTTTTCTGCTACATAAAAGGCATCCTGGATTCATTAACACATCAGTGTGGTCAAGGTGCACAGACATGCTCACTCACATCCTGACTGGCAGCAGCATAATTAAAAGGATGTTAATGGATTAACTCTGAATTAGAGACAGATCTTTCTTCCCTTTATCATGAATGGCACCAGAGATGGTCACCAAGACCAGCCCTACCCACACCTAAAGAGATGCTACATCTTACCCAGTGCAGTCTGGAGCAAAGAAGGCTTCACCACTCTCAGCAAATCAAGCCTGAGACACATACAGGCTGAGAAATAACTGTTTACAGAGCCTAACTACAAAGTCAATCCACTGTAACATGCTACTACATTTTTACATCTGTACCTACTCCCCAGTGGTGCATAACATTCAGCATCTGGACTAGTGAAAACATCACTGCACTTGCTGGCTCACAGTAATTGTAAATGCAGCTCCCTACAGAACGGAGCGCTCCCCAGGGAACACAATCCCCCAGTATTGATGCCTTCTAAAACAAAGTCTTCCTTAAGAGTGAAAACTCAAAGAAGTTTCATGGTTCACCAGGACAAAGCTAATGTGAGCACTGCACTTTAGGCCGGCACCAGGAGTGCCAGGGGCACCTGCAGGTGCTCCCACCAGTCCTAAGCTGTCCTACATGAAGTTCATGCAACAAAAATCATTGTCTAATATTTGAATAGCACAAAGAAACCTAAGATTTGTGCTTTCTGTAGCACCATTCAAACGCTTCAACATGTGACATGCAAACTCAAGCTTCCCATAAAGCCATTACTCATTTTTAATTCAGGAGCTTCACAGGTTCTCCCCTTGCATTTTGGCTCTGTGGTATATGCACGTTGGAAGACTGATTTCTAATACACTTAAAACAGGAAAATAGTTGCCTAGATCTACAAACACTGTTTCATGTTGCTGATTTCTGAATTTGTTGAGGATATCCAGAAATCAACCTTTGGACACCCCTTTAAATCCCACATACTCAGTGGCTTCTCCAGGAGTTACTTTTGCCTTCAGGCAGGAAGGAAAGATGTGGCCTTCACCAAAAAGCTTCAATTACAACCTACAAAACATGGCTTGAAATAGGGAGTGAAAGAAATCTAATGGGGTTAAAAAGTAGAATCTGGGATTTTACAGCAGAGTTATGGTCATAAAGTTACTAATTCCCTTTTCTTTTTAAGAGTCCTTCTGGATTACTGAGTCCTCTACACTGTGGGTGGCTGCATTTCATTTCTAAAGACGTAAATGCCTGTCATTTCAGAGTAACTACCAGTAGGAAATGGTAGGAGAGCATGTCAGAATGTTCGGTTTCGGATGGGCATGTGCATTTTCCACTAGTTCTTTCCTTGACAATTGTGCAGATGTTAAGGAATTCTTCCCTCTTTCACACACACAAAGAGAAATTTAAGACCATATTTTTCTGGTTTTAAAGAGGTAAGTGCAGGTTTTGGAACTGAAGATAGCTTCCCACTCTGTCTGAGAGACCTGAGAACTCTGATGTGTCAGATGTGTCACTGGAAAGAACAGCAAAGCAGTTCTGGGAGGTTTTAAAGGTCACAGGTTAACTGAGCTGTAATTGACTTTCAAATATTGATCCAGTATTATTAGTGTTTGTCTGAAAATCAAACGGTATTTGATTTAAAGTTATTGTGCTGCTTTCAGAGGCTGGAAACTCCCCATTTGACTCCACTAAATTTGGTCATTCCACCAAAACAGAAAGCTTTTGGGAAGCTTTTCTTCCAGCAATGCTCTCTGTTTCCCCTCACTCCAGACTTAACTTTTCCATACCCATCTGCCTGTGGAGACTTTGCTTAGCTCCAGAGCAGCTTCTACTTGGTTTTGACTTCATTACTGTGAGCACTGCCCATTAAAAGACAGCCCTGTTTCCAAGTTGGAATCTTGGCCTGCAAGATTCTTCAGAAGTAGCTGCACAGTGAAAACATCAATCTTCTAACATGGCTACTTGAGGTAAAACACCTTTTGTGCTTTGTGTTATATTGACCCATGAGAGGCAACCACAGGTTGCTGCAGGAGCCACCAGAAGGCCCCAGGCCTCCATCAGAAGGTTAAAAACTTCCACATTTCATTTCTACTGGTCCAGATGACTATTGCTGACTTCTCGAAAGGACACACCACAGCCTGAGTGCCCAAGCGGGTCATCGAGAAGCAATTTCCAGTTCCTTATTCATTGACTATTGTAGGGAAAAGAGCTCCAGATATTTCATTTGATGAACATCATTTAATCATGTTTTTCAACTACCAGGAAATAAGAAAACAGACAACTTAAGAATTGTGTATAACTCCATTATTACCAGACTTTGTTGGAATAGAATTGTGATTAATAGTCCCAATTCTCATCTCAGCCCGAGGTTGACAAAAATCAATGTCATCTTAACCTTAATCTTACAAGAAATCTTTTCAGTTTGCTGGACCTCCTGAGGTTTGAATCTTTAGAAGGTTAAGTTTTCGTAACAAAGATGGATATAAACTTCAGTTCCCTTTTTCAAAGCAGTGGTTTTCATACAGGCATATGGCTCCACCTGGGACTTAAAAAATGGTCTTAAAATGGACTTCAAAAATGGTGCTGCAGAAAAGCTATGAACCACAGATTGACTGGGAAGTGTATGAAGCTCCCGGGACACTCCTTAAAGACAGCCAGGTACTAATCATAATAGGTACTAACAAGTATTAGTCCCTAGTGCAGGGGCTGGTTTTGTTTGATTCTCCACAGTAGCTAGCTGGACCTGAGGCACAACAGTAGTATAATAGAAACCATTTGGGTACTGACTATATGGGACCAAACCCAGAGCTGAAGCAAGAAGAGTTGATCTGCTGCAGAGGATGGAACTACGCCGTCTTATGCTGAGAAAATGGCCCAAGAGCTGATCCTGTTTGTGGGAACCAGATAGTGTTTAGATTTTTTTCCCTCATTCAAAGTTCCTCAGACCAGTAAGAAAAAAGGAGAGAGAAGGGATGCATGCAGCAGGTTGGGGGTAGTGATGTGGAGGGGGGAAAACACAGCACTATTTTCCTAGCTTTGAGGAGTATGAAGTAGAATAAAACAGCATTAGAGACTAACCAAAGTTCTTGATACTCTTGGATATGAATATATATTCCTGTCTTTGGATAGAACCTTTTTCGTCTTCTGCTCCACTGAAGCCAACACGGGACCTGGCTGGTTTACCCCAGCTGTGGGTCAAGTCTAAGTCTCCTACACATCCACCCTGCACCCCTCCTCATACTACTGCTAACGAACATAGAAGCCCAAGCATGTTACTCCACTCTACCCACACTTCCCACATGGAAAGAGTAAACTACTACTCTACTCTGATCCTTTTCCTTTAGAAAGAGTCCTACTAAGTTGAAATGCTGAAAAGCAACAGCTCCACAAAGTGCAACGAGGAGGCCAAGAAGCTATTTAAGACCTTCCCAATACCTTCACCTTTTGGAGGAAATTAATAAGCTGCTAAGTCAGGCAGCAGCACGGAGAGACTGTTCAGAAGAGAAGAGCTCAGCAGCAGCTCTGCCTCGCTCTGCCAGGCAGAGGCTCCCCTGGAGAGCTCGCCTGCTGGATGGATGGCAGGAGCCTTGGCAGAGCAGCTGTCAGGTCACTGACAGTCCCAGCATGAGTGTTCACTTGGGCTTGTGCCTTTCCTTCTCCACATGTACCAATGCAGCTGTACGTGCACACACAGACATACATACATTTATGACATCTCAGTCAATACTGTGGAACACGGCTCTTCAAACCTTGTATTCTGCGATTTTGCAGTAAAATGAAAGGCTGTTTTCATGGCTAAGGAGTGTCAACTGATTGTCACCTAAGTGGGTCCTGTACAGGCACAGAAATCCCTTGCAGGACAGCAGATATTGTCATTCCTGGCCAATCTTAAACTTGAAAGAGCAGCCAAGGTAGGCAGAGCAGTCAGAAGTTATACCAAGACACCCCACATAGTCATCCAACAAAGCATGCTGATCATAATCACTCATTTCCTGATAAGAACCAACTCATCCTCCAGATCATTTGGTTTCCATTGCTGGGCTGGGGTAGCTCCTGCCATCTCCCCTCAGCTGAGAGCTGAGGGGAGCAGATCCGATCTCCACATTAGCACCCCAAGCACCTATTTCCAAATGTAGAGACATTTGCCAGGCAGCAAAAGCACAGAGGGAGCTGTTTATTCAAAGGCAGGGAATGGCATCAATAAATCCAGGCAGAGCCTATCTGCTTGCTGGGAACACTGCAGAGAGTGATGAAACCTCTGATACTGCTTCTAATTACAGCCTTTGCCCCTGGGAGCTGCAGGCTTTATTAATGCAATTATGATTTAGCCAAAGGCAGGGAATGTTTCTGATGACCTTGTAGGGGAATTGCACATAACCAGGTATGTTCCCGTTCCTGCAGATGCACCACCTTGTCATTTGACCAGAGCATTCAAATCACTGTTTGATGCCACCTCCCTCACCCCTACAAATCAAATCAAATCCAATCCAACAAGTTTCAAGTTGGTCTTTTGGTAAAGGGAAAAAAAAACAAATCAAACAAAAGTAAAACTTAAAATTCCACTAAAGTACACTTATACCTTGATTTACAACAGGTAGCAATAACTCTCACAGTCCTAATTGCACTCACTGTCGAGCTCTGATTTAACTGTAAGTTGATGCCTCAGTTCATGTCTAAAAGCATTCAACATGGAGACCTGCTCTCAAAGCTATGTTTTCATGAATTGAAACTGTATTATGTCAAGAAGCTGCCATTAACAAAAACAGGGTGTTCCTGGGAAGATGTCTTAATCATTCAGGAATGACATTTCAGACCACATGCTACAGACTTAGAACCAAAGCAGGTTCTAACCTCAGAGCATCATCTACCCTTAGTCAAAAGAGCATTTCATAAGGTTACCATATGTGCTTTGTAAACACAAATCCAAAAGAGGATTACCAGTTTTGCTTGGATTTTAAAGGACCAAAAATACCTCTCTCCAGACTGATCAGTCACAGAAACACAGGACTATCCCATGCCTGGACATCTCAATTTGACTACTCAACACAGACAGTGAGTGGAAAAAATGAGAACTGTTACTTTACACACAAATATACTGAAACCTGGAGGAGCTGCATGGCTTGGCCAGGCTCATTCAAGGAATTATCAACACAATTATGGAATATCCTGGCATTGGACCTACCTTTTCTGGTGCTGGCTGCACTGTGCTGTTGGTGGCCGTGTGTGCCAGCCATGCGGTCTTTGGCTGGGCTTCACTGCAGAAGAAAGCAAAACATCCACCTTCAGCACTTTTCACCCCTGAGCACCTTGTTGGGGGTTTTGGGGTCTTGTAAGTGAAGGACACGTGCAAGATCTTTCTTCAAAGTACCTGAAAAAAGCCCTACAAGGACATTTTGCAAAGGAGAGGATTGAGAATCGGGAAAACTAAACGAATGCAGAGGCATGGGTGCAAGTTGGGCAGGCTGCTTGCACCTCCCCTAAGGACCTCCCTCTTGGTGCAACTGGCAGACACCGTGACAAGGCCCTAGGGAACTGTGCGCCACCAGCTAAAGGCCCAGAGAACTTAGAAACCCTCCCATAATGTGAGGGAATGAGACATGGACAGATGCTTTCAGTCAGATGAATCATCTTCAAGAAGCCTGAGGGACAGAGTTTTAAAAGACATTATAATGCATTAGTCAACCTTAAAGCAAAGGCTTCTGTAGACCTCAATATCTTTAAATAATTATGCCCTAGAGACTTGCCTGAGGTTGCACAGAAACTCTGACAGTGCAGGGAAACAACCATGTTCATTGCAGCCCCAGACCACTGAGCTGCTCCTCAGTACAATCACAAACACCCATTAAGGAGCAAAGGGGGATTTGCATGAATTTTACTGTGCTGCTTGCAGCTCCTGGTAGCTTTCCATTTTGCATGATGCTATAGTTTAACCTCCTACTGTTAAGCATGAAAAACTGCCATAAAGCAACAGCTGGTGCTAGCAATATCTGCTCAGTCCTAACACCACCCAGCATGTACCAGTACTGAATATTGATGAAACTCAAACCTTATTACAGTGTAGCACAATATGTTCCTTGCCTATAGACACGCTTTGCAGAGTTTTCTCATTATAAAGCAACCAAGACACAAAATGAGGACCCAGGTCAGGTCCAGGTTCAAAAAACCCACTTGACCCAAGGTTTTGGGAAAGCCCCAGGGGTCTTGCTTAGCTCTAGGAAGGTGTGTTTCCTACTGCAGGAGTCTAACCCAAGTGAACCCAAAGCTGGGGGATGTCAACTCTTGATCCATCTCTCCTTAAGAACACACTTTGTTGCAGTCTGATATTGTGTCCTGAAGACAAAGGCAAATTACCCACTTCAGACCAGCAAGCGTTTCCATGCACAGCAAATGTTCTCTATAGAATCCAAACTGAAAATCCCTGTTTACTAAATTCACTTTCATTTTGATGCCTTTTTCAAGTTCAAAACTGGAAATACAAAATGTCATGAGCTGTGCCAGTCCAGAAATAGGAGCATAAGTGTAAAATATAAGACAATGCTATTCCAGATAACAGATAAATTTTGAAGGAGTTTTACTTCTGGGAATTTAGTGAACTTAGAAGATCCATGCGTTATTGATTCATCCTTTGGTAGTGGTCCAAATTACACAAAATCCACATTATTAACTTGTGTAGCTGATAAGTCACATTATGAATTCACACATTCACCCCCTCAACCAAAGAAATACAGAGAAACAGCAAAAGCAGTGTTGTGAATACTCTGGTGGTCTGCAAGTCAGTAGAAGACACTCTGTAAAACAAGACATGAGAGTCAGTGGCAGGGGAACATGCTCCTTATCACCTTCCAGCACCCATATGCAGGGCTGGTCTCTTATAGCTTGTAGGCATCAGACAGCAACCAAACCACCTTCTCCCACCTTATAAACCAGAAATAAGGAGGGAAGAGACCTCAACAGGCCAGCCCTCTGCAATGGGGGAGAATCACCCCCATACAACCATATCTTTATTTCTTTCTCTTAACACCATGCTTGTGCTGAAGCTTTCACAGTACCTTGGGGCAGGCAATGGAAGTACTTGATTATTCTTCCTGTTGGAAAGTTGTACCCAACACTCTAAGGAGATGAAACCTAAACCTGTGACTTCTCCCGTGAACAGTGGCCATGGGGAGCATTTTATTCCTCACCTCTTTGCTCAAAACAGTTTTAAATCCTAATCCTTCTGACATATTTGCTGCTGAGACCTTCTGTTTGACCTCATTTGAAAATTTAATAAGAACAATCTCTGTCTCGTCCTTAAGATCATTAATGAAAATACTGATGGACAGCAAACCCAGGATAAACCTGTGCAGAACCTCTGCAAGACCTGGTTTGAGAAGAAAGAAATTTCTATCATGACTTTTCCAGCCAATTTTGAAACCACCAAATGAAAATTCTCTTCTAATGAGGTTTCTCTACCTCGAGTATGAAAATTAATTGGAGAAAAATCAAAAGCTTTATTAATGTCAAGTTATACGATATTCACTGCTTTCCTTTTGAGCATAAGACTGGATTATACTGATACAGGAGAAAAATCACAATGTCTTGAAAGCCATTTGTTCATGACAAAGCCCATGGGATGCTGCTGACTTCCTCATTATGTGCGAACAGTTGCATTATTTGTTCCGCTGTTTTCCTGGCAGATAACCTCAAGCTGTGGGTCTGTACATGGAGGCTCCTTAGCCCCATTTGAAAGAGAATTATTTCACCTTTGCCAGGGGGCATCACCCATTCTTCATAAGGTCTCAAAACCAGGGAACAGCTCTGAGTTTGCTCCAGGCTTTTCTCTACATCCCAGTGGTTTCTCACTGCACCCAGCAGACTTGAGAACAACAGTCCACGTGTTTTCTTGCTTTCTTCTGTGTTGGCTGCCTGGTGGCAGCTGCGCGTTTTAGTTGAAGCTCAAGGATTTCAACATTTAACTCTAATGTGCTGGGCATTGTTCAACCACGGCCTTCCTTCTCCACTGAGGACCAGGTCAACACTTCCCCATCTTCCTCTTGCGTCTAATGTCTCATCCACTGTATCCTTCCTAGTTCCCTCATCATTTTGTGCCTTGTTCATTTTGTTCTGTCCTCCCAGCTCGCACACTGGTTTTTTGTATTCCTCTGACCCAATTTCCATGATCTGAACTGGCCTGCTTTGCACTTGTGGTGACCAAAGGCATCATGACTTAGCACTAATAAACAAAGCCCATTACCTTCACAGACAAAGCACACCAGAAAGATATAGGCCACCACCACCCCTGTCCAGCACACCCAATTTCTCTCTGCATCCTGATCTGAGAGACTTTTGCCTGCAAAAAAATAGGAAACAGCCACTTCTCTGGAATGCAATTAGAAATTATTTGCACTAATGTCTGGCAGAACTGGCCTATGAGTCAGGTTCTAGATGTGCAGTCTAGAAAGTCTCTTCCTTAGCTGAAGGTATCGCATGCAAAGCTGATGGGATGGCAGAGGGAATTCTGCCAGGCCCTCGGCAGAATGCTGCAAGTGGCAAAGGGCAAGAAGCTGTTTTGAACTCCTGCGCATCACTCATTCCCTCTATGATTTACTGCTGCCTCCAGCAAGATGAGAGAAGTAGTAAGGAATCAGGGAGACTATACTGAGCAGCCCCAGGGGCAAAAATCCTAGATCAGTGGTTTGCCTGGTGTCAGGATTTGAATGTGCAAACCAGATGTTTAAGGAAGTAAAAGACCCACTAGATTTCTCATGATGACCCTTACAGGCAATATGTCCAGGCATAGGAGACTGTGTAGGAGAGGCCACAAAGATGCTTGTCAAGAGGATAGATTGGCATCAGGGAAGGAATGCACTTGAAGAGTGAAGACAAGAGCTTTGCTGGCACGTGGGTGCTGTGACAGGGATGGGGGGCAGCAGGGGTGCAGGCAGACAAGACATTGTCACAGCAAATTGGTAAAAACGAGGTTTCGAGAGATGTTTAACCGAGCAGAGTGGGGCAGGACTGCATTTGCTGAGGCATGGATAGGGCAGTAGCAGAGATGAAGTCACATTCCCAAGGTTCTGGCATGTCTGGATTTACACAGTTGTGTGTAGGAGTCCATCTGAATGGAAAAAATCTTGATGAGGGGAAGAAAACAGGATTCAGGGCACTTCTTCAGGTTTTCTATTACTCTGGAAGCCCAATAAGAAATTGGGGCTGGCTGAGGGTATCTACAAACCTGCTTATGCACAAACCTGCAATCATTTGGTCAAGCTCCAGACCCACTGTGGCTGTGAAAGTCTCTAATACCCCGCCCCACCCAGGCCGTGTATACCTGCTAGCATGAGAAGAAACACATGAGCCCTGGATAAGCCAAGAGGCACAGACACCCTGCCTGCATAGATGGATCTGAAGGGTTGAATTATAGAAATGTTAGGCAGAAAAGCCTGCAAAATTTAGAAGTAGCTTCAACACCAGGACCCAGAAAGAAATCTGAGTCAAAGACAGCCACATGAGCTGACCTGAATGATAATCATGGTACTGGCAGCAGATCAAGGACGGATGAAGGGGAGAGCATGGGGAAGAGACTGAGGTCTCAGCCACGCAGAGATTGAGCTGATGGCTGCATCTCCAGAGGACATTGAAGAGACAGGCTGAGATTTTCATAAGGACAGGAGGAGACAGGACTGGAGTGATCAGTCATCAGCACAGGCTCAGGAGCTATTTCTTTGCAGAAGAGATTGCTCCCAGGCAAGACCTAAGGAGACAAATATGTGAGTCAGAGGTGGGTGTCGTTGCTGCAGACAGTCAGAGCAGGCAACACCACATTGCAGCCTTGGCCCCAGGTCTGGGTGTTGCCAAATAACCCCAAGCCAAGAAAAAGAGCCTGGCATGACCACGTCACTCCACCAAAAGAAAGTAACAAGTCACCGTAGTCTTCGAGCAGACATGCATAATGTCACAGAGTTCAGGAAAGAAAAATGTGGGGAAACATCCCACCGGAGTGGCTGGGCTAGGCAGAAGAAACAACAATTTGGTGAAGAATACAAGTGAGCATCTTTCTTACTGCTGTAGAAGCAAAGCTTAGAATAGGTGTCTGGAGAGTAACAAAGGGTGCAGCTGATCAACAGGTAGCATGAGAAAAAGCCCAAACCAGGACTGCTTTGGGTTTGCCATGTTACAGAAACAGGTTGCAACTTGTGTTATGCTTCTTGGCCAAACTATTCCTCAGAATAAAAGTAAACAGAAAGACAAATTCAGCTAACTGAATTCACATTAAACACAAGCCAATGAAACCACATTGCCGCTGGTGAGCCCCAGCAGCTCTGCTGCAGTACAGAGACACAGGCATCACTGGGTGAGAGCACACAGTTCATCACCCGTCTACACACAGGCAGGACCAATCCCACACCATTCCCATAGTGGGAACATGGGCAAAACTCAGGAGCTGCCACAAAGGAAGGTTTTAAGGACCCAGGCACACTGGCAGTGGCTCAGCTGCTGCTGGACCCAGCCTGTGTGTTGGAAGCTGAGGGGATCTCCATATTCATGGGCATCTCAGTGCACCCTCTGGCTCACAGCGTGTTTGCATAGCAAACACACAGCAGTGGGAATTCCTGCCTGAATTATTTAGCCTCTCTCAGTCCAGTCTTAACTGTTACTGCATCACTATGAGGAAAAATCTTCCTTTGACTTCAGAGGACTCCACATCAAACCGCAGTAATGCTTTTATTTCTAGATGGAGAGGCTCTGAAATTAAAACTGAAAACACAGGCTGACGGGCAGTTCCTGGCTCCTTTTGTATTTTCTACACTATCTTCTTTCAATTGGAATAACCCAGAGCTTGGCTTAAGAAGAAAGAAGGATCCCTTTGGCAAATACTTGCTCACTTATTGTGAAATACCAGATTTTCTAAGAATTGCCCACATTTTTCAGGACACTGATCAAAGAAATCATTATTAATGAAGAACACCATTTGACAGACTAGGTTCAGAAAAAAACAATTTTCCCCCTAACAAGACTCTCTGAGATCAGGAACTCAGCATCAAAAATGTCCCACACAGCCGCCCCACCACCATGCACAAAGCATCATAACCGGAGGGGAAAGGGCTGTGGGACAGAAACCCCATGCCTGCTCTCCAGTGCCTACGCATCCAGAGTGACCACATACCATAGAACCATAGAATCCCAGCCTGGTTTGTGTTGGAAGGGACCTTAGAGCTCATCCAGTCCCAACCCCCTGCCACAGGCAGGGACCCCTTCCACTGGAGCAGCTTGCTCCAAGCCCCTGTGTCCAACCTGGCCTTGAGCACTGCCAGGGATGGGGCAGCCACAGCTTCTCTGGGCACCCTGTGCCAGCGCCTCAGCACCCTCATAGGGAAGAGCTTCTGCCTAAGAGCTCAGCTCAGTCTCCCCTGTTTCATTTTGAGCCCACTACTCCTTGCCTTAGCACTACAAGTCCCTGATGAAGTGGGCCATAAGCTTTGTGCCAAGCTTGCAAACCCTCAGAACAGAAACAGAGACAAGGATGCAGCAGAACCATGCAGGTGTGGGGGGATAAGAGCTGCAGCTGGCCCTGGGGACACCACAGCTACAAACAATTCACTAACAGCTAACCAAATGCAGACCTGGAGCGGGGCTAAGTTGGTTTTAGGCAGAACACAGGAGCAGAATCATGGAAGGGCCACTGCATATGATAAGTTTAGATGTACCACAGCTGCAGACCATGAAGAAGCAATGGAGTAAAAGCTTCTTTGCTCAGTGAAGAAAGAGCAAAGGTGTAAAGGCATGTTGGAAATACAAAGAAACTACTCCAGAGCAAGTAAAGCAAAATCACCACCAAAATAATCATACTCCTGCCAAAGGAACCAGATGCTGAAACTTACTCTAGCATCCACTATTGCTACCAGAATGAAATCACAAAACTTAAGGGCCAGGGGACCAAGGCAAGGATGAACGTAACTCCCCAAAAAGGGGTAGAAGCCAAGTGCATATATAGATATTTTAACCACATTATTTCTTTTCTCCAGTAACAACCTATCTTGTCTAATAAGTATTAAGCTATTAGGATACCGTCTTAGGATATTGTACTCTATTATGTAGGATTGCTAGTATTAGGATACTACCAATATGTTCTTGCTTTACGCACAAGTGTGCTTCCTCTTTGCCTGTAGAGATTTTGAGCACATGAGCAGCATTCACTTCTGAGTGAAAAGGGGCTCAGCACAAGTTGCCATTTTTGTATTGTTTAATGGGATTGGGTGACTATCCCTCTGATGGGTTTTCCTGTGCAGGGACTCTCCCAGCTGCAGCCGATGGTGCTCACTCTGCGTCTGTTCTCCCTGAAGAGACCTTTGCACAGACACTGTGAGAAACCCTCAGCTGTCTACTGCAGCCACAAGCTCACTTTCTGTTACAGCGGGTGCCATAAACCCGCAGTGAGAGCCCGTAGCGATGGCTCACTGAGCAGTGTCCCCTGTCCCACAGCACCATCTCGTGGGAGACCGCAGCTTGAAAACACCAGCAAAAACCATCAGCTTGGATTACGTCCATCTAAGAGTCCGGCCACTCTTCCCGCAGCTTCAAACCCCTGCGAGAAGCTGCTAAGGCACAGGAAGAGCAGCACTGCAGTTCTGCAGGGCTTGGGCTGCCTCCTGAGGGCAGCTAAGCCAGCAAGGAGGCACAGGGAAGCCCCACCACGGCACAGCATCACCGTTAGCTTGTGTTTCCAGGAGGAAGCAAGGGATCCTGCATCACATTGCACAAGTCAGCAGCTCAGGGAGGGGATTCTGCCCCTTTGTTGTGCTCTGGGGAGACCCCCCCTGCAGCCCTGATCCAGCTTTGGGGCAGCAGCACAAGAGGGACGTGGAGCTGTTGGAGTGAGGCCAGAGGAGGGCATGGAGATGCTGCGAGGGCTGGAGCAGCTCTGCTCTGGAGCCAGGCTGAGAGAGCTGGGCTGGGGCAGCCTGGAGAAGAGAAGGCTCCTGAAGGGGAGACCTGAGAGCAGCTCCAGTGCCTAAAGGGGCTGCAGGGAACCTGGAGAGGGGCCTGGGACAAGGGCCTGTAGGGAGAGGACGGTGATTCAATACGCAGGGAAGGCTCAGATCAGAAGTGCAGCAACTATTTAGCCCATCTCTAAAGCACCCTATTCCAACTCTGTCTTTCACAGAAGACCTTCAGGTGCTGCCTGCTCAGCTCAGGACACAACCAGTGGGGGAAGAGCCCATCCAAGCCCCCATATCACATGGTCCCAACAGCTGGCAAAGCCTCCAGCTCCTCAGTTGCAATCACCTTCCTCAAGCTGAAAAGTCTGCCCACGTAAAGCCACAGAGATGTTTCAGGAAATGTCTCTTTTGGCAGTCAGATCCTGCAGTGGACCCAAAAGCGTGCATCTCAAGGGTATGCAATGGAAGTCTAGAGCTGAGAAAGTTTTCGTCATCTCAAGAAGCGTTTATATTTGTGGTTCTGTTGTTTCAGGTCATGGTTGAAGTGGGCCATTGATTGCTTGAGTGATTTCCCTCACATTTATAACATCTCCCACAACAGGGCTGTGCACGTCAAGGAAGAGGGGAACCAGACCTGGCAGATGCAGGCAGGGCTCCTGCCCAGAGGCAGGCTCAAACTCAGGGCTCAGCCTTCCTCCTGAGGTTCCCTGGGGAGCACACTGGAGGGTGGAATTGCCACCCCTCAGAGAAACCAAGTGTTAAACCAGGTTTTTGAATCACATTTGACTTCAGTTCTGCAAGGTTTATTAAAAAAAAAACCATGACTTCAGTCTTAGGAGCCTGCCTGCTGCTGATGATGCTTTGCTGGGATACAGTGAAAACAAGAGGAAACCAAGCCTGGGTGACCATGATGGGTCCCACCATGGGGCATGGAGCTTGCCACCTTCCAGAAAATCATTCTCAGGGACTATTTCAGTGGCACTGTTTCTCTGGACGGACATCTACACCAACTCCCCTCCCCATAGAAACATCTTCTGTTGACTTTTTAATCACAAAATCACCCTTCTTAGCCAGCACTGAGTGTGAAAACGTAGGAGCAGCAAACAGCTGCTCTCTGCTACAAACACTTGACATAAAGCATATCAAATCAGCTCTACAGCACAGTAGCTAATGCCTCATACCTACACAGCTCAGCAGCGCATCGCCCTCAGCCACGTGCTGGGAATTCTGTTTGGTAAGCAGCAGTCTGCACCCAAAGGCAGGAGATCCAGATGTTTGGCCACATCTCCCACACACATACCCCAAACTAGAATTTAACCCCCAGCTTACAACCACAGGAACTCAGTGTTTCCAATTCCTTCGGATACAAGCCTCAAAGAGTTATTAATGTGCTCAATTTATAGCAGCACATTGCAAATGTGGTCAGGCATCCCTTAAGCTTTTGAGTATCCTGTTGAGCCAACATCCAGGTCAGTTTACTTCTCCAAATGGAGTGAGATCCTGGTGGTGGGGAAAGCAGTGTGCACGCTGGTCCCACAGCCAGTATCAGACACAGGTAGCAGAGCAAACACCTCTGTCTGCACACTTAGACCTCTCTGAAGGGGGAGCCAGCAGAGAGGATTTCACAGTGGTTTCGCCCATACTCACCTTCTTCAGTAGATGCTCTTTGCATCTAGTGATGCAAACAGTCTCCGGTGGTTTGCATCTAGTGATGCAGAGGCTCTGAATCTGCAGTGATACCCACTGCAAGACCAGCCCTGCGGAGCTCAGCAAGGCAGAAGCCAAGGTTCACCCTCCTGCTTTGTCCACCCTCTAGATGAGCCAGCCCTTGCATTAAAGTTCTGTTATTTCATCTCCTGGAGCCTGTTTTGCACAGATTTTCTTCTCAGCCAGGAGCATTTTGTGCTGTCTCCCACCCAGCGAGGCCTGAGCTGCCTTCACAAGAAGTCAGCTGCAAGCTTAAGCCTCCCAGAGCATCCCAAAAGCCCACACTCATGGGCTTTCTCCAACATTTAATAACCTGCTTATCAACCCATCAGGTCCCCAAGTGCTTCCACACTTCAAACTCAGAGTACAATCAAGCCTGGCTTGTGCTTTGTTTTGGGGAAAGTGGCCAAGAGCCAAAGACTGAAAGGATTTGCTATTGGCATTCACACTGTGGGGAATTCAAGCGGGCCAACATGGAAAAGCTTCAGTTTCAAAGCCTGCTGTGATCAGGTGGGAGACTAAAATGTCTACCTGAACTGTAGGACTTGCTTGGAACTTCATAGCAGAGGCAGGATTAGAGTTCAGACCCTCTATTTCAGAAGCACAAGCTCTCAGCAATTAAACTGAAAGAGGTTTTCCATTAATGAGCAGTAATTAGAGCTGCTGCTCAGAGCCAAGCAACTCCAATTCCATCTGAAGGTGGAAGCTGTGCTCTTGTGCACTGGCCAGCTCATTACAGGGGTTATATTTGCCATCCTCATGCAGACAGCATGAAGACAACTTACCTCATACCCTCCTCTGTCACCAGCATCACCAGAACAGCTCCCACACTGCACAAAGGGTACCAGGGGGCAGAGTAGAGCAACATAGCTGAGACAGACAGCCCAGGGCTTAGGCTGTAGGCAAACCGGGAATCTACCTTATTGTAAGTATTTCTTATTCACTATGATTCTTTTTCACAGCACCCACTACTTAAAAGCTGGCTTCATTTTACTGATTCTGCATGCTCTGAGGGCTTTACAATGCCTAAAGCTTAAAAAGCCACATTTTTTTCAAGCTCTCAAGAATAAGCTGTGTCTGTGTAAGTTCTGTTTCTGAAGAGGTATCCTCTACAGAAATCCCAGCTCTCTATTTCAGTACTGACCTGACACAAAGCTGCTGATCTTGGAAGATGGAAGCTGAGAGCATAGATCGAAGAGGAGCAGCCACAGGACAGCAGCATTCCTAGCGCTGCTCCTACAGAACTGCAGGACCCACCTGCTACAGATCAGAAGGAGAAAGAGGCACAACTCCAGTTCCTAAAGATGGAGCCTTCCTCATACTTGGAAGGCACTTTTGGACACAGAGGCTGTTCAAAGCTTGAATTTAGAGGGATTTTGTAAGTGGGCCATTGGCTTTTGGCCAAACTAAATCCTCTTGAACTTTGAGGGCTGGTTCTCTGCACCAGCTCCCCTCTGGATTTTGCAGCCTGAGCTCCACTCCACTAATTAGAAGTGGTCTTTAAGCAGCACATAAAACAGACTTGGAAGATGAGGAGCAAATGGTAAATGTAGGGCATGCGGATGGAGTGGTGAAAGGCTCTCTCACTCGATCAAAGAGGTCCTCGTACTGCATTTGAAACTTGAAACTCATTTAAAGTTGTTGGCTTGATATTCACATGTAGCCACCTTCCCCACATGTGGACAGCCCTACTCCTCTTCCTCACAGCAACCTGCTACCCCAGTGTTCACTGCCAGCCCTCCTCCCTTCCCACAAGAGGACAGAAAGTGTCTGCATTAAGCCCAACCAGCGAACAGCTTCGTACAGGAAGATGGGAGCAACCAGAGGACATGAACACAGCAGGCACACACGAGCACGCAGAACCATCCCTGCAGGCTGGGCTGGCTCGAGGCAGCAACACACAAACCCACGCAGCAGCCCTCTGACGATGCTGCAGGGAATCTGCTGCAGGTGGCACAGGGAGGAAAGCACAGCCTGGGCTCAGGAGGGGAAAGTGTGAGAAGGCAACAAATAACACAAAGTGCTTTGATTTCAGGAACACCCCATTACTTCAAATGGATTTCCGTGTGGAAATGTTCAACCTTAAAATGTGGGGGGTTGAAAATACCCCCCAGGAAAACGCCAGGGCACGAAGTGTTATTTTCCCCCCTGTACTCCTGCCAGAACAGTCCTGAACAAGGAAACTTCACATTCCCTCAAAGACTGCAGCAACCCCTTGCAAGAACACCGGCTGTTCTTCCAACCATAGCTGTGGCAACGCAGATTTGGGCTGGGTCTGAAGCCTCAGAACCGAAAAAAAGACCTAAGGAAAAGCCTTGGTGACAAAGCCGCCAGGCCACCACAAGCCTGCCTGGAGCAGCAATCCTGCCCTCAGTCGCTGTTATCCTCACGTTAGCAAACAAGATGCAAGGCTGATACAAAAATTCCTGAGCAGATCAAAATACAGCTTCCCTTTGCCCATAATGCTCTATCACTGCTCTCGCACAGTCCTGTCCCAGCTTCTGCTCTTTCACTTGCTTTTCTGCAAAGCAGAGGCATGTCATGCCCCAGAGAGGGAAAAAAACGAACAGAAAAACAATTGCTTTCATAAGAAAGATCCAAAAGGGATCCAAATGGGCTAGAATCATAGAATGGTTTGTGTCGAAAGGGAGCTTAAAGCTCATCCAGATCCAACCTCTGCTATGGGCACGGACCCCTTCCACTGGAGCAGCTTGCTCCAAGCCCCTGTGTCCAACCCGGACTTGAGCACTGCCAGGGATGGGGCAGCCACAGCTTCTCTGGGCACCCTGCACCAGTGCCTCAGCACCCTCACAGGGAAGGATTTTTCCTAGTGTGAAATGAAATGAAATCCTGTTTGCAGTTGTTACCTTTGTGTCTTGAAAATGTTTCTGGAGCTGAAAAAACACCTGAGATTTCAGGCAAACGAGAGTCTCGTCATTCAGATCATGGCCAGCGCAGGGAACGGCACAGCAGAGCACAGCACAACATCACATGCCAGAAAGAAAAATCCTCACTTGCAAGGAAGGGCTGAAGCTTCCAGTAAAAATCCTCTAGGTCATCACATTACAATGGGTGCATATAGATATAAATATATAAGTACACACATATCTAGATATACATATGTAGCTATGCATACAAAGATGTACATGTAGATATATGTGTGTATATATGTATAGATATACACACACATATATACACGTTAATACCTTCAAGACTGGTTGACCTGATACTTAGGGGGCAAGGAAGCTCCGTAACACAGCCTATGGGTCCCACCAGCCAGGATCCCAAACGCCAGTGCAGGGTGCCAAGAGCCAGCAAAGACGCCATGCAGGGAGGGTCAATCTTCCCTGAGAGCGAGACCAGGACCGAGCTCTGGCCCACACCAGAGAGGGGCGAGGACAAGAACATCCCAAATGTGCCACAAGCCCCTTTCCCACCACCACCACTGGAAGGGACTGGGAAGCACACACGGCCCCGAGAAGCATCACTGGGCCGGGAAACCACTGCGGGCTGGGAAACCGTGATTTAGGGCAGGGAATCATCAGCAGGGGAGGAAACCACGGCCAGGGGAAGCTGCTGGGCTCCGCTGGGCGCGAGGCTGCTGCAGCAGCCGGGACTGGCGGAACGTTGGGGGGCTCCTGTTGGAGAGGGGCCGCTGGCCCAAGCCCGGCTGACACTGACCCGCGGTCACGGCAGGTACAGCAGCAGCTCCCGCTCCTCCCGGCCCCACAGGTAACCCCCAGCCGGCTCTGCCTGCCAGCTTCGCACCCCAGCACCTCTCTGCTTCTCCCAACAGAGAGGTTCCCCTCCACCTGCCAACGGCAACGGAAGTGTCTGCTCTGAGCTCCGATGCTCTGGCCATGCAGCGACCGACCGCGACCCGTGCGTTGCCCCTCTCCCGGGGCTGCCGCTGTCCTTGGGGCCTGCCCAGGACCAGCCTGGCCCCCACCACCTGGCGCAGGGGCTGCCAGGGCCCCCGGGGCAGCGGCTGCAGCTCCCCTGCGCCCATGGGCAGGAGGCGGCCTCCACCGAGGACCGGGCGCCCACGGGGGACACCATGGCCCCCGCCGGGCCCCAGCAGCCTGCCCGGCTCTGCTGACGACCACGAAGCCCCGAGGTGAGGCCTGGGGGGCTGAGGAGCCTGGGCGCAGGCAGCCAAGCTGAGCAAAGCTTGCATCGCCCCGCGCCCGCCTTCCCTTTCTTGCTTCTGCAGCAGCAGCGGCCACCCCAGCAGCCCCGGCCGAGCCCATGCAGGTGTCCCAGCAGGGACCAGCCGCCCTCGCTGGGGCCTTTCCCGAGCAGGCAGCGGACGCCAGCTTCACCCGTCGGCTCCAGCCATCGTTTGACCCCAAGCACAGACGCGGCACCATCCCCGATGTGCCCGCCTGGGATGGCTTCATCCAGCAGTTCCCTGAGCTCTCCGAGTACACTGCGGGGGGGGGGGGCAGGGGACACTGAGGACACCGTGCCTGACCTCTCCATTTCCCCAACAGCCTCACCATCACCGAATGCTTCAAGGAGCTCTTTGACTTCCTGGAGCGTGTGGAGAATGGAGACTGCGCTCTGGACCAGGCGCTGCTGGCACAGCTCCCCGACAATGAGGACAGCACCGTGACCAGTGATGGACCCAGCTGTTCTGCTGAGATGCCCCACGAGCTCCCTGAAAACTGCAGGCACATGGCGCAGGGCAGCTGCTCCAAAGAGCCATTGGTGGGGGGGGGGGGGGCTGGGGGCTGGCCAGGACACAGCTCCTGATGTCCCCAAAGTCCCCATCCCAACCAGCTCCCTCAACAAGCTCCCCTTCCTCTTGGTGTACGGGGCAGAGGACAGCAGCACTATGGAGTTGGAGGATGCTGACACCACCTTCCATGGTAGCCCTGACAGCCTGGACAGCACCGACTACCACAGTGAAGTCCCTGATGGGCTGCAGCACTGGGTGCACATCAGGAGAAGCAAGGGCTGCTCAGTGTCAGCAATGCTGGCGGATGCTCACCCCTTCTGGGGGTTGCCAGCCTCCCCCTTGCAGGACCCACACGGGGAGCAGGTCAGGGGGCCAGCAGACCTCCCCCCTGGCCACCACTGAGCCCCTCGCACACTGCAGAGGAGAGCTCCCTGGAGAGCTCTGTGCAGAGCTCTGAGGACGCTGCAGAGGCTGCAGGGGACAGAGCTGTGGAGAGTCCCCAGAAGGATCCCATGGCAGCTCCTATGGAAAATCCACTGCTGAGCCCCCGCTGGCAGCCCGGGGTGCTTCTGAACCGCGTGCCACTGCGGAGTGTCCTGGACCCGGCTGCCCTCCCACCCCGTGCACCCGTCACACACAGACTGGTGCAGGAGGCACTGAACAGCCAGCCCAGGGTGCTTTTAAACCAATTACCAGCACCAAGTTCTCTGGCCAGCAACTCGGCTGTAACCCAGCACCAATCACGCATCACTGACACAGGAGGCATTGCACAGCCAGCACAGGGTGGTTCTAAGCCATTTGTCACTCCCCCTGGGACTCATCTCATGCCACAGGGTGCACACACTGGCAGATGTGGCCAGCAGGCCGGACAAGCGCTCTGTGCCAGCCAGCACCACCAATGAGCGAGAGTCTTCCCAGCAGGACAATATCCCAGCTAAGAAAAGGAGAAGATGGTGCTCCGCTAGCTGAGCATGCACTAGGAAACGCTGTGCCAGGGCCAGACACACACAGGCACAGCACAGCAGTGGGCAGCAGCGCACAGCGGGCAGGCAGCAACAAGGGGAGAGATGAGGATGCCCTGCACCGACCGCACGGCAGCTTCCTGATCTCCATCCGAGTTTGCACCTGCTGGGGCAAGCAGTGAAGGTGCTGGGGCCACTGTGACCATCGCGACAAAACCGTAACAGAGCCAGCAATGTCCTCAACAAACCTGGAAGAGAGCGCCATGGGGTTGCTGAATGTCAAACAACAAATGCCAATCATGACCACAGCAGTGCACCAGTGTCAATATTGCACCAACCAAGACTCCCTGATTCCTATCCATGAGCTGATCCATTGAATGGAGAGCCAAAGAATGATCAGCAGGACCCACTCACCCTTTAATAGCTCCATATGGCTAGTGCTAACGTCTAACGGAGAGTAGAGACTAAAAACAGACTATCGTGACCTGAATAAGGTCACACCACCATTGAGTGCTGCCGTACTGGACATGTCAGAACTTGAATATGAACTGGAGTCAAAGGCAGCCAAGTGGGGTGGCACAGCTGATATTGCCAATGTGTTTTTCTCAGTCCCTTTGCAGGCCACAAATTGCTTTCACTTAGAGGGATGTCCAGCACACTTGGAACCAACTGACCCAGGGGTGGAAACAGCCCTGCCATCTGCCATGGAGTGGTGCAGACTGCACTGCAACAAGAGCAAGCTCCAGAACACTGCAATACATTGGTGACACCATTGTGTGGAGTGAAACCAGCAGAAGTTTTTGAGAGAGGAAGGAAAATATCCAAATCCTGCTGAAAGCCGTTTTTTTCCATAAAGCAGGGTAAGGTCAAGGGACCTGCACAGGAAAGCCAGTATTTGGGGATAAACTGGCAAGATGAACATGGAGACAATGAGCTCAAATAAGTCACCCATGATCACCAATACGCTCCAGTCACCCAGGAATCCTAGGAGTCCTCATGGACTGGGCAGAGGGCAAAGACGGTGGAATGTCACCAGAGGAGGAGGTGACAAGTTCTGGGAGGCCCCACTGTACCACAAACTACCAAAGAATCTGCTGGGGAAAACACTCGGGGCTATTCCTGCCTCAGGCAAAGGCAAACCCCACTCGTGGGACTGCTTTCGCTCAAGGACATGGGTGCACTTGGTGGGTAATGTGGGCAAGTCTGGTGTATACATCAAGGGGATTTAGTCTTGGGTGAGAACAGCCACTGAATTGAACTGTGTGATGCTGTATACACTGGATACTATCGCTGCCATGGTGGCCATACACCCAATACAGCAATGGACACCTTGTGGCACCCATCTCCGCTGCTCCAGCTTGGAGGATCTGAACGCTTTTGATCACCACATTAACGAAGCATGGACTCAATAAAATTGGACAAGTGCAATGGAGCTAGATTCAGAGTAAGCTTCAATATGCAACAAGCCAGGACCACACACCGCCCATCTTTCCTGCCTGGAGAGACACATGACAGATGGAGCCCCAAGTCGTGGACTGAATGAACTCAACAAATGTTTGTAGTGATGGTCCACAGACTAGGGGAATGATATCTGTGTGTGTGCATACATGTATGCATATATATCATATGCATATATATACAGAATCACAGAATCACAGAATCACAGAATCCCAAGGGTTGGAAGGGACCTCAAAAGATCATCTAGTCCAACCCCCCTGCATATATCTCAAAGGACAGGAAAGCTGCTGGTGGAAAGTGTGAGACCTGGCATGTCATGAATGGTATGGAATAAGGGGTGGAAACGGCCGTGGTTTCGGCTGGAATAGAGTTCCTTTTTTTCCTAGTAGCTGGTGCAATGCTGTGTTTTGGCTTCACTCTGAGAACAATGCAGATAACACACCGATGTTTCACTTGATGCTCAGTATCACGCACCCTGATCAAGGACTTTTCAGTCTCTCATGCTCTGCCATGACAAGGGCACACAGATCCAGGAGGAGCAGACAGGACACCTGACCCAAACTATCCAAGGGTGTATTCCATGCCAGAGCACATCATGCCCGGTATAGAAACTGTGGGGAGTTACCTCAGAGGGACAGATAGCTGCTCAGGTCGGATATCGATCAGTGGTGGTGAGGAATTGTATTATGCAGCACTTGAGTTTCTTAGGTTTTTCCTCTTCCCTTTCTCTTTTTAGCTTTATATCTTGTATAGATATAACCTGTTGGACTTTTGTTGTAAAACTGTTCTGATCTCAACCCGTGGGTTTTACATTCCTTTGATTCTCCTCCACATCCCATCCAGGGAGGTGGGATGAGGGGTTGAGGAAGCAGCAAGTCCAGAGGAAGCCACAGGTATGACCAGGGGCTGGAACTCCCACTATGGAGACAGGTTGAGATCATTGGGGTTGTTCAGCCTGGAGAAGAGAAGGCTGCGTGGAGCCCTCAGAGCAGCTTCCAGTGTCTGAAGGGGGCTACAAGGATGCTGGAGGGGGACTGTACTGATAGGGCAAGGGGTGATGGGTTCAAACTGGAACAGGGGAGGTTCAGGTTAGATCTAAGGAAGAAGTTCTTTATTGTGAGGGTGCTGAGGCGCTGGCACAGGGTGCCCAGAGAAGCTGTGGCTGCCCCATCCCTGGCAGTGCTCAAGGCCAGGTTGGACACAGGGGCTTGGAGCAAGCTGCTCCAGTGGAAGGGGTCCCTGCCCGTGGCAGGGGTTGGAGCTGGATGAACTTTACGGTCCCTTCCAACCCAAACCAGGCTGGGATTCGATGAAGCAAGTTTTTATCACCTCTAGTATGAACACACGGGAAACAACATGTACAAGTAGGACGATGTGGGATCGTTTCTGCAGAGCGTTTTGAGGAGCCCTTTCCGCAGCCCGGGTCCCGGGTCCCGGTTCCCGCTGGCCGTGGCTGCAGCCTCTGTGCTGGGCTGCAGGTGGCAATGCAGCTCCGCCGGCCGGGGAACGCCGCTCTGCAGGTTCGGCGCTGAATTCTGCTTGCGAAGCCCCTTGGTTTGCTTTGGGCTTCAGGGTGCGAGGCCAGCAAAGCACCCCCGTGGCCCATGGGGATGCTCTTGTCTCTGTCCCCAGCAGAGCAGCTCCTGCGAGGTTGAGCTGGGAACGGGCAGCCTGGGAGATGCCCTCAGCATCTCGGGGGCTCCCACTGCTGCCCTGAATCCCGGTGAACATTCCTCAACCAAGGCACCCACGTGCTGGGGTAGCCAGGCTCCCTGCTGGGGTCCTGGGTCACTCTGTGGTGGCACTTCCCCTGGTGCCATGAATGTGGCTGAAATGCTGAGTGCTGCGTTGGGTTTCCGGAGCAGGTTTATCCCTGTTGCCCCTCACGAACACCGTATCCTGCCACACTGCAGCATCACCAGTACTGGGACAGAAGGGCTGGGGGCTCAGTGTGTTGTCTGGATCTGACCCAAGACCTGACCTTACTCTCCTGCACTGCTGCTGTTGCAGAACCAGATGGAGACCTTATTGCAGCCTTTCAATACCTAAAAGGAGCCTGTAAGAAAGATGGAGAGACACTTTTTAGCAGGGCCTGTTGCAACAGGATGAAGGGTGATGGTTTTAAAATAAAAGAGGCAGATTCAGGCTGCATGTGATGATAAAGTTCTTTACAATGAGGGTGGTAAAACACCGGCATACGTTGATCCAAGAGGTGGTGGATGCCCCATCCCTGGAGACACTCAAGGCCAGGCTGGATGTGGTTATGAGCAACCTGATCTGGTTGAAGATGTCCCTGCTCACAGCAGGGTCTTGGGCTAGATGAGCTTTGAAGGTCCCTTCCAACCCGAACTATTCTATGTAGCAGAGGAAAGCTGTGCAAGGGTGGTGTAGCCTGGACCTGATGTGGTGGCTTAGTACCCCAAAAGTAAGAGACCCCTCAAAAGCAGGTCCAGGAGCACTGAGCCCCCCAGACCATGCCTTCAGGGGAGGGCAGGAAAGGGGAGCTTGTGCAGCTCCAGGACCTGCACCAAGGGCAGGGTGAGGAACTGCAGGCATCACCAGTGATGAGCTGCAAAGTCCAGCTTTGGCCCAGCCAGAGGCTGTGGGGCTGGTGGCCAGGTTCAGCGGGTCCAGACCAGTGGGTGCTGCAGCAGCCACTGGCACAGGAGTAGATGCTGCCCTGGGAAGGGGAGTTCAGGGTGTGCATAGTGTTTGATTCAGCTTTGAATCCTGGAATCACAGAATCACAGAATCCCAAGGGTTGGAAGGGACCTCTAAAGATCATCTAGTCCAACCCCCCTGCAAGAGCAGGGTAATACCTTACAGCAGGTCAGGGAGAGGCTGGGGGTGTGCCATGGGAACTGGGTGCTGCTCTGACCAGCATCCATGAGGGCTGCTCTGACACCCTAAATCCCGGTGACCATTCCAGACCCAGGGCCCCATCTCCGAACCCCAGCAGTGGGGCAACACCATTGTACTCTGTCACACAATGCTGGCACTGCTGTCTGCTTACAGACTGCTGCTGACCTCAAAGATGTTTAAGTGTGTCAGGGTCCGATTGGAGAAAACCCTGGTGCCAGACTGTGTTTCAGCTCATGATCCCAAGAGTGAAATTAAGACACAAGCAAGGTCAAGTACCAGAATCGGACAGTTTGTTTATTACAAAAGGACAATTGTAAAACAGGGAAATGATTGTAATAAAGGGGATAGCGATAGAACAGATTTGGAAAAAAGGTAGAAAACGATGCAAAGATTTGGGGTGCAGAGAGATCGTCACCACCATGGATCCAGTGGTGTCCCAGAGACCCGTTGTTGTTGTTGATGGTGGGAGCTCTTCAGGGTTCGTCGTTGGTATTGGAGCAGAGCATCCCCCAAGAGCCCATCGGAGGTGGGTGTCCTTGTGGAGGCATCTTTCTGGGGTCATCCCCATGCAGTGTGTCTCATGGAGTTGCTCTCATGGCAATGCCTCATGGAGGGTGTCCCTCAGGGTCCATAGTATTCAGTGGAAAGTGTCCTTACAGAGGTATCCTTCTGGAGTCAACATCATGGCAATGGCTCCCTGGTGATGTCCCTCTTGGTTATTACCTTTTCCGCCTTTATAATGACTTGCAGGTGTCTGCAGCAATTCTTGAGATAATGGGCAGCAATTCCTCACACCAGTCCTCAAGTTAATGGACAGGAAGAGTCTTAGCTCTTTCCCATTCATCCCTCAGGCAATGTATGGTGGAGTCCCAGTTCAGCTCTTCACACCCTTCTCCCAGGCGATGGATATTGGAGTCTCATCTCAATTCCTCCCACCCATCTCTGAGACAAAAGATAGGTGGATTTCCAGCTCAGCTTCTTTGAGACAATGGACAGACTGATTTCAGATCAGTCTCTCACAGTGTGCTCGGCTCTTCCTCGCTCATCCTGCTTCCTCTTACAGGATCCAAGCTGTTGGTGCAGGCAGCCAGTGCTTCCCACCCTGCTGATGCTGGATGGAGGGAGTCAGGGTTTGGGATGCGGCTCAGGGCTGGTGGGGGTGGGAGTGCAGAGTCTGGGTACCTTCCCCAGAGGCCTCCCTCCTGCCTGGCCAGAGGGTTTTTGCTGACATCTCTCAGGCAGCAGGGAATTTGGAAGTAATCAGCATCACTTCTGCTGGGAAAGGTGGAAAACCAAGGCAGTGCCGTTGCTATGGTTGCCGCAGACTGCCCTTGATGCAACACCATGTCAAGCAGCGCTGCAAGCAGATGTGCTGCAGCTGGAAAATAAAGCAGTTCCCCCAGGTATGAGCACGGCATGGCAGGACACACACACTGTCCCCTCTGCTCCCAGAGCCTCCCCTGGGATGCTGGCTCTGCCCTTGGCTGCATGTCCATATGCTGGACCCTCCCTAGCAGCAAACCCCAGCGGTGAAAGCAGTGCTGGGGAGGGGGAAGCAGGGCACTTCACCAAGGAATGCATGTAGGTGCTTAAAAATAACACCATCAGAAGGTTTGTCATTCAAATAGTGTGTATGTGTATGGGAAGTGCTCAGTATCAGATTCAAACACTTTGAACAAGGGGGATGCTGAATGTTGGCTGAGCATTACAACCAGTGCTAAATCTTTTTTCCCTAATAAATCACAGGATGAATTTGCGGGGTTTTCTTGGCTTTGATCAATAGGGTTTGGGCCACGTGTAGGTTCACTGGGTCCCGCTGCACCCTCCAAGGCTGAGGGCTCAGGCTCTGCCTCCTGCCACACTCCAGGCTTGCTGCTTTTTGCTTTGTAGCTCTTGGCTACAAGGCATTGAGCATCTTAACCATACGCATGACTACCTCATCAGAGGTCTGGAGCAAAGCCAGCACTGGCATTGAGAGCCATAGGAGCAGCATGCAGAGTCCAGGGCCTGATCCAGAAAGGTGTTCAGGTGGGAAGCTCTGTTGCTGCTTCCTAGTGCTCCTCTGGGCTCTGCCCTTTGTGCTGAGGACCCCTCTTCTGAGATCTGTCTCCCTGTACCCCCGGGGTTCTTCTGCCCTTGTCCACACCAAGCACAGTGCAATCAACTCCTATGAGCTGGTGGCCCTGGAAGTGCTGACTGGGATCTGCAGGGTTCATGTCCTTGTGCCGGGAGCAAGCACCTCCCGTGGATGCTGTGTGGTGCAGTGGGAGATGCTCCCTCTGGCCACCTCCCTGTGTCCCCTCTCCCAGGCCATGGTGGCCCTCAAGATGTGCAGAGTGACCGCAGGGAACTCCTGCCCTGCCCAAGCCCATCCCCAGCAGCGCAGGCACAAGTGAGCAGCCCTTTCCCTTTGCTCGGGGATGCACTGATTCCTGGCTGGGGCTGGCTGCCAGCCAGACCTGCGCAGGGCCCAAGGGGCTGGTTAAGCTCATTGCTTTGCTTTCAGAGGCTTCAGGAAGCCGTCCGCCAGCATTTAATTCAAACTCATTGAACAATTCTCCTGGGAGCAGCTAGTTCAAGACCAACCAGTACAACAGAGCATCCCTGAGATCAGCTGGCACGGCCCCATGGAGAGCTCCGTGTCCTCCAGCTCATCTCTGTGGCTGTGCCAACACAATGGTGAGTGCAGGACAAGATGCCTGGCCCAGGGTAATGTTGGCTCAGCTCTGAACCTGGCTGCCTGAGTTGCCTCCAGCCCCAGGGGGTATCTTGAGGTCTGTTAATATCCCTCCCACTTCCACCCCAAACTTGTTTCTGCCTTGGAGCAGTTGCTCCCCAGGCAGCAGTCCCAGAGCAGGTCTGGCTCAGCCCTCACCAGCCTTCACAGCCTGCTGCCAGCTCACTGTGCTGCAAAGGGGGTGGGATGCACACCCTACTGTGATCGGATTCATGTCCACCACTGGATGCAACAACCTGAGGCCACTTGGATAGGAGTGGGAACAAGATAGAGCCAGGCTGGGAATGCAGGGATGAGTTCCCAGCTCTAGCAAATGAGTGGTGCGTGACGGGACCACCCTGGGACCCGAGCTCCCCTGAAGGAGGATGCTCTCTGGGAAAGCCTTTTCACTCTCTGCTCAACCCTGAGAAGTTCTGGGGGCCATCTGTGCCCCATTCTTATGGTATCCTGGGGACTGTCCCAAAGGACAAGGCTGGGACCATGATGCCTTCATCCCTTGCTCCCCTGTTTCTGTGTGGCTCTATGAGGGCAGCCCATGGTGTGCCCTGTGTTACACCATTGCCAACTGCTCAGAAGAAAACTAGTGATCTTCATTAATGAGCTGAACACTTGTGGGTCAGGGCCTGATGTCCTATGCAGGGGCATGTGGAGTCATGCAGCAGGACTGAATCACAGCTCTGCTTATGGTGCAGCCTTCCCATTAGCTCTGGGCACATGTAGCTCGGCAGCACACACAGAAAGGCAGCTCCACACTGCCTTCCGTCCATCCGTCATACCCCAGGCTGTGAGATGGGACCTGTGGCAGCTCATCCTGCTTCCCTGGGAGGTGTGGGATCAGGCGATGTGTCCCAGCCTGGAAAGCAGCATCTGCGGCTGTGATTTAACCTAGAAGGGGCAGGAGAACCCAGGAGCCGTCCCGCAGTGCGGTGTCTGTACTGCAGTGTGGGACTGGGGCACTGAGCCCCCCTCACTTTCCGGAGGTCCCTTATTCCGCCTACATCCCTTTGTCACAGTCATCATCTGTTGACCAGCTGAAGCCACCACCTTGGGACTCACAGAGCTGCAGGAGGGACTCAACAAGCCATGGCCAGAGGCATCCAAGCGATTTATAGCGTTTGTTCAGCCCATGAGCAGCCTGGAGCTATTCCTGTAACAAAAGCCTCGGTTTGTTGTACAATCCTGATTTTCCTATGCTGGATGCACGGCTGGCTTAGGGCAGAGGGGGGGTTCAATCTCACCCCACGTCCCAGAGGGTGTTTGGGGGGCTCCCCGGGGGCGCAGGGGGCTGCGTGTCGAGCAATGCCTTAATAACCCCTATGTGTATTTATCTCAGGCAGAATCCCGGCCTGGTTTGTGTTGGAAGGGACCTCAAAGCTCATCCAGCTCCAGCCCCTGCCACAGGCAGGGACCCCTTCCACTACAGCAGCTTGCTCCAAGCCCCTGTGTCCAACCTGGCCTTGAGCACTGCCAGGGATGGGGCAGCCACAGCTTCTCTGGGCACCCTGTGCCAGCGCCTCAGCACCCTCACAGGGAAGAGCTTCTGCCTAAGAGCTCATCTCAGTCTCCCCTCGGGCAGGTTAAATCCGACTCAGTCGTGCAGTGTGCTCTGCAGCTCCGCCAGGCTCGGGTTTGCCCCTGGGGATAAGCTGCTGTTGCCTTGGGGTTGTGCTGCCCAGCATTAAAAGCCGAATCAGTGCAGGGTGGCACGGGGGGGCTGCGGGGTGCGGCAGAGCCCATCACCCGCCGCGCGCCGCGGCAGCACGGAGCAGCATTTTTCAAACTCAGCCCTCGGATGCTCGCCGCGGGTTTGGGGCCGGCTTGTAACGGACGAAAGACGCGGCGGGTGGGAGGGAGCAGCTTCGCACAGGCGCTGGCTATGAATGGGCTCCCCCCGAGGGGCACCGTGCGGAGCTCCGCACGCCCCGATGGCTGGGTGGGCACAGCGAGAGGGGGGCCCAGGGGACCCCTATCTATGGGGGTGCCTCGGCATCCTCGCCATGAGGGGCCCTGGGGACCTATCACCCATGGGAGACTTCTGCCTCTGAGGATACTCTACACTTACAGTGACGCCCTGGGGACCCCCACCTCAGAGACTGTCCTGGGGGGCCTGTGCTTAGAGGCTCTCTCGGGGGACTTGTACTGCTAAGGACACCCCGGGGACCCCATCCCCTCTCCCGGAGCACCCTTACCCTCAGGGGTATCCCAGAAACCCTCCCCACCGCCATACCCCGGGGTGGCCCCCCACTACAGGGGTACCCCTGCGATCTCCTGTCCCCAGGGATGCCTGGGCGTCCCTCAGCCGGAGCAGCGCACCGGGACAGCCCCCAGATGCCTGTGCTCTGAAGATGCCCGGGGGACCCCCACCCCGGCGGTGCCTCTCCCCGCGGGATGCCCGCACCCAGGAGCGGTGCCGCCGCCCCGGGGCTGGGGGCAGCGGCGCGGTGCGGGCGGAGGGGTCGCTGTTGCCGTTGCAGCCGCGGCCGCCCGCCCGCTCCCCCCGCTCCGCCGCCGCCTTTTGTTCGCCGCCCGCGCTCGTCCCCGCCCGGCGGCGGGGCGGGCGGAGCCGGGGCCGCAGTCGCAGCGGCAGCCGGGGCCGAGCCCAGCGCAGCGCAGCGCAGCGGGACATGGAGGCCGCGCCGGCGGAGCAGGGTTCCCCCGCGCCGGCTCCGCCGCCGCCACCGCTCCCGGAGAGGAAGAAGAAGCCGCAGCGGGCACCATCGCCCGCCCGCCCCAAGGACGTGCCGGGCTGGTCGCTGGCCAAGAGCCGGCGCGGCGGCGGCGGGGGGCACCCGGGCGCGGCCCCGCGGCTGGCGGCGGGGGGCGCGCACCCGCGGCGGGCGGGCGGCGGCAAGGACGGGCGGCCCGAGAAGCGGGCGGCGGCGGCGGCGGCCCGGGCCGGGTGCAAGGGGCCGGCGGGGCGCGGCGCGGCCAGGGTGAAGGGGCGGTGCCGCGGCGCGGAGACGGCGGCCACCGGGGCGAAGCGATCGGGACCGGGGCCGGGGCCGGGGCCGGGGCCGGCGGCCGGGCCCAGCCTGACCGACAGCAGCTCGGAGGTGTCGGACTGCAGCGCCTCGGAGGAGGCGAAGCTGCTCTCGCTGGAGCTGGGGCTCAGCGGCAGCGATGGCGAGTCCCCGGGCAGCGCCCCGCCGCCGCCGCCCTCGGCCGGCGAGGCCTCGCCGCTGCCCGAGGAGCCCTCGGCCGCCTCCATGGCCAGCAGCCGCCTGCAGCTCAGCACCTCGCTCGCCTTCTCCGACCTCACCGAGGAGCTGCTGGACGCCGGCACCGACGGGCTGCTCCGCGAGCTGGAGGACCTGCGCTCCGAGAACGACTATCTCAAGGTGGGCACGGCGGCATCCCCGGGCACGGCATCCCTGGGCAGTGGTGTGGCACAGCACGGCTCAGCATCCCTGATATAGCATGGTTCAGCATCCCTGGGCATGCATGGCATGGTGAGGTACAGCATGGCATCCGAGGGCATGGCTCAGCATGGCACAGCATCCTTGGCTATAGCATGGAGTGGTGTGGCATCCCAGGGCATGCGCCAGCATGGCTTAGTGTCTCTGGGCACAGCACAGTATCCCAAGGCAAGGATCATCACAATGTGGCATCCTAGCGCATGGTTCAGCATGGCACGGCATCCCTGGTAACGGCATGGCATCCCAAAGCATGGCTCAGGGAGGCACAGCATCCCTGGGCAATAGCATAGCTCAGCCTTCCATGGAGCATCACAATATAGTGCAGCATCCCTGGGCATGGCTGGGCACAGGGCACAGCTCGACTCAGCCCTGTATAGCCTGGCTCAGCCTGGCATGACACTGCTGAGTATAGCCTGGCCCGGCTCAGTTGGGCATCACTGCATGGTATGGCTGGGTGCAGGGATTGGCATGGCTCAGCCCAGCACAGCATCACTGGACATGGCCTGGCGTGGTACAGCTGAGCTCAGCTCAGTGCACCATGGCACAGCTGGGGATGGCACTTCATGCTATGGATGGGCTTGTTTCAGTTTGGCATAACATGATGTAGGGCATGGTTGGATATAGGGCATGGCTTCCCTACTCCTGATATGGCCCAGCTGACGGAGCAAAGCTCAGCTTGGTACAGCAGGGCCCATCTGGGCATGGTCCAGCATGGTGTGTCATGGCTGGGCACCGCTTGGCTCAGCACAGCATGGCACGCGTTGGCAGAGGGCACACATTGGCACAATGTGGGCCAGCTTAGCCTGGCATGACCCGACTGGGCATGGCAAGCCTTAGCATGGCCCCAGCTTAGCATGGCTAAGCTCAGCACAGCCTGGGCTGGCACAGCTCAGCACAGCACGGCTGTTCTCCACCCAGCTTGGCATGGCAGAGCACGGCACAGTTTGGCTCAGCCTGGTTTGGCATCCTGGGACACTGCTCAACAGGGCGCTGCTCAGCTTGGTGCAGGGAGGGATGCTGCCCATGCCCTCCCTGCCTGCTGATGCTGCCAGACCCTCAGGACATTTTCCAACTCGCCTCTTTCCAAGGTTCCTGTGCTTCCAGGGGCCTTTTTCCGGGCATGCAGTGTGGCTGCCTGGTTCAGGAGGGGCATGGTGGGTGACGCCAGTGCAGATGTGCTGTGTGGGGACAGGGGCACAGAGCAGGTTATTCTCAGTCACCCCTTGACCTGCTGCCCCTTGGCAGCACTGCCTGCTGCAGGGTGGGCACAAACACCCACCAAGCACCATGTCCTGATGGGCTGCAGGCGTTTTACACCCTCTCCTCTTCTTCAGGGTGGAGCCCTGGATGACGTGCTTGTGCAGTCACCTGCTGGGGGCACACATCTCAGTGGCTGCTCTTGGGATGTCACAGGTTGGAAAGGCCAGCTCAGCCGCTGGTGCCAAAGCTTGTAAATGCCTTGGGTTTATAGCTGCGAGGTGGGAGCTCAGCGCTGGGGATGTACTCAAAGATGCTCAGTCAGGCCCTTTGGCCATTAGCAAAGCCCCAGTTCACAGCTGGTGTCCCAAGTCCTGCCAGAATTAGCAGCAAGAGCTTAAGGGCTTTGATTTACTGAGAGCTGGAAAAACACAGATGAGGCCACTCCGGTGTCCAGGAACGCACGTGCAAACGCTCCGGTTCCAACGTGCCGAGCAAGCGCTTCCTCCATTTCCACGTGATGCCGTTCCTGCAGGCTGCAGGCCAGCAGGCCCAGTGTTCTACCTGCCTTGAGGGGTGGCAACTGAACCCCCCCCCCCAGCCAGGAGCAGTGGGGAGAGTGGATATGTGCACCAAGAAGTGCAGTGGGGTTGCTGGTGGCATCCTCCCTACTTGGCCGTGACACCTGTGTGCACTTGGGTCTGTTCTGCTTATGCCCATGTTGTAGGTTGTTTCTCATGACACTTGAGCAGGAGACTGCTGCGATAGTCCCCAGGCTCCAGCTGGACACCCCTTGTACTCCAAGGTGGAAGGTTAGCTCCAGCAAGGAGCAGAAACCTGTGTTGCATTGCAGCAGGGGGCTGCCTTGTGCCAGCTCTGCTAAAAATCAGGGTATTTATTTGGGGATTTAGGGCAAAAATGAAGCCCTAACCCAAGCGATGAACATCACCCGCCTGGCCATGCAGCCCAGGTTGGAGAGCAGCATGCAGGGACCCTGCAGAGATGCCCTCTGTCCCCAGCACCTCCCCTCCCCTTGGCTATGGATGAATCAGGCTCCTCAGAGGTGACTTATTTCCAAGGGCTCCCGCAGCGAGCTGCAAATGAGGATTTTTCTCGTGTGTTCGTCAGAGCCAGCTCAAACCTGGTGTGTTTTTAACGAGAAACGAGGAACTCGGGGGGGTGGGAGGGTTTTGGCAGCGTTCTGGCACAGGCCAGGCATGTGTGGTGCTACTACACCCGTGTGCTGCACGCTGGGGTTGGAGCTTCCCAGCAGAGCACATCGCAGCCCTCGCAGCAGTGCCAGCTCACGTCGCATCCTCCCTCAGCTGCCATAATCAAACGTACATATTTTAAGCACACTTCACCCATTTCTCTGTGTAACCCAGATTTGTGCAAGGCTCTGCCTTCCTCCTCCCGCTCTGGGTGCGCCGGCTGGGCTCGTGTGTCCTCTTGTCCCTGTGCACCTGCTGTGACACCCCATAAATGGGTTATTTCAAGTGTTGCCCCCAAAAAAGGGCCGTTCCTCACGTGCAGGGTGGCAGCCAGCAAGGAGAGGCGAGGTCTCGGGTGTCCTTCTTGCCCTATCTCACTGTTGCTGAGCTGTGTGATGGGAGAGCAGCTCCCAGCCCTGTTCAGCGGGCTGGAAAATGTGAGATGTGATACAGCAGCAGCTGCGGAGGGACGGGCAGACAAAGAGTGGGCACGGGAAAGGGTTTGGAGCGAGGGGAGGGGATGCCTGCAAACCCTTTCCTCTCCTCTCCTTGGGGAGGTGCTCAGGAGAGAGCTGTGTACCACTGGAAGCACAGCCCTGCTGCCCCCTCCTGCATCTCCCTCATCCCTGGGGTTTGGTGCGTTTCCCAGCTCCATGAAGAAACACGTAAGGTGGGTGGATGGGTGCCTTGTTTCTCCCAAGGCAGGCAGGGACCAGTGTGTGCTTCCAGTGAGGGCTTGCTGGGAGCATCCCACAGTATATTCCCAGCTACACAGACCCAACTGGGGGTACATGGGGGACCTGGAGGTTGTGTCTGGGCAGCGTGGTTGGCGCAGGGCTGTCACAGGGTCCCGGTTCTGTTGCTGCTCACATCCTGCCTGCCCGCAGGGACAGGGACTGTGCCCGGGGGTCCCAGTGAGCGCCGGCAGAGCTGGGATGCAGGGATATGCCAGGTATCACCTGCCAGCAGCCAGTGCAAGGGGATTCGCAGCCTCTTGCCTCTTGAGGTGCTGCCCAGCACGGGCTGGGCTGCAGAGAGCCCCTGGCTGTTTGCCTGTTCGTTATGGGGCAGGTGTAAAGCTGTGAGATGTGGATTTCCCCCTCACTGATGTGCTCTGTGCTGAGCAGGAGCCGTGGTGCCTGCCAGGGCAGGGCTGTGCTGCACTGGGCTCCAGCGTGACATGGAGGGAAGGATGGCTAATGTTTGCTGTCAGAGCTGCGCTAGAGCTGCTCTTGATGCACCTGAAGAAACCTCTGTGTGACACAGGATGTGCCTTACCCATCCTTCAGCCCGCTGCACCCCGGCATGGGCTCGGGTGAGCTGCATTTGCTGGGATCCCCTGGCTGGCAGGGACAGCACGGCAATTTCCCTTTAAAATTCCCTCTTGATTTCATTTTTCCCCTAGCAAATTCTAGCATAATTCCCTCTCCTGTCTGGTGGGGGCTCAGAGTTAATGGGAAGCTGCTGCTTTTGTCCTTGTAATCTCGGAGGAAGCTGGTGCTTGGTGCTCCTGGACAGTAATCCCCACCTTTGCACCAGGGATCTCAGGCTCTCGCACTGCCTGCATGGCCCCAGGCTCTGCACAAAGGCATCAGTGCAAAGCGCAGAGGCAGCTTCCACCCTTGCTCCTCCTCTGCAGCGTGTGCTGAGGTTTGGGGTGCGGTGGAGGGTGTGAATGCAGCCAGGGCTGGGCTCCCCGAGGGCTGCCTGTCCCCGCTGCGCCCCAGAGCCCGAGGCTGCCGAAGCTGAGGGTGTCTGTGCTGCCAGCAGCACCTCAGCCACCAGCCATGGCGTTGTTTGCATCATCCTGTTGTGTATCCGTTGCTGTTTCTGCTTCTAAGAGATAGTGGGTCCTGCTGAGGAGCTGCGAGTCCCCTGCGCTGCTTTGAGCATGCTGTGTTCTTGCAAGCACCTAAGCCAGCGTGCCACCCCTTGGGCAGGAGAGCTGGGGGTTTAACTCTTCTGCCACACCACCGATGGGTCTGATCTGTGTTTTGAGGTGTCCTGCAGGTGGGCATCAGGACATGGCTGTAGCTGTTACCTCCTCCTGCTCTGTACCTGCATGCACGTTTGAACTGGATCCAGGCAGTTTACATCCCATCTTGCCGCTCCTCAGTTTCCTTAATAATCTCCCCAGGGAGACACAGTGCCTCTGAGCTTTGTGCCGAGAAGGCTGAAGGTATCTTGTCTCTTGGGTTCCTCTGTGCAGTATAACCTGCCTCCTGCAGGCATGCGAGGTGTTTGCTTGTGCACGCCCTTGTCCCTTGGGCATTGAAATGAGTCCGCCTGAGCTGCAGATCCCCAGCACATTCCCAAGATGAGGTAAACCCACCATGAATGAAGTCTTTGTGGCTGCAGAGATGGGGTGAACACGGAGGCAGTGGTGGGTAATCCTGGGGGATGGAGGGGATGAACAGCCCAGGGGTGCTGGGAGGCCGTGACTCCACGCAGGGGTGGGCACCTTTTGTCCGTGGGACGCGAATCCGAGCCCGGCAGCCTCTTGGACAGAAGTCATTTATCTCATCCCCAGTGTTGCCCTCTCTCTGTTTTACCCCGTCTCTGTTTCACAAGGCCAGGCTGGATGGGGCTTGGAGCAAGCTGCTCTAGGGGAAGGTGTCCCTGCCCATGACAGGGGTTGGAACTGGATGAGATTTAAGGTCCCTTCCAACCCAAACCAGTTCACGATTCACACTTGATGTAGCATTGCTATGGAGCTTCGTGGTCACAACACCACTGCTCAACTGGGGATGTTTCTATGGGGTTCCCCCTTGCTCCTGGCTCTGCTCTCACCTTATCCAGATGATTATACTTTGTTTTGGGGCATCACCCCCAGAAAACGTGCAGATGCAAAGGGCGAGGCTCAGTGGCTGTCACAGACCCCAAAGCCATAGGGTGACCCCTGTGCCCCCCATGTGCCACCGCCAGTCACCACAAGGCTGTTCTGTTGCCGCAGCCTGGCCATGGTGGGGCTCAGCTTTGCCATCCTGAGCTCCCTTCCAGTTTACTGGCATTTTCTGCTCCCGATCCTAATCCAGTTAGAATGGCTTATGGCACAGCTTGCCTCCTAGGGGCAAGCTTGGGGAGGGCTGTGTGGCTGCTGCGCTGCTGCCATTTGAAGGGTTTATTGGTGTTATGGGGGGCATGCAAATTCCTGCAGCTTTCCCAGCCTTCCAGTGCCGACCCTGCTGCAAACCCCCCAGCCCCAGTCCTGGCAGAAGCAGCTCCAGGCTGTGCCGATGGGCTTTGCCCAGGCAGCAGCTCACGCTGGACACAGCCTCATCCCAGTATAATGGTTGCTACAACCCGAGGGATAAACAAGAGGAGCTCTTGGTGCTGCAAGCCCAGGCTTCCTTCCAGCAAGGTTTGGTTGGGCTTTTTCCAAGGTCCCTGCTCCCTGCCCTGCTCGCCTGCTGCCTGGGGAAGCCGCATGGCAAATGGGAGCTGGTACGATCAGCACTGGAGCAGGATGCAGACAGCCCCGGGTGCCTCTGCAATCAGATTCAAGCCACAATTCACATGACTTTGGTGGTGAAAGGTGGTTTTCCATCACCCCGCTGCAGAGTGCATGCGATGCATGATGTATTTTACATAGAATCACAGAGTAGTTTGGGTTGGAAAGGACCTTAAAGCTCATCCGGTTCCAATCCCTGCCACGGGCAGGGACGCCTTCCACTAGAGCAGCTTGCTCAACCTTGCCCGTGAAAGCTCCGAAGGAACAGATGCCATGAGCCAGCTCCCCAGGCTGGGTTGGGTTACAAGGTGGTGTCCTCAGGGCTGTGGCACTGCTGTATGGGGTGGGCAGTGCTGGTGATGCGTCTCCATTGGGTGCATGGCAACGTCATGGGGCTGTCTGGTGCTGTTCAGCCGTGGGGGATTCACCTCTGAGCTGTCCAGGGGTGGACATGCCCATAGTGGTGCCCCTTCATAGGGCAGTCCCCAGCTGTCCCTGGAGCAGCCCCAGCCCTGGCACTCACCACTGCCCATCTCAGTGCCTCTGGGCTGTTTGTGCCCTGCTCTTGTTCTCCAGACCCCCCAGCATGAAGCAGAGCAGCTTCAGGGGGGCAACAGGATGCTGGTGGCCACGGTGCCGCTGCGCTCCGGCAGCCTGGACCAGAAGATAATCCGGGATTGTCTCGACGTTCCTTGTTTATCACGTAGTGCTTAAAGCCAACAGTGAGCGACTGTGCCTGTCCCTGCAGCTGCTGCCCCCCCTTCCGGGCTCCTTTAGGGGGAATTCCTGCAGCTGGGGCTTTATCCAGCGGGATGAGAGGGCAGGGAGTGTGCCAGCGCCTGGCAGAGCCGGCACAGTGCTGCGCACCCCGTCTGTAGGGCACTGTAATGGGTCAGGAGCAGCGGGGTCTTGTCCCCTCTGCCTGGGGGGAATCGGGGCTGTGCATCCCCGCTGCCTATGCTGGATCCTCATCTTGTGGCCGTGCCATGGAGCAAGGCAGCAGCAGGAGCAGGAGCGACATTCGGTAGTGATGGGGTTGTGCAGTGGTGGCTGGAAAGCAGATGTTTGATCCCTTCCCAGAAGCATGCCGGGTCCAGGGTCTTCTTGAGGAGGGGAGCAGCCAGTGTGATGGCTGGAGCTTTGCTCGGGGGATGCTCACAGGGACGTGAGAAGAGCTTTGGGCAGTGCAGCCTGTGTAGGTCCCCAGGGACAGGAGGGGACAGTTCTTGAGCATCCGCAGTGGCCACTGCGCTGTGCTGGATGGGGAGGTGGCACTGGGGCTGCAGCTGATGCAGGGTTCCCACAGGTCTGGAGGCTTCGGGTCACCATTGGTGCCTGCAGGATGTCAGCCCTGGCCCTGCTGTGACAGTGACACTGCAGCTCCGTGCCAGAGGTTCTTCCGGCTTAGGAGGGGTTTGTCACCATGAGAGCTGATGCAGCTGGGAAGGGGTGGAACCGGGGACGCAGCCCAGCGGTTGCTGCTTGGTGGCAACATGAGGGACAGCCTCTGGTTCCCGGCGCTGGCAGCATCTCGCCGTGTCCCCGCGTTGCCTCCCTGTCCTCGCCTGCCATCTCCTCCTGCTCTCGCCTGCCTCCCTGACACATCTCTTCCAAAGACATCCCATATTCTCCATGCCGCGGCTGCTGCCTGTGCTGCTCCTGCAGCTCCTCTCCCTCCCCCATCTTCCTCTTTCTTTCACCATGGATGCTTACAGGCGCCCGTGTTGGCTGTTCCCTGTTGTGGCTGGGTCATCAGCGGGTGATGGTGCCCAACTGGCTCCGAGCCCTGTTCCTGCAAGGATGGAGCTTGGCTGGAGAGGGACTCTTCATCAGGGGCTGTAGTGACAGGACAAGGGGTAATGGGTTCAGACTGAAACAGGGGAAGTTCAGGTTAGATCTAAGGAAGAAGTTCTTCCCTGTGAGGGTGCTGAGGCGCTGGCACAGGGTGCCCAGAGAAGTGTTGGCTGCTCCATCCCTGGCAGTGTTCAAGGCCAGGCTGGACAGAGCCTTGGGTGACATGGTCTAGGGTGAGGAGTCCCTGCCTGTGAAAAAGGGTTGGAACTGGATGACCTTAAGGTCCTTTCCAACCCAAACCAGTCTGGGATTCTGCGATTCTATGATTCTATGAGCCGAGGAGTTGAAGGTGTGTGAAGAGTTTGTGGGCTGGAGGAGACCAGGGGAGCCATGGTGGGGATGTGTCCCCACCACACAAAAAGAGGGGAGAGCATCTGCGGGGTCCGTCCCCTCTAACGCACATCTCCACACAGGATGAGATTGAGGAGCTGCGCGCAGAGATGCTGGAGATGAGGGATGTCTACATGGAGGAGGACGTGTACCAGCTGCAGGAGCTCCGTCAGCAGCTGGACCAGGCCAGCAAGACCTGCCGCATCCTGCAGTACCGGCTGCGCAAAGCGGAGCGGCGCAGCCTGCGCGTGGCGCAGACCGGGCAGGTGGATGGAGAGCTCATCCACAGCCTCAAGCAGGACGTCAAGGTGAGGCTGTGCAGGCCCCACGGCGCACAGGGTGGGTTTAGGTGAGGGGTGGACACTGTGGCTGGTGCAGCACAATGGGGCAGCAGGGGCTGTGCAGGGAGTGCCATGGATTGTGCTGCTTATTGGGCTGTCGATGGGGGCATCATGCTTCCCTGCTCATGGAGTTGATACGGGGAGTGGGGAGCAGTGCTTGCAGCTCGCAGGTGGGGGGTGCTTAGGTGGGGCCTGGGGTGGAGAGAGACAGCATTGCTTAAGGATAGGGGTCTTGCACTGCCATATATGAGGTTCGTCATGTGCAGGCTAGAGCTGTGTGTCCCAGGGCTGAGCTGCCTTATCCTGCACCGGTGGGGGCAGGATGGGGCCACTGCCGTGAGCTGGAGCATCACAGATGCACAGAGAGGGAGCATGGGGACCAGGACGCTGGTACATGAGGGCTGCTCCTCTCAGGCATCAGAGAACCCTTGCAGAGCCCCAGGCATGGTGGCAGGCCAGGCTGCGGCAGGGACAAGGGGACTTCTGCAGGGTGACTTTGCTCTCCTCCACCAGCCGCTGGCCTTGAGGAGCTGCTGGTGCCGGTGAGTGTTTGCTGAGGGCTCTTGCTGCCAGGAGCGGCATGCAGTGGCGGCTCGGGGGGCACGAGAGCAGCTCCAGGAGTAGCTTTGGTTCTTGAGCAGGAAACAGCCAGCCCTGGAGCTGAGGCATGCCCCAAGCGTGGGGCTGTGAACCTGCCTTGTTCTGCTGGGGGCCCAATCCCCTCCCAGGCCACCCAGCACCCCCCAGCTTGGGTGCTGCTGCCTGAAACATCCCCCTCCAGCTTCTCCCTTCATGGAAGGAAAAGCACAGCCCATCCCTGGGGGGAATGGGAGCCTGACCCCATGGCCTGCGCCACCCCATCTGCCTCCACAGCGCTGGTACCCCAGGCAGGCAGGGGACCGGGGGCACTGGGGATGATTTTCCCTTCCTTCAGATGCAGGAGTGAATGCTCCATGCTGTTAAGCTCCCTTTATGTCAGGGGCTGCTCCCTTGCAGGAATGTGGAGAGGGGGGGCCCTGGGTCTGTGCCCAGGATGGATGGATGGATGGATGGAGCCACCCTTCACCCAGGGCAGCTGCTGTTTGTTCTGTAATGTGATGCAGCAGCTCTCCTTTCTCCCTGCCAGCACAGCTGCTGCCTGCAGTGAGTGGCTGCTGCCTGCTCTGATGCTGCTGCCTGCAGTGAGTGGCTGCTGCCTGCTCTGATGCTGCCTGCCTGCTTTCCCAGCCTTGTGGCAGTGATTCCAGCCTCACAGTGTGGGAGAATAGTACAACAAGGCAAAGAGCATCCTGTTAGGGCTGGGGAAGATGGGGTTTGGCCAGGGGATGGGGAGCGGGGCAGCCTAACAGTTGGGGAATGGGGACAGCAGTCACAGCAGGCAGTGGAGGGGACGCACACAGGAGCCATGGTGTCACCCAGCGCAGTGGCTGCTCCAAAGGTCTCAGTAACAGCCTCATATGAGGCCTGTGGTGCCCAGGTGCTGTGGTCCCAGCCCAGTGTGCCCTGTACCAGGCTGTGACAGCCCCGTTGTGTCCCCAGGTGGCCAAGGACGTGTCCATGCGGCTCCACAATGAGCTGGAGGCGGTGGAGAAGAAGAGGATCCGGCTGGAGGAGGAGAACGAGGACCTGCGCCAGCGGCTCATTGAGACCGAGCTGGCCAAGCAGGTGGTGCAGAATGAGATGGACAAGCTCCGAGAGGTGAGGGACATGGGGGGCACCGGGAGGCGTCCCCAGGGCTCTGCCCATAGCAGGTGTCTGCTCTGTGGGATCCCATCCCTGCTCCCATCACTGAAACCCAAACCCTGCTGCAGATGCTGTGAAACCGGAGCAGTGCCTGCCTTGTGTGAGACGTGCTTCAGCCCGCCCCGGGGCATGGGTTGGCTCTGCCCTGTGCTGGGGGTCTGTGGGATGTCCCCCCTGCACTAGAGCCGCTTACGTGTCCTCAGCCACTTGCTCAGACTGGCCAAAGCTCTGCACCATGTATGGAGGCCGCTGTGTCCCTGGCACAGTGCCTGGTTCTGGCCATATCCTGACCACATGCTGCTAGTTCGCGTGGGGCTGAGCCATGAGGCTGCGTGGCTGCGATGTCCTGGTGGTGTCCCAGCAGTGCTGTGGAGCTGGGGGGGTGCACAATCCCATCCATGTCCTGGGGAGCCATGTGCCCATAGCACAGATCCAGGGCACCCCATGCCGTGCCAGGTTTGGGAACAGTTCCCAGCCAGGAGCGATGTCATCAGGAAAGGCATCCCCGTGACACCACATACTTGTGATCCACCACAGCACTGGTAACCCGCTTCCCTACTGCCCGGGATGCCTTTGGTCCCTCGGGAAGCATCATCGCTGGCTGAGCCATCAGAGCAGCGTGAGAGATGTGCTGAGGCAGAGCTCTGGCCCTGCTCCCACCGAGGATGGGGACGTGATGCAGGGAGAGCTCCCTCTGCCCCCAGCTGTGCCCCTGTGCGTCAGGGCAGGGAACCAGCACATGGCTTGGGATCTCTGGGGCTGGCTGTGGCTCATCACAGAATCCCAGCCTGGTTTGTGTTGGAAGGGACCTTAAACCTCATCCACTTCAGCCCCCTGCCACGGGCAGGGACCCCTTCCACTGGAGCAGCTTGCTCCAAGCCCCTGTGTCCAACCTGGCCTTGAGCACTGCCAGGGATGGGGCAGCCACAGCTTCTCTGGGCACCCTGTGCCAGCGCCTCAGCACCCTCACAGGGAAGAGCTTCTGCCTAAGAGCTCAGCTCAGTCTCCCCTCGGGCAGGTTCAAGCCATTCCCCTTGGCCTGTCCCTACAGGCCCTTGTCCAAAGCCCCTCTCCAAGTCTCTTGTAGCCCCTTTAGGTACTGGAGGAGTGTTACATGGTCTCCCTGAGCTGAATAATGCTGGGGCCAGCTCCTGGCAAGCCACAGGACCCAGCCGTGGTCGCACCAACCCCTCTGCAGCCACTTCTCTGTGTCACAGAGCAGCATCACCCTGATGGGGTGTCTCATCCCTCCCCTGCACTAACAGGCATGAAATGGGTTTCCCTGCAGCCAGCACAGGCTGAATAACAAATGGCAGCAGCAGGAGCTGGGCTGGAGGATTCTTGTGCTTGAAAAACAGGCAGAGACAATGGTTGTGTGGTCAGTGCAGGGAGCCCCAAGTGCCAGCTCCTGCGCTGCCCTGGCAGAAGAGCGTGGGACAGGATACGGCCCCTCTGCGGCACTCAAAGGGTTGCTGCTGGCAGGAGGACACCCAGCCCCGCTCAGAGCAGGGCTCCAATGGTGTGTCCCCAGGCGAGCAAGGGCATGGGGTTACTCGGGGAGCACTCAGAGTGCTAATGAGACAAATGAGTGAGTTCACAGCCCTCCTCCACCTCCTCCCTGCTGCTGCAGGGCACAGAGCACGGCAGAGCTTGTTAGCAGCCAAGCCAGGGCTGAGTGGAGGCTGCGCAGGGCTGGGCTCACCCCTCAGGCTCAGTGTTTCTCCTTTCCAAGAGGTTTCTCCCATAAGTGGATAATTGTCGGGATGGGCAGATTATCCCAAAAGTGCATGTGCTGTGCGCCTCCATGGCATGTGCTGGGGGGCAGGGGAAAAGTGGGACTGGTCCAGGTACCTCATGCCACATCGAACTCGGTCACAGCGAGACCCAGGGGCATGGCCACCCCATGGGATGCACCCAAGGTGGAGCAGTGACAGCAGCGTCCGCCCCAGGGTGCTGTGCTGGGGCCAGGCAGTGCCTGGTGCGGGTGAGGGATGCGACGCGGCACAGGCAGCCCCCGGGAGAGGCCCTGCAGCAGCTCCAGTGATGGTCGTGGCCTTAATAGGAAAGCTGGAGCCCGGCACCTTGGCACGGGCAGCATTCCACATTGCGGCTGCATTTCCCAGCTGCTTGCTTTGGCTGCTGGGCCCCAGTGCCCCTTTGGAAGTAGGTCCAGGGCGGCTGCACGGATGGGCCGGTGCTCCTGGGGGCTGCGTGGATGTTCTTGAGGGGTTTTCTCCAGCTTCCCTCCCCACACAACTGGCCCTGCTCCAGGCACGTGCTTTTTGCCCCTTTCTGGTCTCCTCTATTGCTCTGTTTGGCCTCCCCATACCCCGGCTGTCCTGGAGATTGTCCCTTGTGTCCCCAGAGACCCCGAGGGCAGAGTCAGCATCCCCCTGCTGAGGAGCCCTCCCCATAGCAGTGACCAGGACTTGTGCCTTGCTTGGGGAAGAGGCTGCTCCCACACTGGGATGCTCCAGAGCTGTCCCTTGGCCTGGGGGTTGGATTCCCTGCTCCATCCAGCTCCAAAGGGACCGTGACTCAGCCTCTCCACGGCTCATTTCCTGCTCATTCCTGCTCGCTCACAGCTCGCTGCCTGCAGGGGGAATTTCTGGCCAAACCTCATGAGATCATGCTGCTTGTCAGCCCAGCTTCCCCGCCAGCAAACAGCCTCAGCCCACGGGGGCTCTGGTGTTTTCCTGGGGTTCAGAGCACTGATGTCCATCCGTGGTGGGTCTGTCTGTCCGTGCTGGGGTGCAGAGCCATCGCTCCAGGTAACAGCTCTCTTCTCCCTGCAGAATTCCCTGAAGAAGCGGGGGTCTCGCTCCATTGGGAAGGCTGAGAAGAAACCATCAGTGCAGGTATCAGTGCCAGGGTGTCCCAGCAGCACCCCACGTCATGGTGCCAGTGGAGCCCAGAAGTAAAGCTGGGCATAGCAGCGCCATATCCTCCCTTGCAGGGCTTCCCTGCCTTTCAGAGCCCCTGCATAAGGGAGGGATTGACTCCTGGGCCATCCTCCTCCATCCTCACGGGCTCCTTTATCTCATTTATCAATGGAGCACCAGTGGCTGTGGCTTTAACCCTTTCCATGGGTCAGGACTGCAGGAAAGAGCTGAAGGACTTTGGCTTTTCCGTTGCAGAGCTGCTCCTTCTCTTGGGTTGCAGCTATTGTAGCCTGGGTCCCTCCTTACCCCATGGGGTGTGGGGAGCTGAGGGTCCCCATGGGACAGGATGGTGGCCGCGTTGTCCCTGCCCTGCCAGGGTGCGGGGGGGATTTGGGCTGCAGCAGGATTTCAGCTGTCATTTGCTGTTGGGATGAGCTGCTGTGAGTCACTAATGCTGTTACTGGGGGTCGGAGGGGCAGAGCTGCTGCTGCGGGAATAGAAACACAAGTGTTCTAATGCTGGAAAAATCCTCTTTCAAAGGCAAAAGACCTGGAAGGTTTATTCTGGGGAGTAGATCTGTGCCCCTAAAGGCAGTGTAGGGAGGGAGACCCTGTAAAGCCACTTCTGCTGCTGAGAGCATCTCATGTCTTGTGGTGGGGACCCTGGGCACCCCAAGGGCTGAGCATTGCACAGCCCACTCTGTGCAGCCACGGGATGGGGATCCCCAGGCTCTCAAAGACTTCCCCTTTTGGTCTTTTATTTGTCATCTCCTTGTAACCCCATCCTTGAGAGCCCTTTCAGGCCAGGTGATGGTCCCAGAGTCCTGCCCCCTTGTCCCCAAAGTGGCTTTGCAGCTACACCCAAGGCCCAAGCCAAGGGGGTCCCTCCATCACCCCCCTTCCTGAGACTGAAATACAGCCCCTCCTCTCCTCTGTCCCTAAACAAACCCAGCCCTGGCCTGCAGTAAACCCCGCTCTGCTTCCCACATCCCCACGGAGCAGAGACCCCTAAGCCTGGGGATGCGGGGCTGGATCCCAGCTCTGCAATGGGATGGATGCTCCAGGAAGGAGCCAGTGCTGGAAAGCAAATCCTGAGCTTCCCCAGGTTCAAATGCCCCTTGATGTGTCCCCCTGAATGCTCCCTCTCCCTGTGGCCCCATGGGCACAGATGCTTGTGACTCATTGGTGGTTTCCTGGGCCCCTTTCCTGCCCGGTGAGTGCTGCCACACTGGTGAGCACTGGTGCTCACTGGAGATAGAGCTGTGGGGTGACACAGACTCAGTGCTGGGGTCTGCCCTGACCCCAGGAGCACTGGAGGTGGCTCCGGGAACGTGTGTGCCCCTCCAGCAATGCCAAGGGGCAGCGGGACACGCCGGCTGCTGCTTTTTTTCCCCCCCGGGATAAACAGGAACTGAGGTCATGTCTGCCCGCACTGCCCCCCCATCTCTGCAGCTCCGGGGCGGGGGGGGCACAGCTTTAATGCGCCTTAGAGCGGCTGCGCCCGTGTGTGAGCGGGGAGGAGCAGCAGGGAGGCTCCTGTGGCCGTTTGGGGACTAAACCAGCACCCTAAATTCATGGGACAGCCACCCCCATCAGCCACGGGCTCAGTATGAGCAGCCTGGGAAGCTGGCAGGGTAAACAACTGCTGTGGGGCTCGGGGGGTGAGCGTAGGCATGGCCGGGGGTCAGGAGCACCCGAAGAGGGGGACATCTTATTTGTGCCAGGCAAGGAAACGGGAAAGGGGATGAGCTCAGCCAGGCAGAGGGACGATGGGCGCCAGCACCCCCCTGAGCTCCAGTGGGGTGAGGGTCACAGCCCCACAGGTCCCCTCCTGCAGGGACTGAGCTCGGAGCTCTGGGGTGACCCCATGGCACAGGAAGCCGTGAGCTGGGCATCAGGAAATACTGGTCCTCCATCCAGAAGGGTTTCCAAAGCAGAGGAGCAGTGTGCCTGGGCAGGCAGCCCAGAGCCGCCGCCGCCCTTAGGAAAGCACACGTGGGGAAGTGGTCCCAGGAAGCGCAGGAGCTGGGGAAGGGACCAGGAGCTGGTGCCGGGGTTGCCGGGGGTTTCTGTGCCCTGGTGGCAGCAAGGACAAATGGCGGCTGAGGAGTGGGACTTCGGGAGGATTCCAACCGCAAATGCTGCTTCTCCACCCGTGATGGAGCGTTTGGGGCTCGGTGGGAGGAGCAGAGCCCTGGCAGGGGGGTGCAGCAGCAGCAGGGGCTGGAGGCACGGCTCTCCTTACCCAGGCATCCTGCTCTGTCTCCGTGCTCTCCCTGGAAGCCTCCAGGATGGATCTCAAAGTTGTTTCCTCTCCATGAGCAGTGGCTGCAGCTTCCTGGGGTGGGAGGGTGGCACATCCCCAGGGCTCGCTCGGAGCCACCGTGGCCCCCAGGAGCACCCTTTAACGCCTGCGCCCTCTCGGTCCCCCCAGGAGGACAGCGCAGACCTCAAGTGCCAGCTGCATTTTGCCAAGGAGGAGTCGGCCCTGATGTGCAAGAAGCTGACCAAGCTGGCCAAGGAGAACGACGGCATGAAGGAGGAGCTGCTGAAGTACAGGTCCCTGTACGGGGACCTCGACAGCTCCCTCTCGGTGGAGGAGCTGGCTGACTCTCCCCACTCCCGGGAGGCCGAGCTGAAGGTCCACCTCAAGCTGGTGGAGGAGGAAGCCAACATCCTCAGCCGGAGGATAGTGGAGCTGGAGGTGGAGAACCGCGGGCTGCGGGCGGAGATGGATGACATGAAGGGCCAGGGGGACAGGGAGCTGCCGGCCCAGGACGTGCGGTTCCTGGCGGGCATCGCGGGCTGTGGGGACACGGGGGACACGGTGGCGGAGCTGCGCCGGCACCTGCAGTTCGTGGAGGAGGAGGCCGAGCTGCTGAGGCGCTCGCTGCTGGAGCTGGAGGACCAGAACAAGCTGCTCCTGGGCGAGCTGAGCAAGTACAAGTCGGAGCACGACCTGGACGTGACGCTGTCGGAGGACAGCTGCTCGGTGGTCAGCGAGCCCTCGCAGGAGGAGCTGGCCACGGCCAAGGTGCAGATCAGTGAGCTGAGCGGCAAGGTGAAGAAGCTGCAGTACGAGAACCGCGTCCTGCTCTCCAACCTGCAGCGCTGCGACCTCGCCTCCTGCCAGAGCACCCGGCCCATGCTGGAGACGGACGCCGAGGCCGGCGACTCGGCGCAGTGCATCCCCACCACCAGCTGGAGGGACGGCACGAACGGCAGCGAAGCCGATGTGCTCGGTGGTGGGAAGGTGCCCGATGGTTCAGCCAAGCTGCTCAAGCCCAAGGATTTGGAGACCTTGCTGGGCATCCGGGACCAAGCGGTGCTCGTCAGCAAAGCGATCAACATCTTGATTTCGGATGCCAACGGCTTCACCTCTGGCCTGAAGGCTTGCTTGGACAACGAGTGTGTTGGGGGGCTGCTGGGCGAGGCGGTGGGCAGTGGAGGTGAGAGCCCCAGTGATGCCAAGCTGATGAACGTGCTGCTCATGCGGCTGGGTGTGCTCCAGCAGGACCTGGGCTGCTTCGTGAGGAAGGTGGATCACCTCACCGGCAGCCTCAAGGAGCACACGGACTCTTTCAGCTTCTCCAGCCCCAGCAGCCACGACACCACCAAAGAGGGGCTGCAGAAGGAGCATGCCTCTGACTTCCAGGTACAGGCTTCTTGCCGCATCCCTCGCAGCAGCCGCCGCTTTATTTGCCGCCCCGTTTCCTCCTGCTTTAATGGAGCAAACTCCAACCCCCAATGTAACCTCCTGCCTCTCCAGAGCGAAACCCAAACTAACACCTCACTGCATGCCAGGGGCACCAGGGACAAGGTAGGACTCTGCTCCAACAGAGTGTGCCCAGGGCAGGATGGCGTGGGCATCCCAGCACATCCCTGCATGGGCTGGTTGTTCTCTGCCCGTGGCCAGGGGCTCCTGGGTGTAATCCCACCTTAGCAGGGGCTGATGTTTTGGCTGCTCCCTTCCAGCTCAGCCCAGAATCCCCTTTGCTTATTGGGGATGAACCTTAATAACAACAGCCCAAATTGTGGGGAGCCTGTTTGCAAGAAGCCTCAGTCCCCAGTGGTACCCAGGCAGGGTAATTCGGAGAGCAGAGGCTCCAGGGCAGATCTGCGTCCGAGGGAGAGCACCTTTGAAGCAGCGGAGAGCAGCTTTGCTTCATCTTCACCCCTCTTTCCGGGGGATCCCTCATGGCAGGGACCAGGGATGCCCATGGTGGTTGGGGCTGTGGGCCCAAGCCCATTTCTGGAGCACACTCGCTTGTTCAGAGTCCTATTTTTCTGCATGTGGTCCCACCAGCCCCAGGTCCCAGTCTCCCCCAGTCACTGCATGGCACCATAACTGGTGTTTGCACATTTTTTCCCTCTTTCTCTCTTTTTTCCCCCTTTTCCCCAAACAATCCAGGCCACGTGTCTCCTCATCCTGTGTTTCCTTTTGGTTTCCGCCTTGTCTCCCGCCATGGTGATGAAGCTCCTTCTCCTCCTCATCCTTTTTGTCGTCTTGTAGTTCTTTACTGTTTCGGAGACCCATTGTTTTGTTTTCTGGCTTTGTTTTCTTCCCGCTCTTTTGGTTTGTTCTCATTAACTTGCCCACGCATGCAGCAGCCTGATTTTAGGGACGCCGACCCTTACCGCATGCCCCACGCCAAGGACACGGACCCCACACAGCCCCGGAGCTACAGGACCTGCCGGCCCGAGGAGAATGACTCCTACGCCACCGAGGTAAGAGCCACGTCCCCCCGTGGACAGCGGGGACGGGGACAGGGCTGCGGGGATGGGGCTGTCCCTCTGGAGAGCTGGGGACACGGAGGCCAGGCCACCGTCCGCATCCCCTCTCCGGGCCATTGCAGATAAAGGAGCTGCAGCTGGTGCTGTCGGAGGCCAACGAGAGCCTGCGGGGGCTGCAGGAGCAGCTCTCCCAGGAGAGGCAGCTGAGGAAGGACGAGGTGGACAACTTCTCACAGAAGATCTGCCAGGTGAGTAGGCAGCAGCCCTGATACCTGGGAGACAGGTATCCCTGCACCCATGGCCATGGACACCTCCACCCCAGGCTGATGGTCCACCTTAGGGCACGGGTGTCACGTGGATGTCACCCAGGGCTGCACAGAGCGCAGTATCCCAACTGGTTTGTGTTGGAAAGGACCTTAAAGCCCATCCAGTTCCAGCCCCTGCCACGGGCAGGGACCCCTTCCACTGGAGCAGCTTGCTCCAAGCCCCTGTGTCCAACCTGGCCTTGAGCACTGCCAGGGATGGGGCAGCCACAGCTTCTCTGGGCACCCTGTGCCAGCGCCTCAGCACCCTCCCAGGGAAGAGCTTCTGCCTAAGAGCTCATCTCAGTCTCCCCTCGGGCAGATTAAAGCCATTCCCCTTGTTCTGTCCCTACAGGCCCTTCTCATCACCCAGTACCCCCAAGTCCTTTCCAGGGCTGTTCCATCCCATCTTCAAGGGGCACAGGGTCTGTGCATACTCCTTCTTGCACACGGCCTTGCAGCTTCCACCCATGGCAATACCTCGATGTTCTTGCTGTCCCCAGCACGCTGCCAGGGCAGTGCAGCTCCCCAGGGGTGTTAGATAAGAGGCTGGCACCAGGCTCAGCCCGCACCCTGGGGCAGAGGCCCCACACTGCTGTGCCAGCCCCTGTCTCAGAGCCCACATGTCTCTGTGCAGCTGAAGGAGGACCACCAGAAAGCACTGCTCCGGCGCGAGTTCGAGCTGCAGAGCCTGAACCTGCAGAGGCGGCTGGAGCAGAAGTTCTGGAGCCAGGAGAAGAACCTGCTGGTGCAGGAGTCACAGCAGTTCAGGCAGAGCTTCCTCCTGCTCTTCATGAAGCTCAAGTGGTTCCTCAAGCGCTGGCGCCAGGGCAAGATGGTGCACAGCGAGGGCGAGGACTTTTTGGAGGTACTGTGGGCTGAGGGGCTCCCACCTTGCCTGCTATGGAGGGGTGACCATGCTGTTGGGCATCCCTCCTGGCCACGTGTCCCACCCAGAGCTGGTTGATGTCCCCATCCCATGCTGTGGGTCCCCTCATCACCCCAGCCATGGTGTCCCCACAGGTGAACAGCATGAAGGAGCTGTACCTGCTGCTGGAGGAGGAGGAGCTCGCCCCACAGCAGCAGGCAGACAACAAGATGTGCACTGGGGACGCCTGGACCCCCAACACGGTGAGCAGGGTCCCCGTGAAGGGGTAGGATCAGCCCCCGTTGAGGCTGTGGGCACGGGCTGGCTGCTGCTCTCGGGTGCATGGCTGAGGGGATGCTGCCCGCTGGCATGGCACCCAGGGTGATCCCGTGCCTTGGTGGCACCCGCTGTCCCTCACCCCGGGGCTGGTACGCAGAGAGAGCAGCTCCCAACGGGGTCCCACCTCACTGGGTGGCCCCAGCTCCTCTGAGCATCCCCCCCGTCCCTCTTGCAGCCCAACGAGTGCATCAAGACGCTGGCGGAGATGAAGGTGACCCTGCAGGAGCTGTGCACAGAGCTGCGGGAGGAGCGGCGCGGTGCCAGCGAGCTCCAGCAGCAGTTCACCAAGGCCAAGGCTGCCTGGGAGATGGAGCGCGCCGAGCTCAAGTGCCACATTGCCCAGGTGGGGGCCCCGGGCACCCCCCTTTGCCTGGGGGAGCCGGGGGGTGCCTGTGTGCCAAGCGCTGGCGTCTGGGCAGGGCTGGGAAGAGGGTGGCACTGGGGGAATCTCAATTAGCAGCTGATCCGGCAGGCGAGTTTCTATGGCAACAGGGCTGGCAGGAAAACCTGACTGGAGCAACAGAGGATGCTCTTTATTCCTCACTGGGTTTGTCTGCGGCCAGTGGGATGGTGCCGGGGCTCAGTGTCCCTCCCCGGCAAGCAGCATCAGAGTCCTTCTGTTTTCCTGTGTCATGGTGCAGGTCAGAGCTCTGCACCCCATGGGTGCTGCAAGAGGGATCCATGGTAGGGGGTTGGAACTGGATGATCTTAAGGTTCTTTCCAACCCAAACCATTCTGTGGTTCTATGGCAGAGGCAAAGGCAGGAGGTGTAGGGAGAGCAGCCTCAGCACTGAGGGAATCTCCTGCTGCAGAAGCTGTCCCATCAGTCCCCCAGCCTTGCCCTCACAGTGATGAGCGTCTTTGCTCCCTCACACTGCTGGCAGCAACTCATGGCCATACATCAGCTCCGCTCTGCAGAACCTTCCAGGCAGGATTTCTCCAGGCAGAGCTCAGTGATGAGCTCAGTTCCCCTCTCGCACCTCTAAAAGAGCAGAGCTGCCACAGTGGCAGCCCCCCAGGTCCTTCCAGCAGCAGCAGCATCCTTGGGGTCCACTCTACGAGCCCCTCTCCAGGAGCTGGGTCCAGCAGGCAGGGCTGCAGGCAGAGCACAGCCAAGCAGGCAGCACATTCAGTCCATGTCCCACTGGGTGACCGTCTGCCAGCCCGTCTGGCAGGACGTGGCTGCAAGCCAGGGCTGCACAGCCTTGGGACACCATTATTGGCTTGGGCAGCATGGGATCGGCACTGGGCACCCATGGCCTTGCCCCTGTGCTGGGAATGTCCAGCACCATGAGTCCCCCACAACCACCACCATGTCCCTGCAGCTGGAGTCCAAGGCAGGCAAAGGGATCACGGAGCGTGCGCTGCCAGATTGGAAGGTGGCATTGAAGAGGGAGCGTGAGGAGCACCAGCATCTCCTAGCCGAGTCCTACAGCGCTGTCATGGACCTCACCAAGCAGCTGCAGATCAGCGAGAAGAACTGGAACCAGGAGAAGGTGGAGCTGCTGGCCCGCTTCAAGGAGGAGCAGCAGCAGGCAGAGCAGCAAGCGAAGGACCTGCAGAACAAAATCAACCAGGTATGGTGTGTCCCCATGGCGAACGTGTCCTCCGGCCTCTGCTGTTTGCCCAGAGGGCCACACTGCACGTGTTGAGTGACCAACACATTCTCCAGTTGCAGAAAGGAACCAACCCATGGGCATTGAAGCACTCTGAAATGGAGAAGCACGGCAGCAACTGGAAAGAGGTGGGCAAGAGAGGTTGGAGAGCTCTTGGAGTGCCCATTGGGCTCAGGTGTATGTTTAGATATGGTTAAGTGTATGGTTAGATGGGAGGACATGCAAATAAAACCCCCAGGAACACCAAATGAAGGGGAAGCACTAGGGACTGGGGGGAATAAGAGGGTGGAGAGCATGGCTGAACATCAAGGGTCATAAAGAGCTGATTTATAATAGATGTGGCACACTGGGAATGGGATGCCAGGCCTGGGTGCATGGGGGAAGGTGGCAGTGCTGGAGAGGAGCGGGGTGCAGCCGCTGCTCCAGCCCATCTGTGTACGTTGGTCCTGTGCCTGCTGTCACCAGAGCTCGCTTCTGTGTCCTCCCAGGCTCTCAATGAAAAAATCACAGACAAAGAGACAATCTCTGAAGCAGAAGCCAAGGGAACCAACCTCAAAAGGTAACTGAGCTGGTGCCTGCATGCTCCCTGGGGCACGGAGGGGGTTGCGTGGGGCTGTCACTGGGCTTGGCAGCCCCAGCAGCTCAGGGAGATGCAGCTGTGGGCCAGGGTTGTCCTGGAGGCCAAGGGCTCCCAAGGAGTTGGACTGGGTGCTCAGGAGAGCCCCATTACGGGAAAGCAGGGTGCCTCCAGCTGCCCCCCAACCCACTGCCCCATCCCCTTGTGAGCTCTCCTCTCTCCTCCCACAGGACCAAGTCTGTTTCCTCCATGTCAGAGTTTGAGAGCTTGCTCGACTGTTCTCCCTACCTCCCTGGAAAGACCGCGCCAGGGCTGGGCGACCACTCCCGCGGCAAAAAGGCATCTGCAGCTGCCCAGCTGCTGCCCAACGGCATCCGGGACAGCGCTGGCCTTCCTCCCTCCCGCTGTACATACGTGAATATCGAGCAACCTGCCCCCGACAGCCTGGCCAAGGAGAAGCTGGGCATCTCCTCCTGGGACTACTCGTGGGCACACAGCCTCTCTGCGCACGACCCAGCCCAGAAGCAGATGCAGAGGAGCTACACGGCACCTGACAAGACGGGGATCCGCATCTACTACAGCCCACCGGTGGTGCGGCGGCTGGAGGCACCGCTGGTGCACAACAAGGAGGGGAAGATCATGATTGAACCTGGTTTCTTGTTCACCATGGCCAAGCCGAAGGAGCCGGAGGAGTCGGCCAGCGCTGAGAGCACCTACAGCCAGTGGCTCTGCAACTTCTCCAAGCAGCAGCGGGAGCTGCTGGATGCTGGCACAGTGGAGAGCACGGTGCCACCAGTGCCCCGCTTCCCCCCATCGCTGCACGACCTGGAGATCTCCGGCAACATGAGCGATGATATGAAGGAGATCACCAACTGTGTGCGGCAGGCCATCCGCTCCAGCTCGCTGGAGAGGAAGGTGAAGAGCACCTCGAGCCAGACAGTGGGGCTGGCGCACGTGGGGACACAGACCATCCAGACGGTGAGCATCGGGCTGCAGACTGACCTGCCGCGCGGCAGCAGCATGCACAGCAAGAGCTGGTCCCCGCGCAGCTCCTCCCTGGTGTCCGTGCGCAGCAAGCAGATCTCCTCCTCCCTGGACAAGGTGCACTCCAGGATTGAGCGGCCGTGCTGCTCCCCGAAATACGGCTCTCCAAAGCTCCAGAGGAGGTCTTCCTCCAAGCTGGATGCCTCTAAGGACAGGAGCCTCTGGAACCTGCACCAGAGCAAGCAGAACGGCTCTGCCTGGGCCCGCTCCACCACCACCCGCGACAGCCCCGTCCTCAGCAACATCAACGATGGCTTGTCCAGCTTGTTCAGCGTGGTGGAGCACGCGGGCAGCACCGAGTCCATCTGGAAGCCGGGCTGCCCTGAGAGCAGCCGGGCCAAGCCCGAAGCACCCAAGTACGGCCTCGTGCAGGAGTTCTTCAGGAACGTGTGCGGGCGGGCGCAGAGCCCCACTGCCCCCCCGGAGAAGAAGGAGACCCCAGGGGAGGAGGGCAGCAAGAGAGCCGAGCACCCCGGCCCGGCCACCCACCACCCGGCAGAGAGCATCTCCCGCGGCTTGAACAAGAAAGTGCTCAAGCAGAGCAGCTGCGAGGACCCCAAACCCTCGTCCCCCGGGCAGGGGGGTAAGGATGCAGCCCTGCGGGACCCCGACCTCATCTCGGCCATAGCCAGCGAGGTAACAAGGCCGGGTGCCCCCCAGGCTGCCCCACCGTGGCGGGGGACAGGGTGCCTGGCCCCTCTAACCCCCCTGTGCCATCTGTCTTTGCAGGACATGGCGTGTGACTGCAGCTCCCAGTCCCTCACCTCCTGCTTTGCCCGGCCGTCCCGCTCTGCGGTCCGCCATTCCCCATCCAAGTGCAAACTGCACCCTGCAGACCCCCCCAGGGCGGAGGAGAAGCTGGGGGCCTCGAGTGAGTGAGGCCGGGGGCCGGAGGCTGCAGCGTGCCTGCTGTCCATGCTCCTGCCGGCACAGCGCCCGCGCTGACGCCCTGCCGGGCCCCGCTCAGAAGCGGTGTGGGCACATCTGTCTCTCACCGTGGGCACATCTGTCTCCTAACTGTCCCCTCACCCCGGGGGATGCTTGGGAAGCAGATGTGGAGCCAGAGGCAGAGGCTGCCGGTAGCCCTTGGGGTGCCTGGTGACATCCACTGTGGTGGCTGCTTCACCTCCCGTCTGTGTGAGACGCGCTCCCATGGAGCTGCTGCCAGCACTGGGGGGGCCTCACCGGTGCTGATCCCTCTGGGAACATCAGCTGAGACCCCAGCATGCCGAGTGCTCACTGGGGCCTGGAAAGGGGAGAGCAGCCAGGGGGGCTGCTTGTGTAAATAGGGCAGGGCTGGGGGAAAGCACGGTGGGTACACTGGATGGATGCGACAGATGGGGGCACGATGCTGTGTTGGCCCCGCAGCTGCTGCCGGCGCTGCCCACCCTGCGGGAGCTGCAGCACATCCCTGCCGGCCCCGGTTGCAGTGTGGTTGCATCAGCCGCGGGCCGCACGTGCTTCCCGGGCAGGAAGGAGGCGGGGAAGGTCCCTGCGGTCACCCAGGCTGGGCTGGGCTGCGTGCGGGGCCCTCCCTGGCCACCCTTCTGCTCTGGGGGGGCTGCTGAGGTCCTGCAGTGCTGGGGGGGGCCCGGGTGTCCCCCTGGATCATCCGGATGCAGAGGTGGGGTGTCCGCGTGCACAGCGTGGGGAGAGGCAGCGTGTGCCTCTGTGTGTGCACATCGATGCGAGCGTATTGCCTGCCACCCTCGGGAGGGGCCACGGCTGTGGTGCCCCCCTGCACTGCACCCCCCTCCCTGCCTGGGGCCACCTGTAGTTATTTGCTCCTCCAAGTGCTGAATATCCATACTTCTCTTTCTTTTTTTTCCTCTCTTTTTTTTCTCTTCCCCTCCTCTTTTGGCTCTGCCCCACTCCAGACAGCCTGCAATGTAAAACCAAGTGCATTTTACAGACACCGAATGGAGCTGCCTGGGACATGCACCAATTGCATTAAGAGATTGTGGGTTGGGAGCTGCAGCGTGGCCCCCGGTCACCACCAGCAAAAGCCTTACCTGGGGAGGGAGGGGGGCAGCAGCCACAGCCCCCCATGGCAGTGCAGAGCTCACACAGAGCAGCCCCGGGAGAGAGCAGCAATCCTGGAGGCAGCTGCCTGACCTATTTCCAAGCTGCTGCCGGGGCCAGGCAGGGATTCAGGAAGATGGAGCTGCCTGTAGGTGTCTCCTGGGGCTCAGTGCAGTGCTCTAGGGCGCAGTGCATTGCTCTAGGGCTCTGTACACTGCTCTGGGGCACAGTACATTGCTCCAGGGCTCTGTACACTGCTCTAGGGCGCAGTGCATTGCTCTAGGGCTCTGTACACTGCTCTGGGGCACAGTACATTGCTCCAGGGCTCTGTACACTGCTCTAGGGCGCAGTGCATTGATCTAGGGCTCTGTACACTGCTCTAGGGCTCAGTGCATTCCTCTAGGACACGGTGCATTGCTCTGGTGCTCTGTACACAGCTCCAGGGCCTCTACACATTGCTGTCATCTTGCAGCCTGTCCTCAGAGCCACTGCTGCAGCCACTGCCCCTCCTGCTCCAGCCCCGCAGCAGCATCACTGCCAGGTCGCAGTCTCCAGAAGCATCTCCAGGCCGGCCGCTCACTGCCTGTGTCTCTGGACACACCAGCATCAGCCAGGGCCGGCAGGCCCAGCACCGGTGGCCTTTAGCTCCTTGGGGCGCCTGGCCAGCCCCTGGGGGACCCCCAGCTGTGGGACACACGGGGCAGGGGCTGCCCACCCTCACCAGCAGCATTCCTGCCATGGAAGTGGGGTCCCTGCACTGCCACGGGCAACCTGCTGTACATAGATCCTTTTGGGGTGGTTTTTAGCATTTTCATTGGTAACAGGGGGTTTGGTTTGGTTTGTTGGGTTTTTTTAAAGACTCTTCTACTTTCGGAATGTGGTTTCTCATTTTTTCAACTGCCTTTGAATGATTTGTAATATTGGTCGCTTCTGTCTGACTCTGTAAATAGTGGTGCTGGTGTCTCCTGCGGGGTGGGGGCTGAGCTCGTGCTGGTGACGGGTCTGCAAAAGCAATGGGGAGGGTTTGCTGGAGGTGGGGAGGCGGCTGGTGCCGCCCCAGCCCCTCACAGCCTCTGCCCTGTCCCCCCCGCACCAGTGTGAAGCCCAAGCTGCTTTGGGCAAAGCCACACTTGCCCCTGCCCTATCCTCGCCTAGGTCGCATGAAGGGCACCTCCTGCCCCGATGACAGGCCCCTGTCCCCTGTCCCATGCTTGTCGTGTGATGAATAAAGGCCCTGCAACCCCTCAGCCCTGCCCTTGGTGCTGCCTTCCCCTGCTGCAGGGACAGGGGTGCCTGTCCTGCCTGGGGCACTGGTGCTGCTGTGGGAGGGGGGCTGCGGCACCCATGGGTGGGGAGATGGAGGGTCATAGAATCATAGAACAGTTTGGGTTGGAGGAGACCTTCAAAGCTCATCCAGCTCCAGCCCCCTGCAGTGAGCACAGGGACCTCTTCAACTAGATCAGAGTGCCCAGAACCACATCCAGCCTGGCCTGGAATGGCTGCAGGGATGGGGCATCCCCCACCTCTCTGGGCAACCTGGGCCAGGGTTCTACCACCCTCACTGTAAAGAATTTTTTCCTCACATCCAACCTGAATCCCCCTCTTTTAGTTTAAAACCATCACCCCTCGTCCTGTCACAGAGCTTCAGGACCTAGCCCCTGTCAGCTGCCCAGCCACACGCGGTCTCCCATCCTCTCCTCACCCACCTGTCTCCCCAGCACCATCGCTGTGTGCTGACCCCAGCTGGTCTCTTTGTCATCACCTGTGGGCCCTCCATGGCCTCGCCACCAGGGCTGTCACCACACCACTTGGCTCTGCATTGTTCTTAGGATGCTGGTGTTGCTCATGCCTCCCCTGTCATGTCCCATCCTGCCCAGCAGCTCACCTCAGCCTGCACAGGGACCCCACACCCCCTTGCCCATCTTCATCCTTCTCCACCTCCCATTGTCCCCCGTCCTTCCTTATGCCTCAATACTGCCCACTATTTTCGTGCTCTTCCTTATTCTCCACTTCTATCTGCCCAGTCCTTGTCCTCCTCCAACCTCTCTTTTCTTCTTTATTGTCCCCCACTTCCCACCATATTCCACACCTTCTCTCTCATCCTCCATCTCATACGTCTTCTTCCTCCACCTCAGCCTCTCTCTCCTTCCTGTGAACCTCCACCTCCCATTGTTACCCCTCCTTTTTCATGCTCTTTCACCTCTTGCCCTGTCCCTCCTCATATTCAACCTCTGGCTTTCTCCCCATCTCTTGGCATTCACCTCCCAGTCTCCCTCATACTCCTCCACCTGTCAAGTCTCCCCATCCCTCCTATCCTCCAAGTGTCCCACCTACCTCACTGATTTCCCTTCCAGCCACCCTCCCTTACCCCCAGCCATCCTCCCTTCCTCACACCTCCCTCCCTTACTGTACTTTCATTCTTCACATCCCAACTGCATCTTGACCTCCCATCTTCTCCCAGCCTGACCTCTGCCATTCATCCTCTCCTCCTTCCTCCCTGCACTCTCTCACTCCCAGCACATCTGCTGTTACTTTCTTCTCTTCTCCTGCTTTATCCCCCATCCCTCACTAACCCAGCAAAGCCACCACCAGCCCTACGGGATGTGGGGCTGGGTTAGCCGGAGAGTCAGCCTCCCACCCCATCCCACAACTCAAGGCACTCTCACAGCAGAGGTGATGGCCACAGCTTGCACATTGATGCTGGACACCAAGAACCACTTCTTAGGGCTGGTGCAGCTGGAACTGGTCACTGGGGAAGTGGGAGGATCTCTGCCCTTAGAAGGTTTAATTCAGCCAGATAAAGTCACCAGTGTCCTGATTTAGCACAGCAATAACTATTTTGGAACACAGAGCTTGGCGCAGAGCCCCCTGGGATCCATTCAAACACACACATCTCTGGGAGACTCCTTGAGCAGTGGAGGATTTCCAAGAGGAGCAAGAAAGGCCAGAGATGCTTTTGAATGCAGTGCCTGGGATGCTGCAGGACATGAGGATCTATTCCTGCCACTTGCAGCTGTTCCATGGTGCTCAAGCAGGACCATCCCATGCTGCCCAAGCAGGCCACCCTATGCATCCTGAGCAGGATCACATCAGCCTGCCTGGGCAGGACCATCCCGCACTGCTTGAGCAGGACCACACTCCTCAAGCAGGACCACCCCATTGCTGTTCCAGCAGAACCATCCCATGCTGCTTGAGCAGGACCATTCCACGCTGCTTGAGCAGGATCACTCTATGTAGCTTGAGCAGAACCTTCCCATGTTGCTCAAGCAGGACCAGCCCATGTAGCTTGAGTAGGACCACTCCAGGCTGTTGAAGCAGGACTATCCAGCCTGCTTGAGTACCATGGGGCAGGCCAAAGTGGCTTCCTGAAAGACTGCCAGATCCCAGGCCAGAGAGCTATCTGTGACATGACCCCTTGGACCCTAAAGCCAGGGACACTTGCGTCATCTTTGTTTTCCTTCCCTGGGGCTGGGCCATGCAGGGCCATGGCCACCCCTTTCCAACGACCTTATGGCTGCACGAGGGCACAGGGCTGCTGCCAAGGGGGGGAAAGGTCTCCTCTCCATGCCAAGGGAGCCCCATAACCTGAGGGACCTGCCTGCAGGGCCTCCTGAGAGCATCCCACATCACTCACGCACAAGGACCAGCAGCCTCCCTTGGCTGCAGACTTTGCCTTGGAGACTCCCAACCATCCCATGGAGGGGACACTGCCCCTTCCAAGGTGCTGTGTCTGAGGGACCATCCCCCTGCAATACAGGCGGTGTCTTGGTGGGCCGGGGGTGACCTTTCTAAAGCATTCCTGTCCACATGCCTTCCTGGCTGGGAAAACTGGGGGAGGGTGGAGGGGACTTCCTACCTGTGTTAGAAACTAGCTGAAGTTCTGTGTCTCCCCAAGCTGGGTTTCTTATTCCAACTGTTCAAACTGTTGTATATTGTACTGGGATTTTTACATGGAATTACTGTAGAAAACAAAAAATTAAACCAAGTCTGTTAAAAAATTAACATTAAAAATCTCTATGAAAAAAAAAAATAAAGCAGTCTCCAAGTCCTTTTCTTCCGAATGGGTCAGAGCAGTGATGTGTCTCCAGTGGTGGCTTTCCTGCTCCCAGCCCTGCCTGCCCCAGCCCCTGGGGACACCAGCTATGGTGAAGATGCGGCTCCTGTGGTTGGTGATGGCCTGGGTGCTGAAGGAAACAGCCCCCATCTCACTGCATCTGCCTGCCTGTGGACAGCCTGAGCCCCTGGTGCAAAGCAGCATGGGGTGTTTGTCAGTGACCCCCTTGGGTCCCCAAAAGTTGTGTCCCCACCATGGGGCAGGACACAGTTGAATGCCTGGAGCCCAGTTTTGGGGTCCTGGATACCAAAGGTACGGCTGGGATGGGACAAGCTGCTGCCAGCCCCACTGAATGTGGGAGCAGCTCCCAGTGGTCAGCAGCCTTTCCCCCTGCCCGTGAAGCTGCAGACCCAGCAGGGCTCCGCAGCCAGTGCCGGAGCCAGATCCCAGGCCTGAGCTGCTCAGAGGGTTTGGTGCTGCGGATGCATGAGCCCACACCACCCTCTGGTGTCAGCACCGACCTCAGCTCCATGCTTGTCCTGCTCCAGCCGTGTCCTCTTGCTCCCAGGTCTGCCTGGCTACCAGAGCATCCTTGCACCGCCTCAAATCCCACTCCTACTTCCAGCATACGGACATCCCCACATGGTGTGGGGCACGACATAGCCAAGCCAGAAGGAAGCAGAGCAAGAGCAAAGCAGACTTGCTTTGCCGGGTGCTGTCATCAGCCCTGGCAGTCCTACCAAGCACTGGTGCAGTCCTGCTACCCCCCAGGCTGTCTGAGTGTAGGACATGCTCCTGTGCCCACATACAAGCCCTTACTCCTGTCAGGGGTTCGTGTCCACGTTTGGTATTGGGGTGCAGGGCTGGACAACAGCTTCAGGCACCCCCTGTGCAGGTAGGTAAGGGCTTTCTTGCTCTTGGGTACTGGAGAAGCTCCTGGGCACAGCAGAAGCAGATGGTGCCAGGTGACAGTGTGGGGACAGTGTGCTGGGATGAGACCAGCCAATGTGCTGCACCATGAGATGTGGCTGCAAGGAACTCATGCCTGGAGCCTGCATCACTGGCATCTCAGACCTCACACTACTGGCGCTGTGGGCCCTGCATTGCCAGCATCACAGACCCCACATCACTGCCACTGTAGATCCTGCACTGCTGTCACCATGGGCTCTGGCACGGCACCGCTGCATGGCTGGCACTGCTGACACTGCACTGCTGTCACCATGGGCTCTGGCACAGCACTGCTGCATGGCTGGCACTGCTGACCCTGCACTGCTGTCACCATGGGCTCTGGCACATCACTGCTGCATGGCTGGCACTGCTGACCCTGCACTGCTGTCACCATGGGCTCTGGCACAGCACTGCTGCATGGCTGGCACTGCTGACCCTGCACTGCTGTCACCATGGGCTCTGGCACAGCACTGCTGCATGGCTGGCACTGCAGACACCGCACTGCTGTCACCATGGGCTCTGGCACATCACTGCTGCATGGCTGGCACTGCAGACACTGCACTGCTGTCACCATGGGCTCTGGCACAGCACTGCTGCATGGCTGGCACTGCTGACCCTGCACTGCTGTCACCATGGGCTCTGGCACAGCACTGCTGCATGGCTGGCACTGCAGACACCGCACTGCTGTCACCATGGGCTCAGGCACGGCACTGCTGCGTGGCTGGAGTTCATCAGCAGAGGGCACAGCCCTGCTGCCTGCCCTGCCTGTGTGAGCCTGTGCTACCCGGGGTGCCCGCAGGAGTCGTGGCTGCCCCATGGGCCACAGATACTGAGCGCCCCAGAGCTCCAGCTCTTTCTCGTCACTCAATACAGCAGGCACACAAGCCGGCAGTTACATTTATGGGGGTGTGAGGACACTCTGAAGCCTGCGGACAGCTATGAAGCCACGTAGGGAAGCCAGTTCTTAAACCCCAACCTCCTCAACGTGCTGCTGCTGAAAGAACCTTCTCTCCTGATCCAGGTTTCTCTTCCTCTGCAGCCCAGGCTCCTACCGACCTGGGCCCCTCTTCCAGAATGCAAATAGCAGCAGGCAGCAGAGCCCAAGTAAACAAATGAGCTGCTGTGAGAGGAGAGTGCATCTTTATAAGGTTAACTGGCCCCCTCTAAGAGACAGGCATTTTCTTGTGGCTGTATCGCTCAGAAAGCTCAGGCAAACAGCACCAGCATAGCTCCTGGGTTTGATTTATATTCTTGATGGCGTTATTAGCTCATCTACATGTAAAATGATTATGAATAGATGTCTGTACTCTGCAGAGGGCTAAATTAACCAGGCTCCGACATTCGTCGGCTTCTCTTTGAAGCTTAAAGCAGCTTGAAACGCAGAGGTCTCCCTCCCAGCGGCAGCAGAGGGGGGAAGGCAACAGCTCAGGCTTGATTCTGTGTTCAGCACAGCCGGGCCTGCTTTAATACCCCCGTACCCTGATAGGTGGGAGCAGAGGGCTGCAGGGAGGCTGCTGTGCAGCAGCGTGTGCCGGAGCTCCGCACTGAGCAGTCCCATTTGCAAACAAAGGAGCTGGTAACGCCCCGCAGGGCTGCGGGGCTGCTGTCTCCGTGCTGATTAAAACTCCCCCTGCAGCCCGCACGGAGGAGGAGTGTCCGCCGCGGGGAGCCGGGCGGTATCCGGGGTTAACTCTGTTGCTGCTGCGTGCTGATTCATTCAGCACAAGCCAAGGGCTGCCCGGCCGGGCCGAGGGCTGAAAGCACAGAAAACCCCAGTGGGAAGATCTGCAGCCTGGTCACATCCTCCCTCCACATCTCCTCTGGCTCACTGAGCCCTCAGTGCTCTGGGGATCCGCACCGCACGGTAATCACACTTAGCAGAAGGGGGATGCCTGCAGCGTAGCCCAAGAGTGGTGCTGTGCTGGTTCTGCACAATGCCTTCCCCTCTGCCCCTCAAGCCTGCAGCACCAGCCTTTTGCTCTCTGATAGCGGTCCTGCTGCTTGCTTGCAGTGTCATCTCCCATGCATGCGCCGTCTCCAGCATGGGTGTCTGCTGGGGTATGAGTACCACAGGCCCCTGTTAATATAGCTAACCTTGAGCACATCCCTTTGCCAGCACCGGCTGGGCAATAAGCTGGCCCTTGCTGTCACATATCCACCCTGCTCCTTCTCTCACGCATGCTCTGCAGGTCCTGACACAGTTTGCTATTGTCAGTTAGGATTCTTCCCAGAATATACATTAACCTGTACCCTTTATGTTCTGTATTACTTTACAGGAGGAGAAATGAAAGAGCCTGAAATACAGCTGGTTTTCCTGGTGAGGTCGGAGGAGAGCTGGAGTCAAACTCAGAGCAAACCCTGCAGCATCCAGCCCCACCACCCACCAGCAAGCAGGGCAGGAGCCCAGCTGGGCACAAAGTGCCATGGGGTGGACAGAGCTGGAGAAGCAAAGTGTGGTCATGCAGCAGGAGCACTTCAGCTAAAGCCTGTAAAATCACAGATGGGAGGCCTGGACATGCCCATTGCAGAGGGGAGATTGAGAGGAGCTCTTAGGCAGCAGCCCAGAAGCCCAGAGAAGCTGTGGCTGCCCCATCCCTGGCAGTGCTCAAGGCCAGGTTGGACACAGGGGCTTGGAGCAAGCTGCTCCAGTGGAAGGTGTCCCTGCCCGTGGCAGGGGTTGGAGCTGGGTGAGCTTTAAGGTCCCTTCAATCCAAACCAGGCTGGGATTCTGTGATTTCATGACATTTCAGCTGTGGACCACTGAAATGACAGCATAGGAAGGACAGTGCTTGTGCCGTGGGGGGTGTGACTGATGGTACCAACTCTGCAGCTGGCAGCCCTGTACACAGGCGCTTGGAGGGTTACAAAACTCCTGCAAGAGGAGAGAGCATGGGAAAGCAAGTCCAGGAGGCTGTCCTGAGTTCTCCACTCACTGGGAGAGGTGATGCAACCTCCTCCCATCAGGCAGCTTCCTGGGGGCAGCTGAAGCCCAGCAAGGAAATGCCGTGGCTGCGGCAGCCCATACTGGGCAATGCTGGGTGGAGGGCAGCTGATGGGCTGGTGGGACATGGTGCTGCCCCGGCCTGGTGGCGCGGGGTGTCCTGCCCACAGCAGCAACAGTTGCTGCACAGCAATCATGCTGTCATTGAGCAAGGCGGGGGGGGAATTCAGCTGCACGGGAGAGCCAAAGGCCAATGGGAAGGAAAGCAGAGGGTGCCTCCCAGGTCTGCAAACCACCTCCTCGCTGGCTCTGGGGCACCTGCCCTGTGACATGGAAAGCAACAAAGGCCTTTCCCAGCAGTGGGGTGAACTATAGGCTCCTGCCTGTCATCGGGGGACAGAGGGTTTGTAATGAGCTCTGGAGCCCTGCTGGGGAATGCACACTGCTCGAGACAGGGACTGCTAAAACTAAGGCTTGGCAACTCGTAATAGAACGTTTTCAGTGTAAAGTGGCTGCTGAAGGACTTTGGAAGTGCTGGGCTTGTCCCACTGCTCAGGAGAGGATCGGTGTGGTCTCTAGTTGGGGTTCTCAAGGATGGGCCACATGTACCCCAGAATTCATGGGGCTGTGCCCGGACCACAGCTTTGAGGGGAGTGCTGGAGGAGTGCAACTGCTGTAGCTCCAGAGGAGCTTAACAGCCACCCATGTCAGAGAGCCCAGGGTGCATGGACAAAGTGGCTTTTTCTTCAGAAACTCCTTTTGTGGTAGGGAACTTGGAAGTGATAATGGTGGCTGGAGAGGGAAATACCATGAAGGGTTGGCTGTGTCTGTACTGTGTCCACAGAGTGAGCCTGGGCTCAAGACTGGTGGCCTCTGACTGAAACTCCAACAGGGAATATGCTAAAATTGGGCATCTGGATGGATGTGGGCTTGTGCTGGAGACCTCACCTTCATCCGTGTGCTTTAGTAGTGCAGATTGAGTCCCTGTACTGCAAGATCTGACTGTGCCTTCCAATGACTCTTTGGTTAACAACGGTGCCACGCTGCAGCTTTCCAGAACAGTGATTTTATACCCCACGGCTAAGGAAGCTCTGTTACATGTGCTGCAGAGTGCTGTGAGGGTGGCTAACCGGCTTTGGTGTGAAGCCTGCTAAGGTCTTGTTGGAGAGGTGTAGCGAGCATCCCTGGAGTGATGCTGCCCGCAGGATACAGCCCATGGAGGGCGGTATCATCTGAATGCCTCCCAGGTTTCATCTGGGAGGAAAACAGCTCTGTCCTCCCAGGTGGAGTCACAGAAGAACCTCTGCCCTCCAGCAGTGTGGGCAGACTAACACCAGAGCAGGGAGCTGCAGCACGGATGTGCCCTTCAAAGCTAGGGAGCATCCTTAATAGAAGTTACACACCAGGACCAGCCACTTGTGTCTGTAGAAGAACTGTTTGTGGCCTCTTTGCTGATGAGAACATTACATGGAGTGGCGGATGACGCTCATCAGTCCACAGGTTTGCATCTCCTGCAGTGTACAGCAAGCTAATAACAGTCCCAGGGAGTGCATTCAATCATGGAGAACACCACGGATCCCAGAGTGGGCTGTACCTGCTCACTGGCACCAGGCCACTGCTTCCCAGCTGAGGAACACTGTGCCAAGCTCAAGGTTATGGATTTTACCCTTTGAGTGCTCCTCAACAAAGGAAATGTTATGGATTGAGCCAACAACGGGGCTGCTGCTGGAGGTACAACCACAGGCAGGCCAGGGACTCGTGGAATCACCTTATTCCTTGGGAGATGCCAGGTCCGAACTCCTGCTCCAACAGGGCTGGTTGGTCAGGAGCTTGGCTGGTTTTGACTGTCTGCAAGGGCAGTGCTGCCCTGTGGCACGCTGCTGACGAGGGAGACATGGCTGGCGCGGCATCACTGCTAACGGGGGAACGCTGCTGGCATGGGGGGACGTCTGAAAGGGGGGACATGGGTGGGCACCACTGATAAGAGGGGACGTGGCTGATGGGGAGACACCGGTGATGGAGGCGGCATGGCTGACAGGGAGACATCAGTGGGGAAGAGGACAGGGCTGGCACGGAGGTCATGGCTGATGCAAGAGATGCCACTCATGGGGGTGACGGGGGTGACATGGCTGACAGGAGGGGCATGGCGGGTGGGTGTAAACACGGCTGGGGGGGGCACGGCTGAGGGGGCACGGCTGAGGGGGGGCACGGCTGAGAGGGGGGGCACGGCTGAGGCGGGGCACGGCTGAGAGGGGGGGCACGGCTGCGGGGGGGGCCCGGCTGAGGGGGGGCCCGGCTGCCGGGGGCCCGGCTCCCAGGACACGCAGCCGCCGCCGCCCGCAGCCGGTGCTGTTTTGCCCCCGTGCGCTCAGGCCTCCCCCGGCCTCCCGGGCCGTGCCGCATTGGCCGGGCGGGGCTCGGCGCTCCGCGGGGCGGGGCTGCTCCCCCCCCGAGCCTCGGCCGTCCCCGCCCTCCGCCGCCTCCGCCGCTCCCGCCCCCGGCTCCGCGCCTGTTTAAAGCGGGCTCCGAGGCCGCCTGCCCGCCCAGAGCCGCCGGCGCTCCGCCATGGGACAGGAGCAGGCCCGCACCTACCCGCCGCGGCCCGAGTGGCTGCCGGCGGCGCACGTCCCGTCGCTGGCGCAGTACGAGCGCCTGTACCGGCGCTCCGTGGAGGACCCGCACGGTGAGCGCCGCGCCGGGAGCCCGCCAGCCCCGGGGAGGGCCGCGGCGGGGCCGGGCGGGCTGGAAGGGGCGAGGCTGTGTTGAGCCCTCCGAGCGTGGGGTGCGGGGCTGCCGTGCGGCGCTCCCGAAAGCGTTGTGCTCCTTACCCGAGCCCGTTTCTGGGTCGTGAGCTCTGGCCGTTGCTTTGCAGCGTTTTGGGGTGACATTGCTAAGCAGTTCTACTGGAAGACGCCGCACACGGGGCCCTTTCTGGAGTACAACTTCGATGTGACGAAGGGGAAAGTCTTCATTGAGTGGATGAAAGGGGCGACCACTAACATCTGTTACAACGTCCTGGATAGAAACGTCAACGAGAAGAAACTTGGGGACAAAATTGCTTTTTACTGGTAAATTTTTGGTTTTATTATGGTGTAGAAGGTGTGGGCCATGCTGGAGTGCCTAAACAGAGTTGGTTCCTACTGGGGTGAATTAAACCATGGTCAAACCTGAGGGGCTTTAACCTTTAGATAGGGACAGCAGGTGTTTGCTTTCAGTGTTTGAGAGGAGTTGTGCAATGGAGTGGCCCAGCATAGCCAGGGACAGCTCCTGGCTTCCAGCTCTGCCTTTGCACTTGAACCTGCTAAAAGCAAAGAGCAGTCAGATGTTATTGAGGCAGGTACCGCAATTCCTTTGTGAGGCAGGCAGACAAATGGGATGAGACAGCAACACCCAACAGCAAAAAGCTGATAAACCCCATGTTTCCTATCTTCATGTTCTGTGGGTCTGGCACTCTTCTATGGCAGAAGGATTCTCCTAAAACCTGAGTGTATCCATTGATTCATTTACTGAGGTGAGCAGCTCCAGAGAGGAGCCCCCAACACCAGAGTGAGGGGAAACAGTGTCCAGGAGCCTCAGTTCGAAGTGGCAAGAGCCATTGAGGGAGCCTGAAGCCCTTGGCAGGCCTTGCCCAGGAGCCAGCAGCTGGTTCGTGGGCCTGTATGAGGAGGGACAGCACCAGCCCTGAGCGGGTAGAGCATGGCCCAGGGAGCGCAGGCAGTCAGGGTGTGGTGTGGCAGTTGGTGCAGGCAGGGGGGTGGTGAGTACTCTCCTTGGGGAGCTCTGCTCTGGCTGCCCTGGTGCTGGCAGTGTTGGCAGCAGGCGGACCCTATGGGAGCAGAGGCTGCAGTGCAGAGGTCTGGGTGCAGAAAGTTCCTCCACTGGTGTCTTGGGGCAAGGGTGCACTCTGGTGCAGGTGCTCCTGCAGCAGGTGGCTGAGCTGTGGGAGACTGCCAGTAGGCTAAGAGATACCAGGGAGGCTGAGAGGGAGCTGGACTGCTTGCTCCAGGCCCAAACTGTGCACGGGCCAAAAGCATCCACCACAGCGCATGCAGAAAAGGAGGGCAGTAATCCAGGAAGCTGGGAACTAGTAACAGAAAAAAAAAAAAAACCCACAAAAAAAGGGGGAAGAGAACAATTAAAAGCAGGGGTCTTCCTCCAAAATCTGCTGTCCCCACCTAGAACCGCTTTGTAGTTCTGCAGGGGGCTAACAAGGTAATGCATACCGCACCAAATGAACATCCTGCTGATGCACCAGTAAAGTGGATCACTACTAAGTGCCTCCAGGAAAGAGCGGCGGGTCATGGTAGTAGGTGACTCTACTTTGAAAGGCACAGAGGCACCCATCTGTCGGCCTGACCCAGTCTTGAGAGAGGTATGTTGCTTACTAGGGGCTTGGATCAGGGATGTTGCTGAGAGACTGCTTGGTCTAGTAAGTCCCACTGTTACCCACTTCTTGTGGTCCATCTGGGTGCTTATGATGTTGACAGCAGTAGCCTGGGAATCGTTAAGAAGGACTACAGAGCCCTGGGAGAGGTGGTTAGGGGCTCAGGTAGTTTTCTTCATTGATTCTCCAAGTCAAAGGTGTCAGTATTGGGATTGATCTTGTCTTATGTTCCTTTGACTCTCCTTCCCATCCCATCTGGGGAGGCAGGATGAAAGGGATGAGCATGTGGCAAGTCCAGAGGAGACCATGAGGGTAATCAGGAGGCCTGGAGAAGAGAAGCTGTGTGGAGACCTGAGAGCAGCTTCCAGTGTCTGAAGGGGGCTACAAGGATGCTGGAGGGGGACTCTTAGTCAGGGACTGTAGTGATAGGACAAGGGGTGATGGGTTAAAACTGAAACAGGGAAGCTCAGGTTAGATATGGAAGAAGTTATTTACTGTGAGGGTGGTGAGGCACTGGCACAGGTTGCCCATGGAAGCTGTGAATGTGCCATTCCTGGCATTTTTCAAGGCCAGGTTGGACAAAGTCTTTGGTAACACGGTTTAGTGTGTGGTGTTCCTGCCTATGGCAGGGGCTGGAACTGGATGATCTTAAGGTCTTTTCCAACCAAACTATTCTGTGATTTTATGATTCTTTGCACTTGAACACATATAACACTGACCCTTTTGGAAAGGGTGGCTTCTCCATCTTCCTTTTGGGAAGAAAAGTTAACTTCCAGCCTTAAGGATGTGTGTATTTTTTTACTGGAGTAGTTACTAGTGTTAAAAGCCATATGGAACTCGGAATTTTCATACTAATGCAAAATAGGCTTCCCTAGTGATGTCCAAGATGCAGAACTGGTGCTCCCTTGCTGAGCTAGCCTGGGTATGACTGTATGTGGTAGAACATAAGCACAATTAAATATTCCACTCGTTAGGAATGCAGTAACTTGGGTTGTGGGGAGTCCTTTTTGCAGAGCAGCTGGAGAAGTCTTACTGCAGTAAGAATGCCAGATCCTGTAATGATGAACAGCTGTGATGCTCAGTGATTTTTGTGCAGCTGAAGGGTTCCAGTGACCTGGTGTAAGGGGGACCAGGAGCTACCCTCCTACAGAAAGGAACATGTTTATACCACTGGAGTTCTGGCTGTGACTAGAAAATTGGGTTCACACTGGAGTTTCCATCCATAGAACTACCACTTAAGTAAAAGAATTACGTGTACTGTCTGGCAAATAATCATATTGATATACTTGCCACAGGTGAAATGGTGGCAACTGCTTCCTTCCCTGCTAGTTAAATATATTCTCTAACTCACCTGGTTGTAAAGTGACTGCACCTTCTGATGGAAAACTCCTTTGTAAACTCATTCAGGTGTGCCAGCAAACAGAGCCCTTTGGCAGTGCTGGCAGCTGGGCTGCTTTTTATGGAGGGAGTGAGTGAATTGTTCTCCTTGCCTGTAAATCTTTGGGTGACAGCTTGGCACCAGCCTACAGCTTAGTAGTTATTCTGGCAGCCTTTGAGGGGTGTTTGTGATGCTGAGCAAAGCTTGGAGTGGGTATTAAAAGGGTGGGTGTCCGACAGTCATGGTGTTAGCAGTGCTGAAAAACAAGGTTTCTTCCTCCTTGGCAGCCAGTTTCTTCTGACTGCTTCAGGATAAATTCTCCTAGCGTGGTTCTGTCACCAGTGACCTGGCACTGGAGAGTCTGAAGTTGTTAGCTGGGAATGTCATGGGGAGGGATGGAGGAGGCATGTTAAATGGGGGGTGTGTGGTGCTGACCTGTGAGCTTGTGGCACCGAGGTCTTAAGGAACCAGGGCTATAGGTTGCAGCTCATAAAATTAATCTTCTAGAAGTGTGCATGTGCCTTTCTGGACACATGTTCTTCAATAACGAAGTGTAGTTGCTGTTGTCTTGACCTTTCGCATTTTGCTTTGACACTGTTGAATGAGCCCACTTTCCTAACCCACTTGAAACTTGTCACACTGTATGGAAGGTCAAAAGAGAAATGAGAGCCTCTAAAAGCCAAAGAGGATTCCTGGGGAAGGCTTGGATGTTTGGGGTTTTTAATAACTTGGGTGCTTGCTTCTAGGAAAATCTATAGCTTGCTGGATGGGGAAAGGTGCTGGTGTTGTACCAAGGCATCTGACTGCCGACCTCTGAGAGCTTTGAAAAGGTACAAGACCTTTGCAAGTTAGAGGAGATCTTTGCTTTCAGAGAGGAAATACTGGTGGAAAAAGTGAATAAGTTTTCAAGGCACTGCTCGGTGTCTCTGAGATGTGTCCTGGCAGAGCTCAGCTGCTTTGTGGCCCTGACTGGGTCTGTCTCAACTGTTGCATGGACTGGAAGGAGCGAGCAGTTCATCTGGATGTGTTCTGGCCAACCTGCTTTGAAGGTTCCTGTACCACCAGCAGTCCAGGATTGCCCAGACTGGCTCTACTCAGAGGGTTTCATCCCAAGCCACATGGAATTGCTCTTTCAGCACAAAGGGTGGTACATGGCACTGCTTTGTGCTGCAGAACTTGTACATGGGCGACACTTCCTGTTGTGGTACCCTCCTCTTGGCGCTGTTAGCCATGTTTAGCTCACAATGACCATCCTGAGTTGGTAGGAAACACTTGCATTTTGCCTGTGTCCTGTTTCACTGTGGTCTCTCTTGCTGCTTACGAAAGTTACAAGTATTTCTGTTTCTGCTGCTTTTGATTCCTCTTTCTGTGGTATTGATGTTGGCCTAAAGAGGAACAAAAGCTCCAGGAAATGTTTCTGTGAAAGTGCTGCTCTCAAAAGTGCATCCTGCTTCATAATTGCAGGGAAAGGCCGAAGTCAGTAACACTGTGGTTACTGTGCAGGTAGATCCCTACTTTGTAGGCCTCCCAGCTGGAATGCGCTGAACAAACTAGCTGGGACACTTGCAGGAGTGCTGAGGACTTGGTCTGTGATGGGCAGTGTAAACTGGAGCAGGAGCACAGTGTGTCTTTACCATGCTCTGGGCAGACCTGTGCCATGTGGACTAACCTGTACTTCTGTGCTGAAGAGCCTGTTGTTAATCCCCTGGAAACATCAGCCTGGGCAGCTTGTGGAAGGGAAAACAGAACCAGGTGGGAATTCAGATAGCACAGCACTTACTACAGACCCTCCCTAATGAGACCCTGGGGTGGGAAGGGACCTGCATGAAGCCTGTTCTTGGTGCTTCAGCTGTGTGCAGGTTGCATGAAGTTCTTGCCTTTGTTTCACCCCACCTGCAGCACTGGTGTTGCCTGGTGGGAGCAGGGAAGGAGTCACAGCTTTGGACACTATTATTAAGTCTAGGTGCTGGCTTCTGCCATCACTGGGAGACTAATTTTTCTTCTGCTTGCATATGAAACAGCACATCTAGAAAGGAGAAACAGATGGTAAAGGCTGCCAGAGCTTACTAGAGCTCTGTTTAAACTGAAGAATAACTGCTTGTGGTTCACATTCTAGGCCTAGAACAAACATAACATGCAAAGATAAAATGGAGAAGGTATGTTATGGGGCTTTTTAATGTAATAAAGGATTTGGGGTCTCATAGCTGTGTCATTTCTTCCAATGAATCCTTCTGTAAGGCCAGTAATCAACTACAGAACCTGTTTAAAAAAAACCAAAACAAACCAAAAACCCCAACAACAGAAAACCTAAAACCACAAAACAACAAGAACAACCCAGTGTCAGAGCCCTTTTGGAGTTTTTTACTAGGAAACTGAAAGGTTTTGTCCAGCAGCCTTACAGAAAGGCTGTAGACTATCAGACACAGGTTTGGTCTGAGGATGCTGCTGAGCATAAATGGGACAAGCCCACGTGTGCTGGGTCCTGCCTGCACCTCAATCTGGTGCCTGTTCCTCTCCATGGAGTGCTTTATCCTGGGCTGTGCCATCCCAGAGTCAAAACTGAAACCAGATTAAGCTGTTTCAGTTGAATTTCTCCTATAAAAGTATGGATCTCTTCTGACTGCAGAAATAATCTTGCCTTAAACCACTGAGAGCTAAGTGCTTGGTCTTGCAGTCCAATGCTGTCATATGCAGAGATGCTGTGGCTGAGGGTGCTGGCTGTTACCACCCAGGCTTCAGAGGTGTTAAGCATAGCCAGCTCCTGTGCCATGCACTCAGTTCTGCACCTCCACTGCCTTCAGGACTCGGGATGTCCCATGACAAACTGATGCTTTGTTTCTTTAGTAGCTTCCTGTATGACTTCTTACATTTGCAGTGATGCAGCCTCTTTCAACACTGTTCCGGCAGTGAAAGCATAGCCCTGAATCACACAGGATGTTTAAAGAGTGAAGATTCACTGCTGGGAAGGTTGTTTTTACTGATAAACACTTGCAGGCCTGCCTGTGAAGGCTGCTGAGAGCAGTCAAAGCTGTGTTGCAGGTGCTACCAAACAGCCTAGCCCAAAGCTGCTGTTCCCCTGATGCTACTGTGGAGAGAGAACATTCCATAGGGGAAAGTGTGTAACCTCTGCAGCAGTGAGAAGCCTTGTGGCAGTTAGTGTTTGGCTTATGCTTGCAGCAATACCCAGGCTCAGCACAGCTCCTTTCCCTGACAGGGGGTCTCCATGGGAAGTGGGATGATGCCCATTAGCCCTGCCTGAGCAGTAAGGAGGAGGGTTCAGGACATACACAGCTTGGGCACACACACAGCATCAGCCTGGAATCTCCAAACAGGAACATCTTTGCTTGGTGGGGTCCTTTCTGGCTCTGAGCTGTATGGGTAGTGCAGGAGTTGGAATGGTGGGAGCATCAGTAGGAATCTGGTATTAAAATCAAGGAGCAAAGTCCAAGTATTGCATTTTCCTGACTTCTTTAGTGCAATTCTTCCACTCCCAGTTCTGGGAGAGTCACCAACCAGTATGGTTGGTGCTGTGGCAGTAGTGCAAACACCACTGTGTTCAGCTGCTTGTATGTAAGTGCAAACTGGGATGGGAGGCATTCACAGCTTGTCCTCTGGTGTAGCTTTCTGGCTTTTGTCCATTGATGGGTGAAGTCTCTGTCTTCAAGAAGATGGTGCTGCCCCAGGGCTGCATGGTGATGCCTGCTTAAGGGTTTGGAGCTTCTTGATTTGGCCTGAGGGGCTGGGAAACACAGGGATCATGGGCTGAAGCTTGGTTCTGAAGGCTGTCTGTATGCAGAGACCTCTGCCAGTTTTCTCCTGTCATATGTAGAGGTTCTCCTGTCCCAGGTGTTTCTTTTCGTGGCTCACACTTGTCTGCTGCATCCTACATCCACTTCCTGACTAGTGAAAGTCTGAGATAGTTTTCAGGTGAGTGGTTGTGCTGAACAGATGAACTAAGTATGTGAGAGCAGCAAATAGCTTCTTCAGGCAGGTATTTTCCTGTGGGCTTCCAGTGAAGCTTCCTGTGTGCTTTCCCGGCTGCTGTGAGTCAGGGATCTGTGTGAACATTACTCAGACAGCTGGTGGACACAGAGGCACTTGGAATTATTTTTCCCTTCTGACTTGGAAGAGGAGCTTGACTCATCCCTGTCAGCTACGCATGCTGGTTTGCAGCGAGATGCTATGAAATGGTTGGTTTAATGTTTTGAAGATCTCAAGCCATATTCCTGCTCTGCAGAGCCTTTTCCATCATAGGATGCAGGGCAAAATCAAACAAGTGCTGTCAGCCTGGTGCTCTGCAGTGCAACAAAGGATGGGGGTACTGAAGCTTGGTGACAATGTTCAAGGCCAGGTTGGACAGAACCTTGGGAAACATGGTCTAGTGTGAGGTGTCCCCTGCCTGTGGCAGGGGGTTGAAACTGAATGAGCTTAAGGTCCTTTCTAACTCAAATCAGTCTGGGATTCTATGACACTGCCTGTGGTCTCCTGTGGTTTGCCCATTTGGAAGCACCCCTGGAGCTGTGCCTATGTGGAAGGTGTTCAGCATTTTTGAAGATACTCACTGGAAGTAGTTTTCACAGAGCTCAAATAAGCTGTCATCCTGCTCCCGTAGGACTGAGGCTTTCTCTGTTAAGTGTGTTAAGAAAGAAGGACTCAGGCAGCACTTGTGTGCTCAGCTCCATGGCTGAGCGGTGAGGAGAAGGTTGTGTAAGCTTTGCAGTTCGGGAACACCCACAGCAACAGCCTTGAATCAGGGCAGCAACTTTCATTTGGGTTTTGCCAGAACTGTTTGCTCCCAGCCTTTTGCTCTGAAACCTTTGGAAGCTGCTTACTGGCAGGGATACAGCATTCGTCTATATAAATACAAGGGAATATCCAGGAAGTATTTGAGAAGATAAACAAGTTGGATGGCAATAAGTGCCCAGGATTAGATGGCATGTGCCCCAGAGGACTGCAGGGACTTGAATGTGAAATTGCAGAGCTCTGGCCAGGGTATGCTGTGTGCTCTTGCAAAGGGCTGTTGTGCCAAGGACTAGGAGGTTGCCAGCCCCACTCTGTCTAGAGAGGGCAATAGAGGGGTCCTGGGAACTGGTGAATCCCACAGATTCATTAGGTTTGGAAGGGACCTCTGGAGGTCATCCAGTCCAGCCCCCCCGCATCTGTAGTGGTACAGTGGAATCGGGTTACTTTGTGCATGGAAAAGGTGATGGAGTCCTGTAGGATTGCGGTTGTGTGGCACCGAGCACATGGATATGGCTGTTTTCAGGCTGCCTTCATGAGGATTCCCACAAAAAGGCTGTTCAAGGAAGTTCTGTGGAGCTGGTTTAGATTTACCCTTCCCCTCCTCACTTTTAGAGGTCACTTTTCAGGACCAGCAGAAGGTCTCCCAAGGACCAGTGTTGAAAGTGAACTGCTGATGGTGGCCAGGCTCGTGTGCCCTCCATTAGCAGCTGCTCCTGGGGGCAAAACCCTGCACCTTGGTTCTGACTAGTGTTTTGTTGTCTGGGACACTCTTGGCGGAGCTGCTGTGGCCATGGGTGGTTGTGGGGGGGTGGTTGCACAATCACTACCTGGGGGAGTAGTGAGGAGTGAGCACAGGCAATAAGTCCTGGAGCTTCTCACATGTGAAACTTGTAACTCTGGCAACTATTATAGGCACCTTGCTATGCTTTAAGAATAGTTTGCTAACTGTTGAGGGAGGCACCGTGGTTCTGCAGTGATGGCACACGGTGAATGTTGGCAGGAGAGTTTAAATGTGAGATGGATAAATGGAGTTTGTGGACACAGAGGAGGTGAACGCTGTATGGATCCAGGACATGGAAGGTCAGAGCCTTCAGTTTGTTTGTTGGACTAGAAAACATGATTATTTCATTTTACTGTGCAAATGGCTTGTGCCCTCCCTGGCACCTTGCAGTGAGTGGAGCAGAAGGGGACAAGGGCTCCATGGGGATGGCACTGGCTCCAAGTAGTTGTCAGGAGACAAAGTGATCAGGCTTCGCCGGAAGAGGTGGGAGAGGGTGCTTGTTCCAGGCATGCTGTTTCTCCTTTGGGTAGTTGCATTTGTTACAGAATCACAGAATCAGCTGGGTTGGAAAAGACCTTTAAGATCATCAGATTGAACCATTCCCCACCACTGCCAAAGCCACCACTAACCCATGACACTGAGGGCCTCATCTACATGGTGTGTGAACACTTGCAGGGACAATGACTGCAGCCCTGCCCTGGGCAGCCTGTTCCAATGCCTGAGCACCCTTTGGGGCAGGAATTGTTCCTCAGCTCCATCTAAACCTCCCCTGGTGCAGCTTGAGGCCGGTTCCTCTTGTCCCATCCCTTGTTCCTTGGGAGCAGAGCCCAGCCCCTCCTGGTTCCGTCCTCCTGTCAGGCAGTTGTAGGGAGTGATGAGGTCCCCCCTGAGCCTTCTCTGCTCCATCTGAACCCCCAGGTCCCTCAGCCGTTCCCCATCACACTTGTGCTCCAGGCCCTGCACCAGCCCCATTCCCTTCTCTGGCCCAGCTCCAGCCCCTCAATGCCTCTCTTGTAGTGAGGGGCCCAGAGCTAAACACAGGATTTGAGGTGCAGCCCCACCGGTGCCCAGTACAGGGGCACAATCCCTGCCCTGGCCCTGCTGCCGCACTGGTGCTGGTACAGGCCAGGATGCCGGTGGTTCCTGGCTCCCTGGGCACAAGCTGCTCATGTTCTGCTCTGTCAGCGAGCACCCCCAGGTCCTTTTCCATGAGCAGCTTTCCAGCCACTCTTCCCCAAGCCTGGAGCATTGCATAGCATTGTTGTGCCTGGTGGGCTTTCTTTACAGCCTGAGGAGCTGTTAGGCTGTAATATTGGCTGCCAGAGCTTTGACAAGACCCCTTTGACTCCCCCACCACAACGAGCTTGCCTTTTCCTCCTGTGGCCAGCCCTGCACCAGAGCCATTGCACACAGCAGGGTTTCAGTTCTTTGTTTGTCTATCTGCACATCACTTATTGTAGATGTTGAAATGCGGTGTGATGTGAGATCATGAGCCCTGGCAGCTCTCCATAGGCTCAAAGCTGATGATTTTTACAGGTGGCACTTCCCTTTAGGGGAATCCCTGAGGAAACCCATGCCCTTCTTGATTACTTCTTCACTACTGGGTATCTGCTAATGAAGCATATCTTATGTTCCTGTCGCCAGTGACCACTGAGATGACACTTCAGCAGGTGACATCAGGCCATCAGCTGTAGAGGTGTCTGAGGCATAAAGTTGAAATGTCCACCAGAAATCGCAGTCATAGAATCCCAGACTGGTTTGGTTTGGAAAGGACCTTAAGCTCATCCAGCTCCAACCCCCTGCCATGGGCAGAGACGCCTCACCCTAGACCATGTCACCCAAGGCTCTGTCCAACCTGGCCTTGAACACCGCCAGGGATGGGGCATTCACCACTTCTTTGGGTACCCTGTGCCTAGGCCTCACCACCCTCAAGTAAAGAACTTCTTCCTTATATCTAACCCGAACTTCCCCTGGTTTAGTTTGAGTCCATCACCCCTTCGCAGGTCATAGCCTTGATGGATATTGTTTGAGCCCCCACTGGAATCGGCTTTCAGTGTTAGAAGGTCTTGAAACAGCATTTCCCAATAGGGGTGTTTCCCAACTGTAGGTGGCTTGTTGACTGACTTGCAGAAGCTTCATCCAGGGTGTGTTTGTGGCCTCAATGCAAGTTGTTAGAACAAGGAATCAGCAGGAAATAGGCTCTCCCCCAGTGGGCTCTGTGTCTCTGAAAATACTGCTCATGATAGGCATCAAATGTACCTCTCTTCTCAAACTGTTGCATTCTTCTACAGCATGACTTTAGCTTGCAGGGCTAGAAGTGCTGGCTGAGGGCAGCCAGACTCGGTGACCTACTGTGCAAGTCTTGCAGATGAGCTCTGTCTCAACACTGTGGAACATTTTGTTTAATAAAAACAACCCTTAAAATCTTTATGTTTCAAAATCTTAAACTTTCCTCTCACTAAACTTGGTATAAAGCTGTCATTGGATGCACTGGCTCTATTCCTGTGCTGTACAACGCTGAAATAAGAACATAATCATAGAATCCCACACTGGTTTTGGTTGGAGAGTACCTTAAAGTTCACCCAGGTCCAACCCCCTGCCATGGGCAGGGATATCCTCTTGACTTGATGCTCCATATCAAGTGAGTAGGAAGAACACAAAGCCCCAGAGGAGCAGCATTCCCCGTGCTGCTGAGCAGATACCTGGCAGCACAGAATGGCTGCTGACACCAGCACCGGGGTATTTACATGTGCTGTGTTACTTGTAAACTGCCTTATTTGATCAAATGTAGCAAAACAATAGTAGATTTCCCTTGAATTTCTCTGTTACCCATCAGTGTTGTGGCTTTCAGGTGTGAACACAATATGCACAAGCCCCATCCCACTTACTTTACTCACTTGTTGATGTTGGCAGCAGTGTCAGCCAGGAGGTGCTGGTTCCTTCAGAGGTGTCTGAGCATCCCACAGTCCAGAGAGAGGGGCTTGAAGTAAATCTTAGGGGGTATCCTGGCAGGTGAGTGGGAAAATTGGAGGGAATTCTGGAAGGTCAGTGAATGATGAGTGATTTCGGAGCAGGGTCCACATCCAGCTGGGCTCTGTGCTGGAGGCATCGCTCAGGGGATGGTGAAGTGAACAGTGGCTGGACTGCACAAGATAAAGGTAATTTCTTGAGATGCCTCTGGTACTCATTCAGGATCTGAAAGGCTCCAGATAGAGTAGCTGAGGGTGTGCATAGTGAGAAGGACAAAGATTGATGCAGTCTTTCTTGTGGGACACCAGCAGCCATGCAGGGTGTTGGCTGTTTGCTTTGTAAGCTGTACTTCCATATGGCTGTTTTTAAAGATGATTAGAAGACTGATGTCCTGCTCATAAAGCAGATGGTGGCCCTGTGACCCTTTAGAAATCAGCTCCATTTTAGCTGCTTTGTGCAATACAGGCACTGTAATGCCTGTGCTTGAGTCAGCTGGGCTGGAGAGGATGGGCTGGACACAGCACATGGTGTTCTGTAGGGCACAGGGCTCCTGCTCTGGCACTGCACAGCGCTGTTTGCCATCTCCTTTGGGTTTCTTTACAGCAACAGGAGCCTGTTCATGCTAGGGATATGGTCACCTTTCAGTTGGGATGGTTTGGCTCAGAGATGGATTTGACAATGGAGCTTTGTTAGGCCCTACCTATGTGTATGAGGGGAAAACTGTAGGGTGGTTTTAATGTAGGTCTCAGTTCACTGTATGGCTTTAGAAGGTGAGCTGTTAAACTGGTGAAGAGTTTTCTTCCCCCTGGGGTTCCTGTGCCAGGTTTACTCCCCAGCGTGCCCTCAGTGCTGCCAGGTACCTCTCAACATGCTGGGAAACCCTTTCCACCAGCCCCTCCCAGTTTACGTTCCATCATTGCACAACTTCTGCCTTTATGATCCTTGTCATGATGCAACGGGATTCGAGCATGACTGCAGAGGCTGAGCTTTCTGGGAAGCCTCTTAGCATTTCCAGAACTCCTTTGGGTATTTCCTGCCATGGATTGACGTTGAGCATGGCCAGGGCTGGGCAGTCAGTCCTGTTCTCAGGAAAGTTTCTTGCAAGCCCATTTCAGCACCCCCGCCTTCCCCCCCAGGCTCCCTCTTGAAATCCTGGTGCTGATACTGTTGGAGACGCTTCTGCTTTGGGCAGTCTATGTAGGAACATAGAACCATAGACTGGGTTGGGTTCCAACCCCCTGCCACGGGCAGGGACCCCTTCCACTGGAGCAGCTTGCTCCAAGCCCCTGTGTCCAACCTGGCCTTGAGCACTGCCAGGGATGGGGCAGCCACAGCTTCTCTGGGCACCCTGTGCCAGCGCCTCAGCACCCTCACAGTAAAGAACTTCTTCCTTAGGTCTAACCTGAACTTCCCCTGTTCCAGTTTAAACCCATCACCCCTTGCCCTATCACTCCAGTCCCTGATGAAGGGTCCCCCTCCAGCATCCTTGTAGCCCCCTTCAGACACTGGAAGCTGCTCTGAGGTCTCCACGCAGCTTCTCTTTTCCAGATTGAACAGCCTGTCTTCATACGGGAGGAGTTCCCATATGGAATGATCCATACAAATACAAGCATTTTTTCCTGATGAAATGGTGTCTTTTTCTGATGATCTTGCACAGCTGGTCTCTCCAAATGTCACATTTCAACATAATCTGTATCCTCAGGGCACATGTTACAGGGTGCTCTCAGCTCCAGTGCCGTTCCCATGTCAGATAGGATAAACAAGGCTGGAGGTGGAGGGAGAAATTGTGGTTTTCCCAGATTTAGCAGCTGTTATTCCCAAACTACCAAGCTGGCTCCAGGTAGAGCCTTCCTGAGGCCACAGCTTCCCTGAGTCTCTAGCAGCAGGAGCTTTGGGAGCAGCTGATGGCTGTGGTAGCTGAGCACGCAGCCTGGGAATGCTGGGACTCCCGCTGCCCATGCGGCCTGCACGTGAGCCCATTCCCAGATGGCAGGAGCTCTGCCTGGCATTTCGGCTGCTCTAATTTGGGATGCAGAACACATCAGGAAGCCCTGCCCCCAGCAACCTCATGTATGAGGAGGTGCCACCATACAGGAGCCTGTAGTAGAGGAAAGCTGCTTGCTTTGCCCTGCACTGTGCCCTGGGGACAGGCTGCTAGTGGAGCAGGAGAACTTGCTGTCTCCATCCGTGCACCAGCTTGGTCCCATGCTTAGGAGGGATTTTGGGCTCTGGGCGTGTTTTAGTTCAGATGGCACCAAAGATGTTTTGGGACATTCCCACAGTCCCCATCTCTGCTCCACTGGAGGCTTTCCATGGTTCCCCACTGTGCACATTCTTCCTGTGCCGTTTCACCATCTGGGAGAGGGTCCTTTCCCTTTTCCAGCACCTTTTTCAAATGGCAAATCCCTGTTTTCTTAAGGGTGCTTTTCTGTAGCTAAAACGTGAATTAAGCAAAACTGCTCTAAGAGCTACCATTGCCTCTGCTGGTCCTGGAGTGAAACTTAGTGGTTTGCTTTGCTCTGAAAACTCACGTTCCAGGTGGCCCACACACCCCAGCAGGGCTTCCTGACCGCGGGTTAATGCTTTTATTTGAGGGTGATATGGTCCCAGGAGCTTCGACGAGAAACCTGAAGGATCTTCAGCCCCTTTGCTCCTCGGTGGGAGCATTTACAGGCATCACATAGGCTTGGCTTTGTGCCCTAGTTCGCTTTGGTCTGTGCATTTTCGGTTCCTGACTGTGGAGCTGCAGATCACAGAATCACAGAATCACAGAATCCCAAGGGTTGGAAGGGACCTCAAAAGATCATCTAGTCCAACCCCCCTGCAAGAGCAGGGTAACCTACAGTACATCACACAGGAACTTGTCCAGGCGGGCCTTGAATATCTCCAGTGTAGGAGACTCCACAACCCCCCTGGGCAACCTGTTCCAGTGCTCTGTCACTCTTACAGTAAAGAAGTTCTTCCTGATGTTAACGTGGAACTTCCTATGCTCCAGTTTACACCCATTGCCCCTTGTCCTATCACTGGATATCACTGAAAAAAGCCTAGCTCCATCATCCTGACACCCACCCTTTACATATTTGTAAACATTGATGAGGTCACCCCTCAGTCTCCTCTTCTCCAAGCTAAAGAGACCCAGCTCCCTCAGCCTCTCCTCATAAGGGAGATGTTCCACTCCCTTAATCATCTTTGTGGCTCTGCGCTGGACTCCTTCAAGCAATTCCCTGTCCTTCTTGAACAGAGGGGCCCAGAACTGGACGCAATATTCCAGATGGTCTGGCAGATCTTGGAAACGTGTCACACTTCACTCGCTTGGCTCCATTTCAGCGTTTTCTTCTCATACCACCTTCCTTTAGTGGTGAAACCACAATGATCACCAGCAATTACCTTGAAAACCAGAATTCCCATTGATGCAACCTGTGCTTCCTGCTGCTCTGTGTGAGTGCCGGGGCAGTGGTACTCCAGCAGCTCATGCACATAACTGTCCTTTAGGAATCTGGTGAAAGAGGAACCAAACAGCACTGATGATTTGCTCTCAGGTCAGTTTTGCTTGGCCCATTCAGGTGCTCTGGGACATGGGCATGTCCTTGGGCACTGAGTAGAAGGTTAAGAAGCCAGCACCCCTCCCTCTTGCTTCTTATTCTCCAGCTGAGGTGGGCTCTGCTTGTGTGGATGGCAGCGTTGAGCCTGGCTTGGCTCTGTGATGGGTGCTTGGAGCAGAGCTTCAGGACAAGTGCTGTAGCCAGCCCTGATGCTGAGCAGAGCACGGTGCAGCTCTGCAGGAGTGGATCTGGCCACACTGCTGCTCCACAGCCCTCACTGCTCCACAGGGTCAACCTGAGTTAATGTGGCTCCAGAGAAATGCTTCTCTGCTCCTACAAACCACATTCTCTACTGCACAACGTGCTTACAACACTGAATCTTTCACTAAACTAACAGGGAAGCTTAACCTGGATTTAGCTCCATGGGCACTGGGTGGAACAGATCTGTGGCTCTGCAGCTCCAAGGTGAAGCTCCAGCTGAGCAGGCAGGAATTCTGTGAGGCTCCTGGAAGCATGGCTGCACCTCAGAGGTGACAGTGTTCATGTTTCCTACCTGAGCTTTTCTTCCTCTCCTGCTACTGCTGCTGCTGAACCCAGGACACCAGGGTAACTTCTCCATGGGATTGTTTCTTGCGGAGATACTGGTAGGGCCACTGAAGACATGTACCATGGGGCTTGTGTGCATCACAGTGCCTGTTCAGAAGTGGAGAGCCCATTATTTTAACGGCTGGCAGTATGATAAGTGCTCTGCAGAGCCTGTTCTTCCTTTTAATATGCTAGCAAGGATCTATTCTGCACAGAGCTGGGCACTACCACCCTGCACACCACTGTGGTGATGGTCCCCACTGCCCCCGGGCTATGTGAATGGCTGCAGGCAGCTAGGAAGTCATCATCTTTGCATAAAACCTACCTTACTCACCAAAGCACCACTTTCTAGGAGGAAGCCTGCCACAGAAGGTCTCCAGCTGTGCATCTGGTGGGTTCATTTAAAGGACTTGCATGTACTTAGTTGGTGGGTGGTTCCCCTCAGACCATATGGCCAAAAGCTGCCTTTCTCCTGCTGAGCCCACACTCAACATGCAGTGTGTAAAACACAGGCTGCTCAAGTGCTGAAAGATCTCAAATACATTCCTGCTGTGCCCCAGATGATACTATGGAATTTGGGATTACTCTGTGCTACATGCAGGACTTGGGTTAAGGGAGATGAGGAAAACATCAGGCTCAAACTGTGCTTCATCTCACACGATGTCTCGGGGAAGCCTGGAGAGCTGGAAATGGCTTTTCCCTGTTAGATCAAAGGTGGCACGCTGGCAATCGCAGCAGGTCTTACCAAAGGCTGTGTTTGGGGTTGCTGGGTTCTGCAGGGCTGTGGAAGGTTAGTGCTGTAAAATGGGTTCAGAAATGCAAGGGTTTGTATCTCATTTTTAGTTCTTTTTCAATTGAATTTGAACAAGCCAGTCCATGCGAGAGGCTCAGCACTGACAGCTCTTACATCTGATGGGCGAAGAAGGGGAGATGCTGCTCGCAAAACCAACCCCAGGGATTTGCAGGCTTGCTTTTGCTGCCCAGAGGACTGGGTAGCATGTGAGTGGGCATTCCTTTAAATGCCCTGCCTAAAATCCGTCATTCTCTGGACTTTTGTTCCAGAGAATAGGACGGAGCAGTCTGAGTGCCGCTGAGTGTAGCTGTGGGCACTCCACACTGCTTTCAGATGTGAGGAAACTTAAAGCAATGGCCTGCTCTTGAGAGACTGCTCGGAGGCCTTTGCTGGAGAGGTGAAAGGAGGCAGCTTGTCCTGCAGAAGGGTGGATGTGACTTGCTTCCCATTAAATGTCAGCTTCAAAGCCAAAGCCTGAGGTCTCCCCTGCTGGTGCCAGTGGAGTTATTCTGCATCACGAGAATGAGTGGAAAGGACTTTGAAAGCCCTCTGAAAATCGTTATGAGTTTTAACTTCCCTTTGACCTTTCTCCTGCAATGCCCTGGGTGTGCTGGCTTTGAGGACAAGCCTCAGTGCACTCCCTGGCCTGAATTTCCTTCCTGAAGCCCAGCACTGAGGAGGACCCGGAGAGCTTGTGATGCGCTTCTTGTGTGCAGGGACAGCAGGGCCATGAGCAGTAAATGGCTCTGGGCAGGTCCATGTCCCTCAAGGTACCAGCTGAGCTTTCCTGGGATTGCTTGTGTTAGGGGACTCCCAGGTTTAGTGCACAAAGCAGAGCCTTCCCCTCCCTTCTTCAGCAGGTATTTCACTACCACATCGTTGGGAAAACCTGATTTTCCTGGCATGGGGAACCAGTGTGCCTTCCGTGGTGTCCTTGGCTAAAGCAGCAGCTCACCTACAGAGCCAAGGCCCCAGAGAGCACACAGAGCACAGGCTGCCTGCCTGCCCTATGTGGGAAGCTTTCCAGATGGGACAGCTTGTGCTGGTCTTTCCTCCTGTTGTGTTTCTCCCTTAGTAAAGATTGGAAGTAGATCCCAGGCCGCAGCAGAGCATGGGCAAAGGATGTCCCTCCTCCCTGTCCTGTTCTGTAGGCTGATGGTGGGCTGAGGGCTGGGTTGTGCCCACAATGCCCAGCAAACCACAGTGCAGATACTTTCAGAGCAGGGATTAGTGGGCTGCGATGCTCCAACTTGTATTTGGAAGCATTATAGTTGTCTTTAGGTGGTATTTCATAACCAGGCTCATTGCTGAGGCCAGAGCTGCGCTGGCAATGATACTGCAGGCAGGTTTGCACAGCACTGGCCTTGATGTTGCTGCACCTGCAGTGTGGATCCAGCATGGAGGACCTATGCATGGTGAGGGAAAGCACTCAGCATGCAGTCAGATACAACAGCAGCAGAAGCTCTTCCTTTGTGCCAGATCAGTTCCAGCTGCTCAGTCCAGCACCAAAATCAGCTCTTTGATCTTTGACCCTCAAGTAATAAAAGCAAAGAGGAAGCTCTCTGATTTCCTGCTGTAAGGAACCTCATCTCACGGTTTCATATGGCAGATAGCTCAAACTGATGCTCTTGCTCATGATGGGGAAAGGAGGAAACTGCTTGGATGCCAGGGCAGACTTGCCCTGGGTGCTGGTTCTCATTCCTGTGCTTTTCTTCTTTGTATTCTTGTTTCTTTCCTTGCTACACTTAAAAGTGTTCAAACTTGCATAAAGGATCAAGCAGGGAATTCCCTTTCAGGAGCTACTGGTGGGAAGGAGCACTTCCCTGTGTATGTCAGTGCAGGTATGGATAGACCCACTTGCTGAAGAGTACCAGGGAAGCCAGGAGTATAACCAGGTGTCAGGTGGGATAAATCAAGTCTGTAAGCAGTAGATCCATGAGTAACTTTGGAATGGGATGATCCAAATGTCCTACATAGGGCCAGGGGCACAGAGCTTGTAGCAGTAGGGGTGTCCCAACTCTAATGCTGTTTCCACCAGGATCTCCTTCATTTCACAAACCATGTGGACAATGCCCTCAGTGACATGGGTTAGTGGTGGCCTTGGCAGTGCAGCAGTGCTGGGCTAAAGGCTGGACTTGATGATCTTAAAGTCTTTTCCAACCTGGTTGATTCTATGATTCTATGAATTACATGAGAAATGAGGGGGTGTGTTTATGCATTTCTGCATCACAGGAGCCCTCCTGACGGTGTTGCTGGGGGAAGGGAGAGCAGTGGTTAGTTTTAGCTACAGTGCAGTACATACTGTGTATGCTCTGGGCTGTTTGAGATGCTGAAGAAGTGAGGTTGCTGTTCCTGAGTTAGCCGGAGCCTGGCTGCAGTCCTAAGGGAGGACACGCCGTGGAGGTGCCTCCTGGCTCCTCCCCAGCACCTGTGTTGTGTTTCACTTGGCTGCACATACTCAAGAGAACGCTTTTCCAGGCGCATTATCTGAGAGCGATACCCCTCTTCTTTCATGGATCTCTGATGGTTCTGTGCTGGCTGCCTTGGAGAGAGACCTGGGAAGGTGTCTCCTTCCTTCCTGCAGGTGGGAGACCCAGTGAATGAAATCATCTCTCATTCTCCGTTAATTTCCTGGTCTGTGGCAGTGCTGCCTTGTTTGCATGGCTGAAGTGTTGTGTCACGTTCACATCAGCTGGTTTTTTACTTTGGTAGCAAACTATTTCCCTGGGGATGTGACATCCAGGGCCATCTCCACGTGCAGCTCTTGGCTCTTCTCCCCCTCACTGGTCTAATGGCAAGGTCCTACTGAACTAGCACCAGGGCTGCAGGAGCCAGAGCTGGTTCATGGAGAACCACAGAGAGAATGATGCAGAGCAGGCATAGCAGTGGCAGAGATACAGGGGTATATTTATACATGACCTTGGAAAGTAAGCCAGCCCTTGGCAGCCCATCCCAGTCAATCAGATGGGAGGTACTTAAGAGCAGGGTGTTGCTGCACAACAACGTTGGTCCATGTTTCATGCAGACATATCTGCAGGCACAAGTACCTGTGAGCAAGGGTGCTGTGCCATCAATCCCAGCTTGCTCTTAGCTTTGTTTCTCTAGGACCCTTCTTGCCTCTGAAAATCCCATGTATTTCCACTGCATGCACTCTGTTGCTTTCAAGTGTACTATTTACACAGGGATGGGGACTTCGGACTAAGTTTTCCTACTATTGGAGAACTTTAGTCCAGGATTGGATTTCTGGGCCTTGGTTACTCTGTGCTCGGAAGGGCAGGGGAGGACATACATATTGCCCAAAGCAGTACCTCTGACTTCACAGTGTCCCTCTCACCTTGTAATGCTTGTACACTAACAAATATTACCTTGTTTTCCCAGGGAAGGGAATGAACCTGGGGATTCCATGAAAATCACCTACAGAGAGTTGCTGCACAAGGTCTGTCAGTTTGCCAACGTCCTCCGCAGCCAAGGTACGCTGTGTTGGCTACGCAGAAAGCATCGGAGCAGGGCTCTGGAGGAGATTGCACCCATTCTGTGTGTGCTTGCCAGCCTGTTGAGTCATTCTGTGCAAAATCTTTGGCTTCTCTGCTCCCACAGTTGGTGGGTGCAGGTTTGCTCCACAACACACTTTTGGAGGTTGAGCTCTGGCTGTGAGTGTGAAAACTGATTGCTGGTGGTTGTGGCAGCTGTACAAGGAAGGGATCTGTGCTCCAGACTTCCTGCTCTGGGATTTCCAGTGAGCAGCAGGCACTGGTTGCATTTCTGCCACCTTCAAGGGGCTGTGTCCAGGGAGAACATGGAGTCATTGCAGTCATCTTAGAATCATAGAATCACAGGAATCACAGAATAGTTCGGGTCGTAAAGGACCTTAAGATCATTCAGTTCCAACCCCCTGCCATGGGCAGGGACACCTCACACTAAACCATGTCTCTCAAGGCTCTGTCCAACCTGGCCTTGGACATTGCCAGGGATGGAGCATTTACCACTTCACTGGGCAACCTGTTCCAGTGGCTCAGCAGCCTCACAGTAAAGAACTTCTTCCTTATATCTAACCTGAAGGTCCCCTGTTCAAGTTTAAACCCGTTACCCCTAATGGCTCTTACAAGAGCTTCACTGAGCTCTTACAATGGCTCTTAGAACAGCCATTAGGTTTGAAAGGCAGAACCCAAGGCTGGCTGGCTCTAGAACTTGAAGCTTTATTGTGTGCATATAACTGTTGAGTTTAAATCATGTTTCTTTCTATACCCTGTTCTTGTGACGTGTGACATGCTCATTTTGACAAAAGCCACGTTCCTTTTCCCTCCCCAGGCGTGAAGAAAGAAGACCGCGTCTCCATCTACATGCCAATGATCCTGGAGCTGGTTATAGCCATGCTCGCCTGTGCAAGGATTGGAGCTCTGCACACCATTGTGGTAGGACCCAGCTCTTTGCATTGCTCTCAGTGCTGGGTTCCCTGAGGGGGGACCAGCTCTTGTTCTAGGGAGAGGAGCTGCAGGGATGGGTGCTGACCATGAGGTAGATGCATGGAAACTAGATTAAGGTGTTGCTGTTTCTTAGCCCTTTTTCTGCATTTACTGTGGAATAAGTTCCTTCAGCTTTCTCTGTCCGTGCCTGGTGGTATCATTTACCATGGGTGAAATGCAGAGCTGCTGCTGGGTGTTCTGGGTTGGGGGTTTTGTGTGTCCTTGCTGACTTGGTTGTGTGCTCTGTCAGTTCGCAGGTTTCTCAGCAGACTCCCTTTGTGAGCGGATTATTGATGGTGGTTGTTGTCTCCTCATCACAGCAGGTAAAACATTCATCTGTGCCCCTGAGCCACTGTTGTTGAGGTACAGAGAAGGGAAACAGAGCTGGTGCAGGGCCTGTAGCCCAAGTGTGATGGGGAACGGCTGAGGGACCTGGGGGTTCAGATGGAGAAGAGAAGGCTCAGGGGGGACCTCATCACTCCCTACAACTGCCTGACAGGAGGATGGAGCCAGGAGGGGCTGGGCTCTGCTCCCAAGGAACAAGGGATGGGACAAGAGGAACCGGCCTCAAGCTGCCCCAGGGCAGGTTTAGATGGAGCTGAGGAACAATTCCTGCCCCAGAGGGTGCTCAGGCATTGGAACAGGCTGCCCAGGGCAGGGCTGCAGGCACCATCCCTGCAAGTGTTCACACACCGTGGAGACGAGGCCTCAGTGCCATGGGTTAGTGGTGGCCTTGGCAGTGCTGGGGTAAGGGTTGGACTGGATGAGCTTAAAGGGCTTTTCTAGTCTGGCTCATTCTGTGATTCTACCATTGCTTGTCTGAAAGGACTTGACTTTAAAGCCAGATGCTGTGGAACTGGCAGAGGAAGGGGCAGTGCTGCGGCTGAGCCGCCACAGAGCGGATGTGCTGCTTGTAGCTGTGCTCGAGGGCTGCTTTCCTCCCTGAACACACAGGGAAGCACTGGGCAGCCCGCCCACTTAGGCCTGTAGAGCATGATGTCACCAGCTGCTAATGACATGTCTCCAAATGCTTCTCATCCATGTTCCTCTCAAAACCAGCCAGATGTTTGCAAGATGTATTGTTCATGGAGCAGTCCTTACACGAGAATTCCCTCCCTTCCCAGTTTCAGGGGTATTTATGCTGCACTTCTCAATCTTGTAAAGCAAGGATTAAGAAAATGAGAGTTTTGCATGTAAGCCCAACTGCATTTCCCAACTGTTTTTTGCAATACTGCAAGAAATAGTGGTTTTATTAATAGATCCATGGCATGGAAAGGACTCACTAAGATGCAATCTGTGTTCTGGCTGCATTGGATTATTTCCCACAGAATATTCCTAGCAGACTTGTCAGGTCAAATTGGAACCTCTCAGGGAAGGAGTTCCACCATTTCTCTTGACGTTTGTTTTCTCTAGGCTAAAAGGGAATGTTAGAAACCTTTCCCTTCAGCTGCCTCTCTGCTTTCCTCACTTGAGTGCATGAGCTCTGCTCTGCCCTCCTGGAGCTGCCTGTTGCTTCCAGCTGTCCCAGGCTGCCTTGATGCTGAAGCCCCTTTAATATTCTCCTTTCCATTTTGCAGATGCCTTTTATCGGGGGGACAAGCTGATCACCTCGAAGCAGATTGCAGATGAAGCCCTCCAGAAATGTAAAGACAAGTAAGTTTGGACTCTGGGATTTAGGCATGCTGGGGAGGGACTCTTCATTAGGGAGTGTAGGGATAGGACAAGGAGTAACAGGTTCAAATTTAAACAGGGGAAGTTTAGATTGGATATAAGGAAGAAGTTCTTTATTGTAAGGGTGGTGAGGCACTGGAATGGGTTGCCCAGGGAAGTTGTGAATGCTCCAACGCTGGTGGTGTTCAAGGCCAGATTGGACAGAGCCTTGGGTGCCATGGTTTAGTGTGAGGTGTCCCTGCCCATGGCAGGAGACGTGGAACTGGGTGATCTTAAGGTCCTTTCCAACCCTGACTATTCTCTGATTCTGTGATTCCCTTCTAAGAAGGGCATTGCTGCTGTGGAATCTGCTCCTTCACTATGGGTGGTGGGCAGACTGCAGCAGTTCATACACGAGCTGCACTACATTCATGAGTCTTTTGGAAGTAATACAATGCTTCAACTCCCTCATCTTAAAAATACCTTCTTTTAACTTTCCTCTTGTCCATTCTAACCTCAAGGCCCACATATTGGATGAGAGGATGTGCTGGAGACAAACTGACCCACTGTCATTACAGCCCATGGCCTCACTTGCCTTCCTTTATAAGGGAGGCCAGGAGGACTGAATTACATTGTTCAACTTCCTTACCTTTATTCACCTTTGTGAATACCCCATCCCTGGCAGTATTCAAGGCCAGGTAGGACAGGGCCTTCAGCAGCCTGGTCTAGTGTGAGGCAGCCCTGCCCATAGCAGGGGTTTGGAACTGGGTGATCTTAAGGTCCTTTCCATCCAGTACCATTCTATGATACTATGGCAGATCGCCCAGTTGTGCAGCAGCAGCTCTTGGAGTGGAGGGAATAATGCGGTGCCAGTTGTGAACAGATGGACACAGTGCCTTGGGGCATGTCAAGACGAGGCTTAAATCTTTCTCCAAAGCCACTAATTCAATGATAATATAATAAAGCAAGTGTGGGAACTGGCTGTGTGAACAGGAGCAGGCACTCTGGTGGCTCATGCACAATGTGTGTGTAGGATCAGGGCCTGGCTGTGCACAAGCCTACGGTGAAACTGCTTTATTTTATTGAACATCTTCACTGAGCTCCTGTACTGTACAGAGATAGACACATCTACCATCAGATCTTACAGAAAGGGAAATGATCATGGTGAAATGACTTTGCTGTGCTTATAGACAGTGTCTGCATAGCTTGAACGAGACTGAATGTGGTCTGGTTAGATCAACCATGGACATCTGTGGCAGGTAGTCTTCGCACGTTAGAAATTCAAACTCTTAAAGCATTTTAGACACTAAAACCTAAGTTTGTATGTCTGTAAAAGTGGGACCTGGGAAGACAGGGGTGATTTTGAAGTTGCCGGTTACCTGATGGAGACAGGGTGGTGGTACCCTGAAAGGGCTGGAGGGAGAAAAGGGCATTTTGTTTGCATTATAGGTAGGCTGTTTGCCCTCCTGAGGGGACAAATACCTGCTCTTTTCCTTGATGTATAATCTGGCTTTGGAAGCATTTCCTCTTTCTGACTCAGTTCATCATGCTTAGGGATGGGAGCAGCCACCTCCTATCTCCTGGGTGCTGTGGGAGGTCTTATTCATGGTCACAGATGGGCAAATTTGGGATCTGTGAGGAATCTCCCCAGCAGTGACCTGTGAGAAGTGCTTGTGGGATCCCGTTTCCTGATAAATCCCCAGTGAGGTGTGCACAGAGCTTTCCTTTTCCCCAAGCCCTGTTCCTGTGCCTGGTGTCCCTTGGCAGTTCATGGTGCCTGGAGCCTGCATGGCAGCACATGCTGTAGCTCAACAAAAGCTGCTCAGAGTCCCTGCTCTGCCTCCAGTGCTGCCTGTGAAGGGCAGGCTTAGCCCTTGACCAGCCTGATCTGACAGCTCCTGCCTTTTAACAGGGGCTGCCCTTTGAAGAAGTGCATTGTGGTGAAGCACCTGGGGAGGGAAGAGATAGCGGAGGCTGGGACATGCAGCAAGTCTCCCCCTCTCAAAAGGGTGTGCCAGGATGTACAGGTATGCTCCTGGGGCTGGGAGGGGAGATTTTATTACTACGGGCCTGAGCCCAGAAAATCAATCAATGTAAAACCACCACTGCTTCCCTGGATGCTTCTGTTCTCTGACTCCTGTTCCTGTTTTCTCCTTCCTTGCTGTTGCATTGAGAATGGTCTGGAAATGGTTTCTTTGTCTTAACCAGATCCTCTCCTTGCTTCTTCCTTAACACCATCAATAGCTGCCAGCTGCAGGACCCCTGAAAGCACAGCGGGTCCATCCTCACTGTGAGGGTGCTGAGGCGCTGGCACAGGGTGCCCAGAGAAGCTGTGGCTGCCCCATCCCTGGCAGTGCTCAAGGCCAGGTTGGACACAGGGGCTTGGAGCAAGCTGCTCCAGTGGAAGGGGTCCCTGCCTGTGGCAGGGGTGGGGACTGGGTGAGCTTTAAGGTCCTTTTCTAACACAAACCAGTCTGGGATTCTATGAACTTCTGAAGCCACTAGGACAAGGACAAGATGCCTGTTTTCCTCAACCTAATGAAGAACTTTTCCTTCATACCCCTGTGTTTCTCTCCCCTTTTGTGCAAAGACCAGTGCCCTCCTGCACTGTAGCTGCGACAGTGGCATTAGGAGAGTTAAAACACATTTGTGCTCGTGGTGTGGGTCCAACAGCCTTCCCAACAATCGTGCACTGAGAACAGTGAAGTCTCTGTAGCTGGCACAGCAACTGCATCAGCTGTCAGGGCTGGGGCTTTCCTTTGCAACTGAAACCAGATGAAAGGATGTAGGCCAGAGGCATGTGGTGAGATGGGGGTGGAAGGAGGAGAAGGTGTCCTGCAGCCCTGGCTGCCTGCTCAGCTCCTGAGCCTGGGGTGCAGTCATGCTGCCTCCATCCACATGACAGGCAGGTTGCTTCCAACTACCTCAAAGCTCCATGTCTTCTGCCCATCTGTGTTAGGTGATGATTTGCATTGGGTCGTCCCCAGACTGCTGCTGCTTCAGAAACGGGTTGTATTTGGGGACTGCATTTGGGCTCTGGACTCTGCTTTCCAAAGGCATGGTCTGTGCCCATCCCTGGAACAAGAAGTCCAACAGATTCTGCATCTTTAATTTTCCTGGTTATTAAAGGTTGCTTTCCCTGGTGAGCTCACTCTCACCATGCTGTTGGCCTGTGTAACGCTGTTGGTCGCTCTGTGGCCTGTATTCTTGCTCTGTGCTCTGCACCCAGCTGGCCAATGTGCAGGGGTGGTCTCTGGGTGCCCAGGGAAGTGATAGCAACAGGCAGCACTTTGCTCAGAGGCTTCTCCTGGCCTGCCCAGGATCCAAGTGCTCTCCGAGCTGCTGGAATGGTTTCCCAGCATCTCTGCCTGCAGCTCCTGATGTGGATCCTCCACTTCTCCACTTTCACACCTTCTCTGTGGATTTTTAACAGGGAAAAAAGACGGAGAGCTCACAGAGACTCCATCCTAAGGTATTTACACCCAGCACTGCCTTTCTCCTCATGGCACCTCCCTCTGCACCCCCTTCCTAACTGCTCTGACTGCACAGCCCCACATGCCTTCCTAACCGGGCTACCAGCAGTTGCATGTTAGTGGTAGACACCACTCACTGCTTGGGCAGAGCTGCTCACGGTTTCAGGGTGAATGCAGTGCCACCAACTTCACTGCCAGAGATAAATCTGCATCCATGAACCCCCCTGTGTGCACGTCAGGGTGCTGAGGAGGGGAGATGCACAGCTCCTCGGATGTGCTGCCAGCGTGTCCATGATGTTCATCTCTCTGCCTTCTAAAGCAGCTCTTGCAGCAGACTCCCCTTTGTGATGATGCTGGTGGGATCACCCACAGCTTGCTGGCTGCAGCAGCCAACCTGGAGCTCCAGACCCAACATCTGGACTCTGCCCATCCCATCCAAGGAGCTTCAGCCTCAGGACCCCATGAGCAGCAGGCAGAGGCAGGCCTGGCCTCCAGGGCTGGCTGCTGTGGTGTGGGTCTCACCTCCTCCATGGGGCAGTGGAATTTGGGTGCTAAAATGGAGGGATCCTTCAAGGAGGGATGCAAGAAAGCAACGGTTGGATGGGCTGGTGGGAGCCTACCTTGGGCTTCTTTGACCTCGCGCCTTGCTGGGAGCTTGCTGGTGGGGACAGCCTTGTGGAAACTGCTTCCCCAGGTAAAGCGCTGGGGATCTGTGGGAGCTTTCCAAGCAGGCTCTGATATGCTGGGCTGTGAGGCGTCTGGTATCCCCTGCACCACATGTGCTGGACCATGGGATCCTGGTGCCTCCAGATGGCCCATGAACATCTTTAGGGCTGCAGAGAGTCACTGTGTGGCGTGTGGCTGCTCTCCATGCCCCACAACCCAACTGAGCAGGCTGTAGCTCTTTTAGGAATAGATGTGCCCCATGTGGGTGCTGCAAGGCCCAGGGTCAGAGTGGGAAGTGGAGCTCTGTGCTGGGGAGCTGCTGCCCCAGACTGCTCTGAGGGAAGGTGAGAAGGTGGAGCTGGGTCTTGCACTGCCCTGTGCCACCCTGGAGGGGTACCGGCCAGCACAGCTCTCGGGTTGACCTGTGACCATCAGCCACAAGCCTTGGTGGCTCTGGAACACCTCTGGCATCCTTAAGCAGCAGCCTTTGGCAGCCAGTGCTGGGTGATGGTTCAGTGATGGAGCAGTCACTTCTTATCAGGGTAATTGCCTTAAAATCCAGATAACAGGTTTTTGGGGGTCTGCAGTGTGAGCCCAATGTGTTCTTGTTTCTCTGGGCCATGCTGCCGTCGGGGCCCCTGCAGTGTGTGTGGCTGTGCTCAGTGTTTGCTGCTTGTTGGCTGCTTCATTGCAGCCCAGGAGGAGCCTGTGCTGTGAGAGCGCAGGGCAGCCCTCTTCTGGCTGCTGTGAGGGATTTAGCAGCATTGCCAGTGTTTCAGGGGTGTGCAGACTGAAGGTTTTCCTTGTGGCTGAGGGCTGAGAAAAGTTGCTTCCGGAGTGAGAGCTGCAGCTCTGGTGCATGGTTTGCAGCAGGCAGCTCTGGGACAGAAGCTGTGCTGTGAATCTGCCTCAGTGGTCCATGAGAGGAATGAAGTTGGGGCTGCACTCTCAATGGCTTTGGGGTCTGTTTCTACTCTCCTGCTCTCCTCAGATCCCCTGGACCCCAGGCAGAGATATGTGGTGGCACGAGCTGATGAGCGGCGCCAGCACGGACTGCGAGCCCGAGTGGTGCGACTCAGAGGACAAGCTCTTCATCCTCTACACCAGTGGCTCAACTGGGAAACCCAAGGTATGCTTCTTCCCAGCTCACCCCCAGAGCCTGGCCTGCAGTAACATCTAGGAGGTGGCCAGGCCACGCTGTAAGGCCCTAGTAAGAGGAGCCACAGAAGGCTCCTAGAAAGGAGCTGTGCTGGTCATTCCATCACTTGGTGGACCAGTGATGCTCAGCTTGGCCTGGGAGGGTGAGGGCCCTGGGGGGAGCTAACCCTGACAGTTGTGTGCCTTCTTTTTGCAGGGTGTGCTGCATACAGTGGGTGGATACATGCTTTATGCTGCCACCTCGTTTAAATACGTGTTTGATTACCAGCCTGAGGATGTTTACTGGTGCACAGCTGACATTGGATGGATAACAGGTCATTCCTACATCACCTACGGACCCTTGGCCAACGGGGCAACCAGTGTGCTAGTAAGTGCTGACTGGTAGCTGGGTGCTTTTACTCCAAGAAAGTGGAGAGCGTGGTACTGAGCTGCATCCCTGCATTGCTCTTTGATGAACGTGCTTCTCACTTGCGTGCAGTGCCTTGGGATGTGCAAGAAAGGGTGGTGGTCCCCAAGGAGGACATGGTGACAGCTTGGGGACAACCAGTGTGTGCTTTTGGGGGTTAACTTTTCAAGTGCTCCCCGGTTTCTTTCCCTTATAAGTAAAAGCCTTGGGGAGCCAGGGCTGCTGAGAGGTATTGGGAAAGCTGGACCAGGAGCAGGGAATGATGTTTTCCCTGCTGATGCTGATGGCACACCCTGCATTTAACATCTCCTGTGGCAGTGTGCTGCTGTAACTTGTATCAGGGGGGCAGAGGCCTGTGTCCTAGGCTCCCTGGGAAAATGTGAGCAGGAAAGTCACTGTCACATTGAGGGAGTTCTTGGGGTTCTTGGTACTTTTGGTTGTGTTTCTGTCACTGTGTTTGGACCTCTTGCCACTTACCATGTGGGCACGGGCCATTTGGGCTGGTGGGTGGTACCACAGTGCCTGTGCTGCTGGGTGATTCGGGTGACATTTGCTAGGACACCTGTGGTGGGTGATGCCAGATCCATCCCAAAGCAGTAAGAGAGGTCCCTGGACTGGGTTGATTCCATGCATGGTGCCCCTGTCACTGCTCTGTCCCCTCTCAGTTTGAAGGTGTCCCCACCTACCCTGACGTCGGGCGGATGTGGAGCATTGTTGACAAGTACAAGGTGACCAAGTTCTACACAGCACCCACGGCCATCCGGCTGCTTATGAAGTACGGGGACGAGCCTGTCAGAAAGTGAGTGCCAGTCCCCAGAGCACGGGGATCCCTGCACAGCCAAAGGCAGCAGTGGGGGGAAGGAGCCCCAGGTTCCTCTGAGCAGCAGCTCTGGGGCAGCAGCACAAGAGGGACGTGGAGCTGCTGGAGCGAGGCCAGAGGAGGCCACGGAGCTGCTGTGAGGGCTGGAGCAGCTCTGCTCTGGAGCCAGGCTGAGAGAGCTGGGCTGGGGCAGCCTGGACAAGAGAAGGCTCCTGAAGGGGAGACCTGAGAGCAGCTCCAGTGCCTGAAGGGGCTGCAGGGAACCTGGAGAGGGGCTTGGGACAAGGGCCTGTAGGGACAGGCCAAGGGGAATGGCTTGAACCTGCCCAAGGGGAGACTGAGATGAGCTCTTAGGCAGAAGCTCTTCCCTGTGAGGGTGCTGAGGCGCTGGCACAGGGTGCCCAGAGAAGCTGTGGCTGCCCTATCCCTGGCAGTGCTCAAGGCCAGGTTGGACACAGGGGCTTGGAGCAAGCTGCTCCAGTGGAAGGTGTCCCTGCCCGTGGCAGGGGTTGGGACTGGAGGAGCTTTGAGGTCCCTTCCAACGCAAGCCATTCTATGATTCCCCAGCAGATTTTCTGAGCAGATCAGAATCTTCTGCCTCACAGCAATATGCAGGCCACGTTTCTGTACCCCCAGCACTGATTTCATTATGGCACTTCTGAGCATGTCCTCTTCCAATGTAAGCTGCAATTAAGTTCAGAGATCGAAGGTTCTCCCTACTGCTGACCTAAAGCTCACAGAGGTGTGCTGGGCAGAGAGCTGCTCCTTGGCCCAGGGATGAGCAGAGCCAAATGGGAGCTTAGAGTGGGAGACATGAGAATCACAGACGTCTCCATTCTTCACTCATGGAAGAGGGCTGAGAAGGGTCTGAACCATGCCTGGAAGCTCCAAGTACACTCTGGGGATACCCCAGGGGCTCCTGTTGGCTCTGCTGTGCAGCAGGCTCAGAGCTGCTGCCCTCCATGGCCTGCTGAGCCCCTGCCAGCCCCCTCCTCTCTGCAGGCACAGCAGGAAGTCTCTGAAGGTGCTGGGGAGCGTTGGTGAGCCCATCAACCCTGAGGCCTGGCTCTGGTACTACCGCGTGGTGGGAGAAGAGAGGTGTCCCATTGTGGACACGTTCTGGCAGACAGAGACAGTGAGTGCTTACCTGGGTGTCCCTGGGGCCTCTCTTTCCCTCATGCTCCCTGCAGGGTGCTGGCAGCTTTGCCATGCTGTTTCTCTGGCTCTATGGGCACTAGTTGTTCTGCTTGCCCAGGAGACTCCAGGCTTGGACTGCAAGTATTGGTTCCCCTTCTCCTCTTTCTTTCCTGGACCTCAGACAGGCTCCAAGGGGAAACATTCTTCTCCATAGGATCCCTGCCAAGGTCTGTTCTGGACCCTGCTGCCTTGCCCTTCTTTCTCTCCCGCAGCAGCTCCAAAGCTTTGTGCCCAAACACAGGCCCCCATCCCCTACTTTATCCTTTGCAAGGCCCTGTCTCCATAGCTACCCTGGGCAGCCTGTGTCTGATGTGGTGTGATCAGAGCTGATGCAGATAGTGTGGGACAGGCTGGCATGGCCCAAACTCACTCAGTTTCCCCTCTCTTTGCAGGGTGGCCACATGCTGACACCGCTCCCTGGTGCCACCCCCTTGAAGCCAGGCTCTGCTGTGAGTACTGCTGCTCTCCCCCCAGGGCAGGGGGGTCCCCAGGGCACTGCAGCAGCAGTTGGCACTGCCTATACCATGGCCTGGTGGTTTCCAGCCCCTCAGGGTGGTTGTGGGACCATGGTACATGCAGGGAGGTGGCCCCATGTGCCACAGCCTCTGCAGAGCTGCCCTTGCTCTGCCTCCCAGGGGTGGCTCATGGCTCACCTCCATGTCTCCTTTCTCTCTGGTCCCCATGGCAGACGTTGCCTTTCTTCGGTGTGGTCCCTGCCGTCTTGAACGAGTCAGGGGAAGAGCTGGAAGGAGAAGCAGAAGGCTACCTGGTAAAGATGATCTCACCCTTCTCTTGTCCCTTCCCTGGGCCTTCCTGGTAGGATACACACGTCTCTGCTTACTCTGGGTCCACACAAGGGACCCACTTGTTGGGTGGTAGGAACTTTCTTTACTGTCATAATTGCTGGGAGCTTTCTGCTGTAAATAAACTGTTCAGCTGATGGTTAAATGCAGGAGGATGGGAAAAACATTTCAGCGAAGCTCCTTCCCCCATGCCAAGCCTGGTGAGGCTTTCCCAGTAGATCTACACTGGGCAGCAGGTGTGCAGGTGTCATCGCTCCTGGCTGTCTCTGGCATCTCTTACCACTGCATGTTCATTGGCAGGCTGAGAGAGCTGGGCTGGGGCAGCCTGGAGAAGAGAAGGCTCCTGAAGGGAAGACCTGAGAGCAGCTCCAGTGCCTAAAGGGGCTGCAGGAAACCTGGAGAGGGGCTTGGGACAAGGGCCTGTAGGGACAGGCCAAGGGGAATGGCTTGAACCTGCCCGAGGGGAGACTGAGATGAGCTCTTAGGCAGAAGCTCTTCCCTGTGAGGGTGCTGAGGCGCTGGCACAGGGTGCCCAGAGAAGCTGTGGCTGCCCCATCCCTGGCAGTGCTCAAGGCCAGGTTGGACACAGGGGCTTGGAGCAAGCTGCTCCAGTGGAAGGGGTCCCTGCCCGTGGCAGGGGTTGGAGCTGGAGGAGCTTTAAGGTCCCTTCCAACCCAAGCCAGGCTGGGATTCTGTGTTTCATCCTATGCAAAGCCTGTGTCCATCTCAGCCTGGCAGAGCTTGGGCTGTTGGTGTTGCTCTCTCTGACTCAGGTGTGTTCTCAGGTGTTTAAGCAGCCCTGGCCAGGGATCATGCGCACGCTTTATGGGAACCACTCGCACTTTGAAGCAACCTACTTCAAGAAGTTCCCTGGGTACTATGTGACAGGCGATGGTAGGTTGGAGAGCACACAGCTGCAGAGGCCTGGGGACAGCGGTCTCAGTCCTGGCAGGCAGTGGCTGGGTGCTGGCACTGCTCCTCACCCTGGCATTTCTGGCCATTTTTAGGTTGCAGGAGAGACAGAGATGGTTATTACTGGATCACAGGGCGGATGGATGACATGCTGAATATTTCTGGTAAGAAGTTTTGTCTTCACTGGGGACCAATGTGCTTTCTGCCACTGCTTGAGAGACACCTTGGGGGGGGGGACACTTGAGCACCCATTCCTGACACTAGTTATAAATACACCTTGGTTTATGGGGGCTGGTTCTGCATCATGACTCTGCCCAGCAACCTGCCCTCAAGTGGATCTAACTGCTGGGTCATCTTCTTTCTGAGACACGTGTCTGTGACTTGGTGGCTTTCTGCATCATTCCCTCTGGAGACAACGCACTGCAGGGAAGGAACCTTCTGTAACCATTCAGAGGAGATCCTTAACCAGCCAAGTGCCTCTGTGCTGAAGCGTTTTGGGGCACAGGGAATCACAGAGGTTGGGCAAGACCACAGGGCTAATCTTGAAGCTGAATCAGGCCTCTCGGAGCTGTGTCTGCAGAGGGTAGAGATTGTCCCACCTCTCTTGAGGGAGTCTGAGATTCAGCTGCTTCTCAAGCCCATCATTATCCATATACTGCATTTAATAGCTTCTTCCCTGGAGGCTGTAGCCTGTAGGTACTTACTGCTGGCTGTGAGATGCTGCTGTACTTGTTCCTGCATCAAACTAGATCCTTTTATCTGACCAGCAGTGCTTGATCCTCCACCTGATCATTCTGGGGGTCAACCACCTTCCAGGGGTTTCCTGTGGCAGCACTTCCAGGGTGGAATGTCAGTGCAGGAGCCGGGGTACAGGAGGGAGTTGTGCCCCTGCCCTGAGGTGTGAAGCATCATATCCTCCCCACACAGCCATGAGCTGGGCAGTGCATGGCAGGTCCAGCCTCTTCCTCCTCTGCACCTTCCAGCTCCCCACGTGGGCCGGTCTCTTACCACATCCAGCTCCTCCTCAGCCTGTGCTCTGTCCGGTCCCATGGCCCTGAGCAGTTCCTGGGCTGGTCAAGAAGCCCAGAGGTGGGAGTGGGGACAGCCAAGGGAGGTGGCCTTGCTCTGCAGGTGGCTGGTACCTGGCAGCCTTTGGGGTTTCTCTCTCCAGCCGTTGTCTTTTCTCAAGCACATGGAACTGTTGCTCTCAAACCCACAGTTTAGGGCCTTCTCCCTCCTCCTCCCAGCAGCTGGAGGCTGCAGGACCTCACCTCACCCATACAGGTCCAAAACTCTGCCTCTCTTTGCTCCCAGGCCACTTGCTGAGCACATCAGAGGTGGAGTCAGCCTTGCTGGAGCACCCGGCTGTGTCGGAGTCTGCAGTGGTCAGTCACCCCCACTCCCTGAAGGGAGAGTGCCTCTACTGCTTCGTCACCCTGCGGGTTGGCTATGAGTTCACCAAGAGCCTGGAGGATGAGCTCAAAAAGCAAGGTACCACCAGCCAGGCCTGGGGAGGTGCGGGATGGGTGCTGCAGGGTTTGGGAGTGTGGGGAATGCAGCGAGGACAAGTGTGACAAGGTGCCCCTCCGAGCACAGAGCACGGCTGGCGAGCACTAAAATTAGTTCTTGAGCCTTTGGCTGCACATGTGATGCCCTCTGGACCTCTTGGAAGGGGAGTTGGCAGCTCTATGAAGGACTCGGGTGCCCAGAGCCTTGTTAAGCTCTTCTGTGTGGGCACGGCTCCCAGTGGCTCCCCTGGGCACATCCTGACTTGCTGAGAGGGTTGTTGGGTGCTCTCGGATGGTTGTGCTCTGGTCTCAAGGGAGCTCTTCTTTCATGGCCACATCAGAAATGAAATGGACCCTTGGCACTTTCCTGTCTGGAGGAACCCAACACCAAATCAGCCCTTGCTCTGTCAAAATGATGTTTAGTGCTGGCTGTAGCCATTGGAGAGGTCTCCTGAGGATGGAGAGGATGAAAAGATGAGTGTTGCTGCCTATGGCAGGATGTGCTTATGGTCCCATTGGCATTGCAGGTCTCGCTGCCCCCCATGCCAGCCTGGAGGCATGGGTGCAGCAGCCCTAAGCCCTGCCCTGCGGCTGGACTGTGCATGTCGTGGGCCTCCTGCCTCTAAAGGGAGCTGTGTGGTGCCTCCTCCTACCTGCTCTTAAAATCTCCCTCTTCTTCTTCGTAGTCAGAGACAAGATTGGACCGATCGCAACGCCTGATTACATCCAGTATGCCCCCGGGCTGCCCAAGACCCGCTCAGGTGAGGGAACCAGCCCTCAACTGCTTGTCCAGGGCCACCCAGAGTCAGGGGGGAGCAGCCTCAGGGCAAAGAGGATGCTGCAGGTCTGAGCACTCCCCACTTGTGCTGAGGATGCTGAGATGCTGACTGCTCCCCTCTCCTGGCTGTTGTTACAGGGAAGATTACCAGACGGATCTTAAGGAAGATTGCCAGGAATGACCATGACCTGGGGGACATGTCCACCTTGGCAGACCCGAGCATCATAGACCAACTCTTCAACAACAGATGTAACACTGGCCAGTAGCAGCATTGGCCCTGCTGTGGCAGCAGTGTCCTGTGAGCAGGTCCCAGCTGCCTGCCCCGGGATATGGACCTTCACCCATTGAGTTGAATGTACAAGTGTTTGAAGGAGGGACAGCTTCTGGAGAGCCCACTTCTCACTGGTGTGTCCCTGACTCAGAGCGAGTGCATCCTGTTCCACGTGGGAGCTGGACACGTGAGGCTGAGCCTCATGCACAGGGGCACTCCTCCTCCTCCCTTTCCAGCACCTCCTTCTTGATGTTTCAGTTAGCTGGGGCTGGGGTTGTCGGTTAACTTCACGTAATTGAGGGGGGTCTGGCACCTTGTGCACAGTGGGAAGGAACACTGGGGCTTGGAGGGGAGATGGAGCTGGAGTTACTCCATGAAGGCAGGGAAGGGAATTGCAGCACCTGCAGGCCCAGCTGAGCTTCCTCTTTCTCCTTGGAGCACTGCAAAGCACATTACAGCTGCACAGCTGAGCCTTGGTCTTGCATCCACTGTCCAAGCCTGCTGTTAGCAGAGGTCCTTGAGCCTGAGAGGGAGTGGGGCAAGGCTGAGGGGGCACTGTGCTTTAAACAGCTTGCTTAGAGCAATTGGGTACCAAGATCTGCTGCTTCCCAAGTGCGTGGTGCCCAGGGTTGCGTTTTACCCAACCCAAGGTCCTGCACTGGCCGTACACACGACACAGAGCCACGAATGGTCAAGGAGGAGAAGCCTTGGTGCGATGTGCTCCACAGAGCTCACAGCTGATGCTCCTTTCGTGTCCTGGGTGGGAGCGGGTGCTCTGGTACCCAAGGCGGGGAGCCCATGCAGAGGCCACCGAGGCAGGTAGGGCAGTTAGTGCTGGTTTCGTCATCAGGAAGAACATTGTGGAAGATGTTTAAAGTTGGCTTTTGCTGAAACATGTCAGGGATTTATGATGTTGAGAAGGAAAAAGAACCCCAAAGCCCATCGCCCAAGAGCCTGAACATCGCAAGGGCACTGCCAAAGCCATTCTTCTTCCAGTGAGGTACATTTAACTCCAGCCCTGTGTTGAGCTACCTCCTCTGTAACGTCCGTATAAACACTGCATGTGAGCTGTTTGATTTTGCACTTAAAACAAAGGAGAAATGGGCTTTAAAATGTGCTGCAGCAGCTGTAGAGGCTTCACCTGCAGCTGAGCAGAGTGGGGAGGGTGAGGCAGCTGCCCCTGGGGCTGGTTGCTGTAGTCCAAAGCCTATGGCTCACTCCTTACCTGCTGCTCCTGCTGGCACAGCCCTTGTCTGTGATCCATAACCTGTGTGTGCAGCCCCCCCCAACTCTGTACCATGGGTTGTGCCACCTTGTTCACTCAGTTACTGTCCTCAGTTACTGTTCACTGTCGTGTTGGCTGGACACAGCTCGAGTTTTAGGGAATAAAATTCAAGGAAACAAAATGGAAATGGGCTCAGAGCGTGGGCTGGAGTTAGAGGCTGTGACTGCCCGTGCTGCTGCTGGGCACTGGGGCAAGGGCAGAGATTCAGTTTCATCCTGGGCTCCAGCCAAGGTTATTCCATTGAGGCTCACGGAAAGCACAAGACTGTGACTCCCATCTGACACCAACACCACAGGACACTGATGCAGTTGGGCACACACAGGAGCTCAGGGCTCACCTCTGCACCGGGCCTGGTGCTCACGTGGGCACAGCACTGGGTACCAGCCTCTGCCTCCACACTGTGGTCCCGTGTCAGCTCCAGGGCCATGCTCCATCGCTGCACTCCTGCTCCTCACAACTGGTCCAACCTTGCCCCGTCCCCGGCTGCTCCAGCTCACTGCATCCCAGCTCTGGGCTCAGCATCTCCTCCTGGAGACGTGTCCTACCTGGCAGCCCTCACACCAGCTGCAGTGCCAGGACCCACCTCCACCACGGTGCACCCACAGCACAAAGGGATGGGCTGGCTTCAGCCACCCCTGGGCACACATGGACCCCTGCCCAAAGCAGCCTGGGCACCCAGCATCACACAGAACAGGCACAGGAGCAGTGCTCAGATTGCACATCATGTTTTAATGTGGGGCTGGGGGCAATCACCCCCCCAGTGCCACAACCCCCAGGAATGTCAGACCGCTCCCCCTCACAGACAGGAGTGACCACTGGGGTGCACAGGGACAGCAGCAGCGCCGCACTGGCACTCAGCAGTCGGGCTTCAGGAGTAGCGGCTTCAATCTGCTCCTCTGGTGTCACCACAAGGGTAGAGCTGAGGCTGCTTTAACCAAGGCACTGCTGGAAAGGTGCATTGTGATTGCTTCCCCTCGAACTGCTCAGCTGAGGAGGAAGAGGGGCTGGAGGAAAAGACTTTGGGAAGGGGAGGCTGGGCCCACATCCCTGCACTGCTGCTGTTCCCAACCCATGAAACCTGGGGGCTGACACGTTGTGCCCTGTGCTGGTCCCAGAGGAAAGCATCGGCAGCAGGGCTGCACCCGCTCAGCCTCTCCTGCGGTTCCTTTGCTTCCTCAGCACAAAGCTCCCAGGTCCCACAGGACCATTCACTGAGGCTGGGGCTCCCTGACACCCCTTTGGGCTGCAAGTGCTGCAGCAGCCCAGGCAAGAGCTGCTCAGTGCAGGACTTGCAGTGGGAGGCACTGGGGATTTGGGGTTTATGGGCACAGTGATAAAGGCTCCAGTTCCTCATCATCACTGCTGCCTGCCTCGTGTGGCACACGGGCACACTTGAGATTTGTGTCTCCAGAAACAGCATCATGGAGCACACAGCCAGGAGCAGCACAAGTGCCTGCTGTGGCTCCCAAGGGACAGCCAGAGCTGTGCTGTCCTGGGAGGCCATGGGTGGGATGTGCAGGAGCAGAGCCATGCGCAGGGGAGCCCCTTTGTCCCGCAGAGAAGCTGGGGCTGGTCCATGGGGCGGCTGAGCAGTGGTGTCCTCCCAGCCCCTCCTCACTGTCCCCAGCAGGTCAGGCCTTGGCAAGCACACCCCAAGAACAGCCTGGGGCAGCTCAGCTCCCGAGGCAGCAGCGGGACGGGGTCACCTCCTCACACCAGGTAGGGGGTGTCCAGCACGGCCACCCCCGCCGCCACCCCCCCGTCCGCGTGCTCCACCGCCTTCGTGCGCAGGAGGTGCCCCACGGCCTCGTTCAGCACCAGCTCCGAGCCCCGTCTGCAAAGGAAAGCGCAGGTGAGCACCGCACAGCACAGGGCTGATGGCGGAGTCACAGCCCGGCTTGGGTTGGAAAGGACCTCAAAGCTCCTCCAGTTCCAACCCCTGCCTCGGGCAGGGACCCCTTCCACTGGAGCAGCTTGCTCCAAGCCCCTGTGTCCAACCTGGCCTTGGGCACTGCCAGGGATGGGGCAGCCACAGCTTCTTTGGGCACCCTGTGCCAGCGCCTCAGCACCCTCACAGGGAAGAGCTTCTTCCTTATATCCAACCTGGTCTAATTTCAGCTTGGACGGTCGGATTCGTGTTCCCCACTGCAATGCAGGGCAGGTAAAACCCCTAGGGCTGATGCAGAGATGTTTGCACACAGCAGAGCTGTGCCCTGCCCTCTCTGTGCCTTCCCTCAGCAGTGCTTTGGGTGACTGCACACACAGTGCCAGGTTCCGAATGCTGCCAGAGTACATTTGTGTCTAAAATTATACCAGAAAGACTTGAATTGAGCTCTGGAACCATTTCAATGGGCCTATGAGGGTTTTAAACAAAAGCAGCAGCTACTTAGGGTTGAAAATTCAGCCTTCAGGTACTCCTGCACTAGCCAGGCCTTTAGAGAAGTACATGGCTGCACCGGGGACCTGAGCAGTGCTCCCAAAGAGCAGGGGTGGACACACCAGCTCCATGTGGCTGTTACACGCGTCACTGCCAGCACCAGCTCACTGGCAGCGGGGCCAGAGCAGCAGTGCAGGGTCTGAGCAGTGCTTGGAGCTGCAGCCAGGGCAGAGGCTGCACAGCCAGGGCTGTTCCTGCACCTCCACCTCCCCGCAGACATCAGCCCTGCTGCTGTGCTCACAGTGCAGAGGGGAGAATGCTCCCGACCCCAGTGCTGGCTGGGGCAGGAAAGCACCCTGCAGTACAAGCACGTTCTCACCTGAGATAGACACCAAAAATCCCCAGCTCTGAGATGCACTCAGACACTTGCAGGGGGCTGTGAGCCCTCAGCAGGTAATTCATGGCTGGCCGTGGCTTGATCTTATCCATCAGGATGTAGGAGGTTCTCTGAGGGCTGTCTCTGATCTTCTCCAGAACCTGCCTGAGCTCCTCACCATAGAGGTTGTTCCCTGACCACAAAAAGAGCAAGTCAAGGACTGCCCAGCACAGCAGAAACCCCTGGCCCCAGCTATGGAGCCCCAGCAGCCAGAGACCCAGCCTGGGGCTCCCCATAGCCCAGCTCCTTCACCCATCTTTTATAGACACGTTGTGCCACAGGCAGGGACCCCTTCCACTGGAGCAGGTTGCTCCAAGCCCCTGTGTCCAACCTGGCCTTGAGCACTGCCAGGGATGGGGCAGCCACAGCTTCTCTGGGCACCCTGTGCCAGCGCCTCAGCACCCGCACAGGGGAGAACTTGCACCTTATGCACAATCCCAGACTGGTCTGGGCTGGAAAGGACCTTAAGGATCACCCACTTCCAACCCCTTTGGCAGAGGACCAGGAGCCACCACAGAGCTACCACCCCTCCTGCTCCAGCACGAGCAGCAGTGAAGCCCCACATGGGCTCAGCTCCTACCTCCACCTTCTCGCTGCGGCTTCAGCACGAAGCGGTCAGGGTCGGCGATTGCCATAGCAGCCACTTTGTCCCCCTCTGCGCCCTGCCAGGGAGGATGGAACAGCAAAGCATGAGGAAGGAGCAGGGGCTCCCCAGGACACCCCCCGTGAGCAGGATCAACAGGGTTCCTCGGGGACCACAGCATCTCCTTAACCAGAGAGACACAGCCCACAGGCCAGGCGCACGCCTGCCTGTCTGTCCCTGCACAGCCCCACTCACCATGTCCAGGGAGTAGAGCCCGGCAAAGGTTGCTCTGATCCTCGTGACGGCCTCAGCGTGCCCGGGCAGCAGCCTCTCCAGAGTCCCCGGGCGGCTCAGCTCCTGCTGCACCTTCTTGGTGCCCGCCAGCTGGGTGGCAATGTCAGGGCACTTCACTGCCCGGGACCTCTCCAGCAGCAGCCGAGCCTCCCAGTTCTGAGGCACAGAGAGAGCGACCGTCCCATGAGCAAAGGTTTTAAAGCTTCTCCCCGCTCCCTTCTGTTCAGTTACGGACATACGAGTCGCCTGCTCCCTCCCTGCCTGCCCGGGATGGGAACAGCACCCTGGAGATGCACACACGGATCTCCCACCACCACTGGTCCTCCTCCTCTCTCGCAACCCCCTTCCCAGCTTGTCCAGTGCTGCCACCTGCAGGCACCAGCAAGGTCTGGTCTGTATTAGCTGCAGCCTAATGGCCCTATAGCAGAGGACAGTGCAGTCTGTGGATCAAGCCTAAACCCTTTACACTGGTGCTAATACGTGTGCTAACCCCTATTGTACAGAAGCAGTTCAGTGCTGCAGTAAGAAAGCCACTCGTTTTGCTTTCTGTATACCAGGGACACCCATATCACTGCAGCGTCACAGCTTCCCAAAGCCATCAGCCACGTGGGACAGGACCATCCCCAACACTCCCGGCCAGCACACGTGCCCCTGGGATCACAGGGCACTTCGCACTCACTGGACAAGGCCAGAACATGAGTGGCTTTTTGGAGCAGAGGGGTCAGCACTGACCTGCTCATCGTAGTTGCTTGGCACATAGCCCTCTCTGTAGTACACCACTGCTACCTCCTGCCCGTCCCTGGAACACAAACCAGAGGCACTCACAGAACCGGGCCATCCCTGCCCGAACCCCAGCACCAAAGGGGCTGCAGTGGAGTCAGGAGGCAACATTCCAGCATTCACCCCTTCTCTCAGGCTGCTCTGCTCCTGCCTGGCTCTGCCAGAGGAAGCTGCCAGCCCCGGCTCCTCTCCACTGCGCCCCAGCTGCTTGCTCGAGACACAGGGAGCTGACACCTCACCTCTGCCCATGACCAGCCACAGCCTCCGAGGCTTCAGCCAGCAAGGAGGGAAGACCCTTACTTTCCAATAGCTTTTGCCACCAGGAGCCAGGCCTGCGAGATGCTGGAAGCTGGGAGGGAACAGGGTCCTGCTCCAGAGGCAATTCAAGGCAGGACATCAACTCAACAACCTGCCCAGGCACCAAATCACCCCGCCCGGGCAGGGCCACCAGCACCCCTGCAGCACCACGCACTCAAACTTGGGCCACCCTGCATGTGCTCAGGGAAAGCAGCACCAAATCTGCTGGCAGTATAAGTGTAAAGGCATTCAGCAGGGAGAGGAGAGGATGCTCTGAGCAAGTGCAGTGGATACACTTTAACTGTCTGGCAATGACAAATGTGCTTGTTAAACACAGCAGAGGCACCAAAGGTCAAACCAAGGAAAAAACAGCCTAAAAACACTGCCATGGAACCATAGCTTCCTCTCGGCTTGTACAGCTCCAAGCACAGTACCTGCAAACAGGACAAATGTCCCACTTGGGACCAATGGCCAGCACTTGCAATCTGTGACCTGCAGAGCCCTCCATAGGGAGAGAGCAAGATGCTGAGTGTATTTAAATCCAACAGACAGCATGAGGACGTGGGACGCTTCCTCCTCCAGCACCCTAGCCACCACTGACAGAGCCCGTGAGCAGTAAACAGGAAACGGCTTTGGGGAAGCTTCTGGAACAGCCAGGACGTCTCCTAGCAGATGTATGTGGAGGAACTGAAGATCCCACAGAGCTCTAATGGCTGTTGCTTGAAGGAGGGAAATTACATTTCCAGCTGTAAGGGACTGGTGTGCGTATGCAAACAATCACTTCAGACCTAAGGGGAAGCAGCAGCCTGGAGTATGGAGAAGTACTCTCAGAAAGGCAGTACCGACACTCAGAACATCCCACCAGCTTTGGCTGAACATTCCCATTGCAGCCCCGTGTACCCACCACAGAGCCGGGATGCGCACCTTGGCTCATACTCACATATACAGCCTCCTGGCCTCATCCAGAGAGCCCTTCTCAAACACATCCCTGAAGCGCTTCCTGATGACCCGGATATCCCTGTCAAGAGAGGAGTGGGAGAGTCACCAGCAGGGCACTGAGCTGGGAAGCAGAGGTGCAGCCAGTGGCTCCAGCAAGGAGCTGGCGGCTCCTTCGCAGGCTTTACACTAGAGCCAGAGGAATCAGATGAGGCAAACCAGTCCCAGGTTTTAGCACCTCCCCTGTGTTTCCCACCCAGATACTATAGGAAGCAGAACATGTCCCTGAACCCCTGGATTTCTCCATCTCGCATGTCCTAAAGCGTTTCTAAGAGAAGTTCATATTCTGGGGTTTTATCCCTACACAACAGATTTACCCACTGCTGCCTTCCAAGCCAAGAGCTGCAGACAGTGCCTTCCCCCTGTTTTATCCTCTCCTTCCTGCTTTCCAGCCTTTCCTCCACACAGCGGCAGTGTGGAGCTGCTGGTGTGGAGACACTGCACGATACGGGATACACCTCCCCACTGCAGCACTGCTCCGGGGGTAGACCTTTGAACACCTCCTTCTCCCCAGTGCTTCGCTCCACGGCCACGTTGCTTTCTTTTGTTTTGCAGCTTCATTATTTAAGCTTTTATGAAATGTCCTGTGCCAAACCCCGAGTCAGAGGCAAGCAGGACCCTCATGAACCTGCTCTGCTCCTTACTGTCTCATCTAAGAGACTGGGCGCACAGCAAAGCTACCACGGGTGCAGCTCTGAGGACTACACAGGCTCAATATCAGCAAGGAATCAGCCCTGGAGACCAGAGGCTTTGATGCCGCTGGTATTTCCAGCAAAGAGCTGGTGAGAGGCTTTAGGAAGTTGGTGGGAAGATGAAGATGGGTGCTGAGGCTGGGCAGAGCAGAGCGAAGTCCAAACAAAGGCTGCCCTGTTACATACCAAGACATGGCCTCTCACAGCCCCAGAAACTCAAAGTGTTTTGACTTTACCCGTGAGTAGGTGACAAAGTTAAAAGCAAATGGATTCTGCACACCTCCATCTTTTCCTGGCCTGCCCCTACACTCCCAGTGCCTGCTGGAGAGCCTGAAGACACCCCAAAAGCTGCCTCGAGGGAAACACCATGATCTGGCAGCAGCTCACTCTGCTTCCCTTTCCCAAGCCTGTACCACCTCCTTCCTTTCCCATCCAACGAAAAATCCAGCCTTTACCTGTTCCAAAGCTCATTTTCTACACATCGCTGATCAAAAATGTTCCTCTGGACTTCCTCCACCAGAAACATCACCACAGCACTGGAAGAAACACCAAGGCCATCACTGAACCCAGAAACACTCCATGTGCACCCAAGAATGCCAGCTTTTGACCTCTGTGAGGTTTCTGCATTGCTCCTGCTCGTTTTCACCAGTCTCTATGGGTCAGCATGCAAACAGAGAGCAGCACTGCTCCTGTGTAACAACCAAACCAGTGCAGGGCATGAGCCCGAAGGCAGGAGGAGAAGCAACCTCTGTGCAGGGTTACTGAAGCCCACAACTCCTCCAGGGTTCCTCTGCCCCTCCTTGCCTCTGGGACACAGCAGCTTTGTGCACTAAGACAACCCAGTGCTCTTCCCAGGGTGTCCCAGGCTTTGAGAGCGGCTTGTCTTGCAAACAGAAAGCACAGTTTCAAACCCAAACTCGTGCATCCTCAGGGCGGACAAGAGCAGACTCCAGCACCTCCTTTCTCCTTACCTTGGAGACCCGTAGAGCTCCCAGGCTTTGGCAATACCCAAGGCAAGGCCTCTGGATGGGTTGTTGGGCAGCAGACGTGATGCCTCCTGAGGCTTTCCCAGCACTTTCAACACCTGCCTGTGGAACAAAGAACACTGTCAATGCTACAACAGCCCCCAGCCAGTCACCGGGAACAGGAGGTTGGGAGCATGTAGAGGCAGGCTGTGCAGCAGGCCATGCATACAGCTGCTGCAGCACAGGCCAGAGATGCTGTCTTACCCATGGACCGCCACAGTGCGGGAGGTGAGGCCTCCAAAGCTGGCAGCAATGGTGTTTATTTCTATCTGCTTCAGAGCTGGTGGCCCATCCACCCCAGAGTCAAACATGTAATCAGAGCGATTTATGCCTAAAAACACAGACTGGAACAAAGGGGAGGTGAAGTTGGGGCTCCTGATGCCTTGAATTGCAAATCCCTTTGATGACCTTGCTTCAAAATACTCCTGAAAAGACCCAAGCACCTTCACATTGATACAAACCTCTGCAAGCCATGCCCATGGGTGCTTTGGCCCTTGCTTAGGAACCACAGCTCTCCTTAGCACTCCAAGGAGTTAACACTTGTTATAGTAAAGGAGGTTCTGCAGGGAGAGCCTGCCAGCACAGGTCCTGACGTGGAACATATCCCTGCACTCTCCTTAGACTTCCGGAGGGCAAAGACATATTAGACCCTCCCAGTCAAGGCCTGGCTGCTTCCAGCAGCACTAACCAAAGGGCACAACCATCAAACAGGGCAAAGCACCAAGCTCACAGGCTGTATCCAAGACATTGTGCTGTAGGAGTGACCATGGGATAGTCCCAAGCAGCAGCAAGCCTGCAGACAGAGCCCAGGCAAGGCCACCATGGTGCAGAGGGACACTGAGCACTGAGGTCTCCTGGCAGGTACCTGAGCCAAGCCTTCCTCCAGAACTTGTGTGTAGATCCTGAAGAGTCGAGCTGTGAAGTCATCTACCTTGATGGTGCTAGAGAGGAACACACATCACATCAGCCCCTTACACTGTCACAGGGTGACAAGGAAGTTAACTCTTGAGACAAGGAGGCACAAAATGAAATACAAACCTTCGTAAATAAGAAAATCAGTTCTAAGTAACGTTAAGTTTGGTGGCTTTGTAACAGGAGCAATGGAAAATAACTAAGGTACATGTTTCACAGAAAGAATAGCAGAGTGCAGCTAGAGAACATACTGAGAATCCTTGTATTAGATAAATCATTGTAGCTGACATAGTTTTAGGTCCTTATGACCTTAGTACAAAAATAAGTGTAAGAAAAACAGGATAAAAAACCAGGACATGTAGATAAAGAGTATCTGAACCTAGCAGATGTCCAGGATGGGCTGCAGCTAAGCTAACTGATAAGTAGAAGGACAGGATGATTATGTCTGCAGTGTTACCGAACCAGTTAAGCTGGTGTAAGCATTATCTACTGCATGTGCTTCAGACTGCCAGAAGTGATGAAGATTGTTGGAAGAAGGACCCCCAAAAGACCACTACCACGTTGTTGTACACATGTGAAAATGGGCGTGGAATGACATAAAGCGGTTTTCAGATGGTTAATGAATATGCATGATGTTCAATGAATATGCACGTTAAGCAACAATATAATCACAGTCTGTTTGAGGTTCGGCTGAGACACGCTAGGAGGAGCTATCCCGCGTGTCTCCCGGCGCCGCAACAAAGAATTCCTGCTTGTCAACTTCAACCTTGTTGGCGAGTTCCTAGAGATTTCTCTAAATCACTCTTCTCCACAAAGAAAACCTTCCCAGGAACACTCCCCAGCACAAACAGCAGGGCTGTGGCTAAATCAGGTCCTGCAGCACTGTTAAGCATCTCACCATGAAAGCACTCCTCATCGAGGGTGTACAATCACAACACAAACCTGCTTTGCTCAGCACTGCACTCTACAAAAAGCACCATGTGCAGAGGTGACTCGTTTGCAGGGCAAGAGACAAGCAAAAGCAAAGGAATGCAGCAGAATTCTGCACACAGGAAAGGAATGAGGAGTCCCTCTGGGCCTGCACGCACAGCTCTTAGAGGAAGCTTCACAAGCTTCACTGAATCCCCATCCTGTCGGGTTCCAAATCCCACACACGGTGGTACCAAGTGGCCCTGCTAGAGAAGGTCTGGCTTTTCTTCAGGATCCCAAATCCCTGAGCCAGTGGTGAGCAGCACCTCCAAGGAGCTGCCCTGAGACAATGCAGAGGAGGCAGCACAAGGCAGGCACCCAAGCCCCAGGCGCTGCATTCCTTCACCACAGGTGTAAGCATGTCCCCACAAGCTCTTGCTGCAGCCAGCTCTAGAACAGGCACAAGCATTTAACAGCTCTGAGCGGCCAGAACAAGAAGGATGCTGGAAAAGTCTCCTTTGCTTTGTCCCTGTGCCAGAGAGCCTGCAGCACCCCCACACCACCAGCACCCCCAAAGATAGCAGGAAGGGAAACGGGTTTTGTGGAAGCATCAGCCCTATGGATTAGGGGTTCCACAGTGAGGGATGGTCGCTCCATCACCCAGAGCTTGTGGGTCACCTTCCCAGCATGGCTGGGAGAGCAGGGGACACTGGGTGTCTGAGCAGAGAGGATGGCAGGAGGACAAACACCTCTTCGTAACGGCAGGCAGAGCTGGTGGTTATTGGACCCAGCAATTTGAATTTAAGGCCCAGGGGCTATCAAGCTCACAACAAGAATTCACAACCTTGAAGCACTGGCAAAACTGAAGATCATTGCAGGGAGTCACCTCTTGGTCAGATGTCCCATCTCCTGAGGCCCAAGAAGACTCAAAACAGACTTGATGGGAATTAATCTTCGGACAAATAATGCAGGAAAAGACACACTTTCTGCAGAGGACAGGAGTGCCTGCCTCAGGTGAAGGACATGAAGGGATGGAAGGCAGGAATGCTGAGAGGTGGTAAATGCTTTACATTTAAAATAGTTCATGAAAATGCACCATGAAAGAGCATTACCTGGCCAGAGTATGCTCCAGAAATTCCTTGTTTTGACTAATAGCATCCACCAGCATGTTAAAATCTTGCTGAACAGCATATGCTTGCTCAAACAGGGCACTGGGTACTGGAGATGGGAGCAGCGTGAACGGAGCGAAATTCACCACCTGCAAAGACGCAGCAGCAGAGAGGTCAGGTCTGTGCAGCTGAAGTGGGACTCAAGAAGGGCTGCCTCTGCTTGTGTGAAGGCTGAAACCACCCCCAGCCCTCTCGGATGCACCCTGACAGACACATGGCTCAGCCCTGCTGAACCCTGGCTTTTGAGGGCTTTGCTTGAAGAGCACCCACGGGGACTGCAGGAGCAGCTGCTCCACAGCTCGAGCTGGGTGCGTGCTTCCCGGTGGAGGATGTTCTGTTTCTACAACTGGAGAGCACTGTCTCCAAAATGCCTCTGGTTCAGAGCAAAGGGGAATTTGTCAGTCCTGGGCTTCGTCACTGCCTTTGATCTCCGAGTCCCAGGGGTGATTGCAGACTCCACAGCTCAGGCACAGGCCCACCCTCAAAGCCAAAATATGACACCAGAGAGAAGCTCCCAATACCCCTTGACTTACACAAGAGAAGGGACGCTGGCAGTGTGTTTGGCCCCTCCAAGCTCCCTCTTCCTCTCACCCTCTGAGGTTCCTTCAGAGCTCTGACTACGGGGCTGACATCAAGCAGCAGTACTGATGGTGGAGACGGCCCTCCTTGCATCCCTGCCAGGCCCCAGCATAGCTCCCTGCTTGCCCCAAAGTCCTCAGAGCCCTATCCCTGACAGTGTCCCACCCTTCCCACACAGGGGTACATCTTCCTCCGAGACCCTTCACCAGATCTCCCTCCAGGAGGCCGAGACCCCCATCAGCACCCTCAGCCCAGCCAGTTGCCAGGGATTCACCAGAGGCAGCCCCACACATCAGCCACCCCCCTCCCTGTCACCTCATCCCAGGTATGGAGTGAAGGCTGACTTGCAGCAGGAAACACTCCCTGCAAGAGATGCTCCAAGCATCAATGGGGTGCTCAGAGGCTGGGTGAGGGATGAACCTGCACCGCCACCCACACGCAGGCTCCTGGCAATCCCTCCAATCCCGAAAACTTCCGGACCTATCCCTCTCCTCGGAACTGCACGGCAGGGCCGGCTCTCAGGGAGACGCACTCATGGGCGGGATGGGGGTGAGTTAAGCCCCAGGCTGGCAGCCGGCTCCTCCGGCGCTGCTGACTCACACCGGGCTGGACCGAGCCCGTCCCGTGCTGCGCTCTGGCACTTACATCGGAGGCGTTGGGCTGCCCCTCGGTCCGCATCAACACGCCCTGCAGCAGCGCCGCGTCCACGGCCACCGCCGCGGCCTCCCGGATGGCCGGCCTGTCCCGCAGCACGTCCTCCCAGGGCGCAGCCATGCCCGGCGCTGCGGGGGCACAGCACAGCACAGTCACGCACCCGGGCCGGGGCCGCACCGGCAAACAGCGCAGCGCGGCCTAGGCCCCGGCCCCGGCCCCGGCCCCGGCCCCGGCCCCGGCCCCGCGGGCTGACACAGCCCGAGGCCGCGGCTCCCTCAGGAAGGCCCGTGCGGCACCCGCGCGGCCTGCGCAGGGCCGGGCCGCCGCATCCCGCCCCGCTCCAGGCGGGAGCCGGCCCAAGGCCCGGGCCCCGCCACCGGCACCCGACCCCGCAGCTGCCCCCGCAACTCCTCACCTGTCCCCGCCGCTGCGGCCTGCCGCCGAGGCACGCGATTGGACAGCGCTCCCCTCTCGCCCCGCCCCGGGCTCAGATTGGCAGAGCACTCGACCAATCAGAGTGGAGCAGCGCACGAGCGGGGGCGGGGAAAAGTCGCTACGGGTGGGGCTGAGTGGCGGGAGCGAGGGCGCGTCAAGGGGAGGTGTGACGTCACGCAGTGCCGGGGCGCCCCGTGCTCTCCAGCTGGGGGGCGCCATCTTCGTTACCGGCCCCGCCCCGGGGAGGGCAGCAGCGGCGCCCGCGGCCCTGTCAGCGGCGGGGGTGGGCGGCCCGGGGGAGCTGTGGCTGCCCCATCCCTGGCAGTGCTCAAGGCCAGGTTGGACACAGGGGCTTGGAGCAAGCTGCTCCAGTGGAAGGGGGCCCTGCCCGGGGCAGGGGTTGGGACTGGATGAGCTTTGAGGTCCCTTCAACCCAAACCGGTCTGGGGGCTGTGATTCCATGTTAACTCCCCGGCCGTTCCTTCTGTACTGCAGCGGGGCCGTTCTGCCTTTGCAGGAGCTGAAATTCGCCCTTTGCAGTCAGCGGCTCTGCCAGCCCGGAGGTGGAAACAAAGCGCCCAGCCTGAACTGGCAGCACCGTCATCTTTTCCCTTCCTTCAGCACCGTCCCTGCCCGCACCCCTTTGCTGCGCTGTACCGGCAGGACCGGGGGACAGCGTGGCCAGGGGTGCCTGGATGCGGTCTAGCGCTTGGCAGCCCCCTTCGATCCCCGTGTTGAGGGCCCCTGGGTGTCCCGTGGGGCGTCCCCCGCCATGCGCTGCGCTGTGCCTCAGCAGTCTCTGGGGTGCCCCGCGGCATAACGCAAGCGGATCTTTTCTCGCTCTTTAGGTGTGTGTTTGTGCTGACTTTGGGTTCCTCAGCAGATAGGGCTGCTCTCTGCTCGTGTTCCAGGCAGATCCAAGGCTGGGGGCTGTTCGCTGCCTCCTCAGTTGAGTACGTCTGGTAAATCTCAGGTTTCAGAGCAGTTTCGTAGACTTGCAAGATGCTCATTTCCCAGCAATGGGGCCTGAAATGGCAGCGTGACAAATCACGGGGGGGGGGGAGTTCTGCAGGAACGTGTCCGGCTTAGCAGCAGATAAAGTTGATTTATGTGTAAATAAATCCAAACCAAAGCAAGCCCTTCCTACTTCTTTGTTTAAATATGCAAAGGGACTGTCAGTCCTAACTCTCTGCCGTTATGATGAGTGTACTAAAATGTGTCATAAGTGTAATAAAAGTGATAAATAAACCAATTCTATCTCATTTGCCAGTAAGGTATCATCAACACAACAGCATAAAAAAGATTTATTGTCACTCCAAGGCAATTGTTTGGGTAGCTACTGGGGTAATGTAGTTACTTGAGCATTTTTACAGCACATTCATGATGTAACTGTGAGGCCCCAACAAAAGCAGTGGGTCTGGACTTGGTTTGTGACTTCTGTTACAAAGGTTTGAAGTAACTGCTTGCTGGTTGTGTGGTGCTTGTGTGCAGCCAGCAGAACAGTGGCTGAGCACCAGCCTCACATCTACACCTTTATTTGGACTTAATTTGTCACTAATGCAGCTCTGTACGAGCAGCAGAACAAGTAAATGACATATGATGCTCAGAAACTGTGGGAAATTGTGAATTATTTCATTGACTCCAATGTCTTGCCTGGGGATACTTACTTTTCTGTCTACTCTACCAGCAGGGATTGGCTTGGACATCTCCTCATGTCAGGGAATGAGCAAGGGAAGGGGCTGGTATCTAACCCACCTCCTGCTCACAGTGGGACCATCCCTAGCACTGATCAGGGTGGCTGTGGCTTTCCTTAGCCAAGCCCTGAAACCTCCCAGGATGGAGACATCCTTATCTCCTTCATGACCCAAGAGAGGTGTAAGATGCCTCAGAGCTGTATGATGCATTGCTGGATGGACTGCCTGGGAGGGAGAGGGGATCCTTTCCTTGCTTGGTCACTGACTTGCTGCTGACTTTGTGGCTTTGTCCTTTGCCTCGGTTTCGCATCTGCCCTAAGAGCCACTGTTACCCAGCAGCAAAAGCAGCACCAAGCCTGGACCTGCACCAAGTGCCAAGTCCCACAGCATGTCCTCGCCCTGGAACCTGTGCACAGGAGGGTTCCCGACCCATCCGACTGCAGAGAGGCTGTGAATGGAGTCCAGAGGAGGCCACGGAGCTGCTGCGAGGGCTGGAGCAGCTCTGCTCTGGAGCCAGGCTGAGAGAGCTGGGCTGGGGCAGCCTGGAGAAGAGAAGGCTCCTGAAGGGGAGACCTGAGAGCAGCTCCAGTGCCTAAAGGGGCTGCAGGAAACCTGGAGAGGGGCTTGGGACAAGGGCCTGTAGGGACAGGCCAAGGGGAATGGCTTGAACCTGCCCGAGGGGAGACTGAGATGAGCTCTTAGGCAGAAGCTCTTCCCTGTGAGGGTGCTGAGGCGCTGGCACAGGGTGCCCAGAGAAGCTGTGGCTGCCCCATCCCTGGCAGTGCTCAAGGCCAGGTTGGACACAGGGGCTTGGAGCAAGCTGCTCCAGTGGAAGGGGTCCCTGCCCGTGGCAGGGGTTGGAGCTGGAGGAGCTTTAAGGTCCCTTCAGCCCAAACCAGGCTGGGATTCCATGATCCTACGCTATATACATACACGTGTATTACCCTAGAGCACAGCCGAGGAGGGTGCCAGCTCACACATGTGCTGCTCGTGCCCTCACCCTGTAGCAGCAAAGGAGAGCCCCAGGCAGGGTAACCCACAGCCGGAGGCATTAAGAGGAGGGTGCAAAGGCAGCCCCCGACTCTGGTACAGGCCTGTCCATGGTGGAGAGGTTTCTGCAGCAAGCACTGGGCACTTGGTTGCCCTCCCTAGACAGATTATCACCAGTGGCCAGGACAGGCTGGGAGATGACCGGCTCCTTATCCTGTTACCAGTGCCAGCAGTTGTCCAGGTCATTGCAAGCCTCTTAGCTCTGCTCTGAGAGATGTATCACTGAAATGAAGCTCTGTGGTTATAGCTCTTTAATACACCCACTTTGTCTCTTCCTTTTTCCTCTCTGCCATCCCTTTGAACCTTAGCTGTGGATTCACACCTTGGTTAATACAGATCCAGGCTGTGAATTTGGAAGTGGACTGATTACCGAGTCTTGCTGGAAAACTGCCCTGTGCCCGGAGCCTGCTCAGACCCCATCACAGGGCAGGTGATTCACCCACACGCTGGTCAAGGAATGGAAGTGAGGAACAAAGTCCAAGAGCTTTGATGACTGTGCAAAAGGACAGAGTTTACTCAAACAGAAACGTTTCCCCTCTTCATCCTCAGTCCTGACAGGGTCCTGAGTCCCCCTCCTATGTTTGCTCTGAGAGTCTCAGAAAGGGCATAAAATGTTTGAGTTTCTAAGCAAAAAATGAAGCAGTTTCATTGCAGAAGGTTGGTAAATGGTGCTGCCCTGTCCTTGAGAGTTCCCAGAATGAATACAGCCTGCTCAGCTGGGAAAAGTCTTTATAGAGAGCTGTGATTTGCCTTTTCTTTCTCTTTCCCAAATTCAGTTTGGACAATGCGATCTTTTCCAGTAGCCTGGAGAGGTTTTGTATGTGCAGATAGCCCACAGTCTCTGCTTCGATGTTTGAGAGCCACAGAGCAGCTCGGAGAAGGTTGCATGATAAAAGAATATGGCAGACACGGTAAGTATTTGGCATGTTACATGCAACAAAAGATGAGCAACGGCAACTGGGACGTTATCTTTGTTTGCTAAAAATAGAGTCCCGCAAAGTTTAAGGAAAAGCACTTTATACTTGTAAACCTCTCCTCTGGCTATGAAAGAGCCTTTAAAGATGGGCTTTGCGGGTTTGGGATGTCATGTTCCCTTTCTGCGGCTGCCCAGGGCTCAGACAATTGAAACTCAATACAGCATCAGCCACAGTGGGGTGCGTGGGGGGAATAAATAGCTCTGACATGACCCTGCTTTTCTCACTCCTGACACATGAAGAGGAGTTGTGCAGTAGGTACATCCCCCACCCTGCCACATCCACACCAGGATGCCCTTGGCACAGCCCAGGTCTCCCCAGCTGTGCAGGGCAGATCAGATGGGCACCAGGGCACTGCAGAGCCACCAGCAAATGAGCAGATCCTTTGCCCACAGCGCTGCTGAGGTATGCACTGGCATCTGATCCACTGCAGCTGACGGGCTGCGGCAGAGCTGGGTGCGTGGCTGCCCATCCGTGCTGCACAGAGTGGCTCCTCCGCCGCTCACAGGCACACACGCTTGCCCTGGCACCCTGTAAGGGGAGGGCAAACCAAATAACCCCCCAATTCTCCTTTGCTCTTCCAGTTACAAAGAAACCAGCTAAGCCAAGCCTGAGGTTTTGGCCAGCTCTGTGCTGTCTCAGGTTCTTTGTGCATTAATGCAACTCATTTTTGCAGTAGAGCCATACCAAAGCCATTAACTTGACCCCAGGAGCGGAGGGATGATGTGGTGCCAAATAAAGAGAGAACAATAGGCCTATTTTCATGGAAGAGGGTTCAGAGGGCTCCCTCGGGAGCTGAAGCTCTCCCTGGCCCAGCATGCACAAGAACAAGAAGACCCTTGCACCCTGGCTTCTCTGTCGGATAAATACCAGCTTCAGGCAGGGCATGAAAGAAATTTATTGTCTCTAAGGCCATATTTCGATGTGAAATGCTCTGGTAAGGCCAGCAATCTTAAACCCCCCACACGTGTGCCTATTGTTTGAAGTGCAGAACAATTGAAGGGTGCTCTCATGGGCTAAAGATAGAAAGGCAGCTGGTGCTGTCCTTTTCCCTGTAACTGAGAATAAAACAATGCCCAAGTATTGTCTGCATTGCTGGAGCGATGACATTGGACTCTCTGCCAAGAGAGCATCTAAAAGATCAATGAAACCCGGGTTATTTATAAATGGGTAGTGTCATTTCTTCCCCAAAGTAATTTCACTTCCTTAGCTCTTCCACCAGGCCTTTCTGCGCCATGGAGTGCTGTGGAGAGAGGTATAAATAGCACCATGCTGGGAGAGAGGCAAACTGGAGCTGCCGAGCTGAGCTGGCCATGGATGCTGATCCCTTCTGATCCCTTCTGCCGTAGGAGCAGGTTCCTGCAGCAGCCCCAGCAGCATCATGCTGGCCATGCATTGACCTGGCAGCTCATGCCCTGGGCCAGAGTCCCACCAACACCAGGACTTGCTTTCTGGGTGAGCTTTAAAGGGGGTTTATTTCATCCTCTGCCCAACAAAGAGCAGTAGCATGGGCTCTGTGTGTGTGTCCAGCTCAGCTGCTCTGCTGGGGTGCTCAAGGTAACCCTTGTGCCCGAACACATGGGAGAGACTTTGCTTAGGGACAGCGATATCTTGTAGGGGAAAGCCAAAGCCTGCAAGGTGGCATCCCACCAGGATGCATCCAAATTAGAGGCTGGAAACCTGGATTCAGACATTCGCTGAAGTTTGGAGAAAGAAAAGCCCATGTTGTTTGATGGGCCATAGTGAGGTGAGAAGGTCTCCTGCCATGACATGATGACATGCAGGAGCATTGCTCCCTCCTGCATGACAGCCAGTCTTGAGAGAGGTCTAAGCCTACCAGATCCCTTGAAGAACTCCCATGTCTGTTGCCACTCCGTCGTGAACAATGGTCCCTTGCCATGAGATAGACTGAGCTCAATCTAGTGTGAGGCTTGATGACCAAGCACAGTGGGGAGGACAAGCCAAGGAGTGTCTGAGCCTGGGGTGAGCAGAATGCTGGGTCAGTGGGCCAGGAGGGCTGAGCCATGGCCTTCATCAAGCCAAGAAAACATTGCTAAAGCCAAGCAGGTCCCAGCCCAGAGCAGCCAATTCCATCAGCTTATGTCCTACATACCACCCAAGGTACATGAGGGATGGAGAGAGCAGGGGGCTGTGATGAGATCACCCCAAGGACCGATGCTTTGTGAGCAGCTATTGAAACCAGACCAGGTAGGGCACTGCAGGGCCAGATCCTGCACACCTACTGGCAGAACCGTATCCCACCTCTGGTTCTGGTCAGGCTCTGCACTGCCCTTGCAGCCTCCAAGGCAGCTCTTGGTCATGATTCCCCGTGGCTGCTCTATGCCAGGATCTGTCCTGGCAGGCCGGCTGCAGTTAAGGTACTATTAAGGATTCAGATGAACAGATTCTCTTTGCTCTCACTGTTTTGAAGTGCATTGCCAAAACCTCAAGTATCTTCACTGAAGGCTCAGACATTCCTGTGATTTCTGCTGTGTTTGGTGCAACCTTCATTCCTTTACAGTGGCAGTGCCCAGAATAAAGCTCCTTAGACCTCAAAGCTGCTCAACTCAAAGCAAACAAACAAAACCTCTCCAATGGTCTCAGTCTCCAGGTGACCTCACTGTCTCCATGCCTGCATGTGACCTTACTTGCCAACTCTGGACGCTGATTTTGCACATCACGTCTCTTCCAGGTACCTTCTCAATCCTGATACTCATTTCAGAGACATCCTGCATGCAGTGCAACCATGGTGTCTGGAGAGCCAGCGTACCCATACTTCCCAAGCCATGCTATGGTGAGCTGCACCTCAGCACCGCACAAGGTGCTCATGGCAGCAGGAGATTCATGCATGTTCAGGAAGGGTTCTAGAGGCAGCACTTCACCCCTGGCCAGAGCAGAGCCAGCTCAGGACAGGGCGACCAGCACTGGATGGGACATCCAGGCAGCAGAGCACTCATGCTGGGAAGTGCCCATGGAGCTGTGAGATGAGGGGATCCAGTGCTAACCCCATCCCGAGCCCCAAAAGAGTCTCTCTGAGGTCCCCACAGTGGCACTGATGCTGCACCCATCTCCTGCTGGTGTGAGGGGTGCGTGGTGAGCTGTGCTGCAGTGGTGGCTGCTGCCTCCCTTGCTGTGGTGGGACAGGGCTGTGGGGCTTTTGGGGTTTGCTTTGGAGGGAGCCTTGCATGGCCAGGCTGGGCTGTGGGCTGCTGTGGGACCGGCAGCGCTGGCCTGTCACCTCCGCCTGCCCCACTGTGCGCAGACATTCCCGCTGGATGGAAATATGCCCGAAATAGCCCCTCTGCAGATTGTCTTTCTCTAATCAGCACTCCCCTCCAGTGCATTTCAGGGAGCTGATAGCAGTGATATGTGAAGTGCGGAAACCTCCAGCAAACTGCCCAACACGGAGAGTAATTCTCCTTCCTGCACTTATCAAAGCCTGCTAATGGGAAACATTCCTCCTGGGGGTCAGGGAGCAAGCAGGGGATCTCACTGGAGAGGATGGCTGAGCCCCTGGCACCCCCCTGCCTCCCCAGGGATGGGATGGAGCTGATCTGACCGCCAGATGCTCATCGAGGGAGCAGCTCTGCAATGTAGTGCTGCTGGTGCCCTGTCCCATGGGGAGGGGCTTGTCCAGCCCTTGGGGGCACATCTGAGGGGCTCTGTCCTCTCCCATATACCCCATCCTCATACCCTCTGTGTCATGGGACACCAACATCAAGTACAGGTCTATGGGGGGAAGAACAGGGGTGCCTCAATGGTCGGAGGAGATGCTCCCACTACTGAGGGTGGTTGTGTAGGGCTGGTGGGACATTGGGGCAGCCTGCTTTTGGGCAATGGCCACCTAAAGCAAACTCCTGCCAGCCTCCTTGTTGTACCCATGGGGTTTTGTGGGAGGTCCATAGCAGCCGTGAGCATGCAGTGGGCATGTGAGCAGGGCCCAGCTCAGGCCTTGCCAGCAATGCGAGGATGAGCTTCCTACCGCCCTGAAAACCACATCACAAACACCAGCGCCAAAGGCACCCAAACCCAGCGGAACTGCGCTTCAGCAGCTGCCGGAGCAACCATTCCACGTTTCCCCTTTACAGATCTGCTCGGCCTTTGATGGACCCTGCTGGAACCTCTTCAAAGAGGGACAGAAACCAGGGCGAGCAGAAGGAGCTGCCGAAGGAATCTCCGAACATAAAACCTCTTTAAAGACAAGGCCAGGAGGGGGTGAGCGGAGCCCTGGGAAGAATGTGCGGGGCTGGGCCAGCTGGTGAGGCTGGGCTCAGCCCACTGCTGGGCGCTGCGGGCAAAGGTGCTTGGCACCGGACCCACCAGAGCCTTGGGTCCCTTCAGGCTGTGGGTGGAAACCCGATGCGGAGCCCAGGGCAGAGGCAGGAGACCACCAGGGTAACCTCAAGGGACCCCTGGTCCTCCAGCGCCCCTGGCTCTTTGGGACACTGGCACTGCCGCTTCGGCAAGGTTGGGCACCTCTGCCATGGGTTCTCAATGGAGACCTCAGCTCTGGTGTCCCCAGAATGGTGTCCCCAGGGTGGTTGCGGTGTGCTCTTCCATGGGGTCCAATCCTGATGAGGACCTGAGCCTCTGAACTGAGCCTGGTGAGACAATGCCCACATGGGACATGGAGGTGGGGGCTTGCTGATGTGCTCAGAGTCAGCTTGTGCAGGCTACAGGCTCCCCTCCATGGGACCATTGTAATTCGTACGAACACTGCACCGTGCAGTGCCCTTACACTGCACAGTGCAGCCAATGAAGGCAACATCCACCCATCCCTGAGCCCAGCCATCCTCTCTGTGGGGCTCAGGAGGACCAGTCTGCAGTTCTCCATCCCATGAATGTCCCAGGCTTCACTCCACAGCAGGGTGGGAGGGCAGAGGACCTGCCTGTCGGTGGAAGGGATGGCACTGGGAGCCCAGCCCGGAGCCCAGCAGCAAACCATGCCTGTGCATTGGATGGAAGCCTGGCCACTGCTGGGCTTCAGCAGAACCCCCCTGTAGTGCCTGGCTTAGGGTCAGGGCAGGTTCTGGGGCTGCAGAAGTCTCTGTGTACCCTGGGCTGTGTGCCCAGCCCGAAGCCACATGCCCTAAGCAGCTCCTAATGTTGCTATTCTGGCCGTGGCAGAGGCCACCCCACATCCAGGCTGGGCACAGCACTGTGCAGCTAATCCTTCATCACCCCGTGCCTCGGTTTCCCTTACTCTACAAACTCAAGTCACTGTGGGCTGTGAGGGGTGCTGAATGGGGAGTCACAAAACCCTGCAGCCACGGGCCCTGGTTTTCCATTATCGCCTCGTGGGGTTATTTCTATGTCCCCAGGACACGACCACAGGAGCCAAGAGGTGGCTTGGCACCAAAGCCCTTTGCCTTGGGGAAAGTGTGTGCTGGTCCTGTCTTTGACAGCAGCACCTCCCGGGCTGATGCTGGCAGGAGGGGGATGTGGTGCAATAAAGCACCCAGCCCTGCTTTGCTTTTTGAGTGCACCAAAGCAAAGGCCAAGAGGAGCAGAGAGTTTGGTGGGAAGGCGTGGCTGTCTGTCAGCAGCATGGGTAGAAACCTCAGCCTTTGACTGCCAGCAACTAAAACAGCTTTTCCCTGAGCCTATGGCGTGTCTGTGGGTCTGGGTGGCCCCATTGGGTTCCATTCCCTTCTCTGGCAGCCCATGGTGCTCCAGGCTGTGACTACCATGTTGTACCCAGTAAAATGGTGTGGAGAAACCCAGCACGCTCTCTGCTGAGAGGTTCTGAATCTGGCCCAGCCATGGACCAAGCTCACGGGAGCAGGACCTGGGGGTTACTGTTGCGCAGAGCTTGCCAAAGCAGAGCCCATCCATGCAGTGAGGCAGAGCAGGAGCTCGAGCCTGCCCTGGGGGCTGCCCCCAGGCCACTGCAGCTCAGGGGAGCATCAGGCCCCTCTGACAAAACTGAGTTTCATGCATGTAACTAGAAAAGTCAGTGCTGGTGCTTGTGGTGGTTGGTGTTAAACGGGCAGTGGCTGCTGTGCCTCTGGAACAAGCCAAGCCCTTTGAGAAGATGACAGAGGGGTAGCAGAGACCAAGCCCGGAGGTCCTGGGCAGTCTGTCCAGGGAGAGGCTGAACTGGAGCTGAGCAGGAGGTTGGGATGCTCCAGCCTGGAAAGCCAGTGGCCACACACATCCCGCCAGGCAGCGGTGTGGGGAAGAAGCAGGAGGGAATGCTCAGGTGCAGGAGGGAACGGGGCAGCTCCCATCCCTCTGCTCCCCACCTAGCAGGCAGCATGGGCAGGCTGGGAGAGCTGCGCTGCCTTCCCGAGCTGGAGTCTCTGCCTTTGTACTCGCCTGACAATACAGGAATAAAAATAACCAGGCTGCACTTGCAGAGAGATAAAAGCGAGGTTTGCCTTTTGTGTCTCTCCGGGCAGTGGGACAGCAGCACCAATGGAGCTGTGTGGACATGACACATGGGAATTTCTGACATATCTTTTCCCACTCTGACCTTGACAGACACAATAAAAAGGGGCTTTGCTGCACGCACTCAGCCACTCAGTCCTATCACCAAGGTTAGTAAGAAAGAGCATGTCTGTGTTGCGCGCTTGTCCTCTGCCACTAACCCGCTTCACCTCCGCAGGGTGGGTGATCCCGGAGGACAGGGGCTGACTGTGGCGGTACAGGGGAGGGTGGGACAGACCTGCACCAGGAGCTCTTCTGCTAAGGGCTGTGTGCTTTGCCGAGCTCCTGGCTACCAGCAGTGGCCATGGTTGTGGTCGCTGCCGTGCCCCGGTGCTCTGCTGTGTGGTACTGCAGTGGATGGATATTGGAAAGCACCATCTTCTTCAAGCAGCTCTCTTGGCGATCCTCTAGAAGGGGTCGTCCCAGGGATAATACCTCCAGCCTTGCTTTTATCTTCCAGCAGATCGGGGTCTGTGCAGAGGTTTTGTGCTGGGTACCAGGGCTCCAGCAGGTCTCTAGAGCTGGAATAGGCTTAGCTGAGTTTATCAAGAAAAAGGGTGTCGTTGATGATCTCTGGTGACACCTATAATGTGAATGATGGTTTTGACACCAAAGCGGTGCTGGCTCACCCAGCTGGGACTGGATAGCAGCAGAAGGGAAAGTGGTTGGTAATTGCCTTGTTATTATGGTTATTATTAGCTACTATTGTTGTTCACTGTTGTCTCTCTAAAGTTAAAAGCTCTTTTGGTGATTACGTTGCTATTGGTATTCAGCCCAGCGGCGGGCACTTTCCCCATGCACTGATTTCATTGTCCTTTCCCTCCTTGCAGCGTTCGGGTGTCCTGCACTCTTCCTTCACTGCTGCCAGGTCTTCCTCCAGCCAGGCAAGATGTCTATGCTGGACATGAGCGAGTTTGGGGAGGCTGCTGAGTACCTCCGGAAGAGCTACACAGAGCAGCTGAAGCTGCAGACAATCCCCTTCGATGGTAAGACCCTGAGGCAGCTCTCGGCGCAGCCCCATGTGTGTGCCCCACGCCAGCCCCTTGGCCATGGCTCTCTTTGGAGACCATCCCCATCCCTTTCCCAGTGCCGCTCCTCATGGAGCAGGTGTTACAGAGCTGCCCCCACCACCCTGGAGGAAGAGCTCACAAGCAGGAAAAGCAGGGTTTTAACTTTCTCCTCGTTTGCAGAGGAGGCCTTTGGGGGAGATGGGCTGAGGGAGGTCAAAGCCTTCTCCAGCTGCAGTTTGGAGGTGTCCACCGCTCACTGCAGCTCGGGCTCCAGGGCCCAACTTGCTCCTCTTGGTTCAGCAAAAGAGGAGAATTTTGCTTCCTCTCACCGTCCTTTCCTCATGATGGTCCCAGTGCAAGCGCACAAGAACAGCAGACTTGGGTCAGGCTAAAAGTCAATCCTGGCAAAATAAGTAGCTGCCAAACACAAAGAAGGCAAAGAAATCCCAGCTCCTATGACCAAGAACATAGGAAGGAAGAATTGCTCTCCTTCCGTGTTATCTGACTGCATTCATGTGGCTTTCAGTTGACAATGTCAAATGGTTTCCTACATTTCAACATGTTTTGTGTCCTTTCCTTTCCTTTCCTTTCCTTTCCTTTCCTTTCCTTTCCTTTCCTTTCCTTTCCTTTCCTTTCCTTTCCTTTCCTTTCCTTTCCTTTCCTTTCCTTTCCTTTCCTTTCCTTTCCTTTCCTTTCTCTACCTCTCCTCTCTTTCCTTCTCCAGGAAAGAAGCGTGCTTGGATCCCAGATGAGAAAGAAGCTTATATAGAAGTGGAAATCAAAGAAAGCACTGGTGGCAAAGTCACTGTGGAAACCAAAAATAAGGAAGTAAGCAAAATACCTTTCCTTTACCAAGGGAGAGCAAGTGTGTGTGTGTGTGTGTGGATATATGTGACAGGCTCATGTCTGAAACTAGCTGAGCTCCTGCTGATAACCCGGTTGATCAGTGGTGCCCCGAGGGGATGTGGTGTCAGGACACCGATGACCTGCCAAGAGCGGCAGTGGTTCAGCATGCATGGAGCACTGGATTTGAGCACGGCTCCTGTGCAGGGCAGACCCAAGGGGACAGCCCTGGCCCAGCACGGCTTCAGGCTGTGGATGGAAAGGCTGCCCCATCACAGCCCTTTGCAATGCTGAACCCACTGCCCGGCTCCTCTCCGAGGTTCAGACCAGAGGTAAGGGGCCAGTTGGCCAGTTCCTGCTCGTTTTAGCCAGGATTTGCAGTGGATTGTGGTGCTGTTGGGAGAACAGGCGCTAGACAAAGGGCAGCACCAGCCTCGTGGTGAGGCTCCAGCCTGCCAGCAGCAGCAGGGAGGCAAAGCAAGGCAGGGTCAGCTGGTATTTATCAGGATAATGAGCAAACAAGGATCAGTTGGTATTTATCAACGTAATATCCAGTGCCAATAGCTGCAAATGGAATAATGAATATTCCAGTCTCGGCTCTGGGAGTCTCATGGCCCCACAGCTTCATCGCAGTGCAGAGACTCAGACTGGTGTAACGCTGGGGAAGAAACCCAAGGACCTGCCCGGGCAGTAAATCCTAGACTTTATTATTGCCGCTCCTCAGCGGGTCAGCGTGGCACTGAGAAGTGCTCGTGTCTGCCGGGTTTAGAAGAAATACATGTAATGGTCTATGAAAGTGTCAAGGCTTTGAAAACGTTTTTTGCTTGAAACTGGGGGAAAAAAGTAATGAAATTTGCCCTCCCCAAAATAAAATCTATTGGGGAGGGGGTATAAATTGTAAAAATTACTCTGATATTTGAAAGATCTTCAGCTTCTGTGAACAAAGCAGACTCCAAACCTTTCTGCTGTTCCCTCTTGAAACTGCCTTGCTTAACAATGTTGAGCAGATTTCCAACATCTGAAAGTGTATCTGCTTTCCCTGGATCAGCATTTCCAGCTCTCACTTCTAACACCTAACACCTTCTAACACCACACACTTCATACCCACCTGTAAAAAAGCTCTTTGAAAGGTTTCATTTCATCTTTATTAACAAGACCGCTTGCTAAATGCAGCTTCTTCCATTCAGGCCAGATTCGTAACGTGGTAGCTTCCCAGTGCTTGGGATTAAATAAACACAGTTATCAGTGATGGGGTGCAGGCTTCAGCTGTTTGCCCAAATAACCAGGGATCTCTCTAAGCAATAATCCATGTTTCCTGCAGGGTTTTAGGCTGTGAAGAAGGGCACAGGACAGGGGTGCTGAGCATGCTGTGGGCTGACATCTTGGTGCCCCCCAGCTTGCATCCCCTCTGTTGGTCTCAGCCACAGCCCATCTCCCTGGGAGAGAAGAGGTCTGGAGCTTGCTTGTCCCAGCAGGGCTTTGTGGCTGGGGCTCTGCTAACCCCACCAGCCCTCATGGGAGGACAGCAGGCATGGGGCAGGGTGCCCAGCATGGGGATGTCATGTCTATCCACGCAGCAGGTTAGAGGCTATTCAGGGTGTTCCGTCTCACCTGTCCCCCTCTTCTGGCAGACTCGGGTGGTGAAGGAGGATGAGCTGCAGCCCATGAACCCACCCAAGTTCGACATGATCGAGGACATGGCCATGCTGACGCACCTCAATGAGGCCTCTGTGCTCTACAACCTGAAGCGCCGCTACTCCCACTGGATGATCTACGTAAGTCACTGGCCCCCGGCAGAAGGGGGTCAGCCGGTGGGGTGGGGAGATGAAGGGGCATCGGAGCACCCCCATCCCTCACCCGCCCTCTTTCCCTTTGCAGACCTACTCGGGGCTCTTCTGTGTCACCATCAACCCCTACAAGTGGCTGCCTGTCTACACGGCGCCGGTGGTGGCAGCCTACAAGGGCAAGCGGCGCACCGAGGCTCCTCCGCACATCTACTCCATCGCCGACAATGCCTACAACGACATGCTGCGCAGTAAGCCCTCGCTTTGGGTCCCCCATTCCTGGGGGGTCTGGGCTCCTGGGGTTGGGGGTGAGGTGGGTGGCACTGTCCTAATGCCTCCTCCTTCTCTTCCAGACCGTGAAAACCAGTCCATGCTCATCACGTAAGTGCCCCTTGCCCTGCTCAGCCTGATGCTAGGTGCCTGGGCAGCACCCTGTGCTCCAGGGGAGCCCCTCGGCCATGTCCCCCATCCCTTCCCACCCAACCTCACATGCAGCCACAATGTGAGGTGACAAGCAGGGTCCCCTGCACCCCAAAGCTGCTATGGGGCACCCCAACTGCCTCCGAGGAGCAAGGGGAAAGGAGAGATGGAGGCCAAGGCCAGAGGGGGATGGTGGCAGAGGTGGCCAGAGGGGTGATGGTGGGGGAGGAAGGTGACGTGGGAGGGTGTAGGCCAGGTTGATTTCAAGTGACATATAGATAAGGGCTATATAAAGGACTCTAAAGGACCCTATGCCGCTGCCAGGAGCCATGGACATTTTTAGCCTTGGCCATAGCCTAATTAGGAAAGGCAGGGGCTGCGGAGAGATGCTTGGTGCGTGTCCGGTGGCAGCTCTGCTCCCCCCGGGCTCTTTGTGATCTGGGATTACAATGGGAGAGCAGCTAACTATAGGGATGAGCTCAGCCAGCCCGCCGGCTGCGCCTGGTGCAGGATCCACCCGGTGTGGTGCCTCCAAGACCCCCCAGCAAAGCAGAGCGTGCTGAAAGCACCCGAGCAGGAGCAGCAGACCTGGGTCCTGCCTGATCCCGCACAGCTGAAGCCCCGGGGCTGGGGCTGTGCAGCCGTGGTGGGTGCCAGCACCTCCTGCCATAGCTGCAGCGGGCAGCTGACCCCCTGCGGCACCCCCAGCAGGACACGGTGAGGATGGAGCTGGGTTTCGCTCCTAAGACAAGCCCCAAAGACAAGCACGCACACCCACAGGCTGGAGGGCATTGACAGTGCCACCCCTCCGAGACTCTGCTTCTCCTTCCTGGCGCGATGAGCAGGGTGGCAGGGTCTCTGTTTGAAGGTTTGCCTGTTCTTTGCCTCATGCCCTTGATCTGTGTATTTCTGTTGCTCTAAGCGGAGAATCTGGTGCTGGTAAGACTGTAAACACCAAGCGGGTCATTCAGTACTTTGCCATTGTCGCAGCCTTGGGCGACACACCGGGCAAGAAATTAGTAAGACCCTCTTTTGAAACAAGCTCGTGCTGTTTTCTTCCTTTCTTTGGTGTTTTTTTCTTTCCCTTCCCTCCCCCTTTTCTTCTTTTTACTTCTTTCCTTTTTTTCTTCCCCCATCTTTTTGCATTTGGAAGCGTGTTTTGGTCTGACCCACCCAGGGCTTGGCTTTTCCTCGCCTTTTGAACAAGCAAGGCTTGAAATTACTCTGCTCAAGGGGAAATGGACTTTTTTCATGTGGCTGCTCAATCTGTGCAGCCTGGAAGAGGTGCCTTAGGTGCCCTCTTTATCTTCTCTTCCTCCTTCAACACCCCACAGAGCTGCTTCTTAAGGAGTATTAAAAGAACCTAGTAAACCTGCCATTTCCCACCTTGCCTCTTTTAAGCCTTGCTTTTCATCCTTTTCTCCTTTTTTTCCCCCTTGTTCATTTTGACCCTTTTCTACCTTGTCCTTTTCTTGCTCTTGTTTTGATTCTTGCATTTCTTTGGTGCTGGTTATTTTTGAGCTGCCTTTGCAAGTGCTTATTTCTTGATACGTTGAGGCTCCAGCCTGCTTTTCCGCTGTAGAAGTAAACTGGCTGCTTTAGGTATCAGTCAAGCAATACCTCAGCATTATTTTCTTTACTCTTCTTTGGGTTTGGATTTAACCATTCTTGCTTTTTGATGCATTTCTTTATTTTCTTGAGCTAATCTATTTAACAACTTTTTGGCATCTCTTGTAGAGTTTAATCCTCCCATTTTTCTTCTTGGACGGTTTTTTGGCACTAAATGGTCATGCCCTGCTTTTCTGACCATGCTTCTTGTGGTTCTTGCCTGCCTTTTCTGGATTGCTAAAGACCATTTTCTTTCCTTTCTCTAGGCAGCTCTTGCCACTAAAACTGGGGTAAGTGTTGTAGACTCCTAACCTTTAATGCTGAGGACAGTTCTGGTGCACCACAGAGCGATGGGGTGATGAGGAATGCCTGTGTGAGGCCTCTGCCTTGGGTCTGGGAGCAGGAGCAGCGTTTAGTTCTCCACTTCGCTTTGTGTCTCCCACCTTCCCATAGTTTGGAGCTTTGGTGTTTCATCTCTTAGTGACTTTCTATCTTTTTGGCTCCAACCTCTCCTTCAAGGGATCATTGCTCTTCAAACACTGGTTTTACCCAGCACCTTGTGTTGCCTGGGGGGGGGTGTGGGCTCCTCCAAAGAGAAGATGAAGCCCCCACAGTCCGAGCTGGCAGTGTTCCCCCAAGCCTCGAAGCCCAGCTGAGGGTGGTGGTGCTGAGGAGCAGGGGAAGAGCCTCTTTGTCGTGGGCAGCATCGTGCTTTGGCTTCAGACCTGGGTTGTCATTAATGCCTGGACATGCCACCCTCTGCAAAGACCCAAACAGGCTCACCCTCCATGTTGCAGGCAGCTCATGTCCTTCTAGGGGTGCGTTTCTGAGGTGCTTGCTTAGCTCCAAGGGAACAACTGGGCTCCTTTGGAAATCCAGCACTGGTTCGGTCCCTGGCACTGCCAGCACCCCCAGGGCTCAGCCCTGTGTCCTCAGTTTCTCTGAGCACTGAGGGACAGCCCTTAGCTGGTGCACACTAAAGGGAGGATCACTAACACCTGAGGTTGCTGGAGCTGTGGGTGCAGGGCAGCCCCCGGGGCAGCCCCCATTGAGTCTCACAGGCCAAACAGCTTAGATCAGGCTGGATTTAAGGATAACAGATCAGAGGCTATCCCAGAGACAAAGTGCAGTGGGTTAAAGCTGTGATTCACAGCTGCTCCCCGCTCCTTACCTTCCACACAGCTGGAGCTGCTGAGCTGGGCAGTGCTGGTGGGCACAGTACAGCTCTTGGTGGGCATTGCTCAGAGCTTTCCTGTGCAGGGAAAGCCCTATGGGCTGGAATGTGTCAGAGCATGGGCATAAAGCTCTCATGAAAGAGCCTGCAGGAGCCTGTGCCACCAAGCTCTGCTACTGTTGTCAGCCTCCACTGTCCTTTGCGTGGCTTGGCGTGAGTCTCTTGCTTCTCTCCGTGAATTCTCGTCCTGCTCTGCCTGCATTAGCTGGAGCTTGTCTCTTTATCTTTGAACTGTGTGTGTGAAACATGAATGGAGAAACAAGGTCAACTCTGGGGCTTGCTCAGGAGAGCTCCGGTGAGCTCAGCAGATCGCATCGGCTGGGACTGGTGATGTGTTCCCATCGCACTGGGACCCTGCTGTGCATGTTGTTAGTGTAGGGAGTCATGGATCAAGCCTGCTTTCTGGGTAATTTCTGCAATGTTCTGTGGTTTAAACTGTCCCAGAATATGTTTGGTGGAAGAGGAAATTCCTGTCAGAGTCAGAGACTGGAATGTTTCAGGCTGCTGTGGTGACAGCGTGTGCTTGCTCTTGGTTTCATATTGTAGCAGCCTGAGAAAGGGGCTAAGGGCTGCTGTGTGCAGAGGGGAGAGTAGGCTGGGTCTTCAGAGTTTAGGCAAGGAGAAGCCCACAGAGAGCATTGCTGCAAAGCCTAACGCCGCTGACCCTTAAATCAAGCTGCATTGCTTTGTGAGACAAGGAGACGCCTGAGGAGCAGCAGGCTCTTCTGCAGGGCAGAGCAGGCAGATGGTGCAAGGAGCCCCACTAGCTGTTTCCCTGCGTTGTTGGTAACAGATCCCCTCCGGCTGGGTGGGAACTGACGCATCCTTTGGGTTTGTTTTGCAGGGCACCCTCGAAGATCAAATCATTGAGGCTAACCCAGCCATGGAAGCTTTTGGCAATGCCAAAACCATAAGGAATGACAACTCCTCGCGTTTTGTAAGTGTCTTGAGCAAAACAGAGAGCTGAAGTGCTGTGTTTATGCAAGCTGAATGCACCACTTGTGCCATTGTGTTCTCTATGGTGTGAGCCAAAGGCACGCAGCAGGAAGGAGGCTCTGCTTCCTGGTGGGATTGGACTGCTGAGGCCAGGCTGCTTCTGGTTACATCCGTGCAGTAAATGGTGTGCAGAATGAATGCCTTGGTGTCACAGCCTGTAGCTGCAGAGACATCCCTTGCAGGACCAAAGCTGAGGGGCAGTAAGCACAGCGTGGAGTGCTGTGTGCCCCTTCCAGGGAGCAGCATCTCTTTTGCTAAGCCCAGCCTTGGTCTGCTGTGGGATCCTGTGATGCCTGTTCCTGTGCCTTGGATGGGAGATACTTCAGGGATTCCTCAGCACACCGTGGAGCAGGAGGCTGGGGCAGACTCAGTATCACACTGCCCCACAGAACTGCTCAGCTTTAAGAACACGTCTGTTCTTAAACCTGGAGAGGGGCTTTGGCCAAGGGCCTATAGGGACAGGACAAAGGGAATGGCTTTAACCTGCCTGAGGGGAGACTGAGATGAGCTCTTAGGCAGAAGCTCTTCCCTGTGCGGGTGCTGAGGCGCTGGCACAGGGTGCCCAGAGAAGCTGTGGCTGCCCCATCCCTGGCAGTGCTCAAGGCCAGGTTGGACACAGGGGCTTGGAGCAAGCTGCTCCAGTGGAAGGGGTCCCTGCCCGTGGCAGGGGTTGGGACTGGAGGAGCTTTGAGGTCCCTTCCAACCCAAACTACTCTGGGATCCTGTGATGATTCTATGAGAGGGATTTATCTGCTGTGAGTGAAATCTCTGCCTGCCTGGTGTTCAAAGCCTGGTGATGCTGATGATACAAACCAGGGAACTTCACCCACCCACCCCTCACAGAGCCCAGTAACTTTCCTGGCATCAGCAGAAGCCTAAGAAGTGGGAAATCACCAGTGCCTTGCAGTTGTCTGAGGTTTCTCAAGCTGTTTAAATGTGTAGCCAAGCCCAGCACTCACCTCCCGCACGTTTCCAGGGCAAGTTCATCCGGATCCATTTTGGCCCCTCAGGGAAGCTGGCCTCCGCAGACATTGACATCTGTGAGTAGAGCTGTGCCTGCTGCAGTGGGGAGGGATCGCACCTCCCCATGTGTGCTGATGCTGGGCCAGCTCTGGGAGTGAACAACCCCTCCTCTGACCCCTCTGCCCTGCTTGGTTCTAGATCTTCTGGAAAAATCAAGAGTGATTTTCCAGCAGCCCAAAGAGCGGAGCTACCACATCTACTACCAGATCCTCTCTGGGAAGAAACCAGAGCTGCAAGGTAAGGCAGCCGAGGCTTTTCTAGCATCATGACCTGAAAATGGCCAGAAAGGGCTCTGTGTTAGCTTTGGGGTCCGCAGGGAATGAGCAAACCCAGCTCACATGCAAGTACTGCCCTCAGATGCTTTGTTAGTTGTGCAGGATCATAGGATTGGTGAATAATTCAGAGTGGAAGGGATTTCACCTACTCCAGCCTCTTGTATCCTCCCAGGCAGAGAAGCCAGACCAAAGCCCTTTCTGCAACTGCTGAGGAGCAGAGGTGGTTCTGGGTCTATCTGCAGGGTGGGAGCACGCTTTGCAAAGTTGCCTTGCATAGAGTCCTTGTTGTGTGGTGGGTACAGCACTGACCTCAGCATGTGCAGGGTGGATTCTTACTCCTTTTGGGGCAGGGGGAAGTGTTTTGCAGCCTGCTCTGAGCTCCTTCAGCCACCCGAGTGAGGTGATGTGTTTCAGGTGGGCTTGGAAACAGCTACACAGCTCACTCGCTGGTGTAGACACATCCTAGATAGTCCCAGCAGACCCGAGCTTGCCCTGGGGCAACTGGTGCTCTGAGCAGCCCTGCTCTCAGGTCCCAGGCCCCATGGAGTGCACAAAACCCTCTCCACAGTGCAGGAAGATGCTGGCACAGCCTCCCGGGGTGGTCAGCCCCTCAGCTGCAGGCTCATTGAGCTCAAGGACAAGACCTTATTAGGCAGGTCTGGAGCACTGTGCAGAGCAGTAATCTTATCTGGTGGTCACGAGGACATGGATGGCCACTTCTAAATCAGTCTTCAGCCAAGCCATGTCCCAAGATAGCAAGCAGGAGGCACATCACAGAGGAGATGGACCCATGTGTGGACCTGCCTGGGCTTGAAGAGGGTGTTCCTCCCACCGGCTGGTGCCCTCTAGTAGTTGAGGCTGGTGAAGCCTTACCTCTTCATCTGTGCCCCTCTGCTCCAGCTTGGTCTCTGTCAGACTGGCCTCACCCTCTGCATGTCTTCCCCCAACAGATATGCTGCTGCTCTCCCTCAACCCCTATGACTACCACTTCTGCTCTCAGGGTGTAACTACTGTGGACAACATGGATGATGGCGAGGAGCTCATGGCAACAGATGTATGTGAACTTCCTTCCCACTGCACAGCATGAAGTGGGCCTGGGGGAGGGCACAACCTCCATCTCCCATGGGGAGACGTGGGGACATGTCCTGGCTTTTCTGTGTCCCTCTCTAAATTAACTGTGAATTCCCTCTGGTTTATTGGCACGTGCTTTGAGCTTACAAAGAAAGAGCAAAGTGACTCTGGTCTCCATCAACAGCCTCATCCAGGCAGAGAAGGCAGAGTAATTCCCTGCATCAGGAAGGCTCTGTAGCACATGAGCACTTCCCATGCTCCCAGGAGAAGACGAGAGAGCTCAGCCTAGAAAGCCTTCTGCTTGTGGATGCTAGGCTAGTCCTTCTGCTTTCAGATGAGTCTGGTGGAAGCTGGCCTCACATTCAAAATCCCATGGACAGGATTCCTCAGCTCGGTGTGCACTGGACAGAGCACCCTGCCCAGAGCCCCAGGACAGGGAGAGCACGTTAGGAGACCTGACCTCAGAGTGGTGATGTTGTTCTATCTACACTGCTTTGTCTCTCCTCAGCATGCCATGGACATCTTGGGCTTCAGCAATGATGAGAAATACGGCTCCTATAAAATAGTGGGTGCTATCATGCACTTTGGCAACATGAAGTTCAAGCAGAAGCAGCGAGAAGAGCAGGCAGAGGCTGACGGCACTGAAAGTGAGTTTGGCTCCACACTGCCAGCTCTGCCCAGCCTGGCCTGGGCATGCAAACCCCTCCAAGGGCAGAGTGTGGTAACTTCCCTGGCCTGGTCAGTGGCTGTCATCCCAAGCAACCACATGGTCTGTAGGTGCACAAAGGGGTTTGTCTTTGAGCCGGCACACTTAGGGCAGCCTTTTCTACAAGCAGTAGGTGGTCTCATCTGCATCAGACTTGCCTCAGTAGCATCACAGGCTCTCACCCCTTGCCTGTGCTTCACCTTGTTCAGTCTTCTGCTGCCCTTCGTCTCCTCTTCTCTGGCACTGACAGCCTCCCAGTGCAGGTCATCCACAGAGTGTGAGCCAGGCCATGGTCAGGACTGCAGGGACCTGCTCAAGACGCAGCCTCCTGCAGAGTGGTTAGAGTAGGATACAGTCACTAATACTTCTCCTTATTTGTTGCCTACGAAAATCCAGTACAAATCAGAGGTCTAAGAGAATGGTCAGGCTGCAAAGCAAGCCTGGAAATTCAGGCACAACTCAAGTATTTTCTATGGCTTTTACACCACTGCGTGATGCTTGGCTCCCATGTAATGGAGCAAGCTTCAAGACAGGATGAGAAGGGGGAGCCCTATCACTTAACTGGAGGGCTTCAGCAGTCACTGTACTTCAGCTGCATGACTACCTGGATCAGACCTTCCTGCTAACATTCCTGAAGAAAGAGTTCCCCTTGCCTGAGGAATGTCAGCACAGGATTCAGCTGCTACCTGGCCGTTACTGATGATTTTGCTTTAGCAGTGATTTCCCTACAGAGGTGGTTCCCTACAGCTCAGTCTGCTGTTAGGAGTCTATGAAAGATAAGAAAGAAAACCACCTCTCTTCTGGTCACTTTAAATTCACTATGGGAATCCAAGATCCCACTGGAAAATGCATAGAGGTTCCCAGATAAGGCTTGAAAACCTGGTAAGGTGCAGTAGGTCTGCTACAGCCATCTCCTCCAAACAGTAACTTCTCGGGCAGGAGGTCAGACTTTGAAAGCATCATTGTCCTGGGTTCAGCTACTAAGAAGGAGAAAAAATGATTGCTACTGCTGAACCCAGGACAGTCATACAATACACAGGATGGGAAATCACACCAGACACTGGAGAAGGTGGAAAAATGTGTATAGCGAGCACTGAGCAGCAGGAGACCAGGGAAGTTTTACTTACTGTCTTTTTTCCTTCTTCGCTGGTCCTCATGCCTTTGTGCTGCGTTACAGGTGCTGACAAAGCTGCCTACCTGATGGGAATCAGCTCAGCTGACCTCATCAAGGGCTTGCTCCATCCTCGTGTGAAAGTGGGCAATGAGTATGTGACCAAAGGTCAGAACGTGGAGCAGGTGAGTTTGCCTCAGGAGCCCTGAGCTCCCTGGGTCTGTCCTTGGTGTGCCAAGAGGAGCTCTCCAGCCTCCAGCTCCTACAGAGGCAGGGAGAAGGATCAGTGCTCATGGCCTGCTCTATGATGTGCTTTGGCAGGTTGTCTATGCGGTGGGAGCCCTGGCTAAAGCCACCTATGACCGCATGTTCAAGTGGCTGGTGACTCGGATCAATAAGACCCTGGACACCAAGCTGGCCAGGCAGTTCTTCATTGGAGTACTGGACATTGCAGGCTTCGAGATCTTTGACGTGAGTTCTGCGGGCCCCCTGCAATGGGACTGGGGGAATGTTGTAGCCAGACAGCTCAGTCTCCTGGTGTTTGACAGCTCCTTCTCCTCCAAGAAACTGCCTTGGTAGAGAAACAAGCTCTTGTCTGGATTAGTCCGTCTGGAGCTAACAGGCAGCTCACACTGCTGTGGACACATCTCCAGTGATCCCTGGCTGCCTGCTCTGGTAGCAGTCCAGCTGAGCCTAGCAGAGATCACTCCTCACACCCAGACAAAACAGAAGAGTGAAGCCCTTCACGTCTGGGCTCCTTCTAATGCAGAATTGTTTTCTTCTGGCAGTTCAACAGCTTTGAGCAGCTCTGCATCAACTTCACCAATGAGAAGCTGCAGCAGTTCTTCAACCACCACATGTTTGTCCTGGAGCAAGAAGAATATAAGAAAGAAGGCATTGAATGGGTCTTCATTGACTTTGGCCTGGACCTGCAGGCTTGCATTGACCTGATTGAGAAGGTAAGGCATGAGTCAGGGCATGGGAATGGTACTTGTGGTAGGTGGCTTGTTTGCAAAGACTGGAGGTGCTCTGCTACCAGAGATGGAATGATCCCCCCTGCAGTGAGTGGGAAGTGCCCAGCTTTGTTTTCTGCACACTTACCCCAGAGCCTCCAGCCCAATGAGTCCCTTTGGCACAAATCCTGCCTTTCTGAAACCACGGACATTCTGTTCCTAGCCACTGGTGAGCCACAAAACTTGCTGCAGCCTTTGCCTCCAGAGAACACCGATCTCTGCCCCCTTTTCCTACCCACTTTCTGCCTCTCAAAGCCTCTTATTAAGTACTTGCTGATTCAGAGCAGCTTGTACAAAAGGTTTCCACCACTGCATGGTGGAAACTCACCTCTTTCAGTGGGAAGGAGCTCACCTATCAGGATGCTGGAGAGGATCTCCCCGTCCCACAGCCTGATGGACCTGGGCAAGCCCCTAAGTCTTGCAGGCTTGGCTGGTCCCACTCTGACTGACTGGAGGTCAGATGCAGCCTGGAATACACCAGTGATAGCTTGTCCCATAGTCAATGTCTTGCACCATTTGCCTCTAAGAGGATGAGGTCTCCCAAGTCAAGCTCTGCTCAGCGGCACAAGGAATCCCCCATTCTGGAATGGGCTATGGCAAGGCTGAGCTCAGACCTCTTTATACTACCTTCCCCCTGCAGCCGTTGGGAATCCTGTCCATCCTCGAAGAGGAGTGCATGTTCCCGAAAGCCTCTGACATGTCCTTCAAAGCTAAGCTCTATGACAACCACCTTGGGAAGTCGCCCAACTTCCAGAAGCCCCGGCCGGATAAGAAGAGGAAGTACGAGGCGCACTTTGAGCTGGTGCACTACGCTGGTGTGGTACGTCCCGGGCACCCTCCACAGCACCCACACCACCCCCTTGGAGCACTGACCTTACCTTTGCCTCTTCTCTCTGCTCAAAGGTGCCGTACAACATCATTGGGTGGCTGGACAAGAACAAGGACCCCCTGAATGAGACAGTGGTGTCTGTCTTCCAAAAGTCCCAAAACAAGCTCCTGGCTTCCCTCTATGAGAACTACGTGGGCTCATCTTCAGGTGAGGAGCAACCTCATCTGTTTCTTGACCTTGAGCTCCCCTCCCTTTGCGGCAAAGCCTCCTCGCCCCTGCACCCTGTTGGTGTAGTATTCCTGCACCTAGCAGCCCAGGCAAGGGGAAGAGCCACATTGACCCCTAAAAGCTTCTCTGACCTGGGTAGGTGGGTGCTCTGGCCATGCAGTGCTGGCCTGGGGGCTTTAGAGGGGGTTAGGACTAGGCTGAGCTTATGCAGTGCTTAAAGAACTGTCCTGGTGGCCCTGTGTGACCTGAGATGTCTGAAGGGGTCTGTTGTTACCAAGATCTGAGTTTGGGTGCTGTGGGAGATGTTTCTGCTCTATGGCTTTGCTCTGCAGCAGGGCACTACTAGAGAGAGCAGGGGCTGTGGGTGTTTTGAGGGTGTTTGGAGATGCCCCTGCGTCCTCCAAGCCAAGCAGATGTGCTGATGTAATGAATCAATATTTCAACCCAACAGAGGAACCTCACAAGCCAGGGACCAAGGAGAAACGTAAAAAGGCAGCTTCTTTCCAAACAGTGTCTCAGCTGCACAAGGTAAGAGCCAGTCCCCGTCCGAGGCCATAGGGAAGCATGCTCAGAGTGTCCCAGTGTCATCCCGCTCCCCTGCCAAGACTCTGGGGTATCTTGCACCTGAGGGACCACCAGAGCTCCTGAAGGAGCAAAAGCTCCTGACGCCCTCTTGTCCGTGCTCAAGGGGCTGGTGCCTGGCAGAGTCCCAGTCCTATCCCTGTGCCCTAGGGAAGGACACGGGGCTCCAGGCTGGGAGAGCGATGGTTCCCTTTGGCTTGTGCCGCTTCCGCCCGGCTGATGCTTGCGCTGCTCACAGCTCCTTCGCCTTTGAGAGAGCGGCAGTTAAGACTTGTAGTGATGTTTAGGTGATGTATTACATGAACATCACTTTAAGTCTGTGCTACTTCTCTCCTCATTCTGGTCAGCGGGAAGGACAGCCTTTGGGCAGAAGAAAATGGAGGAGGAACTTGCAGGTCTCTGAGCAGGCAGCTCACTGCTGTCCTGTGCAGGGAGGTGACCTGAGCTCTTTCACAGCTCAGGGTGACACCCCGTGCTCACCACAGAAGCTCTTGTCCGCCCCAGAGCTTAAGCCACTGGAAAACAGCACAGAGGGGGGTGTGAGCCCAAAGCTGTGTCCTGCTGTGACAGCCCTGTGGTGCCAGGGTGCTCGCAGAGGGCAGTGCCGGTGTCAGAGCCCCTGCAGGGACATGTGTGACTTTCTTCCTCCTGGGCAAGTCACAGGCCTTGGGGAGAGGTGTTTGTGGCAAGAGGTTGCCCCGTGGTGAGGTGGAGCTGCGGGAAGGTGTTCCCAGGCAGGCTGAGCCTGCAAAGATCAAGGGTGCAGATGCCTGTCCCATAGGAAAAGGCAGGGCCATGTCTTGGCTTGAGCCCTGCCTTGGACAGGAAAGGAGGCCCAGGCTGAGTTGGCAGGGCCCTCTGTCATGGCCAAAGGGTGCGGAAAGCACTGTGGAAGTGCAGGGGAAGCCTGATGAGCTGAGGACTGCAGGCAGTGCGGATCAGGAGGATGCTGAGCACAGTGTCGGTGACAGCAGAGCTGTTTACGAGGATATGCTCAGTGCTGTGTTTCTGGCTGTCCCCTGCAGCAAACCTTTACCTGCAAACACTTGGGGAGCACCCAGTCCCCTCTGCCATTGCTCCCACCCTGGCAGAAGGCAGTGGTCGTGCTTACAGGGCTGGGGTGTCCAGTTGGCAGGATAGCACAGGGATTAGGAAGAATTCTCTCTTTCCCATGAAGAGTGGTAGGGGGCTCTCAGCATCTGCTCTGTCCCTGCCTGTGGGGAGAAGGAAGGGACTGCAGAGATGTGTTGTAGGGGAGCAGAGGTGTCACCCTGTGCCTTATCCCCTGTCTGTCCCACAGGAGAACCTCAACAAGCTGATGACCAACCTGCGCTCTACTCAGCCCCACTTTGTCCGCTGCATCATCCCCAACGAGACAAAGACCCCAGGTATGTGTAGACTGAGACAGCGCCCAGGGAGTTCCCTCGGGTGACATCCACATGTGGGAGCTGGCAGGACTCTGGCACCCACCTTCTCTCCAACCCTTGTCTTGCAGCAGTTCTGCTCCCTGTGACCCACACCAGCCTCCTCTACTGGGGAGAATGAGTTCTGCCAGGCTTCCATTTTGGCTGTGCATTGATGGTTGGGGCTGCCTTGTGTATGACAGCCGGCACAGCAGAGTCTTTCAGGCTCACTGACTCCCACTCGTGCTCAGCATAGGCCTGCAGGATGGGTTAACACCTGCATTCAAAATCATGGGTGGATTCGTTTCCAGGGTTCAGACCCACGCTGCAGCTCCATTTCCTGTATCCTCTTGGGCTGAGTGTCTGCTCCACCTCTGTTTTCACCCACAGGAGCCATGGATGCCTTCCTGGTGCTGCACCAGCTGCGCTGTAACGGTGTCCTTGAAGGCATCCGCATCTGCCGTAAAGGCTTCCCCAACAGGATCCTCTACGCAGACTTCAAGCAGCGGTAACTCCCTCCTCTTCCTTGCCCAGCAGCACACACTTGTTCTAGGGGAGACAGACTTGCCCTGGCTCTGACCTGCTCCCCTGCTTGTGTGGGGCTGGTCTGAGCCACAACCACGCTCCCAGTGCATGTGTGGGATAGCACTGCTGCTGCTCTGTGCTGCCAGACATGGAGAGTTTGCTGCCAGACATGATGAGACTGGTGATGTTTGAAATGCAGGGCTGGTACAGGGAGATGGTGGCAAGGCTCAGGTCCATTTCTCTCTGCCCTTGGGATCCTTACTGCTCTGTAGTTGGCCCCATCCAGCCAGTGGCCTCTTCCTGCACGGTCTTCCTTGTGTTCAGGGACTAAGATCTGGCAGGGTTCCCTGGTGTCTGCTCTGCAGCAGAGCCCATTCAGTGCCCTGGAGCAACTGGTTCATAGATGGGTCCAGCATGTGCAGCAGCACTGTCTAGAAGTACTAGAGGGAATTGGCATGACTGGGGTACAGGGATGATGATAGAGCCATCTACTCTGTTCTGGAGTTCTCCTACATGTCCTCCTCTGCTTTGTCCCTGCAGCTACCGTATCCTGAATCCAACAGCCATTCCAGATGACAAGTTTGTGGACAGCAGAAAGGCCACAGAGAAGCTGCTGAGCTCCCTGGAACTGGACCACTCGCAGTACAAGTTCGGTCATACCAAGGTGAGAGTAGGCAGCCGGTCCAGGGATGCTGTCCTTCCTGTCTGCAGTCCCAGTGTGCTCCCCGTGCCCAGCTTACTCTCTGCCTGGCCACAGCCGTGCTGGAGCCCTGCTCTCTGCAGGTTGTGTGTGGCCCTTGAAGGGGCTGAAAGGGGCAGTGGAATCCTAGAACCACAGAATGGTTTGGGTTGGAAAGGAACTCAAGATCACTCATTTCCAGCCCCCTGCCATGGGCAGGGACACCTCACATTAGACCATGACGCCCAAGGCTCTGTCCAACGTGGCCTTGAACACTGCCGGGGATGGAGCATTTGCCAGTTCTCTGGGCACCCTGTTCCAGTGCCTCACCACTCTCACAGCAAAGAACTTCTGCCTAATATCTAACCTGAACTTCCCCTGTTTCAGTTTGAACCCATCACCCCTTGTCCTATCGCTACAGTCCCTGATGAAGATGCAGGCTGGGAAGAAACAGGTCTGAGCAGAACATCTCTGCTGCCTGAGCTCATACCACCCAACGCAGCAGCTTGTGTCCACTCAGGGCAGGAAGCTCTGGTGTCCCCTTGTGCCTTCTGTTGGTGCCCCTCCAGCCAGTGCAGTGCAGGGAGGGCACTGACCCTGCAGTGTGCAGCCCTCACTGCTCTGTGTGCCCCTGCTTTGGCCACAAGTCAGCTCTGCCTCGTGGGTGATGTTACCCCTGAACTCGCTGCCCCCTCTGCTCTGACTCTGCTCTCCCTCTGATCCTGCAGGTGTTTTTCAAGGCTGGTTTGCTGGGCTTGCTGGAGGAGATGAGGGATGAGCGTCTGGCCAAGATCCTGACCATGCTGCAGGCCAGAATCCGTGGGCACCTCATGCGCATCGAGTATCAGAAGATCATCAGCAGGAGGTAGAGCTGGGGGTGGGGGGAGAGGCGGAACGTTGTGTGTCTCCCTGTTCCTTTGCACATTTGAGCAGGTCTGGGGCAGTGGTTGGGTAAAGCCCTGTCATGAAGGGCTGGAGGCAGACCTGTGAGAGGTCAGGCATGGGCTTGGTAGGGAGGCTCTGTGTATCTGGGTAAGGAAAGCCTTTGGTTTCCACTGGAAGATTCAAAGGGATGCAGAGTGAAGAGACCTGAAGCCAGCTCACACCACTCATCCCACTAGGGCCATTAAGTGTGCAGACTATATGCCATTCGTTCAGCATACTTCCATACTGGTGGAGAATAAAGCTGTGTCCAGGCCTGAAAAAGCCTCGTATCTATTGCAGTGGGGATGGGATGTGGGGAATGTACACCCATGATGATGCCCTGCTTGTGTCCCTCCAGGGAAGCCCTCTATACTATCCAGTGGAACATCCGGGCCTTCAATGCTGTCAAGAACTGGTCCTGGATGAAGCTGTTCTTCAAGATCAAGCCTTTGCTCAAGTCTGCTCAGACTGAGAAGGAAATGTCCAACCTGAAGGAGGAGTTCCAGAAGCTGAAGGAGGCTCTGGAGAAATCCGAGGCTAAGAGGAAGGAACTGGAAGAAAAACAGGTCTCCATGATCCAGGAGAAGAACGACCTGGCTCTCCAGCTGCAGGCAGTGAGTGCTTCACCCTCTCTATGGAAGTCTAAAGATAACGCAGGGTCCATGGGCAGGAGAAGGAGCAGAGCATGCTAGATCCCTCCTGCAGCCTCTTGCAGTTCAAGATCCCCTTGTTGCCACAATCTGTTTAAAATGCGGTGTTAGACTTGGTGCAAACCTGAAGCATCATCACAGACTTGCCATCTTAGAGCTGCCACAGGGATTTGTGCTCCCCTGGCTTGGGAAGGGTGATCTTACCAGGAGCATGGGGAGATGACAGTGTTCGCTGACTGGCTGTGGCTGATCTGTGCTGTTCCTGTTCCAGGGAGTGTCTTTCCAGTGTTTCCATCCTCTGGAAAGATTCAGTTGCTGTTAGCTCTTTGGCCCTGCTTAGTGTCAGTGTTGTCCCATGGATCTTGCAAACAGAGCTGTCTGGTTTTGTCCATCTGAGCAACTCAGGCTTGCTCTACCCCTTCCACAAGGAGAGCTTCAGCTGTGGCCAGGGTAGCATGGCTGAGAGCCTGCTCCTGGAGCAGTGGGTGAGCACTGCCTCTCCTGTGCTTGTCCCAGGAACAAGACAACCTGGCAGATGCAGAGGAGCGCTGTGACCTACTGATCAAGTCCAAGATCCAGCTGGAGGCCAAGGTGAAGGAGCTGACAGAGCGCCTGGAGGATGAGGAGGAGATGAACTCAGACCTCACCGCCAAGAAGCGCAAGCTGGAGGATGAGTGCGCAGAGCTGAAGAAGGACATTGATGACCTGGAGATCACGCTGGCCAAAGTGGAGAAGGAGAAGCATGCCACAGAGAACAAGGTAAGCAACCCTTCCTGAGAACACAGCCTCATTGCCCTGGGGCCTCAAAGCTTGTGGAGGCACCAAAGAGAAGCACCAGGGACAAGGTTGCTGGCTTGTGGGAGCCTTTCATGGGTATTAGCAAAGCATCCCTCTCCCTGAGAAGATGTGCTCAGTTGTTGACTCCCTGTTCTAGGTGAAAAACCTGATTGAAGAGATGGCTGCTCTGGATGAGATCATTGCCAAGCTGACGAAGGAGAAGAAAGCACTGCAAGAGGCCCATCAGCAGGCCCTGGATGACCTGCAGGCCGAGGAAGACAAAGTCAACACACTGACAAAAGCCAAGGTCAAGCTGGAGCAGCAAGTGGATGATGTGAGTCATAGACAGTGAAGTGAGAGAGGTTTCAGTCACACCTCCAGGTTGTCCCTGATGGGATCTGGAGGGTGGGATCATTATCAGATCCCCGTTTAATATGGCCAGTTGATGAATAACCCCATTGGCAAACTGCCCCTGGACCAAGAGGTGATCCAGAGTACTTCATGGAGAGCAGTTCTGGGCTGAGAGAATGGGACTGGACACCAAGCAGGAAACAGCTCTGGCTCTCAGGGCTGGGTGAAGTTGCCATAGCAGTGGTCATGGGGAAGGTTGGGGCTGCAAAGGATCCTTTCCCTCCCTACCCTGTTGCCCTTCATTCTCCAGCTGGAAAGCTCTCTTGAACAAGAGAAGAAAGTCCGCATGGACCTGGAAAGAGCAAAGAGGAAACTTGAAGGAGACCTGAAGTTGACCCAAGAGTCTGTAATGGACCTGGAGAATGACAAACAGCAGCTGGAGGAGAAACTCAAGAAGTGAGTGTGTGATCTGTGCCTGGGCTCTGTGCTTACTCTGCCAGGCCAGGGCCCACCTCTAGATCAAGTGGACGTGTGGCCTCTGCAGGAGCTGCTGGGATGGGGCTTTGAGTGTGCCAGTTTGGCCACTTCAGCACTTGCTTAGAGTAGTCCATGAGCTGCTTCTTACGCCTGTGGTTCCTTTCCTATGGGGATTTGTTTGTCCTCTGGAGCTGTTACACTGCAGGGAACAATCTTCCTCCGGCTTCAGGAGCCAGATGTCCTTGGGAGGACAGTGTTTGTCTGACCACGGGCTCTGCCTTCTCTCTGTACAGGAAGGACTTTGAAATGAGTCAGCTGAATTCAAGGATTGAAGATGGGCAAGTGACTGAGGCCCAGCTGCAGAAGAAGATCAAGGAGCTCCAGGTATGGTGGGCAGAACTGTTCTCACAGCCTAGGAGTCCTCAATTTCCATCATGTGTAATGTGATGGGGAATCTGTATGGCCCAGACCTTCTCTGAACACATCTCCTAGGCAGAAGAGTGATGAAAAAAAGCAAAGCCTCTGCCAAAATGTGGTGGGCTGAAAAGAAGTTCATGAAAGAATGAGCTATTGAGGTGAATGCTAGCACCAGCACGAGGAAAAGCTTCTAGGATGTAGTTCTCTGTCCAGACTAAAACCTTAAATCCAGTGCCCAGACTCTGAAGATCCAAACTTGTATGTTGGGCTTCTTCCTATCAGACAGGCGCCAGGTTAAAACATGCAGGTTCCCACTGAAAAGAAGCAAGTATCAGCCTGGATCCTGATGTCAGGGTATAGAGAGCAGGAGCACTGCAAAACAGGCAGCCAGGGCGCGTCAGGAACGCCTGCTTCAGAGAAACCCAACCCAGCCCAGGCCTTTGCTCCACACTGGTGGCTGCTTGTTCCCCAGCAGCAGAAGAGACACCTTGCTCCACTGTGGAGAGCAAAGATGCTGGTGAAACCTGATGCTTGGAGCATCTGCCTTATTACCTCTTGTCCTACCGGTACAGACCCTGATGAAGAGTCCTCCAGCATCCTTGTAGGCCCCCTTAGGGGATATGTGCCCATGGCAGGGGTCGGAACTGGATGTTCTTAAGGTCCTCCCCAACCCAAACCGTTCCATGATTCTGTCTCTGCCAGGCCCGCATTGAGGAGCTGGAGGAGGAGCTGGAGGCCGAGCGCGCTGCCAGAGCCAAGGTGGAGAAGCAGCGGGCGGAAGTGTCCCGGGAGCTGGAGGAGCTGAGCGAGCGGCTGGAGGAGGCCGGCGGCGCCACGGCCACGCAGCTGGAGATGAACAAGAAGCGGGAAGCGGAGTTCCTGAAGCTGCGGCGGGACCTGGAGGAGGCGACGCTGCAGCACGAGTCCACGGCCGCTGCCCTGCGCAAGAAGCACGCGGACAGCGTGGCCGAGCTGGGCGAGCAGATCGACAACCTGCAGCGCGTCAAGCAGAAGCTGGAGAAGGAGAAGAGCGAGTTGAAGATGGAGGTGGATGACCTGTCATCCAACATCGAGTACCTCACCAAGAACAAGGTGGGCGCTGCTTCTCTGCAGGGCGGTGAACATCAGTGCAGCTGGTGTGTTCAGCACAGCCATGCCCGTGGGATGTTGTCCTAGGTAGCTCTTTGCCATGGCCAAGTCACAGACTCATAGAATCCCAGCCTGGTTTGTGTTGAAAGGACCTTAAACCTCATCCATTCCCAACCCCTGCCACGGGCAGGGACCCCTTCCACTGGAGCAGCTTGCTCCAAGCCCCTGTGTCCAACCTGGCCTTGAGCACTGCCAGGGATGGGGCAGCCACAGCTTCTCTGGGCACCCTGTGCCAGCGCCTCAGCACCCTCACAGGGAAGAGCTTCTGCCTAAGAGCTCATCTCAGTCTCCCCTCGGGCAGGTTCAAGCCATTCCCCATGGCCTGTCCCTACAGGCCCTTGTCCAAAGCCCCTCTCCAGGTTTCTTGTAGCCCCTTTAGTCCCCATTTTTCACTGGGTATAGCTTGTCCCTGTATCCCTGTGGCAATGTTTGCAAGTCCCTTTGGGGAGGATGGTGCTGTGCGGCCAGGGCTGGGTCTCACACAGGCTCTGCTTGGGGCACACAGGCCAATGCTGAGAAGCTGTGTCGCACCTATGAGGACCAGCTCAACGAGGCCAAGTCCAAAGTGGACGAGCTGCAGCGGCAGCTCAACGACGTGAGCACGCAGCGGGGCAGGCTGCAGACTGAGAACGGTGCGTGACAGGGGACACGTGGCTGCCCCGGGGCACTGGGACATGTGGGACAAGGTCCAGCCAGGCAAAGTGTCCCCCTTCTGCCATGGACAAAAGGAAACAGCAGCAGCTCCATCTGGAGCGCAGGGGGATGGGATGTCCTTGTTTTGCCTCCACTCAGGCCTTGCAAAACTGCTGTATAGCTTGACTATAGGCCAAGGAAAAGAACCTCTGTGGTGATGGCGGTTGTGCTGGGGGATGTTCTATGAGCTCCAGCATCAGCAGGAGGGATTTCCTTTCATTTTGCCTTTAGCTGCTTGTACCTCTGCCCATGGGCCCCAGCGTGGCTCGGTGGGGATGCTGCTGGAGGTCTCCATGCAGCTGAGGGCCACAGGGTCTGCAGGAGTGTGAGCTAAGGCAGGTGGCAGCCCTTCAGCCCCAAAGTAGCTCTTTTGGCTGTGTTTGACCCCAGGGGAGCTCAGTCGGCTGCTGGAGGAGAAGGAGTCCTTCATCAACCAGCTGAGCCGTGGCAAGACCTCATTCACACAGAACATTGAGGAGCTCAAGAGGCAGCTGGATGAAGAGACCAAGGTGAGGCTGCTATGGCTGCTCTCGGCATGGCACAGATCTCAGGGAATGGGCCATGTGTCCCATGTGCTTTGTGGGATGGGGAGGCGGGACATTCCCTGCACACAGGAGCCCCAAGGGCAGCCTCTTAACCTGGGCAAACCAGGAGCCCTCTCCTGCTGCCCCAGCCCGGAGCCATGGCTGGCGTCCCGGGGCCAGCGGCTCCTCTCATCAGCTCTTCCCTTCCTCAGAGCAAGAACGCCCTGGCCCATGCCCTGCAAGCCTCCCGGCACGACTGTGACCTCCTGCGGGAGCAGTACGAGGAGGAGGTGGAAGCCAAGAGCGAGCTCCAGAGGAACTTGTCCAAGGCCAATGCAGAAGTGGCCCAGTGGAGAACCAAGTACGAGACGGATGCCATCCAACGGACGGAGGAGCTGGAGGAAGCCAAGTAAGTCTGATGGTGGAAGTGGGTTCCTTGCGGGTGGCAGGTTTCCGTTCGGTGATGGGCTGGGGCTGTTTGGGCAGGCTGTGGGGGCACTGGGGTGGGATGACATGGGCCAAGAGCATTCCCCCCTCGCTGCCATCGGCAGGAAGAAGCTGGCCACCCGGCTGCAGGAGGCGGAGGAGGCGGTGGAGGCTGCCCATGCCAAGTGCTCCTCGCTGGAGAAGACCAAGCATCGGCTGCAGACAGAGATCGAGGACCTCTCGGTGGACCTGGAACGCGCTAACTCAGCCTGTGCTGCCCTGGACAAGAAGCAGCGCAACTTCGACAGGATCCTGGCTGAGTGGAAGCAGAAGTACGAGGAGACCCAGGCGGAGCTGGAGGCATCGCAGAAGGAGTCGCGCAGCCTGAGCACGGAGCTCTTCAAGCTCAAGAATGCCTACGAGGAGTCCCTGGACAACCTGGAGACCCTCAAGAGGGAGAACAAGAACCTGCAGGGTAGGACTGGGCTCAAGCTCTCCCCTTGAACTCCTTGCCCAGACTCCTGCTCTCATGGGGTGCCCTGTCCTCAGCCATGTGGTGGGGTGGGGGTCCCTGTAGGCAGGGATCAGACCTTGCTGCTCAGCCAAGACAAGGAATGCAGCAGCCCAGCCAGGAAGCCACCCTTGTTCTGTCCTCGTGCTGGGCACTATGGGCAGGCAGGCAGGGCCACTTGGCCCTTGTTAGCCAATGGTGCATGGCAGGCAGCGCCATGACCCTGGTTTGGGGGTGCTGCAGTGGCCAAGCGGGTCTCCATGCGTCCATAGTGCCTCTCCTATGCCCTCTCCTTCGCCCAGACGGCAGCAGTGGCCTCAGGCACGACTCAGCTGCTCTCTAAGGGTCGTCAGCCAGCCCGGGCAGGGGGACGGGGATGTCACACTCGCGTTCCTGACCAAACGCCCTTCCGCCCCTGCCAGAGGAAATTGCTGACCTGACCGACCAGATCAGCATGAGCGGGAAAACCATCCATGAGCTGGAGAAGCTGAAGAAAGCCCTGGAGAGCGAGAAGAGCGATATCCAGGCAGCGCTGGAGGAGGCTGAGGTGGCTCCTTGTTCCCCATGGTGCTCGCACGTGCCCCTTGCCCTTGGGAGCAGCAGCTCCCAGCAAGGAGACAGGGCTGGGCTGAGCTGCAGCCCCTGCGCTCGTGGGGCTCGTGCAGCCACAGCAAGGCACTGGGGTGGCTCCCCCTGCTCCCCATAGCGCTGGCGTGGGGACAGAGCCGGGCTGGGGCGGGGGGGTTGATGGAGCACCCCCAGGGCCGCCTTCCCATGGCTGCCACTGTCTCTACAGGGGGCCCTGGAGCACGAGGAGAGCAAGACTCTGCGCATCCAGCTGGAGCTGAACCAGATCAAGGCTGATGTGGACAGGAAGCTGGCGGAGAAGGACGAGGAGTTTGAGAACCTGAGGTGCGTGCAGCGCGGCCGGGCTGGGCCTTCGCCGGCTCCGTGGCCCCCGCTCTGTCAGGGCTGGGGCTGACGCATCGCCTCCCACAGGCGCAACCACCAGCGCGCCATGGACTCCATGCAGGCCACGCTGGATGCAGAGGCACGGGCCAAGAACGAGGCGGTGCGGCTGAGGAAGAAGATGGAGGGAGACCTGAACGAGATGGAGATCCAGCTGAGCCACGCCAACCGCCAGGCCGCCGAGTTCCAGAAGCTGGTCCGGCAGCTCCAGGCCCAGATGAAGGTTGGGTGACGGCGATGGGACTGGGCTGGGGCTGCCCCTGCTGCCAGCCCCGCGCCCGCTGACCCCCTGGTGCCCTGCAGGACCTGCAGATCGAGCTGGATGACACCCAGCGCCACAACGACGACCTGAAGGAGCAGGCGGCCGCCCTGGAGCGCCGCAACAACCTGCTGCTGGCCGAGGTGGAGGAGCTGCGGGCGGCGCTGGAGCAGGCGGAGCGGAGCAGGAAGCTGGCGGAGCAGGAGCTGCTGGAGGCCACCGAGAGGGTCAACCTGCTCCATTCCCAGGTGAGGGACCGCCACGTCCCGCGTCTCTGCTGGCACCGGAGAGCCCGGAGCCTGCACGGCAGTGGGGCCGTGGTGAACTGACCCTGCTCTGCCTGCAGAACACGGGCCTGATCAACCAGAAGAAGAAGCTGGAAGCCGACATCTCGCAGCTGAGCAGTGAGGTGGAGGATGCGGTGCAGGAGTGCCGCAACGCTGAGGACAAGGCAAAGAAGGCCATCACAGATGTAAGAGCAGCGGGGCTGGCGCATGGGAGGAGAGGGGAAGGTCACAGAACGTCTTCATTGAGCCCCCAGGGCTGCCTGGGCTTGTGGTGATGCCTCTTGGCCTTGCAGGCTGCCATGATGGCAGAGGAGCTGAAGAAGGAGCAGGACACGAGCGCGCACCTGGAGCGGATGAAGAAGAACATGGAGCAGACCATCAAGGACCTGCAGATGCGCCTGGATGAAGCGGAGCAGATTGCTCTCAAGGGGGGCAAAAAGCAGATCCAGAAGCTGGAGGCCAGGGTGAGAAGGGAGGGGGCAAGCCCCTCATGGTGCATCAGGCTCTGCAGGGCCCCAGCACTGCTTCATCCTTCTGGGGGCAGACTGCACACGGGATCCATGGGCAGTGACGGATGGTCCCTGAGGACCTGAAAGCCTTTCCTAGGAGTTGTTTAGTCTCAGCTGTGGCTTCTCTGAGCTGGGAAGGTGTCTTGGCCTCATCTGGGGCTGGTGCTGAGCTGGCTTCTATCCCCCTGCAGGTGCGGGAGCTGGAGGGAGAGCTGGATATGGAGCAGAAGAAGATGGCTGAGGCCCAGAAGGGCATCCGCAAGTACGAGCGGAGGATCAAGGAGCTGAGCTACCAGGTACAGCAGCACCGGTTCCAGCTCCAGCCCGCAGGACCCAGCTCAACACTCCCTGTGCTCAGCCCCTGCCGTTACCCCAGTCCCCACCTTGCCCTGGGCTCTGCGCAGGGGAAAGGGGCAGGAGAGGCTGCGGCCACAGCAACCAGCCCCTGCCCCGGGCCAGCACCTCCTGAGCTGGGTGCTGAAGCACAAAGGGGTCTGGGGACACACACACACACACACACACGATAAATGGGGAGTAGACCCTGGTGCTGTGTGTGTGTGCGAGGGGACCTGGCACCACTGGGACTGTTGGCTGAAGGTGTGGGGCAGCTGGAGCCCAAGCTGGGGTTGGTTTTGGGTCCTGCTAACAGAGCTGGGGCACTTGCAGGCTGAGGAAGACCGGAAGAACCTGGCACGGATGCAGGACCTCATTGACAAGCTGCAGAGCAAGGTCAAGAGCTACAAGCGCCAGTTCGAGGAGGCGGTAAGTGCCCATCCCCACCGCTGCTGCTGCCCTGGGGCAGAGCACCCCGGGAGGCTGCAGGAGGAAGGGGCCGTGAGGCTGATGCGGTGCCCATACCCCACGCAGGAGCAGCAGGCCAACTCCAACCTGGTGAAGTACCGCAAGGTGCAGCACGAGCTGGACGATGCCGAGGAGCGGGCGGACATCGCCGAGACGCAGGTCAACAAACTGCGCGCCCGCACCAGGGAGGTCATCGCCTCCAAGGTAAGGCCACCAGCACAGGGACAGGGCTGCAGCATCCGTGTAGCACAGCCCATGGCCCCGTCCTGCCCAGCGCCAGGGCTGGGCTCTCACCAAAGCTTTGTTGTGGTTCTTCCCCAGCACGAGTAGCAGGCACCGGTGCCTGCCCTGCCCGCTGCCTGCTGTAGGTTGGAGCTGAATGGCTGCTGCCAGCTTTGCACTGTGTGAATAAACGTAGATGCGCCAGGACTTGCTCCCTTGTGTCTGTCACAGGGTAACCAGGGCCTTGGCCTCTGCTGCTGTGGAGGGCAAGCTGGGGGCTCTGGGGGGGTCCTGCACAGCCAGGCAGGAGGTAGGGACAGGACTCTCCGCTTGCCCTTCTTGCTCCAGGGTTGTGCTGGGGTTTGGGAGAAGAGCCCTGTCCTCATCCTGCCCCCCCAGCCCGCTTCAGCCCTCTCAGCAGCAGGGCCCAGAGCTGAGGCAGGGTTGGGGGGTGAGGGTGTCAGGCAGAACACAGAATGAGCACTGCCAAGGCCACCACCAACCCATGGCACCGAGGGCTGCAGCTACACAGTGCATGAACCTTTCCAGGAGAGTGACTTCACCACTGCCCCGCACAGCCTCACCAAAACCATTACTCCTGAGAACATGAAAAACCTCAACTACAGTCCTGCAAAGGGCCTGCAAAGAACGACATCTCCACTTGGTTCTTTAAAATAGATTTCTTTAATAGTTTCCATTTAGTACGTTAGTCTGCAGTTAGTGAATTGGCAGTAATCCGGGCAGCACAAACCTTAGCGATCCATGGGGATAGTGCAGGCTTCCAGCAGTACCTGTTAGGGACAGGGCGGTCCCACCTCCATCCCAGAGTCCGGGCGCTCCGCCTGGCACCATGCAGGACACCTCCTCCCCGTGCTCTCCATAAGACAGACAATAAAAGGATGAAGGAGAGAGCTGATCCCTCTCAAACGGAGATGCTGAGGCATCTGCATGGACAGATGAGCTCGCAGAGATGTGACACCCAGTTATAATGTGCCTGTGCCCCGACACCCACCATGTTCCCTCCTTGGAGGAGCTGCTGCAGGTTCCTTTTCCTTCTCTGCGGATGGCCAACTTGGGCTCCTGCACCAGCCTAAAGGCCAAGGCAAAGACAAGCTGCCTCTAGGATGTGTGGACCCCACAAGCAGTGGGGCCTTGGGCGGTCAAAGGGAGTTCAGTTCAGCCACACAGCTAAGGCCAAACGGACTTTGGTCCCTCTGTCTGTTACATCAGTCCAGATGTGAACGAGATGCTGGAGGCTTAGAGCAGCAATCACTGGATGCACCAAAAAAAGGCATCCCTTACGTTAAAAGCCTTTTTAATTTGAAGCATTTATTTTACGTGTACATCTATTACAGTTAAGAAGAAGCAAAGATACACCAAAGCCACAAGTACCCAAGAACAAAAAGAGTACAGAGGAGAAAGAAATGAGCTCAGGGGAGGGAAGGGGCAGGGAGGGGGGACCTGATGCTGCAGGTCTGCAGTGAGGAACCAGGGTAGGGTCTGCCCAAGGCATTCAGCCCCCAGGTGGGACACAAGGATCCCGGGAGCTCCTGCATGAATCCAGGTTAATGCACAAGCTCAGCAGCTCTGAGCCCTCCACAAGCAAAGGACCATCTGCAAGTCCAGAGCAGGACACAGGGGAGAGGAGAGAGGTGGATAGGGAGAGCAAGCCCTGCACGGGGGGAGTTGGAGCCTTGCTCCTCACCCAGGGCCCCAGCACAGGGACCCTCAGAGTGAGCTGCATTCTGCTGGCAATGATGAGACAATGCTTCAACCCTGGGACATCTTCTCCCCAGTACCTCCCCGGAGCCAGGACAGAGCTGGAGCCGCCACCTCATCAAATCAGAAAAGTGAAGAAGTGTTTCAAAGGGAACAGGCCTCCTTTAGCTGGAGCTGCAAGACAGAGTTTTTGATTCAAATGCAGTGGCTCAGGACTTCAGGCTGTTATCTCATTCCTGGGGATCTGCCTTGGAGCAACACTATTACCGCTGGTGAGGAGGCAGGGCAGGTGCAGGTTTGGCAATCAGGACTGCCAAATGCCAATTCCCCCTTTTCCAACATATCCCACAACGTTCCTTTCAACCAGGAGTGTGTGTTCCCAGCATTTAACACATTCTGATTAAAACAGATCCAAGGAAAACAACTGACTTCTCCAGTGAATATTGCACTTCAAGATTAGTGTGTGGGTTTTGCTTAAGGACTGAAAGCAGAGACTGACATAAGACTTCAGGCATAGCAGGTCAGGATCAAGAGCAATGGTCCTTAAGAGGATTTTAAAACCACATTAGTTCCCCAAGAAGGGACAAGCTGCAAATTTACCAAAATTAGTACATTTTAATGCTCTGTGAAAGAGCCAGCCCCTGCTGCAACTGTCCCAGTGCTGAGATGTCTGTTCTGCACAGCACTGTAACACCTTCAGGTGGGAAGGGGAAGACAGCAGGAGCAGAGGTTCTCTCCTAACGCACAGATTTAGTACCAAATGATCCAAAAGGAGATAGTAAAGAGGTGACTGGAGCTGGGGCTCTCAGGAAGTAAAAGCACACACACACACGCACACACACACACACCACACACTCTCACACTCTAACCAACCCCAAACCCCTGGTTCCAAACCGCAACAGAAGAGTTGCGCCCAAGGGAGCCTTTGCACATACAGAGCATCCTCATGGGTCTGCAAAGAACGATCTCTGACCAGCCATGCTGGGCTGGGAAGAGAGAAAAGAAAGAGGCTGGTTTTTGCAGGTAATGGTTTTTATCCCAGAACAGCTGGAAGATACATCCCTGAATGTGTTGCCCAGAGAGCTCTCAGTCTCATCTGTTAGAGATCAGAGATGGGGATGGGGGGGTGAGGGGGTGGGGCTGGGGTTGGGGCAATGCTCCACGGTTCCAAGCCGTGCACACACACACACTCCACAGCATATCCCTGAAAATCCATGGGCTGTGAGGGACCCTCCAAGCGCTGTCCATCAGAAGTGGGAGTGAAGAGTTACTCCTCAGCAAAGTCTCTGTCAACGTCCATATACGCCTCGTCGATGTAGCTAACTATGGCACAGGGGGATGTCCGGTCTGGACTGAGCAGTATAGATACAGTCTCTTTCCAGTAGGCAAAACTAATACATGAGCTCTGTGGGAAGAGATGAAGAGGTTGGTTAGTGAAGTCCACAGGCACTGACATGCAGCAGAAGGCATATCCCAAAGGCATTCAGCAGAGCGAACTGAAATTGCTTCTTATTCAACCTGATTTGCCCAGCCCACCCCTTTGCGTCACTGTTCAGCCCCTCCTTGCCAGGGCAGGGAGCAGAAGGGGTGGGAAGAAGCTCCTCTTCAGGTACCTCATCTATAGGAGACTGCCTGCACATCACTCCTGACAGCCATATGGCTGTGTTCTGCAGTTACATACGCACCAAAGAAGGGCTTCCTTAAACACATTAAAATCTGTTAAAGCTGCCACTCAATCACTGAAAAGTCAGGGAAGGAACCTGTGCAACCTCCCTTCAGCCTTCTAGGGCATATACAAGGGAGCTGTCTTCTCATCACAGGTCATTTCTTCCTCTTCTTAGTGCCCAAGACAGACCAGCTCAAGTGGAAAAGAGTTGGCTGCTTTCCTTGTATTGTATGTCCCTTGTATGCCCCCTTGTAAGCAGGGCAGCTGCCTTGTATTGGAGCAGCTACACCAGACTGTTTTCCTGCACTGTGCCACACCAGAAGAGAGAGGACAGTCTGGTTAAGGTGCTAACTAATGTGAAAGGTGGATTCTGTCCTGCCTCCACACCCCCATGCAGGGCTGTTCACCTCACCAGCCCTGCCTCTCAAACCCACCCAGCACTAGCAAGTTTCACTGTGTGCCAGAGCAAGACCTAAGGCCCTACTTGCAGGAAAACCCAGCATCTACCTTGTGATGTTTGACTGCTTGCGGAAGGGACCTGACCAGGAAGAGGGTGTGAAAAGCACTACATGAAGTTACACTCTGGAGCACAGCTTGCTCCTTTCTGTCCCTTCACAACCTCTCACTTCCCATTTTTGCCAGGTGACTAGCAGACAAACTGCTATGACTGATTACTGCTATGCTAAGAGGCTCACATACATTTTCTAAGCAGGTGCTGTCTTTATCCTTGTTGAGGTAATGCTGCTGCCAGAATCGCAGGAGACTGTGGAAGTTGTTCAGGATGAAGCCTGGGTATTTTTCTGTGTATTCCATCTGTTGCAAAGTGTGCAGATAAAAAGGCAGCTTTTCTTTCCTTCGGGCCAGCATTAGGATAACTAAACTTGTGTTCAAACAACTGACATTTTCCTAAAGGTAAAAATGACACAGCAGGTGAGGCAAGAAAACTCCAAACCAACCATAACCCCCACCCTGAGGTATCAGCTGTACACATCCTTACAAATCATGCTTATGGTAAGCAAGAGGAGCTCCTATGTGTATCAAGAAGGGACATGAATCTCCTGAAGAGAAGGCAGGTTCCTCCCTACTCCCAGCCCAGTTCATCACTACACAGTATCAGCAATCTGCAAAGTTACTGTCAGCTCTTTACCTGTGTAAGTGTCTGTACATGAATAATATTAATGAGACGGAAAAGAAAGGACATTCTCATGGACATCTGGGACATATATGACAACAGGCGGCACTCTGACAGGACTTCTGCAACTGCAGCGAAAAGAAAGAGACAGTCATCAGGTGCTTAAAGTTCAGGCAGGTTGGTCCAAGCAACATGGCAGTAAGGGCTGGTGCTCAGACTGCAGCAACAAACATGCAGAGTGGTGCTTCTCAGTCTAAAATGAAAGTTTTCAAACCCCAGACTTTAAATAACCACTGCCACTACCAAACACCCAAACACCACTTCTTATTCAAGGACCTGTAGGGACAGGCCAAGGGGAATGGCTTTAACCTGCCCGAGGGGAGACTGAGATGAGCTCTTAGGCAGAAGCTCTTCCCTGTGAGGGTGCTGAGGCGCTGGCACAGGGTGCCCAGAGAAGCTGTGGCTGCCCCATCCCTGGCAGTGCTCAAGGCCAGGTTGGGCACAGGGGCTTGGAGCAAGCTGCTCCAGTGGAAGGGGTCCCTGCCCGTGGCATGATTGGAACTGGATGAGGTTTAAGGTCCCCTGCAACCCAAACCAGTCTGGGATTCTGTGATTCTTTACCTTTAGCATCAGACTGATTCTCAAATCGGTCCAGGGACAGGGTAATGCAGCGAACAAGCATGTTTGAGTCAACCAGTGAACTGTTGATCTGATTTAAAAATATCTGGAACTAAAGAGAAATATTTTTTAGTACTGCATTAAAGAAACCCAACAAGACCACCATTCTACATGCACACCCACAGAGGAGGTTTGAGAACAGCATTTCATATCTTCAGAATAGGTACGGCCAAGGGGTGTGCTAAAGCAGTTACTCTGTGGCAGAAGGGGAACAGGTCAGTTAGGAAAACCTACAAACAGGGCTTGGCAAGTAGAGCAACATTAAGTGTTCTCCAGGTGTTTAACACTGTAATAGAACAGTTCTTGAAGGATATTGGAGAAACCACCTGAAGTTCTGAGCACAAGCACCCAAAATTTGCACTTCAATGTAAGGCTTCAGACATGGACAAATTCCCCTTCCCTTCAGAAAGAAGAGGTCAGTTCTGAATGCCCAAATGCTCAGGGTCATTTCCTTTTTTGTTATCCCCAACAAGAATAAGAGGAGATCCATACTCCAGGGCTTGCCTCATCCAGCCCAAGCCAATTCCAGCACTGAAGGCTGGCCAAAGGATGCCTACAGCAAGTACCTGAAAAACACTATGGCAAAGGAAAATGCCAAAGTCCTGGCACCACTCAAATCTCTTTTGAAGCTAGGTCACTTCAATGAAGCCAAGATTTCATACACTGTTGGTTTTGAAAGAGGGAAATGAGTCAGCATAGCTGCTGGGCTCTCTAGTTCCTCCAGCTCCGTGTTTTCCTACACTTAACTCTGTACAAGCAGACAGTGCTAGGGAGGAATAATGTGGAGAAATACAGAATGACAATTAAAGAAATTATAGCTTGATAAATAGGAAGCACACACAAAGTATAAGGACAGATTCTCTAGAAGGACTGAATTCATTTACCAGAAAACCACCTGAAATTAAATACATCTTTCTTTTAAATGCACCTCTGCTTCTATCCTCCCTGGTCCTTCAGACTTAACAGCAACCAGAGAAACATTTCAGTAACAGAAGCAGGAATATGAGGTGACTCAAAGCCTATCCAACAGCTGATGTTACACGCACAAAGTGCACAAGAGCATGCAACCACTCTGCATAGAGTTGCCCATTCCTGATCTACATATACAATTAAGTTTTATAGGTAATTACATCAGCCTTGTATGCAATTGCCTGTAAATTCATGTAACATGAATATATGTTTTTCTACAGCATCAAATATTGAGTATTTAAAGTCATCTCCATGAAGAACCCTCAAAGCTCCAGTAAAAGATTTTTTTGAGCCTGTCTCAATGACCACAACTATCAACTTAACCCAAACCCCAGTGACTTCACAGGAAATGTTCTACCATAAACCCTGACCTTAGCCCTGCCTGATCATGCAACAGGGCAGAATTTTCTGAGCAGCCCAGTGCCTGCTGACTCGCAAGAGCTGGGACACTTCTGAGAACATGAGTGTATGCAGCAACATACATGCCTGTGAAGAGTCTCTGGCAGCTCACTCCTTAGTGTCAATTGTGCACCAAGCTCAACAATCACACCAGGATCAGATGCATCTCAGCTTTAGTGCTGTTTGGCTGTGTTGTAATGTGTGTAATGTGACCCACTCGGCACAGCTTCTGCAAGTATTTACCTTCTCATCTGTGTTGATGTACTTGTTGAACCTCTTGAATGCATCAATATTGAATTTCATCAGTTCTCCCAGAAGGTCAAAGTAACTCTGAAGCACATCTCGTGATTTGCACTCACTATCAACAATGCAGTAGAGAATATGCTGGCATGGGAGGAAAACATGTTATTGCCTCAGATTAGCCCAAGCCAACAGTACAGCACAGACTCTGATGTAACCACTAAAACAGCTATCTCCAGGTTTAGTTCTGAGAAGACAGAGCTAAAGACTATAATGCAGATCAGAGTTCTGTTAAATTAATCCCAGTGACTAACTTAAACAGGGGAAGTTCAGGTTAGATATAACAAAGATGTTCTTTACTGTGAGGGTGCTGAGGTGCTGGCACAAGTTTCCAAAAGCAGTGGTACATGCTCCATCTGTGGCAGTGTTCAAGGCCAGGCTGGACAGAGCCTTGGGTGACATGGTTTAGTGTGAGGTGTTCCTGCCCATGGCAGGGGGTTGGAGCTGGATGATCTTAAGGTCCTTTCCAACCCAAACCATTCTATGATTCTATATACTTCATTACCTCCAGGAGTCCTCTCTTCAGCAGGAAGATCTGGTCTGCATAAGAGGTGGTGCCCCGCAGAAAACTTTCAACTGCCCTTGCTTGCCAAAACCTGAGAGAAAGAAACAAGGTTTTCATTTCGGAGCAAGGGGAGTATTTATCACAACTATCGTGTAAATCAAATTTCCTGAGCTGTTTCATTCCAATCTAAAGCTGGAGTCAGACCTGTTGCAGAAAGTCACTGTGCTGGGTCTGAGGTTCAACACAAGCTCCGGCATTCTCCCTCACCTGCACTACCACAGTAGACAAGTGCAACGAAGCCAGATCTTTTCATAGGTTATCATTTTCAATGGCTATAAGCTGCAGGAAAACAAACGGACTTCCCAGTCAACTCAAAAGAGCTCCAGAGCAAGTGAACCCACCTGAAGGAGGATTCAGCCGGTTCCTTCTTCATGACCTGAAGCAGTCTGGTCAACAAACCCCTTTTCCCATCGCAGACAAGACTCCTAGAGCACATGAGGAAATCACAGCATGAATGGAAGGGCTGTAAGCTCTGTACCTTGTAGAACACTGAATCCAGTCTCTTCTCCAGAGCTTTTAATAATCAAAATCCCAGTATTAAATATACAGTACAAATATTCATTGCTAGTTCTACCAATGGAAGAACTCTCCTCACTGCCTTTGATGAACTTCTGCAATAAAAAGCTGCAACATGACTTCCAAACAATCCCTAAAGAAAAATGATTCATTTCCTCTCAAAATTGTTATGATTTCAACAATACCAAATTCACAGCTTGGAGGGTTTAAGAGTGAGAAAAAAACGCCACATATACCACATTTGTGCTTAGGAATGAAACACAGGCCTTTTTTGCTCAAACGTAAAGGAAGCTCTAAGTTCTGTTAAGGAGACAGAGTATGGAAACCCAAATGCTACATGAAGTAGCCTTCATGCGTGTAGCACTAAAAGCACAGAGACTGTGGAACTGCAATGCTATCTGTATTAAACAGCATCTTCAGTGGAGCATCTACCCACAGCAACCTTGTGCAGAAGCAATGCCTTGATCCATCCCTGGCAGTACTCAAGGCCAGGTGGGGGTTGGAACTGGATGAGCTTTAAGGTCCCTTCAACCCAAACCATTATATGATCTCACGTATCAGGAAAATCAACTTGGAAACAAAATGCTAAGGGTGAAAAAGATACCGAGTTTAGGTCAGAAACTGAGAAATGCTGCCTGTCAGATGACACAAGGCACCCTGCAGAGGCAGAATGAAGCGTTTCAAGCTGCACCCTCCTACTCAAAATGCCCCAGGATGCAGTTTCAGCAGATACACCCAGGTTAACTGCCACGTACTGGATCAGTACCCTTGCTGGGCAGTCAAGGGCCAGCTGACAAAGCCCTTGTGGGAAGCAGCTGTTTTGCAGCTTGAGTCTGTTCTCACTGGCACTTGAGAGAGACGAGGAACTTTGCAGGCTGGAAAAAGCTGTTTACACCCCTTGATCCAACTCCTTTAGTGTGCTCCTAACTGGGTGAATTCTTCCTCCTAAATACTCACTCCTTTTTGACCAAAGCCAGAAGGGTACCTGTGCTTAGAAAGGAAGGATCTGAGTAATACAGACACCATTTCTTCCCAATTAGACACAGTATTATAATATTTTTAATCTAGGAATCCTCTTAGAGGACTCCCTTTAGAAGTGAAGTAAATCTGCTCTGGGAGCCCAGGGCCCAGCTCATACTCTGGGAGTATCCTGACAACTGAATTCTGCAAATACTTCACCTTGGGAGGTCTGTGCATCAGAATCATGTATTAAAGAGCTTATTAAATCAAAATAGTCAATCTAACAGGTACTCAAATCTAACACTAGAGATTCATAAGTGGTTTAACATGTTAATCTAATTTAGCTTTTTCTAGTTATTAGCTGCTCTTAAAATAGAGATGGAGTAGACACACGTAGATCTGTTTGTGCAGACTGGAAATGGCTGTTGTGTGTGCACAGACTGCTCCTGAATCTCTAACTAAGATTTAATAGTAGCAGCAATTCACGCATTGGGGGATGCCAGTTTACTCACCAGGTCTGTCTGTTGTGCCCGTAGTGAGAAGGGCCAGACATACAGGCCTTTGAAAAGCACATCATGACAGAGTCTGGTCCATGAACTCAAAACTCCCTCTTTCAGGTTGCTTTTGTTTTATAAAGAGCCTTACTCTGAGCACAAGCACATTTTAGCTTTGCTAAAGACCATGAATATCATACAAACCCAGCTACTTCCTGCTGAAACACTGGAACTAAAGCAAATGGCTTGGACAGAAGGACCTCAAATAAACCAGGTGACATCAATCCTCCAATGTAAGTGCTTGCAAAACTCTAGAAGCTGCTGCAATAAACCCTTTATCCCTACTCACCTGTCTGTGTTGACAACTGCATCAACTTCAGGGATGTTTGCTTTATGGGAAATTGCACTCAGCTCATTGAGTTCTTGGCTGTTTAAGAGCAGATACTTGTTCCTACAGCAAGACATTTGGGGAGTTGGGGAGAAAATGCAATGAATTCACGAGGCAAATGTTCAATTCCATGAAGAGTAAAGCTACACACATATGAGGGCTGCAGGACCAGGCAAGCAGCTTCTACCTGACTCTGCTCCCCTCACCACAGCGCACTCCCAAGGCAGGCCAGCTACCTGCTGTGGTGTGAACCTCTTCCCAAACCACCAAATGCCAGTTTCAACACTGACCACCTCAGAGATGGTGTTTCTGTGCTGTTCAGGATCTTATGCTTTGGTTTTTAAAATCTCAGCAACATTTTGCTGAATTTCAGAAGACATAAATCAATTTTTTCCACAGCCTCCTACAGTTTCTCTCTGCCCTATAGTGACCATGCTCTTTGTCAGTAGTAAATCTCAGAAAGTAGACACTGCAAGAAAAGTCCTCAATCACCCTGGTATTTTACTACTCTGAGCAAACTGTTTACTCTCGATAGATTAAAACACTTCATGAAATGTAGAAAATAGAAGAGGGATGGATACAAGTCCCAGGGATTTGCATGGAATTCATTATCAAACACTAAACTTTTCCTAATGAAAATCAATTAGTTTAGCTGTAAAGTAAATTAAATGCAGAACAAGACTGATGGAGTAGAAATGTAATCCAGAGGCTCCCTTTGAGAGACTGCCCGCCCAATGCCAGTGTGTTCCCTTAGAGCCCTCCAACTTCAAAGTGCTCAGAATCAACTGCAAAGTTGCATTTTCAGGAGTCCTAAAGGAGCACAGGATGCAGTGACGACTGTGAAGGTGTGCAAAGAGAACCTATTCATAACGTAACAACTACACAGAAGATAAACTGTTAGACCAGAAAGGTGATGGGGATGCCTTCTTGCTTCAAACACTGGTTTCCAGATAAGTGCCCACTGAGACTGTCACATGGAGCTTCTTTTGATCTGGATCAACAGGTTTCTGTAATGAAAATACAGCCTCTCTCCCCAGACAATAAACAGTCCCACAAGTATGGGTTTATACACAGTCTTACTGAATATTAGCACAGAAGTACTTGCTCCCATCTTGTCCTCGGCTAACTCAGCATATCTGTGAGTTCATGCAACTCTATTTAAAACCCCGAACCAGATTCCACACATTCCACTTGCTCAAATGTTACAGGTGAAAACTCTGTTTAAACAAGCCTGAGATCTTTGTAGTGGTCATTCAAGTGGGAATATCATCTAAAGAGATTTTATTGGAAAACCTGGAGTGATTCCTGGGGAAATAATGTCTTGCATGGAGGGTTTACAATAGGTTGGCCTTACCCTTCTGCTTACAGTATGTCCAGCAGCTCCCCAGTCTTAAAGCTAATCCTGCACAATCAAAAAGGTTGACATTTCCATCCAGTACTAGATCAAGCCTACACACAGTATCACTGGCTGCACATCTGAGCAGCTAGGCAAGCAGTGCCATATGCCTCAAAGGCAGATGCTTGTAAGCAACAGAACACCACCTTGCAGGACTGAATTAGAGCAACAGGCCACTGTACTGCAAGATATGATTCTAGATATGATTCTACATGTCAGAACAGAGCAACAAGTACCTTTGTAGCAACAGTACAGCATTTATAGATCACTATTCCAGCAGACTCAACCTTTGCAAGTCTGCCTTTTGAAGGTAAACAGAAGCTTTCTTCCTGTTTCCAACCTAGCTTCCCAATGGCTAGCTGACAGATAACTGTTCCTTTAACATTTTCCCATCCAGTTTCATCAGGTCTTCTCTATTGCTGGCATTCAGACAGCAAACATGCCTTCGCAGCCTTTTAAAAAGGAAAAGCGGTCTTGATTAACCTCTTCAGAGGTTGCCTTTCACCTTGATCTTCCAACCTGAAGATGTCCTCACAGGGTATATGTGCTCTTGTGAGCACACTGGCTCACTACCAACTCTCAGAGAAAAGACAGATAAAGAGCAGCATGAAAGCTGCCTCCTTATTCCCTCAGCCAGAAAGTGCTCACTCATCATATAAACGTTTAAGTTCATTGCAACACAAAGCAAAATGGGCTATTTTAAATCATCAACAGACATGTTAAGACATGCTCACTGCAGAGCATGTCCATAACGTCTTCACAGCAGGAGTTGAAAGGCACATGAGCATGGAATCACGTTTAAGGACAGTACAATGTTCCATCCACATGGATCCTACACCATGCTTGGGACACCCACTGTAACTGCAACCAAGCACACTGAGCCCCAGTCTCCCACAGCTTTCCATACTCACTCATGGTGATCACTAAAGCTCTGAAGAAGCCTCAAGAACTGGATCTTTAAAGTAATGTCCTAAAAAGAGACAAGAAAGGTCAACAGATTTTGCTTTATTTGTGGATATCACTAGTTACCAAAGCTGACATGAAAGAGCTGAACTAAAAACCTATCCAAACCAAACACATCTGGGCAGCAGAGCAAGTGACTTTCATAAATGGAGAAGGCTGCACTTTGCAGGCTTCCCAAAATAGAAGTGGAGACTGTCCCCCAGCCTGTGCATGAAATGGTTAATAATTTTCCACTCCCCCCAAAAGACCTGACTGTGATCCATTTGTGGTCTCTGTGCCTCTCCTTGCTAGACCCACTAGCTATCATGTCCTTAATTTTGGTCATCTTCCACCTTTGGCCTCAGGGGACCACAGAACCCTTTCCCAGTTCCCAAACTAAGAGAGAGTGGAGAGCCTAAATTGCCAGCATGAACCAAAGATAAAGACTTAAGCAGTAATTCACCAAAAAAAAATATGAATGCACATCTCCCTTTCTTATCCAAGCACCCAGTTACTCAATATAACCACACAGAATTAAATGATAGGATAAAAATCCAATATAACATTTAAGAAGTTACTCACTGGGCTACAATCACAATTCTGGTTGTGTCCATGCAGAACCAGGGCCGATGCTGAATGCTTTCTCCAGATCAGTTTATCAAACAAGTTATTGAGGCCAGGAATCAGTTTGAACTCCGCTATCATTTTATGAACCTGGAAAGCAAGAGAAGCACATACCCAATCTGGACAGAACAGTCTGGTAAACAGATGGGCACAATCATGTCATCCTCTAACAGAAAGAGTGAATTACTTTAGCAAACAGCATGTGTTTGTGGTTACATGCACAATGACTATGGTGTATCACTACAGTAGTTTCCATTTGGTGGAGATGGGTAAAAACCAGACATTCTGGGAGAACGCTGTTAGCCAATGCTTCAGTTAACCACCCTGCCTATGGAAGCACTGGTTTTCATTCCTATCTATATGGAAATCACATTCCTGCTGCTGGACATCTCTGAATATCACACCTGAGGAAGCATGCAGCTCCTTCCCACCTTACCCACACCACCCTAACAGACTGCAAAGCTTGGAGTCCTTTGGTGCTCCCTCACTTTAAAATGCTCTCAGACAATTTGGTCTAGTCACAAGCCTCCAACAACAGCAGCTCTGAGCAATCTCTCTGAACAAAGCACTCCCTGTAGTCCCTCAGTGGCCAGAATGGCACAAGCCCAACACATTAAACCAAGTATATGAGCTGCTTGCAAGAGCCTCAGTCCCTCACTATAGGAGGAGCTCTCTCTGTGCTCATCACTTTAACTCCCGAATCTGCTCTTTTCCACCCAGAGCATAACCTGCTTATTCCAAATGACTCTTCCCTAATCTCAGATGTATTCAAGTTTACTTAACTCACAAGTTCCCACCTGACAGATGGCTGCATGCCAAAGCTCGTGAGTCACAGTCACTGCCTTTGGATCATGCACTCCCCTCAGACCCCAAACTCCTCACAACTACTCAGCCCAGAGATGCCAGGACAACCCCTGCTCTATATTCATTCTTCAAACTCCTGTGAGCTTTTCCTGTTGCTGCTCAGCTTCACACGAGTTGCTCTATTTCTTTCTCACCACTAACACTACTATGAGCTTCTGCTGCATGCAGTTGAGCTCCCTGTAGCAGGAACAAGTAACTCAGCTGACTGCCTTTCATACAATATATATATATATCTCCTTATACATACATAAGGAGAGCAATTTAGAGTGTGACCATAATAAGAAGGAAGCAAAGGCACAGATCTGCAGTGAAACACCACTTATCCCCAAGAACACGATCATCCCTAACATACAACAGGTACGAGCCAGGCCACTGCTACCACAGCTGCCAATTCATGCACATTAGCCAGTAGTCAGGTTTAAACCAAGGATTTAGAGTAACCATCCAGCAACAAGTTGAGTTTGTCAGGAAGCTGCATCATGCTTCAAGCAAATGCCAAACCATTATGTTGATTATCACAGTGGACTGAGGCAGGTTTGCGATGTCCCATAGAAATCCTATGCAAAATTAGTCCAACATAAAACCAGCAAGAACTTTGGTTGCTCAGACTGGACGACTGATAGCACAGATCAGTGCTATTATTCCCTCATAGGAAAAGAGATCCCATCAAGCAACTGAAATGACTGTCAGTGAGAGTGCTGTTGCAGACACTGAGCTTCCTGCTTTTTGGAGCTTTCCACATAGAACAGCTCAGCTCCAGTTCTTCATCCAGCTGCCTCTCAGGAAGGGGAATGGATTCACACCTGTTTCAAAGGCAGTGGATTTTACTGAAAGACCTGGCTCTGGACAAAAAGTATTTGGGAATGAAGTAACTCAAGTCTTTCAAGAATTCCAGTCTTGAAACAGCCCCGTAAAGTGAGCTGCCAGCTTTATCCTTAGCTACTTTCCCTGTTTGCATAGGGGCAGAAGCAGCAGAGGAGGAATAAAGAGCTGTTTTTCCCAGAAAATTGAAAAAAAAGGTCAAGTTTAAAGCTAGCTATTCCAGCAGCAAACTGTCCACCTTGTCTCATTTGACAGCACCACCCTAGAAGTGACCCAGGAAGCCAGCCCCTTCACCTCCCTGAACAGGCAGCAGCAAGATGAGCGCAAGCTACAAGTATTTTCTAGAGTATCTATAAAGCTGCATTCTTGTGGTGAAACCAGGCAGGGGTCAGTTATCTGACTCCATACAATTGGAAAAAAACCCTCCTCCCAACAGATCCATGCTCTGGCGGGTTTATGCCCAACAGAAACAGTACTTCTAAAAGCAATGAAGTACTTTTAAGAACAGTGAAGTACAACAGGATTATGAGTTTCTTATGGTACTGATTGTGGCTGCTGCAAGAATTGCTAGTCTCTTCTGGTTATTATTATACTGAATCTTTTCAGTGCTGAGTATCAGAGTGACCAGGTGAGTTATGTTTGTCACTGTACTACAAAAGCACTTTATTTCAAATTCAGATTAAGAGATTTAAGAGACTCTGCATATTTGTGACTCCTAAACAGCAGGAGGTTACAAGTAAAGAATAAAATACTTAAAAAGTGTGCTCAAGCAACGGCCCAATACAGCTATTCTTGCCTAATACAAGAGCCCTTCAACAGCTCAGAACAATCTGATCCACCCAGTCTCTAGGGTATCCAAATGCCCCTGCTATTCCAAGCTGCTCTGTTGAGCTGAGCAGGCTGCATTGCTGGAAATCCGTCAAAACTGCACCAACAGATTGCTTTACTTTTCCCTTCACAATATGCTTTTGACCAGTTTCTAGCAAAATACAGCCAAGCTTCAGTGACTGGTTCTCCATAAGCCTATGGAAGGCAGGGAACAAGTTATTTTTCATTCTGAAAGCAAGAAATACAAAAGCGAATGAGTGAGATTTCTAGGCAGCGCCTAGAGCAGACAGCCCTGAAGTGTATCCTCCCAGCTGGAAGTTTAATACCACACTCAGCTGAGACATGGGAACACACTGCAAAAACCACCCAGTCACCCCAGAGAATCTTCCAGAAGTGAAAGCAACCAGGGAAGGGGAAGAATGAATGGGCTCTGAGCAAGTCACCAGCACACCAAGAAGGGGAAGAACACGTAACTGCAGCTCCTGAAGCATCCAGGTACATCCAAACCTTTCCTCACACACAGACAGGATGCCTCATCCAGGAGCATCCTCCTGCACCCATCCAGAGCTCTGCAGACTGACACCCACCCCCCGCAACAGGTCAGCATGACCTGTGTCAAGCCTTGCTCAATGGCTCATGCTCTCTCAATGACGTTTGTTTGTGCAACCCTGTGGTGACAGGATTTGCCCAGCTTTACACCTTGAGCTTTGCCCCTCATGTTTTTGTGCCCATGACCTAATTCATGAGTATTTAGATTTAAGGAGACGTTACCTTCTGCATGAGTGACCCTTTTCAAGTGCTCACCTGATTCCTCTGTCTCCCCATGAGCAGCACACAAAGAACATACAACACCTCCAGCTTATACATGATCTCGTGCATGATCTTCATGGGCTGTGGAAGCTGTGCTCGTGTCGAGGTGTTGGCTAAGCCACTCTCATCTGAAGATTCTGAAAAGATGGCAAAGATGTAAGCTTGAGGCAGCTTCAACAGCAAAGAATTTGTAGCAGCTATTACTTGTACACTGAAACACCTCAGGTGTAAATCCAGCACAGCTGCTTGAATCTTAATTAAAAATAGTGCCATGCAGCAAAGAACCAACTTACATTAAATGCTACAGAAGAGAAAAATAGAGCTGCAATAAAATAAAATTAGATTTCTTAACATTATTTATTTTTTCCATGGATGAAGGACATAGTCTACCTAAAATAAGTAGTATGACCTCTATGAACTAGCAGATTACTGCACCAGAAAGGACATGGCAGAAAATGTAATAAAGGTAGGGGTGAGATTATCAGAAGCATTTACTATTTGCCTATTCTCCTTTCATACCTCAGTACCAGTATACTTAAGGCCACAGGTAAATAATTGTCATAGCCCTGTCTAGAATTATACTGCTAAGTGCAGAAATAGGGTATAACAAGCCATGGCGGGGGGGGTGGAACGAGATGATCTTAAGGTCCTTTCCAACCCACACCATTCTATGTTTGCATGACAGAAATCATGAGTGACACAGAGAAAGTCAATAAAGATACAGTGAAACTTGTAGGCTGCAGTTCAGAAAACAGTTAGCTCACACAAAACGTATCTAAGGGCTGAACTGTCCTGCCTGCCACAGGACAGCATGAATGCTTGTTGAACCCCATGTGAAGAAACAGTAACTACGCAAACACACAAAGGAAGGAAACCACCAAAGGCACAAAAGCGCAGACGTCAACTCTGACTCAGAGTCCCCAAGCCACAAGCTACTGGACACTGAGGCAGTGTTCTGGGAACATGCATCTGGGTTTGTGTCCTGGGTTCAGCAGTAGCAGTAATTTTCCTCCTTCTTAGTGGCTGGTGCAGTGCTGTGGTTTTGACTTTCGGCCTGGGAACACCGCTGATAACACTGATGGTTTTAGTTGCTGCTCAGTAATGTTTGGTCTGACCAAGGACTTTCTGAGTCTCATGCTCTGCCAGGGAGGAGGGGAAGCCAGGAGGAAGCAGAAACAGGACACCTGACCCAAACTAGACAAAGGGGTATTCCATACCACAGCACGTCATGCCCAGTATATAGACAGGGGGCAGTTACCCCGAAGGGCTAGATCACTGCTCAGGTAGGGCTGGTATTGGTCAGTGGGTGGTGAGCGGTTGTATTCTCTTCCCTTGTTATTCCCCTTATCATTACTATCACTGGTGGCAGCAGCAGTGATTTGTGCTGTACCTTAGTTACTGGGCTGTTCTTATCTCAACCCCTGGGAGTTGCAGTCTCTTGATTCTCCTCCCCATGTCTCCAGGAGCAGGAGGAGGAAGAAGGTGGGGGGTGGGGGGGAAGTGAGAGAGCAGCTGCGTGGTTCTGAGCTACGAGCTGGGCCTAAACCACAACGGTTTGCTTGCTGACTGACGTCATGGGTCAAAAGCTGTGACTGGGCATGTTCCACCTCAGCCTTGAGAACTCTGCTCCAGAACACCAAATGCTCTCTGGTTTCACAAAATCCCAGGCTGGTTTGGGTTGCAAGGGACATTAAAGCTCATCCAGTTCCAACCCCTGCCACGGGCAGGGACCCCTTCCACTGGAGCAGCTTGCTCCAAGCCCCTGTGTCCAACCTGGCCTTGAGCACTGCCAGGGATGGGGCAGCCACAGCTTCTCTGGGCACCCTGTGCCAGCGCCTCAGCACCCTCCCAGGGAAGAGCTTCTGCCTAAGAGCTCAGCTCAGTCTCCCTCTCTGGCAGGTTAAAGCCATTCCCCCTGTCCTTTTCACCACGTTGGTGTGTATAAAGCTACATGAAAAATGCTGCTATTGACATATTTCATGGGGGTTTTTGTGTATTTTCAGAAGTTCTAATACTTGCTACAGAACTACTGAAGCTGGGCAAGAAGAAAGTTTTCTAAAGCAGCACAGAAGCAAAGATGTAGGTATCAAAATTTGGGGCTAATTCTCATGACATTACCAAGTACTTTGAGCTCTCCAAGACATACAATGCATTTTTGTAAGGGTGAAGAAACAAACCCTATGTTCCCCTCAAAGCATTTTTTAAGGTTGTATTAACACTTCCACACACTCAACCTGGAACAGTTATTTTATTTCCTAATTAACTTACTTAATTTTCCTGGCACTACCTTTCCTTTTAAAAGGAGGGATGCCTTGCTTGAGACCAAGTATTTGGACCTAAAGCCATCAGCTTAAGTTTTAGAGCAAAACGCTGGTGAGGTCACTTACCTCAGGTATGTGTTATTTTTGTCACTCCAAAGGAGATCAGTGCTGAGGATGTATAGTATTACAGTGTTAGTGCTATTTAGGCATGCAAAGGGCACATTTCCTTCTGCTAACTTTAGTTCATGAGAAAAAACAATCAGTACTACATGAGGACAAAACAGTAGTCAGACCTAAATGCTGAGCTGGTGGTTTTCCAAGAAAGAAATGGGAAAGGAAAAGCAACACATGGCAAACACTGTAGAAGGTTAAGGTATGCAGCAGCTACTGGTGGCTAGAAGAATGCAAGCCAGATACCTGTACTGCTCTGCTCTGCCTCTTCATTTGCCACTCTCATCAGTGTATCAAGCACTAGTGCATTGTCCAGCCCCAGCCAGGTGTACCATTCTTCCAACTCCTGGAGGAAGCTAGAAGTACCTGCTGTTTCAGACACCTTCCGTGTTGCCAGTTTGCACAAGCGCTCAATGAAGCCTGGAATATTCAGAAGTGTAGCTGAAAAAAGAAATCCAAGTATTTATTATGACTGAAAATAACCAACACAACACTCATCACATCCTCTACACCACAGGGTACCAAAACACCTCCATTAGTAATACAGAAGAGTGCACAGAAACTAAATCTATCTGGTTAAAAAGATACAAAGATGGAACAAGTCAGTGCACTCTCCTGTTAAGGACTGTCAGAGAGTATACACACCCTAGACGTAATCCAACCAGTGTCAAACTGGTTTGTGTAACTAGTTCGACCCTACTCTGCTGACCCTACCCCTGCTTGTTTTCAGCCAATTCCCTCTGCTGGCACTGCTGGTTTCCAGTCCATAGCGAGTCAATACCAAGGAACTGATCTGGTTGAAAAATCAAGCTGGCAGAAATAAAGGAGGAGCCCTTTGACGGGGCAGCTCCACCTCCTTTTCCCTCTGTTGTGTGATGCTACCTCCTTTCTTTACCTCCTGTGGTGTGTCTCACTGCACACTGAACCAGCTCACTTCAGGAGCTGGGTAGAAAGCTGTGCTTTTAAGTACAATTTCCTGAATTAGTTCTTCATGGAACAAAACAGATGGGAAACACGTAACAGCAGCCCCAAGTCAGAGGGTTTCAATTGTGGAACTGCACCCTCAGAAACAGCAACTCAAGGACAGAAGTCCCTCGTCTGCAAAATGCTTGGGGAAGTGCCTTTTGTCCTAAAGATTTCACAGAATAACTGAATTACAGCCCTGTTTCTTATAGCTACATGGCTGAGTCTTCACACTGCAGGGGTAACCTAAAAAGGACTATGTGAAAGAGTTGAGATTCTGCCTGCTGGTACCATGTCTGAAAGAAGCAGCTTCCTGATAATTTTAACAGGGAATATGCTTTACAGTCCTAGATACAGTGTCTAATTGGCAAACAAAAACTGATTAGTTAAACACTTCCTTGGCTAAGTTCAGCTCTGCAGGATTCAAGTTCATTCAGTTCAACTAAACTTCATACCCACATCTATGTGTACTTGTCCCCTGCTCTTAGCAGCCTCTGGTGATCACAGGGCAGAAGACAATACAAACCCTTTTAAAGCTTCTTGCAGCTCCTGCCTGCTGTATTATGTGTCTGTCTTTCCCTGGATGCTGTAGAGGTGACAGCAGTTACAAATGGAGCTTTCCTGTTCACGCCTAACACAAAACATTGGAAAACAGGAGAACCAGCTCCAAACCCCTTTTTCCACTTCCCAAAATTGTCTGGCATGGGCCTACGCAAACATCTGCTTCAGAAGCATGAAAGAAGAGTTGAAAAAAGACATTATGCATTTGAGGGTACTTTTAAATCTCTTAAATTCACACACATCCTTCTGGGCAAGACTTTCACATCTGAAGTACTCAGCAAAATAAGGAAACCAGCCCTGTGCCCAAAGTTAAACTGGTATTAGACCCACAGATTTCCAAGTCTGGTGTGCTAAAGGGGGGAATATGATTAGTATTAAACATATTTTCCTTGTTGACAAAAACAGACATCCTGCTCAGGATAAGGCCAGATAAAAGCAGAGAAAGAACTGCTCCAACAGCAACCATGCTGCATGCAGTTTAGTTCAGGAATTCCTATTTTAAGGAGGACATGGAACTCTTGAGAGCTGCTAAAGGGAAGGTCATGAGGGATAGAAGACAAAACCAAATTATTTTAACCCACTTAGTTCAGCGAGGGCTGAAATGACAGATATTAATTCACCTATTCACCAACCCTGTATGAAACCAAAATCTACAAAGGAAGTTTCATTACCAGAAAAGATTGTTTCCAGGAAACCGCTTGAGGAAAGCGAATAAATAGAAATGCTTTGCAAGACAGCCTGCTTATGGTATCCTCTGGAAACACACGCTACAGACGGGATACTGAGCAGACGGAAACTTTACACACCGTTGAGATTCTTTTGTGTTTGTTCCCAATGAACAATTACCTTGGTTAATTTCAGCTCGAGAAGGACCCAAGTTTTTTTTCTGCTGGGCATTTTTGGCAAGCAGCGTGTGCTTGTCATCACTGCCTGGGTCAAGTTCTGAAATGGTGACAGCAAGGATCCTGCAGAAGTTCGCAAGCTGCTGCTGATCAAAACTGGACACCAGGCTCCCAAGATTGGGAATATCATCCAGCTGGATCATTTCCTAGAGGAGGCAACATCAGGAGAGTAAGTCACATGTGACGATAAGGACATGGAGTTGTTGGAGCAAGGCCAGAGGAGGCCACAAGGGTGATCAGGGGCTGGAGCACCTCCCGTATGGAGACAGGCTGAGAAAGTTGGGGCTGTTCAGCCTGGAGAAGAGAAGGGTGCGTGGAGACCTCAGAGCAGCTTCCAGTGTCTGACCCTCTCCACAGAATGTATGTGGACATTTCATTCAGGGTTCTGGCAGGGTTACACTCACCCCACACCACCCTCTGCAAGCTCTGCAACAGCATTACGAGACCACATGCATCACTTGGCTGCTGTAGGAAATGTGACTGATAATCACTGTTAACATGGAGGTTTCAAATAAGCTTTAAGAGGTGAGGATGCCTGCTCAGAGGGTTATCTTCAGCAACTCAGAGACAGCTGTCCTTCCTGGCCTGAAAAGCCATACAAAGAAAGAAACCAGCAACCGACCTTTTTCACTCCCAGGATATCTTCAATGAGCGTTGCAGTTTGTAGGAATGTCTTTTTGTTTGTCATCAGTGTAAACAAGAACAATACAAAGTCGTTTCTTTCCGCCAATCGCCTTGTGACTCCTTCCGTCTAGAGAGGAGCAAATGCACACACGGACCCAAAGTCAGAGCCCACCTTGAGAAGTCACAAGTTACAGGCACATGCAGGACAGTTTTACAGAGGCTGTGTTGTTTAACCTGCTACCCCTGAAGCCAGGAAACATTGTGTTTATGGTGACTAAAACACCATAAACAGTCCTTGCCTGAAGTTAACATGCAAAAACACCAGGCTCCAGGAGGAGAGGCTTCATCTCAAGGCAGTTGTTTACTTGCCTGAATCAAAATGAAACACTGCATGCATAGAAATACCTCAGAGAGACCTCTGGTTCCCCATGTGAACTCTAACCAGCTCCATTCCATGGTATGTAAGCACATCCCAGATGCCTGTCAGTATCACTCCCAGCTTGGCAGAGCAACCAGAATCAAGCACTGGCCCTACTGAACTCAGTGATGAACCCAACTTCATGCTTTCCCGTGACTTCTGGGTTCATCACTGAGTTCATTAAGGTCAGCTTTCATGCTCTGATCTCTGCTGAAAGCACAGCCAGTCCTTTCTGGTATTAAACATGAAACTACATCCTTGCCACTTGCAAAGCTGTTTATTATATATAACTGACACATTACCGGTGCTCACAGAACTAGATACTTCCTGAATATTTACACATAAGCCTAAACGCACTTAATATTGCACTGATGTTTTTGTAATCCTGAATACTTCTCATTCAAGAGAGCAGTTATACTGAATTAAACCAGCTATTCTATACACTGCAAACTTGTTTCTTAGCATATTATGCCATGCACAGTTTGCAAAAATTGCACTATATGCAGTTAAATAACCATCATGTCAGTCAGGAAAAGAGTATTCCCTCTCTTCCCACTCCCATGTGCACACACAGTGAGAACAGGATCTATTAAGACTCCAACTCCTGAGATCGAGCTGATGTCTTTGGAAGAGCTCCAAGCCAGTAACTGCCTTTTACTTAAGTTTCTGTTCCACAGTGCTCCCTGGGTTGTGCCATAATGAAATGTGGGATTATCTTAATCCTGAGGATGTTCCCTGCATGCATCACCCGAGGCATGCGCTTTTAGCTTCAGCATTTTAAAGGCAAGGAGCTGCAATAGGCCTTTAACCAAGTATCTTCCCTAACACTGATCTGCCAACAACCAAGCTGAATATTCAGTACGTGAAGGAGTTGCAGAATCCAACTTAAAACACTTTGCCAGCACTATCACTGAACTAGATGAGCTGTAGCATGGGTTAGCAGGCATCCATTCCCAGCCACAAATTTGAGGTTTGAATACAACATGGCTTTCCTACGGAAATATGGGCACAAAGTGCCAAAAAGAGGATTTAAACTTGACAATGTGGCTGAGAAAACAAATTATTTGAGTAACACATCAAATTACAGGGTGGCCCAGAAAACACGCTTCCACAGCAGTGGTACTTACACATATACATGTGTTGTACAGTATGCTTAAACAGTCCTTGATCAGGTCATCGCTTACTGCAAAGAAGAACACAGACACTCAATAGCTACATGCTGCTGAGGAGCACCAACATCCACCATAGTGACATCAACAGCTATACAACAGTGAGAATTTCAGGCTAACTCCTAGCTCAGACCGTAAGTGCAAATGCTTTGGAGGATGGAAAACAGAAAGAAACACTCTATACCTGACCTTCATATGGCTTCTTCCAAAGCTCGCCTCAGCACTGCCTAGAACCACAAAGATGTACTTGTGGTCTAGGACACATCTTAGTGACACAAAAGAAAACGATGTGGGTGTAAAGAGTATTTTAGGAAAATACCATAGATCAATTCAAAATCCGTCAATATGACAAACTCCTGAGATACATATTAGTTCTAATTGTTAAACATGGAGGGAGTTTTCTCCACACAGCATCAGGAATTCATAGCAAACCTTTCAATCTCATTTATTCCAGCATTTTAATATTCAAAGTATGTTTTCAGTACAGACATACAACAGCTGCCTCCAGCTCAAATTCAAGAAGTTACTTCACCTTTGAAGCTCCCTGGCTGCCAGGCATGGAGTGTACCATGACATTTCCTTTGCTCAGAAGGGTTCAGGGAACCAGAATGACAGACAGGAGAAATGAAAACACTAAACCAAAGCTGCTCCAGCAGGGAAGTTGTGCTGAAGCTACTACACCCCACCTGCAAGTTCTCCTTCCAGCAATCTGGAAACTGGTTACTATGCCAAGACCAGGAAAACAGCATCATTTACATTATCTCACAATCTCTGTAACTCCTATTACATCAAGGATGTTTTGTGGATTATTAATAACTGTTAGCAGCAGCTATAGCCACAGTAACAATGAAAGTTTCCACTGACTGCAGATTAACTGCACTGAGGGATGTTATGCTGAGTGCACGAATGCACTGAGCTGTGCTTTGCAACAGGTGACTATCCTAAATCCCATCATGAATCAGTACCAGAGGGAACAAAGAAACCAATGATTCATTTAGGAATAGGAAATCACTGGTATGGGAACAGAGAAATACAAGAATTTCTATGTGAATAAGAACACAAGATGAGTAAAAAGAAAATCCACCCATTTACTTACTTTTCTGTTTCTTTTTCTGTGTGATAAGAGTTGGTCTCATGAGAATTTCTACTAAAAGCTGTAGCAACAAGATAAAGAATTAAGGGAATAATCATTGAGATACAAATAACCAATTCATTTGTCAGTGATAAATCCAAACTTAGTCCTGTCTCAGCTGAAGCCACAGAGGTGATTACTGGCAGCTCTACAGTCACACCCCACTGGTGGCAAAGTTACCTTGACAAAAAATAGTTGCATTTACCCTAAAGAAATAACAACAGTTGTATAAGACAATCTTCCACTGGCAAGTTTTAAAACATTTGAGCCTTTAAAGGGTGTAATTTCACATGCATCCAGGTAATATCAAAGATGGCTGTCACACATCTCCCAGAATAATATCCCTTTAGCAATGATCTGCAAGAGATGCAAATTTAGCATCCCTAAGTGTTGCTGGGCTTCAGAATACATTCCTGGTCCAGATATAACTGAACTTAGTTGCTCCAGATTTTAAACTCACCACCAAAGAGCAAGCCACTGCTCCTGTGCATGCACCTTGTGTGTGCTGAACATCCACGTTTACACATAGAAATGAAGACAACACTTCACCTATGTCGGGAATGTAACGGTCAACTTCCCAAGACTAGGGCTACGGCTCTGATAGATGTTCAGATAGTCAGATGCAGGACTGACCTTCAGCTGTTCTAGCAGTTTATTTTAAAATGAGAGTTAACCACTAGAAGGAACTGATGACTTCTGCAGGAAGCACTGCAAAAAGCCCCTAACTTTAAAGTTCAGTTTAAAATCATTAAGTGCAACGTAGGCATCACCTGGTTGAGTCATGCCAACTAGGAATAGACTTCTATTTCACAACCTACTCTCTTTACTTGTCCCAGTTTAACTTGGTCTTTTAATGAACAATCTACCCAGACACAAAGGGAAACATCCAATAGTACTGGAGGCACTGCCCATTTTAACCACTGATAAGTAAACCGGCAACTTTAAGAATGTCCTGGTTTCAGCTGTAACTGTTTTTCTTCCCAGTAGCTGGTGCAATGCTGTGTTTTGGCTTCACTCTGAGAACAATGCTGATAACACACTGATGTTTCAGTTGATGCTCAAAAGCACTTGCCCTGATTGAGGGCATTCATTCTCTCATGCTCTGCCAGTGAGGAGGGGAACAAGAAGCCGGGAGGAAGCAGAAACAGGACACCTGACCCAAACTAGCCAAAGGGGTATTCCATGCCACAGCACATCATGCCCAGTATAGAAACTGGGGGGAGTTACCTGGAAGGCCCAGATCACTGCTTGGGTCAGCCTGGATATTGGTCAGTGGGTGCTGAGCAATTGTATTGTGCAGCACTTGTGTTCTGAGCTTTCATTTCTTCTCTTGTTGTTTCCTATTATTATTGTTGGTATTCTTTCTATTATCAGGATATGTTACTTTATTTTAATTATTAAACTGTTCGTATCTCAATATTCATTTGATTCTCCTCCCCACTCTGCCCTGGTGGGGGGAAAAGGGGAAGGTGAGTGAGTGGCTGTGAGGTGCTGAGATGCTGGCTGTGTTTAAACCACAACAAAAGAGGAATATACATTTTATAGAATCCCAGACTGGTTTGGGTTGGAAAGAAACTTAAGATTATCCAGATTCAACCTCCTGCCATGGACACCTTCCACTAGACCATGTCACCCAAGACCCTATCCAACCTTGCCTTGAACATTGCCAGGGATGGGACACCCACAGCTTCTCTGGGCAACCTGTGCCAGGGCCTCACCAGAGGCAGAAGGAGGAGAAAGGGAGTTACAAGATCTTATATCTTGGAATGTGGTTGCATTCAGATCCAAGGACCATGATGTTCCTGTACTTTTGGGTAATATTTTGTATGTATTCATATAAAGGCAGGACATACAAATGTGCTTTTCTTCTTTCTTGATGTAAAGGCTATCAGAATCCAAAAATATCTTAAGGAGCCTCCTGTCACACATACATACAGATTTAGTGTCCTTCCAAGTTACTCGTGCTTCACAGCTCAAAGTGCAACTGCAATGTGGAGTCAGCACATGGCATACACAGAACCAGTAGATTACACTCCTCTTTTTAAAGCACATAGAGCAGGCTTCTACAGCTGCCTTTAACCACATTAAACCCACTGGTGTCAGCCAAATCTCTGGCCATAGTACCAGATAATTAAAGTGCAGCCGATATTTACCATCTCCAGCCCAAGTTAAAAAACCAAACCAAAACCAGTTGAGAGGATACCAGTGACTAAACCAGTACTGATTTCAAAACAACATAACCTAAACACAAGTTTTACCTAAGTAAAGGCACGATAAGAGAGAATTAGCCAAGACAATGTTTAGTTAGACTGAAAAACTAAAAAGGGGTCATCAATTTATTGTGAGGTGCCCCTGCCCATGGCAGGGGGGTTGGAACTTGATGATCTTAAGGTCCTTTCCAGCCCTAACTGTTCTATGATTCTATGAATTAATTTACCAGAAAATACAAATCATACATGTCTAATGAAAGCTGAAATCCCACAGTCTGTCACCATTCAATTGAGCAAATGGGTATTTGTGTAATATTGAATAAAGATAAATGTCTCCAGAAACCTTGGAGGTCTGTTTAAAAACTTTTCCATCATGGAAGCAGTCCTTATTGCATGCCAGCTATAAACACAGACAACCTGGCTAAAGAAGTGCACTAGTGTGCTTAAAGAGCCACCACACATCCTTCAGTGGTAAGGGAAAAGCTCAGTGCTCTCATAGCAACTGTAGTAATCTCACAACTCTAAACCACTTGAAACTCTTTACATTGAGAACATAGAGGTCTCACCTTTTTCACCTTAAAACCATACTGTCTGAAGAAACAGCCAAGTCTTCTATATCATATAAGAAAAAGCACCTCACTTTTGATGATGGAACACCTCAGAAAATACACCCTTTTCACATTTGGTTAACAGAAACAGGCACAATTCTAACATTTAACATCAAATTGCTAAAGTCATTTTGTGGCTTCTACTTAGAAGCTCCAAAGGTCTCAAGGACCTCACAGATTTCTCAGCGGTACAACTATCACAGAGAAATCTTTTGATATGGTTGAAAAAACACTTACATCGACTCCTCCAAATAAGTCAAACGTGTATGTATTTGGGAAAGTGGACTCTTGAGCAGCTTTTTTATCTTCTGTAACAGATGCCACTGCTTCCATTGAAAGAAGTGGGGAAATTTCCTGTATACAAAAGAAAGTTCAAAGAGAAGACTGTTCATCAGTATAACACAAATATCTCCAACTACCTGTGTGATCTACTGACTGATCAATGACACATTCCCAGTCCTTATCTACCAGCCAACTGACAGATGTTATCATACAAACAGTAAATACTCTTGAATACAATCACAGTAGACTTTAAAGAAAGCAACAACAAAATAATCCCTAGCTTTCAGGAAGAACAGTGTAGATAGTACCTTTAAGATGCTTTGGCACTGGGAGAAATCGCTGTTTGGGTGGCTATGTTGATACAGCTTCTGCAGAAGCAAGGGAATCCCACTCCATTTTGCTTGTTTATCTCTTTCCTTTAACAAGGCCTCTGTGATCTGCAACAAAAGAATAGAATTTCCACGTGTCAAATGCTTCATAACCAGGAAAACCACCTTATCACCTCCCCAAAACGTCAGCATCAGAATATCCCACAAAGTAATTTATGGTACAGAGTACCATTACAAATCCAGTACCTTTTTCCATGCAGCATTTATTCAGGACTGATAGCTGCAAAATTTTACAGATGATCTAACTATTTTGAGCAGGAGGGGGCTTAAAGCAGATGTTATCATTGAGAGTATTTCATCTCATGCCATATTTTTATATTGATCATAGATTTTAAAAAGGGAACACATTAGTGTCTGATTAACTATATTGGTAGAACTCCACTTGACAGGTCAGTGGAAGAGAAAATGGGTGCCCTTGATGCTATCAAGATACTGCTATCAAGATACTCTAAGATGGACAGAGCACTGAAGATGGAAAGGCTTCATTACTCATCACATTCAGCTTGTAATGAGTATTTCCTCAGCTGAATTCCTGAAGTTATTATTGGTCATAGCAATGACCCAAAACATGAAGATTTACAAGCAGGCTCCAAAAGAACATACCAAAGGTCCAGTAAAAGCTTCCTCTGTGGTCTGGTTATAAACAAAGACCAACAACCAAATCAGCAGGACAACACTGGCATTACCCTCTGAGAAGCAGCCTGCAACCACCCCTCCATATTTGCTACTACATTTGTGCAAACTTTCTCCAATTTCCCCTCTTCTCCCCAGAATATATATAAAAAAATAAATGTTCACCACTATGTTTTAAACGTAGCAAGAAAAAAAAATAATAGCAGCACAAAACTAATACTCGGCTTAGAACTCACAAAAGCTGCTTGAAAACGTGACCACTTCCTGCTGCAACTACTGCCAGCAGATGCTGTGAAGGAGGAGCTCTTCATTAAAGTTCACCATGCAGTCAATGCTGACCCGCACTTAACTCCCTTCCTCAACAGTACCTCAGAGGTAACTAGGCCAACCCCAGAAGAGGGCTTGCCCTTGTACAGAAAGCTCAGACAGGCAACAAGAGTTAGAGCAGGATTTCTGGCTGGTGTGACATAATTTTTATATGCCCACCAAATAACAAACAAACCCAAAGGAAACTGCAATCCTCAGGTCAGCCAGACCGCATCTCAATGCAACAGTTGTGGAGCTTCTTTTACTCCAGGCCTAAATCTCTTAAGCTGCTCTCATTCTGGGTAACTCACTCCCAGCCTTTCTGTGGCTAACTTCGTAGAATGGTTTGGGTTGGAAAGGACCTTAGGATCATCAAGTTCCAACCCCTGCCATGTAACAAGGCTCTGTACAACCTGGCCTTGAGCACTGCTAGGGATGGAGCATTTACCACTTCTCTGGGCACTCTGTACCAGTGCCTCAGCACCTCACAGTAGAGAATTTCTTCCTTATCTCCAACCTGAACTTCCCCTGTTCCAGTTCAAACCCATCACCCCTTGTCCTATCACTACAGTCCCTGATGAAGGGTCCCTCTCCAGCATCCTTGTAGCCCCCTTCAGACACTGGAAGCTGCTCTGAGGTCTCCATGCAGCTTCTCTTCTCCAGGCTGAACAGCCCCAATGTTCTCAGCCTGTTTCCATACGGGAGGTGCTCCAGTCCCTGATCACCCTCATGGCCTCCTCTGGACTTGCTCCAACAGCTCCATGTCCTTTTTATGTTGAGGACACCAGAACTACACACAGAGCTGCAAGTGGGGTCTCACGAGAGCAGAGTAGAAGGGCAGGATCTCTTCCTTCAACCTGCTGTCACGCTTCTAACTTGCATTGTTTCACTTCAGCCTCCCTAGATGTTCACTGTTAATAGTTAACAGCCAGGAAAGCTTTCTTCTTATTGTTTCAGTCAAAGACATCCTCCTCAGATACACCTCTGTGTACCATTCTAAAAGGTCACTGCATTCTGTATTAGACAATTATATGCAAACAAACTTGAGTTTCTGAATGAGCATTTACCCCTTTTCTTTGCTTGCTAGACACCATACAGGAAGACCAGAAAACTGGGGCAAGCACATGTAACCTCAAATTGGCAATGTTAGATGCTATGGGTTAGATGCTACCCTTCCTCTAAGCTTCCCAGATAGCTAAGGTTCTTTCCCTGATGAGAACTTCAAGGCTCTTGAAGTATCAGGTTTTCTTGCCACAGCAGCTGACTGAAGCAGCACAAGCAAACCTAGGACATAAACTCTCCAGTTTTTGACTCTTCCCTGCTTTGACTTCTGAATGAAAGCGATCACTACTGGAGAATGACACAGTTCCTTCTGAGGAGGCCATTCAGAGGCAGGACAAACCCAGAAATCAAAGGGCTTCTCACTGTTTGTCCTGCGGGCAATGGGTCAGCTCCTTTGAGGTCACAAATTTCCATCTCTCCCTGTAACACCCAGCACAGAGATGAAGAGGAGCTCCAGCACCGCCCATTTCAGGTGTGGCAGAAGCACATAGCCCCACAAGCAGCAGAAACTGGATTCATTGCTGGGTAAAGTACAAAGAATGTGCAGCAAAATGCCAGGGAAAGAATCCAACTGATGTGCAAGATACCACAGGCAAAGATGACGTGCATGGGCTGCAATCTCTGCTTCCAGTAGCACAATGGAGAATTCAGCATCCAAGTGCTCTCAGAAACAGCCAAAAGCTCTTTACCAGTGTTAAAAGCTTGCCCTGGGTTTAATACTGCATTTGTTAATCACATGTAGGCTTCTTGGTTTGGGCAGGATCCATCTCCATTCCCATCCCTGTACCAGTAGGTCTTTCCCTCCCTGTGCTGGACTCCAAGGCAGCCACTTGGGCTGATCTGCAGGAAACTTTCAGAACTGAAATTCTGCCAGATGAAGAAAATGTTTCCTTGCTCTCATCTTCCTTTAACTGCTTGCAAAACAAAGTTTTCTTTCTCTTATTTAATACATGCCTTTGGTTTCCTTGCAAGCTCCAGCTTGTGGTCCCTGTTCAGCATTTATGAGGCTAGCCCAGCTCTGAGTATTTGCATTATGGCAGGGTGGTATCTGCCAATGCAAAGATTTTAGATTGTGTGGAAGGATTAAAATTCAACTGGATTGTATGGAGCTGTCTTTACAACCATTTTGGTTAAAAACTATCTCCCGATTTCTGGAATAGCATATTGTTGTGGTTTAAACCCAATCACACAGCTTGTCCACTCACTCCCCCCCTTCTTTCCCTCCCTCTACTCCCAGAAGGATGGAGAGGAGAATCGAAAAGAATGCAACTCCCACAGGCTGAGATAAGAACAGCCCAGCAACTAAGGTGTAACACAAATCACTGCTGCTACCACCAATAATAATAATGATAAAGGAAATAACAAGAGGAAAGAATACAACACCTCAGCACCAGCCGACCAATAACTCGCCCCACTCCCCCCAGCTGAGCACCGACCGATACCTTGTCCCACCCTGCAGTCCCAGCCCTTGTGGGTAACTCTCGGTTACATCCTGGGCATGCCGTGCTGTGCTATGGATACCTCTTTGGTCAGTTTCGGTCAGGTGTCCTGTCTCTGCTTCATCCCAGCTTTCCCTCCTCCCTTGCAGAGCATGAGGCTCACAAAGTCCTTGGCCAGACCAAACATTTGAGCAGCAACTGAAAACATCGGTGTTATCAGCACTGTTCCCAGGCCAAAAAATTCAAAACATAGCACTGCACTAGCTACTAAGAAGGAGAAAAATGACTGCTACTGCTGAACCCAGGACACATATAAATGAAAACAGTTCACTAGATGCTAAGTGGGTTTCCCTCTTGCTCTTTTTGGGCAGACATTATTGAACAGTCATCAAAATTTGCTCTGGGTGTTTGGGGGCCCCCTTTCCCACTGGAATTCTTCAGTTCAGCACTGATTTCTCACACATTTTCTTCATTCACTGAATAACTCTGCATAAAATAGCTAAAATCTTGCATACAAAGCTTGAAAAGTCAGACACTCTCTAGCAAGAAAGGAAGGTTGCAAAAGCCCAGCTGGAAATGACATCAGTTAAAGACAGAGGCCAATCTAACCAGTGGTTGCTGGGGTTAGGAACCATCACACATTCCTGGCATTAGGAGATGACAGAGTAAGTACCAATTACTGGGAAAACAAAAGGACTATCGTCAGAACTTCTCTACACCCCAGTGCAGCAACCAAACTAGTACAAACACCAAGCTCCACAGAGTCATTTCTCAGAAGTTTGCAGTAACACATCCAAGTCTTGAATCACAAACTGAGAAACCTGGGGAACAGCATCCTGTGGCACTCCAGAAGCAGACCTTCCAGGCAGGCCTCTGAAACAAGGCAGCACACACCAGTTCAAGCCCAGAACAGAGCTCCAAAGCTATGTCACCAGCTAAACTGGTCTGATTAATGCCAGTTTCACACCAGCAGTTCACTGAATGCTGTTCACCAGCCAGCGGATCAGGTACCTGACTAGTCCCATCCTGGCTGGCTCCAGCTGTGCTGCTGAAGCCACAGCACTGTGGATCTGCTGCAAGGGCAATCAAAGACTTCCTGGAGGATTTAAGTACAGAGTTAAAAACGTGTCATCGAGCCCTGCCATGACAGCAAGTGGAGCAGACGGAGTGGCTCCTCTGTAATCCCAGGCTGGTTTGAGGTTGAAGGGACCTTAAATCTCATGCAGTCCCAACCCCTGCCACAGGCAGGGACCCCTTCCACTGGAGCAGCTTGCTCCAAGCCCCTGTGTCCAACCTGGCCTTGAGCACTGCCAGGGATGGGGCAGCCACAGCTTCTCTGGGCACCCTGTGCCAGCGCCTCAGGACCCTCACAGGGAAGAGCTTCTGCCTAAGAGCTCAGCTCAGTCTCCCCTCAGGCAGGTTCAAGCCATTCCCCTTGGCCTGTCCCTACAGGCCCTTGTCTCAAGCCCCTCTCCAGGTTCCCTGCAGCCCCTTTAGGCACTGGAGCTGCTCTCAGGTCTCCCCTTCAGGAGCCTTCTCTTCTCCAGGCTGCCCCAGCCCAGCTCTCTCAGCCTGGCTCCAGAGCAGAGCTGCTCCAGCCCTCGCAGCATCTCCATGGCCTCCTCTGGCCTTGCTCCAACAGCTCCACATCCCTCTTGTGCTGCTGCCCCAGAGCTGGATCAGGGCTGCAGGGGGATTCTCCCCAGAGCACAGCAGAGCAGCAGGATCCCCTCCCTCAACCTCTGGGATTGCAACCGAGCACACAGGGGGTGTCTGGGCTGAAGTGCATACTGGCAGCTTACATTGAGCTTAAAGTGTCCCAAAGGACTGGAGTCCAGGATTTCCCAGGAGATGACTCCAAAGACTGGTAACCACCCTAGGAATAGTTCCCTACTATAGAGTTTAAGTAACTAACTTTTGTGAATAATCTTTCAAGAAAGTATAAGAAAGGCTGAACTACATGCAAATCTAAGTATTTCTTTTAAATTTCTAACCCTCCTGTGATATAAATCCTTTCAAAACACCCCAGTATCCATTAGCATAACAGTCTAATATAACTAATTATAATACTTAAATCTTCGTTGAGGTATTCTGAGTTATATGTTAATATCTAACTAAATCCATCCCTGGATCAGCTTAGTTCCCCCTTCCTCTCTCCCCCCTCACTTTCCTATGGGATTTGTTGCTGATGTTCCTGCCCATGACCACTATTCTCCAGGCACAGCTTCTCCAACAGAAGGAGCTCATCCTCCTGGCTGCTTTGTGCCCCTGCACAGGGTCAGAACTGCATTATGAGCAGCACTAAATATTTGCAACCAACCTGAGACCTCCTGTAGTTATGATTGCTTCAAAATCTCTTCCCCTTCCAGTGAGGATTTGCTTTTCCATCTGTGTTCCTGCATTGTAAGGATTTTCATTATGCTACAAAGTAAACCTCTTATTTTCCCAACCTTGTCTCCATCACTTTTCCAAGCTGTGGTCAGTGACACATCTTCAAGTCTTCCCATAGTTGCTGACGAACTGGAGGCCCATAAGCACATGACAGCAGGAGAAACACCATGAGCTAAAACTCCCCTTTGCTCTCCAGAGTAAGCAGTTTTCTAACAAAACTGTGTCTCTAGTTCACATTTACCCTTCAAACATTTCCCTGTCTTGCTGAACACTCACTACAGGAGCCTGGTTTCTGTCATCTTTCAAAAGCAAAATAATAGTGATTCAGGTGCCCAGTCACCCTTTACAGCACTGAAGGATTCGTGCTGCGATAGACTTCACAGCTATGACACATCTGCTGTCATCCTACTTAATTCAGCTGTTTTTGTTGCCATCATAGAATAGTTAGGGTTGGAAAGGGCCTTATGATCATCCAGTTCCAATCCCCCTGCCATGGGCAGGGGTATCTTACACTAAATCGTGTTACCTCTGTCCAACCCGGCCTTGAACACTGCCAAGGACGGAGCATTCACAACCTCCTTGGGCAACCCATTCCAGTGCCTCACCACCCCGACAGTAAAGAACTTCCTCCTTATACCCAATCTAAACCTCTCCTGTTTAAGTTTTAACCCATTACCCCTTGTCCTGTCACTACAGTCCCTATTGTACAGTAAGTTAAGAATGGAAATGCTATAAAAAAACCCCAGAATTTCCATTCTCATGGAAGTATATATTCAAATGTTCTGAATGTTTAGAAGGAAAAAGAAGCATGAGATTATCAAGAAACAGATGCAAGCACAGGGGTTCTGTATCATTTTCATATCCTTTCCTTCCAACCTTTTAGGCTGTACCTTTAAAACCCAGGCAACCAGCATTCGTGCAATTAAATATTCAGAAATAACTGAGGAAGCCATCTCTGACACACTGCCAGGAGAATGAGTATTCAGGGTTAGGGGAGTGCCCTGCCAGCCCAGCTCTTGATCACAGTTCCCTTTTCAGTCGCTAACAAACACGCATCAGCCTGGTGAAGCTGTCCCTTTCCTCACACAGCTTCTCACAGAAAACCTTCAACCAAGGTAAATGACGTACCCCCCACACCCCCCCAACACAAGTTCTCAGTTTAACACAACAGCATATCCAGAAGCAACTTGTGGCCATACGGCATGTCAGAGATCCCAATTTCATTCATACAAAGAAACTCTAGGCGTGAGACGCTGACTTCCCCCAGCTTAATAAGAGCACCCACCTCCAGCCCCTCTCCAGCTCCTAGGTTCTTCAAAGCGTGGATTCAGTTTCCCCAAACTAATGCTTCTCCACCCTCCACAAGCCTGGATGGAGCCACTACCCTTTCTCCTGCCAACCCAAAAGCCAGGCGTGAACCCAGGAGCATGGTGTCTTAGCCTACAACTTGCTGTGGCTTCTAGCCAGGTCTAACCATCCCCACAACTCCCGGACTACTGCTATACTTCCCATCCCTGGAAGAAGAGCTCAAATACCAAGACAAAGAAAAGGGCTTGAGAATCCAAAACCCCACAGTGCTTCTAAGAGTGGAACAGCTCCAATGCAGATCTTTAACACCAGCAGCTCTTAAAACCCACTACAAAATCCACCAGATAGTAGGAACAGCTACTAATGCTTGCTTTGATGATCTTACTCTCAGAAAATAATACTTCAATGAATATGTAAATTATATTAACTTCACAGGGATTACTTTTTGCTTGGAACTGCCTATGTCTCTTCTTTAATTCATTTTGAACAAAAGCAAAATCCACAGGGATATCTAGAAAAAGCAAAAGGGCAAGGAATATCATACAATCATGAAATGGTTTGGGGTGGAAGGGATCTTAAAGCTCATCCAGTTCCAACCCCCTGCCACAACAGAGAATCACATCTACAACAGTCTTCTGCCCACTTATACAACAAAGTAAGACCAGTGAAGTTCAACTATTTCTGAGTGTTTCTTATGGATGACAGAGCTCTGGTCCCTGTTACATAAAAAGCATGTCAGGGTTTTCAATACTCCATAGCTGTCCTCTAGTGAGGAGTATAAGCCTGCTAAGACACAAACAATTAAAACTACTCAAGTGGATTATATTCACCCGAATGCTGTTTTGGTGGCAGTGGTGTGAGGGAACAAAACTGATTAGAAGCCAAAACATTTCCTTAGAGTTAGGAATCTACTCCAGACAGCCAACCTCTAGCGGTGGGAGCTGAAAATCTGCATGTCTGAGGCAGATGTTTTCCTTCCACAAGATGTTTTTCAGAGTGCATAGAGGCTATCTTGGTAGGGGAAGCATCTATTCCTAGGGATGAAACACAGCTGGAAAGATGGATTCCATTCTGATTGTTTCAGCTAAGCCTTGGCAATCCTGAGAGCAGCACTGACGATGTGCTCTTGGGCTTGCACCAGCAGCACACTGATTTGCCAACAGATCACTGGTTAGCCCATTATTATACTGCTCTGTCTATAGCGACTCACAAAGCTGCACCTAAATATCTTCTGGTTTCATGTTATACACATGCTTTCCACAGTTGGCTTGCAGCAGATGAAGTATGTGCTGTCTTGCAACGGGATTTGAGCTTGATCAGCCGAGCCAAAACGTTCTGTTGCCTTCAAGGAACCACAGCATAAACCCCATCAGGTCTTATTTACAGTGCCTGTGCGCAGACAGCACTGCTGTGCCAGCACAGGGACTCAAACCAGCCAGGTCCCAGGCAGTGTTTTTCCTTGTCAGATAATGTGTGTCACTTCTGGAAAGTTGGTCTGTTCTAGTTTACCAGTATCTGAAAAGCTCCTTTCACTTGCTCTGGACTCAGGGCAAACCCTGACACAAAGTTTTGCAATCTGGTATCACTGATTGAGGCTTGTACTCAGGGAAGCAACTGGGCTCAAATGCCTCTATGAACAGGCAAGGGCAATATCTGCTGAAATCTGCCTTATCCATCAACCTCCTTATTATTAACAACAGAGCAAAAAGACCAACCAGCAAGAAAGCTCTGGCTCCTGATAGGCGAGTACAGCAGTAACACACAAGGATCCAGATTTTGGAGACTTAGCTGGCCTCAAAACTGCCAGATATTCAGGTGGCTGTCACTGTCAAAAATACTATTATGTCCCTGTATGATCAGACTGATGGGACTTTCAGATGCAGGCCTGCCAACAACAAACCTCACCCATTCAGAGATAAGCCTCGGTTTTCCTCACACAAAAATTGATCTTGAGTTCACCTAAAAATAGTACACAAAGTCTTGCTTAAGAACAAATGCCACTGCTGGCCACAGAATGATTCTGACTGTCCCCCAGAGATCAGATGCTGAAATACAGTCACCACATGGGGCTTGGAGCAAGCTGCTCTAGTGGAAGGTGTCTGTGCCCGTGGCAGGGGATTGAAACTGGATGAGCTTTAAGGTCCCTTCCAACACAAACCGTTCTATTATATGAACATTGTGGGAAAACACTACCCAGCTGGCAGGCACCCCTGCAAGGAACCATGCTTCCTAATCTCTCTGAATTAACAGCCTGAAAATGCTTTCTTCTCCTCTTGGAATACCAGCAGTGTATGCAGTCCATGCAGCGTATGTCCCAGAACTTCCTCACAAAGAACAGGAAGACAGAGGCCGAAGGACATTCTCCCAACTTGCTCTAAACCCCAACGCAGCAGCTTGGAAACCTGATCTGTTCTCATGCTTTTCAGAAGCAAGCGAGTTGATAAACTGAAGCACAAACAACAATACTGCTGCTGAGGAGCCAACTGCAGGAAAACTGTGAACATTCTGATCAAAAATAGAACTTAATAAAGATAAGCACCCAAAACAGCCTCCTACTTCTTTAAAAGTTACATTAAAATGTTTTATATTTAGATCACCTACAAACAAAAAACTGCTTCGAGGCAGAAGTACAGAGACATGTAATATACTAAACTCAAAATCATTCAGGGAGTTCTTGTCATTCCCTCTTAGTTTAAGTGATTTGAAAACAGCATTTATGAAGCCCTGGGAGCCCTCAGTGTCCAAGCTTGAAGTCTTTGAGAGCAGCACATTGATACTGAAATCTATAAAGTAAAACAAACCAACCCCTTGCAACAAGAAAACCCCATCCTAAACCTGGGAATCGTGAGAAGGAGGAGGAGATAACCAAAAGTTTCCTCACTTCCTGTTAAAGCCTGGTCACTGCTTTGGCAGTGTTTCCCAAGATTTAATAAACCTCCCAACTAAAGCAGGGGACCACACTGCATTTCTCAAGCAAACTAAAGAGTGGAGGTACCATCCTAACAGATCAAGCTGGTGCACAACACTGCTACAGGTTTATCTGACTTAAATTACTGCTGCTGTGAGGGGAGTGCAAAAGAGCATAGAAGTGGAGAGCTGAGTTGGTGAGACAACATGCTGCTCTGTCTGCATGCTCTGCAGAACAACCCCACTGAAGTAACTTCCTTCAAAGGACACTTCATCAGGTTTAAATTCATGCAAATGGTTTGCTTTCTCTTAAGCCTTAGTCAAACTATCAGAGCGAGCAGCAGAGTGAGGACAAAAGAGTGGCTAAAAGCTCTTTCACCTCCTCAGCTACAGAAGGAGGTGTGGGCATTCATGCTGACCAAGTCTCCCCCTTGCAGTTGCTCACGCTCCTTGTTAATCAAGGAACATACTGTTGCCTGCACTAGTGAAAAGCACTTAGAGAGTGGTAACTCATTTTTAATGCCATTTCAACTCTCTGAAGATACTTCAGCTCAATAAATCACCACCCGAATGCAAGTTCTTTATCCCACACTTCACTTCCCAAGTCCCTGCACCACTTCACAATTAATCTGTAAAACAAATGCCGATTACTCTTCACAAAACGAAATGAATACTCCATTATCCATGAGCAGCTTCTTAAAAAAGCCAGCACAAGCACATGATAGCACAAGCCTCGGTAGCAAGTTTTCATTTCTTGTAATTCCCCAGCATCATCAGCTGGGAAAGATGACAAATTTGAAACAGGCCTGGAACAGTTTTATGGAAAACCACCAGCATAAAGCCTACCCCATTTCAGAGCTAAAGCGCCTCCTGAGCTCTAGTATCATCAGGTTGCCTCTGTTCATCAAACACACCTTAATTCTGATGCAGTGTTATCACGGTTCTGTGCAAAGCTGCTTTTCAGGGGGAAGCCACAACCTCTATCACCAACCAAAGCAACAGGGGAGGCCGACACTCTCGCAGCATGGCACAGGCCTGCCCTGCTCCACAGCCTTTCGCATAGCGAGACTAAAGATGGGAAGGGGGAATAAGGGGCACGAAGGCACAGGGGCATCCTCCTCCTCCCCACCACGTCAGGCTGCAGGGTGAGGACTCGGCCAGGACCGCGGCGGGGCAGCACAGGCAAGGCTGGGCTTCAAGCAAGCTCGGCAGCAGGCCCCGCCGGGCTCCTTCCGGCCTCCGAGCTCCAGCTCCAGCGCCGGGCCGGGGCTCAGCCCCGCCGAGAGGCCGCCGAACACCCGCTCCGAACCGCAGACGGAGCGGGGCCTTGCGGGCCGGAGCAGGCGGCTCTGCAGGCCCTGCCCCAGGCCGGCCGCGTGCAGGCGGTGTGCTGAGGGCAGGGGTGCGCCAGGCCTCGGCCAGCCCCGCCGGAGTCCCCCGCCATGCTCCACAGCGGAGCCCCCGCCATGCTCCGGACCCCCCCCAGGCCCAGGTGCCGCCGCCCCCCCACACCCCGTACCTGCGTCCCCCGCGTCAGGCCGCAGCCGCTGAGCTGCCCGTACCGCAGCTGCTCCAGTATGTTGGTGGGCGCCGCGCGGGCGCCGCGCCGGACTCTCCCGGGCCTGGGGGCCCCCGCCGCCTCCGCCATGGCCGCCGCGGTGCTCGGGCGCACACAAACATGAAGCGTCCCCCCCGCACCGGGAGGTGCTTTGTACGGGGCGGGAGCAGGGACCCAGCCCCAGCAGAGCGCTGCGCGCTGCGGGGCATGCTGGGAAATGTAGTCCAATGAGGGCGCAGGGATGCCGCGAAGGGGAGTGGAGTACGGGGGGAGCAGAGCGGTGTGAATGGCGCCGGGGGGGAAATAAACCCCAGCGGGAAGCACAGCGCCGGGGGAATAGACACTGTGGAGCGCGCTCACAGAATCCCGGCCCGGTCTGTGTTGGAAAGGACCTCAAAGCTCCTCCAGTCCCAACCCCTGCCACGGGCAGGGACCCCTTCCACTGGAGCAGCTTGCTCCAAGCCCCTGTGTCCAACCTGGCCTTGAGCACTGCCAGGGATGGGGCAGCCACAGCTTCTCTGGGCACCCTGTGCCAGCGCCTCAGCACCCTCACAGGGAAGAGCTTCTGCCTAAGAGCTCAGCTCAGTCTCCCCTCAGGCAGGTTCAAGCCATTCCCCTTGGCCTGTCCCTACAGGCCCTTGTCCCAAGCCCCTCTCCAGGTTCCCTGCAGCCCCTTTAGGCACTGGAGCTGCTCTCAGGTCTCCCCTTCAGGAGCCTTCTCTTCTCCAGGCTGCCCCAGCCCAGCTCTCTCAGCCTGGCTCCAGAGCAGAGCTGCTCCAGCCCTCGCAGCAGCTCCGTGGCCTCCTCTGGCCTCGCTCCAGCAGCTCCATGTCCCTCTTGTGCTGCTGCCCCAGAGCTGGATCAGGGCTGCAGGGGGACTCTCCCCAGAGCACAGCAGAGGGGCAGGATCCTCTCCCTGCTCTGTTGCTCGTGCTCTAGGGGTGCAACCCAGCACATGGGGGTAAGGTCTGCGCTCTAAGTTCTTGACTAACATGCAGGCAGCAGCTCTCAGGGGCCCAAAAGGTGATCATGGTCCCAAAGACACAATGGTCACCAGCAGCCACTCTGCTCCCTTACTGCTGCTGGCTGGTTCTAAAGGCTTAGGGCTGCTGTTGCCAGCCCAGCTCTGGTGCTTGGTGAGACAACAGGGAACATACAATGTGGGCACCCAAAAATCACTTAAAACACAGACCTTGATTTATATCCCATTTTATTATCACTTTTTTGTACAAGGGACAACAGAAGTCAATAATGACACAAGGGATTAACATGATGCTTTAGAGCACCCTCTAGCCCGTGCTGCTGCGATGGCTCTCAGGTGATATACTTGAAAGTTTTACAGCATCCCGTCTTCCAGCCCTTCTCCCCACCATGAATAATGCGTGGGCCTGATGATCACAGTTTGAATGGTAAAAAGCAAGATGTGCTAATGGATGACTTGCTGTTTGGATAAACTGCTGCTCACAGAGAGCCACTAAGCAGTGCAGCTGAAGAAATGCACACATGGCAATCTGTTCACTTGCCTGCTCATGCTGCCTCAAACGGCTGCTCGCAGTCCCTTCTCCTAGGGCTTCTCCTGTCATGCTTTCCCCTTCCCCATTCAGCTTTTTGGTATGGGGGTTTTTTGGTATGGGGTTTTTTTGGCCATTGCCAGCAATTCATACAAAGGTCTGACTTTCACTTCTTTTTCCTTTGTTAGCTCCATTAAAAGAGTATTTCACAAGATGCTGGTTTGACCTTTCACCAATCCACAGCCTCTCCACATCCCAACAATTGCTTTTGAAATACCTCAGAAAATCCAGCCTGAAGTTTTGGGCTTTGCAGGCTGCTGAGGGCGGAGAAAAACAGCACCATAGTTTTAAGTATGGCATCAACAGTACATGCTAAATTTGGGTTCTGTCTTCTATCTTTCTACACCCAAGCAAAGCCCGTGGTTTCCTTCCAGCCTCTGACAGATGCCACAAGTATGCACTGGAGGTGGGACCTCCTGAGCCCTGACCTGCCTCATTTGGAAGCCATTCAAAGCTGCCATTACCCGTTTGCGTTTAACACACCTCTCATCCTGGGTTCCTGACAAAGCTCCTCTACGTTCTGTTAACGTGACACAGTCAGTTTTCCATTTAAAGAAAAGGCTTACTAAGGATCCTAAGAAAATCATTTTTGTGAAAAGAAAGTCTTAGCAAGATGGTAGTAGCTCCCAAATACTGGAACAAACCAAAATTATGGCCGTCTTCTGTTATTCTGACTCACCCATCCCATAGCACCAACCAAGGTCCATCTGATTACTCACAGTAGGACAGTAACTGTGGAGAGATGAGTTCTTTCAACTCCAACCGTGCTAAGGATAGGTCTGACCTTCTGAGGCCCTTTGGTTCTGCTACTGAGTGTAGCTTGTTTGTGCCTGCTCCAACTCCTCGCTTCCCAGCAGGCTTGAAGAAAGTTCATCACTTTTCTGCCCCACTTTTTTTCCTTCTCTTTAAAAAGAAAACCTGTGTAACCTTTGTAACACCAGTGTTGGATCCTTGCATACATCTGTCAAAAAGACACTAATATCACATTCAAAGGTTTGGATTTGCCAGGTCAGCTGAAATCCAAGAGGTTTCATGCATTTCACCTCTTAAGAAATAAGTTTCCATAAGAGGAAGGGTCATGGGAGCTCTCTCACTGCCTGCTGCAGAGCTTATGAACATGTTCAGCTTTCTCTGGCACCAAACGGAGAGCTGCCTTCAATCTAAACCTTCCATCCCACCCTTATGCATGCCACGCATACAGCTGGTCCACCCTGAGGCCAGCTTCACCCACTGAGCTGGCTGATGCGGAGTTACACAAGTGAGGCCCAAAGGGAAGTTTGAAAGAGGAAGGAAATGGGGAAATGTCATAGGAAGAGTGTGTTAGATTCTGTAAGAAGGAAGCCAGCTCCACTGCAGGGCAAACCAAACCTCTGCTAGTCCACACTCCACCCCAGTTTGCAGATGACACTACCTGGACATTTATTAAACTGGTTTCAGGCAGTTAGTACTGACCCATGCTGGTTCTAGACATGGAAGAACCGAGAACTTTGCTATGTTGCCAGTGCTCTCCTTGCCCCACAGCATCCTTCAGCTTGATAGACAGGAACTACCTCAAACCCAACAAGTTTTATCAACTCGTCAATCTCTCAGGTAAATCACATGTTCCTGAAGAGGCCAAAGATAAAAGGTGGAGCACATCACAGAAGAGACTTAAAGGCTCAAAGCTGAAGATACACCTTGTGATCCCTGCTTTTCCTCTTATAACAGGCAACTGCTCAGGCTCCTCTCTACAGAGCAAAGTGTCTACTCTGAATAAGTCTGTAAAACCTCAAACCAAACTCACAATGGAATCATCACAGAATGGAATGAATCCCAGCCTGGTTTGTATTGGAAGGGACCTTAAAGCTCATCCAGTTCCAACCCCCTGCCACGGCACGGACACCTTCCACTAGAGCAGCTTGCTCCAAGCCCCTGTGTCCAACCTGGCCTTGAGCACTGCCAGGGATGGGGCAGCCACAGCTTCTCTGGGCACCCTGTGCCAGCGCCTCAGCACCCTCACAGGGAAGAGCTTCTGCCTATTATCTCATCCCCTCCCTGAGCTGCTGCTCACGCTCTGGAGGTGCAGCCCAGCACACAGGGGGGGGTTCTGGACTCAAGCGCATGCTGAAGCCGGGTCATGGGGAGTTTCTCCTCACCCAACACCCCCAAGTCCTTCTCTTCAGGGCTGTTCCATCTAGTCTCTCCCAGCCTGTGTTTGTGCTGGGATTGCCCTGACCCAGGGGCAGGACCTTGCACTTGGCCTTATTGAACTTGCTATTCAGGCAACTAATTCTTTTGAGACAGGCAGTAACAGCTGAGTATCTGAATCACATCTGATGAATGAGAAGTAGCAGAATTTAATGGGAAGCTGCTTCACTTCCTAATAAAATTCACATTGTGAGGTACAACAATTTCCATTATGAAACTAAAAAAATATATTCCCAGAGTCTGACCCAAGTTCAATAATTTAAATTGATGAGGAAAACAGAATCAGGTGTTATCCAGGAAGACCTGTCCCAGTACTGCAAGCTTAGAGTTAAAAGACTGACTGGGGCAACTCAGAAGGGAGTGTGAGCTCTTCTTGGAGTTCCTCTTCTCTCCACCTTTCTCTGATGAAGCATCTTCAGGTTCTTTCGCACCTTCCCCTTCACCATGGGTGGAAGCTCTTTTCAAAGTAAATTTCTTGGGTTTCTTCAGTGAGTAGAATTCCCGCATCAAATCCTCCACCTCCCACTGCTCTTCCTTACGCTTCCTACAGCAGTGCAGGGCAGCAGGGTCGATGGGATGAGCTTCAGTGTTGAAGATGTATCCTCCAGCATTCAAGACGCATTCCCCATATGGTGTAATCACCACATCAAAGTCTGATCCATCATTGTGAATGAAGTTGTCTGGGTCAAAGAGCAGGTACAAGTATTTGATTGTTTCAGCCAAAAAGAAGGATTCCATGCGATTATCCAGCCTGTGATCCCGCAAGTCTTTGATCTACAGGAGAAGAAATACAGTGGGTTACAGTTATATTGAATTCAGTAAGCCATGAACTGAGGGGAAAAAGTAAAACCAGCAATTCATTTCAGTTAAACAGCACAGGATGGCACCAATTCACTCTGTATTTTAAACAGATGTATGCAAATACAGCAACAAGGTTCCAGATGTTTGGAATTAGCACAGTCTAGTGATAATGAACAGGAAATAGGCAAGCAGGAGAAATGCATTTCCTAACTGGGCAAGGAGGAGAAGAGGGAGGAAGCTTCCCATCATTTTCCCTACCAAAAAAGCCTGCAACATAAGGCTTTTACCTACTTCCCAATCACAAAGCTTAATTCCCAATATTTATATGGAGTTTTTTGTAAAATAGAGCTTGAAATCATCCATTGAATGATTTTAGAGAATTCACACCCTGCAGTTCTCTTGTATTTGATCAGATTTTCAAGGCACAGTGGGAAATCACAACCACACAACTGGCAGGCAGAGCCTGCACATGAGCCTTCCTGCTGGGTGGAGCACCGAGTAGCTAGAAAGATACAAGAGGCATGGGAAGCTGCTGCCCATGCCAGAATTCAGCCACTGTTCAGGATGCGAGAGAAATTACCAGAAACAAGAGCAGCCATTACCAGGTCAGCTTCAGAGAAACACAAGGTACTTGTTTAAAAACAAAATCAAAAAAGCTATCACTTGCCTCAATGGCAAAGTATCATTTCTGAGAACACGTTCTGAAAGCTGATGTTTAGCAGCCATTCAGCTGACTTAACAGTTGATTTAACACTTACAGTTGCAAATCCACAGTCCACCTTGCTGATTTTCTCTATTGACTCCACTGCATCTCTTCCCAGTTCCAAGAGTGTGGGATCTCTTGTAGCACGGTACAGATACATTGCGCTCTCAATCAGCTCTGCAAAAAACCCCAGACATTTGCAAGCATCAAGATTAGCAAGACATGGACACAGGGAAGAAGAGATATTCCTTTAACTACTTTCTAAACACTGCTTCACGATGCTGAGGTGAACAGCACAGCTTGCCTTGTGTCACCCCCGGCTCAAAGCATTTGCTTCTCCCAAGGATGTGCTACAAAGAAATTCACTGTAACCAGATTGCATCAGCTCAGGTAAGAGTGAATAATGCTCCCCTCCCACATTCAGGGAGTGGGAGGGTAGTAAAAGAGAGTAAGATTAGAACTCAGATGTCAAAGGAAGAAAAGAAAGATGCTTCTAGAAAGAATTATGAAGAAATTCAACCCCCAAAATGCAATTTTTAATACTGTAAGAAGCCTCAAACTGGGGTATCTAAAACACCACTTAGCAAGCACTGTGGAAATACTCTATATAGGCAATGTATGCACTGTGATGTGTTTATTTACTAAAGAAACTGGGATGCTATAATACATTTTGGGATGCTATAATACATTAGAAGTTAATGGTGATGAGTATTTTTGGTACAAGTGTCCAATTCAAAAACATCTTTGTTTAAAGGAGGATGAATGCCCCATCTCTGGCAGTGTTCAAGGCCAGGCTGGACAGGGCTTTGAGCAACCTGGCCTAGTGGAAGAGTCCCTACCTGTGGCAGGGGGCTGGAACTGCATGAGCTTCAAGGACCCTTCTAACACAAACCAGTCTGGGATTCTATGAATGTAGATGTCACCTGAACACTCAGCTCTAAAGGAAATTAATTATTCTAATTATTCAGATTATGTCACTGTAGTATCACAGACAACATACAATCCTATTATATACATTAACATATATATTAAATATATGTAACATTAATAATATTATATACTATATAATTATACACTATAATATATATTCTATATTATAATTATGTTATATTAATAATATGATATATATTAATTATATATATATTAAGCTGAGCTTTACTAGTACAACTAGAACTGGTTTATTTTGGGAACTTGGCAGAACTAGTGGTCTGTCCATACTCGCTTTCACTTCCTAAATATAAAGAACACAAGCAGTCACATCAGCATCTTGCATGACTTTAAAACATCCCATGTTGGACAATCTAACACTTATACATGTCAAAACCTACATTGGGAACCCAGCTCATTAACATGCCCCATTTATATAGTAACACTATGTTTTGCTTCCTCTAAATGCAGCCCTGCCTATGTAAAGAGCTTTGACTATGGAGATCACTGGTAAAACACATGCAGGAACTAAGTCAAAGCAAAACTAAGGAGGAACTTTTAGGGGGTAGGTAACATTTGATTGTACCATCAGAGCAATCCCAGCATTCTATGTTCCTTTTGATTTCACTTCTGCTTACCAGGCCTGAGTGGATATCCTTCCCTCTTGTCCACTGTGTAGCCCTGGGGAATGTTGTAGAACTCCGGCAGCCCACCAAACTGCTTCCAGACAGTGTAGTAGTTGAGGAAGGTTCTCATGGCATTATCTACATCCCCGATTAGGCTCTGAGAGAGAGGGAACAATTAGCAAAGCAACATCTGGTTTAAGAAGAAACAGCACAGGAATCAGTGCAATAACACTGCTATAGTCAAAGCAAGAGATAGTGACAGAAACGGGTTGTTCAGGTCTGAGGTGTGTAACTAATACTTGGGCATGATGTCTTGAGACTGAAGAGGAGACAGATGCTGCTTTTCTGTTGGATCACAATCCACACACCTGAAATTATAGGAAGTCTGTATGATTTTCAGTTACAGAAGGTTGTGTTTATTCAATCAACATTTCTTTTAGTCAATCACAGCATCCAGTCTATTTCAATGGGGATAAAGTCCCAGACCTTTGGTCTGATCAGAAAGCAAACCATGAACAGAAAAGGATTCATACAAATACAGCATTTATGAGGGGGTGGAAAAAGAGGTGTGATTTCCTTTTTCCTTAATTCCCACCTAGATTATGAGCCCACTGTCAGTGGAGTTTGCCACAATAAAACTACCCTCTGTCATGCTTAATGGGAGACGTGGAGACGTTTTATAGACCATAAAGTCAACATCTGCTCTTCCACAGGCTCAGACTAGGGCAGATTTCACCAGAAAGCAAACCAAACTTTTAAAGCCACACAGATGAGGGTTCTATTCAGAACTTCTGTATTAAAAACAGATGAACAAAATCACCATATGGTATTACAGCTCCTACCTGTAGGCCTGGCCAGTAGGCCTCCAGGGACTGAAACACAGGCATGGACACTGTTCCTTTATACATCTGAACCCAGAGGTACCAGTCGTCAAACTTTGTGTAATTTTTGATAGCTTTGTTATATTCTGTAGAGAAACACAGAGGGGTTGGTAACAACAACAACAAAAGTATCTCTTCTTTTAAGAGCAAGAGAAGCCCCTTTTTCACTTGAACTGACCGACTTCTCAGGATGCTCACTTTGGTTACTCTTTGTCATCACAGACTGTTCAAAATTATTGCAACAAAGGCTTCAGGACAGTCTTGAATCATAGCATCACTGAATGGTTTGGGTTGGAAAGAACCTTAAGACCATCCAGTTCCAAGCCTCCTGCCACGGGCAGGGACGCCTTATACCAGACCATGTCGCCCAAGGCCCTGTCCAGCTTGGCAATGTATCCTATTAGAATCTACATCTTTCACAGTCCCACATACAAAGTTTTTACAAGGAGCCAATCCTGGGACTCTTCACTCAGGACACAAACTACTCACCCAGAAACATGGACATCAGCTCCTCGTCCTGCAGGAGAATGGCTCCTTTGACAAGGTATTCAAAGTAGGAGTCCACTCCTGCCCCAATGCCAGCATCTTGTGCCACCCACTTGGCAGTTATCACATCGATGTGGTTGCCAACCTGGAAGAAGCAAGGGAGGACAAAAACAGGAGTTACAGTGGAAAAAAAGCTTATCTGCTAAACAATAATGCCCACACCACCACCACACAAGACACCTTTGAGCTTTCTTTACACTCTATTTCACAGATTCAATGTCCATGCCAGCTAGTATTTTCTCCATTGCAAGACACATTTATCAGTATCAGAGAAGTACAAACTGTAGAAAATGTAATTTTACTATTTCAAGCTTCCTATATGAACACTGCACTGGCCAAACCAAAGCACCATTATACTACTGTAAAAAGGCACAATTTCAACATGATGTGAGTGATCCTAATTCTGATCTTACAAGAGAGTAAAGAAGGATGAAGAGGTCCAGAAACAGAAAACAAGGATGTCAAAGGCATGAGAGCTGCCATGCTGATACTTAAATAGATCCTTCACACCTGGGACTCTTCAGCCTAGAAACAGACCCAGCTGATGGAGTATAAAATACATAATCATGACTTGCTTGGCACGAAAAAAAACAGCTACTGAGTTTCTTTCCTGAACAAGGCTTAAGAGGTATAAACCAAAACTAAATAGATGCCAAAGCAAACAGAAGGAAACACTTCTTCATACAGTATGTAATAAATCTGTTCCTCTTTACATACACAACACTAGGAGTACACATGACTTCAAAAAGCAGCTACAGAGTTAGCTGAAGAAAGACTGAACACAGAGATAACACTTCTAGCTCTGGCTAATCCTAAATCACCAAAGCTGTAGAGGCTGGCAACATCCTCCTGCACTTGCCACACTTGTATTCTCTTCTGTAGGCCATTGTCCCAGCAAGCATCAGACAGTCCTTTCATTTAATCTCTTAGAGCTGCTATTACAAAACCAGCAATACCCAGTGGGAGGCGTTGATCTGTTCTAGAGCAGAGCAATGGCATAATGCTGGGCAGAGATGTGGATGCTGCAGGTGTTCAGGAACAATGTGAAATACAAGACTTCAGCCCAGTTCTTACCACTGGTTATTTATCTAGTTCCATCTCCTCTCTCTTTATGCTTTTTTATGCTTAGAGCTGCATCCACAAAGCTACACAAAAAGGAAGCCAGCAAATTCAAAGTCCATTCTTCACTCACCAACCCAATATCTGAGCGATTCTTCCACAGTGCCTTCAAAGCCTTCCTGGCAACGTCCTCAAACACTGGATCACCAGTGAGGTGGCTTAAAGTGGCAAATTCCACTATAAATGTCCCAATTCCAGCAGTACAGGTAACTGGGGTCTCCCCAGGGTTTACACCATGCAGCAAGTTCACTGTTCCATATGGCATCCCAGTTGGGGTCTGAAAGGCTGAAACATAAGATTTGTGGTTCTCTCTTATGTCTGACACTCTCAAACATGTCACTCACATTCCACTACACACAGGCAAGAAGCAGGACTGCAGCAACTGCAGTAACTGCAAAGAATGAAATGAGAAGTAGTATGTGACTCTGGGAGAGGCAGAGGGGGCTCCCCAAGCTACCCAGAGTCCTGGGAAGGTACTCCAGATCCCTTCCAGCCCACCCAGAGCAGCAGACTGCATCCCTGCCTTTATTTCTTACAGCACAAGCAGGGTAGTCAAAATGAACTAAATCCACTGGACAGCAAAGTGCAAACACTGAGCTTGTGATTGCTGAGTGGTAGCCCCAGGTGCCCACCACACAAGGAAACACTGCCATGCTATCAGGGACACATCCCAGCAGCAGCTCATAAAGGGGTAGATAAGGCTGCATCTTGTTGTCTTTACAAGCTGCTGTTTCGCAGCCTTTATTTTTTATCCTATTTTCCCTCAACAAGCAACAAACTGATGTTTTAAGCACATATAACACTTGGCATTCATTTATCCAACTGGTATCCTGCACTTCACAATGTTCTCCCAGAAAACTAAACTTGCTTTGAGCTCAGGGAACACAGAACCGTTTATGAGTATGCTCATCAAGCAGCACCACCTTCACCTGACACACCAGTCACCTCATGAGCTACAGCACAGTGACACAGACCACAGGAGTTCTCACCTGGTAGAAGCTTGCGAGCCGCTTCCTCTGCCATCCTCAGGAGAGGCCCAGAGCATGGCCAGCCCACTTCCACCTCAGCACCAGCCTTCTTGGACAGCAAGTGAGCTGAGAGGAGGCCACCCACCACTGGAAGAAGCACAGTAACAATCACAGAGTGGTTTGGGTTAGAAAGGACCTTAAGACCATCCAGTTCCAATCCCCTACCACAAGCAGGGACACCCCACCCTAGACCATGTTGCCCAAGGCTCTGTCCAACCTGGCCTTGAACACTGCCAGGAATGGAGCATTTACCATTTCTCTGGGCAATCTGTTTCATTGTCTCACCACCCTCAGGGTAAAGAATCCCATTAAAGAAGCTGGGCAGGAGTCAAATCTGATACCCATTGTATTTATCATGATGCAGGGACAGTGTTTGGGGGAAGAAAAATGAGATGGCTCATCCTTAACAGCCAGGACACAGCCTGATTCAGCATGCCACAGAAGAGTGGTTTGCTTCTTCCTGCCTGTTTACAACAGGTAGCAGATTTATTTTTTCCATTAGTTTAGAAGCATCAGATCCTTCTTGCCCTACTACACCTGCACTGCCCTGCAGACAATCAGAGAGCTAACAGTATAATGAACATGAACCTCTAAGAGAGGAATTTAATTTCTTCCAGTTTAATACTCTGTGTAAAGTGATACAGTGTCCTGTATTACTTTACATTTTATGTAATACAATCTTAAATTCCTTGGAGGAAAGCATTCCCGACAGAGTTAGCACAGAGAAATTACACTGCTGCAAGAACTGCCTCAGCAATATTTGATAGGAGAAACACAAAAAGCAGAACTAACAGTTTTGTTCCCTGGCAGTGTCTTTTAGTTGGATGGCAACAGGGTACAAGACTTGTGATTTTCAATAAAAACAGTCAAGTTTCACTTATGACACTAAAGCAAGAAATTAACAACCTCTATTTCAAAACAGTATGGAAAACCATGATATAATTTGTGGCGTTTTAGTGGAAAAGATGTTTATTTCAGAGCTGCAGACCTGGCACCAGCATACTGAGACTGCCACGCCTGCTTCTGTTTGCACTGAGGCAGGAAGCAAAGAGCTGACGTGCAAAGGCCAAAAGGAAGTGACATCTGTTTGGGATTTTTCTGTTGGTGTACGTGTCCTCTCACACTGCATTTACAAACTCACTGTCCCCTACCTCACATGACCTCTGAGTACAGTTCAGAGGCTCCTACAGGAATACTGTGGAAAAAGGCCACCTCACCTCGAATGTTAGTTTCAAAGACAGATGCATTGACATCAATATCAAAATCCACCCCTTCCTGCAGCACACCAACGACTCGCTGGAACTCGGAAACATTTCCCAAGATCTGCAGGGAACAACACAGAACAAGGCTTAGGGCTCACAGGAAAACAAAGGTGCAAGTCAGCATTAGGGACTAATTGCTGGTTTGTCTTATTATTTTGTGAAATCATTAATTACAAAGAGTATTTAAAAAAGTGATAACCAGCCTCATCTGGCCTGTACCAGCACCAGTGTGGCAGCAGGACCAGGGCAGTGATTGTCCCCCTGTGCTGGTGATGCCGCACTTCAAATCCTGTGTTCAGCTCTGGGCCCCTCACTCCAAGAGAGACATTGAGGGGCTGGAGCGGGGCCAGAGAAGGGCACAAGAGCTGGTGCAGGGCCTGGAGCCCAAGTGTGATGGGGAATGGCTGAGGGACCTGGGGGTTCAGATGGAGAAGAGAAGGCTCAGGGGGGACCTGATCGCTCCCTACAACTGCCTGACAGGAGGATGGAGCCAGGAGGGGCTGGGCTCTGCTCCCAAGGAACAAGGGATGGGACAAGAGGAACCGGCCTCAAGCTGCCCCAGGGCAGGTTTAGATGGAGCTGAGGAACAATTCCTGCCCCAGAGGGTGCTCAGGCATTGGAACAGGCTGCCCAGGGCAGGGCTGCAGGCACCGTCCCTGGTTCACAAACCATGTAGATGAGGCCCTCAGTGCCAGTGGTGGCCTTGGCAGTGCTGGAGAACAGTTGGACTTGATGAGCTTAAAGGTCTTTTCCAACCCAGCTGATTCATTCCAAAACGCCTTCTCCACACACACTGCAGGTCTGTAGACACATCCCTGAGTCTGAAGGTGTGGGGCCCACAGTGAGGTGTGAAGGCTCCCTGGTCAATCAGTAACTGACCTGGTGCTACCGTGTAAAACACAGGTGTGAAGGAGGCTGACAGTGGCCTTGGGCGGCTGAAGGCCAGGCCGGAGCCGCGGGGCTGGGGACAGCCCGCACTCACCAGCAGCGTGTCCAGGGCGTCGATCAGCGTGAGGGAGAAGCTGTGCGAGGAGAGAGGCCCAGTGAGGCCCGGCGGCAGCGCCCAGCGGCGGGGCGCCCAGGCCCGGCCCCGTGGCGGGCGGGCGGGCGTGGGGGATGCCCCGGCCCGGCCCCTACCTGCCCCAGGTGTCCTGCCCGTCGCAGGTGAGCGGCCGCAGCTCGTCGTAGGGGAAGGCGCTCTCCAGGTAGTGCTCGTAGGCGTGGTAGAACATGGCGCGCACCCGCTCCCTGCGGCACAAGCACAGAGCGCTCAGCCCCGCTGCGGACCGGTGCCGCCCGGCCTCGCCGCCCGGCCTCGCCGCCCGGCCCCGCACTCACCGGTAGGACGCCACATCCGGCCCGCGGGCGGCCGCGCCGGGCCCCGCCGGCGGCCCCGGGAGCCGCAGCGCCCAGAGACACAGCAGGGACCCGAGCGAGCGCAGCACGGGCGCCGCCATGACGGCACCGCCGCCCACCCCGGCCCCAGCCAATGGCAGCTCTAGGGGCAGGCAGCGCATGCGCACGCCGGCGGAAGTGCCTTCGGTCCTCTTCCGGCGCGTCCCGGGCTGCGGGCAGGTGCGCGGTGGCGGTGTCGCCCTTACCGGTGTGCGTGACCGGCTCTCCCCATGGCGGGCGCGGGGGCCGCCTGCGGGCAGCAGCGGGCACCGGGCGCTGTGGGACCTGGGAACAGGCACAAGGACCTGAGCTCCTGTAGTGGTGAGGTGTGTGGTGGTGACGTGGTGCCAGCGGCGGTGCCTGCTGCCAGGGAAGAGGAGATGGCTCCTGGCACCATCCCTGTGCATTCCTCTCTGGCAGTGGGGCAGGAAGGGGCGCAGGATGTTCGAGGAGCAGCTGGGAGGTTTCTGGCCTGTTGGTTGCCCTCCTGACAAACCATCCTCATGGTCTTCTTCCCCTCTTAAATCCAGTTTTGTGTGGTGCATCCAGACCTGCTTCAGAAAACGCAGTGAGCCTGCCCCGTGGAGCTGTGTGGTGCTGTCACCCGCTGCAGTGCAGGCGGGCTGCACATCCTCTGGTGGTGCTCGGTGTCGCAGCAGGATGGGCTCTGAGGCAGCCCTGCTTGCAGCAGCCCTGTTCCCTGCAAAAGCAGTGAGGCCCCAGGGATATCAGCGCTGTGACTCAGGCCAGGGAGGATTTCCGTGCTCACGCTCCCCATGTGATTACACTGATTTTAGCACCCTGCTCTTGAGCCAGCAGGTCCCGTTTTAACATCAGAGTGATTGGCACATCCCTTGCTACACCCGCACCTATAGACTGCAACTGATCCACAGTGAATCCTTCCTTTTCTCTCCATGCATGTCTGTAGGGGAGGAGGAGTGAGGTGGGACTGAATCATGGAGAGCAGAAACAAGAAGTAATAAGCCAGTCCTCTTGTGTGGCAAAGGTGCAGGGTATAGGAATCAATACTAAACCAGTTTGCTCACAGGAGAGGAAGGGATGCAAATAACCCAGTGCTTTGTCATTTCATGCTGGCATTTGGCACTGGGAGGGCTGGCTGTTGATGTTGTTTAATGACAAAACCCACTTTTTACCCTGCGGTTCCTCTCCTGAGGCTGTCCCACTAGGTGTCAGTGCGCACTCGTGTTCCCCCGTGTGCCCGCAGCTCTGCTCTGTGCAGCAATAAACAGCCACCGAGTAATTTCAGCATATTGTTCGTTTGCTGCGGCTGTAATTTAGGTTTCTGGGGTCATATATCATAAGGCTGTCTGCTTGCTTATTCCGTGGCTCAAGGCCGCTGGAGTATATCTCAGTGTGTTCCTGGGAAAATCAACCTCTTGAAGCTGATTTCACTAAAAGCTGTCACAGTACATTACTGGAGTGCTTTTTATTAAAGTTTATTTTCCAGACTGATATTTAACAGTGTTCTAGACCGCTGTCATTTACCATCGGCTGGAACAGCAACTGCTCTATCAAAGTCACTTATTGCATTCTAAAAGTTGACTCAAGTATTTTTAACCAGGTAAAGTGCATGAGTGGAAAGAAACCCAGGACAACACAGAGGCAGAGCCCTACGGTGTCTGTTCCCTGGCATCATGGCATTGGAGGAAGGGGACTCCATGGGGACAACATCACAGGCACTAATTGCACTAACTGAAGTGCGGTCATTAGTGCATGCGCCCTCTAAGCATTTGAAAAACATTTTCATGGAGAAGAATGTAGCAAAGTGTAACAAAATCGGCTGCTCATCATGAAAGAGCTTCTTGTCAGCCTGCAAGGACCAGGAATAGCAAAGACCAGACCAAGGGATGAGCAGAAGATGGTGTAAATGGGACTGAATTTGTCTTTTTATCTTTCTTAATATCGTTTATCTCCTATGGAGCCAGGCTGAGAGAGCTGGGCTGGGGCAGCCTGGAGAAGAGAAGGCTCCTGAAGGGGAGACCTTAGAGCAGCTCCAGTGCCTAAAGGGGCTGCAGGAAACCTGGAGAGGGGCTTTGGACAAGGGCCTGTAGGGACAGGCCAAGGGGAATGGCTTGAACCTGCCTGAGGGGAGACTGAGATGAGCTCTTAGGCAGAAGTTCTTTACTGTGAGGGTGCTGAGGCGCTGGCACAGGGAGCCCAGAGAAGCTGTGGCTGCCCCATCCCTGGCAGTGCTCAAGGCCAGGTTGGACACAGGGGCTTGGAGCAAGCTGCTCCAGTGGAAGGTGTCCCTGTCCGTGGCAGGGGTTGGAGCTGGATGAGCTTTAAGTTCCCTTCCAACCCAAACCAGGCTGGGACTCTGGGAATTGTTGCTGCAGGGACTGAGCAGTGCCTGGGATAGCCAACAGGATCAGAACTGTGTTGGCTGTGTTTGGTGCAGTTTCTGGGTGCAGTTTGTGAGAGCACTTCAGGCAGCTCCAGTTGAGCACCCTGGGCTGGACTGGGGAGACAGCCAGGGCTGCCTCCTCCCCATCACTTGCTGCTCGAACTCCTGACATAGCCACAGGTTTATTGCAAGCCCCACTGAAACAAGCTGACTTTGTGTTGCCACCACAAGCCCCATCACTGAGGGCTGGGGAACTGTCTGTCCTGTGTCCAGAGGGGAGAGCACCTTGTCTGTGCTGCTGCACCTGCTACAAGGTCCCTAAGCATAGGAGATGCAGCAGCTTCTAAGTAGTGGTGTGGCAACCACCTGTGTTTTCATTAATAAACACAAATACAACTGGTGGCATGGAAATTGTTTGGGAGAAAGGGTGGTTCTCAGTGTGGCTGTGGCACATGCTAGAGGAATATTACTGTGGTGTGCATATAATATACAAGTTACATAGGCTTTGATGCAATAAATCATGGAAGATGCAGGGGGAGAGCATGTTTTAGGCTGCATCAGAGTCAAGTGCTGCTTCATCTGCCCCACTCCAGCTTTTCAGGGTGTCTGTAGTGGCAGAATAATAGCAAGTTTCATTTGGCTGTGGGAGAGGTTGTAATTACAGAGGCGTTCAACACTTGGTTTATGATAACTTTAGGCTGAGGACTTGTTTACTACTTGCTATTACCATAAGTGGTGCTGTTGCCCTGCTTGCAGTTTTGATGGCCATTAAGATGGAAACTGTATGTAAATGAAGATTGCCCATTAATATTTATAATTCATGGTGGAATGTGAGAGTTTGTGATGAGAGGAACTGTGAGCAGGAGGTTTATGAACACTGAAAACTGTTGCTAAGGTGGTTCTCTTGAAATCATTTTCCTTTGCAGCCCAACATCCATTCTTAATTTTAGTAGCATACATAGCAGGGTGGAAACGATGATTGATTTTCCTCCAAGTGCTGTGGGCTGCTTCAGTCGAGATTTCACTCTAAAAGACTAGACATTTCCAATTGCTTTTTATAACTTCAGAATTGATTTTATTTGTTTAGCACCTGACTAACATAATAAAAGAGAAAAGAAATCCAGCTAAAGAGAAGACACAGCAAACCGACAGGCTGCCTGGTTTGTGGCTTTCCTTTCAGTGCTGTGATTTTTAGCCATGCTGCAATTGAAGCGGGGAAGAGATGGACTCCCAGCTGCCTAGGGGTGACTGGTGAGGTGTCCCAGCACTCCACAGCCCTGCTCCCCCCAGCAGAGAGTATGAGTAGGGGAGGTCTCACCAAGGAGGCACTTAGCAGGCAGAAACAACAGCAAAAGATGAGAAAGGGAGAGCTGACAGGACATCACTCCAGCATAGATTCATAGAACAGTTAGGGTTGGAAAGGACCTTAATATCATCTAGTTTCAAGCCCCTGGCTTCAACTGAGTCTCTTTAAACCTCTTAATGATTTTTCTTTCTCTATCTATCTATCTATCTATCTATCTATCTATCTATCTATCTATCTATCTAATGGACTAATGTAGTTGCAGGAACTGTAGGTAGGCAGCAACCAGAGAACGAATGCTGTGAGGTCTCCCGTTCTGACCAGGTCTCTTCCGAACAGGGCCATGCAGAAGCTGTCTGCACTGCATTCCCAAAGAATGGTGGCTTTATATAGAGCTTGAATGCTTTATGCAAGTCTGGCTTGCTTTTGGGATTTTGACAAGTGAGAAAGCAAAAATAAAACCCAGTTTGCATCAATGTGACTTGGTTTTAGTATGGGGATTTATGCACCCATGTTACCTGACATTGATAGATTCCAAAGCTGCCGCATGTGTGTGAATGAGGCTTCATTTTCTTTATCTGAGCTTGGATTTCCTGTGGGGATTGTGGCTTTGATATATTTTTACCAGGAAGATTTAGAGGTGCTCAGAAGATTGGTGTCTGTAGAATACAGATTGGCCAACAGGGGACAGGCCACGGGCAAGGACCCCTTCCACTGGAGCATCTTGCTCCAAGCCCCTGTGTCCAACCTGGCCTTGAGCACTGCCAGGGATGGGGCAGCCACAGCTTCTCTGGGCACCCTGTGCCAGCGCCTCAGCACCCTTGTTTGATTTTGACCTTGAAGTTCAAAAGACTTGTATGTCTGGGAGAATCCCCATCTTTCATACTCACACGGTGAATCTGGTGAGAAGGGCTGATTACAGCTGGAGAGAAGCAGTGAGAAATCCCTCCCTCTGGAAACACAGAGGAGGCACTTTATTCCTTAGTTTATGACCATGTAAAGCAAATTCACTGAAACTTGCCACTGCACAAGGATCTCCTGCTGTTAGTAAAGGTCAGAGCAGAGGTGAGTTTGTTTCTCAAAGCAGGAGACCAGGAGAGTGTAACTGCACTGGTAACTGCTGCGAAAGGGGTGCAGGACCAGGGGCGGGTGGGTTTGGAGCTTCTGTAGGGATGTCCCTTGTGTTTGGGAAAAGGGAATTTTGAATCACACAGAGATGCACCAGAGCAGATCTGAGAAGTCACTTTTTAGTGGTGGCCTTGGCAGTGCTGGGCTAACAGTTGATGATCTTGAAGACCTTTTCCAACCTGGTTGGTTCTGTGGTTCTGTGATTCTGGTTCTGTCCAGCATTCACCTCCTTTTTGCCTTTTTCTGTTTGCTTTCAACCTAAAGCTACTTTATTACCACTACACAAAGTATGTCATATATATGCTATGCATTAAGGCAGGCAGGTGACAACCATGGTGGCTACCTTCTGTTCCTAGACTTACTTTTTGACAGGGTTAAGTAGTAAGCTGCTCCCTGGTAGCATTGTTTCAATCTGCTTGGGGTAATTGGCAAACCCTCAAAGGTTCTGTGGAAATTACATTGATATTTGGTAATGCTAATTTCTGACACAGAAATCACCATGAAAACAGCCCAGCCCATTCCTGTGCAACTCTGAAGGCTTGGGACTGCAATGTGCAGATAAACAAGCTGTGATCCTTGGAGACCCACAGATTCAAGGAATGTGTTTTTAAGGAGAAAAGAAACCCAGTGCCCAAAACTTGCTCAAAGGTCTCCAGTAAGGCTGTGGCTGCTCCCCTGGGCTTGGTGCTGTGCTGGCTGGAGGCTGCGCCCATATAACTCCTTTAGTCACTAAAGGATAGTCCCCCAGGGGACTGTGATGATCTGTGAGGGGGAGCAGGCTGGCACAGGCTAGCATCCTGCATCACAGCACCCTGCGGCATCTAGGTGCTGCTTCCACATCCATGGGCTGTCGCCCTAAGGCCTCATCTCTGCAGCTCCCAGCAGGACCATAGGGATGTTTTGACATCCCCTTTGCTGCCTGGCAAAGCCATGGACAAGGACAGCTTTTGATGGGGAGAACCAGCCTGGAGCTGGCCACTTCTTCAGCAGCCTGGACAGAGATGCCAGCCAGAAAGCGATGGGCTGGCAAAGATCTTTGTGTTGAAACCTCTCTGGCAAACATTTGATAGTGTGTAGAGAACTGAAAGAATGAACACTTTGCTTTAAAAACTAAAGTTTCAGTTTTCAGTTGTTTGGGATTATTGATAAAAATCAAGCATGTTTTCAGTGGCAGTGAGTTTTCAGAGCAGGGTTTGGTGGCTAACCACCCGCTCCCTCCGCGGTCAACCAGAGCTGTTTCGAAGGCAGTTTTAGAATCACAGAATGAACCAGGCTAGAAAAGACCTCTAAGAACATCAAATCCACCCATTCCCAAGCATTGCCACGGCCACCACTAACCCATGGCACTGAGGCCTCGTCTCCATGGCATGTGAACACTTGCAGGGATGGTGACTCCAGGACTGCCCTGGGCAGCCTGTTCCAATGCCTGAGCGCCCTCTGGAGAAGAAATTGTTCCTAATATCCAATCTAAACCTTCCTTGGTGCAGCTTGAGGCTGTTTCCTCTTCTCTTTTCACTTGTTCCTTGGGAGAAGAAACCAGTTTTGCACCCAAGTCCCTGGTCTGTGTCCACAGAGCGCTCCTACCCCTGTGGACAGTGCTGTGAGACATAGGTAGCTCCTGGGACTATGGGAGCCCCTGGAGGGCAACCGCTTTCAGTGCGCACTTGTGATGCTCTGGTCTCTCCTTCCAGGGCAAAGCCCGTTCTGCTGCTGGCTGAAGGCAGATGAGTGACCACAGCACTGCAGAGGAGTCAGGCAGGTGACAAAGCTGCCAACATGGGAATTACTGTTAAGGAAATCTCTGTGTCTTTTTTGTTAACAGTTATTCTGAGTGGTCAAACAGCATCTGTGTCACCAGAGGACTGTTTTCCTGGCAGTTCTGCTGCTGCTGTCTGGACCCTCAAATGTCAGCATCAGTCAGGCTGCAGGGCTCCTTCCTCCCTTATTTGAAGATGATATTTATTTCTCCTCTGTTAATGTTTTAGAGAGCCTGGAAGACAAGTGCTGGCTCTGCTTTCATGGGGCAAAATGCATGTATTGAGGCAATCTTCACCACCCCAGCTGGGAAGCTCCTTTGAGGCAGTGAGGTGACACAGTGGCAATGGACTCTGAAAGGACAGGCTTCCAGGTGGGAAGACAATGCAAAGTTTTGCAGTGCAAAACTCCCTACAATGACCTTCCAGCTCCACCAAAACAAAAGCAGGTTCCCACTAATGTCAGCATGGCAGGAAATCTGAGCTCCAGAGGTGGACATCCACTCTGGGAGTGACTGAGAGGACAAAATCACCTCCTACTTCCAAGCTTCTTGTCCTTGGTAAACCCAACTGGTTTGTTTGGTAGTGTACAAAGAAGAAACCAGCAGTGGTGCAACGGGACACCCCAGCCACTCATCCATCAGGGCATGGTTACCTGCAGCTCAGAGTGGGTAGGGGATGCCACAGATAGACAGGACCTTCTCTTGTATCCTTCCTACAGCATTTTGAGGGTGCAGTGCATTTATAATGGATTTGTTGTTGTCCTCATAAGTCCTCATTTCAGCTTGTGCCCCATCTGCTTTTCACTGTCAAACGTACCAGTGCTGTGGCTTGAGCATCTCATGTTTTCAGTTGTGATTTCTCAAAAATTGGATGAGTACCAACCAGCAAATAACGACAACAAGGTCCCACCCTACCACAGAACCACACTGCAGCTTTGGGACTGGGTTTGATGGGATTCTGCCAACAGATCTGAGCTGACTTTTGCTCATTGTGAGATCTGGTTGTTAGGGCTCATTTCCTGTCTTTTCCCCTTTCTTGTTTTCTTTTTGTGGTGTAACACAACATTGTGAGCTAAGCATTAGAAATGGGTTAGGACTTTACTGAACCATGCGTGATGTTTTAAAGGCATTTTGAGAACATCTTCTTGTATCACTCCCTCGAAAAATGTAGATACCCAAGTAAAATATAGGTAAAATTCAGGTGATGAAGCTTATATAGATTTTTAATCTAACAAGTCCTTGTGGGTAATACCTTATACCAACATATACTTTCTGTGTTTGTACACACGTGTACAGGTGAAAGGGCTGTTTTCATAGCTGGAAAGGGAAAATATGAAACTTCCCCCTGCTCTATAAATATAGAAAAAAATCCAGAGAGAAACACTCAGAGGTTTCTTTTGCACATTAGGGAGGGATCTTTTAACCTACAGTCAAGAGAAGATCAAACTGGCTTCTGCAGGAGTCCTCACTAGTCCCTACCAAGAGTCCTTACTAGTCCCTACCAAGGGTCTTCACTAGTCCCTAGAGCAGATGACAAATGATTCCTGTGTTAGGTTTGAGGACTCAGCAGGACTCTGCAATCCGGGCTGCAAAATCAGGAGGTTTAAAATGTGTTATCTCCACCTGTTTGCCTCCTTGGTTCAGGGAGTTAATGGGTCAAAGACCTTTTCAAACTTCCTCTTGCTACCCTTGGTGTTCAAAACACAACATTTTTCTTACTCAGAGCTGAGGTTTTTAACTGATCTGCATTGCTTCAAGCTGAGGTTTTAAGAAGCAAAGCAAATCTCTTGGGAGCTTGGCAAATGGAAATTCAGGATTAGCCAAACAGAATTCAAAGTGGAAATTCAAACTGGAAATTAAGGATACATCACAGCCTTCTCCAGGCACTACCATGGTGCTTAGCTCTTCTTTTTGGACAAGGTTGGTTGTGGCCGAGCATCACTGGCATGAGCACCTGTACTGCCTGCACTGCCTGCACACCAGTTGGGGCTTGCCAGGGTGGATGTGGAGCAGCATTACAGGCAGGGAGCACCAACTGAATGGTGCAGCAGCCCAGCCTGGGGTCTTGCCATGCCCTGTGGGTCTGGCCACCCCAAGGGAGCTGCAGTCATGACTTCGGGGTGGATGCTGGAATCACCTGAGCATCCAGCTTGCCCCTGAAGTGCCCTGTGGCTCTCTAGGGTGCCTGCAGGAGCTGCTGCGGGTGCCATGGAGGTGAACGGGCCAGCTCATCTCATAACTGCTGTCATCGCAGTGTGGTGTTGGGAAGTGGAGCGATGCAGCGATAGCAATCAGAGGTGCTCGTGCTCCAGGCACACACCACCAGCGGTGGGTGAGGAGTGGTTCCTCTGCTCTGCAGTGCTGGTTGTGAGCACAGCCACGTTCCCTCTATGGGCTGTGGTGGAAATGCGGCTTCGTGACATTTCTCATGAGAAGTGAGACTTATCCCTCTCAATCCTGAGCACAGCCAGTAGCCAGGCCGGCTCTTCCCTTCACACCCATGCTGTGTCCTGCCTCCTTCCAGACCCATCTGTGGTCCTTCCCCACATCCGTGGGGGACTCACTCCCATCCAGCCCACATGGTGGTGAGGGTCTCCCAGTCTCTCACTGGTCTCTGAGTGACTAGAGGGAGTAAATGCTTATTTACTGGAGTAGCCAGCTCTAGCTTGGTCATCATAGAATCCCAGACTGGTTTGGGTTGGAAAGGACCTTAAGATCATCCAGTTCCTACCCCCTACCATGAGCAGGGACATCTCACACTAGACCACATCTCCCAAGGCTCTCTCCAGCCTGGCCTTGAATACTTGATGGGGCAGCCACAGCTTCTCTGGACACCCTGTGCCAGCGCCTCGGCACCCTCACAGTAAAGAACTTCTTCCTTATATCTAACCTGAACTTCCCCTGTTTCAGTTTGAACCCATCACCCCTTGTCCTATCCCTGCAGTCTCTGACGAGTCACTCTCCTGCATCCTTCTAGGCCCCCTTCAGTCTCCTTGCTAGGAGTCCCTGAGCACTGGTGGTTTTGTTTCATCTCTGATTTTAACCAGCTATTCTTCCCAGACCAGAGAAACCTTTTTCAACCCAAATTTCAGAAAACCTAGCACATTGCAGGGAAAAATTCCAGTTTTGACAAATCTGCACTTTCTAAAGTACAGGAAAGTTGCCAAGTTTGACATGTTGGTGCCAAACCAGAGCAATTAGGACTTTTTATTTGGCTCCACCTGGCCTGATCTTACTAAAATAGAAAGCCCTGATTCTGCATGTTTCCGCCATCAAAAGCATGGCTGCTGCCAGGCTCCTCCAACCTCAGTTTGCTGCTGTGCCACCAACTGTCTCTGGATGATGGTGTTGCAGGGCCTGATGCCATGAGCCACTGCTGAACTGAGCTTCATTTTCAACTGTACAATGGACCACTCTTGTTTTCCTGCCTCAATGTGACATATGATCAGGCCCTGTGGGTCTTGCTGTACATACCAAGGTACATATAATCAATGTTGCTGATTACCATCAAAAGAGGAGAGAATAAGTTAGGGAACAAGAAAGGGATGTCTTGTCTGCAGTGAAGCACCTCTCCATTCACATGACATGTCTGTAAGCTCTTCGTGGCTGCAGAAACCTGCCCTTTGGGCTCATTTGAAGCTGTGGCTGCCCCATCCCTGGCAGTGTTCAAAGCCAGGTTGGACACAGGGGCTTGGAGCAAGCTGCTCCAGTGGAAGGGGTCCCTGCCCGTGGCAGGGGTTGGGACTGGATGAGCTTTGAGGTCCCTTCCAACACAAACCAGTCTGGGATTCTGTGACTTGCAGACTTTGCTATGGTCTGTGAGAGCTCTGCTCCTGTGAGATCAGGGGTGTTTTGGGACATGGGGCAGAGGGCAGGGCAGAGGTCCCCTTGACCACGGGCACTGCCAGCCCATGAACAAGCCATATGCTTGTACCCTCAGCAGACACAGGGTGTGACGGGATGGCAGAGATGTTCATTCTGCCACACTGGTACCAGAGGGTGGGATTTCCCAAGGGTTTCTATGGATTTTCACTGGAAATGACAACCAGATTACTCTGCTGTCATTGAGTGAGGTGTGGGATGCATTGAAGAAAGGTTTTGGATAACTTTCCTCAGCTCCCTGACTCCTGCGTATGTTTTTTAGCAGCTTCCCTTTCCCCACCTCAAGGGCAGAGGAAGATGTGCAGCCAGTGTAGGACATGGGGACACTGCACCTGCATGTCTCCTGGTGAAGGCTGGCTGGATGCTGGTGCAGGCTCTGTGAAAGGGCCTCTCTCCATAGTCCGTAGTCTCTTAAGGACTATGCAGAGCCTCTGCGTAAGTGATTTGGGAGTTGATGACCAGCCAAGCCAGTGTCCAGGTGGGAAACTCCCATTGCTCCCTAAGGAGAAGTGGCAGAGGGAGACTTTGTCTCAAAAGCCCCATGATAACTTTTTCCTTTTCAGTCTTTGTCTTGTGTCTTGCTGGCCAGGAGTCCAGCATCCAACACAGCAAGAGCTTTTAGTGCCCTGCCACGGCCTGACACTGGGGAATGCGGTTATACATCAAAGCCAGCAAATCTGACGTGAAAAATAGGGTTTAAAAAAGGCTACTGAGGAAACAAAGCTTCCAGGTCTGGTATAACCCCTCTGGTCCGGGCTGGCAGCAACGTGGGAGCTTTGAATCCTGTGACAGCTATTTTTAATGCATGGGAGAGAAAGATGCATTATGAAATCATAATGAACTGGTGGCCCTTTCTTTGGGAAGGCTTTGGAGCCTGGGAAGGGATGGCTATTTTGCCATGAGAAGGTTTTTGTCCCAGTTTAGCTGTATCACAACCAGTGGAGAAATCTCACTTAACATACACTCAGTAATAGCTTTGCACCTCCCATCCACACTGGCCAAGGCCAGGAGGTGGATTCCCCTATGTGCTCCATGGCCTTTTCCCAAGTGCTGAGGAGGACCAGCAAGGAAGAGGCATAGGAAAGGGTCTAAGACAAAGATCTCAAAGCTTGTGAGGAGCTTAATCACTGCTGTGATTATAATGGCGAAGGAAATAATCACTTTATTGCATTTTCTTCCTAAGAAATTCATTGCACCCCAGTGCCTGTGGGCAGAGCAGTGAGGAGCCTGCAAGACCAGAACATGGGAGTGAATTCCAACTGCCAGGTCCTCTGTGCTCCTTGGGAGTGCAAAAGAGCAGGAGAGCTACAGCAGCCAGGGCTCGAGCCCTCCAGGTTGAACATGGTCATTCAGAAGTCACTCTAGGCAAAACCCTGTGAGCCAAATCCTGCCTGGTGCTAAAGCAATTCTTTGTTATGTGGCTGATCCCAAATCACTGTCAAGCCAAGCTGCCTATGAAGACCTGCTGAGCACCCAAAGTCAGCAGGTTTTGGCCATGAGCACTATTACTAAGCCTTTAGTGGGACAGAGAGCTGATGGAAGCCTGGCCACTGTATCAGCAATGTCAATTAAAGACAAAATCATTCCTTACTGCTGGGGAAAAAACACCGCTTTGAAAAATCTGTATCCTGGTGATGGGCTTTGTTTTGCATTTCTTTGTGACAAAAGTGATTAAACTGCTAAATCATAGCTGCTTTTCTCATAAAAAAGACAAAGCAGCTTTAGATCCCTATGTCATTTCAAGAGTTGCAGAAAGCTCTAGGTAAATGGGAGTGATTTGATCTATCTTGGTTTTATCACTGTATCTCCTACTCCCACAGCCTCCTGAGCAGGGTGTATTTGCTGTCTCATGGCCTAATAGCTTCCTGTGTTACTCATAACTTAAACACTGAGAGAGAGATAAGGGATTGGGTTTGGTTTGTTTCCTTTAAGGAGAAATGAACCTTAATAAATAGCTCATTACCAGAAGGTGTCATAGTGAAAGTACAGAGCTTTCTCCCATTCCACACTTGGCCCTTGCATTTGGTTAAAGAGCAATGTGAAAACCCTGAAAAATGAGCCCCATCGCACTCAGTAAGCGCTGGATCCAACAGGGCTGAGCTCCTATCACAGGAGATGGTCAGACAGGGGCAGCAAACCGCTGCAGTCTTTGCTGGGCACAAATCATTCCCTGTAATGTCCACTGAAAGGATGGAATTTGCAGTCACAGCACCCATCATCTCCAGTGTTGCAGAAAGCTCCTAAGGGCCCTGAGGTTGGTTGTGAGGAGTCCTGGTCCTGCTATGAGCCACTTCCCATGACATCTCCTGTTGCTTCAGCTTGTCTTGCTCCAGAGAGAGCTGCTGACAAGAGTCTTCTCCATCAACCTGGTTTCAAGGACAGATGGATGCTCCAAAAGCATGGGCTGGCCATGGACGTGGCCAAAGGATCTGCTGCACTGGAAGGCACCTCTAGTCCAGTCTCTAATCTTCTGCCCATCAGGCTTTGTTCATGTTTGTCTCTGAGGTGGGGGTGAAGATGCTTCTGGTGCAGATAACTGAAGAGCATGGAAAGGGGCATGCCTGAGCATGGAAATGAAGCTGGGAGAGGCAGAAAGAGAGGGGACCACCAAGTTCGGGGTGAGAGGGAGCAGTGTAGGGAGAGGGAGAGATACAGTGAGGGAGTTTGATGCCTGGGTTTGGATGGCAAAGGGTCAGAAAGCAAAGATCCACCTCCTAAAACTGCCAGAAAGGAAAGATCTCAGGACTTTTAGGCCATCTCCTGACACGACTCCAGACTTCAGCACACATGGGGTTGGCAATACTGTGGATTATTTGTTACAAATGATTTACAAGGCCCTTCAGAGGGAAATAAATTTCACAGGACAGTGCCTCCAGGGAAAATGATATGTATTTGGATGGGTGATTCATCATTCTGCATTAAGCCCATAAGCTGACATCCAAGTATACCTGATAATCTCTTATCTAAATCATTTCCCCTTGAAATCTTCCATCTGTGCAGCTTTGGGCTGTCGATGTGAGGATAAACTGTTGGGGAACTGGTGTTGTGATGGCATGGCCGCAATGGAGAGCTGCTGAGTCCTCCCCAGCAGATCCCACACCATGTTAGGTTACACGGAAGGCACCAATAGTGCCAGATAGCCCCAGGAAGGTGGTGGAAGGAGGGGATAGAGGCTGTTCTGCATGGGTTTGAAACCTGGGTCCATTTAAAGTCTCTCAGGGTGAGCCCCTGGTTGTGTCTTCTCTCATGATCAGTCTCAGAGGAAGGCCAAGAGCTTTCTGCAGAGCCTTCATCTAGTTTAGGCAACAGGGAGCTTTCCCCATGCTTCAGGAGATGGTAACAGTCTTCATCCTGAGACATTTCATCACGTTTCTCCAAATCTTTTCTTTGTTGGTGTCAGTCTGGGTTATCGTTGTAGCCATCCTGGGATGAGGTCATCTCCAAATGCTGGGCTTCCAAATCCTCTGCTGCTGGTGATGCTGAAAACATCAAAGTCCTTTTTCTGCCTTCCTCACAGCATCCTCTTTTTCCTGCTGTTGCTCACCCAGGATTTTCTCTGTCATAGGGCTCCAGGGACTGATTTTCTGTGGGGGATGCTGGTCATATGTAGGTGGTTATAGAATCATAGAATCAGAGACTGGTTTGTGCTGGAAGGGACCTTAAAGTTCATCCAGCTCCAACCCCTGCCACAGGCAGGGACCCCTTCCATTGGAGCAGCTTGCTCCAAGCCCCTGTGTCCAACCTGGCCTTGAGCACTGCCAGGGATGGGGCAGCCACAGCTTCTCTGGGCACCCTGTGCCAGTGCCTCAGCACCCTCACAGGGAAGAGCTTCTGCCTTATGTCCAACCTGAACTTCCCCTGTTTCAGCTTGAATCCATCACCCCTTGTCCTATCACTACAGTCCTTGATGAAGAGTCCCTCTCCGGCATCCTTGTAGCCCCCTTCAGACACTGGAAGCTGCTCTGAGGTCTCCACGCAGCTTCTGTTCTCCAGGCTGAACAGCCCCAATGTTCTCAGCCTGGCTCCGTACAGGAGGTGCTCCAGCCCCTGAGCATCCTTGTGGCCTCTGGGAGGAGGAATGTGCTGTGTGCAGTGTGCTGTGTGCTGCGTGCTGCGTGTTGGGACAGGACAGCATCAGCTGTGATGGGAGTACAACTTGGAAAGGCAGTCATGGGTTTGAACATGGGGCATCTGGGGGTCCTCCAGCAGCCTTCCATCATGTGTCTTTACAGTGTTATGCAGAGCAGGGACACTTGCGGGGGAATGTGAAAGATGCATCTTTTCCTCTGGCCAGCCATGGTCTGTTCATAGCTGACTGGAACCTGGTTTGGCAGAGTAACGTGATGGTTGTGCTACTGGATTCAAGAAATTAATCACTAATTATAGCGGCCACCCAGTGTCCCCAGTAATGTAGTGTCTGGGAAGGCCACAAACCGTGTGAATCACCTATAAATCCACATGTAACTCCGGTAAAACAACAGGAAATACAGGCAAAATGAGCCGTCACCCCACTGCTGGCTATGCCGATGGTATGTACCATGCTTGTGCCTTTGCTGAAGCAGGTTTGGATGGGACCCAGAAGGGTAAATCTCTGCAGCTGCCTCTCTCTTGAATTCAGGCTGCAGCTTTGCTTTCTCTAGGCCCCACACCAGCAGCCCCACAGCTCGCAGCCTGCTGCACCTCTGCTTGCCCTGAGCAGGAAACCTCCCTCCAGCCCCAGTTGTGCCCCCATAGGTATGGTGAGGGGTGGGAGCAGCTTCCCACAGTGCTGGTGGCCGGGTCCTGTTCCCTGCCTGGCTGCTGCTGCTGCCACCGCCCCTGTGTCAGCACAGGGCATGCTGCCTTACCGGCGGTGTAATTGGAGGCTCTCAGTTGTGGGTAGTTTGTTTTTCTCCTGTCTTCTCCACAGAGCTCCCTGACAGTGGTGTTGATGCGTCAGGAGAAAGGGGCTCTCAGCCCATGGCATTCATCCAAGTGTCTGCATGGCACACTAGGCAGCAGGGATGGGCCTTCCTCTGCCACCCAGCAGCCATCCAGCAGGCAATGGGCACAAAAGTGGTGTCTGGCCCCGTTTTGGACACATTCCTCTGCCCAACAGCATCCAGGATGCTCCCTCTGTGCTCCCTCGTGGTACCCATCACCTGCATCCATGAAGCTGCTCAGCTCCCCAACACCTCTCCATGCCAGGAACCCATCGCCCTCTCCCAGCTTCTCCCCATCCTCCTGGTACCCCACAAGTCTCTGCCCTCCTCACTTTTCCCTCTCTTACTCCTCAAACCCCATCTCAGTTCCCCCCATCCTCCCTACCCCTCATTCAACCTGCGTGGCTGGATGAGCATCCCTTCATTCACATGGAATTCAGCAAACCCAGGGCGTTTTGGAAGGGCTGGAGGGATCTGTGAATTTGCTTTGAATACAGCAACATGTTTTGGCTAAAGGGAACAGGAGAACATTTTGAAAATGTCAAAATATTTTGTTTAGGCATTTTTTAAACAAAATGCTTCACTTGGTGGTTGACAAAAAAAGAAAAGAAAGAGGGGGAAAAGAATCAGTTCAGAATCTCCAAAGCAAAACCTTCGCATTGCTGTTCTGAGATAGCACCTGCCTGCCAGAATTCAAACTACAAAGGCACAGAAGCTGTTTTCAATAGCAAATACTGGCCAGGCACCCGTGGGAGTTTCGGCAGTGGAAGTCAAAGTGTTTCAAAGGGAGTCAAAACATTTTCTGATTGGATTTTTTGACCCTGTTTCCCTTGGAGTGGGGGGAACGTGTCCTTGTGAGCCTGGAGCGAGGACTTTGTGTTGGCTGCTAAGTAGAAATGTTTATGACATGTGGCTGGTGGGAGCTCAAATCTGCTTCTTGCATTAGAAAGGGAACGAATGGTGGGGTCAGATCCTCCATGGTGACCCTCTCTCTGCCGTTTTGGCTTCTCAGCCCATATGCTTCCAGGGCCAGAGAAAATCTCTCCCTGTGTCTGCTCCGGCCCATGCCCTGTCTTGGAGATCCTGTGGCTCTCTGCAGTGAGGCTGCTATTTCTTTGTGTTTTCCAGAGCCTATTTCCTGGTGTATCTGTCTGCCTGGCCCTTGTCCTCCTGTCCTCTCATCTCCATCAGTCCTTCCTGAACACCACTGGTAGGAGACAAGCCTGGGGCCATGGTCCATGTCCCTCCCTAGTGTGGCTGCACTGAGCCCCTTCTGTAAAGCTCTCAGACTCCACACATCCCATTCTTGCCTGGTTTCGTGCTGCAGTCATGCCAGCTGCCTGTTTGTCTTTGTGCCATCTGCCTGTGAGCCCTCACAGAGCTGTGAGAGCTGAGGACTAATTGCAAGCACACTTGCCCAAAGGCTTGAAGGTGGGAAGTTCCTACAAGCATGACGACAGCTGGAAGCGGGGCTGGGGGCATCTCATGGTGTTGTGCCTCTTGGTGGCACCTCCAAGGCTTTGTGGCTCTTCTGGTCCTGCTCACGTAGGGATGAAACAGAACTATTCCAAGACCAGCGTTTTTGGCTGTATGAACTGTCCATGCTCACTACAACAGTGCTGCAGGGATGAGCCCTAGGTAAGCCAGGCTGGTGGGTCTGTGCTGTCTGCATAGCAGAAGGGCCAGGGCTGTGTTTCTGTTCCTAATTCCCTGCTTGGTGGAAGGGTAGAAATCAGTAGCTGTGGGGTGTCCCTGGCTGAGCCTCCTGGGGCCAGATGTGTGCACAGCTGCAGTGACTCAGCTTTGCTTTGGAGTGAAAACCCAGCACCCCCAACACCCTCCTTGCACAGCCCCCTTGAAGGGTGGGTGGAAAGGGAAGCATAGAATCCCAGAGTGGTTTGGCCTGAAGGGACCTTAAAGGTTCTTTTTCTCTTCCTTTTCTCCCTTTTTCTCTCTTTTTTCTCTCTTTTTTCTTTTCTTTCTTCCTTTTCTTTTCTTTTCTTTTTTCTTTTCTTTTCTTTTCTTTTCTTTTCTTTTCTTTTCTTTTCTTTTCTTTTCTTTTCTTTTCTTTTCTTTTCTTTTCTTTTCTTTTCTTTTCTTTTCTTTTCTTTTCTTTTCTCTTTTCTCTTTTCTCTTTTCTCTTTTCTCTTTTCTCTTTTTCTAATTTTCCTTTTCTTTTTCTAATTTTACTTTTCCTTTTCCTTCCACTGCTCCATTTCATAGGGAACTCCTTTGTTTCTGCCAGATAGGAGCAATGAGGAAACTCAGGCACTTGAAAGTGATGAGAGATTGCATGCGAGGGTGTTAAGTATGACATGAATAGACTAGCAGGTCATATATATTTGTGTATATATAAGTACATGACAAACAGACATATATATGTATGTATATATCTATATAGGTATCACTTATACTATCCATGCTGTCCCCCATCCCTGTGTCAGCTCCAGAGTTCATGTCACAAGGATTTGGTCGTGCACCACTAGAGGCCAGTGTGCACCTTGAATTAAAGAGGCCGCTGCGCTGATTGATAACGCCTGTTGGGATCACATCGCTTCCCGCAGGATGAGTTCTGGATGGACACGGGGTGCTGGCCGGGGCAGGAGGGGCGGCCGCTCGCTGCTGGCATCCCGCGGGGATGGGTGAACCCTTCCCAGGGAGGGGTCCCGCACAATCCTGGCAACTTCTTCCCGAATCCTGCTGCACCCTGATGGCTTGGGCATGGTCCTGCCTGGGACCTGCTGCGTGTCCAGGGTGCAATGCAGCCGTAGCATCCTCTTCTCCAGGCAGCACATCCATCCCACCGGGAGCCAGCCCTCTCCTAGGGGACTGCTGGGACACTGCGGTGGCAGAGCAGGTCCCACAGCTTCCCCTCCCCACGCCACTGCCACTGGACACCAGGCTGCAGCAGCAGAGCTCCAGGCTGGGGATGGCAAATAGCTGCCTGCCCGCTCCTCTGTCTGAGCTGCAGGTGGTGAGTTTGGGATGGCCCTGGAAAGTAAAATCAATTTCTGAGCAAAATAGACCATTGCAATGCTTCGTTTAACTAAAGATGGACTGCTTGGTGTTGTTGCGCAGAAGTTTTCACCTTGACGTCTGCCGTAGCAGCAGCAAATTGCGGCACCTTTCACCATGCGAGATCATTTTGGTTCAATAACAGCAGAACCTTTGCTTAGTGCATGTCAAAGTGAAGTTGAAATCAGTTCTGAAACGGGTCCCTTTTACCTCCAATTGTTTGCAAGCCCCAGACTCATCAGGGGTAGCAACAGGGAGATGAGGGGAGAGCTGGGGAGGGCTCTGGGGTGGGAAGCGGGGCTGGAAGAGCAGTGAGGAGGGAGCGCTTTGCTGTGAGAGCTCCTCGATAATGCAGCTGTGTTTTGGGAACTCTTCTTGTACAGTTGATGTTTTTTAGAACCTTGTTTATTGCTTGGCTGCTTTTATCTTTTGGAGATGGAGAATGAGAGCAGAGTGCTCCTCCCGGGTGTAACAGCTTCCCTGCTCTGGCTGGTCTGGGAAAGCAGTGAGATTCAGGAGTAGGGATGGCTTCAGGTCCTGTTAGAAGCCCAAACCCAAATACTCAGTCCTAAGTATCCTTTGTATCTTTTCCTGGTTTTTACCCTGTGGAGCAGAAGTGAAAACAAGAAACAAAACCAAGATGTTTTCCCCAGCATCCTTCTGAAATCTTTTCTTTCTGCTCCATAGGTAATACTTGCACTCGTGTTCCCAACCTGGAAAAGCTGAGATCTACCTCAACATGACCTGAAGCAGGTTAAGGTCCCAGGAATGTCCACTTCAGGTTGAGACTGAGGGTCCATCCCTGTGGTCACAGGCAGACACCAAAAAAGCAAGAATGAGGCAAGTGTGCATGATATCCCAAGTGGAACTTCCATCTGTTTTCAAATCGGGGATTCTCCTGCTTGCTTAAACCTGAACATTTTCACTTATCCCATTCTCCAGAGCAGCTACCGGCAGAGCTGACCAGGGATCTGATGTACCCCAGTGCCAGCACTCCTGGGTCACAACCACCCCAAGTGACCTGGGCTCAGAGGAACTGCTGAAAAGCAGCAGAAAAGCCACTCAGGAGGGCTGAGAGGGAGACCCCCCCTTGCTGTGTGTCCCTGGAGCACTGAGCCATCACCAGAGGGGTGGCAGGCTCTGAGCTGGCTGGAACTCTGAGTCTTGTTGAAGTCTGATGTAGGTTGGAACAGGACAGCTCCGGTGCCAGGCCGGTGCCTGCAGCTCTGCTGGTCAGTCCTCAAGGGAGCAGGCAGTTTGTTTAACCTGGGATGTTCAGCTGGGAATGTGAGGCTGAATGAGCTGCTGTTTCCTGTGGGATTTCCATGCAGTGCAGCGAGAGGAGGGTCAAGGAGGGAGGAAAACCACTGCCCTGTGCTCTGTGCAGCTCATAGTACCTGGCATGGCCATCCTGGCATCCCCATGGCTGCGTGCAGCATCCTCCTATTGATCCCTGGAGCTGTCCTGCCAGGATGGCTGCGTCTCTCAAGGGAGCTTTGCTGGGCACCACACAGGGCTCCTTGTGCTGACCAGTGCACAGCTTTGGTGGAGATCCCAGGGACATCTGCTGCTCTGGCAGGGGGGCAGGAGCCCAAGCAGCATGTGGAGGATGCTTGTGACACCTTAATTAATGTCCATCCTCTTGCAGGATCTGCCATGGTGATGCTTCTGTGAGCAAAGAGCTTCTGATTGTCACTGTGTCACATGGATGGAGCAAAGAGCTGCGTTATCACAGGAGAACCAGCATGGCAATTGCCTCTTCGTCCTCCTCCAGTGTCCTGCCATGGTCCACACTCCTCAGGATCCCTCCAGCTTGGGAGCACCGGAGCCTGGGGCCAGCACCGGAGCCAATGGAGCTGTAACCCCATCCTGGACCCACGTGAGAAAAGCCCCCCAGGGCAGGGCTCGGGGGGGGGTTGTGTTGGGGCCAGAGCAAGCAGCAGCTCCGCCAGCACCACCCACTTCCCCCTGCGCCGCAGAGCACAGCTCTCTCGGTGCCCTCGCGGTGTCTCATGGGCACCACTGCTCTGGTGCCTGCCCACATCCAGGGCTGCGCCAGTGCTGCTGGCGGGAGCTGGGTGTCTCCAAGGAGCGCAGGCACACGGGGGTTAACCGGGATCCTGTCTCCGTGCACAGCTCCACTGATGGAATCAGCGCTGAGATTTGTGCATTGTACTATGCTAAGAGAAACATAAATAAAAATGCAAAAAAGCATGGAATCTATTTAATCTCTGCTTTCAGAATTGCGTTTGACATCTAAGTAAATACAATGTTCCTGAGGTCATTAAAAATCAGAAATAGTACAACATTTGGGTTTGCCATAGTTTCAGAATGAATCAGGTTTCTGAACTTGTTTTAATCTCTGTCTAATTGCTTTTCTGTATATGGTAACCTTTAGAAAATGAGTGTAACAATTAGTCATCTCTGACTAGCTAAAGACAGCATCCTGCCCTCAGCTCAGTTTTATTTTCAACAGATAACCAATGCCAAAGTAAATTCTTTGCTCTAACTGGAAACATGGGTTCAGGCTACATGTTGGGCAGGTGAACCAGTTTGTGTTAAGGCCCCTGAGAGTTTGAAAGTTCAGCAATGCTCATCTTGATGTCTTTTCACTCTCCCTCGACAAGAAGAGCTGGAAGAGAAGTGGGAAACAAGAAGCTGTGCCAGCCATCACCGGTGCTTCAGTTCTGCTCCTTCTGGGCACAGAGCCCCAGACCGGTGCAAGGACTGGCTGGTGAAATGGGCTGGACCCTCTCTCTTCCTAGGATTGCAGATCTGGGCAGAGACCAGGCAGTTTCCCCCTCCTTTAGCATTGCCAGGCTGTAGATCACCACAGCTGGGGCACGCTCATGGTCCTGGTCCTGCTCATGCCACCATCTCCGTGCTCCCTCAGCACCTCATTCATCTGTGCTAAAATCTGAGCTGCTTTCTCTCCCCCCATCACACTCCATGCCACCATGGCTGGGTCTCTGCTGTGTTCATCAGTTTCCCAGGTTATCCCCCCCGGTGGGTCCATGCCTTCCAGGTCAGCAGGTCACCAGTGTTGGTGGCCCTGTGTCCCCTTGCTGCCTCTGCACCATGAGGTACCTGCAGTGCTTGGACCCTGCTCCCTGGCTCCTCACAGGGTGTTGGAGACCATCGCACACCTCTGGGGCTGAGGTGAAGGAGGCAAAGCCCAGCCTGTGCATGGACACCGCAGGGACAGAGCACCCTGTGTCCCACTGCCTGTGCCCCACAGGGCTGTCCTGGCCACAGGGGACAGATCTGTGTCCCAACACTGCCATCAGCTCCAATTCCCTCTTGACTTGTGGCAGTGTAGTGCAAGTCTGAACCGCAGGCTTCCTTCAGTGTTGCAGAAGGCAGTGCAGGAGGAATGTCCTCCTCCAGGCTCCTTTCCTCATCACACTGGAAAAGGCACTGCAGATAAGTTCCTCTGCATTGTCTTGTGCTTTATTTAGTCTATATTTCTGAGGGGTTGGACCTGCCCCCGTTTCCCTGGAGGGATTATTCCAGACAGATCTCACCCTGGGAAATGCTTCCTGCTGCTCACCTTACGTTTTCTGTTTCTTAATTTCACCTCAGCTCCAAGCCATTGTCTGGCAGCCATCTCTTTCTTCCCTGCTGACAGAGACTCTGGTTGGGTTTGCAGGAGCTCTTGCCATTTACTAACCAGGTCATTCCCACTGAAGCCAATGGTTTGTGTGGTGCACAGGCTAACGGCAAGTGCTCCTGTCTTGGGGAGCCCTTCTTGGTCTTCCTGCTCCCCTTGGAGGGACTGTGCTGCCGTTCTGTTCACCTGTGTCTCCAGCAATGGGTTAACCCCTCCACGGGGATTCCAGGTTATGGGTCCATTTCCCAGCCCTGGAGCGCCCATTGAAGCTAGTGGAAAAGCTCACATCGGGGGTGGGATGAAGCTCTCATCCCACAAATGTGCTAATCTTTGGATCAGGAACACTCAGTGCTTGAACGTCTCTCGCAGACACCTGAGAGTGTGTTTTGCTAAAGCAAACTGCAATTACGCTTAGTATCTTCAATTTAGCTTGACGTGTTGCCTCTAGAAAGAAGAGATGTCTTGTGTTAAGCATGGGCAGTACCTTTGACCCTCTCCTCTCCCCTCTTACATCCGCCCTCAAACCCTCTCCCAGGCCAGGCGAGCAATGATGGTGGCAGCAGGTAGTCCTGGCCGGGAGGTAGGAGCTGCTAATGCACAGCTATTGCTGTCCCAGCGAGGAGCCTTGTACAGCACCGACAGAGGAAATGAAGCCAGAGCCTGCGTGGAGAGCAGAACAAATGCAGGAGAAAAGGCCCGTAGGAGCCTGCTGCTTCACTACAGCAGGCAGAGGCAGCCGCTGAGCAGAACACAGTGATGGGTAAAGGCAAGCACCGCACGCTGCAGCTCACACCCTCAGCATGTCTGGGGCAATGGAGCTTCCCCCAAGCTGAGAGCCCCCCAGCAGCAATGGAGATGAATTTGCTTTCCACTGTCTTCATGGAGTAAAGGTATCATTAATGTATCCCCCATATTGTCCATGTGCTGTGCAAAGGTAGAAGGTCTCTTCCCTCTGTGTCTTAAGACCTGGTGGCACAGGTACTGCTTGAAAGCACCACATCTTGCTAAGCTGTTCCTGCTGGCAAAGCACCCTTCCGTCTCATCCCTGGTCCTTTACACCTCTCTGCTCAGCAAGGCTCAAAGGCACTTAGATGTGGAGGGTCCACATGTCCCACCTGGCTGTGACCAGAGGCTGCAGCAAAGCAGCTTGGTGGGAAAAGCAGTGTGGGCTGGGCTGGGCTGGCCTGTGTGGAAAAGGGTGTACGGGAGGAGGAATGCCCCTGTCCTTGGGCTGTCACCACTGTCAGAGTGGGCTGCTGTGTTTGAACACGTGCCAGCAGGCTCCAAAGCTGTGGCTGGGGTATGCCCAGAGGAATTCACCCAAGTCAGCATCTAAACCCAGAAACAGTGGACATGGAAAGCTGGTTCATAGTGTGCGAGTGGAAGCAACGTCAGCAGAAGATGGTCCCTTCCCCCTCCCTTCATTACATTAACATTCGCTTTCATTTTACTACTGAACAAATGAAGACAACAGCTGTGTTATTTAACAGTGTGCGCTTTACTACCAACAAAGAATGGTCCTTTAAAACGCGCAGAGCGCTGGGTGCCCTTCCAGCCAGAAGTGGAATTGTGGGTTTGGACAGAATGACCTAAATACTGAAAGTGCAGCTGGAGCATTAAGACCATAGTTGGTGGCAAGGATGGCTGGGTTTGGCTTGACTGGTTGGCATGATGATCCAAAGGGCAATTATGCTGCTTCAGGAGCAGAGCCATTTGCCACATATCACTGTAATGGCAAAACTTAAGGATTGGTGGATCTCCAAAGAAGTGATCCAAAGTGAAATAGCGTATCTCTATTGCTACTGTTGTTCTAAAGGTCATGTAGATACCGTAACAGTTGCTTCACGGGAGAAACCTTGCGTGCAGTAGATGAGCATAGGTTAGCATGCCTGTGCTGGGGGAAGGAGATGAAAGCAGGTCTTGGGGCCAAATTTGAGCTGACCTGGAAACAGCCACCATGTGAAACCACCGCAGCAGTGAAAGCACCGCAGTGCACAGCTCCACGTGTGCTCGCCCAAAATATTTCCTCTGCTTCTAGCTTACCGCCTGTGTTTACCTCGTTGAGCTGCCTTAATGCAAGACTTGTAGTGTAGGCTTGCACCGAGGCTGGGGAAAAGAGTAAGCCTGAATATTGATGCTGTGCTTGCGACAGAATAACTGACATGAACGACACAACACAGCCAGCATCTTGTCTGAAGCACTCAGAAATGAAGCTTGAGTGTGCAAGGCATTTTGAAACCGAAATGGGAATGTTGGTGTAAGCTCAGGTGGCAGTCAAAGGAGATGAGATGCATCTTTGGGGTTAGTTTGGTGCAAATGGGCACTTGAAAAGAGCTGTGATGGTTGGTTGGCCAAAGGCGAGCAGTAATGTGTGCTAAAAAGCTATTGTATTGATTGAAACGCATCTAGAAAACATCAGCGTGATGTAAAACATGAGTAATCAGCAGAAGCTAAAGTCTATTTCATAGAGCTCATGAACATGTGTTTTTGAACACCCTTATTAATAAATCAGTGAGATGCTCATGTTGGCAGAGGGTTCAAAGCAGCTCTTGGTGAACTGCCGAAGGAAGTGGCTGTACCCCAGTGCTGTATCCCATTGCTGGAGGAGGCAGCTGTACCCCAGTGCTGTATCCCATTGCTGGAGGAGGCAGCTGTATCCCAGTGCTGTATCCCATTGCTGGAGGAGGCAGCTGTATCCCAGTGCTGTATCCCATTGCTGGAGGAGGCGGCTGTATCGCAATGCTGTATCCCATTGCTGGAGGAGGCAGCTGTATCCCAGTGCTGTATCCCAGTGCTGGAGGAGGCAGCTGTATCTCAATGCTGTATCCCAGTGCTGTATCCCATTGCTGGAGGAGGCGGCTGTATCGCAATGCTGTATCCCAGTGCTGGAGGAGGTGGCTGTATCCCAGTGCTGTATCCCAGTGCTGGAGGAGGCAGCTGTATCTCAATGCTGTATCCCAGTGCTGTATCCCAGTGCTGGAGGAGGCAGCTGTATCTCAATGCTGTATCCCAGTGCTGTATCCCAGTGCTGTATCCCAGTGCTGGGGGAGGTGCCTGTATCGCAGTACTGTATCCCAGTGCTGTATCCCAGTGCTGTATCCCAGTGCTGTATCCCAGTGCTGGAGGAGGCGGCTGTATCTCAATGCTGTATCCCATTGCTGGAGGAGGTCACTGTATCCCAGTGCTGTATCCCAGTGCTGTATCCCAGTACTGTATCCCAGTGCTGTATCCCAGTGCTGTATCCCAGTGCTGGAGGAGGTGGCTGTATCTCAATGCTGTATCCCAGTGCTGTATCCCAGTGCTGGAGGAGGTGGCTGTATCTCAATGCTGTATCCCAGTGCTGTATCCCAGTGCTGGAGGAGGTGGCTGTATCTCAATGCTGTATCCCAGTGCTGTATCCCAGTGCTGGAGGAGGTGGCTGTATCTCAGTGCTGTATCCCAGTGCTGTATCCCAGTGCTGAGGAGGTGGCTGTATCTCAATGCTGTATCCCAGTGCTGTATCCCAGTGCTGGAGGAGGCAGCTGTATCTCAATGCTGTATCCCAGTGCTGTATCCCAGTGCTGAGGAGGTGGCTGTGCCTCCACAGGGGTGGTGACCAACGGATGCTCAAGAACAGCAGAGTCTCCAGTGAGAAGCAGTCACACAGGGTGGTGGTGCTGGGGTCTGTCAGGGGCAAGCTGCTGCAGAGTCCTGGTTGTGAAGCGAGGGATCTACCTGCAGGGCTGGGGCTCACTCAGGACCAGCAGTTCCTGCTGCACTTTGGACTTTGCACCCCGTAAGTGATTTCAAAGAGTAAATCCATCTCTTCCATCCTGTACCCATTGCAAAGGAGATCTCCACCGGCCTCTTACAGAGGTCTCCAGTCCAGTCTCTTTTGTAGCAAGTGATTTATGTAAAATCCAGCATCTCTGTCTAGAGCTGGTTTTGAGGGAGAGACCACAAGTGGTGAAAGGACCAACTCATTCTACAGGGCAGTAGCATGGGGTACTGATCCATGGATCTTTGCCTGCATGAGCAGGAAGCAGCACCAGTCAAGGTCAGAAATGAAGGTGTTTTCTGGCTGCCCTCTCATCCACAAGATGCACCACTTGCAGAGCAAGGAACCTTTTAAGCACGTCTCTGTGCTGCTGAAGAGCTCTGTCCTGGCAGCACTTTTAGCTACTGCATCTTTCCACTCCTGGGATTTGCAGCCTGTAAATGTGAGTTCAAATATGCACTCGTGTGAACTGCAGCTCCCTGTTCCTTCCAGCCTGCATCTCCTGGATGCTCCACTCCAAGGGGGAACAAGGCTGCGAGCAGGCTGTGCTCATGGCTTGAGAGCGGTTTCGGTGCCACAGCGAGGCAAATGGCTTCAGGATCCTGGGAAATGCTGCTTTCTCCACGGTGCTGGGTCATGTAGCATGAGCTGCAATCAAGCTTTCCCCCTGCTGATCGTAATGCAGGCTGATGGCCCTGTCATGGCAAGAGGCTGTGACTGTGATGTGGCCCTGGGGTGTAACCGTGCAGTGGGTGTGCGCTGGGGCAGGGGCCTCACTGCATCATGACAGTGATGCTGCGGGAGGTGAGAGCATCGTGGCAACAAGATGGTGGGCTGTGATGGCTCCTTCGCAGGGTCTGGCAGCAGTGACTGGAGAGCTCTGCCACACGAGTGTGATGGCAGTGCAGTGCCAAGCAGTGTCTGTCCTCTGTGGGGGGTGAAGGAATGCATTTAACAGGTATATTGAGTTGTGGGGACCTCCATCAATGATCTCACCGCAACCACAGGCATGGTTCCAGTGGCCAGCAAGTGGTGGGGCCATAGGACAACATCGATGCTGAGTTTGCTTAGAGGAGCTTGGGCTATCCGCTAACACCAGCTCTCCAACACAGGACATGGCATGTGTGCCCTGCAGAGCTCTTATGGCTGTGATAGCCCTGAGTTTGTAGTCTAAAGAACTAGAAATTAATGTGTTAAATTAAAATTCCCTTTGGTGAATTCACCAAAAGCAAGATACTAAAAACATCCCAGAATCCCAGCCCTGGTTTGGGTTGAAGGGACCTTAAAGCTCCTCCAGCTCCAACCCCTGCCACGGGCAGGGACCCCTTCCACTGGAGCAGCTTGCTCCAAGCCCCTGTGTCCAACCTGGCCTTGAGCACTGCCAGGGATGGGGCAGCCACAGCTCCTCTGGGCACCCTGTGCCAGTGCCTCATCATCTTCATAGCGACGAATGATAGCGAAGGAAACAAAGCAACCTGACTATTATCGGCTCACTCCCTCCTTCTACCACCAATTTCTTCAATAAAATAGAGGTTTTACTTCAAAAAGTATGCATTTTTAATAGATTTTATTTACATAAATTTTCTGTCTAATAAAATGGGGTTTAAATGCATTAACTGCAGCATAGTTCTCCCAGACCTTTGGAGAAAAGAAACTACAATAAAGATTCTTGTCTCCTAATGTTCTGGGTTTCAGGCAAAAATTATACTGTAAGATAGGAATGCTTAAAAAAAGCATAGTTCCACTGAACAAGAAAATCCAGTTAGAAAAAAACTGCATTGGAAAACATCTATTTGCCCACAAAATAATGTAAAAATAATGAGTCCATATCCCTCTTTGATGTGTGTGGCACATGCTCCTTTAAGGAGAAATTCTGTATTTCAGAGATAGTGTGCATATCATGGAATGAAACGGTTGTTATGGCAACAACTCTCAAAAGCAAGTACTTAACTGAGAAATGTGTTCCACATAGCCATAGAAAAATGAAAACATGAAAACAGAGACAGGAAGAATGGACAAACAGAAGCAGTATGAGATGGCAAAGCCATTTCTGATTTTCAAGCGCGCAGAGAAGCAGCACTGAACTGGTTTGGGGGATTTTTTGTTTCCTTCCTAATTTACAGGCAAAGTTTAAAGCTGGGTCTGTTCCTGGAAGGTTTAATGTGTCTTTTAGTTGAGGTCATAATGAAAAAGTGCCATATCATGTTAGTCCGCCCTTATTGCTCTGGAGCAATGGATGGGGTGCAGTCAAGCTGTATTCAAACAGCACACCCAGCCCGGAGCATGGGGAGCCAGTACCCCAGGGCAAGCTGCATCTCCAGCATCCCTGGGATGGATGGATCCAGCCTCCTACAGCTCAGAGCCCATGGGTCTGGGACTCCTGCCTGGTGGGTCACTGCAGGGTGGTGTATCCTTCTGTGCTCAACCACACAGGTCTGTGCAGCCAGCACCCGGCAGATCAGTCCAAAGCACTGTGCGAGAGGCAGAGAAGCCCGAAGCATTGACTGCCCTTGGCATTGCTGGTGTCTTGTCCCATCACGTCCACATAGTCTGGAGACCAGACCATTTCCCATGCTACAGAGAAAACCCCTCTGGGTTTCTCATTCCTGATCCCAAATCTAATCACGGGTTTAGCCCAGAACGAGCAAGTGAGGCAGATGTTGTGGCCTGACCTTGCTGTATTTCTGTATCCACCTCAGCATTTCCAGTATAGAAATCTGGACTCCCTCAGCACTGGCAATACCTTCTAGCCTCCTGATATCCCTGATTCCATCAGCATACACCAAACCTTTGCATGAAGACAAGGCTACTCCCCAGGCAGCACCGTTCAGCCCTGCCCTCTAGTTCTCTGTACAGCCTTCCCTTTAACTGGATCCGCATCCTCTTTGTAACTCCTCCAATAGAGGTTCTTCCAGGAAGACTGATTTCCCATCAGGCTCTGAATGCAGTCTTTTGTTAAACCTAGATAGATTAGCTCCTCTGCTCCTCTCTGTTTTCCTATTAGAATGATGCTAAATTGGCCTAATGTGATCTACTTTTGATAAAACCTTGCTGACTTTTTTCTTCCCATTTTTTATTTGCCTCCACGTCCTCAGAGGTCCTTCTCTCGGTGAAATGAGATGAATGGAAGGGCCTGAAACCAGAAGGTGAAGCAGCATAGGAAGCGATTGTAAACACACACTCCCCAAACCCTCTGGTATTTCAGACAACCTCGACTGATCCACCTGATTTCTTTGACTATCCTGTTAGATAATGCTTATCAAAGCACCTGTAGAAATGATAGGGCTGCAGGGACTGACTCAAAGTGTGTCAGTGCTTTAGGCTGAGGGTTTTGACTTTGCAGCCAAGGTGCGGTAAGTTCGGGAGCAGTAACCCGCGCTGTTGCTGCAGCTCAGCTGCTTTCCCTGCGCATCCGTACCCATCCTGACTGTACCTGCACGACTGCACCTTCCTGGCAGAAGGTGAGCCATGCGGGAAGCCTGACTTTCCAGCGGAGAACCTGGTGGCCTTGCCCAACTTTGCTCCAGCTTTGCCCTGCCTTGGCTGGACCTGAGTAGGATCTAGGATGGGATCTTGCTGGAGCAGTGCTGGCTGTGGCCAGTTGCTGCTGCCCTCACTGTGCCGAAGCACCAGGGAGGATGAAGAGTCACTACCAGTGGTGACATCTTCTGTTTAGCGATGCCAAACGTACCCATGGCCGGCGGGACCCAGCTAGACCCACCGCTGGGAGGAAGAGCAGCAAAAGGACCGGGACAAGTGGGGGTGGCCTCACATGGGCTTCACCGCTCCTGCCCCTCACTGACCCCCTCAGACCAAACGTCCGAAGGTGCTGGTGATCCTAGGCCAGGGTGCACCTCACCCAAGCTCTCTCGCTATGAAGCCTTTCCTCTGAGCTGTGCGTCCGCCTCCGCCTGTGGTCACTGGGGAGAGGAGGAGCACCAGCATCCTAAGAGAGTGTGAAAAGAGGGAGGCTGACACCCCCCGGAGCATCCACTCCTCCCCATTGACTTTCCTGGAGCCCATTACTAACCTCAAACTTCATTTGGGAGACAGGCACAGACTGGGTGAGGATTTACCTTGTGTGTGACGAGTGAAGGGAAGGATTTCTCAGTCTAACCCGGGTCTGCTGAATCCTCCTTTGCAAATAAGTCACTCACACGTCCCAAAGGCAAAGCGGGAATTTGTAAATGAAAACTTCTTCAAATAAATCTTTTGTAGGATTTACGAAGCTCCTGATGGGATTTGTAACCCCAGACACAGATTTGTACACTGCTGGCGAGACGGGGGGGCTTTAAAAATCCATCTCGTGACTTGCGAAACAATCTAACCTTTCAGGAACCAGGTAGCTAAACCTAAGACTAAAAGCACTCAGCACTTGGGCCTGAAGGTTTAGTGACAGGATTTATACATTAGAACGGGGAGATGATATAACTCAGGTGTATTAAATCCTGATTTATTAACCAACTCAGAAGTAATAGCTTTACAAAGAACCCCCAAGACATTTACAAGAGCTTAACCCTTCGAGTACCGGCACTTGCCAGACTGCCACCTCTGCGAATGCCAAGAATCCGTTTCAATACACCAGGGAGAATTCAACTGCATTGCAGAAGCCCTGCAGCCCCTCTCCCTGGGGTTTCCCCCTCCCGTGGAAGCCACAAACAGCCCCTGGGGGTCCCCCAGTCCTGCATGCTTCTGGGGTCCTTTTTGGTCCCACTGTGCTCAGACACTTGCCTTGGCTGCACGTCCCTGCTCTGTGGGATGGGCCATTGCTGCATTGCTGCATCCCTCTCCTGACGTGTCCCAGTGACACCTTGGTCCCTCTGCCTTTAGAGGGGTGATGGCTGGGCTCAGAGAACTCTGCTAGGGAGGGCACTTTGCTGGGCTATGTGTGGGAGAGGGCTGGGAGCACGCGGGGACCAGGATGGGCTGGCTCCATTCCTGAGAGCAATGTGAAAGGAGCCTCTTTCAGGGACTCTCTCCCCGCATCAGCTCTTCCTCCTCTCCAGCAGGCTCATTTCTTTCCCAGTCACCTCCTGTACAGACTACATGGCTTTGAGCTCCTCAGGGGGTGAAGATGGGGGACCTCCCCTTTGGGATGATGAGGGAGCGTTTCCTCTGGCTGTTCAAACCCTCTGTGTGCTCTCACATGTTTAAATCTCTTGGGTTTGGCAGTAACCAGAACCTGATTCCTTCCTGATCACAACCAATTCTGCAGTAATTTCACCTGCGACAAACCTGTTTGAAGAGAAAAGTTTTCTGCCTTTCCCATTCGTGTTTATGCCAGATGCTCCAGCAAAATGAAACAGCATTTCCAAAGCAGTTGTGATTTTTAGATAGAAACCCCATCGTTACCTGAAGGAGCCTGGCAGGGCAGCTAATTCCCCTTCCCTCTTTCCTCTGGTGCTCTGTTAGCTTTTGTTTAGCATAATTGAGTTCTCATGGCGGTGGCATGCCCCAGCGAGCAGCGTGCTTCGGGATCGCCCTGGGTCCTTGACAAGCTCCACGGGTACCCAACCCCTCGCCCAGGGAGAGAAGCCCGGGGTGTTTTGAGCTGGTGAAAGAGCTCGATGCTGTTTGTGTCCAAACTCGCTTGGAAACAAAATGACCATTCACCACAGCTTGCTCTGTTCACGGCATAAAGTGCACTAGAAAATCATTGTGAAAGGAAGAGCTACTTGTTAATGAAGGAGCAAAGAGCAGCCAGCACGGGCCAGAGCGCTGTGTGCAAGGGGAGCTGGAATGGAAAAGGCACTTGACATCTCTTTTAGGTTCAGCTTGCACGAGCAATTAAACATTTTAGAAACTTAACTCCTGCTCCCTTTGGTGAGCTTTTCTCTTGTCCCTCTGCTTGGCTCTTCACAAATTGGTTGTTATTTTTGGAATGTTTTTCCATCCTCCTTTGATCGGGTCTCACTATAGGTAGCATGGGAGCACTGAGTCAGTGGGATGAAGCCTTCCCTGGGGTATGTGCCACTGCTCTGCTGCAGTCACTGAGATATTCACGCTGAGAATCTCTCCTTGACCTCTGCATGATTTTACAAATGTATTTAGCATTTTAAGTGCAGTAGGTATAAAGCATCCGCTGTGCTTCACTTTCTGTGTTTGGCTTCTGTGGTTTTCACTTTAGACACTGAAAGGCATGGGGAAAGGTTTTCAGGTTTGCTGAAAAACCAGGCTCAGGTTTGGGTTAGGGTTAACCCTAACCCCAGGCTCAGGTTTGCTGTGGACCAAAGCCCTGATTCAATAAAACATTCGGTCACCTGCTGAGCTTTACCCACATCCTTAACTTCAGCTTTACCCAGGAAAGCTCTTAAGCATCACATAGAACCCCAAGAGTTCCCAATGATTTGGTGAATCTCGAGGTGCGGGGTGGGCTGCTCCTTTGCCCTGCCCAAACTCTCTGCAGAACTCTCACTGAAGGCAGGACTGGGGGCAATGTCTCTGAGCACGGTTTTTGTGGCGCTGGGTGCAGTTCCCAAGGGCATTGTGGCGGTGATTCCCCACAGTGAGAGAGCAGAGCCTGCCAGTCCATCCATCCGTCCATGAATCCATCCATGAATCCATCCATCCTGGGCCACTGTCTTCAGAGTCCTGCCCTACACAGCCTTGAGCACCCTGGCTGCACGGTGCAAGCAGAGGACAGTTCCTCTCAACATGGCAGAAGTGGTAACAGCCAATTTAACCTGGAGCAGCCAAAAAGCCCTTGGGTCGCCTGTGCACAGCCGGCTCCATCTGGACCATCTCCAGCAGAGACGGTGCGATCACTTGGACAGACGCACCAGCTCTGGTGGGCGCTGCCTCTGCTCCCATCAACCTTTCACAATTTAGGTCACCGGAAGAAAGGAAAGGGTTAAAGCCGGAGTAATTCACATAAGACTGCTCATTACTATAAGATGTCTGTGTATCATTAAATTGCATTTGAGCTTTCATTAGACAGGTTTTCTCCTCATATAAAAGTCTTTGTTGTGTCAATTAGTTGATTGACTATCATCTGGTTTCTGGGTTAGTGAAACCTCATCCGTTGTGAATGAATTTGTTTATCAGGGAAAAGGGACCAGGGAAGGGAAAAAAAATTCAATTAGATGTCAATGTGTGGAGTGACAAGCAGCAGCGGATAGGGCTTTTAGTTTAATTGCTTGTGTTTCATTAAGAGATGTATTTAGCAAGAGAATTCTTCATTTCCAAAAGATCTTGGGTGTCTTCTTTATGGCTTCTGGCCTTTAGGTACTCCTGTAACATTCAGGAAACATAGATCTATTTTTTAATTAGAAAAACGACTTTATTGTGACGTGCTCAACATATTGAGGCTGTTACATCGCTGACATGTGGTGACAGCCTTTCAGTGACATCCACATGCAAGTTGCAGGGGACAGGGTGTACCCCAGCATCATTTGAAAGGCTCTTGCCAAAGATCTGCTGCTCCCTCTGCAGCCCATGGTAATACTGTGCTAATCCTCAGAGTCTGTGTAAGGAGGAAACCATCCAGCTCCCAGCCCTGGGAACGTTTTGGAAGGTCTGGTTTAAATCTTTGAAAGGCTGCAAATCCCTTTGGGAGGAATGGCTTTCATTTGTGTTGTACTTGGGTTCCAGCTAGTCACTTGTGGTTGGCAAATAAAAATGAAATAGCCTTTGGTGGGGGGCTGGCACCTCCTAATCCGGCGTGTTTGGCTGAGCTGGTGTAGCTGTATAGGGGCATCACCAGGAGTATATAGATAACACTGAGTAACGTGCTGAGAGCCCTCAAGTTTATTTTGATAACTTGCTGTTTATTTCTAATCCAGCCTAAAAACTGTGAGTAGATAAGCGTGCAGCTGGCTCTGCTTGAGAGATGTCAATGGGATTCCAGCAAAGCTTCCAGAATGTCAAATGAATGGTTATTTTCCTGTAATTCCAAGGAAACAGCAGGAGCAGGGAACCCCTGCACACAGAGCATGGTGATGGCGGCTCACTGCAGCCATGGATGCGACGGTACATTCTGCGTGAGTGTAGGACCTCCAGTAACACTGCTCCAAGGGTGAGACATCAGAGCCCAGCTTTACTCTCATAGAGCACTTGGAGCCGGACGCATTGGGCAGCAGCTCTTGTGAAAAGAATATCTTTAGGCCTGGATGTAGGAAAGCACCCAACCAAGTGATCAATCTATTGAGTTTGGAGGAGGACTGGAGCAAAGGAGCTCCTGGGACACCCAGTCCTGCCCTCCACTGTGCAGGGAACCCTGCTGGGCATCACTTTGGGGATCAAGCTCCACCTCAAAATGTGTTTAATTCCTTGGCCTTGGGAGATTTGCTTTTCAGCTATGGAGGCTTGGGAGCGGGGAGAGTCTCTCTGGGTATGCTCAGTGCCCAGCAGAAATCCTGGCAGGGCCTCTGGGAGTGTCTGTGTAATGAGCAGCTCTAATGAGTACTAATTACACTCAGCACATGGGTAATGAGGCTCTTGCCTGAAGCGCATCAGTACAGTTCAGTGTTTTCTGCCATGGCTGTGTTCTGCGCCCCCTCTTTTCTTGGAAAGTAGAGCCGGGACATGGTCTCTTCTCAGAAACTCATTATTTCTCTTATTCTGTGATGAGAACTCGTTTTCAAAGGCTTCAGATAAGATGCTGGGAGGCAACGCATGAAGCAACAAGCAATTATATCCTCCCTAAACATCTTGTCTGCCATAGTACAACAGCATCATGACAATGACCAAGAAGCTGAGGTTTTTACATGAGCAAACCAGAATGGCACAGCATGGAGTGCTCCAGGTTGTTCTCCCTGAGAGAAAACTATCACTTTACAAATGTACTTGAAGAGAGCTGAGGTTTGGGCGAAGCAGAGCTGACATAGCTGAAGAGTCTGAATTTTACATGAACCTACTGAAGAAGCAAGAACACAAACCACACCAGCCTTTCCAAGAAAGCATCATTGCAGCAGCAGCAGAAGAGGAGGAGGAAGAAACTGCGCAGAGCAAGGCAATACTGTGTGATGCTTGAGAATAATTATGGAGAATCCTGCTCTTTCCAACGCTGGACAAGAGCTCTAGAAGAGCAATGGGAGCATGCTGTGAGCATCATACACCTGGATCATATACTCCTCCATGCTTTCAGATAGGGTGGGATTGGCAAACCTGGCTACACTTTGAAGGCTGAAGGAGGCAGCTCAAGGTGTTCAGGTCCAGCCCTGCTCAGCATCTTCTCCTGTGTGTGGTGGGAGAGGCACACAGCACTCATCCTCCCCATCTGCACACAAGCGGTGGTCATTGCACATCCCTGTTGTGCACCCGTGCAGTGCAGGAGAACCCCCAAAAGGGTTCCTCTGTGGTCCTAGATCCTGTGAAGTGCTTCCCTGTGCCCATCAGGAGCTGGATCTTCAGAGCTAGAGTCCACAGGTTTTGATCCTTGTCTGGGCAAGCCATGGTCCTTTCAGGTATGTGTGTCTTCACACCTACTGACCTCCCCTGGAGTAAGACCTGCCTGGACATCCCCATTCAATGTCCCTAGGAGAGGTCCCTAATTTGGGCAGGTGTCTCTGCAGTGTCACCCCCAGGCACTAGAAGAGCCTCTTTCCTCTTGCTTTGGCAGCTTTAGAGAAGCTTGTGTGGTTAATGCCGAGGGGGGTTTAGCTGTTACCTTTTCCTGATAACCAAGAATATTCTGATGGGAGAAGAAAGGTTCTCTAGTCATGTTTTCTGGTGTCCACAGTGAGCTGCTGGCTGTGTGCAGGAGATGGAGCATTAATATTGCTATAGAAATCTCCAGCCTGGTGCAGAGCCCCATGGTGACCACGCTTTGAACCAGCACCTCTGGCTCGTTAGACAGGTACCAATTGCCCTGAGGAGTGTCTGCACTTACCAGCCTTAGTGGCTACTCAGAGTTCCCCATAAACCATTCAGACCTGCCTCACCCCACTGGTTTTGGGGGTTTCCTTGGGCAGGGGAAGGAGGGACCATGTCCCGTGCATCACCCATGCATCATCATGCTGTCCTTTGCTGCACAGAAGCCCATTGAGCTGTCTCCCGAGGGCCTGGCTGTGAGCCCGTGGTGGAGGTGATGATTCAGTGTTTGAGCAGCTCCAGCCCCTCAGCCACAGCCGTTTTGTTTTCATCTCTGAGTAGCTGAAGAAGTGTGTGCCCATCAGCGAATCTCCACCACCCCAACCGCAGCACGCTCCCGCAGGTACGGGTGCTGTGCAATGGCAGTTCTGTTTTTGTGTGTTGTGAGGAAACTCAATGGGCAGAGTGGCAGAAATGTTCTTCATCCTCTGTTAATTATGAGCTACTTACTGCAGGGAATCGTGCAAAGACAAAAAAGGGTGATCAAATGAAACAGAGGGGAAGCAGCTTGTGCACTCGCCTTCATGCTGGGTGGAATTAGCTCCTACAATGCTCTGCCACCGGTTATCATTGATAATGCTGTGTGGCCCCACACATGCGTGACCTTGCCTTCAGCTCCACAGCAGCACAGCTCCTTGAGAGATGGGTGCAAGGGTTGTATGGGGGCAGATGTGTGGGACTGTGATCAGGGATGCTCAGTCCTGCAATACTCCTGTGGGGCTGGGCTGGCATGAGCTCTGCCTGTCCCACCATGAGCTCTGAAATGGAGCTTCAAGAGAACCCCAGCAGAGCCCCAGCTGGAGCAAAGGGCTGGGGCTGTTGCCTTTTTTATGGTGCTGTGGTTTCCCCCTCCAGGCTGTGATATGCACCAGGAAATAAAAAGATGGGGATGTCGGGAGGGACTCTTCATCCAGGATTGTAGCAATAGGGCAAGGGGTGATGGGTTCAAACTGAAACAGGGGAAGTTCAGGTTAGATCTAAGGCAGAAGCTCTTCCCTGTGAGGGTGCTGAGGCGCTGGCACAGGGTGCCCAGAGAAGCTGTGGCTGCCCCATCCCTGGCAGTGCTCAAGGCCAGGTTGGACACAGGGGCTTGGAGCAAGCTGCTCCAGTGGAAGGGGTCCCTGCCTGTGGCAGGGGTTGGAGCTGGAGGAGCTTTAAGGTCCCTTCAACCCAAACCAGGCTGGGGTTCGATGATGCTGTGCTGGGGGTGGCTGTGGGTCTCTGAGCCCGGGTCTAGTTGTCCCTGCTGGTCCAGAGCCAGGCAGGCGGCAGCTGTGGTCCCACATTGCCTAGTGGTCAGGATTCCTGGCTATCACCCAGGCAGCCCAGGCTTCACTCCCGGTGTGCGAATTCAGTGGTGTTTCACACTGTGCCTGGTTTGGGGCTCTCCAGGACAAGGGAGAGGCTGGGCTGCTGGAGCACGGGGCAGATGAAGAGAGGCTGAGGGACAGGTCTGGGTCTGTTCAGCCCAGGAAGAAGGTGAGGGGAAGATTTCATTGCTGCTCGGTGAGAAGGCACATGGAAGACAGGGCCAGGCTCTTCCCGATGGCACACAGTGGGGAGATGAAAAGCACCAGCTGGAACAAGGGAAATTCTCTTCAGTTATGAAGAATGATTTTATCTCCATATGGTGATGAAACACTGGAAGTGGGGCTCAGGGAAACCGTGGAGTCTCTGTTCCCGGAGGTATTTGGAACTTGACTGAACAAGGCCCTGAAAAACTTGCTGCAGCTGAACCTACTGGATCATAGAGGCTGGACCGAAAACCCTCAGAGCACACTTCTGACCCACGAGGCTCATTCTTGGAAGGTGTTAGGATGGTTTTCATTTTCCTGGGGACAAGAAACTTGGTGGTTCCTCATCCTAGCTGAGCGCCTGAGTTCTCTTTATCTCTCTGGTGACCCAGGGGATGGCTCTGCTGTGATGCTGGATTACATTAGAAGACAGTGAGATGCAAAATCTGCCTTGGATGGAGTGAGAATTACACCAAAACATGTATTTGAGATGGCAAGGAACAGACTATCAAGGACTCAAGGCTGGGACACTGCTTCCTGATGGAGCTGCTGCTTCCACAGGGCGCTCCCTGCGCCTGCAGCTAGTACATCAGTTACACCAGGCCTGGGAAATGCTCATGCAAGGGGATAAGTTTGTCCTGTGGGTAAGAAAAGAATGAAATAACCAGGGTGTGATCTGTACAACAGCTCGGCAACTGATGAGGACGGTCAGTAATTCATCTTTTGAGCACTGTAAGCTCAACAGCCTGACATGTAGCAAGCACTTTAATTCCCAACGAAAGATAGTTCCCCCCCCAGAAAGTAATAAATAGCAACCTAACTTCTTTGAGGGAAATTTCACTACAGATCTGTGTTGTATCTAATGAGAAACTTCCTTCTGAGCTCATTGTTAGGTATAGAAGAGGAAGGATGTTACCTACAAGGGATGTTACCTACGTTTTTCATCCCCTATAAGTACCTCTGCATAGAGAGACCTTTAGAGGAGTCCACCTAAGATGTGTGCACGGTGTAACAAGACTTGGATGTTTCAGGGTTCAGTGCTACCACCACTGAATGTCTTTGCCTTTGTCACATGTGTAGCCCAGTTGAATTCCTCAGACCGTAGCAAGGGACCCACCAGACCTAAAACCTTGTGAGCATGTTCAAGCTTTAAAATGGGCACAAGCTGCAAACAACATTATTTGAGTCATTCGAATAATGGCTAAATACTTGGATCTCTCCAGGAATGACCAGGAACAGAAAAAGAAGTGAGATTCATCGTCTCAGCCCTGGGCTGTGAACATTCTGCTCAGCCTTGCTGCTGATACCGGGAGAGCAGATGCTTCCTTACTCTGCAGAAACACAGCGTGTGAAACAGTATTTTAACAGCTTTATCTGGTATTTTATATCTCACTGTCAAACATAGCAGCGATTCCACTTCTATTTGGGTATGTAATCTGGAAAGAAGGCAGCAATAATCTCTCAGGAGAGGCAGGCATGGGACTAATTACTCCAGCTAGAGATTTGTAAAGACACATTTTCAGTGCAGGGATTTTATCATTCCACAGGGTAATTAAAAGACAACCCTGTCAAAGGAAGTTTTGCAGTCTTAAATATTCTTGTAAGAAGAATAACCCTTTCCATGCTCAGCATTGGGATGGCTTCATTTCCCAGTGATGAGTGAGGGCTACCCATGCCTACCAGCCAGCTCAATGCCATGCTCGGGTGCTTGCAGTGGTGGGGCAGAGCAGTGGATGTTTCCATGTCACCTCTGAACGTCAGCCGTTGGGAATGAGGGATGCTTTTGCAGAGGGCTAGACCCAGGAAGAGATTTATCTGGCCACTGGAGAGGTTTAAAGAGACCCTTCTGGGAATGTTGATCAGATTATCTGGTGCTGTAAGTCGGAGTCGTGCGGAGGCAGAATTTCTGCTTGAAGTTTGTTTCTTCAGTGAAGCACTGGTGAAATCAGAACAGGGAAGCCTGCTCATTGCAATGAGTTATGGCTCAGACACCTCTTCAACAGAGGTCCGCAGCCTGGGACGAGAAATAGCATCTTTGGCTGCTGCAGAAAAGGGATCAGTGTGTGCTGTTATAGACAGAGGTTGCCCTTACCCCTGGGTGGGAAACAGCCCTCTTACGGGGTGAGCAATGTGTTGCTGCCTTGATCCCCTTCTTGAGGTTCTTACGGCACTGTGCTTGCTGTGCCAGGCCGGCTTGGTACAACCAGCAATGATCACAGGAGGGATGTAAAGCAGAGGATGACTGACTGGCAGAGCGGATTTAGATGCAGCTTTGTAAGTACTGTGAAAGGACAAGTTACATTCAGGGCAAACTGAATGCCCTGAATGCTGAGTTTATCCTGAATTCGGGATACTTGATCATCCGAGGCAGTTCAGATCTCTAGACAAAGAGTCAAACTGCTTAGTAGCCACAGCCTCCTCCAAGGCTGGTGATGGGTTTCCCAAAAGGTGTCATTGAGCCATTTATCCTTTTGGATAACTTGGATAATTTGAAAATCCAAGTGCGGGCATTGCCTTCAGGACCCTGTGACTCCCCCATGGCAGCAGGGGTGGTTGGGGGGGTGCGCAGAGTGGCAATGACATGGGATGCTCCATGCAGATGAAAGCTCAAGAAGCACATCTGCTTGGTCCACGGGATGCCAGGTCAGCCTGAGGCCTCTGCTTCATGCCTGTGTTCCACGCAGCTCCTTTCTTCGCCTTCCTGCTTAAACCTCCCTGGTTCTCAAGATGGGTTTTATGTCAAGTAAAGGATTTGGAAGTTAAGGAGCTAATTCTTAGAGAAACAAAAACTTTGGAGCTGACCTTAGTGTCCTTGAGTAGAAAAGAAAACCACTGGCCATAGTCTAAGAACAAGGCACTGCACCTTGTCTCCTTGTCAGCTCTTCCTTCTCCTCTCCCCTAGTGCCTTTTGATGCATATGGGAGCTGGAGATACGACAGGCCAGTGAGACTGATGTGACATGTGTAATGAGAAAGAATTAGTATAAACTGCAATGTATCACAAAATTAGCATCACCCAACTGCCTGTTCCTTGGCATCCTGCCGGGTTCTGTCTTTATCTGGGCAGTGTTTAATTGCCTAATTGTTGTACTTTATTTCTTTATTTCTAACTTGCCGTGAGCATGTAGAACGGTAGATGTAGCATTCGATCACTTACAAAGGAAGCCTCTTCAGAGGGGTTCACTTCTCATATCTTTTGCCTGAATGTGAACATTTTAGGCTCCAGCTGTGCCAATTCCAGCCAGCCCCTGGCAGATGGTGGTTAAAACTGTGCAGCAAGAATGGTGGTTGCAGTGGGTCTGGTACATGGGGGTGGGCATCAGGCTCCTCTCCCTCCCCTGCATGCACCATTGCTCAGTTTGAGGCTGCTTGCAGATACAAGAGTGGGAAGACCCAAGCACCAGCGAGCAGCTCGGGCTGGGGAGGGGGACTCTGCGGCCCCAGTTTGGTTGGTAAAAACTAAAACGGGATCCTCGAGGAACACCCTGGCAACCTCCTGAGCTGAGTTCAGCTCTTGTGAGGTATCAGTCTCTGACCATGGAAACACACGTCCCCACCAGCCCCAGGGAGGGCACGTCATAGAGCCATAGAATGACAAAATCAACCAGGTTGGAAAAGACCTTTAATGTCATGAAGTCCAACCTTTATCCCAGCACTGTGAGCACTGTTTGAGTCCCTGCAGTCTCAAGGTTCCCAGTCTGATTTTAGGAGTGGTGAAAGTGGAGGGACTCCACATTCCCACTGGCAAGGCAGAGCCTCTGGAAGGACAGTAAATTATCAGACTGAGATCAGAGTTTTCTATCTACTCCATCCTAGTCAGGCCATGGAGCCTGACTGCAACTGGCACTAATCCATGCAGCCATCTACTGTTTTTTTTCCCCCCAATTCACAAACTTTCCCTATTTCTATGAAGACAATTTCTTATCACCCTTCTTATCTGCTTGGGAGTGCTCTGATCTAGAGGAACTCCATGCTAGGGATGGCCTAATTAAGCAAAATTAACATTTTATCATATAATACTAACATTTAATCCTACATTCATGCAGCTTGCTTTAAACATACTCCCTGCACGTCTTTTTCTGTAAGTCTCTCATGCGCTGCCAGCTCCACTCTGGTTTTATCTATAAGGAATTGAGCTTGTACCTGTGACAGGTGTGGAGTGTGTTAAATCTTTTGATCATCACAAAAACCACTCATCCTGGTATCCTTTAATCTAAGCAATGCAAAGAAAACCCTATGCACTAGCTTTATGCTTCTTCCATCTCCCTGGGTTTAAACAGGAGGCTCCGCAGCTACAGATCAATGGCCCTAAATTGTTTGTCTTTAACTGAGGTGGGTTTAAAGGGAAGCTGCTCAGCCCAGCTGTCTGGAAGTTCACAGGATGGGAAGGGCTCTGTGCTGTCTAGTGCTGGGGGAATTGGAGTTACCTTTGAAACTTGGCTTAGTTTTTACACCAGTCAAGTAATTAAACAGGAGGAAGAAAATCTCAGCGAATCACTTACTGCTGCATCCTCCGCATCTTTCTTGCGGTGATGCTGAAGTTAATAGTAAAATACTTCAGGATTTCTGTGATTCACAAATGCAGTCAGGAATTCTTCCCTCCCCTCCCCCGGGAATGCTTCCTGAGTAGTTTGTGTGGAATAGCCGATATTCCGATATCGCTATTGGTTCACATGGGTGGTATGAGCCATCTGTGTGTTCCTGCCTCTAGACTGGCTGGTTCTGGTACCCAGCCAACGAGGCATGAAGATTGGGATGGAGCATCCCACTTAGCGTGATAAAGCACATCTCTGCTCCCGGTGAAATGTCCCTCCTCACATTTTCTTACCATTAAGTGGCTGAGTGTTGTGGCAAAAGAAGAGGAAAGGGTCAGTGCAGTAGTGGGACTGGTCGTGGTGCTCAAATGTCTTGGATGGAATCCCTGCCAACCAGGCATGTTTCACAGGGAAGACAGACACTGGTGAAATCCCAACCATCATTTTTTGCTCTTTGATGCTTCCTACAGGCTCGAGGCATCAAAACATTGTGAGAAAAGCTTGAAGGGACCCCAAAAGAGAGGTGTACCTTCAGGTAACTCCATACAGTCATCTCATTTTACCTGCCCAAATAGGTGTGTGTGGAGAGCAGGAGCCCAGGCGAACCCCTAAACCACTGAAAGTGCAACCCACTGTTTTACCTTAGAGATAACTTGGAAGTTCATTTCAAATACAAATATTCTTCCAGGAGTGCGGAGAAAAATTTCTCACTGTAAGATCAAAACTTATATGTCTAGAAAAAATAGGTGTTGTTCCCTTTAAGACTGCCATCAGGATGGTACAAGCCAAATTAAACCACACCAAACCCGACCCCAAACACAAAAAGCCCTCCACGCTATGCAAAATATCACAGAAACCTTTTTTCCATTACAGTGGTCACAGGCCATTTTGCTCTTCACTGGTGACAGGGGACCATTAAAATACAATCCCTGATGCCTGTGTATCGTAATAAAAATCATATTTCTTCCTGAACTGGTACATCAATTGTCTTTTTAGTAACCTGTGAAGTGCAGCTGTATGCAAACCAGGGAACGGTCCTTCACTCTTAATCTGTTCTCCTGCAAGATAAGTGATAACTTCTTAATGTAACTTTCCAGTCTGGTAAATAAGAAGTAGCTACAACATGATCCTGTGGTTTAAATAGAATCGTCTTCCTGAGGTAGAGTAGCTGCTTTCCATCCTCCCCTGGGCAGGAAAAGTGATTTCGATAAAATCAGAGCATTCCTCTCTGTCTCTTTCCTTCCCTGGCACCTGCCTGAAAATCTGCAGCTCCATTTGCATTTCTAAAATCCTGTGCTGTGGAACTATTCCCAAAGGAAAAATAAAATAACAGGGTGGCGAGGCTGTGTCCCAGCTCCTTGCTGCAGTGTTACATGGCAGGGGATGGATGAAGTGAAGAGTTTGGGGCTGGCAAGAGAGAGAAGGCACAGGAGCTGACTGAAGTGGTGGTGATGGATGAAGGACACACAAGCCATCCTCGCAGCACCATGGGGGTCCCCTGTTGCCACCCCTGCCACCGGACACTGGTGCCATCAGTCCTTCCACATCAGGCAGCGCTGATTTCTTTAGTGCTAAATTCCATGTGATCCCCTGTAGCCTCCAAGCCACCGCCCGTAGATGCTCTTGGGCATCTGGAGCATCCCAAATTGGAGGCAATGGCAGGGTCCCTGCACGAACATGGGGCAGGCCTGACCCACTTTAGAGATCACTCACCATCAGCCCAGGGTTTTTTGGGGTGCCCAGCTCTTTTCATGGACTAACAGCTCAAGAGCTGCATTTTACTTGTGTGGCACAAATAAATCCATTGATAGGAGTGAACTTCAAAGGGAATTTCTGGCAATGGCAGATACTTGGATGTGTTGTGTGAAAGTGGCCTCTCATCCAACCTCTGCAGCAGTTCCTGTGGGATGGGGACACCTGAGGAACAAGCCCCACTCCCATGAGACTTGCCTCAGCCCAGAGGAAAACCTGAGAAATAAGGGGAAGAAATTGGGATCAAAAAACTGGGAACAGCACGGGAGCTGGATCAGGGAAGATTGTTTTCCTGGGGAGTTTATTTTGTTATGTTTCTACTTCTTTTCTGCCCCAAGCCTGCATTGTTTGAATAGGAGCTGTAAGTATTTGCTTGCAAAAAGCTTGTTTGGCTCGAGGCAGAGAGCCCTCGAGTGCCAACCCCTCCTGCGAGAAGAAGCCAGCAGAGAAGCGGTGCCAGCAGCACACACACTGTCCATCACCAGCAGCTCCCCAGGGAGGAGCTTTTTCAGGCACCCCAGTCTGCACCCAGCCAGGAGAGGAGAGATCCTGGCTCCGGCTTTACCAGGATGGGAACACGCCACCCGTGGCACAGGAGCAGGTCATGGCTTTTTCCTTCTTTCCCCTTTCCCCCTCTCATTCATGTGCACAGAGAACCTCGAGGAACAGCTAATCCAATCTGCTGCTGGATTGCCAAGGACTTTAATGAAAGTGCTATTTATTTAGCATTGTCTGATGCCACATCTACAGTGACAAGGCAGGGGACTGAGTAATAACAGGTCTGGAAGCAAAGCGCAGAGGAGAGTGTGCCACCAGCATAGGAGTGCTCAAAAAACGTATGGTTTTCAGTTTCTGGTTTAATTAGAATGAATTTTGTGTGGGTTTGCATCAACTAATGAAACAACTGTCGTTGATGAACTGCCGGTGGGCAAGCTCGGGTAGTTTCTCATCTTTAACCAGCAGCTCAGGCAGCAAGTGTGAGAAGAGCCTGAGGAAAGTCTATTAGAGATAGACATCAATTTGACATTACTCATCTTAAGGGAGTATCGATGCAGAGGGGAAACCATTACAGAGTAGAGAAGCATGTCATTAGATAACTGACCCCAGTTCAGGGCTCACCTTAAAAACTAAATGGTATTGCAGACTCCTTGTTGTGTTAACTGCTGAAAGCAGGGTATTTCTGTCCAGGACATCATGCCTTGAAAGTTCATTCTGTGTATGGGGTTGAGTTTGGGAGACTGATGGCAAATGGGCATCCACAGGCCAGATGTGCACCTCTGGGGTCCCCACAGCTGGTTTTGCAGCCAGTCCAGGGAAGTGGTACCCAAGGGAGGACAGAAGATGCCATTCTGCTGATAGGGAAACTGAGGCAGAGCAAATTCCTCTGGGTTAACATATCTATGGGAGACCACAGGAATAAACACGCCTGTCCTGAGGATTGCTGCTGCAGCCCAACACCCGTGTTATCCTTCACCCTTCAAGAGCCTTAGATCCTTAATCACAGGCACCAGACAATAGAGATCTGGGCTTTGTCCTGAGGAAGACTCAGGTCTGTTACACAGCAGCTTCTGTGGCAGATCCAGACAGAATCAGGGCAGGAAGGGAAATCATCCAAAGGATGTTTGACACAGTGGAATTTGTTTTTACCTCTTTCCTTTAGAAAGCAAAGCAAAGCAAAGCAAAACAAGCTAGGAAATTACATGCATGCTTTTGGAATGAGACAGTAGCTCAGGGTCATCTGTGTTTATTTCCAACATTTTATCTTATTTCCCTGTGCACTTTTTCAAAACAAGGCTTTTGGGTTTTTTCCTTTCCCTTTCATTCAGCCTGCATGCCCAGCAGCCCAAGCTCTGCAAGGGAGGCTTAGCATTGAGCTGTCATAAACAACCCGAATCACACAGCAAACGCATTCCTCCCTCCCTGCGACTGCCGCTGTCTTCTCCTTTCCGCTTCCACAATGACTTTCTCTTTCACCATTTACAGTCCTGGAAAAGAACATGGATGCAAATACAGACTGTGCTGTCTGGGAGCACTCTGATGACCCCCAAATTTAGGTGACATTGTCTCTTCTTGTGATCAAAACAAGCATTGACGTGGGCATTACTGAAATGGGGTGAAGCACTGCAGGCAGGGATAGTGCAGCCCAGTTGGGGTCCCAGCACTGTGCTGGGGACCAGGGCTGGCATCTTCCTCCCTACACCAGGCTCCAAATCTGATGGAGATGTTTTCTCTAAGCAACCACACTGGGAGTCACCAGCCCAGCCCACACCTCCTCCAGACCAAGCAGCTCATCTTGAGTGGGATCTGTAGCACCAGAGCTCTGGGAAGCTCAGTTTTCCATCTGAGCCAGTGCCTGGCCTGGAGGCTAGAAGGGATTTTTCCCCCACTGTCCTGGCTCCCTCCCCAGGCGGAGAGGAAAAGAGTTGGGTGTCAGTTAAATATTTATTTTTGAGCAGAAAAAGAGGAAAATTGATGTCATATATAGGGTTTTTTGATTATTATTTTTCTGGAATGAAATGGAGTTTTTTGATATATTGAATATATTTAATATTCAAATGATGAGAATTTGCAGGACAGAGCACAGACTGCCTCTTGCGATAAGAGACATTATTACTGTTGTGAAGAATTCCTTGAAGATTCCATCTTAATCGTCCTGCTATTGAAATGGAAGAATAAAGTAATAAAATTAGATGTTTTGAAAAGACTTGATTAAAAAAGTAATTATCCTGCCAGCTCGAGGTTCCCACATCCCGTTGGCTTCCTGCAGCTCAGGCCCCCTCCTTGCCAAGCCCCTTCCCTGGTTCCCCATGGAGCTGGCAACCCCTTTGTGGCTGGGCATCTGCAAGGCACAACCCTTTTGCCTCCTTCCTCTGGACATGCTGTGGGGCTGTTGTGAGGGGCAGCTGGTCCTGTTCCCCAGCCTGGGCCCTGCAGACCCTCCTCTTGCAGGGCTGGTCCCAGGCACCATGGCAGTGCTGTGGTCTGGCCCTTGGCTCATGCCATGAGGCTGGAGGGAAAGGCACAACTTCCTCTGGGCAGCCACAGCTCCTGCTCTGTGGCTTCACCAGCCGATGTGAGCATACACAGGAACCCTCTGAGGTCTGGGGCATGAAGGGAGCACCCCCACATCTCCTTAGGAGGTTCTTCAAGCCCAATATGCACCATTTCTTTGTGCGATGCCAGCACCCCATCACCAGGCTCCTCACAGCCTGCAGGAGGTCCCACCTCTCCAAAGCTCCAACTGGGACAGACAGGGATGCAGGAGGATGCCCTGCTCTTGGTGCATGGGATGGAAAGGGGGTCTGCCCAAGGACCGGCCCCAGCAGCCACTGGCCATGCTGGAGGACAGACTCCCCTGAGGAGGACAGGAGGGGTGGCTGCACACAGAGCTCTGCCGGGCCTCACAGACCCTCCCAGCTGTAATTGCGCAGCTCCTTCATTCTGCATTTCTAATGGGGAAACACAGATGGTGACAGCTGAGTGCAAAACGCATCTATTAAAATCTGCTGCTGATTGTTTCTCATAATGGGCTTTGGGTTCTTTGAAATACGCTGCAGAGAATACACATCCTCATTTGGGGATGTAGCAGGTTACAGGAGACTTGTGCCTGTGTCTATCTTTGTCTCCTGCCTATTGCTAGACATTTTCTGGCCATTATTTATTGTTTTCGTAGTAGAATAACTGGAAATCTGACTCTGCTGCAGCCAAATGGGAGTTTGAGATGTCCTGCCTGAATAAGTTCTCCAGCTGGAGGGGTTGGCTGTACTTGAAGGCTATCCTTTAACTGACTGGAGGCTCTGGTAGCAAGGTAGTGGGGTAAGGTGGAAACTCCTTTCAGATGACAGCCATGCAATGAAAAGAAGATGCAGCAACAGCCACATGTGTCCATGCGACCAGCAGCATGTTAGCCAAGCCAAGTGGAGTCACCCCAGTATTCTCACTATACGGCAGTGGCAGTGTCCAAGGCCAGGTTTCACAGATCCTTGGGTGGCATGGGCTAGTGTGAGGCACCCCTGCCCATGGCAGGCGATTGGAACTGGATGATCTTAAGGCTCTTTCTAACCCAAACCACTCTGTGATTCTATGGTTCTATGGCACGCTTCCAGCTCCAGCAGCCCTGCCTGTCACTGGCAGCCAGGCAACCGCATCCCAGGGCTTTGCTGACCCACAGCCCTCCCTGAGTGAGCTCTGCCTCTGTGCCTGCCCTGCTTACACTCTGCTCTTGCCACGCAAAGCCACCGCTTCACCAGAGGAGGTTTCGAGCTGGCAAGATTTCTCCCGAGTGGAGACTCAGCAAAGCTCCCACCGCTCTGCCACTGACCTTATAATTAAGTGGTGCAGAGGACACTGCTCCCAGCCGGCTCCCTGAGTGCTTATATTTCAGTTTGGGCCACATCCAGCTCTAATAAATCCATTAATTACACTTCATACAGTGGCATTTACTGACAAATGAAAGATTTCATTAAGTCCGCCTGCTTCCTACGGCGCAGTAAGAGCTCGGACAACCTCCCCTGAGCCCTGGCCCCAATGATTCAAGCAGCAGTGCTGTGCCTCCTTGTTACACACACGCCTCACCTGTGGGGAGGATTTAGCCAAAGATCTTCTCTCTTATCTCCACTGCGCTGCTCAGTTCCAGGCAGGAGATGCTGGGCTGCAGAAGGCAGGGCTGGTTTCATCCTTGCTGGTTGTGGAGCCTTGCTTTGTGCTGTGCAGGGGCACAGAAGGCGGCTCACTTCCAGGGAGAGAGAGGAGATGCATTAAACTTGCATGAAAACAAGTCAGTGACAAAGGCAGAACATGAGCTCTTCCCACCATGGCAGCTCAGGAGGGTTCTCCAGGCACTGGAGCGCGGGGACCAGGCACTAATGTAAGGTAGGGCAGCCTCTTAAAAAGGCTCTGATCAGTGCACCAGAGGATGTCCATGTGTCCATGTCACCTCCACATTTGCCCTCTGAAACCTGCCTTTGTCCCATCACCATGACTGTCAGGATATGTTGAAGCAGTCCAGAGATAAGAAAGGTTGGAAGGATGGGACCTCAGCTTCAGGGCAAGTTTGGGTCTAGACTCCTTATTCTAGACCTAAACTGCAGGAACTCACAGTTCAGGATGCTGGTGCTGTTTCCATTGGAGGACTCATGTGCATGCTCCCTGCATCAGCTCCTGTAGCCCTTGGCCAGCACAAGTAGTGAGCGGGGCTCTTACCATCTGCTCTCATCCTTCACTTCTTACTGTGACCATGCTGTGTCCTGGGAGCTGAGCAGGAACCGAGCTGGAGGAGAGGAGGGAGTGAGATTTAGTACCTGTCTTCAAGCACTATCAATCTTCTGTATTCCTTCAGTGTCACTTCTTGGGTTCACTTTTTGCCCTTCCTTAGGAGGGCTCTGGACCATCTCACACCACAGAGCATGAGGATGTGCTGCTTGCCTGTGCCCTGCAAAGGTCCAAGGTTGGGAGCTGCCACAAGCCCTGCTCAGGACCAGGAAAAGCCATGAGTTTCTGCCCCTCGATAGCTGCCGTATCAAATATTAATCCTGGCAGATCACTAGTGCTTAAATGACAGCTACATTAGCTGAGTCAATGCTGAGGATGTAAGTGTGCAGCTGGCAGGGCTGGTGTTTAAGCAATAAGAAATGACAGCGGTTGGGGTTTGAAGTGATTAGTGCCTGTTTCAGGCATGCAGAGAGGCAGGAGGCTGAAGGTCAAGTGAATCAAAGCACTTGCAGAGCACAATAATCATTGTGGTGGGCACTTGAGAGCCCCATGCTGTCAGGAGAGTGGCCACAGAGCCCGGCCAGACCCAAGTGCTTTCTGAGCAGCCTTCACCCAGGTGGGAGCTTGCCCATGGCCAGGCAAACTGAAGCTGTAGATGTGAGCAGAGGTTGTCATTTGTTCTGTGAGGACTCATTTGGCCTGTAGTGTCTGCAGCACTGCTGTCTTCTTGGTGCCCCAGCAGCAGGTACCCGTGTGTCCCATGTGCTGTGCCCCCTCCATCCCATTCGCTGCTGCAGTAGAGAGACACACTGGAGGCAGGTAGGGTATAAATTGTCCCATGCTGGGGTATGTCCTAACTGGCTTTCTCTTCTTCTCTCATAGTTAGAAATCCTGGCCTAAATCCTGGCTTTTCAGGTTGCATATCCTGGTGGGACATCAAAAACAAGTCAGAGGAAACACTGCCTTTAACAGCAGACTTTCAGAGCTGACTGCCCCAAAGAGGTGATGAGGGAGGTGGTATCAACAGAAAGGACTGGCACAAATTCATGGACAGCAAGTCACTGAATGGATGAAGAAGACAGGGGCATGTCACTAACATCACGATAACATACCTGATACAACAGCTCTGGGCCACCCACCAGGGCTAATATGGATGCTGCAGCCATTGGCTCCTCCTAAAGCAGAACAGGCAACTTTTGGTGGCCCATCACCCTCTTTCCTTGCCTTTTGCACAGCCCTTTTCTTTGCAGAAAGTCTTTAGGGTTTTTAACCACACCCAGCTTTTTAAAACGCGCTCACAACCAACTTGGTTTTGCTGTTGATTTTCTCTCCTTGAAACTTGAAGATATCTTCAGTGAAAGCAAACAAGGCTGAGCAGGTTTGTCAAGTCCTTCATGTGACAAAATAACAATACTTACCCCCATGTTTATGGTAAACAGTGTCAAATAATGGGAAAATGGGCAAATTCCACAAAAGAATGTGGACGGCTGCATGGAGCTGCACAGAGGGCTCTGAGCTCTGCTGTCAAACACCAAAACCAAACAGCAAAGGAAAAGCAAACCCCTCCCCTGGACACCCTCTGCTGTCACCTACGTCACTGCGAACCTCGTCAGCCTCACAGGCTGCCAGGGTGCTCATTAAAACCTGCACCGCTCCCCTGCGCTGTGACACAGGTGGCTGCGGGCATCCCACGGCACTGGGGAAGGTCCAACTGACCCCACACATAGACGGGAAGCAGGAGTTTCCCACTCACCTATTTAGCTAATGAGGAAAAATGAGTTCCCTTGCGCTTCAGCTCCTGCTGTGGCACATTTGTCCTGGTGCTTCATCCCTGTGTGGCAGGGAGAGCTGCAGTGAGAGCGAAGCCTCCATCCTTCGTCCCCAGCCTTCACATGTGAGCTTATAAGGCTCTGACAGTAAAAAACGGTCTCTTATGTGCTGCAGAAGTTCATAACGTTCCAGCGTTGATAGGGATAGACTGCAGAAGAAATCAAATCAATAAAATATTCAAAGCTTTCACATTATAAGCCCGAACAAAACTTTTTACCAAATGTTTGCTGTATAATACATTCTATTAAAAAGCCCAGGCTTGCACGGTGAGGAGGGGTGGAACGTTGTCACTTTAATTGCAATGGCATAAATATTTGATATTCAGTAAATTAGATCTGTAGCTCTGAAAACATTCTTGCAAATGGATTTTTACCTGTAGCACAGTGCCATTAGCAGGAGAAAGTCAACACAGCCCCAGGGTCTGTAATTAACTCAACCCAAGCAGAACTAAACATTTTTGACAGTTTTCCTGGTCTGGAATTAACTGTCATAGCAGAGAATGAAAGGAAGTGCATTGTCACATTATGTTTACGTAAAGGCTGTAAAATGCTGTGGTTTGTAGTTTTGTTTTGTTAAGTCTGGGTTTCATGCCCCATTATTTTTTTCATCATTAGCGACAAGCTTAAAAACAACTAATGATGTATTTTATATCCTCAGCCTCAGATCGAAGCCAGCTGAAAAAAGAAGAGGGGAGACATTAGCTCCGTAATTCAATCTTCCTTATTTTTCCCCTCTATAATGAAGCATGGTACACTGTGTACTGGTATAAATCATAATGCTGTGACATTTGAAGGCATTACAAACTCTGGTTTTCCTATCTGATTCAAGGTTCTCAGATAATAAGCAGTTGTCTAGCCTATATCTGTCTACTTTACTGGGGCTGGGGGAAGGCGTTATGTGTGGTTTTCCCCTCCTTTTCTCCCCTTCTTTATTTATTTTGTATGTACAAAAATAGCTGTCACTCTATTGAAACGCAAACCCTTGAGGGCAAATCTCCTTAGTGCTTCCCTGAAAGCTACTTATTGTCCAGTAGCTCAGAGAAAATCTGTACAGCTGTAATTGAAGGGATGTGTTGAGCTTTCTGACATTTTGTCCTAGAAATTAGCTTACCTGGAAAAGAAAGGGGTATTTAGGAGGAGAGCTCCTCTGCAATTTGGAAATGGAAGTACTCATAAACAAGCTGGTTAAAAGACGTGGCTTGCTACAGCTATAGTAATAACTCGGGCAAATGTGATATCTTGCACTAAAAAGGGGGAAACCAGCTTGTTTGGATGGCAAATATATGTGTGTTGCTGCAAGCAGGGATGGTGTTATAATCTTGTCTCTTTCTTGACATATTGAGAAGACAAGCAAATAAGGAAACAAAAATGTCAAGAGATTTTTTTTTTCTCCCAAAGATTGCCAGAAAGGGAGGGCAAAACTCAAGGCAAAATTAACACCGCTCTCGATCCTGCCTGCGCTGCTCTGCCTTGATGCCCACCTAAATGAAAAGCTTTTCTGTTGGATTTCGGAATATGGCAGGGAAAGCAGAGAAATCCCTCTTTCCCCAAGATCCAGCATGCAAGGAATGACCTCAGCTAGATGTAATTTTTATTTTGCATTCCCTTTCAGCATAGAAGTCCCTCTTGTTTTGTTGCACTGGTGCCAGTTGCAGAAGGGGTTTTAATGGTTTCTAACCAGCACACAGTTGCCTGTTAGCTTGTCTCCTATCACGGCAGTTTCCACATCTTTATCTGTATCCAGAAACACTTTTTTGACGAGAGCACAACATTTTCATTAAGAGAGAGAGAAAAAAAAGCAAGGAAGGCAGCAAAGCAGCTTCTGGAAGAGGGGAATCTGTGCAAACCACCTTATGCCAGGAGCTTTCTAATCACAACAGGAAAGGGACCCTAACATTGGGGGAATAAACAAGTGAGAGCAGATGAGGGTTGAACTGCTCTTGACAATCAGAGGCTCCTCTTCAGGTGACTTCACTCAAGTTAGATATTGCACCCATGAGGAATGTCTATTTCTCTTTTTATCTAGAGCTCCTTAGGGGGTGGACACGTTGTGGTGCTGAGCTTACGACAGGCACTGATGCATCTGATGGGACCTGAAAGGATTCTGCAGCTGCTGGACGATGCTCAGGACCAACCCTGCTGGAAGATGATACTTGCTAGCACGACTAGCTGGTGCTGCTGCTGCATATCTCCTTACTGAATTAGGCAAATTACAGTGCACTGTATCTTAGCTAAATTAATTAGCTCAATTAGGCTGGGAGGGATGGAGAGGCATGCGTGTGTGCTGCTGCTCGCTTCCCTGCTGTGATCACTTACCTGCTCCTGGAGGCTGTGAGGTCTATGAACAGCAGACACCAGCTCATTCGCATCCCCTTGAGCTGACCACCCTCTAGGCACATGGAGGTTTCCCCAGCCCTGCTGGTTTCTGGAGTCTGCAGCACCGATCACCTTCAAGCCCAAGCTTTGAGCCTCCTGGCCACAAACCACCTTCCTGCTCCCGGCTCAGCTTTGGGCTGCAGGTTGAGCTTTTTGGCAGCAGGAAGATTTAGCACCAGGGTCATGGTCCCCTGGATGCCCACGGGATCCAATGCCCTGAGTGATGCTGCTGGCATCTCGGCACCAAGCATCTCACCACCAGGGCCAGAGGGAGCAGGTCCCTGTCCGCTGTGATGGAGCACATCATGCCCTCCTATACTCTCAAATTTCCCTGCCTCTGGCTTCCCTTTGGCTGCGGGTTTGCCACAGGAAAGCAGCATCTCGGAGCACATCATGTTCCAGATATGAGAAACATCTCAGCCACTTCTGAAGCTTTTCTGTTGCCTCCCGTTCGAAGCTCTGCAGGTCAGGCAGGTATAACTCCAACCTCAGCAGGTGAAGAGGTGTTGAGATCTCCCTTTGGGATCAAGCTATGCCTCTACCAAGCCCTCTGCCTCTCTACTCAGAAGTGTGTCAAATACCAGCAGAAAAGCTTGAAATCCCAGGAGTGAACAAGGAGCCTTGGGAATGCTGAGTGTGGCTGCCCAGCTCCCCCTGCTACCATGGTCACACCTTCTACCACCAGGAAGGGGCTCAAGACCATGCTGGAGCAGCACTGATGTCTCCAGTCCTCCACCTAACTCCTTGGGGTAGACCACTACCAGGAGAACACTCTCATCAAGCTGCAACATCCAAATCTCTTTTTTCTCCTATTTGCGTGCATTAAAGGTTTCAGCACATGGAGAAGAATCTCAAGTGCTGATTTATTAGTAGCAGCTAAATGGCAAAAGGCAGCACAAGGTCTATCAATTCTGCTTAGCAGGAAAGCCCAGTGTAATCCACTGCACAGCAAAATAATCAGGAATGTCACTTTTCATAGGATTCATCAGAAACAATAAGACGTTTCACAAACAGTCGTCAGCCAGCGTTAACGATCAGATGTAAGGAGACATGAGAGCGATTACTAAAGAAAACAATTATATGTCAGCAAATATATAAATCTTCATTTGATTTAAGCACCCACCTTCCATAGCTATAAAAGGGATTGGAATGTTAACTCAATTTGTGTGGAGGCAAACAGAGACAGCATGGATGTGAGTTCAGCAAGGTGATGCAAAGGGACGTGAGGGGTAGAGCAGACACATGGATGAAATGAACATCCAGGACAGACATCCCCATTGCAAGGCTCTACATTGGAACCCTTCAAGAGAGCTGGTGGCTTCCCTTGTGCTAGGTGCACACTGAGATTGATTGAGTTGAGGGCTGACAGCAGCCTCTCTGTTTTCAGAAGGTAAATTCTTTTACCTCCCCTAAATCAGTTTTCCTGGGAAAGAGGACATGTTTGGCAAAAAAAAAAAAAAAAAAAAAAAAAAGCCCCTAATATGAATGGGAAACTGCTTTTAGATAAAAAATAATCTCCATGAAAAGTTTTCTCTTAACACAAATCATTTTTTTCTCAAGCAAGAAAAGTGTGTTTCACTTGTGCTCAAAGAAACCATCAAACAAATGGGCCAACTTCTGGCTGAAATCTGGAAAGACTGTCAAAACTTGAAAAAAAACTTGGAAAGAAAAGAAATAAGAGAGAAGAGGAAGAGGAAGAGGAGAGGAGAAGAGAGGAGAGGAGAAGAGAGAAGAGAGGAGAGGAGAGGAGAGGAGAGGAGAGGAGAGGAGAGGAGAGGAGAGGAGAGGAGAGGAGAGGAGAGGAGAGAAGAGAAGAGAAGAGAAGAGAAGAGAAGAGAAGAGAAGAGAAGAGAAGAGAAGAGAAGAGAAGAGAAGAGAAGAGAAGAGAAGAGAAGAGAAGAGAAGAGAAGAGAAGAGAAGAGAGGAGAGGAGAGGAGAGGAGAGGAGAGGAGAGGAGAGGAGAGGAGAGAAGAGAAGAGAAGAGAAGAGAAGAGAAGAGAAGAGAAGAGAAGAGAAGAGAAGAGAAGAGAAGAGAAGAGAAGAGAAGAGAAGAGAAGAGAAGAGAAGAGAAGAGAAGAGAAGAGAAGAGAATTGGTGGCAATTTGTCTACCTCGTTTAATTTTAAGACTGTGATCAGGTTGAAAAGAAAAGTAATGCCAGAAGGGAAGAAAAGGCCACTTTTCCCCCCTTTTCTGTGGGACTATAGCGTTGAGGCCCACATGATCTGTACAATTTCCTGCTAGTTTTGCACACTTACCCTTTCCTGATGATTAGCTCTATGTCACCCTGACACAATGCTCAGGTTTTTCCCAAAGCCCTGCGATCAATTGCTACTACACTTTCCTGCTGCCTCTGCCTGTTCCCTGCCCCATCCCCTGACATATACCAACACAATATTACCTGGCTGAATGCAGAGAGAAATGAAGAGAGACTCACAGAACATGTGAATCATGAGGAAGTGGTTTCCCTAGTGACAGTAACCACATGAAAGCTCTCACCATTTACTCTCACGGGACCTTTTAGCACTTTGGATTGTGGGGAGAGCAAGAAAGCCGGTAAAAAACACTGTGGTTGGCAAGGAACAAGCTAACCCTGAAATGTTAAATGGTGTTGGCAGCCCATGAGAAGACATCATCAGCTCCTGGGGATTTTCATGAGGTTCGCCCATACCATGTTGAACTGTGCAGTGCCTCTTAAGTCTCTTCTCCAAGGCAATGCACCAGAGACCTCAGAAGCCCATGCCACAGCTTGCTCATATCCACCCCAGCCAGTGGTCCCTGCCAAGGTGAGAGACAGCTCCCCAGCGTGCACTTGGCTTTATACCATCTTCCCATGTTGGTGTTTCACCTTCGCAGCACCATACGGGGAGGCTGTGGCAAAGCTGGGGGTGATAGTGAGTACGACAGTGGTGGCACTGGTGCCAGCACTTGGGATACTGTCTGTGTTTCTTTGTGTTGAAGGCCAGTATGAACCCTGCTATGGAAGTTTCAGTGTGCTTGGAAAGAGTACAGCAGTAGACAGGGAGACAGATGGAGAGGGTGAGCAGACAGTTATCAGTGTGCTTGGCTCACACTCAAGAGTTTTTCCTCCTCTCTCTGAAATGTCTTTAATTCTTTGAGACACCTCTGAAAGAAAATGAGAGCAATGCCCAGAGCAGCCATACTGAGAGACCCCAGAGAAGTGGTGTCCACATGGGAAACCAAGAAGAAAGCATCCTTTACTGAAGCAGGACTCTCTTCCTCTTCTGTGTTGCCACCCAGGGCACATTAGCTTAATAACGAGCTTTTTAGCAGATTTCAGTGAACAAGAAGCAATTTATTTGTCGTCATGGTGACAAAGAAGACCTTCTGGAAAAGAGCATTGAATGAAGAGAAGAAGGTTTATTGTGCAGAGCAATGAGGCATTCACTTGGAACAGTAGAATCACACAAAGCAGACCATACAAGAGGTCTTGCTAACTTCTGGATGCATGGTTGGATGCATTTTTGGTCCTTGCTTTCCCTGGAAAGGCCAAGAGGAGTCTGGCACTTGATGTTTTATACACGATAGTTGATGCCCAGCTCTGTTCCTAGATGACTCCAAGGAAAAGACAAAGGTTCCTTGTTGGTAGATGGCTGAACCTCACTGGTTGCATTTCTGGTGGGTATTTCCAGGGACTGAATTCTGAGATTCAACTGCCAACTGAACAAACCCCAGATAAGCCAAGAGCATGCATCTCACAGTGTACTTTGTTCATTCCTTTTGACAACTCTAGTGTTTCTTTAATTATTTATAACACTTCATACTGTACTGGAGTAGATTTTTGTAAAAATAATGAAGCCTTAGTAGTATAGCATCTCGGATCAGATCTGCAGGGGAAGGGGGAGATAGGCAGCCTGACATGAGCGGAAAGCAAAATCTAGGTTGGAAGCAAATTTCTTTGCTAACACAAGTTTTCAAGCACTAAAGCAGAGAAGGACAGGCTTGTGAGACCCAGCACCACAAGGGTTAAAAGGAGACTTAGAGGGTGAAGAGGAATTCCAGAACAGCAGCTTCCTTCAGGAAATGGGGAATCAGTGAAATCTGGATTTTTGCTCATTGTGTATTCATCTCTGGAATGCTGCTGATGGGGAATTAAGGTAGAAAAGGAAGCTAGACTAGGCAAAATGGTGTATGCTCAGCAAGGTGCGCACTTTAGCGTAGTTAGGTAAGAATGTTTCACACGAAGCATCATCCTCCATATATTCCAGTAAGAAACTCCTTGGAACAGTTGATTTTACAAAATAGCCTGAATTTCCTCCTAGCTCAGGGGGCAATAAAACGTTGCAATCTCAGGATTCCCAGCAGAAAGGAAACACCATTCCCCAACCCCTTCCAGTGACAAGGCCGAGCCATGTCTCTGCCACTGCATGGCTTATGAACACCTCTAGACATACTCAGCTGGCTGTCTGCAGACTCTACAACTTGCTAACATTGGCAAGGGAGGTGTTGCCAATGGGAAACCTGTTCTTTTGCCCCAGTTCCTGGGGTGGCTTCCTCCAAAGGAAGGTGGGAGCACCACAGGATTTTCCTGCTTGTAGCACAATCCACCACAGGCATCTGGACCCACTGTGGTTGCTCCAAAGATATGGTGAAAGAGGGAAGATCCCAAAAGAGATTAGGGTGCATCTCTCAGAGGTCTGAGTGGACTTTTAGGAGAAATCTGGCCACAAAGCAGGGCAGGAAAGTATCAGCAGCGTCTGGCTTCAGGTGAGGAGCTGCTGTTTGCCACAAGCCAAACCTCTGCCCAAAGCACAGCACAGCAGAGGCCACTGAGGACCCAAACCTTATTGCCAAGAGAAGTCTCTCCTTCCCACATGCAACGCATGTGCTTATTGAAAAGAAAAGCTTTTTCTAAGAGGCAAATGCTAGAAGAATACAAAACCTCAAAGAGTTTATATATTTAACGCACCCATGGAATATAATTATTCTTTTTAATCAAGTCTATTCAAACCATTTATTACTTTATTCTCCCATTTCAATAGCAGAATGATTAAGATGGAATCTTAAAGGAATTCTTCACAACAATAATAACGTCTCTTATCACAAGAGGCAGTCTGTGCTCTGTCCTGCAAATTCTCAGCATTTAAATATTAAATATATTCAATATATCAGAATCCTCCATTTCACTCCTATAAGACAATTCAGAGGATATGAGGAAGAACCAGAAAGGGTCCCATTACAGTGTGCAAACAAATTCAAGAAAGGAGAAGGGGAAAACTCCAGCCCACATAATGAGCTGCAAATGTACCTCCTGCTCCTAAAGTCCATCTTGTGGCAGAGCAAGCCTCAGGGATAAGGACATTACCATTTTGAAGACTTATTTATTTCAGCACACGCTGTACGTTATATAAAAGCCAGACTTCTTTTAGCTCTAGATTTGTAGCATCTTGTTTTTCAATGCACCAGACATTGGTAAGAACAAAACTTCAGCTGCACCCTGGCCAGGACACTTTTATTTGCAAGCTTTTCAGAGCATATAACAGAATAATAAGGTACGGAGCAGTGAGCTGTGAATAAAATCCGTATCTTCTCCAGCACAAGGGATGTCTCGGCACTAAAGTCACTGATGCTGCAGTGAAGTGCAAGGCACAACTGGGCAAGTGATGAGAGGTGACACAAACACATCTGGCTGAGCCAGTCTGGGCATTCGGGTATCCCAGCCCTTTTGAGAGGGCTCTCAGGACACACGTCATGTTCCTATTATTTTATTAGGTTCTTAATATAGTTAGCTTGCAAGATATGGGTCTTTTGGCTGAGGTGGAGGCATGCGGATGGTATTTCCTAAGCTAGTTTTTCATTCTGCTTTTGACTAGTCTGTGAAAAGATTTTGGATGACATGAGACATATCTTATATAATCTAGAAGAGGTCTTTGAGGCGTCAGTTACCAACATTTTATATCAGATGACTTCATGTATGGTTGATTAAGGCCTGAGTGTTCCCCAATAAACAATAAATAATACAGGAATGAGCAGGGATTTCTAAGTCTCTGAATTACAGTTATTAAATAGCTCCTGGGACCAGACTCTATCCAAGACTTCGTGGCCTGGCTGTAAGTTTCAGGATGCTGAGAGTGTTTCACTTCATCTGGGATATGATGGAGGTCCCAAACAGGCAGTGAACAGGGAAGGTCATCCCAGGGGGTTGGTGAGAGCAACCAAGGGCCTGTCCTGCTGCCTGTGAGAACCGCTGGTCCACATGAGCACATGGTTCTTTTCAGTTGCAGGGGTAGTGTAGCACTTTTGGGATCCCATCTAGAGCATGGGGATGTCAAAGCCATTGATCTTGATGGCCTTCTGGATCTGGCCTCTCTAGTTCCAGTGCAGGACAATATCTGTTATTATTCCCTGCCCATAGCATGGAGCTCCCCTGCCCATAGCAGGGAGCTTGGAACTAGATGGTCTTAAGGTCCTTTCCAACCCAAACCATTCTATGATTCTGTGATTCCCCATGCCTTATTTCCCAAAGTTTCCCAAAGCACTTTTAAGCCCTCCTTGGCAGCTGTATCAAAGATCAGCACAATCACTGCTGCAGGGTGGTCCAATGCCTGCAGAAGTTTAAGCTGACTGGTCTCCTGATGGCTTTCACAAGGAAGGGCATGGTGGAGGCTCAGAGTGGCCTCTGGAGGTGGAGCTGACACAATGTCTCCCTTGGCAGAATCCAACATCATCGCAAAGAGCCCAACGTTTGGGTTGGCACCTTAATCCCTGCCCAGGCTGGCATCTGAGGGTGAAGGACTACAAGTCTAAGCCCTTCACCATCATGTAGGTGTGCCTGAGCATCTCCCAAGCACGTGCTGATTCAGCTCAGTTCCTCTTAACCCACGGGAATAGAGAGACCCTCAGACCACAGTCACTGCAGCATCTGCTAAATATTGCTTGTAATGTCCCCATTAAAGCCTTCTCTGGGCAACTCCAGCCACCCACATTTCCCTGGGAGGAGGTGATTCATTCAGAGTGGGGTTTTCTCTGTGGGAGGAATGATTAATGAGAGCAGAGGAGGGCTCTTGAACCAGAATGTCTTTCTGTGGGTCAGGTAATATGAACAATGTCAAATCAAACGTGACATAGCTGCTCTAACCCACCAAGTACACAGCCTGGGTTTGTGTGGACAAGGCACTATCTATGGCCTGGGATGTAAGAGCAGTTCCCCCGGCAACCCTCAACCCCTTGAAGCCATGAATAAGTCAGTGAGGGTCAGGTTAATAGACAAACGGTGAGACGGTGTGTTCCACCTGGGTGAGCAGGACGTGGAGTGAAATGAGAAATCAAACATTTCTTCAGCAATCTCTGCCACGCTCCTTCCCTTTCCGTTATCATTATCGGCATTGATTTTTTACATAGTATTCAAGGTTAAGCAAACTGTCTCCACCGTGCAACCTTGCTGGGTTACGTATGAAGGAGGCAGGCCCGGAGACAGACTTCCATGAGGTGGAGGTACACGTGTGTACACCAAGCTCCCTTTGCTCGGAGATCAGCTTCCTTCAAGGCCTTTTTGTCCCCCTCTTTGTTGGCAGCATCTTGACCCTGAAAGAGCCTTTCTTCCCTTTGCACCTTTTGACTCAGAATCAGTCACACAGTGGTTTGGGTTGGAAGGGACCTTAGAGCTCATACAGTTCCTACTCTGCCACAGGCAAGGACCCCTTCCACTGGAGCAGCTTGCTCCAGGCCCCATCCCACCTGGCCTTGAACACTGCCAGGGATGAGGCAGCCACAGCTTCTCTGGGCGGGGGCTCAAAATGAGCCTTAAAGCAGGGGAAGCAGCACTGGACACCCACACACCTTGCCCCAGCAACAGCAGCCCCTGCATCATAGACCCCAAAAGGGATAGAGCACCCAGACACATCCCAAGTGCTTGCCCATCTCTACACCAAATACTCTATTATTATTAATGATTATAATGATAATTCAGCCTATTACTATTGTTACTATTCCTGTGGAAAAAAAGCCAAACCAAACATCTCCCAAACCTGGATCTAGTTATAAAATTTTCTTTTGGCTTCCATAAAATATTCCCAAGTAATTATACAAAGAGTGGAGTTGAAAAGGAGCTGCACACAATTGTCATCAAATGTAATTAATGTGGAGTAATTCACAGTGGAGAAAAAGTGCTGTGGAGAGTAAATTGGACAGGAGACTTGTGTGCTGGGGAGATGAGGTTTTGAAAGGCTGCTGACTAATACAGCACTGACCTGAAAGCAAATCCTTACATTCATGCTGGACTGGCTGTTTCCATGACAACAGTTGTTATTAGTAACTGAAAATGTATTGCTGTTACGAGTGGCAGCATATTTTTTTCAGTTGAATTCAAGAGCAGCTGGGTACTTTACTCATGAAGATAAAGTGCTCAGATCGCTGCAACACTAATGTTATGTGCTGCGCCTCTCCTAATACGAACCTTACACTTACACGTTATACAAAGAGATGTGTGGATTGCTTTAGAGGAAAAGCCTCATAAGGCGTAAATGGCAACTTGTATCAAAGAAATCAAAAGAAAATAACCATGGTCATCACTGTGCTTTAAATTAACTCTTTAGTGAAATTCCCCACGGATTCGGGCTGACTGGAGTGTTCAAGTAACAGGTAAATCCTGTTAGGAGCTAAGCGAGCTAGCCTGCCATCCTGAGATGTAATGCCTGCTTCCTGACAGGCACTGGGGACATCTTACCCTTTAAATTCAGCTACTTCTCATGCACTGCCCAATCTTGCTCCTGTCCTGATGATCATTTTTATGATCTTTGAAGAAACAAACTTGCAGAGAAAAACTCTCGCCTGGTTCAGACCTGTGCAATGCCACTGGCTTTCATAGCATCCCCCTGATTTTTCCTGATGATGAATAAGACCACACACCAAAGGCCTTGGGTCTGAGCCAGTGCCACCTTCCTCCAGCTGAACTGGTGATGCCGGTCGTCTTGGCCTCTCACCAGCTCACCAGCCCTCGGCAGTAAACAGAATGCTGTGCTTAGACATCAATTCCAGCTAAATCAATTGAAGCTCCATCAAGTTGGACTGCAGCTGTTGTTCTGGTATGTATTTTAAAAGTCTCTCCCTGGGTTTTGTGAACGGAGTGTGAATCTTTACACCAGCATAACTGAGAGAGGAGTAGAGCCCAGGAACATACCAGTTGTCAAAGATGCTCATGGAGGCAAAATGATGTATGCTATATTGTCTGAATGAGCCTGCAAATAGCAATCACATATTCAGGAAGCAACTAAGTTACAATCCATAATCAAAAAATGTTGCAAATTACATCCTTAATAGATTACATTTATAATCTACTTGAAAGAGATCTTTAGGCACTTAATTGACATATTCCAAGATAGCTATAACATATTGGTTAGTTAGCTACCAATTGACATACTTATTAAATATCAATTAGCACATTCCATAATTTGGTACCTAATTAGCTTGCTATAGCTATTCTATCAAATGCCAATTAAATGCTTGAAATTCCTTACAAGTTGGCTGTAGTAAGATAATAATTAAGAATGCATTGCTTAAGTCATTCTTAGTTAATTACATGGCAAACTAATTTTAGCTACACACATTAGACCTTTCAATAAATCCCTCTTTATCAATCAATTGGTATCTAATGAACTCATTATTCTTTTGCTATGTCTGAATGAAAGGCTGCTTTGCTGTCCTCCTGGTGGTTGTATTTAGATGCATCTCAGCATGGATGCGGGGCCCTGTGTGCCTCCTATCCCAAGGTAGGAATGTGCAGGAGTCATTGCTGTTCCCCGTCTGCACTGCCACCGCTCCAACCACCTACAGTGTGTAAGGCTCAGCACTGACCCAGCTTGTAGGAGCTGCACACAGGCTGATGTGCAGGAGCCGTGGTGAAAGGATTGAGAGGCACAAGCTTGTGCTAAGAGGAAAGGGCCAGAATCATAAAATCCTAGAATGGTTTGTGTTGGAAGGGACCTTAAAGCTCATTCAGTTCCACCCCCTGCCACGGGCAGGGACCCCTTCCACTGGAGCAGCTTGCTCCAAGCCCCTGTGTCCAACCTGGCCTTGAGCACTGCCAGGGATGGGGCAGCCACAGCTTCCCTGGGCACCCTGTGCCGGTGCCTTACCACTCGAGATGTCTGAGGCTGCTCTGTGGTGTGGGAAGTGAGAGGGTGAAGGAGGCTGAAGGTGCCAGAGCTCCTTCAGGTGAGATGGAAGAATACAGTAGCATGAACTTGTATTGAACCAATAGAGGAACGTGCTCCCTGAGTTCTTCATATCCCTGAAGGCAATGAAACACCACTCAAAAAAATGAAAGTAGCATGCTGTATTGATGTCTTCTCTCCTTTCCCCAGCAGCTATGAGTCATCTGCCTGACTAGGCTATTGCCATATGTGGAGCACCTTTTATGTCAGAGGAGTTTATTGCAATAAGTTAGGCAAGTTTTATAAGTATTCATGGATGTGACGACCCTCTCAGTGCATCATTCTTTGTTGGAGGGAACTGTACAGTGCCTGTCCCATTCCTGTGCCTTGCAGTGCTTAGCTGGGAAGCTGAAGGTCCTGTAACAGTGAAACTGCCATCATGGCCCTGGGAGACTTTGTGGGGGGCTTCTCGCTCTGAATGGCAGGTTGGAAGTTTGGCTACGGACTGCAATGTGAACTGCAATGTGAATTGCAGCACACATCAAGACGGTACAGGTGGGTGGCGAACATGCTGAACGTGTCCCAGGATGCTGCTGGAGGTGACTTGGGACACAGGGAAGGGACATGCATGAACCCAGGAGGGCTGCAATGGGTCTTCCTTGGCGCTGGATACAATCTGCCTAAGTATGCTTCTTCCTCTTCCCTGTGGACCATCTGCTGTTTGTTCTCCACTCCAAAGCCCCATCCATGTCTCTGTGGAATGACAAGGCTCATGGCCCTTCATCGCTGTGCAGAAGTGAGGGGTTGTATGCTCATGCTAACAGGGTGGGGAAGAACAATTCACTGTGTGGGTTTGACAACTACATTTTTTACGTCAGGCAAAGCCAGAAGCTCGAACAAATGCCTTTGTGGTGACAGAATGAAAGGGCTGCACAATTTTTTCTTCATTTTGACATAATGAAAAAAGACTTCTCACAAAATCCATTCTGCCCTTTGAATGAAGTTATTTGTTTGACTAAATGCACTGACTCCATCCAAATTATTTATTAGGCTTGCTTGACATTGCAGACAACCTGGATCCCCACAGGGCTGGGGGCAAGAGGTGGGTTCTGGATAAATCTCATCAACTGATAACAAGGAAAACCTGGTAAAGGGCTGCTTTTTACTTAAAAAAATAAAAGAAGGAGTAGGCAGGGGGGGATCCAACCACTGCACATCTTGCAGGCTCATTCTGGGACACTCAGGTTGGGCTGTTTTCTTCTTACAGGCCCATGACATTGTAAGTAAAACTCACCACTGAGTACCTGTACTGCTACACTTGTTTTTCAGAGGTTTCACTTGATCAGGACTCAGGAGAAGAACAGACTGATGCATTGGAAGAAGGATTCCAGCTCCTCTCCCTGTGGGCTTGAAGAAGTAAAGAAGGAAAAAGAAATCTCTGCAGAAGACAGGGGAGAAAGAGAAGAGGGAAATAGTTTGAGAAAATGCAGTGGGACAGAAAGAAAAATCAGTTATTTGAGAGAAAAGAGCTGTATAAAAGGAAAGATCACAGCTAGCCAAAAGGCTGCCACAATCACAAAGGGAATTTGGAAAGGCCTCACAAAAAGTGATTAGAGCAATACAGTTCAGAAAGTATGAAGAAGAGAGGGAGACTTCCATGTTCTCACAGTATGCTGGGTTTTATCAGTGTGAAGCAGGGAATAACAGGGAACGAATTAAAATATTTGTAATTTTCTTCACCTTTAGTTTTCTTTCATATGTGAATATAGTGGCTTTAAGCCTTACAGGAGCAGAGAGCTCACTTCTGGCCCCTCTTTTGGAGCAAGAGAGAGGTCTTGAACATCCTACAGTTTCCAGATGGCCCCTTTGCAAGTGAGTCATCTGTCGCATCTGCTGGAGACTGAGGAAAGCAAAGTGCATTGTCCAGGCCTTTTCTGCATCTCTGCTCTAAAATGATTTGAGACATTTTTTGAAGTTTGATACTGAGGAAATACTACCTATGTGAAACTGTATAGAGGGAGATCTGTCCCCTGTGGCAGCTGGGGAGATGGTTGGGCCTTTAGCTAGGAGAGAAAGCCGTAGGCAAGGCAGGGATGGTGTGGAAACTTTTATTCAGGATCCTTCACTATAGAAACCCTTGGATATTTACTGTTTTCATGTTTCTGTTTCCCCTTTCCCTGTAATACTACTACTTCTCTTTCTCTCTCCCTCCTTCAGATCATGGTACTTCACAGGTTTGTGATGGTGGCTGGGCATGCTTTCATTGAACATCCATCACTCCTAACTGCCCAACATCTGGTAGAATAGATACTTGGGACTCTAAAAGATGTGCTTCCTCCTGGAACCGAGATGATAACATATCACTCATTCAAAGTGCCTGTTCAACCACTGTGCTGATGGCATCTCCCTCCTATTCTATCAGACCTTCTGTTGGGTTCTTTATGAGCAGTCATTTAAAATTAATCCAGATTTTAATAACAAATAAGGAAACAGAGAGGATCAGCCCCAAGCAGAAGTCCTCCTACTGAGGCCCTGATGATGATCTTGCCGTGGCTCATGGTGGTCCATGTAACAGGGGTCTGAGTGGGGAGCCCTTCCCACAGCATTTCCTCCATAACTCAAGGATCAATTAATTTTCAGTCTTGTAGCTTAAGGATATATTAATTTAAAACCCTTCTACTGGTCAAATGCAATCACTCTAGTGCTGTTCAAGGCTCTTTTGCATGGAAGAAAGAAGGGGAAGGAGGGAGGCATGAGCCTTCCTCTAATACTTTGACCACAGCCATCAAACTGAGTCAGTCTGTCAAAGCTCATCATCAGAAAGGCAGATCTTTCCTGGCAAAATGCCTTGAGCTTCCTGATCAGAGCAGTGTCCAGGAGGTTGATAGCCAGAAAGTGTAAGAAATCAGACCCAAACACAGGACTTGCCCAAGCAACAAGGCATTTTGCCAAAGTTTAAGCACCTGAGCTCAAACTGCCAGGCTGCCACTTTCCCTTTTGCTCTTCCATGGCTGCTCCCTACCACTGGAGCTGCCCATACTCTGTTACTTTTTGATTTGGAATTCTACCCATACCTGCCTCGCTTGGGACAGGGCTGAAGAAGTCATTTGTGATGATGCAGGGGCAAGGTGCTCCTCCACTGCCACTGTGTGCTCTCCCAGCAGACACCGCTGGATGCCCCCCAGGCATCCTGTTGGGTTAGTATGGTTTTAAAGTCTTGTCAGCTATTGCAACAGCCAAACCCAAGTCAGTTGTCTGTCTTTTCTTGGGCAAGACCCATTCGAGCAGTCTATGTGAGGAAGGCGGCTGGGTGGAGCAATCATTCACCTAGGTCACTTTCCTTTCTAATGTGACTTTTCCATCAACTGAGCGTTAACTTTTACCCCTGATTATTTGTGTCCCTCGCTGGCTTGGCCTGGGCTCAGTTGCTGTCAGTGGAAACTGATATCTAAAATGCTGACTCTGAGCTTACTGAAACTAAACTAACACAACCAGCCACTCATGTACTGCGTGAAGGCAAACAGCCCTCTCCCCTTCACGCTCTTCCTCATTGCTTGGTGCTTTTGTGGTGCACTTCAGTCGGGGTTTCACACCTTTGTGTTAGCAGCTCATCATGGTGGTGGGTGGCTGGGGCAGGCTGGGATGGGCTCAGTCACCTTGGAGTTACTTCTTGAAATCAAGGATCCTGTATCACAGGGAGCGGGACCTTCCATTGACGTAAGGGGAAAATGAAATCAGTCTGGTTTGCGGCTCGGCAGTTACGGGAATGGGACGGCCTCTTCCCCCACCAAAAAACCCACCCGTGCCATGGCCTGGTGTCACACTGACTAAACCTGAGAGCAAAACATGCAGAAAATCTGTGGAAATTACAGGGCAGAATGAAAGCAACGGAGGAAAAGTGCAATTTTCACCTCTGACTTTAGGGCAAGGATCCTGCATTATGGGAAATATTTGCTGTGGTGCTATTAATAAAACCCGCTGAAGAAGTATTGAGTTACTAAACAGTTATCCTGCACATTAATAATCAGATAGAGCGTAATATTTAATCTAACCATTTAGTCTGTAACAGGACTAACTGTTCCTTTGCTTTTAATTACAGCTTTCACTTTAAGCTAACTGTACAAATCGGCAAGATTTACGAAGCATCACTGAATACCATACCTTTGCCTGCCTTGTGGCACTACAATTCACATGCTCATTTTTGAACACGAGATGTGTTTAATCTGCTAAACAATCCTTGAAATCATTTGGACAAATATTTTAGCCTTCATTCATTTCTGAATGAACATGGGTGCATGGGAAATTGAAACCAGTTCAAAGTTGGTCCACAGCAATTCCTATGGACCTTTGTCTGATTCTTAAAGGGCAGCAAATATCTCCAGTATTTGGCATGTGTTTGGGATGAGATGGGCATTTCCACTTGTTTATCATTGATATGTTCTAGATATGTCCTCTTGCTTCTCACGAGCAAATCCATTGTTTCTGTAAGCAAATTAGCTCTGTGGGTAAGTAGCAGCACCATGAACAAGAAAACAAAGACATTATGCTAGTGAATGGAACACAAGACTCCTGCCGAGGCTGTCTGAAGTTGCAAAGTTTCTGTGTGTTGGTGCAGTGCTCATTTGGTTTTGTGTTTTGTTGTTGGAGCACTGCACAAAGATACAACACAGATGTTGTCTTTGTCTTACAAAAGAAAATTATTCTCCATGATGAGAAACACTGCTGTTTCTTTCTTTGGGGGTTTAGTGAGAAAGACTTTGCTCTTCACCACCCCATCAGGAAACACCTCCATCCAAATCTTCACAGTGGGCAGTGAGTTATCCAGCCAAACCTGACTGTCTTCTCCCTCTGTCCTTAGGTAGAAGTTTGAAGTTGGAACTCTCTGCTTTCCTTTTCTCCATTTTCCCAGTGATACAATCATGGAAACAAGGCAGCCTCATGTAAGGGCAGCCCGGGCTTGCTGAACTCCTACCCAGCTTGGCTCTGGCTCACATATGGTCTCCTCAGTTAGCTGTGACCATGTGAGGAACACAATGTACAGGAGTTGCTTATGGAAAAGGAGCATTGTAATGCAAATTTTATCCGGGCTAAGACCAAACAATACTGCCTTGGAACAAAGCAGAGAAAGAAGATACATCTCCTGGTATGAAGAATGGGAGATGATGTGTCAGCCTTGCTCTAACACAGGCAGAGCAGGCTGTTGCCCAAGGCAGTAGCCTGAAGACATAAGCACAGATGGGATGCTCCAGGGTGTGTAAAAGCGACTCCACACCCATAACTGCTCCAAAGTGAAAACAGACTCATCCCCTCCAGCACTGCTTTCTGCAAAGGCAGGTGGAGGGGAAGCTCTTTCCCTTCCAGCATCACCTCCCCACCCTTCCTAGACCCTTCCTCTGCACCTGCAAACGTCTTCCCTGAATTTACCCTTTCCTTCAGAGCTGAGTGGGAGCTCAGCCATCTCCACGTGTTCCCCATAGCTGTGTTCATTTTGTGCTACCCAGCCCAGCAAGCTCCCAGTCTCTGCACTGTATGAGCTGGCATGATGTCTCCGTGAACCTCAGGCAGCACTGGAGTGTCTCTTTCTAGGTTTCGTTTCTGAGCAGGGCAGCACATGTCTATGAGGAAATGAAAACTCGAAACAGTGATTTACAGCCCCAGCAGCTCACACCGCCCCTTGACGGCTGCAGGGCCCCTGGCCTGGTGCTGCCATTGAGCACAGCCTGTGCCAGCACTGACCAAGGCTTCTCGGGCTGCTCCTCAAGCTGGGGGAAACACAGCCACGTACGAGGAATCGGTCATGGAATCACGTATGAGGAATCATTCATGGAATCACAGAACCACAGCGTGCCCAGGCCCAGGTGGCTGCGGGAGCAGCCTGCACCCTGCCTGCAGTTGGATCCTGCTGCCCAAGCCAAGCCTTTTACCTCCCTCCATCTCTCTCGGCCCTGACCGTTCATTACGATCCCGCAGGGTGGAAGAGGCTTTGGGGACGGAGGGGCCTGGGGACACCAGAGGTTGGGAGGCTGCACCTGGGTCAGGGTCACCGCCGGTTCCGTCATGTGGGGACCCAGCAAACGGGGACGGAGGGGGCGCTTCCCAGAGGGAACCGGCAGCGGGGTGCAGGGGCAGCCGCTGCGTGCATGAGGTGTGCGTGCAAACGCACACGGGGACACGCGAGCTCAAGGTGCAGAGCTGCTGCAGACCCCTCCTCAAGCAGGCAGCCCCGGACACACGCTGCTGGCACCGCACCTTGTGCTGCCCTCGCAGCCTTCGCTGCGCGTGGGGCACCCGTGACAGGCGCGGCTGGAGGACGTGGCCACGCAGTCGTGGCCTGCTGCCGCCTGCATCCCACAGCCCAGCAGGGCTGAATTCCACCCCCAGGGACGCATCCCAGCTGCAGCACATCAGCACTGCTCAGCTCGCTCCCGGGCTGACTGTGGCACACTGAAAGAGCACTGGAGATGGTCCTGGCCCCATGGAGTTGGCCACTGCAGCTTTCAACCAGTTTACTGCTTATTTATGCACAAGAGTGTATTTCAGTCGTCACAAGAGGTAAAGTTACGATCGCCCCGTGCCCCCCATGAAGCGGCAGCCCCTTCAGGGCTTGTCCCCGTCCCCTGCTGTGCAGCGGCTCCTGAACTCCGGTGTCATGCAGCTGTGATGTTGCAGCCCGTGTCCCACCGGCAACTGCCCATTACCAGTGAGACGCGCAACACAGACCTTCGCCCTGCACCCTACACCTGTCCTGCGCTACCTCTGACTCTTCCTGGACCCCCAAGCCCTTCGGCCCTGCTACCGGCCATTTTGGCTTGCTACCGGCCATTTTGTCCTGCTGCCTGCTGCAGTCCCTCGTTCCCTGCTCCACGGTCCCTGACTCGGTGCCACCGTGCAGCCCCACTGGAACAGCACCCGGGTCCTGCTGGCAGCACAGCTCAGCCCTTGCGGAGGCAAGGACGCCAAGGGCTGCCTTCGCAGAGTAAGGAGCCGGTGGGTGCCGAGGCAGGCGCTGCGCTGGGTCTGTGCCCTGGCCCCGCAGGCAGGGAGCACGGCCGCTCACCCCTGCCCTCTCTCCTCTGGCAGGTCCTCAAGCCGCTACCGCCCCACAAGAGGCTGAAGCAAAGCAGGCGCAGGATCCTCCAGCTGCACGCGCCAGCCTGCCAGAGCTGGTGGGTGCTGCTGGACAAGGAGCCCCCGGCCTCCTGCCAGCTCCTGCTGGAGCAGGGCCCCATTGCCCTGCCCGGGTAGCGAGAGGGGGCCGGGTACCCAGAGCCCCTTCCCACTGCTCTGCTCCGCTGCCCAGGACAGAACCAACGCACTCTTCTGCTTGCCTTTTGCCTTAGGCTGTTTCAATACACGCTAGAGCCGGAGGACGAGGCTGCCAGCAGGATCCGTGTGGGGCTGCAGGAGGAGGACATGGATGTCGACATCTATTTTGAGGAGCAGGAGGAGATGGAGGTGGAGTGAGCAGCAGTAAGGCAGCACGTGCCTCCATCCACTGCTGGCAGTCAGGGTGGCTCGGGGGCCGCCGCGCTGGGGCTGACCCTGCTGCAGGGACACGGTGCCCGGTGCCCTCGTCCTGGCGCCACAAGCGCCACCGCGGCGCTGCCCTGCGCTGCCGCTGGGCCACGCGAGCCAAGCCTCATCGCGCAGAGCCCGGCTCCCAGCCCCAGCCGGGCTGAGCCCCGCAGCACACTCACGCTCTCCCCAGCGTGTCCCAGGCTGCGGCAAGCACAATGACCATCGCAGCCTCGCTGAAACGACCTTGTGCTGCTTGCTCCCAGGGACGACCGAGATGGGGATCTTCACGGAGCAGGAAGCTGGTTTAATAAGAAGAGTTGCTGGTTTTTCAGGAGATTTGTGGGTTTTATTGTTTTTGTTTTGTAGTTGTAGTTTTTAGTATAACAGTTGTTTTTTGTAGAAGATGTGAAGTTAGTAGAACAGTTGCACTTAGCAGGTTGCAGTTTAAAGTGGGGTAGTTGTAGTTTGGTGTTGAGTTGTCTTGTTGAGTTTTTGTGCTGCTGTTTGTTGCTCTGTAAATACATTTCTTGATCTTCTTCTGACCCAAGATCTCTTTGTATTTGCTGTGAGCACACACAAATGGCCTTGGCAGACAAGTGGCTTCCACTTGCTCTGGGTTCCTGGGGCTGGAGGGCACCGGTACTGTTGGCGCTGGGTGCTCGGGCACACCAAATGCCCCGTATGGGCTCCCTGCCTTGGCAGAGCGGCTCTTTCAGGCTCTCTGCAGCTGTGGGCAGGGCACGGGTGAGGGACCAAAGGTGAGGGTGCTCACACCGACCGCTTGGCAGCTGCAGGGCCCCTGGCCCGGTGCTGCCATCGGGCACGGCCTGTGCCAGCACTGACCAAGGTTTCTTGGGCTGTTCCTCAAGCTGGGGGAAACACGGCCACGTACGAGGAATCCGTCATGGAATCACAGAACCACAGCGTGCCCAGGCCCAGGTCGCTGCGGGAGCAGCCCGCACCCTGCCTGCAGTTGGATCCTGCTGCCCAAACCAAGTCTCTTACCTCCCTCCATCTCCCTCTGCCGAGACCCCTTGTTCCAATCCCGCAGGGTGGAAGAGGCTTTGGGGACGGAGGGGCTTGGGGACACCAGAGGTTGGGAGGCTGCACCTGGGTCAGGGTCACCGCCGGTTCCGTCATGTGGGGACCCAGCAAACGGGGACGGAGGGGGCGCTTCCCAGAGGGAACCGGCAGCGGGGTGCAGGGGCAGCCGCTGCGTGCATGAGGTGTGCGTGCAAACGCACACGGGGACACGCGAGCTCAAGGCGCGGAGCTCGTGCAGACCCCTCCTCAAGCAGGCAGCCCCGGACACACGCTGCTGGCACCGCACCTTGTGCTGCCCTCGCAGCCTTCGCTGCGCGTGGGGCACCCGTGACAGGCGCGGCTGGAGGACGTGGCCACGCAGTCGTGGCCTGCTGCCGCCTGCATCCCACAGCCCAGCAGGGCTGAATTCCACCCCCAGGGACGCATCCCAGCTGCAGCACATCAGCACTGCTCAGCTCGCTCCCGGGCTGACTGTGGCACACTGAAAGAGCACTGGAGATGGTCCTGGCCCCGTGGAGTTGGCCACTGCAGCATTCAACCAGTTTACTGCTTATTTATGCACAAGAGTGTATTTCAATCGTCACAAGAAGTAAAGTTACGATCGCCCCGTGTCCCCCATGAAGCGGCAGCCCCTTCAGGGCTTGTCCCCGTCCCCTGCTGTGCAGCGGCTCCTGAACTCCGGTGTCATGCAGCTGTGATGTTGCAGCCCGTGTCCCACCGGCAACTGCCCCTTACCAGTGAGATGTGCAACACAGATCTTCACCCTGCACACTACACCTGTCCTGCACTACCTCTGACCCTTCCTGGACCCCCAAGCCTTTCTGCCCTGCTACCGGCCATTTTGGCTTGCTACCGGCCATTTTGTCCTGCTGCCTGCTGTAGTCCCTGGTTCCCTGCTCCACGGTCCCCGACTCAGTGTCACCTTGCAGCCCATTGGGAAGACCACCCGGGTCCTGCTGGCAGCACAACCCAGCCCTTGCCGGAGCGAGGAGGCAAAGAACTGCATAAGCAGAGTAAGGAGCAGGTGCGTGCTGAGGCAGGAGCGGGGCCAGGTCTGCCCCGCTGCGGGGACACGGTGCGCGGTGGCCTCATCCTGGAGACATAAATGCCACTACCGCGCTGCCCTGCGCTGCCTTGGGGACACACGAGTGGAGGCTGATCGCGTAGAGCCTGGCTACCAGACCCAGCAAGGGCTGAGCCCCACGGCAGAGCCCAGCCTGTGGCAAAAAAAATGACCTCACTGAAATGACCTTGTGGTGCTTGCTTCCAGGGACGACCGAGATGGGGATCTTCATGGAGGAGGAAGAAACTTTTAGAAGAAGAGAAATTTTTTCAGAAGATTTGTAGTTCGTTTATGACTTGTGTTTTTTTTGTAGAAGAGTTGGAGTATGTTATAAAAGAGTTAAAGTTTTAGGTAGAACAGTTGTAGTTTGTAGAAGAATAATTGTTGTTTAAAGTAGAATAGGTGTAGGTTTTTGTAGAAGAGTTACAGTTTGTAACTTGGTGCAGCTTCTTGCACGCGCTCAACCTTGTGAGCCAAGCTGGTGCACATGGCTGGCCAGGGCTGCATTCCAGCCCCAAGGACACATCCCAACTGCAGCACATGAGCACTGCTGCCGTCGCTCAATGACTGCTTGTGGGACAGGGAAGGAGCAAAGGAGATGGTCCTGGCCCCGTGTGGTTGGCCAGAGCAGCCTTCACCCGTTTTATTGATTACTTAAGCACCAAAGTGTGTCTCTGTCATCTCAGGGCCTCACGTAACGATTGCCCAAAGTCCCCCACGGAGCTGCAGCCCCTTCGGGGCTCGTCCCCATCCCCTGCTCGCAGCGGTTCTGGAATTCTGGGGTGACGTCACAGCCGGCGTTACAATGGCAACTGCCCGTGCCCAGGCAACAACACAGACCTTCACCCCTGAACCCACACTTTTCCCCTGCTCCCACCTGTGTCCGCCAGTCCCTTCTGCCGTGCTCCTGTTCTGCCCTTCCGCCCTGTTCCTGTTCTGCCCTTCTGCCCTGTTCCTCTTCTGCCCTTCTGCCCTAGTGCCAGCCCTTTCCGCTTGTTCCCATCCCTATTGCCTTGTGCCCTGCCCCTCGGACGTGACTCGGTGCCACGAAATGCAGCCCCAGAAGAAATCCATCCCTGTCCTGCTGGTGGCCGCGCTCAGCCCTTGCGGAGGCGAGGACGCGAAGGGCTGCCTTCGTAGAGTAAGGAGCCGGTGGGTGCCGAGGCAGGCGCGGGGCCGGGTCTGTGCACTGGCCCCGCAGGCAGGGAGCATGGCCGCTCACCCCTGCCCTCTCTCCTCTGGCAGGTCCTCAAGCCGCTACCGCCCCGCAAGGTGCTGAAGCGCAGCCGGCAGAGGATCCTCCAGCTGCACGCGCCAGCCTGCCAGAGCTGGTGGGTGCTGCTGCACAAGGAGCCCCCGGCCTCCCGCCAGCTCCTGCTGGGGACATGCCCAGGGCCCCAGTGCTCCCCGCCTCTGCCCGGGCAGCGAGAGGGGACCGGGGTACCCAGAGCCCTGTCCCACAGTTGCGCTCCGCTGCTCTGGGCAGCGCCAATGCACTCTTCTGCTTGCCTTTTGCCGTAGGCTGTTCCAACAGATGCGCGAGCTGGAGGAAGAGGCCGCCAGCAGGACCCAAGTGGGGCTGCAAGTGCAGCCGATGGAGGTGGATGAGAAGGTGGAGGAGGTGGAGGCGATGGAGGTGGATGTGGAGGAGGAGGAGGCGATGGAGGTGGATGAGAAGGTGCAGGAGGAGGCTATGGAGGTGGATGTGAAGGAGGATGAGGCGATGGATACCAACTGATGAGTGGTAAGGCAGCACGTGCCCCCCATCCGCTGCTGGCAGTCAGGGTGGGTCGGCTGCTGCCGCGCTGGGGCTGGGGCTGCGTGCGACGGCCCCGATACGGGGACACGGTGCCCGGTGGCCCCATCCTGGTGGCACAAGCACCGCCACCGCGCTGCCCTGCGCTGCCTTGGGGACACGCGAGCCGAGGCTGATCGCGTAGAGCCGGGCTCCCAGCCCCAGCCAGGGCTGAGCCCCACGGCAGCGCCCCGCTCTGCCCAGCCTGTGGCAACACTATGACCATCAGTAGCCTCACTGAAATGACCTTGTGCTTCTTCCTTCCAGGGCTGGTGGAGGTGGAAGTTTTGCGGGCAGCGTTTGGAGGAGTTTGTTTTAGAAGAGTTGTTTTTCGTAGAAGATTGCCGTTGTTTGAGAAGATTGTTGTTTTTTCCATAGGAGTTGTAGGTTTAGGTAGCATAGGTGTAGGTTCAAGAAGAGTTGTAGCTGTAGGTAGAATAGGCGTAGGTTTAAGAAGAATTGTTTTACTTTTAGGTAGAATAGGCATAGGTTTAGGTAGAATAGGCGTAGTTTTAGGTAGAATAGGTGTAGGTTTAAGAAGAATTGTTTTACTTTTAGGTAGAATAGGCATAGGTTTAGGTAGAATAGGCGTAGTTTTAGGTAGAATAGGTGTAGCTTTAGGTAGAGTAGTTGTAGGTTTAGGTAGAAGAGTTGTATTTCCAAGAAGAACAGTTCTTTTTGATTGTATATTGTTGGTTGATTCGTAAATACATTTCTTGCCGTTTTTCTGACCCAGTCTCTCTTTGTATTTACTGCGATCCCACGTGGCTTTGGCAGACAAGTGGTTTCCACTTGCCCTGGGTTCCCAGAGCTGGAGTGGGCATGGGAGCTGGAGCTGGCTGCTGGGGCACCCCAGCTCTCCTCATGTGGGCTCCCTGCCCTGGCAGGGTGGCTCTTTCGGGCTCTCTGCAGCTGTGGGCAGGGCTGGGCACGGGCGAGGGACCCAAGGTGAGGGTGCTCACACAGACTCCTTGGCGGCTGCAGGGCACCAGGTCTGGTGCTGCCATTGGGCACAGCCTGTGGAGAGCTGACCAAAGCTTCTCGGGCTGCTCCTCAAGCTGGGGGAAGCACGGCCACATACGAGGGATCAGCCATGGAATCACGGAATCACAGCGTGCCCAGGTCGCTGCGGGAGCAGCCTGCGCCCGGCATCCTCTTGGATGCTGCTGCCCAAACCAAGCATTTGACCTCCTTCCGTCCCTTCCTCCCAGTGAGTCACAGAATCACAGAATCCCAAGGGTTGGAAGGGACCTCAAAAGATCATCTAGTCCAACCCCCCTGCAAGAGCAGGGTAACCTACAGCACATCACACAGGAACTTGTCCAGGCGGGCCTTGAATATCTCCAGTGTAGGAGACTCCACAACCCCCCTGGGCAACCTGTTCCAGTGCTCTGTCACTCTTACAGTAAAGAAGTTCTTCCTGATGTTAACGTGGAACTTCCTATGCTCCAGTTTACACCCATTGCCCCTTGTCCTATCACTGGATATCACTGAAAAAAGCCTAGCTCCATCATCCTGACACCCACCCTGTACATACTTGTAAACATTGATGAGGTCACCCCTCAGTCTCCTCTTCTCCAAGCTAAAGAGACCCAGCTCCCTCAGCCTCTCCTCATAAGGGAGATGTTCCACTCCCTGAGTCATCTTTGTGGCTCTGTGCTGGACTCCTTCAAGCAATTCCCTGTCCTTCTTGAACAGAGGGGCCCAGAACTGGACGCAATATTCCAGATGCGGCCTCACCAAGGCTGAGTAGAGGGGGAGGAGAACCTCTCTTGACCTACTAACCACTCCCTTTCTAACGCATCCTAAGATGCCATTTGCCTTCTTGGCCGCAAGAGCACATTTCTGGCTCATGGTCATCCTCCTATCCACCAGGACCCCCAGGTCCCTTTCCCCTTCGCTACTTTCCAGCAGGTCAACCCCCAACCTGTACTGGTCCATGGGGTTGTTCTTCCCCAGATGCAAGACTCTACACTTGCCCTTGTTAAATTTCATCAAGTTTCTCCCCGCCCAACTCTCCAGCCAGTCCAGGTCTCGCTGAATGGCAGCACAGTCCTCTGGTGTGTCAGCCACTCCTCCCAGTTTTGTGTCATCAGCAAACTTGCTGAGGGTGCACTCAGTTCCCTCATCCAGGTCATTGATGAAAATATTAAACAGCACCGGTCCCAGCACCGACCCCTGAGGGACTCCACTAGTCACAGACCTCCAGCCAGATTCTGCGCCATTGACCACAACTCTCTGCCTTCTTCCTTTCAACCAGTTCTCGATCCACCTCACTACTTGATCGTCAAGCCCACACTTCCTTAGCTTATCTATGAGGATGCTGTGGGAGACAGTATCAAATGCCTTACTGAAATCAAGAAAAACTACATCTACCGCTCTACCATCGTCCCTCCACCTAGTCACTTCCTCATAGAAGGCTATAAGGTTGGTCATACATGACTTCCCCCTCATGAAACCATGCTGGCTATTCCTAATGACCCCCTCATCCTTGGTATGCCTAGTGATGGAGTCAAGAATAAGTTGTTCCATCACCTTTCCAGGGATGGAGGTAAGGCTGACCGGTCTATAATTACCCGGGTCCTCCTTCTTGCCCTTCTTATAGACCGGTGTGACCTTTGCCATCCGCCAATCCTCAGGCACCTCGCCCGTTTCCCACGACTTACCAAAGATGATGGAGAGTGGCCTAGCAATGACCTCCGCCAGCTCCCTCAGCACCCGTGGGTGCATTCCATCCGGACCCATCGATTTACAGATGTCCAGATTGCATAGCTGATCCCTAACCCAATCCTCATCTACCAAAGCAAACTCCTTTGTCCTGACTCCTTCTGGGGCTATAGAAATCCGGGTCCCTTTGGTCCCCATCCCGCAGGGTGTGAAGAAGGTCTGGGGCCAGAGGTGCTTTGGGATACCAGATGTTGGCGGCTGCAGCTGGAGCCAGGCTCACCCGCCGCTGCTGTCCTGTGGGACCCTGCAAGCGGGGAGGGAGGGGGAGCTGCCAGCAGGAGAATGGCAGTGGGCAGGGGCAGCCGCTGCGTGCATGAGGTGTGCGTGCAAATGCACACGGGGACACGCGAGCTCAAGGTGCAGAGCTGCTGCAGACCCCTCCTCAAGCAGGCAGCCCCGGACACACGCTGCTGGCACCGCACCTTGTGCTGCCCTCGCAGCCTTCGCTGCGCGTGGGGCGCAGCTTCTCGCACGCGCTCAACCTTGTGAGCCAAGCTGGTGCACATGGCTGGCCAGGGCTGCATTCCAGCCCCAAGGACACATCCCAACTGCAGCACATGAGCACTGCTACCGTCGCTCAATGACTGCTTGTGGGACAGGGAAGGAGCAAAGGAGATGGTCCTGGCCCCGTGTGGTTGGCCAGAGCAGCCTTCACCCGTTTTATTGATTACTTAAGCACCAAAGTGTGTCTCTGTCATCTCAGGGCCTCACGTAACGATTGCCCAAAGTCCCCCACGGAGCTGCAGCCCCTTCGGGGCTCGTCCCCATCCCCTGCTCGCAGCGGTTCTGGAATTCTGGGGTGACGTCACAGCCGGCGTTACAATGGCAACTGCCCGTGCCCAGGCAACAACACAGACCTTCACCCCTGAACCCACACTTTTCCCCTGCTCCCACCTGTGTCCGCCAGTCCCTTCTGCCGTGCTCCTGTTCTGCCCTTCCGCCCTGTTCCTGTTCTGCCCTTCTGCCCTGTTCCTCTTCTGCCCTTCTGCCCTAGTGCCAGCCCTTTCCGCTTGTTCCCATCCCTATTGCCTTGTGCCCTGCCCCTCGGACGTGACTCGGTGCCACGAAATGCAGCCCCAGAAGAAATCCATCCCTGTCCTGCTGGTGGCCGCGCTCAGCCCTTGCGGAGGCGAGGACGCGAAGGGCTGCCTTCGTAGAGTAAGGAGCCGGTGGGTGCCGAGGCAGGCGCGGGGCCGGGTCTGTGCCCTGGCCCCGCAGGCAGGGAGCACGGCCGCTCACCCCTGCCCTCTCTCCTCTGGCAGGTCCTCAAGCCGCTACCGCCCCGCAAGGTGCTGAAGCGCAGCCGGCAGAGGATCCTCCAGCTGCACGCGCCAGCCTGCCACAGCTGGTGGGTGCTGCTGCACAAGGAGCCCCCGGCCTCCCGCCAGCTCCTGCTGGGGACATGCCCAGGGCCCCAGTGCTCCCCGCCTCTGCCCGGGCAGCGAGAGGGGACCGGGGTACCCAGAGCCCTGTCCCACAGCTGCGCTCCGCTGCTCTGGGCAGCGCCAATGCACTCTTCTGCTTGCCTTTTGCCGTAGGCTGTTCCAACAGATGCGCGAGCTGGAGGAAGAGGCCGCCAGCAGGACCCAAGTGGGGCTGCAAGTGCAGCCGATGGAGGTGGATGAGAAGGTGGAGGAGGTGGAGGCGATGGAGGTGGATGTGGAGGAGGAGGAGGCGATGGAGGTGGATGAGAAGGTGCAGGAGGAGGCTATGGAGGTGGATGTGAAGGAGGATGAGGCGATGGATACCAACTGATGAGTGGTAAGGCAGCACGTGCCCCCCATCCACTGCTGGCAGTCAGGGTGGGTCGGCTGCTGCCGCGCTGGGGCTGGGGCTGCGTGCGACGGCCCCGATACGGGGACACGGTGCCCGGTGGCCCCATCCTGGTGGCACAAGCACCGCCACTGCGCTGCCCTGCGCTGCCTTGGGGACACGCGAGCCGAGGCTGATCGCGTAGAGCCGGGCTCCCAGCCCCAGCCAGGGCTGAGCCCCACGGCAGCGCCCCGCTCTGCCCAGCCTGTGGCAACACTATGACCATCAGTAGCCTCACTGAAATGACCTTGTGCTTCTTCCTTCCAGGGCTGGTGGAGGTGGAAGTTTTGCGGGCAGCGTTTGGAGGAGTTTGTTTTAGAAGAGTTGTTTTTCGTAGAAGATTGCCGTTGTTTGAGAAGATTGTTGTTTTTTCCATAGGAGTTGTAGGTTTAGGTAGCATAGGTGTAGGTTCAAGAAGAGTTGTAGCTGTAGGTAGAATAGGCGTAGGTTTAAGAAGAATTGTTTTACTTTTAGGTAGAATAGGCATAGGTTTAGGTAGAATAGGCGTAGTTTTAGGTAGAATAGGTGTAGGTTTAAGAAGAATTGTTTTACTTTTAGGTAGAATAGGTGTAGCTTTAGGTAGAGTAGTTGTAGGTTTAGGTAGAAGAGTTGTATTTCCAAGAAGAACAGTTCTTTTTGATTGTATATTGTTGGTTGATTCGTAAATACATTTCTTGCCGTTTTTCTGACCCAGTCTCTCTTTGTATTTACTGCGATCCCACGTGGCTTTGGCAGACAAGTGGTTTCCACTTGCCCTGGGTTCCCAGAGCTGGAGTGGGCATGGGAGCTGGAGCTGGCTGCTGGGGCACCCCAGCTCTCCTCATGTGGGCTCCCTGCCCTGGCAGGGCGGCTCTTTCGGGCTCTCTGCAGCTGTGGGCAGGGCTGGGCACGGGCGAGGGACCCAAGGTGAGGGTGCTCACACAGACTCCTTGGCGGCTGCAGGGCACCAGGTCTGGTGCTGCCATTGGGCACAGCCTGTGGAGAGCTGACCAAAGCTTCTCGGGCTGCTCCTCAAGCTGGGGGAAGCACGGCCACATACGAGGGATCAGCCATGGAATCACGGAATCACAGCGTGCCCAGGTCGCTGCGGGAGCAGCCTGCGCCCGGCATCCTCTTGGATGCTGCTGCCCAAACCAAGCATTTGACCTCCTTCCGTCCCTTCCTCCCAGTGAGTCACAGAATCACAGAATCCCAAGGGTTGGAAGGGACCTCAAAAGATCATCTAGTCCAACCCCCCTGCAAGAGCAGGGTAACCTACAGCACATCACACAGGAACTTGTCCAGGCGGGCCTTGAATATCTCCAGTGTAGGAGACTCCACAACCCCCCTGGGCAACCTGTTCCAGTGCTCTGTCACTCTTACAGTAAAGAAGTTCTTCCTGATGTTAACGTGGAACTTCCTATGCTCCAGTTTACACCCATTGCCCCTTGTCCTATCACTGGATATCACTGAAAAAAGCCTAGCTCCATCATCCTGACACCCACCCTGTACATACTTGTAAACATTGATGAGGTCACCCCTCAGTCTCCTCTTCTCCAAGCTAAAGAGACCCAGCTCCCTCAGCCTCTCCTCATAAGGGAGATGTTCCACTCCCTGAGTCATCTTTGTGGCTCTGTGCTGGACTCCTTCAAGCAATTCCCTGTCCTTCTTGAACAGAGGGGCCCAGAACTGGACGCAATATTCCAGATGCGGCCTCACCAAGGCTGAGTAGAGGGGGAGGAGAACCTCTCTTGACCTACTAACCACTCCCTTTCTAACGCATCCTAAGATGCCATTTGCCTTCTTGGCCGCAAGAGCACATTTCTGGCTCATGGTCATCCTCCTATCCACCAGGACCCCCAGGTCCCTTTCCCCTTCGCTACTTTCCAGCAGGTCAACCCCCAACCTGTACTGGTCCATGGGGTTGTTCTTCCCCAGATGCAAGACTCTACACTTGCCCTTGTTAAATTTCATCAAGTTTCTCCCCGCCCAACTCTCCAGCCAGTCCAGGTCTCGCTGAATGGCAGCACAGTCCTCTGGTGTGTCAGCCACTCCTCCCAGTTTTGTGTCATCAGCAAACTTGCTGAGGGTGCACTCAGTTCCCTCATCCAGGTCATTGATGAAAATATTAAACAGCACCGGTCCCAGCACCGACCCCTGAGGGACTCCACTAGTCACAGACCTCCAGCTAGATTCTGCGCCATTGACCACAACTCTCTGCCTTCTTCCTTTCAACCAGTTCTCGATCCACCTCACTACTTGATCGTCAAGCCCACACTTCCTTAGCTTATCTATGAGGATGCTGTGGGAGACAGTATCAAATGCCTTACTGAAATCAAGAAAAACTACATCTACCGCTCTACCATCGTCCCTCCACCTAGTCACTTCCTCATAGAAGGCTATAAGGTTGGTCATACATGACTTCCCCCTCATGAAACCATGCTGGCTATTCCTAATGACCCCCTCATCCTTGGTATGCCTAGTGATGGAGTCAAGAATAAGTTGTTCCATCACCTTTCCAGGGATGGAGGTAAGGCTGACCGGTCTATAATTACCCGGGTCCTCCTTCTTGCCCTTCTTATAGACCGGTGTGACCTTTGCCATCCGCCAATCCTCAGGCACCTCGCCCGTTTCCCACGACTTACCAAAGATGATGGAGAGTGGCCTAGCAATGACCTCCGCCAGCTCCCTCAGCACCCGTGGGTGCATTCCATCCGGACCCATCGATTTACAGATGTCCAGATTGCATAGCTGATCCCTAACCCAATCCTCATCTACCAAAGCAAACTCCTTTGTCCTGACTCCTTCTGGGGCTATAGAAATCCGGGTCCCTTTGGTCCCCATCCCGCAGGGTGTGAAGAGGGTCTGGGGCCAGAGGTGCTTTGGGATACCAGATGTTGGCGGCTGCAGCTGGAGCCAGGCTCACCCGCCGCTGCTGTCCTGTGGGACCCTGCAAGCGGGGAGGGAGGGGGAGCTGCCAGCAGGAGAATGGCAGCGGGCAGGGGCAGCCGCTGCGTGCATGAGGTGTGCGTGCAAATGCACACGGGGACACGCGAGCTCAAGGTGCAGAGCTGCTGCAGACCCCTCCTCAAGCAGGCAGCCCCGGACACACGCTGCTGGCACCGCACCTTGTGCTGCCCTCGCAGCCTTCGCTGCGCGTGGGGCGCAGCTTCTCGCACGCGCTCAACCTTGTGAGCCAAGCTGGTGCACATGGCTGGCCAGGGCTGCATTCCAGCCCCAAGGACACATCCCAACTGCAGCACATGAGCACTGCTGCCGTCGCTCAATGACTGCTTGTGGGACAGGGAAGGAGCAAAGGAGATGGTCCTGGCCCCGTGTGGTTGGCCAGAGCAGCCTTCACCCGTTTTATTGATTACTTAAGCACCAAAGTGTGTCTCTGTCATCTCAGGGCCTCACGTAACGATTGCCCAAAGTCCCCCACGGAGCTGCAGCCCCTTCGGGGCTCGTCCCCATCCCCTGCTCGCAGCGGTTCTGGAATTCTGGGGTGACGTCACAGCCGGCGTTACAATGGCAACTGCCCGTGCCCAGGCAACAACACAGACCTTCACCCCTGAACCCACACTTTTCCCCTGCTCCCACCTGTGTCCGCCAGTCCCTTCTGCCGTGCTCCTGTTCTGCCCTTCCGCCCTGTTCCTGTTCTGCCCTTCTGCCCTGTTCCTCTTCTGCCCTTCTGCCCTAGTGCCAGCCCTTTCCGCTTGTTCCCATCCCTATTGCCTTGTGCCCTGCCCCTCGGACGTGACTCGGTGCCACGAAATGCAGCCCCAGAAGAAATCCATCCCTGTCCTGCTGGTGGCCGCGCTCAGCCCTTGCGGAGGCGAGGACGCGAAGGGCTGCCTTCGTAGAGTAAGGAGCCGGTGGGTGCCGAGGCAGGCGCGGGGCCGGGTCTGTGCACTGGCCCCGCAGGCAGGGAGCATGGCCGCTCACCCCTGCCCTCTCTCCTCTGGCAGGTCCTCAAGCCGCTACCGCCCCGCAAGGTGCTGAAGCGCAGCCGGCAGAGGATCCTCCAGCTGCACGCGCCAGCCTGCCAGAGCTGGTGGGTGCTGCTGCACAAGGAGCCCCCGGCCTCCCGCCAGCTCCTGCTGGGGACATGCCCAGGGCCCCAGTGCTCCCCGCCTCTGCCCGGGCAGCGAGAGGGGACCGGGGTACCCAGAGCCCTGTCCCACAGTTGCGCTCCGCTGCTCTGGGCAGCGCCAATGCACTCTTCTGCTTGCCTTTTGCCGTAGGCTGTTCCAACAGATGCGCGAGCTGGAGGAAGAGGCCGCCAGCAGGACCCAAGTGGGGCTGCAAGTGCAGCCGATGGAGGTGGATGAGAAGGTGGAGGAGGTGGAGGCGATGGAGGTGGATGTGGAGGAGGAGGAGGCGATGGAGGTGGATGAGAAGGTGCAGGAGGAGGCTATGGAGGTGGATGTGAAGGAGGATGAGGCGATGGATACCAACTGATGAGTGGTAAGGCAGCACGTGCCCCCCATCCACTGCTGGCAGTCAGGGTGGGTCGGCTGCTGCCGCGCTGGGGCTGGGGCTGCGTGCGACGGCCCCGATACGGGGACACGGTGCCCGGTGGCCCCATCCTGGTGGCACAAGCACCGCCACCGCGCTGCCCTGCGCTGCCTTGGGGACACGCGAGCCGAGGCTGATCGCGTAGAGCCGGGCTCCCAGCCCCAGCCAGGGCTGAGCCCCACGGCAGCGCCCCGCTCTGCCCAGCCTGTGGCAACACTATGACCATCAGTAGCCTCACTGAAATGACCTTGTGCTTCTTCCTTCCAGGGCTGGTGGAGGTGGAAGTTTTGCGGGCAGCGTTTGGAGGAGTTTGTTTTAGAAGAGTTGTTTTTCGTAGAAGATTGCCGTTGTTTGAGAAGATTGTTGTTTTTTCCATAGGAGTTGTAGGTTTAGGTAGCATAGGTGTAGGTTCAAGAAGAGTTGTAGCTGTAGGTAGAATAGGCGTAGGTTTAAGAAGAATTGTTTTACTTTTAGGTAGAATAGGCATAGGTTTAGGTAGAATAGGCGTAGTTTTAGGTAGAATAGGTGTAGGTTTAAGAAGAATTGTTTTACTTTTAGGTAGAATAGGCATAGGTTTAGGTAGAATAGGCGTAGTTTTAGGTAGAATAGGTGTAGCTTTAGGTAGAGTAGTTGTAGGTTTAGGTAGAAGAGTTGTATTTCCAAGAAGAACAGTTCTTTTTGATTGTATATTGTTGGTTGATTCGTAAATACATTTCTTGCCGTTTTTCTGACCCAGTCTCTCTTTGTATTTACTGCGATCCCACGTGGCTTTGGCAGACAAGTGGTTTCCACTTGCCCTGGGTTCCCAGAGCTGGAGTGGGCATGGGAGCTGGAGCTGGCTGCTGGGGCACCCCAGCTCTCCTCATGTGGGCTCCCTGCCCTGGCAGGGTGGCTCTTTCGGGCTCTCTGCAGCTGTGGGCAGGGCTGGGCACGGGCGAGGGACCCAAGGTGAGGGTGCTCACACAGACTCCTTGGCGGCTGCAGGGCACCAGGTCTGGTGCTGCCATTGGGCACAGCCTGTGGAGAGCTGACCAAAGCTTCTCGGGCTGCTCCTCAAGCTGGGGGAAGCACGGCCACATACGAGGGATCAGCCATGGAATCACGGAATCACAGCGTGCCCAGGTCGCTGCGGGAGCAGCCTGCGCCCGGCATCCTCTTGGATGCTGCTGCCCAAACCAAGCATTTGACCTCCTTCCGTCCCTTCCTCCCAGTGAGTCACAGAATCACAGAATCCCAAGGGTTGGAAGGGACCTCAAAAGATCATCTAGTCCAACCCCCCTGCAAGAGCAGGGTAACCTACAGCACATCACACAGGAACTTGTCCAGGCGGGCCTTGAATATCTCCAGTGTAGGAGACTCCACAACCCCCCTGGGCAACCTGTTCCAGTGCTCTGTCACTCTTACAGTAAAGAAGTTCTTCCTGATGTTAACGTGGAACTTCCTATGCTCCAGTTTACACCCATTGCCCCTTGTCCTATCACTGGATATCACTGAAAAAAGCCTAGCTCCATCATCCTGACACCCACCCTGTACATACTTGTAAACATTGATGAGGTCACCCCTCAGTCTCCTCTTCTCCAAGCTAAAGAGACCCAGCTCCCTCAGCCTCTCCTCATAAGGGAGATGTTCCACTCCCTGAGTCATCTTTGTGGCTCTGTGCTGGACTCCTTCAAGCAATTCCCTGTCCTTCTTGAACAGAGGGGCCCAGAACTGGACGCAATATTCCAGATGCGGCCTCACCAAGGCTGAGTAGAGGGGGAGGAGAACCTCTCTTGACCTACTAACCACTCCCTTTCTAACGCATCCTAAGATGCCATTTGCCTTCTTGGCCGCAAGAGCACATTTCTGGCTCATGGTCATCCTCCTATCCACCAGGACCCCCAGGTCCCTTTCCCCTTCGCTACTTTCCAGCAGGTCAACCCCCAACCTGTACTGGTCCATGGGGTTGTTCTTCCCCAGATGCAAGACTCTACACTTGCCCTTGTTAAATTTCATCAAGTTTCTCCCCGCCCAACTCTCCAGCCAGTCCAGGTCTCGCTGAATGGCAGCACAGTCCTCTGGTGTGTCAGCCACTCCTCCCAGTTTTGTGTCATCAGCAAACTTGCTGAGGGTGCACTCAGTTCCCTCATCCAGGTCATTGATGAAAATATTAAACAGCACCGGTCCCAGCACCGACCCCTGAGGGACTCCACTAGTCACAGACCTCCAGCTAGATTCTGCGCCATTGACCACAACTCTCTGCCTTCTTCCTTTCAACCAGTTCTCGATCCACCTCACTACTTGATCGTCAAGCCCACACTTCCTTAGCTTATCTATGAGGATGCTGTGGGAGACAGTATCAAATGCCTTACTGAAATCAAGAAAAACTACATCTACCGCTCTACCATCGTCCCTCCACCTAGTCACTTCCTCATAGAAGGCTATAAGGTTGGTCATACATGACTTCCCCCTCATGAAACCATGCTGGCTATTCCTAATGACCCCCTCATCCTTGGTATGCCTAGTGATGGAGTCAAGAATAAGTTGTTCCATCACCTTTCCAGGGATGGAGGTAAGGCTGACCGGTCTATAATTACCCGGGTCCTCCTTCTTGCCCTTCTTATAGACCGGTGTGACCTTTGCCATCCGCCAATCCTCAGGCACCTCGCCCGTTTCCCACGACTTACCAAAGATGATGGAGAGTGGCCTAGCAATGACCTCCGCCAGCTCCCTCAGCACCCGTGGGTGCATTCCATCCGGACCCATCGATTTACAGATGTCCAGATTGCATAGCTGATCCCTAACCCAATCCTCATCTACCAAAGCAAACTCCTTTGTCCTGACTCCTTCTGGGGCTATAGAAATCCGGGTCCCTTTGGTCCCCATCCCGCAGGGTGTGAAGAAGGTCTGGGGCCAGAGGTGCTTTGGGATACCAGATGTTGGCGGCTGCAGCTGGAGCCAGGCTCACCCGCCGCTGCTGTCCTGTGGGACCCTGCAAGCGGGGAGGGAGGGGGAGCTGCCAGCAGGAGAATGGCAGTGGGCAGGGGCAGCCGCTGCGTGCATGAGGTGTGCGTGCAAATGCACACGGGGACACGCGAGCTCAAGGTGCAGAGCTGCTGCAGACCCCTCCTCAAGCAGGCAGCCCCGGATACACGCTGCTGGCACCGCACCTTGTGCTGCCCTCGCAGCCTTCGCTGCGCGTGGGGCGCAGCTTCTCGCACGCGCTCAACCTTGTGAGCCAAGCTGGTGCACATGGCTGGCCAGGGCTGCATTCCAGCCCCAAGGACACATCCCAACTGCAGCACATGAGCACTGCTACCGTCGCTCAATGACTGCTTGTGGGACAGGGAAGGAGCAAAGGAGATGGTCCTGGCCCCGTGTGGTTGGCCAGAGCAGCCTTCACCCGTTTTATTGATTACTTAAGCACCAAAGTGTGTCTCTGTCATCTCAGGGCCTCACGTAACGATTGCCCAAAGTCCCCCACGGAGCTGCAGCCCCTTCGGGGCTCGTCCCCATCCCCTGCTCGCAGCGGTTCTGGAATTCTGGGGTGACGTCACAGCCGGCGTTACAATGGCAACTGCCCGTGCCCAGGCAACAACACAGACCTTCACCCCTGAACCCACACTTTTCCCCTGCTCCCACCTGTGTCCGCCAGTCCCTTCTGCCGTGCTCCTGTTCTGCCCTTCCGCCCTGTTCCTGTTCTGCCCTTCTGCCCTGTTCCTCTTCTGCCCTTCTGCCCTAGTGCCAGCCCTTTCCGCTTGTTCCCATCCCTATTGCCTTGTGCCCTGCCCCTCGGACGTGACTCGGTGCCACGAAATGCAGCCCCAGAAGAAATCCATCCCTGTCCTGCTGGTGGCCGCGCTCAGCCCTTGCGGAGGCGAGGACGCGAAGGGCTGCCTTCGTAGAGTAAGGAGCCGGTGGGTGCCGAGGCAGGCGCGGGGCCGGGTCTGTGCCCTGGCCCCGCAGGCAGGGAGCACGGCCGCTCACCCCTGCCCTCTCTCCTCTGGCAGGTCCTCAAGCCGCTACCGCCCCGCAAGGTGCTGAAGCGCAGCCGGCAGAGGATCCTCCAGCTGCACGCGCCAGCCTGCCACAGCTGGTGGGTGCTGCTGCACAAGGAGCCCCCGGCCTCCCGCCAGCTCCTGCTGGGGACATGCCCAGGGCCCCAGTGCTCCCCGCCTCTGCCCGGGCAGCGAGAGGGGACCGGGGTACCCAGAGCCCTGTCCCACAGCTGCGCTCCGCTGCTCTGGGCAGCGCCAATGCACTCTTCTGCTTGCCTTTTGCCGTAGGCTGTTCCAACAGATGCGCGAGCTGGAGGAAGAGGCCGCCAGCAGGACCCAAGTGGGGCTGCAAGTGCAGCCGATGGAGGTGGATGAGAAGGTGGAGGAGGTGGAGGCGATGGAGGTGGATGTGGAGGAGGAGGAGGCGATGGAGGTGGATGAGAAGGTGCAGGAGGAGGCTATGGAGGTGGATGTGAAGGAGGATGAGGCGATGGATACCAACTGATGAGTGGTAAGGCAGCACGTGCCCCCCATCCACTGCTGGCAGTCAGGGTGGGTCGGCTGCTGCCGCGCTGGGGCTGGGGCTGCGTGCGACGGCCCCGATACGGGGACACGGTGCCCGGTGGCCCCATCCTGGTGGCACAAGCACCGCCACTGCGCTGCCCTGCGCTGCCTTGGGGACACGCGAGCCGAGGCTGATCGCGTAGAGCCGGGCTCCCAGCCCCAGCCAGGGCTGAGCCCCACGGCAGCGCCCCGCTCTGCCCAGCCTGTGGCAACACTATGACCATCAGTAGCCTCACTGAAATGACCTTGTGCTTCTTCCTTCCAGGGCTGGTGGAGGTGGAAGTTTTGCGGGCAGCGTTTGGAGGAGTTTGTTTTAGAAGAGTTGTTTTTCGTAGAAGATTGCCGTTGTTTGAGAAGATTGTTGTTTTTTCCATAGGAGTTGTAGGTTTAGGTAGCATAGGTGTAGGTTCAAGAAGAGTTGTAGCTGTAGGTAGAATAGGCGTAGGTTTAAGAAGAATTGTTTTACTTTTAGGTAGAATAGGCATAGGTTTAGGTAGAATAGGCGTAGTTTTAGGTAGAATAGGTGTAGGTTTAAGAAGAATTGTTTTACTTTTAGGTAGAATAGGTGTAGCTTTAGGTAGAGTAGTTGTAGGTTTAGGTAGAAGAGTTGTATTTCCAAGAAGAACAGTTCTTTTTGATTGTATATTGTTGGTTGATTCGTAAATACATTTCTTGCCGTTTTTCTGACCCAGTCTCTCTTTGTATTTACTGCGATCCCACGTGGCTTTGGCAGACAAGTGGTTTCCACTTGCCCTGGGTTCCCAGAGCTGGAGTGGGCATGGGAGCTGGAGCTGGCTGCTGGGGCACCCCAGCTCTCCTCATGTGGGCTCCCTGCCCTGGCAGGGCGGCTCTTTCGGGCTCTCTGCAGCTGTGGGCAGGGCTGGGCACGGGCGAGGGACCCAAGGTGAGGGTGCTCACACAGACTCCTTGGCGGCTGCAGGGCACCAGGTCTGGTGCTGCCATTGGGCACAGCCTGTGGAGAGCTGACCAAAGCTTCTCGGGCTGCTCCTCAAGCTGGGGGAAGCACGGCCACATACGAGGGATCAGCCATGGAATCACGGAATCACAGCGTGCCCAGGTCGCTGCGGGAGCAGCCTGCGCCCGGCATCCTCTTGGATGCTGCTGCCCAAACCAAGCATTTGACCTCCTTCCGTCCCTTCCTCCCAGTGAGTCACAGAATCACAGAATCCCAAGGGTTGGAAGGGACCTCAAAAGATCATCTAGTCCAACCCCCCTGCAAGAGCAGGGTAACCTACAGCACATCACACAGGAACTTGTCCAGGCGGGCCTTGAATATCTCCAGTGTAGGAGACTCCACAACCCCCCTGGGCAACCTGTTCCAGTGCTCTGTCACTCTTACAGTAAAGAAGTTCTTCCTGATGTTAACGTGGAACTTCCTATGCTCCAGTTTACACCCATTGCCCCTTGTCCTATCACTGGATATCACTGAAAAAAGCCTAGCTCCATCATCCTGACACCCACCCTGTACATACTTGTAAACATTGATGAGGTCACCCCTCAGTCTCCTCTTCTCCAAGCTAAAGAGACCCAGCTCCCTCAGCCTCTCCTCATAAGGGAGATGTTCCACTCCCTGAGTCATCTTTGTGGCTCTGTGCTGGACTCCTTCAAGCAATTCCCTGTCCTTCTTGAACAGAGGGGCCCAGAACTGGACGCAATATTCCAGATGCGGCCTCACCAAGGCTGAGTAGAGGGGGAGGAGAACCTCTCTTGACCTACTAACCACTCCCTTTCTAACGCATCCTAAGATGCCATTTGCCTTCTTGGCCGCAAGAGCACATTTCTGGCTCATGGTCATCCTCCTATCCACCAGGACCCCCAGGTCCCTTTCCCCTTCGCTACTTTCCAGCAGGTCAACCCCCAACCTGTACTGGTCCATGGGGTTGTTCTTCCCCAGATGCAAGACTCTACACTTGCCCTTGTTAAATTTCATCAAGTTTCTCCCCGCCCAACTCTCCAGCCAGTCCAGGTCTCGCTGAATGGCAGCACAGTCCTCTGGTGTGTCAGCCACTCCTCCCAGTTTTGTGTCATCAGCAAACTTGCTGAGGGTGCACTCAGTTCCCTCATCCAGGTCATTGATGAAAATATTAAACAGCACCGGTCCCAGCACCGACCCCTGAGGGACTCCACTAGTCACAGACCTCCAGCTAGATTCTGCGCCATTGACCACAACTCTCTGCCTTCTTCCTTTCAACCAGTTCTCGATCCACCTCACTACTTGATCGTCAAGCCCACACTTCCTTAGCTTATCTATGAGGATGCTGTGGGAGACAGTATCAAATGCCTTACTGAAATCAAGAAAAACTACATCTACCGCTCTACCATCGTCCCTCCACCTAGTCACTTCCTCATAGAAGGCTATAAGGTTGGTCATACATGACTTCCCCCTCATGAAACCATGCTGGCTATTCCTAATGACCCCCTCATCCTTGGTATGCCTAGTGATGGAGTCAAGAATAAGTTGTTCCATCACCTTTCCAGGGATGGAGGTAAGGCTGACCGGTCTATAATTACCCGGGTCCTCCTTCTTGCCCTTCTTATAGACCGGTGTGACCTTTGCCATCCGCCAATCCTCAGGCACCTCGCCCGTTTCCCACGACTTACCAAAGATGATGGAGAGTGGCCTAGCAATGACCTCCGCCAGCTCCCTCAGCACCCGTGGGTGCATTCCATCCGGACCCATCGATTTACAGATGTCCAGATTGCATAGCTGATCCCTAACCCAATCCTCATCTACCAAAGCAAACTCCTTTGTCCTGACTCCTTCTGGGGCTATAGAAATCCGGGTCCCTTTGGTCCCCATCCCGCAGGGTGTGAAGAGGGTCTGGGGCCAGAGGTGCTTTGGGATACCAGATGTTGGCGGCTGCAGCTGGAGCCAGGCTCACCCGCCGCTGCTGTCCTGTGGGACCCTGCAAGCGGGGAGGGAGGGGGAGCTGCCAGCAGGAGAATGGCAGCGGGCAGGGGCAGCCGCTGCGTGCATGAGGTGTGCGTGCAAATGCACACGGGGACACGCGAGCTCAAGGTGCAGAGCTGCTGCAGACCCCTCCTCAAGCAGGCAGCCCCGGACACACGCTGCTGGCACCGCACCTTGTGCTGCCCTCGCAGCCTTCGCTGCGCGTGGGGCGCAGCTTCTCGCACGCGCTCAACCTTGTGAGCCAAGCTGGTGCACATGGCTGGCCAGGGCTGCATTCCAGCCCCAAGGACACATCCCAACTGCAGCACATGAGCACTGCTACCGTCGCTCAATGACTGCTTGTGGGACAGGGAAGGAGCAAAGGAGATGGTCCTGGCCCCGTGTGGTTGGCCAGAGCAGCCTTCACCCGTTTTATTGATTACTTAAGCACCAAAGTGTGTCTCTGTCATCTCAGGGCCTCACGTAACGATTGCCCAAAGTCCCCCACGGAGCTGCAGCCCCTTCGGGGCTCGTCCCCATCCCCTGCTCGCAGCGGTTCTGGAATTCTGGGGTGACGTCACAGCCGGCGTTACAATGGCAACTGCCCGTGCCCAGGCAACAACACAGACCTTCACCCCTGAACCCACACTTTTCCCCTGCTCCCACCTGTGTCCGCCAGTCCCTTCTGCCGTGCTCCTGTTCTGCCCTTCCGCCCTGTTCCTGTTCTGCCCTTCTGCCCTGTTCCTCTTCTGCCCTTCTGCCCTAGTGCCAGCCCTTTCCGCTTGTTCCCATCCCTATTGCCTTGTGCCCTGCCCCTCGGACGTGACTCGGTGCCACGAAATGCAGCCCCAGAAGAAATCCATCCCTGTCCTGCTGGTGGCCGCGCTCAGCCCTTGCGGAGGCGAGGACGCGAAGGGCTGCCTTCGTAGAGTAAGGAGCCGGTGGGTGCCGAGGCAGGCGCGGGGCCGGGTCTGTGCCCTGGCCCCGCAGGCAGGGAGCACGGCCGCTCACCCCTGCCCTCTCTCCTCTGGCAGGTCCTCAAGCCGCTACCGCCCCGCAAGGTGCTGAAGCGCAGCCGGCAGAGGATCCTCCAGCTGCACGCGCCAGCCTGCCAGAGCTGGTGGGTGCTGCTGCACAAGGAGCCCCCGGCCTCCCGCCAGCTCCTGCTGGGGACATGCCCAGGGCCCCAGTGCTCCCCGCCTCTGCCCGGGCAGCGAGAGGGGACCGGGGTACCCAGAGCCCTGTCCCACAGTTGCGCTCCGCTGCTCTGGGCAGCGCCAATGCACTCTTCTGCTTGCCTTTTGCCGTAGGCTGTTCCAACAGATGCGCGAGCTGGAGGAAGAGGCCGCCAGCAGGACCCAAGTGGGGCTGCAAGTGCAGCCGATGGAGGTGGATGAGAAGGTGGAGGAGGTGGAGGCGATGGAGGTGGATGTGGAGGAGGAGGAGGCGATGGAGGTGGATGAGAAGGTGCAGGAGGAGGCTATGGAGGTGGATGTGAAGGAGGATGAGGCGATGGATACCAACTGATGAGTGGTAAGGCAGCACGTGCCCCCCATCCACTGCTGGCAGTCAGGGTGGGTCGGCTGCTGCCGCGCTGGGGCTGGGGCTGCGTGCGACGGCCCCGATACGGGGACACGGTGCCCGGTGGCCCCATCCTGGTGGCACAAGCACCGCCACTGCGCTGCCCTGCGCTGCCTTGGGGACACGCGAGCCGAGGCTGATCGCGTAGAGCCGGGCTCCCAGCCCCAGCCAGGGCTGAGCCCCACGGCAGCGCCCCGCTCTGCCCAGCCTGTGGCAACACTATGACCATCAGTAGCCTCACTGAAATGACCTTGTGCTTCTTCCTTCCAGGGCTGGTGGAGGTGGAAGTTTTGCGGGCAGCGTTTGGAGGAGTTTGTTTTAGAAGAGTTGTTTTTCGTAGAAGATTGCCGTTGTTTGAGAAGATTGTTGTTTTTTCCATAGGAGTTGTAGGTTTAGGTAGCATAGGTGTAGGTTCAAGAAGAGTTGTAGCTGTAGGTAGAATAGGCGTAGGTTTAAGAAGAATTGTTTTACTTTTAGGTAGAATAGGCATAGGTTTAGGTAGAATAGGCGTAGTTTTAGGTAGAATAGGTGTAGGTTTAAGAAGAATTGTTTTACTTTTAGGTAGAATAGGTGTAGCTTTAGGTAGAGTAGTTGTAGGTTTAGGTAGAAGAGTTGTATTTCCAAGAAGAACAGTTCTTTTTGATTGTATATTGTTGGTTGATTCGTAAATACATTTCTTGCCGTTTTTCTGACCCAGTCTCTCTTTGTATTTACTGCGATCCCACGTGGCTTTGGCAGACAAGTGGTTTCCACTTGCCCTGGGTTCCCAGAGCTGGAGTGGGCATGGGAGCTGGAGCTGGCTGCTGGGGCACCCCAGCTCTCCTCATGTGGGCTCCCTGCCCTGGCAGGGTGGCTCTTTCGGGCTCTCTGCAGCTGTGGGCAGGGCTGGGCACGGGCGAGGGACCCAAGGTGAGGGTGCTCACACAGACTCCTTGGCGGCTGCAGGGCACCAGGTCTGGTGCTGCCATTGGGCACAGCCTGTGGAGAGCTGACCAAAGCTTCTCGGGCTGCTCCTCAAGCTGGGGGAAGCACGGCCACATACGAGGGATCAGCCATGGAATCACGGAATCACAGCGTGCCCAGGTCGCTGCGGGAGCAGCCTGCGCCCGGCATCCTCTTGGATGCTGCTGCCCAAACCAAGCATTTGACCTCCTTCCGTCCCTTCCTCCCAGTGAGTCACAGAATCACAGAATCCCAAGGGTTGGAAGGGACCTCAAAAGATCATCTAGTCCAACCCCCCTGCAAGAGCAGGGTAACCTACAGCACATCACACAGGAACTTGTCCAGGCGGGCCTTGAATATCTCCAGTGTAGGAGACTCCACAACCCCCCTGGGCAACCTGTTCCAGTGCTCTGTCACTCTTACAGTAAAGAAGTTCTTCCTGATGTTAACGTGGAACTTCCTATGCTCCAGTTTACACCCATTGCCCCTTGTCCTATCACTGGATATCACTGAAAAAAGCCTAGCTCCATCATCCTGACACCCACCCTGTACATACTTGTAAACATTGATGAGGTCACCCCTCAGTCTCCTCTTCTCCAAGCTAAAGAGACCCAGCTCCCTCAGCCTCTCCTCATAAGGGAGATGTTCCACTCCCTGAGTCATCTTTGTGGCTCTGTGCTGGACTCCTTCAAGCAATTCCCTGTCCTTCTTGAACAGAGGGGCCCAGAACTGGACGCAATATTCCAGATGCGGCCTCACCAAGGCTGAGTAGAGGGGGAGGAGAACCTCTCTTGACCTACTAACCACTCCCTTTCTAACGCACCCTAAGATGCCATTTGCCTTCTTGGCCGCAAGAGCACATTTCTGGCTCATGGTCATCCTCCTATCCACCAGGACCCCCAGGTCCCTTTCCCCTTTGCTACTTTCCAGCAGGTTACCCTGCTCTTGCAGGGGGGTTGGACTAGATGGTCTTTTTAGGTCCCTTCCAACCCTTGGGATTCTGTGATTCTGTGATTCTGTACTGGTCCATGGGGTTGTTCTTCCCCAGATGCAAGACTCTACACTTGCCCTTGTTAAATTTCATCAAGTTTCTCCCCGCCCAACTCTCCAGCCTGTCCAGGTCTCGCTGAATGGCAGCACAGTCCTCTGGTGTGTCAGCCACTCCTCCCAGTTTTGTGTCATCAGCAAACTTGCTGAGGGTGCACTCAGTTCCCTCATCCAGGTCATTGATGAAAATATTAAACAGCACCGGTCCCAGCACCGACCCCTGAGGAACTCCACTAGTCACAGACCTCCAGCTAGATTCTGCGCCATTGACCACAACTCTCTGCCTTCTTCCTTTCAACCAGTTCTCGATCCACCTCACTACTTGATCGTCAAGCCCACACTTCCTTAGCTTATCTATGAGGATGCTGTGGGAGACAGTATCAAATGCCTTACTGAAATCAAGAAAAACTACATCTACCGCTCTACCATCGTCCCTCCACCTAGTCACTTCCTCATAGAAGGCTATAAGGTTGGTCATACATGACTTCCCCCTCATGAAACCATGCTGGCTATTCCTAATGACCCCCTCATCCTTGGTATGCCTAGCGATGGAGTCAAGAATAAGTTGTTCCATCACCTTTCCAGGGATGGAGGTAAGGCTGACCGGTCTATAATTACCCGGGTCCTCCTTCTTGCCCTTCTTATAGACCGGTGTGACCTTTGCCATCCGCCAATCCTCAGGCACCTCGCCCGTTTCCCACGACTTACCAAAGATGATGGAGAGTGGCCTAGCAATGACCTCCGCCAGCTCCCTCAGCACCCGTGGGTGCATTCCATCCGGACCCATCGATTTACAGATGTCCAGATTGCATAGCTGATCCCTAACCCAATCCTCATCTACCAAAGCAAACTCCTTTGTCCTGACTCCTTCTGGGGCTATAGAAATCCGGGTCCCTTTGGTCCCCATCCCGAAGGGTGTGAAGAAGGTCTGGGGCCAGAGGTGCTTTGGGATACCAGATGTTGGCGGCTGCAGCTGGAGCCAGGCTCACCCGCCGCTGCTGTCCTGTGGGACCCTGCAAGCGGGGAGGGAGGGGGAGCTGCCAGCAGGAGAATGGCAGCGGGCAGGGGCAGCCGCTGCGTGCATGAGGTGTGCGTGCAAATGCACACGGGGACACGCGAGCTCAAGGTGCGGAGCTGCTGCAGACCCCTCCTCAAGCAGGCAGCCCCGGACACACGCTGCTGGCACCGCACCTTGTGCTGCCCTCGCAGCCTTCGCTGCGCGTGGGGCGCAGCTTCTCGCACGCGCTCAACCTTGTGAGCCAAGCTGGTGCACATGGCTGGCCAGGGCTGCATTCCAGCCCCAAGGACACATCCCAACTGCAGCACATGAGCACTGCTACCGTCGCTCAATGACTGCTTGTGGGACAGGGAAGGAGCAAAGGAGATGGTCCTGGCCCCGTGTGGTTGGCCAGAGCAGCCTTCACCCGTTTTATTGATTACTTAAGCACCAAAGTGTGTCTGTCATCTCAGGGCCTCACGTAACGATTGCCCAAAGTCCCCCACGGAGCTGCAGCCCCTTCGGGGCTCGTCCCCATCCCCTGCTCGCAGCGGTTCTGGAATTCTGGGGTGACGTCACAGCCGGCGTTACAATGGCAACTGCCCGTGCCCAGGCAACAACACAGACCTTCACCCCTGAACCCACACTTTTCCCCTGCTCCCACCTGTGTCCGCCAGTCCCTTCTGCCGTGCTCCTGTTCTGCCCTTCCGCCCTGTTCCTGTTCTGCCCTTCTGCCCTGTTCCTCTTCTGCCCTTCTGCCCTAGTGCCAGCCCTTTCCGCTTGTTCCCATCCCTATTGCCTTGTGCCCTGCCCCTCGGACGTGACTCGGTGCCACGAAATGCAGCCCCAGAAGAAATCCATCCCTGTCCTGCTGGTGGCCGCGCTCAGCCCTTGCGGAGGCGAGGACGCGAAGGGCTGCCTTCGTAGAGTAAGGAGCCGGTGGGTGCCGAGGCAGGCGCGGGGCCGGGTCTGTGCCCTGGCCCCGCAGGCAGGGAGCATGGCCGCTCACCCCTGCCCTCTCTCCTCTGGCAGGTCCTCAAGCCGCTACCGCCCCGCAAGGTGCTGAAGCGCAGCCGGCAGAGGATCCTCCAGCTGCACGCGCCAGCCTGCCAGAGCTGGTGGGTGCTGCTGCACAAGGAGCCCCCGGCCTCCCGCCAGCTCCTGCTGGGGACATGCCCAGGGCCCCAGTGCTCCCCGCCTCTGCCCGGGCAGCGAGAGGGGACCGGGGTACCCAGAGCCCTGTCCCACAGTTGCGCTCCGCTGCTCTGGGCAGCGCCAATGCACTCTTCTGCTTGCCTTTTGCCGTAGGCTGTTCCAACAGATGCGCGAGCTGGAGGAAGAGGCCGCCAGCAGGACCCAAGTGGGGCTGCAAGTGCAGCCGATGGAGGTGGATGAGAAGGTGGAGGAGGTGGAGGCGATGGAGGTGGATGTGGAGGAGGAGGAGGCGATGGAGGTGGATGAGAAGGTGCAGGAGGAGGCTATGGAGGTGGATGTGAAGGAGGATGAGGCGATGGATACCAACTGATGAGTGGTAAGGCAGCACGTGCCCCCCATCCACTGCTGGCAGTCAGGGTGGGTCGGCTGCTGCCGCGCTGGGGCTGGGGCTGCGTGCGACGGCCCCGATACGGGGACACGGTGCCCGGTGGCCCCATCCTGGTGGCACAAGCACCGCCACTGCGCTGCCCTGCGCTGCCTTGGGGACACGCGAGCCGAGGCTGATCGCGTAGAGCCGGGCTCCCAGCCCCAGCCAGGGCTGAGCCCCACGGCAGCGCCCCGCTCTGCCCAGCCTGTGGCAACACTATGACCATCAGTAGCCTCACTGAAATGACCTTGTGCTTCTTCCTTCCAGGGCTGGTGGAGGTGGAAGTTTTGCGGGCAGCGTTTGGAGGAGTTTGTTTTAGAAGAGTTGTTTTTCGTAGAAGATTGCCGTTGTTTGAGAAGATTGTTGTTTTTTCCATAGGAGTTGTAGGTTTAGGTAGCATAGGTGTAGGTTCAAGAAGAGTTGTAGCTGTAGGTAGAATAGGCGTAGGTTTAAGAAGAATTGTTTTACTTTTAGGTAGAATAGGCATAGGTTTAGGTAGAATAGGCGTAGTTTTAGGTAGAATAGGTGTAGGTTTAAGAAGAATTGTTTTACTTTTAGGTAGAATAGGTGTAGCTTTAGGTAGAGTAGTTGTAGGTTTAGGTAGAAGAGTTGTATTTCCAAGAAGAACAGTTCTTTTTGATTGTATATTGTTGGTTGATTCGTAAATACATTTCTTGCCGTTTTTCTGATCCAGTCTCTCTTTGTATTTACTGCGATCCCACGTGGCTTTGGCAGACAAGTGGTTTCCACTTGCCCTGGGTTCCCAGAGCTGGAGTGGGCATGGGAGCTGGAGCTGGCTGCTGGGGCACCCCAGCTCTCCTCATGTGGGCTCCCTGCCCTGGCAGGGTGGCTCTTTCGGGCTCTCTGCAGCTGTGGGCAGGGCTGGGCACGGGCGAGGGACCCAAGGTGAGGGTGCTCACACAGACTCCTTGGCGGCTGCAGGGCACCAGGTCTGGTGCTGCCATTGGGCACAGCCTGTGGAGAGCTGACCAAAGCTTCTCGGGCTGCTCCTCAAGCTGGGGGAAGCACGGCCACATACGAGGGATCAGCCATGGAATCACGGAATCACAGCGTGCCCAGGTCGCTGCGGGAGCAGCCTGCGCCCGGCATCCTCTTGGATGCTGCTGCCCAAACCAAGCATTTGACCTCCTTCCGTCCCTTCCTCCCAGTGAGTCACAGAATCACAGAATCCCAAGGGTTGGAAGGGACCTCAAAAGATCATCTAGTCCAACCCCCCTGCAAGAGCAGGGTAACCTACAGCACATCACACAGGAACTTGTCCAGGCGGGCCTTGAATATCTCCAGTGTAGGAGACTCCACAACCCCCCTGGGCAACCTGTTCCAGTGCTCTGTCACTCTTACAGTAAAGAAGTTCTTCCTGATGTTAACGTGGAACTTCCTATGCTCCAGTTTACACCCATTGCCCCTTGTCCTATCACTGGATATCACTGAAAAAAGCCTAGCTCCATCATCCTGACACCCACCCTGTACATACTTGTAAACATTGATGAGGTCACCCCTCAGTCTCCTCTTCTCCAAGCTAAAGAGACCCAGCTCCCTCAGCCTCTCCTCATAAGGGAGATGTTCCACTCCCTGAGTCATCTTTGTGGCTCTGTGCTGGACTCCTTCAAGCAATTCCCTGTCCTTCTTGAACAGAGGGGCCCAGAACTGGACGCAATATTCCAGATGCGGCCTCACCAAGGCTGAGTAGAGGGGGAGGAGAACCTCTCTTGACCTACTAACCACTCCCTTTCTAACGCACCCTAAGATGCCATTTGCCTTCTTGGCCGCAAGAGCACATTTCTGGCTCATGGTCATCCTCCTATCCACCAGGACCCCCAGGTCCCTTTCCCCTTTGCTACTTTCCAGCAGGTTACCCTGCTCTTGCAGGGGGGTTGGACTAGATGGTCTTTTTAGGTCCCTTCCAACCCTTGGGATTCTGTGATTCTGTGATTCTGTACTGGTCCATGGGGTTGTTCTTCCCCAGATGCAAGACTCTACACTTGCCCTTGTTAAATTTCATCAAGTTTCTCCCCGCCCAACTCTCCAGCCTGTCCAGGTCTCGCTGAATGGCAGCACAGTCCTCTGGTGTGTCAGCCACTCCTCCCAGTTTTGTGTCATCAGCAAACTTGCTGAGGGTGCACTCAGTTCCCTCATCCAGGTCATTGATGAAAATATTAAACAGCACCGGTCCCAGCACCGACCCCTGAGGAACTCCACTAGTCACAGACCTCCAGCTAGATTCTGCGCCATTGACCACAACTCTCTGCCTTCTTCCTTTCAACCAGTTCTCGATCCACCTCACTACTTGATCGTCAAGCCCACACTTCCTTAGCTTATCTATGAGGATGCTGTGGGAGACAGTATCAAATGCCTTACTGAAATCAAGAAAAACTACATCTACCGCTCTACCATCGTCCCTCCACCTAGTCACTTCCTCATAGAAGGCTATAAGGTTGGTCATACATGACTTCCCCCTCATGAAACCATGCTGGCTATTCCTAATGACCCCCTCATCCTTGGTATGCCTAGCGATGGAGTCAAGAATAAGTTGTTCCATCACCTTTCCAGGGATGGAGGTAAGGCTGACCGGTCTATAATTACCCGGGTCCTCCTTCTTGCCCTTCTTATAGACCGGTGTGACCTTTGCCATCCGCCAATCCTCAGGCACCTCGCCCGTTTCCCACGACTTACCAAAGATGATGGAGAGTGGCCTAGCAATGACCTCCGCCAGCTCCCTCAGCACCCGTGGGTGCATTCCATCCGGACCCATCGATTTACAGATGTCCAGATTGCATAGCTGATCCCTAACCCAATCCTCATCTACCAAAGCAAACTCCTTTGTCCTGACTCCTTCTGGGGCTATAGAAATCCGGGTCCCTTTGGTCCCCATCCCGAAGGGTGTGAAGAAGGTCTGGGGCCAGAGGTGCTTTGGGATACCAGATGTTGGCGGCTGCAGCTGGAGCCAGGCTCACCCGCCGCTGCTGTCCTGTGGGACCCTGCAAGCGGGGAGGGAGGGGGAGCTGCCAGCAGGAGAATGGCAGCGGGCAGGGGCAGCCGCTGCGTGCATGAGGTGTGCGTGCAAATGCACACGGGGACACGCGAGCTCAAGGTGCAGAGCTGCTGCAGACCCCTCCTCAAGCAGGCAGCCCCGGACACACGCTGCTGGCACCGCACCTTGTGCTGCCCTCGCAGCCTTCGCTGCGCGTGGGGCGCAGCTTCTCGCACGCGCTCAAACTTGTGAGCCAAGCTGGTGCACATGGCTGGCCAGGGCTGCATTCCAGCCCCAAGGACACATCCCAACTGCAGCACATGAGCACTGCTACCGTCGCTCAATGACTGCTTGTGGGACAGGGAAGGAGCAAAGGAGATGGTCCTGGCCCCGTGTGGTTGGCCAGAGCAGCCTTCACCCGTTTTATTGATTACTTAAGCACCAAAGTGTGTCTCTGTCATCTCAGGGCCTCACGTAACGATTGCCCAAAGTCCCCCACGGAGCTGCAGCCCCTTCGGGGCTCGTCCCCATCCCCTGCTCGCAGCGGTTCTGGAATTCTGGGGTGACGTCACAGCCGGCGTTACAATGGCAACTGCCCGTGCCCAGGCAACAACACAGACCTTCACCCCTGAACCCACACTTTTCCCCTGCTCCCACCTGTGTCCGCCAGTCCCTTCTGCCGTGCTCCTGTTCTGCCCTTCCGCCCTGTTCCTGTTCTGCCCTTCTGCCCTGTTCCTCTTCTGCCCTTCTGCCCTAGTGCCAGCCCTTTCCGCTTGTTCCCATCCCTATTGCCTTGTGCCCTGCCCCTCGGACGTGACTCGGTGCCAGCAAATGCAGCCCCAGAAGAAATCCATCCCTGTCCTGCTGGTGGCCGCGCTCAGCCCTTGCGGAGGCGAGGACGCGAAGGGCTGCCTTCGTAGAGTAAGGAGCCGGTGGGTGCCGAGGCAGGCGCGGGGCCGGGTCTGTGCCCTGGCCCCGCAGGCAGGGAGCACGGCCGCTCACCCCTGCCCTCTCTCCTCTGGCAGGTCCTCAAGCCGCTACCGCCCCGCAAGGTGCTGAAGCGCAGCCGGCAGAGGATCCTCCAGCTGCACGCGCCAGCCTGCCAGAGCTGGTGGGTGCTGCTGCACAAGGAGCCCCCGGCCTCCCGCCAGCTCCTGCTGGGGACATGCCCAGGGCCCCAGTGCTCCCCGCCTCTGCCCGGGCAGCGAGAGGGGACCGGGGTACCCAGAGCCCTGTCCCACAGCTGCGCTCCGCTGCTCTGGGCAGCACCAATGCACTCTTCTGCGTGCCTTTTGCCGTAGGCTGTTCCAACAGATGCGCGAGCTGGAGGAAGAGGCCGCCAGCAGGACCCAAGTGGGGCTGCAAGTGCAGCCGATGGAGGTGGATGAGAAGGTGGAGGAGGTGGAGGCGATGGAGGTGGATGTGGAGGAGGAGGAGGCGATGGAGGTGGATGAGAAGGTGCAGGAGGAGGAGGCTATGGAGGTGGATGTGAAGGAGGATGAGGCAATGGATACCAACTGATGAGTGGTAAGGCAGCACGTGCCCCCCATCCACTGCTGGCAGTCAGGGTGGGTCGGCTGCTGCCGCGCTGGAGCTGGGGCTGCGCGCGATGGCCCTGATACGGGGACACGGTGCCCGGTGGCCCCATCCTGGTGGCACAAGCACCGCCACCGCGCTGCCCTGCGCTGCCTTGGGGACACGCGAGCCGAGGCTGATCGCGTAGAGCCGGGCTCCCAGCCCCAGCCAGGGCTGAGCCCCACGGCAGAGCCCCGCTCTGCCCAGCCTGTGGCAACACTATGACCATCAGTAGCCTCACTGAGATGACCTTGTGCTTCTTCCTTCCAGGGCTGGTGGAGGTGGAAGTTTTGCGGGCGGCGGTTGAAGGAGTTTGCTTTAGAAGAGTGGTTTTCGTAGAAGATTGCTGTTGTTTGAGAAGATTGTTGTTTTTCCCATAGGAGTTGTAGGTTTAGGTAGCATAGGTGTAGCTTTAAGAAGAAGAGTTGTAGTTGTAGGTAGAATAAGGGTAGGTTTAAGAAGAATTGTTTTACTTTTAGGTAGAATAGGTGTAGGTTTAGGTAGAGTAGTTGTAGGTTTAGGTAGAAGAGTTGTACTTCCAAGAAGAACAGTTATTTTTGATTGTTTCTTGTTGGTTGATTCGTAAATACATTTCTTGCCGTTTTTCTGACCCAGTCTCTCTTTGTATTTACTGCGATCCCACGTGGCTTTGGCAGACAAGTGGTTTCCACTTGCCCTGGGTTCCCAGAGCTGGAGTGGGCATGGGAGCTGGAGCTGGCTGCTGGGGCACCCCAGCTCTCCTCATGTGGGCTCCCTGCCCTGGCAGGGCGGCTCTTTCGGGCTCTCTGCAGCTGTGGGCAGGGCTGGGCACGGGCGAGGGACCCAAGGTGTGGGTGCTCACACAGACTCCTTGGCGGCTGCAGGGCACCAGGTCTGGTGCTGCCATTGGGCACAGCCTGTGGAGAGCTGACCAAAGCTTCTCGGGCTGCTCCTCAAGCTGGGGGAAGCACGGCCACATACGAGGGATCAGCCATGGAATCATGGAAGTTTTTATTAGAATAGTTGTAGTTTGTAGAAGAATAATATTAGTTTGGATGAACACAGCACAGTGTCGCAACTGATACTGAGCTTTGTGTCCATTGTTTTAGTCCAGGAGAGTAAAATCCTGATTATGCACCTCCTCTTCCTTGTAATCCATTCCTTTTGCAGTATACGAATTGGGTGTCTTCTCCATGTGCTTATAGAGCTCCCCATTCAGCTCTACCTTTCTCCTGGAGTGCCTTCTATGTACTGAAGACCCATATGGACTGCTGTGCCCCTTCACCATTTAATAAAAAATATATTGGTCATAGATGATCACGCTGGGTTAATTAAAACAGGATCTGGCCACCACTCAAACCTACCAGAGAGGCCAGAAAATAATAAAGTCAGCAGTAAAACCATGCAGTGAAGGTCAGAAAAGAAGAATACGGTGCACCCTTGCTCATTACATTGGAATCCTTGTACCTTGAGCACATAGCAATGAGATGGAAGCTCTCCAAAGAGGACTCTGATGTCCTGAGGGTGGGCGGATGAAAGGTGAGCAAGCACCAAGTATACATGCTGTCAATTTGTCACTGAACCCCAAATGAAGAAAGCACTGAAAAGTCATTATAAGTGTCTGGAAGAAAGACCTTGTACTAGAGTCTCAGGGGAGACTCGCATACATATAGGCTGATGCATATCAGACCTGGTAATTACATACATAATTCTGTGTTATTTCCCTAAAGGAATGATATGACCAACTGAAACTACGCAAGAAAGCATAGTTACTCCATTATAATAAAACCACTTTTATAAACAAGTAAGTCTCTGAAAGAATCTGATTTGGGCCACAGAAAGGAAGTCATAGACTGGATTAAGAAGTCAGATCTAATTAAATTTCAGAATAATTTGAACATCTTAGCATGCTGACTGCAGTTATTACAACACCAGAGCAGTCTTGGATGGTGATGGTATCCCTCCCTTTGCTGCAATAAATGTGCTGTGTGACTTACAGGAAAAGCAAGTCACACTGCACCATTTTGTCTTCTTCTGACTTTTTAATTTGGAAGAACCAGTGTTTTCTGTCTGATTCCACCGAACTCCTTGAACGGGAAAAGTTTGTTCGAACAAAAAAATTCTTTAAAGGTAAAAAATTGTCTAGAGAGAAAAGGAGACTAAGGATCAGGTTTGATATATCTTGTCCATAAAATCTCCTTTTGGATCAAATAGAAGACAGTCTTCAAACAGAAGATCTGGTTTCAAATTTTAGAAGTAATCAGAAAAGCTTTTCATAGAATGGTTTGGGACCTTAAAGCTCATCCAGTTCCAACCCCTCGCCACGGGCAGGGACCCCTTCCACTGGAGCAGCTTGCTCCAAGCCCCATCCAAACTGGCCTTGAGCACTGCCAGGGATGGGGCAGCTGCAACTTCTCTGGGCACCCTGTGCCAATGCCTTGTATCTAATCTGAACTTCCCCTATATAAGTTTAAACCCATTATTCCTTGTCCTATCGCTACAGTCCCTGATGAAGAGAATTCTTTTATTAAGAATTCCAAAACAGTCACAAAACACAAAGTTATAGCTAATCCAAAAGGAACTTTTCAGATTCATAGGTGACATTTTGACTTTTCAGTCAGTTCGGTAATCTGCATGCCAAGAAGTCCACGTCAGGGAGTCCTGACATTGGGCAGGAATCGGAAAGCTCAAGGGTAAGCAATGGAACCTGCTCTAGAGTACTCCATCCCCAGCTTCCCTCCAGAACCTGAGAAAAGGAAAATCTCCAGAACCTTGGAAAGAAATAGATAAGGTGGTCAGAGAAGGGAAGAACAAGGGCCAGATGAGCATGTTGAGAAGCAGAGAGTTTTGAAGGCTCACAATAGCGTTAAAAACTCCATCAATTCAGAACCAAATCAGTGGAAGGGGTGAAATGTCTCCCTTTGGATTGTGCTGTGCCTGTTTGAACATAGAGTGGAAGACATGGAACAAAAAGGTTCCTGCCTTTCCCTGAGGCTCAACAAGGTGCTCAGGAAAGATGGTAAGATGTCTTGGATTAACTCCAATCACCACAACTTGCCTCTATAAAATCTTCATAGATTGGAGGCCTTTTTTCCCCAGACTACTGGGAAATCACAAGATAAAAAGCCCCAAAAGGCACCTCCAAAGACAATAGGGGTTTGAGTATTTGGGGTTTTTTTCCAAGGCGGAGACATTTGCGTGGGATTCTGTTCTCAAGACATAAAAGGGAGTAAAAACTTAAAATGTTAGTGAGCAAAGACAGTGGAAAATAATAGCATAGGGGAGTAACCCACACAGACTCAAGAAAGTATCACCAGTGACTGCTGCAAACAAAGAAGTCACTAATAAACTGTGTGAAGATCCCACCATGGAGCTAAAAATCTCTGTTTCCATCCAAGTTTGCCATTGCTCCTTTCAGAAAGACAAAGTTTCCCCATCCCTGTGCTCCTTCTGTGCTACTCACATGGCCACCCCATCTCTGTTGCTGCAGGCCCATCCTCAGCAAACTCATCTCAGGCACAGACACGAGTGTTGTCTAGAAGCTGTGACACAAACTGTAGAGATGAATTGCTTGTGCTTCAGCTTCTGGGTGGAACATGCACACAGAAGACAGCCCGTAAAATTGGCGCACTCTTTCCATTTCCTTTCTCACTTAAGCTCATTATCCCCGCATGTCTCTCCCTGAAAACTGTAAATTAGCAAGTTGCCAAGGGGAAAAACACTGCCCAAACCATGAGAATGGATGTGCTCCAGACAGCCATGCTGTTACCATCTAAGGACTTGCACAGGACTCAGTTGCGTTGAGATTTGATCTGTAGGATGGCTGATCTCAAGCTGTTTGCGGGCATCAGTGCCCTGGGATCTTCTGAAGTGCCTGTGCAGCTTCCCAGAGTGCTTAGGGAAGAAGTTTCTTTAGATGAACATTGAAGCATGCAAATTTGTGGTGTCTGGGTTAGGATAACTTGGAAATCCCATGTTAAAGGAAGCTGAAGTCTAACACTACTGCAGAGAGAGTGAGCTCAAAGCTATAGAGGAGCTTTCAGAAGCTACAGCCAAGAGGAGGTGTCGGAGAGAGCTGGATGCACATGTTGAATTCCCTGACAGTGATGTGGTAGGAAACCTCCTTCTCTGTTCAGCACCCGAGCTGAACCCCTAGGCTCACTCCAGCCCAGGTTACCCTTCTCTGACCTTTGCAAGCTTGGATTCAAGGCTCGATGAAGAAATGCTTTTTCTTCCATTGGCCATATCTCAGGTCTGTGTGGAGTGGGTGCTTTCTGCTGCTAGGTGAGAACAGCAGCCCTCAGCCTCTCCTTCCCATGGGGAAGTGCTTGCCCAAAGACTCCCCACAGGATCTGCACTGCTATTGTTGGACTCACCATCAGAACAGGCAAGTGAATTGCCACAAGTAAGACAGATCCTCACGGTTCAGCTGGCTGAGCGAGGGATAGCAATGACCAAAACCATATCCAGCCCATGCAGGAAAACCCATTCTCCCCCTCCCCTGCAGTGGGTTTTGAAGCACTGCTCAAAAGTGCTGAGACATTGAGCTGAGCCAAGCAGCACAGGCACAAAGTCAAAAGGTCGTTTGGTAATGCAGTGCTCACTTCCCACGCACTGATATTCACTTGACTAGAAACTGATAATAGGTTACACCCTGGCTAGCACCAGCCCAGAGCGGTGCACACAGCACCAATTAATAGTGGTTTTCAGTACTGGTTTGAAAGTAGTCATCAGAAATAGAGCTGGGTGCACTGAGGATAAGAAATAGGCACCTTCAGAAGGCACACTTTTAGCCACAGAAATCTTGACTTAATGGAAAGTCACAAGTGTATGTAAGCAGCAGTTTCCAGAGCCGATGCGTTTGTCAGACCCCCATGGGAAACTAGGGGTGCTTGAACCCAGCCTGGGGTTTCTTCCTGTATGGGTTAGTGAAACAGGCCTGTAGGTAGCTGGGAAAGGACAGGTACTACTGCTCCCACTGGAGGTTCGCCTGGATGGGGTATCATGTGGCTCCTAACCGCGTAAAACATGAAGGGCGCACTTGGGATTAGGAGCAGCCTCAACAGCTGTCAAGGTACTCATGATACATGTCAAGAAGCATCACTCAGCCCGAGGCCATTCTTGTCTTGTGGATTCCAGGCTGTAGAGAATGTCTGGACACAAAAGCTCCTGCTTCATCTGGGAGAGGAAAGCTTTCCAGGCTAAGGGGTGCAGCAGGGAGAGATGCAAGGGGCAGAGGGAAGGCAGTGCTCTCAGTTCTCAGGGCTGGGAGGGTTCTTTTTGTTTCCAATAGTGTTGTTCAGGTGTTATTAGCTCATCTCATCATTCTTTTGGTAGTTCCAATCACCAGGCAGATTCTGAGGACTTGATCATTGGCCTGATACCAAGAGGAAAATGCCATTTTAGAGTACTTCTAAATCCCATGATATTTTAAACTCCCTCATCTGGACTGTGAGCCCTGATCACTATGTCGGCAGAACCAGAGGCTGTGCTTTGGGAACTATCTTACCAGCTGAGATAGGAGGAAGAGGGCACAGGAGAAAAGAAGGAAAAAAGGACAGCTCATCCTGACAGCAGCTCTACACCAGTATCCTTTGGAGAACAGAAGGTGCCTAGGATCTGCGAGTCCTTGCAGAAAAGGAAATTACAGGAAATTCAAAACCCAAACCAAAGATAAGGAAAAAATGAATTCAGGATGACCTCAGACACTGGAGTTCTGGCTCTCAGAGCATCTTCAGAAGCTTCACTTGGATCGTACAGAATCTATGTGAGCAGTTTTGATCTAAACTAGACAATATTTTTATAATATTCTCATTAGCTCTTTTGTTTACTAAGCAAGTACTCCTGTATTCCAGTCCTCTTTGTGCACCTTCAATCCCTTTTGGGTCTAAATACTCAGCTTCCTATTTCCCCTCTTTTTTCTTGCCAAAGATCCTGCCAACTTAGCTTTCTTTGGGTTTCACAGACGGACCTGTGAATCTCAGTTAAAAACTAAAGCCACGGGAGTTCCAGTACCAATCTCTCCTGTAAGAAACTTTTCCTGGTCATGCCAAGGTGATTGTACTGCACCTCTGAAAATTCTAACTATTGCTAACGAAACATCCTCCTCTTTGGTAACTGCAGTAAACCAAATGTTCTTATGGGGTTTTTGTACCTCCATCGTGAGATTGGAGCTAAATGGATAGATGATGGGATCAAAATATTTCCAGTCTTGAAAAAAATCTCCATCAGAACATTCAATTTCAACAAGTATCTCCGTGACAGATGGGACTTCCCATTACAGGCCACTTCCTCTGCGAGGAGGAATCCACTAATATCGGAAGCACAATGCAGGGGCCTGTACAGCCTCTCCATGCTCATCTGCTCCCCTTAATACGTCAAATGTGAAATTCCATCTGGTAACCATGTGCATTCAAAACACATTTATGTGGAGACAAATTACATAGCTGTAGGAGGCATTTCAGAAGCTCCATACACAGTGCCATCAAAGACTGCAGGACATGGGTACAGAAAAGCCTCGCCTTTGAGATAATACCAGTTGCATCTTCACCCGTGGTTGGTAAATGGGGATTTTATGGGACTGTAAGAGATAGAGGTGGTGAAAGAGTGAGGGTTTGGTTTCTCGTTCTTTTACTGAGCCTATGTCCTGCCCTGTTTGCAAGAAGATCTAATGGGCAGAGAAAGAGCAGGCTCCTGTCTCTGGCAGCAGGCAGAAGTTGCAGAGGTAGTGGATGAGTGCTGAAAAACCTGGATGGGCTGTACTGGTGACATGACTCTCAGTAAGCTACTCTTTGATCTGGTGTACTAAATATGATCCTTTTGGTTCAGCTACCAGGCTTTGATTACAGGCTAAAAGCTGCATGGGTACTTAAATGTGTGAGCAAATATAGTGAACTGTTTCTTGGAAAGCAAGCTCTCACAGTTTAATTTATCTCACTTATCTCTCCAGTCTGGCAGCTTATAAGTAACTGCTATGATCAGAGACAAGTTGTTTCCTATTCTATCTGGAGGCAAAAAGGGAGTCAGAAAGGGATCTGACACTCTCTGTACCTAAGTGTTTCTCACATACAGAACATTTGAAAATCATGATTCAAGTGCTGGGTGTCAGGCAAAGAGTCAGCTTTTGCTTTTGTGGTGAATCTTCTACCTGGACCTGGGCCAGCACGATGTACCATGGATCAAGTACATACTGTGGTTAATGAGGCAGTGGCAACACAACTACCATTGTGTTCTTCATAATAGGAACTAATGGGGCATTGCTGAGGAGTGAATGATGCCATGTATGCAATTGTTAGACTGATGTGTGAATTTAATAGGGCACAGATTAGAAAGTAATCAATAAGTCTGGACCATGGCCTTAACAGAGCTAATATGGTGGGGAAATACTGGGTAGCATCTTCGCAAACAGCTAAAATCAGCTAAAATTCCCCAAAGGAGTTTCCAGGTTGTCTCAGAGAGGGGCTGAGGAGAATGGTTGGACCTCTGAGAACACAGTCCCTGGAGCAGAGATTTACAGATGCTTCCCTCATGCGAGATACTCAGCTTTCCGACATCAGCAGTGACTCCCTTTCTTCACACTGGCTCTTTCCCAGCTTGCTGGGATCCTCACAGTCAGTTTGTGACCTACCTGGTCCAGTGTGCTCAGGGGCTAACACCCCAGCAAGAAGCATGCATTGCATGAGATGAAAGTACAAGCTGTGGTTTTACAGGCTGACCTATTGGCTACCAAAACAAATATAGGGTTTGAGTGAAAGCCCAACTCAAAGGGCTTTAAAAACCTGTCTGTTGAACATGCATGCATGGGACATGTCTCCAGTGATACCCTGGGCTGGGGGAGAGTTGCACCGTGGTAGGGTATCTATTTCCATCTTCTCTGGACACTAGGCTAGAGGGGATCTGTCCTGCTGTGCATGAATAGCTCTTTTTAAAACAATGTGGAAAGAAGCATGTCACATTCCTTTAACTGAATGACACTAGCTTAGGTAACAGTATTTTACTCCCTGTGGTGCTAAGCAAGGCATAAATCCTTAGAGAACTGAAGTAACAGACACAAGCCCTCCCTCCTCTTCTTCCCCCTGTGACTCCACTCTTCTCCACTCCTGTATTAATGGATATTTTAAATCTGGAAGGAATTCAAGAGTCTGTAGTAGGTAGTTAAACATCCAGATGTATCAGTAATAATTATGCTCAGCTTGGGGAGGCGAGGCGCTTGAATAACAGGCATGGTTTCCATGGATGGCTACAAGATTATAAACATAAAATTTATAAGTGGAATGGGAACATTTGGTTTATTTTCTCTTCTCTTTACAATCACTGCAATTTAAATTGAAAACAGTGAAGGGTAGCAGAGCCAGGCAACAACCTGAAGACTGTAAACAAAATAATTCATGTCTTACTGATGGGATATGGTCATATAATCAGTAAATTAATTTAGCCTACTCTAGTTTCACCATTAGCTTTCTATTTTCTCATTTCATTGGCATTTCCCTGCCCAGTTTATGTCTGTCCTCAATACACATTGTCCTATAAATCAGAAGCAAATATCTTGAAGGGTAAATAAAGAGCTAATGAGTCTACAAAAAAAGATGTTATTGAGGTACATTAAGTCCTACTTACTGTGTTTTAAACTTTTCTTGATCCAAGATTCATTTTTACTATTATTTGATCGGTTTCCAATATAAAAACAAAATGCCAAGAGATTAGATTTTTATACTGTGTCCTTAGAACCTAACAGCACCAAATGTTTCCCTGAGACAAGACAAGTATTTATGACCAGGAAAGGAAGGGAAGGCTTGCAAAGCCTGAGGGTATGAAGTCAGGGTGACTCAGAACAGAAGCTGGAAAATCACTTCAAAAGGTCTTCCGAGCCATGTCTTGGACAGTTGTTGAACTAAGCCATGGTCTGGCAAGACAAGAACCAATAAATCATATTGATTTAAAGCCATCTTTGCTACAAAACAAACCAGACACCTGATATCCGTGTTCAAAACCTGTTTGTGCAATAGCACATCTGTGAACATGTGCAATTAGTGCAATTAGACAGCAATTTATATGTAAATGCCCATACAGTTAAATGTGCCTTTACTTAATTTGTGTATGTGCTGGAATATCATTTCAGAGGGGGTTTTCTGCATTTCCAGAATCTGCCCCTTAATAACTGAATGCCAGTATCCACACAATGCAAGCCATGGTTCAATCACCAGCTTGCAGTGCTCAGATAAGGCGGGTGCAGGAGCCAGGACAAGGAGTTTGTCCCTGGGTACCACAGGGTGCAGCACTTCTCCTGTGGGTCTCTGCCGGTGCGGAGCAGGGTTCAATGTCATGCCCAGACTCTACCAGCTATCCAAATGCCTGCTCCCCCCGCCCCTGCACAGGAAAGGTGCTCAGGGATCTCTCCACTACTCCCACACCTAGCGTGTGCCAACTGCATCTGGCCATCAGTGCCATGTGTGAATGCTGGCTTGTTGCAGGAACCCCAGTGATGTGGCTATAACCTGTCTGAGTGAAGTGTGATCCCCCATGAGCCAAAACCTGGATCAGATTTGGGCTCTAGCCTTCTACCAGAAGGGAGTTTGGGTGATAAAGCTGGGAGCTTGTGCAGAGAGAAGTGGGTCACAGGCCATTCTTGTTCTGAGAAAGATGAAGTTGTTACTCAGAATTCAAGCCTTGGCTCTCACCCACTGTCCTTTGGTGACCCTCAATTCCTCATCAGCGAAATATTACATGGTAATACAATCTTTTGCGCCTTTGTCATGCACCCAAGGACAAGAGGACCTCAGTCTCTCCAGCTGCAAGAAAAATACAACCTCTTCACTCATCTCCGCCTTTACCAAATGAGGAATTTGGACTGGTAAGGCACGCAGGCCCATGGTGATTGCCAGTGCATATCAAGAGTAGGTTAGATGAGGTTAGACCCTCACAGGGCTAATTACAGAGATCAGGCTGCTTCACACAAAGAGGGTGAGTAGGAGTTGTATGAGTACAATGTGCAACTCACACATACAGGTTTACCAAGAAGAGGATAAATTTTAATAGCAAGAATATATCAACTGTTCAACATGTAAACAGCATTCTGGGCTGATCTGATCAATGCTGCTTTGCAGATCACATTTGGTACGGTGCTATATATAGTGTTCCTGGAGTTTTATTTAATGGGACGGTACATTTGATCCTAATGTGCCATCTCAGAAGTAATGAAGCAGAAAAGATCTTTATCTTCTGTGAAAGTTGCAGTTATTGGCAACCATTCAGAAGAAAAAAAGAAAGTAATTGCACAAGCTTTGGAGATATTGTATTGCTAACTGATTCCAGTGCGAAGCTTGGGTGGGTTTCATTCTGAGTTAATCAGGCAATGGACCATATATGCTGCAAATACATCACTTTTAGGCACTCTCCATATATTGACAAATACAATTGCTGGGGGTACTGCCTGAACCAAAGCTTTCTATAGCTTCGTATCCTTCTTTTGGAACAAAAGAAGTAAATAAGTGAGCAGAAGAAGGAAGACTCTTAACAATGTGCTAAAAGCATCCCTCTTCCTCGAGTACAGCATGGTTTGCCGTTCACTTGCATTAGTTTTGAGCAAGTGATGCAGATGGCACAGGAACTCATGTGTTTGTGATTGCTCAACATGCTAAATATAGAGCTGGGAGTTAGACGGGGGCCTAAATACAGAAGAAGGGCTCAGTGATGCAGGGATTACATTTTAGTGCTGCTACCTGTATGTAACACAGGAGCTGGACATCTTATGTGTGGTATGAGGAGACCTTTTTGCCTGCTAGCCTCAAAGTGTACATGGGTTGAGATGCTGCTTAATAGAAGTGATTATAAAAGAGCAAACCAGGAGCTGCTGAAGTGGAAGATGGTGCTGGGAAGAGGTCTGCAGGGTTAACTCTGTCCCATGGAGAAGTATTTACATGAGTCCAGTATGGTGGAGGCTTGTCCAATCCAGACACACTGAGCGTTTACGTCTGTCATACAAGGAGAGCATGTAAGCCATGAGGCTGCATCCATGCTGAGAGAAGGAGGCAGCACCAAGGCTTGCAGGTAGGCAAGTTTCCACTGCACCCTCAGCCTCAGGCTAAGTGAGGACGGGGAGGGAACTGCAAGAAATTTTTGGATTTTGAGAAGCTACATTTTGGGGCTATACCCCCAAATGCTACTGCAGTTGCTTACATCCCTCCGTGAATCCAGTTCCTTAAACTCTTCGATTAGGCTCTTCTGAGGGTTGGACAAGCTCACACTTCCCTCTCCCTGAGGATTTTTAAGTTTCATTTTCTGAACAGCAAAAGCCCAGGACTATATGCCCAATTATATGTGTAATTATGAATCATGCACAAAAGGATGTGTGACAGATGTGTGCATGGAAAAGCAGTATCACAACACCCCCCCCCCTTTGATTCCTAGCCCTCAAGTCACAAAGGCAGCTATGAGGACAGCTTCATTCATGTCACAAAATCAGCTGAGAAATAATCAGGAGGTACCAGTGGATGGATGGTTTCCTGGTTGCTGGTACCAGTTGCAGAGCCTCTTCTCCTCGGCTTTCTGTTGGGACTGGTTTCCCCACCGTTCCTTCACTTTCTGCTGTTATGTGTGTTGCTCTCAGGATCTATCCAGCCTGCAGACATGAGGAATTCCTGGCTCATGGACACTGAGGTCATCTGGTTCAGGCCATGCCTTGCCCCACATGCTCAGATTGGTATTTTCCACCTAGGAACATTACCAGTATTTCATTGGAAAGACAATGACACAGATTGCACAATAGGATGTGCTATCAAATGGTCACAAGAGCTCTATCTCACAGGAACATAGGTAGAAAGTCCACCAGTTCTCAACAATGTTCCTGAAAAGATATTTGGAATCAACCTGAATCCCTTTGTCTACTCATTTGTGGGTTACCTCAATAGGTCCTAGAAACGCATGTAGTTTGGAAAGGCCCCCTGAAAGTCTCCTGTCCCCCTTCTAATGCAGAACAGGGCCCACCTCAAAACTACGTGAGGTTGTGCAGACCAGTCCTGAAACACTTCCAAGGATGGAGGTTCTTGGTGTCTTAGTGTCTTGGTGTCTTGTCTCCCAGCTTAGACACAACACATGATGTGAAATGCCCCCGTGTGCATTTACATTTCCCGACCTGCACAGGATAGAACTTCACCCAGAATTTAGTAAGCTGGCCTAGTCAGAGGCTTTGCTGATGTTGCGAAGGCTGTGGGAACAACCCTTCTCCCAGAAAATACCAAAACAAGCATCACAAAGGCTACTCTTTCCCAACATGTAAGAACAGCATGCTGTCGGCAAAGTTCAACCACCAGCATCCGCAAAACAGAGGCACAGCCAGCACTGCCACCATGGGCAAGGACCCAGGTGGGAAAATGAGACTATGGCCTTCGTGGCAGGAATGTGCTGTGCCTTCTTCCTCCCACACTCTATGAGAACCTGGAAATACAGAGCCTGTGCCTCTGCTTCACCGTCCTTAGAAGGGTACAACATGACCTGCATATCTTTCCATGAGTGGTGCCCTGCTGAGGCACATAAGCAATGGTGGAGATGGAAAGTAATTTCTTCTGCAATGGAAACTTCACGTAATGAGAATAGCAAAGAATGGGCTATTTCCTAGCAACCTCCAAGTTTCCAGCTGATGAGTTAAGCCCCCTTCGTCTCTCTCTTGAAGATACTCCTGTCCAGTAGCATTGCGACCTGCCTTCATGTACACTCCTAAAATCTTCAGTGAAAAACATCCTGAAAGGGGAAATTATACCTCACATGCTAATGATCTTTCACTCCTCATTTACTGCTTAACCACAGGCATGTTCACTGCCCAGGAGACTGGGTACCTGCACTCAGCATCCTTCACTAAGTGGAGTCCAGGAAGAGCATGAAACTCATCCTTCAAGGAGCTGGGAGGGGATGCGGCTCTCTACAGTCTGCTCAAGCTCTTCTGGCTTTTTAAGAGTATTTTCTGGAAGTTTTGGGGGCTTTGCTGGTTTGAATCATGTTACTGTGAAGCTCTCCACAGGCACTGTGATGCTTTCAGCTGCTCCTCCCCTGTCCATTTTGTCATGTAAATGTCAACATGAATCATCAGGACAGAAGCAAGAGTATCAAAATGGCTGGTTTCCTGCCCCAGCAGTGACATTTAGACATTATTCTTGACAGCGGGGACTTGGAGGAGCTTGTCAGAGGATCCGAATCACTTTGAGAAGCCTCATCGGAAGATGTGCAGTAAAGAGCACCAGATAAGCAAAGCCGTGCCCAAATCTGAGGGTGTTTCAGCCTGACTCACAGCACACACATCTTCCCTGGGGTGTTTCCAGAGCCCTCTCGCTGTTTCCCTGCCCTGGGCTGCTGCAGTGCATTGGGGCAGCTTGGCTACAGCTCCAGCCACTTTGGGCTGCTCATGTAGCACGCCATGAGTGCCTGTGGAGGGTGGATACAAACCACCCTTTTCACTGTGCTCCCACCACAAAGACTCCAGATACCACCCTGGCACAGCCTCGCCTCATTGTCCCAGTTAATCCAGGTATTCAGCTGGAAGGATGACGCTGAACTGGGAGCGCTGTTCCCCGTTTTCTTTGAGTGAATTCCATCAAAAAGCTTCTGTGCTCCTACTCCCTGCTGCCAGTGCTCCAGCTTTGGTTGCCATCTCCGTGGTCCCAGCGAAACCCATGTTTTTCAGGGGTTTATTATAAAGAATGACAAAATTCCCTCTGAGGCAGTAGCTCAGCAAGCACTCAATCAACACAAAGAAGGGGACTAAGTTTTAAGTGATCTATTTTCAAACATCTTCTCCCTCGGATACACTCCTATTCCCAAGATTTAAAAGAATTTTTAGGGAAACTAAAGGGAAAAGGAAACCTCCTGCCTACAACACCCATCCTGGCAATTATTTCGTCCATCCTAAAATCCTGGTACAGCCACTCACCGAGCGAACTGAGTTGAGCAACACAGTCTGAAGTCAGTAAACACACACACACACCCCCCGCAACATCTTTGTTCGCTATTTTCTTCCCTGAAACTTCTCTCTGTGATTCATAGTGAATTAATCTTTCCCTATACTTAATCACCTTCATCATTGTCTCTGCTTTAGCCTTCTCCTCCTGGCTTGGAGGCTCCTCAGGAGCTGCCTCTCTGTCTGTCTGTCTGTCGGTCAACAGCACACTGCATTTAGAGGAGTGACAGATTGCCAGTTGGAAGGCAGGCACAGCCTGGGAGTGCAGTCTTTAGCTGATAATAACTATTTCATCAACATCAGTTCTTGTGTTTTACAAAGAGTAATTCATAAAAAGAAAACCCTCTTGGAGAATCTCACAATACATAAAAGCATAGAAATAAAATATAAATGAAGAAAACAAGACACGTTAATTACATACAGCAGAACGGGCTCATCTAAAAAGCTGGCTTGTCAGTTTTGATCTCAGGTTTGCTGGTGATATACTGGTTTTTGTGGCAGGTGGAAGAGAGCTGGAGATTAATCCTGGCCAGAGATGGAAGGCTGGTGTGGTCTGAGCCTGGACACTGAGGCCATCCAAAGGCCCTGGCGTTCGGTGGGCAGGAGAGCCAAAGGGAACACAAGACTGCAGAGAAAGAGAGATGATGGATCCATTTCAAGGTGGGATGGAGACTTTTGAAAGTCAATGGAGCTTGAGCACAGAGCCAGCAAATGAGGCTTGAAGCAGTGGAAGTGGGATGAGCACATTCATAGCTCACCAACAGCTGGACAGCTGCCTTTGTGCACAGGAAGAAAAGAACGTAAGGAAGGGACCACAAGTCTAATTAAGCCTGGAAACACTGTGTGCATGAATCAATGTCTCTGGGAGACAAGGAGAAGTTCTGACAAGAGCCACAGAGGCTAGCAATAATTTATAAGTGGTGCACAATGAATCAGGCTATGCAACTGATACAAAGACAGAGCATGCTTTTACTCCAGGAGAACATGATGCCAGCGGTATGGAAAGCACAGGCACAAACTGCCACCCTAAACTCTCCAGGCCCAGGATGTAGAGATGACCACCACAAAGAGTGCAGAGGACTGACTACGGCAGATGCCGCCGCTCTTGGGGTGACAGGAGAAGTCCTTCTGAACCCAGAAGGTCACTGCTGTCTTGTTTTCATGCCATGATACTGAAGGAGTACCATGGTGAGAACGCTTGGCAGTGAGAGTGTTCAGCCATGAGGGCTTGGGAAGCAGGGACTGGGACACTAAAAGCAACCGTGGAGACAGTGTCTGGGCAAAACAATGGCTGGCCATGTAGAGAGAAATGCTGTGGGGAAGATCTGGACTTGACAGTCACAAAGTGCAGCCTTGACATGACTTCTGCTATAGCGAAGACAAACTCTGACCTATATTCTCTATATCTTGAGACCCAGCAACATCTGGAAGGTTCCTACATCACCTAGAGAGGCCTCTGAAAGACCTTGTGCCCTCATTCATAAACCCTGAGAGCAGGCACAGAAATTCAACTGCTCATCACTCGTGACGGCAGACCCGGAGGCTATCGCTGTGACTACCAGCAGTGAGGGACACGTGGGTAAACATACGATCAAATGAGTGTCACAGCTCCCGGTGTCACACCAGAGAGCATCTGTGCCAGCTGCTGGCAGGCACCTCTGCTAACTTGTGCCCTTCTGCATCCTTGGGTTTATCAAGGATCACACAGCAGCCGACAGCCTACCGCAGCTCAAAGACCAAACAAATCTGTGGCTTGTCTCCCAAGGTCTTTCCTCCGGCACTGTTATCTCTGCCAAGAGGAGCAGAGATGTAGGAAGGTAATGGGCTCACATACACGTTGTTACCTTGTAGCACTGTTCTGAACCCCTGTGCCACCTAAACCATGGTGTGAAGGTGGTACAAGCTCTTGATGAGGGCCGGGGAGACACCACAAGGCTCTGCTTCGCCATAATGGCCACTCTGGGAGGGAGTTTTCCATGTTAGCAAAAGAGAAGTGAAAAGGAGTATCACTTGGTTGTAGAGATGGCTGGGGTGGAGGGACTGGGCACAAGCATCACCTTTGCTGCCTTGTGGACATGCTAGATGTAGGTTCAGGACTGGTTTTGCTGCATTCTCCTGGGTATTCTGGATGTAACTACCCTGTGTGTAGAGCTGGCAGGGGCATTTTGTGCCTTTTCTTTCAATGTTAATACCACTGTGTCAGCAGTACCACTGGGAGCAGTTTCAGAGGAAGCCTTTTTTGGGTGAAAGCGTTGCAGGCATCTAAAGCCATGAAATGCATCCAGCCTCATTATGGTTACGTAAGTTCTTTCAAATTCTGAAAAGTATGAAACATCCACTTCACGATTGGAAGTTAATGGAGTTTTATGGATAACACCGTAAAAATTAAGGAAAATTTGGAACTGAAAACTGTCAACTCTATTTTTGGCCAGGCAAAGCATTCCATTTTACCCAGAGTTGTTCTTATATTTACTGATAGATCATGGATCCCAGCTGCTGTGTAGCAAGGTCTGTTGGCACACTGCCTTTCTGGCTGTTCAGGGTGTCACTGGGGAGGGACTTGCGTGGTGAGTACTAATGCAGCTGCAGAAGGACAAAGTCTCTGTACCCATAGCTGCAGGTGTCCGTGCTAGGGCACCAGTACCCAGAGCTGGGCATTGCCTACCATATCTCAATAGCTGCACTTAAGATCCTTCTCTGTGCTGTATAGTTTCTTCATGGCAGCATATGGAACCATAGAGCCATAGAATGGTTTGGGTTGGAAGGGACCTTAAAGCTCATCCAGTTCCAACCCCTGCCACGGGCAGGGACCCCTTCCACTGGAGCAGCTTGCTCCAAGCCCCTGTGTCCAACCTGGCCTTGAGCACTGCCAGGGATGGGGAATCCACAACTTACAGAATCACAGAATGGTTTGGCATGGAAAGGACCTTAAAGATCATCTAGATTTTTTTAAAGGGTATGAAGCCTGCAAAGTGTTTGCATCTCAACAGTTACCACATAAACTTCCACTCCTAACAAATAACAACCCCAAATGGTGCAAAAGCTGATAAAACGAACATTCACACTTCAGGTTTCTGCAGAACCCACCCGGACAGGTCTTGCTAGGGAATCCTGCAGAGATTCACAAGGAGTTGAAAGCTATCCCTGCACCTGAAGAATGATCAGGCTGAGGAGGGAAACTTTCAGACACAACCGAGTTTCAGACGTTGAGTATTTAAAATCTAGAAATCTGCAGAAAATGGCATAGAAATGTGAAGCTATGTGAAAAATTTAATTTGCAAAAAGACAAAACACGTTCCTGCCCCTTCACAACCCATTTAGGAGGGAAACACAGTACCTCTTTGCCGGCAGCGCAACTGCCTTTACTTCGGTATTGAACTCCACAAATGCAAAAGTCCAGGGTGGGAAGGGGCAGATTTCTCCTCCAAACTGGAGAAATGTCACCGAATTTTAGACCAGGGGTTAAGAAGGAGCCCGCTGCTTTTATACTGCCTTTACTTTGCCTTTGTCCCAGACTGTCTGATCTAAAGGACACGTCTGAGCCGGGAGGGGCCGCTGAGCTGTGGATGGCACAAGCTGGGCCAGGAGCAGTCCCCACTGTGCTGTGTGTAGCAAAAGCCTCTTTAAATGCTGTTAAACTCCTGCTAGTTTGAGAAACCCCCTGTGTGTCTCAGGTCGTGAAGTGCAAAGACTCCCTCAGCACCAACTGCTGTCAAATATTAATGCTGTTCCCCTTCCAGCTCTTATTCACAACAAATCTTCATTGCAGCAGGAAATGTTGCTACCCACCAGCTAGTCTGAATAGCAAAAATGTGGGATTAACTGACAGCTGTAAGACTAAACAAGGAGTTTTCGAACTAAGAAGATACCATTCCCTGCCACAGAAGATGCTGTCAATCCTGGCACGAATAGCAGTGAGGGACAGGGAACATGCCTGTGAGGGGAGAGACTTCAGTATGATGGAAAGGAGGCTTCTGGTCAGCAATCCCACAACCTCTTGACACCTCTTAGCTTGTCCTGCCTGGGTGAGAGGTGACAATGCACATGTCCTATCAGCACACCACTTTCTCCTGCCTGGAGCAGCCAACCTCCACTTGCCCAAGCAGGCTGGAGCACACGTTCTCCAGTGTGACCCATCACCTTGCTGCCTGTCCTCTCCCATGGGGAGGTCCTGGGACACCTGCAGAGCTGTGGATATGGCAGAACGTCCTGACCTGCTCCAGCCCCACAGACCTGCAGGTTATCCTGGGTACTGCAGAGATCCCCATCCATGCTGCAGCCACCAAGCCCATGGCGCACAATGCAGCATCTTCTCCCTTCCCACATGTTTCTGTGCTCCTCCTGCCTCCCTCCAGGGTTGCCTTAGAGGGGCAGAGCCCTTTGCTCTGAGCATGAAGTGCTCAGCAGGCCAAATCCCAGTGTTGCTCTTGTTCTTGGACACCCCCAGCCTTGCACTATACTGGTCTGTATTCCCTTTAGCTGGGCAGTCTGCTCTTGTTCTCAAGCCCAGGACCTGAGCCAAGCAAGGATGTTGGGGAAGTAACACCTCACCGGGGCTAAATCCAGGCCTGATGCAAGATCTGATCTCACTTACCTGGGTGCATATGTGAGGTCTGTCTTGCTAAAAGTCTAGTTCACTCTGGAACAGAGGAGCAGTAGGCATTTTTTCTCCAGCATCTCTGTCCTTGAGGATTCATCTCCTTTCACCTGCCCTCCGTGTGCCTGTTGGCTCTGCTTGGCAGCAGTAATACCCTTCTTTCAGCCTTCGTGGAGGGATGGGGATGTATAAAGAGTGCTAGTTTGCTGAAGAGAGAACAGATTGTGCTGAAGTCCTAACTACACCAAAGCCCTCTGCCTCCTGAAGAGCAGCTGCGGTTCTTGAGCTGCAAGAATGCTGTAGGATATGGGCCAAGGCTGAGCAGATTGGGATGCTGTATAGACAGACCTTTTCTGCAACCAAGCAAGCCTGAAATAACAGGGTGCATGAGTCCATCCTCCGTCTTTGCAGCAGCCTTCGTTTCCTTGTGACTCATTCAGTCTGGGTAATGAATTTTCTTTATTAGTCAGAAATCAATTCCTCCCACTCCGGACCAGTAGACGATGCACTGTGCCATATTATGTTAGCTGAACTTCTGTCTGGCCTGCCACAGAATGCAGCAGCTACTGGAAATATCAAGCTGAAGGCACCTGGGAGGCAGCGAGGGCAGGATGGCCTGTGCTTTCTCCTCCACAAGCATCAGAGCATCCCATTTCATTATTTGACTATAAATTTCAGATTTAATCCCAGCTGCTTTCTTAGGGTGAAGCATCATAGAACCGGATGAGCTTTAAGGTCCCTTCCAACACAAAGCATTCTATGATTCTATGAAGACATTGCTTGAGTAGAGAGGACTAGGAGGAGCCATGCATGTTTGCTTTATACCCTGGAAAATGCACAGAAATCCTTTATGTTTTCAGTGGTAGTAATAGCATATAATTGGTATCTTTGCCCACCTACCACTTCCCTCCTCTTACAACATACCTAGTGTTCCAATCCTCCTTATAATGCACAGTTGCACTTTTCCATCAGCATGGCCGCAGCTGAGCATCACAGATACTCACAGTTACACTGTATGTGTAAACGCTGCAGCGTGGAAATGTTATAAAATCCTGAGGAGTTCCACACTGGTTTGTTGAACATGCACAACTGCAGCATCCCAGGGATTTGTGCAGTGCATCTAACCCAGCCCTGGAGAGCCATCCATCACCAGCAGACCACCACACAGGATCCCAGGAGTGATGCCTTCAGTTCTTTCCTGCTTGCTTCTCACAGAGAGCATAACTGGGCAGACTCTGGAGGAGCTGAGTCTTCAAGGGCTGTGTGAGGCTGAAAGGCCAGCAGATCCCTGCTGTTACAAACCAGTTCAACGGCTTCCTTTGACCACAGTGGAAACAGGGCTCAGGAAACACATTATGAACTCAGAGAGAGAAGTGATAAAATCAACTAGTCCTATTCACGGTACTGTGCTTCTTCCCAGTAAGAGCTATGGACTTCAAAGAACTCAAAACTCTTGTAGAAGCCAAGAAGTGAAAGGATGGGCCCTAAATACATATTGACTGCTCATTAGAGGGTTATGTGCTCGAGACCTGAATTCTGCAGTAGAACTGCAGTGATCTGGGCTATTGCAGTCTGCTTTGGAAAGACAGCCCCAGCAGAATAAACACCAAGAACAGGTTCAGCCTTTCCTGGCTGGGAACACACAAGAAGAGGTGTCAGTAGGGATGCAAAAGGTGGTTACTGGTACTAAATTTTTGATGCTTTTGAAGGAATGCACCTGAATATCCTCATAAAGTATTAATAAGACAGCCCAGAAGAATGGAGCAAAGAAGAGCTCTCTTCTGCAAAAGAGGTAACGGGGTGGGGGGGAACAAAATAGAAAAAGAAACAAAATAGAAGGTGTAAATAGCTGGATCTGGATGAAACAGTGATTTATTTTTTTTCAGGCAATAGTGAGGGGTCTGTAAGCCTGTATTTTGCAGTAAGGAAGAAAGAAACCACACTGTTTTACAACGAGTAGCAAGGGTTTCCCAGAAAGCCCAGAAAAGCTCATAATCCTGGACAGCAGGTTGTTCCAGCACTGCCCTGCTGTGTTGGGATAACCAGGTACCATTAAAGTATTAATAGAGCTGCAGATTGTAAGGTCAGAGGGAACGCTCTGATCAGAATGAGATACTGGAGAAAATATTCCCTGTTCAAGGTGAATCACTCTCAAAAGAGAATTGATGTTAAGGAAGCACTGAAGTCCCCTGCCAGAAATAACCTCCAGAAGCCTGATGAGGTAAGCTGTGAGGAAACTGTTCATTTATAGGGTTCAGCAGCTTTGCCTGGTGATAGATAATATTGCCAGTGTTCCTCTTCATGTAGCATCTCATATGTGAAGCCCTGTGAAGAATCTAGTCCTGCTCCTGCGTTTAACAGGAGGCATACAGAGTCTTGCTGGAAGTGGTGAGATTCAAGGAAAAGGAGCCATTTATCTCACATACCTTGTGCTGCTTGTGTTGGTGCATGCCAGGGCCCTGTGCTCCCATGTCCCAGCTTGTTCTATGTCCATGCCCTGTGCATGTTCATGTACCAGTTCTCTGGATTGCAGGAATGCTGGAGACCAGCAGCTGCCCAAGAAGCAGTTACCATCATACTATGTGCATCTTAGCACTTGATGTGTGTCATGCCCTGTGGCTTCCCCAGCACCCCAGAGGTGGTGGTTCAGCTGAATGCCAGGGTCCAAGCTTGAAGGAACAGCTTCCAGCTCTTTGTAGACTCCATGCAACATAGACCTGGGGGTCTGCCAACAAGGAATTGGCCAACTAAGCATGACAAAGCCATTCAGTATAGGAATAAGGATTGGCAGGAGATTTGGAGGCTGGCAGCCCCGAGCTGTAGATGCTCTCGTGTCAGATGGCCCCACACATAGGCAAGAATTCAAAACATGACCCTTTGTGGGATCTCACAGATTGGGAGAGATGGAAGTGGATTCATCTGCATGCACAGTGCAGTGGAGTTCATACCCACATGTGTATTCATCCAGGGGAGCAGGAGATTGAAAACCACATTGCTAAAGATTTTCAGTACTTGCTTCCATCTCGGTGGCATTATTTTATTCCATCTAATCAGAGCAGATGTATTTTTGCTGCAGCAATAAATTGCCCAGTCTCTAGTACTTGTCTGAGAGATGCACATAGATGTCTGACAGGGAATTCATTGAGTCTGTGTTAAGAATTACAGGCCTAAGGACTCCAGTCCAGAAAATCATTCTTTCTGTAAACTGGTTTTCTTCTGTTCAATAACAATCCAGGAAAGGTGAGACATAGACACACACTGGGGTTTTTGTCAATGGCATGATGTATCAGCGTTTTAGCCACAAACCACCTTCAAAACCAGCTTCTGAAAGAGGTATCTTGAGAAATAGCTTAAAATAACTGAATATTTAACTTTATTCCCATCCCGATTACAGGGTAGAGTTTCCAGATAAGATGAGCTTTAAGGTTAAATTGTGACCAGAGGGTCGAAGGAAATGATCCTGCCCCTGTACTCTGCTCTCTTGAGACCCCATTTGCAGCACTGTGTGCAGTGCTGGCATCCTCAACATGAAAAAGGACATGGAGCTGTTGGAGCAAGTCCAGAGGAGGCCACGAGGATGATCAGGGGCTGGAGCACCTCCCGTATGAAGACAGGCTGAGGAAGTTGGGGCTGTTCAGCCTGGAGAAGAGAAGCTGCGTGGAGGCAATGGGTTCAAACTGAAGCAGGGGAAGTTCAGGTTGGATATAAGACAGAAGCTGTTCCCTGTGAGGGTGCTGAGGCGCTGGCACAGGGTGCCCAGAGAAGCTGTGGCTGCCCCATCCCTGGCAGTGCTCAAGGCCAGGTTGGACACAGGGGCTTGGAGCAAGCTGCTCTGGTGGAAGGGGTCCCTGCCCGTGGCAGGGGTTGGAACTGGGTGATCTTAAGGTCCTTTCCAACCCAAACCATTCTATGATCCTATGAAGGTGCTGCTTGTGTGCACTGTTTTCTCTGCATTTTGTTGTGTAACTTGCGTGGTTTAGAGAAGAAGTGGTACATCATCTTTCTTTTTCTATCCTTTAGCTACCAGGACAGCAACCAGCTCTGGGAGATTAGATCTACAGTCAGTTTCTATTGAGAAGACATCAACCTCTTGCGAAAGTGACCTAAATTGCTACTAATTGTAGTGGCAGGGCTAAATAGCTGTCCTCAGTGTGTTTACAGCTGTAGAAACATACAGTTTGTTCTCAAGATAATGACAAACTGCTTATATTTGGTCTACAAAAGGACTGTTTGTTCCCTAAATACCTGCATCAGGACCAGTTTGTGAAAGAAAAACAAAATGTCTTCATGAGCATTTCCCTGCCTGCAGCTGCATCTCTCTGAGATGCTGGTTCTGCTCACCCAGCTCTGCTCAAAGGAATAAAACAGTTTTCTGCCAAGGCATGGGGACTCAGGAGCAAGCCCTGGTCATGTCAGAGATATAAATATAAAGCCACATGGATCCTTAGTGATTTCCAGCATTGCCACAGATTTCTCCGGGACTGTTAACCACTGAAGCCGGCTTGATCCCAGGGTTCAGCCACCTCTGAGATGTTGGCATCCCTGCAAAGGAGGCCAGGTAGAACCTACAGAAACTATCACTGTTCTGAGCAATGCCCTTCGCATGGCAACAGTTTCCATCTCTGCTGGCTTCTGAGAAATCTTGCAAAATTAACTATCCAAATAGGTGCCCATTGAACCCAGAACCTCATCAAGCCAGATGAAAGAAAGGCTGAGGCCCTGCAGTTATAGGATCATAGAATCCCAGACTGGTTTGGTTTGGAAGGGACATTAAAGCTCATCCAGCTCCAACCCCTGCCACGGGCAGGGACCCCTTCCACCAGAGCAGCTTGCTCCAAGCCCCTGTGTCCAACCTGGCCTTGAGCACTGCCAGGGGTGGGGCAGCCACAGCTTCTCTGGGCACCCTGTGCCAGCGCCTCAGCACCCTCACAGGGAAGAACTTCTTCCGTATATCTAACTTGAACTTCCCCTGTTTCAGTTCAAACCCATCACCCCTTGTCCCATCACTCCAGTCCCTGATGAAGGGTCCCCCTCCAGCATCCTTGTAGCCCCCTTAAGACACTGGAAGCTGCTCTGAGGTCTCCATGCAGCTTCTCTTCTCCAGGCTGAACAGCCCCAGTGTTCTCAGCCTGGCTCCATACGCAAGGTGCTCCAGCCCCTGATCATCCTCTTGGACTTCTCTGGACTTGCTCCAACAGCTCCATGTCCTTTTCATGCTGAGGACACCAGCGCTGCACACAGTGCTGCAGGTGAGGTCTCACGAGAGCAGAGTCCATGGTACAGGAGTGTGTTACAGAGGCAGAAAACATATCCCTGCTTTCCTGACAGACCATTTCTTGTCAGACACTGAAGAGGCTGAGAGCTTATTTAGCTGAACAGAATAAGAGGAATTTGCAAAGCATGTGTTTTTACCCCCACACACAGCAGCTTCACCAATGTAAACTCCTCCTGCTCCCAACCTCTTCCCTCTCTGAAATCAGACACTGTCATACAGAACACTGTGCTAATTTTTCTCCTCTGAAAATATTTTCCAGCAGGAGCTGTATATTTGTCCTCTCCTAAGCGGCAGTGATCTTACTGTCTGTTGCTATGTTTCTGGGTCATCAAGGATCTGGCTTGTGCCCTAAATGAAGAAAATAAGTCAACTTCTCCACTTATGGACTGGAATTGCACTTCTTGGCTTTCTGGGCTGTCCCAGCCATTGTCCTGAACTTCCCAGTATGGTTGGACATCCCACAAACATGTTCCGTATACAAGCAGGGTGGTTGCTTCCTATCAGTCCCCAGATCTCCTGACCCATATGCAAAGGCCCCTTTGAGGTCTGCAGGTGGGAGTGTTTGCACCAGAGAAGGAAAAATCCCAGGATTTAAACAACATAAGGCTGCAGCATTGGCTCTGGCCCTCTGTTCATGGTAACACAGGCTCAGCACTTCCATTCTTCTCCTTGTCAATGTTTTGGGGCTGTTCCTCTTTCCAATCAATCAGCTCTAAAGGACCAGTGATAATAGCAGCTGACACCCTGACCTTTTAGGGTAGAATAGGCAAAAAATTCCATGGGGCAGATTGCAGAATGCACAGTTTTGCTTTTCCAGTGCCCATTAGCCACAGATTTTATACCAAATGAGAAGCAAAGGGACAGGCCTGAAGTAACAGTGGATGGCAAGGGGGGTGAAGTTTGGTGCTGGTGCAAAGAAGGCAGATGCAGGAAGCAGATGCAGTTCCTCAGCTTTACTCAGCACTGCTGGATCCCCAGGTGTCCTTTGTGTCCAGGGAAGCCCAGGAAAGAAGGGAGCTGTGAGAGAGCCCAGATGACAGAACCCGAAATGGGCAAAGAAGGGAAAAAAGCTCCGGGAAAGACATAACAACTGACATGATTTACTGTGCCCCTGTATCTCTGCCTGTTGCTAGCAGAGGATCACCCAAGCCTTTTGAGACAAATCCAAGGGCTGTGCTTATTCTTGGCTAATATTTGGCAGTTGGAGAATAATAAATACTGAGCTTTCAGATAAGCAAAATGTTATTGTTTTATAAAATCATCATTTGAGTGTTGCAATTAAAAGCATTTTAATTAGGCATTGCCAATTACGCCTACAAGTCAGCACTAACAACTTGTCATCTGCATGGGAATGTATCCCAAGGAGGGAAAGGGACCCTGCGAATGCTTTTTCTCTCTTACTTCTTAGACCATTTTCTACAGTTCTCTGGACTGTTGGTGAGCCACAAACCCACAGCTGAGTAAAGCTATCTAAGGGGAGAAAAAACAAGGGGCATGTTCTCAAAGAAGAGCTGTAAAGAGGAACATAACCATCTATTCTCCACATCTGTGGTGGAGACAATAGAGGTCTCCAGTAGCACTGGGCTTTCTGACCACCCTGCCCGGTTCTTGCTTAAAGCCTCCGAGGACTTTGTCTTCCAGTGCTGCGGAAGTGGAGCATTTCCATAATGATGCTCCAATAGGTCCTGTCTTGCTCTGTCATACCTGTGTTCATCCCATACCATAAGCAAGGCCACTTAGGGAAAGCCTGGACTCACCACAAGCCTTTTCAAGCCAGCCTGAGGAAGATTTCATCTTTCCTGGGGCAATACATGTTATAGGACTTTTCTTCTATGAAGACATTAATACTGGGCCTAGGCTGTTGTTCTCTTTGCAGGTGAGATCACCAGTATAACCTTTGTGTGATCTATGTATTCATACCACGAGGAGATGAGTGAAAGAGGTCACTTGTAGGCAATGTTCTCACCAATACCGCTGCCACTTTCACTGTGCAGATGTTGGGACTGAATCCAGCTCAGCACTGGAAACCCCAGCACACCCCAGGTGTAACCTCCTTTAATTAAAGCAGAGGATGGATCACCCAGCACCCATGCTCGGGAAGGCATATTTAGAAGATCTCTTCTAATCACCTTTTTGGCACTAGATGAGCCGATACACTTACAGCTTTTAAGCTGGGAAGATCATATTCTACAGTTACATGCTACTTACAGAGCCAGGTTAGGGTTTTAATAAAAGGGAGCTGAAATGCTCTCAATGCCATGATTGCTGTGTCACTTTGCATTGCTGCTGAGACCGAAGGCAATGGCACTTCTCTGGAGAAACATTTTTTCTAGCAGCTAAGTCTTTTCTTTCCAAAAGTAAATCATTTGACAAAGCTGCTGTTGCTGATATGAGGGTTTGTGTTAGCTGGAGACAGCTTATTTTTCCATATTTAACAGATCAAGGGAGATGAACCCAGAGTTTTTGGGTGTAGCTTCACCCTCACCCCTTACCAACTCCTGCAGATGGGTGACCTACAAAGCAGATCATCCTGATAGACCTTCTTCAGATCATTTTATTAGGCTGGAAAATACCCAACATGGATCCCTACAGGGAGCTGCCTGGAAGCCAGAATGGCTCTGCGCTAGGCTAAGGAGCTAAGGATGACCTTGGACATTGTCTTAATCCATGGATTGTAATCCAGTCCTTCTGGGCTGATTTGAGGACAGGACTCCTCCTCTGCTGGGGGGGGTAGAGATGCCACTGGCTTCTCCTGGGGCAGCAGACCTGGACAGTGGGCACAGAGCTGCCCAGCTCTTCTTTCCCTGCCAGAAAAGAGAAAATCCCATTCCAAAGGGAGTTAATTACTCCTGATTGACCAGGTCCTCAGTCTCTAATCTGCAAATAGCTGTTGGTACATAATCACCCTCCTCATTAAAGGTGACAATGCTCCTGCTCCTACCGGCACCCACATCCTCTCCTCCAGCGCTTCCTTGACATTCCCTCTCATCTCCTCCTACTTTCGGCTAAGTAATCTGATCCCTTTTCCAGCAGCTCATCCTGAGCACAAAGGAAGTCATGATGGCTCTTCCTTCTGTGTGCTCTTTCTGGCAAACTAAGGCAGAGCTGAACCCATGAACCTCACACCAGTGCTGGCTGCCTCTTGCTGCTGCTTAAACCCATGGTCCTATTCAGATCCAACCACCGTCCCATATACAAATGTTCCTCACTGTGTCTCAGTGCCAGAGATGTTAACAGTGTCACCATGATAAAAAGGACTGGATGCTTCTGTGGGTAATGAGAAAAGCCTCTACAGGGGAATGAAGTTCTCTTGGTGTTGGGGCTGGAGCATCAGCAGAGTGCTCAGAGCAGAAGCTTCTTATCAGGGTCAAGAAGACACTGACTGTCTCGATTGCACTGGGACTGCTCTCAGCTCTTCTTTGAACCAGCTCCTGCCAGACACTGCTCACAGACAGGATATGTGGTCATCGCTCCTCTTCTGCTTTTACTCAGCAGTATCTGAAAAAGCTGCTCATCTGGGATGTCTCCCAGCCTCTTGTATCAGCATGGTTCCTGTCTAGCACAGGTTTAAATAACAGCTATCACTGATGTCTCCCAGTGACTATTTGCCTGTCTCAATTGCAGTTTAGCTGGCAAAGGTTCTCATGTTATTCTGAATTAAATGAGACACCCTTTCCGATTTTCCATTTGGAGCAGGTCTGTGTCTCAAACTGCTGGCTCCTTTTGGAGGAGAAACTAGAAAAACCACTTGCTGAGTGGCAAAAAGCCTCATTCTGTCCATGTCTTGTCTTTCACACCCATGTAAAAGCCTGTGAGCACGTGTGCCTTGGGAGGAGATGCTGTGTGTGGGGGAAGCTGCCTGCACTCCACTTGCCAAGGTGAAAGTAATGACAGAAAGTGAGGCAGGTCGCGCTGGCTCTCAGACTTCAGGCACCTGCATATTCCCGTGGGAGCTGGGTTTTGAAGTCTCTGGGGTCACTTCTAAAGTCTCATCTTGAAGCAGCTCCAGCCGTGTGTGTAAAAAGGCTGCTGGAAACCAGCTAATGGAGCTCTTTGCTGCCTGCCGTCCCTCATCCCTTCTGGGGCCACTGCTGGGCCTGGCATCCTAATAGCTGTGAGATCCAGCTAATCCCATCGCACAAGCAAAATAGCCCTAAATCTTCCCTGTCTGATTCTTGACTCCAAAGAGACATTTCATGGGTGATTGTGGGTGATACAGTGTGTGGTAATGGATGTATTTAAATGGGATTTATGGGTGACACCTGTCACATAGACCCTTCCATCAGTGACAGGCTGCAGAGATTTACACAGTGACAGTGTGAGCTTGTTGTAATAGCTCCCTCAGTCACCAGCAGAGCGTTTGAGCCTTTCAGTGTTCATCAGAAACACAAGCTGGGCTGCTTTGGCCACTGTATGATATGGCAGTACACAAAATCAGAAGCAGAGTTGAGTGCATCTTGGCATCCATCCATAGCAGATTTCCTTAAATCCCAAAGCTCTGCTCGCCTTTTTGTCAAACACTGTAGGAGGTGTTTTGATGAGCCATTGGTCACAAGAGCTTTGTGGGTGCAAAAAGCATTTGATAAGGTCACTGCCACATGACTTATCCTCTCTGAGGGCTCCACACCTTTTCCTTGTCCCTGTTTCCTAGTGGCCCTGGCAAAGTGGTCACTGCAAGGGTCCTGGCTTGGCTGTATCCCCAGCTGTGCCATCAGGTTGTCTCTTTCATTCCTCTACAGATGGTTCAGTGCAGGTTCTTGGTTGTTTCTCCAGGGAGCCAGTCTTCTCCCTGCATCTCCAAGCTGCAGTTCAAAACACTCTCCCCCACCTCCTTATTGACTTCATCTGCAGGCTCCACAGCAGCCATTTCCCCCAGCCCCATCCAGAAACACCTTCCTGCCCCTTCCCACTAAAGGATTGCCGAGGATATCTGCAGTGAGATTGTCTCTAGGAGACCACTTGTGCTGTCCTGATGCTAACTCACAGCGTCAGCTCCACTCAAGCCCAGCCAGGCTGCAGGAGGGTTCCAGGCATGATTTCTATTGTTTAAGATTTTATCTGGGGAGGGGTTAGTAAATTGATTCCTTTTTCCCTCATTGTTCTTTCCCCAAAGACCCGTCTTTGGCTATTTATGTGAAGCAGTTCATATCACAGCACACACTGGCACGCACATGCGTAGCAAACAACTGAAGGCACCAGTCAGTCTAAACATGCCTGGTGTACAGTGTTTTGCTCCCTGAGCTGTCAAAGGCTGCTGGATACTACCTTGAATTGACCTGTGGGAGTTGACTCTGTGAGAACATTTTCTCAGTAGTAACATAAGGCATTTATTGGTTCTTGGGTTTTTAATATATATCTTTATAATTCCGCCATCAGGCAGCTATGGATTTGTGAAATTAGCCTGTCATAACAAATTCATGTCCTCATCAAAGGCTGCTGTTGTGCTTCCTCCCAGACTGGAGCATTCACAGACTAGAGCTGCATTATAGCAGTCATTTCAAAGTTCAATAGTGTATTTTCAAAAGCAATTGCTTTTAAATGCAGTTTGTTGCGTAACAGCAAATTCAGACTTGCACTCACCTCAGAATTAAAGTTAAATTCTCTAAATAATAAGTCAGCTCCTGTTCACTCTTGTCTTTGCTTTGGTTTTAAAATGATTCAGCTGCGCTCGGTGTCCCTGAAAGAGCAAGGATAGAAGGACTATATAAAGGCTTTTCATCACAAAGAGGGGGATTGTCAAACCCAGAGAAAAGTGGATTCTGCATTTTTAATCTCTCAAAAGTTACTCTTTCACATGACTCTCAGGCCTGAATGAGAACCTGTTCTGTAGAGAGGTCCAGGGTGGGCTTGGATTGAGAGTTGTAGGTGGCTATGCTGAATGCTGGGGGTTGACGAGAAGGAGCAGCTCTAGGTTAGGAATGTTAAGGACCTTGATGAAAACCTTTCTGATCAGTAAACCCCCTACCACTGACCTAGCAAACCTCCTCCTCCTGATGCAGGACACCATCTTTTTGCTTCGGGATGAACCAAACGCCCCTGTTGGCACAGTAGAACAAGTTCTTCCTGAAGTCTTGTGTCCTTACATTCCCTTGTTCTCCTGAATTTTCTCTTGGCCCCACAACTGTTCTTTCATTATGGTGGTCAGAAAAATGGCCTCCTCCCCCAGGATTCCTATGGGGATGTCCTTTTTTGACCATTTCTTGCACACAAAAAACAGTACAGCCTTTCCTTCTGTTCACACTCTGCATGTCCACCTCTCTACCCCAAATGATCTTGCCTGTTATTCATGTCGTTGTGGGGGGAGATGCACAGCTTGGACGTGTGCAGCTCACCACTGTGAGCATCCTTGGCTGGTGAGAGAAAGGAAGCCCTTATTGAACACAGTTAACCTGACCTGCCTGCCTTAGGTAGTTGTCTTCATAAACATCCTCAAAAGCACCTCAATATCACTCTGCAAATCCACCCTGAAAACTTCTCCTTCCCCTGGCAGTGACTCACAGGTCCTGGGTGCATGAAACCCACCATCTGTCACATTAACCAATCAAGTCAGGCCGTTTGCTTGTACTCTCTTCTGTCTGTAGTCCCTGTTTTATTTTCCCTTGTTTTATGGAAGTTTCAGAGGTGCTGTCTTCTAATCCAATCCCTAGGTGCAATCAACATAATAATAATAACAATGGTGTTGATGATACACATTTCCAATTAGTTGTGACAGATTGAATCTATGCAGGATGATGCTGGCTAATAAGTGTTTAGATTACTTCCCACTGGAATCACGAGGAGATTTTCCTTTGTTTTTCACAGGTGCTGGCTTGTCTTGTAATGTAATTTAGGGACACAAGCTTTGAGCCCCATTACTGCTGAATCAACACTGACGTATCTATCGGCTTTTGTGAGAACAACGGTCGGAACAGTCAGGCTCGTGAGCCTAAAGGCAGTTTAACAAAAGATGCTGATCATCCCAAACAGCCATCTATGTGCAAAGACGTACAATAATTTGTACAAAGCTGAGCTGGAAAGCTGCAGGAATTGGAGCCTGGGAGCCTAGCACTTACTCTGCAGTTAATTAAGGTGGTCTCTTTATTTGTCTTTTCCCTTGCGAGGTCTCAGACAGCAATAACCCAAGTGAATAGAAGATGATCGGAAGTTAACCTTTCTTTTCTTGGCAGGTTGGGAAATTATAGCTTATTGATTGTAAATAAATTCGCTACCAAGTGGTGCTCTAAGGTACAACGCATAAAGAAACAAACTGTAGTAGATACAGAGCTCTCATATCCGCTCATATGCTGGGGGTAGGTTGTTTTATCCTGACCCTTCTCATAAAGCATCCTCAATAACCAGCAGAGATAATGTTAGAAAAGTAGTGTACGGGCTTTACCAGTGAGCAAACCACAGTGAGACTGTTTATCTTTTGGAAAGGGTGAGTGTAGTACATAGAAACAAATACAGTATAGACGCAAATGATGACTTTTGAATGGTAACTGCTGCATTTTGACCACGAGGTTTGAGTGCTCAGGAAGTGTCAAAGTGCTCCTGGTTCAACCCAGGCCGCGGAAAGTACGGAAGGTACAAAGTGGGGGCAAAAAGGGCAAAATTAGTTCCCATGTTGGCTTTTCAAGCAGACAGCTATTGGTCACTCAAAAGAACTCACAGGCCTCTCAAGTGTTATATCTTTGCTAAAGGCCGATTCAATCACAGAAGAAACAAACTATTGGATGTCGGTTGCCTATGGAGGAGGAGATGTGCTACAGCATAGAGGTGAACCAAGACTAAATAGTGAGTAATAAGGAGCAAACAGTGAAAGCAAAAGGCTGAATGTCTTACCATAAAGTTAACAGGATGAATTAATGAATGATTTTCATAGAGAAATAAGAACTGTATTCTCAAAGGAGATTACTCACAATGAACAGTTCGCTCAGATCCAGCCAGAAGAAAGGAAAAGGGTAAGAATAAATAGTCCTTCTCCAAAAGGAAAGGCTATTAATACTGCAGTGTCTTAATGGTTCATACGAGGACCATTGTTATCAAGTGTATTTATTAATAACCGGATGCCTGAGCATTCATTTCAATGCATGAGCAGTGAAAAGAAAATCTGTGGAGAAAGATGAAATGACATGTAATGGTCAAGTCTTGAAAGCTTAGGAAATTCCATAGCTTCCATGATGGGGCAGTGCAGCGGCTGAACAAATTTGGTGCGTAAAAGGGCAATACTAATTGGAAGGGACAATCTGAACTATTTATGTCAATTAATGGGTTCTAAACTGACTGTAACTGCTCAGCAAATCTCATCATCACTGTGAAAACGCAATGAGAACATCTGCTTGGTGTGCAGGAGCTGACAAACAGTAAACAAAATCTGTGAGCTGAGAAAGAAATGAAATCAAACAGAGTCTTGGAGGATCACACTGCCAGAGACCTCTGTGCTTGAGGCACATCCCCAGCCCTCACATCACCGCGGTGCACAGCCACTGCTGCCACCTGCCCTAGCTCATAGCAGCAGGAGCCTGAAGAACAGATCAGCCCCAAGAGAAGGATTCCCAAACCTCACCTCACCAATGGCTGGGAGAAGTCTTTGTTTTCCAGTCTTGACACAAGTGCATGCACCTCACCTTGCTCCTCCATCACATCATCTCAGGATGGCAGGCATCAGTTCTGTCAACACCAGAATAAGAGCCAGCATATAGGGAACAACTTAAAAACCCCTCCCAGAGTTGACAGCCCCTCCCTCACCCTTGCTATTGAGGTCCTTCAGCAAACCAGGTGCTTTGTCTTCCTTTAATAGCAGTAATCACCTAATTGCCAGCTCAAGCACTGTGGTGAAGCCTCTTAATGTTTCAGTCTCCATTTCCTCCAGTTCCTTCCTTTGGAAAATGAATACCTGGGAGCTGAGTTTCCAATTCTTACTTGAAAAACCTTTCTCACCGTGCAGCAGGGAATCCCAGGCAGCAGCACCAGTCTAGCGTCTAACCCCTTTCCATACGGATCCCTTCACCACCCTTTCTGCTTCTGTCATCCCTGCAGAGCTGTCTGGGCTGGGCCTTCAGTGGTTTCCACAAGTCTTTTCCCCCACCTCAGGGGACAATACACTTCATGTTTTCCCTACGAGAAGAGGCTCCTACCTCACCTGCCCTGAGCTCTGCCTGCCCTACACTTGCCTTCACACCAGTACGATCTGTTCGAACGGGGTGTTTGCAGCTGGTTGGGTGATTTGGGTTATAAAACCTATGATTTCATCAGACCCTGAGCTTTGGTGCTGGCTCCTTGAGCACCTGTCAGCAGATCCTTGCGATGTCTCCAGTTTTCCTGTTCCAAATCCTTCCCTTCTCCTAAACATACCACTGTGGACGTGGATGTTTGGCAGGCTATTTTCCCTTGGAGTACAGTTTGTCTTCAATCACCTTCCATGTAGTGCAGCACTTGATACAAGCCTTGTAGCTCTCCTCCTTTTCAGCTGATGCACGTTGTAAGTTAAAATGCAATCTTACGCCAATTCCATAAACAAGCTTCCAGCTAGCATTCTCTCCCTAATGTCCTCTAATCTTTGCTTGGGCACTTAAAATCTTCCATTACTCTGCTCTTTTCTATGTCTTTTATTGTTTGTTCAAACCACCTTCCAGTCCAGTCCTTTCCTCCCACATAGAAAAGCAGAGATGCTTTTCCTATCTTCCCATTTACTGCCTACTTACCTCATAAAGTATGTTGCTAAGCAGATACTCACAGTTGAGCCTTTCAAATAAAACTGATACATGTAAACCACTGTGCAGGTAGCAGTGATTACTGCAGAAAGGAAGGTCCCAATTCTTTGCAGGACTCCACTGATTTCACTGGAGCAATTCTTCATACAAACTGGGGTAGATGGAAAGTGTTTCCATTTTTATTTTCAGGTACTCTTAATAGGCTTGCAGATAGTTGTCCTTTGGGTTGAAATTGCCTCTAATCAGCATCTATCCCACAGGGTTTTCTCCCTTGTTTTGAAAGTTGGAGCAGAATTAGGAGAGCTGGTTTGGAATACGGTCAAGAGGAGAAAATATATTCTTTTTTAATCTTTCTGACCTTTTTCTTTTGGCAGCTCTACAACTGAATTGGCTGTGGTTTGAAAGATGCAATTTGGCAGGAAAATAGCCCTCACTGGGGAGCAGTGCAGGGCTTTGTATTGCAGGAAATTGGGTTTCATTTGCCCATGCTACATGTATTCAAAAATTGCAATCTGACCATATGCAGCAGAGGGCTTTTGCTAAGCTGATTAGAGGACATGTTGACCAGGGAATAAGACTCTGCATCTCTGCAGAGCCAGAAGTGAGTTCCTGAGGCATGGGCATCCCCAGCATGGCAGAGAGGGATGCTCCACTCCTTCACCCTCAGAACCACTGTCTGCAGAAGGCAGGAAGGGCTCCTTTGGGTGAGAGTCAGCTGGAGATGGGCATGAAGCAAGAGCCACCCAAAACCTGTCTTTACGTCCTGTAACCCATTTTCCCCCAGCTTGTCCCTATGGTTTGATTTTGCAGTCTGGCCTCTGCCCCCTGCTGCATTAAACCATGCTTGCTGCCATGCACATGAGCTATCCCCCTGTTTCCAGCAGCTTTTTTTCTGGCTATTAACGACCTTGCAGGTTCAGATCCGCAGTGCATAATGCAATGAGACTTTCCTAGGTGGTCTCCAAGTCTGATCACCAGGAAAAATGAGACCACAGCAATAAACATGATCCATATTTTGGATCCATGTAAAGCCAGAAAAGAGATTTTTCACAAACTTCCTCAGCTATAAGGTTTCTTCAAATCCTCTTCACTCCCTTTATACATTAAATCATTCTCATGCAGACACCAGCCCATTGCAAAAAGCAGTGCATAGAGATGCAAGAATACTGGCAAATCGTACTCATGTGCAGATGCTTTGGAGTCGTTGCTAAACTTTGTGTGTGAACCAACTGAATTAGTGGAACAGAATATTTGGCTAAAATTAAAATATCTTTGGACCTGACAACTGGAAATCCATTTGCAACAATGATTTCTGACAGTTGTACTGCATGAGCAAACTCAGTGCTTAGGGGAAAAGGATCAAGAGGCAGGATGAAGAGATACTAAGCACTAGAAAACATGTTCCTTCTGGAACATGGTCCTGGCCATCCCGGATGGATCCTGGTCTGCTGTGACATTGTTCCCTTTGTTACTAACCTGCATGTTCCTAACAGAAGTATTAAATTTTTTATTCAGCACCAGTTTTAAGAACCCTGTTTCATGCTGGTTTGTAGCTTACTCTGAAGATAGCCCTGCTGAAACCAAAGTGGAGGGATAAACTAACTAGTGACCATATAAATGCATGCATAGAGAGAGGGAGAGAGTTGACTAAATTGAGCTCTTTGCCTTAGAAACACTTTCCATTGTGATTTGACAGGGAGATGAGGGTGCGATGTTACACAGAATTTCTGTTCCATACCCTCCCTACGGGCCATTGTCATTTGTGTCCATTCAGTAAGATGTGCAATTCATATGCTTTAACAAATCTTTCCCCATTGTTTGCAGCATGAGAGTACATAAAGCATCAAAACTGAGGCAGTGTTATTTCTGCCCTGTGCTGCAGCAGAAAACCCCTTAATTGCATTTTTGGCAATGAAGCACAACGAGGTACATGCATATAGGACTTAAATATGCAGGAAATGTTCCGCTAAGGAGTAGCCTTCCCTTTTGGAGCTGCTCTGTGCAGGGCCAGTGACACAGGAGTGGCTTCACTGTGTGATTGGGGCGGGTGACCATGCTGAGGGTAAAAGTGGCAGCAGCTAGTCAAGGTGTGTGAAATCTGGAGCTGCTTTTAAATCCAGTTCACAGGAAATCCTGTACCTCCAGGAGCACTGAAGATAGTGGAAATGAGGATAATACTATGCAGCTTGGTGTAAGTTATAACTAAATGAAAAACCCACATCAGGGTCCTTTGAGATTACACGTTCAGCCCCTTATGTAAATGCTCTGTGATATGGGCTTTGCCGTGGGGCTGCACACCATATATCCCATGATACAGTAAATCATATCAGGTTTTTTCTTCATCTGCAGCCTGCTCCTCCATGACAGTGCACATGTAGAGACAGCTACAGTATGATTTTCTGCATGATTAGAGGCCATGTATGTCCTCTAATGCGGATCTAACGTTATCATAGAATAGTAAGGGTTGGAAAGGACTTCAGGTCACCTAGTTCCAACCCTCCCTCTGCCGTCTTTTATTATCTGTCCTCAGTTCTTCTCAAGGCACGGGTAAAGAGTACGGAACAGATTTCAGGGTGAAGGAAGGTGACTGGTGCTCACACCAGGACATGTGTCTGTGCAGGGCTATAGGCACTTGAGATCACCCGGTCCAGCTGCGTGTATCTCCATGCTGTGTGTTTTGGGATGTAAACGTATTATGACTGAAGGTGGGTTTAGGAATGAAACAGCAACTCATAGGACCAGGTAATGCGGTTGTTTTAAATTCAGGAATGGCTGCTGATCCAGACGAACTGGGAAGAAGAGCGCTTAAGAGAGTGAATTTATATTCTGAGCTTTTACTTCGTACTCACAGCTGTCTGAAAAACATCACCCCCCTCAGCCAGCTACTCAATGAGGAGAAGGAACAGCTCGGATCTGGATGGGCTGTTTGTCAGGTATGAATTCTCTCATCCAGCCACTCTCACTTCTATTCAGCACATGTAATGAATGTCTGAAAAATCTGGAAATTTATGTTCAGATCAATGGGAGCTGATTAATTACCTAAGATGTATTCAGATAACAGAGTTGAGAGGAAAAGCAAAGGCAATGCTTTCAAAAACGCTCAATGAAGTAAACCAAGTACATTGAGAATATGTTTGAAGGATAAGTGCAAAGACGACCCAGGCAAGCAGGGTATCAAAGAAGGGAGACATCCAAAAGCCAGGCTTATAATCAACAACATAGACACGAAGAAGAAAAGAAATCTCTAAAGCTATTAAAAATCTGGAAGCCTATTAAAAATGGATTAAAAAAGGTACAAGGAAATCAAATCAAGAGACATGGAGTGGCACTTGCGAAAGAAACCTCTAACAGAGTGGAAAAATTACTCTGTGATCCAAGTGAATTTAAATAGTAGCTCCAGTGATGATGGAGAACAGCACTCTCTTATTTCACAGACCTGCTCCTAACAGATGGAATGTTGATGCCCTGCCAGTCTATAGGGATAGACCAGGGAGTCCATCCTGCATGTCCAGCCGTGGTGTCCCCACCTCAGCTGATCAATGACACAACTGCTACTTAAACTGCTCTGCCTCTTACTTCACGAAGAGGATCAGCTAATCCTGGTCATGGCTCGCTTATGTGTTTTGAATCGGGTAAAAACCGTGAAAACCAGAAAGTGTAAAGCTGGTGCAAGTGAGAGCTGCATCTGCCTCTCAACTCCTTCCTGTACCAGTAACCCTCTCAGCACCATGATCTGCCAAGGGCCAAGCAGAGAGGTAGTACCCAGCCTGTGATGCTCAACGCTGTGTGGGTTTGAAGCTCTTTGTCCATGAAGCAGTGGAAGGGGGAGAAAGCCAAGATAATACTGGCACACAAGAGAAAGGTGATGATTTTGTGTCCAGCCTCGAAGCACAGCACTTCTGCAAAGGACTGACTTTTTTTTTCCTAGACATGGTGAGAAGTCATTTCTGGTCCAGCATCAGCTGCCTCCTGGAAACACGCCAGACTCAAGCACCAATACTTTGGATGCAAAAGCAGGTGCTTATGGAGGTTAGAAAGGCCTTGCCCAATCCTGTCTCTCCCAAGTGAGAATCTAATGGCAGTTCTGCTTTTCCTGACTTTCTTATTTCAGCTTGATTTTGTTTGCAGGAGCATCAATGCTAACACCCAAAACATGACTCCAGTAGCAAAGGAATTAAAAAGTTACCAGGAATGTCTCCATCTCTTCTTCAAGCCTAGGTTTGGTTTCCCAGGACACCCCTAATCTTCAGGAGACTGTTCCAGATTATTACAACTCTTCTATTAAAAATTTTCTGATAACTTCCTAAATGCTTTCATGGCCAGCATGTTGCATTTGTTCTTGTTCCAAGATAGTCTTTAGCCTAAATAGCTTTCTTCCTCCCGTCTGTTTATCCCTCTTCTCTCATCACATGACATCGTCTCCCTTGGCCGTTGCTTTTTCCGATTACACCAGCCAAGCCCTTCCTCTCCTCAGGCAGAGGAGCTCTCAGCACATGTGACCCCTTCTGCAGCCTTTCTCTCCCTCTTCCCATTCACCATCCTTCTACAGGGATGTCAAGAGATGCGCAGTGGTCCTGGGTGCCGTCACACCGGGGAAGGGATGCAATAGCCAGATTCACCCATTCCTAGTGGGAAAATGTTGTCTGGGATAAACACATTTGCCTTTCTCAGAGCTGCACCATGCTGTCAGCTCACCGTCTCCTTGTGACAGATGAGTAGAAACAAGTTTCTCTCCTGTTTTGTCATTTCCAAGTGATGAGGCCCAAACTTCAAACAGAAATTCATGTTATTAGTCCCAGCATGCCCAGCTCTGCACTTTGTACTAGCAGATTTCATTCTGTTTCTATTACTTCCCTCATCAGGATCATCCAAGTGTTTTATTTTTGGTATTTGATCCGATTTTCCATTTACCTTCAGGTCTTTAATTATTCTTTCCTCACAAAGTCATTCTAAGCCTTGCATATACCATCGATGTCTCCAGTTGCCTGGGTCCTTTATTTCTGTTTTGAAACAGGAAAACTGGGCTTGCCGTTTTCTCATGCTCAGCTCATGTACTGAAAAGCCTTAAGAGTGGACTCGTGATTTCATGTACCGGTTCTTTCAGGAGGCTGGGTTGGGTTATTTGTCCCCCCTGGCTTCAGTGCATTAAAGCTCTTTCAGTTGTGCTTTCACCTTGGATGCCAAAATTTCCATTTTTATGAATCTCATGTCCATTAGTGATCATCCCCGTGCCCTTGTGTCCTGAAGCAGCATCTTTATGCAAACTGAAGTAAGGCACTCATTTCGGGTTTCTGCTGTAACTACATTTATTCTGTAGTTCATCCATCTTCCTTTTATTTTATTTTTTTGTCTCTGTGGCATAAGTTTTTTACTTAAAATACAAAAACCACAACGTTTGCAAGTTGTATCTCAGCTTGAGTTTTGGCAAGTCTCATCTCAGGCTTGCAGTTTGAGCAACAGACTCCCTCAGAGTGCATAATCTCTTCTTCCATCCTCTCTTCCATCCTCTCTGCTTTCCTGCAATCTCTCTTCCAGCTGTATATTCACTTCCTTTGCCTGGAATGTGCCTTCCAGATCAGTTATGCATTTTTGACTTCCCAAGGTCTCTCTTGCTTTCAGGGCCCTCTGCTCTCCTGTAGAGAGCACGAGTGGAGCTGGCTGCATGTTTGCTCTGTTTCTTAGTCTGCCCTTCCCAAATATGGATCAGATTTAATTCATCCTTCTGTTTAAATTGAACCAGTCTGTGATCGCAGAATAATAGAATGGTTTGGCTTGGGAAGGATCTTAAGATCATCCAGTTCCACCCCACCTGCCATGGGCAGGGACACCCTATCCCAGTTTATCTCTGTACCCAGCTCTTCTATAATGTCCTCCATGGTTCACTGAAGTTAACCTCCCAGGGCTAAGGTGCAGGCTGTGGAGCTGTAGATCCAGCCAAAGAGTCAGGGGGCTTAGCAGGCTGGAGGAGGCAGCTTGGCCAGCATCAGGGACATCTGCCATAACATTGCTGGGACAATTGACTGTGAGCTCGTGGTTCCACCTGAGGACTATGCATGGCCAGAACAGGAGATGGGAATCCAAGCTCCAGAAAGCACTACCCATAGTGTCTGCAGATCACCCCTCTGGGAATACTCTGAGAATTGTTTCTTTTGCCATCACTGCATAGCTGAAGAAAAAGTAACCAGAGTCTCTTCTTTTGTTCTTATTTTGTCAGAATAAGGACAACCTCCTTCCTGCTCTCACCCTGCAGCAAAGTCGTGCGGCAATAATAAAATAAAAAAGGAAATGACACTTTTCTAAGAAATTCTCAACCTTTCTCCTGCACACACTGTTCTGTGGCTTGGTTAATGTTTAAAAGAGCTCCTGTTACTGATACTGTAATTCAGACCCCACTAAAAAAGACTCCTCGGTAGAAAGCTGAGGTTTCTCATCTGCATTTCTTCTGCTTGAACATTTCTACTTCTGCTCCAAGTTTTCTCGTGCATCTGAAACTGCAGTGGCTCTGGATGGTTTTCAAATGCCAGAAACCAACCAAAGAAAAAGCAGTCTTAAGGCAGTGTTAGAGAAGAGACCCTGGAGAGTCTTGTTCATGCTGCATCAGAATAGGGCATCCTTCATCAGCCATCCTCATCCTCTGTAGAAGGGAAGATGATGGAGCGGAAACATTGCATTTTTCATGTGGTTTTGTATTATTAAGGGTTTTTTAAATGAAGTTTATTATTTCACTGAAATCTTATGCTTAGGGAGAGACATCGATCTCCAGTGTTAGAGTCCAGTGGGAAGCATTTCCCACGCCATTGAAGAATGTTGAGACTTTCCCGGTTTATACTGAGACGAAACCAAGATGTTCTCATTAAAAAGAACAAAGCAGAATTCCCCTATGTTTAGGGGCACTCCTGCAAGACAATAAACCTGGATCTAGCTCTGGCTTTTGCTTGGGCTAAACCAGCAGCTCTTGTCCAACCTTATCCCGCGTTCACTCGGGAAATGCAGGACTCGCTCAGGCACTGCTGTCCCCAACGTTTATACATGTGTTGAGAAGGGACATGAGTTTCCTTGTCTTGCACACAGCCAGGGGAAGGAGGAGTGGGGGGGAACAAAGGGAACTGTGAACAGCTGTGAGCATGGGACTGGGATGAATGGGAGCAGACCTCAGGGAGAAGGGGGGCAATCAGGGTAGCGATGGTCCCCAGAAAGGGATTGCTGACATGCAGAGGAGCATAATAAAAGTATGGGAACACAGGCACTCTGGTGCCCAGAGGTCTTCCAGCTCTTGACTGTGCATGTGGAGGATCCTCACTGATGAACCCTTGGGGGGGGGGGGCCCAGTCCAACCACAGCAGTAGTGCTGTAAGTCATGGCTGTGGAGGGAGGATCCCTCCGTTCCATAGAGCGTATGTGCTGGGGATCTCCTTTATGGTGTTACCAAATGCTGACTCCAACCCATGACGTACAACAAGATGCTATTAGAACAACAACATCAATCTTTGTCTTCAGAATGACAAGTCAGCTCTGATGCAAAAGGGAAGGAGAGGGACCATTTTTAAATGCATTTAGTCAAGAGTTCTAGGTTTTGTTCGAAATCCATTCACCAAAGAGAACCAGCCCCGCTTAGGGAAGTGGGTTCATTCAGCAAATGTGTCTGTTACTCCTCTGATGGACCAAAACCATGACAGTGTTTTTTTCTATTTGATCTCTCAGATCTAATAATTTGCCATGTAAAAAAAACTCTCTAATGAAATCCAATGTGCAGTAATAAAGACAAGCTTGGCATTGACAGTGACACCTTTTGCTCCAGTTCATTGCAAACAGTACCAGAGAATCATCTTAATAGCACAGGGAGGTTCTGGTGAGTGCTGTTGATAGAGCCTGTGACATTGCTTCTGTGCATCAGGATTTTTCATAGGCTGCATTAGTGGGACTGAGCCAACACAAAGGCTCAATCTGAGAGCTCATCAGATACTAATTTGCTGCTAGTCCTGCTATAAATAATGCATGCCAATGGGGAGCTGAAATGGCCCTTAGTGGAATAATGCACTCAGGCTTTCTTCCTCCCGCAGAGGCCAAACCTCACTTCTGTGCTGGTACTGTAGGATAACGTTCAAAACCACCTCCATGACTTATGATCATTATAGGAAAGTCACTGGAACTTAGGCATCTTTTATCTCAGTCAAGGTGTTTATACCCCTGTCAGGCTATTTCTTCCTTTACTGGCAGGAAAAGTTGACTGAAAAGCAGAAAGCAGGCAAAAGAGCTAATGGGGTTTTCCATGGGGATGAGATGGATTCCCTGCAGGGTTTTCCAGTCACTCCAGTAAGGACCAGCAGGTCCCCTCAGTGGAGGGGACAAGACCCATCTCAGCTGCACTGTCCCTAGTGCTGCTGGAGAGGGAGGTCTGAGAGACCCCCAGAATCATCAGCAGGATGCTCCTGGCAGGGATGGGGAGGATGACTCATCCTGACCTGCATCTGAGCCCCAGAAGATGAGAAAATGGTTTGTCAAAACTGAGTGTGAGAAAGGTGATCAAAAGCTTTTCTGGAAATCCCTTGGAGCCTATTTTCCCCTGTCCAAGAGCAGTATCCGGGTCATCCAGTCTTCCCACTACTGCACTGCCTGCGTGGTTGGGTGAAACCTAGAGCTTCTCCTGCAGAGCTGTGCAGTCTGTGACTCTCCAGGTTTTCAGTACAGGGGGTGGTTTTAGTGACAGACTGGATATTTTTGGTTCCTCTTCCACCTCTTCTTTCTGAAGAGGTTTCAAAGCTCTCAGCTCACAACTTCCCTGCCTTGTGTGTTTTAGTCTGGGGTTTTTTTTCTTCATTATTTCTTCACTTAACTCCCTCTTGTGTCCCTTTACAAAACCCTGATGGAGCTTTGGCCTTTCTACCCACGAACAGGCCATGGCTGCATGAAGCTCATACTGTTCGTGATGAATAATGAAGCTTCCCTGTAGTTTTGTTCCCTTCACTTCAATGGTGCTGCAAATTTTCTTGCAGACTTCCAGTGTCTGATGCAATAAGAGCTTTTGCTGCCTGTTTTTCTGTGGGTGTCTGGTTTGGCCAGTAGTTCAGTGCTCACACAGCAGAGTGGGTGATGTCCACCCTGAGATGCTGTGCCCTGTACCACAGAGCTCTCAGCCCTGTGCCATGCACAGTGTGTGGCCCCAGCAGCATGCGGTCAGCCTGGAGCAGCGGCTCTCCCTTGGTGTTCATGGTGTTTGGCTCCTGGCACAGTCCTGCTCACTGCACTGGGAGGCTTTAGCCGAATAGGGCTGTGCTAGAGGGACACCATCCATGGTGTCCATGAACTCTTCACCCAATACATGGCTTTTCACAGACTGGTTTGGGTTGGAGGGGACCTTAAAGCTCATCCCGTTCCGTCTCCCTGCCACAGGCAGGGACACTTTCCACTAGAGCAGCTTGCTTAAAGCCCTGCCGAATGTGGCCTCCCCACATTTTTGTGCATTTCCAACCCCTACATCCTTCACAAGGGTAGTTTGTTCCCTCCATTCATGAAATTTCCATGGGGCAGGAGAGGCACCCAGGGATGGTGTTGGTGGGCTTGCTTGGGCAAAGGTCCTCAAACCATGATCACTCTGGTGCTCTGCTGTGCATGCGCAGTGCTGAGCCCCTCATCACGCCTTGGGGGCCAAGGTAGCAGGCTGGATCCCACAGGCTAAGGTGGGAGAGATCCAGCACATACACAGCGAGGGCCAGTGGGGTTCATGAGGTGCAGGGGGTGAAGTGGGGCCATGCCCACACCCAGTGAGGCAGTGCCTGGAGATCATTCAAACATTCAGAAGCTGGTCTTCCTCCTTCAAAGGGAGTTTTTTTGAAGAAAGCCCTTCAAGCTGTCATAAAAACCGCCATGCCTTTGATACAGCTTTTGCGATCTCTGAGGTGTGTCTCCTGTTTGCATGCCAGAGTTGTTAAATAGCAACATACCCAAAGGCCCTGAGAATCAGCCTTTGCAAGCTTCCCTTGGGATCTAGTTTGAGATGCAGACATATCAGGAGCTCTCCCAACCCTGGGCAGCTGCCCTGGGCTCCCATGTCCCCTCCAGCCTGCCCCACAGTTCATTTTACCCTATAAACTCCCCATCCCCAAGGCCGAGCCCCAAGGCATGGACTTGGGCCATACAGCCAGGAGGAACCCAGGTCCCACACGGGGCAGCGGCCACCACCAAGTAGTAGCAAATTCAGCCACCAAGAACTTGGGTTCGAGTCACATCCCTGGCTGCAACACGAGAGTCCCCAGCTTATAAACCAGCGAAGCAGCAGCCCAGCGTTGTTTGAGGGAGGATTTAGGAAATCTAGCAAGCTGTTTTGCTGTTAGATGCTGAAAGGGGAAGAACAGAGCTGTAGTAATTTTATATTTCTTTTTTTCCTGAGTCCCTTTTTATCTTTTGGCAGCCCTTTGTACAATTAAATAGCTCCATGGGGATGCCATATGTTGCCAATAGTTTTACACTTCTCAGTAGTGGGAGGCTGGAACACTTTCCAAATTGACATGATAGGAACTCATTACAAAATTCTTCTCTAAGAGGAACAGCTAAAATGTTCTGTCAAGGAACTGAATTAAAAATAGACCAAATGGTATTGTTATCTCCCCAAAAGAATGCACTTGGCATCACGCATTACATGGTACATCTGGTGGTACATCTCCGAATCTCTGGAGGACGAACACTAGTCTGGAATGGCTGTAAGTGGTGAGGTGAAGAGCTGCCTCCAGACCTCAGGTACGAGGTGGTGGGTTTGGAACTTATCTCCTGTTCCCTGTTGCATCTGAACAACCTTAGCTTGGTCCGGTCAAACCTGTTGCCCTGGACTCTGTGTTCCTGCAGGGATGGTCCCAGCCTGCCACCATGAAGGGCAGCTGAGGAGAACCTCATGGGACTGTCTTCACTACCCTAAGCTCCAGGACCTCGCAGATAAGCTTCTACCTTGTGTGCTGGAGCAGCGATTCCCTGAGTGCTCCCCAGGTCAAAGCTAGAAAGTGCCAGATCCAGCAGCACTTCAGTGCAGGTACCTGTGCACACACAGCTTGCTCCAGATTAATTTATTTTCCCACCATTTGCTGTCTTCATGAAAATATGAAATTTTGCCCTTCCCCTTCTTCACTTTATCTTCGAGTGCCCTGTTCTTGTTTGCTCAGTGACTCCTCTCCGCAGGGCGGGTTCCTCACGCTGCTGGGGGACCGGTGCGGACACACGCAGCGCGCAGCTCTGGGCAGTGGAAGGGGCATCTCATAAGAGCTTGATAACAGCTATTAGGTAAATACCACACGCTGGAAAAAACCTGCTTCAGTTCAACCTCAAACAGGGCAGGGTTAACTACCAGAGCAGAGCTGTTTACCTTGGGCTGCAGCGCATGGAGAAGGGGGCTTTGAAAAGCTGCTCCTGTGAATTACTGCTTTGCACAAAGGCTTCTGCTGCACGGCAGTGACAGCTTAAATAAGCTGAAATTTCTTGGAAGGATTTTCTTGTTGTCTCAGTTGTGCCTTTACTACAATCCCAGAGCATCATTCACACAATCAGAAATTGCCAGTGTGGCAGGTACTACAATTGCCAGTTCAAGCTGCCCCTTTATTTACTCTGATGCCATGTTGATACTGAGTTGGTTAAAACAGAAAGCGTGTCTGGTTCCTACTTGAGTTTAAACTGAGAAATGCAGTAAACCAGCAGCAAAACAAGGAGTTTACCTGGTGGCAGTCTTTAGGCTGATGAGGAGCAGGTCAGGGTAAGCCTGTTTGGGTTCTGAGTGCCTGTCCCTGGAGCGTGCAGTGCAAAACTGCCCTGGGCCTCCAGGATGAGCCTGCTCTGGGGCTGTGTTTGCAGTGTGCATGCTGGGCAAGGTGTGTTCACTTAAGCTACATGACATGCTAGTGGGTTTGGGCCCTCCTGTGAGCCAAGTGAACACGTCTGTGCTTATGTACCTGTGTAGGGCTCTCTGAAGCCTGTGTCCGCCGGCCAGATGCAGTAGGAAGTCAGTAGGACAAAAGACAGACTGTGGCCTCTGCATAATTCAGACAACTGGACTGTTAGAAGATTAATTGCCAGACCAAGGGACTTCATGTGTGTCTGCCAGAAAACCTCAGAGAACAATACCTACTGGGATAGAGCATACCTAGAACTATGCGGTAGGAATAGCCAGTTTGGGAAACCAAAGGTTGGAGGATATCTGATTCCAATTATTTTTTCCTTGCCTTTTTTCCTTTGTGTCACTAAAGAACACAGGCACTCAGGCAACTGTGGAGCAGCAGCCTACCCCTGGCAACTCCCTCTTGCTCCTTCTCTTTCATGCATCCCACCATGATGGCCCACAGCTATAGGGAGAGCTGGTATCTGTCCTGTTCCCCCACTGCACCTCACCATGAAGCCTGTGAATGCCTGAGCCCTCAGGGTGTTTCCTGGGGGCAGGATGCTACAAAATGCACAATGCCCTTGGTGGGAGTAGGTATGGACCACACTGGACCAAGCAGGTTGCTGCAGTCCTGGTGTCAAGCCCAAGTTGATATTTTGCCTCCTGGACTGGATCAAGTGCCATAGGCTGGAGCAGATCAGCCTTTCAGCTCCAGCTTCTGAGGCCAAATCTGACCTCAGGCAGGTGGGAAGATTTTAGGTTCTCCCGCCTGGATAGGGCTTCTTTCTGCCTGGCCAAGGGTCTCTGATCAGAAGGTGGCTGCTGAGGCTCCTGTGGTGATGCTGCCGTATTCAAGCTAGGCAGGATTCAGGCAGCCTTGCAGGTCTGCACAGACCTGGAGTGCCTTCCCTCTTCTCCTTCCTAGGCTGTGCAAGCCAAAAGCGCGGTCCCACATGGGAGGAGTAAGCCACCTCTGCAGAAGGCGCATCCTTCATGCCTTTATGGGGGTGTGCTGAGCTGCTGGGGGTGAAACCTGAGCTACTGCTATGCAGGAACTCAGGCTGGATCATCAAGTCCTGTCTCCTCTGAAGCTCAGTGAATCTAGAAAACCACCTCCCCTTGTCATCTGTGCTAAAAATGCAGCCCCTGCACAAAAGTGCTTTTATGTCTGCTTCATGCATATTGGAGGTTGACATTAAAAGAGAGAGAAAGAAAGAACAATCCATTAGGCTCTGTGCACTAAATCCTAGATTTCAAACTGACACATCTAAAAATACCTATGATATGAAAGCAGATACAGCATGATAATTATACACTGCAGGTCTATTGTGCTATTGTACTTCACATGGGATTCCTGCTCCAGCATCTACTGCAACCGTTATGAGAGATGGAGCAAAGAGCCCGGCTAAAATGAAGAACCATGCTGCTGGATTACCATCGTCAGAATGCCAAAATGCTCCAGACCCCGGTCTGGGTCTCTTCAGTATGGAGTGCTGGGATTTGGCACTGGGTAGCTCTTCTTTGCCCAGATTCGACATATTTCTTTAAAGACTCCTTTGGTGGCTGACCTGAAACCAATTTCCTGTGTGAAGTGGTTAGCATCTCTGCTTTCCTGCTTTCTGGAGAGATTTCTCATGTCCTTGGATGTGGTAAAAAGCATGTCTCATAAAACTACTGCTCTCGAAGTGGCATGGGGGCAGCCACCCAGGCTCTGAACCATTTTACACTGTGGAAGGCTGAATTCTGTGTGTTTCTGGCGATTTCCTGTAGTTACAAACTCCAGTGATAATGAAGATCAAGTTGTAGTCTCATTAGTTAGTGATCTAATGTTACATAAATAAGTCCAGTAAATCATGTTCGTTACTGTACAAAGCTTGTGTTTGAGATGAGCTTCGTAACATGCACCATCCGTGACCATGTGCGTGCACCGTCCCCCGGCTTTCGCGTTCAAATTCAGTGACTGGGAAAGCATGAGGAAGACTTACCTAAAAATCAAGTCTGCTGCCTGCCTGAGAACACAGGGACTGCCCTCGGAGTCCAGACAGAACAGCAATGGGCTTGTTCGGAAACAGCTGCTTCAGTGAGAACGCAGGGAGCAGGGAAGGGAGAGACCCAGGCTGCGCAGCCCCTGCGCCTCACCGGCCGGCCGGGAATCCGTGCGGCGCCTTCCAGCCTCTCAACAATTTTCCTCTCTGTGAGGGTGCTGAGGCGCTGGCACAGGGTGCCCAGAGAAGCTGTGGCTGCCCCATCCCTGGCAGTGCTCAAGGCCAGGTTGGACACAGGGGCTTGGAGCAAGCTGCTCCAGTGGAAGGGGTCCCTGCCCGTGGCAGGGGTTGGAGCTGGAGGAGCTTTGGGGTCCTTTCCAGCACAAACCAGGCTGTGACTCTGTGATCATTCTGAAACAAGTCGAGGCCAGGTGCGGTCAGTGAAGATCCCATCACACTTTGGAGAGGGCGGTTTGGGAGCCTCTGGCCGGCCCAGCAGTGAGCAGGGTTCTCTGCCAGCCTCGTCTCGCCTTGTGCCTTCAAGTGGAGGGGCCAGACGGGCTGCCGTGATGAGCTGGGGATGTTTCTGGGTTTGGTTGGTGAAGCGGACTGGGATCCTCCCAGTGAAAGCCTCTATAAAAGGCGCGTTATTCCCTGTAATTTGAGAGCACACCAACCCCAAACGCTAAAAAATGCCGAGGTTCCCAAACCACAGAAACAGCCAGACCATCACGGGGGTTTCGGTTTTAACTGGAGTTCCCTCTCATGTTCCTTCTGGGTTTGAGCCACTGGGTCATGCTCTCACGCGCAGAGGAAAGCCACGACACAGCACAAACTGCCTGGTTTTCGAGTGAAACTTGAGCCTCTCTCGCAATCACGTGTGTCTGGGAGATGGGGCTTCTGTAAAATGTCAGAGAGGGGGGAGCATCCTGACAAGGGCAGCAGCCGAAGCAGGTGCCTTTTCGCTTCCATCTGCCTGCAGTGGTGTGTGCCGTGTGTGTCTCCTTGCACCTCTGCCCCACCGCCTTCATGTGCTCCCGTAGGGGAGCGTACCCCCAAACACAACGTGTCCTTTCCCAGGGAGAGCCAGGGCAGTGAGCTCTGCGGGAGGAAATCACTCCTCCTGCTCGATGAGAAAGCCACCTGCGTTTAAACGGGCCACAGTAAGCTGCGAAGTTCACACATCCCTGTGGTGAGAGCAGGGACGTGCCAAAGGGAGGGTGCGGCGTCACCTTGGGTGCTGAGCGTTGCTGGCAGAGCGGGTACCAGGGCAACGGTGGCCAGGACAGGGTATGTGATTGCTGTTGGTGCTCAGCGCAAGAATCACCAGGAAGACAAGCAGGCTTTTAATGGTTTGCTACCCAGCGGTGATGGTCTCTCACATGTCCACCCCGCTCCTGGCAGTGACCACACTGTGTTTTAGGGGTCCTGAAAGCAAACACCATCCAACCACTGCATTTAAAGACCAGGGTTGGAGCCTGAGTCTCTTCCTGTGCTGATGTAGAGCACCCAACCCACAGCTCTCACGCTCTCAGCTGAGCTTCTGGAGGCACCACAGCAGGGGCATAGGTTTGTGCTTCCACAGACCCACAAGCAAGTGTCACAGTGCCCTACGGGGGAACAAGGCCTGACTCACGTCCCTGTTCTCAGGAAATGTGGGAAACAGGTCCCAGGTCTCCCAGGTCTTTGGCTCTAGGGATAACTCCTTCACCAGGCACGGCCACAAGTCCAGGACACGGAGTACCTGCTGGAGGCATGAACTGGAAGTGAAACCTTCAGGGGCTGAGATGGGCAGTGCACATGCACAGTGATGGAGCTGATGGAGTGGGATCCCCCAATAGGCTGTGAAAGGAATTGCATCTCCGTGCCTCGGTTTCCCATCTGTGAAATGGGCGCAGGGTGCTGTGTCTGTAGGCTGAGTGCTTTGGCATGCACTCCTGCTAGAGGCTGGGTGAAAGGCAGGGGTAGCACACCAGAGAGGGGCAGAGCAAGCCTCAAGTTTCTCAATAACCCTGCTGGCAGTGCCAGGCCCTGCAGACAGCTCTCAGATGTGGCCAGGGATGGCCCCAGGAATGGGATGTCTCAGCCCTAGCACCTGCTTTACCATTACAGATCTTCCTGTGAGGCTGCTTCAGCACCTGCCTGGAGCAAAGAGGCCCTTTTCCCCAGAGACCCCTTCTCTTAGCACTGAGCAAGACACGGACCTCAATGGAAGAGATGGGGAGCAAAAGGCTACGAGGCTGTTGAAGGCAAAACACCGTTTCAGTGTCTGCGTATCCCTGGCTGTGTCTGTATGTGCTTTTCCTTCCTCCTCCTCCCAGCTTTCAAGTACGTGTCACAACAGTGTTCCACTGGGACACCTATCCTGGCAGAAAGCTCATTTTGGATACCATTATCTGTACAATTTCCTAACAAAATACACTGCTGCAAGGACGTTCCTACTGGTATAAGGTCACTCACCCTGCGGAGGCTGAGCACCTCTACCAGTACCAGGTGCACATGTTACACAGAGAGGAATTCTCAGAAACAGGAGCACTAAAATCAGTCCTACCAGGAAATCAGGACAAAGGGAGATGCTACACCTTCCCTTTTTTCAGAGCAAGAGGAATGTTGCAAAACAGGAAGAGAAAGAGAGGAACTGGAAAGAAAAATAAAAAGGGAAAATAATAACTGGAAAGAATAAAGAAAATGTGGAAGGAGTTTGACAACATCTGTGCAAGGAGAGGGAAAAAAGAAGGGATAAAGGAATGGGGGAAGGCAAATCCACCTGGCACCATGGTTAATGATGTGTGCTCTGTTACTCAACGGCTGTGCAGGTGCTGATCCCACATCCTGCCCTGCTCTGCAGATAACTGCCCAAGGGACCTTTGCCAGGGAAGCTGGCTGCATCCCCTCGGGTTTATTGTTTCTTCCTGTCCCTGGAGGAGCTTTGGGTGCACGGGCCCAGGTACATGTTGCTTGCAAACCACCTGCGAGGAGAGACGCTGCGTGTTGTAACCCTCTCGTAGGGCTGGCTTCCCCGCTCTGTCTGTAACTAAATCCTGCCACAGCCCCCTTGAAGAGGGGAGAAAAATTTGGGGAAGGATTTCAGTGCCCACCCTTAATGCTTAAAGGAAAATGCTCCAGGGTTAGCTCCAGAAATCCCGTGTGGCTTTGCTTGCTTCTCACAGGATGAGCTATTCCTTTGCAGCATCTCATAGGGGTAGATGTGCCAAACAACCACAGATTACTGTCACTGTTGAGGTCATCTGGAGGACCTACTCTGGGTTCTCTCTATAGCACAAATCCAAGTCTATTCAAGTAGCATAAAATAAAACAGGCAACGACAAAATCCCCAGCCTACTTCCCCACTGCTTGTCCTGCCACAGGCACGAATTCCCATCATTGGTGTGTGGAGCACCGGGAGCAGAGGCAAGGGCTGGTTCAGGCCAGCTTACAGGAAAAGGTGTCTCCAGTATTTGCCATCAAGAATTGGAATGATATTTGTTTTCTGATAAAAGGTTGGTACTTTGCTCTTTCGCAAGCTACTTTTAAGAGCAGTTACTCTGGCGATTAATTTAACTCCTTCGAATAACCTCTGTCCCTGCCTCTGCCAACACGTGTGTAGGAGCTGACATAAAGCTTCATGCATCCCAGACTGGTTTGTGTTGGAAGGGACCTTAAAGCTCCTCCAGCTCCAACCCCTGCCACGGGCAGGGACCCCTTCCACTGGAGCAGCTTGCTCCAAGCCCCTGTGTCCAACCTGGCCTTGAGCACTGCCAGGGATGGGGCAGCCACAGCTTCTCTGGGCACCCTGTGCCAGCGCCTCAGCACCCTCACAGGGAAGAGCTTCTGCCTAAGAGCTCAGCTCAGTCTCCCCTCGGGCAGGTTCAAGCCATTCCCCTTGGCCTGTCCCTACAGGCCCTTGTCCCAAGCCCCTTTCCTGAAACTCAAAGGTATCCAGAAGCCCTTGCTGAGGGAGAAAAGATCCATCCCAAATGAAAGTTATTGCTGAAATGAAAGTTATTGATCTCCAGAAGGAGACCGGCAATTACTGTGTAATACAAAGAATCTCATCCCTGCAGAAATTCCTTCAGGTCTGGGGGCCCTCTCTGTATCCACAGCTCCTCAGTGGGTGATGGGACCTGGAAGGACCATCCGGGATGCAAAGCCCAGTCCCACACACAGAAGTGGCCGCATCTCCCAGTGGGTTTGGTTCCTTGGTGCTTCACATCCTCCCCAAGGAGCAGTGCTGCCCACAGCACTTCCTTCGGAGGAGGCACTAACTGGTTAATCTGAGAAAGTCAAATAGGAGAAAATGACACTGGTGAACACTATCTGCCAAGTGACAGAAAAAAACCCTGTGATTCATTTTTGGGGGATAACTGCAGTTCAAACGTCCTCAGAGGAGGCTCACTGCTCGTGACAACGTGCCCAGAAATAATTTATTTGGCAATGGATGAGAAAAGGAGAAAAAGAAGAAAAAAAAAACCCACCCTTGGACAAACTATTTTTGGCTCATGGGAGCGAGCCAGGAGCTGGGAGCAGAACCATCGACACGCGGGGCCGTGCGGCCAAGCCTGCTCCACGTGCACCTGCACTCAAAGCGCTTCAGAGAACAAGCCGTGAGCTGGCCCCTGGCAGCTTCCCAGCCCAGCCGCATGTGCCTGGCACTGAGGAGCCCACCTGTATCCCCCTGTGTCCCTTGCATCCCCCCGGAGCTTCCATGCTAGGAGATGGGCACGGGGCCAGCTTCCTTGCAGAAAGAAGCCCTTGGTCAGGGGGTAGAATTACTTGGGAAAGGGAGGTGGTGGTGCCTGGCAGTGGCAGAGCCGCAGGAAGAGAACCCTGATTAATATTCCTGGAGCTCTGCACTTGTTCGGGAGAAAAACACCTACATTTAGCAGCCAGAGTAAATATCGTGCCTTAATACCGTGTGTTAATAGAGACGCTTTTGCAGCTACTGATGAGTGCATTTTGGAAAATTTATTGTTGCTATAAACCGAGTCTCTATCTCCCTCCCTCCCCTCCCTCTCCCTCTCTCTGCTGCTAATTGACAAAGAGGCCCAGTAATTAAAGGACAATAAAAGTTTTCCAGTAATTAGTTTCTGTTGTTTGGTTACAGGCCATCAATTGTTCTTTAATAATACCAATCGTTAGCATGCAGTAGTCAGTGGGTTCTCAAAGGCTTCTGGGGCACAACCACTTACCAACACTACACATTCCATTCCCATGAGGGCATCCTGCATCCAGCGGGAGATTAACCCTCTCCTAGGATGAAGTACTCCCTACCCTGCCTTCTGTTTTGGGGTAAACATCTCACATAACTAATGACCAGGAGATGGCAATTAGGGTAGGGTAGTTATCCCTACCTGAGGAGCAGGGAGGTGGGTAGCTCACATACGGATAGAGTGCAGGGCACTGGCAGCCTGAGAGGGGGGTTATACCCATACCTCTGCTATAAAGTGTATGGCATGGCTGCTGAAACGCTTAACTGTAAAATGCTCCTTTAAGGTCTAATTTGCAGAGGAGCATCCCCAGTGATTTCAGCAGGATTAAGCGAACATACAGGCAAGTAAGCATATGCCAGTTGGTTAAATGGCTTCATATTCTCCTGCCTGAATGCTGCATTTTATGTTTGCGGCTCAGTGTTTCTACAAGATTTGGCACCCATGTAATGATGGCTGAAGACAGGGTTCCCTGTTGGCCTGTTTCCCTTCACTGGACCCAGCTGAAGCTGGAGTGCAAAGATCTAAGGCTTTGATCATCCTACATAAAACTTTAGCCAATAGGTTAGATCCTCATTAAAAATAGGTGCCTCAGATGCCCTAATGGTGGGAATCATTTGTTCCCAGAGATGGTTCCCCTCCCCTCCAGTGACTGCTGAGATGGTGCAGGTGCCTCACCTGGCCTGGGCTGAGGTCCCTGCCCAGCCAAGGTCCTACCCCCCAGCCGCCAGATGTCGGGAAAGATGAATTTGAGGGAAGTATTTAACAGGCAAAGGAGAAATTCAATCCTTCCCCTCCAGAGTGTTTCACAGACACCTTCTTTATACACTTGGAATACGTTTGGAGGCTCTGTCTCAAATGAAATCCTACATTAGTTATGTGGTTGCTAATAATCTGCAACAGCATCACTGGTTTCTTCATTACAGAAACCAGTGGAGGCTGATCCCAGGGAGCAAAAATGACCTCTACTCCAAAGCTCCTGGAGTTTGGAGTTGCTTCTCCCTTGCAGGAAGCTGCCTGCCCTGCCACTGCCTGTCTCTGCTTTGGATCAGGAATTCCTCTGGTGCCACTGCCGAGCAGCCCGATACACTTCCATGAAAAACCTTGATTTTGTCTAATCAGAATTTTCTGACATCTCCTGGAAGATTCCCAAAGAGCACTTCAATGCTTTGGTAGCCTGGATTCTGGATGTGATTTCTGCCCATAAATAGCCAGGCTGAAGTTCAGTTAAATAATCGTGGCATCCAACCGTGTGGCCCCTGCCAGGAGCTGGGCATGTGCTTGTCACCATGGGACATGTGGAGCACGGTTCTGCCGGGGTATCTACAGCTTTCCCTTGGTCTCTCTGGCTACCTTGATCTCCCAGCATCTCTTCCTCACAGTGTCCTTTGCACAGGCTTAGCCTGAGCATGCACTTGCTCCAGGAGGTCATGGAATTGTAGCATCACTGAATCCCAGACTGGTTTGTGTTGGAAGGGACCTTAAAGCTCATCCAGTTCCAACCCCTGCCACGGGCAAGGACACCTTCCACTGGAGCACCTTGCTCCAAGCCCCGTCCAGTCTGGCTCTGGGAGAGCTTCCCAGATCGCTCACAGTTCTTTTTCTCTGCATGCCACTGTGTTCCTTTATGACAGCAGCTTTTGGGGCTCTGTCAGCAGTTTACTAGTGATGAAGAAACAAGTGCCAGGGAACACGGGTACATAACTAACACTGCTTTCACCTAGCTCCCTAAACCCCTCCTGGGAGGGAGGTCATCAGAAATGGGAGGTGTAGCTTCTTCTTCGGGCTTCTTAGCAGCAACGTTCTCTTCTTCCACTAATGACAGAGGTGTCTGCTCTTGCAAAATGTCAGGAAGCCTCAATTTCTGCTGCGATGAGGCAGGATGGAGAGTTACTTCTGCTGCCTAGGATAGGGCTCTGCATGAAGTCAGAGGCACATCATCACTTTACCCGTATTTTCTTTTCAGCAAGAGGGCTGGGTGTTATCAAACAAGTTGTGCACCCCAGGGTCTGCCTGTGTCTGGAGGAGGAGGAGAGACCTTAGAGACACATGTTGAATTCTGCTCTTCACCCACCTGCCTGCAGCCCTGGTTCAAATCTATACCCATCCCTGGCTTCAGGAATTGCAAAGTGGAGGATGAGCTGCCCGTGTGTGTATACAGATTATTCTGCTACCTGCACCAGGCAGGGCTGCCAAGAGCCAGGGTTTTGATCGACACTGACTCTCCCAGTTCTCCCCGTTCCCTGTGATGAAGCTTGTAATGAGCTTTCCAGTGGCTGGGTTTGGCATTTCTGCTGGAGCCACATAAAAAGACTGGGCACATATTTGGATGCGATGTGTAGCCAGGGGAGGGCTGGTTTTGGCAAAACCTGAGGCATATGAGACAATCCATTTCTGAGACATGGGTCTTAGGGAAAATAAGTGTAATTCAGAGCGCTTGAAGCATCTCCTAATGCTTTTTCATGTCATATCTCAAAAATGGCTTGGCCTAGAAACTTCAGATTTATTTAATTCAAGAGCCCTTGACGTAATCTAGCACAGATGAGAACTGAGAGGCTGCAGTGCTTATTTGGAGTCATTCTCTTCCAAATTACAAATAGATTAGTGTTCCGTCAGCAGCTGTGGCAGTTAGAAGTTAAGGCAGGCTTTCCAGACTCTGTCACATCATCCTTGGAATTGTTTTCCAGGAATCCCAGTGTCAGACTTGTTTTGCCCACGACGACCCTGCAGAAAGGACTGCTAAGATGCGCTGGAAACCAAACTCAGCCCTGCTGCCTACATCAGCCAGACCGCCTCAAACCTGCTTGCTTTCTCAGATAACAAGGCTTTCCTTTCCTATGGCTTCAGTGCCCCATCATGGTATCACTGCTTCTTTGCCAGACGTGTTCCTTAGGAGGAAGGATTTGCAGGCTGAGTGAGACAGGCTCAGTCCCATTCGATGCACAGATTGTTGGATGCAAGAGCACACTTGGAGAGGGGTGGCCCAGCTTGTATCCCCGTAGAGGCTGAGAAGTGCCTGCTGTGCTCCCACCAGGGCTCACCGAGGGATGGGTGCAGCCTTGCACAGGAGGTAACAGGGCACAAGCTCAGCTCCTTCCTAACACCTACCAAAAATACAGCTCTAAAACGAAGCTTCTTGGAGGGCTCCACCAGGGGAATGCCACAGCAAACAGGATCAAACCGGGGCGCAGCCCTGCTTCCTTCTTCCCAAATTACAGCAGCCCACCAGGAGCTCTTCCCTGGGGGCACCCACCAGCAGGACCAGCCCCACTGCCCCACTGCAGCGTGTGGCCCGGGAGTGTGCTGAGTTTCCAGTCCTCATCCACATCCCCTTTCAGCCAAACCTAAATAAACTGCAGAAGTGTCAGACAACTCCTGGCAACAATTCAGCTCAGAGAAGGAGGAATGAGCCAGCAGAAGGTAGGGAAGAGCTCTATTTGCAGTAAGACAACTGAGATACTGCTGAAATTCGTTTCATCTCCAATGGCCAGGGTGTGGAGTTCTCTTTTTCCATACTTATCAGACCTAAGGAGAGATGCTGCGGATAGGGTGTTAATTAGAGCTGATCTACTTGGGTATATTGCATTTCAATAAGAGAGTGAATAACCCCAGCAGATTTTAATCCTGCTGGCAACTTGCCGAGTGCTGCGGAGAGATTATCTTTGAGGGTTAAAACTAGGCCAAAGAGCTAAAAGCAGCCTTTCATGAGAGAAGAAGGCTAAGGATCTAGGCTACAAGTGGTTGGCCAAAGCTCTGGGATAATCAGATTGAAATCCTCAGCAGAAAGTACATGAAAAACAAGATAAATCCCAATTGCCTGATTCTGTAGGCAAACAGGCAAGCAGGAGAGAGGAGAATCCGGGCAGTTTCTCCAGCTGGAAGAAAAACTTTGCCTGGTGTTACTTGCCTTCTCAACCCCATTGAGTGAAACATTTGACAGAGCTACTTTGGCTTTTGAGATTGAGGAGGGGGACGCAGCACTGATGCTAAGGAGCCTCAAAGCGGTGGCATCTTAGGAGACCCTGAGGTGGTGGTCTCATGGTGTCGTAACACCTCCTTGTAAGAGATGCGTGAGATGTTTCCATGCTGAGGTCATCCAAAAACCCTTCTGCTGCCTCCACCACCATGTTTATAAACCCTTTGAAGGGACAACGATTCACCCATAATGAGACACTGAAGGGAAATGAGCAGAGTGACCCTGGTTCACTTTGGATGTGATTTTAGGTCAGCCCCATCCACCGGGCAGCGTTTGATGCACGAGGATTTAGTTACACCCAGAACGAGCCTCTCTTGTAAATGCACACATGGAAATGAAATTCAGAGGTGCGGTTTTCAATTGATAGGAAACAGGATTTGCACAATTTAACAGCTCTCAGGCCTTCCTGATGCCCACCATGCAACTGCTCAGAAACTAGGGGAGCTGCCCCATGTTCCTCCAAGATCTACTGCAGCTCCTTCTCAGACCTCTCAGCCTTTTGCTGCATGAGCACAGGGAACACTAAGTTCAGGGTTCAGATAGCATAAGGGAAAGGGGACACACTGATATGTCAGGTCAGAAGCATGCATGGTGCTACCTTACAGATTGGGCAGATGAAATCACAAGTTCTATGCTCTGAAGGAGTGAGTTTCAGAGACTGCCATGGGTAGGTGGGAAGTTGGGGTCAGAGGAGTTAGTTTTAAAGGGCAGAAATCTGCATCCTTCCGCAGGGAAGGGAAATGTGCCACACCACAGAAGACCCAGCAGATGCTTTGAAAGCAATCAAGAGAGACATGAGCAAACAAGGACATTTCATCTGCCTTTGTCTTCCCCTCCGTTCCATGTAAATTAACACCAGTCTTTAGGCAAAGTGATCTGCATTTGGAGGAGAACAGCAAAGCATCACTCTGCGATCACAGACACAAGGAAAATTCAGGAGATCAATATAAAAGGTGCAAATGAAAGGAAAAAAATAAGCTCAAGCTTCTCAGAGCATTAGGAAGCACAAAGTGTTGAAGGAGGTTCAGAGGGTCTGAGATCAGTGTGAATCTCCATGTCCTTCACCTGACTCTTCACTGTTAGCAGCTTCTGAATGCAGAAAGTCACTGCTGAAAAACTCAAGTATCAAAACTTTTCAGCCTATAAATGAGGGAGAAATTAATTTGTGTCCTTTCTACTTGGGAGCATGAGTTGTAAATCACTCCATGAGCTGGTTCAGGGCAGGACTGGAGTATGATTATATGATGACTGGATTACTTTGACATAGCTTAATTCAATTAAAATGCAGTTGTTGTATCCTGAGAAGAGACCCAGATTCTCCACCAGTGACTGCACAGAGACTTGCACTGAAGTAACCACAGGAGGGAATTACACCGTTTGATGATCTCAGCTCCAAGATAGCCTAACCCTACAGTGGCCACAAGTCATGACATCAGTGCTGGTCCCACAAGGGCATCTTGCAGTCAGTGGGTATCTTTGGTTAGAAGAACCATGGCAAAGCCAGAGTTTGCAAAACAAATCAAAGAACTGAAGAAAAGCACACGGTCACAGAAATAGCTCCATCCACCCCGCTGCAGTGGATACAGAAAGACACTGGAGCATGAGAGCATGAGGCACAGCAGCATCTTTGGTGTATGTGGTTACTGCTGCCATTAACTTTGCTGGAAACCCTGCTCAGTTGTCCTAGACTTGAATTTGAAATGAGTGCTTCTTGTTTGGATCTTCTCTTCCATCTCTGATGTAGTGATCCTTTGGAAATGAGAGGGAAATGAAGCCAACCCAAAGGGAGGAGTAGATATCAGGCATGATTTTCGCCTTTATTGAGAGATCAAGCCTAGAAAATTGTTTCCTTCCCACATGGCTGCTTGTAAGTCCCCTTCAGAGACGATGCTCATTAATGCCTAAGAGGCTTCAGTGCCGTAGGTGGATATGAAATAACAGCAGAGCATCTGTTAGTAGGTCTCAAAATACCTTCTGCTTTGACATAATAATTACTTCTAAAGCTGAATAGGGATTTGGTGTGTTAAAATTCAGGAAAATAAATTAAAGCTAGCTTCAGCTATGGAAAAGGCCAAACTGCAATGGGAAAGGACTCTTACACTGTGCTTGAGACCATGGCTGGATCAATTCAAGAGGTGTCTGGTATTTAAATAGGGGTGATGTTTATTCTCAGAATATTGCTAGAAACAAAGGGTCAGCTCTCCTGCATCATACCTGTTAGATCTCATATTCAGGATAACAATCCTATATAGAACCTAATTTTCATTATATTTTCTTGACATCAGCATAATTTAAACACAAAATTAAGTGTGTGTGTTTTCCTATGCCTACTAACTTTGATGGTGCCCAGTCTTGCTCTCTCCAACCGAAGGGAGCAACTGTTGATGCTTGGGGGATATAAAAAGCAGAAAGCAATGCAGCTGAAATGACAAAGCCTTTTCATTAGGCACAAGGGACTCAACTGTTCATTGCAAAGAGTAGTTCCTAAAAACAGTGAAGAGGTAATGGATGATGAAGCACAGGAAAGAACAGGAAGCAAACAGCAAGAAGGGGTTTGGGTTTTTTTTAGTGGCTTTTATCAGTCTGTTTGCCAAAACTTTCACCTGGGAGCCCTGGCTCACCTGCTGCTGAGAGCACCGGGTGCTATTTAACAGCCGTGGGCAACCTGCCCTGGGTAAAGCTGAGAGCACTGAGAAGATCCTGCAAGTGGGGATTGCACTAAAGAGCCCATGCAATGGGATAAGGTGATTTACTGGATAGTGTTCCGGAAGGGTCCATTGTCTAAAAGGGAGGGGGGTGAGTGTGGTATATAGTGTTATGGGGGTTAATTCTCCAGCTTTGTCAGGTATGTGGGAGCCTTTCTTTTGGATACTGGGAGGAATTCTCCCAGCTGGTAGCAAAGGTCTCTGCTACTACCTTTAGTCACACTACAGACTGATAGTGAACAATTTGGAGTGTTTTCAGGTAATTTAGGTGTGGAAAAAGTTCTCCTGATTAAGAAACTTGGGGCATCTAATTAGAGACTAGTACAGGTTCAATGTGATTGAGCTGTGTAGTCATAAACCTCTTAAAAACATTCAGAAAAGCAGCACCTACTGAGGCTGTCTGTAAAGCCAAGCCCCACAGGTTTGTTCATGGACCTGTCAGTCTGGCTGTCCAAATGGCTTCTGGCCTTTATCTATACCATGTTGTTAGATGTGACTTTAGTCCTGTTTTAGCACAGTGCCCACCTGATACCAACTGGGTGTAAAGAATCACTCTGAGGTCGACAGCTCTTCATCCTGTGGCTTGGCTTTGGCTGATACACAGGGCACCCGGTGACAAGTGGATTAAAATCAGGTAAGTCCTGTACAGTAACATCTTTGAAAAGGATGCTTGGAAGAAGCTGTTAGAGGTGCTACAGGGATGGGATGGGGACTAGATCACTTAGTATGCAGCTTTGCTCAGTACAGAGCAATTCTGCTTTGCCTCCATTAATCTCAGGATGTAAATCAAGACAAATGAACTCAGCTTCCAGGTTACTGGAGATAGATGACATTCATTCAGTCTGGCATTTAGCTATTCCTGTTGTTTACATTTGATGCCTTTTATAAATACACTATTTCTGATTAAGAAGAAATCTTTCTCTAAAGGTTTGCCTAATTTTTCACTTCAAAGTCAGTCTTTAAAAACCTCTCTGCCATTATCAAGCCTGCAATGGCTTCATCCTAATCCCTCTTACAGTCTCCATTCTTATCCTTTGCTGAGGGAAAATGATAAAGATTTTTCTGACACATAACTCGAATCCAGTGCTGAAAGATAAGCTGTTTCAGAATAAAATGATGAATTTCAATTCCGAGCGTTGGTTAATATTGCCATTTTTCTAGATATTTTCTACTGCAGATTGAACAAAGCATATCAGTTAAAAGGCCTTTGCCTGAAATAGGAGTTCATACTTCCCTAAGATTCCTTCTTCCTTCTAAGTTTCCACTTCTAAGTATTGTCGTTCTATAGGAGCTAACATGCAGAGATCAAAAGCCTCTTTATAATTAAAATTCAATCAAAACAAGGTCTTGGAATCTTCCAGTAGGTGAGAAAGCTGTAGGTGAACTTAGGTTGAAGGTTGCTAGCTGGTTTTCCTGTAGTTTAAGGTGCTTAAAGTTTCCCTATCTTAAAACACTAGCGTTCAGACTTTGTCAGAAATACTCACAGGAAGACTGAATGAGGAGGCATGAGTGGGCTTGAACACTTGTCTTCGCAAATTCAACAGACTTTCAGTGCAATTTGCATTGGAGGGATGGATGTGTAAGTTTACAGTTATGCTCTGAAAAGGTCTGTCCCAAAAAGAAAATGTCTTGTCTTGAATGAAGAGGCTTAGTGTAATTTTTTGGTGGGTATGAACTGGAATAGGTTCATTAAAGTCAATAGCTGCGTCAGCATCACCAGCTGGAGATTCCTGAATCAAAATCCTAGGAAACTGTATGTCTAAAACACAGATTCAGTGAAGTACTTGTGTTTTGAAGGGAACCAGATGGAGAAATGTCTGCTCTGTTTATGCTCTGGCTGGTTTAGTTCACTTCTGGGGTGAAAGAAATCATCCATGATAGTGTGTACACATCCCACCTCCTCTAGCCATAAGCTGTGTGTACAGAGCAGGATATACTGATTAATGCAAAATAGAGTTCACTGCATCTTTAATACCACCAGGGGAGTATTAACCCAAGGAAAGTGGTGGTCCAGGGGGTGTTCTGGGGCTTCACCTTTCCCTCACCCTGTCTCTCAATTCCTTGCTGGACACCAGTCTGTGTCGGCAAATAGCCAGGGAGCAAACCCATTCTTTGGGCTGCTTGTTTCTTCCTCAATAGACAAACAGCCACAGCAGCAGCTGGAGTACTCCGTGGCCCTATTCAGATTGCAGCAGGACTATGTCAAAGCACTACCTGCCCATTAATACCACTGGGATCAGTGCTATGGGATCCTGCCAACCTCCTGCAGCAGTGGCTATAACCATGAAAACGTTTCCAGCAACCAGCCTCCAGCTACAGTCTGCAGCATTAGCAACACCATGTTGCAGATACAAGCAGTGAGTAGTCCTGGATACTAACACCCAGACTGAAAGCTCTCGTTTTCAAATCAAAGCACAGCTGTGGTGAATACCATGTGTGTAGAAAGCAAAGTCCTGGGTTGCTGCAAATTGCTCTGATAAATACTGTGCAGTAAGAGTGTTGTATATCTCAGTGAGGAGCATCCCTGGCCCACAGAACCTTCCCCACAATGTTCTTGCAATGGGACTAGTAAAGAGGGCTTTATTAAGATTTGTGGGGTTAGTAACACTGAGGAAGGTAAAGACTAACCCTCAGACCCCAGAAAATGCACTTACTCACTTAAAGGCTATGTGAGACCTTCGGTCAAGTGTGTTTCTGACCAGCTGGCCAGGAGCTCGGGTTCAAGTGATGCACAGAGCAGCTGTGTGTGATTGACTGTGGGGCTGCTGGCTGCCTCTCCTAGTGCAGGGCCTCTGGGTGATGCTTTCCCCATAAAACAGTATTCAGTAGAGGTGCATCACTAGAGGCAGAATGGCAGTAGTTGGGACTTTCAGACTTTGGCGTGGAAAACAAAGCTAGAAGTCATCAAGTCAATGATGGCTTTATATTTACCATGTGGAGATGCTTCAGTGGGGAGAACTATACATCAGGATCTCCGTGTCCCTTATTCAAGTGTCTGTCTTCATCTAGGATAGTCTGTGCTGTCTGTTTCCAGTTTTTATCAGAAATGCATCACTGTCCAGAGACACCTTTTCTCAATGAAATCTGCTCACAATCAATACGTTCCCAACATTTGGGTGCATCCTAAATGTCTGATTTTTAGGAAGTGTTCTCAAAAGAACCCCGATCCCAACCTGATGTTACAGAGATCTGTAATGTACCAGATCTGTTGGTTTGCTGAATGGCTGCTTTCGAATCATGAAATTGGCAGTGATATAAGCCTAAAAATGCAGCAAGAGGAAGCAGGCCCTGTTTAGCTGGTGAGACAGGGCAAGTTTCACAGCGCTGTTGGGTCTCATTCGGTTGGTTTGCACATAAAACCTCTCATTAATGGCACAATGAGGTGCAGGTCCGCGTTGGAGACTTTTTTGTTCTTGGGCATTACAATCACCAGTTCTTCTCCTTTTCTGCAACACTCTTTATTTTCTAGTAACCTTTGGAAATTATTCACTTCAATTTTATTCCTCAGAGACAAAATGCTAATCTCCTGGCACTTCAAATGGTGAGGGGAGAAGGAAGGAAGGAAGGGAGACCTATGCAGTGCATTCATTCATTATTCCCCAGTACATGGGAAGTCATCTCTTTACATGATTGACCTACCTGGATTTGATTACAACACACAGCTAACCTTTTCCAAATCTGGTTGTGTCATACAAGAGAAGGGTTGAAGGCTGTTGCCATGGTATTAAGGTATCTCTTGAGAAAGAAGTGGGGGGGAAAGACAGAGAGGAAATGATGCCGCTTTACTTCCTAGCCAAGTATAAACAAGAAACACACGCACATGTTTTTGTTTTGGAAGCGCTTTCAGCTTCTTATCGAGCCTTATCTCTCAGTGCATTTCCTCGGGAAGGGAAGGAGGAATTGTCTGCTTTGCAGATCAGTGTCTCTTCAGCGGGTGGGGACGGGCCGGGGGGAGATGACAATTGGAGGGAGGGGAAAAAAAAGAATAAATCAGTCTTGGCACCAATCATGATTTATTCATGAGACACGTGAGGTTTGCATTTAAATGTGACATTCTCGTGATCCCAATATTGTATATGCAAATCTAAAGCTTTCGGCATCTCTCCACATGCCCAGCTTAAGTCTCATCTCAGATCCACAGCTCTGGAAATGCAAAACCAGAGAGGTTCGCGCAGTTTCTGGCTTCCTCCCTGTTTACTCTGTGACTCAAGGACGGTAAACACTGAACTGCTCTTGGTATCGGAGGTGTAATTTAGATGTCTTTATGTTTTATTTTCTTATGATATCGAACTCTCACAGTCAGGAAATTATTTGTTAATGGTTTAACTTTCTGAGGGCTTCTCTGAGCTTTCCAGTTGATTCCATACGGAGAGTTATCACCCAGGATAGTGTATCAAGATTAACACAGAGTAACGCTGCACAGCTCTGAACAGAGTTTGCACCTTAAGCTAACACTTCACACGTTTAAATTGTCACTCAGATAAAAGGGAATGATCTTTGTTTGCAGGTTTTTAATTAAGGTATTATTGATATATTAAAACAAATGTACCAAATATGTGGATTACACTGGCACAGGGTGCCCAGAGAAGCTGTGGCTGCCCCATCCCTGGCAGTGCTCAAGGCCAGGTTGGACACAGGGGCTTGGAGCAAGCTGCTCCAGTGGAAGGGGTCCCTGCCCGTGGCAGGGGTTGGAGCTGGAGGAGCTTTACGGTCCCTTCCAACACCAACCGATCTGGGGTTCTATGTGAAGAGCACAAGCTTCCTACAACAGCAGTGCTCAGTTCAGGACATAACCTGAACTGTGTTGAGATCTGTCAGTCTTGGTCTCTGGCCTGGGACACTCAGCAAAATGAGAGAGGTAAAGGTGTGTAGGTTACCCTGCTCTTGCAGGGGGGTTGGACTAGATGATCTTTTGAGGTCCCTTCCAACCCTTGGGATTCTGTGATTCTGTGTGACTTTACAAAGTGATGCAAACTCTGCTTCTTACTACATGGATATACACAAACCTCTGTCCAGGGGAGACCTTTGGCCCAGTATTTGCAAATGAAGTGGTTTGTGTAGGAAAAACTGTTCCTGGGGCTCTGCCTGATCCGTGTGACTGGAATGTTCCTTCATGATCTTGCTGCTACTTAGTGAACAAATCAGAGCATAAATATTTTCTTAATATACACTTGGCTCAGCTCTGTCACCAGGATAATGCAGATATTCCTCAAATAAGTTATTAACAAACATTCATTAATTCATTAATAACATTTGTAGCTTTTATAGCACTTCCCACCTCCCTATTTCCTTGTCAGGTTGAAGTCAGAACTTACTGAAGCTGATCACCTCATGTTCGTTTTCTGAGGTCAGGGCCCATATTGACAATGATCTTCCTCTTGGTTGCATGATTTTAAGTCCATTTCCTAAATACCCATACAGCCTAATATCCTATCTCCAGCAATGACTGCTTAAGGGATGTGTAAAAGACACAGAGCTTGTATTGAATGATAGCTCCCCAGGGAATTGGGAAAATCCCCAGATTTAGGAAAATACAAATGTAGAGAGCTCCAGATGTTCTATATCCAGGTCATCGCAACTAATTTATTCCAAGAACTTGTCCCTTTTAAACTCACCTGTACACTTGGTCCCATAGTACCCTATGGCAATGAGTTCCACAATTTAACTTACTATGGGGTGAACAAATACTTTTGGGTAATTTCCTACAGGTCCCACTGTTTTTTCCTTTACAAGAGATAGTAAATGGTTTTCCTGAGCATCTTTCTCCATGATACTCATAATTTTAGGAGCCTGTATCAGAACTCCCTCAATGGTCTCTTCTCCAAGCTAAAAGTCTCATGTATTTACCTATCCTATTATTAGCTGCTCCTATGGAGGCAGCTGACAAGTCATGCTTGAAACCTGTCTTCATAAATTTTCCAGTTCTCCAATATCCTTTCTGAAAGGGAACATCAGGACTGCTTGCAATATTTAATAAGATGGATCAGCAGGAACTTATTTATTTATTGCCACTGAATTCCTCCTGCCATTGCAGCTTCCCAGTAATCTGGGTGGCTGCTCCACAACACCTTTCCTCCAGCACCAAAGCTGGCCTAAGGAAATACAGGAATACTTCGCATTTTATCCGCAAGCATCTTCATTGTGTCATTTGCTCTCCTTCCCAGACTGCTGATGAGCACGCTGGACTGCACAGACCCCTGCCCACATCCCGTTGGGGCCCCACGGGCATCCTCCCTGTTCAGGTGAGAGCATCCTCTGCTTTGTTCCTGTCCTTTGTTTCCCATCTCAAAACTAATTATCTGGCTCTTCAAGGCGACCCTCTTTTAGCCCATGATGCTGACCAGGAGCCCTCAGCACAAGTGTCTGTTTGTCTTTCCCAGTGATCTCAGAAACTTGCATTCAGATAGACATGGAAAGGTTAAGAGGGGGAAATAAACCTCACTGGAATTAAATATTAAAGAATAATTCATATGTTTTGGCCACCACTCTCATATCCTCTTTTGCCATGTCCTCAATATGTTGAATGACTGGTACTGATACAAGTACCTGAAAGAGCACACTGGCAAGACTGGGAGCCCTGTCTTACCAGCCAGGAGAAAGAACTCGCCCAGGGATTACATTGTTGTTTCAAGATATGCTGTCAGCTCGTTTTAGCCTCCATTGAAAACCTGAGAGGGATAAGCACTTCCCTGCAGAAAACAACCACCAAACCATATGCATACTAAAGTCAAAGACTCAAAGAAGACTTGAGTTTGCTGGGTTAGTCTTGGTTTAGTGGCTGGTGTTTGCAGCCACTCAATGCTCAGCAGCATTGAAACAAAGCCTTTTACGCCTATGAATGCCACAGTGATGCACTTGCTCTTGCATGGAGCTCCTTGCTCCCTGCCTTTGAGAAATGCAAGGACCTTTGCTGCTGCTTAAAGAAATCATGGAGCTGTGAAAAGATTTGGGTTGGAAAGGACCTTAAAGCTCATCCAGTCCCAACCCCCTGCCATGGGCAGGGACACCTTCCACTAGAGCAGGTTGCTCCAAGCCCCATCCAACCTGAATATATGAAACTTATGTTAATCGGAGTGATGAAGCCCAGAGCTGGGTGAAGTGGGTGCTCTGGAAAACATGGCCAGGTATGATTTCACTACGCCAGCAGTGGATGGAGCAGTGATGCCTTCCAGCTCCCACATACCTCAGGTATCGCAGCTCTGCCCCCAAACCAAGAACCCTTGGACATCCTCTGGGGCTTCATTTGTGAAGAAGGGAGCAAGGGGAATAAGCAGCACTGTCACAGACGCTCAGATGTGATTTAGTTGTGCTGTGCAAGTGGGTTTCACCACGTTAGAGTCTGCTCGTGGCTGCATTCACGTGGAGCAGGATGTGTTCTTAACACAAGCAAAGAATGCGCTCCCTCACAGACCTTGGTTTCTGCAAACGTGGCCCCTGTGAATGTAATCAATGTTGTGCAGAGCTGCAGAAAGAGAAAACAAAGCCAGAATGATCATTGTGCTAAGTTTGGGCTCCTCATTGTTCATTGAATTACATCAGTGTTTTCTTTAGTTGCACAGTCAGCTGGCAAAGGCCTGGTTGAAATCTCGAGACTCCCCTTTCAGGGGGAAACGTGGATTTCCGGGAGATGCAGGCTCTGCTCTGCATCACAGTGCTGAGCCTGCTGTGGCCCGGGACAGGATATGACAGCCCAGGCAGCTGAGGGGCTCAGCCAGGACCTGTCAGTGAGAGCTGCAGTGCATCCACAGGAAGAAATACTCATTTTGTCCTTTTATTTTCATTTTACTTCGTATTTAACTTGCAGAAACCATTTTATCTGCTTTAAAAAGGAATAATTAACCATTAAAACTTATTTTGTGGAGATCTCCTCTCCCCAGCTCATGACCGCAAGGAAGAATTGTGGTTTACTGGCATTTTATTAAGGTTATCCTATGTGACAAAAATCTTGCTTCCTCCAAAGACTCCCTGGATGCACAAAGTGAGCCATGAGGTTCTGATGTTCACAGGAACCTCTCCTGGTAGCAAACCCCTGGAGCCTTGTCCCTGACGTTAGAGTGGTGAATGGTGTTTGTGTCGGAGTAACATGGGATCTCCTGGAATGTCAGGATGAGGTAAATCCTTCTTTCCACTCCGCATTCATGCGTGCCCTCCAGCAGCTACGGGGCAAGGGTGACTGGATGTTCCGGGTCCTTAGTACAGGTGGAGTCTGCGCGAGTGCAGGTATGCTCATGAGCGCAAGCGTGCTGCTGAATGGGAGCCACTGCTCATTTTAATTTGGCATGATTTCCCTCTAAGTCTGTTTTTCATTACCCACAGCCTGGCTTCCTCTAGAAGACATCTCTCCAGGCACTTCCCATGCTATGTCTCAGAGCAAGCTCATCCGGAAGGTGCAGTGGTCAGGACATGAGCTGTAGAGAGGTGCAGTTCGGCTGCAGTTTGGCTTTTGGAAGGTTGTATTTTCACTTGATCCATAGCATGTGATGAGCAGCTCAGCCTGCACAGCCCATGCTGAGTTCATGGTGTTTGCCTTGCTTAGGGACTGGCTTTCTGGCTTTAAGTGTGTGGAGGAAAGCAGCAGTAATATGGCAGAATCTGGGATGGGAGGAAAGCAGCAGTAATATGGCAGAATCTGGGATGGGGTTTACTAAGAATCAAAGCAAAAACCTATGGAAGAAGCTCTACAACACCCCTGTACAAGTTTCCTAATAAGTCTGCAGAGCTTAGGAAACTAAGAAAACGAAACTTGGGCACGTTTAGTGATAGCTGCTGCTTTTATGTTCGGGGCAGCTCTTGCATAGACAAAGAGAGAAGGTGGCCAAGGTGAAACTCAAGCCCAGAAGACCAAGGAGAGGAGGCAGAAGTAAAAGGCAGGATGGAGCAAGGGGAACCGAGGGACTGTCAGGGCAGAAGGGGCATTGAGGCAGCAACAGTGCATGGGGAGGGAAGAACAGGGGCAGACACTAAGGGGAAGAAGAGTGTGGATCATGGTTTAGGGTGTTTTACCAGGGTGTCCAGAGCTGAGAACCAAGGTCTCTGCAGCTGGGCCTGAAGCAGACAGGGCTCATCCTCAGGCATTAGATGGAGGAGATATCTTTTTGGTGAAGACTGAATTTATCAGGGTTAACCAATTTGTGAGTCGTATTAACTTTGCAACTTCTTTCTGCAGGACAAAGAGAGGAGGGGGGAGAGGTTGAAACTATTCAGAATACCTCATTTCAACATTTTAAAGCCCGAGACATTTTCAGTTTCCACTTGGAAAGCAGGGCTCTGTTTCCTGACTAATGTAATTATCCTAAGATGTAGAGGGCAGGAAATAGCCTGACACTTGCCTGACAGTTTTGTTTCAGACAGAAGACAGTTTGGGAGTTAACCCGTGACAATTCCCTGCACCTTCCCTGGCGTTGATGAAGCCTTTGGTTCTGCCATTGAAAGGAAAATCCATTACTTGTGAGGCTCAGCTAGTAAGTCCAACCAGCATTTCCATGGGCAGCAGAAACCCTGGAAGAAGGCTGCCAGAAGCAGGGGAGTCAGAGTTCCTCTTCATGTTCAAAGCTTCAGACTCTCAAATGCTTTAGCCATGCCGTTACAAATGCCTAATGTTAGACTTGTGTCAAACCTCTCTTCTCTCTTACTCCATTAACCCCACAAGAATGGTGGAAGAAGCAGGAGTCATCCCAGGTCAGGCTGAAATAGCTAGAAACCACTGGTAATCTCCAGGTTCATTATCATTTTTGTCTTTAAAAAGGTAACTTTCTGTCACTAGAAAAGGAAAATATTATATATATATAATATATATATTATATATATATTATATTATTATGTGCGTGTGTGTGTATATATATATATATATATACTGGAAGCTGGGGTATAATTTTAGCCTTGATTCTTAAGGTGTAATATTTGGGGTTGACAAGTAGGGGTGCAGCGTGTCTGCCTGTGTGGGAATACAGGCAAACCCCACTTTTAAGGTGTAGCACGTGTACCTGATTTCACATCAGAGGTTACCCTGGCAAATTGCCCCCGTGCCACAGAGTGCCCGGCAATGGTACGTTGAGGGAAAGCAAAAGCAGAGGCTTGGAAACATTAGCAAATGGATTTTGACACTTAATCCTGGATCCATTGGCAAATCCCACAATAGACATTGGGTTTTTTCTCCCTGGCACTGCAGAGCCCCAGGAAACTGGTTTAAAAAGAAAAGGAGAATTAATTTCAAAGACCAGCCACCAATCTTCTCCCTGGGCTGAGGTGGGCACAGCAGCTCCCTCACACTGCCAAGACATTGAATAAGTTTAGTGAGAGAAGCCAACTATTGCAAGCTCAGGAGATCATTTATAAACCAAAAATCCCCCTCCGCTGCATTGAAGAGCTGGAGAGATGCTCTCAGACTGATTTTCTGGGTAGAAGAGGAGAGCATTGGCTTCACCCCTCAAAAGGAACTGGCACGATGATTCCATTGCATCACTTTCAGAGCGTGAGCGAGACAGTCATTCAAAGGGGAGTTATAAGGAATGCCTCCTTTACTTTAGGAGGAAGAATACTGAAGAAACTGTTAAACTTGGTCACAGTATGTGACATCCTTGAAATCAAAAGCGATACTTCTTCTCGGCGACTGCACAGTAAAATTAAAGATACGGAGCCAGATTCATCTCTGGTGTAATGCTCCTGCCAGTGCCTGGGGAGGCACCTGGGATTAATTTCCTCTATTATACAAGTGGCACAAGACCCTGACAAATTGTTTAGAACATTTTTTGTAACGTGGAGTTACAGAAACCTTATTCACTAAGTGTCCCAAGTGTGCGAAATGGAGCGGCTCCAAGCTCTGCCTTGCCAAGCACGGGATAGAGTGATTCCCACCCTGCTCATGTGGAGAAAAGGTAGAAACCACTAGAATTTACTGATTTCTTAAGCAGAAAAAATACCTTCATCAGGATATCATCAATTAAGGAGGGAAGATGGGCCTTGGCATGTCCACCTTGGTGTAGGGGCAGGTCTTTGACTGGATTTGTGGGCTGGGTTATAGGCTCGATGACCTTGACCAGCGTGTTGCAGGCAGAGTTGAGCATCACCTCCTCAAACTCCAGGGTCTGTGACACCTTTCCCAGGCTGCAGCAGAGCAAACTCTCTATTCCTGCAGGCCTTCTCCTTTGCCTTGGGGTAACTCTTGTAAACTCAGTCTGTGCCTGTATTTATGTTCCTGGACATAACCCACTTCTTTGCTTACAGTTTGCCTGTGGAAAGCTTACATTTTCCTAGAGGAATTATAAACGTCTGTGTGGTGTGCTGGTGCTCACTGTGCCAGCGTGCTGAGGTGAGAGCTGGGGCAGCACTGGCTTAACACCCCCAGATGGGTCTGGTCCTCATCTCTGAACACACCGCTTCATGGAGTGCAGGCTCCTCTCTCTTTTGTAGCCATCCTTACCTTGTTGCCCTAATTTACAAGAGCATCATTGGCCAGATCACTTTTAAGCAAGCACAAATCATTCAAATAGTCTTCTCCTCCCATGTAGCAGCACTAGGAAGGAGGGCAAGCTGTTAACTTCCCTGGAAAACAAGGATACCAGACAGACAAACAAAGTCAAATTCAAACTCGGGACAGATGTGAATACAGAGCCCATGGTCAGGGCTGTTCAAGCCACCTGCAGCTGGCCTCCCCAGTCTGCTTGTAGCAAGTAAATTCATTTTCTATCGTGCTGCCATACACCTTGGGGAAGGGGATCTGCTGGTCACTTGACTCCTTGAGAAATCAGGAGTGTGTTTCAGTATGGATCTGGGGAGGTGAGGTTAAGGACAAGGTTCTCTCTGCCTTTATTAGTGAAAGGATTTCATCTCCTGTGTTGAAACTTCTGGCCAGCAGCAATGAAACACATGATCTTTGAGGGGACAGGTCTGCTGCAAACTATCAAATACCCTCCTCCTGCTACATCGTTAAAAGAAATAATTCACTGTGAGGGTGCTGAGGCGCTGGCACAGGGTGCCCAGAGAAGCTGTGGCTGCCCCATCCCTGGCAGTGCTCAAGGCCGGGTTGGACACAGGGGCTTGGAGCAAGCTGCTCCAGTGGAAGGGGTCCCTGCCTGTGGCAGGGGTTGGAGCTGGAGGAGCTTTAAGGTCCCTTCCAACACAAACCAGGCTGGGATTCTGTGATGATCACATATATCCTAAACTGAGCCTGGCTTGCGGTGGCACTCTGAAACAGGGGCTGTTGACACCGTCCTGAGCTGGCTCTGCAAACCATCAGCCATCGTTCTCAAGCCCACTTGTTGTCACCCCAAAGAACAGGTTTACTGGGAGAACTCAGAAAGAGGAGGCCTCATGCAAAAGCTTCTGCCTTTAAGCAATGATGCCATCTCCCCATGATGCTGACACGTCATCCTCACCTCGCAAACCTGAGCTGCGCCTCTGAGGTTTTTGATGTTTGCTGCCAAATCTCTTCAAAGACTTGAACAAGTGGGTAATCAGAGCAGCTGTGTTTGTTACATTTAACCTCCATTAAATGTGCTAAACTCGAGCTTTCTTATGTTTCCCTTACATAAAAAGAAAGCCAGGTGAGGATCTTTCAGATTCCACCTACCTGCAACTCCATTTGGGTAATACCCTAAAGGCTAGGAGGAAGCACAGAACCTGGATTTGGTGTATCAAGGTATCCAAGAACTTGTGTCACCTTGAGCACGAAAAGGAACTTACTGATACATTTTGCAGTGTTGGCAACTTTTGTTGTCAGCATATTCATATTCATGGAGATTTTGGAGGAGAAATGATTTACTTTCAAGCATCAGCCAGTTTGGTATTTGACCAAAGAGAAGCAGATATTTTCACATGGGCAGAAGAACAATGTGAGTTGATGTGAAAAATCCTTAATGCTTCTCTGTCACGTTTGAGCTTGTTTTGTTTTGCTATATTTGGGTTTCTGGAATGTTTTATCCTATCAATGACATTAATTATGGAGTAATTGCCTTAGTAGCATGTAACAACTCTTTTTTTAAGTAGGTTTTCACACAACGCGTAAGCTTTGCTGTATATGTGCTCCGTTTCTTGTGTCAGGGAATAACGTGTAGACAAAATAATGTTTTTCCTGTCAGAAATTCAATGGGCATCTAAAGCAAAGTGACAGGTGGTTAAATAGCTGCATTTAAAGGATGTCAAGAAGATTTTTTGGACAGGTACCAAAACCCAATGCCAAAAGGAAGGCCTAATACCATCTGGTTTGTTCGCAGAGATGCAATTTTACATTAAATTTTAAATGACATGAAATACCAAACTCATAACCTTGATTTGTGGGTCGAATCTAGCTTATCTAGATCGTGGATGGTTTTATTTACCGGCACGGTTCCTGACCCAGAGCCCACGCAGGTAAATGAACACGCTTTCAATCAGCCCCATTTGAAAGTAATAGGAAGCTCTTGAGCTGCATTTAATTTTGTTTTGCATCACATGTAAATCCAGATGCAATGTCGATTTAATTAATCCAGTTTCATTGCATTTTAATGTACACATTTGCATTGTGTTTATTGGCAATTGGGTTTATCCATTTGTTCAGCATCTTTATGACCAGTGAAACTCCTGAATATTTAGAGAGCTACGTACTTCCTAGCAGGAGCGAGGAATGCAGCTCTGCATTAAATAGTTCTCAGACATAAACTGGGGATAAGACTAAAATGTCAAAATATAGCTGCATAATACAGTGGAAAAGTGATATCTATATTCTAAAGTAATAAACTGCAATGTGCTAAATTATTTTCAAATCATCTCAGCAGGCATTTTAGATGGTGTGTTGGGAGGAGAAGGACTACTTGGAAACAAATAATGAAGCTGATAGATCCAGACACATTTTCCTGCTTCTAAAAGGTGCCTTTGAAATGATGATTGTTCAGGTTTAGTCTAAGATTTAGAAATACTTACTGTAGAGTTTTCTCTTCTTTGTGAGGAGTCCGTGTGGCTTAAATTGGATTGCTGAGATAATCATGCTCTGCTGTTCCTGTCCCAGGGCTAATGTTAGGCATGAAATGTGAGTTGTCATGTTTGGAGCTCCTCTTCCAACGACCCAGCCAAAGCAGCTACAAACACTGTGGGGTTTGTGAGAGAGCAACAAGAACAGCATCTCTTCCCTTCTGTGTTCAGCTCCGTGGCTCAGCTCTGCTGTGAAGGCAGCAGCTCAGGTGGTAACACTGGTTTTGCTGTGCTTTCAACCACCCTGGACCTTTCCTATCAATCACCTTCTGACACTTGGCCAAAACACAAGGTCTTGACTCAATTTTTTCCCTTGGTCCCCTGTTTGTGGTTCCAAGGAGGTGTCTTGCTGATCAACAGCTGAGCCATTGAGCCACTTGAAAACTGCTCCTCTGCTGAGGCTCTCCACCACCTCTCCCTGTCCCTTTTGGCACTTGGCTCTGTACGGAAGACACCCCCAGGGCACACCATGGTGAGGAAAAGCCTCTGCTCCAGCCCCACAGGCAGATCTGGGCTGCAGTGGGGAAATGCAGTATCAGTGGCTGAGCACACTCCACCTCCCTAGGGGTTTAGTCTTTATTTCCCCTCTGCCCTAGGTCACCCTTGCAGTGAGAACCCCCCAGAGGGTGCTCCTTTGAGGTCTAACTGGCGTGAATTATTCTTACAGGTTATGCTCGTGCCAGTGATGGGTGCACGGACTGCGGCTGATCCCTGCAATTCTTTGTGCTGTTGGGATGCTCCTTGCTTGACTGTTGATATCTAATGCAAAGTGACCTGAGTCTCTGCGGCTGGCAGGTAAGACCTGTCCAGTGTGGATATCACCAGGAGAGAACTGACATGTTGTCATCATGAGGCTCAGCATCCCCCTGCTCCAATGGCTCCTGTGGAGCTGGGCTTTCCAGGGATGCTCAGCTACCTTCCTGTTACCACCAGCTCCAAAAAAGGAGAGGCTGCTTTCTGTATGACCTGCTGGGCAAGACTCAGAGACAGGATAGATACCAAAAAGTGGGTTTGGGGTGAAATATCTGCATGCAAACACATGCACTGGAAGTTCCTCACCTTGGGAAAAACCTTGCAGGTGCCTGAATTCATTCAGCATTCTCAGTCTGGACAACAGTGAGAGACCTTATAGCGGAATGAGGGCACGTTGCTCCTTCCTGAGCTCTGCAGCAATCCAGACATGGGTGACACAGCAGGAGCACGTCTGCTTTGTGCATACACCATCTGGCATGGAGCTCAGGAGATGCAGCCATCCTCATCAGAAACTTGGCCTGCACTGGTTGTACCTTTACAGTCCCCTCAGGGCAGTCAGGCAAGGCTGTGCTGCTCAGGTAGGACATGAAGTGCGTTCTTCACCTGCCAGGAAGAAGCTCTGCACCATTAATGCTGGGCTGCACCCCCAGAGCGTGGGCAGCAGCTCAGGGAGGGGATCCTGCCCCTCTGCTGTGCTCTGGGGAGACCCCCCCTGCAGCCCTGATCCAGCTCTGGGGCAGCAGCACAAGAGGGACGTGGAGCTGTTGGAGCGAGGCCAGAGGAGAGCATGGAGCTGCTGCGAGGGCTGGAGCAGCTCTGCTCTGGAGCCAGGCTGAGAGAGCTGGGCTGGGGCAGCCTGGAGAAGAGAAGGCTCTGTGATTGGATTTATACCTCTGCCTTGGCAGTGAGGGGTTGTATAATGCTGTTCCTACACAGAGAAGGACACCAAAGTGCTGGAGGAAAGTGGGAGTTCAAACAAATCTGCATCTCCTGGTAGATCCCTACTTGCTCTATGGGGCAAACACTAAATTGCATCGAGGGACAAAATACATTGAAATATGGATAAAAACAGGCTGAAGAAGGATTTAACAGCAGGTACAAGTTGGGGGCTTCCTGAACACATGGCAAGCCTGGGCAGGTCTCTCTGGTGTAGTAGGAGATGCTGATGCGCGGGCAGAGGCTGGAGGCACACCATGACATGGCCCTGGTCAAGGGTTGTGCCAGGAAGCCAAGCAAGGCTCAGCTTCACCAGGTTCTGTTCTTCTGACAGTTTAACAAGCAGAAACACTGAAGACACGAGGTGAGCTGTAAGAACATTTGTTTGATGAGGAGCATTTCCTCTGCCAGCTTCCCTTGGCATACATAGATGTAAAAAAAAAAGCATTATGATATTAATAGCAGTAACACTTTGTGGTGATGGGTGTTTGAGCTCATTCTCTGTCTGAGGTCTAACGAAGGCAGAGGAACGTGCAAAGTTTGACAGGGCTCGTTGTAAATCTCATGCTCTGGGGATCTGAGGAGGCAGGAAGGAAACGGTGCTTCGTGTGGGAAAGATGAGCTCTTAAAATGGCTTGAATGGGACCGTTGTGGTGTCTTGGGCACTGGGAAGAAACTGGTTTGTATCTGCTGAGGAGTGGCTGCAGGTTTGGTGCTGAAATGTGTTGATTTTTGTAGGAAACAACAGAATTAAATCCTCCTGTAAGTGAAAAAGCCAATTCAGCCTTAACCGTAAAGCTGCTAGCAATGACTCCACAAATATATGGAATATAATAATTATGATAATTAATAAAGATAATAATACACTAAAGCCTTGCTAATGACTCAGAGGCTGCTTACTAATTACTGCATTTTTGTGGATAAACAAGCCAGAATAATGCCTCACAAAATACACTTTGTTCCCTTATTTTGACAACTCTCGTTTAGTTTTAATTATTTATACTCCATAATATACCAGTCACTCTGCTTGGGAGGGCTGTGCAAAAACAATGAAGCTCTAATAATTCAATATGTCAGTATTTGCTGGAACAGGGAAGGAGGAAACCAGGATGTGTGCAGATCAGTTGAGCACAAAGTTGTCATCCAAAGTATTACGTCTCTATAATGCCTTTGACCAAGAACCCTTGGATCCTCATGGAGAACTCCCAGAAGCCGAGCTGCTTCCCTGCTGAACACTGAAGGCCTGATGCCGAGTCTCCTGAAAAATCAAATGGTTTGAGAAATAACAATAAATGTGAAGTAGTTTTTGTGCACAAATCGATTTTTAACATCAAATCAATATTTTTTCCACCATCACAAGCGCTAAAAGTTTGGTTTTAGTTTAAATGTGAGCTGTGATTTTTACATAATCACTTGATTCCCAGCGCTGGCATTCCCTCCAAACCCCAGCCCACCTCCCCTCTCCCAGTTTTAGCCACACTCTGGCAATGGAAGATGCTCGTGGAAGAACTCGGCATTAGTTTAGCTCAGTTTTCCAGCTAGAGAGTCCTGCAGGGTGCATGTTGCAAGTGTCATGATGTTTACGAAGAAAAAAAAGGCCATTTCCACTGGAGATTTGCCAGCAAACTGGCTCTGTCAGCCTTCTCCTAGCTCTCTGCGAGCATATGGATCGGTTGCAGTAACTCGCTGTACCTGGAAGTGGAATAACATACTGCAAAAATGCTCTGTATATGATAGTATGCTCCACTGGGCTGGTTTTCTGAGGGGCCTGCTGTGAGAAGGAAGGAAGGGGTATTGCGCAGAGCCTGCAGTGTGCAGCAGGAACGGGGGAGCCCCACATATCCCAGGGCTACCCTGCCCACCCTAGAGCATCCTTCTTTCCCATGGGATCTGGGCTTTCCATGCCAGTGTGGGGACTGGGAGGGCTGCTGGCTGGCCATGGATGACCACTGCTCCTCCAACAGTGGGGTCACACGGGGAGGTGGCCTGAGGTGTTGGGAGGCTTCAGGTCTGCACGCCTTGAAGCCAACCCTGGTGCTGGAGGCTGAGACCGGCTTCGCTGAATGAGAGTGTGCAGGGAGATGCAGGCTCTGCAGGAGCGGGGCCTCCGTTCCGGCGTGGATCAGCACGATGGGAAGCATCCCTGTCCAGGGGTGGGCAGCAGGAGCTGCGCAGGGGGGGCAGGAAGCTGCTTGGCACCGTCCTGTGCTGCGAGGAGGCCAAACCGGGCACGGCGAGCGGCAGAGGAGCCGCGACAAGGTCCGCACCAGCCAGCGGGAACCGGTATCCCCCGCGGCCTGCCGCTGCCCCGGCCGCTGCCGCAGCCTTGCTCTGAGCGGGTGGGCCGGGGGCTGCCCGCCCGTCCTCCCCCCTCGCAGGCGCCACTGAAGGGCTCCAGCCCCTCCGGAGCCGGAGCCGCCCGGCCCCGCCACGAACAATAGCGGCCCCGGCGCGGGGCGGCGCGGAGCGGGGCGGGCCGGGGGCCACCGCCCGCCCCCCCGCCCGCCCCGTCCCCGCCCCCCGCGCCAGAGGCACCGCCGCCGCCGCCGCAGCCGGGTCCATGCCCGCTGGAGCCCCCGGCTGCCGCCGCCCGCTCCCCCGGCATGGACGTTCGGTTTTACCCCTCCGCACCCACCGCCGTGGGCTCCCTGCCGGGCGCCGACCCCGCTTGCCTCGGGCCGCTGGATTATTATCACTGCAACAAGGTACCGGCGCGGCGGAGCCCAGCGCGTCCCGCCGGGGCTGGGAGCGGAGCGGGGGGAAGAAAAGTGCCGGCGGCGGCTGGCTCCTGCGGGAGGGGATTCTGAAAGTGGTCTGGAAGCGGAGCGGGCAGAGCCGTCGGGTCCCGGCCCCGGCGGGGCGGGGGAGCCCGAGCCCGCGGCGCTGCTCGGGACAGGCTGGGAGCGGTCACGGCCCCTCGGGGCTGTTTTCTTCCTGCCACCGTGGGTTTATTTCACGTCCTCCCCCCGGAGCGCTCGGCCCGTAGCGGGGTCCGTGCGGGTTCGGTTGTTGTGGTTGTTGTCGGGCACTTTGCTGGTTGTTGTTGTTGTTGTTGGCGGAGGTGTTTCGCACCTTGTTCGCGGGGCTGCGGAGCCGCCGCTCTGAGGTTACCGGTACCTCCGGGTCCGGTTTGGGGTGCGGGCTTCCGGAGCACCAGCCCCGCGGGGAGAGGTCCCGGACCTGCGTTTTCCTCCGTTCACTGCAGCCGCAGGGCAAAGCACCCAGTTCTTGTAACGAGAGAGGGACCCGCAGGGGACATCTGAGAGCAGGGGAGGTGCTCGAGGAAATTTCCTTCATCCTGGAGGAGACGAGCGCAGGAGACGGATGCTCTGCTCCGCGGATGAGGAGTTCTCCGAGTGCCGCCGGTGTGGGTGAACCGCGCTGAGGGTTCGTCAGCGAAGCTTTAGGAGTCAGAGTCGTTTGGAGGACCGAGACATGCCCCCGGCTGCATCCTCCCGGTCCAGCCTCGGGGAATTGCGCTGATAAAAGTTAATAAAGGGAGGAAACTGCCCTCCTGCGTGGGGACCGCAGCTCGGGGTGCCCTCGGCTCGGCTCGCTGTTGTGGTACTTCGGGATCAAACTCTTTAGAAACAAGAGGAAGGAAACCTGTGCGGCTTCCCAGATTCAGCACATTAATCTTTATGTGCCAATATATGTATTTAAGTGTTCTCCGTCATTTGGGCTATTTATCTCTTTTTATTTAGCTGTAGCAAACCTCAGAGTTTGTGTTTATTTTGAGATGCCTGATTAAGCTGAAAGGAAACAACTTAAATTGGTTTCTTCTGCACCCTCGTACTGCTCGTTTTAAACTGGTTTATTATCATTGCCGTTGCTCTTAAAATGCTAAATACGCTCTTAAAATACTAACGAGAGCCGGGTCACCTGGAAGCAGGTCGGCCGCGCCCCTGAAACGTCAGCCGGCAAAGAGTGTGAAAGCTGGAAGTCCGGGATCGTATGAGTGTGAGCTGCTGGGAACTGCGGCACCCCCAAATCCTGCTGGCTTTGGGAACTTGGGTTTACCAAGAAGTTGTTAGATGTGAACATTGCTTTAGTTTGTTTCCCAGTTTTCCGTGTGGGAGCTGGGTCTGGCACTGCCATGGTCCCGGCGCCCTCGAGCAGCTCCCACCCGAGCCTTGGGGCGCACACACAGGGCCCCACATCGGCGGCTCATCCGTGGCCTGAATCCCTGAGATTAGTCCCGGATTAGGCGGTCTCAATGGATCTGTGGGTCCTTGCTGTTGCGCGGTGCTGCAGCGGGAGATGGCACCGTCGGGGTCTGCAGCGAGCACAGCCCTTGAGGATGAGGAGTGCGTTTCTCCAGGGTGGACGGGACACCCGAGAGGAGCACCCCGGTACTGACCACTGCCACCAGATGCTGCTGTTGCCACTGCTACAGAGGATCTTGAGGCAGCGGGCGGAAGGAAGTGACTTACCCTTTTCTGATATTCAGGGCTCTCTTTTTTTCTTTTCTGAGTTATCAAATGTCATTTGCTTGTGCACGTTTCTCTGTGGGATGAGGCTGCCGAAAAGAAGCCAGAGATGAAATGGGTCGACTTTGTTTTCCTGGCCGAATGCAGGTAGAACAGTTGTACCTTCAGCGTCACAGCGTGGTCCAAACCTATTGCCTGCTGCCTTCGCTTCAGGGAGCTTCTCCAGCCAGTGCAGGGTGCTGTATGGCTGAGGATCGCCATCAGCATATCATTACCTTGTGCTCACTATGGAGAGTGCTGCCTCATGCTTCTCGGAGCTGCATGGGACCCTGTGGGAAACTCCAAAAACTCACACTGGTCCCAACCCCATCACTCCCATCCAGTGCTGGTGGCTCATCCCAGAGCTGGGCTCAGCCAGTATTCGCCTCAACACGTTTCCACTTTAAAAAGCTACAGAGGAGGGGAGGGTGGGCTGGAAGAATCAGTTCTCTCTCGCTACTGCATGCAGGTATCCCGGATGAAATCCGTCTTTATAAAGGACCTGGGCAAGAAGCACTTACAGGCTCTTCACTGTCCTCCCACTTCACCAAAGGTGCTTTAAAGCTCTTTGGTTTAAAGGGCTTATTTTGTGCGGGTTCAGCTTGATTTTTCCCTAAGAGCTGCTTTGTTTATGTCTTTATTTATTGGGGGTGGAGGCAGAGAGGCTGGGAGAGGCTGTGCAGTGTCACTGGGTATAAATAACTGGCTGAGAGCAGGGCAAAGCTCTGCCGGCACACCCCTCACCAGCGAGCTCACCGGGTAGATGTGCTATAGCCCAAAGCATCCTGAAATGTTAATGTGATTGTTTTGTGCACTTACTGAACATTATATTGTTACTGTGAGGTCTGCGAGCTTGCCTGCATGCTGCAGTAAGCCACAGTTTCTCTTTGCAGCTACAGAGGTGCCTATTGCGTATCAGCATTTCCATTTTTAAAAGGACAAGGGATGTTTAGAGGGGTAATGAAATGGGAGCGTGCATGCAGCCAGGGCGTCCCCACAAGGAGGGCATTTCCAGCCTTTCTTTAACTGCTTTCTGGAGATTTCTAGAAGGGCTGGCCACTGGGAGGGAATGGTATGGGGGAGCAAGGGGCTAGACACCCATGGGTGGAGATGGTGGTCCCTCATGCCCCAGGCAGGGTAAGAAGGAGCCTTTCCCCAAATGCTGAGTGCATTTGGGGGAGGGGGTATTTATGCATTGGGCATGCTGATGGCATCGAAGCAGGGACAAATGGGTCCCCACCGCAGGTGATCCCGTGTGGAGCAGCTTGCTACGGAAGCTGGGAAGTGGGGCTGACCCCAAACATCCCTGTACCTGGTGAGCTGCTGCTCAGAGCCTGCAGGACTGGTGCTCTTGTGACTGGTGCAACTGGTTTATATGGTTGCACTGGGCTCAGCCCAGGGTACAGGGGTGACATGGAGCACCTTCCTAGAGCCACCCAAAATCCCCCCCAGGGTGCACCTCAACCAGCATTCCCATGCCTCTCACCTCCTCCCCATGAACTGAATCCATGAGCTGAATCCAGGACCTGCATCATTGGGACTGCACAGAAGAAACACCTCTCATGCATTAAGTTGTCAGTCACAAGGGACTGGGGAGGTTCAGCTGAAAGTGCTACCATCTCTTCAGGGAGCCCTTGTCCACACTGTGGACACCCGTGTCTGCCATTGACCACCCAAGCCCCACTGAAGGGAGCACCTACCACCCTTTCTTATTCCTCTTAAGTATGGGCTTAAAACCCCTTTGTCCCCTCTGGCATTTCTCCTGGGGTGTTGGTACCTGCTGCAGACCCCCCTCCTGCTCCCTTGCTGGTGATGTGGAGCTTTCACAGCATCTCGCTGTTGCATGGGTGTTGTGATGGTGTTACAACAGAGGCAGCGCAGCCCTGCACCACATAAGGGGGTTGTTGCTCTGGGCTGGGATATTTTCATATCCCTCCAGTTGCTTTGTGGAAATCTGGATTTTTTTTTTTCCCCACTTCAACTCAAAGGAGACTATTTACATCTTTATTTCACAATAAGTAAACCATGGAAAAATGCATGCAGTTTTGTAACACAGGGTTTGTTCTGCTCTCAGCAGAGCTTCAGCGGCGGAGCTGGTGTGCAGCTGATACACCATCAAGGATTTTCCTGGATCTTAAATAGTTTAGGTCCATGAAGTAAGAGAGGGAATTTTCCCTTTTCAGCCTTCACTTTTGCAAGGGAGGCTTATGGCAGGAATCCTGCCTGAGCACAGCACCGTGTCCTCTTTCACACAGTGTGTGCTGCGATGCGAGAGGAGTGAGCCTGCTCCCCAGAGGCATCTCGGGGGGAGTGAGTTAACGTCTCTGTGTTCCTCCTGCAGAGACAAATTTCAATATACATTCTTCTTAGTTGCTTCTGGTGTTTCAATGCCCAGGCTTGGTTAGCACGATGCCTGATTTCCACTTAGGGCAATGATTGATGGGAGGAGAAGGACCCAGCCTGGGAATACCTAATCCTTGTGGAGGAAGCACACTGCTGTGACACTGGGAGTACCCATGGGCACCTCCAGCAGCTAATGGGAGAGACGTGCTGGGGAGGGCTGTTAACCCTGTGCCATTCCTGTAGGATTCATCAGCACCATCAAAACTTGTCCCAGATCTTTCTAATAGGACTCTGTGGCTTTACATCTCTGCACACCCCCTGTGGCTTGCCTTTTAGGATGATAAATTGATAAAAACCCCTGTTTTGCCAATACACCATCATAAATCATGGATAATTAAAATCTGCTGGTCATGAGATGAGTATTAATCTGCAACCACTGCTCTCTTAAGAACACTTCAGAAACAGGATCTGAGCTGCTGGAATGAGCTCGGCTTGATGTAGTGAATGTATTTCTGTGGAGCATTCTGTTTTGTTTTGACTTTTACCATCAATTGTACATTGCAGGGACAAACGGGCTCCCTTTTTCACTGCTCCAGAACTGCTTTGCTATTCTGGAGGATAAAATATATTCTTTTCCTTTCTACTTTCTAAGCCCGTTTGGTTCTGAAGGAGCATAAATCCTTCTTTGGAGATGGAGGATTTTGGATGGGGAACAAAGTCCGGCAAATTTTTAATTTGGGGCCCATTTTCTTCTCATTTGGCAGCTCCTTTGGATTTGCAAATGTGGATTTTTCATTTTTTAGGCCCTGAATATGGGCGAGGGTTTCCTCTGACAAGTGTTTGAGCCCCTCACTGGGACAGCCCTGCTTTCTCCAGAGCCATCTTTGGTGGGTTGCACAGCAGAAAGCGTTTGAAGCTCCATTTTGCCTTAGGCTTTAAGTCAGGGATTGGGAGCTAAATAATGAATGCCCATCCATTCATAGAAATTGTTGTTCTCTCTGCGTATGCAGAGGGGAAGCTTTGATCTGGATGTTTTCGGAACAACGGGAGATATTTTGAAGCCCGGTCTGGCTTGTGTATAACAACATGTTTGTTGAGGCCAGTTCCGAATAACCTTGTTGAGGGCCTGATCCATGAAGTCCTTGTAGCAGAGGAGTCATCACGAGACCAAACACTCAGGGTCACAATCTTGCAAGTTTCTCTGATTCATTTGTGATGCTTTGAATCAGTTATAAACATTATCTCCTAAATCAGTGGTCCAAAGCATACTGCATTATTACCGTGGGGCAAATCCTTGTGCATCTTTGGACTTGCCCCTCTGAGCTTGCAACAGGCACCAGGATCAGGCTGTGCATCCATAATGGAGAAAACATTCTGCTGATAAATTGTGTTTTGCTTATAACAGATCAGAGCATCCTATAGCTTGTATAATGCATGGCTGCTGCTTGCTCGGGCAAGAGCATTTCTAACCCTGGCAGAGCTCCTCCAGGGCCCTGCTTTTGCTAGCTGTAAGAATGGGTGCTGCTGGCTCCTTTCTTGATGGTTGTTGTCGCCTCATTGTCATCAGATTTCTGCAGCAATTGCAGAAAACTCCCTATTTTCCTTCTGCCTTCCCTTTGTATCTCTCTGCTGCTGGATACCAGGGGCAGGAGGTGAGGACTGTTCCTGCCTGAGCTGGAGCATGCTGTGCTGGGGAGGTTATCCCTGTAGGTGCACAATTGTTCCCTATTACCTTTGTGCTCATCTGTTTTGTTGGGTTTTTTTAACAAAATGAGCTCTAAATGCTTTTACCATAAGTTAGGTTATATCTTTCAGTATAAATGAAGCATATAATTGTGTTTTCCTAACAGCTCTACATTAAAAATAAGTTATTGTGCTGCTAATGTGTTTTCCTTGACAATTTTCCATCCAGTGAGTGCAAGGCTTCTGTCTGAAGCTGTTGTGCGCCTCCTTCTCTGCCTCTTCTTTCTATGTTACTCTGCGTTTCTCAAGTCAGGGTAAAGTGTTAGAGTGATTCCAGCTTTGATCCCATTAATTCCTAATTGGAGGTTTGAGCTCTAATGTTCCACCTTTGTGATTTTACACACACGTTTTCATGTAATTAAAGCCTAAACCGGGGGATGCACAGTTCAGCTGCAAGGGGGAGAAAACGTGCAACCAAACTTACTGAAACGTCTGATCAAGCCACTCAAAAAGCCCCAAAGTGCGTGAAAACGGTGCTAAATTGCCTGGGTTTGCACTTATATGACCAGATTTCAATATTTTAATCATCTGCATCCCCCCCTCCTCTTTTCTATATTTCCTCCTGGTGGTTTTGTTCTGATGGATGCCATTACTTCTTTGAAAAATGGCATTGGCTGCTGCGTTGCCTGCAGGCAGAAATCTTTGCATTATGCCACAGAATCTCTCTCCTCTGCTGTAATCTCTTGTGTTGATTGGGTGACCTCTGCAGATATAATTAAATCTCTTCTGAATGACTGTGTGGTTTCAGTTCAGCTCTGAGGCCAGTGTAACTGGTAGAGAAGTGTTAAATTAGGGCCCTGGACCAGTCATTGTTATTATGGAAAGATTATTTGAGCACTGGTTTCTGTTGGTTGGAGCTGCACGTGGATTCTGAGGAGCCTTCTCTGCAGAAATGGGGTGGGTTTGGTCTGAGGCAGTTTCTTGACATCTAATTACAGCCTGGACATAGGAGGCTGGACCACGCGTGTTGAAAATGGGGACATTGTTTTGTTTTTCTGTCGGTTTAAGGACCAGCCTCTTGCTCTCAATTTTTTTCCCCTGTGTTTTCTTTAAGCTGTGTTTTGATGCTGCGAGGGCTGGAGCAGCTCTGCTCTGGAGCCAGGCTGAGAGAGCTGGGCTGGGGCAGCCTGGAGGAGAGAAGGCTCCTGAAGGGGAGACCTGAGAGCAGCTCCAGTGCCTGAAGGGGCTGCAGGAAACCTGGAGAGGGGCTTGGGACAAGGGCCTGTAGGGACAGGCCAAGGGGAATGGCTTGAACCTGCCCGAGGGGAGACTGAGCTGAGCTCTTAGGCAGAAGCTCTTCCCTGTGAGGGTGCTGAGGCGCTGGCACAGGGTGCCCAGAGAAGCTGTGGCTGCCCCATCCCTGGCAGTGCTCAAGGCCAGGTTGGACACAGGGGCTTGGAGCAAGCTGCTCCAGTGGAAGGGGTCCCTGCCCGTGGCAGGGGTTGGAACTGGATGAGCTTTAAGGTCCCTTCAACCCAAACCATTCTGTGACAAGGATCTCATGATTTAGAAGGATCTAGAAAAGGAGGGGTGGATGGTATAACGCTGCAGCTCTGCCCTGAGTCTCTCCTCCCTCCTCCTGATGCCCATCTTCACTTCCACACAACTGAAGCCTCCAGCCACTGTCCTCCCTTTCATCCAGGTTGTGTTTCCCCAGGACTGTGCTGTGCGTGCCATGTGGATCCTGTTCCACCTCAGCAGTGGCAAGGAGTGTTTTTTTTTTTTCCTATGGGATTAACTGGATCCCATCAGCAGGTTTTTCTTCCTGCAAAACCTACCCGTGACTCAGAGTTTCCATTCCCATCTGAACTAAGGGAGGCTCCATCCCCTTTCTCCCGTCTGCCTGCCTGCACACTGCACTCCTCTTCTTGGCTTTAGAGAAAGCCATCACCTTCCTCTTCGTCTCTTTTTGCTTCCAGGGAGGAGCCTGTGCTTGCCTGTGGTCAGGGGTTGGGAGATAAGGGTTGTCTTGTGTCTCTGCCATCTATTCTCTGTGTGAACTGGGCTAGGTCTCTGTCTCCAGTGGGTCATGTCAGGGTACCCAGGTATTTGGGAGTTATTTATAGGAATAGTTTGAGCCATCCTGAGTGCTGAGCATCCATTGCAGAAGACCTGGGTCCTTGGAGAGCTGCACCCTGAAAGGCTTCTCTCTTCCAAAGACATGGACATCCACATTTATACCTATGAAAGTTCCACCTTTCCATCCTGATTTATGGAGTAGTTTATTCCCTGAGCATCTCCTCCCTCTCCCTGGGAAGGTGGTAGTGCTGTGCAGCTCATCAGGAGTTGTTAAGCATCTTGGAAACCCTGAAGTACAATGGTTTCAATGTGAAGAAGGACCCTGTGTAGGGGAGGAGGTGGGGCAGACGGTAGGACAGAGAGCTTGGTTTCACTGCAGCTTGTCCGCGTGGGGAGCTGGTGGACCCCATTCCTGCTCCTAGCAGCGTGCAGGCTGAGCATCTTTCTCCCGCAAAAGCTGGTCAGTGATGAGCTGTTTTGCTCCATCTCCACCATCACCTTGCCTCTACACCATGGGGAAGATGCTGCCAAGGGCCTTCAGGGCAGGGGAGTTCAGGAGCTCCAGGTCTCTTTGGCTGATGCTGCTTTCTAGCTCTGAATTAAAAGACTTTTTATTTGATCACTTATAGTTACTGAACCTGAAAATAAAGGTAATTGTTTTTTCTCTGTCAAAAAATAACAGTTTGGATCCATTCCATATCTCTCATTTTCCACGGGTGCTTCTTTGAAGAGTGGGATTTCTTCACCATGGAAGAATGATGTGTTTGTAGGGAACTGAGTTTCTAATTTCTAGTGTCAGAAGAGGGGCAGTGTGCCCCAGAGCCCTTAGTGAAAAGGAAAGAAACTTGGACAGGGTGGAAATTCAATTTATGAAAACTTTAGAGGAAGTTTCCTATGGGAACACTTAATTGAACGTTCTTGGTTTGTCCCAGCTGATGCAATGGGCACAAACTGCGCCTGGAAGAGGAAAAAGCAGAAATACTGGAGGGGGAAACATGAACCACAGAAGCTGGGGCTTGCTGTAGCACTGGGAAATCTGTGTTTCCCTGATAGGATCCTGCTCTGTTTGTCCCTGTTAAAGCCAGGGAGGCAACTTTTCCCCTGATGTGTTATCTTGTCTCGCAATAGCATTCAAAGGAGAAGAAGAATGTGCTGTTAAAAATATCAAACTTTGGGGAATGGCTGCCAGACTTGACTGCTGATAAGCATTGTTGATTGAAGATCAAACAGCCCTTGAAGGAAAAACCTTCCAGCAAGCACCATGGAGCTAACCCTGCAGCCAGACAGTGAGGTCAGGCCGGATTCAATCTGGGTATGTTTAAGAACCTGTGTTGGAATTACAGTCTGGGCTCCTCCAGCCCAGACGGATGTTGGTGGCACGGTGGGTTTAAACCTGATAAATCTGTTAAAGCTGAGAACAACATTTATTAGATGCCAAGAAAACCAGAGTTATGATTTCATTGTTAGGTGGTAGTTTTGTTGGGGGCTTTTCCCCCTTCCTTCAGATAAAGACCTTGCCCAGGAGGAAAGGCTGTGGGTCATAAAGTGGACTGAAGACCAGTGGCATGTGTTAACTAATTGAAAACCTGTATTACTGTGTCAAGGTGGCAAATTAATCGTGGGTGGCCATCTGCTTGCAAACCACGTTGTTCTGTCCTGGGTGTACCAAACAGTACATGTGGAGTATTCAACTCTTTGATTTAAATCAGCCCAAAGCATAGGTGTTTTGAAAACTATGTTAAATCAAGTTTTCCGCTAAGGGTTGGGCTTTGAAAAGGGGGAAATATGACTGAAATGGTCTTTTTAGTTTCATAAACCACCAGCCCTATGAAACAAGGTGGTTGGCATTCATTTGGGGGAGGCCAAACCCAGGTGGGAATTACAACATGTAACTTGAGGCATCAGTGGAAGCTGGGTACCACATTTGCATGTGAGCACAAAAGAAACAAATACGTGTTTAAAATCATAGCTGAGGCTGGAAGGGACCTCTGGAAGTGTATTTAAGATAATTCCAATTGTACCTTCTGGGACTGAGATGGCAGGAGAGAAGAATATCAATATCCAGCCTGCACCTACTGCGAGCCATAGATTTTCTGCTCCTGTCCAGTGAGAGTCTCAGTGGTGACGGCTGCAATCAGATGCTAAATAGGAAGTTGTAATAAAATGGACTTTAGTTAGAATTAGTAAAATGTGAAATGCCTCATTCCTTGGAAAACATGCAGTATTGACTGAGATTTAGAAATACATCCTGTAGGAGCAAGGATCCAGATTGCAGGCTCCGGAGCTGGCTCTGGCATCCTTTCCCTGTATGTGTTACTATTCCTGTTAGAGTGCAGGGTTTCATTTATTTCAGATTTTTCCTGGAAAGGTCACAGTGTGCAACTGGAGAGGAAACCAGCGAAGAGCTGGGAACAAGGGCAGCCTCATCCGAAACCACCATCCACTTCTCCCACTCCTGCACTGGGATGTCGCATGCATGCGGCTTCCCCGCTCCCAGGCTGTGGACTGGGCTGGAGTCACACAAAGCCCCTTTGTAACATCCCTGCCATGTCCAGCTGCACTGGAAACCTGTTTTTGTTCTGGTGTTGGTGGTATCTAAGGGCTTACTTCCCAAATGAGAGGTGCTGCACATTAAACCTGTGATAGAGAAGAACGTGCCCCAGTTCAAGTATAACTACCATAAACTCCCGGAGCAGAGTCTGGGTACTGAATTTCAGGGGATAGAGACAGAATCTAAATGTAAAGATGAGGCAGTCATTAACGAAACAGGATCCTTGTATCATGGGCAAATCCAGCATTATAATGGAAACTTTTCTGATCTGAGTCTGATTCAGTCCTGTTACCCAGAGCTGCTCTCCAGGAGCTGCATGTAAAGTCATAGATTCCTTTCCCATTTGCAGTTAATTGTCTGGGAAATGGGGATTTCAACATCCTCTTCTTGTTCTTCTGTTCTGAAGCTCAATCGGGGCTTCTCATTTGCCCCCTGTGTTGGAAGTCTTGGGTAGCTTGGAGGCAGGAAGAGCATGCTGCTGGATGTGGGGCTTTAGCTTGTGTCGTCATCGTGCCATGAGCCCAGGGATGGTGCCAGCTGGGAAGGGATCCTCTGCTTGGCAAAAAAAAAGGTCTCGAGAGCAGGCTGCCTCCTTAGCAGAGTTACAGCAGGAAGGCTGCAGGACCCGGAGGTTTCTGAAGAGCCCTGTGCCTCTTCCCAGCACTAGGTCACCAGGACAGAGTGCCAGGGGTGTCATCCTCAGGTGCTGTGAAATAGGGCTGGTGGTTGCTGTCCTGCTTTTATTTTTCCCCTGTGTTTTTTTAAGCTGTGTTTTGATGCTGCGAGGGCTGGAGCAGCTCTGCTCTGGAGCCAGGCTGAGAGAGCTGGGCTGGGGCAGCCTGGAGAAGAGAAGGCTCCTGAAGGGGAGACCTGAGAGCAGCTCCAGTGCCTAAAGGGGCTGCAGGAAACCTGGAGAGGGGCTTGGGACAAGGGCCTGTAGGGACAGGCCAAGGGGAATGGCTTGAACCTGCCCGAGGGGAGACTGAGCTGAGCTCTTAGGCAGAAGCTCTTCCCTGTGAGGGTGCTGAGGCTCTGCAGAGCTCATTATCCAGTGGGATCAGCACCTTGGTCCATGCCTGGGCATTGCTGAGCTCCACAATTCGCGTCTGTGAGGCCAGGGGTGGCTCAGCAGGAGCTGCTCAGCCCTCCCGGCTCGGAGCCCTGTGCGTGACAGCTTTCCCTGCGCTGTGTTTCAGTGGCAGAGGCTTGACTGGAGAGCCTTGATAAAGCAGAGAGCTCAGTCTGACGGGTGTGGGAAGGAGGTGAAAAAGGAAAGCTTAATTCCCTGCTCAGCTCAGCCGTGACTCAGGTTTCGTTTCGCATGCGGAGGTTTCCCCTCTTCCTCCCTGCTGTCCAAGTGTTGCTCCTGTTGCATTTGCTGTTTATTTGCTTCCTAGCCTGGGGGCTGCTGTGAGAGGTGTCTCTTTGCTCTGCCGGCTGTTCCTGATGCTTCGTTTTCCTTGCTAATACCAATTGTTCCTGCCAAAATCATTTGGTGGTGTTATGTAAACCTAGAATCACACGCTAACGCTCTAATCCGGGTGCTCCAAAATGTGCTGGATGGGATTCACCCCATCAGGCACATTGCACTGGAGTCCCCTTGGCTCAGCAGTCACCGGGGGTGGGATGCCACCAGCCACAACATTCACAGCCAGCATCACCGTGGTCACTGGTTGCTTTACTGGGAACATGACCCCGTAAATCACTCAGGACTGGGATTTAAGCTGTTTGCAGAGCCTGGCACCTGCACAGTAAGGCTTGCTTTTGGCAGTGGGGTCTGTGTTTGTGCCATTAGGTTTGCAGCAGTGTGGCGGATGCTGTGTGTGTGGTTCTGTGCTAGCACCAAACAGCGACTTGCTGCATCTCTGCCCCGTCATGGTCCCTGGTCCAGGGCAAAGCTTGCTTGTGCAGTCCCCATGCTCCAGCTGATGGATTCGAGCTCCTGGAGCATCTTCATGGAGATACTGTGTTCCTGCAGAGGCTGCTGGGTGGGCACCTATTCTCCTATGCCAAAAAGCATGGGCCCTCCTCTGAAGTGTGCACACTCTCTTGGTGGCAATCAGTTATTTACCGGGAAAGTGATACTAACAAAGATCTTAATGAATTTCTGAGCAATGCTTAATATGATTTGGCAGCCAGAATTATTTGAAAGAAAAGAGAGAGCTCCACCATTGCTTTGTGCCCAACCTCTTCCTCGCACATGCCACTCTTTCTGAGAGATTAAAAAGAGATTAAATCCTGCTGAGCTGGCAGGTGATGCTGATGAGTGTTTGGAGGGGATTAGGGTAAATCCATTCCTCCTTCTGATTTAGCTCAAGATTTGAATTCATTGATAAAATTTGCTCAGGTTACATCTCTGAAACCTGCTCCAAGCCTGTGAATCTGCAGGGGTGTAAATGAAGGCAGAACATGTTTCTGGAGCAGAAAGGCCAATGAATTAACCTTTATAAGGTTCATGAATGTTCAAGGTGACTGTACATCTATTCCTGTTGTAGTGCCCAGTTAACCCATGCTGCCACAGAATTAAAGGGTGCCTGGGCTGGCTCCTTGGCTGCAGGAACCTGGCCTGTTGCTCCTGATGCTCCTGCTGCACTGCAGCATGGCTGTGAGTTGCTCTGCAACAACCGACCTGTGTGTGCAGGATGGCCTGTTCACATGTCACTTAAGTTTGAGCCAAAAAACGCCATCTCTCAAACTAGGGATGAAGTGGAACATGTTCAAGGACTAGATCCAGCCAATGCTGTGTTGGTGTTGCGGCTGCTGTTTTTCTTCTGTGGTGCCATTGCAGTGGGACTAGAGGCTAAAGAGGGTGTTCTTGGAAGCCTCAGGGGTGGTGGGGGATCCACAGGGGTGGTGGGGCTCCACAGTGTGCTGCTATACTGTGATCCAGCATCAGAAACATTTTCAGAGGAGCACTGAGACCTACAGTGGTGCCTGACCACTCTTACAGTGAAGGAATTGTTCCTCAGCTCCATCTAAACCTCCCCTGGTGCAGCTTGAGGCCGGTTCCTCTTGTCCCATCCCTTGTTCCTTGGGAGCAGAGCCCAGCCCCTCCTGGTTCCAGCCTCCTGTCAGGCAGTTGTAGGGAGCTATCAGGTCCCCCCTGAGCCTTCTCTGCTCCATCTGAACCCCCAGGTCCCTCAGCCGTTCCCCATCACACTTGTGCTCCAGGCCCTGCACCAGCCCCATTCCCTTCTCTGGCCCAGCTCCAGCCCCTCAATGCCTCTCTTGTAGTGAGGGGCCCAGAGCTGAACACAGGATTTGAGGTGCAGCCTCACCAGTGCCCAGCACAGGGGCACAATCCCTGCCCTGGCCCTGCTGCCGCACTGGTGCTGGTACAGGCCAGGATGCTGGTGGCTTCTTGGCTGCTCATGTTCAGCTCCATCAATGAGCACCCCCAGGTCCTTTTCCATGAGCAGCTTCCCGTGACTATCCTGTGAGCACAAATTCACAGCAACCGCTCAGTGAAGCTGTGGTGCCTCGGGAGGTGCAGTCCCTGTGTGTCTGCTCGCTTCAAAGCCCCTTGGGCTGCAGCTGTGAAGGGAGCGCAGTGAAGTTTGGCTGCTGCCGCGGAGCAATTTGCTGTCTGTAATTTGGTGACTTGTATCTCTCATGAAAGAGAGCGCTGTCAATGTGCTGCGGGCCAGGAGGAGCACTTATCCCCACTGTGATCTGAAGTTCCAGGCTCTCTACAATAGGACTAAAGTCTGAGATGGTCTGAACATCTGATGGTCTCTTTGCTTTCTCTGAGTTGCTTTGGATTTATACAGCTATAACAGCACACACAGACCCCTGCTGATCATTATGGATGTTGGTGGGATGGGTAGGTAAAATGAAGCTCAATGGTAAGTCACAGGCAGCTCTGGATACTTTCAAGAAGGTAATGCTTGGGAATACTTTGGAAAATAACCTTCTTTTGTTTTTCAGTGTGCCATTGGAATACCATTTTTCTAGAAGTAGGGGGAGAGACAGCTTGAAACTAAATATATTATTAAACAGAGCTTCCTTAAGCTCTGTCATTAAGCAAGAGGGTTTTGAGGGAAGTGTCTTCCAGTTTCCTTATCATGTTGCTGCACAACCTGGTGTTTGCCAATGAGTGTGTCTTCTTCAAAAGAGGCAAAATATGAAGTTAAATTCACTATATGGTGGAGGAGGATGTTTGGTATCCAATTTTTGTGTGATGATGGTAGTTTGGTTAAAATCAAGTTACCTTTGTATTTGCTTAGTTTAACTTTAACCAGGAAAATAATGGCTGTTGTAATGTCTCCATTAGAGGAATATTGTTTTAAAGCGCTTTGGGGTTACATTAGTTGAGTGCAAAATGAATTCCTGCTCTGGAGCAAATAAACCCCAGTGGGGCTGAATGCTGGGAGCTGACAGCTTGATGTGGGGATGTGCTCACAGGCGGGTCTCCAGGGGCTGGTTCTTGATGGAATTCATCACGCTCCTCTTCCCTGCTCCTCTTCCCTCCTCCCTTCGCTCACCTCAGTGAAGCAGCATCTCACCCCAGCACATGGTTACAGCACTGACATCAAACTGGGAAGCACTGCACGGCATGGGGGGGGTGGTTCTGGACACTCAGCCTGAGTGTAAAGGAACCAGCTCAGTTGGAAAAGAGCTTTCAGCTCATCCAGTCCAACCCTTACCCCAGCACTGCCAAGGCCACCACTAACCCATGGCACTGAGGCCTCGTCTCCACGGTGTGTGAACACTTGCAGGGCCGGTGCCTGCAGCCCTGCCCTGGGCAGCCTGTTCCAATGCCTGAGCACCCTCTGGGGCAGGAATTGTTCCTCAGCTCCATCTAAACCTGCCCTGGGGCAGCTTGAGGCCGGTTCCTCTTGTCCTAAGGCACCTAAAGGCGCCTGCACGTCCATGTCTGAGCCTCATCCAGAAGCCAGCTCAGCAGAGCTGCAGATGCACACACAGAATGTGAGCTGAGGCTTCTCAAAGCTTGGCACAGGTTGGTTTTCAGGCAGCATCCAATGATGTCATATAGCAAGCATTAGGAGAACAACATCTGGTAGCTCTGCTGTCTACATGCCCACTGCAAACAATTCTTCAGACCTGTGTAAACGTTCAGTTTAGTCACATAACAGTGTGGGAAGAGCCTCTCGCAGTCAAGGCCACCTGCTTGCCTCTTCTTCTTTCACATAAAATAATGAGGATGGTGTTTTGGGTTCTGTTTTGTTTCCAGTGCAATAACTGACACTTTGAAGCAGCTAAACGCATTAGGAAGAGAAGTCAGGATCTCTTATTGCAGAGGTGTCAACGTTTTTATTTTAAGCTTAATGTTACAGTTAGCTCATTATCTCCACATTGTAAAACACAGGCGGGGAAGACTTGGATGCCCTGCTGGAGGGGTTAGTTCCTGGCTGTGGATAGGAGGTGTTTCTTGGAAAGGGTTGCTCATGCAGATCTGGGCTCTGGAGCTCCTGTTCTGCAGCCCCTCGCCCCAGGATGGTGGTTTCCAGTGGTGGATGTGGCAGTGCCTCTCCTCTGTCTGAAAGTGCTCGTGGCTGGTGTGAAGCCATGAGAGTAGACACGGTAAAAGTGCTGTGCAAGCTCCAGCCCTGGTGTGTGTCATGCTGTGCCCACAGGATGCAAACCTCCCGAACTGCAAGGGCCTTGAGCAGTTCACTGCAGTTGGAGAGGGCCTTGAGCAACCTTTAGTGGAAGGTGTCCCTGCCCGTGGCAAGGGTTGGAACTGGATGAGCCTTCAACCCAAACCAGTCTGGAATTCTGTGATCATAAGAAAGTACAGTTATTGTGCAAGTGAGAAACTGTGGTTTAATCTCATCTTTAGTTCCAGAAGACTTCTGGAGACATAGATGCCATCAGCATCCTAGAACTGTGCTATGCAGGGTTTGACGCAGACAACCAGCGTTTTGCGTCAGGCTGCTGTGTTTCGGCAGCACTGACTTCAGAAGAGGCTCTAAAATAAATAGGATTGGTCAGACATCCCTGGTGGGTTGCAAAACTCGGACTTCAGACGTCAAAGAATCAATCCCACCTCTGAATTCCCTGAGCACTATGGGCAATTACCTTGTGATGCAGTCTCCTGAAGACACGTGGTTCATGGTTTTACCAGAATCATCAAAGCTGACAGATTTCATCAATCCTATTCCTTCCTCCCAGTGACCACACGCTTGGTGAAATGTTCACATTCTTCCTTCCTCTTTCTCCCTGTGTGAAATGTCCCACCTTCTTGTATGGAACACCGCAGAGAGCACATGGCTGCCTGCAGTATGGGAGCAGCTGGTGCTGCTCTGGGAGGTGGAGCGGCAGCTCTCCAGGCTTGCAGAATGCTCCCTCTTTAGCACATCATCTTGTTCCTTTTCCTTTTGGAAAACTGGGGGAAAAATTGTTAAAGGAGGAGCTCATCTACTTTCATGCTCATCACCTTGCTACAATAAGAGGACAGGCTGCGAGAACTGGGCTTGTTCATCATCGAGAAGAGAAGGCTTCTTCAGGGGAGACCTTAGAGCAGCTCCAGTGCCTGAAGGGGCTGCAGGAAACCTGGAGAAGGGCTTTGGGCAAGGGCCTGTAGGGACAGGCCAAGGGGAATGGCTTGAACCTGCCCGAGGGGAGCCTGAGGTGAGCTCTTAGGCAGAAGCTCTTCCCTGTGAGGGTGCTGAGGCGCTGGCACAGGGTGCCCAGAGAAGCTGTGGCTGCCCCATCCCTGGCAGTGCTCAAGGCCAGGTTGGACACAGGGGCTTGGAGCAAGCTGCTCCAGTGGAAGGGGTCCCTGCCTGTGGGTGGGGTTAGAACTGGATGAGCTCTAAGGTCCCTTCCAACACAAACCAGTCTGTGGTTCTGTGAGAGGGCTGGTAGGAAAGGTGACCACTGAACTGGTAACCACTGACTGCATGGCTTTTGCTGAGCTCCTAAGCAATGAACTTCAGAAATGGAGCAAGGTCCATGCTGTTGGTGAAGATCATGAATTGCATGTCTGTCCTGAGTGCATAGAAGCTATGGTCTGTGTGGGAAGGATGGTGCTGACAGAGGCAATTTCCCCAATCCAGTGAATGGCCAAGGGTCTGCTGGCATCAAGAGATGGCCCCCAACAGGGGCCAGCACACATATGTTGACTTGGGTTGGTGTCTCTGCCTCTGCCCACTGATGGGGGAGCTGTGGAGGAGAGGAAGGGGTTAAAATGAATGCAGACTGTCCAGTGGGCATAAGCATACATGTGTGAAGACTGACTTCTCTGTTGCATTGTGCTGTTTTCATACAAAGGATTGCAGGGATCCACTCTGGACCTCTCCAGAGACCTCACTTCTCTTCCCTGTCCACACATGATGGGGAGTTCCTCCCTCACATGAGAGAGGTGCTCAGTCTCCATCCAAGGGGTTGTGTCTTGACATTCCTTGATGTATGAAGCCTTCTCTGATACTTTGGGACTTCAGCTCACATTACCATCTTCACTGATCTTGGGCATCACTTATATTTAACACTTGTTAAGTTTGGTATGAGCTGACTTCGTTAGAGAAACAGAAAAGAAAGAAACCTTAAAACATGAAGCCCAAGAGATGGGTAAATTTAAGTGTTATTAAGGGGTTATTGGTAGTGTCCAGCTGTGTCTATTGATTCAGTTCCGCAGTCTGAGAAGCGCTGTCTTTGTAATGAGTGGTATCTGGTTTCTTCCATCTCCTCTACCCTTTCCTCTTGGCTTGTCCCACCTTTGCTTCATGAGCCCTGCCAGCTGCATCCATACAGTCAAGAGGGAAAGTCGCCTTGAGATATCCATGCTTTGGAGAAGCTGTTGGACTGGTCAGAGCCCTACAGCCCCAAAGCTCCTGGTGTTGGAGGTACCACAGCTCCTAGTGCTGCTCCTACAAGTGTCGCGAGGCTGCAGCCTGAGGCCAGGATGAGGGGCCTCGCCTGGAAGGTGTTTGTTTACAGACTTTAGTTTGATCCCTTTGCAGCTCCTGCCACAGAGCCTTGGTGATGGTGAATGCTTCTCTCCACCGAGTCACTTTGAGCGGTGAGTTAAATCGCTGCATTTTTTTCGCCTCCAGTATTCAGTGTTCTGAGCTAAATTAGAATAGAAACCTTTTCCAACCGTTCCTTTTAATAAAGTATTTAGTTAATAGATGATGCATAGCTCACAAAGCTTGCAAGAATCTGACACGGGCTATCATAATATTATGATATTTAACAGCAAAACCTACTGCATTATCAACTTACCTCTATAGCATGGAGGAGGCAACAGCTGAGGCATAAAAACTAATGCTTCAGTATGACAGAGCTAAAATTGAACTTGGCAATTACCGCGTGCATGATTCGCAGTATTGTGAAGTGAAGCTACTATATAAATCAGCTCCAGTAATCACAGGGTTTAAAATTAGTCAGTTACTATTAACTCTGCCAGTGTTAGCATATGTTGGAGAATTATAAAAGTGAAAGGTATGGAATATCTAAAGTACAGGTTTAAAGTAAACCACTTGAACAAGCTCCCAGTGGGAGGATTTTAAGTTCATGCAGAAGTAAGGTTTTGGGTACTCTGAGAAAGGTTTGTGGAACATATTTAATTGCACATTGCAGTGTAATCTTTTGAATGCTTAACATCCTTCGGAAAGCACCTTTTCATGTTCCCAAAGACTTTCACAGTTCACAGAGGGGAGAGTGATGATTGAAGTTAATTTTTTCTCCCTTCCAGGTTTTTTTTTCCCGAGCAGTGCTATTCAAATAGGCTGCAGAGCTCTTCAATGCCAGGCACAGAAAAAAGGAAACAGCAGGATAATGTTTTAAAATCATTATGGGGAAGTGAAAGGCTGCTCTGAGCACAGCACAGAAATTAGCAACTGCTATGATTGCTGAATTCTTATTCAATGCAAAATTCATGGAATTTGCTGCTGTGAAAAAATAGGGGAGTCAAGTTATTTAATAGGATTCTAAATTAGGTAGGGTGCGCAAATATTTTAGGTGGGACACAGAGCCGTGTGTTGCTGTAGGAGACCGGAGCTGGGAGCAGCTCTGCTGGGTCAGATCCCTGCTTTTTGTCCAGCCCTGTCTCCTCGCTCCTTTGGTTCATGGTAACGTTTTCAACTTGATTTTTGAAGTGACACTGTTTGGGTTTTGGTGAGATGTGGCTGAAGCAGGGTGAGGGTAGGAGACTGTCTTGCTACAGGGCTTGTGCCGCTCGCTCAGGACTTGCTGCATCAGGAGGACTCGTGGTGATGCAATTCTGAATGAGTTGCATCCAGTGTTAGAGGGATGGAGAAGGAGGAGATGACACAAGTCCTCTGGGATCCCTCAGCCTGGCCTGGGCTGCTGCAAGCAGCTGCTGGGTGATGCTTCTGGCACTTAATCCCATTTTGAATGCCTCAGTCCTTGATTTCTCCCTCCCTGCACCCTGTCCAGGGAAGGCAGGCAGTCCTCTGGTGAGGTTTCCCAGCTGAATGCTTTTCCTGTGGGTGAATCCAAACCCACGTTTCCTTAACTTCATCCATGGTTCAAGGTGGTCCTGCCTTAAGCAGGCAAAATCCCGTGTGCTCCTGCTGGCGGTTCCTATCCCTCGTTTCTCTCTTTCTGTGTCTGACCTTCAGATTCTAACATAAGTCATGATGAGTTTTGTGGGCTTTCTTTTTCTGCACTTGCCTGTTGTCCATACAGCTTTGTTCAGTTACAGCCACGTCTGGTTCCAGAATAGGCAACTTGTGTCTTGTTTCTAACTCCAGTGAAGTGGAAACCTTTCAGCAAATCTGTGCTTTAGTCTTTCTTTACTTTTAGTCCCCCCATGTGTCCTAATTATTTAGTGCAACTCATTCAGCCAGAGTTTTTGAAGATGCTCATGCTCTGGCAGGGTGGAAGATCAGATTAGACTGTCTTTTCTCTCTTTCTCCTTTTTTCCCTTTCTTTCTCTCTCTCTCTTGCTTTTAAAAATAGAGAAATAAGAGGAGGACTCTGCTATCCTGGCAAGCAGCACACAGAAAAGTGCTTTGTTAATCACAGTGCAGCCTGATCAGGTGGAGAGATGGAAAAGTTAACACCGAGGCTGCTTAGGTGCTGATCCAGGGCAGCACCCGCACGTGATAACAGAGCTAAGTCTCTCTGTGATAAAGACTGAAGACTGTGAAGGTCACTGTGCACGCATGAGCCTATTTGCCATCATGTTGGGGGCTTTATATTTTGGAAATAGGCTCTGTTATTCGTCTCACCAGCAGGAAGACGTTACCTTATCAGTCCCAGATAAAACTTGCTGCATTCCGTTAAAGGCTTTTGAAATACATAATTCTCAATTGGCTGATACAGGGTAAATTGCCACCATTCTCTCTGCCAGTAACTTTAAGATTCACGAAGAATTTATCAGTACATTTAACACTTCCATTGGAACTCTATTTCTGAGGTTATGGAAATGAGCTACAAATGAAAGTCACAACTCAAAAAGCAGGAAACATGCCTGTAAGCGAGGAAAAAGCTGTCACTGGCATTGTGAAGAAAGAGAGGTATAAATAGGGCATTGGGTTAGAAAGCAGGAAATCTGCGTGCTGTGGGTTTTACTTGGAATTTCTTCTGGTGACCCTAGATAAGATTGTTAACCCTTGGCTCTGCAGACGGTTGTATGTGCTCATTTATGGGCTCTGCTTCTGGCTTTTGGGATTGTCTGCATGAGCTAACTGTTTGAAAGTGTCGCCACTCCATCAATCATGGGTGTGTGGTTTTCATGCTTAGCGAGGATCACTTCACCAAAGAGACTGGATTTCTCAATATTTCCTGTAGAGCAGAATTTAGTCTTGTCCCTGCACTGCATGGCCTGGGGAGAGACACTCTCACAGTGAAGGGTCTGTCCTCACAAGCAAGGAGGGGGATTGTGTCACAGATGTGGTGTCAGTTCCTGCTGCATATGAGCCTAATGCAGTCGATGACCACAACTTCAGTTTAATTTTATAGACAAGGTAAAATAAATAGTGTAAATCAGGGGGAGTTTTTATATATCCATGGTGGACCCAGAAGATCCTTCCATGGGAACCAGTGCCATGGGTATCCATGTGTGTTGGTCCTTGCTTGCAGCCTGCACAGAACTGGGGCTGTGTCCTGGGAGATGTAAAATCCCAGTTGCCAGGGACAGGCACGTTTCTGCCCAAAGCACACTATGGTCTTACAGCCTCCTATCAGCACTGCTGAGTGTGTAGCGTATCAGCAGAACATGATCTGGTATTTGTTAAGCCTGCCGATATAACTTTGTTCAAAGTAGGTATTTTAGGGTTTTTTATGGCATACACCAGATACAGCAATAGGTAGGGGGGAAACCATCAGGGTGGTGAGTTGCAATGGGAAAGCCAAAGAGACAGGTAACAGATAGTTACTACTAAATGAGGCGCTGAGCAGCATCCCACCCATGATAAGGTTAGGGGATGTGCATTGCATCATGCCCTCTGCAGTTGGAGATGCAGGTCTTGGAGCATCCTGGGTGTGTTGGAGCATCCCGAATATGCCCCAGGAGAGATGCTGCCTCCCCTCCTGCCCACCACTATCTGGAGGTGCTCTGGATTTTGTGGTGATGCCCTCTTCCTGGGATGACCCAGCACTGCTCCACCAGGCAGCCAGGGGAACATGGCCGTGGAGAAGAGCCATCCCATAGCAGTTAATGACTTAAAAAACATACCGAGGCAAAAGCAATGTTGTGAGAAGGGGGCATGGCCTCTCTGACACTGATGCCTTCAGTTCCCAAGCTGACACCTCCAGTGCATATGTAAGTCAGAGGGTCATGTGGGTCTGTAATAACATGACAAATGGGTATGATAGTTCTGACTGCTGCAAGCTATACATTTGGCCTAAGGAGTGATTTCAGGCTTGCGCAGTGTAAAATTGTCTCACAGCCTGAAATCACATCTCAAATAGAAATAATAACCTCCAATCTCTGCAATCCCTGCCTACTCTATAATAAAGAAATGGTGACTTCCCCAGAGATGTCATCCCAGCAGCAGCACAGCCGCTTCCCAGGAGCGCTGGCAGCAAGGAATGCTTGTCTCACGGATGAGATGCAGGAATTGGGATGTTTCCCACACGTCTTACGACTCTGTAGAAGTTGGTCATCGTAGGTTTTCTTGGTTTGGGGGTTTTGTTTTATTTTGCTCTTAGTTCAGTTTTCTGAGGATTGCAATATTAAAAATGAAATGTGATGAATGCTGTGTACCTGGGCAGGGGGCACTGATCAGCTCTTGAAAGCTGAATCTGAATCCTTCAGGGGAAACCATGAAGCATTCTCTATGTTTCTTGTCCTTTGATGTTCCTTTCCCCTGTGCACAGAATGATCAAATGGTTTAGGTTGGAGGGGACCTTAACGCTCATCCAGTTCCAAGCCCCTGCCATGGGTAGGGACACCTTCCACTGGAGCAGCTTGCTCCAAGCCCTGTTCAGCCTGGTCTTGAGCACTGCCAGGGACCATCTCACTGTGATGCTCCTGGTGCTTTCATAGGGATGTTCCTAGTGCCAAACCTGCACGCTGGCAGCCCAGTTCAGGGAGTGACTTTTCTGCCTTTGACTTAAAGCCCCAAAGCTGAGTATATTTGGAAAAGGCTTTACACTGCTTGCAGGGCCCTTTGCAGAAGCTGGAGCTGAAACCGGTGGGGACAGAGCAGTCGGCCCCTTTGTAGGCAAAGCAGAATCTGTCTCGTCTGGGGCGCACGCAAACATTTGCTCTGTGGGCTGCGCTGCAGCGGCTCTTCTCTTGGTGCAGGTTGTTTTGTTTCCTGTGGTGTCTGTGTTGCTGTTGAGGCAGTTCCACAAACCTCCTGTTTCTCCCAGGGCTGTTTGCATGGCAGGTGTTTGCTGTGATAAAATATTGATGGGGAGGAGGAGGAAGGAAGGTTTTGTTCTCCGGCTGTCCCTATCTCTTGTTTTTGAGGCGGGAGGTACAGAAGTGGCTTGGTTGATTTTAAAACCAAGGTCAAGATATCTGGAGAATTTGTAGGATTTGGATACGCCTGGGGTTCGGAGCAGATTGGAATAACTCTGTTCAATCCCTGCCTTTGCTGCAAGTTGGAGCTGGATGCTGTTTGGGCAAGTGCTCCATCCCCAGCAGTGTTCAAGGCCAGGTTAGGCAGGGGGGTTGGAACTGGATGATCTTAAGGTCGTTTCCAACCCTAACCATTCTATGATGCTATGGATAGAGGAGCAGGGCAGAAGGTGTGGTGGACAGTGAGGTATCCCAGGATGCATGTTGGGCATTCAGCACTGTGTGCCTGTCTGTGCTGCTGTTTTGTGCTGCCCTGCCAGGGTTGCTGGGCTTCCAACACCCCAAACACAGCATGTTCCTGCTCGTGGTGTCTTTGTCGATGTCATCAAACTGGAAGGAAAACTGGAAAAGCATCATAAAAACCTATGGACACAAACCTCTGGACTCCTTGATGGGCAGAGCTGCCCACTGAGTGCCTGGATCCTTCCAGCACAGGATGAGAGCTCAGCACGCTCCCTGCCCATAGTGTGTAGTGGCCCAGGCTGAGCCCCGAGCCTTCTCCTGGCATGTGAGGGAAGGGCTGGTGGCTCTGTGGGGGTCAGAGCCCCGTTTGGTGCTTGGGCTGCTTTGCAGCCCTATAGGACATGCTCCCTGGAAGACCATTGCACAGCAGGAGTGGTAGGTGAGAGGAGCAGGCAGCATTGAGGAGGGAGGATGGTGAAAGAGACTGGAGGGGGGCAGGGACAATGAGCTGCACTTGTATTTTAGACTCTGCGTTGCTGCTGCGGTGCTTTTGCCCAGCCCTCTCCTGCCTTTTCTTCCTGCCTGGTCTTCCTGCCAGCTCTGATTTTCTGCCCCAGCAGGCTGAGGCTGTCCCAGGTGTAACTAAAGATGGAGCATAGTGAGGAGAAGGTGATTTTGCTTTTATGCTTCTGTGATAAATGGAATATAAGGTGATTTTGTATTCAACAGAGGTGCTGAGCATTGAATACCAAGCTGTACCCTGCAAGAGAGCTTCTTCCCTAACGTTGCAGGTGGCAGGTTGGGAAGCCAGGATCTTGCTTAATCACATTACTCCTTTATTCTTTCTGCAGAGAAGTATGTAGCATGTTTCTTTCCCCTTCCTGAAGAATAATAAACTCACCTGGGTCAGCTGCTTTGTGGGGTGTTGAGCAACATCCATATACCCATGGGGAAATCAGGGACAGAGAGGGGAAAACCATGTAGGACAAGAGCAGTGTGGACTCTCTTCCCTGGCAGGGAATGAAGGAGGAAGCTCACTGCACCAGATGTGAGACTGAATGGGTTTGAGGAGAGCTGTGGAAGGGGATCACTGGGTTGCACAAGTCCAGGTGACTTCCAGTGGGACCAGTAAAGCTGGCTGGGAGGCTGTGCCTTTGGGTAGGCGATGTGCTGCAGGCTGCCCACCCTGTGCTGGGCTCAGGGCCCTTTAGTAACATAGAATTCTTTTTCTAGTACATAAACTGGAAAAAAGCCCTACTTTTGTCTTAATAGAAACAAAACCAGGAGGTGATTGCCCCAGAAACTGCACTGTGCAGAAGCTCTATGTGGCTGTGGTTTTTGTTTCTGTCTAGCTATAACTATCTGATGAACCGTTTCTGTTGGGTTTTTTTGTCTATTTTTCTTCTATTCTATTTTTTCCTTTTTTCTATTTTCCCTGCATGAAGGAAGACAGGAACTTTTTCTGGCCAGTTTGTAACTCTGCTGTTCCCAGCTCTAGCCGTTAGCAGTGTGTTCATACTTGGTGTGAGTGTGCTCCAAACCCCCGTCACGTGCCAGGCCTGAAAGTGACCTCCAGAGAGGATATTAAATGACTTTACAAGCCTCTCTGCAGCAGTACATGTGTAACACACCGTGGGTTTGGCATTAGTATTGACTGACGCTGCAGGATGAGGACTGCCGGTGGCTGGTGAGCTCATTGGGTGGTTGGGACTTCCAAGTGCCAGTGGGATTCAGGTACCTCCTGTATGGGCTGAAAGAACTGTCCAATCTACTGCTAAGAGCTAAATATCCATTAAAAGTTAAACATTCAGTTACTCTTAATACTGAAGGGAGAGGTACCTGTGCTCAGCTCAAAGGAACAAACCCATAAGTGATACATGGGTTTGGGTGTTATGTTTAGTCATTGCAATGAACACTTTTGCTTTGTACTTGTTTTCCTCGTTGTTGCGTACCTTTGGGCTTGCTGTTCCCGTTCACCACTGCTCATGTGCTGTCCTGCCCAGGGACTTTTAACACCCAGCAAGAGCCGCTGTCAGAGCTGATCCCCACATTTGCAGTACCAGGCAGTGTGTGATTCAATTTGTGTCATTATCCAGACATCCCTGTTTCTCTGCAGGGTGTTCTGAGCTTTTTCTTGAAGCTTCACTACTCAATGGCTATTTCCAAAGGAGAGATGTTCAACTAATTGGTCTGCAGCAAATCCTACAGTGCAGGATTGCTTGAAACTAGAATGAGGCGACTGCTTCACTAGGGTGGCACATTGGCATTGAGAGTAAATCCTGGAGCAGAGAGGAAGGCGAAATTCAAGATCTGCTGTAGCTGGAAAATGGGAGATAAGTTGTCTCTTTGGTACTTGGCTGTTAAACAGTGGTAAAAGGTAATACCCTTCACTAGAAGAAAATGAAATGCAACAAGCATTTACCTTGTTACAAGATCATAGAATCATAGAATGGTTTGTATAGGAAGGATCCTTAAAGCTCATCCAGGTCCAACTCCCTGCCACAGGCAAAGACAACTTCCACTAGAGCAGCTTGCTTCAAGCCCCATCCAGCCTGGCCTTTGTGAAGATCTTGTTGAGAAAGGGGTTTATCAGCTTTTGATGCTTCAGGGGAGTTACATTCTAGCTGGGGTTGTCCTTACAGAGATAACTACTCTCTGCAGCCTTGCACAGTGCAGTGCCAAACTACCAGTATAATAAAACATGGATTAAAAATACCCAAGTCCTGTCTAAACCTTTGACTCTGGTATTGGCAGCAACTTCTTAGCTTAATACTTCTAACACTTGGTTGTGGTTTTTGCACTGGCCTGATTCTCATGGGGATATGGTTATTGTTAGTCATTGCTCATGGCTGGCATTAAACTAGGCTCAAAGGAAAGCTGCTCGTTGGTTTGTTCTCACCCAAGGCTTGCTCTCATTGGCATCTTGTTACAAAGAAAGGTATCTATGTGTTATCAGATAAATGGGAGAATGTTTCTGATAAAGCTACAAAGACAAAGCCCTTAGATAAGATTCTCTTAAGTGTGAGGCCTCTCTGGAAACTGCTTATTCTCATAGGTTCTCAACCACCCTCTTGCGTATTGCAAGAGAGAAAGTCCTTGTGCATCAGACCAGTAGCAGACATCAGTTGAAGGACAGCTGAATTACAGTTAGTCTGGGTGCCAGGCGAAAGGGCCAAGTTTGTCATTGTGAGTGAGATTCCTGTGTGACTGGGATTCTTCTCTCTGTTTGCAAATTGGGGGCTGACACCCACTGTATTATACTGAATGAGTTTGCCTGGAGGTATTGTTTAAGCAGTATCTTTGTGTGATTGAATTCCAACCTGTTGGGTGTTTGCAGGCAGTTTGGTGTGGTATTTATTGATTTTCATGTGACTGGTGTGCAGCTGAATAAACGAATGCTCCTTCCTTGGAGTGTTTGCAAGAAGCAGCTTGGAGCCAGCTTGAATGCACAGCCTCAAGCACTGCTCTGCATCCCAACAGCTGTCCTGAGCTGCATGAGGAGGGGTGAAAGCAAAGTCACTTCCTGGAAAGCAGAGAGGAAAAAAACAATTGTGTTGTTCGTGAGCCTTGTTCACAATTTTATGGGGGTTTTTATACCTAAAGGGTCTATAAGAAATCTGGAGAGGGACTTTGTACAAGGGCAGATAGTGATAGAACAAGGGGGAATGGCTTTCAAGTGAGAGAGGATACATTTAAATTAGACATGAGGAAGAAATTCTTTACTAATAGTAAAGAGATGGAGTGGGTGGAGAGACACCAGAACAGATTGCCCAGAGAAGATGTACATGGAATGGTTTGTGTTGGAAGGGAGCTTAAAGCTCCTCCAGCTCCAACCCCTGCCACGGGCAGGGACCCCTTCCACTGGAGCAGCTTGCTCCAAGCCCCTGTGTCCAACCTGGCCTTGAGCACTGCCAGGGATGGGGCAGCCACAGCTTCTCTGGGCACCCTGTGCCAGCGCCTCCGCACCCTCACAGGGAAGAGCTTCTGCCTAAGAGGACATCTCAATTACCTATACCCTGCTGGTATAATGTTAAATATATAATATAGTGTTAAATATTTAGTATAGTGCAGGTATTGGTGTGAAGATATTAACCCCAATATGAGCTCTGTGCCCCTCCAGCTTGTGTTGCAGAAGCATGTCTTTACATTGCAGTCACTTCCTTGTGCGTTCTCTCAAAGCTGGAAGGATGCACTGTGTTAGGGGGACTGGGGCAGCAGCATCCTCATTATTTTGGCTATCACGCACACAAAACACTTTAAGTCATCACTCACAGATCGTTATCCTGCACTTCTATTGCATCCCATAACCACCACCTTCCTCTTCTGATAGCAATTGCAACAGCACAAGTAAAAATGCTAGATCTGATGGGTGAAGGGCTATGAATTCCCAAACACAGTGGATTTGAGGGTTTAAAAACAATTATCTCTTATGCTTCTGTTTGTGGCTTGTGTCTCTGGACCAGCACAGGACTCAGAGGGCAGCACCAAACCCAGCTGGGCAGAGTTTTGATGTTGATTTAAGCCTTTCCTAAGGCATGATGCGTTTGCAATGATACTGTTAATTTAGCAAACCTGTGGAGTGGCTGCTGCCCTGTGATCTGTATTAGTACAACTTCATACCCTCCGGCAGGCAGATCAGCATCCACACCAGGGAGTTTTAGTGGAATTAGGGCATCCAGAGACAAATGAAATGATGGTGAGTTCGGCAGGCTCATCACAGGGCCGAGTTTCAGGTGAGCTCGTGGCACAGACGGCCGGCGGGGAGACAGCGCTGAATGAGATGAGCTGAGATGAGCAGGGCTCTGTCTTGGTTAGCAAAGACTACAAAGAGCAGATGTATTACTTATTTATGCAGCCCAGATCCTGGTGTGACAGAGCTCAGCACAAAAGCTAAAATGACAGTAATTAGAACGGATCCGCACTCAGTGACCCAGGGAAAAGTGAAAACCCGGGAAGATAATCATGAGTGAAAGAGGCAACACACACCAGAAAATGGTGACAGTCACAATTTGAATGAGAATCGAGCTCCTAAAGCAAACTAGCTCCTGGAAATCCCATTAACACTGACAAACATCCAGCTCCAGGATTCGGGAAGTATCACAGCGAACATCTGTTCAGGTAAATAATGAGGGTGAATCCAGTTGCTGTTTGAAAATGCTGCCTGCTCCTTCTGCTTAAGGTGAGCCTGTTAATACAGGCTGCCTGTTAAAACAGCTCGCTATCATTACAGTGCTAACAATTAACATATTCTCTGTGGTCGGGGATTATGGAACACCTGGCTCCCAGCATTAACTGCAGTGTGGCACCACAACTGCTCCCGCAACAGCAGCTCTGAGGATAACCCGTGTTCTTGGCTTTAAGGATGATAGATTGCTGACGAGTTGTGGTGTTTATGAGCCCTCTGAAATGGGCGAGGTTCCAGCAAATTCAAGTCTGGATTCTGTTCTAATTTGCTCGCTGCTCCATCCGTCTGTTTCTGGTTGGGTTTTAAACCCGATCAAATTTGGGTTCTCTGATATTTCTTGAAACTGTTTTGGGTTTGTTTGGTTTTGAGGAGGAGGCCTCAGGCTCGTGAGCTGAAAAAGACCTTAAAGGCTCTATCTGAAGATGGCTTTGACTGCACTCAGTCGACTGGGGGCACTGGTTCAACATCTTCACTTTATAGGCATCCAGCACAAATAATTTAGAGCCCCAGAATTAAACCTGAGAAGGCACCGTGGTCATCCAGGAGAGCTGGGATGGTCAGGCTGGCTTCAGACAGTCCTGTTGACTTTGTGAGGTCCTCTGGTTGGCTTTGACTTTTGTGAAGATAACTGGAGGAAGATCAGACTCCTTCAGGGACATGTGTGAGCTTGTATGCCTTTGGAGGACAGGCTTGTAGCCTTGCCTCTTGCATCCCTGGTGATACACCAAGTGGCACTGTCTTGGCTGCTTCAGTACAGAACTATGACAATGTGGTCCTAGTTACATCTCAGCCAAAGTGTGTGGTGGGCGCCTGGCTATAACTGGTCAGGGAGAATGTTACAAGCTGATCTATGTGCACAGGTTGGGCATTTATTCAGGGCTGGATTGGGTGCTTTTCCGGAGCTTTATTCATGTGTAAGCTCCATTCATGTGTAAAGGAAAACAGCCTTGTACTGAAAGCACGGTGCACGAGTCGAACGCCCAAATGCAGCCATCCCTTTGCCTCTGTTTGCTGGAGCATCTTCAGAGTGACAGCCTGGCTGGTCCTGCTCTGACCAGCACCCTGAAAACAGCAGCTTTTCTCCTCAAAATGTTTGCCATTTCTGCAGGGGTGGCAGTACTCCTATGGCCATCCTTGGTGAACCCAACATCCCTGGCATGGTGACACACTGTAGGATCCCTTGGAGAGCTCTGGATCAGTCCAGCCTGGCCATTTTGGCCATGATGAGCAACCCAGCAGCAATGGTCATGGAGCTCAACCATGCTATGCTATGACAGATAGCATTAGGAATACCTGAGCATGGGGGGTTGTAACCTCTTATCCAGAGGTATGTGTACCTGGGTTAGGGAGAGATGGTGGGCAGAAGAGGGCATTGACTGCAAGTGAAGGAGGAGAGTGCAACAGTGAAAGCTCTAGCCTGGGTTAAGGTATTTTAGCTGGAACATGGTGTGCAAAAACTGGTTCAGAGTGAGCAAGGGGTGGTCACTTTGATCCCTGGAGCAGTGTGGGCTATGTTTTCAGGACCTGACCACCCCTGTGCAGGCAGAGCATGCATGCCATCCTCCCTGGGGGTTTTTACCAGCAGCTTTCTGCCCTGGTTCTAGTTGCTCACCAAAGATGCAACAGGACAAACCTTCAGGGAGGGAGAGTTGGAAGAGATCCTACTTCTTTTCCGTTATTTTATGCTAGTAGCAGGAATAGGTACATATATATATATATATATATATATATTTAAATATGAAGTGTGTTAATGTTTTAGAATTGCCAGGGCTGGGATGGGACGTCGCACATGCAGAGAACAAACCATGTCAGTGAGTCTCTTGTCTTCAGGCTGGCTGATAACACTCTGTTCTGACTAATTTTTGGTGTCATCAATCACAAGTAGCAAGACAGAAACCTCGCGGTGCCCTTTGTGCACCACAGAGCTCATTGAGGACCTATTAGTGCTTTCAGTTAATTCTGGTGACATATTTATAGCAGGGAGATCTACAGCACCGATTTCCTACAGGACACATCACAGTTTGACATCAGATTAAGTTATAGAGTCCCTTTTCCTGGCTGGATCAATGGGTACAGTCAAACAGAGCCTCATCTACATGCAGATGAGAAGGATTAGATTTAAATCGGCACATGTCAGTAATGGCTGTTTTTCCCACCAAGGGAAGAATAGGCAGGGAAAAATTTCCATCATTAATAATTGAAGTTTATAGAGGGGGGGGGGAAATGAACATATCATATACCGTTCCTGCAGATAACAGGGCCCTGCTTTTGCTGGTAATCCTGTCTGGCAGACAAGTGCTAAAAGTTATGATGATTATCACTGGGTTTCTGAATCTGTTATGAATCTTCTGCAGTTGTGGAATATATTAACAAATGCCCTTTTGTAGCAGAGCTGAAAATACTATTGGAAGCACAAAAGTGTCCATAGAAAAATACGCACGGAATAGTTGGAAATGAGAGTTGGTATCGTTTGCCAGCATGAGGAGAATAACAAGCTCTGGTGTGGACTTTGTACATCAGGGTGACTGGACGGGATGACCAGCACCCAGCATGGTGGATGCTGGAGGATGCAGAAGGGCACTGATATGTTCTTCTTCACCCATCCCATAGAGGAGTGATTTGGGCTTGCAGGAGACATGGCAGTGATGCTCCCAGAGCCTGAGGTTGCCCAGGGCTTATCGAAAGACCTCCAGAAGCCATTAGAAAGGAGCTGTTTACAATGTGAAAATGCAAAAGCTGTGTTTCTCCAGGCTGGAGAAAAAGTTTTCTGTTCTTCTCTGTATTTTCAGAGAGGGCTCCCAGCGGTAGCACTGAGTGTACACGTGCAGGCCATACCTGCTGGGTTTGCTGGCAGGGAACCACTTTCCCATTGTACGTCCCTAAAACATTTTGGTTGCTCTTCATTGCTGCTGCTCTTTCCTCTGCCAATAATTTCTCCAGGCTGCCAAGCACTAGAGGTCGTGGTGCTCTGCAGTGAAGTTTTGTGCTTTGTGCTCACTCGGCATCTGAGAGCCTTAATCCCAGCAAGCATTCAAACAACAGCTCATGTAAATCAAGCAGGAAATAATACATGAGAAGAAGTGAACATGAATTTCTAATTAACTAAATCTGCAACTGGTGCATGCAACTTAAAGGGCATGTGATTTATCACCTGTCAGTAAAAATGTTGGTTATAGCTTGTGCTTTCGGTACTGTAGTGTGCGCGTAGCTCAGCTGTGGAGTTAAAGGGCATCTGATTTATCACCTGACACCACCCATACTGGTTAGAGCCTTCACGGCTGGGACAGCAGAGACACCGCGTCTTGTTTCCACCAAATAGCTGTTTGCTTGGTTATTCCTCCAGCAGAGAGATGTGTGAAGGACTTTCCTTTATTTATGTATTTGTTGAAACAAAGCGATAGTAGGAGCTGCATTTCCTCAGTGGAAAGGAAGGTCTGGAGCACAGGAGAGCAGCCAGTTTGGCCAGCACAAGGTATGATGAGCCTGGTGGATCCTCAAGTATGTTGGTAGGTGAGAGCCCTTCTCTTTTGAGCTACAGGGCTCCATGGCTGATGTTGGTCACAAGGGCCACACTGCCACCCTTTCCATGTTTACAGTTCACACACTTTGCCTGAGTGTTTGATTTGCAGCAGTGTTGAGGCCTTAATAGGGCTCAGTGATAGCTAATCAGATCTGCAGATGGTCATCGATGCACGGTTGACTTAACCCCTGTGTGCCTGGAGGTTTAAGAGGATTTGCTGAGACCAAATTTTAGGAAACCCCAATAATTACAAGCTCATTCCTAGATTTGAGGAGCTTTGCTTGTTGGCCTCAGTGGAGCTTAAGCTTTCATTACTACTGAAAACCAGATCCTTCTTGCTAACAAAAAGGTGAGGATCCTCACACAAGCTGTGCATTGTGGTGTAGATGGAACTGGCTCATTCCCTGCTGGCTACCAAAATGTCATTGGGTTTGATGCAGAAGGTTCAGTGCCATTTAAGCATCACTAAATCAGCTCAGTTATCTGTATATGTCAGATGCTGGTTTCCAGGGGACCATGTAGAAATCTGTGGGAGCCGTGTGTCCGTTGTACATGGAAGGATTGGCCAAATTGAATCCCATCCTTTGGTATCAATAGATACTTGCAATTGTCACCCCATATTTTTGTGTCTGTGTTCCCCTCTTTTTGTGACCTTATGGACCTGAGGGAAGGTTTGAGTTTGACATGGTTTTCTCATGTCGTAGATGCTCTCTGAGAAAAAGCAGCTGTTGCTAAAGGTGGGGTAGACAAGTTTCTGGTCTTGTGAGTGCACGTAGAAGCAATGGTCCTGCCAGGCATGGGAACTGTGCTGCTGGAGAGGGCTGGCTGTGAAACACTTCTTCCTACCTCCTTGTGACATTAAGCAGTCACAGAACTCTTTGGGTAACCCATCACCTTCCTGGGTTTGGTGTCATCTGCCACATGTTCTTCATCAGTCTTAGCACAGTTCAAGGGGTATGAGAAACGATGCTGACACAGTTCATACAGTTTGGGTCCACCAGAACTTAAACACGTTGTGTGTGGATCATTTTAACCTTGGCTTGCCATTAAATGCTAAGATAGATTGAGGTGGGTCTTGGTTGGGGTTTTTTTATGTGTTATATGATGGGTTCTGGAGTATCTGGTGTGAAGTATTGAAAACTTTTCTATAACTGTGCGTGGAGTAGTTGCTGTTGGCTGCATCAGCAAGTAAGAAAGCTCTTGGACCACAAAAACCTCATTACATAATGTCTGGAAACAGAAGACATATATGAGTTCAAGTAAGAGATACAGTAAATCATGAGACTCCTGAGGATGGAGGAAACTCTTTTAAGTGGGCTTTAATTACCAAGCTCGAGAAGTCTCCTAACACAATGCTGAGTAGAAATCGGTGCTGACTGGAAGGGTTGGGTGCGGAAGCTGATGATTTCAGCTGAACTGGTTCCTGGATGAGGCCTCCAGAAAGCCATCAGATGGTAAGCAGAAGCTCAAGGTGGTGGGAAACTGTTCTTAACCTCGCTGCTCCCCATCCTGGGTCTGCAGGTGAGTTACAGCAACAACAAAAGGTCCCATGAAAGGCAGGGAGTGACACCCTTATCTGACTCATTGCTGTGCACTCTCTGGTGTAGTCTAACCCTGATAGTTCTACTGTTTTATATGTGCACAACATCACAGAATCCCAGCCTGGTTTGTGTTGGAAAGGACCATAAAGCTCCTCCAGTTCCAGCCCCTGCCACAGGCAAGGACACCTTCCACTAGAGCAGCTTGCTCGAAGCTCCATCCATCCTGGCCTTGAACACAGCCAGGGATGGGGCGTGACATCCAGAGGGACCTCAACACGCTTGTGAGGTGGGCTGATGCCAACCTTATGAAGTTCAACCATGACAAGTGCAAGGTCCTACATCTGGAGCAATCCCAGGCACAGCTACAGGTTGGGCAGAGAAGAGATTCAGAGCGGCCCTGCAGAGAAGGACTTGGGGGTGCTGGTCAATGAGAAAATGAACATGAGCCGGCTGCAGTGTGCGCTCACAGCCCAGAAAGCCAACCGTATCCTGGGCTGCATCAAAAGGAGCGTGACCAGCAGGGCGAAGGAGGTGATCCTGCCCCTCTGCTCTGCTCTTGTGAGACCTCACCTGGAGCACTGTGTACAGTTCTGGTGTCCTCAACATAAAAAGGACATGGAACTGCTGGAACAAGTCCAGAGGAGGCCACGAGGATGATCAGGGGCTGGAGCACCTCCCGTATGAAGACAGGCTGAGGAAGTTGGGGCTGTTCAGCCTGGAGAAGAGAAGGCTGCGTGGGGACCTCATAGCAGCCTTCCAGTACCTGAAGGGGGCCTATAGGGATGCTGGGGAGGGACTCTTCATCAGGGACTGTAGTGACAGGACAAGGGGTAACGGGTTAAAACTTAAACAGGGGAAGTTTAGATTGGATCTAAGGAGGAAATTCTTTCCTGATAGGGTGGTGAGACACTGGAATGGGTTGCCCAGGGAGGTTGTGAGTGCTCCATCCCTGGCAGTGTTCAAGGCCAGGTTGGATGAAGCCTTGGGTGGGATGGTTTAGTGTGAGGTGTCCCTGCCCATGGCAGGGGGGTTGGAACTGGATGATCTTGAGGTCCTTTCCAACCCTAACTGTTCTATGATTCTCTGTGATTATTAGGTTATGTTCTCATGCTCCCCAGGACCCGTATATCAATATCTATGGATTTTTGGAGTGGTTGTGGGGTTTTTTTTGGTGGGGAAGGAGGTGTGTTAGAGATTTTAGTCTTCCTCTTTCCTTGTGCTCCTCTCCCATGTGTTTTATTATTCTGGGCAATTATCAGGGCAACCAAAGTGCCCAACTAGCAAGGAGATATTCAATCAGCTCTGTATATTTTCTACATAGGAATAAAAGTGTGGTGGGGCCTCTCACGTAGTCAGGCGCTCAGAGAGTGTGAAGGAATAAAAAATGGGCAATATGATAGCATTTTGCTACTACCTCAGCTGAAGGATGGAAGGAATCAAGGTAACATGCTTATTTGACAGGGAATACTTGTGTACTTGTGTAATCTGTTGATCTGAGAATTAAATCACTTCGTCTTCTGTGCCATTGATCTTGGAGTCATTAGCGAAAGTACAAGCTGTCGGTGACATGCCCCCCTGCCTCACACGGTCCTCACAGAGGAGAACATGCATCAGCAGATGCTTTTATTCACGTGAGTCAAATGTGTTGTGCTTGTTCCCAGACCATGTTAGCTATAAGGAAAAGAAAAAAAGGGAGGAGCTGGAAGACTTACAAATTTTGTTTGTTTCCCCTGATAGTTCTCTTTTCCCTTATTTTTTTGCAGCTGACTCCCGTACATAGGTTTGTATGGGGAGTATGGTGGTCTTTATATAAATGTGGACATAAATGTATAAGTACTTAATATGAAGTATGTGTGTATGTGTATGCATGTATAACTTCTGCAGTACTTTAGCTCTGGTCAACCTTGCTTACTGTGCTTTCTAATTGTAGAGACCAAGACATTTGTGCTTCAGAGATTTGTGTTGGAAGGGACCTTAAAGCTCATCCAGTTCCAACCCCCTGCCATGGGCAGGGATACCTTCTACTAGGCCAGGTTCTCCCACACCCGCTCCTGGGGCTGGCACCCTCTCCCAGCGTGTCCTCTCTCAGCTTTCCAGAGAGAGTTTTTGTGCTTCTAAAGCTGTTATTTAAAGCTGGGTTATTCCAGCTGTGAGCAGTCCCGTAGAAATCTGGCGTGCTATTTGCTTGTGAGTGCTTTGGGGATGAAGGCAGCAGGAGACCTGAGCACGGGCCGGGAAGTGATGAGCTGTAGAGGCGAATGGATAAAAGGAAGGTGGGTATTGAAAGCTTCGGGCAAAATAAAACAACACATGGGATTTAGGACTGAATCTTCCGACTGCCTTGCAGTTTATGACATTTAATCGCTGTTCCACAGGGGTGGACACCGTACCAAAAAGCACAGGCTTGGTCCCCGCTGTCTACAGCACCAGTTCCCCATCATCACCCTCCTCCTCAACCCCGTGCTGGTTTTCCTCTGTCAAGCAGGGTGACAGGCAACCAGGGGCAGGTGCCAAAGGACCAGCCGCATGTTCCTACCGGTGCAGAGCCAGCAGTTGGAGCAGGACAGGGAGTGAGCGCACCCCATGCTGCATGGATGGCGCTCGGTGTTTCCCACCGCTGGAAGGGATAAAGAGAAAGGAAGATGAAAGAAACAATAATATTTTTACCCTTACTGTAACTCAGATTCAGATTTCATTAATTATTGTTTTGTCATGTTGGGAGCCTGGGGAGGAAAACATTAATCACAGGTTTGCTGAGTGCTGTTTCAGTAAGTAAATGAATTTCAGTCGGGAAACTTGTTTGTGTGGATGTTTGGCTGGTTCCCGCTGGCGGCAGGCGAGCTCCCTGTGGTTCCTGCCACTCCACAGAGCCCCGGCCATCCCCCCCATGGGCTTTTTGGCACATCTCGGTTGCAGCATTCGCTGTCACCGCAGTGAGCAGGGTTTGTAGGTCCCGTTGGGGTTTCTTTTGCTTGTTCTTGTTTTCTTTTTGTTCTTCAGTAACTTCTGGCAAAAAAAGCCCAAGAGCTGCCGTTTCTGGCTGAGGTGGTGGCAGCCATGGGATGCTGCACAGATCCAAACTGGCCTGTGCGAAACTCTTCTGGCCCCTGTGCAGATGTGTGAGAGGAATCCAACAGCAGGAGAGCATGGACACATTACTCCTGCACCCTGTCTCCATCCTTTCATTCCCAAATCATCGCTGTACAAGCTGCCCAGAGCAGCTGTGGCTGCGCCATCCCTGGCAGTGCTCAAGGCCAGGTTGGACACAGGGCTTGGAGCAAGCTGCTCCAGTGGAAGGGGTCCCTGCCCGTGGCAGGGGTTGGAGCTGGATGAGCTTTAAGGTCCCCTGCAACCCAAACCAGTCTGGGATTCTGTGATTTTATAATTCTCTCCAGTCACTGTCTGCATTCCAGGGCCCATCACCAGGCACAAGGCTGCACCAGGGCCATTTCCTTCTGTGCACCGTCGTCTTTATTTGCCAGCTCTTGGCACTGAGGAAATTCCAGTGGCACATTTCCATCTCTTTATAAATCAAACCCCGTATTTCTTTGTCAAGGAAGAGAGCCCTGAGGTAGATCTATTAATGGCATGCGGCGTGCTGCCCCCACTAGGGGTTATTCTCTCTTTGACTTAAAAGCCAGGAGCTGTGTTGGTTGTTCATGGATCAGAGCAGTTACACCTCAACTACTCTAAGCAAACCTCCCAGGTGCTTATTTTGGGAGAGGACTTTACATCCTTTCTCACTTCTGGGTCTGTGACCCCAGACAAAAATAAATACATCTAAGTGCTCCTGCTCGGGGTTATTTCTGGCAGCATCACCCAGTAACTGAATTTCGGTGGGCTGTGAGTGTGTGTATGTGTATATACAACAGTAGATCTCAGCAAGATAATCAATTACATGCAAGAGGAAACCAGAACTTTTTCCATTGGTTTTATCAGATATTGTGGTCAGTCAAGGCAATTCAAAGCACCTCGGAACCCTATTACATTCATTCTTGCTATAATCACTCCATCTCTGTTTACCATATTCAGTTAAAGTGGCTTGTTTGCTACATCCGCTCTGCTGCCAAAAGAACCTCATTTACTCTTGCAAACGGCTTCTGTGCTGCTGCTGTAGTGTTCCTGCATTGCAAACACATTCTTGGCCACAGCGCTGAGGTTTGGATATATTGTTCTTTGAATCCTGCAGGGGAGCTGATTGGTTGGCATGCTCATTCACTTTCAAATACCATTTGAATGACAGGAGGCTTTGGGTTGTTAGTTGGTTGGTTTGTTTTGTTTTGTTGGGGTTTTTTTTCAGATACACGAGCTTTGCTTTCTCCTGTTGTGGAACTGAGCAGTCCCTGAGCCTGGGGCTGCTTCCTTGGGGCTGTTGGTGCTGTGTTGGTTTTTTATGGTTGCCCTTATTTTTGTTGTTTCTGCAAATTGCATCTTCAGACACCAGAGGCTGTTCAAAATGCTCGGGTCCCTGCTTAAGGGAAAGTGGGACCCAATGCTGGCAGGTGTCTGCAAGGACTGCAGCGGTGTATGCAGTGAGAGGGTTTGCCTGCAGAGCATCAACCATTAATAACAGCAGCCAGTAGCTCCGCGGAGTTGCATCGTGCAGCTCATTTCCTCCTGCCCCTTGGTTTTGCTGTTGTCGTGTGCATGAAGCCCTGTTGTGATGGCTGGGGTTGGTGCAAGGTGTGGGGTGATGCTGGAAGAGCTGTCCTGTTTGGGGAAATGAGGGGGGGAGGAAGGAAACCCAGGCAAAATGGTCAAACCCTGGGGTTTTGCCTTGTGTTCTCTTTGCAGTGGCTCAGCCCTTGCTCCTCAGCATGGGGGCTTGCAGGAACCTGACCAAGCATGGCCCAGCCCTGCAGCCTTCAGTGCTGATGCTGGACATGGTGGACATGGGAGCAGCAGTTACCGACCCTTGGCCCCTTGACATCAGTCTGGCCAGGCCAGGCCAGGGCAGCAGTGGAAGTGGTGTTTTGGCAGACTGCTTTGGTAGTGGAATGACCTGTGCCATCCATTTAGAAGGAATACGTTCCTGCTGCTGATTACTTCATGGAAAGAAACAGGGCAAAGAGACAGAAGACACAGTACGTCCGGATTTCTGACCGGCTTTTGTGCGTTGTTGGTACTCCCACAGTTGCCTTGTTGACTTTAAACACGAGACTGATGCACAGCAGCTCCCTGATGCTCCAGGACCATTGTGCTGCCCCTTAGCCTGTCACAGCACATGGGACAAGGGAGCACCAGGAGGCTGGATCTCATCTCCTGGGATTCCATGTCTCCTTGCTGGGCACTCCTCTCCCTCCCTCAGTCCCAGCCAGGGTTTGCTCCTCTGGCTGAGGCAGTTGAAGAGCACCATTGCTTGGTGGAAAAAAAGAGCTTTGTCTTCTTGAAGCTCAGGAAACAGCTGTGGAAACAAAGCCCCCAGAACAACCCGAAGCAGGGATGGGTTTATAGTGCTTATGAGTTTCTCATGCTTCTTGGCTCAGAATGTGATTTTAGTGCCCTGAAATGAACCACCTTGAAAACACTGTGGGTTTTTTGGTTGTTTAGGTGGGGGAATGAAACTTCTCATAGTTCTAAATCTAAAGCCAGAGGTGAATTTGTCCCCTTTTGTTTTCCCATAAGTATTTATCTTCTGCTTTGAGATCTGTATTTTTTTAGCCTGGTATGCTATGAAATTCTGCTTTCAGTGATCAAAGCCCTGATTTGTTTCACTGTGAATTGTGCCTCTGACCCAGTCCCAAGTGGGAGCTGCATCTGCTTTACAAAACTTGTTATGTGGAGATCGGAAACAGAAATGGCAGGACTTGGCTTTGTTTGCAGAGGGTTTCTCCTTCCAGCAGGCACGTGCGCTTCGCTCTGTGCAGGGGCATCGTGAAACCTGTCCTTGCTGTGCTGGATACGAGTGTGATTATCTGTATTTTACATGCGTGGAAACCCATGGCCTCTGAATGAGCCCATTTTGGGCCATTTTTCCCTGCACACTGGGGTCTTGGCCAGTGCCTATGGCTGTGCTTTCCCAGGGAACACGGGAACAGCCCCTCTGCTGGGGACTCATCCCTGCATCAAGTGATTTGCCAATATTAATGATTTTTCTGTGTCGTCATCAGGTCTTTTCCACCTCCTTTTATTGACAAAGCATGGTCTTTTCCATTTTTCTCCAATAAATATCCCCATGTTTCAAATGTCTTCTCTTTCCCCTGGCTTTGATTTCCCATCTTTCTGCCCTTGTTTTCCCATCTCTCTCCTCTGCAAAGGGAATGAGAGGAGCTGAATTCAGCACCTGGAGCAAGTGTGTGCTGACAGTGTGGATAACAACATTACAGTGTTTTCTCTATTATTTTCTGGCCTGTTATTTTTGCACTCTATCATTTTGATATTGCCGTGCTTTCCAGAGAGGTTTGCAAGGGGTGGTTGACGTGACATTTGGTCTTATCACTTAATGTTCAGTTAATTTAATCCCTGCTAAAGTCTAGAAGGATTTCAAACTGCTCCTTCCTGCGTGTTCTGCCTCTGTCAGCATAGGGTTTCTTCTGCTCTGATGTTCCCTTCTGCTTGGTTAGGTGGCTCTGAAATTCCCATATCTTCCTCATTTGTAATTAACCTAAATAATGTTCTTTTCATCTGCAAACTTTGTTTCACCGTGCAGCCTAGTTTCCAGATCATTAATAAAGATATTAAGCAACAGGAGTCCCGGTTAAATACTTTGGTTGGGGTGTTGTTAATTATTTCCATCTTCATAAACAAGTTGCAGGCTTTGTCTTGTCATGGTCCTCAGCAGTGTCAGGTCTTAATATAGCGTCAGCCATGTCTAAACCTGAGTTTGGTTAAACTGAAGCACGGCTCAGAGTGGGAACTCTTCACGTGGTTGAGATCAGGCATATATAGAATCATAGAACAGTTAGGGTTGGAAAGGACCTCAAGATCATCCAGTTCCAACCCCCCTGCCATGGGCAGGGACACCTCACACTAAACCATCCCACCCAAGGCTTCATCCAACCTGGCCTTGAACACTGCCAGGGATGGAGCACTCACAACCTCCCTGGGCAACCCATTCCAGTGCCTCAGCACCCTAACAGGAAAGAATTTCCTCCTTATATCCAATCTAAACTTCCCCTGTTTAAGTTTTAACCCGTTACCCCTTGTCCTGTCACTACAGTCCCTGACGAAGAGTCCCTCCCCAGCATCCCTATAGGCCCCCTTCAGGTACTGGAAGCTGCTCTGAGGTCTCCATGCAGCCTTCTCTTCTCCAGGCTGAACAGCCCCAACTTTCTTTAATGTAAGCTTAAGTCAGTTCCCCACAGAACTGTATTAGGACAAGAGGAAACAGCCTCAAGCTGCCCTAGGGGAGGTTTAGATGGAGCTGAGGAACAATTCCTGCCCCAGAGGGTGCTCAGGCATTGGAACAGGCTGCCCAGGGCAGGGCTGCAGGCACCGTCCCTGCAAGTGTTCACACAGCGTGGAGACGAGGCCTCAGTGCCATGGGTTAGGGGTGGCCTTGGCAGTGCTGGGGCAATGGTAGGACCTGAGGATCATCTTAAAGGTCTTTCCCAACCTTGTTCATTCTATGACCCCAGCTGGGAAGCCTTGGAGAAGGGCTGAGTGGCGCAACTGATGCCGTCCTCCTCACTGGCTGATCGGACTGTGGCTTAGTGTTAGTGGGAGAGCAGAAACTGCTCAGGAGTGAGATAGTGAGCCTGATCTCTGAATTCAGACGGCAATAATTACAGTGAGGTGTTGTACTGAGCTTGGGGGCTGGTGGGTGCTGGCAGGGTTGATGAGCAGTATGTCCCAGGCTGCTCTTAGACCCAAAGAGATGGATGGATGGAATGGATGTAGCAAAATGCTGGTTTCCTTGATGGCTGTAGTAAATATCTCCTCTGATATTTGTATCTCTAGACTGAAACTACAGCCCCAATGGGCAGCAAAGGTTAACTTGATTTGCACATGAAGTGTTTGCTTGGGGGTGTTTTTGTCAGCACTTGCAACGTCCTTAAAATCCAAGAAGTTTCTTGTTTCTGCCATGACTTGCAAAGATTTATATGTATTTTTTATATGCTTAATATATTAATACACTATTTTTTCAAGAAATACAAACTATGAGCTTTCACCTCTTAGAGAGATTCATTATGTTTTGCTTAAACGAGCCAAACTTGTTTCCCTTTCCGATGAGCACACAGTTGTCCAGTGCCACTTAGTGACTAGATAATGTGATTAACTGTTCTGTTCTTGTAGTCAACAGCAAAACAGGGATTGGTGATACAGAACCACCCCACAGCCTTTCTGGGGCTGAATTATCTGGCACAATGGAGCCTATAATTAACAAGTGGAGAAGATGCTGCACATGTGTTAGAGGATTGCAGAGGGACAGGTTGCAGGGCAACCGAAAGAAACAAGAGATTACGAGCCAGGCAGTAAAAAATTAAGTGTTTTTATCTCTTCAGGGTGCTTAAAACTTTAACAAACTCAGATAGAGAAAGACCTTCACTGATGTGATGGAGTTTAACCAAAGCAGCGTCTGTGGCTGTTGTACCATGTAGCATATGGCACTGGTATAATTTCTCCTGCTCCCTGTGGGTTCAGAACAAGGAGGATTCTTTCTCCTGCACAGTTATGAGAAATTCGAACATGGAAAAGAGCCCTGTGCCTTTGGGGGAGGAGCTGCTGAAATATAAATGAAGCATATCCACTGGAGGAGCTGGAATCTTGGCGGGGCTTCCAGAATCGGGACGCAGAACATTTGTGGAGAATCACTTTCCCCCACTAACTGCTTTTGGAGAAAGCGGGAGACAATAATCTTATTAGCTGGTAAATGTGATTGCTTAGGTGTCTGACTTGGGCACCGTGAGGATTGAGCAGAAGGTCCCAGTCTCTGGAAACATGTGGTTCAAAAAGATCTCATGAGATGCTGAAGCTGAGCTTGGGTATCATCTCATTAAAACCCATGTAAGGAGGTCCCTCTTCTCCCACATTGTTATGGCAAGGAAGGAAAAATGGCTTCTCCTACCCATGCCTTGACCTTGTGGACAGCTTCTTGCCCAAGGCTATGCTCCATGGCAGCTCTGTGCTGATAACTGCTGTGTTGTGAACTCTTTGGTCTGTGGGTCCAGCCTTCCTGAGCTGGATGTGCCTTTGCAGATACACTCCTGATCCTGTAGCTCAGGAAGAAATTGCAACCAAGGAAGAGGGAAGTGCTGCTGTTTGTGCCCTGTGCTGGCGTACCAAGTCACCTTGGCTGTCCTGGCTTTGATCAGCAGCTAAGAATGTGCCTGCTAAAGTCTTTCTGGTGCCTAGCTGGGGTGGTGCAGTGCTGTGAGCACACCAGTTATGGGACAGTAACTGCTCCTCAGGCTTTGCATGGTACCTGACCTTACAGCCTCCCTTTGGAGCTGATGGTTGCAGGTACTGATCCACCCATGGATCAATGCCCAGCTCCCTTGAGTGTGCTGGTGGGAAGGGCATCATGACAAGGAGGGCTGCCTGCAAAGACCCAGCCCCGGAGTCCCTTTGGTTCTTCAGATGATGTTTGCTCCACGCAGGAGGCTGAGGATAAAGCCCATGCAGGCAGCTGCTCCGACAATCAGATCCATGTGAACATGGAGAGCAATACTCCATAATACCTCTCACAATCATTCCTTTCACAGGCATTGCCTGGATTATGTATGAGAATAAATATTAGAGTGGATTTAAGAAAAGCCTTCAGTGTCAGGAATTGTGCCTGCCAGCCAGAGCAGGTGACTGCAGCTACAGCACCAAGGTGCATCTCCTCTGTGCATCCCAGCCTGGGCACATGCTCTTCCTCCTTTAGCAAAGTCCATTTCAGACTCTTCAAGGCCTTTCTGGTGGAGCTCTGGTGTCACCACCATACCCATGGCTTAGCTGGAGGGATGCAGTGTGCTAGAGCATAAGGATCTCGATAGTGGCTGACATATCCCTGTGCTTCATTAGTGTAGCTGTGCTGATTAGCACCCATACACGTAAGAAAGTACAGACATTCGGGCTTCCCAACCCATGGCAAAGGCAGCAGGAGGTTGTTTTTGGGGAATTTCAACAGCAGTGGAAGGGTTTGTGCAGCCATAAATCCTGTGTGATGTGATGGTAACATGGGAGCTCAATTTGGGAAGGGAGTTTTACATTTTCCCTTTGTCAGAGTGAGTTAATGTTGAAAGGGCAAAGAAGGAGCCTGGCAAGACCTTCTTGGTGAATATATGAATAGCAGGTTTGTAAATAGGTATCTGAACTTATGAATGATCTGACACCGACAGGTTGAAACCAACTCTGTAATTGTATTGTGTTAGATTTAGGTCAGACATGTACATGCCAAGCCAAATGACCTAGAAAGGCTTTCTAGGTCAAACTATTGCTTGTAAAGTTGGCTTTTTTAAAGGCAAGGCCATGAGATTTCATGCTTACTCTGACACATTTTCCTTCTACCAGTGCAACATGAGCCTTTGGGACATGGCAGGGAATTTGTTACCTGCATTGAGAAGAGAGAAAAAATGTGAAGAAGGGGGATACTAATTTCTTGATGTCATGAGGACTTTTGTAGCCACCTCTCTTGTCCTGAGTTAGTATTTGGGATACTTGGCCAGCAGAATCTTAGGCTAGGCATTGCACCACCAGTTGTATTAGCACCTTGCTATTTCCAGCACTGCTAAAGCCTGCCGACTCCTGGGGCTGGCAGCAACCAGCACCTCCAGCCTACCTTTGGAGCCCTAATCCTTAGTTGGTGGCAAAGTATTTATTAGAAGGAGTTTTTGTCCCCTGAGGAGGCTCAGGGGAGGCTGGTGAGTCTGCACAGAATGACTCTCCTCACCAGAGTGATGGGACGGGGCACAGCTGTGCTCTGCTGACCTGGGGAGTTATGGCATTGGGTGAAGTTGGAAGGACCAAGGCTGGAGGGACCCAGGACCTTGATGACGTTGTCACGCAGCTTATGCTGCTCTGTTAACGCTGCTGCAGTCTGAGCAGATGCAGCTTTCACGCTGTTAGAAAGGAGCCTGAACTTATAATAAAAGCTCAACTGTTCATGTGGGTTACTTCTTATTTCAGAGTCCCAGACATACCAGAGTGTCCTGGGCTCGGCTGGGGTAGAGTTAATTGTTTTCTTAGTAGCTGGTGCAGTGCTGTGTGTTGGCTTTCGTCTGAGATCAATGCTGGTGACACACCAGTGTTTTAGTTGTTGCTCTGTAGCACTTACCCTGATCAAGGACATTTCAGTCTCATGCTCTGCCAGTGGGGAGGGGCACAAGAAGCCAGGAGGATGTAGAGACAGGACACCTGACCCCAACTAACCGAAGGGATATTCCATACCACAGCACATCATGCTCAGGGTAGAAACTGGGGAGAGTTGATCAGGAGCCACCAATCCCTGCTCAGGTCAGGGTGGGTACTGGTCAGTGGATAGTGAGCAACTGTATTGTGCAGCACTTGTTTCGCTCCCCTCTCTCTTTTCCCTATATAATTGTTATTCGCACTATATTTTACTTTATTTCAATTATTAAACTGTTCTTATCTCAACCCATGGGTTTACTATTTTCCAGTTCTCCTTCTCATCCTGTGAAGGAGGGGGTAGTGAGTTAGTTACTGGCTGTGGTTAAATCATGGCACTGTGGCTCCAAGCAGTGAAAAGGGCTTCCCTCTGCCCTCATATCATTTTGGGTGAGGGAAACATTTCTGTCCAGTGGTGCCTGTGGCGATGCTGCATGATGTAGCTGGGGGAGGACCTTGGGCTGGGTTTGGGCCAGAGACCAGTAGTTAGGCAGGACATGCATGGGTACTGGGCTGAGATGGCAGCATCCTCTGGGGTACCCAAGCAGGAATCCTGTTTCCCCACCACAGCTGAAAGCGAGCAGCACTTCCACATCCTATTTGCACATTGTACCTGCTGGCTTTGCTCCCCAGGAAGGGCGGCTGTGCCCTGCTTCCCATCCTGTGCCCCAGCTCTCCTCTGCCTGCCCAAGCCATGATTAACTCCACAAGCAGGGCTCAGCATGGGGAGCATCCTGACATCTTCTCCCATTCCCCAGCTGCCCTGCTGGTGTTCCTACAGGAGCAGCACATCACAAACGCCGCAGGTTGCAAATCATTTGCTCAGCCCAGCTATGACCTACTTGAAAGTAGCTTTTGCCATCCCAGGAAAGTGGGTAATAGGAGGCTGCAGTGTCTTCTGAACAATTACAGCTCACAGCAGTCCAAATGAAAATGTTTGTGGAAAACAACATGTGCATAATTAAGGCTTAATGAGCCCTTGTCTGTTTGGAATCTGCAATTAGATTTATAATAGAAAATACTAGCAAATGCCAAATAGCTTTAAAAGAAGCTGAGATAAAAGATAATTTTGCTGCAAATCTATAGTAATACTGTAATTTAATGAGCTGGAAGTGGTGCAGAGAAAGACTGGAAAAGCTTTGGACAAGTTTGTATTGTGCATGTTTATCTTATCTGCCCATTTCCCTATCTATAGAACTGTCAGTCTTGCTTTTAACTGCTTGGAAGAAGGCAAGACTTTGCTAAAATCAGGAAGCCTCCCTTTGTTTATTTTTATTTAAGTCATTAATTAGTCAGGAAAAGCTGCTTTTTTCTCTTTTCTCATCAACATGCTTTAAACTTCTTGTTAGGGTTAGTAATATAATAATAATAGTAATAATCATATCTCTATTCAATTATTTACAGCGAGGCAGGGGCATAATAGTAATCAGAGGTGCTTCTTTCTGATTAGTGTATTAATTTTAATGAGTTTTCAGCCATCTTTTTAAGACATTGAGAATTTTCAACACTAAGCTGTATGTTTAACAAGTAAACCTGAGGCTGCAGTGAGCAGGGTTCAGTTTCTTGCCCTACTGAAATCAAGTTACACAGCACTGAAATTTGCTGGGAAGGTTAAGAAGATGAACAGTGAAAAGCCTCTAAAAAGAGAAAAGCTGGAATTAGAAGTGCTTGGGAGGGATGGTTCGATGGTTGGTTGGTTAATAACCAGAAGCTAAGGTAGGGAATGAAGTGGTACTAGCTCTGGGTGCAACACATGAACCCAGTGGGGAAACAAGGCCAGCATGATAGAATCGTAGCATGAACTAGGCTGGAAAAGACTTTTGAGATCATCAAGTCCACCCTTTACCCCAACACCAAATGATGTCACTGAGGGCCGCAGCCACGCAGTTTGTGAACACTTCCAGGGATGGTGGCACTGCCCTGGGCAGCCTGTTCCAACGCCTGAAATGAGGAGACGTTCACAACCCCCTGGAAATGCAGCCCCACAGCGTTGTTTGACAGCCCTAACTCAGCACTTCATAAAATAGGGCACAGAAGGATGTGGTAACGCTGCCTGTGTGAAATGTTGCTGAGCTCCATTCTGTAAAACCATGGCTCTGCCCGGCTTGAGTCTCCAGCGTGTGAAGCTGCAATGCCAGGGTTTCATCTGCAGCTTCAGCACCTGCACAGCTCTGGGTCGTCTCCCTGTGACCTTTCAGCTCAGGTTTTGACTCCAGCCTCTGACTTCAGAGCAGCGATGAGAGCCCGTCCTAAGCACGTCTGCACGTTCATGACCCCACTGCAAGCGCTGCTTCGTGGGGGTTTGCTGTTCTCACAGATGCGAGGCAGCCCCAGGGCCTGGGTTCTATCGGGTCTCTCTTCCAGCCCTACAGCTACCCGTACCTGCTTAGGGGCAGCTTTCAGGTGCTCCTTGCAGCGAGCATCCAGTACAATTGCTTTTTCTGCTAGAGGTCAGGATTTTGAGGCTTTTGGGGTATTTTCCCTGGCAGTGTTCAGGGCCAGGTTGGACACAGGGGCTTGGAGCAAGCTGCTCCAGTGGAAGGGGTCCCTGCCCGTGGCAGGGGTTGGAGCTGGGTGAGCTTTAAGGTCCCTTCCAACCCACACCATTATAGGGTTCTATGATTATTTTGTTTACATTTAGACCTTCCCAACTCTTGCAGGATTAGGATCCCTTGGAGAGATGCAAAAACACTTACAGAAGTTGCACATGGAGTCTATGATTTAAATAAGGTGGGAGAGGGGAATAAATAAGGTAAGAGAGGGAAAAATGCTGAGTGCCACATGGGAACTGGGCAGTGAAGATGCTCCCAAACTTCCAGGATCTAACTGCAGATATTGCATTCCCATCATCCTTGAGGTTTGGGTTGGGATTTTTAATCTTTAAAGGAGATCAAATTTCGGTGTTTTGTTCTTTCTTTTAATAATGAGAACATGCGAACATCTAAGATAAGATTATGAACTGCTTTGTACTTTGTCAGCCCATTTTTTGCAAGTCATGCTCTGTACTGTTGCGAGGGTTATTTGCATACAGAGTTGAGTGCAGAACCACAGAAGGCAGGTCTCCACCAGTGGCAAATATTTGTGTGTTGGAAACTGTTCTCTAAATGATTCGTGTGCAAGCTCTCCGAGTTTTGTTTCTCCCCTCCTGACTAGCTGGTTTTGCATAATGCTCCCATCCTCACCAGAGCTGTCTTGAAAATACATTACTCTTCTCCCTTATGCTTCTCAGCAGGAAGAATAAACCACGGTCTTCAACCCTGGGGTGCAGAGGTGTTTTGCTCTCACCAGTGGGGCAAAGCTAAGGGTGACTGAAGTGTTCAGTGGCTGTGCTCGCAGGCGAACAGTGCATGTGCTCTGGGCTGTGCTTCAGACTGCCTTTGCTGAAGGAGCAGTGACTGGAGGGAGAATTGAAGCCACTATTTTTCTTCTTGAATGGCAACCGAGTAGCACCGGTGATTTTGTGAATTATTGGAGTGTATGAGGAGGTATTTGGGAGCCTGGCTGTTAACCTGTACAGCTGTCAATGAGGCGTCAGGATCAGAAGCATAATACATGGTCTTAAGAAGTTGCTTTAAGCAGTGCTTGCAGGGCTCCTGGCGGCTCTCCTCCTCTCTGCTCTTGTGTGCTTATTTATTTACTTTGCAGTGGAGAAAAATAGATGGATCTTTCCAACATCATTCCCACAGTGTGTGCACGTCAAACCCAGCGTAGCCACAGCGGCTGCTCACATGGGGCTGCTGGGACACAGCTCCTTCCTTTGCTGCACTTCTCCTTGCAGCAAACTGCTTTTATTGAACCCAGGGCTTTGCTTTCAGCCTTGGGTGCACGTCCAGACGTCACTGCCCATGCCGGGTCCCTGCTCGCTCCCTGGCAGGGGGAGGAAATCGGAGGATGGGAAAACTTTCTCACTTTAGGGCTCTTTCTCTCAGGCTGCTCCCTTGCTTCCTCAGCTACTTTGGCGCTGGTAGCCCCATGTAGCCCCTCTTCAGCAGTACCTCTGGTTGCAGCGAGGGCTGTTGTTCTGCTGCAGAAATCAGCATCTCCATGAAACACTTCCAGAGCAGAGCCATGTTGGTAGCTGCTTCCGAGGCAGACAGGTATAAGCTCTATTTTTGTCTCAACCCTGAGGTTTTATCTCTCAAAACTCAATGTTTCTAGGTGCCTTCGACGCTGGCACAGCTCTTGCACACAGCCTCTGCGGCTTCTTTTAGATCTTTGTATGTTTTCTGCCTCTCTTAGTTTCCTGTGACTTACAAGTGTTACCGGTGAAGCAGGCACTGCAGTTAAGCCTCATTATCATTTACTGTATTTGTTTCAGGCTGTCTACACACCAGCCCTGTGCCAGGAAATGTGCTGCATTCATTTACCTCCCTCCCAGCAACGCACAGGGCATCAGGCTTTCACAGTGCGAGTTGGTGCCTTCAGGTCTCCTGGTTATTCAGCTGCTGTTGAGAGAAGAACAAGCTTAGCAAGGGCTGGTATTTATTTCTCTTGCCGATAAACTCCTCAAGCACCTGCGTAAGGATGATAAACAGCGCAGGATGTGCTTGTTGTTTGGTTTTGAAAAGGAAGTGATGCACATGCCCGAGCCTTGCAGCTACATCAGCCCGATCCTATCTTGCAAACTAGTCATCGTTGAGCATGGTCAGTGACGGGCTGGAGAGGTCCCGGGTGAAAGCAGGGGTGCGTTGGGGGCCTGTTCTCCTTATCTATGGCCAGATTTGGGGAAAACCTGGGAAGGGTTTGGTGAGGCCAAAGCTGCAGCTCTGGTGAGCTCTCTGCACCGCAGGAGAGGAGGAGGATGGAGATGTCCTGGTGCACTGGGGCTGCTTGAAGCACCACAAAGCACCTCTCCCAGCCAGCCTCACATCAGGGTGCTCTGCAGACTGACAGCCATAAACTGCACACAATCATCTGAATATGTTCACAGTGTATTAGCTCAAGATGTGCCCTCAGGGGCAAAACCTGCTAAGTTGCACCAGTGGAGGTGTAAGGGTGCCTTTGGCCTTTAAATTAATAGCACGTTTCTCTGAGCATTGTTCTTGTCCCTTGTGGTTGGGAGGAGGCTGGATGGAAGCTTAGCTGGTCTGTGCTGCATTTGCTTCTGTTCAGTGGCATGTGAAAGGGTTAAGCAGAATTTTGATCTTGGCAATATTTTCATGCTTATACATTCTGATTCTCATTTCCATGACAAAGATGGTAGGAAGAGCAGAATAAGGTACAGAATTTGCAGAGCAATTTTAAGACTGTAATGAGAACAGAAAATAGTAGGGGGAGAAGAATTGTAATTAGAATATGAAATGGGAAAAAAAAATTAATCTATTTCCATGTCAGTCTTAAGACTAAATTCTGCTGCTCCCTGTAGCTTTCAGAGGGTGGATTTTTGTGTGTGTGTGTATGTGAAGAGCTTGAACTCCTCTGCGGGCTCTGAAAGGTCCAGGTAAATGAGTTTAAGTCCTTATTCCCCCCAGATAATGTAATAACAATAATTTTGTGTGCAGCATTCACAGCAAACCAGCCAGTCTCTTAGATAAATGAATGCTGTCACTTGAATAATGGTGGCATTCAAGATCTCTCCAGCTCGAGTACAGGAGAATAAAAGATGGTGCTGGAGATGCTGTTGGGGTGGAGGTCCCTGCAGCTGCTTGGGGAGGCATTGCGTGGTTGCAGAGCACAAAAGCACCAAACACCAAGTACTGCTGGCTGGGAGGGACGTCTGCACTTCCCAGTCCCTGGAGCCCAGCTGGGCCAACCAGCTCAGCAGCTGGTGCAGCTGAGTTCTGAGCATCTCCAGGGATGGAGATCCCGCAGCCTCATGGGCTAATATTTGACCACTCACATGCTGGAAAATGTTGTTTCTAATCTAATGACATTACATCTACCCAGGTGGCTTCCAGCAGCCCAAAGGTTTTGCTGCTGGGCCCTGTATGAAGAGCTTCTCTGTAAGGTGGTGAATTCCGTTAGCTAATGATTTCAGTGTCTGCCTCCTTGGTTTTAGACTACAAGAAGCAGAGAAAAGCCATTCTCTGTTTTCATCTCATGACTGTACATCTACATTGAGTCTCTACATCTATCATCTCTTGTCTTTGTCCATATATGCCATTCCACACCTTGGATCCTCCCTGTGATTGCCCTCTATCCTTCTCCTAGCTGTACAGATGGTAAAACGATGTTTGATCTTTTATTCTTTGCTCTTTTCCTAATTGCTTCTAAAACTTGAATGGCCTTTTTGGCAGCTGCTGAGGCCTGAGCAGAAGCTGGAAGTAAACCTTCCAGAATGAAGGCATAGTTTCTCTTCTGGACAGTAACAGCTATTTTAAGACCCATTGTCATGGCTTTATTGTTAGGATTGCTTTTCTCCAGTGCATTACTTTACATTTATTGACATTAAGTTTAATCTTCCATTTCCTCGCTGCCACTTAGTACTGCGAGAGTCTTAGTGCAAAGCCATTCAAAGTCACTTTTAGTTTTGGCTGACATGAATAATTTTTGTCTCATTAATAAACTTGAATCCTTCTAGATCACTTCTATTATGAACTGGATAGATTTTAGTGCAGACGGATCCTGCACCAGGATCTTCCTCTTGCTGAAACCTAATGAGTATCTTTCACTGACTGTGAGCACGAGAGCCTTCTCTTTTGTCCTATGACAAGTTGGGTTTGGGTTTTAGAGGGTTTTTTGAGGAACCTTATGAGAATTCCAGCCAAAAAGATCATCTCACCTTTTGTAGGTACTTGCTGACCCTCCAGCAAACACAGAAGTGGGCTGTGATGCTCAACAACCCTGGTTTCAGGTTTCTGCTGCCTCAGTTGTGTGTTGCAGCTTTGGATGGTCTCACCATAGGAGTCAGACCTTCTGGTCTGGCACCTTCCCTGTGCCACCCTTGTTTGTTCTGGAGTAAACATCTCTTTACTATAAGGGTTTAAACCTTAATACTTCATCTGCATCAATCTGTTCAGCCTGGGGAAAAGAAGCTGCGTGGAGACCTCAGAGCAATTCCAGTATCTGAAGGGGCCTACAAGGATGCTGGAGAGGGACTCTTCATCAGGGACTGTAGCAATAGGGCAAGGGGTGATGGGTTCAGGACTTAAACAGGGGAGATTTAGGTTGGATATAAGGGAGTATATAATAAGTTGGATATAAGTGAGTGCTGAGGCGCTGGCACAGGGTGCCCAGAGAAGCTGTGGCTGCCCCATCCCTGGCAGTGCTCAAGGCCAGGTTGGACACAGGGGCTTGGAGCAAGCTGCTCCAGTGGAAGGGGTCCCTGCTCGTGGCAGGGGTTGGGACTGGATGAGCTTTGAGGTCCCTTCCAGCACAAACCATTCTATGGTTCTGATTTTACCCCAGGGTAAAGTAACACGTGAGAATGTTGACTGCATGCAGAAAAGCCAGCCCCATAACACGCCAGTGGCTCTTGCAGATGCTCAAGATGCCTGTTAGAGGATGGGCTGCCACTGACACCTGCTGCGATGTCGTGCTCTCTTTTAATTACGTTTATCCTGAAGCAAATTGCAGTGTGTGGCCAGCCCGGGTGGTGGCCAGGATGGAGATGCAGAGCTTTCCTCTGAGGAAAACTGGGGGAGTCATAAATCTATTGCTGAACTTCTGACCCTCTTTGACAGGTTCAAGCGAGGGGCTATCCAAGCGTTTCAGCAGACAGATAAATAATGCTAAGTAGATCACTTTGGGCCAGAGGTTGTGTAAAGACCTTAATGGGGAAACTGCAGTTAAAGAGATTAAGCTAACCTCAGCGATGTATTCCCTGAAGAAGCGTGATGCTAAATTACTCCTATAGGAAATCACAGCAGCAGCTCTGCAGGCAGCAGTGCTGACAAGGGCAGGGCTGAAGTGAGTATTTCACATCCCAGGGATGTGGTAGAGATGTGTGCTGGCAGAGATCATCCTTGCCAGCATTGAAGTCTTTGGCTTTGGTGCCCATAGGGCTGAGCGTGGTGTGCAGGGGTGCCCCACATTGGGTAGGAGCAGCATAGTGGGCATGAGGGGCAGGAAGCACCATGGCCAAAGTGCAGTTACAGCAGAATGGGGTTCAGCCACTCAAATAATGCTTCCCGGACAAAAAGTAATTGTGGAAAAAAATACTTCTGTAAAACTTCCTATAGAAGGGTCGTATTTCCACATGGTGGGTAGGGTGCCAATGGAGGCAGCTAAACAAACCCCAGCAACACATGGGCTGCAGTAATTTGTTAAGTGTTTCTAATGGGGCATGTTAAATATGGCAATTACTGTCTAATGCAAGTTTTCTTGTATCCTAGCTTTTATTCACCAAAAACTTCGAGGCATTTGTTGCATGGCATTATTGTGGGTCATTCTGTGTCTTGATGTTAGTGGTGGCTGAGGTGCAGCGTACTGGACACCAAAGCCAGCTCGCTCACAAGCATCTCTGGTGAGAGGTGATATCCCCGATGCACCCACTTTGGAAATGAGGTTGTCATGAGATGGGACCTGCTGCCTGTCTCCTGTGTCCTGGTACAAAGAGGCAGAATAGAGCGGCAAGTGCTTATAGCTCTGAGCGGTAGGAATCACTGGAAGCATCCAATTCATTCTTCACTGGGCATTTAATAGCTCCTTAATGATGACAGCTTTTACTTACTGCTGGATTTGCATTAATAGGCCACTTTTTTAAAGCTCCAGATCCTCAGTGGACTTGCAATTAAGGTGCTCTGGTCTTGTATTACCAACAAGTATTAAGATTTAGATCAGACCCTCAGAATACCCCAATACCCCAAATCCAAACCGCATCAATCACACCCCATCCAAACCCCATAAGAAGTTTGGAAGATTTTTGAGATCTTGCAGGTGTCACTGAAGCCATTCCAGGTATGAGGCTGCCAACATAATTCTTACAGAGCGGAGGTTTTCATCCCAGCTCATGACTCTCAAAAGGATGAGATGAGATTCATAATGGAATTGTAGAGGCTGGCAGGGCCATGCATGAGAAAGTAACCCCTCTGAATGTTGGCAGGAGGGTGTGTTTCTTTCCACTGGGTCCTTCCCGGTTCACAAACATCTGTTCTGCATGTCTGCAGAGCTGGACATCACACAGCTGCCTTGCTCTGAGCTCTGTCCCAGCTTGCAGCGTGCATTTCGTTTTCTTGTTTGTTTTTGCCTGACCACCATGGGACCCGTTTGACCTCTGGGCACATTTACAGTTTTGAACATAACATCGCATTACAAAGGTAGCAAACCAAAGTGAGTGTAGAAAAGCGATAATTAAAAGTGCTTTGTAGAACATGATCTGAATGAAGCCTGTGCTCAGCTCCCAGTACAGGCTGGTGGATGCCCAGCAGCCTCTGCCTCTGGAGCTGTGGTGCCAGCTGCAGGTCCCCTGCAAGAGCCCTAGTAAAGAAACTGTATTTTGGAGTAATGAAAAACTAAATTTCAGAGGGTGTTTCCTCGCAGAATAGAACTCTCCTTGTATCTCTTGCTTAGCTGCAGTATACATGGTGCTATGCGCCATAGAAAGGTGCTCTAGTGGAGGCATGGCTCTGTGTCCATCACCCTGATTTCCTTGGGACTCTCAGTTGGAATGGGATGGACAGCATCCATGTACTGATCCACTGGTGTCAGGTGAAGACACCTCCTGTGGCATGAGATGGAGTTGGCACAGGGTGCCCAGGGAAGCTGTGGCTGCCCCATCCCTGGCAGTGCTCAAGGCCAGGTTGGACACAGGGGCTTGGAGCAAGCTGCTCCAGTGGAAGGGGTCCCTGCCCGTGGCAGGGGCTGGAGCTGGATGAGCTTTGAGGTCCCTTCCAACACAAACCATCTGGTGATGATGACTGGACAGCAATGCCTTTGTTGCCAGAGCTGGTGGGAGTTTGGGCAGTTCCCTCTGAGGGCGTTTTGGTTTTAATCTGTCCAGTAGAGTTGTTTCCACCCTGAGCTTGTTGCCTGAGGCAAGTTTGAGCTGGGACTTGGCAAAGTGGGGCTTTATGGGTCTTTTTTGAAGCAGAGGTCCTTGATTCCGGTTATACCTGTAGGCAACCATTGCGAAAGTAAGTTAGTAAAGATGGGATGAAGAAAAGCACTTAATTACATCTTCCTTCCTCTCACGGTTCCCCAGTTTGGCTACACAGGGTTTGCATTCCCAGATTTTCAAGCGAACACCATGCTGTGGATACAAAGCATTACAAGCTGAGAGGGATCTCTGCTTACCTTGGCTTTGTGCTCATTTCATGCAGGAGAGGGTGAGAATTAGCCACAGCCACTGATTTGCTTAATAGGCTCTTCTATTAACCAAAGAATAACAAACATTGAATAATCACCAAAGAGCAAAGGATGCTAAAGATAATTGCGTGAGAGTATATTCCTTTCAAATTAGGACATGAAAATGATACCTACCACTCACATTTGCACATCATCCAATACAGGCTTGAACAATTTTGAGGTGCATAAAGGGTGATGAATGGATGCACCGAGGTCTGGAACTGCCTGGGAGGCTTGACATGCACTGAGAGTTAGACCAAAGTGAAAAGAGAGGAAGCATTTGTAACCAAAGGGAAATATTAAAATGTCTCTTTCTGCCCTAAATCTGCCTGGAATGATGGGACTGATTGTTTCGAAGTGCATTCTGTAGCGAAGCTATAATGAGCAGAGGGAGAGCACATTACTTATCTGCTCTACCTGGCTCGTGTATAAGTGGCAAACATCTAATTGAAAAAATACCCTGATGGGAGAATTTCTAATAAATTTGTTTGCACCCTCATAGCCTGGAGGAGAGGGAGGAAAAAATCCAATCAGCAGTGGGGAAGTTCCAAAGTTTCCATTGCATTTTGAGTCTTGATTTTCAGGCTGGCTGCTCAGGCTGGCAATCAGAGGCACAGTAATTTTGAAGGCAGGGTTCATTACAGTTATTATGGAAGCATCAAGGGCAGAAGGAAGTGTGGAGTGGAGATAGGGGAATAGTAGAAAGCCGTAAAGAATACATTCTGACAAACAGGGTGATACAGAGAAAGCCGAGTGCTCGTCCTGCCCTGCACTTCCCCACTGAAAGACACTGTGTCCTTCCCTGATGGAGATTTCCAGGTGACTTTCAATTTCTGAAGAATCAGGAATCTTTTTCTGCTGGAGGTCAGGATTTTAAGGCCTTTGGGTATTTTCCCCAAATTACTTGAATTACAGAATCCCGGGCTGGTTTTTGTTAGAAATTACCTTAAAATCATCCAGTTTCACCTCCCCACACACACACACACACTACAAGCAGGGACCCCTTCCACTGGAGCAGCTTGCTCCAAGCCCCTGTGTCCAACCTGGCCTTGAGCACTGCCAGGGATGGGGCAGCCACAGCTTCTCTGGGCACCCTGTGCCAGCGCCTCAGCACCCTCACAGGGAAGAGCTTCTGCCTAAGATCTAACGAAGATATTAGAAGATCTGTTGCAAACTGGTCTTGGGCTACATCTGCAAAGGAGGAGGAGGGCGACACAAGTGGGATGCATGTCTGCAAGGAAGCAGGATGAATGGATGCGCATCATCTGAGTATTTAAATCTCTCAGAAGGGCCAAGCTTTTACTTGGGGAAGAGCTCTTCTTCTGCTGAAGTGGAAATAAATATTTTCACAGTACAAATTCCTGACTGCTTCCAGGGATGGACAGAACTATCTCCCCACTGGAATATTTTTAAGGCTGTTTGCTGGAAAGCTCTTGTGCAGCTCACCTGAAGTGTCTCAGTGTGCAGTCTCAAGATGCAATTGCTTTTAAGCATCCCACGGTACCACATAGCTCGTCTGTGCAGCTGACTTGACACAAAGCTCTGGTCTAACAGAAGATGTCCCTGCCCATGGCAGGGGGTTGGAACTGGATGAGCTTTAAGATCTCTTCCAACCCAAACCATTCTATGATTCACTGCCAATCAGACCACTGGCCAGGGCCCTACATCCATGTGGTGCAGGGCATTGGGGTGTCTTGTTCAGGCTGCAGGATCCACCTGATGTTTTATTGGTGATGTGCTTCCAAAAAGATACAGGGAATAGCACCTCAGGACCACAATTTTGCCTGTTCCAAAAAGATTGGCTCCTGAAACCTCTGCTGCTGCCCATGCCAAATCAGAGACCATCTCCTCCTGCAGAGCCTGGGTTCTGCTGCTGGAGGGCTGAGCATCTCCACCGAACTGTGCCCTCTCTTCTGCAAATTCAGCCTTCTGTGATGGGGTTGGCAATGGGTATTTGGGCTGTGGAGCTGAGTCTCCATGCCTGGAAGCACCACAGCTCCAATTGGAACCCTGTTACCAGGAGCTGGCTGTGCTGGGAATTGGTTTACGGGTGAAGAGAAATTCAGTTTAAAGTGGATAAGACCCACCTGGCTTACAGAATCACAGAACGGTTAGGGTTGGAAAGGACCTCAAGATCATCCAGTTCCAACCCCCCGCCACGGGCAGGGACACCTCACACCAGACCATGTCACCCAAGGCTCTGTCCAACTTGGCCTTGCTTCTGTGATAACTGCTTGTCCCAGCAAGCAGTTATCATCCGTGCACTGCGGATGCTCCCTGCGTCCTGTGGCTCCTGCCTCATAGATGGGTTTAACAAAATCCTGCATTTGCTCAGGAATCCCCTTCCCCCTGCTGCAGCTGCTGTCAGGACTGGGTAATGAGTGGCACAATACCTGCTCTAATTCTGCTGCTTTTAATTGGTTTTCTCTGCTATCCCAGAGGATGGTTTAGCAATTAGAAGGTGCCTGGTGCTGAGCAGAGCTGTGTTACCCACGCTTGGCTTTGCTAACTCCGCTGACTTTAATAGCTAATCCGGTAGCACTCTGAGAAATGGAAGTGTAATTAATAGTCTACACTGAAAGTCTTCACCTGGTTTTATTTAGATTTCTCTTTTATTGTTCTTAATATGACCCATTTCTCTTAAGGCATAACTGCTATCAGCCTCGTATTAGAGAGCAAGAAGACACGCAAGGGGTGAACAATCCTCAATTCATCATCCAGCTTGTAAGGGCAAAAGAGTTGGCTCTTGTTAAGTATATGGTGTCATTCACAGCTGGTACCTTCATCCTTGTCTCGGGAGTGTTTTATGGCATAGCCCATTTTATTGCCATAATTAATTTGTGAACTTAGCCTTGAGAACTGCCCCAGCCATACTTCAAGCCGGAGACAATCCTGGAGGGCTTTATTCCTTCATTTGGAACCGGAACAAGTGAAAAGCTTCTGTTGTAGCTAATTAATGAGAAGAGTTTTGCTGTGCTCCATGGGGTTTTGGTAGCCTAATACATGGATTAGCAGCTCAGAAACAGGCGAGGGGGACAGGTGAATGCTCTGTGCTCAGCTGGCTCTGCCTCTCGCCCAGGCAGGGGAACAGGAGATGGGGGAATTGTGCCTCCTTGCAGCCACAGTTTGCAAACAGCATCAAACTGTTGGTTGGGAATCAGGCTTTGCACAGAGACCCTCTCGTGTACAGTCCTGAGTGGCTTTCTGCATTGCTGCTGTAGGTTTGCTTTGGTGGTTAAAGAGTACGTAGCTGTCTGGAAGAGGACTGATTGGGACCTGCCTGTCTTGGAAATTTCCATTGATGGAAGTTGGCTTTTTAAAGCTGATGGATGGCCTGGTAGGAATTCAGGAAGAACTTAATTTGGGTGATCTTTGCTGCTGGGTACATCTGTAGTTTTGCACATCTTTGACTTATTTATTTGAGTTGGAGCAATTAATTCATTATTTCACTGAAAAACTAGCATGAATGTGCTGTGTTACCATGTCCCATTGCAATAATGTAGTGTACGTGTGCTCAAACACTCAAAAGCTTGAAAGGAGCAGCTCAGGATTTTCTTCTGGGAATTTTAGCTCTTTACATGAAGAGCCAGGAAAGCTTTTGGGGTTCACGTGACCCTGGGGTAGAGATGGCATTTCACTAAGTCTCACTTTCTTGTCTCTTTCTAGTTTGATGGGGAGAACATGTACATGGGAATGAACGACAACACGCAGGAGTTTCTATCGGCAAATCAGGTAAGTGCAGTTTGCTGGGGTGGGCAGTGTGGAGAGGTTTTATAGGGGACTTAATCTGTCCCCAGGAACAAATTCTAAGGGCTCTCTGTCAATCTGCATTCCTGGACATCCAGAGGTTCACTGGATGGGGGAGTTGCCAACCAGCTTCCACCAAGGAGCAGCAACGGATGCCCTCAGTGCTGGGGGAGGCATGTGCCTGGTGCCGCCTCTCCATTGAGACTGAAAAGCTTTGCTTCAGCATCCTTCACTCTAAATGAACATGCAATTGGTGTTTCTGGATGCATTGAGGTTTCCAAGTATTGTGTGTACTTCAGGTGTCTCCTTCCCTCACGCAGAGTGTTTCCTGTAGCTAAATAGATTGACAGTTAGCCAGCATGGGGAGAAAAAGGAATCGAAGGTTTCCTGTTTTGGAGATATAAACCCACACGTGGAGGACCAGAATAGAAGTGCTCATGTCTCGCAGGTGCCTGAGGCATCAGGGCTCTCTCTGGGCTTGGATAAATATGAAACAGGCATGTCCATTCACTGGAGCCCTAAAAATACATGTAGTCCATTCTTAGGTCCTGATGGGACCTAAGCACATGCTTACCTGTCCTGATAAGAGATGGTCCCATTGTACCCCCCAGTAGTCTGACCCTACTAGAATGTGCTGGGGCCTCAGTGCATTTCTGAGGTGCCATGGGGCAAAGCATCTCATCACATCCAGCTGCCTTGTGAGGGAAAGTACAAGTTCATTGCTACTATTTCTCAGCATCCTGATTTTGGGTTGTGTTGAGCTAACCACAAACTCATGCATTGTATTTCCATCCAGCCCAAGATGATGGCTGATTCCTCTTGCCCTGGACCTGATGTATGTGGCCTGGGGTGAGGTTTTGGTGTGTTCCTGATGCTGGGGTTTGGTACTTACTGCAGCATCACTATGAATTACAAGGCTAGTGAGTCACCCACGGTGTATCCAACTCGGATACCAGCAGTGATTAAAATATATGCACCCTAAACTGAAAACAGGATGAAAACCTGTTATTTGCCCCCTTAGAGCGTGTCAGTGCATTGGCTTATTGCTTTGGAGAGTGTTCCTGCTCTGGCTTTGTCTCGCATCTCCAGTTACCCTCCTTGTGCTGCTATGCTTGGGACAGTCAGAGAGGAGCTGGGAGTGTGACGAAGGGGTGCAGGTGGCACCAGGGCTCTGCCAGGGTGGGTGCCCCATGGGATGCTGCAGCGACCCACCCTAGCCTCACATGGGGTGGCAGGAGGGGAGTAGGGAAGTGGATGAGGATCCCAGTCCATGCCCTGCGAGGATATTAGTCATGGTTCCCACCCAGCGTGAACTTTGGCCGAGGAGGACAGGGAGCAGCCTTCCTCCCTCACCCTCATTAATCTCCCTTTATTTACCTGCACATCAGCACGTGTTTACCAGAGAGCGCTTTATAGCACCAGTTATGACTTTATTGCTAATAACACAACTCTTCTATTTAAATGGGGGTTCCAGATGTTTTTTATTGTTTGCTAAACCTGTTGTAACCTGAACGCGCACATTAAACAGCAGGAGCGTGGTTTCACAATCTTGCTCAAGAGGCTGCTAAATCACCGGCACACGCGGGATATGGCTCAGCCTTTGGGATCCTTGGGGACAAAGGCAAATCGTACACACTAATTACTGAAGCCATCATGCTGTGATAGACGGGCCTGGTGCGTTGGGGATTTTAGTCTTAAACTGGTTGCACTGGGCACTATCAGGCACCCGCAGCTCTCGGCAACAGACGCAGCTTACACTGAGCGCAGCTCAGGCGCAGGGGCCCTGCATTAACAGTGGGAAATCTTGGCTTCACATTGCCTGGTTTGAGGCACAATTGCTTATTTACCCATTAATGCACTACTGGGTGAGCTCTGCTGGTACCAGCATGCTTGTGATGGCCTGGGGTGAGACTGTCACCATGAAATCCCCAGTCCAGCCCCCCCGTGCTGCGAGGCGGGTGGGAAGGGCCAGGAGAGCCAGAAATGAATCTCTGTGTGTGACTTCATTGCAGCTGGAAAATTTTAGCGGTCCACAGATTGAAGAAGTTTGCTAACGCTTGTTATAGGAAATTCTGTTTGCCTTGTGATTTCTCTTTTAAAATACCTAGAAGGAGGCAGGCAGAAAGCAGAATTCAGTTTATCGCCTCCTCCCTCCTCCCCTGGTTTAAACCCAAAGGGGTTTAAATGGCTCCTGCCTGTCAGTGCGATGCTTTACACCTTCTGCAGCTGCTTAAGCTCTTGAGTCATCCTTTCCCATCACACAGATAAGATTATTCTCATTTTACAACTGGAGCTATAGGGATGCTGCGGGTAGAGCAGTCCTAGGGCAGCATCGTGATCCTGCAGCACCCTGACATCAGCTTTATCTCAGCTCTTTGTGGCATTTTGGATCCTAAGGAGCTTCTGCAGTGTCTCATGGTAAAGCCAGGACCAGTGTTTGTTTCATCATTCCCAGCCCTGTAAAGCTGCTAACTTCTTCCCCTCATCTTACTCGATGGGACTGCTTATGTGCCACCGCCTGCCTTTCTTGTTGTCATCCCAAAAGGGGCTGGTCTCGGTGGAGCATGAAATGCAGAAATACAGGAGCCTAAAACATAAAGAGAGCGCTGACAGATCCGGCCTCACATAGCACAGCCTGCCTGGGGAGAATAATTCCTCTTGTTCCATCAAATAGGAAGGACATTTGACCTCAGAAGTGAGTCAAATGTAAAATGTAATTCAACCCCCAACAGGGGCCAGAGTATAAATGCAACTTGACATCTGATCAAACCATCGTGGACATTTGACCCCCGAGATGAGTGAGGTATCTGTTGTGTCTCATGAAGTCAGCAGAGCATCATTCCTCACCCCTGTCAATTTTCTTTCTATCTTTCCTTCCCTCCTCAAACAGGGACAAGGAATTAAGTAGTGCAAAAATCCTGAGGCATGGACAGATCAGCAGCCACATGATGGACTCTGAAAGATGAGCGAAAATGCGGTGGTGCTGTTAAAAGAAATAAAAACAGCCGCAAAATCAGTAAGAAAAAGCATTTATTAAGGACTTTGTGATAGGGAAAATAACCCCAGGAAAGGCAAAAGTCGGGAAATTCCTCATGTAGCTGGACAGGAATGAGTTGGTTTTGTTTGGCATCAAGACTTGCACTTGCAGAAAGAGTCCACAGGTGCTTTATAAACATGAATTAACTACATCTGGGAATAGCCTGCAAGAAGGTCTCATTATCCCACGTGGTGGCTGAATTAATGCAGGAAATGCCTCTACCAAGGGAGCTGGGGATGATGTGATGCCACGTATGGGAAGGACTGTCCCTTGGCTTGTTTGGAGCAGGGGTGTGACTCTGCTGGTTCATGGAGGGACATTAAGCAAAGCCTTAGGGGAATGTTTGCCATGTTTTCCTCTCTCCATGGCATGTCCCAGGCTGCTGGCAGGGCAACAGGCAGCTTCCAGGGGGGAAAGAGCTCATTACTTACTGCTGGGCGTTTGTGATCCCGCGCTCTGCCTAATCCCAGGAGCTTTCAGTGCGCGGCTTATTCCAGCTGAGCAACATGCCCGTTTCTGTACCGACAAGTTAATTTGTGTGACTCCTCATGCAAATGCTGTTACACATCGGCGTCGGTTATTCAGGCCAGGGAGATAGATACAGTGGAATATGCAGCTCTTCGCTTTTGTGAAGGAGAGCACAGATAGGACCTCACTGCTTTAACTGTGAGTGTTGGAAATATGACAGTTAAATAGACAAAGGTATTTGCACATAATTTTCTCCTCCTAATGCTACTGTTATACCATTCTTTTGCTGGCACACTCATGCTGCCCATCTGTGTATCAAAGCCATCAGGTCTTGGCTGCCACATCTGTCTGTGGACATGCGTGGGGGCTGCAGGTTTGCACAGCAGCATTGGCAGAGCTTGATCTCACCCAGCTCTGGTGAGACACCCCATGTCCGTGACCCTGCAGACAGCCAAGAGGGCTTTAGTTCTGGCTGTGTGCCTCAGGGCAAGGCTGGGTAACTCGTGGATGGAGCTGCTTACATTTATACCACAGAGGAAGCAGATCCGTGGGCATAGACATGTTTGTGCATGGCAGCACGTGCATGATAAAATAGAAGGTGGGTTTTTCTCTGCTGTGTGCAAATCAGCAGGAGCTCAGCTGAATGTAGGGGTTATACCAGTGCACCAATGGAAATGGAGTTAAGGCTGTATTTGTCATGTGCGTACATATATAAAGCATCTGTCTTCAGATGTGTTCCTATACATGTTATATGTGCCTGCCCCTTTCCGCACACATGAAATCCATCTGCGTATGTAGCAGTGTGTTTGGATGGGTATAAATCAACATTTATCTACTGTATCTATTGCCCTTTATCTGTTTATCTCCATGCATCTTCAAGCTCGGGTCTGTATTAGCCATAATAGATACAGTAAGTCGCTGATCTGGTGGGTCAAATGGTCAGGGCTCTTTGATCAGCCGTCAGGATACATTACCACCAGGGCCTCCGGTGGGGCTTGAATTACAACTTACATTTGACTCATTTCTGGGGTCAAAACGTCCCTCTTATTTGATCGAATGACAGAAATTGTATAATTTGTATATATCCCTGAGCCATATGTGCTCTGAGTGCCACTCTAATGTGTTTTATAAAGGCACAGCTGTCTCAGTGACTTATTTAAAATGGGATTTTGAAGTAGTGTTCTTGCCATTTAATATCCTCATTCAGGGTTACACAAGGTTTATCAAATAATAAATAACATTTAGAACATTCATTTTAGCATAACAATGGGTTTGCTAGTTATAAGGAACTGGACGGCACAATAAAGCTGTGTTTGGTAAATAAGCAATCATGTAGAGAGCAAGCAATAGCGTAATTAGAAATTAATGACAGTGTGGGAAGCTATGGATACCTTCCTCACATGCTGCTAGCGCTCCAGACTAGACAGAGCTCATCTTGGCAGCCTCTGCTACAAAATATGGCATCAAACATTGTCATAATACTGGCAGACGTGTTGTGCTCCCACCTCCTGGGCCTCCCACCAGTCTCCACTGAATTGCAGCAGAATGGCAGTGGTTGATAAAATAAAGCTGGGGCTGGGGCAGATCCATGCTGTGAGAGTGTGGGGAGTCCCCTTCCCTTTCCTGGCCAAATGCAGTGATTACTGCATGAAGTGGCCACGGAGCCCAGGCAGTCTGGGGGCAATTGCGTGCTGCTGATGAATACATGGGTCATCATCCCCTCATTCTTGCTCCTTCCTCCCTAGTAGGAAGCTGTAAACCAGGACCACTATGGACTTTGGTTTTCCCTCCATCAGCACCTTTGGTAGTGAAGCAATAGCATGCAGTTGTTGGGGTATAATGTGTTCTCATGTTGGTGGGTCCCTGACCTAGGACATTGAATTTGGAGGAGCTTCCTGCAGTTTGTCCCTGAAGTTCACAGAACACATGTACATATAGAAGGCCCCAAGTGAAGAGAAGTCAGAGCTTTGTACAGGACTTTGTACGGAAAGAGAGGATTAATCAGAGGTTGACAGTGCAGTGGATGCTGGGAGTGTGCGCTGCAGCAGGCATCTATGCTAAGATACAGGTTTTGCTCTTCCCCTGCACCCCTTTGAGCAATACTGCATGATTTCTTATCAGACTAAGGAACAGAGGGAAGACATTGATAGATACCAACTGCCTTTCTTGGCAGATGATTCAGGAAGAATCTCATGTACTGTTTTAGAATGAACAATAGATTGCTACATGTCATTTATTATAATCAGCAGCTAATGGAAACTCTTCCAGGTGGGGCTTCGGAGGTGAGCACAACTACAGCTGATGATCCAGGCTTGTGAATTTTGCATGAGCTCCTATGTGATAGTGAAAGGTGCAGTTGGGAAGCAATTCCTGTAACTTAGTCACAGCAAGAGGAGCTGCTGTTGCTGGTGGAGGGTTGGCCCTAGTGCTTAAATGAACTAATAAAAACATCCCTTGGTATTACAAGCAGAATGTGCATCATCTTCAACCCTTGGTCTCAAAGGACTCCTGAGTTGTTAACAATAGGGTGTTTGACAAACAGCCATCAAGCATCACAGAGTGAAAAGCTAATATAACTGAGCAGTTCCTAAACCAAAATGGATAGTCTCTGCTTCCATTGCATTTACTTGGGGCAGAGGGGGGAACAAATAGCATCTTACACAGTTGAAGGTAGTTGTCAGGTAAGAGAGAACACCTTGTATGGACAGAAAACTATGAAGCTGTCATGGTGATTGAATTTCATGCATAGACATTTCATCAAGGAACTGAAGTTTCTGGATAGATTTAGGTTTAGGAGCAAAGGCAGGAGGAAGAAGAAGATCCTCGGGCCATCAGAGTAGTGGTCAAAAGCACACCCCATGGCTGGCAGCCTGAGGGCTCAGCCTAGTGTCCACTGCTTCTCCAAGGTCTTCCAGGCTACTGCAGCCAGCTATATGCCCTTGGGTCAGTCCAAGCAGTACTGCAGCCAGCTATATGTCCTTGCGTGAGTCCAAGCAGTACTCTTTCCTTCTTTTTCCCAAGTCTGTCACAGGTTTTCTGGGATCTGAATCAGCTCAGAGATTGCTTCAGAGCCAATGGTAAAAAGCATCTGTATTAATCAGCTCAGTCTGAGAGGCGATAGTGTTGGCCATGGGGGTTTCTTGGCACCAACATTCTGTGATGCCCAGCAGTGGAGCTGAAGGCAATGTGGGCCTGAGATTCCAAAAATGCTCCCCGTGTGCTGGAGGGTGAAGGAGATGGAGTAACTGGAACTGCTCAGAGCACCATGGGGCATAGTCCAGCCCAACTAAGTAGCACCGAAGGGGATCTGCTGGTGTGCACTGTGGCTCTGGTGGCATAAGGACGCATGGCCTGGCTTCCAGCAACACTGATGAGCTTGTAAAGCCATTGACCTATAAAATAGCAACAAAATACAGAGAAAGGTGGTAAGCAGTATCTGTTAGCCAGCGAAGTGTCACTTTATCCCAGGTTTCCCACTGTGCTCAACACCATTGTGAAGGGACCACACTTGGTGTACGCCAGGCTGCTGCCTTTGATGGTCAGCACAGCCTAGGGCAAGGTGGAGACCTAGACATGGAGGGGCAGCTCTGGAGGGAGCAGGTCACCTGCAAAGCATAGGTATCACATTAATATGGTGTTTATGTGCACTTTAAGTCTCCCGACAGTGCTGCTCTGGCTACCCCTGCTCCTGTGAGGGTGCTGGGTTGTCACCAGACAAAGGCAAACCCAGAGCTTTTATGCACAAGCTGTTTCTGCCTTCAGATCCTCCAGCTCCTCGCACTGTGCTAATTCCTCACTGCTTGTCTCCTGAATTACCCACTGTGACACAGTGTGACTGGGAGCCAGGTCTTTACATGCTAACGATTGATGCTGAGTTCTGATAATGCAATAACATCCCTACTGGTTAGCTGCGACGAGCACGGTTTTCTACTGTGTCTTGTTGGGGGGCTTGGGTTTGGCTTCTGCAGAGGTTGGTTTGCTTCTGTAATGGATCCCTGGGGAGTGGCTTTGGAAAATGGTGTTTATTTGCGGAAATGTAGCACTGGGCCGCAGAAATAGGAAACAGAACCAGCCTGTTGCTCTTGGGATTTCCTTTCCCAGCTGATTGATTACTTCTCATCGCAGTCCCAGCCCGAGCCAGTGTTTGGGTCTGCCGTCACAACAGAGTGATTAACTGGGAAGTCACTTACTTCCAGCAGGGAAGTGTTATTTTCCATTTCAGAGTTTGGATGATGGCCTGTGCAGAAAGGAAGACCCCTCCATACCCTCAGCCAGCTTCAGAATGAGCTCTTCTCTCTGTGTTGGCTTTGGGGCTGCCCTTTGCAGTACAGGGTTGGGCTCCACTCTAGCTTCACAATGGCCTGATCCTCTCAGTGGAGCATCATGGGGCTCTGCAGGTTATGGAGGATGATGAGGGTTATGCATCCCTGGTGTGGCCATCCAGCCTCATAGTCAGGTGTTTACTCCAACCTCTACTCACTCATGTGGTTGTGCAGAGCAGTGGACCTGCACTGGTGTCCAGCAGTGCTCTGGTAGCTTGCCTATGAGCATGAAGTGGTACCCAACCCTAACAAAGCCCTAACAAAGTGGTGGGACCCCACGGGGAGCCCACCCATGAGAATGGGCTGGCTTGGTGCCTGCCCTCAGCAGGCTGGTTTGTGTTAGCTCTTCAGCTTCTGCTCCAGAATTTGGTCAGCAGACCCTTGGGCATCCCCCTTCTTGAAGCCTGAGCAGCTCAGAGTGGGTGCAGTTGGCAGGTACCTGGGCAGGCAACATGGATGTCCTGGGTAACCTGGGCAGGGGAGCTCGTATTGTGGGTCCCCAGGAGGGGAGCATTCACTGTGGGTGCCCAGGAGAGGGGACTGTGTTGCTGCAGGTAACCAGGGAGAAGATGGCAAGCATGTGGTGTGGGTACCACAGCATGCGTGCCCCCAGTCCTACGTGGTCCTGTTCCTCTGGGGAAGGCTTAGCTCCTTCCCTGTCAGGTGATGCACCAGGCCAGGCTGCTCAGAGCTATGATGGCAACCAAAATCAGACGCAGTTAGGGATGCACTTGCCTGTCACAGGCAGGGGTGCTCTGGCACTGGACCCAGCTGAAGGACTGCAGGCTTAGCTCCTGCTGGCAGGGTGAAAGGTGGCAAAGCTGACCCAGGGCTCTGCGTTTGGCCTGTGCATCCATCACCCTTGTCGTGGTCCTGCTGAGGACTGTGCTGGGTCTCGCTTCTCCGCGACACCATTTTCATGATCAGCAGCCTCTGAGCAAGCCTGAATTAAATTTATCTCAAACTAGGAAATCCATCAGCTGCCATCAAAAGTGTCGGAGCTGCTGCTGTGTAGCTCAGGTCTATACATCTGTGTACACTGTAAAGGGCAAAATATGACTTGGCTTTTATTACTTTAATTAAAACATGAGTGAAGAGTATGAGATTCATATTAAATTGTATTTTCCTGGCTGCTGTGGGAAGGAGCTAACTGATCTGATTACCATGAAGATTACAAACTATCAAAGTGAAAAAGAGCTTTTTGCAAGTATTTCATATTAAACCTTCAAACATAACACTTTAAGAATAATTATAGTTGTATTACTGGAAAGTGATTCATGAATTCTGAATAAATAGAAGACCCTTAAAGGGAAATGTTCCAAGACCACAGTTTTCATTCCAATCTGATGAAATTTAGTATCATTTTGCAGCTGTAGAATAAAATGAAAAAAAAATATATGTACATAGAGTGTATTGAGTATATGTCAGACTAAACTAATGAGATTTTTTTCATCAACTCTGAGCACGCACGCAGACAAATGGAATAGCCATTCTCATTTTCTGTAATGGAAAGCACTGAAAGAAGAGGCAAGAAAGGATCTTACTGCTCACAGGTCTTTATTCTACCCTTGATTGTTAAATAATATATTTTCAGTTCTCATCTCTCGACTGCAGAATGTTTGAACTGACATTAATGGGTATATAAGAGAAAAGAGCAAGCTTTAAAAAAACTAAGCAAGTGAGGAAGGGCTAGGATTGGGAATTTTATTAGTATTCCCGGTGGGCTGTAATAAAGATACTTTTCACACAATACAGTGAATGTTTACAGCAGACAATTTAGTTTCCTTCCAACAATTATGAGAGAAATTGAATCTCAGGAAATGTTCATTTTCTCTAAAATTAGACATAACAATAAAGATACCCCTGAAAGTTTATTAAGGAGGGAAGAAAAGAAAAACAAACCGAAACACAACAAAAGGCAGGGGTCTCTGGAAGACAATTTAGCAAATTTATTTTAGGAATTCCAGATGACTGGAAACAAAAACAAAAGCAGACACCTACATGGTGCTGAGGGCTCGTGCTCCCCACACCCACCTTGAAGCTGGGGCTGGTTTTCTGTGGAAGAGCTTTCCTTTTTTCCCTAGGGTTCAGTAATTTCTAGTGCATTTTGGAAGCAAATCCCCAAAAGGTGCTTGTTTACGCCCTGTACCCATCTAGAGGAGGATTCCCATCTCTTTTGCAAGCAGGGGAGGCACACAGTTATGCTCTTTTGCATGCAGGTCAGGATGCTACAGGCCTGGGAGCCTGCACTGGTAGCAAAGGAGGATGTGAGGTTGTCACCTGCCCACCCTTCATCCCAGGGGGGGTTCCCTGTCCTAAACACATGGAAGAGAAGCATCGTTACATACATCAAAACTAGCAAAGCTGGGAAACCATAGAATCCCAGCCTGGTTTGTGTTGGAAGGGACCTTAAAGCTCATCCAGTCCAAACCCCTGCCACCAGCAGGGACCCCTTGCACTGAAGCAGCTTGCTCCAAGCCCCTGTGTCCAACCTGGCCTTGAGCACTGCCAGGGATGGGGCAGCCACAGCTCCTCTGCAAATGTGAGGTTTCATCTACCCCCTTGCACAAGTGCAGTCACGTGTGGGTTTCCACGTATGAAAAGCAACTTAGCAAAATACGGTGAGCTTGGACCTTTAGGTTTTTTCCCAAGAAAATTGGTCATGAAATGTCAAGAGAGGAGCTGCAGGGAAAAGATGGGATGTACTGGGCACTTGAATGCAACTTCAGGAAGGAATTTATCCTGCTCACACAGAGCTGCTGCGGATGAAAAAGGGAAAGCGCTCTGTGAAGCGCAGAATACTTTGAAGCTCTTTGAGCAGCTCATGCTGTGGTGTTTAATTTTTGAAGCCCTGTGATTTGAACAAGCAGTGTAGTTCTTCTCCTTGCCCTGGTTTCCACGCTTCTGCTACAATGTCCATGTTAGAGACACCTACTCAATCCTACTTGGCTTTTCCTTTTGTCGGTGCGATCTTTGATTGTCAACTTCTGCCTCACTCTGTCCAGTCTAGAAAGAGATTCCTGTTGTTTGATACTGAGAATAGGGATGGGAGGATAAATGGTGAAAGCTGACACAGCGTAGCTTGCAGCAAAGCCTCTGTAGTGATCTTTCTCAAGCGGATTTGTCCCACTTTGGTCGTATTTGGGGCTAGAGTTGGATGATGCTTTTTGGTAATACCAAGTAGGACTCTTGAGGTGCCTGGTTTGGTACCAGCATTAACAATAGGAGCACTGAGTCATCACAGGTTTGTGGAAATATATAGGCTTTGTGTGGGCTAGGATTTGAAAGATAGCAGCTGAAGCCCTTGAGTACACTGGACAAATGTGCACTTTTACCATGGGGTCAGTGTTTTGGCATTACCTGCAGCCCTGCTGTACCCAAAGCCTTCTCTGCTTCTCCATTTGCATCATTCTCTCATTTCAGTTCTTCCACTTCTGCTCATTTCTCTTGGAGCAATTCAGGTTCTACCTGGCATGTTGTGAACTAGTAAAAATAGTAAAGAAACCTCTCCAGCAGCTTAACAAATGAAGTGTTTCACTTGGTTTGGCCTCTGGATAGCTGGGGCTGGTTTTCTTTGGATGCAGGGGCTCATGGAATGCCTCCCTCCCTCAGGCTTTGCCTGTTAGTTTGGGTCCTTGTGGTCATGCAGTGAAGGTTGCTCTGCTATTGATGTGAGCCCCCTTGCACCTTCCTCTCCTCTGCAAAGCTCTTCGCTCTGTCAACAAATGCTGTCCATTGCCTCTAAAGCTGCCAGTGCCCACAAGGGTCCTTTCTCACTGCCAGCATTGGAGGTGATCACTGATACAGGCTCCTGGCTGTGATTGGTGTCCTGGCTGGACTTCTAGATGGAAAGCTGTCATTACTTTAGGGAAACATTGCTATTTTTATCATTAATTTAATGGTTTTCCTTCTTTTCTTCCTCTTGAAAAGGTGGTACCTACTCTAGCTATTCATTTTGTCTAGCTTGCTCAAAGCTTTTAGAAGGTATTTGATGAGTCTTGGTGATTTAGGACAGAGATGAGCTACTCACAGCAATGTGTGTGTGCCTGCCTTTTTTTAGATACTATAAATCAGCCTGCTTTTATTAAAGAAAAAAAATGTGAAAATTGTAAAAGATAAAATCTGTTTGTTTCCCCAAATTCACATACTGGTGGCTTAAGGCTGAGATTTTCACACCTACCCCGGGGATTTGGAGACTTGGCCGTGAACCATGTTACAGTTCTCACAAATTTGTCAGGAGTCTCTTGGTGCTTCTGCTTTCCCTAACAGCCCAGCACCTTTGTGCTTTGTGACATGACAGCTTCTGCTTTGGGTAAGTGAGTAAAAGACTAAAATCCTTGCAGTCATGGTTCTGAAGAGAGGCTTGTAATTGAGAAGCTTGGTAAACGCAAAGGAGGTGGAGAGAGATCCCAGGTGATTATGTTGACTTATGGACTGGGAGAATTAGCACCTTGATGAGTTTTGCATATTTGAGGCCTGCAAGGAGTGAGGCATCCCTGTCCCATAGGTAATCTGAATACCTCCTTTGGCCACCCCCAACCAGGTCACACTTAGCTGCAGACCGACATTGCCTGCTCTTGCTTTGGAGGCAGCACCCATCAAAGCACAGGCATTGAGACTGACACTGGGCAGATGTTTTTGCCATAGCATCTGGTAAGTGACTGTCCCCTGTGCTGGGCACTGGTGAGGACACACTTCGAATCCTGTGTTCAGCTCTGGGCCCCTCACTACAAGAGAGGCATTGAGGGGCTGGAGCGGGGCCAGAGAAGGGAATGGGGCTGGTGCAGGGCCTGGAGCACAAGTGTGATGGGGAACGGCTGAGGGACCTGGGGGTTCAGATGGAGAAGAGAAGGCTCAGGGGGGACCTGATCGCTCCCTACAAGTGCCTGACAGGAGGATGGAACCAGGAGGGGCTGGGCTCTGCTCCCAAGGAACAAGGGATGGGACAAGAGGAAACGGCCTCAAGCTGCCCCAGGGCAGGTTTAGATGGAGACTAGGACCAATTCCTTCCCCAAAGGGTGCTCAGGCGTAGGAACATTGCTGGAGTCACTGTCTGACTACATCACAAAGCATATAGTAGACGAGGCCCTTAATGACATGGTTTAGTGGTGGCCTTGGCAGTGCTGGGGAATGGTTGGACTTGATCTTTCCCAACCTAGTTCATTCTATGATTCTATGATCTCAGAATTGACTTTGGCAAAGCTGACTCAGAGATATCTGGCTTCAGCACTTCTCCCATGTGCTGGAGCCAGATTCTGGGGCTGAGGGTCTTTGGGATAATGTGGGAAACTGATTTATTGCACTGGTGATTTCAGTTAATTTCCTTTTCCCATTTTGGCAACTTCCTGGCAGTCCAAAATGTTTTGCAGTGGATGGGTGGGTAACGGATTTCAAGCTCCACATAGGGATAAAGAGGAGAGAGGGGAGGACAGAAGGTGGCGTTTCACAGAGCATTGACATGTTCTTAATTCTAATAAAATGCTAACAAATAGGTAAGCAGCACCTTAGCTGCTAAGGTGACAGGCGCTTAAGAAGCATTGAATAAATACATAAAACATATTTGCTGAAGGCATTTGTTGTTGGAAGTTTAAACATTAAACATACCTGCTTCATCTGATACCTTAATAAAGCAGGGATGTTCAAAGAGCCATTAGTGGTGCTCTGACTGCAGCTTTACATCTCCACTATATGTACCAAGGAAACTGCATTAGATCAGCAACGCCTCAGTGGGTTTTGCCCCCAGAAGGGAAAGTAAGTGAATTGTGGGAGGGATTTTAACGTGGGCCTGAGTTTTCCTGTATTGATCAGTGTGGATCTTTGGGTATTGGTCCCTTGTAAAGTGCGGGGGCAGGTCCATGGGAAGCAGCAGCTCTGCTATGGTATCCCCAAGCTTAACAAAACTGGCTTGGGGCCTGATGAGACAAATAAGCAGTTTTCTGTATTTATTTCTTAAATTGCAGGCTAAGGAGGAGCACAGATACTCGATCCATTAAGAAATAACTAGGTGGGTGATTCACTGCCATGTGTGTAAATGGCAGCAGCGCTGCTCTGCCTGCACAATTTATTAATACTTCACGGGAGGAAAAAAAATTATTTTAATCTCATAATGGATGATGAGCTGTGAAATTGCTTCTGCAGCAGCTGGGCACCCTGGGGGAGGTGCTAGATTGCACCACATTATGCAAGCTCTCCCCACATCTCTGCCTTCCTCATGCTAATCAGACACATCAAATCTGGGCAACGGAGAGGAGGTGCCACTGCTTCTGTGGGGTTTAGTACTTTTCTTAATTTAATACATGTAGGGTTTTTGTCACTGTGCTTTGGGGTCCGAAGTCTTGCTTTGAAAGCCTATGGGCTCAAAGCTGAGTGCATTTGTAGTGAGTGATGCTTGTCTTTGAAGGTTCTGGCCTGAGCCATAGGATCATAGAATCACAAAGAGGCTTTGGTTGGAAGGGACCTCAAAGCTCATCCAGTCCCAAATCCTGCAACGGGCAGGGACCCCTTCCACTGGAGCAGCTTGCTCCAAGCCCCTGTGTCCAACCTGGCCTTGAGCACTGCCAGGGATGGGGCAGCCACAGCTTCTCTGGGCACCCTGTGCCAGCGCCTCAGCACCCTCATTCCTGCTGCTACTGGCCAGGCTGGCCTGGTTCACACCATTAAATAGCTAGAAATATAGCAAATGGACTGGGGCTGCCCGAGTTTGTGATTTCATCTGGCTGATACCATCACTGTGCAGGCTTGTGCGCCAAGAGCTGCTATGGCTGAACAGCAGCTTTGCTCTGCTTTGGTAGGTTTGGATGGGGACTGTGAGTAGAACTGACACTGCCAGTGAGGGGAGGTTTGGTTTGGGTGCTAGAAGCACAGAAGGTGTTTTGGTTGCATGTGAGAAGATGGTGCAAATGTCTCGTGATGAGAGCAAAGGAGGTGTAGTGTAGGGCCACTTAGGGAAAAACTGCAGATTACCCCCCTAGTCCCAGGAAGGGGTTTGCAGTGTTTGCTTCTGCAAGTGTGCCGGTGGTGTACTCTTAGTTGTACGTGTGTGTTTCTCATGCCTTATGAACACCGGTCCTGGTTGGCCGCAGGTGTGTCCTGGTGTGCAAGGACCATGCAGGGCTCCTTAGGAAACCTGTCTTTGCTGATGAGAGAAAAAACAAAATCAGGGCATATCTGGAAGAAGAAAGACTTGATTCAAGCTGGTTCTGTTGCCACCATGGCTTTGCTGACGGATCTTGCTGCAGACCTCTAGGTAAAGCAGTGTATGGCACAGAGTATGGCTGTGCTGTCCACGTGCTAGGATAGGACATATCCTTTGAAACAAGACTCTGAAAATCTTCCCTTAAAGCATCCAAAAAGTATGGCACAAAAGCTTTTATAAACCTCTAACCCCACAGCTTCAGTTTTGAGCATAAAGGAAACACTCTCTAAAATGAAAACCAAAAGGGAACAAGCATGGCACAGAATACAGTTTCCTTCCTGCTCTGGGTTCTTCTGACTCCACTGAAGCTAGGTTGAATTAATTTCTTAGAGTGCTTTTTACTAATTCCTCCTTGCATACACTCCATTACTGTTTTCAGGCCTCCTTATCTCTTGACCTGCTTACAGTGCATTATCCATCATTATATAATGTACCCTTGGCTCAACGCGAAACACCAAATCCGTACAGTCCAACAATGAATTTCTGTGAAGTGCACTGATCTTATTATGCAAGTTCAGTATGGCATGAGACAAAAAAGGCAATTATGTAAAATCCACAAATAATTCCCAGAAATGCATGATATTCTTGAGTAGAATATTACCGTATTCCTTGGATTTGCTTCCAGGCGAGACAGTAGAAAAGGGTTTCTATTTGTCTGGCCCAGTCAGTCTAATTTGAGATCTCCACTGGCTCCTATCTCAATGGATGAACAGTCCCTTCAATACATTTTCAAAACGGGCAAAAGATCATTGCAAACAGCTTTAAGGAGGCGGATTGTGAGACAGATGTCAGAGGCTGCACTTTGCCCATGTCCTGGCTTTCCCTGCAGCACTGCCACGTTTGCTTTGAAAGCCTAGGGAAGAGCAGCCACAGAAACACACAGTGAAAGGAAACAGTTCTCTGTCAGAGTGGGTAGGTAACTAAGATGTAGGTGAAGCTAGATATTACTGTGGTGATCCAGGAGCAGCTCTGCATCAGACATGCCTTATAGTCCTGGCCCTGCTCATGAAGATGTAGCAAAGGGTTTTCAGGAGCTCTGGTTATTGCTGAGGTTTGCATAAGCCAATATTGAATGCTTCTGAAAACGCTGTCAGCAAACTTTGGGCCTTCATATCCCATCTGCTTGTTTGGAAGTTGCAGATCTTTGTTATAGGGACATGGTGCTGCCAGAGGTCAGCCTCTGGAGTTGAAGGTGGGATGTCCAGATGTAGTACTTCCACATATATCATAATGTGAATGTCCCAGCATGGATCAGGACACTGTGGAGCAGAGGAGGTTGATGCCTGGACATGCTCTGTCCCATGAAAATGGCATTTTGGAGAAGTGACAGCAAATCTCTAAAGCAGTAGTTATGGACATGTTTTGTAAGGAATCGGGGTACTCCCTTCTGCTGGATGTTGATGTCAGGAGCTTAATGGAGATACAAGAAGAGGGAAGAACAATAAAACTAGGTGGAGCAGGTGAAAGGGAGGGATGAATTGTTCTGTTCTCTGAGAAGCTTCCATGGTTGTTCATTAGGGCTTTCTGTATCTCCCCCAAAATCCTGCTTAGTATTGGCCAATTTTTAGGTCAGCATGCTGACAAACTACTGGTCTGATTGCTTAAGCGTGTCTTGAGTTCTCATGAGGACAATATGTGGTTGTGGGTTTCCATTCCTCTCTTAAAGTGATTTAGAGAGCTTTTCTTTCCAGGATGCACTTGGTAGCATGAGAAGGTGGGTCTGGAGGGCCAGTTGTTCCAGCAGGTTCAAATGGAGCTCTCCTTTGGGGCGTTCTGTGGCTCTGACAGGGTATTTCCTAGCACTCTCGCACAAGGCAGTTGCTGCCTTGCAATGGGAGGAGGGAAAACTGCGATATCGGAGGTGGGTTACGTTTTTCTTCCTCTTTATTTCTAGGATGACTTCTTCCAAGACTCATTTTTGTCTGTGTCACTGCGAATTAAAGGTCTGTCTCTCCCTCTTCCCTGAGAGGGATAACCACAGCGTTAGAAATCCTTTATATACCACTGCATGCTGCACTGCTGCATCCATGCGTGTATATCTGCCTTTATGGTAACTGTAACCTTTTCCTGAACCAGAGATTTTCCTGAACGAGAGCCCTTTGGGATCTGTGTGGGCTTTCCTGGATACGTTTTTAATAAACACAATAATTTGACTGCAAGCCCATTACCTATCCCCTGTTTATTCTAAGTTCTATTTCCATGCCTGCAAAAAAACAGTAACTCACAGGGCAATCAAAGGAAGAATGACAACCAGGACAAAATCGGTATGTGTTGTGATAAACCAGTCCCTATTCAGCATCATGCACTCCAGCTTTATATATTGCCTGTAAAATAATGGCTTCCAAAAGATATTAAATCTTTAGGAAAAAATCAAGCCTAATTGTAACTATATTTTTGTTTTCCATTTTGGTTTATGTACAGTGTATGACTTTTGCAGAGACATTTTTATTCCAGGGAAATGACAGGCCAACAAGAAGCCATAATTGCACTGATTTTTACAAGTGCCTGCATTACTGCAGATCTGATGTACTGCAAGACATGAATCAGAAAAATTCTATTAAAAAATCTCTTGAATGGCTGACACAGGAGTATTATCCACAATGATTAATTTGACTTGGTCATTATGAACACAGACAAGTCTGGCAAAATTGCATTTCATTCCCCACTGAATTCATAAAATCACTATACACATAATAAGAAGTTATAGTTCTCTGCTATCCACTATTCTTGACAGGATTCCAGTTCTGGATAAGATACTGATTAAAAAAAATGGAAGTGGAGGGAGAGAGGGAGTTGGGAGCTTTTTTCAGAGCCTACAATAGGACTGATTTCTTTTGCTATAAATTGTTGATAGAACTCCATTAGCTTTAGCTTTTTTTGGTGAAGTGGTGATGTAGGTCAAGCACAGCTTGGACAATATAAAAACTGATTGAAAGCTTTTATTTACATTGAAAAGGATGCAGCAGAATGGCATGCACATGTTTCACATCATGAATCCCAAGAAGCCTAGTTGGGCTGTACCTGAGGACACAGGGTAGGGGCTGTCACTGCTGTCCCCTCTGTCCAGCCACAGCCACAGGCGAGTCCCTACCCAGACTGAACCTCAGGGACTGTCCATCCCTAATGACATATGCTGACAATACAGATAGTTATTGGTAATTGGTATCCTGTTCTTCATTTCTCACCCACATAAACAGGGCACCAATGGACAGATTGAGGCCAGAGTCCCAAAAATGGTGTTTCTGGTTTCATGTAAAATAATAGAACAAAGCCCTTTTCCAGTGAGTAGCAGAATTGAATGCATGTCCCTCCAAAAAAGCTGTATCTTTCTGAGTGAGCTGAGATTTTATGCTCCTTCTGAACATTACTGGCTGGTTCCCTTCACAGTCCCCATCCTGCAGGATGTTTAGGACCCTGGTATCTCCCTTCCCTGCACATTGGGTTTTATGAAACTTGTGGAAAATAGACCTTTTTTCTGCTGTTAAATTTGGTTGGAGCCATCTGGCAGGCTTGGCTTTTGAAGGACTCATGGCTCTGTGACTGCATGGGATTGGTGTCTGTAGGAGACTGCACAAACTTAACTCACGTAAATTAAAGGGCAAACATCCAGTTCCATTCAAAGATGAAGGGTCAGTAGCTCTGGAGGTTGTCATAGCATGCAGAGTCTGCATCAGAGTAATGCCTGCACGATAGGAGGAAAAGGTGAGAAACTGGGACATGGAGGTGTGTGCTTGCCCTTTGGATGAACCAATATTTGATTGGGATTTAAAACCCCACTACTACAGGTATGGAAGTGGGGGTGCCCAGAGGTAGGCAGAGCCCAGCTTTCCCACAGGTTGCCTGCTGCTCTGCTGTGATCCCAACCTCCCTGTGGGGCTGCCTGGTACTGAATATTGTGCTGATCTTTCCAGCGCACATTCATGTTCTTGCAAGAACTCATTTTTCCCTTTTCAACCACACTCCCATAGTCACAAACCTGAGCATGTGAAAATTAGTGTAGAAGAGGCTGGGAACACTTCAAAGACAATTTGTGCATTGTATGTGACTGACTGTTTATAAATACTTCTTTACAGTATTTATCCAGCTCTACCCCAGTAATTCATTGGCCCTGCTGTTCACACGCTGGATCACCGTGTGTGAAGATGAGGCAAATCAATTTCCATTCCTAAGACCCAGAGCTGCTGATGCGGAAAATCAGTGCAAGAAATCTTGGCACAGGGCTTTGGGAATCCCAGGTGTGAGCCCAGCCCTGCAGCATCCCCCCTTCCCGAGGAATAGTGCCCAGAGGGTCTGTACCCTGCGTGCAGCCCACGGCCACCCCGCAGCGAGCATCAGCCCTTCCTGGCCCCAGAGCATTGGAGTCTGCAACATCCAAGCGACTTCCACTTTCTCCTGCCACCTGAATGAATGTTCCTGTCTCTGCAGCCATAGTGCTTTGTGCCAACCAGAAAACCCTGCGATTCATGTGCTGGAGGACCACAGAACCCCAGCCTGGTTTGTGTTGGGAGGGACCTTAAAGCTCATCCAGCTCCAACCCCTGCCACGGGCAGGGACCCCTTCCACTGGAGCAGCTTGCTCCAAGCCCTGTGGCCAACCTGGCCTTGAGCACTGCCAGGGATGGGGCAGCCACAGCTTCTCTGGGCACCCTGTGCCAGCGCCTCAGCACCCTCACAGGGAAGAGCTTCTGCCTAAGAGCTCAGCTCAGTCTCCCCTCGGGCAGGTTCAAGCCATTCCCCTTGGCCTGTCCCTACAGGCCCTTGTCCCAAGCCCCTCTCCAGGTTCCCTGCAGCCCCTTTAGGCACTGGAGCTGCTCTCAGGTCTCCCCTTCAGGAGCCTTCTCTTCTCCAGGCTGCCCCAGCCCAGCTCTCTCAGCCTGGCTCCAGAGCAGAGCTGCTCCAGCCCTCGCAGCATCTCCATGGCCTCCTCTGGCCTCGCTCCAACAGCTCCATGTCCCTTTTGTGTTAGGGGTCCTAGAGAAACACATCAAAATCTCCTTCTTCAAACATGATCATGGCTGTGCCAAGCAGTGTGTGTGGTGAGAGATCAGTTTGGAGGCCTCTAAGGAAACGTGAGGTAGTTTGCTTCATTAAACTTCAATGTTCACTTTTTCATTGTGTTTGGACACATGTCCCAAGATTTTCTCTAACCTGGTGTGCTGTTCAGCATGTGTGAGCACTGGCACATGGCGGATCCTCTTATATCTGTGTAAGAGCAACAGGGAAAGTCTCTGCATGACAGTGCAGTGTGCTTACCTGGTTTCTGATCCAATCTGGTGCATCATCGAGATACCCCACAAACCACCCGGTTGTTCTTCTGTTGACCTTTCCCCAGTCTGCGCCGGCAGAGTCCTTGGTCGTGCTTTTCAGCCTTACAAACAACTATGTCCTCCTCACTTTGCAGACTTTCCAGGCTGGTTTTGGTCTTTTTAGACCCATCTCATCAATGAAGGCTCTAGAGGGCCACATTCCTGCGGCAGTAAGCTCTTCTATTAGCTGCAGGAAAAACCTAGCTAGTAGATGAGGGGTGGTACAGAGTCTGCGGGGGTTTGTGTCATCTGGATGATTAGGGTGGGATGGAACAGGCCAGCCTACATATTTCCTTGTACCTTACCAAGAATAAATGTTCTTTCTTGGGCTCATATTTACTGTTGAATGTGATTTGACAGGACAAATATTTACCCGCAGTAATACTGCAAATCTCTGTCGTTCTCACTGTGAGTAATATTCTGAATCAATGCTTGGCTTCAGCTCCTGGATCCTTGCAGATAATCACACAGAACATGACTCAGTGGAGAATCGGGGTCACTGGGCATTTGCCATGCTGCTGAGGAAAACGGTTTCCCAGGTCCTTGGTCAAGTCACATCCTCTGTGATGAATACCAGTGTGCGGTGGTGAGATGGTGCTGACCAGCTGTAGTTTGCAAAGATGGACAGCGCTTCCATGCTGTCAAGTGTGTGGTGTCCCTGCCCAAGATAGGGGGTTGGAACTGGATGATCTTAAGGTCATTTCCAACCCAAACCATTCCATGATTTTATGATTCCCTTCTAAGAGGGGAAAGGCAGGAGAAAGCTAAAGGCTTGGTTTGTAGACATGCTCAACACCTGTAGCTCCCTCCCTAGTCACCTGTATGGGTGTGCAGGGTTGCCGTGCCCATCGGGCCATCTCGCGGTGCAGAAGTGAAGGACATCCAGGCACATTGATAGCCACAGATGTGCTCCATGTTTGCAACGGAGATGTTAACAGACATCAACAGACCAGTCCCTACTATTTCCAGCTTGCTCATCGTTGGATGCTGACCATCTGGAGCAAGAGCTCCTCACTTCTCTCCTTGACCCGCAGTAACTCACAGATGCAGCTTAAGGGCCTGTAGAGATGATGTCCACATCTCAATGAGTTTATAACTCAGGTACTTACCAAGTCATTTAAAAGAAGATCCAGTTTTGCTAGTAAAACTCAGGCTTCCCATGCCTGGGACCCTGGAGACTGGATCTGCAGGTGGACAGGGGAGGTCCAGAGACCCCTGTTCAAACTTGGATTTCAGGAAGAAAAAGTGGTTCTTAAGTATGGTTTTGCTGCTGTTGGAGGTTGGTTGTGCCTGCTGCAGTGCCATCCTCTGGCATCACTGTGCAAGCATGAGGCATGGCCCTGGTACTCTGCTCAGGGCAGTTTGGTCCATATCTGGTGCCAGCCCTGGTTCACAGATGCACGGGGACCTGGGGACAAAGAGGGTGTCAGAGCAGAGGCACTGTCCCCTCTCTTTCGCTCCATCCCACTGCAGGCAGGAGCAGGGGTCTGCCACTCCAAGCCCTGCATCGCAAGCCAAGAGAGGGCTTGCAATAGGCTTGTTGTTTCAGCTGATTTCCGTGTTTTAATCTGAAGAGGAATAATGTGTAATCACAACAACTGTCATCAGTTTGACAGTGGAAAATCCTAGATCTTCTGTGCCTTTTTGTGTTACCATAATGGGCAGCCTTTTAGCAAAGCAAGCTTCTCTGCACTCACATTTGGAGTCCTGCTGGGATGAATGGGTACAGACCAGCTCACAAATCTAGTTTGTAATGTATCCTTATGACATATAATTGGCTGTTTAATATAATTCAAATTAACATAAGAATAGAAAATATAATCTGCAGCGTAGCACATGGGGAGCATTGGGTGTTACTGGCAAAGGGGTTGAGACGGCGCGTGGTGTGAGACCGCCCTTCGTGGGACGGAGATGTCACCTCAGACATATCAGTAGGCACTGTGTGTGACAGTAAATAACCCCTCTTTCCCAGCCTTGAGTGTCTATCTTTCTCATCTCCCTTCCTTATCACCCTAGCGATCTATTTAAAACACATATAGAATAAATGCAGTTTGCTTTGGAAAATGGGCAGGCGCTGAGTCTGGTTACAGTGATTGGATATTGTCTAATCTGATTTTGATTGTGTACAGCTTTGATTGTAATTTTGATATGTCTGCACAATACTGTAGCTCTTGGGAAAGCTTTGTGATTTAAACAGGTATTCTTATGTTGGGGGATTTTTTTTCCCTTGGGCTGAATAGAGCTGAGGCAGAAATGTGCACAGGGGTGAGCAGGGCTTCCAAAACCACCTCAAAGCCCTTCAGCGAGCTGCTCTGCAGCAACACAAGGAACTTGTAGTTTTGAAGAGAGCTTTAGGAAACTTTGAGTGGGTTTTACATAATTTGGTTAAGCACAGCAAAGCCACTTGCTTATATACCTGCTGCCAAAATAAACCAGTTGGAGGAACAAGTTTGCTGTGCAATGATTAATTTAAGTCCCTTTCCATAAAGCATGGAGTGAAATCCTCTTAAATAACTGTGAAAGAATGGGTGTACCTCGAAGAATGTAGCCCACATGGAAACCTAACTACTAGATGTATTAAATGGGATCTATCTGTCTGCTGCTGTGTACATCCTCTCAGCCCCCTGCCTTCCCTGTATAATACCTCTGCTAGACAGAAGCTGGCTGGAAAAATAGCTTGGCTTGAATTTCCCCGGAACAATAACAGTAGGTACAGAGCTATCACAGCCAGGATCCATCTTATATTTCTCTCCTACTTGTATTTCCCCACAGCCAGTGAGAATCTCGGGTGAACATGAAGGGTCGAGTGGGATGTGCAGGGCCTGCTCTTTTCCATGTCTCTTGTGCAGCAGGATGAGGGGAGGCAAGAGGTAGAGGTTCAGCTCAGGAGGGGATGAGCCACTTCCAGCCACAGTTTTGGGCTGACTCAGGAGCGACCCCCTGCTCTGATACCCCACAGAGATGCATCTCTCCCATCCCAGGCAATGCTGGAGCTCTCCCACTGAGAGCCCTTCCACAGACACTTCCTTGCTCCCCATTGACTTCTTCTCTATTCGGGTTAAACTTGAGGTTTATTTTCTTTTATTAAGGGTTTTCTCTCTGCAGTCTGGGGTGATGAAGAGCGTGCGAGCTCTGGGGCAATGGATTAATAAAGCCTACAGTGCTTAACTGGTTTTGCACACATCTGGGGTTTCGCTCTTCAATCATGTATTAAGTTAAAATCCAACCATGAAACTAGGTGATCTGGGAAATTTAGCTTAAAATCCATGTGTATAATACTATGGCTAATCAGAATTTCATATGCTATAATAACATGCGATACAGTAGATGTTTCTTTGATTATATTTTCTCCTCTGCAGCGGCTGATTCTATTCTGTGTTGATAATTAATAATTTTGGATAGATTTACACTTACGTTATGAAACAAATATGGTTTTGTCTGAAGTGAAAACAATTGCACGAGTCCAATAAGACATTCTTCCTCCATATCAACTGGAACACTTAGAAGTAAACAAATCACCAGCAAACATGGGAAACCCCAGGAGTCCCAGCATCTCTGCATGTTTGTGGGCACCCTAAGGGGGCAGGACTGGGGAGGTGAGGGTATGGATATACCCATATGGATGTGGATATAAGGAAGGTAAAATCTCCATGGATGGTGGAGTCATGCAGGCTTTCTTTAATGGATTTTTAAGAACTGATGGCTGTGTTTCCATATTTCCCTCCCTGGTTGTAGTTCCTGTGCTGGAATTTGTGAGGAATCCATAGGATTTTTGCTCCCAAGTACTAGTTATTTCTACGGAGCTAATTCTTACGAACACTATTGAAAATACAAACTGTAGATACTGTAAGAGCTGAGCTGGGTGCCCAAAGAGACACTTGGACTTCAAAATGCAGCAGCTGGTTAGGAAACGGCCGCACTCTTTCCACGGCTGTGGGCTCTGTGAGCAGAACTTGCCTGGCTGCATGGAGGTTTCTGCTGAGGTTTTGTTGAGCTAAAGGTGTGCTAAAGGGATGCAGCATGGGAGAGGGGAGTGGTGGGGATGCCCAGGAAGCACAAAATCCGAGGTCTGCAAGGACCTGTGGTGTTCCTGATGGAAGGTGCAGTCCTGCCACACTCCCTGCCTGGCTCTCACCTGGTTACAACCTGCTGGTGTCCAGGGCTAGAGATGTCTTTGTTATTAAAACCAAACCATTTTCACTGGAATGTGTTTTTGTGTTTCTTGCACAAATAATCACTTGGCTAAAGCAATGAGGCAGTGACGTGTTGCAAAATGTCCTTTTCGCATTTTAGACATATAACAGTCAGAATGAGAACAATGAAGACTACGAGATCCCTCCCATAACGCCTCCCAATCTCCCTGACCCTTCCCTCCTGCACTTGGTGGACCATGAAACTGGGTATCACTCCCTGTGCCACAGCCTGCCTTCGAACAGCCTGATACCAGCGTACCCCTACCAGAACATGGACCTGCCGGCCATCATGGTCTCCAACATGTTGAGTCAGGATGGACATCTTCTCTCCAGCCAGCTGCCCACGGTCAGTGACTTTGCCCTCTTGCTGCGTTTCGTGAAAGCCGCTCTGTATTTTGAGTTATCAGTTGATTGAACATAGAAGGATGTTAATGATGTTTGCCCTGGGGTTGGGAATTGCTGCGCTGCTGCCCACCAAGGCAGATGCTGCAGTCACTTGTGTGGCTGTGCTCATGGTGGTCATTTTATGTTTCCAGTTTGGTGTCTTCCTGAGCCTTATTAGTCCCTTAAGAGCAGAGGGGGGGTTGTTTTCCTCTATGGACCTAACATCCTCACTGAACTGAGCAAAGTCCACACGCTCCATCCCCCACGTGAAGGTGACCAGCCAAAGCCCTTAGTCCATAGCCCCTACAGCCCATGTCGTTTCTCCTGTTGCCGGGGTGGCCTTGGTGGCATCAGAAAGAGAAGTACAGATGCGCCATGAAGGGAAAGGTGTCCTATTGATTTCAAGGGCAACAAGATCCCTCCTTGCACTTGCAAACTCACATTGCCTCTTGGCTCTCGCTGTGGCAAGGGGATACCTTGTGAAATATCAAATGACTCTTCTGTAGGAATAAATAAAGCAGGGATAATGAAGTAAAGAGCAGCTCTGGGAAGGAAATTCAGGGCTAATTAGACCTTATGTTGCTCCTGTATCAGCAGCACCAAGGAAGGCTTGTGACTTGATTTTGACAGTGGTATTGAATTAATACTATTGGTGATTAATAATATTTCCCTGTTTATCAGATTTATGGTTAGTTTTCTACATTGTTTCTCTCTAAGATCCTTGATTTTCATGGGCGCTGTTGGATGTCTTCACTATCAAAGAGTTAATTTTACTTCAGTGGCATGGTCTGCCACTGCACTACCTGGAGAACATCTGGTGTTGATTGCTTGAATAGATAACAGTCTGAAAGGCAGTGATATTTAAATATTTAGATGGGATATGATCGCTTAGTCTAGGAAAATCCCAAGGCTTTCTCAACTCTTCATGCTTCTCCAAGTTTCATTGCTAGTGTATTAAGAAAAATATCATGTTCTGCCCATCAATATTAAATACCAGCATATTTCGATAGGATTAAATATTACTTAGGCCTCTGTGTTAGCATTTAGGTTCTTAGGTGATTAAAACATTCATTTCTGAGACAAAAAAGAGTCAATTTCAGATGAAATATCTTCCCTTGGTTTAATTTAAAGCACAGCCCCCTTGCCTGACCCCTATTTTCATAACATGATAATTTTATCCCGTGTTGATTGTCTCATTTTTGAGAGGTGATATTGCACTTATAAATCACTTTCTAAAATACCTAAAGAAACAAGAATAGTGGGATTTATTAAGCAGCTTCTGGAGGTCTGAAATAATTTATTTTGGAGTAGTCCTTGGGAAATGTTCTCTTTCTTACTTTATGGTACTGTTTTACAAATGCAGCGTGGTGACAATAAATCAGGACTGAGCCAGAGAAGATAAGAAGGGGGCTTAGTGGGCTGTAAGTGTAGAGTGGAGAGATTAAGATTTGTTTGCCCCTTACCGTGAAAATAAAAAATCCAGTGAACCCTGAATTTCCCAGACAGTTCCAATTGGAACTGTTCAGTTTTGAGGGAAAACGCTTGAAGCTGTGATATGTCTCCAGAGGTCCCAGCACCAAAGGAAGTAGAGCAGGGAATGAACTCTGTTGCAATTTTAAGTCAAAATTCAGTCCTGTCAAACCCTTCTTCTGCATGTTGCCAGACTTCTCCCACTGATAGCTAGCCCCTTGTTTTCTTTGAATGCTCCAATCGAGTCTCCCCTTACTCCATCACTGGGGGATGCTTCAGGGTGCATGATGTGGAGGCCTCATAGCAGCCTTCCAGTATCCAAAGTGGGCTTATAAGGGTGCTGGGGAAGGACTCTTCATCAGGGGCTGTAGTGATAGGACAAGGGGCAACGGGTTCAAGCTTTAACAAGGGAAGTTTAGATTGGATATAAGGAGGAAGTTCTTTACTGTAAGGGTGGTGAGGCACTGGAATGGGTTGCCCAGGGAGGTTGTGAATGCTCCATCCCTGTCAGTGTTCAAGGCCAGGATGGGCAGAGCCTTGGGTGAGATGCTTTAGTGTGAGGTGTCCCTGCCCATGGCACGGGGGTTGGAACTGGATGATCTTAAGGTCCTTTCCAACCCTAGCTATTCTATGGTTCTATGATTCTGTGTGCTACAGCCCTACCCAAACATCAACTGCCTTTGGTGACTGCAGCTGGAAGCCTCCAGGCCAAGAAAGGGGCTGCTTTGCTAACACCTTCATAAGAGAGGATCTACTACTGCAGGGGTGGTGATGGGAAGCCAGTCTGAGAGCCTTGACTGAGCGCTGCGGGGCAGGCATGTAGAGGTTTTGTCTTTGTTCCAGGACCAGCATTGCTCATGCAAATGCTGGACCCAGGAACCTCAGTCCTTGCTGCTGCTCTTTGCTGTAGCTCATACCAGGTTTTGCATACGCAGCTATTTCCTGCCTTGGCTGCCATGTCTTTTGGTTTGAATACAGTGACAAATGACAAGCATTTCAAGGTAACATGTTTAGACGCTGGTCAGACTTTTTCCTCAAAAAAGTGGGTTGAGCCTTTTACAGAGCTTGGCAAGTGCTGCAAAACATCCACCAACATTCCCAGCTTGGGAATTTTGTAAGGCATCCTCCTGAAAAAACTCATGCTGCTGAATAGACGTGAGCTGGATTTCACTGAGAGCAATGGGGATTGGAGTCAGAAGGGAATAAGGAAAATACAGGAGCAGGTTGCTCTTCTCTTTGGTGTGTCTCTTGTCCCAGGATGTTCCAATGTTATCCTTAGATCTAATTAAGCCTGCTGATGCCTCTGCAGAGGAGGAGGCTGCTGCTCCCATTACGCACATGAATGCCAAGTCTGAGTGAGCTTAAATCAGTGCAGAAATTCTTATGGCAGAATGAGAGCTAGAGAGTGAAGGTGGATTTGCTGCCTGCCAGATCCTGCTCCTGGCTCCAGGCCACTGTGGGGTGTCAGGAGCTGGAGCCCCTCATTTGAGCAAAGCAGCTGTGCCTTAATGGGGAAAATACAAAGCCACCATCACCTCTGCATTTCCTTACCCCTTCGGCATCATCATCCAGAGCAGCCCCCATGTCACTGCCCTCCCACACTATGCTCTGTCCCATGGACCAGATCTACATTTAGATAACATGGTTCTTCGCTGCTGTTCCTGTCACTTTATTTCCTTTGGGGTTTTATTTTCCCATCAGTTTTTAGAAGTTAAGGGAGTTTCAAACCCTGAAGGTGGGATGCAGGGGGCTGGAGGGGAGAAAAGCAGGGACAGATGGACAGGATTAGACAAAGAGATGGCAAAAGACCATGGAAGACCGATGGAGCAGGGTGCAGAGAGGCTGAGGAAGAGGCAGGACTGGCTGGTTTGGTCCTGTCTTTTGCTATGGGAAAAGAATGAGGAATGGGGAGGAATCATAAAACCCTAATCATAGAATCATCATAGAATGGCTTGGGTCGGAAGGGAAAGAAAATAGGAGAGATGTGATTGCCATTGAGAATGGGAATATTTAGGAGAAAAGATCTTTTCCTTGGAAAGAGAATGACTTTGCCCACTGTGAACATCCCAGTAGTGTTAGAGCATGGACAAGCAGCCACTGAGCCCTCCAGAGACCTCCAGGGACTGTGAGAAAGCCGGGGAGGGCGCAGAGAAAGGCTGTGAATCGGAGGCGAGGCGGGTGCCCACTGGGTTAAGGAGCTGCTGTGCATAAATGAGATTTCAGAGGGGATTTGGCAGAACATGTTTGATAGAAACGAAGGGCGACCAAGGTCAGAGCCCAGGAACCTCCAATGCAGAGCAAACGTATTTCCATACACGAGATAGCGGCTGAGCAGGCTGCGGGTATCCCTGCTGATGGTCGTCCCACCTCTGATGGTGGGACAGTGCCTGTTGCTGGGGTGGGGGGACAGCGCTGCCTGGAGCCCATCACCACTGCTCAGAAACCCTGAGGCATTGTGCTCCTCCAAGCCTGGCCAAAGGACGCTGGGGCATGCTGAAAACCCAGCCTGGCTTCCCATGGCACCCTGCTCCTTTCCTGCTCTCTCCTGCAGCGGCCAGGTGTATTTTTGAACATTGTTTTGGACACACGGAGCTGTTATGAGCAAACATTGTCTTTGTAGCAGGTATATAGAGTTTGATTGAGAGACTGACGACTCTCCTTGTGTCTGCATCTTCATGGTGCTTCTCATCGTGAGAGATCTTTGTGGCTGCATTAAAGGCATTAACATTTCCTTGAGCACAGTGGGGTAACGTTTTTCTGCTCTCAGCAAGCTGTCTCAGACAAGTATAAAAAGGCCGCAGCCACAGCCTGGAAGCTCTTCATTTCAGTTTCTTGGGTGGAAACAGATTATTTGAAGAATATTACAAAGCTTCATTGGTGAAAAGCGAGTTCATGGTGTAAAAGTGTCGGATTTCCAGTTACCTGTGGAACCTGTTTATGTAGAGGTGAGAGAGTAATGGGTAAATGGGGGTGGGTTGTAGCAGCAAGGATGCGTGCAGCCCTGAAATAAGAGTTAGTTGGCTGATTTTGCAACCTGAATACCTGTTTCCTAATGCTGCAGTACTTTGCTGTGGAACAGAGAGAACCACAGTAAAACAACCCAGCCATAACCCACCTGCCCCCTCTCCCAGATGAGACATGGAAAGGACAAATAGCCCCTTCCCAGAGCTGGGCTGTGTGTGCCTAGGCTGTGGGACTGGTGTAGGGCTCCAAGGAGAAGCATCCTCTGTGGTGCCCACCAGAAGACCTCAAGCGAGGTTGTCCTGCAGGACCATGATCTCTTGGCTCCACAGGTCTCTCCCCAGCTCCCATCCTTCCCGAGACTGCTGCTCCCTGTCAAACACCGCAGCCTTTCTTATTGACAGCCTAAGCCAGAATCAGTGGGAACTTCAGCTGTTTTCTCTGAATAGCCCTCACTTGGTGCAGCCCTAAAACAGTGCTCAAGGTACTTGGTGGTGGGCAACACAGTTGGATGTGGCTGTACAGAGCCGGTGAGCATTGGAAGGTTGTGAGAGGGTTTCGTGACACAAAGGACAAAGATGGTGACACAAAAGACAAAAGATGGTGACACAAAAGACAAAGATGGTGACACAAAAGACAAGTAGGATATGCCAGTCTTCTGTCACTGGAAATACCTGACCCTGGTAAACAATACAGTTTACATGTTGCTGGTAAATACTCCCAATACATAAATATTTCAATCATTTTGAATCACTGCCTGTTAAAATAAGTTTTTTAATACCCCACCTTGCAGTTTTGCATCCAGGTCTGGGGCCCTCAACACAGGAGGGACATGGAGATGCTGAAGCTGGCTTTTGATAAGAGCAGGTAGGGACAGGCCAAGGGGAATGGCTTTAACCTGCCCGAGGGGAGACTGAGCTGAGCTCTTAGGCAGAAGCTCTTCCCTGTGAGGGTGCTGAGGTGCTGGCACAGGGTGCCCAGAGAAGCTGTGGCTGCCCCATCCCTGGCAGTGCTCAAGGCCAGGTTGGACACAGGGGCTTGGAGCAAGCTGCTCCAGTGGAAGGGGTCCCTGCCCGTGGCAGGGGTTGGGACTGGAGGAGCTTTAAGGTTCCTCTCGGCCCAAAGCATTCTATGATTCTAAGTTATTTCAAATAACCCATATCCCAGTGCAGCAGTGCCCTTTAGAGCAAGTCTGTGCTCATTGAAGAGTCTTAATAAATAAACACACCAGCAAGAGCAGTGGTCAGGCAATGCTTGGTTGGCTCCATCAAAGCCTCAGGCTGGCAGCACAGCACCCGTACAAAACTTAGCATGTCTTCCCTGTTTCAGTCGGTCCTGGATGAGTTCGCACTGGCAATTTTGTGTTCTGTGCTTTAAGTTTTGACTAATTTGGCTTTCTGCTTATTAATGGTTCAGTATTTAAAAACTAAACTCCTGAACACAAGCCCTTGGTGGAAAATAGTAATAATGCAACCATACATGAAGGGTTCTTTTGTATTAAACAGAGCCCTGTTTGCAATTCCCTGCTAGTGTTTTTCTCAGAGGCAATAAATGAAAGAAATATGTCTTTTTAAATTTTATAAAACTCAGAAAAATGGTTTTAAACAGCTTTTCTTCACCTCCTATAATTATTTATTTTCAAACAGTCCTTCAGGGTAATGTTCCGTTTTCTTATTTCACACTCCTTTTTCTCATAAATGAACCATCACTTCAATAAATCATTATGAAAACAGAGACTAACACAAACCCTGAAAGGTTGAAAGATTTATGTAACACATTTATGTTTTCCATTTTCTCATTCTGGTACTCCACTGCTAAAGCTAAGCTAATAAAAGCTGCTATTAATATTTCTTGTTGCCTAGCAACCGCAGAGAGGGAGTAATAGCTTTAGCTAGAAAAATAGATGACCGATAAGGAAAAATTCAATTCTTTTATTATCTCAAGGGAAAATGGGCTTTTACTGGAACATTATGATGTACGAGTGTGAAGTTGAATACAAAGGATATTTTTTCAGTTGTTTTTCTATTTTTAATGAACGTTATTTTACCTTCACAAACTCATTTAAGGCATTTGCCCCACCTACTTGCGAGCTTAATTTAGCAGCACCCACACATGCTTCTGGCTTTAAGGCTCTGTCGGCATTCTCATGTGAAAGCCCCTTCCCTCCATGCCTGCCCCCGAGCTTTATCGCTTGGTCATAAAACTTCCCTCCAGGTTGGAAACTGGGAGACAAGATTCACAATCAAAGGGTAAATTGTTCTTGTACGTATTTAAGAACACGCTTTCTCCGAGGAAGGGGTGTGCATGGCGAGTTTGCTTTCTGAAGTTTCAGCTGTCGTGGCTGAGCTCTGTGTTCAGGGAGAGCAGGAATGCTGCTGCTCCTGCCTGTGCTCTCACAGCAACTGCGGGCACTGGAGGTGCAGATGGAGAGCTGGTGCCTGCAGGTCCCTGTGGGAATATAGGTCCTTTTCTGTGGGAGAGGCCTTGCCTGTGCTTCCTGCTCATCCTGGGCATCAGAATGAGCTCCCTACAGAGCAGAAGCCCCTCTTTTCAAGTAGCTGATGCCATAGCTTCAGAGTGATCCCTGCCAGGTGCTGCCAGGAGAGAACTGGAGTGATGGGAGTCACACTCAGGTCATCATAGAATCATGGAATCCTAGAATGGTTTGGGCTGGAAACCTCTGCCACGGGCAGGGACCCCTTGGTCCAAGCCCCTGTGTCCAACCTGGCCTTGAACACTGACAGGGATGGGGCAGCCACAGGTTTTGCCAACACCTTGACAGGGTTTGGAACTGGATGAGCTTTAAGGCTGCTTCCAACCCAAACCATTCCATGATTCCATGATTAAAATGTGCTCTTACTCATGGCGCCACATTGTACCATGCTGGAAGGGTCTTGCGCTGCAGGAGCCAATGCGTGTGGGTAGGTCCCTCTGTGGAAGTGTCTTCCTTGTCTGTGTCTGTTTTGGTTTTGTGCTGCAAACTGGGTCTTTATCTCCCGCTACTCAGTTCTTGGCCTGAAAGCGTGTCCTGTCCAGAGGTGGTGTAACTGCTGCTTTCTATAAAGCAGCATCTCTGCACCATGTGGCCATCCAGTTGTGCTGCACCTTTTAACTATTGCATAGAAATCCATCCTCCTAATCTTTCCCCTCCTTGAGTTGGTCACTGTCTTTCAGATAAGCTGGTGCGTTCGCAGCAGTCCCAGTGGTTAAAGAGTCGCCTTATCAGCTATAAAATAACCATGCCGTAGCTGCAGGGAGGGTGCATGTGTTATCCCTAGAACATATGTCAAGTGAGCCTGTCCCCCTTGCTTGCAGCAATTTAAAATATCACCAATTGCATTGAAGTCTGCATTAAAGAAAACTTCTTTGGAACAATAATCAGCCCCATAAATACATGGTTTGTGTACCACAGCCGAGGAGGCTCGTTGTGAACAGCATGTATGTATTAGTAGTGTAATTAAAATATCAATTACACCGTGTTGACAGGTTGCCAAATAACTGGCTTTTGTGCACAGTAAACTTAATCACTCCGAAGTCTGCTCACAAGACCTGATGCAATCTTGATGCCAAACTAGCACAACATAAAAGCAGCATTTGCTAAAGCACGGCTCCGATATTACTCTGCGTAATGGTGCTGCACTCCGTAGCTAGTATCATGTTCTGAAAATTATCTTTTAATGTACAATTTGTATTGCTGAGAAATGTCACTTACTTTGCAGAACGTCTCGCCAGCAGAAAACCTAAGATTTATTCCTGTCATTTTTTGTCTGCTCTGCCATGTTGATAGTAAGAAGTCTACTTTATGTGTGTAATGCTTATGTCAGTTTTGAAATTTGGGGTTTCATAAAAGACAGTGGTATAAATAAAACATCATATAAATTAAAAATACAGTGGGAAGTAAAATCTGTGGGTTACAGAAGCAGATGAGATGAATACGGCATGAAGGAGGTTTCCAGAACAGTATCAAATAGCTGGAGTAAATATGCTCAAGGTATGGGCTGAATCTTCTTTAATAACTCATTCTGATCTTAAAATGTATTTGTCTGTAGTATACAGACATGCTGATGGAAGCCACTTAGCCTAGGTTTAACCCTTTAGATTTAGGTTTGTACTTGTGCATGTTGATGTGTTTTCCCCTCCTTAGCCAACAATCCCACTAATTTTTCTGGGTGAGGCTCATTTTTGCCCACATCAAAAAATATCCTGCAAATGAGGGCAGGCTTTGGAAAATGAAGTAGAGATTTGGAAGAGAGTTTCTTTGGAGTCTGGGATGTGGCTCTGGGGATAAACCATGTCGGACAGTCTTTGCTTACAGGTTGCTCGTCTTTTGCACAACAGTTCTAGGTCCTTTTTGGACCCAGCCGCTTTGGGAACAGTAAATAAAGTTAACACTAATATGTTTCCAGGGGCTCTCTGCTAACCAAGACCTGCTCTTCACCAGCAACCTGGGCTATATGTATGCTTGAGCACTGAAAAAGTTCACGTGAGACCTGCAGTATCTTACTTCTTCCTTCCCCTCTTACTGAATGTGCTCAGCCCTTTTGCAGCAACAAAAATCTACTTCCACCCTCCCCAAAATGTTGCCTTTGTGTTTGCGCACGTGAGTCAATGGTGCAGGTTATCTGAGGACTTCTGTTATGTTTGGGTCGCATACAGGGAAGAAGCGTAATTTCCACCCAGCAATAATCCCTCGGGCACGTGTCTGCGCCTTCTCCTGCATCCCATTCCTGCTCACTGCCTGTCACTTCTGTCATCACTGTGGGGATGCAAAACAAAGCTGAGCTTTCATTGCCACCTGTCTCGACTGACAGTAACAGTCTAATGCAGGGAGGGGAAGGTGGTTTTGCCAAAGAGACAGAGCTCCCTCCATCCCGCTGCGTGCTTGCACCATGCATTCACTTCATTTGATGTCCTCTCTGTCTCATGGCACACTCCCCTCTTTGCTGTGTGTGCTTGTTTCTGTGGGAATAACGAGGAGATGTGGTGGATCTGCGCCACATGGAACCTCTGCCTCGCCACCAAGTCTTCATGCTCATAACCTCTTTTGTGTCATAACCTCTGCCTCACCACCAGGTCTTTGTGCTCCCTTATGTGTTTAACACCCCGTATCACAATGCAACATAAACTCTTCTTTGAAGTGCATCAGGCACCTGTAAACAGAATAGGTTTTGCCAGTTTGATGCAGGAAAACCTGTGCGCTGTTAGTTATCCCACCAAAGTAGCATGTCTGGCAGCTCTTTGCCATCCACCTTGCATGTTTTGATCCATGTTGCAGTCCATCTTTAATTGCCCTTATCTCTTAGATCAATCATATTTCTCTCTTAGCTGTCACTCGCCTCTTCTTTGCATGTTTCCAGGTTGCACTAACCTGCACCAGCATCACTCATCGCCCCAGATTTTCCTTGCTGACAGGGAGGGTCTGTGCAACTTTGAGGCTTGTTTCTGAGCAGAACCTTTCCAGACATTCCATAGCCCAGCAGCCCTGCAGTGGCTGGTGTTGGAGCAGAGTCACCAGCACATGCCCAGGGCAGGACAGCACAAAAGGATGGAAATTTCCATGGCTTTTGTTTGAGCTGTGTGTTACGATGACTGTTCACTGCTGTAGGTGTGTGCACGTTGAGTAAGTCTTTTCTTATGATCTAAAGGGGAGACGTTTTTAGAGGCAAATAACAGAAAGTGCTTACAATAAAAATAATAGGCTGTAACAGGCTTCATTATGCAACGAGATCAAAGAGCTGCAGCAGCCACTCAAGGCTTAGGGGGGTTCTAATTGGCAGGTAAGATTTCCTCAGCTGGTGTATACAAATGGTAAACCTAGCCTTTTTGTAGGTGTTTTCTCCTGCTTGTGGACTCAGTGGGGTTTGCTGTTAAGTGTGAAGGGTGGTGGAGCACAAGGGAGAACACAAACATGAATCTTGAGTCTGATTTCCCTCTCTTCACCAAACACTCCAAATCTCTACCTGCACTGTCCCAGTGGGGTGGGTGTGATTCTGGGTAAGTCCAGTGCCAAATTCAGACCCCACCACGAGACCAAGAATGTTAAACCTATGAAGCACACCCTGAAAATCACAGCTCCAGCAGTCCTCCCTTCTGCCTCAGTGGTACAGGATGACGCACTTCACATCCCTGTAGCCCAGAAAAATTGAAGTTACCATTTAAATGAAGAATGCTACTTGAGTCCTGCCTCCGTGAAGAGGTGTGGGATGCAATGTCAAGAGGAATTATAATGATTGCTACAGATGCAGCTTGTCACAAGGAAGAGAAAAATGTTTCTGTATCTGATGCATGGCAGCGAGCCAGTTGGTAATGTTATATGTCCGAGTGTTTTACTTCAGCTCTGCTGGCTGGAAAGCATTCCTTAATGCTCTGTGTGGCTGTTAGATTTGTCTCCCAGCTCTGCAGAATCCCATTAGGAGCCTTCCGTTTACACCATGGAAATTGTTTGGTCTCCAAACGGCTGCACAAGGGAGGGAAAAGTGTATTGCTGCAATTCTTCAATATCTAGAGAAACCACCAGCATTATACTTCTCACTTAGCTCTCTTGTAGTCAGCATTTCTCATTATGGAACGAGATGTCCTGTAACCAGCAGTAGGCAGCTGTTCGACACCATGGTGCTGTTAGAGGGAGCAGAATCTGCTCCTTTTCCACTCCAGCCACCAGCATTGATGTTATTTAGCCTGAAGCCTGCTGCTTTTGTGTTGGTTATTGCTTTGGAGTTGGAGAGCAAAGGCAGGTATGTAGTGGCCAGCATGAGCAGCTCCATGATGTATATTATGCCTTTGCCACTCAGGGCTGCGTTGTACGTAGTTCCCCCCATGAGCTGATACTCCTCCCATCTGGTTTCTGCAGGGCAAGTGAAGATCATGGGGTGAGTGGCAAGACCTGGGAAGAACAGGCCTTCTCCTTGCAGTGACAGACACAGAGGTGGATGGATTTGAGGTGTTTCGAGATGCAGCAGCCAGAAAATGGAATAGCAAAGACCAAGGTCAATCAGGGAGCGGCTGTCCTGACCCAGGACACTTGCTGTGCAGGAGAAGCACTATTTGCAGTCCTACTCTGTATTATGTTGTTTGGCCAACACTAGAAAAAGCAGTGATTAAAGACCCATGCACACCATGATTTATGAGGGTCTCTCAAGGTTTTGTTGTTGCCTGGATGCTCTGTTGTTTGTGCTTTTTTATTAAAGATGCTGGATGTAGGCAGCAAGGAATAAAATTTGAGGGTGACACAAAGAAATTGGACGTATTCGGGACAGGTGAAAGGGAATTCAGAGAGATTTAGGCATAGGAGGGAAAAGGACTACAAGATCGCTAAGGCAGTTTGTTCAGTGTTGATAAATGCTGAATTAATGCATGTTGAGGAGAAAAAAAAATCGCTTCTCAAAAAGCCTGCAGTGCTCTGAATTAACTGCTCCCAAAAAAACCCTGCACAGGGGCAAGGTGTTGGAGGACAGGAGAAGTTCTTGGGAGGCTGGAAAGTTGTATACTGTGTACTATGCTGGTCAGCCCACCTCAGGCAAAAGAAGAGAAAAAAAGAGGCTCAAAGAATAGAAACAGGAATTATCATGGGCCTGGAAAGCTCCTCTAGGGTGCTGTGATGCTCAGCATCCTCACATGCTAAGTTTAAGAAGGAGGAGAATAAAATAATTGAAATTATAACAGTGGATAGAACAAACAAGCAAGAACATCTGGATCAGGAATGTCCCTTAATGGGGAAACTTCATGGGAATTGAGATTTGGAAGTTCAGAGCAAAAACAGGGAATACTTTTTTTCCACACAGGCCAAGATCATAGAATCACAGAATGGTTTTGGTTGGAAGTGACCTTATAGATCATCTAGCTCCAACCCCCTCCCTGTGCTACTGTCTTCTCATCTTCATAGAAAGTTACTTTGCTTAACAGTTCTACAGGCAGCTCAGATACCTGTATTCAAGTATTTCTTCACTGCTTTGAGCAGTGACACAGTCTGGGACTGACTGGGAGTGAGGGTGAGAATGAAAACATCAAAAGGATATTTTTTAAATGCTTATGGATAAGCCAAGACCATGGGGAGTTGCTGTAGCAGATGTTAAAACGCATGTTGGTGGAGAGGAGGAGGTAGCTGTTACATGTCATAAATCCAAAGCTGATTTCTGACTGGGATTAATCTGAAGCTGGGAAGCACCAAGTCCCATCTCACCTGTATCAGGTCTCATTCAGAGGCAGAATTGGTCCATGTCTGCTTTGGGCTCCTGGTAACACTTTGCACTAATTTGGCCATAGACCAAATGCTATGTAGCAACGTGAGCCAGATCTGTGTAGTTTCCCTCTGCATTCAAAGCCTGGATCCTCTTTACCTTGACAGGGTGGGGATGGAGATTTGAACCCAAACTGAACCTCGTAGTATTAATAACTGCTTAATACTTGAAACATTTTTGCCCTATCTCATCAACATTGTTTTCTCTAATGCCAAGAGAAGTTGTGTCCCATTCTTCTTTTCCAGTGTGTACTGATGCCAGCCCATTGGGATAGACCATCCTTTGCAAGCCACCTCTTTGAAGGTGCATTTTTCATGTGTGCCTAGTTTGCATATGTAGAAATGGTCTCTGGAAGAGCCAAGCTCCAGTTGTTAATACAGCACAGGTTTCATCTTCTTAGTGCAAAACGTCCCTCTGCCATCACCAATTGACCTGCTTTATTGCAGAAGGTTTCTGCCCAGTCCTGGAGACAATACTGCGTCAGCTCCAAGTTCCTCTCTAGTTGGGCTTTTTTATGGCATGTTTCCAGTCCTGATCAGCTTTCTGTGTCTGTCCTAGGGATTCTCTGATTATTTCAGCCTGTGTTTTTTAGCAGCAGTCTACAGACAGTTGGCCATCTGGTTAGCATTAATCTGAAGGAGGAGGCAGCATGCTTACCTGCAGTGAAATAACTTTCCTTTCAAGAAGAGTCTGTTAATGTTCATGTTCATGTTGAGCTGAACTGAGAACATCCAGTTCTGGGAAGAGGGCAGAAGAAGTGAAAATGGGGTAGCTTGGACACATTCCCTGCCCAGCTGTCCCTCACAAGATCCAAAGCTGGTACTAGCAACTGAAGTTGAGTTTTTGCTTTGATTTCTACATCTTGGCAGGCATGATGAGGTGGAAAGTACCTGCCTTCTCACCCAGAATGACAAGGCAGGCCACCGGTCAGCCTCCACTGACAGCTGGGTTTGTTTTGGTTGGTAGTGTTGGCTAAGTTCTCTCTTTTGGGAAATGCATTCATTTTTAAAGCTTACATTTCATGGTAGGATTTGTGAGTACTGCAGCCTAACTCCCCTTGCAGCTGTCCATAAGAACATACATTTGAGTTCATTTTTCCTGTATCAGAGCAGAGGGTACAATCAAGTCTCTCTGCAGGATGTAGTAGGTCTGGAGGTCCATGAGAAATGTGCAGAAATGAACAACACTGTGAAGCTAAGGGATATTCTGGGTATTGAACAGATACCTGCTGGAGACAGAATTGTCTTCATGGCCCTAGAAGTGACTACAGGGCTCTCACTGAGGTGTCTTAGATGTCACAACTTACGAAGCCGTTTAATGCATCCACATTGTAGACTGAACAACAGAAAGATCTGTACTTATAGTTCCTCCTATTGCCTCCATCCCATCATCTCACCGAGAGGACCAAGATCTTCTGCTCTGTTTTGTCCTTCTTGGGGGGCGTCATTGCTTGTTCAGTGGCTGCATGTTCTTGGCAGAACTTCAGACCATCCATGGTGACCACTGGAGCTCTACATCACCTACAGATCAGCTAAGCAAGAGTTGCCCCAAGAGTTAAATTCAAACAACAGAGGCCAAGACAGAAAGAAAAAGGGTTTTTAATCCTTCCACAAACGCAAAGACTGAATTGGTGGAGTCCTTGTTGTGCAAGGGACCTACGCAAACTGTCAGGGAGTTTGTGAGGTGGACTAGAGATCCCTGTCCCACCCGGGTTATGGCAGATTTGGAACATCCTTCTTTAATAATTCAGCATCTATGGTTCTGTCATTCTGTTTTACATGGCAGAAATCCAATTCCTGAAACACAGGAATCCTGAAGGGATGGAAGCCGAAGTTCAGCACTGAGTATTATGCCTGGATGAGGGTGTTGTATTGATGCCAAGTGGAAGAGCAACACCCCTGCTGATTCATGGCATGTGTGATGTGTGCCTAAGCAGTAGGGTCTGTAAACATTTCCTCCGCTGCCCCAGTGGATGTTTGTTTCGCAGTAAAGGTCTGTAGCATTCAGGTGGCTGTGGAAGGGACTCTTGTGTGGAACAGTACAAAGGTGCACCAAGGGGGGCTTTTAAAAGGAGTTTTTCTCTGGCTTCTCACTTTCACAGAGCATAGATGAGACTGAGCTGAGCTCTTAGGCAGAAGCTCTTCCCTGTGAGGGTGCTGAGGCGCTGGCACAGGGTGCCCAGAGAAGCTGTGGCTGCCCCATCCCTGGCAGTGCTCAAGGCCAGGTTGGACACAGGGGCTTGGAGCAAGCTGCTCCAGTGGAAGGGGTCCCTGCCCGTGGCAGGGGCTGGAGCTGGACGAGCTTTAAGGTCCCTTCCACCACAAACCAGGCTGAGATTCGAATTTCCAAAGAATTTGAGGTGGAAAAGCCTGACTCTGCTGGGATCACACAGAGCTGCATTTCAAGCTGTACACGTCTGTATACACTGCTGTTGTGCACTAACTTCTGGTCTGCACAGGGAAACTTTTGTGTGTGACAATCTTGCCTTTTGCTTTTACGCTTCGGGTCTTACGCCTCAAAAATCCAGGACTAAATTGAGGCCTCTTTCGGAAATTTGGATTTCCTGATTTGTAATGGTTGATCAGAGCTGGAAGTCTCCTGAGTGACAGTTTGCTTCATTCCCTTTTGCATCGCTTTCTCACTGAAGTAGAAAAGTCAAGTACAAGGAATTTAGTGCAGTCAGCAACAATTCAGCCATGCTGATTTATTTGAGCCATTCACCAAGAAGCACTGCACTTCTCTGGAAGTGCTCGTGCCCGTGGATTTCATGTTGATTTTTGCTGTTGCCCATGAATGGTCAAAGGTTCTTAGTTGTTACAATCAGATTTTTTGCTCTCATGTCCTCTGGGTGATGCTGAACTCTGTTATTCTGCTGTCCTTGGAGGATGCGTGCATGGAAGCGGAGCTGGATCTCCATCTGGAGGTCACTGCAAGGGTTAGGAGCGAGGTTCTTGCAACGATTTTAAATCCTATTCCACGGTATTTACATTCTTGCAGTCTTTGTGTTGTGTGGGAAGTTGGCCATATGATTACAATAAATAGGTATGAGGAAGCAGCCAGTAACATTTTTAACACCCAATCAATCACTTGGCACACTCTGATACTGTACACACCATGAATAATAATAACTGGACTTCAGTTACAGCTCACAATGAGGGTTCACTGGGGACAAATTAGACATATAACTACAATTATGGCTGTAGCAAGATGGCTCCTTTGTAGTACATAATCTACTGTAATTTAAAAAACATGGATCATTACAATCAATACATATTGCAACCAGACTCTATGAGCTTGAGTCTCCCTTACACAAAGACATGTCAGTCTTGTCAAGGGCTGAGAGCCAAAGTCATGGAAAACAGTGTTAGCTCAAGGAAGGCTGGGCTTGCTATTTCCTCTGAGAACCCTTTTCTTAGATCACTTTTTCCCTCTATTTTTCACTGAATAGAAATGCAACTATTTAACATGAGCAGAGCGGACTTCTCAGCTTCTTGGAATTCATCATGAAATTAGTGTACCTAACAGTGCCGCTAAGTAGATAAGACTTGAGCATGCGTCTGTTCTACGGGATTGTAAGGCTTGGCTCCATAAGCCCTGTCCTTTGGAGACAGTTACCTATTTTAGTGAGAATGGGAAGCTGACCCTGCAGGATGGTGTTTTGAGCAGCAAAGAAACACTGCATGATATCAGAAATCCAGGGCACCATGGAGCAGCACGTGGGTTTGAGGTTGGCAGAGTTGGGTTTATTGAAAGAGGACATTGCCTTTGAGGTGACTGCTCTGAGCCTGCACACTGCAATATCCAAATAGCCCACCAAGGGGAAAACTGAGGGCACCCAGCCGTAGTACAGGCATTTAGGTAACTTCTTCAGAGCCAAAAAGACTAAGAACATGGAGATAGAGGAAAGAAGTAGAACCCCCCTGCCCTGATGGCGATCAGGCCAGAGGCACTGAGTACATACAATGTTCTTCTTGATGGAGGGTCTGGCAAAGGAGTTATGAAAGGTCTTTAAGAGATAGTAGCTTGCAGAATCCTTAGGGAAAGAAAATCTGTTTAGGAAAACTCAGGTTTCCCAGCCCAAGCCAAGGATAAGATTGACAAGTGCAGGGCAGTGTCAGTGTGGAGTCACTGGTATAAGTGTACCATCCACATGGCCTCTGCCCCCTGCTCCGGGGTGGAGGCAGCCCTGGGAGCCATCAGTATCACAGGGCCCACAGCGTGGGAGGTCCTGCAGAAGCAAAAGGGGACACCAGTAACAATCCATCCCAATTTGGGGGCTGGATACCATGATGGATACTGCTGTTCCTCCAGGCTTCAGGGAGAAGACCCTTCAACCTGAACAGAGTAAAGTGGCAGCTCCCAGTTTACATGAATTCAAGTTGCAAGGCTGGATGAACTGAGGCAGAGTCTGTAGGAGCTCAGCCAGCTCCCCCCTTCCCGGAGAAGCGGAACGGGCCGTGGATCTGGGAGCATAAAGGAAAATGTGTCTGAATCATGCATTGACATCACCAGGAGCGCGCAGCTCTCCAACTCACGTCAGAGCTGAAGTGATGTGGTTACAGGAGACTCTGTGGCTTTTAGTATTCTGGGAGAGCTGCTATAGTGGCAGAGAGAATTATTCATGGATCAAAACCAGCAAGGCATTAGCAGTACAAAGTGTCATGATTGTCTCTGTTCTGCTGAAAGGTTGAGCCGAGATGCCAGCTGCAGTACATGAGAAATAGCTTGAAGAAACACCAACAAAAATGCACTGATTATTCTTGAAAGACCCTTGTAATTCAAACCAAGGTATCACTTACTAATTTACAGGGAAGTACAGCGGGTGCACAACCCTCCGCTGACTCATAGGCGGCTGATCTGGAGCAAGATGCTTTGCAACAGGAGAGAGTAACAGTTATATGCTTTATGTCACTAGAAATAGAGGCTGAGGTGAACAGATGAACTGCCAATGACAAGGCCATAATTAAGAGATGCCAAAGCAGCTTTTTGTCCTAGAGGGGCAGAAAAAAGAATATGAAGTTCACAAAAGAGACTGTGGTTCCTGCCATGAGCACAGGGGAATAGAGGAATAGGAATAGGAATCAAATTCAGACGCCAACAAGCATGATGGTTGAGTCCCGTGGTGGAAACGTATCATTAAGAAAAAAAAGCAGACACAAAATTAACTTAATGCCCAAAATCTTTTACTGGGATCTGTTCCATGTTGAGTGTTTGACAAGGTGAATGTTGCCTATGAAGCAATGGTAGGTTTGCGGTAATCACTGTCTCCACTGATAGAAGAAAGCAAATATGTATAAAATACTTGTATGTGTCTGCTGGAGGTGCTGTGAATGTCTTTTGGAGTTATGGAAATTTTAGTAGGTTGCTGAAGGAGAAGCACATATGGAAGTCACCTTCCTTGAAACCCTGTGAATGATCCCAAGCCAACTAAAGTGTGTTGATCGTAGAGTGGTTTGGGTTGGAAGGGACCTTAAAGCTCATCCAGTTCCAAGGCCTGCCACAGGGTAGGGGCACCTTCCACTAGAGCAGGTTGCTCCAAGCCCCATCCAACCTGACCTTGAATGCTGCCAGGGATGGGGCAACCACAGCTTCTTTGGGCAACCCATAGATATGGTAATAACTTACAATAATGCTTTTTATGTTGAACTCCCGCATGTTTGAAGCTGTTCACTCAGCTTATCCATTCACAATTAGCTTTTAAGCACTTTGTGAATATTCATTAGCTTTGCCACCCCTCCCTGCCAAGAAAAATCACTCTGGGTACCCAGGAAGAGCCGAGGGGTCATGGTGTTTCCCAGGGGGGACATCTCAGGTGTGACCTGCAAGGGGATGGGGGCCCTCAGCCCAGCTCTCCTTGTGCTGTGTTGCTCACCTCGGGACACAGGAGCCACAGAGCAGCTTGTGGGCCCATCAGCAATCATCAAAATCTCCTGCTGGGATAAATTGCTTGGCCTTTGGTCTTTTCATTTATCCTCTTGCTAATAAGATTACCCCATACAACAGAGGGACAGCGATAGTATCCCCAGTGTAAGCAGGCAGGCTTCGTGGCTATGTGAGAATGTCCTGGCCAGGTGTTTGCTCCAAAGCGAAGTCCTTATTTTTCTGGCAATAAAGCAATGGCTGCAAAAGCCGTTACATCTCACCTGGAACTCCAACCTGTGCTCACGACAGTCACTGCACATGGGTGTGCGTTTGAGTACAAGGGGTTTCCCTGAGCCTTACCACATTGCTGGGAACACTTCCCAGCCCTGTGCGATGCTGAATCTGGGCTACCTTCCGTCTCACATCACCAACCCTGTTTGCAAGGATGGCAGTTGAGGTGGAAAGATGTGAATTTCTAAACTAAACCAGTGTTATGTGGTGCCGCTGAGAAGCCACAGATGCTGAGTCCCACGGTGTCGGTTTTACAGCCTCGTGTCAGAGCAGGACTCTGCTTTTAAATGAAAACGTTCAGCCTTAAAATAGAAAACCACAGTGAATTATACAGCCACTTGATAATTATTTTTTAGTGCTGCTGCTAAAAATGCCCCATTAAAAGGCTGTAAGTCACTGCAGAGTGCTGTCAGGCTACCACACACAGGGATTTCACTTCCAGCTGCATTCTATTTCCTTATTGTGGTGAGCCAAAGTCTTGAGACCACAGGGTAAATATTTACATCTATCTTTATTCATCTCTCTATCTTCTGTGTGCCGGGAGCAGAGCACAGCGCGGGCAGCAGGCTGGGAGCCAGCCCTGCAGGGTGCCGGGTGGAGCATCCCATGGGAGCACCCCCCTGGTGTCACCCCGGAATTTGCCAGGGCAGTATGGAAAACCGTAGTGCCAAAGCTGCACCAGGGAGAGATGTGCCAGGCTTTGAGAGCGTGCCAGTCCACGTGTTCTGAAGCAACCAGGAGGAAAAAGATACCCGCCCAGTATTAATTATGACTTCTGAAGCTTTGCCTAATTACATTGTCTCTCTTCAGACAACGACACAAATATTTGTGAGTGGGACTTTTCATTCTCATTGTAATCAGTGACATAAATAGGTAACACCTTTATAAAGAGTTAATAAAAATGTGTCAACACAAGCTCGAGCACAAACTGTCGAGCAGTGTGCAGGAAAACATTCCCATGTTTATTGTATTAATTGAATATTCATGAGATGCCAATTTAAATTACAGTTCACAACTGTTGCTCTGTCTAATGAATAATTTAAACAAGTGTGGCCAAAGAGATTTCAACGCTGCATTAGCAAACTGCAAGGGATTAAGCAACAGAGAATTTATAATTAGCTTTGTATATCCTATAATAAATGCATTGGAAAGATGGTTTTAATTATCCCACATGTTAATTCAGAATTCAGTGCATTAATTTTCAGTTGAAAAGTAACCCTTTCTTCCCAGATAATATATTGGTCTTCTCTTCGTCTTTTGCATCTTGGGAACAGGGAATTGAAGTATGGAATGGTCCGATCTTCGCAAATCTCATCCTTTATGACACAGCATTTGTATCTGCCCATCTCTGTATGGAGTGATTCCTTTTTTGCATTCCCAGCTGGGACAGCTAATACAAATGAGATCAGATCCCTTTCTACAGATTAGGATCCTAGAATCCTGCTGTAGCTTCTCCCAAGTCTATCTGCTACAGCGCATCCTCTTTGATTCACTTATGGCTACTTGGGAAATACTGTCTGTTCCTAGAAAACAAGTCTGTGCAAGTGATAAAAGTTTTTGGCAGTCATCTCCTATAAGCAGCTTTGAGGTTTTGTTTAGGAAACGAGGATGTGTGTAAATAACAGCCCCGAACCCCAAAGTTCAAGCTGAGATTGCTGCTTTTTTTTTTTTTTTTTAAGCAGAACAGGAATGGGTTTTTTTCTTTATTAGACATGTTTATAAAGTGCTTTTTCTGTGGACATGGGTCCCTTTGCACAGTCCCTGCTGCCCACCCTTCTCCAGGGTGAGGAGGGCAGCAGCCCTATGCCGTGGGGCTGATGGATATGCTGTTGGTGTGACTTTACCTTCTTCTGATAACAAGGGACAGCAGTGTCCTCTACAGCAGGAAGAGTGGAGGTCCTCATCACTTCTGAGCCCCCCGTAGAGATGCTCAGCCCTTGAAAAGGGTGAATATTGTTTGTGCTTCCCCTTCCACCTGCTTCCCCTGTTGCCTTTGCCATGATGTTCAGCTATAAAGCCCATCCATATGTACAGAGGCCGCCGTAGCTTTTCAAGAACCTGAACACTTGCGCTGGAGAGGAAAAAACTGGGAAGTGTTCCAAGGAACATAAATCCTTACACCTACGTGAAGCCACCCATCCCCAAAGCTCGGCTGGGAACCTCAGAAGGTGTCTTTTGGTGCGCGTCGGGGAGGAAAGCACTACCTTTTCAGGTGGTTTTGTTTCATTCCAGGTCAGCAGGTTAATGAGATCTCTGGGATATGGGATTTGATCTGGAATGTAAGCATTCATTTGGCATGTGTCCTTGATGTCTGCTCAGATGGAAATGCAAATGCAGTGGCACGCCATCCAAAATGTTTTGGTGACACAATGTGTAAGACAAAATAGTGATCACTTTGTTCAAGAACCTCATTGAAATGTTTTCCCTTGCCTTTGAATCCTGCCATATCTATAAATCGATGGGTCCGGATGGAATGCACCCACGGGTGCTGAGGGAGCTGGCAGAGGTCATTGCTAGGCCACTCTCCATCATCTTTGGTAAGTCGTGGGAAACGGGCGAGGTGCCTGAGGATTGGCGGATGGCAAAGGTCACACCAATCTATAAGAAGGGCAAGAAGGAGGACCCGGGTAATTATAGACCGGTCAGCCTTACCTCCATCCCTGGAAAGATGATGGAACAACTTATTCTTGACTCCATCACTAGGCATATCAAGGATGAGGGGGTCATTAAGAACAGCCAACATGGTTTTATGAGGGGGAAGTCATGTATGACCAACCTTATAGCCTTCTATGAGGAAGTGACTAGGTGGAGGGATGATGGTAGAGCGGTAGATGTAGTTTTTCTTGATTTCAGTAAGGCATTTGATACTGTCTCCCACAGCATCCTCATAGATAAGCTAAGGAAGTGTGGGCTTGACGATCAAGTAGTGAGGTGGATCGAGAACTGGTTGAAAGGAAGAAGGCAGAGAGTTGTGGTCAATGGCGCAGAATCTAGCTGGAGGTCTGTGACTAGTGGAGTCCCTCAGGGGTCGGTGCTGGGACCGGTGCTGTTTAATATTTTCATCAATGACCTGGATGAGGGAACTGAGTGCACCCTCAGCAAGTTTGCTGATGACACAAAACTGGGAGGAGTGGCTGACACACCAGAGGACTGTGCTGCCATTCAGCGAGACCTGGACAGGCTGGAGAGTTGGGCGGGGAGAAACTTGATGAAATTTAACAAGGGCAAGTGTAGAGTCTTGCATCTGGGGAAGAACAACCCCATGTACCAGTACAGGTTGGGGGTTGACCTGCTGGAAAGTAGCGAAGGGGAAAGGGACCTGGGGGTCCTGGTGGATAGGAGGATGACCATGAGCCAGCAATGTGCTCTTGTGGCCAAGAAGGCAAATGGCATCTTAGGGTGCATTAGAAAGGGAGTGGTTAGTAGGTCAAGAGAGGTTCTCCTCCCCCTCTACTCAGCCTTGGTGAGGCCGCATCTGGAATATTGCGTCCAGTTCTGGGCCCCTCTGTTCAAGAAGGACAGGGAATTGCTTGAAGGAGTCCAGCGCAGAGCCACAAAGATGATTAAGGGAGTGGAACATCTCCCTTATGAGGAGAGGCTGAGGGAGCTGGGTCTCTTTAGCTTGGAGAAGAGGAGACTGAGGGGTGACCTCATCAATGTTTACAAATATGTAAAGGGTAGGTGTCAGGATGATGGAGCTAGGCTTTTTTCAGTGATATCCAGTGATAGGACAAGGGGCAATGGGTGTAAACTGGAACATAGGAAGTTCCACGTTAACATCAGGAAGAACTTCTTTACTGTAAGAGTGACAGAGCACTGGAACAGGTTGCCCAGGGGGGTTGTGGAGTCTCCTACACTGGAGATATTCAAGGCCCGCCTGGACAAGCTCCTGTGTGATGTACTGTAGGTTACCCTGCTCTTGCAGGGGGGTTGGACTAGATGATCTTTTTAGGTCCCTTCCAACCCTTGGGATTCTGTGATTCTGTGATCTATCAAATCAACACCGCGGCACCGAGGGTAATGTGCCTGCTCCTGAGGTGGGAGCTCCTTCAGTTCCCTGGGGAGCACCAAAAACCCAGGGCTGTCTCTGGGTGCAAGAGAGGCAGCGTTCAGACTTCTCCTAAGACCCCGATTGCTGGGTTAGTGCCTTGGTCGTTTGGGTGACTGGAGTTATTTAAGTTGATAAATGGAGAGCAGCGCTGTGATGCACTCTGTTGTCATTGACGCTTATTGATTGAACCTCAAGACTCAATTGATCAAACTCCCCAGTGCCAGCAAGTAATCTCAGTGGAAAAAATAAAGCCTTAATGGGTTTATGCGTTTCTTGGGTTTCCACTTGGGTTATATGTTTTGGGAGGGAAGGAATTGGTTTTGATGGCCTGAATCTCCACCGTTACCTGGATTAAATAAATACTGGCAGTGGGAACACTTGTTACTGTGGCAATCCAGTCTTGGGCAGACCCGTGACTCATTTAACATGGCATATTTTACCTCCTGAAACTGAGTGTCTTGATGTTAGAAGGAAATAAATGAATCTCTGAGGTGTCTGTTACCCATCATGAGGAAGCCAAAGAGGACAGAGATGCTGCTGGACTGAATATTCTTTCACCAGTCCTCCTTAACACACTACAGCTAATCTAATAAACTGTGTTGCACAGTGCAGGCAGTGGGGCAGCTCGGGTTGATATTGCTGCTGAAACCTAAGTAAGCACTTCCTAAGGTTGTATGGCTTTAATTCTACACTTACGGAGGTTTTTGCAAGTCTGTGATTTGTGTTGGAATAGCAGCTGCAGTTATAGTAGCTATTCCAGAGGTGAGAAGGGTTTGTCATTGTTGGGAGTCAGAACAGAAGTTACGGTTCTTGGGGCAGGAGGTGGTGCTCGAGTTTCTCTTCTCTGTTCCCTCCTGCAATAAGGTTTGTACATGCAGAGTCATTTAGGCTTTTTGCACGTATTTTAAAAGTCTTCAGCATTTGCTATAATTAAAGACAAGAAAACAATAGACTCTGCCTTCACTTTACATGATGCAGCAAGGTTTTCGCATTTGCAGCTCTCAGAGGTTCCCCTCTTCAGAGTGGGTAAATGCTGTGGTTGTCATTTTGCTGGTGGGAAACTGGTGCGTGGAGATTCGGTTCCCTGTCTGAGACTGCTCTGGCAGAGCTGGCTTTAGAAACTCTAGATAGTTTCCCAACAAATGTTTGGCCACAGAACCATCCTTCTCCCTCGGATGAAGGTAATAGGTTCCTGGTAATATGAGACTCTTACGAGCCATTTATTACAAACTAACAGGCAATCCCAGCAATACCTGGCCACAGAGGGATACCCAGGTGTGGGGCAAAAAGGGGACAGGTTGCTGCAGATGTGTAAGAGAAGTGACATGGTTTGTGTGCAGATGTGGTATCACCACTGGGGAGCCCAACTCTTTCTAATACTGTGGGCATTACTTGGGAAGTGGGCTGTTAAACTTTGCAATCTAAAAATGAAAAGCTTTTAAAATTCATTCACAGTTTAATCCCGCAGGGATGATTTTTCTATGGAGTCTTCCCATTTTCCTGTTGTGTTCTAAAATTACTTCTTTTTTTTTTTTCCTTCTTTTTCTTCTTTTTTTAATGCTCCATGCAATAAAATGGGGAGGTCTGTCATTACTTTCGAGTCTATTGCTTTATGTGAATGCAATATCTAAAATGCCTGAAAAGAACCAGGAGAGACATAAACCCGAGTGAACCGGCCTGAGCAGAGGGGCTTCAATAAGCTACAAGAGCTCAGATGTAGACAGATATCTGGAGTAGAAAATAGTTCTGGGTGGCCTTCAGGGCTGGTGCAGACCCTGCTCCACTCCCAGGACCATCTCAGCCCCCTTGGTCCCTACAGTTACACACCTACAGGTATTTCTCATCTTCTCTTGCCTTTTTCCCCTTCAGAGCTGGTTCCCTCTGCCTTTGCATTCCTCCTCTTGCCAACACACGCGAAGGGGATGTGGCAATTTTATTAAGTATCATACCCCTATGTGTTGGCAGGGAGCTCAGGGTCTGATGCTATTTAATTACCTCCCACAGTCCATTACAGGGAATTCTGGCCCCAGCTTTTGGGACGTGATGCTGTTATGCCTGGATGGGCAGCAATTGCCTTCATCTACAAATGGGTTTTACAAAATCGCTAAATAATGTATTCAGAAAACATGCTGGAAATTAATGGAATAGATTATTTGCAAACATGTTCACTGAATTATCAGCCTTGTTCTTTATCCGTAAAATAATGTACTTAAAGAAAGAAGTTTATCGAATACATTATTTACAGGCTGTGCTCCAGCTGAGAGCTGCAGGAGCACCACGGAGCGCACATGCATCCCGGCTGCTTCCCAGTGCCGGGGGCAGTTGTTTCTCCTCACATACATGCAAGCTTCAGGACTTTGCCTGCATTTTTCTGGACCATTTTGCTCATCCCTGACCTCAGAAAAGTGAGTTTGGAGAGGGATGTGTGCTGGCCCTCCCCTGCTCCCATGGGGATAGTCACAGTGGTTGCTTTGCCTCATGCAGAGCCGCCTTCTAAGACTCAGGGCTGCTCCTGGTGAAGAGGCAGGATATGGGTCAGAAAGTCAGGGGAGGGGAATTGAGGTGTTTTGTGTAGTGTTGTCCACTGTGGTGCTCGGCTGTGGATCATTTAGGGATGGATGATGTGAGGGATCGTTTAGGGAAGGATGGTTTAGACCTGCTGCTTGTGGGTCACCATGGCAGCACTTCCCTTCACAGCCCTGCAGTGAAGGGAGTGGGACAAGTTAGACTCACCCCAGAGGAACCATGTCTCACAGGAGGGCAGAAGTCTGAGCTCCTCTTGCCCTGGAACAGTCCTGCCACCAGTCTTGGTTGCTTCTGCAGTTCTCCTGCACTGTCCATGCCACTGAGTTATTCCCAAACACCTCCAATGCAAGCAGCAGGGTTTGTCCTTCCTTTAAGTCAAAGGACACCTTCCACTAGAGGAGGTTGCTCCAAGCCCCTGTGTCCAACCTGGCCTTGAACAGTCAGGGATGGGGCAGCCACAGCTTCTCTGGGCATCTTGCGCCAGTGCCTCAGCACCCTGACAGCAATCTGTATAGTAACTCCACTAGCCCAGGAGAGAGTGAAGCACACACTGAAGTAGGGCTCCCATCTGAGGGTTGGAGTTACTGGATTTGGGACCCTCATGGACATCTCTGCTGTACGAGTCCACAACAACACTCTCACTGGCAGATGACCATGGTGGAGGGTTCTACCACAGGAAAATAAGAAGGTTCAGTTCGTGCTGTATTGAGTTGTCTGTTCCTTTTGGCTGGGCCCTTCCAGCACCAGGAGCAACGAGAACATTAACTGGGAATGTTTCCTGTTTGCCAAGCACAGGCGCTATCTATCCTGTTTCACACCACTGTTCTCACACAGAAGCTACAGTACTTTGTCTTGGCGATGGAGTGTTAATGTTTGGATGATCCTTTCCCTTGTAATACGGGACAGTAACACCAGATCACAGCCTATCAAAGAGCTGAATTCAGCTTGCGAGGCGGGTGCTTTCCAAAAACACCATCAGTCCTGCCCGCCATGGGGGCTGCAGGGAGCTCCTCTGCTGGGAGGGGAGGGAAACATGCACAGGTGGTCAAGGCTGGAGAAGACGTGGGGCCATTCATGTAGGAACAGAAGCAAAGCAACAAACATGGGTGAGGAGACAGAGGTGAACACAGCTGAACTGGGAGATGCCCCAAGAGCCTTGTCTGGGGTCCGCAGTGTGGCTTTGCAGTGAAGCTTCATGTTCCAAACTGTTTCATTTGGAACTGCCAATATTGGTTAGAAACAGTGGGATTTCAAATTATGCAGCATTGAAAGCAGGCTGTAAAACTTTCTTCTCTCATACATGTCTGCTCAAATCGTGTTTAAGTCATCAGGCTGAGCTAGCTTGTCTGCACAGGGCTCGAAATGACTGACTGAGGAGCTCTTGGTGCTGCTAATGCTGGTATTTAGTAATTCTTGGAATATCGGGGAAGCTCTGGAGGACTAGAAAAGAGCTAATGTGCAAATATTTAAAAAGGGAAAGGGAAGAGCCCGGGTAATTACAGCCCTGTCAGTCTGCCATCAATCCTCAGCAAAATAATGGAGTGGCAGATCCAGGCCTCAATTAATAAAGAATTAAGGGAAGGTAATATAATTAATGCCAATCAACATGGGCTGATGGAAAACAAATCCTGTCAAACTAACTTGATATCTTTTTTGATGAGATTACAGGTTTGGGTGATAAAGGTAACAGTGCTAACATAATATTCTTAGACATCTGCAAGACATTTGACTTGGAAGCACAAAAGTATATTGAGTAAGTTGAACAATACAAAATCAGTGTTACTCAGGTTTGGTGCCTGCGCTTGTCACTCTGTCTGCCTGGAGTTTGTCATAATTTTGCCAAAGAAAGCATTAAATAATTACCAGTGAAGTCTGTAGATGATGCAGTGAGTAGGCAAGCTGCAGAAGACAGAGATGCAGAGCTTCTAGAATGGCCTGATAAACTCATCACCAATAATGAATATGTGTTTGGAGAACCAATATTGTACCACCCATCTTTCAAGATAGGGACTCTTCTGCTTAGAGATTGTGGTTCTGGAAAAGGGATGTAAGATTGTTGTGGCTGCCCAATCCCTGGCAGTGTTCAAGGCCAGGTTGGACACAGGGGCTTGGAGCAAGCTGCTCCAGTGGAAGGGGTCCCTGCCCGTGGCAGGGTTTGGAACTGGATGAGCTTTAAGGTCCCTTCCAACACAAACTATTCCATGATTCTGTGGAGGGAAGAGCTATGATTCGGGGTGAGTGCTGGCTGATGGAGAAGTCCAAAAAGCATCTATAGCAATGAGCAGGGTGGGAAACTGGGAGAGAGTGCAGAGGACCGCTCTTTGGCCAAAGCAGGAGGGATTGAATTAAGATCTGCACTGGCTTTGGTGAAGGGCAGCATGGTGAGAGCCCCTTGTGTTCGATGAGGAAATGCTGTAATCTCAATATAGTTCCAAAAAATCTCCATATGCCCAAATGCCAAAGCTGACACCATCAGCTCCCATGGCCCTCCGTGCTGCTGCTGCTGCAGGGCCAGCAAAGCCCCCGTGGCAGCCTGATGGGGGAACCCCAGGAGCTGGTATTGGGTGCTTGGTTACCCTGGGTACCAGGAGCACAGGGAGTGACAACCATGGCTGGAAACCCCAGTGCACATAGAAAGCCTCTGCCATATGATAAAAGTCCCCCACCCATACAAAAATAACTTTGTTCCTTTTTAAATCCTTCCCTCCTGTTCCCCTCATATTCATAATAGGATGATCGGTGGAACCAAAGATGTGGCTGTTACTTTAAAGGATAAATTAGTTTGACTCTTAACTCAATAATTAAAACTGTTATGGCTATGAGCCTGCAGGGATAATGTACTATTATTATAGTCATTTGTTTCAATTAAATGCTTACTGATTTTACAATAGCAGCTGGGCACCTGTGTGAGATAGCTATTACTCTGAACAAGACATCTCAAATTCCAGCAGAAATTTGTCACTGCACTAAAGCATTTTACATAGACCATGAAAGTTTATTAGGAGCAGTTACAAATCGGGAAGAGGAGGGGTGGTAATTGGGGATATATTTTGTTATCAGCTCCTCTCTCTCCTGCTCTCTCTCTTTAAAGTAAACCATCTCTAAGCATCTCAGCTACGGTGATGCGTTTACATTTCAACTTCAATATGGAAAAAGCCTGCTGGGAAAAATTTTCTTCCAAGCTGTTCAGCAGATCATTTCTCTCCCTGGTTGATGGTGATTGTAATGGCTTGTTCTCAGGAACAAACCTAAGGAGGCATAAGCTGTGCCTTGTGCCTGCCCCTGGAATAGCTGCTCAGCTCCAGGGAGGATCAAGTGGGGTCGTAGAATGGTTTGGGTTGGAAAGGACCTTAAAGCTCATCCAGCTCCAACCCCTGCCACGGGCAGGGACCCCTTCCACTGGAGCAGCTTGCTCCAAGCCCCTGTGTCCAACCTGGCCTTGAGCACTGCCAGGGATGGGGCAGCCACAGCTTCTCTGGGCACCCTGTGCCAGCGCCTCAGCACCCTCACAGGGAAGAGCTTCTGCCTAAGAGCTCATCTCAGTCTCCCCTCGGGCAGGTTCAAGCCATTCCCCTTGGCCTGGCCCTACAGGCCCTTGTCCCAAGCCCCTCTCCAGGTTTCCTGCAGCCCCTTCAGGCACTGGAGCTGCTCTCAGGTCTCCCCTTCAGGAGCCTTCTCTTCTCCAGGCTGCCCCAGCCCAGCTCTCTCAGCCTGGCTCCAGAGCAGAGCTGCTCCAGCCCTCGCAGCAGCTCCGTGGCCTCCTCTGGCCTCGCTCCAGCAGCTCCACGTCCCTCTTGTGCTGCTGCCCCAGAGCTGGATCAGGGCTGCAGGGGGGGTCTCCCCAGAGCACAGCAGAGGGGCAGGATCCCCTCCCTGAGCTGCTGCTCACGCTCTGGGGATGCAGCCCAGCACACGGGGCGGTTCTGGGCTCAAGCGCTCACTGAAGCTGGGTCATGGGGAACTTCTCCTCACCCAACACCCCCAAGTCCTTCACAGGGAAGCCTGGCAGGAAGCCCGGTGGTCTCCATGTCTGGTCTCCCAGCTGGTGGGGTTCTGCCCTTGGCTGCGTCTGTACCATCTGCCTGCTCCCACTGGTCTTGGCCAGCATGTGCTGTTTGTCAGCCTGTTCTTCTCTCTTTCATAGGACTACCTCGAGCATTTCTAGGCCTGATATGCATATTCATTAAAAAAATTGAAATATTGTTGGGAGAAGAAAAAAAGCTGTCTTTGAGCTAGCGCAGCCTTTGGGAATCTGCTAAGTAAGATGCACTTAATTACTTTAGCTGTGACTACATCACATTTCACTCATGTGTCCTCTGAGATGCAAAACATCTTTTCAGAAGAGGCTGCAAACACGTCCCAAGCCTTTTGGAGCAGCTCGTGGTGAGTTTGTTGTGCCGAATGCCTGGGATGCAGACAGGATCTGACCTGGATCTCGGAGCCAGCGCTCCTAGCGAGGGAGCTAATCACATTTGCAGGATGGTTATTTAATTACGTGTGTGCTTCCATAGGCTTTGCAGGGATGCTGAGTGCTTTGTGGAGGGGAAAGGAGCGAGTGCAGCCCTGGTGAGCTGGATGCATCCCACAGGACCTTGTGCTGTGGTTGAAGAGGTTGTTTCCTCTTGTATGGGGAATGTTGCTTTTCTTACCTTGTTCTTTTTGCTCTGCCTTCATCACGATTTCATTCATTATGCTGAGGTGCTGGCACAGGGTGCCCAGAGAAGCTGTGGCTGCCCCATCCCTGGCAGTGCTCAAGGCCAGGTTGGACACAGGGGCTTGGAGCAAGCTGCTCCAGTGGAAGGGGTCCCTGCCCGTGGCAGGGGTTGGAGCTGGATGAGCTTTAAGGTCCCTTCCAACACAAACCACTCTGATGTTACGGTTCTATTATTTGCTTTCCTAATTAGGGCCATTTGCTGAGGGGAGCATCTCTAGATCCTGCTCCTGGGTCTCTCTTTCCTCTTGTCTTTCTTGAGGGGATGTACTTTGGGTGCACAACTAAGACCCCTGATATAGCTCAGTGCCTTCAGGGTCTCGCAGCAGGAATCAAGATAAACCCTTTCCCCTACTTGAGCAAAGGCCATCAGCATCCTAAAGCCCATGGCAGCAGCTCTGGGGCTGTGCACAAGCTGCTTACCTTCACTTCCACCCAAAACATCTTACAACTGGAGCACACAAATGGCTTTTCCACCACTGCCCTCTCATCCTGAGGACACCTCCTGGTCCTGCCCCTCCACACAGCGGTTAGCAGGGTTGGATGCAAGGAGCACAGTTGCAATTGTACATGTCCTTCTGCAAAACCTCCTGCCCGTGAGGGGAAGAGGTGGAGATGTGGAAGAACGAGAGAGGGTGTCAGACCCAGCAATACTCAGCAGAGGTTGTAAGTAAAAGAACCACGTTTTAATGGTGTCAAGAGATAGGCAGCTGCTTGGGAGGAGGCCTCTGTGCTAAGATGTCCCAGGAGAAAGGTCTCTGCTTTTCAAGAGAGGGCTGTGCTTGGGTTGCTATCGGCAGGAGGCTTCTGTGTGGATTCTCCAAGCCAGAGCTCAGGTTTCTGGTTTTTCCTACACAGGAATATTCAGCCACATTTGCAGCGTGTGTCCCACACCCATAATCGCACTCCTGGACTTGTTCTGCTCTGATGCATAAATAACATGCACTGTAAAGAAAAAAGCCTATGATTACATATTTAATGGATAAACAGAGCCGTTGTGGTCTATTGGCCACATAATAAAAGTTTCCCCCAAAAAATTCTCTTAATCCAGCGTTTACCCAAGAGACTGCAAATGGGAACGAGCTACTTTAAATTCTGTGATTTTTAAGGCACGTTTCATAGCCTTCCCTGTCTCTAAAATACCCATTCTTCTAAACTTTTTCTTCATTTAAATTTAAAATAAGGGCAATAAATTATTCTTGCCTTAGCAGCTGCCAGATCTTCTCCAGCATGAAAGATCTGGGTTAAACTGACAAAATCCAAGACAAAATTACCTTTTTCACTGGAATTTGGGAAGGAGCTTGGTGCTTGCAAGGCAGGTGGGTGCACACCCGGGTACCCATCTCTGCCTGCCTCACCCTTGGCCATTCCCATGAGATCTGCAAATTCAATTGCTGTTGCAAACATTGCCCCTCTGACGCCTCCTGTGCTGCCCGAGCCTGTTGTCCATCCCCATCTTGCAGCACGCACATCCTCGAGGTCTTTTTGGCCAGGGTTTCCCAGGCAGCAGCACGTGGCAAGAAGAGGCCAGACCTCTGCAGTCAGGCAGGTTAGAGGGCACATAAAACTTGTTAGAATTCATGCAGCAGCGAGTTTCCTCAGTGCCACGATGGAGCAAAGCCAGGCCTGGTGCCTCTGTGAGCTAGTGTTTCCTTGCAAACACCAAGGCCAAGGACAGCAATTCAGCGTGGCCCCGGGTCAGCCTTGGTCAGACTCAGTGTGCTGTTGAAGTGCAAGACCTCAGAGCAGCATCCAGTGTCTGAAGGGGCCTGAAAGGATGTTGGAGAGGGACTCCTCATGAGGGACTGTAGTGATAAGACAATGGGCGATGGGTTCAAACTGAAACAGGGGAAGTTCAGGTTAGATATCAGGCAGATGTTCTTCCCTGTGAGGGTGCTGAGGCACTGGCACAGGGTGCCCAGGTGTCGTGGTTTGAACCCAACCACAAACCTCTTTTACTCACTTCCCCCCCTTCTTGCCCTCCCCCTGCTCCTGGAGGGACGGAGAGGAGAATCAAAAAGAATGCAACTCCCACGGGTTGAGATAAGAACAGTTTAGTAACTAAGGTATAACATAGATCACTACTGCTACCACCAATAATAATAATGATAAAGGAAATAACAAGAGGAAAGAATACAACACCTCAACACCAGCTGACCAATAACTCGCCTCACTCCCCCCAGCCAAGCACCGACCGATACCTTCCCCAACCCTGCAGTCCCAACCCTTCCGGGTCACTCTAAGTTACATCCCTGGGCATGACGTGCTGTGGTATGGATACCTCTTTGGTCAGTTTGGGTCAGGTGTCCTGTCTCTGCTTCCTCCCGGCCTCCCCTCCTCCCTGGCAGAGCATGAGGCTCACAAAGTCCTTGGCCAGACCAAACATTCGAGCAGCAACTGAAAACATCCACGTTATCAGCACTGTTCCCAGGCCAAAAGATCAAAACACAGCACTGTACTAGCTCCTAAGAAGGAGAAAACTGACTGCTGCTGCTCAAACCAGGACACCAGGGAAGTGGTAAATGCCCCATCCCTGGCAGTGCTCAAGGCCAGGTTGGACACAGGGGCTTGGAGCAAGCTGCTCCAGTGGAAGGGGTCCCTGCCCATGGCAGGGGTTGGAACTGGATGAGCTTTAAGTTCCCTTCCAACATAAATCAGTCTGGGATTCTTCCTGCAAGTTAAATTCCTGTAGTTCATAATTAATACAGAAAAAAGGCAGATCTAGGAAAATCTGTGCCCCTGACTCACACTCCAGTGATGGAGAAGCCGAAGGAGAGCAGAACATGTTGTTGGGTGTTGTGTAAAGTTCTTGATTCCTGACCTGCAGCAGTAAATCTGGCTTTGCATTGGACTTATTTCTTCTGAAGCCGTCCAAGCCCTTGCAGGTCTTCCCTGGGTTTCTTTCTGTGTGTACTGCTAATGGAGTTGGCAAGCCTCCCCTGGTAAGTAGAGATCACAGTTCAGTGGGCTGATTGGAAATGAAGATTGCTAATAAAGCAAGCCTGGGTCTTTAAACTCATGTTAACATTAATTCTGTTAGCATTAAACCTGGCTGGGCAGGCATGCGTTGGATGTGGCTTGGAGCAAGCTGCTCTAGTGGAAGGTGTCCCTGCCTGTGGCAGGGGTTGGAACTGGATGAGCTTTAAGGTCCCTTCTAAACCATTCTCTGACTCTATGATTTGACATTTCTTATTAGCCATATATACATATATATAAATTTCATTTTGATTTTTATTTTTCCAGAGTGTTGGGATCAGCAGCCTCAGGAGGCAGCACTGGTGTTGGTGGTCTGTGCCGTGTCCATGTGTCCCAGCAGCTCTGTGTGTGATTAGTCATCTTTCAGTCCCATCAGCCATCCCCTCTCACATTATGAGGATAAATAAACATGTATTAGGAAACTCTTCATTGCTGGGGACGACTCTATCACTTGGCCTCCTCTTTTATCTCTCTTATCTACATGTGTGCACACACAAACATAATTTTATTGGCTGTTGTCTGGACTTCTGCTCCATTCATTTCAAATGGGGCTGGAACTGACCGCAATATTTGAAATTGGAAAAGTCATCCCCAAGAGGAACTGTAATGGGGTGGTGGCCACCATCAAGGCTTGCCCCCAGGCATTGCAGTGCATCTCAGGGCATGTTGTGGGGCTCAGGGACAGGCAGACCTCTGGCTTGCTGTGAGCATCACAGCTTTGGGCAGACCATTGTGTTGGGAGCTGGGACCTGTGGCTTCCACTGAGTACTTCTGTGCTTCCCACTCCTGGGTGTAACCCCAGCAGCGCTGGCAACTTGACAGCCGTACAAAGGATGCAGGAAGGTTGTGATACCTTTATAAGCTCAGGCAAGCAGCCATTTTTCCACTTATGTTGTTACTAAATGTCAACCAAAGTGTTGCTCAGAAAGAGCGTGTTTGGCTCCATGGCCTCTAACGCTGCATTGCTGACGTACCAGGGCTGGATACCCAGACCTGTGTACAAAGACAATTGATCACCTCTCTTGTAGTCCTTGTGGGCAGGGTGATGGCATGAGCAGACCCTGGGCACATGGTACTCAGTGCTTGCTCTTGGCTTATTTAGAAGGAGGTACAAGGAAGACTTTACCATCTGTGTAGCATGATTTTTAACCAGTCAATAAGAGTTTGTCTTAAAGTGACTTGTCAGTATAATAAACAAATAAATACATTTTTCAATGACAAAGTGATATTCTCCTAACTCAGATCCAGGAGATGGTCCACTCGGATGCCACATCCTATGAGTCCAACCGTCAAGTGCCCCTGATCAATCGGCCTGGGATGTTGGCCGGCCCTATGAGTGCTCTCAGCCAGTCCCAGCTCATTTCTCAGATGGGAATACGGAGCGGGGTAACCCACGGGTCCCCATCGCCCCCAGGAAGTAAGTCTGCTACACCATCTCCCTCCAGTTCTACTCAGGAAGAGGAGACAGAGTCACATTATAAGGTACGTGCAGTCATGCCTGTTTTAACAGACAGTGAGAAAACAGCAGATGATGTTTTTCAGTGAGGGATAAATTGAGCTAAATAAGAACACAGACTTTTGGTGTTTTCTTTTTAAATATATCTATATAGTGGGAGACTTTCACAAGGATTGGGGGATTATTTCCAACCTCGGGTGAGGTACAGCATGGCAGGCTAGCACACACACAGTCCCAGACTGGTTTGTGTTGTGTTAAAACTCTTCCAGTTCCAACCCCTGCCACGGGCAGGGACCCCTTCCACTGGAGCAGCTTGCTCCAAGCCCCTGTGTCCAACCTGGCCTTGAGCACTGCCAGGGATGGGGCAGCCACAGCTTCTCTGGGCACCCTGTGCCAGCGCCTCAGCACCCTCACAGGGAAGAGCTTCTGCCTAAGATCTAATCTAATATCAAATATCTAATCTAATCTAACACGTGATTGGGTTGTGCACACAGCAAGTTTGGAAATGAGAGTTGGGCTTTTCTCTCCATGCTTTACCAGGTCCATCAAGCTGCAGAGTGTCCTCCAGTGAGGGTTTTGTTGAGCAAAGCAGGTTCAGGGCTAAGATTCTGCAAATGCTTGGCTGCAAAATTGAATTGCTGGTGGCAGGTTGAGGAAGCTTGAACAGAGATGGAAAGTAACAGAGGGTGGGTTGAACTGAGCTCAGCAGACATGGCTTGTTAAGGAAAAAACCCAGAAATTAAAAGCGGAAGAGTCTTCTGCCTTTTAGTTCATCCAGACAGTGTTTTAGGTGGTCAGCAATGTCTTAGTGGCACCGAGTCTGCCCCTAGAGCCAACACATCTGCTGCTGAATATGCAAGAAGCCCAAGTTTTTTCCATGGTTTTGGGGACATCTTGGTTGTTGCCCATCTTTCCCAAAATGCACCAGCAGAACAAACAGCCCTTGCTGTGTGCCAGGAGTCTGTTATTTACCAAGGTCAGTCGCTGGACTCCCTGCGGGACTTTGATTAAAGCACCCCATGGAAAACCTTCTCCTGGAAGGCGCTGATCCGAGAACACCAGAACTGGTATTGTAACCTTGTCCTGCAGAGATAGATGGTTGTGACAGGATTTGAATGTATAACCCCAGCAGCAAACAGTGAGGAGACTGGAGAACTAGTAAAGCACTAGGACTGAGCAAAACCCTTTCCTTTCCAATGGAAATCCAGGCAAATGTACTCCCATCACTCCTGCAGCTTTTCATCCGTTGGCAGCTTTCACTTCAGATCAGGGTATTACAAAGCAGAGCGCACACGTGGATGCAAAACAGCTTCAGTGGATTAAAAGTGCACAAAGAAGGGGTACAGGTGATTGAAACCAGACGCAGTTTCTCAGACTCTGTGATTCCGCGTCTGGGAGACACTACAGAATGGGTTGTGCTGCTGGACCCCATGGTCTGCCACCTCCCAAAGCCACACCACACAGCTCCAGCAGGTATCTGGGAGCTGGAATCTGTCATGTCAGCAGCAAATGAGTTTCAGCTTAGATACACATGAGGTTCTCTGCCTCTTCAGCATCACCCAGCTTTTATCCCAGCCAGCCAGAGATGCAGGAGTCACTGAGGAGGACATGGCTTTGAGGTTGGGTCTTCTGTTCTTTTTGAGCCAGTGATGGCTGTGAGGGTAGGAAGAATTTGGAGATGTCCAAACTATGACAACTTGCAGAGACAAGAATTCTTCCTAATCCTAAAGGCATGTTCCCCTCATTTTTATGTCCAGCAAGAAGGGTGAAACAGGACTGATGGATTTGATGGAGGAAGGAGACCGTAAGTGCAAAGAAAGCAGAACCACATTGTGGCCTACAGGTTTCTGTTTGCTTTCTCTATCAACACAGCTGCTGTATTCACCCAGTGGTCATATTTCATATGGCCGCTCAGGGCCTTTCTGCAACAAATCATCAAAGCAACATCTAATAAGCAGAAATTAATCTTATGACCAAGAAGGTCACACGTGGAAGAAATGGGTCTGATGCCAGCAGGTAGCTCAGGTCCAGCAGGTCCTCTGAACCAGGGAGCTTATGATTTTAGGAGGTCTGGCAGCCACACTGATGCATTTACCAGCTTCATTGTTTCAGCGGGTGTACACATGCATAGAAGGGAGAGGTAGTTACAGCCCAGCTTCTAGCTGGAGTACTGATGTCTCTCCGTAATTACTAAAATCACAGCATCCATGGGGTTCCTGCTCTTCACAGGTTCAACATCTACCAGTTTATGGGATCACATCTCTCACCAGTGAATCGCCCCAGTCCGCATCTGGTGTTACACTTCCCTTCTGCTGCCTCTCAAGAGCAGGTCCATGCAGGGGCTGGTGGCCACACACCTCATCCCACTGCATGAGCCTTCATGGTTGCTTTGATCGTGGCTCACCCCTTGGGGGATGCAGTTGCTTTGGGGCAGCAAGGCGCAGGCTTGCCAGGGCTTGCCTTTAGCCATGAACATGGCTGAGGCTGTTGAAGCATTTTCTGCAGGCCAGGGCTGGGCGTTTGTCTCAACCTGCGCTGCATCACACAGCAAACCCCAGGAGAACCAGGCAAAGCCCTGATTTGCTCTGCTCCCTCCTGGGAGGTGGCAGCTCCAGGCAGCCTTGCAGGCAGCATATGTTTTCCATACAGACGTTTGCTCTTTGGTGCTGCCTATGCAGGACCAACTGTAAACCCATCTCCATGGCTGTGGTTGCACTGTGCCTGTTTCCACTCCATCACTTAGTGAATGGCTTGAGGAGAGCAAGTCACCCCGTGGCTCTTCAGTGAATCAAAACACTACAGTTAGTTAAAATAGCATCTCACTTGAGCCCTGTCATGCAGGTTTTTGATCCTAATAAGCTGCCCTTTCAACCCCAGGCCTCCCATTCAAGCCCAATTGGGCAATTTGAAATTAAATGCATTTTTTTTGTCTCTCTGCCCATTCACTAATGGTCACTGTCTGTTTGACAAATGTCACTGCGCTGATACTCAACTTAATGACCAGTCAAGAGCTGCTGAGTAGAGAACAGGAGTACTGGCTGCCCTTTCCTGCCCATGTCTGGCCTGTACCAGCTGAAGGGAAGCCTCTTAAATCCCAGTGCTTCCAAGCACACAATCAAATCCACCAGGAGAAAAGGCCTCTTTCTCCCAGGACTCGCTAGGAGGCCCAAGTTTTACACTGGTTTGGTGGTTTGATCTGTGCCAATTGATTTGTTTTAATTTGGGTTAGACCTCAAAGTGACAGACTAGGTGACTTCTTAAGTAATACCATTAGCCTGTGCCCCTGGTAGGACAGGCACTGCGGGTGGTAGCTGAGCACTTGATGCTGGAGTGTGCTGGGTCTGCAGGCAGAGGTGCTGGAGCCCCGTTTGCCCTCCAGGATGCAGAGATCCAGGCAGAAGCAACCGGAAGAAAATGGTTTTATTCTCAGCCATGTTTAACCTCTGGTGTATTGAGTTTTTCCTCTGCTATAAAATAAGGATAATGGTGCTTCCCTGTAGTGTGAGCTTTCACTGACTGCAGTCAATGAGTTGAGAGCTTTGATGTATGTCCAAATGCTTTCCAGGGGTCTTTTCCCATGCACACCATCACACAGAGGCATCTGCAGTCCCACACATTCAACAGACTGCCCAGGGCATCCTAGAAGAGGCTCAGCTGTAGGATCTTCTTTCGGTGCTACCTTCATTGGAAGCATCCCTGTTTCCAGCATTGCTGTTCTACCTCCCAGCTTGGTCTCATGCTGAGCAGCCACAAAGTCCAACTGCTGTTGCCTGTGTCCTTCTGCCCTTGGTTCAACCGCCCACAGGGCACCAAGAATAGATACAGCCAGACCAAGCCTGCCTCCAGGCTGGTTGTAAAGTGTGAGCAGTGCATGTGAAGTGTTTAATACATAGGAGTAAAATAGGGGTACATACCTGTTAGCAAGGTGAAATGGATTTCTGATGGTCCCAGTATGATGGCTAATGTGATGCTGGTGCTTACAACCCTCCTGCCTAGGGGAGAGGGGATGCTGAGGCACTGGCACATGCAAAGGTGGGGTAGCCAGAAGCAAGCTGCAAAGCGGGATTATTGGGCTGGAAATCAGAAACCAATTCTGGAAAAACTCATGGACTGCTAAGGGGATCTGGCTGGGAAGCAAGGTGTTTAGAGAGGTCCCTGAGGAGGATCAAGGAGTGAGCAAGCTTGTGCTGCCAGGGAGGAGGAGGGTGAAGGGGGTGACTGAAGATGAATGTGGAAATCCCCAGCTTTGGAGCAAGGACCCCTGGAGCAGAAGGGCTGTGCCCAAGCTGTGAATGGGGCTGTGAGAGGCACACAGCCAGGCTCAAGGACCCAGCAGCAGTTTGTGTAACAATCCTATGGGCTCTTGGGGGCCAAAGAGACACCCCGGGCAGCTTCCCTCCTCATTACACTGGGAGCCTTTCTCTGCCCATGTTCTTTCTCGTCTCCTTTGCTAAGAAGCTGTAACAGGGGCACACACCTGACTGCTCCCACCTGACTGCTAAGGTTCATCTCTTGGTTTTGCAGGTTACTGGGGAGAAAAGACCATCAACAGACCTGGGCAAAAAGCCCAAAAGCCAAAAGAAGAAGAAAAAGAAGGACCCCAACGAGCCCCAGAAACCTGTGTCAGCCTATGCCCTGTTTTTCAGAGACACACAAGCAGCCATCAAAGGGCAAAACCCCAATGCCACCTTCGGAGATGTATCAAAAATCGTTGCATCAATGTGGGACAGTTTGGGAGAAGAACAAAAACAAGTGAGTTCATCTTTCTTGTTTTCCTTTCAGCTGTTGCAGCGTGGTTTTCCCTGGTGCAGAGCATCCGAGTGCCCCCAGCACGTTAGGAGAGTGCCCCTTTTGAGAAAAACCTCTGCTCTTACATAGAGAAGAGCTTTCATGACAACTGATTACTCTTGAGAAGATCGCACTTAGCAAACTCTCAGTGGCCCTGCCCTGACATGGGCTTTCTACAGCTCTAGATAGGAGATGGGCTTGTATTTACTTCTTTACTTACAAGGAGCAATGGCAGACCGGCTAAAAAACTAATTCTCTACAGCACTGGTCTCAAATCTAATGTTAAGGCTTTAAAAGCTTAGGAAGGAGATGCCTGAAGTGACCTTGCAGAGGAAACCTTCCTGCCCCAAAGCTGTCAACCACTTTCAATCTGCCTCACACAGAGGCTTCTAGGTCCTGCTTTAACTGTTTTGCTGATGCTGAGTGAGTTACAAAAGCCTGTAATTGCATGTTGCCTGTTGAGAAAACCCCAGGAACAGTTTCCATAGCAAGGATGTCTTCATCATGCAGAGAGAGGCCTGGCACTGCAGGTGGTGTGTCTGACCCCAAACTGATGCTCCCCCTTAAGATGTGAGTCCTGGCAGCCAACACTGGCTCCACCTCCTCTTGGGTGTTCATGGCCAGTGATTGAAGCAGCCACATTTAAGGAGGGACGAAAAGTCATTTAAATGGAAGTCATGCTAGGGAATAGCCTTGCTTTTCACCCTGCACCAAGTCAGGAATAGAATCATGGAATGGTTTGGGTTGGAAAGGACCTTAAAGCTCATCCAGTTCCAACCCCCTACAGGCAGGGATACTTTCCACTAGGGCAGGTTGCTCCAAGCCCCATAATAGTAATCAAGGCAAGGCATCTTCTGGGATGGAAGCCCATTTGCGAACCATTTGGGTTCTCCATACTGTGCAAAGTGTTACTTTGATGTTTTCATGATCATAGAATCATGGAATGGTTAGGGTTGGAAAGGACGTTATGATCATCTAGTTCCAACCTCCCCTGATCTTCCATTTTCTCCTCTTTGGATGGATCACTCAGGGGTCATGCAGGGATTTCTCAGGCTGAAAAAAGGAGGAGGATCCCTTCCTTTGCCTGGGAAGCTGGAGGGCTGGTGCTGGGTTTGGGTTATTAGTGTAAGGTGTGGGAGGTTCAGGAGCATGCAAAAGCTTCCACGTCACCTCTTTCTCCTGCTTTCATCCCTCCCAACATCCCGGTCTGCTTCTCCCTTACTCCATCTGGTTACAAATACCTCTGTAGGTTGGGGACTGAGCTCGCCTGCAAATGTGGTTTGTATAATAGAAGCGCTGGTGTGACCTGACTCCGCGCAGTGCAAATGCTCTTAATTAACAGCAGGGATTAAACCAGCCCGTTTATCTTCCCTGCTAACTCTCCCTTCTTTTCCTTTATGAGATAGCAGCAGCCTCTTTACACACGCTTTCTAAGTGGCTCCATTTCTCCCTCTGTAATTGATTTAATTAAGTCATTTGTTCCTTGTCTGAATGCTTAAATATTAACTTCCTGGCTTTGTCTCCAGCTCTATACTTCTCTCCCACGACAGCTACCTCCCTGCCCGGGACTCCGGCTGCAGGCAGCTATTTATCTTGGGCTTTGGGACCGTATTGCTGTTTTGTGCGATGTGGCACGTTCACTCTTAAAATGTTTGGCTGGAAGACAGTTTATTTAGTCCTCGTTTGCTTTCCTCTGCCAGCATCCCCAGTCAGGTTTTCTCAGAGCTGTAAGGGAGTGCAATGGAAAGGAGAAAATGAAAAGGAAAAAAATAGTAACAAAATCTCTTAAAGGCAGCTCTGCTCTGGAGCCAGGCTGAGAGAGCTGGGCTGGGGCAGCCTGGACAAGAGAAGGCTCCTGAAGGGGAGACCTGAGAGCAGCTCCAGTGCCTAAAGGGGCTGCAGGAAACCTGGAGAGGAGCTTGGGACAAGGGCCTGTAGGGACAGGCCAAGGGGAATGGCTTGAACCTGCCCGAGGGGAGACTGAGCTGAGCTCTTAGGCAGAAGCTCTTCCCTGTGAGGGTGCTGAGACGCTGGCACAGGGTGCCCAGAGAAGCTGTGGCTGCCCCATCCCTGGCAGTGCTCAAGGCCAGGTTGGACACAGGGGCTTGGAGCAAGCTGCTGCAGTGGAAGGGGTCCCTGCCCATGGCAGGGGTTGGAGCTGGAGGAGCTTTAAGGTCCCTTCCAACACAAACCAGGCTGGGGTTCTATGAAAACTCGTGCCTAGGCTGTCCTGCAGATCCCTTCTCCCAAGGACTACAGGACATGATGCACGCACTCACAATGAAGGCAAGCAGCCCATGCCAAGTGCTCTCTTGGCACACCTCAGGAGGGGACGGTGACCAAGCAGGATAGACACACATCTCTGCTAAAATCCTGCTGGGACTTGGGGGTCCAGACTGCCACATGGCTGCACCAGGCTGTGATTGGGCCCATCACTGGACAGGAGCATTGTGCTCTGGAGAGGGGTGGAAAGGTGGAAAAGAGAAGTGTTTCACCATCCGTGCTGCTCCTGACTCTGTTGACAACAGTGGTTTTGCGTATCTTCATATCCTCACTGCAGAAAGCAGTGCAGAAGACAAGCCGAGGAAAAGCCAGCACAGCGATGGCAAAGTAGACAACCAAGAGCCAAATATGGATGTTCTTGATCAATTACGACTGGGTTTGTTAAAGAAATCTTCCCTTCTACATGGCATTAGAAAAGTGGGTGGATTTGAGGCTGTAGGATCTGATCTGGGGCTGTGCTGTGGTCCTACACTTAGATCTCTCCAAACCCCCAAGATCTTCAGGGTGGTGCTGGGGCATCACATCTCCAGAGGGCTGATGTGCAGACCTCAGCCCCTTCATGCAGTTATTAAGCAGTCATTTACATCAGTGTAGTTCCTGCCTCAGATGAGGTTTATAAACTTTATTTTCCACCTTCCAAAGGGCACAGTGTTGCCCCAGCCCTGGGTGTGTTTTGCTTCCAGCCTTGGAGAAAAGCTGGCAGAACAGGCAGGGAGCAACCAGGAAGAGGGTTCAGAGCAATAAACCCAACCTCAGGCAGGGCACTGTGGACTTGCGATCTCCCACCACATGTCACCATCCCCATAGATGCTACACAGAGCATTCTGCAGGCAGAAAGGAGATGCCACCTCTTTGCCAGGTAGCTCAGGCCAGCACATGGAGGGTTAATCCTCCGCCGTTGTGCTGCTAATGATTATATGTGCTGTAATATCAAAGCTGTAGCTATTTATTTGCCATTGAGCAGGTGCTGCTGCTCCCACAAAGCAAATTTGCTTTCTCTTCCTGATGAAACAAGCAAAATAAAGGTTGCTCACGTCCCATTTCAGATAGGTTTTTTCCCTGTGCAAAGACAAACAGAGAGCGGGAACCAGAATGCGTATTATGCAAGAAACCATATAATCGAGGAGCATCTTTGATTTGGCTGCTGCTGTCACAGACATGTATTTCAGAGAGGCTTCTCCCCCCACCACCACCCCCCTTTCCTTTTGTTCTTACTGGTTTATCATTTGTGCCTTTGTCATTTTGTTCCTTCTTCTTCTTCTCTTCCCAGCCTCTTCACAATGAATCTTCATTTTCCCTCTGACACACTTGTATCTAAATTTCCTTATTTCCTGCCTTTTTTTTTTATTTATATCTGTTGCCTGGTGATTTGATCATGCTGTGGAATACAGGATTAGCAATCTCCGTGTCCTTGGGTACTGCTCAAGGACACCTGTTCTGCAAAGAGCCGTTTTCTTCCCCATTTTAACCCCTTCCAGTGTGGCCGCGTGTGCGGAACAGCAATAAATAACAATACCTTTATATATCCCCAGCCCTGCATTAGCAGGACGTTGTAATCTTCATTCTTCAACAGCTGGCATGGCCCTTTCTAAGAAGCTTACATGGGAAGCTGAAGAATGTGACTCGGGGTAGGGGGGTGAATATGAATATGTACTCTTTGAACTTTGCAAATAGTTTAGCAGCTGTTTCTGTAGAGATAACTTAGGCTTTGGTGGAGAGTGAGATGCTAATGGAGCCGTTATCATCAAATGGGGGACCTGTTGTAGTGATCCACCTGCAGCTCCAGGTCCCTGCTCCAAGCTCACAGAATCCTCGCTGTGGTTTTTCCTCATGAGCAGATCCAGCCCAGCCTTTGCAGTGTTACCCAGTGAGAGCTGCCTGATTTGATAGAAATTAGAAGCATTTGAGCACTAGATTGGAGCAAACTCTGCTAATCACAGCCTCAAGCTGTGCCAGGGGTGGTTTAGATGGAGCTGAGGAACAATTCCTTCTCCGAAGGGTGCTCAGACACTGGAACAGGCTGCCCAGGGCAGTGCTGGAGTCACCACCCCTGCAAGTATTCACACACCATGTAGACGAGGCCCTCAGTGCCATGGGTTAGTGGTGGCCTTGCAGTGCTGGGCAACAGTGGGACCTGATGATCTTAAAGGTCTTTTCCAACCTGGTTGATTCTGATTTCTGTGATTCCGATTCTCTGGATAGGCTTCTTACCTGGCATGGACATAGTGCTCCCAGCCTGGTCACCAGCCCTGCCATGGGCCATCTCTGCTCAGGAGCAGGGGACACCCAGTCTTCTTTCAGGGGCATCTCATGTGGGAGATAAGCCTGGAAACTCTCTGAAGCATATTAAGAAGTCACCAATGGGATTTGCTCTTCTCTGCCACATTCTGTCTTTCCCTCTCTGAGAACCTTCCCGTTGTCCACTGCATTTTTGGGGAAGAGGATGTTGGCTTGGAGCCTGGTGGTGATGGAGCACAGGGAACACTGCCAAGCTGGCAGCTGTAGGTGTCTCTGGAACCTGCTTTTCATTAGGAAAGTCCATCAATGGATTGGTTGGTGTTTCCTTAGATTCTAGAAACTCAGAGCAGAAGCATCAAGAAATTCCTGAGCAATCTTGATGACTGAAGCTTGATCTAACCCACGGCTTTCCATCCTCAGTGAGGAAAAGTCCTACGAAACCAAGATTTACAGTTGAGTTGACAAGGCTGGGGACTCACTGGGAGCACAAAGGTACCAGAGATGAGTCCTTGCTCATGATAGCCCTGCTTCAGCAGGACCAGTTCAGCAATGCTAAATGACTCCATGGCAGATGCACCAATCCCAAGCAACTTTTCAAGATAGGTCTGGTGGATACCAGGATAATGATAGGGAAGATGTGAAGGGTCAGAATTGCTCTTAAAAGCAGCTCCAGGAGTGTGACTTCTGTTCCTGGAGATCGAGATCGGAAGTGTGGAAGATGGAGGTTGTGTGCTTTTCACTGGAGGTTAGGGTTTGTCACCCTCCCTCTATGTTTATTTGGAGTCTTCTGTGAGCTGTCCTGGGAACACACTTGAGTGATGGATGACTTACACCCAGGTGTCACCATGAAGTCAAGGCAGAGGAATCTTTCAGGATACTTTAATCAAATGCTACTTGATTATGGGTTTATCCATTCATTCTCCAAAGGACTGCTTCACAACACTGTGGCTCCACCAGGGTAAGGGAGGAGCTCTCCTGAAACCCTGCAGTTAGTTCCCATAGCCAGGGCCTTTTATGTGGTGTTCTCAGGGATGTTAGAAGTTCAACAGCCCCCATGCCATAGCTGGGGAGAGCCTGGGAGAACTGGAACACCACTTAACCAGCCACCTCATGATGGGCATCATTGACAGGTACCTCCCATGTCCAAGATTGTTGACTTCAGGACTTACCAATCAAGTCTGAAGGAGATGTGCTGTGATTTAAACATAGCTTGGGTTGGTTGGCTTTAATAGGGGGAAGAACAGAATATGCCTTCTCAAGAAGGGAGGAGGAAGGTTACAGAGGAGGGTGCAAAGAGCTGAGGAAGAGCTGGGAAGGAATAAGGATGACAGGGTTGTGTGAGCTATGTGCACTTCCAATGGCTGTGTGGAGGCTGTCTGCAAAGAAAAGGGTGGTGTGGCAGACACCAGTGTGCAGGGAGGGAGTACTTTAGTCATCGTGTGAATAAGCTGTAAGGTAAGGTGATCCCAAGAGCTGTCTTGCAGGAAAGTGCATAATAGTTATAAGAAAACCCCTCCAGATTTACAAGCAGAATGAAATCCAAATTTATACATGGGAGGGGGAGAAAAGGGGGAAACTAGTCATGGAATCATAGAAAGGAGGGCAAGGAGAGACTTAAGAGGTCAACCAGACCATACTGCTGCCTGAAGTCAGGATCATCTCTACTTAAGCCATTCTTGGTGGATGTGTGCCTAATCTGTTCTTAAACTCTCAGTGGTGGAGATTACACATCTCCCCAGGCAATCTCTTCCTGTGCTTAATTATCCTCACTGTTAGGAACACTTCTCTCTTGCTTAGCCAACATTCCCCTTGTTCCAATTTAAGCCCATTGACTCTTTTCCTACCTGGGGCAGATGTAGAGGATCGTTCAGTGCCTCCTTTGCTGCAGCACGTTTGGAGGCTGTGGCTCCTCCTGGTCTCCTCTCCTACCTAAATAGAGTCCTTCAACTCCCCCTGGAGACCTTTAGTGCACTTTTCATCTCTTCTCTCCTGATGGTCTATCTCCTTTTGGAGCCCCAAACTCCATCTAGGATTGCAGGAGAGACCTTGTCACTTGGGCTCTGTGGACCCCTTGATTTTCTGGGGGAGAGTTTCATCATTCCCAGGCTTGGGAAGCAGCGTTTCTGCTAAGGCCGGATGCCGAGGTTACGCCTAACAGCTCTGGCTGTCATTCAGTGCCTGCGCGACACGGAGCTGCTCGTGGGCGTCAGCAGGGTTTGGGATAATTGTCTTCTCTAATTAACTGGTTATCAAACAAGAACATTTCATTACAGTACAATTACTGGCTGCTTTGCTGAGACACAGAGGTGTCAGCGGTACGATCCCAACATATGCTTCTTACAGCTCTGATTTTTTGTTTTCATAAGCACTAAACCATTTTTGCTTCTCTCCCCCCCTTCCCCAACCCACCCACTCGCTTAATGACTAATGAATCCTCCTGCTAATGAATAAGGAAAATAAATCAGTGGGCACGGCAGGTTAGAAAGAAAAACATGCAAAATGTTTTGAGGATCCTTAAATCTGATAAATTACTTTGAAATTAAAATCCCTGGGAGAAAATGGGAGTTAATTAGAAAGTAACATGGTTTTGTCAATGTTTAAATTAAAATTTTAAAGGTTATAAATACTGCACTAGAACTGCCTTTACACAGAGGATTCCTGAGAAGTTTTGTTGGATCTGCTCATCCCACATCAGAGCAGTCTTTCCCCAGCTGCAGGCTGAGGTTTCGCTGCTCAGGGTCCTCCATGGACGCTGTGTGGATACAAAAAGCCCCCAGTGCAGGGCAGGAATCTCAGCAGGAGACCCTTAGGGATGTTTTCATACCATGAAGGTGCTGAGGCGTTGGCACAGGGTGCCCAGAGAAGCTGTGGCTGCCCCATCCCTGGCAGTGCTCAAGGCCAGGTTGGACACAGGGGCTTGGAGCAAGCTGCTCCAGTGGAAGGGGTCCCTGCCCGTGGCAGGGGTTGGGACTGGATGAGCTTTAAGGTTCCTTCCAACACAAACCAGGCTGAGTCTATGTTCACAAACCAGATAATCCACCAGGACCCATCCATAGCTGGAGAGAGCATCACAAGAGCGTCACAGGAAACACTGCTGGGTCTCACCCTCTTAACGTTCTCTGTCACCCTGATCATGGCCAGGGCTGGAGCAGGGACTGGCCCAAGGGCAGAAGGCTCCTGCTGGGAGCAATCCCCCTCTCCCTTCAGGAGGACACAGGATTCAGCTGCCCCTTCCCAGTCTTGCTGCATCAGACACCACCCAGCAGCGTGTTCCAGACACGAGAGGCACAGCGCCCGCTTGCTGAATGGAGAAGACAAGGACAGATGAGGAGTGTGGAAAGAAATGGGTGTAACAGAAAAAAACCAAGTGATGGGGATGCAGATGGGCACAGAATTTATTGGTTACTCATTCATCTACATTGAGGTTAAGGAAGTCTCATTTACCTGCCCTCTCACTGTCCATAAATTGCAGGATTTTTCTCCAGCCAAATCTTCCTAACAATTGATTCTGCCTCTGTGTAGCTGTGAATGCTTTGATTTCTCACTGCCCCAGATTTAGACAAAAAAAAGCAAAAATGCTCTTGGTGTTTTCTGTTACAGAGGAAAAAGTATGTTTTCAATATATCAGCACCCAGCTATGCCCCGAGACACAGGAATTCATATTTCACTGTTGTGCAGGCATCAGGTACCATGTTAAAAGCATCTCTTAGCAGCAGGGCTGGGGGACACCCCACATTGCTGTGTCACAGCAGGTGCTGTGATGAGCTATGGACACAAGTGAGGTGGGCAATGTAGAGAAAGGGAACAGCTTTCATTAGGGGAAGTGGTACAGTGTGAAGAAATAGTTGCTTTTCACAGGCAAACTCTTCTTCAGGCTGACATTTTGAAATGTAATTTTGTTCTGAACGGAGCAAATATACTTCCTATGTAGGAAAAAGCCAAAGACAAACTTAGGCAAATACTCTGTTTCAGAAAATAACCATCTGAGACCTCCAGTGTGTCAAATCAAAATGTTTCATTGTGGGAGTCTCTCTGATTTTGCAATGAAAATAAGGTTTGCAGCCCATTTTTAATAGGGTTTATCTGTACTGATTTTAAACTGAAATTCAAGTCACCAGATAATCTTCTGCTTCTGGGAGCTCCTTGCTGGGTTCTCACCAGCAGTGATTTTAGCAAAGAGGTTTTCATAGAGTCACAGTTTGGGTTGGGTTGGAAGGGACCTTAAAGCCATTTATTTGCTTTATTTGCTTGATTTGGGACAAATTCCTGTCCAGCGGAAAGTTGTTTTCCATGCACACGTGCATGCAGGAATGGCCTCAGCAGAGCGGGATCCCACTGAACAGGCAGGATCCAGCAGCACTTTATTCTGCTTTATTAATTATTAATTCTTACCCATCACTTGCTCCTTTCAGGCATACAAGAGGAAAACAGAAGCCGCCAAGAAGGAGTACCTGAAAGCGCTGGCAGCATACCGGGCCAGCCTCGTCTCCAAGGTACAGCCACCTTCCTGAGGAGCTAAAGAAATGCTCTCAGTGTCATTAGGGTGGGTGCCAGGCTACTTTCTGCCTTTAGCACCCTGAAATGAGACCCTGCTTTGGGTTGTCTTCATCAGCAGGTGCCAGCAATGGGGTGTCCCTGCTGCCTGTCCCCACCACCCACTGTACTCTCAGGATGGGAGTGCAGGGAACAAAGGAGGGCTGCAAAGGCAGGACAATGAGGCTCATTTTGGGTGACACCAAAGGACTGGCCCAGGTGAAGGTGACACACCAGTCCTGGGCAGCATCAAGGTGCCAGCATCCTGCCTGCTCCCTGGTTCAGGCTCTAGAGCCCTGGGTCCTGCTTCTCCCATACATGCTCAGTCAAGTGCAGGGGTTTAGGAAGTAAGACCCATAACTGCAGGCTGATGAGCATGTGAGCACGTGTGTGCTTAACACACTGCTGTTAAACCCAGAGAGCCTATTTTGGTACCTAACAATGAATGTTCAGGGGAGTTCAGGTGCATACAGGAACTCTGGCGCTGCAAGGCTGCATCTGGAGCAATGATGATGGACTAAGCACCTGCCCATCCCAATGCTCCAAAGGTGGGCATCATCCCAGGGGACTACACACTGTGCCCTCCTCTGTGCCTTCAGAGGGGGAACATGGGCATTTGCTGCCTGTGAATTTGGGATGGTTCCTGCAGAGCTCATAGGCTTGCTGGCTCAGGGGGATATGCCGCCCTTGGGTTGTGAGTATGTCTATCAGGTGCTTTTCCTTTCAAAGCTTCTCCTTGGTACCATTACCATACCCTCAGTACTTAATCATCCCATTTAGCTGCCATGGGAAAGAATGTGATGTCCCAAATCAACCGTCATCTACAGGATCCATGTGACTGTGGTACTGGGCTGGGAAGGCTCAAAGGCCCTGTATAGACACGAGTACCATTAGTGGTCTTGTGAAGAGAACAGCAGCAAGGACACAAAAATGGAACGGAAAGGACTGAGGGTTTAAAAACTCTTCTTTGTCCTTTTGGAAATCTCTGAGAGTCTTGGAAGGATGGATGGATGGGTGGATGGATGGATGGATGCATGGACGGATGGATGCATGCCCATGACACATAACAATGTTTCCTCCCTTCCTACCTCATCACCCTCTGTTCTGCTTTCCCACAGAGCTCTGCTGACCAGGGGGAGACAAAAAGTGCCCAGAGCAATCCACCTTCCAAAATGATCCCCCCCAAGCAGCCCATGTATCCGATGCCCCCGCAGGCTTCCTCACCCTACCCTGGCCTGGGTTCATTCCTGTCCCCATCGGACCTGCAGAACTACCGTGGCCACCCGCACCCCGGCCTCTCCCGGCCCCTCACCTCCAAGCCCATGTTGCCCAGCATCAGTGCCTCCCCACCGCCCTCCTTCCAGATCAGCCCCCCGCTCCACCAGCAGCTCTCCTTGCACCACCCGCAGAGCTCCCTCCTCAGCCAGCCCCTCAGCATGCAGCAGGTCCCCCAGCAGCCCCTCCTGTCCCCCCCCATGGCACTACAGGTACAGCCCCCCATGAACGCCTCGCCTCCCGGGCAGCAGGTAGGTGCTCATTTCCCTCTTCCCATTGGATCTGGTGGTTCCTGGATGGTTTGGGGATGTTGGGTGTTGATGTTGTCCCCAGAGAGTCTTCCGGCTTCCTCAGCTTGCAAATCTCGCCATCTGGGGCGATGTTTTCAAGAGTGCTGAGCTGGCACGGTGAGCACCCCCACAAATGGGGCAGATTTGTGCAACCAGAGCACTAGAATCATAGAATTCAGTCAGTGAAGGCTCCTTCTGCAGGGAAAGCTGCTGCAACTGGGAATATCCCGGATCAAATCTCTTTGTGCACATGGTCCCCCAGCCCTGTCCTGGGGGGTTTCACTGGTGGTCGTCTGGAACTGTGGGTTGGATTGGATAGTCAGTGAGAAACCCCTCTCATGACACTGCTGAGAGGAGCTCTGCTCTTATCCCATGTCTGAAAGACTGTGGGATAATAGCAGGGATCCAGGGCGGTTGCCAGGAGGAGGACAGAAAGGATAGAGGGAATGTCACAAACAAAAGATAACATCATTATCTCCAGAAACCGCCTGGCAATGGGAGAAACTCCCTTTGGGGGCAGAGAGCCGAGAGCATGCGATGTGTGCTTGCATGTATGCTTATACCAACGGTGCAGTAGCAAAGCAGATCCTATAGACAGATGCTGTCAATGTGTCAGACCTCCTCAGCCATGCCCTGCTCAGCCCCGGGACCAGCCTGCAGGGTCCAACCTCTCCTCTTCAAACTGCTGTTAAGAAGATGCACCTGGAGGGAGAATTGGCTATAGCAAAACGCCTTCTCTGTACCTTATAGACAACTTGCCAGTAACCAAAGGAAAAGATGAATAGCTTCCAGAGTTTTTCCATGTAAAACATGACCTGGACAAACTACTCCCAGTTTAGGACATATGCTCTGAATTCACAGCTGCTACCATTTACTTGATGATACTTTAAACTGCAGTATTCACCCAGCTGGCTGCACAATCTGTGTTTCACATGCTTGCTAGCTATATATCACAAAATTCATATAGTTCTTTAGCAATGAGCAAAGCTTTCTTTCCTATAATGTGGCCTATTCAGTCTGGGGCTAACTTTGAGAAAAGAGACATTGTTAATTTAGGAACAGTGGAAGAAAACCAAAGGGGAGCAGAGATGTGGAAGCACAGTTATACCTGACCATAATAAAAAGCCAGCACATGAGGGATGGTCAGAGCCTTAACCAGATTTAAATCCCAGCCTGCTCAGGGCATTCCAAGTAACCTCTCCAGCACAGTGACTGGGCTTTAGCTCTACATAAGCAAAGGTGGTTTCTGTTATTCAGTGATAGCCTATGTCCAGAAATAAGCACAAAAGGGAAGGGGATCCTCATAATCACCGTAATTGGGGTGTTGTGGCTCAGGGCAGCAGTTTGTGAAGCTTCTTCCTATATAAATTTGTGAATAAAAATAAAAAGCAAAAAGAAAACACCCCATACTGCCCAAATTTTGGTATTTTGGAGAAAATCATGTTCTTGATGAAGTAACGACCATGACTCTTGTTTATATACATTGCCTAATGTTACCTAATTAAGCCAACCCCCAAAACCAGAAAAGCTGATCAGCTTTCAGCTAAAACAGCCCCACAGCGTACTTGTTCATTTGCTGACAGTGACAGCTGATGGAGAGAGCTGCTGGTGTGGATGTTCCTTACCTTGTTACTGTACATTATGATGGGCTGACGTATTACTGCAAAGGGAACTGCACTTGAAGTGGAAACCAGTTCTGATTGCCAGGCTGCTGATGCAAAGGCTGTCACGGGCTGCATGTCACCCACAGCCATTCACCAACCCCGAGGAGGGAGGTGCTGAGAAACAAGAGGAAGAAAGAGGGATGCAAACCAGATGTTGCTGCATTGACACCTGCGTGCAACAACTCATGTTCTGCAAGGTCCCACCATGGTGGTGTCGGGTCCTGGGCTTGGCCCTGCTGCTGCCCCTGCGGCTGCGCAGTGTGGGGGCAATGCATGTAAATGACTTCATGCGATAGGAAGAGCTCTGCTGCTTCTCCTGCTGTCTAAGCTGCTGTAACCCTCCCTTTCCTTTCCACCCTGCAGGACTTCTCACATATTTCATCTGAGTTTCAAAACAGTGTTGGACCCCGTTCGCCTGGTGCATCAAACCCTCCCGGGAGCACTGAGTGGGACAACGACTACCCCAGCAGAGAGTGTGGGATTAACCACTGCAGGCCAGTACACAGAACGGTGCATTGCTGATGCACTTTCTATTATGCAAACTGTGACAGTGTACAACACTGAATCTGCCCTAAAATGTACAAAGTGTACGGCAAGCTGGTGGGCTAATTATGGTCAGTGAAGTTTAAGGTTTCCTCTTCTCTATAGGCTCACTGAAGTGATGATATGCAAGCAGGGAGCTTCAAAATCACGGATAAATTCTTCACTGGGCATGAAGAGATTTCCTTTATTGTGTGTTTCCATCCTGTTACCAACAGAGGAGTTGGACAATTTCCTTCTAGAGCAGGACAGGGAAGCCCAGACTTCCAAGCAGAATCACTGGAGGTTTGAAGGTGGCCATCAGTAACGTTCCCAAAGTGATTACTCCTATCACTGAGGCCACAACTTCCCATAGCTGTATCTAACCCTTGCCAGTTCCCCAGGACAGTGCACAAAGCCTCATTCTCCCAAGAGCCACACGATGCTCCAGCCCCCTGCACCTCGCACAAAAAGGCCACCGAATCTGCACAGATCCTCACCCTTATGCCCTACAAGCTCTGTCACGAATGTGTCAGCACGAAGGTCCCTTCAGTGCTCCTTCAATTCCTCAGTAAATAAAAGCATCAGGATAGACTCAAAGCTGGGGAACGGGGCGGGTGTGAGACCCATACCCAGCCTCTGCCTAATCCACTGCTCTTGGCTCAGCAGTACTGGTTTGGAGACTGCTATTGTGCTCTGTAACACAGGCACGTGGTCTGCTGGGAGAGCAGGTAGGGAAGGAAGCTCAGTAGCTTCTGAGTATTGTTTGATTGCTTGAAGTCCTGGAACACGGTGCTTTCAGCAGAGATAATAGCAAGCTCCCAGCCTTTTCAGAGCACAGCTCCCGCCGGTGCCAGCAGCGCACTCACAATTGCTGGGCTGGGCACAGACTGTACAGACATTTATTTCTTTCAGGGAAATAAATAACTTGCTGAGCCATTAGGATGTCGCTGCCGTCTGCCTGCCCGAGGGGGCTCAGCTACGTCTGCGCTCCCAGAGCCTGCCTGTATTCTCTGCAGACAACCCAAAAGAAGGAACCTGTTTGGGACGTGACGATAAAAGTCACTTTAGATGCTGTGGGCAAGTTGTTAGAGATGCTTGCAGGGTCATAGCACATGTCCCTGCTCATTGCAGGGGGTTGGACTACATGACCTTTGAAGGTTCCTTCCAACCCGAACTATTCCATGATTCTATTCTATGATCCCAGTTCCAAGAGGTGCTGAGCAGAGGCAGCTCCCACAGAAACTATTCCCCCCCACCCAGTAGTAAGCATGACTCCTTAGGGGATCAGCTGGGAAAAAAGTCGATTCCCTCTGCAAATCCCACTGCCCAAGCCCCATGCAGAAGACTCAGGATACCCCAGAGATGGGTGAAGCGCTCCTGTAGTAGCCAGGATGGAGGTTTGTGTTGCTAAAACAAGCTCAGTGCCATGTGGCTGGAGTGCTGCATTGTGAGCCAAGGGCCCATGCAATTCATGATCAAAGCTCATGCATTTTATGCCTTTGTCACAGCAGAAATATTGAATTTCATGGGTTTATCGCAGCTTCTTGGAAAAAAAAAAATCATTCTAAACCCAGACAGATTATGCAGAGACTTCCAGATAATTATTAAAGTAGATTATAGCAATGAACTTGGATATAGATCAGTACTGCAGAGAGTGCTTAGCGCACCAAAAACTGTCATTGTCTCTGTCAAGGAAGGAGACATCTCTTGTGATGAGAGACACAGGAACTGCTGGCAGCCCAGCTCCCAGAGCTGCCTTGTTCTCGTTTTAGTGCAAAGCCTGGTGCACCAGGGGTGCCACCACCTCCGGCTCCTGCTGTCCTGGTGTTTGCTGCCCAAGTGCTTGCTTATAGCATCCACACACCTCTGTAGGACTGCAGCCCCGGGGTGCCTCAAGGTTAGACTCGTGTCAGGAAAAGAGATCATCAAACCCCAGCCTGGTTTGTGCTGGAAGGGACCTCAAAGCTCCTCCAGCTCCAGCCCCTGCCACGGGCAGGGACCCCTTCCACTGGAGCAGCTTGCTCCAAGCCCCTGTGTCCAACCTGGCCTTGAGCACTGCCAGGGATGGGGCAGCCACAGCTTCTCTGGGCACCCTGTGCCAGCGCCTCAGCACCCTCACAGGGAAGAGCTTCTGCCTAAGAGCTCAGCTCAGTCTCCCCTCGGGCAGGTTAATGCCATCGGATGATCTGGTTCTCACCATCTTCCTGGCTGCTTTCTCCCATGTACTGTGCACTGTTTTCCTAGTGATATTCCATGTTCCCCTTGGGCTCCTCGGCATCACGGTGCTGTGAGCCAGGCAATGCAGGCTGAGCTGTGTGCCTGAACAGCCCCAGCAATCAGCAGCACTTAGGCAAAGCAGTGATAAAGGGAAGGGAGATCTTGTTGGGTTTGATTCATCAGTGCGGTTTGAGGTATAATCGAGAAGTCTCTGGATCATGTAATTGCCCATTTCAACCTCAAAACTGCATTCAGCTTAATTGCAATTAAAGCAGTGCTCTGAGGAGCAGAATCAGCAACTGTCTGCAAAGAAAAGGGGTTATTTTCTGTTGTGACGTGGCTCAGCTGTAGAGCCCCTGTGCGGGAGGATCATACCAGCCTCCCCAGCGCACAGTCCTGCCTTGCTGTCTGGGTTAGGATTTTTGTTTCATATCTCACCTTGATACTTCTTTAGCTTCCAGCATGTGTTGGCACTGGGTTACGTGGGGGTAAAACCTCCCAGTCCCACATTTTCTCTGGTGTTTGCCATCCAGACAACTCCTGAAAAGCTGGGGTTGTCTTTCTCGCTATCCTTCTCCATCTAATCAGGGAACTGCTGTAGGGATTTTTCTCCCAACCTACCAGTGCTAGTTAAAATGCCATTAAATGACACTTCTTCCATTATGCCTCTGAAATCCTAGGATCCTGCAAGCAGGCACGCCTTAACTCATAAATCAGCCATGTTAGAGAGAGAGTTTTAAATGTTTTTGAGCTCATGCTCTCCCCATTCTTAATGATTTTGTGCTTATTGACTTCCATCCAATTTTCCTAGCTCTTTCTGGGCTTAAGCCCAAGCTGTCCTAGATTGCTAGCAAAGACCTGGGCAGCATTTCTCAGTTCCTGCTTAGTATATGACTACCACTTCCCACAAGCAGCTGCAGCATAGAGTCTTATTGCTTTTTGCATCATATCACAGACTGCTTCTGTAGTTCCTTGTCTCCCTCACCTGACAGCCTTGTTCTCACACTTGCTCATTTCCAGGCACCTACTGAATCCGTGACTTCCTCCATGGGAACCCACCTGGATCAAGGGTGCAGCTTGGTTTACAGTCACTTGTAAATCTTTCTTAATTCCTCAAGGCACCTCGCTGGTTTTTTTCTGCCCTGTTTTGTGATTACAGCTCTTTCCATACCAAACTTCAGGGTTTCATTTAGATTTGTCTCCTAGCATTGAAGCGTTTTGGTGATAACACTAAACTGGATTCATCTATGCCCTTCCTCTCATTTGCAAGGCGTCGTTTCTTTTCTGCCCACTTCCCACTCTCCCTTGGGCTAAAAGATGGGAAAGTGTCACTTATGTCTTGTCCGGACAAACAAGACCAAGCGCAGCCCCTTCAGCCAGATATTTATAGCCTCACTAATTCCTGCTGACAACGAAGTGATCCTTTCCAAATGGGGGCATTTTCCAAATCAGAACCTAAACGAGCAAACACTGTAGAAAGGCAAGGATAAACCATCACCAGTGCACTTCGTTTGGATTCAATTATTTATGGTAAGACTTTGTAATGAACTGGGATCTGTTCTGTAGCATATTTTGTAAAATTAATGAAGTTTTAGTGCTGGAATTCCTCACTGCTGCTCAGTGGCATTAAATCTTTGCTGAGTGCAGTACGGGAGACTCTGCATTTTAAATGCAGATTATAAAATGTGGAGATTAGCAAAGTGCAGACTCTTCTGCTCTCTGTCAGAAGACAGCTCTATCAACAACAGCATTACCTTCCTGCCTGCTATTCCCCTATTATTCCACGATAAGCACACCCACACAGGAATCTCCCAAAGCTTTGTGATGTTCTTCACCACTTTTTAAGACCAAGATGTTTATGGAGCCAATGATGTTTCCATCAGGTCTGTGTAAAGGATAAAACCCGTTAAAATCGCTGGATTTCAGAGCAAAACCTATGTAGGATATCAGACAGGGGGGAGGAATTTCAGCCACTACTCTCCCTACTATATCCTGAATATAAGAGCATCTGGGCTCCCCTGTGGGACCCTGCTGATGGTAAGTTAAACATGCCAGCCAGCCCCCATGGAGGGCTGAAGCATGGGGTACTATAGGCAGGAAGGGAGAGGTGATACCTCTCTGTAAAGCCAAGGGTTGCCTCAGTGCTGTAAGCTGGCTTCCCCCTCAGCACACACCTAGAGCTCTTCAAATCAAAGTAATTGCTTCAAAAACGTGATCAATTCAAGATCTGGAGGGCCAGGGATATGCAGAGCACACAGCCTGGCTGCTGTCTCACCAGCCCTCCTCCGTAGCTTCCTGCAAGTAAGGCAGCACCGAGTCTTGCTTGGGTTCCTTGTACCTCTTGCTGTCTTCATCGGGCCCATAGGAAAGACCAGCAACTCCTGCTGTCTCAAAGGTATTTCTTCCCCTTACTCCCTGATTATTAACTTTCCTATTTTGGGAGAGGAGAAGAGAGACATCAAGCAGATGGTGTCTCCTACTGCCATGCTCTTCAGCCATGAATCTCACATTTCATCTGCCCCAACATCCACAAACATTTTCAGGCATAAGGCTCTCAACTGTATTTTTGAGACCCCCTACACTTTCATCCAAAAGCAAGTGTCTGTTTTCAGAATCTCCATGGCTTTGAATAAGGCTAGTGTGTGATTAAGAAGGGGGCTGGTGGCCAAGGCACTGATTCCAGGCACAGCTCTCCACAGCATGATGGTGGAGATGGTACCACATCACATCAGTGTGCTCCGTAGGGAAATCCATGCTTGGCCCTCCCGTGCAGCCCCAGCAAGAGCAAAAATTAAACTACAGGAAGGAATTTATGTCTTAGCCCTTATTGTTGAAATTCAGGAAGAAATAAAACTGCTCCAGGCTCATATTCCTGCCTTTTGATAAGAGCAGGTAGGGACAGGCCAAGAGGAATGGCTTTAACCTGCCCGAGGGGAGACTGAGCTGAGCTCTTAGGCAGAAGCTCTTCCCTGTGAGGGTGCTGAGGCGCTGGCACAGGGTGCCCAGAGAAGCTGTGGCTGCCCCATCCCTGGCAGTGCTCAAGGCCAGGTTGGACACAGGGGCTTGGAGCAAGCTGCTCCAGTGGAAGGGGTCCCTGCCCGTGGCAGGGGTTGGAGCTGGATGAGATTTAAGGTCCCTTCCAAACCAGTCTGGGATTCTATGATTCAAGTGCCTTCTGCTTGGTCCGTCCCTTGGCACAGACAGCTTTGTGTATGGAATCATGGAGTGCCATGAAACACTAGTCTCAGCTTCCCTGGGTGACTTCCCAGCTGTTTCCCTGCACATCTCACCTTTTCCCTCCGGTTTCTCTTACAGCATGCTGCCAAGGGACAAGGCACTCTACCTCACCTAAAACTCAACATCCCTTTCGAGGCGGCTCAGACGAAGGACACTTGAGAGGGTCTATCCTACAGACTACCCGGAGTGGCATCGAGCAAGTCGTACGGACCAGAGAGCTCCCACTGCACCTCGTCGCTGGCTTCAATCCCAGGCTCTAAGAGCAGTTTTCTTCTCTTTCTTACTTTTGAACTCTAAACTCTACTTTCTGAAGCCCAAAATCTCATAAATCATGGAGAACAAAAAAGAAAAAAATAATAAAAAAAATAAAATAAATAGACATAAAACCAACAAAAAAAAAATAAGCTAAAGACACCCTTTTTCTGCTTGCCATCAGCTTAGTTACAGACTATTTTCCTAGTGAACTGCTTTTAGACGCAGCATAGGCCCAGGTCTGATGTCCTGCAGCATTAGGCCAGCTCAGTAGGAGGATGCACTCTTTTGACTTGCTAACAGCACTGAACTTTGTGCAAGAAAATGTGAAGTTTGTGTGAATATTGTACATGCAAAGGCCTTGGATGTCTGGCAGAAAAAAAAATACAAAAATTAAATAAAAACTATTGCTGGGTAGGTGGGGGAGAGAGGAGAAAGCAAAATAAGAGAGAGATGTGGAAAAGATCATGAAAATATAATTTGTTGGATAGTTGTAAGTAGTTTACTAAGTGTTTTAGAGCTGTGCTAAAGACATCTTTAAGATTTTTTTGTGAAAAGAATTAGTAGTTTCCTTTCTAGTAAAAGCATTTTATATTAATTGTAGCACATTTTTTTAGTTATACATAGAAGGGAGATGTGTATAAAAGAAAAAACCAACAAAAAAAAAAAGAGCCTGCCAAACTTGTTTCTATTATTTGTACAGCAAGAAATGGACAATTTATATCCATGTCGTATGGCATTATTCTATTTTTTCTGCCATCTGTCCATCTATTTAAAAATTGCTGACAATGATTTTTGTCTATTTATGAAGGATTAGAGCATAATCACAGTTTCTCATCAGGTGCATTTTGGGGTTGTTTTTTTTTACTTTTTATTTCGTTGGATGGTGCTGCTTTCGCAGCACTGGCACATTCGGTTCACAACGCTTCTCTTACCTTTCTTTATAATAAAACGTATGAAAAGTAGAACTGAACCAGTCTCTCCTTATTCTGGAAATGTCCCTGCCATGTCCTTGCCCTTCTCAGCTTCCCCATCCATCACATTCCCACTTGCTTTCTCTTTCTCCCCCCTTGCTCTGGGCCAATACTACTTAACGAAATATTCTGGGCAACATGGTCTAGTTGAAGATGTCCCTGCTCATCGCAAGGGTTGGACTAGATGCGCTTTGAGCCTTCCACCCCAAACCATTCTGTGATTCTGTGATCTGTGACCACCTCCAGCACTGAAAGCTGTCCCTGAGCAATGGCAGACAGACAAGCTTTTTTCCTTCTTTTTCTTGCAAAAATGCCAACTTCGCACTCAGCACTGGATACTTTCTTAAGCCATAACTTGGTGCCTTCTGCATTTGCTGACTGATGTGGTTGAACCCCAGCTGGCCACTACTTACCAGGCAGCTGCTGCTAAGAACAGTTTAATAATTGAAATAAATTAGAATATTATGGCAATAATAATCATAGAACCATAGAATAGTTAGGGTTGGAAAGGACCTTAAGATCATCCAGTTCTAACCCCCAGGGATGCTTCACCCTGGACCATGCTGCCCAAGGCTCTGTCCAGCCCAGCCTTGAACACTGCCAGGGATGGAGCATTTGCCACTTCTTTGGGCAACCTATCCCCGTGCCTCACCACCCTCATAGTAAAGAAGTTCCTCCTTATAATAATGATAATAACAATAATAATTTAATTGTAATGAAAAGGGAGGCAACAAAAAGAGAGGAATAAAAGGCAATAGACACAAGTGCTGCACAATGCAATGGGTCACCACACACTGAGCGATGCCCAACCTGTCCCTGAGCAGTGATCAGGCGCTACCAACCAACTCCCCCTAGTCTCTGTACTGGGCATGATGTGCTGTGGTATGGAATACCCCTTTGGCTAGTCTGGGTCAGGTGTCCTGTCTCTTCCTCCCATCTTCTTGTGCCCCTCTTCACTGCAGAGCATGAGATGGCATTGATCAGAGTAAGTGCTACTGAGCAACAGCTAAAAACATCGGTGTGTTACATCGCTAGGCATATCAAGGATGAGGGGGTCATTAAGAACAGCCAACATGGTTTTATGAGGGGGAAGTCATGTATGACCAACCTTATAGCCTTCTATGAGGAAGTGACTAGGTGGAGGGACGATGGTAGAGCGGTAGATGTAGTTTTTCTTGATTTCAGTAAGGCATTTGATACTGTCTCCCACAGCATCCTCATAGATAAGCTAAGGAAGTGTGGGCTTGACGATCAAGTAGTGAGGTGGATCGAGAACTGGTTGAAAGGAAGAAGGCAGAGAGTTGTGGTCAATGGCGCAGAATCTAGCTGGAGGTCTGTGACTAGTGGAGTCCCTCAGGGGTCGGTGCTGGGACCGGTGCTGTTTAATATTTTCATCAATGACCTGGATGAGGGAACTGAGTGCACCCTCAGCAAGTTTGCTGATGACACAAAGCTGGGAGGAGTGGCTGACACACCAGAGGACTGTGCTGCCATTCAGCGAGACCTGGACAGGCTGGAGAGCTGGGCGGGGAGAAACTTGATGAAATTTAACAAGGGCAAGTGTAGAGTCTTGCATCTGGGGAAGAACAACCCCATGGACCAGTACAGGTTGGGGGTTGACCTGCTGGAAAGTAGCGAAGGGGAAAGGGACCTGGGGGTCCTGGTGGATAGGAGGATGACCATGAGCCAGCAATGTGCTCTTGTGGCCAAGAAGGCAAATGGCATCTTAGGGTGCGTTAGAAAGGGAGTGGTTAGTAGGTCAAGAGAGGTTCTCCTCCCCCTCTACTCAGCCTTGGTGAGGCCGCATCTGGAATATTGCGTCCAGTTCTGGGCCCCTCTGTTCAAGAAGGACAGGGAATTGCTTGAAGGAGTCCAGCGCAGAGCCACAAAGATGATGAAGGGAGTGGAACATCTCCCTTATGAGGAGAGGCTGAGGGAGCTGGGTCTCTTTAGCTTGGAGAAGAGGAGACTGAGGGGTGACCTCATCAATGTTTACAAATATGTAAAGGGTGGGTGTCAGGATGATGGAGCTAGGCTTTTTTCAGTGATATCCAGTGATAGGACAAGGGGCAATGGGTGTAAACTGGAGCATAGGAAGCTCCATGTTAACATCAGGAAGAACTTCTTTACTGTAAGAGTGACAGAGCACTGGAACAGGTTGCCCAGGGGGGTTGTGGAGTCTCCTACACTGGAGGTATTCAAGGCCCGCCTGGACAAGTTCCTGTGTGATGTACTGTAGGTTACCCTGCTCTTGCGGGGGGGTTGGACTAGATGATCTTTTGAGGTCCCTTCCAACCCTTGGGATTCTGTGATTCTGTGTTACCAGCATTACTCGCAGACTGAATTCGAATCACAGCACTGCACTGGCTACTAGGAAGAGAATTAACTCTTTCCCAGCCAAAAGCAGGACACTTACAAAGCTATCCCATGCCCCAGTCCTATCAACTCTCTGCCCTTTGGCAAACCCTTGAGTAGCCAGAAAATACCCTCACAAATATAAGGGTCACCAAGCTACCTGGTGCGTGTTGACAGATGCCCACAAGGGCCCCATTTCCCACTTTTCCTAGGAAACATGGATGAGGAAGACACAAAAAGGATGGGAAATTCAAATGGCATAAGGAAGGAACTGACATTTCCATCCTTCCACAGCACGTATGGAAAATGCAAATGGCATAAAAATTTACCCGATGTGAAATCTCACACTGTGGGCCAACTGCCAGGAGGAAACCTGTTCATTAATGTACCATTTTAAGCCCATTTGTAGATGCAGCTTGTCCGTAGGAGTCTCACCACATTGTGTCACTCGCACACAAGTTACTGTCATTTAGATACGGACCAATTTCTTCTGGTCTGCATTTAAATGGAAATGTGGAGCTGGGGCATGGCTGTTTCTCATGCAGTTTGGGGCATTGAGTCTCGTTTAGGTCCATATGTCATAGCTAAGATCCTATTTTTCTGCACTGCTACCCACCTATGATGAAGGTGGCCTTAACATTTATGTTTTGGAGTGACTTGAAATAACTTTTTTAAGCCTTCAGACCACTGCAGTAAACCAGGAAGAGCGCCTTCAGAGTTCAGGGGTTTTTTGATGAGGAGAATGGTCATTTTCGTCTCTTAATGGTCTTACATATGCTACAAAAGCTTGCTGGCATGCCCTGTGCCTACTGCAGTAAGTGCCCATTAGAACACCAAGCCAGGGCAAGCAGTGTGCAGTGGGAGCTGTCCTGCTGTGTCATCTGACTGATACTTGCTGCAGCATCACCCCACATATCCTGCTGGCACACCAAACAAAGCACACCCCAAAATCCCACCCAGAAGCTGCCTGCTTTGGATGGGGCAATGAGGGAGAGCTTTGGAGATGGAGGGGATGGAGATGGAGATCATGGGTCTGGACCACGCAGTCCTTAGAAGACCACCTTTGATGCTGGGAGAGGTGGCGATAACGGCACCATGGCAAAGGACAGCAAATCGCTGAAGCTGCAGGACCCTGTAGAAATCCAGCAGGTCACAGGCTCCTTCTGCAATCAGCCTGACATAAAATCCATGCTCTCTGTTTCTGGGGCCATCACAGGGTTATTGCGAGGTGATTGAGTGGCAGGCCTCTCTGCTGAGATCATTTGCTTTCTCGGCATGAGAGGGAGATGTGAAATCAAGATGCAGCTCTGTGAACCAACTTTCATTACAGCCGTTAGTCACACTTTTAACCCCAAGCTTCCTGCTCTCTGCAAGTATAAACACCACAAGCACCTGCTCCTTGTCCCATTGACCATGGTGGCTCTGTTACAAGGACAACAGCTGTGGAGATGGGCAAGTGAGAAATGCTGCTGGATAAGGTGTAAATGTGGTACTCTTCCTCACTGGTGGTCAGCTTAAGGCCATGAAAATCCCTGTTTATCTTCTTAAGCTTGAGCCATTTGAAAATACAACATGGAGCATAATAAAACTTGCTAAGGAGCAGCACGAGCAATGACACAGCAGCGCAGTGGGGCTGGCTTGCGGTGAGCAGATAATTACTCTGCCATAGCAGAGCCAGGAGGTTTCTTCTAAACACTCAATTATTAAAATAGGGGGGAAATAGGACATGAAGATGAAAACCTACCTTGAGTTATCACAGCAAGGAGATAGGGCTTACTCCAGGGAGAGTTTCGGAAATGTTCATTTACTTTTGTGTATGCAGCAGGTAAGTGTCCTTGAGACTCTGAACTCACCGGGATGAGGTTTCCAGCCTTGGGAGGAGGTCTGGAAGTGTTGCATTACTCCAAGCCCCTGTGCTTTAACTTCTCTGAAGGAAGGTGCCCATCCACGATGCCCGACAGCATCATCTCTGTGTCACTGTCACAGTGGTTTTGAAGCTGTTTAGAAGCCTCCACTGAGAAGGTCTCCTCTGTCGGTAGGGCCGCAGTGCAGGGAGCCATTGAAAGGTGACCTGGCCAATTCAGGATTAACTGTGCAAAGCAATATCCACACCTGCTGTGGAGCAGCCATGTGGAGCACAGCAGCCCACCTCCAGCCACATCCACGCAGGATGCAAGGCAGTTGGCTATTATAGAGCCCAGGGCATTAATAACAAATTGTGAGACTTTCCAGACCACTTTAATCCCTACTAATCTCTAAATTTGCATGATAGCAGCTGTGCTTAAATGGCATTCCAGCTGTTGGCTAATTGCTGTGGGCCTGGAATTCCTCCAGGGAAGCCACTGGGAGCCTAGCCTCCCATCCACCATCACAGCAGGCTCACAAAATACATCCAATTTCCACTAACGGGCTCAGCCCCAGTAAGGGTGAGCACCCAGGGGCAATGAGCCAGTGATGGCATGGGTGGGTGAGCCTCTCCTTGGTCTGAACCTGGGCTGTTATTAACATCAGTAGAAAATGTGGTAGCTGGGTCTCAGGAAGCCCCCTGAGAGGGTCAGCTCATCCCAAACCCTGCCTGTGTGCTCACCTCCCTTTAAAACCCTTTACACTCCAGGCAGATAACCTATATGTCTCTCCCTACAAAGCAAACCCCTTGTGTTTGAACACAGGAAAAAAGTTATTGCTTCCCTTGTTGCAGTAATGTTTTCCACATTTGAAGAGGATTTTGGCTTTCCCTTCACCTGCCCGAGCAGTTGCAATCGCAGAGGTCGTGCTCCCAGGCTGAGATGCTCCCACTGTTAGTCAATGAGCACCAGTTAGATCCTCAAAATGCTCCAAAGGACATCTGAGACAGGGGCTGGCAAGGCCCAGGCAGAGGTTGGGGTGATGATGGAGAGGGAATCAATAGGCACAGGCAGAGAGAGACTTGGATAATTAACTTTGGTTTATGAAGACATAATTAGCAGCACTATAGGATGTAATGGGGAGTTTAACAGATCTCATCAGAGGGATCTCGGTGGTGTTAACCCTTCAAGAGCAGGGATTCAGCCCTGTGGACTAGCTCATGCAATCCCAGGCATGGGATAGGGTGCAATGCCTGGCTCACACAGGAGCGGGGATACCCAGCAGCATCCCACAACATCCCACACACCCAGGGGGTGCAGGAAAGGGCTGGACCTGGTGTGTGGTTTCACCTTAGGAACCACACTGCGCTGCACCCACGTCACAGGACCATGGCCACAAATGCCCCAGCAACACTGGGAGGACAGTTTGTCTTTGTTGCATATGTGTTAATATTAAGATGAGAGAATGGAAAGGAAAACAGTCCTGGCCAGCAGTATGGAGAACTTTACAGGAGAAGGATCAAAGGAAAGGACTTTATTTGACAAATTCCAGGTCCCTGACAACTGCAGCACATGCCACAAGCAGAAGTCTTGTGCTAGCCCCAGTGAGGTCCTGGGACCCCACTGAGGGCAGCTCTGCACCTTGGTAAGTGCCCTTGTGAACTTTAAAGGTCACACAGGAGCTGTGGCTGCTTTGTGGGGCCAGTGGTGAGAGCTAGGTGGGAACAGTCCTCACTGTGCTCCTGCTGGAAGCAGAGTGGTTGGATGCAGAGCAAGCCACAGAATCGGAATTGTTTGGTTTGGAAGTGTTTGTGTAAAAGTTCACCCAATTCCAACCCCTGCCACGGGCAGGGACCCCTTCCACTGGAGCAGCTTGCTCCAAGCCCCTGTGTCCAACCTGGCCTTGAGCACTGCCAGGGATGGGGCAGCCACAGCTTCTCTGGGCACCCTGTGCCAGCGCCTCAGCACCCTCACAGGGAAGAGCTTCTGCCTAAGAGCTCAGCTCAGTCTCCCCTCGGGCAGGTTCAAGCCATTCCCCTTGGCCTGTCCCTACAGGCCCTTGTCCCAAGCCCCTCTCCAGGTTCCCTGCAGCCCCTTTAGGCACTGGAGCTGCTCTCAGGTCTCCCCTTCAGGAGCCTTCTCTTCTCCAGGCTGCCCCAGCCCAGCTCTCTCAGCCTGGCTCCAGAGCAGAGCTGCTCCAGCCCTCGCAGCATCCCCGTGGCCTCCTCTGGACTCGCTCCAGCAGCTCCAGCAGGTCCATGGTGAAGGACATGAGCTACAGCACTGGGATCCAGCTCTTGGCATGGCCCCTTGCACAGCCTGGGCCCTCCACGCTTAGGATGATCAGCGCCATGCAACCAGGCAAAGAGCTTGTATGTCAGACTGAGCATCACCTACATAGCACCTCCAGCTCATGACCCAGATGTACCTGTGCTTCACAAAGGTGGTGGCCACCATCAAATACTTCCACGATGGGGTCCTCTCTGCATGGTGCAAGTGGCTGGGGTAGCTGGGAAATGAGCCTCATTGGCAGGACCTTCCTGCCTTCTGCCCACCACAGTCCCCAGGTGATGGAAAGGCTCTATCCACCGAGCAAACACGATGTGATGCATCTTTTCCATCTTACTGAGGACAGGAGGGCCCAAAGCAGAGCCTGCAATGAAGCACAGCCAGTTTGCTTCCATTTGGTATGCTGCAGTGGGAGGTTTGTGAGCCCTGGTCCAAAATACACAGCATCACCTCAGCATCTAATCACACAGTGCAGAGTGCCGGCAAAGTGCTTACTCCAGTACACAAGGAATGCAAAATTATCAGTTCGAACAATGATGTTTGAAGAAGAATGATGAAAGGAATAACAATTCTTCTGGATGAAATACTGTGCTGGCCAGAAGGGCAATTCAGAGTCAGACCTGAGAGCAGGTGTTTTATCACCGTATCCTCAACTCTTCTTGAGTTTCAACTGCAATTTGATAAATCAGCATAATACCTGGCACAGTAATTACTGTATATTTTATTCCTAGTGAGGTGACTTTATGACACTGCAAGCACATTAGAGACCTTTCTGTTGCTCTGCCATTGTATCCACGGGGACAGAAGGTCAAATAATGCAGAACTTACTGGGTGGGTATTTTACAGACGATACCAGTGAGCTCAATGGCAGGTATTTGTGCAGCTGAATGACTTGTTGCTCAGCCCCTCCACGGCCCCTGCCGACACACTGCTTTGCTTTTCTGCAGGTGTGTATGCCCCCATCATGGCTCCAAGGTAGCAAAAGTCTTGGAACCCGTCAGGTTTGATTTGATTTCCCTCGGCAGTGCATCAGCTCTTGCTCCTTATTTGCCTCAGTGGGGTGATCAGATTGCCGATATCAAAATGAGGTGCTGTGGGGCTGTGTGTGCATCTGCCCCTTCCCAACCAGAACCCTGCGGGAGTGGGCAGTCGCTGCTCGCTATCCCATACTCCCCTTGTGTCGTGGTTTAAGCCCAGCCGGCAACCCCAAACCACGCAGCCGCTCGCTCACTGCCCCCTCTTCCTCCCCCCGCTCCCAGAGGGATGGGGAGGAGAATCGAAAGAACGTTAACTCCTAGGGGTTGAGATAAGAACAGTTCAGTAACTACGGTACAGCACAAATCACTGCTGCTGCCACCAGTGATAGTAATGAAAAGGGGAATAACAAGGGATAGAATACAACCGCTCACCACCCACTGACCGATACCAGCCCTACCTGAGCAGTGATCTAGCCCTTCCTGGCAACTGTCCCCAGTTCATATACTGGGCATGACGTGCTGTGGTATGGAATAGCTCTCTGGCTAGTTTGGGTCAGGTGTCCTGTCTCTGCTTCCTCCTGGCTTCCCCTCCTCCCTGGCAGAGCATGAGACTCAGAAAGTCCTTGGTCAGACTGAACATTACCGAGCAGTAACTAAAACCATCGGTGTTATCAGCTCTGTTCCCAGGCCGAAAGTCAAAACACAGCGCTGCACCAGCCACTAAGAAGGAGAAAATTGACTGCTACTGCTGAACCCAGGACAACTTGGCATGGAAAGCCTTGGTTTTCATAGTCCCCAGTCTCTCTCCTTGACAAGGTCCTTGGGGACTCCATGCCTCTGACAGAGCAGACCCTCCCTCACCATATTGCGGCTTGAAGCCCCCATTCCGACAGCTCCTGGCTCCCCCCAGCCCTCTCCACATCCAGCCACCAGCACCACACCTCTGCCACCAGGGATTTGCAGTGGCCACGATGGACAGAGACACCTAGGCCAGCTTTAGGATGGGGATAAATGAGAACATAATGCAAACAAAACCAAGGCCTGGCGCATTTGCATCATGGCCTGATGATGGTAAGGGGGGTGGGGGGGTGTGAGAGCATCCGTGTCACACTCTGACCCATCCATCACTTTAGCACCAATTGCAAACTCACCGATGGAGAAAGATCACAGGGGACAAATACACCCCTTGGTGGGATCCTGAAGATCACTTGGCATGTCCCCATCGCGCATCTCCCAGGAGCCTCACCCAGAGACAGGAACAAGGACCAGGAGGTGCTCCAGGGCTGTCCCTCTCCACTGCCTTGCTTTTAATATCATTCAGGTCAGTTACCTGCAGCTGCCTTAGGTCACTCAGTCATGGGGGAAGAATGCAGTAATCACATTCACATTTTATTATGAATGAACTCTCTCGCACTGCAAGGCTGTGGGAAAAAGTAACACATTTACTGCTCTTCAATGTGAAATTAATGTACATGTCATTGCTTTCCAGATGAACTTCTGGTCACGGGAGTCAGTTATGACTATAAAATGACACTTCCTTTTGATGAGATAGAGACCATAGGTCAGTGTGTTCTGCAAAGCCAAGAGAGGCTACACGTGTGTGCCTTGGGCTGCCCATCACCTGAGCGGCTGGTTCTTGTGAAGGGAGGGCAGATGGAGGTTGCAGGTGCCTGGGTCCAGCACAGAGATCGGCAGGCAAAGCAGCAATACCCCACTAGTAGAAATCCTGAGGTCGGAAGTGGTTTGACAGGACTAGCCCGGAAGGCATGAGTGGAATAAGCCCATCAGCTAGAGGCACCACCAGTCTGGTGGCAATTTAACAGAGCCTGAGATGCATCTACCCTAAAGGGTCTTCTGGAATTTGATGTGTCCTCACTCTCTTCTTACACCCTACAACTGAGCATCCCCACCCCATGGCATCCATGCCACAGGGACACTTCAGATGGAGAAGGTCCAGGTCATCCACTGCCAGGTTGTCCTGCTCTGTCCTGCGTCTCCCAACAAAGGGGGAAATAAAAAATGCCACCTATTAGGGATAAAGAGCAGAAAACCCATAAGGTCTGCTGGTCTCTGAGATATACCTAGGCAGAAATGGCAATTCCCCTTCAGATTCCCTCCTGGTTATGGTCTGGTTATGTCTCCCCATAGTCACATATGGGGGATATGGCACCCTCCATCCCTGATTCAAAGCTGCATTTCAGTCCCATAGGGAACACCAGGACCAGTGGTCGCAACCTACATCTGATGGGAGCAAGAGTGAACAAGGAGGGCTGGCTGGAGGGAGCCATGCGGGCTTTCAGACCCATCTCTATTGCCGTCAGCTTCATGTAATATCCCTTTGCACTCCATGCATCACCAGCAGCAGGAATCTGGAAGCTGGATGTTTGAAGCCAGACCTCCTCTCTCCATCCTGTCCGGGCACACATGTAACATGCAATCCTTTCTGTTTCCTGATTAGGAGCTTGTAATTCCCACAATAAAGAGGAGGGCTGGAAGAAGTCCCAGGGATTTGGGATTTCTCCAGGAGACAGAATGGCTTGGGGGAAGTTAGCAGAGAAACAGGATAAAGGCATTTCGGAACATATTGAACCTTTCCTCTTTTTCTGGAACACACAGACAAGCGGTAGGGGCCGGCTCCGGAAGCACTGCGCTGCGCGGGATCTGTTGGCTCGGAGCAGAGTTTGCGCTAAATTTTTTCTCCAGCAATTTACACAAAATATTTCTGTAGTTCTGTGGGGAGGTTTTATAATCAGAGCTGACGGCTTGCATTGTGTCTGGGCTTTCGGTACAGCGCTCGAGTGGTGCTCCCCTTTAGAGGGCTCTTGCTGTCTCCCACTCACCCAAACGACTGGGGGATGCAGAGGACAAAAAGGCCACAAACACTCCCCCAGTTTCCCCACCAGCACTCTGGAAATGGCACATGGAGAGGCTCTTTCAGCTCCTGAAATTATCAAAGGGAAAAGGTGGGACAGCTCGGACTTGAAGACCTCTTCCACCCTCAGAATGCATCTCCTGGGAGTTCACCTATCATCGCGATCCCGGAGGGAGCGTTGTGAAGGACCACGGCTTTGCTGCCCTCTCTAGGGAGACCCAGCCTGTAAAGGGAGCCTGGATTCATAATGCCCAGAGCAAGTCACACCAATTGCCCTGACGATGGGCAAAATGGGCTTCAGTCCACAGCCAGCCCCGCTTGTCGCCCTCACCCAGCTAGGGAAGCCGCAGTGCTCCCACCAGAGCTCCAGCAGCACACAGGGAGCTGCTGCTTCCCTGGCCTGACCCTTCCCTGGATTAAATCAGGCAGGAAAAAACCCACCTACCAAAACCGCCCACAGTCGGGGTGTTTCCGCCACGCGGGGCCTGTCTCCGTGGTCAGTAATTCCCCTGGTAGCACTTACAGACAAAAGCCTACACCAGGTTTGTGGATCCAAGTCCCAAGAAGTAGCTGAATATCTCACTTTCAGCAATTGAAAAGCGATCTGAAGTTGTGTTGCAAAACAAACGCACAGCTCCCATTTTACAGATGAGAAGATTCTGATTTCTTAACCCCCCTCAGCAATTCAAGGCTGAATTAAGATTTTCATGTTTCTAGGTTGCGCTTTTTTCTTTGACCCCTCCATAACACCGAATGCATCAAAGCAAGAAATGCCCAATAATTCATCTCTTTTCTTTTCTCTGTACTGAAGTGTTTCAACACTTCCCTTTTTCCTTTTCAAGTTGCCATTTTTACACAGTCGCAGGCATTATTTAAAGCTATGGAGTTGAAAAGACTGAAAAACCTGGAGATAAGTCATCTCCTCTTCCCTATAAACATTTGCCATCCATCCCTTTGTGTTCTCAGTTTTGGCACAGAGGAAGAGAAAGAGAGAAAAGTGTGAGAGAGAAGGGAGGAACTGGAGATATGAATAATTTCTCCTTTCTCAAAACTGGAAATGAAAAGAAAATGAGAATACAGAATGAGGCAGAAACTTTGCTTTTTTTCCTTCCTCTAGAAATTTCTCATGGCAAGATGATAACAGAGCTCCAATACATCCTTCTCTTTGCTTCCTCCACCAAGCAAAGCCTTTCCCTCTCAGCCCAGGCAGGGCACTGCAGAATCACCCAGGGGAGCCACTGAAAGCCCTTGGGGCATCTCTTGTTCTGGATTTGCATAGACATCAGCACCCTGGAGATACATCTCTGCAGGAGCTCCAGTTAGAAAAGCCATGCAATTAATCAGTCCAGCTCTTTAAGAGTGAAGTGAGCACAAAATGGGTTATTTCTTCCATGCTTGGATATTCTTCTTGGGGAAACTGTTCCTTCATGAGAGTGAAGTGCGTAAGTTTGCCTTTTGTAGATGGAAATCGCCATATTTTGCTTGACATCGGAGCAGAAAGATGACTGTCTGTAAGACATAATATGGCAGAGCCCCAACCCACCTGCAAGTTCAGCTCCTATGCCCCTGATCAGGTTCAGTAACAGCAGCCAGCCTGCTGATGTTCCCCTATGGATCAGCATGGATAAAAGCAGGTGAGGGTCTTAGCCGGCATGAAGTGCAGCTGTATCACTGGTTTGGGCACACGCTGTGATGAGCATGCAGGAGCCATCGCTGGATGCTCTCCAGACTCCATGAGCCTGCCCATCCTTAGGTCATGCTCGCACTTACTCCGTACTCCAAAATCCCATTAAACGCTTCCTGCCTGGGACCTACCTTGACCCACCCAGGTGCCTCCATCTCGGAGGTGTAAAGGAACTGTTCGGCTGGTACAAACTAGCCTGAGTGAAGGGTTTCCTCGAAGCCGGATGATCTGGTGGTGCCTGGATGCTGGTGCTCAGCTGGCAGCTCCTGGAGAGGCACAGGAGCCTTCTGTTCATGCAGCTTTTCACTACTCTTCCTAATTATAATGTTTCAGGCATGAAATATGCTCTGGGGATTCAAGCAGCAGTGAGTGTAATCTACTGCCAACATGACTTTAACTGCACACAAGGCTTAGTCATCTTCTCGTTGTATTTTAGAGCCCCATTACTGCATGTGCAGACACCTCAGTGCACCAGGTATCGCAGCAGCAGAGTTTGGTCTGTATTTCTCAAGTGCCTTCCTCCTTGAAGCCAAGTCTGTCTCTGTGGTCCTCTTGACCCTCTCCACCCTGTGTGTAAGGAGCACTTATGGGTGCCTCAGGCTTTTCATAGAGACAAGACCAAAAATATGAGCTAAATGCATCTCCCAGGCTTCGAGCACGTGTGATGACTGCAACCATGTCTTGCACAGGAATGGTTCAGCAGTGCTGCTTGTGCTCTGCTCCCACAGCCCCCAAACACAAGTTATTGTGGTCCCAGAGAGTCACCAGGCAACTACGCTCATTTTTGTGATGGAGTTACACCTCGGTGAGAACAAAACTTGGGTTTCTCCTGCAGCAGCTCTGGTCCTGTGGCAGTCCCTGTCCTGCAGTGGCCCTTATCCTGCAGTGCTCCCATGTCCCTGTCCTGCTGCAGGAGCTGTGGATGCAGGAAAGCATCACCACACTGCGCAGGGCAGGGTGCACCCTGCACCCAGAGCAGTGCTCAACACCCACCCCATGTGGTGCTGGGGGGGCTCAGACACGGAGACAGCAACCCAGGGACTCATTCCTAGGACATCTCAAGATGGGCAGGTCCCACTTTACTCCCTTCTCCGGGAGCAGACCCCACTCAATACCCGAACCTGCCGGACAGTGGGTGCAATGCAGGACAAGGATCTCCCTGCCCGCACACCCGCGCTGTCTGGACTGGGGAGTCATTCCTGATTTTTTCCCCTGGATTTTCCCACCAGCACCAAAGCACTGGGTTGCGCCTGCCTGGAAGTGTCTCCCCTGCCTGCTGTGGGTGCTGGCAGCCTCAATATTCTCCTCCAGCATCACTGCTGTGCTGCCACTCATCTTGATACCCTCAGTCCAAAATGCCCAAGGCAGAGCAGGACTGGGTGCTACACAGAGCTGGGCATGGCGGATGCAGGAGAGGAGCCATTCGAAAACATGAAAAGCAAATCCAGAGGAGGCCACAAGGATGCTCAGGGGCTGAAGCACCTCCTGTATGAAAACAGACTGAGAACATTGGGGCTGCTCAGCCTGGAGAAAAGAAGCTGTGTGGAGACCTCAGAGCAGCTTCCAATGCCTGAACAGGCTACAAGGATGCTGCAGAGGGACTCTTCATCAGGGACTGCAGTGATGGGTTTAAACTTAAACAGGAAGAGTGAGATGAGCTCTTAGGCAGAAGCTCTTCCCTGTGAGGGTGCTGAGGCGCTGGCACAGGGTGCCCAGAGAAGCTGTGGCTGCCCCATCCCTGGCAGTGCTCAAGGCCAGGTTGGACACAGGGGCTTGGAGCAAGCTGCTCCAGTGGAAGGGGTCCCTGCCCGTGGCAGGGGTTGGAACTGGATGAGCTTTGAGGTCCCTTCCAACACAAACCAGGCTGGGATTCGATGAAAATCTCTTTGCTAAAATAACTGCTGGTGAGAGCCCAGTGAGGAGCTCCTGGAAGCAGACACCCCCCCCCCCCCCCCCAAGGCTGCCACAAGCCTTGGATTGTCGGGTGCAGCAGCTTCCGGGGCTGCAGGAGAGGCAGAAGGGACGTGGTCACCAAAACAGGCTGGAGGGGACGAGGGGCTCGGCCAAGCTCCGCTGGTTTGCGGTGGGCACGCAACCCCAGCCCTAGTTGCGCAAGCAGCAGGACAGAGGTTTCCGGTGCTCTTTGCCGGGGAGGTGGAGCCCCTGGGCACAGAGGTCCGCCTCCCCCCGCAGACCTTTACCCGCTCCGTTGGTGCTCAGCTCATTGTCTTGCGGTTAGAAACAATACAGGAAGGATGTAGGTGTTTGCAAGAAGAGAAAGAGGAGGGGGAAATGGGGAGCGCTCACCAGGCGCTGCTGGGCCGCTCGGCCGCTGTCGCTTGCTGGGAAATGCTCACCCACACCGTTATTAAAGGTGATGCAATTAACCTGGGGGAGAACAGGGCAGAACGTGACGAGTTGGAATGGTTGGACTCGATGATCTTGGCGGTCTTTTCCAACCTGATTGATTCTGTGACTTCCCACCAGAGCTGGACTGGGAGGGGCAAAGATGCCCCCCTGAGTACCCTCACCCATGGGTGATGGGTATCCTCCATGGCAGCCCAAGCTGCGTTCTCTTAGACATCAGAAGGAAGCTGCTGATGGGGATGAACTGGGAATGCAGTAAAAATGGGATAAAATTGAGGAATTAGACTGGGAGCAGGATGAGGTGCAAGCAGTCCCCAGCCAACAACCCAAGGACTGTAGGAGCCCCAGCAGCATGCACAGCCCGGGTGCTGAGTGACAGCCCCATGGATTTGCCATGAAACACTTGATGGGCAAAGGGATGGAGCGTGCTAATACAGCCTACATAAGTGCCAGTGAATTATGTCTGCAAAGCAGAGTGAGAACAGAGAGAGGTGAGTGCTGCATCTCACCTGGTAACAGGGAACATTGCGGGAAGAGCAGCGAGTGGGTCCGATTAAGGTCAGACCCCATATTTCCAGGTCAAACCCCATATTTCCACTTTCTCCTAAAGCGGAGTAAAACCAAGTATTTGTGAAAAATTCCCCATATTCCGCCTTACCAAGAAGCCCCACCAGAGCAGCGTTAGTTTGTAAATGATGCTGCAGTTCGGATAAATGTTTGATTGCTTTTTGGAAAGATATCCTCACCTTCAAGAGTATTTTATTGCATTGGTATTATGTTACTGTCGTGTCTGAAGTTGGGCTTATAGCAAGACAGCAAGGAATGATCAGACTAGGATTTATCATTCCAAGAGGGCCGATGTCCACAGTGCTGGGCACCCCATGCAGTGACATCCACCTCCTGTGCCCAGCTTGCTTGGGAAGCCTGGGCTCTGGTGTGGTTTCCCTGCAGGCTTTTGCCCCAGACCCACACAAGGACAGTGCTTTGGTCCAGCCACCCAGCCCTCGACCCCACTCAGCAGCTCAGCTCCTCTTCAGGGGCCTGGACACTGTGTCCCCATCCTGCAGGATGGACCCTGGTGCTGGGAAGGGAGCTGGCACCTCTCCAGAGTGGGATTTGAAAGGTGTATGGCTGCTCCGGTGACAGGAAAGCTGTTCTCTGGAGCGGTGTTATCTCATCTATTTTGCAAATACAAATGTGATAGAAATCTGCAAAATAAGGAATATGCATTAACTTCTGAAAAGTTTTGACTACATATCATTATCTGTAATTTCACTGCTTTGATTTGCATATTCATAAAAGAAACATACAGCATGGATGTGTCAAAGGCTTTCAGATGAACACGAACAAAACCAGCACACTTGCAAGCTCAGTTCTGCAGTAATTGCCAAGACGCCTGCACTTGCCTTGATGTCAGTGGGAGATGTCCCTGAGCATGCAAAGACCCTCCCAGGTCTTGGTCTGGTTTGCTCAGCTCTGGTGCTGGGAGCAAGCACTTTGGCTGGGCGATGCGCCTTTATGGGCAGGAAAAGCAACCCAGTTGGCTAACACACGTGGTCCACAAGCGTCAGCAGGGCAGCCTGGTGGGTTTCCGGCCCAAATGCTGTTATCTGGGCAATCCTGGCTCCAGCAGCACTGAGCATCCATCACCAAATGAGGGGACATGATCAGAGATGGGCTGCATCCCAACAAGCTTTAGGTGCTTAGCTTGTACGTGCCCCATCCCACCTCTATTAGTTGGCACTTTCAGAGTGTTATGCATCCCTTATTTTTGACCCAAACAGGCAAACCTGCGGCTGTGTCCCTGCAGGCACCCAGGGAGGTGGCAGCATCTGCAGCACAGCTCCTAGCAAGGGGATATAAAGTGTGAGTGACTTAGCTTTTAACTGATTTCCATGCTTTTAAGCTGTTGAGTAGCTGAAGCAACTACAGCTGCCACTGCACTGGGCCACTCCTTTTGCTGCTACTCTCAGCATCACAGTGATGTTACTCCAGTACTACTGGGGCACTCATGATTCATAACCAAGTCTCTCCATCTTTATAACACACCTGGACCAAACCCTTTTCTTCCTTTTCCTTGCCCTCTCCTTTTACAGAGGAAGCTCTCACCTGAGATGGGGTCCCAAGTTTCTGCCCATGCCCTGGGGACAAGTAGCACCCATTGTGTTCGGGTGTCCCTGGGCTCTGCGGGTACCAGGATCCATCCTCTTGCACCCAGCTCCAGCAGCACCCTGTGGCTCAGAGCTTGTCAGAATGCTTGGAAAACGCCGGTTGCTGTTGAGGGAAAGCAGGAGTGGCAGCAGGGAAAGGGGAAAACGTTATTGTTCAATTTCCCTCTGACATTTTTCAGGCGGGGAGCAGCAGGTTTCTTAACAACAGAGAGCAAAGCAGAGCTGACAGGCTCCAATACACCCTGGTCGTCAATGCCGTTTCGGGTGGAGAGTGTGAACTTTTGGTTACAGAGATGAAATGTTCTGCTTTGCAAAGCTTAACCCTTCTCTTCCCCCAGCGACCAGGAAGTTGAGCATTTGGGCAGGATTTTACAGACACATTTGGCATCGGAAGGCACCCTGTTGCTGAAAGGCTGGATGTGACATGCTGAGGCAGAAAGGGTCCTCCAACATCATTCCCATGTTCATGGCCACATCCCTTTCTCCTCCCAGATGTGAAGCAAGGGGAAATCTGAGGGTTTGGGGGATTTTGAGACCACCGCTGAACATGGCCAAGCTCAGGCTCCTGGTGCACGGCCAGCGCCAAGCCCAGCCAGTGTCTCAGCCCAGGGACAGGAGATCCACAGACCAGCACCCCAGTGCCACGTCTCCAGGCACACTCTCCAGGCAGCCTTCTGCTGGGGGTACATCAACACCTTGTCTTCATTGCTACAAGCATTGGTTTTTGCTATCACCAAGCAGCTTTTATACATACATATAAGAAAGAGCTGAAAAGTGCACACATTAATAGTGGTTTCAGGCTGGAGTGAGGAGCACTGATTGTCTAAGCCCACAGCTTGCAGGGGTAGATGTAGATACACATAAAGAGCTTACCTATGCCTTGATACCCTGGACATAAATACATTTGCCTCATTATAGAGACCAAGCATAAACTCAATAAACAAAGACAAATGATCAAATGAATACACCACGGCCATAAATATTGCCATGGACTCGCTGCATTGCTGGTGCTGGGCTGGGAGCTGATGTGGGAAGGAGCTTGTACATGAGGGAACTTTGCAGAGGGTTTTTCCTCAGAAATGTCCCCAAATATCCCACAGGCACCTGGGACTGCTTTGATTGTCCAAGGGAAGCTTCATCTGGCATATGGAAATGCTGATGATGCACAAGTAGGTGCTGGTTTAACTGGGATGGAGCATAGTAAGGTGAGGGGAATCAGCTCATCTCTTTGAGCAGTGTCTGGGGCTCTGATTGCTCCCATTCCAACCCACTGTAGGCAAATTCCCCCTTCCTACTATTTAGATCAGAGCCAAATCTTGTGTGTAGGATGTTTTCTTAGAGCATTCTCATTGAAGGGAGAGACGGAGTGGGAAAAAGTGTCAGTGTTTGAGCATTGGTCCTGCAGCTGAATCATCTGGCACCAAAGCATCTCCTGTCCTATGGGCATCCCAGCTATAGAGGGCAGGCCCAGAGCAGGCTCTGGCATCACTTCAGTGAAGGTCCCACCAGCTTTGCAGCCGGTGGGGATGGAGGCTGCAACACACAGCCCTGCAAGGGATGGGGCTGAGCTGGACCTGCTGCAATGGCTCAGCCTAAACCCATCCCCAAGCACAGGGCTGTTTGTCCCTTACAAGGCTTGACATTTTCTTTCTTCTCCTGCAGCTGCAAAGCTCCTCATGTGGCTTGTGTCCGGTTACTGATGTCAAGGCAAAAAATAAGCTCACCCTTTGGTTTTAAAGGGAAGCCTGAAAATGGAAACACTGCGGCTCAGAAAGCAAAGCCGATACCTGGAACTCGAGATGTGTGACTTCAGAAACAGCGATTGAGTCATCCACCAGTGTGTGCCATGAATTGTGGGGCTCGAACATTCAGCACCAACCCCAGATTACTGAGCTCTACCTGCAACTGCTTGTGCCCTGGGAATGGAGGGCAATGCAGGGGAAGAGCAGTGGGAAACCCAACCCAGCGTGTGCCTGACGCAGTGCAGAGGCAGCCCCTGCACCCTGATGATGCTCCAGCACATTGTCCGGAGCCTGGACACGTGGACTCCCTGTGGGCAGGGCGGTGCTGACCCGCACAAGCAGGGACACGCTCTGTGCTCTGAAAGCTCACCTGGGGCTTCCCCTTCTCCCAGAGCAAGAAGCAGCCTGGAAAGGGCTGGGGCAGGCTGTGGGACAGTGGCTTCCTCACCACCCCCAGTAGCCCAACAGCACAAGGTGCCACATCCAGCATTGCTCCTCTGGCTCCAGTCACTGCATCTGTTTTAGCCATCAGCCTGTTTTCCTTACAATCACACCTCGTTTTCTGGAGTTACTCATTCTCTTGGAGTTACTTCCATAGTTTCACATTAAAAGCTCCACAGTGCTGATGAAGAGTCACAAGTATTTCTTACCCACCAGATTCCCATCCTGGAGCACTATGGTCAGACCTACCTTGATGTGACATTGCCGTGACAAGCATGTGCTGCTCCATGGATGGGACCTGCCCTTGACCCAGTGTGTGACCACCAGCACCACGGATTGGAAAGTGGCATCAGCAGAACACCAACGTCCTCCCCATGGGCCTATCCTCAAGGGCTATCAAGGCATAGGCAAGCTCTTTATGTGTATCTACATCTACCCCTGCAAGCTGTGGGCTTGAACAATCAGTGCTCCTCACCGCAGCCTGAAACCACTATTAATGTGTGCACTTTTCCACTCCTTCTGCAGGTCTTTGTGTTCTCTGAAGCTGTTGGACCCACACACAGCAATCTGTTTGCCCCAATACAATCTCCGGTATTCCTGCCCAGGGCTGCAGCTCCTGCAGCAGAAGGACCTGGCCCAGCTGGCAATGGTAACAATCACAATGGTCATTGTAAAAATAACTTTCCATTTATTCCCTTCTCTGTGCAGCTCAGATGGGAGTTAAATTGATCTTTTTACTCTGCCTTCCTGTGACGCTCACAGCTCTGCGATCTGCATCACTGGAAGAAACCTATGGAAATCAGTTAAATAAACACATCTGTGCTCAGAGCACTGGGAGCACTGGGGAAACCAGAGTGGTTTGAGAGCCCAGGAACCTCCCAGCTATGTGGGGGATGAAGAATATCACATCTAAAGGAGGCTGTGGAGGTGAGGGCCTCAGCTTGAGGCATGAACTGCGTGCAAGCCAAGGACATTTCACATGCAGGGACTTCTGCTTCAGGTGGTGCTTGGTGCCTAGTGGCAGCACAACCACGCAGGACCAGCATGGCTAAAAGTGGCACCGAGCATCCCGCATGGCCTTTTCCATTGGCCACCAGAGGCTGTGCCACAGCTGCCACTGCCCTCGCTATCAGCATCACCCCATGATCCTCCTGCTGAGATCCTCTGGGGATGGACAATGAGAGCAAGGTGACAGCCCCAACCACCAGCATTGTGCAGTGCCAGTGCAGTTCCATTAGCTCCTGCAGAAACAAGGGAATGTGGAACAGGAGCTGCTTGGCAGGGGTGTGGGCTTGGAAGAGGCTGGGAGTTCCCTAGAATGACCCTTTGGATAACATGTTTCTGTATCTTTCCCCCAAAGACTGATTCTTCTTCCCAGAAGAATCAAACTGCACAGCAAGCATTTGCTCAGCGGAGTGTCTCTTTGAGCAAACAGGAAAGTGCAGGCCACACACGGGCTGTGGGGAGGTTGTAGCAGCCACGCGCTGTACCTCCAGCATCTCACTGACATGGTCTGAGGTGTCCCCAGAGACACATCCTTCCCCTCCCTGGTACCACCACTTCTTGCAGGAACGGAGATCCTGGCTTTCCATGCCACCATCCCCAAGAGAAGTCCCTAAGCTCCTGTGGCCTGTCCTTTCCACTTTGTCCCCTCCCTAGTCTATGGCATAAACTAGATCTGAAGCTGGATCAAACCAAAACTCAGCCTCATGTCTTTGCACAGGAGCTCTGGTCTCATGTCTGGCCCAGCACGTTGCTGGATCACTTCAAACCCTCAAATATGGACTTCCATCCCCTTCTTGTTAGGAGTGCTCAGACACTCCTTGACTGTCACCTGGGTTAGGTGCTCAGACTAGCACCCCTCCATCATAGCTTATGGTTAAAGGCCAACTGCTGAGTTTAAATAGAGCTCCTGGGCTCAGGGGTGTGGGTGGAGGCTCTGTGTGAGACTGGTCAGGACCATTCATGCTTATTGGTGTCCTCAGAGGCCTAACAATCACCTTTGGAAAGGTTAATATACGGAACTGCTCCTGTTGCTCTGGGGAAACATTCATCTAATGGTTTATGGACTTTTCTGCTCGGAGAAACATGGTGATGCTCTTCCAGGGGGGTATCAACCTCATGCCCACCATGCAAAGTGAATGTAACGGGGGAGCAGCAGCTCTGTGCCCAGGAGCAGGCATCTCCTGTGAGTGGAGGGGAGGAAGAAAGGAGAAGGATGATCTGGGTGGCTGCGGTGACAGCATGGCCTGAAAGAAGGTACGTGAGCTCTGGCTCCGGGGATGGGGCTGCCCAGCGACCATGCAACCCCTGGGAGTGCAGGAGTGGTACCCTGAGGTGGAAACCTGCCCTGGACCTCCAGGAGCCATGTGTGCAATGGCAGATGTTTGGAAGAACACAAAATTGCCTCTTTGGGGCCTGCTTTGTGCACTGACTAAATGCTTGTTGGATGAAGAACACGCTCCCAGAGGTATGTACCTAATGGATCTCAAGGAGCCACCATCTCTTCACTGATGGTTTATAAAGAAGCTCAACTATTCAACCATCAGAAAAAAACATGGAGACTTAATAAAGGTGTATTTCCAATGTACAAAATCATAATGAATCTGTACCCTGCCTACAAGATGCATTAATTTCGATAGACAGCCCTCAAGGCTTTAAGAGCTGGTACTGCCGAAGGTGGACAGGATGAAAGCAAAGGAGAGTAAACAGAGGAGAGATTTCTAAGTGCCCATGACATTTGTTCAAATACTTTATTTTAATCAGCTTAAAAGGGAAACATAAAGCTGAGGCTGCTCCTAGGAAAGGGAATGAAATTGCAAACCAAGTAATGCACCGAGAGCAATTCCAAGGGAGCTGAGAGGCGGCTGCAGCTCTACGGAGGATGGGCTTTTGCTCTTCCGATGATGTTTTTGTCTTGTCTGAGGAGGAGAAGCCACTGCAAAAACCAGGGCCTGAACCACACTGGAAGAGTCTTACATGCACCAGTTTCACATTTACCTTCGGCAAATGCTTGGGGTTGGGGGGTCCAAGAGGAACCTGCCCTTCAGGAGAGCATCCAGCGTTTAACGCTCGTGTTCCTTTGGTTTAGAAACACCAAGAACAGTTGCAGGGAAAAGAAAGAGGAGGGGAAAAAAAAAGGCAGAAATTGAAATATCATCTCAGAAAAGGTGTGAAACTCCACGTCAATGCTAAAAATTCCTGTTTCCCATTCTCCAGTCTCTTCCACGTGAGCCAGGAGCACACCGAGGAAGGGAGCAGTGAGTAATGTCCTATCTGGATGTACTTTTACCAGAGCAAAACCCTCTGGTGCTGCTCTAAAGCAAGACCCGATGAAACATGCTCCAGTTCCCATCTCAACCCCACCATTCCCCTCAGCCAGGTAGATGCTGCGTTGGCCTGGTGTCTCCATGGCATCAAACAGCAGCACCAAGGGGGATATTTCGGTGGATCTGGGGCAAAGTGATGCTTACGGCTTGGTTTCCAAGCAAAGTTGTGATATTCTTGATTTGAAAATAGAAAACCAGGGTTCTGAACAAGGAGGGAGCTGTTTGTGACCACCTCCACTGCAGCAGATTGTGGGGTTAAAACATGTATTTGTTCAGCAATGTCATTTACTTCCAGCAGCAGAAGGAAAAGGTGAGGCCGAGTTATCACTGGTTTATATTTGTTTTCTTCTTTTTCACATTCATTAGCTCCCAGGGTTGCTTTTATCTGGGAGCTGCCTCTGATAGCATTCAATCCATACAGCATTGCCATGAATATGTAAATATAAGATCTGTATGTGTAAACACACACACATCAATAAAATGGTAATGATGTGTGCATCTATATTTGTGTATACAGAAAAGCAAAATTATCTCCAATTTAGCCAATGTCCTTTATATCTCCTATATGCATAATGTTCCTAAGTACATACAGGCTTTGTATTCCTATGAAAATGGCACCTATGAGGAATACACATAAAAGACTCAAAAGTGTTTCTGGTGGATAATTCATTCCTAATTCCTTAATTTCTTTTTGCTTGCTCCCCAGAGCAGGCAGTGGAAGGTACGTAACTGCATGTGTTTAACCTCCTCGTTCAGCTGCTTTCCATGGGCTTTGTGTCAGAAATACCTGACTTGCTAGGGAGGAGCAAGGATTCTCCTCTGACGATGATGCTCTGGTCCAGATCCAGGGCAAAGTTTGGAATTCTGAGTAGGATTAATAAGGTTGCACCAGAGAAGGTAAAAGCTGAGAGGAAGGAAAATATCTCACAGAGACCTTGAGCTGAGTTTTAGTTGAGTACCAGGCTTATGGAGGGAGGCTTATGTGTGCAGAGCTGGGCTGCACATAATCTCCCACTAGCCCTGACCTAACTGCATATCCTGGGTCCTTCCCCCTTTCCCAGTTAGTCCCAGTTAGTGCTGGACCTTCTGTGGCTGGTACAGACGAAAATCAGATGAGAAAATTCTCCATCCTTGTTAAAAATCATGGCATCGCCCAAGATCCGCAATTATCTCCCAAAGAGTGATGGTGCCTTTGGGTCACCACGATCTCTGCTGCCACCTCTGCCCATTCCCTGGGAGGTTTTTGCTGGGGCAGGAGGAAGGAGGAAAGACCCTCCTGCAGAGGCTGGCCCAGAGCCTGCGGTGTTTTGTAAGCACCAGCAAATGAAGCTCAACGAGAGCTCAAAAGGCCAACTGCTGCCTTTGGAAATGGGTACAGGAACCGGGATAATCAGAGGAATTCGTTCAAATGATGCATGAGCAGCACGAGACCAAAGATAAGGATAACGGAGTGCTGCAGCCGGGCTAAAGGGGGTGGTCACCCCCGGCTCGGGCGGTGCAGGAGCATCCCAAGGGCAGAGAGCCTGGAAGGCAGCTCTGGGCGCGTGTGAGCGTGCGCTCTGCACCGAGCCAGCTCCCGGCTAACGGCCGTGTGCAGCACCAGCTGCTCTGCGCTGTGCCGTGTGCCAGGGCACCGCCAGGATGCAGCCTGCCGGGTCCGAACCCGCTTTGCAGGACGGGCGCCCGGACCCCTCCGCGGCAGCGCTCCCCGGGAGGATTTGAACCCGCGGACCGGAGGAGGACCAGGGGCGCTGCGCACTGCGTGAGCGCCCCCTGCAGGGCCCGCGGCGGAGCGGCCGCGGCCGAGCTCGGGAGCGATGGAACCGTGGGAGGGCTCCCGGGACCGTGCGCCCCGAGCCTGGAGCCCAGCGCCGAGCACGGCCCCGGGGGGCGGGCGGCAGCGAGCCCCTGCGAGCCCCGCTCTCCACACTTCCCGCTCCGGTCCCAAGCACAGAACCCAGACTGGTTTGGGTTGGAAGGGACCTCAAAGCTCCTCCAGCTCCAATGCCTGCCACGGGCAGGGACCCCTTCCACTGGAGCAGCTTGCTCCAAGCCCCTGTGTCCAACCTGGCCTTGAGCACTGCCAGGGATGGGGCAGCCACAGCTTCTCTGGGCACCCTGTGCCAGCGCCTCAGCACCCTCACAGGGAAGAGCTTCTGCCTAAGAGCTCAGCTCAGTCTCCCCTCGGGCAGGTTCAAGCCATTCCCCTTGGCCTGTCCCTACAGGCCCTTGTCTCAAGCCCCTCTCCAGGTTTCCTGCAGCCCCTTTAGGCACTGGAAGGCTGTCACCCATGGGAAACACTTTATCAACTGATTTTAATGAGCACAGCCCTGCGAGCTCATGAGGCAGAAGGGACCCCGGGCTCACCCACACCTACTCACAATCCGGATTGGAGCCAGCCCCAGCTCCAGCACCCAAAGGAGATGCAGAGCAGGACCCGCTGGCTCTGCTGGGGAGTCCCTGCAGTGGAGGGGAGTGACAAAGGGACCAGCAAACTCCCTGCATCCTCCCACTGCCCTCAGCATCCAGCTCCACCTTTCTGCTCCAGGCAAGTTTCAGGACTCTTACAAACTGCATTTATTTGCACCTTCTGATTGTAATTCTAATGGGATGAAAAAAAGCATCCAATATTTTGGGATTTCTGAAGGAGCTGTATCCTAAATGCCAGCGCACTGGGATCATGTTGGTTATGAAGCTGTACTCCATCCTGTTGCTAGTGGCTTTGGATGCAATTCTGGATTTGCTCTGTAATGGAGCAGTGAGGTATTTATAGCTCCGATGGGTTTTGCTGGGCATTAATGCTGTCCTGGAGCCAAGAACCTCAATTCCTGCTTTCAGGCTAAAATAACATGGAGATCAGTGCTGCCCCATGAGGGAGAAGAGGAGGCTGAGGATGCTCAGTGGGACCAGGGCAAATCCCCTTTTGGCTGTGGGATGATATGGAGGTGGGGGCTTGAGCCCAGGTTTATGGGGTTATGGGACATGGTAAGAACACGGGCAAGGCCCAGCAGAGCCCCACCAGCACAGGGAATGCTGTGGTTGTCACTGGCCAGACCAGTGCTGCCAGGGGCTCTGCGGGCTGTTTGCACTGCTCTTGCTTCCCTCTGGGATGTGGAGGTTAGGTGGGAATTCCCATCTACTCATCTCTCGCTCCCCTGAGCTAAGATAATGCCCTTGGTACCAGGATGTGCTGTGGGACAGTGGAGCTAAGGCACAGAGCCCAAGTCCTGGGTCTCAAGAGTCTCTGCTTCTTCCAAGGTGTTTAGAGATGACTTCTCCCTGCTGCAAGGACACCACATAAGGTTTTCTCTGGGCAGGAGATGATGTGAGCCCTGGGTCTATGCTCTTATTAAAGCCCATGGAGAGGGAGCTCTGCCAGGGGCACAGGGTGCCGGCAGCATCCAGGGATGCTATCCCCCTTCCCTCGGTGCCCAGGAGGATCCAGGAATATTCCCAAGTGTTTTGTCAGGAGAGATTTCCTGGGACAAGGGCTGCCAGGGTGCCCTGGGACTGCATGGTTCACCACAGCCAGCGTGAAGAAGGAGGGGGGAGAAATAACAGTTAAAGCAAGCTCAACCTTTGCTGGTATCCCAGCAGCCACAGAGGTCACAGGGGGGATTTGCACGTCTTTCCAGGCAAAAGGTGAGGTTATCCCCAGCAGTGATTGCTAACACTGCTGCAGGAACCTTAACACCCAGAAGGACCAGTGGGAAACACAGAGTTAGTGGGTTTTACCATCGGGGTATGGCCATGGATGAGATCACAGTGGGCAGATGGTGGCTGGGGAGCGGAGCGGCGGTGAGCAGGGGATCCCCACGGATCCTCCTTCTCCGTTGCCCTGGCTTCCCAGCTTCACTGGGACACACAGAAATGTGTATTTTGACTCCATCCCTTCCTGGGCTCAACTGAGCATCTCCCTTACCCACCCAGGACTGGTGCTGGGCCACGATGCCAGCTTTGACAGGGCAGCACTGGGGAGTGATGCTGGAAAAGGGCAAGAAGAGAGCTGGGTAGTGCATCAGAGCAGGAGCACTCCTGGGCAGCAGCTCTGCACTGGGCTCCTCTTTGCCCCTGTATTTTGGGGGTCAGTTTTTTCCCTTTCTCTCCCCATTCCTCGGCCAGCTTCCCTGTTCCACATTGCACAGAATACCCACAGGAAGGGCTTGAGGGGTGCCCCAATTTGGTGTTTTTACCCCACACCTTGGTGCTGTCGGCAGGCAAGACCCAGAGATGCACCACTTCACTTAGTGACAGGGGTTAGTGGTGGCCTTAGCAGTCCTGCGGTAGTGGTTGGACTTGATGGTCTTAAAGGTCTTTTCCAACCCAGTTAATTCTATGAGATGAAACACCCCAAAACCCAGAGAAAGCCACAGAGCCAGGGCATCCCTCCCTCTCCCTGGATAAGCTTCCACTCTGAACCATTCTATGAGTCTATGCAACATCAACACATCCTTTTTTTATCACTGACTTGCCACCACCAGTTTTTAGGCTTTTCCCAAAATTCAACCCCAGGAAAAGTTCAGCCAAAATGCTGTTTTTCCATAATTCCCTCTTTGCCAAAACCTCAAACCCTTCCTATGAAGGGGAATACCTTTCCTGCAGCCAGGAGCACACAGTGGGCCTCAATGCCACGAGGATGCTCAGTGCCTAATGAATGCTGGAGCTTTGGCTGCTGCCACCAGACCTCAGCGGGGTTCCCCATGTCCCCCTGCACCAGCACAGCCCCTGAAGTTCCAGCTTTCACCCCCAGACCCGTATGGCTCCAGGTATACACATGGGGATGGATCTCTTCCACAGCGCCGTCCCAGCCATGCACAGGGGCGTGGAGGAGATGGAGGCAGCCAAGTCCCAGATACAGCCATGGGATGCTCCCGAACCCTCCCGCTGGGTCTGCATCCCCCTCTGAGCTGGGTGCAGAAGTGCTGGGATCGCTTTCTGGGCTCCTCTGGCTCATTTCTCTCTCTGCTGCCCAATGTCTCATCATCCCCTCCATGAAATGTAGATTTCCCTTTTAAGAGCTCTCCTAGAATAATATACTTTTTTATTATCGTGACAGTGAGGGCTCCTGTTGCCATGGCTACGTGCCCTTTCCTGGAGCAGGAGCTTCCTGGGGGCTGGAAATTCCACTGCTTTCCCTGATCTCCAGGGTTTAGTTTTGTTATTATTACTACTTTTAATTTGCTGTTTATTCCCATATCGGCTTCTGAAACAACAGGTCACTGATTGCATATGGAGATTTCACCCCACAGTGAAGGCTTCAGAGACAACCGGCTGCTTTTAGAGGGGGTTTGGTGTGGGGGGAATCAACCATGCAGCATTGGTAACATATAGTATAAGAAAAACATGGAAACTCTGAGAGTTTCATCTGTATCTCACCACACTATACATTAAATCCCATTTCTGGCCTCAGCATTGCTGAATGAGTGCTATAAAACCAAGTCTAATTCTATGTGGTTTTCATAGTGTTGATGTGAAACAAACCTGTATCTTCTGGTTGTCAATTCAGCTGTTCCTGAGCCTCTAGAAATCTAATCTGTTTAAGAACAGAGGGAAACTAAATGGATATATTAAATGAAGAGATAGATAGATAGATAGATAGATAGATAGATAGATAGATAGATAGATAGATAGATAGATAGATAGATGATAGAAGATGGGTAGATGAGTAGATAGATGGTAGGTAGATGGATGGATGGATAGATAGATAGATGGATAGATAGATAGTAAGTAGGTAGATAGAAGGTAGGTAAGAAGGTAGACAGGTAGGTAGATAGATGGGTAGATAGATCGGTATGTGGATAGGTAGATAGGTAGATGGGTAGATGGATAGATAGGTAGAGAGATAGGTGGGTAGGTAGATCTAGAGAGAGAGAGAGAGCACCTCAGCTTTTTACTCCCGCATTTCTTTATGCTGCTGTAACGTCTGCATCTGCAAAGGCATCACACAAACATCTGCAAAGGCATCACACATACCACACATACACAAAGACACTACAGGAACTTTCCCAAGGCACGTCATCCCTTGGGGTCATTACAGGTGCAGGACTGGGCTCTGCTTCTGCTGCTCGGGGCTGTCAGTGCGCCCTGGGGGTAGCAGGAATATGCCCTTCTTACAGAAAGGGAAACTGAGGCACGGAGCCAGCCCATTCCTGCTCCAGAAGCAGATGAGTGGCAGAGCTGGGATGGAAGCACATGCCTTTCCTGGCTTCCTGCTGAATCTGTCCCCAGTGTGTTCAGTGACAGCATCCCTCCCAGGGGCCTCCTTGTTGGACAATCAAGATGTCACCCATGGGCTCGTTTGCCTCTAGCTCATCAAGACCAGAGATGCTGGTGAGACCATTTGCTTCCCTCTCCTTGTACTCCCGGCTTTCTTTGTTCCTTTCTTTTTAACTAAAATGAGTAGAAATCAGCCCAAACAGACTAACATCACATAGAAACTCCCAAAAGAGCAAATGCTACAGAAAAGGTCCAAGATTTGCCTACAATGAGGCAAAAGGTTTGCTAATAAAGCGTTAACAGGAAAATTGCTGAAGTGAGATCCGGAGTGGATTTAACAGTTTATCCAAACTCACATTGAAGAGATGCTGATACCGGGTTCAAGGGTTCTGGCTGGGTGGGAGATGGGTTAGATCCTGGGCAGCTGCTTGTGCATCACCCTTGGATCTTTGCAGCATCCCAGGTTCAGCAAAGCGATGTGGGAGGATGGGAACACGGGTGTACATCGCTGTGTTTCACCGCGGAGGGCTCATGGAGCCAGGACCCCCTGGATGATGCCAGCAGGAGGGAAACGCAGCCAGAGCACACAGGAGGGCTCTGGAAAGAGATGTGGAGCTCTTGGAGAGCGTGTGATGGCACAGAAAGAAACGGCTGGGAAAGGGAAATGGGGGTGTCCTCACTCGGGAGTGGGAAACCAGTTAAAAGGTGTTTCTATCCCCACCTAAGCCTCGTGCAGATGCCAGCACTGCCAGAAAGAGATATGGAGAGGCGAGGGCCCAAGGCTGCTCCAAGAGCTGGAGGAAAGGCTCTGGCTGAACTATGTGGTCCCATCTGAGGTCCCTGCCTGCACCAACCAGCTCTGTACCCCCTGGACAAGCAGATTTCTGCCCAAGGATGCGGCTGAGAACCTCCACCACCGAGCGTCTCAGAGCGCATCAGGGGAGAGTCTCCTTGAGAGCATCACGTTAGATCAGATCCCACCACCCTTTGCTCTGCCTCTAGCACAGGGGGAGAAAAGGGTTATCCACGGCTCGTTCCTCCTGCCAGCCGGGCAATCGCGCATCACGCTCTGTTGCCAGGGAGATGTCACACGCGTGGAAGGACCAAGTACCCACCAGGCAGGCACCGGGGAGGCAAGGAGGGAACTGGTGCTTTCCATAATGAAAGGAAACAGAGGAACATGGAGGGAAGCAGCAGCCCAGAGGGCACAGGGCAAAACAGTAATTACTGGAGTGAACAGGGGAGCCGTGGTGGGTGCAGGACCTGGGGAGCCTCAGGGGTGTTTGGGCTCTCAGCACACCCCAATGTACCGACAGCCTTATGTCCTCACCAGGCCAACACCACTAAATGCTCAGGGCTCCGTTCCCGCAGAGACCGGGCTGCAACAGCCCATCCCTGCCCAGGGTCGTGCACAGGGATGAGTGTGGAGCCACAGCAAGGAATGCACCAAAGGACGCATCAAGAGCTCACCTTTTAGGCAAGAGAAAGTGTGGAGCTGCTGGAGCGAGGGCAGAGGAGGCCACGGAGCTGCTGCGAGGGCTGGAGCAGCTCTGCTCTGGAGCCAGGCTGAGAGAGCTGGGCTGGGGTAGCCTGGAGAAGAGAAGGCTCCTGAAGGGGAGACCTGAGAGCAGCTCCAGTGCCTAAAGGGGCTGCAGGGAACCTGGAGAGGGGCTTGGGACAAGGGCCTGTAGGGACAGGCCAAGGGGAATGGCTTGAACCTGCCCGAGGGGAGACTGAGCTGAGCTCTTAGGCAGAAGCTCTTTGCTGTGAGGGTGCTGAGGCGCTGGCACAGGGTGCCCAGAGAAGCTGTGGCTGCCCCATCCCTGGCAGTGCTCAAGGCCAGGTTGGACACAGGGGCTTGGAGCAAGCTGCTCTGGTGGAAGGTGTCCCTGCCCGTGGCAGGGGTTGGGACTGGATGAGCTTTAAGGTCCCTTCAATACAAACCAGTCTCTATGATTCTATGAATACAGCCAAGTCTGAATGAGAGAAAACATCCTCATTACTGCCTCGGATCCTTAACATTTAATGTAGCATCCCCGCTCTGCCCAAGTCAGATCACTCCTCTTTACCTTCATCAAATGCCAAGTACAGTTCCCCACGCCCCAGATGGGAGATGTGTGTGGGATCCCTGGCACTGCTGTGCCACACCAGCTCCAGATGAATATTGGCTTTTAATGACAGGCTCTCCAGTACAAATAGCAGCCGGGGCGCTGCGGCTGCTGACGGGGCCCGCGCGCCTCTTATTCAGCAACTGAATGATTTGATTCCCCTTCCCCGCAGCGTGCTGTCTGCCAGGAAATTTTCATTTGGTCTCTCTTACTTGAGACCCAATTGTAAATGTCAGCGCTAAATGCTCAGATTTAAGTGTTAGGTTGTCTTGTTTGATTACGGCACTAAAAGGTCAGAGCCGGCTAATGGAAAGTACAAGCAGTATCGGGAGGGAAACAGTGTTCTGCCATGGGTGAGCAAACACCTGGGGACAACCTAATCACTCTTCCTGCATCTCTCTCTTCTCCAGCTCCTTCACTGAGGGCTGAATTGAGGCCAGAAGACCTGGAAAAGCCATTTCTGGGGACAATTTCTGCTGGGGATGCTGAGAGCACTGGGGTTCCCCATGGAGGAAACAGAGAGCTCACCCCTGGCTGGATCGTGCCCAAAGGGCAACGAATGGCATAAGAGCCAGGCTGCTGCCAACCCCACTGCCATCAGCCTCTTCCCTCTATGAACAACTCAGGCTGGCATCATGTTTTAGTGCCAATGTCTCTGTGCCATTTCCATACCGTTTTCCCCCTTCTGGCAACCAGCATCCCAAGAACTCCGTAGAAATCAAAGCACAACTTTTTTCCTCTTCCTTTCCCATTTGCCACCCGTTTCCCATCACTTCCAGCACCTTTAAAATCCCCTTTCCCTGAGCTGTTTGAGTCACAGTGGCCAAATAAAACTACAGTTGCCTCCAAGTGACTCAGCTCGGTTTTTATCCGAGCCCATCACCATCATTCCAGTTCTTTAAGCTGAGTTCATTATATTTGCTTTAAAGACACTTCCAATAATATCAGTCCTTCTACTATGAAAGTGCTTTGCAGAATAAAACCCTGATGAGCTGTTATTCCTCCCCAGGGAACAGTGTGATGTGGTCCTAACCAGGAGCAAGCATCACTCCATACAGATGCTGTCCTGCACCAGGACCCAGTCCCTGCTGCGGACAGATTCAGTGCTGATTCCGGATGTCTGAATACTTCCGGACATCACCTACGAAAACTGGGAATTTTAGGAAAACTAAAAGTTTTAGGAAATAATTGCCATGTTTTTTCCCCAAGACTTTGGGGTCTTTGCCCTCCATCCCTCGGCACCACTGCCGCTGGGATGCTCATACCACTCTTCAGACATCTTCCCAGCAATCAAAGATACTGCTGGGCTTAGGGAGATACCTCCAGGTGCCACGGGCTCCTCTTGGGGAGTCAGTTCTATCCTCTCTTTCTGGCGGTTTATGTTACAGGTCACACATCACCCAGAGAAGTATTCTTCACAGACCCCTTTGCAAGAGCATCTTTGCAGAATGGGTCCCATGAAGCAGAGGATGGTGCCAAAGGGTGATGAAGCTGAAAACCACCATGACATGTATGAGGGGGGTGGAAATCCTCACCCCACCACCAATAGCAAATACAAAGAAAGCAAAGGAAAGGAATATCCGACTCCAAACTGAGCTGTTTCCTCCATAGCCCAGGCATGGAGTGGGATGCTCTGCCTGAGCTGTGCTGGTAAAGTCACAGCAGTTTGTGGCCTGTAAGATTAATAGGAAATCTGCTCTGGATTGGGAGTGATTCCCTCTTTTATTGGAACAAACCCCAAAGAGTAATGGCTGCAGGGCAGGAAGAGGAAGGTAAATTGCAGTAATAATGTATTTCCTTGTGCAGACATGCTTTTGATCATAGAAAAAATACACCATCTGTTTCTAAATTACTTGTATTGATTTAACGGTTAGCAATGGGGGGGGTCTTTTGCAAATCCATTTGCAAGGGCTCTGGGAAATCTGACAGTTATGTGCAATAAAAAGCACGGGCTTGTTCACCATCAAAAACCACTGCTGCCAGCCTCGGGGCTCTGCATGGGGAGGAACAGGCTGTACCTGCATGGGCACCTCATCCCCCCGTCTCCAGCACCCTGTCCCACTGAGAGTGGAGAAGCTGAGTGCACGCCACATAAGAACTTTACACCAAATAAGCTGTTGTTGTGCTTTCTCCCTATCCAATCCACACACACCTCATTGCCCTTGTCGCTTTTATATTGCTTTCATGGAATCATTGAATCCCAGACTGGTTTGGAAGGGACCTTAAAGCTCCTCCAGCTCCAACCCCTGCCACGGGCAGGGACCCCTTCCACTGGAGCAGCTTGCTCCAAGCCCCTGTGTCCAACCTGGCCTTGGGCACTGCCAGGGATGGGGCAGCCACAGCTTCTCTGGGCACCCTGTGCCAGCGCCTCAGCACCCTCACAGGGAAGAGCTTCTGCCTAAGAGCTCAGCTCAGTCTCCCCTCGGGCAGGTTAAAGCCGTTCCCCTTGGCCTGTCCCTACAGGCCCTTGTAGCACCCTGGGCATCCCCTGCAGCTCACCCATAGCAGCCACTGCCACTTCATAGCTCCTCACTTTTGGGGTGAGAAAAGGCTTTTTGGTGCCGAGCCCCACACTAACAGGGATGCACGCGGGATAACGGGGTCTTGGTCAATCTGGGATGCACTCAGTGACTATCGGTAGTGCCTGCAGACGCCATAACCACATGAGGGCTGCATTCACTGCCTGACCTTTCTCAAAGGGCTGCGTGTGAAGGGAACACCATTCCAAGCCTTTGCTGCCGCTCAGCCAGGCAGCTGCTTCCATGGGGAAAACAGAAAAACACAACTTCTGTGAGTCTGGAAACAACGCCCCCCCCCCTTCTGCTGAGCATCCTGAAGCACAGGGTATCCAACCCCACCTGGTATCACCACACCGGTGCAGGCACCACCACGTCTCTCTCTGCCACAGGGTTGGGCACCTTAAAAGACATTTGTCCCCACCTGAGCCCCCCCCCAGGGTCCTCAGCACCCCCAGGCCAGCACCACCAGCTCACAACAGGGAAGCCCTGGCAGAAACCCCCCTGAGGCGCAGCCGAGCTGCCTCCCACAAACACGTTTTGTACTTCTCCAAGTGAAGACCTTGGCTCCCGCAGGCTGGGATCTGCAGTGTTTATTTGACCCCCCCACAAAAGGCATTTTCATGAGGAATCTTTTGGTTCATAAAAGAAGTTATTTCCCAGCAGCCCCCTTAAACTGACAAATAAAGTGCCCCGGGAGTTAGCACAGTAAAATGAACCATCCAACTCCAACGAAGCAAAGTGGTTCCTATCATTTGGTACAATACGGTATAATTTGGCAAACAGAGCTGATCTGCAGCTCCCGTCTCTCAAGCACTACGGAGCTGGCTTCGGCCTCCGGCCCTCGGGCTGTCTGTCCGGGCACGGACACATGTCCTTGTGCTGCAGGGCCTGGGGACTCTCCAGAGGGTCCGAACCAGGCAGGCGAGAGCTGCTGCATCAGCATTTATAACTGCTCGATATAAATATAAAACATGGATACAAACAGCTTCTTTGTACAGAAAATATCATCTCACAAGGCACTGGGGTGACGACCGCGGCCGTTCACAGCAGCTCCAACCGGGCTTCTCCAGCCACCACTGAGCATCAGTGTGGAGGAAGGAGGGGACGCAGGGACTGGAGAGGTGCCGGAGCTGCCATCCATGAGGGATTTCACCCCTGTGCTGCCCCAAATGCCCCGGCAGTGGTGTTTCCCAGCCGGATGGTGCTGTTCCTTGGCAGGGGTGGTGTGACCCCACGGGGTCCAGTCTCCATGGGATGGCTTGGGGATTGGTTTGGCCGGGAGGAAGGTGCATAGATCAGCCGGGGCTGGGGCAGCTCTGCCCTGTGCTCCCTCTTCACGCCAGCAGCCCCAGTCGGGTCACCTTGGCCGAGAGGAAGGAATGGATGATGAACACGATGGTTTTGGGGCAGGAGTGAAGGTCCAATTGCTGCAAGAAAGGAGCAGAGGGATGTTTGCAATGGGGAGGGCTGCTCCTGGAGCAGGCAGCTTTCTGCTTGTGGCAGGGAGTACAGGGACCACCTGGAGCCCTATAGATGTCACCACAGCCTGCGAAGGGTCTGCATCTGGCCAGGGGTGGGTGCAGAGGCCATGCAGGATGGGTGCTGTGTGCAGGGTGGGTGCTCTGCTCCCCATCTCCCCCCAGAGACAATGGGAGAATGGGTTAGAGGGGTGGAAAGGGTAAAACTCACAATCTCTCCCTCTGGACCGCCAAAGTCCAGGTAGAGCATCTTGGTGCCATCATCAGAGGACATCTGCAGCTTCTCAAAGGGCTGCTGGAGCAAGATGGTCTTGCTGAGCCCAGGCTCGGTGGTGGAGATGGTGAAGCCCTTGTCGATGTGGATGGACAGGGTGCAGTCCTGCCCCTTCCACGTGCAGGCTGTGCATGGGGACAGGCACAGGGGTGAGAAGTGCCCACGGGCCCCACCGCCCGCCTCCCACTCCGGCCCCCCGCTGACCTGCAGACACCTCCTGCACCAGCTCGGCCGCCCCGTGGGTGCCGTCCACCAGCAGCCGCGTCCACAGCGCCAGGTCGCGGGGGCTCTCCAGGCTGAAGAGATGGGTCTGCACGCCCAGCCGGGTGCCGCTGCGCAGCGCGAACGACAGCTCCGCCTCGTACAGCGCCGAGCCCTTGGCCGGCCCCGAGTGCACCAGCCTGCGGCACCGCACCGCTCAGCACCGGCACCGCTCAGCACCGGCACCGCTCAGCACCGGCACCGCTCAGCACCGGCACCGCTCAGCACCGCTCGGCACCGCTCAGCACCGCTCGGCACCGCGCCCAGCGCGCCGGGCAGCACCGCCCCGCAGAGCTCAGCTCCGCCGTGGTGCGTGCGCGGCGCTGCCGGCAGGGGTCGCTGCAGCCCCGCGGATGCTCCCCGCACAGCCCGAAGCCGGCAGCGCGGCCGCCCCGAGCTCGGGCCCCGCAGAGCGGCACCGCCACCGAGCTCTGCCAAAACCTCTGCGCGCTGCCAGCAGCCCCGGGCACTGTCACAGACCCACAGCGTGAAGGGACCTGACAGCTCCTCCAGCCCCAACCCTGCCACGGGCAGGGACCCCTTCCACTGGAGCAGCTTGCTCCAAGCCCCTGTGTCCAACCTGGCCTTGAGCACTGCCAGGGATGGGGCAGCCACAGCTTCTCTGGGCACCCTGTGCCAGCGCCTCCGCACCCTCACAGGGAAGAGCTTCTGCCTAAGAGCTCAGCTCAGTCTCCTTGGGTCGTGCCATCACTCCCGGACACCGCCACCATCCCCAGGGCCCTCTCCCCATCTCTGGACCACCACCTCAGGTCTCTGCCATCATCCCAGGGCCCTGCCACCGCCCCTGGACACTGTCACTATCCCCAGCATCCTGCCACCACCCCAGACACCACCACCATCCCCAGGACACAGTCACCACCCCTGGACATCACCACCACCCCAGGGCTTTGCCATCATCCCAGAGCCCTGCCACCACCCCTGGGCTCTGCCATCACCTCAAAAGCCCCTTCTGCCACCCCAGGAACGCTGCCAGCATCCCCAGGGCTCTGCCCTGACCCCCAGCCCCTGCTACCACCCCAGGCATCGCCAGGGCCCTGTTCCCCACGCAAGAGAGGAGGGTGCTGGGCCATGGTCCCTACCTGGTGGCGATGAGGGGGTAGCTGTGCACAGGCTTGCCCAGGGCGTCCCGGCTCTGCGGCAGGCTGCTGTACAGCAGCAGCTCCTTCTCGGTGAGCACAGCCAAGAGGTTCCTGGTGCCGGCACTGGGGAGCTGCAAGGGGACTGGGTCAGGGGCGCCGGCAGCGCGGTGGCAGGGGGTGTCGGAGGGCAGGGGGTACCTGCTCGGTCAGCCAGCCCACGTGCTTCACGTCCCGTCCAGCCACGGCGCCAGCACCGGCCAGCTGAGCCCGCAGCTCCTCCTTCACCCGCGGCACCAGCGCACCCGCGCTGGCCTGGATGGCGCTGAGCCACGACTGCGCCGTCGCCTCGTCCTTCGCCCGCAGGAACAGGGCGACGCGCCCGTCCGCTGAGCACACCTCCAGGTACCTGCAGGGACACGGCCCCCTGCGTCCCCACAGGCCCTCGGCACCACAGGGCACTGCGGTGCCATCACCCCATCCCCGCACCCTGCCCTGACCTGTGCTCCGGGTCGGTGGGGAGGCACTTGCGGGACACATAGCACATCTTGAGGGGCACGGTCCTGGCCTCCCGCAGCTCCTTAGGGGGCAGGAGGGGAGAGGAGCGCTTCTGCAGGGTGGCGGGTGAGGGGTCCCAGCTCACTGTTGCCCCCGAGGAGGAGTTCTTGAAGTAGGGCGAGATCTCCTTCATGTACTTCACTGGAAGACAGGCAGCACCGGTTAAAGGCACAGCACAGGCTGGGGCAGCCTCATCCTGCCCCGCTGAAACCCCTTGCACCCTCTCTGCACCAGAGCTGGTGTCACCTCCAGCACCTCCTCAGAGCTGCCACCCATGGGCGTTGTGTGCCCTCTGCCCTGCACCGCTGTGGGTGCAGAGAGGGGATAGCACTGATGGGCAAGGTGCTACCAGAGGGTGACACCACACCTATGATCCTCTGCCCCACCGTCCCAGCCCAGGGCCCCTCAAGAGGGATAAAAATGGCCTTTTCCCCCTTCTCCCCTTCCTTTAGCCCAGATCAGGTCACAGATCCAAGTGTGATCAGGTCCCCGGGGCCGCACATGGAGGCAGGCGGTGGGGAATGGGCAGGACTCCCAGGACAAAATTACACCCTGCAACTGTGCTGGTACAGCCGGTCCCACCGCCAGCTGGGAGCAGCAGCTCTCAAATACCATGGCTCGGCCCCAGGAAAAGCCTCCAGTTGGGAATTGCGTGCTCGCAGCTCGCACCGCCCTCTCCTGGGTTAGAAACCAGGGACAAGGACTCGGCTGTCAGTCCCCAGTGAGACCGGCTGCAGAGCCAGAGCCCTCAGAGCCACATGGGGACAGCAGCCAGGTCCCGAGGGTGAGGGGAAGAGGGAGATCAAGGTCCGCAGGAACTGATGGGGCCCCACAGCTGCATCCTGAAAATGAGGTCGGCAGCAGCAGCCAAAAGCCTTGGGCTGAGCAGGGGGAGATGCCAGTCACGGTGCTGCCTTGTGGGACCAGCCAGTGGCTCCAGGGAAGGGCTTTCCCTTGGGTGGTTCCTGGGGAAAACACCATGGGAGGGACATTCCTGCTGCCACGTCACAGGGTCATGGAATCCCAGCCTGGTTTGTGTTGGAAGGGACCTTAAAGCTCACCCAGTTCCAACCCCTGCCATGGGCAGGGACCCCTTCCACTGGAGCAGCTTGCTCCAAGCCCCTGTGTCCAACCTGGCCTTGAGCACTGCCAGGGATGGGGCAGCCACAGCTTCCCTGGGCACCCTGTGCCAGCGCCTCAGCACCCTCACAGGGATGAACTGCTTCCTAACATCCACAGCTATCACTGCTGGTTTCACTCAGGTCCAAGTGAGTTTCAGTGAGGGTGGCAGGAGGGGGGACACAAGCTTGGCTTTGCAGCTGACTCCTGTAGGTAGCTGCTTGGTGGAGCAGCTCCATCACTCAGCAAAGCCACAGCAGCCTGATTGTGTGCCAGAAAATACCCTTTTCCCACCAGGAGACAATCTGCACCCACAGCCTACCCCCATCCTTCACCTACCACCACCACCCAGCTCCCACTTTATTCCAAACCCAGCCAGCTCCCCAAAACCTCTCAACACTGAAACCCCATCAGGAGCTGCAATGGGACACAGTGCCCCGCTCTGCCTGGCCGCAGCAGGACACAGCTATACATGGCTGTGATGCTGCTGCGACACAAGGGGCTGGTCACCCTGCAGTGGCCCCAGCCAAGGAGGCAGCGTGGGGCCACCAGCCCTATGCCCTGTGCCTCCCGTTATAAATAGCTGCCGCGCTCCCGCAGGCATCTGAGCCGCCTTGGATTCTACTCTGAGCCATTAATCTTGGCAGCGTGGACCTGCCATTATCCCAGCGCTTGGGAACTAATTGGAGTTCAGCAGGGCAGCACTCAGCCCCTGAAACCCGAGCAGCATCCCTGTGCCAGCCCGCAGCTCCCGGGCACGCGGAGGACGGCACCGGCATTAGCTGTGCAGTCAGGGTCACGTCCCAACTGAGCCGTGCGGATAGAGCAGTGCCCAGCCCCAGGACGGAGCATGGAGAAAGAGGCAACAGCCACAGCCAGCGCTGTCTCTCTGGCACAGGGCTTTAAGGAGGATTTAAGGCTGGTCAGGAGGCACGGATGGGTTCCTGCAGCATGGAGGGGTCCCGGGCCTGCACAGAGAGGTGGGATGTGTTGGAGGCGGCGGTGCTCCCGGGGGGCTGTGCACCAGGCCGCCATCCCATGGGAGCTGCTGCCTCCTCCATTGACCCCAGCACGGGCTTTATATTAGATTGACTCACTTCTGCCTGTCCCTTCACTGCAGCTTCACCTGGTATGGAACAGATGCGGTAAGTAGCTCCAACTCACTAAAGCAAACACACCATATTGTGCATCACCTCTGCTACTGGTAACTGTCAGCAGACATTCACTCTGGTGTCCCATAAAGAGCTGGAGAACACCTCAGCCCTTTCCCTCCTGAAGCCCTTCTGAACCCCAAGAGCAGCAGTGACACAGAACCACGCAAATCCCAGCTGCCACCTCCCTCCTCCACTGAAACCCCCTTCTGCTCTGCACTGTGTGTTATTTCATAGAATCATAGAATAGTTCGGGTTGGAAAGGACCTCAAGATCATCCAGTTCCAACCCCCCTGCCATGGGCAGGGACACCTCACACTAAACCATCCCACACAAGGCCTCATCCAACCTGGCCTTGAACACTGCCAGGGATGGAGCACTCACAACCTCCCTGGGCAACCCATTCCAGTGCCTCACCACCCTAACAAGAAAGAATTTCCTCCTTAGATCCAATCTAAACTTCCCCTGTTTAAGTTTTAACCCGTTACCCCTTGTCCTGTCACTACAGTCCCTGACGAAGAGTCCCTCCCCAGCATCCCTATAGGCCCCCTTCAGGTACTGGAAGGCTGCTCTGAGGTCTCCACGCAGCCTTCTCTTCTCCAGGCTGAACAGCCCCAACTTCCTCAGCCTGTCTTCATACGGGAGGTGCTCCAGTCCCCTGATCATCCTCGTGGCCTCCTCTGGACTTGTTCCAGCAGTTCCATGTCCTTGTTATGTTGAGGACACCAGAACTGCACACAATGCTCCAGGTGAGGTCTCACAAGATTTACCCCACGGTCACCTACACGTTGTGGGTGTTTCACATCCCACACCATGCACATCAGCCCCCACAACTGCTTGGGCTTCCCACGGTCAGGACAATCAGCCGACCAGGGCCGTGCTCCCCCAGCAGCCCTTTGCTTTATTGAATTCCAAGCTTCCAAGCTTTACCTGGCTGAGGAAGTCCTGGAGAGCTCCAACAGCCCCAGGAGCTGCCCTGTGGCCAACAAGCTCAGGGCTGCCATGGAAGTGAGATGTCCACAGCTCCTTCTCCCCACTGCTCCCAGTTCTCTCCCAGTGCCAGTATGGCACAAAAGCTCACCATGAAAACCACCCCTGGCACTGAAACCCTTCCGGAGGCAGCTGGAAGGATATTTATCAGCCTTCCCTTGCTGTGGAGGGTCGCTGGATACCAAGCAATGCAAAAACAGCACCCCAAAAAAAGGGAAAAATAAGGTAAGGGAGAGCAGCTCTTCCCCAGATAACACTGTAATATAAATACAGTCCAACCCCTCCTGCAAATACCAAGAGAGCAGTTTGGCAGATCCAAAAGAACCTCTTGGCAGCACACACGGAGAGGTATGTGCGTGTCCTCATGTCCGGCCAGCAAGGACACCCTGGAGGCAGAGCCAAGCCGAGCCCAGGCAGGAGCCAGCACGTCGAGCTGCTGCTGCTGCTGACATCCAAATGTGTCACCTCCCAGCTCGGCCACTTTGAAGACAGTCACTGCCCTGCGAGGAGCTGCTCCCTGGTTTATTGGCTGCTGCGATGCTGCTTGCAAACTACCCTAAAAACTCCTAAAACAGGGAACAGACACAGCCCGGAGGAGCGAGGCAGCAAACACTGGCTGTGACCAACTATTTTGGTACTTACAGCAGCCACAAGGGAAGTCAGAGTCACGTCTGGCAGCACTCAGGGACCAGAAAGTGATGTTAAGGTGCTTCTCCCCAAGCTCTGGAGCGAGCCCAAGCAGGAGGAGGGAGCAGGAAACCTGCCTTTAACTCCCTTTGGGCACCTTAAGGGCCCCCTCTTCCTCCAGCCCTGCCACCTACCCCGGGGCAGGCTGAGCCACTGGGTGCAGGTATAAGGCAGGGAACACCCCATCCCGAGGCAGGGCCACCACCTCGACAGGGCAGTGCCAGCCTGACGGTGACCACCCCGCAGTGTCAGCCCTGCAGTGGCAAGGGGGCACCCTTCCCAGAACAGGGAGGAGATGGAGATGCACCATGTTTATACCTAATGTCCATGATCAGACGAACCCTGCTGCTGGTGCCTGCAGCATCCCTGAGCAACACCACACTGCAGGAGCCCAACAGCACCAGCTACACCCTCATCACAAAGCCTCTGGAGCACCGTGGTGGAGCTGGCCCAGCCCCATTCTCCTCCCAAAGGTACCTGCTGGGAGTTCTACTGAATTCAGAAGCCCAGCAAGTCACAGCGGAGCTACAGCAAAGGCCCTGCCTGCCTGGCAGCACGCAGCTCTCCAGGTGGATAGAGGAGGAGGAGATGGTCCAGGGAGAGAAGCTGTTCTCTACAGAAAGGGCAGCTCATCTCCACCTCCCTCTAGCAGAAAGGGAACCCACACCAAAGCAAAGGATGACAAAAGAATAACAGAGAGAGGGTGGTCCAAGAACAGCAGCTATGGGAGGAATTCTGCAGACTCGCAGGGAAAGAGGCTCTTGTATTTCTCCTTGGTCAAAAAAACCCAAACCAAAACAAAACCCACCCCACCACCAACACTATCTGCTCCCAGCAGCTGTGCAGAGCAGCACATTCCTCCAGCTGAACTGTGGTCCTGCGGCTCCCAAGAGAGGAGGAACCCACAGCAGAAAGGGCTGAGCGAAGCTAAAACTGAGAATCTGGAGCTGAGACAATGCGGGGAAGGGAAGCAAGAGCCACAGCGGCTGCTGGCAGCACACACACAGCATTGCTCCTTGTGCAGGCAGAAACCAGAGCACTGCCCCCACATGAAACCTCCCTCTGCAGCCCTGCAACTGCACCGGGAAGGGTTTCTGGTGCCAAGACCCTCGTGGTTAGCCAGGGTGATGCAGGGGCTGGGAAAGGGAAGGGTCCTGTCCTGAGGGACAGATCCTGGGTGCTCCTGTGCTCGCCTCAGCTGACCCAGGGTGGGCAAACATGGAGAGGGGTAATGCAAAGTGCAATGGGAGAAGAATGGGGTGTCCCCCTCAGGGCTCCTGCACTCTCAACCCAACAGCCCTCGCCCACTCCCCAGGTGGGGTTTGGGGGGCTCTGCAGTATGAATCCTGGTACCAGGGACCTGCCACCCAGTACCATGAGGGAGCCTGTTTCCAGGAGAGCAGCTCCAGTCTCCCCTGGGATGGTGAAGGCTGCATCCCTGGGATGCTCATAGGGTCAGCTGCCAGGTCTAGGGGAGTCTGCAGCTGGGGTTCAGCTGCCCCAGGGCAGGCAGCTCCTGTGGGTGCTCTCCTGTGCTGGCTCTGCCTGTGCCTGGCACCTTGCTCCTCTTGCTGAACTCCCCTGGCAAACCCAAAGGTGCTCAGCAACGAGCAGGGTGCCAGTGTCCCCCCCTCCACACTGGCACAGGCCTGCAGAGTTGCACCAGCCCAGGATGTGGGTTTACATAAGAATCACAGAGAAAGCAGGAAAAGCTTTACATTGCCCCAGGAACAGCAGAGCTCAGGGTGGTGCTGTACAGAAGAAGAGTCACACACCCCATAAACACGTCCCACATCACTGCCCGCCCGTGGTCCTGCAGCAGAGAGAAGGAAGGAGCCACTGGGCATCAAGAGGTGGCACACACATACATGTCCTCCCTTTCTGGGGGGAGATAGAGACCCCAGCAGTGACCTCGAGATCAGGATGAGCAGATAAACCAGTCTGCGCATGCTGCTTCCATTCAAAAGGGTATGCAAATGAATTTGCAGATGATGCAGAATATTCATGCAATGATGCAGATGATGCAATGAATATGCAGAACATCCCAGTGTTCTCAGCACATCCCCAGGGAAAACAGGGATCAGCCCCTGGCAGCAGGAGGACCTCATGCCCCCTCGCACCCTCATCTCCTACCTTCCAAGACCACCTCCTTGCCCGTCTTCTTCAAGGCCTGCACCGCCTCGTCGTGCGTCGCCTCGGAAAGGTCGGTGCCATTGACGGCAAGGATGGCGTCCCCCACGTACAGCGCCTCTGTCTGATCCGCCGCCAGCCCCTTAAAGATCTTGGAGATCAAGATGGGCATTTTATTCTCTCGGCCACCTTGGAACAGAAGAGAAACAAAGGGGTTGTGGCTGTGTAGCACATGGAGGAGCGGAGATGCTCAGGGACCAGCCTGCTGCCCATGGCACACCTGCAACAGCCACGAGGCTTTGGAGCCACAAAGATGATGGCTCCAAAACCAAGCCAAATGGTCACGGGTTTCCTTGCATAGCAAATGTTCAACCTGGCCATCTCCCCATCGATTCTGGCAGGAAAGCATGCCTTTATTGGTATTGTGTGTGAGTGACTACCCCTGTCCTAAGGACTTCGTGCTCTAAACAGGTAAGAGCTAAATCTTTTTGAAGAGGCGAAAGAGCCAGGGAGAAGTGAACCAATATGGCTGTTTGCCCCCCTCCACACAGTAGCCCTATTTACCCGCTGCTCCACATTCTCCAGACTAAAAGGATGCCATTCAAACCTCCTGGCAGCTCAAGAAGATCAATTTGCACGTTACCTTTTGAACCCACGGGGAGATCCAAGCGGCACTGCTGCCTCCATGCCAGGGAGGAGCAGGGCTGCAGCAGCTACCGCCAGACATGCCCTACCCCCTGGGACAGCATGTCCCAAGGAGCCTCCAAGACGTGATCTCTCATCAGCCCAGGATGGGGGGACTTTGTGCCCAGGCAGCCAAGAAGCCACCAGCATCCTGGCCTGTACCAGCACCAGTGCGGCAGCAGGGCCAGGGCAGGGATTGTGCCCCTGTGCTGGGCACTGGTGGGGCTGCACCGCAAATCCTGTGTTCAGCTCTGGACCCCTCACTACAAGAGAGGCATTGAGGGGCTGGAGCAGGGTCAGGGAAGGGCATTGGGGCTGGTGCAGGGCCTGGAGCCCAAGTGTGATGGGGAACGGCTGAGGGACCTGGGGGTTCAGATGGAGAAGAGAAGGCTCAGGGGGGACCTGATCGCTCCCTACAAGTGCCTGACAGGAGGATGGAGCCAGGAGGGGCTGGGCTCTGCTCCCAAGGAACAAGGGATGGGACAAGAGGAAACGGCCTCAAGCTGCACCAGGGGAGGTTTAGATGGAGCTGAGGAACAATTCCTGCCCCAAAGGGAGCTCAGGCATTGGAACAGGCTGCCCAGGGCAGGGCTGCAGGCACCATCCCTGCAAGTGTTCACACCCCATGGAGACGAGGCCTCAGTGCCATGGGTTAATGGTGGCCTTGGCAGTGCTGGGGAATGGTTGGACTGGATGAGCTTAAAGATGTTTTCTAACCTGGTTCATTCTACAACTACCCCAGAGGCAGACGTTGAGCCCCGGCTGCTGTCACGGCCCCAGTCCCAGCCGGTGCCACAGGCATTTCCTCGCTCTGATGCCTGCCAGACCCCGCAGGGCTCCAGTTATCAGCTGTCAGAGGCCCCGCGGGGGCTGCTGGAGCTGCTGAGCCCGTCCCTGCAGCTCCTCACCCTGCCGGGGCCCGGCACCCCAGCTCCCGCATGGCTCCCCCTGCCCAGCAGCCAGGGCACGGCCAGCGCCGGTGCCCGTCCCCTCGCCACATCCCATGGCAGGGCACTGAACCCACATCCTGGCTCACGGTGAAGCACTCCCGGGTGGGCCATGGCTGGCACAGCTCCACAGGGGGCTTGCAGCAGGGTGAGGAGGAGCGATGGGCGCCGGGGCAGCCCAGAACAGCCTCAGCTCCCCGTTGGGATGGTGACTACTTGGTTTCCACGTACGTCACTGCAGAACTGAAGTTTAACTGAGCCCAGCGACGTTCCTCCTCTCCTGGGAGAGCCGCAGAGCTGGCAGTAACTTGGCAGCCAAGGGGGTATTGTGAAGGGGGCTTTGTGCTTCCCAAGAAGGCCTGGCAGGCTCAGGCATCCCGCAGACACAGCCAGCGGCACCGTTTCAATCCGGACATCCCCATCGCAAAGCCTCCTGCTTCCAGAGGGAGCCAGAGGCCGTGGCTGCGCCTCCTCCGAGCTGGGAGAAGCCACGTCAGGAAGTGAGAGCTGACCAGGGGATACGGAGCTCACTGCCTGCGCACACACAGAGTTTAAACTCTCCCCCCCACGGCTCCTGACAGCCCCTTCCCTGCCCGCTTGCTGCTGGTTCATCCCCCTCCAACACGCTGAAGCCGGGTGAAAAGCCAAGGCAGGCGCCAACGCCACCCCTGCCCCAAAAAGTTTCCAGCCTGAAGCTCGGGCGAGTCCCAGAGGAGGGGGACAGCTCGGGAGGGAAACAGGGATTCCAGCACGGGGGCTTCCCGCTGCTCGGCTCCCCGGGAGCAGATCTCCGAGCCTGAGCTGGTTTAAAACCCCAGCTCCCCACGCCTGGCGATCCCCAAGGGCTTTGCAATCGCCTCCTTCCTTGTGCCGATCCTTTAACGGGGCATTTCCCAGCATGGAGGCACGGAGGGGACAAGGACACGCAGGCAGAGCCCTCCCTTGGGCTGCAAACGGGCAGCTCTTGTGTAACCGGGTGCCCTGTGTGTCCCACCCGTCCCGCGGGACAGCACCCTACCCTTGTGTGCAAGGGGGCGGTGGGACCCGGGCTGCAGCTGGGGCACGGTGGGCAGGGCTGGCCGGTCACGGCTACACCCCAAAGAGCTGCTCTCTCCAGGGGCTGGGGATGTTTCGGGTCCCATCACTGCCACGTGTCCCCCCCCCGTCCTGCACAAGGGTTCGGGCAGTGCCATGGGATGTGAAGACCCCGACCCCAGCCCGCTCCCCCCGGGTTTCCTTTCAAGCCCGGCAGCAGGAAAGGCGGCAGCAACAGGTCCCGGTGCCCTGTGCTCCCCCCCCCGCCCGCCCCGTCCGGGACCCTTCCCCGGCAACGTCGCTCACCTTTGATGCTGATGCCGAGCCCCCCCACGTCCTGCTTGACGACGCGCACCGTGCGCCTGATGTTGGCGAGCGCCTCGGGCACGGCGGAGCCCGGGTCGCCGCCGTTCAGCTGCGCCGCCGGGGCCTCTCCGGGGCCGGCAGCGGGGCCGGGGCCATCGGCCGGGCTCACCCCGAGCGCGTCCTCGGCCAGCGAGAGCAGGACGCGGAGCCACTGCCCGCCGGGGCCGCGCAGCTCCAGCAGCCCCGTGCGCGGGGCGCGCCTGCCCGCCGCCATCTTCCGCGCTGCCGCCCCGCTGCGCGCCCGCGCACCGCCCCGCGCAACGCCCCGCGCAACGCCCCGCCGGCACCGGCACCGGCACCGGGACGGACACGGGGCGCCCCGGGACGGGGCGGGACACGGGAGCTCGGAGCTCCGTGCTCCGGGGCGGGATGGGGTACGGGGGGAGCAGGGTCCCGCGTGCTACTCACTCTCTTCTGGGACAGGGCACGGTGAGGGACGCGGGTTCCGGCCCGGAACGGGCTATGAGGGGGGACCCGGGACCTCAGTGCTCCCGGATCAGCACGGAGTACGGGATGACCTGGTGCTCCCCAGTGCTCTCCGCTCCTGGCAGGGATGGGGCACCAGACCCCGGTGCTCCATTCCTCGTCCTGGGTCTGGCCCAGGGGCAGTCTTCCAGTGCCTAAAGGGGCTCCAGGAAACCTGGAGAGGGGCTTGGGACAAGGGCCTGTAGGGACAGGCCAAGGGGAATGGCTTGAACCTGCCCGAGGGGAGACTGAGATGAGCTCTTAGGCAGAAGCTCTTCCCTGTGAGGGTGCTGAGGCGCTGGCACAGGGTGCCCAGAGAAGCTGTGGCTGCCCCATCCCTGGCAGTGCTCAAGGCCAGGTTGGACACAGGGGCTTGGAGCAAGCTGCTCCAGTGGAAGGGGTCCCTGCCCGTGGCAGGGGTTGGAGCTGGAGGAGCTTTGAGGTCCCTTCCAACCCAAACCAGGCTGGGGTTCTGTGATTCTATGCAAGGCATCAGCTTCCCACAACAGCCTTAACTCCTTCCCAGGGGCCAGCAGTAGCACAGGGGCAGGCGGTGGCCCCGCGCTCAGGGCGGGTCTGCACAGGGGCTGCCTGCACCCAGCCCTGGCCAAGGAGCTCCTCGGGGGCCAGTTTCTTTGCAGTGATCTCAGGGCAGGCACCTCCCAGCAGCCCAGCGGGTGTTGAACTGGGAGATGGTGTTTGCAGGCGTTCAAGGGCTGTTCCCTTTGCTCCCTTGCTTGTCCTCACAATCATTTTTGCCTTCTTATTTTGCCTTCTTTCCAGCCCCGCATGCCAGGAGGCTGCACTTAGGAGAAAATACCTCTAAGGAGTAGCAGGAAATACCTGTTGCACATCCCTTGAGCCCTTCGCACTCCTAGCGCTCCAGGGGGCTCAGGGATGGGACCACTGAGATCTCTGCAGAACACCAGGATTTGCAAGCATTGAGGAACATCCGCATCGGGCTGTGGAGGGGACGGATTGAGGGCTGGGGGCTGCAGCCAGCACTGCTCAGCACAGCCCTTCCCTGGCCAGGGACGCAGGCAGTGCTGAGCATCGGCCATGCACAGAGGGAAGAATGCTCCCGGGGCTCCCTCCCACACAGCAGCAGCTGTGGAATGTCTTGAGGTCGCACAGAGGAAGCCCTGAAGGTTGTTTCTCTACAAAACAGGCAGTTCACACATTCCCCACTTTCCTTCTGCTGCAAAGTCCGGGGTTTGGCTTAAGCAAGCCCTTGCCTTTGGGGTACGGTGCTGCTCGCTGGAGGAAGCACTTCTACACCAGCCCATCATCCAGCCCAAGGTGTGATGCCATCCCTGCACACCCCACAGGCTGCTTGTGCCACTCGGTTTGGGCACAGCAGAGAGGGATTTTGTCCTTTGGTCGCTCAGTGGAGATGGGGCTCGTTTTCCCTGTGCCACCCCGGTGGAGCTCTCACTTTCCCAGCCGGGCAGCTGCCATCAGCAGTTTGTCCCTGTTTTTTTTCCCCTTCCCAATGCTGCTTTTGATACTTCCCGCCTTTAAGGCCATGTTCCTGTCTGAAGCAGCAGTGGGAACTCTAAATCGTGCTTTTAGTGCAGCAGAACGGCACTGCCGGATTGTTTTCTTTCATTTCCCAGCTCTGTGCCCAGCAGAATGCTGAGAAGCATGGCCTGGATGCATGGAAACCATCCAGATGGTGTCCATGTCAGGCAGAGGGAGAAGCCCTGCCCTTCCCTGTCCTGCTGCTGGGATGGAGACAACATCGTGGTCCCCAGAGCCAGGGCATGATGTGAGGCCAATGTGGAAGCACAGTGGAAAGCTCATGCCATGGCCAGCACTTCTGTACGTCTGCAGGACTGCCTATTGTCCCCTTCAGCAGCTAGTGTTCCTTTGGCAGTTGCATCAAGAGTGGAGGTTGAAATTAGACATTGACACATCTGGGGTCCAGAATGCCCTTAGGACCCTGGTCCTGAATTGGGATGCTCATCTTGGGCAGGGGGTACAACAGGCTAGTGCAGCGCTGGGGCAAGAGCTGTGGTCTGGGAAGGTCGGGGCCCGCAAGCAGAGGTGCTGCTGCCTTTGGGACCTTCCTGCAGGCTTCACTCCCCCAGCCTGGCTCCCAAGGCTGCTTCTGCTCAGGCTCCTTCATCTCTCAGGAGTCCTTTAGTGTCCCGGGGCACATGGTGAACACTGGGAGCCCAGTGCATGGGGTGGTCCCGGCTGGATTTGACCCTCTGCAAGGTCCCATGAGGGTGATTCTCATGCCATGGACAGCCTGTGGGATGGGAGGGAGGAACCGGAGGCTGGGGCTGGCAGGCAGGAGCAAGTCGCAGCTTCCAGAGATGCCAGCGGCGTTTGTCAGGGCTCCTGCTGAGGGGGAGCAGCGGGGGAGGACTCGCCTGGAGAACCGATCCTATTCACAGCAATAGAATCTTCCCGCAGCAGCGCACGTGCCTGGTGACAAAAGCCCAGCTGGGAATTCCGCCCCGCAGCGGGAGCCGTGGGAGGGGAAGGAGCACGGGAGGCTGCGGTGTGGGGCCGGTGCAGGGCCCTCCCCCAGCCTGCGTTTCAGCTGCAAACAGCATCCCTTGACTCCAGCCGGACCGGAGGACTCGGGTCCGGGGCTGCATCCCAGCGGGATTGAGCCCATCCTGATGCTCTCCCTGCGTACTCTCCCCCCCCCCCGAACTGCGTCGTTAAGCAGCTATTATGAGCCTCGTTACTCCGCGTACCCAGGAGCTGTGTCAGAGCCCACCGCTCTATTTATAGAGATGGTTTGTTACTTGTCTTCATTGCATTAATTCCTTCTGAAGCAAAATAAAAGACCTCAAGAGCTCACGTTCAGTCTCTGGGACAACATTCCCAAGCCACAGGGATACAGGTAGCATCCGGTGGTGCTCGGGATGCTCCCTCAACGGCCCCTAGCTCTCAGCGCCAGGGAAGTGCTGCTCTGCTCTGGGAATTCACGGTGGAGACACGTGAAAACCCTGTGAGGGATGGAAGGGAAGTAAAACAGCTTTTGTTATATAGATAGGTATTGCTATAGATAGATTTTAATAGAGGTAGATTTTAATATAGATATTAATAGACTTAAGTGTGCAATATACGTATTTAACAGATGGATTCATCTTTTCTTATGCAGGAAATGAGGCAAAATGGCATTGTCTGACTTTAAAATCACTGGAATCTGAGAGTCCTTTAACTTGAGATCACTTTCTGTTTGCTTTGGGACATAATTAGTGGCCTGCAAAGTTTCTTCTATCTCAATCCAGGCCCTTCTCTTACCACATCCCTGTAACATAACCACAATCAGCTGCCTTCTTATCACGTGAAAATACTGTTGCTGCCTTGTGGCAGATCTTTATGTTAGGGCAGGAACAAGAGACTGGACGGCAAAAAAGCAGCACCAGGGAGCTAAAATAGCTTTGGGAAAGGCAAAAGCTGTAGCAGATTAAAGCCCAGTCTTCGCTGCCTGCTGCTGCTGCTGGCTCTCAGATGCTCTAAAACCAAGTGGCATCAGTGGCGGGGATTTCATTCACCCCCTGGGGTAATTGAATGGGCATAAACTAATCATAAAAGTCAGCACAAGAACTGCATATTGTAAACTCTACCATCACATTTGCAGCTTTGATTGGACTTACTCGCCCCACTGGCCTCTTCCATAGGGAATGGGGCAAATCCCCTGTGTTTTGGTTCATTTGTAGCTTGCAATTGAAAATGCTGATTCCTCCCTGATGAGCACTGGGGAAGAGGCATCTCGGCATCTCCTGGACTGCAGAGCTGGTGGGAGACACTGCTGGAGGTTTCCTGCAGCCCCTTCAGGCACTGGAGCTGCTCTCAGGTCTCCCCTTCAGGAGCCTTCTCTTCTCCAGGCTGCCCCAGCCCAGCTCTCTCAGCCTGGCTCCAGAGCAGAGCTGCTCCAGCCCTCGCAGCAGCTCCGTGGCCTCCTCTGGCCTCGCTCCAGCAGCTCCACGTCCCTCTTGTGCTGCTGCCCCAGAGCTGGATCAGGGCTGCAGGGGGGGTCTCCCCAGAGCACAGCAGAGGGGCAGGATCCCCTCCCTGAGCTGCTGCTCACGCTCTGGGGGTGCAGCCCAGCACACGGGGCGGTTCTGGGCTCAAGCGCTCACTGAAGCCAGGTCATGGGGAGCTTCTCCTCACCCAACACCCCCAAGTCCTTCTCCTCAGGGCTGCTCCATCCTATTTCCCCCGGCCTGTGTTTGTGCTTGGGGTTGCCCCAACCCAGGTGCAGAGCCTTACACTTGGCCTTGTTGAACCTCATGAGCTTTGCACTGGTTTGCACCTCTCCAGCCCATCCCAGTCCCTTTGGATCCCGTCCCTCCTGGTGACCTCCAAGTGCTTTATTTAGCAGTGTCAGACCCTTCCCTACTCCCCAGCTGCTCCAGCCTGGCTTTAGTTGCATCCCACGTGTTTGATAAGGGGTTTGTTAAAATCCTGGGCAGGCTGAGAGTTCAGGGGGGTGGGCAGATGGACAAACACACTCCAGCAAAGCCCTCCTCCTTGGGAAATGCAGTCCCATGCATGGAGAGGGCTTCTGGAAGCGGCTGTGCAGCCAGGGACCCCAGCACATGCAAACACCGATGTGCTCCAGCCAAGCCCCGAACCCTCCTGGAACCCTCACACTGGGATACTCTGGAATGTTTTAATTTAACAGAGCTTGGATAAATGTCACTTCTTGCCACCGCTGTTGTTTCTCTCCTATGGCTCATCAACAGAACAACTCCGACGTTGATGCCCGAAGGTCTGGAGCACAAGGGGACCTTGATGGCTGTCAAGTTGTTCAGGAGATGCTGTAGGAAGAGCCTCTTGTCCCAAGGACAGCACAGAGGCACATGAGGGATGGGAAGAGCCTTGTATCCCGGGACTATTATGAGTCACGAAGGACGTTTCACCACTTCTAGCTTTAGCATAAGGGTTCTGAGTTCAGAGCACCCTACTGCGGCTTCACCTTCCCTCCTAGGGCACTGCTGGCCTGGTCGGTGCTTGACGGACAATGGACCCCTCCACGCAGGGACCGTTTCTCCTTCCCACTAGCGGGATGCGGAGCGGCGCCGGGCAGGCTCCACGGCAGGAGGCAGCTGCAGTACCTCAAGCTGACAGCAGGTGCCAGCAAAGAGCCGCTCTGCAGCCCCTCCACTGCCCTGGGCTGGGGGGGCCGGAGCCCCCTCCCTGGGTGCGCGGACAGAGGCCGGCGCCTGCGGGGACAGGGACACGCGTCCCTTGAGCTGCTGGTTATCATCGGGTCCCAGCCTGGTTTGGGTTGGAAGGGACCCCAAAGCTCACCCAGCTCCAACCCCTGCCACAGGCAGGGACCCCTTCCACCGGAGCAGCTTGCTCCAAGCCCCTGTGTCCAACCTGGCCTTGAGCACTGCCAGGGATGGGGCAGCCACAGCTTCTCTGGGCACCCTGTGCCAGCGCCTCAGCACCCTCACAGGGAAAACGTTTCCTCCTCTGTGCTGAGGGGCCTCCTCTTAGTGCCCGGTTACTCTGGGGTCTGGGGCAGCCCCAGCCCCTGTCTGTGTGGTGCTGCCCCGCAGGGTTCCCCTGCACACCCTGGCTTTCTGCTCAGCACCATGGGCCCAAACCCCACCCTCCCATTCCCTACCACTTTCCTCTTACAAGGACTTGGGAAGCAGCTCATGCTCCCTCCCTGCTTGGCAGGGATCGGTGACACTCCTGCTCCACAAGAGCTATTTTTACCCCCCGGCTGCATGCACACTCCCCCTGCTCAGCCTCCTGCCTGCTCTGTGCCCAGCACCGTCCCTGGTTCCTGGCTGGGACCCCACTGCAGCTGGGACCAGGCTCTGCTTGTGTCCCAAGCTCCCCACAGGGGGTGGATGCAGCAGGGGCTCCCTCCTTTCGTTTGGGGGCAGAGCTGGGCTGGTTCAGCCTGGAGAACTGTTGTGGTTTAAACCCAGCCACTCAGCTCGTTCACTCACTGCCCCCCTTCCTCCCCCCACTCCTGGAGGGATGGAGAGGAGAATCAAAAGAATGCAACTCCCAGGGGTTGAGATAAGAACAGCCCGGTAACTAAGGTATAACACAAATCACTGCTGCTGCCGCCAGTGATAGTAATGATAAGGGGAATAACAAGGGAAGAGAATACAACACCTCAGCACCAGCCGACCGATAACTCACCACACCCCGACCGAGCACTGACTGATACCCCCGCAGGGCCCCAGCCCTTCCAGGTAACTCTCCATTACATGCCGTGCTGTGGTATGGATACCTCTTCGGTCAGTTTGGGTCAGGTGTCCTGTCTCTGCTTCCTCCCGGCCTCCCCTTGTCCCTGGCAGAGCATGAGGCTCACGAAGTCCTTGGTCAGACTAAAACATTTGTGGTCTCAGCTCTGTTCCCAGGCCAAAAGTCAAAACACGGCACTGCACGAGCTACTAAGAAGGAGAAAAATGACTGCTACTGCTGAACCCAGGACAAGAAGAGAAGACTCCTTAAGGGGAGACCTTAGAGCAGCTCCAGTGCCTAAAGGGGCTGCAGGAAACCTGGAGAGGGGCTTGCGACAAGGGCCTGTAGGGACAGGCCAAGGGGAATGGCTTGAACCTGCCCGAGGGGAGACTGAGCTGAGCTCTTAGGCAGAAGCTCTTCCCTGGGAGGGTGCTGAGGCGCTGGCACAGGGTGCCCAGAGGAGCTGTGGCTGCCCCATCCCTGGCAGTGCTCAAGGCCAGGTTGGACACAGGGGCTTGGAGCAAGCTGCTCCAGTGGAAGGGGTCCCTGCCCGTGGCAGGGGTTGGAGCTGGAGGAGCTTTAAGGTCCCTTCCAACACAAACCAGTCTGTGATCCTATGATATTTTCTGTGGGCTCTTTTTTCAGCCAGAGCTTGTCTCCTAGGAGGACACACACACACATACACATGGCCCCTGCTATTTCCCCCTTCCCGATGGTCTTTTCAGATCCCCAGCATGAAAGAGGGCAGCAGCCTGAACCCGTAGAGCTTGCAGCAGATCGAGCAGGGGGATCCATCTGCATTCCAGGGAGGATACTCCAGGCATGAGCCCTAAGGATGCTTGTGCAGGGCCTGGAGGAGCTGCAGCAAGGAATGGGGCTATCACCCTTGCTGCGAGCTCCCCACCCAGCCCATGACATATCCACAGAACACCCCCAACATGAGAAGGGACCCAGTGGCAACAGCAGCCATCAGGGGCAGGACACCCTGGACATCACCCACTGCCCCGGGCTGCCCCCTGCTCACCTCTGGAACAGCCCTTTGCTCCTTTCCAAAGGGAGGTTTTAATTTACCCCCTTGGCTGGCGAAATCCTATCCCAAGCAATTCCCCAGCCGTGGCTCCGAATCACAGTAATTACCTCATTACTTTGATATTAATAGAATTCATATGGCCTGGAGAAGATAATTGAAATGAGCCCGCGAGGGGAGCGCAGGGGGCCTGGAATGGGTTGGGGGTGCTGGGCTGTGCTGGGGCGAGCTCTGCTTCAGTGGCTCCTGGGGCCAGTGCCCCTGGGGCTGCAGCTCTTCCAGCGCCAGCCCCACGGGGGAACTATTGCCTGGGACTGGCCTTAAGGTACCGGAATGTAGGGAAAATGTAGGATATTGGGAGCAATTCCTTCTCCAAAGGGTGCTGAGGCACTGGAACAGGCTGCCCAGGGCAGGGCTGGAGTCACCGTCCCTGCAAGTGCTCACAAACCATGCGGATGAGGCCCTCAGTGCCATGGGTTAGTGGTGGCCTTGGCAGTGCTGGGGAACGGTTGGACTGGATGAGCTGAAAGGGCTTTTCCAGCCTTGTTCATTCTATGGTTCTAAATGAGCAGGATTGATGTGCGCCCGTCCTGATCCCTGCTGGGCTCCTGCAAGTCAGCCCAGGAGGATGCTCAGCGAGACCCTGCTCTCAAGCCACTCACCTCTCATTGTCCCCTGCCATGTTCCCTGCTCCTGGCCAGAGCATCCGGTGACCCCCATCAGCCATAGGGCTGTTCCCATTCTTCCCTGCGGAAAACCCCCAGGCTACAAAGGTTCATTGTGTGCAGGAGGCACACAGGCAGCGGATGGTGGTGTCTCTGGTGATGCCGTGCTGGCAATGGAGCCATCCACAGCCCCTCCGCCCCACCTGCTCGCCGTCAGATGGGAGGTGACCCCCAACAAAGGCTGGGGCCGCGTCTGCCACCCCCGGGCTTTGGCCCCACACGTGTCTCCTTAACCTCTTCCTTGGGCCAGCTGCTACCAGGGACCCTCCTTTGTGGCCCCGGTGAGCGGCAGACGAGTCTCCCCATCTGGCCAGCGAGGCCCCGTCTGTTGGAGACCCCCTGCCCCGGCTTATAACAGCATTAACCTCCCTGCTGCACCCTGCCCGCTCCCACCCCAGTCAACTGTCACCGAGGGTCCCCATGGGGCCGTCGGGATAGGGACATCCTGCACCCAGGGCTCATCACACTGATCACACTGATCACCCAGCTCCTCGGAGGGACCCTGCCTGCCCCTCCAGCACTGTGTGTGTGCAGGCTGGTCCCTGCAGAGGGATGGAAACCTCTTCTCCCCTCCTCACATCATGGCAAAAACAGTCCTTGTGAAAGCGGCGTGTAAATGTCACTGCTGCACGGTGACATGCAGCAGCGCTCCGTGCAAATGCTGCACTGCACAAATGCCGCACATAAATGTTGTTTGTTGGTGCTGCATATAGAAATGTAGGGGCTGAGGGATCTGGGCGATGCCAAGGGGGGAGCCAGGGCCTGTGACAGAGATATGGCACCCAGCTGGGGTGTTGTAAGGGCTCATGCCTTGGAAGGTGCAGGAGATGCCTGGGTATCAGAAGTGATGCCTGGACAGGGACCAGGGAAGTCAAGGCAGGAGGGGAAGAGAAGGTTCCTTAAGGGGAGACCTGAGAGCAACTCCAGTGCCTAAAGGGGCTGCAGGAAACCTGGAGAGGGGCTTGGGACAAGGGCCTGTAGGGACAGGCCAAGGGGAATGGCTTGAACCTGCCCGAGGGGAGACTGAGCTGAGCTCTTAGGCAGAAGCTCTTCCCTGTGAGGGTGCTGAGGCGCTGGCACAGGGTGCCCAGAGAAGCTGTGGCTGCCCCATCCCTGGCAGTGCTCGAGGCCAGGTTGGACACAGGGGCTTGGAGCAAGCTGCTCCAGTGGAAGGGGTCCCTGCCCGTGGCAGGGGTTGGAGCTGGATGAGCTTTGAGGTCCCTTCCAACACAAACCAGTCTGGGATTCTATTCTATGATTCTAATTTCCCTCCAAGGGCTTCAGAAGCTCCCACACTCCTGTGGCTGCAGATGGGGTGAGTCCAGCTTTGGCTCCCACAGTGCTGGGACTCAGGACCGGGACTCCAGCACAGCGGCTCCATCCCAGCCCCACTGCCTCATGCCCCTTGCTGCCCAGGGAGCTGAGGGATGCTGGGGCAGGCAGGGGACCATCAGCGGAGGGATGCAAGGAGCAGCAGTGTGCAGGGACAGGCCCTTGAGCCTGTTAGGTAAAGGACCAAAAGCAGCGGCCGGCATGCCCTGGCTGGTGGAGGTCCCTCAGGCTCCTCTGCATGGTCAGCAGAGTCCCAGGCCAGGGACAAGAAGAGGCAAGGCTCCACCAGTGCCGCCTCCCCCACCAGACATCCCTCCCCGAGGAGGCCTTATCTGCAGCTAATGCTTCGCAGCAGCCTCCCCAAAGCTTGCGGGCTTGGCAAGATGCTCCGAGACTGCATTTGCTCCAAATGGATTGTATCAGGGGGAGAACAAAGCACTGGAGAGTTTTCAAAGCAAACTTGGGCTCGCAGCCCACAGGAGGGGCCGCCCGTCCCCTCAGTGTCACCTCGATGGGGAATCAGTGGGGCCCAGGCTCAGCCCCAAACCTCTCTGGGCAGCAGCTCCCCCCTCCTGGGCACAGTGGTGGCAGGGCAGGAGCCATTCAATGGGTGCTGGCTATGGGACAGCAGCTCCATTTTCACCAAAAACACGTCCTGCTGCAACATCTGGCCTTGCTCCAGCTGCAAATGAAACATGAGGTTGGGTTGCTGGGCTGTTTGAGGGGGTTTTCCTGCTCCAGAGGTTCTTGGAAAGCTGGTGCAGGAGAGGCTCTGGAGCAAACACTGACCTCGGCACCGCGCTGTGGGGCTGAGGGTGTTGCATGGGTGCTTGCCCAACCCATCCCTGGTGCAGGCAGTTCCAGGCACAGCCCCCGGGGCAGAGCAGCCTGCAGAGGGGACTTCTCCTCTTCCGGCATCCTTCAGGACTTTGGGAAAAGGCAAATACTCTTCCCTCCATTGATCTGAGCATAAACTGCAACGGCAATGGCAGGAGTGGTGCTAAGGCAGAGGCTTCCCCTGCCCAGCCCGTGCTCAGGGCCCTTGCAGCGTGGCAGGGATGGCTGCGGGTGGTCCCAGCACTCACCCAGAGCAGGACACGCTGCATGAAGTGAGGTGTGCACCGTGCTGGTGCTGAGCTAACGTGGCACAAAGGAGTTTGTCCTTCAGGATGCGGTGATGCTGGGAGCCAGGCACGGAGCAGAGCCTGGCCCTCTGCAGCTCTGCTGTTCCCCACATTCCTGATGAGACTTGTTCAAAGGAGCCCTCGTGGCCACCACATTCCCCGCGGGTTGGGAATGCACTGGGGGAGTCTCCGGGATCTCACGTGGGTCGCTCCAGCACTGCTGCAGGGACATGCAGCCCTTTGTTCTGCAGCAGGAAGCTCTGGGGTTGGTTTGCCTTTTCCCCAGCCCTGATGCAATTCTGCATCTTGCCCTGAGGAGTACCCAGTTGCTAAACCCGTCCTCTTTCATGTCTCTGCCCAGCGCCGAGGCTCTGGCTCTGCTCCATCCCTGTTGCTTTTGCTTGAGGGTTGTTGGGTTTTTTTCCCCACACTTTTTTTTTTCTGTGGGATTTTGCTGTTTTCTCAGCATTCTTCAATTATGATTTCACATCCCTCCCCAGCTGACTCACTGCTGACACCATCTTTTCTGCATATTGGAGGGGAAGCCAAGCCAGCATGACTTTCTGCTCTTATAACTTCCTCTGCCTACATGGCTCTTTCTTCTCCTTCAGTCATAGAATCATAGAATAGAATCCCAGCCTGGTTTGGGCTGGAAGAGATCTTAAAGCTCCTCCAGCTCCAGCCCCTGCCACGGGCAGGGACCCCTTCCACTGGAGCAGCTTGCTCCAAGCCCCTGTGTCCAACCTGGCCTTGAGCACTGCCACGGCTGGCTCATACAGCCCCAGCACTCCCCTCCAGAGGTGGACGTTGGCCATGGCTCTGGGTGAGTGAAGCCCTGGCAGAGCTGGGCTAGGCTGTAGCTTGTGCTGGGTCCTCGCCAGGCTCCCCAAGGCTGGGACCTGCCTCCAAAGAGCTAAAAGCAATGTGGGAAATGCCCGTAGGGACTGCAGGACAGGCAGGGGCAGGCAGGACACATCCTCCGGTGGCTGGAGCCCAGTGTCACCATCTGTGCACTGCAGACCCTCCCCCTGGCCTGTCCCAGCCCCACAGAGCTCTTTGCCCTCGACAGGAAGGATGAACAAAGAGGTTTTACATAATCCCAGGCAATCTGCATAGTGCACAGCACCCAAAACGTGCTGCCCTCACCCGCCACATCTCACACAGCTCCTGCATGTCCTCTCGCTTCTCAGCCTGCTTCCTATTTCCCTGGCCATGCATTGCAGCCTGGAGGGAAGCCATGCACCAAGCAGCTCTGTGTACCCCAGCCCAGAGCTTTTGGGGATGCTGCCCCAGGCACCCATACCTGACAGGCAGCTTCTGCTCTGGCACAAAACCACCATGTAGTCAACCAGGGAGAGACCAAACGTGAAACCAGGGACACCATCAGGGTGCCATGCTGCGGGTGGCTCACAATGAAATGTCCCCTTCTCCGCTCCTCCCATCACCTCTACTCCCCCCCAAGGAAGGAAACTCCTGCTGGAGCTCTGATGCTGAGCTTTAGCTGGGGCTGAGCGTCAGAAGCATAAAATCCAGCCCAGGAAAAGAAACCATCCCTCAGTGATTGCTGGGTTTGCTTTAAAATACGAAAGCAAAGCGAAAACTAACCCACACGGGTCCCTGCAGCCAGCTGCTGTGAGCGTGGAAGATGCAGTGCCCAGTCATAGAATCCTAGAATGAACAAGGCTGGGAAAGACCTCTAAGCTCACCCAGTCCAACCATTCCCCAGCACTGCCAAGGCCACCACTAACCCATGGCACTGAGGCCTCGTCTCCACAGGGTGTGAACACTTGCAGGGATGGTGCCTGCAGCCCTGCCCTGGGCAGCCTGTTCCAATGCCTGAGCTCCCTTTGGGGAAGGAATTGTTCCTCAGCTCCATCTAAACCTGCCCTGGGGCAGCTTGAGGTGCTATGACCTGATGTGTTTCAGGGCTGGGAGCAATCACATCCACCACCTGCACTTGGACAAGATACCTCACCACCAGCCATGATGACAGGGTGACAGAGACAAGATGCAGCCAACTGCAGTGGTGCCATGCAGAAGTGGCCAGCATGAAAGTGTCTCTTTCCCCATAAATCACCCCAAAGGGACGATCCACCCAATGGCAGCAGCACAGACCTGGTCAGACAGCACTTGGGGATGTGCACAGGCAGAGCCAGCAGCATCTCAGCATCTCAGCATCTGCAACCACCTCCAGCAATAACCCCCGGAGGCTTCAAAATGAGGGGGTAAAAATAAATACAGCTCAAAGGAGAGGAAGAGATCGAAGGGAAATGGCCGTTAGCAGCTCTCCATCTGCAGTCAAAGAGCCAGCCATGGCTGGCACTCCGGATCTAATGGGGTTTTAATATTCTCGTGGCACGCACTGTGGTATATATGGTATGACACACTTGGAGGTCTTGCATGAGCACCATTACTCAGGGGGCTGCTTGCAGAGTTCGGGCTCTTCCTTTCCCTGCCAGCTGCCTTGTAGATGTAGATGTTTCAATTAGTCTGTCAAGCTGCATCTTCCAAATTAAGACCAGAGAAGTGTCTCTGTCTTATATAGAAAGAAAAAATAAATATATATATACATGTCCGTAAAAGGAAAAGAAATGAACTCAGAAATTAATAAGGCTGATTGACAATGCTGCTTTGGAAACTCTGGTACCATATGGCATCCTTGAATGGCTGCAGTGCTGTTAGGATAGAGCTGACCAGCTGGAGAGTTACTGTGGGTTGTTTGTAATTGTAATAATGGATATCAGATGGCTGGTGTGGAGCAGTTTATAAATGAGAACAGACAATGAGCCGCAGTGTTTGTCAGGAAATCATTGCTGATATGGGCTTTGTGCTCTCCACCACTCCCCATGTGAGCTGCCTGCTCCCAGGGCACCCTGTGCTGCTGCTTGGTCCGGCTCAGCCAGGACGTGCATGATTCCATGGCAGGGACGGCATCAGTGCCCAGGGCCGGTGGTCCAGCCATGAGCAGAACTGCCAAAACACCCTCCTCACCCTCATGGTCCTTTGGGCAGAGCCCCAGACACCACTGGGAGATGCCAACAGGGCTGATGTCCTCGTGCAGAAAACGTGATGTGCAGCCGGGGCCTCTCCAAGGAAGCCAAAGCAAATGGGGATCCAGTTGGTTGGGGATCACCAAAGCCTCAGGAGCTGTCCAGGCTCACAGGGCTGATGGGGGCTCAAACACTGACACTTCCAGACTGGTTTTTGTGCTGAACAGCTGGAAAAAATAATGACATTTTCAAATGTGCCAGTTAATGGCTTTTTATTTTTGTTTAAAGTCGGTAACAGTGAAATTCGTTTCAATTTCTGCTGATCCCCAGCTCTGCAGCTTATCACATACACCAAAGCCTGAGTCTGGAACGAACACATCACACATTTGTTCCCTTATCTTTTCCAAAACAAACTTCCATCCAAATTAACACAGGGCATTGTTGAGCTGGAATATCCCCTGTGCTGGAGCCACCCTGTGCCACACCACCAGGCAGCCCAGGGCAGCGAGTCCCAGCCCAGGGCATATGGGGCAGGCGGTGTTTGGGACAGAAGGCTGCATTCCAGGCTCAGATGTTACACCTAGTTTTAATTCCCTAATGTTCCTGGAGTATTATTTCCTCCAAAACATATAAAATTAAGCCATAACAAATTATAACCACCCGGCAGCAGGGCTGGACAGAGCCGGGTGATGTGGCAGGGCAGCAGGAGCACACTCATGTTGTTTCACACCCACAGACATACACACACCTGCAGACCCAGACCCTGCTGCTCTCATTCTGGGCTCGGCAGTCACGGTAGCGGGATGGAAGGAGTCCCGGCACTGCTGGGCTATGAGCTCCAGGCTTCAGGCATCTCTGAAGCCAGGGCCAGGGAGCAGCGGGTGCCCTGGGACCAGCCAGACAGCAGCAGGGAGAGCTTTCTAGGAAAGCAATCTCCATGGGAAGGTGGCCAGGAATGGAGCTGGGGCCAGGGCATGTGCCAAGCATTGGGCAGAGCATCCATGAGCCAACATGCCCCTCTGCAGGGCATCTCCAGCTCGCTGCACAGTACGGTTGTGGACAATGTCAGGGCATCTGGGAGCCCATATCCAACACAGCAGTTGTCCTGTGTGATCCCACCAGCTGTGTCCAGGAAGGATGAAGGTGCTGGTGGGGAATGGCATAGCCTAGGGGAATCATTCCCACCCTCAGAGCAAACCTTCCCTCTCTTCCATCATTTCCAGCCCTCACTACCCACAACAGAATTGCTGCTTTCTGGTTTTGTTCAGATTAGAAATGAAATATTTCTTCTATATATTTATTTTATTGTATTATATGTATTAGGCATCTTTTTTTACATTCACATATTTGTATTTATAGAATCCCAGACTGGTTTGGGTTGAAAGGGACCTTAAAGCTCATCCAGTTTCAATCCCTGCCCTGGAGTTTTAGATATATTCGTATTTACATATACGTAAGATTTTTTATATATTCTTATATATATGTTTCATTTATTCTTATATAAAGTTTTATATATACCCTTATAGAAATATTTCTATTATAGAAACATTTCTTAGACTCCTCACACAAAACCCTTCATCAAGCTGGAAATGGGCAGGGCAGAGCCATTACAGTGCATGACTGAAATCAGCAGGCAGGAAACTTGCTCTAAACCATCTCCCCTACCCAAGCTCTGCAGTTACGTCCCTGAAGAAACACCAACTCCTGTTTCCAGCTCTGAAAACATCTTCATACTAGGGCATGGCTCTTCCTCAAAACTCCAGGATTTCTTTCCAGTTCAGAGAGGATTATCTGAGTCTGTTTATTTGGAGCCTCAGTTTCTAGGTTTTCATATGTAATATAACTAGCCTGTTCATTTTCATAGCACAGATTCAGGGTTTCTTATTTATACCAACCACTATTTAGGGAAAACTGGTATTTGATTGTCATGCACCAAACATCATAACCAATTGGTTTTAACCAGTAAGGGCATGCAGACAGGAGACACAAGTGTGTTTTGGACACCCCCTCAGGAGCTGGACCCAGCCCAGTAAGTGGGAGGGTGATGGCATCTCATCCCCATCCCTCATCCCCACAGACCTCCCAGCGACCCGAGCGCACCCTCCGGCATTAGCCTGGAGCTGTGACACGATGGAAACCTCCCCAGCTTTCCCAGCTCAACTCTGGCTGACCTCCTCAGCAGCTGAACTGAGGGGAGGAAGCGAAGTCAGAAACAGCCCAGCGCTGTCAAAGCTTGTTTGTGCCTCCCCCAGCCCTGGTCCCCTGCAATGAGCTGCAGGTTCCCCCTTTGACTTGGGCATGGCAGAGCATCACTTACCAATCGCTGTCATGTTTTAAATCATTGTAACTGCAAGCCCTGCCATGCACTGTCAGCAGTTTCAGTGCAAAGAGGTTTAGATTTCAAAAGAAAGATGCATTCAACATGACTTCTTACTCAAATACACTATTTTCTCCAGCATGGGCACTCTAGAAGCACTGAGCACCTCAGACTGGTGCAGCCCTTGGAGCATTCTATAGCTCATGTGCACTTGGTTTGGTGCACTTGGCCTGACGTCACTTTTGGGGTGTCATGTGTTTAATCTGTCCCTGTCATCTCCCCCACGCTGCCCCACTCGCAGCCATGCCGGTGTCATTGTTGGGTTTTCTTTTACAGGGGTAATAGAACCTGCCCACATCCTCCTGCGCGGCCCGCCCGCTCCCAGCCACATGCTGCTGCGTTACTGGGTTTACTTTGCCTCCGAACCGGGTGTCACTTTGTCATCCCAAGCCAGCAGCTGCCCAGCGGGTGAGTGGCAGGTGGCAGCCCCATGTCTCCTCACACGGCGTGTGATGCTCAGTGTGTCCTGGAGGGACGGATTCACAGACAATTGGGAAGAGCCATCCCCAGCTGGGAGGAACATGATCATAGAATCATGGAACGGTTTGGGTTGGACAGGATCTTAAAGCTCATCTAGTCCAACCCGCTGCAATGAGCAGGGACATCTTCATTTAGAGCAGGTTGCCCGGAATCCCATCCAGCCTGGCTGGATGATGAAAGTGCCAGGGATGAAGGCAAGGAGGGGTGCATTAGGGGCAGAAGGGTGAAATAAAGTCAGCGGGTGATGGCAGAAGAGCTGAGCAGTAAGAGGCACCTAAAGCCCCAGCCCCTCTCATCCCCTCTTTACTGAGATCCCCAGCACCTCCAGGGGGGCAGCTAACCTTCGCTTTGTGTCTGTGTTGGTCACACATATCCCTCAAATTACAAAGAAATGATAAAAACATTCTAGCAAACCCCCCAAAAGTGCTGAGTGCTCACATGAGGATGGAGATGGCCATGACAGCTCTTCCTGGAGGAGCAGCAGAAACCAGGGGCACCCTGTGGTGCACAGTGAGCCCCATTCCAAGCCTGGCTGTGCTCTGATGGGGGCTTTTGGCTGCAATCTGTACAACAGTTATGGGATTCACCCCCCAGGCTGGAGCTGGAGCACAGTGTCCGGGCTGGTGGTGATGCACCATGGGATAGCCCTCCTGCCTCCCCAGAGCCCCTGTGTACAAGGCTCTGCTCCGAGCACCCCCAAACACCTCATCCTCCAGCCCATCTGCCGCTGGAATCCCTGCTGCTGCCGGGGCAGCTCCTGCTCCTCATTAGAGGTCGCAGCCCCTGAGCAAAGATTAATCTGGTGCTTGTGTGAATTTATCTGCTTGAAAAGAGAGGGACCAGCTCTGACCTCGCAGTCTGGAGACTGGCGGGAGTTTGCTGTCCCCTGAGCTGTCAAGCCAATTCCCTGCGGTACCAAGCTGTTGTTCTTGGCATCTGCTAGGCAGAAAGACTACGAAACACCCCAAATATATGTTTGTTTTCAAAGGTAAATATTAATTTCAGGATGCTGTTTACACAAGCAGACTCTTCAAGCTTGAAGTCACTGCCTTTTGCTGGTGTCACACGGTGTTAGTGTGTATTTAACATTTATTTAACTCTACTTGGTCCTGCTCGTGCCAGATGGCAGGCAGCCTGCGCGGCTCGGCACGGGCACAGCTGAGCGCTGCTCTGAAGCAAGCAAAGGAGGTGGTTTGAGATGGCAAGTTAAAAGTTTGAGCAGTTTTGTGGCTGCAGGTCCCCAAACACCACCAGAACACACAGTGGCTCTGGCAACCCCGCAGCTGGGTGGTGTCCCTGCTCCCAAAAGCACAGCAGAAGCCAAAAGCAAGACAACCTGGGAAGCATCATCCTCTGACAGGTCCAAATCAGCGCAAGGGCTGGGATTTCCTCAGCTCTTGCCATGCAGTGGAGCCAGGAATGGGTCTGACAACTTGCCTTTGACTTGTTGGCTCTGCAGCCCTGGCCTGATCCTGCCGGCCCTGAGCTCTCCTGCTGCCCACAGGAAGCAGGGCTGTGGACCCTGGCAGAGGCCATCATGGTTTGCATGCACTGGTGGGAAATGCAGAGCTGATACTCTGAGCTGCACAAGGTTGTGAGTGCCCGACCAGAGGTGACCTGGAGGAGCAGATGACATGGGAAAGGACCCTCTTACTGCCTCCTGAGATGCTGACCAACGTTTCTTCATCTCAGTGAAGAGCAGAGAGATCTCACAAAGTGATGCACATCCCTGAAACACGGCCCTGACTAGTGACGCTAACACATCTCTTTTCAGCCCCTTCAGCCGTTTACTTTCCCAACACAGGGCATTTTGGGGGTAACACAGCACTGCTGGTGTCACTGCTTTCTCAAACAATAGAGAAATGCAGCCAGATGGCTTTTGGAAAACAAATTTGATATTCAAGAGTGTATCACCATCTTTATGGCTGCAGCAGGCACCCATCAGCTTGACTATACAAACAAGGAAGATCTCAGATGGTTTCAGGGCCAGCATTACAGTTTCTGAGCTAGGCTGGACACTCTCAGGTTCAAACATTAATGTCTGAAGAAGGGCCCTGTGTGATAAATAATGTCGCCAGATTCTACCACAGAATTATTGCCCGTTTGGGCTCAAGAGCTGCTTTGTGCTCAGCTTCCAACCTGGTGAACAGGGCTCATCCCACCTCTCCTCTGCTCCAGCAGTTCTTGCTCAGTAAGGTCCCATCCTGCTGCTCCAGGCAATGCTGACCTGCCTTTGTGCACTCACATGGTGCAAGAAGAAACATGGACTGGACACCAGGAGTGACCTTGGAAAACTCCACCAAACTCCAGCCTCCCCTCCTGGCACCATCTGCCCCACTGCTCTCGTTCAGTTCTCACCCACGTTAATGATGCTTGTGCTGAACTTCCCGTTCTGCCTTGTTTTGAAAGCCAGTTCTCAGGGAAGGAAGCGGGCAGGTTACTCTGCCATGACCTGTGCTGTGAGATAAACCCTTTATCTCACTTCCCACTCAGTTTTATGACAGTAATTACTCTTTCTTCATCATTTTTAGAGCTACACATGCCTGTGAGATGAAAGATTTCCAAATAACATTCCCTCTTGCTCTTCTGCTCATGGCTCTTTGATCAGACCTGTTAATCCCTGCCACCAGATTTGTGTCCCCTGTAAAGGAAATGGAAGGACTCAGCTGGTGTGGGACCTGGGAGGGGACAGCAAATGGGTGACGAAGAGGCAGGAAAAGGCTGAAGGAGCTCAGATGTGGGGAGCAAGAATGGGCATGGTCTTTCACCAAAAGAGCATGTTCCAGCCCAGGGCCATGGTCATCAACTGACATCTCCCCCTTCCTGTGAGCCCTCCGGCTCAGTGTCCTGCTCCCTCCTTTTAACATGGGTCTACAGAGAGGAGAACAACCTTCAGCTGCTCTCAGCTACCTTGCAGGGACAAAGATGGAAGAGATACCTCAGCACCTCAGACCTGGTGGTGATCCACCTTGCTCCAAATCCTGCTGTACAGGGCCCCCCTTGAGGTGCAGGCTCACACAGGTCCCACATTGGGAAGAACAGGAGCAAGGTTGCAAAGTGCTGCTCCCAGAGACAGAGCTTCCCACCTCTGCCATGTTGGCGGACAGGATTTATGCAGAGGGGGGACTCAAGGACATGCAATGAAGGTTTCCTTTGGTAGGACCTACTAAGAACCTGGAGCAGAAGCTGGAAGTAGCACAGTGAGCAAAAAAGAGTATCAAACCCAGAAGGGTGCTTTACATCAGTGCTTGGGTATTGGTGAGGATAGGCATTTATAGTCTAAAATGCTGTTTGCAAAACTGGATGCAGTCAGGTATGATAATGTATATGGATTGAGACATACATATCTACCTCTCTAGGACGTGTGTGCCCCCATACTGCACCAGGCTGAGAAGTCTTCTTTTTCTTGTCCCAGGTTAAAGGAAGAGGGTTGCAAGTGAAGTCCATGTGCCCGCAGTGTGTTCTCTAATGCACAAGCCTGTTTCAAGGACATACAGAACCATCAGCTGAGAGAACAGGTGTTGCTCTGTTGGACACAGAACATAAATCCACACTCATAAAGGCTGGTGGGATTTTTTCTCTTAGAGCAAATAAACCCTGCTCTGTGTACCAATGTACCCACAGAGCAAGAACTGCAACTGATCCCTTCCGTCTCATGGCTGTTGATGCTTCCCAAGCTCTACCCCAGTTCCAGAGAGCATGAGACAAGCTCAGCTCAATGTATAGCTTAAAACCAGGGGCAGTGGGGCGGGGAAGGGGTGCTCCCCTCAGGGTGACATGGTCCCCCTGCTCTCAGACCGTCAGGATCTGGAGCTCATCCTCCCTACAGGACCATGCCCATGCACCAGGTCTCGCCCACAACCCTGGCACCACTCCTGAGAAGGAGCACAATCAGCCCATTCCCTGCTCACACCTCCCTGTCTCTGTAGAAGAGACTTGTTGGAGGAGCAGCAGGATGGCCACATCTAAAACATGAGCTTCCTTCTGTGAGGAAATCACACATTGTCCTGGGTTCAGCAGCAGCAGTCATTCTTCCCCTTCTTAGGAGCTAGTGCAGTGCTGTGTTTTGATCTTTTGGCCTGGGAGCAGTGCTGATAACACCGATGTTTTCAGTTGCTGCTCAAATGTTTGGTCTGGCCAAGGACTTTGTGAGCCTCATGCTCTGCCAGGGAGGAGGGGAGGCCGGGAGGAAGCAGAGACAGGACACCTGACCCAAACTGACCAAAGAGGTATCCATAGCACAGCACGGCATGCCCAGGGTGTAACAGGGAGTTACCCGAAAGGGCTGGGACTGCAGGGTTGGAGGAGGTATCGGTCGGTGCTCGGCTGGGGGGAGTGGGGCGAGTTATCGGTCGGCTGGTGCTGAGGTGTTGTATTCTCGTCCCTTGTTATTTCCTTTAGCATTATTATTATTGGTGGCAGCAGCAGTGATTTGTGTTATACCTTAGTTACTAAACTGTTCTTATCTCAACCCATGGGAGTTGCATTCTTTTCGGTTCTCCTCTCCGTCCCTCCAGGAGCAAGGGGAGGGCAAGAAGGGGGGGAGGGAGTGAACGAGCTTTTGTGGTTGGGTTTAAACCACGACACATATAACTCTGGAAATGTCCCCAAAGCTGCTGTCCTGAGCTCCTATGTGTTTCAATAGCATTGAGGTCTGCAAGATCAAGCCCTGCATGTACCCCATCCTGCTGCTCTGCAGGTATTACAAGTGTTAATTAGCACAATCTTCTCCTCTTTGGGGTTTCCCTCTGCAGCTGCTCCATCTTAGAAACAAAGCATCAATGCAGACCCTGTGATGAAGCTGGTTTGTGCCCACCATGGCTGTACCCAGGCAACACCAAAGCTGTTGTACAGAAAGGAAGGTGAAAAATACATTTGCTTCAAAGCTTTCCCCAGCACACCCCAGGGCTCAGCTTTGTGATCCCAGCTCTCCTCACCTCCTCCCCAGTCGGAGCAATGACACTTCACACCGGGGCACGTCCCCCCAGGGTTGTGGTGCCCATGAAGGACAGGACACAGAGCAGGGCAGCAACAGCCCCATGCCATTAGCACAGCAGTTCCCATCTCCTCCTCCATGCTCCAGCTTGGGTGAACCTCAGGGAGATGCCGGGCTGTGGATGGGGAGCATGGGCAGGCAGCTTGGGAGCTGCTCCCATCATGCTGGTGAAGCCTCTGGTGGACCCAGCCGGATGCTCTCCTTGGGGCTTCACGGCCTTTGCAGACCAGCTAAATTAAAAGCAAGCTCCTATCAGCACCCCACACAACAGCCCCTTCTGCTTCACCAGCGCAGATTTGGCCACAGCAAGGCTGCAGACGACACGGAAATGAAGTGGTGGCAAACACAGGCCAGAGCCAGGCTGCAGCCAGCGTGGCAGAGATAAGAGCTGTGTGTGGGATGCAGGCTCTGGCAGACGGAATGGTGCAGGGAAGCGCTGGTGCCTCGCAAGGGGAAGAGGCAAAGCCACGAAGTTAAAGCAAGGATGATGAGGCTGGCTGGATGTTCCTGCCATCTTGTCCGTGTAAACCTGAATGTGATTTCCTGCGGCCAGTTGTGGAACAGCAGCAGCCCATGGGAGATCTCCTGGCACACAGAGCTCCCCGGCCAACAAAGCCAAGCCCAACCACAAGAGCTTGTAGCAAGGCTTTAGAGGTCCCCCCCTTTCCAGAGAAGGACCATGGAGTTGGTTGGTCCTTGGGAATAGTCCCATTCTTCCTTACTGCAGCCTTTCGATAAGACAAAGGCTTCTAAGAACGATGGCGAGAGACTTGTTACCAAGGCCTGTAAGTGACAGGACGAAGGGCAGAGGTTTAACCTGGAAGAGGGTCAGTTTAGACTGGATTTAAGGAAGACAGTGCTGGTGAGACACTGGTTACCCAGCGAAGTTGTGGCGCACGAAGGCTGGATGAGGCTCAGACCAGCCCCACCACAGCGCCAGAGGTCCCTGGGGCGGGAGCAGATCATCTCCAACATCCCCGCCGACCCAGCCCATGGCTCCCCGGCTCACTTGTCCGGCGCCCCCAGAGCCCCCAGGACGGCCTGGCTGCCTGACTGAAACCGCGCCCGGAGGCGTGCGGCTGCGGGCAGCGCCGTGAGGCGGCTCGGACACCGCAGGCACCTCAGGGCGCAGCGGCCTCGGGTGCTGTAACACAGTGGGGAAGCCCCAGTGCAGGCGGTGAGGTGATGGCGGGGAGGCCGCGAGCCCCACTTAGCCTGAAAACCCAGCATTAAACCCAGCCACAAAGCCCGGCCCCAACGCCGGGCGCCCCGTCCCGCCAGGCGCCCGTCAGCCCGGCCTCCCGCCGCCTTGCCGGGGCGGGCCGGGCAGGCCGCGCCCCCGGGCGCGTCACGGCGAAGAGCCGGGCCGGGCCGGGCCGGCGGGGCCGCGGCGGGGAGCGGGAGGAGGCGCCGAGGAGCCGGGCGATGGTGGGGATCCCGGGCGGCTGCCAGTGTAAGAGCCGCGGCGGGGGGGGAGGCGCCGGCCCGCTCGGCGCCGCTCGGACGGGGGCGAAGGGCCTAGCGGGGCCGGGCGGCGGCGGCGGGGCCGCCTCGGCCTGGCCGGGCCTCGGGCGGCGGCGCGGGGGAGCGGGGGGCAGCGCTGGTGCCGGTCGCAGCGGGTGCAGCGGGGCTGCTGCGCCCCGCCGGGCTCTGCCCGCGGCACACGTGTGTGTAACCGCGGTGCTGGTGTCGGTCCGGGCGGTTCACTGCCCCCGGGCAGCCTCGGGGACCCCCCGTCTGCCAGCCCAGCCCCGCGGCTGTGCGTTTGGGTTCCGCGCTGGCTGGGGCGCTGCGAGCCGGCGTGGAGCAGGGCTGGTGTGTGCGGCCCATTGCCTGCGAGCGGGCTCGGCTGCGGCCGGAGCGGTAACGTGCACTCGGATGGGCAGTGCGTGTGTGCGTGCGTGAAGCCCGTTTGTCGTAGCATCCTCTGCTCGGGAGGGTGAGCACCTGGAGCTTTCACTGATTTCCCAGCACAGGAGGTTTATTACCAGAAGAGTTGCACTCCAAGCGGTGAGGCTGGCAGGAGAGCAGGGTAGATGGTTAGTTAGCCTGTGCCTCACACCATCGTAATCTCCTGGCCGTTCTTCTCACCTGTGCTCGTGCGCACAGCATTTGTTTGTCCGCAGTCTGGAATGGACCGTCCTGGGCTGAGGAGAAAGGTACCGGATGGAGCCGCCATGGCTGTGGGCAATGGGATGTCCAGGCTGACAGCCTGCGTGTGCTGCTTGCACAATCACAGCCTGTTAATAAGTCAGAGTTCAGTGAAGGGAGAAAAGTGGTTAAAAGCACATCCCAAAGCTCAGAGGAAATGAGGGAGTTTTGAAATAAAGTGTGACTGCTCATAGGGAAGCAATGTAAAGATAGATGCTGACGCCGATGTGGAAACCACCCTGAAAGCTGAATTCTCGGTACTGAGAAGGAATTACCAAGTGGCGGAAATGGCAGAGGGTGGATGAATACTGTATCACGCTGCTTAGTGCAGAATGTGTGGAGATGTTCAGAGTAAGGCTCTTATCCCTCAAGGCACGTCAAAGCATGTGGCCTTGAAGCAGTCAGTGGCCCAGTGGCTGCAGCGGGAGGAGGGCACAATGGTAGGCAAGTGGTAGCATCCCCTGGGTTTGCAGAACACTGGTCCCTGGTTGATGAGCTCCTAATCTCACTGCCAGGGAGGTCTCTTCATTTTGTCTGCCTTGAAGAAAAGGCCCCACAGAAGGAGATTGGGTAAGATCATCTGCTTTAACCTCCTTGTCCAGAAGTCAGCCCTCTGTGTCTGATCTCCTTTCTCCAAGCTCCCTTTGCAGTGGCAGTGGAGAAACAGGGGCTTCTGGTGGTGATTCATCTTCCCAGTCTTGGGCACCTCTCCCTGGATGAGACAAATTACATGCAGGAGGTGCCTGGGCTTTTTCATTGACTGCAAGGGGAGCCCAGGATAGCTGGCTTATGCTTTGGCAAGGAGGTGTTTAGATGAAATAGATCCCACTCAGTGTGTCTGCTCATGGTGTATGCAGAGACTGGTGAGATTCCCTGGCTCTCTTGGAGCACTGGCAGGAGAGACAGGCCTTTGAAATCCTGCTTAAAAATAACTGAAGCTAAAGGAGACAGTGATGTGCCTAAAGCCATAGCCTCATGATGGGTGTGTGAAACCAGTTCCACTCTCAGGTGTGAAATTTTCTGCAGCCTTGGGCAAGTTGTTTGACTGTTTCTGTCTGAATTGTGTCAGGAAGAGATAAATGTATATGTAGGTGCTCAGGTTTACAATGTTTAACCATGTCTGAGATTAGGGCTTTTCATCTGGGTCCTGCTGACAGGTCTGAAGTGCTTGCACTGACCATAGGCCAGCAGGTACAGCAAAGGCCATAGCCCCTGGCAGGAGAGGGTGACAAGTGCCTGCGATGCTTCGGGTGATTCAGCAGCACCTACAGCATCATTTCTTATGCACTTTTAATATACCTGTGGTTCAACATCCACTGGTGAAGTGCTAATGAGTGAGCCATACAGCTGTTTTTTAAGGATAAGCACATAAGCATGGGTTACAGCCTTCAGCAGTTTATAGCTAGAATAGGTAACAGTGTCTTGGTAGTGCCGTCTATTGAACAGGCTGAAAGCTAGATCACTTGGTTCTTGGGCCTAGTGTTTGCCTAAGAACACTGTTGAATCTTTGGTCTCAAGAAAATGAATAGTCAGCTGTAAACTGCTGATTTTCAGAAGCACGAATGATATGCGTTGCTTTGATTATCAGCCCAGGGATTTCTGCTCTATTATGAATACAGTTGCTGGTAGTGTCAGGAGGTTGCTTGATTCCTTTGGCTGTGTGTTACAGAGAAGTGGTTCAGTGCTCAGTGTGAAACTGATGATCCAGAAAGACAGAAGAAATGTGGGGCTGCTTTGAAACTTTGGGATGTTCCATATTAGTTTAAGGCACATACTAGCTCTCATGAGCATGCTTGTATTACATGGGTACTTCCAATGGGCAGAAATTCAAATGGGTCTTTCAGGAGCTTAGTCTTGGTTTTCATATGATGTAAAGTAAAAGGCTTAAGGTGTTAACTCTTCCCTTGCACCAGTGTTCGGGAGGGTGAAATAAACTGGCTTTTTAAAGCAGTCAGAGAAAAGAAGTGTTTTGATTTGCAGCTTCTCTGTGGGTAGAAAAGAGCATGTACTTCAGGTAGAGCTCATGCAGTTGACTCTTAAAAGCAGGACTGGAGTGGAATAGTGAGCTGAGTACAGCTTCCATCAGGCTGAGCTGCCAAGGCTTTGCAGCTACCTTGAGATGTTGCCATAAACCACTGGAGAGGGGGGGAGGACTGCTTGGTTTTCACTTCTGCTGGCAAGAATCAGAGGTAAACTCTGACTTCAGAAGAAGGGGGCAGCTGTAAAAGTCAGGAAGGTGAGAAGTGAATGTGTCTCTGATGTAGCAAGTCCTGGAGGCAGCGCTTCCACCCAGGCTGGTGATCTACCTGGACCTCTTCCAGATGGAAAACCACCCTCCTGAAGGCACTTGTCCAGCCAGTGTCTGGGGCAGAAAGCTTCTGCGTTGTCCCTGTCACCTTCCCATCCCTCCCATATCCCACCTGTGTGCACACCCATGTTTGATTCCATTATCAAGGGGTCATGGTCATCATTTAAGCTGTGTTAGTACACTTCAGGTTAATCAACCCTGACCTTAGAGCACAGCTAAAATGTTCTTTACTCCATTTCATGTTCTTCTAGAGAAAAGCACTAACTTCTACAAGTAGTAACTTACTCGGCAATTGGACTTTGAGGTCAAAATCTGCACATATGTTTCCCTCAAAGGCGTGCTTTGCAGTCTTGGTATATATAATGTAAAGGCAGGGATTTTCTCCAGTGTAGATTTATGTTGGTATTTAAGATAGTAGCTGATAATAGCCCTCAATCTTGGCTTACAAGGATATTTTCAGAACATAAATGGCATGTCCGTAGGAGACACTTTGAAGCTTTTTGAGTTATTACAGAATCGTTTTGAATAGAAAGTGTAGCGGGTTCTTTTTATGGATATCATATAATAATCAGAGGAATACTTTGTGATTACTTGCAGAACTACTGCTGCTTGTCTCTGAGTGGACTCAATAGACACACCAGTTTGTTAGCATTGATACCAGCTTCTCCCTCAACTGTGTTTAATCCTCATGATCTCTTGGGAATTAGTCTGTCACTTCCTAATAGTGCACCTAGTTGCTGTAGCTGCAAATTCTTCCAAATATGTCACCAGGGATGCTCCCACCTGGCTTTCACATGCATTTTATCTCGGCATTTCTGACAGGAGGCAGCAGGAGGAGGAGAAGGAGGTATAAAATCCTAACGGAAAGAGAACAGGGAGGCTGTATGTGCTTGTTGTGTGGGGGAATAGGCTGGGCTGGCCAGGGACTGGTCTGGGATGAGCAGTCACCAGCACTTGTGGGACAGGGCTGGCGGCAGCGCTAGGGAGCCCATCCAGGGACGCTGCTGATGCCAGCAAAGACTTCCGAGTGGTAAGCACACAAATGCTAAGCCAAATAACTCATTACATCTGGGCTCTCTTTTGTGTCTGCTAGCCAACACATATTTGCTTTATACTTCTGAAGTTGTTGTGCATCCTGCCTGCGGACACTCTTCACATCTGGCTGGAGGTGCTTGAGCAAATGGAGATGGAAGAGGGGCTGTAGTATGGGGTACATCTGTATGGTCACATATGGTCCAGGCCGGGCAGATGCTCGTGGTTGCCTGCTAGGAGCACAGCCAGCTTTCTTTTCTTACGTGAGTACTGTGGGATACGGTATTTTGTGGCTAGGTTCTTGGGAGCAGACGTTTTGGTGGGTCTTGGTTAAACAGCAACTGGATGTAACACTTTTTAAAGGATGGGTATTTCTCAGCCTGTGGCATTTCCAGATGCGGATGAGATCAATTTGCTTATCTTAGGTGATGGCAGGTAATTGCATGTGCAGGGTAGGGCCTGGAGCCAGGATGTTAAAACACAAAGCAGTCAAATGGCTCCCATCTTCCTCCCCTCCCCTGCTGGGCAAGCTCTTTTGCATTAGAACACCCTGTCTAGCAGATCTGCAGGGGGGAATCTTCCCTCCCCCTCCTCCTCCCTGATTAGGTTTGGTGGGGGCCGAGGAACCACTGACTGTAAAACTCCGTACATGGAGGGATGGAGAAAACCTTTGAACCATTTGCCTTCACCCTGGCATCGTGTCCGCGGGTCGGTTATGGGCTTTATCTCTGACATGTGAGGATCTCTGACATTTCTAGCTTAGAAACAATAACTTCCCTTATCCGTCCTCATGTTTTTCTAATTAAAGACAAAGCTTGGTAAATATTTTTTAAATGATTGAATTTCCCAAGTATGGAAAACACATGTGGGGAGTCGGGAGTCGGGCTGGCTGCATCCAGCGCGCCCGTTCCCACAGCGGCCCGCGGAGCTCGCGAGTGCAAATCCATAGTTAGAGCTGTGGGTGACAGGTTTAGCTGGGATGATTGGCGCAGGATTTATAAACCCGGCGGGGATTTACTTCACCCTCCCTCTTCTTCCCCCTTCTGCCCCTTCCCCACCCCGACCCCCGTCTCAGAAATAGGAAATTGGGATCACATTAAACCCTAATTGGTTTGGCTCCAGAGCTAGTTCAGTGGCTGCCAAATAGTTAATTTATTGCGTGAGAGTTTGGCCATGTGTTGGGAGGCAAATTTGCTTCAAGCAAGGGATCTCTGTAAACTCTACATCCATCCCCGTGCCAGGGGCTGTTTGCAGCGGCACCGGAGCGCGGTGCGGGAGGTGCTTTCCATCCCCATCCCATCGCAGGGCAGCGCGGGGGGGGCCCTGCTGCTCGCTCCCCAGGCCAAAGCACTTCCAGGAATAGTTGCCTAAAAGAGCTTCAAGCGCCTTGAGCTGGACTTGGCGACCAGCGTTTGGAAACCGCCGGCTAGATAAGATGTGGGAGGCTCTCAAGAGAATAAATGCATCTGTTTGGGAGATAGCAGCAGGCCTGGGCTGTCACGGCAGAGCGGGGCCAGGTGCGGAGTCCCCGGGGTGGCAACACGGCTTTTCCTGGGTGAGGTGAGGAGGGCAGACGGGAAGCAGGCGCATCTGGCTGCCTTCCCATGGCCCCACAGAAGCCCTTGTTGTTCCTGCCCTTCTCCATGAGGTCACTTGCCCGGTGGCAATCCTGGATTGCTCATTGCTGGCTGTTGGACCCAAGGCACCCAGTTGTGTTTGGCTCCTGTGAAGTGTCTGGAAGTTGGGCTCCAGCAGAAGAGCTTGTATGGGCTTGAAGGACCAAGCAGCCCTCACTTAGGCCATGGCCATCGCTGCATTCACTTGAAAGGGAGTTACTTGGATTAAAGAGGATGCTGCAGCCAGAACTGAAGACTCACTGCTAATACAGCTCTGGTTTTGGAGTATGATTTGAAAGAGGCTGTGCAAGGAATAAATCCATGGCTGTGGCATTTTCTTTCATTTCTCACTGAGTTAAATAACAAACTTTGTGTAAGGGAGCTGCTTCCAGCTCCGAGGCAACAGAATTATTCCCGCCGCGCTCAGCAGTGCCCTTTCTGTGTCAGCTGCTATTTCCATTGTAAACTTGATACCTGAAAGCTCAATATTGTGACCCTTTAATTTTCAGCTGCTAAAACGTACTGTGCGAGTTGGCTAAAAGGGAAGAAGGGGAACTGGAAATAGTTAGGCTGTGGGAGCAGTGTGTTTCTTGGGGTATTTCTTAAGTGCTGAGTGTTGAGGAGAAATTGATAGGTAGCAGCAAAGCACACGTCTCAATACTTTTCCTTCTGTAGCTCTCGCTTCCTGGGATGTAATAAAATCCATTAAGTTCTATTTATGATCTAAGGCCCAATATAGTAATAGTTTTATTTGGATAATTGTGGCTGTTCTCCCGATAATCAGAGCACTGAACACTTCCAGGCCTACTGCAGAACCCAGGCTGTGGATTTAGAGGGGTACACGTTGGCACAGCCAAACATTAGCCAGTTTTCCTGAGGAGTCAGAGAGACATCAGCTCAACATGAAAAAGCCTGGATCAAGCCTTTGTAGGAAGGCAGCTCCTGCCCATGGCTGCCATGCTGGGGTTGTGCTTCCCTGGATTTGCCAGCGTGGAGCTGCTGGCAAGGTTAGGTAGGCTAAAGGGAGACGAACTGGACAGGTATAGGAAGCAACCAGCGATGGTTTGTCTGGGAGAGCATCTTTTCATCCTGAGGTCTGAAGCAGGTTAAACCTTCCTCAGGGAAGCACTCCCCACTTGTGTGTCTCCTACCTAGTTTGAAATGCAGCCATTTCCGGGATGAGCTACTGTAATTACTTTAAAGTACACCGTACTTCCAGCACTGTTGGCAAGAAGGAAGGAGGAATGCTGCGCTCCATCGCCAAACAGAATAGACATCAACAACTGGGATTCTTCTCAAAGAGCGGATCTATCTTCTCTGCCATTAAACCTGAGTTGGATGGAAGCCTTGTGCCCATTTTGCTTCCGCGGTGTGAGCGTGGTGTTCTGCAGCACACAGCCCGTGTTCACACGAGGATTGAAAGCAGCAAATTCCAGCCAGAAATTCTTTCTAGTGCTTTGCTTTCCTTCTGCTGTTTGCTTCCCTCTTCGCACTCCAGATGCTGATGGAGCACCTTCCCGTGGTGATGATACATGCCGTACTTGATGTTGTGCTGAGAAACTCATCCTCAGGAACGTTCTTTCAGTGCATTCCCCCTCCTGAACTGTCACAGAGCAGGAAGCACTGAAAAACTTTCAAGCCAAGCTTGAGATCACTTGTGTCAGCCTAAACATCTACCTCCTGTTTGAGCCTGGGCACGTACTTAAGTGTGTCAGTGCTTGTGCCACGGCTGGATGCATGAACAAGCTGATGCATCCAGGTTTCTGTCTTTCTGAGCATTCCCTACTCCTTTCTCCTTCCCCTTCATAGATGGAAGTTGTATTAAACTTGATCTCATCATGGAGCCATCCACTTCCCAGGACTGATGTTTTTTTCCAGGAGATCTGCTTAGAGATGGAGAGAAAAGGCAGCAAACTTGAGGATCCTTCCCAGAAAAAACTGTGTGGCAAATCTGTGGCAACCATGAAGCAGATTATTTTAGCAGACTGGGGAGGGCATCCCTGGGTCCTTCACAGAGCTGGAACGGTTCGGGGCTGTGCGATGGAGAAGCACAGAGGCAGGAACAGCTCCTTAATGTGGTCTCTGCTGTCCTCCCTGCATCCATTTCTCCAACCAAGGCACCCCTCACCTGTGAAGCTGTACACAGAAAGGAGAGGTGGGTATTTAGAGACACAGGGAGCCCGGCACCCACAGTGACTTTAGCATCACCATCCCTGCTGCCTGTATCTGACAGCACCTGCTTGGCCTTGCTGTAGTTTTCCACCACAGTGTTCTGACAATGTTCACACTTTTCCTCCTTTTTCTTCTTGGACATACTTGTCTCATTGAACAAACTGATTTCTTACCCTGGGTAGCATTGATTTTAGGAAGAGGAAAAATAACTCTCTTTGTGCATGTGAAGGGGTAAACAACTACCAAAGCCCACAAACCGCTGGGCAGGGTGTTTTGAGATGGTTCTTCATTTGCCTGCTACCAGTTTTAGTTAAATGTTGAGGCTTCAGTCACTGCAGCGACTGTATTCAGCAGGTTTTATTTCCCATTTAATAATTACAGCAGTTTCCCTTGAGCCCTGTATCTCTAATTTAAGCTAAGCTTGAAATAAAGTTAATGGAATGAAATTTGTTTTCTTTTTATGGTAAAATATGCTCACAAAAATAACATTTGTAGACTCAGTCACTACTCCTGAATACCATTTATCACATCTTGATCCTCCATCAGTGCTGATGACTCCTGCGATGGTGTATGGACGGTTGAGCATGAGACCAGGATCTTATGCAGAAATTCCTGCCTTCAGTCTCACAGATACCATACAAGATAGTTTGGTTGGCATAGGTTCTCTGCTTTGCCTTTTGCATGTGTCAATAAGATTGCCTCAGTTCCCACCAGCACTGCACCTTTGCTGTCCTGCTGATGCTCTTAGTGATATAAGGCAGCCTAGGAAGTCCTGGAGAATCCCAGTCTGGTTTGTATTGGAAGGGACCTCAAAGCTCCTCCAGTTCCAACCCCTGCCACGGGCAGGGACCCCTTCCACTGGAGCAGCTTGCTCCAAGCCCCTGTGTCCAACCTGACCTTGAGCACTGCCCGGGATGGGGCAGCCACAGCTTCTCTGGGCACCCTGTGCCAGCGCCTCAGCACCCTCACAGGGAAGAGCTTCTGCCTAAGAGCTCAGCTCAGTCTCCCCTCGGGCAGGTTAAAGCCATTCCCCTTGGCCTGTCCCTACAGGCCCTTGTCCCAGGCCCCTCTCCAGGTTTCCTGCAGCGCCTTTAGGCACTGGAGCTGCTCTAAGGCTGCCCCATCCCTGGCAGTGTTCAAGGCCAGGTCGGATGGGGCTTGGAGCAAGCTGCTGTAGTGGAAGGTGTCCTGCCCATGGCAGGGGTTGGAACTGGATGAGCTGTAAGGTTCCTTCCAACCCAAACCATTCTAGGAACAACCAAGGTAAGGAGGAGCCAATGGACAGATTCTGCCTGTGCACATCCAGCACGCCAGGAATTCAAATCTGTCACTGATGGTGCTGGCCAAATGTCTGTGCTTCCCTGAGCAGCAGCTCCGTGGATGGAGATGCACCTCTTCACACCTGTTTTATAACACAGAAGCAAAATATTTGGGGCATCCAAATAGTTTATACCCCGACAAACAAATCCTGGCAGTGGGAGCGTGAGTTTCCGTCTCATTAAGCTGCTGGCAAAGCCCTGGTAATTCCAGTCAGTGATACAGCCCAGGAATGATCCCTCAACAGGACTGGTTGTGTCAGGTCGGAGCATCGCTGCGTTTTCTCAGCAGTTGCATGTTTATACTTGAGGGTAAAAGAAAGTGTTGAAATGGCAGTTCATTGGGTTCTGCTTTGGTGCTGGAGCAAGGTCTTGTGAGGTCAGAAACAAGTGTGTGTACAATGAGCATAAAGTGGATTTCTACACTTCAGTTGTAATGAGGAATTGTTTTCAAATGGTCTTATTGTAATGCAAAACCTGGCACTGATTCCCAATCTGGCAGAGGCTTGAAGGTTCAGCTTGGAGGTCACCAGCTCAACTGCAGCTCAGTGTGGCTTTGACAAAGTTCCTGCTGTCTCACTGCTCTTTGTTGGTCCGTATGAAATCAGCTGGTGGTTTTGGTCCACTTTCTTGGGGACAGGTTGGCTACACCATCCATGGTCAGCCTCATTTTTGGCTTGCAGGAGGGGTGCTGTGAGTTGGAGAGATGAAGTCGGGTGAGCTGGAGATTGTGGTGTCCTCTTATCTCCCCCAGCAGGCAGAGGATGGGGCATTTTGTTGAAGGGGTGGCACTCGGGTCTCTGTGGCCATAGGAAGTTGCCTCCAGTGCTGCTACAGGTTTATGGTGCCTTGCAAACAAGCAGGTCTGCTCTCTTGCCTCCTTTTACATTACACAGCTTGAGACAGCTGCTTACAAAATTCAGTTTAGAAGTCCATCATCCAGTCCCACAGACTAAAGAATGTTCTAGTAGGGCTTTTATAACATATACATTATCAAAGTTCCCGTAATTTCCTCGTTTAAACAGGATTATCCTTCTTGGATTAGCTGTTCTGCATGGGTCAAGAAGACAGCCACAGTCCATTTTCACAGTCACCTTCTGCAGGCAGAGATGTACTGTGACAAATAAAGGCAAGGGGCAAGCCGAGCGCCCAGGAGACATGGGGATACAGGTGTTGGGAAATGCGATCCAAGAGGAGCTTTCACAAATGCTGTTTTGATTGGACTTGGCTCTCGAAAACATGGAAGAATTTTAGTGGGCTGCACCTCTCATTCACCACAGAGTGGTTTGTGTTGGAAGGGACCTTAAAGCTCATCCAGTCCCAGCCCCTGCCATGGGCAGGGACCCCTTCCACTGGAGCACCTTGCTCCAATCCCCTGTGTCCAACCTGGCCTTGAGCACTGCCAGGGATGGGGCAGCCACAGCTTCTCTGGGCACCCTGTGCCTGTGGCATCTCCAAGACTCCTGGTATTGAACAGCCTCTGTTGCTGGTGAGAACCTTGGGGGTGAGTTTGCAGCTTTGCTGTGTGCCAAAACAAGCAGGCAGCAAAACCCTTTTCATTTGCACAAGAATCTTCTGTAGTCAACACAAGTTGCCCCTGCAGGCTCCTTGAACCAATTCCTGGCAGTTTGGCTCTGCAAGATCTAAATTTTGCCCTCAAATTCTCTCTTTTCTTCCAAAACTTTATTACATCTTACAGCTTTTTTCCCATATGACTGGGATTCTGAATGAGCTTCAAGTCATCTAAAACTCGCTGCTGACTAACAAATAGCTTCTTTTCCTGCTGCTGCAGTGTCCAGACGTTTGGAGCCTATCGGGAAGTGGTTTTATTTGGGTTTATTTTTGTCTGTCTCTACAGTTTGTAATCACATAGTTCCATATTCTTGTGTTCTTAATAGAAATATTGTCATTGCTGAACAAGGACTGGCAGGAAAACGGTGGCAAGGAATGCTTAAGCAGCACTGCTGATAAGGTAGATGCATTACACTGCTGTTTAGTTGTAAGAAGTCCAAGGTTCTCACCAACAACAGAGGCTGTTCAATACCAGAAGGAGTCTTGGAGATGCTACTGGCACAGGGTGCCCAGAGAAGCTGTGGCTGCCCCATCCCTGGCAGTGCTCAAGGCCAGGTTGGACACAGGGGCTTGGAGCAAGCTGCTCCAGTGGAAGGGGTCCCTGCCCGTGGCAGGGGTTGGAATTGGATGAGCTTTAAGGTCCCTTCCAGCTCAAACCAGTCTGGGATTCTGTGATGACTGGGGCATCTCATGGTGCTCTAAGCTCTGAGTAGGACCAGTGTGTATCTGTCACTCATCTCCTCCACACCTTTAGGGTTTTTGTGGGGCTGGTCAGTGGAGAGCTGCTGTGGACATTAACTGTACATAAATGAGCCAGGCTGATCCCAAACCTCAGCGTGCAGCATTTTGAGTGACTTGGGCTCAGAGCCACCAGGTTATTAACCCCAAACAGTGCATTTACAATCCAAATACTGCTGTAGCCTTAAGTAGGGCAGGCACTGCTGTCTCTGATCTCTCCTGCACCGCAGGCAGGTGTCTGCCTCTCCCTGCAGCTGCTCCATCTGCAGCTGCACGTGGAGACCATCAGACCATCACCAAAACACAGCTGGGAAAGGTTAGAGCAGCCCCACGTGGAGCTGGGTCACCTGGGCAGGATCACCGGGATACACATGGCTTCACACCGGCCTCAGCTCTGTGTTGAGGCAGTGAAATGCAGAGGAGCTAAACGTGTGCTCGATGTGGTTTGTTGTTTCTTTTTCCAGTAGCAAAACAGCCAAATCAAATCAGTTCTTTCCAGAGCCTTGTAACTACCTGTGCCATCAAACCCAGCCCCACTTTGGAGGAGCTTTGCTGACAGGTCTCTCTTGTTCATCTCCTGCTGCAGGTTTTTATTACTACTTTTTGAAATTGTGATGTCTCTTTCCACTGAGATTGGGGTTTTTATAACTCATGGTGTAGGAAATCAAGATTTTGACAGCTGTTGGAGTTTCAGGCTCAGTAAATCTGAGGTTTGGGTTGAAGGTAATTCTTGGCCTCTCCTTTTTCCCCGTGTTCATGTTAATTCAACATACAGACATTTGACTTCCTGGTCTTGACAGTTGTCTGAACACGTACATCCGGTGCAGGGGGTGGAAGACGTCTGACTTCTTTGATGTGATGCTCTTTTCAGCCTACTGAAGAATCCCTTTGAACTGTCTCAAGTGCTTTGCAGCGTATTTCCCACCAGGTCAGTGGGAGCAGGCAGGGGCAGGGGTGCTGAACATGCATGAAGTGAGCAAGCATGCTGAGCACTCACTCCGCTGCCACTAGGAGCTTGCCAGGAGGAGCAGGGACAAGCAGGTCTCCCTTTCTGCTGCATAGAAATGATAAGGGATGTGGTAACTCCTGTCCCCTTCTGTAGGGATGGTGTCAAGTGGATGTAAAATGCTTGGCTCCAGGGCAGGAAGCTGCTTGATAATGGTTTTCTCCTAAGCACTTACATTGGAAAAATAAGTTTTAGGAACTTTGCATGACTCCTTCCTCCCATCTCTCTGACTCCACTAGGAGTTTCATTCGTATTGCTGCTGGAATGAGCTTAAATGCCCAAGGAGCAAGTGGAGACGTGCACCTCTGGATGAGGTGGGTCACCCAAAATCTGTGCTGGGGGCAGCAATGGCTGAAAGTGTTTGGTACGGACATGGTGGTGCTGGAGGAATGTGGTGCCTCCAGCAATTATAGCTTCCTCTCTAGCTGGGTTGGTATCAAGCATGTTAAATCCTAGAGGGTTTCAAAGGCGGGTGCCCTGTGTGCTTCATCAGCCTGGTTTTCTCCTGCTGTTTCTCTAGGGAGGAAGTAGCTGTCTCTTTGAGACATCGTTTTCTGTACCTGTTGTGTTCTGTTGAATGAGTTTGTCTCAGACAAATCTTCTGATTGAATCATTCTTCTGTTGGAAAATGGTCCTTTGTCGAGACAGAAACTTCCCCTGGGACCAGTGTGTGCTCAGGGATCAGAAACCACCCTCAGTGCCTTGTAATGGTATTGACTAAACTGTACAACGTGGCCTCAGTAAATGTTTGCTGCTGCAAACATGGTGCTTTGGCATCCTGGTAGATCACCGGCTGCTTGACCTTTGGCTGTCCTGATGGCTCCTTGTTTTGTGTAAGTTTTGAAAGAGGGTTGGGTTTTGTGTTTAGTTTTGGTGGTTTTAGTAACCATATGGAAGGGGGGGAAGGTTTTAAATCCGGGTTTCACAGGATGGGGCTGTTTCTGCCTCCTGCTTGCCTGAGCTTGTCTCTACTTTCTGGTTATGGTCTGTGGTTTCCCCATTGCTCAATCTCTCTGGTCACTGGTGGCTGCAGAGAGGAGGGAGCTTGAACTGGGGTTGTGCTCAAGGGGGAGGATGGATCCTGGTGGGTGCCAGTGGATCCAGCAGCACCACCAGACAGCACTATGGTCCCGTGTGTGCGCTTGTTGGGAGGGATGGGGCCACCCTGGTGTGACTGGGAGCTGAGCTTGGCTGCTGACCCTTGGAGGAACAGTGTAATGGGAATGGCCAGAGATTTGGAGGAGAGGAGAAAAATTCATGTTGGTGCCTGAATATAGCTTCTCATCCTCTTAAAATTCTTCTGTCCCTTTGAAGTGTGAATCCCAGATGCTGCACAAGTCTTTTTCCAGACGTGGCCGTGCTGTCTTGCTGTGTATTTTCCACCAAATTGCTGGATTACTGTTTTCCTTCTGGCCTTTGCATTTTTTCATAGCTTTAACTTTTTGTCTGGATGTTTTTACATGCCTCAGACTCATTCCTGTCTAACATACCAATGCGAGAACTCCCACGTGAGCCAGCGTCCCACCAAGCTATCACATAGGACAGGAATGCTGCCTTTTCTTTCCCTGGAAACTTGTAAACATGAACTTCCTGTTGAGAAGAGCTGTAAATCTGCAAATAGGCTCTGCTTCCGACAGGAGAGGAAGGTAATAAAATATCAGGTCCTTGTTCACTGTGCCTGGTCCTCCCTGAGCTGCATCTGAGCACCCCAGGGGCAGTGGAAGCACAGAGGCACAGGAGTGATCCTGCTGCTTGCTCCTCACCTCTGGAAATGAGTTTTTCCCTTTATTTTCCCCCCTTTATGCACTCAAATACAGATGCAATCCTAATAGAAGCCAGTTGGAGAATCACAAAGCCCTAATGACTCTCAAATGATGCTTCATTGCTTGTTTTCTCCTTTCCTTTCTCCCTGCCTCTCCCACCACAGATCTGATCCTTCATTTCAGGGAGTTAACTCTATCCTAGATCCAAAACAGACATTTTTGGATACTGAGCACACCAAATCCTGGCAGCAGTTAGAAGACTTTGCATGTTACCACCCATGTCACTTAATCTTGCTGTTATTTCTACCTCCAAGAGATCTGGTGAGATGCACAACCCACACGAGTTGTTGGGTTTCCCCTTTCATGCCTAAAGCTTCACTCTTCTGCATTTCATGCAGCAGCAGCAGCTCATGAGGCTCATCCAATGTGGAGCTGGGGGCTCCTCTCTGTGCCTTGTTTTACCTTAGGTTGCCCAGCACCAAGACAGGAGCGCTCACACCTCGCTGGGAGGAGTGGCAGCAGCACATGGAGAACAGCCATGTGGTTCCTCATTCCATGTGGGTTTTGAGGCTAGTGCATGCTTTAGTTCTGTGTAGGCAGCAGAGGCAGGTACCAGACAGCCAGGCAGGAGGATGGAGCCAGGAGGGGGCTGGTCTCTGCTTCCACGGAACAAGGGATGGGACAAGAGGAACCGGCCTCAAGCTGCACCAGGGCAGGTTTAGATGGAGCTGAGGAACAATTCCTGCCCCAGAGGGTGCTCAGGCATTGGAACAGGCTGCCCAGGGCAGGGCTGCAGGCACCATCCCTGCAAGTGTTCACACCCCATGGAGACGAGGCCTCAGTGCCATGGGTTAGTGGTGGCCTTGGCAGTGCTGGGGAATGGTTGGACTGCATGAGCTTAAAGGGCTTTTCAGCCTGGTTGATTCTGTGATTATAGGCGGCTGAGCTCTGTGGATGCTCTGAGCTTTTGTGGGTTGGGTATCTTCAGGATCAGCTGTTGGGAATGCTGGGGCTTCTCTGTGCTGTCAGGGAAGTGGAGGCAGGTGAGGGGCTGGGAGATGGTGGAAGCAGAAGTAAGGCACAGTTAAGTATGGTAGTGGAAAGGGCAGAAGGATATAGAAAGGGAGAAGCGGACCCAGGCCATGGCAAAGAGGAGCAAGAGGCAGGCTAAAAGGGAGATCCGGATGGAGGCATCCCATTCCCTAACCCTGGGCAGCGGGGGGCGTGGGTGAGCTCCAGCCCTTCCCGGCCTGAGCCCTGCTCTCCCCTTTCTCCTCCCTGGCTGCCGGCCCCGAGCGGAGCCGCAGCCGCAGCCGCTCCGCCTCCCGGGGCGGGCTGGCGGGCACATGGCCCCGTGTCAGCGGAGCCTCTCGCCCTGCCTGCGCCTGGGTGGCCGCGCTGGTGCTGCTGCTGCAAACTAATCGCTCCCAGCAGTGCTCCTGCATCAGACTTGGTGGAGCCGGGAGCGCAGCCCTGGAATGCCGGGCCAGGCGCAAGGGGCTGTGCTGCCTTCTTTTTGCTTGTCCTTGCCTCAAACCCACCGTTTCTTAGGTCCAAAAGGCCACTGGCAGCAGGAGCCAGCAAGGGTGGTCTTTGCAAAGGAAAATATTTGGGAAAATAGAAATAACCCCCACACACAGCCCATTTAAAACGTGAGGTTTGGTTGTTTGGTGGGGCTCGAGGGAAGGGAATCCTGTTCAGGTTTAGCGCTGGCTGGGAAGCCCTGCTTCAAGTCCTGGACTGGTGGGTTTACTGGGTCAAAGGAACAAAATGACTGATTGAAGTGTCTTAATCAGAGGCTGTAGTTTGGGTGAGAAATTTGGATGTTTTGAATGAAGGTGCCAGCTTAGTGACAACTAGCGAATGAGGAAATAACCCTCCTTTAGCTGTGTGATGCCTGGCCGTGGCTCGGCAACAACATGAGATACCAGCACCCAAGAGCACTCCGGGATGCTGCAGTCTCAGGGACTGGAGGGGAGGGAAGCTCAGGATGAGGTGGGGAAAAGGCTTCCTTTAACAGTCCAGTATAAAGAAGGAAAAGCTCTTATCAGGGGAAAAGCCACAGCCTGCAGGAGGGAAGTCACCGGTTGAGGGAGGTGCAGGAAGCGAGCTGAGGAGTAATGACCCTGCTGTAGGGAAGGGGCTGGGGATCCAGCACAGGCATTTTATCACTCCTAGTTTTGGTTGCAAATGCTGTTCTTTCTGGGACAAGACCAAAACCACAGGTTTATAGAACCCCAGCCTGGTCTGGGTTGGAAGGGACCTCAAAGCTCATCCAGTTCTGGCCCCTGCCACAGGCAGGGACCCCTTCCACTGGAGCAGCTTGCTCCAAGCCCCTGTGTCCAACCTGGCCTTGAGCACTGCCAGGGATGGGGCAGCCACAGCTTCTCTGGGCACCCTGTGCCAGTGCCTCAGCACCCTCACAGGGAAGAGCTTCTGCCTAAGAGCTCAGCTCAGTCTCCCCTCGGGCAGGTTCAAGCCATTCCCCTTGGCCTGTCCCTACAGGCCCCTGTCCAAAGGCCCTCTCCAGGTTTCTTGTAGGCAAAGTTCTGCTGACAAGTTCTGCTTTGATAAGCTTTAACATGTGCTTTCTGAATTGTCAATGATCTTCCACAGGGCAGGTATGCAGAGCACTGGGAGGCCAGAATAGTGTCTGACCCAGGACACAGCTCTCAAAGCACATCATCTCACCTGCAGAAGGGAGGATTTCTGCTTCCAGAGCTTGTCTGCACCATAAGCACATGCTAAAGGGTCTGACCCTGTAAGGACTGGGACAGAAATGTCAGCTGTAGGCAGGTAACTGGGTTTTCTGAAGCAGGCAGGGAAGTAAGTGCCCAAGTCAGCTGCAACAGAGACTCCATCAGCTCTGCTTCCAAAGCCAGGAATGCTCCCAATCCCACCTGGGTGTTGGGCAGGGAAAGACAAGTGTGCCTGAAACTATAACTGGAGGGGAGTGGGTGCATGTATTGGAACAAACCTGTCATCAAGCAGCACTGCTGTTGACCTGGAGGATATTGTCAGGCTGCAGAGCTGCTGGAATAGGCTTAATCCTCTGCAGGCTGGGCTTTGGGCTCTCCAAACAGGATTACTCACTTTTTCCCTCTTTCTGTGTTTGGTTTATATACCCATGGCAGTTACAGAGGCTTGGATCTTTCATCAGAGCAAGGGTGTTAGGTTTAGGAATTGGTTTGTTGTCTTGGAGGGGATTTTTTGACAGGATATCCGTTCCTGGGTGGTTTTTCTTTACATATGCACTCATACAGCAGGAATAAGGTCAGTTTTGCTTAGGTGTTGTCCCCCCCCAGTCCCAAATCAGTGGCCAGAAGTAAAGTTCCAATAGTTTCTTTAGGTTGTGCTTAATTCCTTGTTGCACCTTTGCTCCCAGTGCAATGTCTGATCATAGTTTTTCTGGGTGTAAGTTCTGCCAGCTCAGTTAAGACCAACTTTTAATACATTTCCCCCCGTCCTGGGCAGGACTGCAATGGCGCAAAAGCCAAGCACTCCTCCTTCTTCAGGAGGCAATGTGATTAGATTTACTTGACAAATTAAGCCTGTTACCATCATCTCCCATGTGCTAATTCAAATCATGGCTGTATTGAAAAGAGGATGTTTGTTAAATGTGCTAAATTTGCCAGGAATGGAGAGGTTTAATCTCTGTTAAGGGGGGTGGGTGCCTGCCTCTGTCAGCTGAGCTTGAACGCAAGTCGAGGAGCCTGCCCTGCAACCCCAGCAGTGTGGCTTCAAAGGGAGCAGCCCCTTCTTGGCTCCACTGACTTGTAAGTAAGGCATAAAGAAGGCAATAAAATGTTTGACTTTCCTGCCAGACCTGAGCCTGGAGGAGGAGGAGGATCCCAGTTGGTTTCCATCAGATTCCAGTTAGCATGAATTTATGGTTTCCACTTAGCCTGATAAATGGCTTTGGCTGCCTTGGCGCATTTGGATTTATTCTTCTGTGCAATGGAAAGTGGTCAGCTTAAAAAGGCAAAGCCTTCCAGAGCTGCTGTGAATACGAGGGAAGCTTCTTTCTGAGGTAAGAACCCAGCAGGCACAAAAATAAAGCTGTGGCATGTCATGAAATACGGGTGGAACAGCAGCAAAATCAGAAGGGGTTCAGGTCTCTTGTGCTTGCTTGTGGCCGTGGGCTGTGATAGGCATAAAAATTCCACTGGAAACTGGAAAAATTCTTCAGATTGCCTCGCTTTCCTCAGAAACCACACTCAGCAGCAGGTATCAATAGCTCCCAGTGTTCAAACTTTGTTTGCATCGTTCTTTCCATGGAACATTCCCAGGAGAAGAAAGCAGAAGCAGATTAATGCGGCGAGCTGGGGAAAGCAGTTTGCCCTGTGCTGCCTGCAGTCCTCCTCCCTTCCACCGTAGTGGCCATGTCTGGGTTACAAAATCTATCTTAGTGCGTATCTGGGGAGCAGGTTGGCCACTTGGTTGCATAGAGGTGCTGCTGGAGGTTGGCAGATGATGCATCTTGGTGTCTTCTATTAGTGTGCTGCCTGTACTTCCCTCTGCTCTCTTTGCAAAGGCAGTGGCTGAGCAGGACATGGATGTGCCAGAGGTTTTCTCCTGGCTTGCTTGCAGCTCCATGGGCCTCTGCCAGTGGTGATCTTAGGAATGGGATCGCAGGTTGGATGAGCTTAGGGTCATGGTCGTGGTTTGGGAGAGCTTAGGCACACGAATCATGTTTAAGATACAATCCACAACCCCTTCAAAGGCAGTTTTTCAATGGCTACTACTCAAGAGCACCAAAGTGTCCCCACCTAGGTATTTTTATGCCTTGAGAGCCCAAAACCACACATGCATCTTCCTTACTCCAAGGTGAGCCATGAGGTTTGGCATATTCCTGCCCCTCTAGCCAGAAGTGGGGATTTCCTTCCTGAGGATGTTGGTTTGGTGGATACTGGCCTGTGGACACCATGGCAAAAAGTGTGCACAGTTTCATAAAGGTTGATAAAGTCAAATCATTGTGATTATACTGCAAATACTCAGTGGCCTGAGGTTTGGATGTTTTAAACTACTTCAGGTTGTAAAAACAGGGAGAAGATTTATCTGGCCGTGGTTTGACAAATGGGAGTTACAACTCAGTTGTCATAGTTGGGGACAGCTTTTGTTTATGCAAAGTGAAACATTTACAAGCTGTTGAGGTCCTTAAGCTAAAACAGGATTTAAAAAGGAGAGGGAACACGTAGTGCTGGTTACCTGTTTAAGATAAACCCCCAAATCTCAGGCTATCCTGTGTGTCCTGTCAGAGGGCTTTCTCTGATGACTTTGACCCAGAGACCTGGCAGCTCTCAGGCTGAGTCTTGTCTTGCTCACACAGCATCGCCCTCCTTTTTGTGCTCAGCTTTTGAATTCTCTGCCTGGTTTCAGGCTGGTTTGGTGATGTCGGGGCAGGGAACAGCAGTGCCTGATGCTGAATGCTTAATGCCTTAAGCCCAGGGCTGTGTCCATCTGCCTGGTGACATCTCCACTGGGGGCAAAGCTGCAACATGAGCTCTCCGCTTGCAAGACATCAGGGAATCCACATGAGAGACACCACTGTTGGCTTGACCCTGGCTGGGGAGGGCTCCTGTTGGGGACCGCACAGCGCGAGGCGCCGGGGCACAAACCGTGACAGACCCGTCCATAGGAAAATAACTTCATTAATTCTGGTGCTCATGGAGCTGCTGGGGTTCGTCTCCCTCATTGTCTGTGTAATTCAGAGATGATTTTTCCATCTCAAGCTTATGAAATCTCGAGAGCTGCAGCATTTTGCGTAACCTCCATCACAAGTGTCAGAAGCCCTCGCGAACTGAACTGAACTGTTTTACTGATGTGCTTTGCCAGCAGCCCTGCCAGCGGGGCCTGGGGTGCAGGAAAGAGTGGGATCTGCCTGCTCCCAGCCGCAGCATCTCTCCACACGGTGCTCCAGGTATCCGTGTGCTGAGACTTGCCTGGGATTCATCTTGTTTGAAGTGCAGTGTGTGAAGCTGCTGCTCTTCACTGAGGTTTGGAGGTGGGAGGGTAGCTGTGAATCCTGCCCTTCTCAGAGCAAGGTGCTCATCCAGCCAAGGCTGCAGTAGCTGCATGTGCTCCTACAACTGGACATCTCCTGCCCCAATGCTTCCCCCCAGTTACCATCCAGCATCCTGCCTGTGCTGGGGGTAGGCGATGGTGGCCCATGTGCTCATGAACACATACCATGCCTGCTCCTAGAAGGCTTTTTAATACTTCCTTTAAAGCACTTTTATTTTTCCCCTCCCTTTACAGCCTTTTCCCTTCCTAAAGGGAAGCAGAGGTACCATAAACTCATTAGGAGTAAGAGGCAGAGAAGCAGGGGTGGAGGGCTGGGTGGGATGCCGGGGGGCAGTACTTATGGTGGGTTTATGGACATAGCTTGGCAGTTAGCAGTCGCCTACCAGAGCATTGGGAATGCCATAAAAAGAGGGATTTTGCTGTCTGTGAGTTAGTAAATGGGCCATCACTGATACACCAACAGTGGAGATCAGCTTGTGTGATTTTGAGGATTTTGAAGCATCAGCATCCCTCAGCTTGGGCCACAGGAGGTTTTCACTGTCTGGGCAAGGTTTCTGGTTCACAGAAAGTAGCTGAAGAGAGAGATGGTTTTGCCTGCAGAGATTTGGAAAGAGTTATAGTGATGCCTTGAATATACAATTACAGACTGGAGCAGTGAATCCCTCCTGAGCTCTGTGCCTGTGCAGGGTCTGCAAGCAGAGGGCAAATGTTGCTTCTCCTCCTTGGGTTCCGTGGGAGCCCGGAGGGTGGTTTGGCCAGTCCCTGTGGGAATTGCCTGTTTTCCAAGGCAGTCCCAGACAGGGACCCCCATCTGCATGGCCAGGGATGCCGCTGTGTAAATCCCTGTTTCCCCAGCACCCGGCTTCTGGTGAATGGTGCTGGGCTGATGGGATTAGTCTGGGGCCTCCAGTTAATACCTGTTGTTCACACTGCACATCAGGGAGCAGCTATTCAGAATGACCAGGGGGTTGTAGGTGGCAGAGCTGGGTGTTAATGGGAGGGGGAAGATGGTCAGATGTGGCTGTGTCCAGTGGGTTTGTGTCCTGAGCCTCCCTTGCTGCTGTGAGTTCCCTGGTGCCGTTTACTCCCTGTATAAACCAGTTCAGATTTACGTTTTCCTTGAACACTTCCTCTTCCATCCCAGTAATATGTTACACATTTAATTGCTCTTCTTTTGAATTTTCGGGTCCTCCTTTGGTACCCTCACAACATCAGTATCTTGTTATCTTGTTGTTGCTTCTAATTGCTAACACATGCCAGCTTGCCAGCACCACAAACTCTGGCGCTGGGGCACGGAGGGGAGTTTTACAGTGAAGATTTATGTGCATGGGGGAAACCTTCACAGGATTAATTCCCTCCTTTAGCCAACAGCTCATCCAGATTTCAAAATCGAGGGCTAAGATGAAGGCTGGGTGGCACCCAGCACTGTGTAAAGGCAGAGTGGGTTTGGGGATGACCCGTGCTGGTGAAACCCTCCTTTCCTCTCACTGTTATTGCCGGCCATAAACAAATCCCATGTATTTATTTAACAAGTTAATGTCAGGCGGGCTGTGAGGCGCTGGTAGGTGTGTGCTTGGTGACATCAGCTGGCGAGCAGCCTGGCAGCAGCGGCGCAGGCAGGGAGCAGGCAGGGAGCCCAGGGTGTGTGCCTCTAAGCTGGGTATTCTGGCAAGGTGGAGAGCTGGTCTGTTTGGCAGGACCTTCCCATCTGGGATCCATCTGTGTTTCCCTGGAATCGGACAGGCGGCTCCAGGCAGTGAGAAATCGCAGATGTGCGGGACCTGACACATGTCCAGCTAATGAAAGGAGAAGGCAGGCTGGGCTCCGGCTGCGCTCGAAGATCACGAGTGGAGGAGGAGGAGGAGGAGGAAGAGCCCTTTTGCTTTATATTTCAAAGAAAATAGGTGTATCCACCAGCAGCTGGATCCTTGCAGCCTCGCTGTGTAGGGTAAGCAGAGAGGGGTCTGTTGTTAAAGGGGACTGGGTAAGGCGCAGTGGGGATGCTCGGGGGTGGGGGGATGCTGCGCCGCTGACGAGGAGCTTTGAACAGCAACGTGGGTTTTGCTGGTGGTCCAGGGAGAGCCTCAACCTTGAGCACAGGTAGAGGGAGAGGGTGGGAGCCTCCCATCCCTGCCTCCTGTCCTCTGCAGTGGCTCTGCCGGGGGAAACTTCAATAGAGGAGCCGGCGGCATGCATGGATTCTGCAGCTGAAAAAACACTCAACTCTCTCGGAGGGGAGCTGCGTTACAGCTCCTCTGTGTTGCTATGGAAGGGGTGATTATTATCTTTTCCTGATCTGTATTTTCTTCCCCCCCCACACCTCCCCGTGCGCAGAAGGCTGGGATTCAGCGTGTGCTGGGGAAATGGGAGAAAGCAGGAAGGGGTTTGTGTGTTTTAGCAGAACGCGTTTCTCTGCTGTACCGAGCCTTACTCTCCTTTCTGCCTGCTGATAGTGAAGCTGGGGGGGTGTGGAATCTGCAGAGGTGGATTTCTTCCATCAGCTCCCAAATTTCCTTAATGTTCTCTGTGTTTTCCGTGCTCCTCTGCATTGTGGCAGAGGCTGCTGCTCCCTTTTTTGTCTTTGCGCTCCTTGAGCAGCAACTGATGCTACCAGCATCTAAATCTCTTGAATCAATTTTGTGCTACTGGAACAGACCTCCCTGCCCTATATATTTCCACTGTTGGGATGCAGGCTGCTGTATTTTCACTTACTCCATTATAGTCTCCTGATCCTCATGTGTATTTTAAACCTGCACATCCCCCCAGTCCCCTGGTATTTTTGGGAAGGTTCACTGGCTCCAATTGCTCCTCCAGCTCTTGGGGGTGGCTTGTTGTAGGGATCCCTCATGTTGTAGGGATCCCTCATGTTGTAGGGATCCTTCTTGTTGTAGGGATCCCTCTGTTGCATGTTTGCTGAGCTGCTGCCTGGCTCTCTGGGATATTACTGGCTTTTTCTCCCCCCTTCAGCCCTTGGGTCCTATGTGATGGTACTCACAGCCCACTTTATGTGCTGGAGAAACCCTGCCCAGCCGTGGGAGGTGCCCCAAAATCAGCACTCAGAGTTTGGGGAGCTAAAATGTGGTTGAGGATCGCTTGCTGTCAGGCTCAGAAAAGGGAGACAAGTACTTGCTAGGCTGGTGCAGGGTGATTCCCTTTGGGGCACTTTGCTGTTGCTTTGTCCGGGGTAGTTCTCGTTGTGCCAAGTGACAGGGATTCCCCAGGGAGAGCGCAGTGTAGCCTGGCCAGGTCCCTGGCAGGGTGCTGCATGCTCCCTGCTCCGTGCTCCTTCGGCTCAGCCCCTGCATGTGCCACCTTCAGGTTTCCCTTCTCTTGCAGCACACAAGCATTTGGGCACAGGCTTTAAAAATCAGCTCATGTAAGTCTGCTTCTACAGCATGGCAAACACCTCCCGAGCATCCCTCACAGCCTGGAGAGGAGGCAGGAGGAGTGTGTGCTGCCTGATGCTCTGCAGCTCCGTCTCACAAAGGAGGAATGAAACCCAGCAGATCTCCAGCCAAGCTGCACAGAGGGTGATGATCTCTGAAGGCAGAGAGCTGTGATCCTCTGTGCAGCTCTCCCAAAGACTTCCTGAATTTGGGAATGCCACATGTTGGAGCATCTGCTCCCGTTGTCTCTGTGCAGGTTGGGCTCTGAGGCAGCAGACGGAAGTTTTGCCGGCATCAGGGCAGCAGGATTTGGACATGAAATAGCTGATTTACAGTGTCTTGCTGAAGCCCTGTGGGAAACTGTGTTTTCTTCTCAGGTTTCCCTATTTTTTGAAAGGATTTGGTGTGCCTGACTTGCGGGTGCTCAGGTGAGAGGAGTGGTTGTGTCTGGGGAAGAGGATCAGACCGGTTTGTGTTGGAAGGGACCTTAAAGCTCCTCAACTCCCTGCCACGGGCAGAGGCACCTTCCACTGGAGCAGCTTGCTCCAAGCCCCGTCCAAACTGGCCTTGAACACTGCCAGGGATGGTGCAGCCATGCTCCGTCGTAGAGAAACCTGCAGCTATGCAAAACTAAGAGACTGCAGTGTAAGAACCAAGGTAGAAGGGGTACAGCAAAGGCAGTGTGAGCAAACCCTGCCAACAGGGACGTGCGGGAAGCCAAGTGAAGGATTCGAAGGGTCTGAGGAAGGAGCAGAGTCGCTAAAGGCAAGGAGAAAGGAGAATAATCTGAGAAGTCTGTTACACAGGGAATGCCCCGAGGAGAAGAGCAGAAACTCCATTTATTAGTGAAAAGGCCAAACCGGTGCTGCCAAGTCAGGTTCTGCTCTGCCCAGGGCCTGGAGCCACGGCCCCTGCTCACTTCCAAGGCGCTGCTGCTGTTTTTGCAAGTTGAATGTGCTGGTTTTTGCAGAGGCTCGTTTCAACCTGCTCAAGCCAGAAGCAAAGGGAGCTTTGCTCACGTGAACGTGGGGCAGGCTCTTGGCTTGTTCTGTCCCTTCTGTTTTACTCCTCTTACTCTTGCAGGACCAGTGTCCCCTTGAGAGCAGGGCTTCACTTCTACTGCTGCCTCGTCTGTCACTGGGAGTCCCTAAGTATTTGACTGCTGCTTTACAGAGCTTTGTCACACATTGCTCACAGTGGAGTTCGGCTTGTGGAGGGGATCACTGGAGGGGGGCAGCAGGAAAGAGCGTTTCAGGAGCTATATTCAGGGCAGCCAGCTCTTTGGTCCCCGAATTGACCCAGAGCAGCAGCAGCGTGCAGGAGGCAGCGCGCTCCCACGGCTCTCGCTGGGATGGGTGAGCCAGGTGGCCTCTTGTTTTTTCCAGCTCTGTTTTTTTTTAGGGTTTGGCTAAAACACAAGATTTGTTTGACGTGCATGTGCGATGTTTATAGTGGTGCTGGAGAGCTGAAGAAAGTCATTTAAGGACTTGGGCATATGTAGCAGATTTAAGGCAACGCAGGCTGGTTCTTAAACCCGAACGGGAGATGGTCGTAATCTGTTGCCTGTTGGGTTGTTTTCTCATAGTAAGAGCTGGTTTATCTGTACTGGTTCTGGGCTAGATCATAAGGTTGCCTTTATCCTAGCATCTAGTGACTGTTTCCATATCCGACTGCTTGTTAGAAGCTAGGTATGAAATGTGTTTTGACAGACACTCCAGAGCAGTCCCTGGGGGCAGCATCACTGCAGGTCTCTGGGAGCTTGGGCAGCTTCTATTTTTATGATGGGGACTGTCTTAATTCATGCAGCATTCAGGGAAAGGCTGGAAAAACCTTTGTCTAGAGCAAGAGAGAAGCCAGGAAGCACTGGTGAGTGATGATCCTGCAGCTGAAGTGCAGCACAGAGGGCTTTCGGTTCAGTTCCTGGGTCTGCAAGCAATTTTCCAAGGCAGGACCTTGACCTTAGTGGTGCTTTGTGTGTTGGTGGCTCCTGTCTCAATGGGCAAGAATCATTTCAAAGCATTTTAAAGTGTAACAATCGTGCCTTTTACTAGGCTGGGCAGTGGTGTTTTTGCAAGCCAAGCTTAAGGTTTTACAATAATGTGTATTGAATTTCCTTGGTGTGCTCCCGTGCGGGATTCCAGTCCTTTGTGTCTGTAACAGGACTTGTGCTGGTGAAGGAGGACACTCATGGGAAGACCAGGACTGTGGCAGATCTGCTGCTCTGTTGCTCTCCAGTCTTATGGAAACTACAAAGCCAAGAGTCAGTTTTCCTTCCAGCAACAGGATGCCACAACCTGATGGTGGGATGCTGCATATCTGTCCCTTTCAAAGGCATCTCTTTCACCAAAACCAACCCAAGCATCGTAGAATCATAGACTGGCTAGGGCTGGAAAGGACCTTAAGATCATCCAGTTCCAACCCCCTGCCATGGGCATGGATACCTAACACTAAACCATGCCACCCAAGGCTCTGTCCAACCTGGCCTTGAGCACTGCCAGGGATGGGGCAGCCACAGCTTCTCTGGGCACCCTGTGCCAGCGCCTCAGCACCCTCACAGTGAAGAGCTTCTGCCTGGTATCTAAGCTGAACTTCCCCGGTGCCAGGTTGAACCCATCGCCCCTTGTCCTGTCCCTGCGGCCCCTGAGGAAGCGGCCGCTCCCCAGCATCCAGGAGCCCTCGGCAGCGCTGAGCCCCGTCCTTGCGCTCGCCCCGAGCCAGGGGCAGCGGCGGCAGAGCCCCCGCCGCTCTCAACCTGTTGCAGCGAGCGGCGCCGTGCGCTGGAGCCGCGGCCGCGGGCGCAGCGCGGGGGGACGGGGGCAGCGCGCAGCAGATGCGCCGCGGCCGCGTGCCGGCTCCGTGCCGCTGCTCCCGGCGCCAGGTGCAGCCATTGTTCCCGCTGGGCCCTATTCATCCCGCCTCGGCTGCCGCTCCCGCATTGTTCCTCCAGGAAATTAGCATTAAAAACCCATCCGAAACCCCCGTGTCCCTCAGCTGCAGGTGACTGTTATTGGCCCCAGCTGCCGCCCTTGTGCTTGATTACTTCCATATGGGCTTGTGGCAAGAAGTACGATCCACTTATTGATTTCCCCCCCCCCCCTTTAATATATTTCTTTTTCTCCCTCCCTCCCACCCAGCACAGACACTTCAGCAAGGAACAAAACCCTGATTCTCTTAAGCCCCCGACAGGCTCCAGTTGCTGTTGCAACTGGGATGAACGTTTTCCAAGCAGAGCTAATTACACCCCCTCCCTGCTTGCTTCCTTTCTTCAGTGCCCACCCCATAAATGTAAAATAACCAGAGGGCAATTGGTGGTAAATGAAATCTTTGCAGTGTCCTGAGAGGAGGGTGTCTTGCTGAGCAGGAAGGAGTCTGCTGGGCTTTAGATGTTGGGTAATTTGGGGTGGGGTTGGGGCTTTTTTACTAGAAGATGGGAAACTGGGCTCTGGGCTATTGCTGCAGCACTGGATAATGGGATACACGATCCCAACCTGGGTCTGGGGAGAAAAGGGAGCGGTAATCGAATAAGTGGGTTGTTAATTTGTGAGTGTGGTCAGTTATTGAGAGGAGCCAAAGAGAAACTACCCACCAGCTGTGGTTACAGCCTTCTAGGAGCAAGGGTTTTTTTCTCCTGGTGCAATTCATTAGTGGGGCAGCAGCTTGCAGGAAACCCCCAGGTCTCTTCTGGCAGAGTGGGTTTGACTCAAGGTGAGATGTGCTGCGGTTAGGAGAGAGGAGGGGGGCATTTCCTGCTGCCCTACCTGGGATTTGAACATGAACCTGTTCTGTAGAGCACAGAGCATCTCCATCAAGGTGGGTCATGTCCTGTGATGAGGGGACCAGTCCACACAGCCCTGACCTCCTTTGTGCCATGAGGGGAGTAGCAGCTTGTCTCCGCACTGGAGGCAGCAGGCATAGCTTTTCTTTGTGCTTCTATCCCAACAACTTAGATGACAGAGCTCTGTTGGTTGGTTGAGGTGTACACATCTATGGAGAAACATTGGGTTTCCCTTATGACACAGTGAGCCCCCCAAAAGGAGTTTGGTTATGCTGCAGTGTTGTAGCTGATGAGGTTTGTGCTTGTGGCTGCTGACAGAGCAACTTGCTGGAGGAGGATGGTGTTCCAAGCACCATGACCAAGGCATTACATGCTCCTGCCTGGACCTGCGCAGGCTGCTTGAAGATGAAAGCCCATCAAAAAGCCCTGTAAGCCTCAGCTGTCGAGGCTTGTTCATAGGTAACCAGTAGATTTTTGTCTTTGCGTTCTTGTTGGTGTCCCAGCAGCCATTTCCATGGGATCTGTCTTATTCCCTGCCAGTGGTGGGCAGCGCTGGAGTGTGAGCACCTAGGAAGGTGCTCCAGCATGACAGCAGTGCCGCAGTCTCCTGTTGTGGCACAAATACATGTATGCAAACCTCCAGCTAGGAAGGATCCTAGAGGTGTTCTCTCCTCAGAGCAGGACATGGAAAACACATTCAAAACAGAGAATGACCTTTTATTCGGATAACAGAGCTCCACTGGTCGAAGAGCTCCTGTTCCTGCTCTGGAGGTAGATGCTGCAGTGAGTCTTTGGGGATGGCTGGGGCTTGGCTGATTGACCTCAAGGTTATGAGTACAAATGGAATGGATTTGACCTGAGACTTTGTGTCTCAGCACTGGTTCTTTGGCATTTATCAGGTTGACCTCCACCTTGAGGAGCATCCTGCCTTGATGGGTGGAACCCACCAGTGTGGTTTGTAAGAAGGATTACGACAGAAATCCTGGTTGGTATCTGAGGAGATGGGTTTAGCTGAAGTACTCTGGTTATTCACTGTACTTCCTGGTACAGACCTGTCCTGGCTTGGTTGCCTGGTGTGGACCACGCTGAAATGGTGCAGGTTCTGCACGTCTGGTTGTAGACTTCAAGCCCATCCCCTTAGGGGTCCTGTGCAGCTAAAGCAGGCCCGCAGGGTGGGTGAAGCTAGCAACACAGCCTGATCGAGTAGCTGGAGCGATTTTCTTCATCCTTGTTTTGAACCCTTCAAAGTCAAATCTCAAACTTAGGGGGTTTCTTCTCCCTAATTAAATTAACAGGCCATATGGTGTTTACTGTGCGCGCCTGCAATATGGAAGGAGCTACCTCCTGGATCACTTTCTTTTTTCAGGAGAAGCTGCTTTACCTGATGTCACTGCTCCGCAATGTTCTTTTCAGCAGCGGGCAGGGGTTATTTCTGCCACCTCACTGCTGGTGGTGTCACCTCCACATCCTGGGCATGAGCAGCAGCGTGACCTTTGCTCATTCTGCACGCACCTTTGTCTTCTCCTGGCTTCTGTAATCCCGGTTTGCTGCTTAGTGGGAGTGTGTACACGTCGGGAGGTGCACACATGCGGGTAATGAGTCCTGTTCCCGGAGCTGAGGAGCACGGGAAACAAGTCAGGGTGCGGGGTTTTTGGGGGTGTTACTTTGAACAATTCCCACGATTTTTTTGTTTAGGAACAACAGGAATGTGTGAAACTCAAAGTTTTGTTCTTTATTAAGGGACTGCTCAAACAAAAAAAGTTACTTTGCATGTGCTCCTTTATCTTTACATGAAATCTGGAGGAGGAAATGAAGACCTTGAGGACGTAAACCATTGGCTTGTTATCAGCCCCTTGCATTTGGATGAACAAGAAAGTAGGGTAAGAATCTTTAAAACAGTAGGAGAAATGAGGGAATGGAAAGTCTTGGATTTGGCTGGTTTCAGCTACCCTAACTCATTGAGTAGGGTTTTTTGGTGAACATGGTTCTGGTGTGTGAGTGGATTTTGCTGTGAGCTCATCCTGCATCTCTCCCGTGGGCAACATTAACCTTTCTCTACAACCTTAACTCATTGATGCATCTTTTCTGTAAGGCCTTGGTGCTCAAAGGGGAGCTGGGTGACCCTTCATCTTCAGCCAGGCTCAGCTTGTTCTGGGGTATCTGAGCTCCCAGAAACAAGATCCATTTGTGTGTGCTGAAAACACCCTGCCACATTAGCATATTCCTTGTAACGTATGCTCCAAGGGTGTTTCTTTGCAGAGAAGCCTCTCTAAAGATAGCATCGTGAAGTTCTGTGTTGTCAACCAGGGACACTTGATCTAAAAAACAACATTTGATACACAGACAAGGTTTGCAAGTGCCATCTGGATCCTGGGAGAGGAGCTGGGTTGTCTCTGTTTTGCATACACTCACCAGGGGAAAAGAACAGGGACGTGCAGGCAGACTTAATTCTTCAGGATCACCTGAGCAGAACTGTTTAGTCCACACGAATGTCCTCGGTGACATGGGACACCAGTGTAACCCCATACCCTCGGGCAGCATGTGCTGCTGCGCCGCCTTAGGGTGCTGGGGATAATTCTGTGGGTGAGTAGTTTATTTGTTGAAACCCCATGGAATCAGTTCTCTGGGGCCGGTAATATTTTAATCTTCCATCAAGCCTACTGCAAGGCAGAACCTGCAAATCACCAAATCCCAGCCTGGTTTGTGTTGGAAAGGACCTTAAAGCTCATCCAGTTCCAACCCCTGCCACGGGCAGGGACCCCTTCCACTGGAGCAGCTTGCTCCAAGCCCCTGTGTCCAACCTGGCCTTGAGCACTGCCAGGGATGGGGCAGCCACAGCTTCTCTGGGCACCCTGTGCCAGCGCCTCAGCACCCTCACAGGGAACAACTTTTGCCTTATATCCAACCTGAACTTCCCCTGTTTAAGTTTAAACCCATTTCCCCTTGTGCTGTTGCTGATGAATGAGCATATTTTTGGGAGGTGGGATGCAGGGTATGCAGATGTTGTTGGCTGGCTTCAGTTCTGCATGGTGGAGAGACCATCCTCAAAACCACACCAGTACAAAGAGAAGAAAGCTGAAGACATGAACATCTCACATAGCCCTGGATAGAACAGCAAAATCACTGTCCACATCTTCCCAGGGACATGTAGGTTCGAAAACATATTTTACTTGACTTCCCAGCTATCCTCTTGTATGCAAAGCTCATTTGCGTAATGGGCTGGTGAGTGTAATTGAAAGGCGGCGTGCACTTACAAGCTAGTGAGGTCTCACCTGTGCCGAGGCACAGATGGGGCTCTGCTCACTGCTGCAGCACTACAGGAAATTTATAGGCACTGTGTCACAGGCTTTGCTGTGACCGGAGAGGAAGACAGCAGCTTAAAACAAACCCGAGGCTTTGCTGGTGGGTATTTTGTTGTTTGTGGTGTGGGCTCTATTTCCTGGGCTTGCAGTCTTGGTGGTTGTGCTTCTCGCTTAACCTTGTCTTTCCCTTAGGCTCCAGCTGATGGTGAGTAGGCTGGTGCAGGTTGCTGGTAACTAGGTGAGGACAACCCTAAGAATGATGAGTTGGAAAGTCTTTTCTGTGCTGTGTTGCACGATGCTTTGAAAGCAAGTGCATCAGCAGCTGAGCCAACACCTTCACTCTGTGGTCCCTGATGGTCCCTGTGCATCACTGAACCTCCAGAGGTTATCCGTGGAAAATCTCCACGTCTGCTGCCCATTAGAGTGAGTGGAAGGAGGCACAGCAGAGGCAGTTACTGCTGTGCATCTATCTCTGCTGGGGTTGTTCCCTGAAGAGACCAAGAAGTAGTGAGCTTTAATGGCTCTCCTGTGCACCCCCATCTCTCCATGCCTGTGCTCTACAGGAGATGCTCTGCTTGTGTGAGCTCCTGCAGGTATGTAGGTGTCCATCATCAGGCTCCTAAACACCTATAGACCCCATACGTAGATGCATTGTTCCTGTGTTTCCAGCTCTGTGGGATAGTGGAAAGTTTTACTCAGGCTTGGGGCAAAGGGGAAGAGCAGTTTGTGTTGTGATGTGAGGATTTTTAAGCAGCAGAATTGTCATCTTGGCAGGGCTCGATGTGTGTCATTGATCGGGAGTGACTATTAGCTGGGCAGCAGTTAATGTACTGAGCACCCAAGTGGATGAAGCATGATCTCTAAAGTGCCAGCTTGATTCGTGGTGTGATGAGTGAGTCTTGGCTACCTTAGGGACATCAACAGGGCAGAAAGATGGGTGGTGGTGCAGCATTGCCAGCATCAGTGCAAGGGCTGCAATAGTAAAGCCACCGTGGGGTGAGGGGTGCTTGTGGTCCTCGGCTGGGGCTTGGGCGCTTGTAGGAAGTTGTAAGTAATGGGGATGAAACAGACTTCCCAAGTTCCTCTTTTCCATGTGCCTCCTTGATTTCTTGGATAAAGTTTGGTGGAACTTTAGCCCTGGAGCTGGCTGCTGGTGGGTGAGCTCCTGCTCTTCAGCTTCCATCTGGAGAAGGGAGACACCCTGCTGGACTCTGGTTTATGTTTGGAAAAGAGAGCGAATGGTATGACTTCAGGGCCCCAAGGGGGGCTGTTTTCTCTCTCCTTCCTTGCTTACTTCATTTTGGGTATGTGGTAGAACTTGGCTAGTGCTTTGTTTGGGGGTGGATTTTGAATTTGTTTTGGTTTTAGCAGAAAGGACCATTGTTTTCATCTAAAGTAGCCCTTTGACTACGAGCTTCTGGACTGCTTCCTTCTCCAGATGGTCGGGACTTGAACCTACTCTGTGCTTAACAAACACTTTGGGTTTTTTTTTTTACTAGTTTAATTTAAGCTTTTAGTAATAGCTTTGGGTGTCCTTGGTATTCTTTGTGCCTCTCTGTGGTCAAAGTGATTGTTAGGGATTAAATGTGGTTTTCTGCCTTCAGATCTTCTCCCTTCTTTAAGAAATAGCTTTGCTTTGTAAAGAGCTTGTTGTTTAGCAGTTATTGGTGCTGGTGCTTGGGCTGCTGGTGCTGGTACTTCGAGCCTGTCTTGTATGCATTGATTTTTACAACCTCAGTTCCTATGTTACTCAGTTGGGCTATTTTCTACTCGTTGGATATCCTCACCCCTTAGACACCATGTCTGCTGCACCAGTTCCCATTAGCTTCAGATCCCCGCACGCTCACTGCTGTTCATGATGCTGTAAGAAATCCACATTTTCTCAGTGCTGGCTGCTTTTTGAGGTCAGTGGTGGCTTTTTTAGGTTGATCTATAGTGGTGGGAACCAAATTGTCAAGCAGCAGGGCTTGGGAAGATGGAGGAGTGAGAGAGGGATGTATTCTTAGATTGTTGGTGTAAATCTTCTAACTTAATCCTCCTCCTGTACATCTTTAGTAACCAGGTTTCAAGTTCTTACATCTTCAATTCCTGGGTGATTTTAAGAGGAATCATAGCATGATTTGAGTTGGAAAGGACTCTAAGATCATCTATTTCCAACCCCCTGCCGTGGGCAGGGATGCCTAACACTAGACCATGTCACCCAAGGCTCTGTCCAGCCTGGCCTTGAACACTGCCAGGAATGGAGCATTTGTGGTGGTTTTGAATCCATGCTCTTATTTTAAATGAGGCTATTTCCTCATTTAATGATTTTCAGGCTATTGCCCTTTTATCTTGTGTTGTGTGAACTTCTGAGATGCTCTGGGGTGGCTCTGCCCTATGTGGGCTGTATGTTTCTGTGTCTGGTGGGAAGCTGATGCGCAAAGGGGCTTGCTGCACTGACCCAGAAACAGAATCCTTCTGACATCTGCTAGATTCGTACAGAACTGGCTAGAAAATTCCCTCTTCTTCCACAACTTTATTTTTCCTCCTGAAACCAAGAGCTGGGATATAAAATACCAGGCAGTGAAAAAGAAGGGTCACTGCCCTGGTATCTCAGCATAGACCATCACTTGTTTTCTGCACCCAGCTTCCAGGAATGAACCAGACTTGCAGCATGGAAGCTTCAGGACCCAACAAAAATCCCCTGGGAATGTGCTTGATTTGAAGGAGTGGTTTCCCTGGGGATGCTGGACCCGCAGGACTTGCCTGGCTTCTTTAGAGCAGCGCAGCACAGGGAGAAGGGGGCTGCATCACTCTAGCTGTGGCCTTTCTGGCAGCAGAACAGTGCTGCAGCATCAGTGCTGCTGATGGGCTTTCTGCAGGTTCCCCTTTTCTGAGCCCTTATTAAAGAATGAAGAAGGGCAGCAGAGGAGGCAGGGGTCCCAGGCTCTCAAATGGACCTTGTTGGGCGGTGGTCAGCTGAATCTGTGGTTTAAATCCATCCTGTTGAGGACTTACTGATGGATTTTAAGCACTGATAATGATGTGCCTGCTCAGACACCTAATTGCAGCATCCATGTGAGAGGCTCTTATGCAGACCATGCTGCAGAGAAGCTGCAGAGCAACCAGACCCCTCCAGGAACACTTTCCCTGGGTGAGACAACCCTGTAGCCTCCCCAAGGCTCTCCAGACCCATACCTGTGACTAGAGGAGCCCAGTGAGGGCTGCAGCAGTGCTTCGTGGGGACCTGCACTGGTGGCCTGGGTTGTTCCTAGGAGCCTGCTCCAGCATCTCTGCTGCCCTGGAGCCCATCTGCATCAGTGAGTGCATTTCTGCTGACCATTAGGAGCTGTGGGGAGCCCCTCAGAGCTCATTAGCAACAAGAGGCTGCCAGTTAAACACGGCTCCCTGGACTCTCCCGCTGATGCTGCTGGGCTGGAGAGGGAGGTAACAAACTGGAGCCCAGTGTGAATGTGTTTCACCTGGAGGGCAGGAGAAGGGTGGAGGTGCTTGTTCAATGGCCACCAATGCAAGGTTTGAAAGGGTTGATGAGTGTAGATAAAATCATGTCCTACAGCCTGCCCCAAAGCCTCTGTGAAGGTGGAGACCACTTTCAAAAGTTAGAGCTTAGTTAGCTCCCTGTGTTATCCTCATTTGGGTCACCCGGAGTTTTACACCTATAAAAGTTGGAGCTTTGTTTGCACCATTTAGCGTAAGCAGGAAGATGATTTCCACTCCCGGAATTGCCGTGCTCAGTTGTTCTGTAAAACCTACAGGGGTTTGGTAAGAAATTACTTCTTTTTACACCTCAGCAGGGTTTAGAACAACGCTGGTTTAAAATGAAGATGCTGCGAGGGCTGGAGCAGCTCTGCTCTGGAGCCAGGCTGAGAGAGCTGGGCTGGGGCAGCCTGGAGAAGAGAAGGCTCCTTAAGGAGCAGCTCCAGTGCCTAAAGGGGCTGCAGGAAACCTGGAGAGGGGCTTGGGACAAGGGCCTGTAGGGACAGGCCAAGGGGAATGGCTTGAACCTGCCCGAGGGGAGACTGAGCTGAGCTCTTAGGCAGAAGCTCTTCCCTGTGAGGGTGCTGAGGCGCTGGCACAGGGTGCCCAGAGAAGCTGTGGCTGCCCCATCCCTGGCAGTGCTCAAGGCCAGGTTGGACACAGGGGCTTGGAGCAAGCTGCTCCAGTGGAAGGGGTCCCTGCCTGTGGCAGGGGTTGGGACTGGATGAGCTTTAAGGTCCCTTCCAACACAAACCAGTCTGGGATTCTGTGAAAACCGGTGCTTGTAAAAGTCTAAAGGCAGTTACATCCATTCTAAAGTTCTCCTTTCTCCAGCACTTCAGTCCTGTTTCAGAATTAACTGCATTTAATGTTGTTACCCTGTACAACAGGCCGGTGCTCTTCCAGAGAGGGCTTACACCAAGTAAAACTGGTGGGTATTGAATAGACTTCAAGAACTAAGCTGCTGATTACAAGTAAGAAGGGTGACTGAGTTTCTGTAATGGGTACCTCTACAATGAACAAGTACCACTGAGGAACATCAGTGGTGGGGAGGAAAACCGTGCTGTGCTGATGCTGGATGTGGAGCGGCGGTGCAGCTGGTGGCTTTGGTGTTGAAGCCATGCACATCTGTGGTGCTGCTGAGTCTGGGCAGAAATGAGCATCATGTGGTCTTGGCAGTGCTGGGGGGATGGTTGGACTTGATGATCTGAAAGGTCTTTTCCAACCTGGCTGATGCTATGACTCTATGATTCTGTCTTTGTCCAATGCTTGGATTTGGGCTGCGTGCTGTGTGCAGGGGTGGCTGGAGGGGACGGAGCCTCCAGCCTTGGTGCATGGGCTCCCTGAACTGCAGCAGAAATTAAAGAACGCTGGTAAGAGGAGGGCACTCTCAGGGCTGGCATTGCTGGAGGAGCCTGGCTTAGCGTGGCCTTCAGCTGAGAGCTTCCCACATACTGGGTCACTTTTTACACTCTGGAGTAAAGTTGGTGTTTACTTTCTGGACCCCAGAGGGGTGAATCACGTACTTCATATCATAGACTCACAGAGTGGTTTGGGTTGGAAGGGACCTCAAAGCTCCTCCAGTTCCAACCCCTGCCACGGGCAGGGACCCCTTCCACTGGAGCAGCTTGCTCCAAGCCCCTGTGTCCAACCTGGCCTTGAGCACTGCCAGGGATGGGGCAGCCACAGCTTCTCTGGGCACCCTGTGCCAGCGCCTCAGCACCCTCACAGGGAAGAGCTTCTGCCTAAGAGCTCAGCTCAGTCTCCCCTCTGGCAGGTTAAAGCCATTCACCTTGTCCTGTCACTAAGGGACATTCATACCAGCATGATTAACTCAGTTCTTGCTTTCACTATATATATAGCATTTACTGTAAGTGAAGCTCAAGCTCTTTTTTCCTGGCATAACATTTGTATGTAGAACCCCCCAAATAATTATTGAAAACCAGTAATCTTTGATGCCGAGCTGCTGCTCCAAGTCTCCATCTAAATGGTCCATCCCTTTTGTCCGTCTTGTGTCTGGGCTCCGACAGCCTCAGGAGCCGTTCATCTTCCTGGTGTTTTCTTCCCTGTGGCAAATGAGAGACAGATGTTCCCATCTGGAAAGTTTGCTCCTGCCACCATGGTTACAGTTGGAGCCGGAGGATTTGGAGAGCAGCACAGCAGGCTGGGACTTTGAAATACTCATTTTTCTCTGATTGTGATAATTGCCTGTTTGATATCCGTAACTGCTTTCATTTTTCATTCAGAGGGCTTTAGCCTAAGAAGTAAATAGCGCGGAGGAGTAAATATTGCTTCATATTGTGATAGGAGTGGATGATTTAGGAACAAAATAAATCTTTATTCTGTAACTTTAACTGGAACAATGAGCTAATGAAAAATTACCAGAATACATTAGCAGTAAGTAATCATATGAATTGGACAGGGCCTTGAGCAAGCTGCTCTAGCGGAAGGTGTCCCTACCCGTGGCAGGGGTTGGAACTGGAGGAGCTCTAAGGTCCCTTCCAACACAAACCAGTCTGATTCTATGAGGAGGTTTCCAGGTGAGGATGAGGAGGATTCCCTGCCCTGTGACATGACGGGCTCCCCAGCACTGTCACTGCATCCCTTTGGGACAATGGATGAGCAGAAGCTGTTGGCATGGACATGAAGAAATGAACTTGTGTCTCCCAAATGTATTTGCATGGGCACTAGCAGTGTGGGAAGGGAATTGTGGTGGTGTATTGGTAAGAGCAGCAACAGCTCCCAGGTGGCTGCCACACAGTGTGGAAATGTTTTTTAGGGAAGCTTTCATGGTCTGAGTAACTATTCCCTTGCTTCTTCATGGAAAAGAGAAGGAGAATGGGAGGTACCGCAGAGGGGTCTGTGTTCTTGTAGAAGCAAGATGACCAGAGTTTGAGGGGTTGATGTACACCCTACTCTGGGGGCTATTGGATGTGATAGTTTGGGAGATGGATCCTGTATCCATGTGTTTGCACCGCTGGCCCTGCTATGAGTCCATAGACCAAGAGGAAACCAGAGCTAAGGCAGCAGGGATGCTGTGCAGGTGGGTTTGTGCTGATGGATCCGATGTGGCCATGGTGAGGGCAGAGCCGGAGCTGCAGCCATCTTGCCTGGGTAGGAACACAGCAGAAGAGAACTGCTGTGGAGTCCAGCCTGTGCTGCTGCCGAGTCTGTAGAGCAGGCACGTTAATAGGGTTTTCTAAAACTCACTGAAGGGCAGGAGGGATAAGGATCTGCAGTCTGCTTCAGGGATAAATTATTAATCTTATTTCCCTTATTAACTGCTTTCGGGACTGCCTGTGCACGATAACATACTTCGCTCTTTCAAGTTCTTCTATCCGAGTTTCGCATTGAATTGAGATTTAAAGTGAAACAGCTGTGTGTGGGAGAGGACTAGATGGCAATGGAGATACACGGGTTTATTTTTGATGTATAAAATGCCTATCCCAGGCTCAGCAGCTCCCTCCTGTGTGACGCGAGGCTCTCCTGCGAGGTGCCGAGTCCTCTCCCCTCCCACAGCATCTTGCAGCTCAGGAGCCTGGATGTGCTATAAACCCAAGCTGAACAGGGTAAAAATAGGCTGATCACATTTGGTGGAGGAAATATCTGTGCAGGAACATAAGTTACCCATTGCAACAGATGCTATAGTACCATCTTGGCCAGCTCCCTGCTTTGGAGTGGAGGAGGAGGATGGAGAAGGACCAGCATTTGCTGCTGACCTGTTTGCCTCACTCATATCTCCCAGTTCTGGCTGTAAATTGTCATTTACTGACTCGAGCAAAGGGAGACCTTTGGAAGCCACCCTGCATGCAAATAAATGTCAGTATTGGTACAGAAGTAACCTTGACTGCAAAGCTCTTAATGTCTCCTTCTCCACCAAACTGGGATTAACCCAATCACCCTTTTATTCCTAATCCTGCTGTATTGGCTGCCTTGTTTCCGATGCTTATCTTCAGTCTTCCCCCTCCTATTGCTTTTTGATGCAGTGATGCTGCAAAAAGATAAACTATTGGCTCGTTCCTCCACGATGTGATTCCAGTTTGAGCTTGAAGGAAATTGTCTGGAAGCAGGTGATGGAGGGATTGCAGCGGTGTAGCGGTAAATGGTGTCTTCTGGAAGTCTTGAGTAATGATCCTCTTGCTTTGCATGTAGATAACCTCTCATCTGCATGCCTTGGAGAACTGGAAAGGTGCTCTACAGATGGCTTAGAGCCACCAAGGGGAGGGAGAGGCAACCTTAGAGCGGAGGAAAGATGTTAATAACATTTAAATGCAATTCTTCCCATTTCTCAGTTCCTAAATGTGAAAAATATTAGCTTGGTGGAGATTGAAAACAGATGGTGAGCAGTTGGAGCAGATAAGCATGTTATTCAAAATAAACATTCGCCGAAGCTGGGGAGGTGCTGAACCATATTTCATCTCACCCTATTTACATGAGCTGGGGAGGTTACACTGCTGCTGCCTCTCGTGTGCATTCAGACTAGCACCAGGGAGCCCTGCGACGGCAGCCAACTGCAGAGGGTCCATCGCGGCGTGTGGGGCTTGGGCCACTTCCCTGGCTCCTTCCTCAGGCTTATGCATAGAGCTGGTTAGCTTGGACCCAGCTGCAGGCAGGGTGCTGCTGCTGGAGAGGGCACCGAGGTTTGGTGCCTCCCTTTGGTTCCTCTTTCAAGTGGTCTCTGTCTGTGTGCAGGTCTGGTGTCCCCAACATAAAAAGGACATGGAGCTATTGGAGCAAGGCCAGAGGAGGCCACGAGGGTGATCAGGGGCTGGAGCACCTCCCGTATGGAGACAGGCTGAGGAAGTTGGGGCTGTTCAGCCTGGAGAAGAGAAGGCTGCGTGGAGACCTCATAGCAGCCTTCCAGTACCTGAAGGGGGCTACAAGGATGCTTGAGAGGAGGGACCCTTCATCAGAGACTGTAGTGATAAGTCAAGGGGTGATGGGTTTGAACTGGAACAGGGGAAGTTCAGGTTGGAGATAAGGCGGAAGTTCTTTACTGTAAGGGTGGTGAGGCACTGGAATGGGTTACCCAGAGAAGTGGTGAATGCTCCATCCCTGGCAGTGTTCAAGGCCAGGATGGACAGAGCCTTGGGTGACCTGGCCTGGTGTGAGGTGTCCCTGCCCATGGCAGGGGGGTTGGAACTTCATGATCTTAAGGTCTCTTCCAACCCAAAACCTTCTATGATTCTGTTTAGAGAAGCTTTGTGTTGCTTTACCTTAAACCCATGTGAGTGGTGGGGGAGGAAGCTTCTGGTTCCACGGGCTGTTTGTGGGAAGGGTTCATTTTCCTGGCTTGTGGGTGATCCATAATTCATGCCTCTAGGCCCAGTGTCATCTGAGGTGGCAGGGCCAGTGGAAAGAGAGATGTGTCTGGAGTGTGGCTTATCTCCCTTGCTTTAATGAATGCTTTGGGGTGGGCTGGATCCGTTTGGCAGTGTCTGTGTCCGCTGGCTCCAGAACAGGCTGAGACCCAGGATTTCTTCTGCTAAACTTAACCTTGGCTGCTGCTACTGGGATGATTCTCCAGTCCCTTGCTCTCCAGAGGCAGGTAGGAATGTTGGGCTCTTCACTTTCTGAGGTGAGAAATGGCTTTATAGGTTACGAGCATAATCTGCCTGTTCTAGATGGAAGTCGGAAACATCTGCTCTGATTAAACCTCTTCTTTCTGCAGGAAACAGTTCCCTGCTTTCAATGCTGAGCCTCTGAACCACTGGGCCAGCCCTTGTGCACAGTGCAGCAGACATCACCTCAACCCAAAACTGTTGGTTTGCAGACTTTCAGTTTAGGTCAGAGCCTTGTTGTCCACGGCTGGGTTTTGAGTCTCCTCTCTTTGTCCTACAAACTGCAGAAGAGAAGAGCAACCTCCCACCCCCCGTGCTTACCTGCTGGTTGTGCTGTGCTGTCTCACGTTCAGTGTGGTTTCCTCTCACTCCTTCCCATATGTTTCATGTTCTGATGTCTACAGAAAGCCAGAGTGCTCAACTCTGGCAAACAGGTTTGTGAGAGCAGTTCTGGCGCTGCAGTTGCTTCTTAAGTGGAATGTATAAAACTGCTCCTAGGCCAGACGGGTTCCTCCTTCCTTCCTAACCCTTGCAGCGGTGAATCAAGGGGAATCCTCCATCTATGTCAAGAATGGCTTGAAGTTATCTGCATTCATGTTCACTTCGTAACTGCCCATCACCTCTTTGAAACGTGACTGTGCATATAGGAGACGTAACCTGTGAGGTGTGGCCCCAGTCAGGTGCGGGGCAGATTCAGGGTCTTTTGTTACTGAATGGAAATCTCCCATCCTGGTGTTATTCTACCATCTGTTGGAATTATATTTTGAAGTTCGGGAGCAGATGGGAGGAGACAGTTTGTGTCTGCCCTGGGGGCTATTCCTGGCTTGCTTCTCTTCCTTACCTTGCTTTCTGGGAGAAGGTAACATCCAGTTTTCCTCATGAAGTGCTTTTATTTCATAGAATCACAGAACCCCAGCCTGGTTTGTGTTGGAAGGGACCTTAAAGCTCATCCAGCTCCAACCCCTGCCACGGGCAGGGACACCTTCCCCTAGAGCAGCTTGCTCCAAGCCCATGTCCAGCCTGGCCTTGAACACTGCCAGGGATGTGCTGTAATTCCCAAGGGCATTTAAGGACTAATTTAAATTCCAGGTACTTGAGATACTCCCAAACTTGTCACTATTCTTTTTTCTAGTGCCTTTTCCCCTTTTCTCAAACCCACAGGCATGGATTGATCAGTGAAGCACATTCTCTATACAGTTCAGAACGCAAGTAAATGCTAGCGGCTCCTCAGAGGTTACCTATCACAGCAACACTCCCTTTGTACCGACCACCAGAGAAAGACTTTAAAGAAAAGAAATAGGATGTGTCTCGAGTGGCTGTTGAACCTGCCCCCTCTGAAACTGCTGTGGTTGGAGAACCACAGTCCCTGGGGAGAACAGGAGCGCGACTTCGCTGAGGACCAGTGGAGACCCCTGTTTTTGTCCTGCTGTGCTGTGCTGTTGTCTCACTTGGCTCTTTCTCCTCTGCAGAAAGCGGAATCATCAGCTGCAATCATCTTGACATATGCTGCTCTTTAATTTGTTATGCTAGGATGGGAACTGGAGCAGCAAAGGAAATGCAGTGCGTATCAACAGTCAACACAGCGAGTCAAATCAAACCAGGGCCTTTCAGTGTGTCACCGGAGAGCAGAGGGGAGAAGGGTTTCGGGTGTATTCAAAGCTTTGGGGCTTTCTAGGCTCTTACACACCTGGGCTCCTTAAATGGGACACACAAGTATATAGGGCACGCAGCATAAACTGGTACATGCCTGCAGCTGCCCTCACCCAGAGAGCAGCTTTGCAGCACCTGAAATCCACAACTCTCATCAGTGGGAAACCTGGTCTTCAGGCTTCATCGGCTTTGGGAGAAGATGAAATCCTTGCTTCCATCCAAGACTGAAGCGTCTCTGTGGTCAGGTTTTGTTTTACTCCGAGTGTATCACCTTCCCATGTGAAGCTCCAGCATGTTCAGGGGTGGGAAGGAAGCTCTCCTACCAGCTCCTGCTTCTCTGCGTGGTCAACCCTGGCAAGGTCCTGGCTGCAGAGTTGAGCACGTGCCACTGCAGGTTTGACATTCAGGTTGTGCCATAAGCAGGTTCAATCTGTGTCTTAGAGGCATCGCTTGAAAAACAACTACCCAACATTGGGAGATGTTTCCAACTCCAGGTAAGGCTTGGAAGGAAAACAACCCAATGTTTCCAGTTTAGGCAGCTGCTCTGCGCTGACACTTGGGGTATTCGGTCATTGACAAGAATTACTCTTCTTGGAGCATTATCCAAAAATCTGTCATGGCATTTGGCTCTTCAGCATGGTCTCGGGTGACTGATACAGTGGAGAGACTCGCAGGCGTTTTGAGGAGCATCTCAGCATCCTCTCTGGGCGTCTGGAGGCAGCACTGAAATGTTGCCACTGGGCAGGCAGTAAATATTGCTGAGCAGTGAAATGTGGAAGGAGACCGGAGAGGCGGCGTCTCCCCAGGGACCACCTCACTGTCTTGGTTTTAGCCCCAGGTCACCTCGAGGCTGACTCAAGTCCTTGTTCGCAGTCTGGTTTGCTCACATGATTCTCATTAAATGGATGTGTTTAGGCTAAAAATGAGGAGTTTCAGAGAGATGGTTTTTATCTGCAGTTTTAGATGCCCCAGGTCCTTGCAGGAAGCTTTTAAATTTACTAATCCTGTTTGCTTCTTGTCTGGCAGGGTGGGAGCTTGGAATAGAAGGTGTTGGCTTCACGTGGACCTTGGGTTTGGTGTTTCATTCAGTAGCTGGTTTTATTTTGGGGCTGTAAATTCCATGTGATTTCCCCTTATCTCTGTAAATCGACCAAATCAGTTCTGCTTTCCTAATGTGCCCTAGAAGCATTTTAGGAGGAAAGAGGAGAAACCTTAAGGATGGGTTTCACGCTCTGTTTCTCTCCGTAGCCTGGTGTCCTGGGTTCAGCAGTAGCAGTCATTTTTCTCCTTCTTAGTGGCTGGTGCAGCGCTGTGTTTTTGACTTTCAGCCTGGGAACAGTGCTGATAACACTGATGGTTTTAGTTACTGCTCAGTAATGTTCAGTCTGACCAAGGACTTTGAGCCTCATGCTCTGCCAGGGAGGAGGTGAAGCCAGGAGGAAGCAGAGACAGGACACCTGACCCAAACTAGCCAGAGAGCTATTCCATACCACAGCACGTCATGCCCAGTATATGAACTGGGGGCAATTACCCAGAAGGGCTAGATCACTGCTCAGTCGGGCTGGGTATCGGTTGGCTGGGTATGAGTGGTGAGCGGTTGTATTCTCTTCCCTTGTTATTCCCCTTATCATTACTATTATTGGTGGCAGCAGCAGTGCTCTGTGTTATACCCTAGTTACTGGGCTGTTCTTATCTCAGCCTGTGGGAGTTGCATTCTTTCCATTCTCCTCCCCATCCTTCCAGTAGCAGGGGGAGGAAGATGGGGGGGAGTGAGCAAGCGGCTGTGTGGTTCTGAGTTATCGCCTGGGCTTAAACCACGACACATGGCAGTATCAGCTTGGACATAGATGCCTGGGGAGGAGGGTTTCATAGGAAGGGGGTAAAGAAGATCAAATGAGGCAGGTGGCGGTGTGTTGGGGTGTTGGGGGAATGGGCCAGCAGCAGGCAGGGACCCATGTGGTGCTCTCGTTGGTCTGCCTACAGCTGAGCTTGCAGAGAACCACAGATGAACCACATCTGATCCCCGCCTGGTTTGGGTTGGAAAGGGCCTCAAAGCTCATCCAGTTCCACCCCCCTGCCACAGGCAGGGGCACCTTCCACTAGAGCAGCTTGCTCCAAGCAACATATTTCCTGCTTTTCTCTCCTTTTCCCTCAAGAACGCCTTTTGAGGCTGATTTAGTTCCTGGAGCCAAGAGTGTGGCCACAGTTCCTGGCTCTGAGAGGGGTTGCAGTCCCTCTGGAGAGACCATCTCCAAGCCAGGCAGCATGGACACAGGGTGCATGCAAGGCTGATGAAGGCTGGCACAGAGACCACTCTGTTGTGAAGGAGAAGAGGTGCAGGAGCCTTCAATTTTGAGCTTTTTGGTTAAAAGCAAGCATGTCAAACTGGTCAAGGAGCTGATTGCTACAGTGGCTGCTTCAGAGCATGGTTTTGCTGCTTGGGGAGCAGGGCTGGAGGTGAAACCTCAGTCTCCCATGCTAGTGAGGTGCATGTGGGCATGGGGAGTATTGGGGGGATCTTAAATGGGGGCAAACAGGCAGGAAGACTTTGAGACAGCATCTTCAGGCGTGAGGAGTGAGAAGATGCAGTCAAGAGACTGGGATGTGAACACAGGCATCCTGAGCCTGCCTGCAGCACCTCTGGACACATGCTGCACTCCGGTGCCTGTCCCCAAGCCTGGGGCCATGCTCTGCCCCTTCCCTGTGGTGACTCGGGGCCATGCAGAGCAGGGTGGGAGCCTGGTGTGACCTCCCCCTGCCTCTCCTCCTCACCCTTGTAAGGGTGCTGTGTGTGCTGGGCGGGGAAATGCTTGCCCCCGGCTGGCACTAAGCGTTACCACCTTCTCTTTGTACAGTTGCTGGTGAGAAGAGGGTGCCAGTGATGCCCGGATCGCCCGTGGAAGTGAAGATACAGTCCAGGTCCTCTCCTCCCAACATGCCACCGCTGCCCCCCGTGAACCCCGGCGGCCCCCGGCCCGTGTCCTTCACGCCGACTGCACGTAAGATCCCAGTAACGCTGCTTTCCCCAGACACCAGCTCTAGCCAGGGCAGAAGGCTCTGCTTGTAGAAGTCAGTGGGAATGTCTCAGCCATGCTGCACGGCTTTAAGAAGGGGAGACAGGGGCTTTACTGCTGTTCTGCTCCATATGCAGGATGTGTAACAGGGTCTGTAATCCCCCCTACCCCCTGCCTGCTCCTGCCTTGCTCCCAGTGCTGCCTTGAGTCCTTCTCTTTGCAAGTGCAGCCTTGATTTCCACCATAAACTCCTTAAGAAATTGAAGTCTTTTATCAGGCTGGCTTCAAATGAGCCAAGAGCTGGGCTTTTCACTCTATCTTTTGGAGGAGTTAATTCCCACTCTGCTCTATCTCACTTTGCAGGCAGCGTTTCTGCAGCTGAGATTAGAAAGTTTTCCTTTTTTTTAATTTCCCAGCCTCAGAAATTCCTTTCTCTCCATCCAGATTCTCTTTGCTCCATCTTCTCTTTATAATCTTGCCTATTAAGCCATGGTCAATCCTGGTCCTGCCCATCTGCAGCACAGTCTCTTTCTCACTTCTGGCTCAGAGGTGACTCCACGGATGGGATGGACACGTGGCTTAGAGCCTAGAAAGAGTCCTTTTTTCCTCCCTTAGCCAACATTGAAGCCATTTAATGTCTGTTAAAAAGCATCATTCTGAAGAAAAGCTGCTTTTCTTTGTTGGGCGTGGAGTTATCTGAGCCCTGCACGTGGCACATACGTATTTTCCATGCTCTCCTAGCCCATTTTGCCCTGCACTGAGCGTCTCCCTAGCTGGTTCTGCATTGCTTCTGCTGTCCATGATGGTGCCTGGGGTATCTCACAGTTTGATGCTGGCAGGGGATTTTGGAGGTTTACAATCCAGCTCCATCAGGACACACACTAATGTATTGCGTGGTGCTGGCAGTAGCACTAATCACTGGGTTATCCCGCCAGACGCATCCCCATCTCTGTGTGCTGAGGGGTTTTTAATGGCTCTCCTTTTGCTCAGGCAGAAAAAGACCATTAGCAAAGTGACAGGAATTAATTTTCCCAACGAGGTTGCTTGGCACACTGGTAAGGGCCAAGGAGCCTGAATCTGCTGATTGCACACGACTTAATTGCCTCTTTCCAAGATTGATGAGAGATGCAGCCTGTGGTGAAGTTCATTCTTGCTCCTTTACTTCTCAGTTGCATGAAAGGGTCTTGGTCAGTCAGTGGGTGCGTGTCCTACACTGCCCCATGGCTGGGGCATGTGAGGAAGAACATGCTGGAGGAAAGGCCTGTCTGCTTCTGGATCACTAACAAAAGGGAGGAGCAGCAAAAGCCAGTTGTGGACCCAAGCCAGAGTCTGACAGAGTAACCCTAGGAGATGACAGAGTAACCCTAGGAGATGACTTTTATGTTCCCAGTAGGTTAGAATCCCCCTCTCCCCAAACCAGTAACCCCACTGCTCTGGGTACCACACCTCATTGCTTCAGTGCTGTCTTCTCACCTGGAAATGGAGGTCCCAGCCCGGCTCTGTGCTCTGTGGGGAGCAGGTCCCGGTGCTGTGCAGGAGCAGATAACTGCCGGTTGCCCTGTAGTAATGGCGGTCACGGTGGGGTCAGGCCAGGCAGGATGAGCCCCAAACACAGAGCGGTTACAGGGCTGTGTCTAACGGCAGCTCTGACCCAGTGTGTCCTGCTCTGGAGGCCATCAACAGCCACCGCTGCCACTCAGGGCAGCCTCTCTTGAGGAGCACACAGCACAGCTTCTCCCAGCTATAAATAGAGACCATTGCTCTGCCGGGTCTTTCATGTGAAACAATAAGAGGAAGTGGAACAGAGAAGCGGGTGAAGAGCCTCAGTCACAGCAGAGCTGTTGTTCATAGAATCCCAGACTCATTTGGGTTGGAAGGGACCTCAAAGCTCGTCCAGCTCCACCCCCTGCCACGGGCAGGGACCCCTTCCACTGGAGCAGCTTGCTCCAAGCCCCTGTGTCCAACCTGGCCTTGAGCACTGCCAGGGATGGGGCAGCCACAGCTTCTCTGGGCACCCTGTGCCAGCGCCTCAGCACCCTCACAGGGAAGAGCTTCTGCCTAAGAGCTCAGCTCAGTCTCCCCTCGGGCAGGTTCAAGCCATTCCCCTTGGCCTGTCCCTACAGGCCCTTGTCCCAAGCCCCTCTCCAGGTTCCCTGCAGCCCCTTTAGGCACTGGAGCTGCTCTCAGGTCTCCCCTTCAGGAGCCTTCTCTTCTCCAGGCTGCCCCAGCCCAGCTCTCTCAGCCTGGCTCCAGAGCAGAGCTGCTCCAGCCCTCGCAGCATCTCCGTGGCCTCCTCTGGCCTCGCTCCAACAGCTCCACATCCCTCTTGTGCTGCTGCCTCAGAGCTGGATCAGGACTGCAGGGGGGTTCTCCCCAGAGCACAGCAGCAGAATCCCCTCCCTCGACCTTTGCTGTTTGAGCAAAGCTTTCTCTGGGCAGCTTTCCCCCTATTTGTAACAATTCTATTGTGAAATAAGTGCTCTGGGTAATTCAAGGAAGCTTTGCCCTTCACATAGCTCTGTGTTTGCTGGTGCTCCATGATAGCTGACCCTGCAGGTACATGCCATCTCTGCAGGACATCTCTTTCCCTTTGCTGCCTTGGGGAAGTCGATGGGGATAGCAGTTTATGAGGTTGTGTTGTTTCTTAACAAAAGGCATGAGTTTGCTTGCCTTTGTACCCCCATTCTCTCAGTCCTGGCGTTTGCCTTCATTTCATCATCTCTCTGTCTGCAAAAGGCCACGTCTTTGTTATGCCCCCAAAGAGCCTGTCACCCTTTGGTTAGCAGGAACCACCTTTGGTGGTCTCTTCAGCCTTATCTTTCCCTTGCATCGTAACTGACTCTGGTTAAATCTTCCTGGGTTCCTTCTGTGCTCACCACGGCAGGTCCAGGTGTGTGGAGCCTTTCCAGCCTCCAACCCTGGTGTGCCCCAGAGCGGTTTAACTGTTACATCCCTCCTGCTGCCTGCTCCAAAATGCCCTCCCTGGGTCACAAGGATTTGGTGTGATCCCCACAAAGCCGCAGTGATGGTTTTGGCCTCTCTTTTCGCAAGCTGTTGCTCCATCACTGCATGCCCCGCATGCAAGGGGCTCTGCTGGGTGGCTGCAGTGCTTCTCCTCTGAACACCATCATTTGAAATTGTTTATATGGCTTGTGGCCTTCTCTTCAGCACTTATATCCATAAGGGATTCAGGGCTGGCCTTCAGGGATAAACTCAGTGGATCAGCTAAAAGTGTATTTACAATGATGTACTTTTCCCGTCTCAGACTCTGGTTTATGCTGTGCTGGGGCCCCAGTGCACAGCTGCTTTTCAGACAGGGCCCTAGATTGCACAACAGCAGTATGGGGATGTCAACAATTGGTTCTAATCCCTTGCTGAGTTCCCAAACTTCCAGCCCCTCAGTCTGTTTCGACATGCTCTCCACTTACAGGAGGCAGTGCTGCAGATGGGACCAGGTTGGGAAAAACAACCCTGCTTGTGAAACCCCCTGTAAATCCCTAGGGAGGTACAGTGGGAGCAATGGGCAGGATGCTGTTGGTCCTCTTGGGCTGAGGAGGGGAGGCACCTGAGCTGCAGGTTCTGCTAGTGAGCCCCTGGCTGTAATGAGCACTGGTGATTTACTGTAAAGGTGGGAAGGATGGTTGGGATGTCTGGTGTCATTTTCTGCCTGACAAAGGCCAGGAAACCCTGATCAGTGATTCCTGCTGAGGGCTGACCCTGTGTCCCCTCAGGCTGCTTCAGATGCAAGCAGTGGAGTGTCTGCTCTGCTGAGCGCTGATTCTGTTGGTGTTTGATGGCCCTGGGTATGAAGCTCGCTGAGCAGAGGAGAGAAATGCCAGGGAGGTGACTGGCTGTGGTGTAAATCACACCTGAGGAAACTCGGGAGGTTTAGATTGGATATCAGGAAAAGATTCCTCCCTGTGAGGGTGCTGAGGCGCTGGCACAGGTGCCCAGAGGAGCTGTGGCTGCCCCATCCCTGGCAGTGCTCAAGGCCAGGTTGGACACAGGGGCTTGGAGCAAGCTGCTGCAGTGGAAGGGGTCCCTGCCCGTGGCAGGGGTTGGAGCTGGATGAGCTTTAAGGTCTCTTCCAACCCAGTGCCTTGGCTGGGTGTGTGGTTCTCATGTGCTGGGGGCTGCAAGAGCATCCGTGTGAGCCCAGGGGAAACTTGAGGAGAAGGCACACGTGTTGTTGGTGACCAGCTCCACGCTGGGTGCCCTCCAGCACAGCGTGCAGGCTCTGCTCTGCCCACAGCCCCTTTTCTGCTTCTTGCCCTCTTTGCTAGCAGCAATTAGTCAGCAGCAGCAGGCTCCTGGATCCTCTTAAGCACCAAATGTCACTTCTCTCTCCTATTTACAGTGCCCAACGGAATAAACCATTCCCCACCGACCCTGAACGGGGCTCCATCCCCACCCCAGAGGTTTAGCAATGGTCCTTCCTCCTCCTCCTCATCCTCCCTGACGAACCAGCAGCTCCCAGCCACGTGTGGTGCCCGGCAGCTCAGCAAGCTGAAGCGCTTCCTCACTACCCTGCAGCAGTTTGGCAATGACATCTCACCAGAGATCGGGGAGAAGGTCCGGACCCTGGTCCTGGCATTAGTGGTAAGCCTCGCATCCCAGCTCAGTCTGCCTTGATCTTGGAGAGAACTTTGGGATGGGATCCTGGCAGCCAGCATGTACCCATGTTACACAACGTTGTGTGTCTGCATGTTTACAGGCAGAGCTGTTGGCTGAGCAAGGCTCTGCAGTGTTTATGCTTTCTGGTAAACTTGCTGACTTCTTTCTTTCTTGGCTTTGGTGGGTTTCAAAAAGCTGTTTGTCCGGTGGCTTCGGCATCAGCTTGTGTGCAGCTAAACTTAAGGAATTCTGGACGGACTGGGACAAAGCCTTCCTCTAAAGGCCACAGGTCTGGTGTCATAGGCTATGCTGGGCTTTCCATTTCTTCTCATAAATGAAACTGTTCACCCAGTTCAGAAGAGTCTGTAGTTACAGTCTGTAGTTACAGTCTGTAGCTGGGGAAGTGTTTTCTTGTCTGTGCAGGTGTTGATTGCCTGACCCCAGCCACAGATCAGTTTAATTCTCATCTGCTTCCATACAATGAAAAAACAGGACCAGCCACTACTTAGTGCTAGCCTGAGCTCAGTGTGGCAGCTCAACACTGCTTTGCTCAGCAAGGGAGCCAGCAGTAATGGGAAGAGCAGGGTGCTGTCGCTAGCAGGGACTCACTCCAGAGAGCTGGAATCCTGCTCTGCCCCCAAGTGTGTAGAGACTTATTAGGACACTTCAAAGATGTAATTTATTGATAAGCAGTGATGTATTTAATGGGCTGTTTTCCTCTTTATGGGCTGCTCCTGCCATGTCTTAACCCAAGCCCACTGGCTCAGCAGAGTGAACCATTGCCAAAGTCTGCAGAGGATGGGAAGGCAGTGCTTGCAAAATCAGAGGTCTGGGCTCCTGGTGAGCAGCTGCTGCTTTGTGGGATTGCGTATGTATGTTACCAAAGGCATTGGTTCTTCCAGACACATCCATGCCTGTGGCAGTCTGAGGGTGCAGCTATAGGAAAGGGCTTGGTCAGTAACTTGTGCGTCTTCTGCCCTTTTGCATTCCCATGCTCGGATTTGCAAGAGCTGGGGTGGGTGGCAGTGCAAACACTGTGTGTGTGCCTGCGCCCTCGTGCATCTTAGCAGCTGCGGACACCTGAAAACATCCTTCAAAACCCAAATGAACAAGTCTTGCTGCACAACTGTATCAAGTATTTGCAGGTATACAGACTACCTGGCAGAAATGCTGTGCAAGCCCAGACCTGGGACTGAGACCCTGGAGCACAGCACCATGGCTGGGCCCATATGGCTGATCCCAGTGCTCATCCCAGGACCAGCTCTGCTGTTTGGCGTGGGCAGAGCAACCATGAGTCTGTTCATAGCCTTAGGGGATTTCAGTGTTTCATGGAGTCACAAAATGGTTTGAGTTGGAAGGGACCTTAAAGCTCATCCATTGCAAACCCTTGCCATGGGCAGGGACACCTTCCACTGGAGCGGTTTGCTCCAAGCTCTGTCCAGCCTGGCCTTGAGCACTGCCAGGGTTTGAACACTGGATGCAAAATGCTGCTGCTGAAGGAAGGAATATGCATTTCCATGGGTGCAGGGTAGTATCTTCGCTCACCCTTTTGGAAATGGAAATGTTAATCTGTCCAGGTTCCTGTGACTGTCATCTCACCACGGATTATGGTGATTGCTGCAGGGCTGAACTTTGTACATGCAGGCTATCAAACACTGCTTGTCCCAGGGAGCAGCCAGCTTGCACAGCCCCAGGGGATGTGCTGATGGAGACCTCATGGCTGGTGGGTAGGTTAGATGAGGTGAGCTGAGCAGGAGGAAGGAGGAAAGGAAAGGGTGCAGCTCTGAGCAGCTGGAATCACTGCCTGGCTCCCTGCAGGAGCTGCCAGCTGGGTCCTGCTGCTTCCCAGACCCAGGCTCTGCTCCCAGCCCAGGAGCTGGGAGGATACTGGGCCAGGCATCGCTCACCCCTCGCCTGGTGCAGCAATCCTGCTCCATTGGCCTGAGTCTTTCTGGCTGTTGGGCAGAATCCGATGGAAGCTGTCAGTCCCAGAGTGGCAGATGCAGTCTCTCTTCCAGTTCTGTTCATTTGGAGCCGTTTCCCACGTGTCTAAAAATAAGAGCAAATTGTCATTTCATTTCTTAATTTGTTTCCTCAGAACTCAACGGTGACGATCGAGGAATTTCACTGCAAGCTGCAAGAGGCGACCAACTTCCCCCTCCGGCCCTTTGTGATCCCCTTTCTGAAGGTGACAGGGAGGTGGTGGGGCATTGCTGGTGCTCCCTGTGTTGGGCTCTGTGCTTGGCAGTGTGTCATGCCTGGGAAAGCTCCTTCTTCAAGCACCACAGCCATTTAGTTCCAGTCCAAGACAGACTGCACAGACTGAGCAGCGGCCGTGCGGGACGGCCTTGTGGAAAGCTGACTTTGTAACAAGTGCCACATATGTCTGCTTGTATGTTAGGGATAAAGGGGACAAACCAAGCTCCATCAAGAGCTTCTGATCCTATAATCTTATTTGCAAATGTTCAGATGTAGAACGTTTGAACCATTGGCACATGGAGCCTGTCTGGGGGTGGTTGGATGCTGGAAGCACAGAGCGCTTCCTGTGACACTTGGGTTTTGGGTGCATCGGTGTCAGACTATACTCAGCTCTTGAGGAAATACAGATAAATCCTAGTGCAGACACCAAGAGCCGGAGGATTCTGAGTGGGGGCCCCAGGCTCAGGTGTTAACAGAACCCCAGCCTGGTTTGTGTTAGAAGGGACCTTAAAGCTCACCCAGTTCCAACCCTTGCCATGGGCAGGGACACCTTCCACTGGAGCAGCTTGCTCCAAGCCCCTGTGTCCAACCTGGCCTTGAGCACTGCCAGGGATGGGGCAGCCACAGCTTCTCTGGGCACCCTGTGCCAGCGCCTCAGCACCCTCACAGCAAAGAGCTTCTGCCTAAGAGCTCAGCTCAGTCTCCCCTCGGGCAGGTTCAAGCCATTCCCCTTGGCCTGTCCCTACAGGCCCTTGTCCCGAGCCCCTCTCCAGGTTCCCTGCAGCCCCTTCAGGCACTGGAGCTGCTCTCAGGTCTCCCCTTCAGGAGCCTTCTCTTCTCCAGGCTGCCCCAGCCCAGCTCTCTCAGCCTGGCTCCAGAGCAGAGCTGCTCCAGCCCTCGCAGCATCTCCGTGGCCTCCTCTGGCCTCGCTCCAACAGCTCCACATCCCTCTTGTGCTGCTGCCCCAGAGCTGGATTAGGGCTGCAGGGGGGGGCTCCCCAGAGCACAGCAGAGGGGTTGAAGCTCAGTGGGATGCATTAACCCAGTGCTACTGCTCTGAGGTGTGCAGAGCAAACCTGTGAGCAGCTGGAGCTGCCTGGGTAGAGCAGACCCCGCTTGTTTTCCAGGCCAACCTCCCGCTGCTGCAGAGAGAGCTGCTGCACTGCGCCCGCGCTGCCAAGCAGACGCCCTCCCAGTACCTGGCGCAGCACGAGCACATCCTGCTGAACACAAACACCACGTCCCCCGCTGACTCCTCCGAGCTGCTCATCGAGGTGAACGGGAATGGGAAGAGGCACAGTCCAGACAGGTAAACACAGGACTTGGTGTGCTGCCACGGTCTTGAAGTCATAACTTGGTTCAGCTTTGCTGCTGTCAAAGGTTTAACAGCATCCAGGGCTAAAGCAGAGGATTTTACCACTCTCAACATCTGTTCTGGCTGTTAATAAGACATCAGTGATTGTTCTTCCTGCACTGTGAATTCAGGTTGGGATCCTCTTTCAGGCTGGTTCTGTTACAGAGGGAGCTGAGCTCCCCCTCCCTGGGCAGCTCACAGAGGCACTCTCTTGGAAGGATGCAGTTTGTTTCCAGCACTTCTTATTCCAAGTCAGAATTTGTTATGTAATGATGTGGAGCATGCCTCAGCTTTACCAAAACTGTGAAATGTTAATGTGGTCATGCTCAGAAAGATGAATCACAGCACTTGGGCATCTTGACCTTGTTCTTTGACAACGGTCATCCTGTGGATTTGTTCCCAAGCCGAGTGTGTTTGGTTTAGCTCCCTGCCTTTCCCCCCCACTAAAATCATCACTGCCCCAGCTCTGCTGGTTTGAAATCTGCATCTTTCCCTTTCCAAGTGCATTTGTGTGGTGCTAACAAACACCTCTCTCTGTTGGTGTGGTTGCAGAAGGGACGACAGCAGCTTTGAGAGGGACCCGCTGCCGACAGACCCTCCGGCCAAGCGGGTGTGCACCATCAGCCCTGCGCCCCGGCACAGCCCGGCCCTCACCATCCCCCTGATGAACCCCGGGGGGCAGTTCCACCCCACCCCACCCCCCCTCCAGCACTACACCTTGGAAGACATCGCAACCTCCCACCTCTACAGGGACCCCAGCAAGATGCTGGAGCACAGAGAGATCCGGGACAGGCACGGCACACTGGGTGAGAAAGCCTGCAGGGCTTTTAGCTGTAGGAGTTGTGAGGTCCAGGAGCTGAGCTTTGGCATCAGTCCCTGCTTGGCCACTCGCACCCAAAGCTGTGTAATGTGGCCGTGTCCTCAGCAGAGATTTTGAAGGGGATTCAGAGCATAGAAGGTTAAAATGGGAAGATTGAGGCTGCATTTCCCTGTGCACATGTACATGCTGGAGTCACTCAGGGTAAGGAGGAAGGACTCAGTGTGTGAGTTGAGTGTGGCCAACCCAGCAGGCAGGAACGGAGGGCAGGGAAGTAGAAAGTAGCTTCCCTGAGATCACTGAAGCAGGAGAGCAGAGCCTGGCCCCCCAGCCCATGTCTCCCCAGGGCAGTGTGGGAGGTACGTGCTGTGTTCCCAGCAGGGCACAAGCTCTGAGCTCCTGTGGGTTTATAACGGAGACAGCTCCCAAGCAGGTCAGATCCAGAGCTGTGAGTGGATTGTAGCACTTCAGAGACAGTGATGCAGATAAGGATAAAAGCACCAGTGTGGAATTGCCCCTGTAGAGCCTCCTCCTTGAGATGTGTTTTACAGTCCCAGCTATATGTAGCTGGAATACAGCTCGTTGTTATCACTTAGGGCCACCTCCCCTCTCCAGCACTGAAAGCACTTGGTCCATCTGATCACTCTTGTGGCTGCGGTTTCTTGCAGGTTTGAATGGAGGATACCAGGACGAGCTGGTGGACCACCGCTTAACGGAGAGAGAGTGGGCTGATGAGTGGAAGCATCTCGATCACGTAAGGAACAGGCAGGAGATGTGGGAAGCTCTGTGGGATGCAGCAACCCAGTGATCCACCTGCTCCAATTTGTGATTTTCTTGTTGTTGATACCATATCTGGGCTTTGTGAGAGGCTCGTGGAGGAACAGGCCACCACAAGAAGGTGGATGGTGGGGAGGGAAGATTGGAGCATCACTCTAGACAATGACATCTTCCTGGGATGGAGCCTTCAGTGAGAAATTGAGGAGATGACCCTGTGAGCCAGACTGAGCACACGTTCCTCCTGCAGGCACTGAACTGCATCATGGAGATGGTGGAGAAGACGCGGCGCTCCATGGCCGTGCTGCGGCGCTGCCAGGAGGCCGACCGGGAGGAGCTCAACTACTGGAAGAGGCGGTGCAGCGAGGCTGAGCCGCGCAAGGCAGGCAGCGACCTGCTCCCCAGGCAGCACAGCCCCAGCAGCTCCGACTCCATCGGCAGTGGTGAGCCAGGGCGACCACAACCTCCTGTGGTGTCCTCTTATGACAGTATTAGACAGAAAGTGATGATAATAGGGTCAGATAATGGTATAATTTGTGGTGTGGCACCGACACAGAGTGCCCAGAGAAGCTGTGGCTGCCCCATCCCTGGCAGTGCTCAAGGCCAGGTTGGACACAGGGGCTTGGAGCAAGCTGCTCCAGTGGAAGGGGTCCCTGCCCGTGGCAGGGGTTGGAGCTGGAGGAGCTTTAAGGTCCCTTCCAGCCCAAACCAGTCTGGGATTCTGTAAATTAAATACTTCAGCAGTGCATAACTGTTCTCAGTGCTTTGAAGAGAGACAAGTCAGTGGATACGTGGAAGCTCCTGGGTGAGCTCCTGGAGGAAGCAGCTTCTGTTAGTGCTGGGAGAAGAGCATCTTCCTTGCCACTGAGCTGTACTTGCTGACCAAACCAAGCCAAGTTTATCCACAGCTGAGAAACTGGGGGGTGACAAGGCAGGAGGGGTGGTTGGTTCCAGCTCTCTTCCCTTCCCAGTCTGTCTACACGATTTAAAATGTCAAGATCTGCTAAATCTTAAAATGCTAAAGACTGCTGTAAGTGTAAGAGCTACCTGGCTTATTAATTCTGTGTCATGAGTCAAGTTAACTTTATTGAAGCTGACTATTTCTCACCTGCAGTATGCAGGGGGGTTGACCCTTGTACAAAACCAAGTCTAAAATGCTGGTTTATTCATCTGGATGTGGTTCTTATTTCCATCCCAATAAATACAGTGTGAGCCCATGGGGTGGCTGGGCTGCGTGATGGCCTCATGAGCATAGCCAACTTTTAGCCCTTTTATATTTAAGTCTATCATGACTAATACACTTACAGCCCCATTAAAGGTGATATAGTTTAATATTCTTTTTTAATGAATTGGAAACACTGTTGATGCTTCCTCCCCTTGTGGGACCAAGGGCTGATTGTCACACTCCATTCCTCCTGTGAGAACTCATGGAGTGCTTTTATTCTCCCACCAACGTTGGACATGAATCAGTTTTTGTTCTGAGCCTTCAGAAAGTTACTCTGAAGCCTTAAAAAACAGGGACACAGGATGAGGCTTCTGAAAAGCTTCCCTGTGTGACTGCAGTCTGTGTTCAGGCCCTTGTGTCACCATCCCTCTCTGTCACGTTGGCTCTTCAAGGGCTCATGGGTGCTGAGGGATGTGTCCACCTCTGGTTGTAAGAGGTCTTGCAGGGCAGTTTGTCATTTCAAGCCTCTGAATTGCCCTTGGGAGTGGGAAGTGCAGCATTTAATGTAAGCTGCTGGTCACATAGGTTGGTGCTCAAAGTCTCTGGCCAGTGCAGATGTTTGGCATGCAAACATAGCATAAGCATTGCCTGTTGTTATAGAGCACCAGGAAATGGGTTATACAGGGTCATAAATTATGCAAGGCACTAATTAAATGTTGTAATTTATCATCCGAGCGTTTGATGAACAGCTTTAGCTGTAGGAATCCTCTGCTCTGAGTTCGAGCTGCTTGATTCTGCCCTGCCCTGCAATGTATGGAGGCACTGCTGGGCACTTCAGCAGCAGCTGGCTGAGACGAGGCTTTGCCAACCTTTCCCTGTGTCCTTATTCCAGCAGATTCCTTGCGGGAGTTCAGCAGCAGGTCGGGAACGGGCTACGTCACTGAGGAGATCTGGAAAAAAGCTGGTGAGTGTTTGTGAGGAGCTTGGCGAGGGCTTGGGCCGCCTCGCCTGCGGTAAACACAGATGCTGCAGCCTTGCTCGGCAGAAACAGGAGCAGCCCAGCTGCAGGAACGCCCCGGGATGTGCACATCTGGCTGCCAACACCCCCAGCCTGGCTTTTCCAAAGGGCTCAGCTCCTTCTGGATGATGTGTGGGGATCTCGTGGGGCTGAGCCTGGCCCCAGGGTGCTGCCACAGGGAACACGTGGCTGCCCCTCGGTGTCTCTCAGAGGCTCACCCTGCTCCTGGGGCAGGTGCTGAAACTGCTCTTTCCTTCCAGAAGAAGCCGTGAACGAGGTGAAGCGCCAGGCCATGTCCGAGGTGCAGAAGGCAGTGGCAGAGGCCGAGCAGAAGGCATTTGAGATGATCGCCTCCGAGAGGGCGCGCATGGAGCAGACCATCGCGGACGCCAAGCGCCAGGCCACCGAAGATGCTTTCCTAGTGATAAATGAGCAGGAGGAGTCCACGGAGGTAAGGTGCCAGGCGATACGCTAGCAGGGGACTTGCAAAGACTCAGTCTCCAGGTCCTGCCCAGCAGTGGCTCGGAGCCGGCAGGTTCCTCATCTCTTTTCCTTTTAGGAGTCTCAGTTCAGTTACTGTTAGTGTGTATTATGGGTGCCCTGCCAGGATGCACTGTTAGAATGGAAAAAACCCTTTTGCTTTTGATTTTGCTTGTAGGGGAACTGGTGTCTGCACATGAAGGCACAACTGGTGTCCATGACCTGGACCCTGCTGGAGGGTAGATTTAGATTAGACTTTAGGCAGAAGCTCTTCCCTGTGAGGGTGCTGAGGCTCTGGCACAGGGTGCCCAGAGAAGCTGTGGCTGCCCCATCCCTGGCAGTGCTCAAGGCCAGGTTGGACACAGGGGCTTGGAGCAAGCTGCTCCAGTGGAAGGGGTCCCTGCCCGTGGCAGGGGTTGGAGCTGGATGAGCTTTAAGGTCCCTTCCAACCCAAACCAGTCTGGGACTCTGTGACCCAGTGCAATGACCAGGGATTTCTTGGGATCAAGGGAGATGTGGAAGCAGAAGGATGCTGGTGGATGCAGCTCTCCATTTAGCTCAGAAATCTGCTGTGGGGTACTTGATCTGTGCAGAAAATGAATCTCTGTTTGTGGGCTTTAAAATAGTGCAAGGTAGAGGCTTGGCTGCAAGTGAAGCTTCATGTACCTGATGGTCTCTACCGCACCCCACGTCATGTGTATTTTCTGGGATGTCGTTGTTCCACTGGCTCCCAAAACATGAGCCTGGGCCGTGTGTGCTCACCTCATCTCCAGGCCCCCATGGTTCTTGCTATGTCACTCGCATATGTGCAGGGGTAGGTGGAAAGCGTTGGCGCAGGGTGGCCATCCCTGCTGTGGGGAGCCTTGTAATGCCTGAGACATTGGAATTGACTCTTGGCTTGTCATAGCCAGTGACGCTGCTGAATGGGGAACTCGATCTACACCTCAGTCATTCATTACCTTCACTGCTGCTTAATTGGAAGCTCATGTTAAGTTTTAGAGATCTCAGCTGGACCGGGCAAGAATTGCACAGCTCATTCCTGCATCACCACTTCCCATCCCCGCGTGGTTTGCTTCTTGTTTTAATTTCCTGCATGAATGCAGAGGCTTTATTTCTGCTGAGCAAAAATGGGATGGGAACGTGGAGTTAATGTCAGCTGGGTCTGTGCAGGCAGCAAGTCCCATTCCCTCCTCCGGTGGGGCTTCAGTCCGGAGCTCGGGAAGCTCCGGTCCCCACGCACTGCAGGAACCATGTAAATATTAGGTGTTATAACAGAGAATTCTCTCTACACTCTGATATGTCCCAGTTAAATCACTGCTGGTTGAATGCACCAGTCAGTAAACACATGATGGGAGTGGGTGGAACTGCTCAGGAAGCCATGGAAGAAATGAGACAAGCCGGATTTCTCCGGAGAGGAATACCAGAGGAGTGCTGGCCTCCTCCAGCCGTTCCGGGGAGCCGCTGAGCATCCTTCCCCAGCACCCTCCTGTGCGAGCCCCAGAGCCCTTCCCTGAGGGCCATGCTGAAAAGCTGTCGTGTGCTCTGACAGGTGTAACCTCTGAAACACAGTTTAACCCCCCTTGAAGTGCAGACAGCTGTAAAGCAGTGACCCAGTCTTCCAAGTTACCACAGGCTTCGGTGGGGATTTGTGGTTGTGAGTCCTGCTTCAGGAAGCTCAAGCAGCCCCGGGGTCACACTGGCTCCGGAGCAGCTCGCTCCCCACCAGCTCACTTTGGTGCTTTGCCTCCAGCTCATCAATCATCACCAGGAGCTGGTGGCTCGGGTGCAAGCCCCAGGAGCAGGGAATCTCAGTGCCCTTTGTACAACAGGGCTGCCTGATGGCACCCAGCATCTCCCACACCCCCTTCCCTGCTCCAGCAGCTCTTGCTTGCAGGCACCGAAGTGGTGAGCAGCCAGGGGGGCCCCACTGGGCAGGCCCAGGCTCTGGCCAAGGCTCTTTCTCCGTGAGCTGACCTTGCCCTGCTCAGGGCGCTGCTGACGCAGGGGTGCAGCTGCAGGGAAGCTGATCCATGCTCTGCCTCAGAGCGGCCGCGGCTCCCGGCGCTCACATGGTGCCCGCAGGCACTTTGCTCGGGCTCTGCTCCACTTCCAGATCAGAGCCAGGCTCTGGTGCTGCTTCCACCTGGCTTCAAAGGAGCTGTTTTTCCTTTCCAAATGAGCCTGCTCCAGGCTCTGTGCAGCGAGGCAGGGGGCACAGCACATGGTGCCTGCACAACACGCTGTAATCCCTGCGGAGGCACTTGGCTGGGAGCGAGACCAAAATAGAGCTGCTTAAAACAGGAAATAAAAAGGCCGAATAGCAGCATCTGCAGCGTGGTTTTTAGTCCTTGCCTGCTGTTTCCTCTATGCATTTGGGTGGAGGATGCGAGCGGCGCAGTCTGGCAGGCAGGTTTGAGCAGAGCAGAGGAGTGGGGTTAGTACCCTTAGCAAAGCAGCAGGAATTAATGGCTTGCTCATGTTAATAGTACTAAATCTGGGCCAGAGGGGGGATGAGCGGTCCCCTCCAGAGCTGCTGAGTCAGCACCGTCCCACAGCCCTCCGGAACTGAACCCGTTTTTGTGTCTCTGGTCTTGCAGAGCTGCTGGAACTGCGGTCGCAAAGCCAGCGAGACCTGCAGCGGCTGCAACATCGCCCGCTACTGCGGCTCCTTCTGCCAGCACAAGGACTGGGAGAGGCACCACCGCATCTGCGGGCAGAGCCTGCATGGCCAGAGCAAGCCCCTGGCTCTGCCCACGAGCCGCTCTGCGGCCAAGAGCCTCGATGGCGTTCCCAGCCCGGCCCTCGAGAAGACCTCGGCGACCACGTCCCGCTCCTCCACCCCGGCATCCGTGACAGCCATAGACTCGAACGGGCTCTGAAGGGGAAGTTTGGATTCGCTCCCGTTGAGTGGTTTCCCTTGAGGGGGGTTTTAAGCCGGAAAACACCCCACAGCAACTCGTATCCCGTGACACATCTGACACATTGTGCTGCCTCCTCGGAGCGCCGACACTCGGGCTTTGCCATCTCATTCTGCCTTTTCCTGCCGTGGCTCATGAAGAACCTTGCCCACAGCACCTCGGTGCCCATCTCTCTGCAGGGAGAACCAGAGCATCCTTCAGGACTGGAGGACACTGGGCACTCGTTCAGGGGGACACGGCCTCAGTGGGGAGCTGCCAGTGCACGCAGGAGATGCTGAGCATGGGTTGAACAATGGGAGCTCCATCCTCATGGGCCAGACGTGCTCAAGCTCCTTCCTCAGCTTCCTTTCTTCCACAGCATGGCTCCGTGCTCCCCTGGCGCCCAGGCACGGTGTCTCAGATGGCCGGGGGTTGCTGTGAACAGACTGGAGCTGATTCCCCAGCAGGAGCATCTCGTCCTCTACTGCAATGGCAAAAGCTGAGCTCGCTCCTTCTCTGCCTGCAGGTTGGCAGCTGGTGGTTGCAGAGGGGGAGGAGGGGATTCATCTGCTCTAAACCAAATGTCAGTACCAGGGAGCTGTGGGCAGTCACTTCTGGGTGGTTTTAATCCCATTCGGTGATGGGATGGATGGTTCTGTGTCACCCTGGTGGGACCTTTGCTGGGGGAGAGCGTGCAGAGCAAGCCTGGCTTGGTTGCAGGCAGTTACTGCCCTTCCCACCTGGGTGCTGTTACTTTGCTATGCAGAAAGCTTTTGTGTTTCTCACTGCATGGAAGTTGTTGGTTTGGGAGTTTCTGCCGTTGTTTCGAACCAGAGATCCTCACAGGACTGTTAACTATGGTCTGTGCTCTCCACACACCTTGGCCAAACTAAACACAGGACTTGGTGTCCTCCTCCATCAGTTCTTCCCCCAGCCCTGCAGTGCTGCTCTGACACCGGCTGCCCTCCTCTCCTCATCCCCAGGGATGTGCCACCACTGCCTTGTCCACCATCAGAGCATCCCAAACACGCAGAGTGAGATCCCGCAGGGATTGGGAAGATTCATTGCTTAGGATGTGTATGGAGGGATTCGGGGCACCGCAAACCCCACAGTGGGGCTGTCTGGGGGCACAGTGGGGCTCACCTCATGCTTCATGGACGTCCTGATGGGCTCTGCCCTCTGGGAGCTGCCCCGCTCTCCCACCCTGCACCCCAAGGGGCTCTGGAGACCCATCGGTTCAGCAGAGCTGTGTTCCTGTGGCTGCTCCTGGGCTGGAGCCCAGTGGGGCGAGTAATTCCCAATTAGTTTTGATCACTTCAATTGGAGGTGGCTGATGGAGATGGGGTGGATCACCTGGGGCTTGCTGTGGTGGGGCTTGCTGTGGTGGAGCCGGCTGCCCGGGATGAATGGGTGCCCCACTGAACCAGCGCTGTCCCTGAGGAAAGCTGTTCGGAAGCTGCTGTCGTGGGATGGAGCTGGGCAGTTCCTGTGCCTGTGAGGTTTTATCACGCAGAAGAGCCCCAGAGTCTTTGCCTGGTGTTGAAGACGGCTCTGGTGGCAGCTGGGAGCATCAGACACAGCCCCAGCAGCGCCCTTTGCACCAACCCAGCTGCTGGGGGCCGGACACGAGGATGCCCTGGGGTGAAGCGCCCTGACCTGCAGCAGCCTGGAGCTGAGTCCTGCACCCAGGAGCGATGGAGGTGATCGGGTGAGCCCCAAGCCCCGGCAGCCCCGGGGCACGGGTCCTGGGAAGCGGCTCTGTCCCTGCCCCTGCAGCACGGCCCAAGGATCTGCTGTGCCGGGGCTGTGGCAGGGATGAGGACGCGGGGCCGAGCAGCAAACACCTGGGAGAGAGCACCAGGGCAGGGGCTGCCCTTGCACCCGCGCCCCCCCGGGGGGCTCAAGGGCTCCCCTGCCCTAAGGGGGCACATTGGGAGCAGCCTCAGGTAAATCACGTCTGGTTGTGACATCCCTCACCTCTGCCCTGCCCCGACCCTGCGGGTCAGCAGTGGCCTAATGCCACGAGGTGGGATGTGGGAAGAGGAGGAAGGTGCTTGTACATAGATTGTCTTCCATAATTCTCATGCAACCTTGATGGTGTATTAACCCCAGTGTACATGGATGAAATACTAGCAGTCATGGTTAGAGCGATTGCTTTTGTTCGACATGGAATGATAAATGTGAACTCCGGGCTTGGGCAGACGTTGGGTTGAGGTTTCTCTATTATTATTTTTTGACATTTAAATCTGTAATAGGGATTTGTTACTTCATTCCTGTGCATAACTTATTTAATGTACTGTATAAAGGAACCCAAACTGGTACAGATGTATTTAGTTTGTTCTACTCCAAAGTAGTCAATAAAAAGACTATATTCATCAGCAGGGGCAGAGGTTTGCTGCTGTCAGGGGTTCTGGGGGATGCTGCAGAGGACACAACCCCTCCCCTGTGGTGGTGATGCTGCTGCAGGGCCGGGGGAGACCCAGCAGCAAGGGGGGGACCTCGGCTGTTCGGTTGCCTGAGCCATGGGATGGGGTGCAATGGGGCCCAGCTGAGCAGGCAGTAGTGGCTGCTGCTCCCTGCTCCTCTACAGGGATGATCCTGCTGCTCCCATCTCTGCATCCACCAGGTTCCCCCTCCCTGCACCCCAAGCCCAGGGCCACCCGGGAACCTCCTGCTCCTGTGCAGTGCCTGTGGGACGGAGCTGTACCCGCAGCCCCTTCAGGCACAGAGCAGCTGTGCTCGTTACTGCACCCGGGGGTGGGGAGGAAACGGGCAGCTCTGGGGCAGAAGCTCTGCCCTGTGAGGGTGCTGAGGCGCTGGCACAGGGTGCCCAGAGAAGCTGTGGCTGCCCCATCCCTGGCAGTGCTCAAGGCCAGGTTGGACACAGGGGCTTGGAGCAAGCTGCTCCAGTGGAAGGGGTCCCTGCCCGTGGCAGGGGTTGGGGCTGGAGGAGCTTTAAGGTCCCTTCCAACACAAACCAGGCTGGGGTTCCCTGAAATCAGTGTTTTCGGGGGGGCTGGTGGGGAGCAGCATCCTCAGGGAGTGTGAAAAGAGTTCGGGGGGAACACGTACCCAGGAGAGCGAGGGCTGGGGGGGCAGCGCTTGCCCTCGCTCACACTTGCCCCGTGCTGTTGTGCCAGCACATTTCACACCAGCGCAGCACAGGACTGGTTCCTGCAGCACCAATCCTGAACCCCCACGTGTGCACCCCATGGACCAGGTGGGCTCTGCTCTGCTCCATTTCCCCACTCACCCCGTGCCCCCCAGCAGCATGAACCCAGCTCCAGCCTCCTCCTGGCCCCACCGGTGCTGGTCTATGGCAGTGGAGCCGCAGGATGAAGCAAGAGCTCGGAGCCGCGCTCCAGCCCCTGCACTGGGGCTGTGATTTATTGGGGACGGGCACAGGGGGGTGCGAGGCCAGGCTCACAGCCATGGCGATGGCTGCACATGGCCAGGGCTGAGCTGCCCCCCGCCCCGCGCCAGGAATACTCCCTTAATGCTCCTACAAAACACTGTTCACAACGCACACGAGGCACCGGCCCCATGGGCAGAGCCAGTGCCAGGGCTGGGGAGGCCACAGCCGTGTCCCCCAGCACATCCCAGCACGCTGCGGAGCCCAGAGGAAGAGGAGCATGGGGAGGAAGAGCAGGGACACAGCAGCCAGCCCAGCGCTCCCCAGCAGCCACCCTGACCACAGCTCCCACTGGCGCCAGTGGCTTGGGGAGGGAATGAAGACGAGGAGCAGGGATGGGCAGTGCCAGGGGACGGGCGGGCGCCTGCAGGAGGGGATGAGGACACGGAGGTGACGAACGTGGCGGCTGCGCTGAGGGCTCCGCGTCTTCCACATGGCAGCGGCGTCCCGGCGGCTGCCCCGCGTCAGTTGTTGTTCATGATCCACCAGGACGCTGGGGAGAGGGGCAGGGATGAGCAGTCAGCGCAGGGATATGGGGCAGCAGAGATGGGGGGATCCGGCCCTGCAGCTCAGGCTCTTTGGCAGGTCCCTGGCGCCCAGCTCTAAAGCAGCCACCACCCCAGGGTGAGGAGCACGGCCAGGGCATGGCCTGGAGCTGGGCCGCCCACTTGAGCTGCAGGGACTTCCGCAGGGGAGCGCTGGGAATGGGGCAGTGAGACCGGCCCGGGGTTTAGTCCAAATCGATGCATGTTTCATGTTCAAGTGACAGAAGGGGCAGCAAACTGGGTGCTAACTGGGTGCCAGGTGCCACCAAGCCCTCCTGCCTCCTCGCCTCTCAGCCAGATTTCCACTGGGACCAAGGGGAACGTGCATTGTCCCTGATCTCTGCCCTGCCTCAGCACCACTGAGCTGTAATCCCCGGCACAGGCACTGGGACTGACCCAGGAGGGACAGAGCTCTGCAGGGCAGGCTCAGGGCTCGGGGGCAATGAAGGCAGACCCCAGATGACAGCCCCAGCGCCCCGCAGCCCTCACCTGGGAAGAGCATGGTGGTCAGCAGCTCCGGGGACTCCAGCAGGCTGATGATGGAGCGCTGGAACGTCTTGCTGCAGCTCGACTGCAGGTGGCTGCAGAACAGGGGCTGCGAGGCTTGAGTGTGCCCCGCGGTGGCAGGACCCCTGCCCACGCACCTCCCGGGCAGCACGTCCCTCCCCGCTCCCCAAGCCCCTTACCACGGTGCTCACCCCTGCAAGCAGCGCAGGGGATGCCCTGGGATGCAGCAGCGGCAGCAGCAGGATGGGCAGCGCAGGCACAGGGAGCAGCAAGGGGGGTCCTGGGGCAGCCCCGGAGGAAACTCCCCCCCCCCCATCCCGAGCCCCCAGCCCCACACGAGGGAAGGCTCCAACCTCCTCCAGGCGGTCGCGTCCTGCCAGAACTCGTACAGGATGAAGCAGGCCTCGTCCCTCAGCTTGCAGGCGGAGACGCTGCGGGACAGGAGGGACCCTGAGATGGGGCAGGGGGGGCTGGCACTGAGCGGCCACAGCAGGCCCAGAGCGAGGGGCACAGGGCCCGCACGTGGGCCCTGCCATGAGGCTGTCAGAGCTGCGTGGATTCATCCGCAGTCTGTGGCTGGCACACGGCCCCAGGGCATCCCAACCCCAAATCCCTCCTGCTTCACAGCTCCTAGAGCCGGGCCCACAGGAGCGCTGCAGCTGCTAACCCCGCTGCTGCCACAGACCAGCGTGTAAAGGGTTCCATGAAGTATCTCTTAGCCCATCCCTGGCACTGCAGCGCAGAGCTGAGGAAGCAGCTCACCCCGCCAGCCCTCTGCAGTAGGTGTGTGTCGTCCCTCGTCCCTCACACGGCAAGAAACGGGGGCCCACATGCACGGAGCTGAGATCTCACCAGAACCCCCAGCTGCTGACCCCAAAGTGATGCTGCTTGGCCAACACTCCCCCCGCTGCCTCCTGCAGCAGGACCGGGCTGGGGCTTCCTCCAGCCCCTGGGAAGATGGAGCAGGGAGGCGGGAGCAGTGCTCAGGGTGCAGGGAGCCATCTGCACCGGCTGCAGCACCGGCAGCTCCAGCTGAGGACGAGCCTTTCCTCCAGCTGCTGCAGGAAGGGACGGGCCCAGCTCCGAGGCCACGTTCCCTGCTGTGACCCAGGAGACTCCCTGCGCTTCGCTCCGGCTTTTCCACTCACATGGAGAGCACTGCCTGTGCAGTGCTACCCAGCTCTCTGCACCAATTGTTCTCCTGCCAGAACAGCATCACTTGCAGAGGACAAAACCTGCCATTCTCTGTGCCACGCGTGCCAAAACAAGGGTCTTCCTTTTGTTCGGACTGAAAACGCGGTTTTGTGCTGCTGGAACTGAAGAGCTGGAAAATGACACTTCCAATGGGAACATCCCAGCTCGAACAGTCCCATGGGAGCAGGGAAGCACCTCTGGAAGAGCAGCTCTGTGGTCTGCAGTGGTGTGCACTGCAGCCGGACCCGGCTCCATCCGCAGCTCTGGTCCCACCCAGCGGTCCCCAGCACTCGCACACAGCACAAAGCAGTGCCCAGACAGCAGCTCTCCCCTTGACTTCCCCCCCATTACGTTTGAGTCCTTCAGTGCCGGAGGAACACATCCATGGTCCTGCCACAACGAAACCAAGCACCACCACCCTTCTCACCACTGACCTGAGGTCCTTGCGGGGAGCACCAGCAGCAGGAGATGGGGTGACCCTGCGGACTCGCTGTCGCACTGTCCTGGCCTCTCTGCTAGGTCCGACTCCACCCCAAGCCCCCAAAGCACTGCCCTTGCCGTCCCCAGGGATGCCGCGTCCGAGCACTTACTGCAGGCAGCTGCTCTCCCCGGCCGTGCCCGCCGTGTAGGACCTGACGGCCTGGCGGAACTCCTCGATGCTGCTCGTTGCCACCGAGATCTGCCTCTTGGCCACCAGGATGTGCTGCGGGGGGACAGCGGAACAGGGTCACCAGGGACAACGGGTGCCCCCCCTGCCCCGGTGGCAGGGCCCTGCCTTGGGGCTGCTGCTATTTACTGTGTCCTTGCCGCAGTGACACGGGCCGGGGGGCCTGCACAGGGGCTCTGTGGGGTCTGTGGGTGCTCGGAGCAGCCCTGGGGCACTTGGGCACTCACAAGAGGAGCTGCCTTCCGCTGGGCTGGCCACGGGCACTGCCCGGGGCTGATGGAGCTGCATTTGTCCTGGGCATGGTCCCACAGCTCCCAGCTCTGACCCCATCCCGCCGCATGGCCGGGCAGGCAGTGCAAACCCAGCAGCTCACCCCAGTAACTCCAGTCTCCGAGGGCTGTGGGAGTAGGACTGGGGACCTGTGCGCGCCGCAGGGTCACTGCAAGCAAGAGGAACAGGACGGGAACTTACTGCATCTCTTCCTTTGCACATCACTTCCTCCTTCAGCGGCTCCAGGCGTGGGCTCTGCATTTAACCACAGGAAAAACCATCATCCCTGGGGAGCTTTGCAACCAGGTAAAACCCGCAGTAACCCACAGCCCCGCTCAGCAGGTACCACCCTGGGTGCTCCTCTGGGGACCTGGGGGACAACAGCGATGAGACCTGCTCGTCTGTGGGGCTCAGTGGGTCCAGACTGACTTGGTCAGATCAGCACAGACCATGGAGGAGGGTCAGCCAGAGCCCCACGGGGGAGAAGCAGGGCTATGGAGGCCGCAGGGGATGGGCAGCTTTGCGAGTCCGGGTCTGGTGAGCGGGTGCAGCTCTGTCAGGGTGCCAGGATGGAATTCAGGCTGTTGGCACCCACCCGCAGGCCCCAGCACACACGCACCTTGCACTCCAGCTTCTCGATGAGCTGCTGCAGCCGGTTGATCTGCGCCATCCACTGGCTGTTGTCTTCGACACAAACGCCTGCGTGGGGAAGGGCAGAAATGTCACTGAGAGAGCTTCTCATTGCAAAAGGACCCAGGAAACCCCAGGAGCTTCCAAACCCCCGACTGAAACCAAAACCCTGATTCTTCTGCTCAGGCTTTCCCCATTGCTCACAGGATAAAACATCCCCAGAAGCTCCAGGGGCATGTGGGTGAGGTGGCCCAGGCTCTGTCCCATGCTGCTGCTCCCACCCCTGCTCCCGTGGGGCAGAGATCAGCGGAGGGATGGCCAGGATGCAGTACCTGTCTTTAGCATCCCAGAATAGGGGTCAGCGGGAGACAGGCAGACGTTCTTCTGTCCTCTGCGCCCACATCGCCTCCCTGACCTCAGCCCAACCAAGGTCTCGGGCTTCTTTATGTCCTTTCTGAAAGCATAAGATGCAAAAGGAGGGGTTGAGGTCATTCACCGCGCAGGGCAGATCACAGCAGGCTCGGAAAGGGCAGATCCTGCCCCCAGATGTCCCTCCCAGGGGAACCTGTGGGTCCTGCCCCACACTGTGACCCCCATGGGCAGGGCAGGACCTGCACCCGTTACCTGTCCCGGCCCGCCTGCTCCTCCACGGTGTCCACGGCGCACTCGAGCGAGGCCTGCAGGGACTGCAGCTGCTGCAGGGTCTCCCGCAGCAGGAACCGCGTCAGGAACTGCTCCATCTTCGAGGAGGTCTCGTACCTCTGCGGGGAAGGGGACAGGATCCATCAGATGCCTCAGGCTCCGCGGGGGGAGCACAGCCACAGATGGAAGGGGCCGGCCTTAAATAAACCCAATGGATTGGATTCCAACCACATTTGGAGTTAGTGGAGAAAGGGACGGCGCTGAGGGACACGAGCATCCTCGGGGGGGTGCGTGCCCGTGAGGTCGCAGCAGGGAATGCACCGCGATAACCCCATCCTGGCCCAGCAACCAACCTCAGGAGGTGGGGGACCACAGATGGACACTTCCAAGCCACAAGGTAATGGACACTTGTCGAAACAGCCCCCAGCTCACGGGAGGGCTGTGGGGCACCCAGAGCTCCCCACCCGCACCCTCACTGGGGCTCCTGGGACAGGGCTGGTGGCGCTGAGCCTGCGGTGGTTGCCCATGCGCAGGCAGCCCCTTGCAGGGAGCACCCACCACTGGCAGGACAGGGCAGCAGGGGGGCTTCGTGCCCTCCTCCCTCGGGAAGGCAGCACCGAGCCTCTCTGCTCCAGCGGGACGAGATCCCTGCTGAGCCTGTGATGTGCGCCTGGGCTCGGGGCCACCCCACAGCCTGTCCCCGTGTCACTCACTGAGAGTGCCTGAGAGCCCCTGTGAGCCTGGCCTGCTCCTTTCCACGTGCACGGGTGCTGCACCCTTCCCTGCAGCCTGCTCCAGTCACTCTTTCCTGGCCAGTTTCCACCGGCTTCCTTAAGACAACCTGCCGTTTTGTCCTTGTACCACTGGTCATCACGGGAATGGAGATGAGGCACCCAAGGAGGGATGCTCAGTGGGGCAGCGAGCAAGGAGGAAAGGCTGAGGCATGTTCCCAGAGACAGCTCCAGGGCAGGCGGCTGCCCTCCACTGGGGCCTCCCTTGCAGAGCAGGTACCAGTGCCTGGTTTGCCCCCACAGGACCCCTCCTGCCCCACTGCAGGGTGAGGCTCTTCCTCCCGCCCCAGCATCCCTCAGGACTTTGCCATGCTAAAGCCTGCAGTCATCACCGACAACGGCAGCAGCTTCACCCGGGCGGGCTTTGCAGGCCAGAAGAAGCCCAAGTTTGTGCTAAGGACCATGCTCCTACACCCCTGCAGTGCAGGCACCACGCAGGAGGCCCGGCAGCACCACAGCACTGCTGAAAGCACGGCAGGCTTCACCATGGCACCCAGGTCTTACCCACTCAAGCAGGGCATCACTGAGGACTGGGACAGCTTGGAAAACCTATGGAGCCACCTCTTCTTCTGCGGCCTGAGAGCTCCGCCAGAGGAGCAGGCAGTGCTCATGGCTGACTCCCCATCGCGCCCCACCACCAACAGGGAGAAGGTGGCAGAGGTGCTTTTCGAGCACTTTGGGGTGCCAGCCCTGCACGTGGCCAACACCGGGTTCCTCTCCCTCTGTGCCTACGGCAGGGTCACGGGCCTGGCTGTGGAGGCTGGGGCCGGAGTGCCCCACATCACCTCCGTGTGCCTGGGGCAGACCCAGCGGGAGGCCACGTACCGCCCCGGGGTGGCTGGTGGCTTCCTCTCCGCTACCTGCACAGCCTGCTGATGGACAGCGCCAACGAGCCCTCGGCGCTGAAGGCCGTGAAGAGGAAGGCAGTGATCCAGATGAAGAAGCCATGCTGCTACGTCTCCACGGACTACGAAGGAGACCTCCAGAACCAAGGTTTCCATCACCCAGCCAGACTTCAGGCTCCGGACGGGCACTGTATAACCCTGCGCAAGGAACAGTTCTGCTGCCCGGAGCCGCTCTTCCAACCGGAGCTGCTCCACCAAAGCTCCCTGGGGCTCCACTACTTGGCCTGGCAGAGCCTCCAGAAGGTACCTGACCACAGCAAGGGGGACGTGGTGGGTAACATCGTGCTGTCAGGGGGCTCCTCCATGCTTCCGGGCTTTCCCGAGAGGATGTGCTTAGAGCTGAACACCCTGCTCCGGGACACAGGCTGCCAGATTCGGGTGCTGGCCAGCCCGGAGAGGGGCACAGCAGCCTGGGCAGGGGGTTCCATAGCAGCATCGCTCACATCCTTCCAGCAGGCATGGACGGCAAAGGGCGAGTACGAGGAGCACGGTGCCGAGTACGTGCACAGGATATTCCAACAGGCAGATGATGCATCCCGAGCATCCCACCACAGGGCAGGAGCAGGGTCTCCAACACGCTGCCTTGCTCCGGGCAGAGCTGTGCTGGTGACCCAGGGCCGGCTCCTGCGCTGTTGCAGGCGTGCAAAGTCAATGCAATCGCTCCAAAAGAAGTAAACTGCTTTTCATTTACAGCCCGGGTTATTTCTGTGCCTATCCCATCACCCTCCTCTGCACGTGTCCCATGTGCTGGCAACACACCCACAGCTCCTGCTGCGAACCGAGGCCGTGCTGACTGCCTGGTACAGCCGGGCCCCGCTGCTGCACACCCAGAGCACTGCAGCAGAGCTGTCCCTTCGGAATGCACAGCCTGCACAGGGAAGGGGCTGCTCCAGCCAGCGGGAAAGCTCCTTCCAGCCATCACTGCAGCAGGACCCTGAGGTTCACCGGGAGCCACAGAGGTGGGAGGGCTGAGCCGAGGAGCAGAAGGTCCTCACGGCACCAGCACGGCAGCAACTTTACTGCAGGAGGTGGTTTCTTGACTTGGCACTGAAGCGGCTCAGCCCTGGCTCGAGGATGAGCAGGTGAGAACCAGAGAACGGAATTCCTGCTTTGTGGTTTTGGCATCAAGTTGACCTGGGAGCAGGTTCAGCTCCGTGAACAGGCAGGAAAGCGCTCACCTGCCCTCGCTGCTGCTGTAGGCAACTGACGCAGACCAGCAGATGATCAGAAAAGGATCAGGGGCTCATGGGGGATACATCATTCATCCACCGCATGGCTGCACACAGGCTGCTTCATTCTGGGAGCTGGTCCCTATCCAGACACTCTCACTCCTCTTCGTGCACAGAGGGCACTTCCCACAGCAAGCAGCCTCTGGTTCACTCCCTTTTCCAATGCATCCTCCTGAGCCCCCGCTGGGGCCCCCATAGCTTTGGCATATGGACACTTCCCCCTGCACAGGGGCCGGATGCCTCTCTCGGTCGTCGCTCCCCTTCAAAGGGCCATGTGCTGGGAGAAGCCCCAGCACCAAGCCAGCCTCCCAGCACTCCCCATCCTCTCCCCTTTCATCGTCATGGCCTGATCCTCCCGTCCTCCGTGGATGGTATCAGTGGATGCAGCTCTATCACAGGAGCAGGCAGCTCCTCCCACAACCTGTCCCGAGCCCCACCGCTCACCCCACTGCAGTCCCTGCACCCCAAACACAGGCACCAGCCACCCCCAAACCCACCTAGCAGCCTAGGGCACGCTGTGTCTGGCCCTGAAGCTCCCCATCCTCCCAGTCCCAGCATGTCCCAACCCACTTCCAAGGGCAGAGAGCAGCATCCCACACGGACACATCAATGTCTGGGGCCAGCATTGCACACGACGGGCAGCTGCCTCCTGTCTCTCGCCTCGGCAGACACAGCACACCCAGGGGAGCGTGCCCAAGACAGGATGGAAATAACCATCTCCCGGGAGAGCCCCTAACGCTGCTTCACCCGCCTGCAGCCGCTTGGAAAACCTCATGCCGGGGGGGGAATCCATTGGAAAATACACCTTCCCTTCAGCTCAGCTGCCCGGCCCCCTCCTCGCCCTGGGGCAAACAAGCAAACCCCTTTGCCTTCAAACCCCTCTGTAACAGAGGCTCAAAGCAAACCTGCTCCTTCTCACTAAGCACCACGTTTTCTGCTCACAGCAAAGACCACTGGAAAGGAGTCAGGGAGGAAACAACTCTGCAAGCACGAGACAAGGCTTTTTGGTCATGGACTGGAATTTCAGCTCTGTTGGCCCCGGTGAAAGCCCCAAAGTTGCCAAGAGCTGCTGTAATTCTGCTTTTGAGAGGTTTTATTAGTTTCTTATGATGATAATTAAGCTCGGGACAGGATGGAATAGGTGATGGTGTAACTCCTGCCAAAGGGGAAATAAGACCTGGAGAGGTATTTATAGGCTAATTTGCAGTGTCTGCAAAGTGGAGAATGGAAAGACTTAAGCATACAGCTCCTCTGTGAGAAATGTCAGACCCCTTCCCAAGGTATTTCCACCACACACAGAATCATAGAACAGTTTGGGTTGGAAGGGACCTCAAAGCTCATCCAGCTCCAACCCCTGCCACGGGCAGGGACCCCTTCCACTGCAGCAGCTTGCTCCAAGCCCCTGTGTCCAACCTGGCCTTGAGCACTGCCAGGGATGGGGCAGCCACAGCTCCTCTGGGCACCCTGTGCCAGCGCCTCAGCACCCTCACAGGGAAGAGCTTCTTCCTTATCCCCAACCTGAACTTCCCCTGTTTCAGTCTGAACCCATCACCCCTTGTCCTATCACTGCAGTCCCTGATGAAGATCCCCTCTCCAGCATCCTTGCAGCCCCCTTCAGACACTGGAAGCTGCTCAGAGGTTTCCACGCAGCTTCCCTTCTATTCTTATTTGGATGCTATCATATTGCAAACACAAAGCCTAACCCCAAGATATGCTTTAATCAGTGACCTGCAGCACAGTGAGCAAGCTATATTTCACAAATCAAAGTGGAAATAACAGAATTTGGAGGAAAAAAAAAAACCCCACCACCTCTTTTCTTGAACAGGCATCCTTTCTTTACCATGTTTCTACCAACCCAGTGAGGAAGGATGGGAGCACAGGAACCCCTAATGATCCAGTTTCCTCCTGCCAACACATGGACACATAAAACAGATCACGAGCAGGTTTGCTGCCCACACACACCATTTCCTACAGGAACCGCAGCACTTACACAGTGAGAAGGATGAACCTGGCTTGTGTTTCCCATGCTTTAGCTTCCTTTCTCTCTCCTCCCCTTAGCTCGTGGCCCTGGCATGGTGTGAGCATCCCCCAGGCTCTGCTTTTGTTGTGCTAACAAAGCAGCCCATGATCTCTGTTTTCCAGCTTTCAAATTGAGCTCCTATTTATATGAGCCTATTTACAGCTGTGGGGAAAGCTCCTGGAGGATGCAGGGGTGAGCAATCCTGTGGCAGGATCCTATCCAGAAGTAAGGAACTACCGGAGATGGATCATGCCCTAATCAAGAGATGCTGTAGTTCAATGATGAGACCCAGCTCAGAGAACCCCTTCTCCTTCTAGCTAGCCTGGAGATCCCTGCCTCCTTGGGAGTCATGCAGAGCAGACAGGGACTATAGATCCAGTTATGGGCTCCACATCTACCAGCATCCGTTGGCTCCGCAGATGGAACTGGAAGCAGAGCTTTACGGTGAGGGCTGTTGGAGCAGGCAGGCCTCTTACAGTTTGCCCAGCACAACTGCATCTCCAGTAAGAGCTGCTCCCCAGGATGAAGCTTCAGGCACCTCCTCCGGGAGGGAGGTCTCTGCCAAACTGGGGCTCTCAGTCCTCAGCCAGGGTGGAGCTCGAGGTGTTGGCATTAACAGAAGTGAGGGACAGACAATGAAATATGGGAAATGTCTGTTCTCTGCCCCCTCCCCTGGCTCTGAGAGGTGGGAGCTTTGGCGAAAACCCAGCCTAACAAACCCACTAACCCCATAATAACCCGAGACCAAGTCCCACTCTGGGAATACACGCAGGTCACAGAAGGTAAGAACACAGCGTTTGTCACCTCTGCCAGCCCGTGACAGCGGCGGCTTTCCCACAGCTCTGCAAGAGCCCTGACCACAGGCTTGGAGCATTGCCCACTCCTGCTCCCCGCTCAGAGCCCAGCGGAGCAGGGAAGCCCAGGGAGATGCTTCGCAGGAAGGCCAGTCTGTGCCCTGGAGCACAGGGATCAGAGCAGCTCTTGCCCTGGTGAGAGCAGCACTGTGATCATGAGGCTGCCCTGGCCCCTGGAGCCAGCGCATCCAAACGGGTGGAAAAGTGGCTCCATAAAAATCTGTTTCAACAGGGAAAACCTGCTTCTCTTTTCCAGGGGACACCTGTGGCACCAGAACCTATCAAGGGAATGAAAGCATCGCGGCAACACTGTGAAGCAGACAGTAACTGCTTTGGAGATATATATAAATACACAAATTCATTATCAAAAAGGACAAAGCAGAAAAGAACATGAATAAAGCAGAGCTCTAAAGAGGATTAATTCCCTCCCTCTGGGCTTGCATTTAATAACTGAAAACTTTGTTGGCAAGTTTGCTCCTGGAGTTCTCTCCGAATCAGAAGGGAGCTGGGCAGCTGAAGCAAAGAGAAAAATGCATTTTCAAGTGATCCCCTCTCCTGCATAACATTTCCCAATGAACAGGGAGATGCTGCTGAGGCTGGATCCGGCCAGAGGAACACTCAGAGAGGGCACGATCCCCACTGACACTAGAGAGGCACAAACACCACTGGGATGACCCTGCAGAGCTGCGAGAGGAACCAGATCCCCCCTCACTTCTCTGTCCCGTCCATAGGGCAGTGTGCACATGGCTGATGCCCTTCATCCACTTCCCACGAGCACCAAACCACCCCACTGAAGGGATGGCAAGGGCTGGCCCTTCCCACGGCTGTAACACAGCATCAGCCCCAGGCACACGGCTAAACCATTTCACACGTTTCAGATGCAAAGGGGGCCCAGGAGGGTCCCCTCCAGTGCTGGCCACTGCTTGTTCACAGCTGTATTTAGCCCACAGGCTGCACACTGGTGCTCTCCATGCAGGGCTCACAAAGCAGGAGGCTGCTTACCCTCATTAGCAGCCTCCAATCTGCTTCCCATCAGCCCAAGCTACAGGGAGAGGCAGAGCATTCACTGCAGGGATAAACTTGATACCAGGCTGGGAGTGAATGAATTTCACCATTCCCTACCTGCTCCCAAGCACCTCTCTGTTCCCAGAGCTGCCCTCCTGCCCGCAGTGCAGCAGCCCATTTCTGTGGCTGTCAGCACAGGCTGTGCTAAGCACAAGCTGCTGGGGTCAGCCTAGAGCAGCTGAACCTTTCTTTCACCCAGCTTTCACCCAGCGCTTGGTGGGCAGGATGCTGCAAGTGGTCTGCAAGGAGCTGTTGAAACCACCCCTGCCAGAGCCCTGTGAGGAAGAAGCCATCGGCAGAGCACAAAAGCACCAGCTCTGCCCTTCTCCTCCAGTAGAGAGTAGTCCACAGCTGCAGACACCCAAAGCACACACAGGGTTCTGAGAGGTACATTTGCTGACCCTGGTACCCACATTGAACCTAAGCAAGCACCCAAGGTCATCACAGCTTCTGCTACCAACCCGCCTGCCCCACCACCCTCCTGTGGTTCCATCCTTACCAGCTTGGTTTTGTCCATGGCTGCCAGGACAGCGGAGTTGAGGGCTTCCAGGGCAGAAAGCACATTCCTGTATTCTCCAAGATAGGCTGAGAAATAATCTGGAGCAGGAGGGAAGAGCACAGTGAGAAGACCACAGACTCCATCTCTGCCTGCCCTGCCCCTGCTGCCTCCTGCACACAGCCCAGCACTGTCTCCCCAGAGTCAAGATCCCACCTCGGCGGGAATGAAGGAGTCCTTTCCTATCCCCAGTGACAGCTTATCCCACTCCTCTTGGGAAAAGCATGGATGCCCTCTGGGATTCAGGCACAAGGACTGTCAAACGCCACTTGACCGCCCAGGTCAGATGTGCACAAAGCCCAACCACAGACCCTCAAGAGAGGAATCCCTCTGAACATCTCTACTCACCACACAATTTCTCCGTGTCCACGTTACTGCAAGAAACAGAGAAACAAGCTCTTGTTAGATGTGGTGGCTGCTTCGGGAAGAGCAGCTGTAGTGAGCAGGGCCTCGAGGGCTTGGCCTGACCCCCAGCAGACTGACTGCTTACTAGGAAAAGGAAAAGCTGCCCAAGCTTAGAGGCAGCAGCTCAGGAGCTGTGCTGAGCACCAGCATCACCCAGGCAGGGCTGCAGAGCATCACTTCTGACTTCTGCTCCGGGAGCTGAAGGAGCAAGCAAAGCTGCTCCACAAACAGCTCCTGGAGCTGGAGTGTGCTGGGAAACTGCCGGGGACAGCAGGATGGAGCCAGGATGGAGGGGAGGCAGGCAGTGCCCTGGGCTGATGAGGCAGCCCCATTTCTGTGCCCTGCAGCTGATGAGCCCCAGAAGCTGCTTCTTCCACCCAACCTCTTCTCCCAGAGGTGTGGGGAAGGACCAGGGCTCCCTCCTCCTGTCCTCTTTTACCTCAGCCCAGATCCTCTCTGCTGGCTGCCCCATGGCACAGGCCCCCTCCTCCCCTTCCCTGGATGGCTTCACAGCCCACAGGAGGGGTTGCTCCTGATGTGAAGGCCATTAAAACAGGGACCCAAGCAAACAATCCTGGAGGTTGGGTCCAGCCCCCCCCCCCTTTTCAGTAACAGGGAGCACTGCACTGGAGCCTCAATTCTGGCATCCCTGCAGGGCTTGGACAGGCCCATCCTGCTGCTAACAGAGGTGCTGCTGGGGTGGAGAGGGAGGAGGAAACAGCCACATTTTTGGATGGGATGTAGGTTTGCATGAAGCAATCAGATCCACTCAGGTGGCCAAAGCATGGAGGCAGAGCTGCTTGTGATGCCCAGCATCCCTATAGAGCCTGCAGGGAAATGCCCCACAGTATCATTATTCCAATCAGCCTCCACTCCAGACATTCTGCTGTCTCAAAATCCCCATAATGATTACACCCCGTTCTGATCCTGATAGAGAAACTGGAAGAGAGCATGAAAGAGACTTCTAAAGTGTTGAAATGCTGTCGCACATGGAGGAACTGGTGATAACCTGGAGTTTGCTGGGCTCCAAGCACGAGGACGGCAGTGGTGACGCTGCCCAGGGGAAGTGAAATCACTGCCATTATCACCCTATGCCCCTTTGACACTGCTCACAGGGCAAAGGGGCAAAAGCACCCCAAGGTACAGTTAGAGAGTGTGTAAAGTGTTCAATATCCCATGCCAGGAACAGGTATAATTTAAGCAAAATCTTCCTACAGCTTCTCCCCCAAGCATCAAAGGCTGGTTCCTGTGTCTCTTTCTGCTGCACAACAAGCGCCTTCTCAGGCAATGGAGACGGGCAGGTTTAGGATGTGATCTGGCTCCTCTGTTTCCAACACCTACTGCAGGAGCTGCTTCTCTGGCGCACTGTCCTGGCACTGCAGACAGGTTTGAAAGTGGCTGAAAACAAACAGCGATTCCCTTGGGATGCAGTACAGAGAGATCAGCAAAGTCACAGCCCCTTCTTCTGCTGCCTCCACTTCATCAGACTTTGCCCATCCCTCCTCCAAGCAGCTCCATGCACCCGACCCCAGCTCTGCTGGATGGAGTGACCGGGGCTTGAAGCACCAGTTTTGATTGGAAAATGCTTTGCTCCTTCTTCACTTTCACACTGATTCCTGCAAGCTGCCTGGAGCCTGCAGAGCTGCTGCTGCTGCACCGCCACCAGTGACCTGGCACTGCAGCATCCACAGCACTGCTTGTGAGACCCGTGAGCTGGAATGGGACCTGCAGCCGCTGGTTCCCAGCCAAGAGACGGGTAAAAGTCACACAAGAGGGGATACGGACATGAGGTAAAACACAGTGAAACACCCAATGCATACGTTATCCAGCCTTTTGCATCTGGCATCACCAGAAAGAAGGTGGCACCAGCTCAGCCCGCTGCCTCATTCCCCACCTTGGCTCCAGCAAGCAGGCATCTATCTATATGACAATGAGCTACAATCGCCACCAACCCTGTGGCCCCTAACGAGAGGCTGGAGATCATCAATAACTCCATCTTGTCTGCTGCTTAAAACCAAGCAACTGATAACCACTAAACCAGGGAACAGTTGAACACTGAACTTGGGGCATAAGTCAGCACTTGGGGAGCTGTCAGTGGAAGACGTGCTCCCTTCCCAGCGCAGCCTGCTCCATCCGCTGCCCTGCATGGACACCTCTTCCCACACCCCACAGCTGCCCAGGGTGCAGTTCAGGGCAGGACAGAGCACTGCAAGCAAAGCACAGGACTGATGGTGCCGTTTTCATGCTACCAGAAGCTACTTCATAGCAGAAACCAGGAGAACTGCACATCAAATCCCAACCCATTTTGCTGGGCTGCAACAGGCTTTGCCCACTCCTCTCTCTGCCATCCATCCCCTCTCCCACTCCAAGAGAAGAGCCATCCTCTGCCTCCAAAACACTCATCCTGAGCCTCTCCACATTTCCACATAGCTGTATTTTGACTGTGCTCAAACCACTGATTAACTGTAATTAAGCTTGAACTGATGATGAAGGATCTTGTCATCATTATGCTGTTGGGATTTAGTGAGAATGTGCCTGGAATTCAGGCAAGAAAACAGCAATCAAGTCAGCAAAGCAGATGGGAAGTTTTTCCATTTACCATTTATCGTGCTGGGAACCTCTGGTGCCATCACCACCACTCTGCTGCCATCACTGCGCCCAGTGCAACCCAGTGCTTCACTCACCATCAGGCACGGACTTCAGCCAGAGTCTCCAAGTCTCTGACTAAAGAGAGGGAAGCAAAGCTCACACAGGTCCCTTCTTCCACAGAACCAGAGGCCTGAGGTAACTTCCACGGAGAGTTTTTAACAGCAGCCTCACCTCTTCCACTCGTGCTCAAGTGCACACATACACCGGCTCTGGGCAGCCTGCACCCAGCTCCTGCCACCACCACCTGACCGCTGTCATGCAAAGCCGGATTTGCCAGACCTTAGTTTTCTAAGTATTCCCAACATGAAGACAGAAAAGCACCCGAGGTCCCTGCAGCTCCCCCTGGGCAGGTTTCACAGTTCTCTGCAACCATGACACACAGCCCATACAGCGCTGCAGCATCCAGTACAAAGCCATTCACAACAATGCTGTGAGACCCCCCTGCAGCCCTGATCCAGCTCTGGGGCAGCAGCACAAGAGGGACGTGGAGCTGTTGGAGTGGGTCCAGAGGAGGCCACGGAGCTGCTGCGAGGGCTGGAGCAGCTCTGCTCTGGAGCCAGGCTGAGAGAGCTGGGCTGGGGCAGCTGGAGAAGAGAAGGCTCCTGAAGGGGAGACCTGAGAGCAGCTCCAGTGCCTAAAGGGGCTGCAGGGAACCTGGAGAGGGGCTTGGGACAAGGGCCTGTAGGGACAGGCCAAGGGGAATGGCTTGAACCTGCCCGAGGGGAGACTGAGCTGAGCTCTTAGGCAGAAGCTCTTCCCTGTGAGGGTGCTGAGGCGCTGGCACAGGGTGCCCAGAGAAGCTGTGGCTGCCCCATCCCTGGCAGTGCTCAAGGCCAGGTTGGACACAGGGGCTTGGAGCAAGCTGCTCCAGTGGAAGGGGTCCCTGCCCATGGCAGGGGTTGGAGCTGGAGGAGCTTTAAGGTCCCTTCCAACACAAACCAGGCTGGGGTTCTGTGACTCCCTGCTAAGTGGTTCCATGAGACCCTGGGCTCTGCTGCCACCCCTCCAGCCGGGCTGCAGGCAGACACACAGCTACTCAGGGAGCAAACTGTGCTTTGCATCTCCCAAGATGCTTCTGCAGCAACAAGGCTCCTTCATCCCTTCAAAAACTTCTGTCTCCTCTCACCCAGATGTTTCAGTGGATGAAAATGCACTTTTCCAGGCAGATGAATCTTTCTGTCTGCAACAGTGTGGAGCTCCCTGCCAAGCTAAACTAAACAGTGGACCGAGCTGTGGTACCAAATCGCAAGGAAGGGTTGAATTTGTAAACATCAAAGAATTAGATCATGGAGACAGTTTGAAGCCAAACAGAACACTTTTCAGAAACACAGAACAAAAAATGCCTGGTGGGGAAACATAAAACCTGAACCCAACCCCATGAGGTGCCTGACGCACAGGCCACAGCATCGCATCCAAGCACTGGGTGGCTGGGAGGTGGAGCAGAGATCGGGTTGGAAGGGCAGGAAGAGGAGGAGAGCGCAGTGCCACGGGCTCTCTGGAAGGAGAAGTGATGTGTGGGACCTCGGAAACACTCGTGTTCCCAGATGTCAGCTCTGGGGCCCAGGGGAGCAGCGATGGGTGAGGATCAGGACGTGTCTGGGCAGTGCTCTGTTACCCAGCCACGGAGAGTGCCTGGGTATGAAGGTCTCTGTTACAGTCTCTGCTTGGATGAGGTTGGCACTGACAAAGAACCACAAGTTTAAGCCTAGACCTGATGAATACAGCACCCCTGTGCCAAATCCACCCACTGGATTAAGGATGTAACTTTCCCATCATTGGAAAAGCCATGGGACATGAAAGGAGCACACCAGATCTGCTTGTAGAACTTGTAATTGCTTTCCAGCTTCACAATACTGGAGTATTACCTCAGGTAATAACTCCTGAATCTGGCAGCAACCTTCAGCCAGCTCTGCAAGTGTCAGGCAAGCAGGCAGCCTGGGGCAAGGGGCTGAACACCCCCTCCAAGGGGACAATGGGATGCCAGCACAGCCCTTAGAAGACACCAGGGGTTGTAAAGGAGCAAGTCCCCATGCACACCCCAAAACAAACGACAGAAACTCCAGCCCTACGCACAGAGCCAGAGACCTCCATGAGCCCTCAGCATGCTGATTTCCTTTACCTGCTACTGGGCAGCCCCTGGGGACAGACAGGTCCTGGCTCCCTGGGGACTGTCCCTCCCAGTCCATTGTCCCATCAGGACGGCGGCTCTGGGTCAGGATCAGAGCGCTCTGGCAGACACAATGATGCCCCACATTGCTTACAGGGGGTAGGATGCCCCTTACGAGGCAAGAACCCAAGTGCCAGGCTCCCTCCCTGGGGGGTCCCAACGCCTCCTCCTCCACGAGCTAGGGATGAAGCTGAAGAAATCACGTACAGTTCCTTGCTGCCACCTCCCAGTCCCCATCCCACTCCTGCCTGCTGCCACTGAGGCAGTCCCATGCACTGACCCTGCACTCGGGTGCATGGACCATGTCCCAGCCAAGGACAGAAATACACCTTGCTAACAGATGTCAGCAGCAAAACACTGTAACTGCCAAGTTATCACAGCTACCACACCATCATAACTGATGTGTTCTAGGGAGCACCACTGCAGCCAGGGCTGTGCATGGCTCTGTGATCAGCCCTGCTCATCTGCTCTGGGCAGACAGAAGCAGCCCAGCCTGACAGCAATGGTAAACCAGGAGATCTTCACCAGTCAGTAAACAGCACAGTTCAGACTCCGCTTTGCTGCAATCTGTGTTTTCCAGTGGTGTGTATGGGGGGTGACTCCAAGGTCACCCCAAAATGGAGTGAGAGGAAAGGAGCTTTTACAGAGGAAGGAGAATGGCTCACTGCTGACTCCCTGGGATCACAGCCCAAAGACACAAAAGGATTTCAGGGGACACCTCGTGCTGCCCACATCTAACAAAAGCAACTGCCAGGACAGGCTGCAACAGGCTTAAAAGCAAGCGGCAACAGGGGCTGCACACACCAGCCCACTTCTCTGCCCCATCATGGCAGTAGGAGCATCAGCTCAACCCCCCATGAAACACCCAGCAGGAGAAACCATCCCCACGCCACCAGCCCTGGGTGGATGATGTGGGTCCCTTGCAGCCAGGGACTGCTGGGTATGGGCTGTCAGTGGCTCAGTGACATTTGGTGGCTGTTGGCATCTCAGCATGGCACAGGTCCTCTGTGCCACTGCCCTGGCTCTCTGCAAAGCTCTGGGACCAGTGTGTGCAGCTACGGCTGCCGAGAGTCACCTCTCCCTGGCAGGGACCTGCTCAGACACTGCCCTGGACAGGAGCATCAGAGAAGGGCAGGAAAAGCTTCCTGTGGTGCCAGGGAAGCGGCAGGAGCCAGAGCAGAGCCTGCCGCCCATGATCAGGAGGAAGCTGCAGCCACTTTCTCCGTTTGAATAGACAGGAAATTCATCAACAGCCAATTTCTTCCAGCGCCAGAACCCACTGGGCCACAGCCCCAGCAGGGCAGAGGGACCCCAGCAAGGCCCTCACCATCTGAATGACTGGGATGAGAAACCCAGCCAAGCCCAACAGACTCCTCCAGACAGCACCAGCAAGAGGAGACCAGGGCTCAGTGCAAGCACTGCTCCTGTTTGTTGGGGGTTTCTTTTTCTAAAAGAAGCTGGCCTAAATTCAAAGTCACACTCACAGAGCCACTCCTGGTGCAAAGCTGCTCTTACGTAAGTGAAAAGCAGTTCCCTGTGTTAGCAGTGGCAGAGCCTGTGACTCTGCACAGTCTGTGCATCGTCCTCGCACCATCACACGCTCCTCCTGCAGACACAACCTGCTCTAGAGAGCTGTGCTTTTCTGGAATACATTTTTCAAGCTAATGTCATGTAATCTTAAATGGATGCTTGTATTTACAGAGCTAGAGTGAATCTGAGAACGATTGGTCTCAACATGTCTGGTTTCTCTCCTCACCAATGCTCATAGCTGGTGTTCAATGGCTTTTAACCTCTGCGTGTTACAAGAGAGAGTCAGGGTGAGATAAACCTATTTATCACACCCGCCTCCAAATGTCCCCCATACACAGGCAAGCAGTTCTAAATCCCCCTTCATCTCCCCTCCTCTGTGCCACCATGGTACTTACTCTGAGTGACGCCTGTCAATGCCACTGAATAACTCCCACAGCTCCTCCGAGCTCAGGATCCCATCAGCGAAATAGTTCTTGAACTCCTCAAATGACAGCTTCCCATCATCTGCATGGAAATAAAAGGGAAGAATAATTATACATCCGCAGAAAGCAGCATCCAGGCCCCAGTGATCCTCCCAGCAGCCTCTCCACCCGGAGCGTGGGCCGCTTGGGCATGCTGTGCATAGTAATTAGAGCAGAGCTTGCACTGAAGGCATGTCCCACCAGTCCCCATTGAAACCCCAGCAGTGCTGGCAAGCAGGGCCACTGCTGCTGGAGCTGCAGGTGGGAATTTCAGCCCCTTCCAAGAGATATCACTGCAATGTTTAGAGAAAGGGATGCAGACACTCTGTAATTCAATGACTGTCCAAGGAGAGCCCATTACAAACAGCACAGCGAGGACAGCATCAGGCTTTTATGGAAAGAAAAGCTCTCCATTGACTCCTGAGCTTTTTCCTTCCCCTCTAAGGAGGACTTCAGCTCCTGGGCTGCATTTTGATCAGATGCAGAGACTGAATCAACCCTGCAAGGGATGGAGCAGAAGCCTGATGGCTCCTGGGCTAGCAGTGCACATGAGAGATCATGTGTATGCAGGCCACAGAAAGACTTGGGAAGGGCTCTGTCCTACATGGACAGTGAATTGGGAGCCCACTTCCCAACCCTTGGCTCCAGGCAAAGCATTAAAGCGTTTTTCTTGCAGCCGGAGAGCTGCTTGCCCTTATCCTGCTTCACTCTTGCAGCCAAACCTGCCAGCAGGGATGGGCTGTGCTGCTTCACCCAGACCAGCAGCGGCAGAACAGAGCACTCACCGTTCTTGTCAGCTCGCCGGAAGATCTGCAAGAGAAAACAGGAGAGGGTTTAGTGAGGCAGCACTGGCTCCTTGCTGCTGAGCAGAGAGCCAGGGGCACCCAGCACTGCCACCATTGGAAACCCACCTCCCGGGGAGCCACCAAGAGCCCCCAGTGCCAGGGCTGCACCGGGACATCCCCCTTTGGGAACAACCAAACCCATTTCTTGCCTTCAGCGCACAAAGCTCTGGGCACAGCTGCCCAGAACTCACACTGAGCATCTTTTACAGCACGCAGAGGGAGATGCAGTAGAAAGGGCTTTGCTACAGCCTCCTGATGGAAAGTGTTTAATTTTTCAGACCCTTTAAATGAAAGAACATTAAGCATCAAACCACTCTATAACAGGAGCGCTTTGTGCATCACTGCTGACACTCCAAGTGTCTGCACCGAGGAGCGGCTCTTGTCCTGCGCTTTGTAATCACCCTTCACAACACCCCTTCCTGCAACACACACACACTGTAATTAATAATCAATGATTTCATTAATCTGTAACCAAGCCTGCCCCAGGGCACAGCTGCTCCAGCTCAGGGTCCCAACCCAGGTTCCCAACCATGAGGCTTCTGCCCGCAGCCCAGGAGAAAGCTGGGGCTTCTTATCCCTGCCTGGCTCCCCTTTCATCAGGAATTCACAGGAGACCTGGGGCTGACTCCAGTGAGGAACAGCATTATTTCCAAAGCCTGGGAACACCTTGCCAGACCAAACAGTACAAGCTTTTGTCCAGCACATCCTAACAAAGCCAACGACAGAGTTGTGTGCGTGGCAACTTTTCTCTTTTTAATCACCCTGGCTGAGAAAGAAATCTGAAGGTCTGAAGAAAGATGAGGAATGAAAAAGGGCAGGAAAAGGGGAAAGTGGGCTTTGTTGTATCCTTTTTCACGCACCTGCAAAGCGGAGGGCGCAGATCAAGCCACCCCCAGAGCAGCCCTTCTCCCTGCTGCAGGAAGACGTGTCGCTGCCAGCTCCCCCTCCACCCCCAGCTCCCTTCTGCACCGCTCACCGCCAGCTCTGCTGCGTGTTTTGAGGCCACAAGCCCATATTTAGCCACTGAAATGTCCCTGAAAAATCGCTTTGAGGTAAAGAAAGAGCTGCCCAGAGAAGCCCCTGCTGCTCACAACGCAGGAAGCCACTGGCTTGCAACTGGGCAGAGGCTTTTCTGGTGCTGGTCCCAGCAGGGAGCTCTCTGTTCCCTTGACTGAAACCAGAAGCAGGGACACGGCCTTGGAGGATGCTCTCCTGAGCCAGGCAAGTTCCCACCAGCCCGAGCCGCTGCAGGGAGTGGAGCACTGTTAGGTAACCATCTCCCCAGGACGCCAGCTTCCAGCAGCCAGGCTGCTGCCTGTGCAAGAACGCAGGGCAGGGGCTCTCAGTGCCGCACAGGACTCGCTTTGGAGCTTTACCTCTACCAGCCGAGACAGGATCCTGCAGCTCCCACACACTGGGTGTTCTCCGGGGTTTAAAGCAACTTTCTTTAGGCTAAAGGGCTCTCTTGTGCACCGGGGGTCTCACAGCCACAGCGTTACACACGCCAGGGCTCCCTGGCAGCACCATTGGGTCCCATGTGAACGTGTCACCCAGACACCTCCCTGCCTCAGGCATGCTGCTTTCTGCCAAGGCAAAAGCCTCACCCTGCAGAGCTCTCTGTCACTGGAGGGACACCTGGCTCATGCAGTGACATCTCCAAGTGTCACTGAGCCAGCCAGCACATCCCAGATACAGCAAAGCGTCACCCAGGCACTTAACAAATGGAGATTCAAGGGAGGCCAAACAGCTCCCACTCACAGGCTGGCCTTGCTCAGCAGGGTCTGTCTGCAGGCTAAGCGGGAGGACACAGTTTGGGGGGGATCCCCGAGAAGGTCTCAAATCCAGGGTGAGCCCATCCTGGACTCAGCAGGAACCTCAGCAAACAGAACTGATGCTGCTCCCTTGTGCCCGGGATCCTGTGCTCCAGCGGTGCATTGGAAAAGCACAGCCAATGCACACACCAGAGCTGCCTGGAGCTCAAAATAAACACACGTGGCACAGGCAGAGCCCTGTGAGGCAGGGCCACATCTGCTCCATGCTCCCCAGGGACAGCAGCGCTCCTCAGCACCTCCAACGAGCCCGTCCTCAGCCAACCCCGCTGCAGGGGGGTGCCTCGGAGAGCCCTGATGGCTCCTGTGCACAAGGCAGGATCCAACTCCAGCCAGGCAAAACCAGCACAGAGCAGTTTCCACACCCCACAAGGTGACCCCCAGACCCCCTCCCCAGGGCACAGGCACAGAGGATGAATCCCAGCCTGGTTTGGGCTGGAAGGGACCTTAAAGCTCATCAGGTTCCAACCCCCTGCCATGAGCAGACACACGCACAGCAATGGCAGGTAAGTGCTGCTCCCACCGCAAGAGCCGGGCGCAGAGGTCAGCCCTGGGACTAAGCCAAGGAAAAGCGATGCAAAGGCAGGCTGGGAATGGGATCAGGAGAGGCACTGCAGGCAATCCCTCACTTGCACTCGGGGCCTGGCAGCCTCGGAAACACAGGGACACTGCCTCAAACCCGAGACGTTCCCCTTAGCCCCCGGCCCCCGGGTCCAAGCAGCCGCAGCGCCGCTCAGTGCCTGCGGTGACAGGCACACTGGGACCGACGGGAGCAGCACTGAACGGCGTTTATGTGGGGGATGAACCCCCCCACCCCGGCAGGAGGGACATGACAGGGCTTCAGCTGCCTGCAGGGCTGGAAGCAACCGCAGCTACTGGACACGCAGCCAGGGACATGGCAGCAGACGGGGAGGGACAGCCACCCTGGGGACACAGTGCGGGCTGCAGCCAGGCCTCGGCGGTGTCCAAGAGGCTTTGCTTAAGCTCGCGTGCCCCGAGAGGGGACTAAGCCAGCCCTGAGCACCAGCCTGGGGGACGAATCTCCCAGAGGCTCGAGATGTCTGCACAGGGAAACAACTGCGATGGCAGCACTGCAGCTCGTACCGCGCCTGCAGCAAAGCGTCTCCGGCAAAGCCCTCCTCCTCCTCCCCGCTCCTGAAGGCAGGGGGACAATCCCAAGGGAAGCAAGAGCTGCCACCCGGGATGTGCCATGGGCAGCTCTGCCTTCCCGCTGCCCTGACCGGGCTGGGGGGGGAGCTGGAACCAGATACTAAAGCAGAGCTACCAAACTCCCCCTGCCAAGCTCCGGAGCTGAGGCGGGAGCAAAGGGAGCCACAGGGAAGCGGAAGGGAAGCCGCCAGAACCGCTACTGCTGTTAACACTTCCCATTTTAATTGCCTTAATGACGCCCTGAGGGATGGATGTGGGACTCAGCGGTGCCCTGAGGGGCTGAGCTGGAACACAGCTGTCACCACCACCCCCCCTCCAGCCCATCTTCCTTCAGCCAAGTAATTAGCGCAGTTAATGATGCTGGCTGGAGAGCCCTGCGGTCTGCAACCTCCCCACGGCAGGAGAGAGACCCCGACCCCCAGCTGGAAGCTGTGTGGCCACGAGCCGTGCTTTCCAGCGGCTCCCCGAGGATGCCAGGAGATCTCCCTAACGGAGAACCACACCATTCATCTTCCCTAGGTCTGCCTGAGATCTGCTCCCCTCCTCCGGGATGAATTGGGACACACAGGTGGCACCACACGGGCCAGGACAGGATGGAGATGGCAGCCAGCACCTGGGCTCTCGGGGTGCTGGGGCACCACACTAACCCTCACCCTCACCCCTTGCTTGCTTTCTCCTCCCTGGTCCCTGTGGCAGGGCAGGGGCAGCACCTCCACTTATGCATGTTCTTAGCTCCACAGCGTGACTCCAGCCCCCGGGGTGCTGGACATGGGGAACACAAAGGCTGGTGGCTCACCAGGGAGGTGCAGGCATTGCCCACCTTACCCAGGCATCCTGCAGCTCACAGAAGACTGCCGGGAGCAAGAGGTTTGAGCAGTTCTGATGTGCTCCAACAGGGGAGGTGGGCTTTGACCCACTCTGTGCCACTTGCCCTGAGAGATGGCCAGGCATGCCCGGTGCCACAGAGCAGAGGCGCTGCCTCCCCCAGAGCCCCATCCCAGCGCGCAGCTCCCTCTCTGCAGCAGCACCCGGGCCACAGGGCTCGAGGGGATGCACTGTGATGGGAGACACTGTGCCAGGACCTGTCCGCAGAGGAGGACAACAGCCACCATCCGCATCTTCAACTCCCCCAAGCCACCCGCAGCCACCGGTACGCCGACCTCCAGCCTCCACAAGGCAAATCTTCCACCACAACTCCCGGCACCTTCAGAGCGAGCAGGGGTGGGAGCTGCAGCGGGTGACGGACATGCCCTGCCTGTGGGGTCCCACAGCTCTGAACAGCGACACAATCCCTCCCACGGCTCCAGGAGCCGCCACAGCCAGCGCTGAGGAAGGAGCAGGCTGACTGCAGCCACGCAGAGGCCCATCATTCAGCAGGACACCACGACCCACACCTCGAGTCACCGCCGGGGCACCCCAATGCCCCCCGCGAAGGAGGCAGCACAGCGGCCGCCTGGTCCCCGCCACCCGCGGGGGTGTGACCGGGTCTCGCAGCCGGCCCGCCCCGCCGGTACTCACGTCGTGGAAGATGGGGAGCGGCTGTCGGCGGGGCGCGGGGCCGCGGTTGGCAGACAGCAGGCACACAGCCAGCAGCTCGGCACACGCCATCATGGCCCAGCCGGACGCGGGCGCTGCGGCGCCCCGGGGTGCGATGCGGTATGGCGGAATACGGTACCGGAGGGAGCGGTGCGGTGCCCCGCCGTACGCTGCCGTAGTGAGCGGTACCGTGCCGTGCCCCGCCGTACGCTGCCGTAACTGCCGGCGGATCTGCACTCACGGAGCGGCTCCGCAGCCGCCAGGACTCTTTGCCTCCGCTGAGGGCCCGCCCCCGCGGCCATCCGATTGGCAGCGGCTGATGATTGGCACCTCAGGGCCGTGCTGTGGTTGGCGGAGGGGCGAGGGGCGGGGCGCCGCTGTGATAGGAGCGGGCGGCGGTGGCTCTCGGTGTGGGGTGGTCGTCGCTTTCGGTCGGGGCTCAGTCGGCCGCGGGGCTCCCCTGGGGCGGATCCGGTTGGCTCCAGTGCGCCCCACGGCGCTCCAGATCGCTGCAGTGCAGCCCATGGCGGCCCCGGCGATGCCCTCGGTGGTCTCACTGTGGTGTCACCAGCTCTGGCTGCCCCAGTCTGTCCCAGTTTGGCCACGGCTTGTCCCAGTGTGGTCAGTGTTGGCCCTGGGGTAGCCCGGTTGGTCCCAGTGTGGCCATGGGCGGACCTGCTATGGCTGCCGCTGGCCTTGGGGTAGTCCCACCACCGCCCACAGTGGTTGCAGGCGACTTCACCTCACGGCGGGGCCAGCGCCTGTGAGGGCTGTACAATGGCGTTGGGGCACCAGTACCTCGAGCAGAGGTAAAACCCCCGTTGCACCCTGATTAGGGCCTGCAGGAGGGGCAGGGCATGGGGAGAAGGAGGAGGCAGGAGCTGCCTCCATCCCTGCCCAACAAAGGCATCCATCAGCCTGTGTGTGTGGAAAGGAATGGGGTGGGCACCCGTGTCCGTACCTCAGCCTGCCCTCTGAGGTCTTCACAGAACCCCAGCCTGGTTTGTGCTGGAAGGGACCTCAAAGCTCCTCCAGCTCCAACCCCTGCCACGGGCAGGGACCCCTTCCACTGGAGCAGCTTGTTCCAAGCCCCTGTGTCCAACCTGGCCTTGAGTACTGCCAGGGATGGGGCAGCCACAGCTTCTCTGGGCACCCTGTGCCAGCGCCTCAGCACCCTCACAGGGAAGAGCTTCTGCCTAAGAGCTCATCTCAGTCTCCCCTCGGGCAGGTTCAAGCCATTCCCCTTGGCCTGTCCCTACAGGCCCTTGTCCCAAGCCCCTCTCCAGGTTTCCTGCAGCCCCTTTAGGCACTGGAGCTGCTCTCAGGTCTCCCCTTCAGGAGCCTTCTCTTCTCCAGCTGAACCAGCCCAGCTCAATTTGCATCCACAAACAAAGAGCAAGCTCAACTTTGCTTTCCCATCCAATAAACAATTGGATAAATAAAGTAGATAAAGCCATGCCTAGGAGAGCTTCCCATCATTCCTGGTGTACCTGTGGTGCGGTGACCTCTTGCAGAGGTGGGCTTCATCCTGCCCCATCCCATTTTGCTGAGCTCGGCTTCTCTTAACCCAGGTCTCAAACCTACGATGTTTCCGCAGCCCAACGTGACCGAGCTGCAGCACATGGAGCTCCCTCGGTCTCCTCCTCCCCCGGGGACAAGCGGCTGCAAGCTGAGCCCGCAGTAGTTGCAGTGATGCATCACAGTTATTTTTACCATCTCCCGGCTGCTCCGGGTGGGTGCAAGGGAAAAGAGGCGGAAAAAGTGCACCTGGGGCCTAGCGGGGGTATCCGAAGACTCCGGGGAGCACGTGTGCACACAGGGCTCAGTGCTGTCCCCACCGAGGGCTGGAGCTGTGGAGCATGGCCATCACCAAATCACATCAAATTGAACTAAAATGGGGGCAGCTGCTAGAGAGAGGGGATAAATCTCCCAATGGCACTGGGGACAGAGGTTCACCTTGCAGGGCAGTGTGGGAAGGGGTTTGGGTGATGGCAGGGCTCTGTCACGGATCAAAGCAAAGCCCTGGGCGGGCCTTTTCACACTGCTGTGTGGCTAAATCCGGGCTCAGTTCCCGGGTCAGTGTGGCTTTCAGCATGGGAAGGAGCAGCTGGAAATGAGGGTGAAGTCCAGGGCAAAACCTTCTATGTCCAGGGCAAGCCTTCTATGATGGGGCTACAGAATTGATGGACAAGGGTAAAGCAGTTGATGTCATCTACCTGGACTTGTGCAAAGTGTTTGGCACTGTCCCACACCACATCCTCCTCTCTAAATTGGAGAGATATCAATTTGATGGATGGACCACTCGGTGGATAAAGAACTGGCTGGACGGCCGCACACAAAGAGTTGTGGTCAATGGCTCGATGTCCGGCTGGAGACCGGTAATGAGTGGTGTCCCTCAGGGATCGGTGTTGGGACCGGTCTTGTTTAACGTCTTCATCGCTGACATGGACAGTGGGATTGAGTGCGCCCTCAGCAAGTTTGCCGATGACACCAAGCTGTGTGGTCCGGTTGATACGCTGGAGGGAAGGGATGCCATCCAGAGGGACCTTGACATGCTTGTGAGGTGGGCTGATGCCAACCTTATGAAGTTCAACCACGACAAGTGCAAGGTCCTACACCTGGGTCGGAGCAATCCCAGGCACAGCTACAGACTGGGCAAAGAAGAGATTCAGAGCGGCCCGGCAGAGAAGGACTTGGGGGTGCTGGTTGATGAGAAAATGAACATGAGCCGGCTGCAGTGTGCGCTCGCAGCCCAGAAACCAACCGTATCCTGGGCTGCATCCAAAGGAGTGTGACCAGCAGGTTGAAGGAGGTGATCCTGCCCCTCTGCTCTGCTCTCGTGAGACCTCACCTGGAGCATTGTGTGCAGTTCTGGTGTCCTCAACATAAAAAGGACATGGAACTGCTGGAACAAGTCCAGAGGAGGCCACGAGGATGATCAGGGGCTGGAGCACCTCCCGTATGAAGACAGGCTGAGGAAGTTGGGGCTGTTCAGCCTGGAGAAGAGAAGGCTGCGTGGGGACCTCATAGCAGCCTTCCAGTATCTGAAGGGGGCTATAGGGATGCTGGGGAGGGACTCTTCATCAGGGACTGTAGTGACAGGACAAGGGGTAACGGGTTAAAACTGAAACAGGGGAAGTTTAGATTGGATCTAAGGAGGAAATTCTTTCTTGTTAGGGTGCTGAGGCACTGGAATGGGTTGCCCAGGGAGGTTGTGAGTGCTCCATCCCTGGCAGTGTTCAAGGCCAGGTTGGATGATGCCTTGTGTGGGATGGTTTAGTGTGAGGTGTCCCTGTCCATGGCAGGGGGGTTGGAACTGGATGATCTTGAGGTCCTTTCCAACCCGAACCATTCTATGATTCTATGATTCTATGAAAACTTCTGCTGGTGGCAGGAGGCAGCGGTGTCCCCAGCTTCTGCCACGGGTGCTTCCATCACATGCCCCAAAGCCACTGGCAGCAAAGGGGGACTTGGCCTTGGTTGTGGTGAGGAAGCCAGGGCTCTGCTCTGCTTTCCAGGTAGGGGATAGGGCAGGAATTAAATGAAGCAGCCACTTACCAGCATCTTGTGAATCACACAAACATCGAATCCCAGCCTGGTTTGTGTTGAAGGGACCTTAAAGTTCCTCCAGTCCCAGCCCCTGCCACGGGCAGGGACCCCTTCCACTGGATCAGCTTGCTCCAAGCCCCTGTGTCCAACCTGGCCTTGAGCACTGCCAGGGATGGGGCAGCCACAGCTTCTCTGGGCACCCTGTGCCAGCGCCTCAGCACCCTCACAGGGAAGAGCTTCTGCCTAAGAGCTCAGCTCAGTCTCCCCTCGGGCAGGTTCAAGCCATTCCCCTTGGCCTGTCCCTACAGGCCCTTGTCCCAAGCCCCTCTCCAGGTTTCCTGGAGCCCCTTTAGGCACTGGAGCTGCTCTCAGGTCTCCCCTTCAGGAGCCTTCTCTTCTCCAGGCTGCCCCAGCCCAGCTCTCTCAATAATCTGGATAAAAGATGCAATAATCTGGCTAAAAGATGCTGTGCTTCACCTCCCTGAGTTATTTCCTTGCACAGGAAACACAAGTGGGTTTTGGAAGTTGAAATATTTGGAAGTGTGGGACAGGCTGTGCTGGCATGGGCATAGCACCCACAGAAGATTTACCATAGGGGCCAATCAAACCCCCAAAACCTGCCCAGAGCCTCCAAGGCAGATTAAAATTAAAGGTATAAATTAGAGTAAACTTTATGCTGTGCCAGCATCTAACGGTGCCCCCCAGCCATGGCCAGCCTGTCCCAGAGCTCATCCCACTGCGGGGCTCTCCTGGCTCCTCTGAGTCCAAACCTCACAGTGCGGGGACAGCAGACTCCATGAGTGCCTGGGCTGAGCACCACATCCAGAGCTGGACAGGCACCGTCCCTGCAGGGTTACTGCCAGGGCATGGCAGATGGGAGCAAACAGGAGCTGAGGATCATGGGGCACGCAGGATGTATGCAGGGTACCCATCTCCTAAACCATGTCTGTATCCATGGTGGGGATGATAGGACATAAAGCCAGGCAGCACTTCCCACCCCGCCATGTGCCCTTTGGAAACAAGAGCCCCTACACAAGCTGTTATCAGCTCGTTCTCCAGCAATTCAGCATAGCAGGAGGGAAGCCCTTCAGCTGCATCGTGAATCATCCCTGGGAGGCACAGTGGTTATTTTTGTGGTGCTCTGGCTCATGTGGAGCTGCCAATGCATCCCTAGAGATGGGTGCACTGCCGCAGCAGGGGACGTGGTTCTGTCCCCAGTAGCTGCTTTCACAGGGACTGGGAGTTCAGGGGCTCATCATCCCGTGAGGTTCCCTATTAATGGAATGTGATGGAGGTAATGGAATGCTATCAGAGGTTCACCTTTGCTCAGGGGAAAAGCTGTGCAGCTGGGGGGGTTAGCTCATGGGAACAGGGCAGCAGAGCTCAGGATGTCGGTGTGAGTCCTCTCCCCTCTCCCTGTGCCTGCTGTGAAAGCCAGTGGCCACTTCCCCTTCTTGGGGTGTCACCCCTTCGGACAGCATTGCAGATCACCATCACCCCCCACCAAAATGAAACTGGAACAGGGAGAGCAGGAGGAGACCTGGATCTTGCTGAGCGCAGGGATGAGGATGTGCTGGTATATGACTGGACTGGGTACCCTGCCTCAGAGCTTCAGCATCTCAATCGCCTCAGGTAACAAACATCACCCTGAGGGTGCAGCACGCAGGGGACTGATGCCCACCCACCCTGGTCTCCCCATCCTCCTGCCCTGGCTCTGTGTGGCAGGAGCCCCATGGACCAGAGCAGCAGGAGAGCCTTCCAGTTGAATTGTGATGGGGTGACACCGTGACAGCACCACACTGGGTCACCCCACTCAAACACAGGGGACAGACAGACTGCGCGTGCCATTGGCCTCCTGGCTGCTGGGTTTGGGGAGAGCATGGCATGGCACACGTGCTCCCAGTCCCAAGGGGTGCAGGGAAGAGGGCTGGGAGCAGGATGAGTTTACAGCATAGTCTGGGGTTAAACATTTCTCAGGCTGTTTTAAGGAGAAACAGGGCTAAAGAGGAGGGAGCAAGTGCACAAACAGGGGAAAGAAGTGGCACATCGGCCTGGCACTGGGCTTGCAGCCAGCTTGAGCCGTGGGCAGGGACGTGGCGACCTTGAACCTTGAGCAGTGAACTTGGTCCTTCAGGCAGGAACGGGTGCTGGGGCGAGCAGGGCAGCTGGGAAGTCACGGAGGGCGGTGGTGCAGATCCGTGTCCCGGTTTTACAGCAGCCCCAGGCTGCTGTCCTCCCCTACGCTGTGGGAGGAGCTGTGGTCATGGGCACCCTGCTCAAAAGCTGTCCCCAAACCAGGGGGAAGGCAGGGAACAGACCAGGCAGGAGAAAGTGATCCCCATGTGGAGCCACGGCCCTGTCCCCCTGTGGCACAGCCTCCGCGGAGGAGCGGAGCGGGGCAGGATCAGCCCCAGCTCTCATCGCACAGATGCAGGACGTGGAATTGCAGGGGAGCAGGTAAAGCACCGCGGTGACCAAAGAGCCACCTGCGAGCCCCGGCAGGGACACACACGCTCACGTTTCCAGTTCAGGATGGAAACCAACCCCCAAGACAGCCCCGACCCCGCTGGTTTCTCAGGCTGGGGCCCCACCACCCCAGTGCCCCCTGAGCGCAGCCCCACACCAAGGCCAGAGTCAGTAGAAACCTTTATTAAACAGGAAGCTCAGAGGAACACAAGCTTGTTAAAAGGCAGTAAAAGTGAAAGTGCGTCTCCAGCCCGGCCCCCGAGGGGGGGGCCCAGGACCCCTCCTCTCCTCCCTCCACCTCTCCCAGCCCCAGTGGGCAGCAGATGGGGAGACAGAGCCCCGTGGCTGCACGGCTGCTTGGGCAGGGGAGGAAAAGCCTGAAGCCAGCGTTAGGTCCTCACACACAGATAGGCACCCTCTCCTCCAGGACCCAAGCATGGCCCTGGGGCCACCAGCCCCATCCAGCCCTGCCCCTATAGCCCCCACAATGGCTTCAGCCTCAGCCCCAATCTGGCTGCAAGCAAAGCCAGGACATGCAGGCGAAGCCCCAGTGGGACCCTCCATGTCTCCCCCCAACCAGCAGCATCCCCCTGCTCCCTCCTGTCCCCTCCCCATGTCCTGGGAATGCTCCCACATGCCATAAATAATAAATAAATACCCCACACTCAGCCAGGCTGTGGGAGCCCCCCCGTGCAGGGGGGACACAGCCCCAACCCGGCACCCCCACATCTCCAGCACCCACTTCCCAACACAACACCTCTCGGCACCCCCACTCTGCTGCAGGCCCCCCCCACCCCCCCTTGGGAAATTAAATGCTGTCCCTAGGGGACAATAATAAATTAATCCGATCTATACACAGGACTGCTTAAAGCTCGATAATGGGCACCGGAGGGCGCACCCCCATCACCAAGAACCTTGTAGGGGGGTCCTCTGAGATGGTACCCCCGCTCTGGCATCCTTCTTGCAGGGCAGGAGCCAGGGATGCTGCCGGCCCCCGCCGGGCTGGGGGGGCTGGAGGGCGAAGAAGAAAGTGTTGCAAAAAGGGATGGGGAGAGGAGCTGCGGGGGGGAGCCAGCTCAGGGTGACCCCCCCTGCACCCTGCAGCTCTCCTCAGAAGTCCAAGGGTGTGAAGTCCTCAAAGTCACAGTCAAAGAGCTCGCTGATGCCCTCTCCCTCCTGCAGCCCGAAGTGATAGTCCTGCTCCTGGTTGATGAACTCATCCGCCAGGAATTCCGGGAAGACTTCCCTGCTCTGGTCCAGCAGCACGTCCATGGAGGCCAATGGCGAGAGGCTCGGCTCCTCCGCAGGGCACTTGCTGGTCCCTGGCAGCAGCGTTTCTGCAGGGGTGGGAAGCAGTCGTCAATCCCACAACAGACAAAAAACCCCAAAAGAGGCATTTTTGGCTATGCAGAACCTGCCTTCCCCCATCCCTGCTGTGCTCGGGTGGCCGAGCATCACCCCAGTTTGTGCTGATGGCAGAGGGGCTCAAACTACAAACACAGAAGAGGCCACAACCAGAGCCAGCAGCATCCCTGTCCCCAGATCCCTCCTGTCCCTGTCCCGGGCACTCACCTTGCTCTCCGGGCAGCAGCGGCAAGTTCATGTCCTGGGCAGGATGCAGGAGAGGGGAGGCCCTGGGCTGTGGGTGGCTGGGAGCCGACTCCTCTGCAGGGGCTTTGAAGGGGCTCTTGACAGGGCTGCAGACACCTGAGCTGTCCTCGGGGCAGAGGAAGACATCGATGGGGCCCTGAGTGCTTCGCAAGGATACCTGGAAAGCCTGAGGAAAGGGGAGAGGAGTGAGACCAGGAGGCACAAGGATGCCTGAGGAGCCTGGGCTGTGCAGACACAGGGTGGCCCCAGCTCACCTCCGCTGGGTCTGAGACCTGCAGCTGGGTCTCTGCGGGGGCTTTGATAACCATCACCATTTGCTCCGAGGGGTCCACAATGCTGCGGAGGTCCTGGCAGGTCACATAGGCTGCGGTGTGGCAGGTCAAGGAGCAGACACGGGGTGCTATGAACCATGCTGTGACCCAGCCGGGTCCCCTCCCCGCCAGCCCCATCCCATCCCGTCCCGCACAAAGGATATTGCTGGTTGGCGGGGTCCTCAGTGAGCAGGCGCAGCTGCACTGAGCATGTCTGGATGAGCTCGTCCAGCTGCCGCTCCGCAGCCTGCAGCTCCCGCAGCTCCTGCTCCAGCCGCCGGTGCCGGCCCGGGGCGCCCACTGTGGCCTGGCTGCCCCTGCGGAGCACCACGGGCGTCAGCACCCAAACCCACAGCTCCCTCTGCCCCACCCCGTGAAAGACCCCATCCCACACCCAGGGCATCAGCCTCGCCAGGGGGTTTCCCTATAGGGCACAACCCTGGGGTCCCTCCCCTGAGCCTGGACACAGCCTCCACTCCCCAAACTGGCACAGGGAGCCGGAGGAGCACAGGAGTACTGATGCTGCTCAGGAGCCACCTGCAATGGAGCACAGCCCTCACCCAGACCACATGAAGTGGCTCCTCAGCCACCACTTGAACCCCAAGCAAAGCTCTCTCCACCCCAAGCCTGCCCCAGGTAGCTCCCCCATCCCGCGGGACAACCAGGCACAGCCCCACAAGCCCAGCCCAGGGACGTACAGCCACTGGATGTTGTTCTTGGACTTCTTGGTGATGAGCTGGATGCCCTCCAGGACGTTGGTGATGTCGTAGATGCGCCTCTTCTGCACCTTCAGGACCTCGGCCGCCCAGTTGAGGTCCACCACACCGTCAGGGGACTGGCTCAGCAGCTCCAGGAAGCGCTTGGTGGTGAGGTTCAGCGAGGTTTCGTAGCGGGACTTCTCCCCAGGAGACTTTGCCCCTGCCAGCCACCGAGGACAAGCACGGTTTAGCCAGGAGGGAAGCCCAAAACATCCCCCACGCTCACAGGTGCCCCATGGACCAGGACCAACCCCCTGAAACCATCTGCTCTCCCTGAGCAATGGGCTAAGCTCCCCACATCCTCCATGGGAAGGATGCTGCAGGACCCAGCACAGGCTTTGACACTCTTGCTCAGCTGTGATCACAAGCTCCCCTATGACACCAAAGTCCCAGGGCTCGAGGAGGGGGGAGATGATGGAGGGCCCACCTGGGTTGGCTGGGGGGGGTCAGAGGGAGCAGAGCCGGTACCTCTGATGGGGTTCCTGGGCTTGCCCCGGCCCACTGGCAGGCTCTCCGCTATGTACTGGTGATCCGTCTCCAAGTTCAGCTTCCTCTTCACCTGCAAGCGACAGGGCTCACTGGGGGAGCAGCCACCACCCCCCAGGAACCCCTCCCCGGGGGTGCCGAGCCCCGCTGCCGGTAGAAGCGGGGTGAGAGGAGCGGCTCCTCCGCTGACACACACACACACACTCACACACACAGTGGGGCCGCGGCCCCGCCGCGCTGCGGGGAGCGCCCCAAAGCAGGCAGGGGCAGAGCCCGGACCAGCGGGGCGACTTCCGCAGCGGCCGCTCTCGGCAGGTGCGCTGCGTGGCACGGCACGGCACCCGGTGGCACGGTAGAGGGCACGGCAAGGTGCGGAGCAGGGAGCAGCACAGCCCGGCCCAGCGCGCAGCCCGACCCGATGCAGCCCAATATCTCACAGCTCGGGGCATAGCACGGCCCCGCCGTAGCCCGCAGAGTCCCGGTCTCCGCAGCCCCCTCCCCATCCCAATCCCGGTGGTTACCGGCGGGCGGCCCAGCGAGGGCCGACGCGGCGCGGCTCCGGGCCGGGCGGGTTGCGGTGTAGCGAAGAGCAAGACCTGATCGGTATCGGGGTGTCCTCCGCCGCCCGTAGGATCGTCAGCGGCGGCGGAGACGATGAGGAGGTGCGGGGAGGAGCTGCCCAGCAGCGCCGCCAGCCCCGCCGCGCCGCCGCCCGCCGCCATGGCTCACATGGCCACCGGGGGGACGGGCGGCGGGGCGGGGAAGGCGTTTGTAGGGTCACGGCCCATGACCGGGCAGCGAGAACCGCTCTCACCGCCCGTATTGTTCGGTACGACCGGCTCCGGCGCGCCTTCTTTGCGCGCCAAATCCTTTTTGCCGCGAAAGCGGCGCGAGCCTCCCCGCCACCCGCCTCATTGGCTGTCACCGGCACCGGGAACCGCGGTAAGGGGAGCGGAGGAGCCGTCTCATTGGTCGGGGACGGGCGGTGCCGTACGCTTATTGGTTGAGGGTGGATAGGAGGCCAATCAGCGGCGCCGCGGGGGTGCGGAGAGGGGACAGTGGGGCGGTGAAAGGGGGGGAACGGCGGCATCGCCGCCGTTCCCCCCCTTTCACCGCCCCACTGTCCCCCCCTTAGGGAATTCCAACTCCAAAGCATCCCTATTCCAGCATCCAGGTCCTGCCCGGTGTTTCGCATCAGAGGAGGAAGGCACTGGCACACAGCTATGAGCCAAGTTCACATCGCTCCTGGAATCTGCCTTGGAGTGAGATGCTCCATGAGGGATGCTGGGAATCATGCGCTGGGATGGAAGCGATACTGTATTAAGGTATTTTGGGATGAAGGGATGAGTTCAGTGCTGATCCATCTCCCCTCTTCCAAACTCACCCCGAGACTGGATGAGGTTTTGGGCCCTGGGATTGCTCAAGGGGTCTGGCTCACACAGGAAGATTGGGAATGCTCCAATCTGCACTGTTGTAGGGATGATTCACGGCGTTTTCAGCTTCCAAACGCCCAACAGCTGTGGATCTCAGTTTCCTCAGCACTAGGTGATAACCCCTTGCAGGGCTAGAGGCAAAACCCGCACTTGACCGTGTCAGCAGCTATCTCTGGCGGCGGGACGGTGAGGCTGGGGCAGAGGGGATGGCAACCACCATGCTGGGGGAGATGATAGTTCATCCACCCACGAGACACAGCACAGGCAGCTCCCACCGGCAGCGTGCGGGATGCTGATAACCCTCCTGCTGCATGAGGAGGCAAAATATAAAGGAATAATAATATATATCCATAACCCCCCCCCCCATTTGAAGACGAGGCCTTTCCCAGGGCACAGAGATGTTGTAGCTCACAGCCACACACCCAAACCCCCCCCGTGCCCCCCCCATGAGCTGCCTTACATGTCCCAGGGGGAGCCCTGACTGCCACTGGGCATGGCTGTGGGCCTGTAGTGGCCCCCACCCTGCTGCTGATCCCAACGTGCCCGGGATGCAGAAGATGGGTGTTTTTCCCACCAGTGCGTGGGATGCAGGAGGCATCTGAAGCGATGAGTTAACTTCTGTGCAGCGGAGCAGATCCCGACACGCTGTGCCCCTGCGCTGGCCAAACAGGTTTCAGGCTTTAAAGGATTTTATGCTGGATACTTTGGCAGTGGCTGTAATTCCCCTGCAGGGCAGCCAACACAGAGCAGGGCTGTGATTTCAGAGTCCTTGGGAAGGGACCTTAAAGCTCATCCAGTTCCAACCCCTGCCACGGGCAGGGACCCCTTCCACTGGAGCAGCTTGCTCCAAGCCCCTGTGTCCAACCTGGCCTTGAGCACTGCCAGGGATGGGGCAGCCACAGCTTCTCTGGGCACCCTGTGCCAGTGCCTCAGCACCCTCACAGGGAAGAGCTTCTGCCTAAGAGCTCAGCTCAGTCTCCCCTCGGGCAGGTTCAAGCCATTCCCCTTGGCCTGTCCCTACAGGCCCTTGTCCCAAGCCCCTCTCCAGGTTTCCTGCAGCCCCTTCAGGCACAAGTAACACCAGTAACGTGCTGCATGTCCGTGACCAATCACTTCACCTCCCTGTGCCTCATTTCTTCATCCACAAAAAGCAAACAGAAACACTACCACGCTTAAAGCAAATGAACACAGTTAATTAACACCTGGTCCTGCTGTTATCCCAGGACCGCTCTCCCGAGCCCTTGCACTGCAATTCCATCATCGCTGTGAAGAACAAGCAACAGTTAGACCAGGTGTGAGCACACAGTTCATGTTGCTCCATCTGGGAAGGGGGAAAGGCAGCCCCGGGATGGCCATGGTGCTCTCCCTGTCCCCAGGGGAGCCTCAGCCAGGCGCTTCCCGGGATGCTGCGGGCTTTGGGACACAGCTGCTGCACCAGCTGCTCCTTCGGGCTCACAAAGGCCGGGCCCCCCCAGCCCAGTTCATGGGGGGGTATTCAGTGGGAGCAGGCGGAGCTCTGCCTCCCTCTCTCCTCCCCTCTAAGCAGGGCTGTTGGTGCTGGCGCTGAAGGAGAGAAGGCGCCGAGACAAATGAAAGGCAAATGCTGGTGTGAAAGGGAAGGGCCGGGGCTTTCCTTGCATGCATATGAGGGAAGGCAGACGAATCCCGGCTCCTGCACAGCTGCAGCCTCCTCCCGGCCTCGCCAGCCCTGCTGAGGGAACGAGCTCCCAAGATGAGCTGTCTGGCGGGTGCTGCGCAGAGATAAAAGTCCTGCCTCAATGGCCCCACTTGGTCACAGAGAGGGTCAGGAAGCTGTTCATAGCTTTGTACCCCAGATAGATTCACCCCGCAGCAGGCGCTGAGTTTGGGTGGGTTTTGGCTGCCTTGCAGTCGGGACTGGCTCTTGCCAAGGGGTATCTGCTGGGCCCTGTGCTGAAGGAAAAGCTCAGACCAGGGCTGCAGATAGAGCCAGAGCTGGTGTCTACACTGTTAAATCAGCTCCTGGCAGTGGGAGCAGACAGGAGGTGAGCTGGAGGATGCACACACAACCCTGTGCTCAGTTAACCTCAGCATGTAGGTGTCCCAGGAGCACCGTTACTGTCCTTGTCACCCCTAGTGTGGTCCTGCTTTCAGCAGTTCCCACATGGACTGTGTCATGTGAAGGAAAGCCCAACATCCCCCCAGCTCTTCCCCTGTGACAGGGGGCTGGACCTGGATGATCTTTAAGGTCCCTTCCAACCCAAACCAGTCTGTGGTCTGCTCCCAAGCCCCAAGGATGACAGTCCTCCAGTGTGTCCCTGCAGCTCAGATCCTTCCCCAGCTACCAGTGGTGCAGCAGGTAGAGCTGATGCTGTGGGCAGAGTAGCACTGGCTGTTGCATAAGCACTGACAACAAGAGAGCACAACTGATGCCAACAATGCATTCTGTGTGTGGCTTCTCTGCATATAGGAGTAGTAGCATGTAATAACCAAGCATTACTTCATGTATCGTGGCTTAATGATGATAACAGCAAAAAAAAAAAAAGGAAATATGAGGTTTTTATTCTTATTCTTGAAAGCACAGTATTGAAGTGATTATACAGAAGTGATTATGTCTGCACATGAGTGTGGCAGGTTGCTGTACTCTACTGCCTGCCCAAGGACTGAATTCATCATGGACAGAGCTACTTCAACAACCCCCTGCCTCCTCTTCTGCATGTTTTAAACCCAAAACCTGAACCATTGCTACAAGCATCATGATCAGTGTCATTACAAGTTACCTGAGTTTATTGTTTTATTCTACGCTGTCAGAAAATCAAGGCCTTGATTACATGGCAATCATGGACATACAACATATGCCAAAAGCAGAGGGAATAGTGCTTGTATTACAGACCATTTAATTTGTTTTCTATTCCTCATCACCAGTTGTATGAGGAAATGTGATAGACAAAAGAGAAGAAGTTTCCCCCTCCAACAATCGGGGCTGAACACACAGGTTGAAGAGTCAAGATTAGCACCCCTAAAGCACTAACAGTGGCCAGCAGGCATTAGGCTGGGGAGCATTACACCTCATTTCCTCTCCTCCCTTATCTCCTCATTTCAAAACCAGCATCAGAAAATGGGACACATTCTGCTCAGGTTGCCACGATCCAGGAAGACAAACACAGGCTAACAAATAGGAAACAGCACTTGGCTCAGGCGGGAGCCAAAGGTCGCGTTTGTGCTGACACAGTGAAAATGGGTTGGAGTCACAGCAGCTCCTCCTGTGTGAGGGGATCCGCAGGGGGTTCTGGTCACCCCAGCACCTGTGACAGCACCTGGCTGGCTGCAGAGCTCAGCGTGCCACAGGGACCCTCTGCAGTCACTGGAGCTCCCCATGGGTGCCTGGTTCACTCTGCTTCAGCAGCTGGAGATCATCTCACACTCCTACCCCAACCCAGCTGGGTTTAAAGCCCAGCTTGAACTACTCTACCAGGGCAAAAAGGGCTTGCACTCATGGACATGAAAGTCTTCTGCAGCTTCTCCACCCTGGCTGCGCTGAGCAGGGCTGGTGATTACCCAGACACAGACACCCTGCGACCACAGGTTCATACCTCCATGAGTGCTTCCCTGTGGCACCCATTGCACAAGCAGAGGTTTTTCCTTCACAAATATCCTTCCCCTTCACTGAAAGGATCAAACAGAGTCCAGCAGACCTGAGCTAAACCAAATGTCACTCCCCCCCCCTCCCCATTTCATTTTCCCCTTTGTTAAATAATGCAATTGTCCCGGAAAGGGTCCTGACAGCCAGCCTTGGCACACAAGCTGTCCTCCAAAGAGCAGGGAAGCACAGTGGGAATGCTGGGGCAGCATGCAGCCACAGTAAATAACCTGAGCTGCTTTGTTCCTTCAGCAAATAAATGATTAATAGCTCAGTGCAGCCACTCTGCTATTCACTCAGAGAACTTTTGATGAGTTTGATTCATTAACCTTTAAAACTGCCTTGAAGAGAGTCTGCAAATCCAAAGGAGAAGCATCAGTTTAAAATGAACACTTCAGTTTTATCTAGTAATCTTCATTTTAGAGAAGTATTGAGATGCTTTGCTCCTCTTTAGAGGCTCTGAGCATTGCACAGTCAGGTGTCAAGAAATAACAAGGGAGAATGAAGTTGATGTAGACAAACAAATCTATTGCATCTTAACATTCCAGCCCTATCGGGGCTGGGGGCAGAAAATGGCACATTGTGGTTCTGCAGCATTTGGCTGATTTGCAGGTGGCTTCCAACTGTCTCTTTCTTCTTTTGGTTTTAATGCTGCTAAAAAAGGGACACAACCAGGGGACTCCAAGCCCCACACAAAGCACTGGGGGGAGGGCAGGCAGTGGAACTTCTGTATCCGAAAAGTCTGTCTCAGACAAATTACTTCTAGTTCACTTCCTTACTACACACCCGCATTGTTCCAACACCTTGGTAGCATAAGGGGTTCATCCCCAGCTATCTGGTCCCAGAACCAGCAATGCAGACTAATGCCATTAAAGAACTGTTCCAATTACTTCCCTGGGGAATGAAGTGACTTGCAGCTTAACGTCCTGCCCCAGCACAGCAGGAAAACCAACCGTCCACAAAGGCACTGCTAATGGCTCTGCTGCTCCATGGACCTGCCCTGGGATGAGCTGCAGTTTGTCTTCCAGGGCCAGCAGCTGCTTCCTAGAGCACAAGTACAGATGGTTGGAGGCTCAGGCACAATTTGCTTTGAGTGAGGTTGGGGGATAGATTCCCCAAGAGAAAAAGAGGGTTTTAAACACAGACAACTGACAGCCACTGCTGCCAGGTGGGTACTAGAAACTTGGTATGGGCTTGTTCGTACCTTACAGAGAGGACAGAGATACTACATAGTGTAAAAAGGACAAGCCACTTGCCCTTCCCGTGGCCAGAAAAGTGCTTCCCAAGCAGCCACATTGTTGCAGTGGTAGAACTACTTAGCAAAGGAAAATGATTTTGCCTCTAAGGGACTCGCAAACCTTTTTCGGAGGCAGGAATGATAGCTGTGCATTAAAGAGGCTAAACCCTCCTTCCAGCCACACACTCACACAACCAGCCTGCACCATCTCCTGCTACAGTAATTACACACGCTGAAGGATTTGGGAGCCTAAACAGTTGTAGGGAGAAATTCTCAAGCCATAGCTGTCAGATCATGGAAGAGTTCTTTGAAATCCCACCACAGCTTATAGGAATCAGCAATATTAGAACACCGACATTCTTATTTGGGACAATATTGAGGCTTCTGACATAAAAAGAGAGTGCTGCACTGTGCTGCTTTAGACACCCAGAGTGGTGCAAAGAAAGATAGGATGTTAGGCTGTATATAAGGCAGAAGCTCTTCCCTGTGAGGATGCTGAGGCGCTGGCACAGGGTGCCCAGAGAAGCTGTGGCTGCCCCATCCCTGGCAGTGTTCAAGGCCAGGTTGGACAGAGCCTTGGGTGACATGGTTTTGTGTTAGGTATCCATGCCCATGGCAGGGGGTTGGAACTGGATGATCTTAAGGTCCTTTCCAACCTGAACCATTCCATGATTCCATGTTTATAAAGAAATCAGACCTTCAGTTTCATTATTTTTTTCTGGACTTGAATCTTTAAGCTTATCTACACCAAGCAAAATATTCAACTACAATGAAACAAACCCAGTTCCTAATGTCTATAGCTTTCTATTGCTTTCCTGCAGTCTAGCTTAAATACTGCTGAGTGTTCAAGTGTTCAGTACAGGGTGTAAAAGCAGGTGAAGTTAAAAGTTGAAGATGCCCCAGACAGTTGTTATGGCAAAGCACTACCTTGTCTTTTGGGCACCAAACACATCATGAGCACAAAGTAGCTTCCGTCTCTGCACTGTGAGATCTCACAGTGGATGTAGCTGGGACTCAGGGTCAGATTCAGTTCAAGAAGACTCTATTCCTACTCCAGCCGAGCCACTCGGGATGCAATTCAATCCCAAACATCATAGCACCAGGCAATGGGAAGGGGAATATTTCACCCTCTCTCTTGCTGACACAGAGAGTGGAAAAAAACAGAGAGCAAAGCAGCACTCAGAATAGATGTAATAGTAATAAAAGAGCTTAGGACAAGGAAAAATGACCTAAGAGGAAATGGAAAAGTTTCTACTCAGAAGCTACCTGAACTTAAAAGGTATCATTTCAGTCACACCATTGAACACAACCAATTGGTACAGCCTGGAGGGTACAGAGACTGCAAAAGATGCTGAACAGCATCAGTGGGATGATGAAGTGCCTTGGCCAGGTCAGGATGGAAAAGCAGATGGGTACGGAGAGAGCAAACAAAACAGTCCTGGCTGAGCCAAGGGAATGGTTGGCACAGGGAACTTAATGCTCTCTTACAAATACCACCACAAACCCCCAGTGCATCAGGAATTATTTTAATGTACATTATTAAGTGAATGGTTCAGTGCTATATGGCAGAGCAATGCTCTGCACTAACAGTTTTAGTTTATTCATTTTAATAGCTTTTGTCCTTTCCCAGCTATCTGGTTGATCTCCTGTTCCTGTGCTGTGCTACTCCTGGGGCTCAGCACAGTATTTTAACAAGGAAGATTCACTCCACTATTCACTCGTGGACTCAACAAACTACAGGTACATTCAAGTTTGATTACCACTAACATGTGCCACTGCTGGGGAGGGCAGATTCTGGCCCTACAAGAAACCCATGTGCTTATCTTCCACCTAAAGAAAAGTGCCTGTTGCAAGTGTTGCTTGCTCATACACGTGAAGCACCAGGGTGCTATCTGAGGTGTGCAATGGGCCCCAGCCTGTTTCCAGAGCAGCCCGAGTTGTGTAACTGTTCTTGGTATTTAGTTCAAGCAGCTCTTAAAAACTTTACCAGTAAGTTTCAAGTAACGACAGGGTATTAATTAGTGCCTTTGCAGAGGGACAGATTCAGCCCAAGTATACGAAAGAAACCAAACAAAAATAATCTCTCCAAGCCCCACTTCCCAGGCTTGTACCAGACAACGTTAACAGTTTTATTTCTCCAACATCTTAATGTCTCCCTGAGGGCAAACTGCAGAGAAGCCCTCTTAAGAAGCCCACATTGTCCTTGGATTAGCTTAAACAAGACTGCCAGTCAGCCACAGAAATCAAGAAATGATAGTTTTGCTTTGAGATGTGAGCAGGTCCCTGCTCCCCTCCCACTGTGGGGAGCACAGTGAGCAGTCAGATGATGCCAGGATGGTTTTTCATGATTAGACATACTGTCAGGCTGTTATTTTTTGTAAGTATATTTAGTCTCTTAAAAAAGCCCCAAAGCTATTCTTGTGGGGAAAATAAGGCCTCTCTTAAAAAAGACTGCACCAAGTTTCTGGGGGGTATTTACTCGCTCTAAACAGAGCCAAGACAGGACTGATCAGAACACTTTGGCCAGGATACAAGAGGCAACTCTGCTTAATAGCTGTTAATTTAACTAAATCACCAGTCAGGAGCAACAGAAGAACCTTTTCCCTTAGCTGCCAGAAGGTGCCATTCCATTCAGAGATGTTTTACAATGACCCACCTACTTGTCTGTCCTTTTGTTATAAATGAGGAAGTCAGAGATGTCATGCCATGTGTTGCTATCATCATACAGGTAGGTCATGGAGGACTGCAGGGAGGGCTGCAGGGTGTGCCGGTGATACTCGAAGAGCCACAGAACTGTGCCCCAGATCAGAGCAGCAACAAGTGGAAAGGGATCCTGCTTTGGCTGTGGGATATAGCCCTTTTCCACTGCCAGCCGAGACAGGCCAAACAGGATCCGGGACAGCAGGTACATGATGATCTGCATGAGAGAAAACCCAAACAGCATGAGGTAAGCACCCTGAGCAGGTACACTGGCCAGGTGAGTGATGTAGAAGCGATAAGGCTGTAAGAGGGGTGGAAACAGTTGACCCAGCTTTAAGGCAAACGCGTTGTAGGTTCACATATCAAGCAATATTTCTAGCAGGAGATGTCTGTGTCCTCCAAATCCTAACTCTCTGCCTGGGCTCTAACTTAGTAATAGACAAGTTACACTTCACACATCTTTGCAGTTGTACAACTTCTGTCCTTGATCAGTTGCCACCTCAGATACTGCTGCTGATGTAACAGTCACAGAGCAGCTATGGTCACCTCTTAGGCAGGGACACACTCAGAAGTGTGGACACATCCTAAACGCTGGCCTGACTGATACTCCTGTAGGGCACTGCATAAGTAAAACACTTGATTAAGCTACATCTGTACGTTTTACTGACTGATAAACCTGTGACTGTGCTAACAACCAGCTTTCAATCAAACATCCCCTGAGCAGCTTCTGTTTAACTAGGTTAGCGTAGCTCAGTAACTGACTGTGCTCTGCACCTGCAGCATTCATAATAAAGGGTTTAGCCTGTGAGTAGGCAGAGCAGGAGCATACACAGTTGGTTACCACAGCCCAGATGACGGGGCTGGGGGGAAACCAACATCTCTGGATTGTGTGCCTGTCTACCTTCCTAGGCTTACATGTGCAGCTCTAGAGGTAAAGCTGGGCTTTTAGTGCTCACATTGCACACACCTTCCACAGAGGCACACAACCACCTCTACAACTGAAGTGTAAAGCAGCCAAAACAAGAAGCTGTGTGAAGAGGAACATGGCAAAAGAGTAACTCTACACTGTAAGAACCCCCAGACACATGCCAGCCTACAGCAACCACTTCCTGGCACATGACCATCCATCTGTTGGGGCTTTTGGGCAAAGAAACTTCGAACAAACACATTTACCTGGCTGTTGATGGGGTTGTTGTCACCAAACACCAGCCAACCCCCAATGCAGGCTGCAAAGAAAGAATGAAATGGGATTTTCTTCCCCTGCAGTCGGGACTGCAACGCCATCAGCCCCTTGTAGGTGAACACAAAATAGGCCAAGTTCCGGGAATGAGTGTATGTAGCCTGAGCAATCGCCTTCAATTTCTCTCTTAAACTGAAGGAAAGAAACAGACAATTAGGAGGGCACAAAGGCAGGACCATTGCTGCCACCCAGCCTGGACACTGCCCCTCTGACAGGGACTGACAGCGCTGGCACCCCACAGAGCCTCTGGTGAGGGAGCAGAAACCCCTTCACCTCTGGCTCATTCATCAGAGTAGAGCTGACTTAGACTGTGACTGTGCTGCTGTTTAATTCTATGACTAGAAATACAGCAAATTCATAAAATACATAGGAATTCATCAGAATACAGCTCTTCTTAGACTGTGACGGTGCTTCTGTCCAATTCCACGACTAGTCAAGCAGCCTTTTCGTTGATTACTGCCTAGGTGCAAACCTCTGGCATAAGTGGGGAAAGCCAAAACATGCACTGCTATGGTTTGGCTTCCCTTATTGGAGCTGACAGCAGATCACTGCTTTCTGCATCTGCTACCTTCTCCTCTGTCCACTAGTTCTCATCAACCATTCTATGAGTGACTCACTCCATGGCTACGTGTGTTTGGTATGCATACGAGCTGTCCTGCTTAGCTGTCAGAACAACAGACTAAGAACACGGCTCATGCATCTTTCTGCTGTTTAAGCCCTTACGAAGCATGAAAAATTAAAAGTTTGGAAGAAAGCATTCTAAGCAGTAATACAAACCCACAGAACTAGGGTTATACCTTCCACTCTTGAACAGGAAAGTCATCACCAGGGCATGTGGGGCACGAACTTTTGCTCCATAACTGTAAAAGCAAATAGATATATCAGCATTTTTGCATTATAGAACCCCAGCCTGGTTTGTGTTGGAAGGGACCTCAAAGCTCATCCAGTTCCAACCCCTGCCCCGGGCAGGGACCCCTTCCACTGGAGCAGCTTGCTCCAAGCCCCTGTGTCCAACCTGGCCTTGAACACTGCCAGGGATGGGGCAGCCACAGCTTCTCTGGGCACCCTGTGCCAGCGCCTCAGCACCCTCACAGGGAAGAGCTTCTGCCTAAGAGCTCAGCTCAGTCTCCCCTCGGGCAGGTTCAAGCCATTCCCCTTGGCCTGTCCCTACAGGCCCTTGTCCCAAGCCCCTCTCCAGGTTCCCTGCAGCCCCTTTAGGTACTGGAGCTGCTCTCAGGTCTCCCCTTCAGGAGCCTTCTCTTCTCCAGGCTGCCCCAGCCCAGCTCTCTCAGCCTGGCTCCAGAGCAGAGCTGCTCCAGCCCTCGCAGCATCTCCATGGCCTCCTCTGGCCTCGCTCCAGCAGCTCCACGTCCCTCTTGTGCTGCTGCCCCAGAGCCGGATCAGGGCTGCAGGGGGGTTCTCCCCAGAGCACAGCAGAGGGGCAGGATCCCCTCCCTGAGCTCACGCTCTGGGGCTGCAGCCAAGCACACGTTAATGTTTTGCTCTGACCAGATCTCAATGCTATAAAATGATTGCATTTCTACTCCACCGACAGCCAAGAAACGCTACCTAAGCAGCTACATGCCACTTCTGAGGCAGCCCAGACGCAGCAGCACCCCCAACCCCAGGCCCTGCGTAGCCACGGGCGTACACAGGGCACATCCCGGAAACCAGGCCCGAAGGGACCCCAAAACCATTTTAACCCCCGCGTATGTGGAAGGGAGACGGAAACGCTGCTCCCGAGCCTCCACTACAACAGCACCGGCCTCGGGACAGGCGAGGAGAGCGCGCAGCGGCCCTCGGGGCCCTGAGGGAACTGAGACATCCCCGGCCCGGCCCGGCCCGGCCCGCCCCGCCGCACTCACACGGCGCCGTTGCGGAAGCCCTTGATGACGGCGAGCGCGGCGCGGTACCGGCGCTGCTGCAGGAGAGCGTTGGCGGCGCGGAACGCGGCGCGGAGCGAGTCCCCGCCGCCGGCCATGGCTCCCCACCACCACCGGCCGCCGCTCTGACAGCGGGCACGCTTCCGGGCGTGAGGCCCCGCCCGCCGAGCCCATAGGCTACTCGGGCTGCCCATCAGCGCCCTTAGCCAATAAGTGGTGCCCCCTTAACCGCTCATTGGTGGAGAGTGTCTGTCACGCAGCCAATGGGGAAATGCGCGAAACGTCCCGCCCACCCGCAGCGCTGAGGGCAGCGGCGCGGCCCGGTGGGGGTCATGGGGCCGCGGCACGGGAGCGCGGCGGCGGCACCGCGCCGGGAACGGGATGGGTGCGGCGGCGGGGCCCGTCCCGCGCGTACCCCCGAGGCGCTGCCTGCGGCCCCGCTCCGCCGCGGCACGGGTTAAACGCGAGGGCTCCGCCCGGCGCGGCCGCCCCCGCCGCGGCACCGCCGCCTGAGCGCCGGGGCCGCCCCCGACACACACCCGGCCCCTCCCGCCGTCCCCGGGCCCCGTCGCGGGCGGAGGGCGCCCCCTGGCGGCGGCGGCGCTCCCGGTGCCCGCTCCGGCTGGCGGGTCGCGGCCGCCGCGGCTCCAAGATGGCGCAGGCGATCTTCGAGGCGCTGGAAGGTAACGGGGCCGCCAGGCCCAGCCAGGCCGCGCCGGGCCGGCACCGGGGATGCGCCTCTCCTCTGCCCACCCCCTGCCCGCCCCGCGCCGCCGCCGGGCGAGTGGCAGCGGCGGGGCCGCCCCCCGAGGCCTGGCTCGGCGGGGCTCCCTGCGGCGCGGGGCCGTGCCCCGCTCCCCGCACGCCTCTCCCCAGCGGCGGCGGCGCGCACCGGCGCGGCCCCGGGGCAGGCGGGCGGCGCGAGCGGCCCCGCGCGGCGGCGGCGGGGCGGGACCGCAGCGAGCGGCCCCCGCCGGCAGCGCGGGGCTCTCCGCGGGGACCCGCTCTGTGCCAGCCCGGCCCCGTGCCGGGGGCTCCCCATCGCCTGCCACCGCTCCGTGCCCGGCGAACGGGACCACCCCGGGCCCCCCGCGCCCTGCATGCTGGGTCCCCCCCGCCCTCCCCGCATCCCGGGGCTCCCCGGGTGGGTGCTGGCTCCCGCACGCGTGTGTTGCTGCGGGCAGAGGCGTTGCGCTCGGCTTCACCTCAGTTTAGTGTCACGGGCAGGCGCCATCCGAGGGGATGCCGATTTGTGGCACCCTGACCCCGAGCTCAGCGTCAGCATCTCTGGAGGAAAACTGCTTCACGCGGGGTTTGCTTCCCAAGCTGGGTTACACCGGTATTCCCCTTTCCGTGGGTGACTGCTGACTGGAAGGCCCTGCACTGGGATGCTCACCCTGTGGTTTGCAAACGGCACCTGCCATCACAGCAGAAACAGGAGCAGAGAAGAAATACTTCTATTTTGTCAGGCTACTCAGTGCATTTGGCAGCTCTGTGTAGAATCAGGTTCCTTGTTTTCTTCTCACAGGCACAGAACCCCAGCCTGCTTTGGGTTGGAAGGGACCTTAAAGCTCATCCAGCTCCAACCCCTGCCACATGCAGGGACCCCTTCCACTGGAGCAGCTTGCTCCAAGCCCCTGTGTCCAACCTGGCCTTGAGCACTGCCAGGGATGGGGCAGCCACAGCTTCTCTGGGCACCCTGTGCCAGCGCCTCAGCACCCTCACAGGGAAGAGCTTCTGCCTAAGAGCTCAGCTCAGTCTCCCCTCGGGCAGGTTCAAGCCATTCCCCTTGGCCTGTCCCTACAGGCCCTTGTCCCAAGCCCCTCTCCAGGTTTCCTGCAGCCCCTTCAGGCACTGGAGCTGCTCTCAGGTCTCCCCTTCAGGAGCCTTCTCTTCTCCAGGCTGCCCCAGCCCAGCTCTCTCAGCCTGGCTCCAGAGCAGAGCTGCTCCAGCCCTCGCAGGAGCTCCATGCCCTCCTCTGGCCTCGCTCCAGCAGCTCCACGTCCCTCTTGTGCTGCTGCCCCAGAGCTGGATCAGGGTTGCAGGGGGGGGTCTCCGCAGAGCGCAGCAGAGGGGCAGGATCCCCTCCCTGAGCTGCTCATGCTGTGGGGCTGCAGCCGAGCACACTTTCTCCTCACTGTGTGATGTTCTTGCAGGATCCAGGAGAGGAAACCATTGGAGCAGGTGAAGAAAAGCGTATTTGTTCCTTTTCAACCCACAACTGGTAGCTTTTAGCAGCTGAGTTTGTGTGTTTTGTCTTTTTGATACGACCATAGGTCAGTGGTGACTTGGCAGCTGTGTTCTCGATGCTGGAGGCAGAGGTGCCTTTTGCCTGTTACTGAAGCACCCAGTGCTCAGTACATGACACTGTGGGTGCAAGGGGAAAACAGTGCCTGGTGAAAGGGACACTCTTGTTTCATCTCTAACTGAGAGAAATCTGAAAGGGGAAAACCACGAGTCAGTGATCTTGTACTTTTATCTTGGCTTCCCACGTCACCCTGTTCTTGCCAGGCTCTGAGGAAAGGCTCTGCTGCTACCAGGAGAGATGAGATGGCTTTTGCTTTAGGTTTCATGAACGTGAAGAACATCCTGCAGACTGGTGCTGGCTGCAGTCCATGCAGGATCGATCCAGAGCTTTCTCCTGGAGTCCATGGATGGCTGTGAGTGGCATCAGTGTATCCCTGCTTGTCTTCATGGGTTACTAAACCCTGGACCTGGTTTCCCTCTGTGTTGAGTGTGGATTGTGCATTTACCCTGTGAAGCTGCAGGGACTCGGTGGGCATTGCATGGATTGCCACATGGATAAGGAGCAACAGATTTCTGTGGTCCTGGGCCTTTTCTCCAGCAGAAGGCTGAATGTAACACTGGCAGCATTGCTGCATTGCTCTTGCCTGTCTTTAGGGCTTGGCTTATCCTCAAGCTTCTTCCTGCAATCATCTGACTTTAGCACTTGGAAGATGTGTCTGCGTGCCAGAAGGAAACCCAGTTGTCCAGTGCTGGGCACAACGAGAGTGGAATTCTTGATGCAAACTGTTCTTAATTGTCCCCATAATATCCTGAACCTGAACTTTGGACCCCCCTTGTCCTTTTGCATCGCACTAGCTCACTTCTGCTGAGGAGGAGCTGCTCCATTTCACTCTGTGGTTGGGATGTGCCAACAGGAGCCTGCAGTGCTGCCTGTGCAGTTGCCAGGAGGTGATCTGTACAAGAGGAAGTGTATTTTAGAGCAGGGCTTTGGTTGGGGTGCGAGCAGATGCATTCAGGGGTGTTCCAGCAGCGTTGTGCTGTCCTGCGGGGCTGGCTGCAGCTCTGCACCAGCAGAGGCTGCAGAACTGGACCTGCAGCTTTGCTGGGATTTGTGTCAAAGGCTTCTCATAGGCGCAGGGGTGGTTTTATGGTGTGGTGTGATCTGCAGCTGCTTGTGCCCTCTGCTCCCCTCACTGCAGAACGCGGCTCTCTGCTCTGCCAGGGCCTGTGTTTGCAGCCTGTCCTTAGTGATCAGAAAGGTGTTCACAGTCTCGGTGCTTGCTTCACACTAGAGGTGCTGGAGAAATGAATATTTAGGTTACCTTTAAAATGCTGTGGATTACACAGATGCTCCCCATCAGGAAGGTGACATCTTGGTTGTCCAGAAGTGTTCAGATGACCAGAGGAACTGCAATGCTGGTTCCTTTATGCTGTGATCTGTTAGAGCACTTCACTGTCCTTCTTGGTGCTGGGTAAGTGACCTCTCATCAGGAATGGTGCTTACCTCACTGCTTGGAAGTGTTCAGACTGATTTTCTTTTTACTGTGGCCCATAACTGTGAGTTCAGAGCTTTGCACCTTTGGTTTGCAAAAATCTTGGAGAAATGAAAAGCAACCTAAGAACCCTGCACCTTTTTCTCTCTTAATTTTCAATGTATAACATGCAACCCTGATGTGCTCCTTGTTTTATCCATCGGTTCCCTGTCATAAAGAAATGGTATGGGGGAGTGATGCATAAAACCCACCCTTTTCACCCCATAATCAGGTTCTTCTACATATCTACATCTGAGTTCTAAAGGAGTGTGCCAGGTTTGACCCATTGCTCGCATGCTGCTGGCAGGTGGTCTTCCTGCATGAGCACTCCCGTTGCCTGCATTTGTCTGCAATACTTTAGAACATTTTAGCTGCAGTGAAAAACCTTTGTGCCAAAGCGAGTGAGCTGATTCTGACACCAGATGTGGCTCGGGGAGTTTGTGCTCTCCTGGAGCCCAAGGGAAATGGGAATGAGAGCGACCAGCACCTCTGCTTGAGAGGAGCCCACTCCTACAGTGGGACTCTGCTCTTCCACATGTCCCAGCCTGGGGTGGCAGCCGGTGGCTGAGTGGGTCCTCCCTCTCCCAGGAGCCCACACTTTCGTGCTTCCTAAAGCTGTATCTAAATCCTCCTGTATTTGTAGCCCTGTGTCTGGTCGGATCTGGGAACACCGGTCTGGAAAACCGGGAGACTTTTCTAACACTGCTGTTGGGACAGAATTGCTGCCACCAGAGGTTTTGTCTTCACTGAGCTCAGCTGTGTGTGAGGTGTCCCTGCCCATGGCAGGGGGGTTGGAACTAAATGATCTTAAGGTCCTTTCCAACCCTAACTGTTCTATGATTCTATGATCACACTCTGTCCCCAGGCAGGTTCTCCCAGGCTGCCCATCTGACCCATGCATTCCAAATAGCAATTTCTCAGCTCTTTTCATAGCCAGTGCTTGTAAGCATCCTTCCTGTCTGCAGCAGATGCCTGAAACCAGACCCTCTTCTGGCTTTCCTTGCCCTTCTTCCCTTTTCTTATCGTGTCAAAGGAGTGCATGGAGGCAGGTGGGAGTGTCACTTTAGGATGACAGTGAGTGCTGTGGTGTAGAGGGGGGCAAGAAGGTGAGAGCGGCTCTGGGAGAAGACAGCAGCAGGTAGGGAGCAGCTTCCCTCCATGGCTTGTGAGTGCTCCATGTTCAGTCTGTGATTTACCATCCATGCTTGTGTCTCCTTGCAGGAATGGATAACCAGACAGTGCTGGCTGTGCAGTCCTTACTGGATGGTCAGGGAGGTGTGGCGGATCCATCTGCTCAGAATGTCAACTCCTCTGCTGCCATCCAGTCCATGGGTGAGTCCTGGTAACACTTGGAGAGAGAAGAGGGGCAGGAGGGCTGCAGTGTGCATTTCTGACTATTGGAACAGTCAACAGAAGAACTGTGTGTGTAGGGTGATGCTGTGAATGTTGTGAGCCCTCAGCAGAACTGGGCAGAGCAGGAGCAAGGGGGCAAGCGCCCAAGTGAGCAGAGATGCTTTTGGACATGGTCATGACAATAGACTTGACCATATGCTTCCAATAAAGGCAGGGAACAGCCACTCTTCTGCCACTAGTGCTTGTTACTGCTCACGTTTTCTGTTTAATGAGCCGTTCCTAGTCCTCTGGGATGTACAGCTGCACTGAGTAGCTCATCTGTGGGAATGCATATGGGAACTGGTCATTTACGTGCACATGAACACTGGTAGTGCTTGACCAGGACTCGCTGGGTGGTACCGACTTATCTTCTGGAGCAGTTATCTGTGTCCCCAGAAATGTTCTGCTTCGGGCTGTGAATCAGATGGGAGGTACAGCCTTGTGGGTCTGACTGGATCCGGTGCCAATGGTGTGTGCTTGTGGGGTTTGGTAACCTGCAGGTGTCATCTAGGACATGGTAACTGGGTTGCCTTCTTTCTGCTTCTAACATTAAGCAGTGGCACCAAAGACGAGCAGTCTTGGGGATGCGTGGCTTTTGGACACAAGCTGCCATCAACTCTGCCCTGATCCAAGTTACTTCTCTTCCTTTGAGCAGCCTTGAGTAACCAAATCTGCCTCAGCCAACATAATGCAGGTGCTTTGGAAGAACCTGTTTTGGGTAAAAGCAGAGAGTGCTACAGGTTGTTCATGTCTTTGGGATGAGAAAACCAATGGGATTCAGTTTGTCCTACAGAGATGGTGGGTTTCATGTGTGGGAGCAGGGCTGGAATGGGCTCAATCACATCAGCTGGCTTTAGAAAGGGCTTGGGATCAGGAAGGAGGAACAGTGTGCCCCTTGCAGCTGATCTGTCCTGATGATGATGCCCTTGAGGTGCTAAGATCCAAAGTGTCTGTTTTCCTGTGGCTGTGGTTGGCATGCGTAGCACTGGGTGTTGCAGAAGGAAGCCCAGAGCAGTGACCTGGTCCTTTTAATTGCAGATGATGAAGACGTGTTCCTCTGTGGGAAGTGTAAGAAGCAGTTCAACTCGCTGCCTGCCTTCATGACCCACAAGAGAGAGCAGTGCCAGGGCAATGCCCCCTCCCTCTCCACCGTCTCGCTGGCCTCCAACAGCGTGTACACCCCGTCCATCACATCGGTGCAGCAGGCTCCGGGCGCCAGCCGGCAGGTACTGTGCTGGAGGCACAGGTTCTGCTGCTGTTGCTGGGGTTTGGGAGTGGGAGGGATCTCTGGATGATGTATTTAGATCCAGTGGTGCCTCAGTATCTGAAGGGGCCTGCAAGGATGCTGGGGAGGGACTCTTCATCAGGGACTGTAGTGATAGGACAAGGAGTGATGGGTTCAAACTGAAACAGGGGAATATAAGATTAGATATAAGGAAGAAGTTCTTTACTGTGAGAGTGGTGAGGTGCTGGAACAGGCTGTCCAGAGAAGTGGTGAATGCCCCACCCCTGGCAGCGTTCAAGGCCAGGTTGGACAGAGCCTTGGGTGACACGGTCTAGTGCAAGGTGTCCTTGCCTGTGGCAGGGGTTTGGAACTGGGTGATCTTAAGGTCCTTTCCAACCCAAACCAGCCTGGGAGTCTATGATTCTATGACCTCTTTCCTAGAAGGCTCAGTTGTGGTCCTGTTGGCTTTTGACCTCATGATTAAAGCTGCCTGGTCCTCTGCAGTGAGGTGTCGTCCAGCACAAGTGTCTGATGGCCCCTTCTTCAGGACAGGAGGGGTTTCATGTTGTGTCTGTGCTACAGCTGGACTTTTGCTGTACTGGAGAGCCCCTGTGTCACGGCCTGGCAGCTCAGCCATGTGCCTGGCTGCACGCTCTGCAGTGCTCAGGGTGGAATGGCCCTTGCTGTCCTCTGGGCCATGGTCTGGCTCATGGGCAGAAGAGGAGGGCAATGTCTGGCAGCTTCATCCCTGCATCTCTCCTCTCAGTTTCTGGCAAGTAAGCCCACGTAATGTGATGTGACAAGTGTTTAGGGGAATATCCTCTCTGGAGCAACTCTTCTTCCCAACAGACTTCTCAGAAGTGAGTCCCTTGTGCATGACATGTACTGTGTGTGCAGGTGTGGTGGTTTCCAAAGTGCTTTCAAACCAACTGGTTTCTTCAAGTTCAGTGGCTGGTGCTGCCCAGGGCTGCAGGCATGGGTTGTTCCCATGCAGCAAACAGAACAGCCTTCCTCCCCTCCTGTAATCCAGCTCCAGTCTGAAGAGGAGAGCCTGATGTTCACCATCTGCAACCAGAGCAGTCTCCCTCAGCTCTCCTCCTTCCCTGGCTGGGGGGAAGCACCCAGGAAAGGCCTGAGGTTGTCTGCGACCACTGTGTCCTGCACATCTTGTTTAATAACCCTGACCTGAACTGTAGCCAGTGACCACTGTGATATTTGACCTCCTTTTCTGAAGAGTATTTCTGGAGCTGCCTTATTGTTACTGCCTGAAATTGCCATGGACTCAGCAGGGAGCTGTAGATGGTTACTGTGGCTCATGTGTTGACCAGAGGCTGTGAAAGTGGAGACTCAGGCTCAGGACACAGCACTGTCATGTTGATTGCTGCTCAACTGCGTGTTCTTTTGTTCTTTCAGCAAATTTCTACATACATCACAGTTCCCCCATCGCCTTTGATCCAGACACTGGTGCAGGGGAACATCTTGGTCAGTGATGAGGTGCTCATGTCGGCCATGTCTGCGTTCACATCCTTGGACCAGCCCATGCCGGCGGTGCAGCCCCCAGCGCAGGTAAGGGGCAGGCAGGGGAATCCTTCTGCATGGGGCAGTGCTGGCACAGCCTCAGAGCCCTGTTGTCACCCAGACTCTAGAGATCTGCTTCAGGCCTGAACCCTGGGCACCTTCCCAATGTGACAGCCAGGCTCAGAGAGGGTAAATGACAGGACAGCTTCAGGGCCTGTCCTCTCCTGGTGGTCTTGCTGCTGGATGGTCAGACCTTTGTAACGTGGTCTCTCCAGCTTTTTGTTGAGCCCCATAGAGTGGCTGGATCTCTCTGCCCAAGATGGGTGGTTTGGGTTCTCCATGGGGCTGGCCAGGCTGTATACACTCTACATGCTCTCACGATGTTCTCTGTAACCAGAAGGATTAAAGCTTTAAAAACAAAGCAAAAAACCCAGAGTGGGGCTTGAGCACTTGGGTTTTGGAGGAGACAGTGTCTACTGGCAGGTCATGCCAAGCCTCTGCAAGCCAGCAAAGTCCAGTCCAACCTGTCGGTTGTGCCAGGACATCATCACTGTTCCTGCAGGAGCTGTTTTGAACTGGGACTGGGGATGTGTGTGAGGGATCAGCCCTCCAACCCATCGCTGCTGCATTTTCAATGTCTTGTCTGTGTCTCTTGTCTATATGTCCCTGTTGTGGTTTCAGAGCAGCCTGGGTATGCACGCTGGGGCTGGTTACCTGTCCCAGCCGCCTCCTCCACCACCACCACCACCACCTCCACCTCCTCAGCCTCCACCTCCTCCTCCCCCAAGCCTGGGGGCTCCAGGGCCACCCGGCAGTGGTGTGGTGGAGGTGTACAGTGCACCGGCTCCGATGGCAGCAAACAGCACGGTGGAGATGCAGGGCCTGGGCATGCAGCCCTATCCACCCATGGAGGTAAGGCCAGGGGCTGGCTGTGCGCAGGGGCTCTGTCCTCCTGAGCCTCTTCTGACAAGCAAAGCTGTTTTGAAGTCACCTGGGCTAGAAATATGGAATTAGAGCCTGGGAAGATGTGTTGGGGTATTTGGCAATGATTGTTTCTGCAGGAGGAGGTACTGAACGGAAGGATGTTTGCAAGATGATCATAGAATCATAGAACCACAGAATGGTTTGGGTTGGAAAGGACCTTAAGCTCACCCAGTTCCAACCCCCTGCCACGGGCAGGGATCCCTTCCACTGGAGCAGCTTGCTCCAAGCCCCTGTGTCCAACCTGGCCTTGAGCACTGCCAGGATGGGGCAGCCACAGCTTCTCTGGGCACCCTGTGCCAGCGCCTCAGCACCCTCACAGGGAAGAGCTTCTTCCTTATATCTAACCTGAACTTCCCCTCTTTCAGTTTGAACCCATCACCCCTTGTCCTATCTCTGCAGTCCCTGATGAAGAGTCCCTCTCCAGCATCCTCATAGGCCTCCTTCAGACACTGGAAGCTGCTCTGAGGATGCTGTGATGGGGATTGTCAGAACAAGAGAGGCAGTTAGGAGGGATGGAGGACTCAGTTGGCACAGGCTTAAGAGACCTGAATGTCTGCTGTGCTTGAGAGGTACCTGCAGGTGTTGAAAGGGACAGGGAGCTCACCTCCCAGAGAGGTGCAGAGCACCCACTGTGCACTGCAGGCTGAAGTGGAAAGCAAAACTCAGTCTAAATAGCAATGAACTTGGCAAGGCAGTTTTTCCTAAGGAGAGGCATTGGCAGGGGTGGATTTACCTGCTCACACCCTCCAGGTTAGCACTGCCATTCACAACAGGAGCCACTGGGTGTGACAGAGATTTCTCAGCCTTAGCTTTGTTGCGCTCAAGTGATGTGGAAGTACCAGTGGTCAGAAATGGATGGGGATGTTGGATACACAGTGGTCTGTGTAATTTATCAGGGTGGGCATCAGAAACACTCATAAGCCATTTCACTCCAGACTGATGCTTCTTTATGTGTCCTTTTCTAACATGGGTGCTAATGTAAAAGCTGGGCTTTGCCACATTAGATTTTCTTGTGCTTTCCTTCCCTTCTGCGGTCCTGCCAGGGCAGGCAGCAGGGCCTGAAGCTCCCTTCCTGCCTTCAGGGCTGTTGTGAATTCACTGGGTCAATGGAGATCGTCCTGGTAACCTGCTCTGGAAGTATAAGAAACTTCTAGGCATAAGATCTAAATGAGGGACTAGACAGCTCCTTCAGGGTGTTTCTCTGCTGGAGTTATACCTGCTGGATACCTTGTGATGTTCAGCAGGAGAGTTGCACACTGTGCAGGGTGTTAGTTTTAGTTAGAGGCACAGTGCTGGACTGGTGAACCAGAAGCTTAATCCAGTTTGCAGGAGGCAGAAAGCTCAGCCTGATGTAGCAAGTGCTGCTGGAGATGGAGACTAGGGCTCGATGTAACTGCAGCAAACCTGGTTCCACTGATAAACTGCACTCTTGCAGGTACCTGGCCAGTGTGTGGACAGTCCTGTGTACCCCTCTCCTCCTGTGTACAGCCCTGGGAAGCAAGGGTTCAAGCCCAAGAGCACCCCCACCCCTCTGGCCAGTGCAGGACGAGGCAGCGTGGTTGGATTTGATTCCACCTCTGCTGTCAAAAGTCGGCGCTGCAAGAGCGAGGCTGGGCTGCAGGAAGGTGAGTGCCCTCAGAGCATCTGCCCTGCACTAACCTGCTAATCACACAGTGCATCAGCATGATACAGGCTCTCCAGGGCCTGTGGGATGGCACTGGCTGGGTGCGCAGCTCTTGAGGAGGAGCATGATGCCCTGAATGAAGCTATCAAGAGCCGGTCAGTGTGGATGTGCTTCTTGTGTGTCGCCTCTGAGTGAGCCCATATGAAAGGACTGTCCCTGTGCTGCTGCATGGGCAAGCTTGTGCTGAATCTCTGCAGCTACAGAGATTGGGACATTCTGCAAAGTGAGCTGTTAGAGCTTGGTCCCTTTTAACCCAAGGAAATGCTGGTGGACTGGATGTGGCCTGGCCCTGAAGGCTCTATTCCCAAAGCTCAGCAGACCTGTCCCCGTTGGGTGTTTCAGTGCCTGTCTCCAGGTCAGGCAGGATGGGGTATGCCCGATCACAGGCTGGAGGAGTGTCAAATCCTCTCTGGCCAAGCCTGGCCATTGCTGATGTGATGCATGCATTGCTGTGAGTGACAAGGTAGGTCCCAGGCATGAGGTGAAGGAAAACCAGTGGCTGAGCCTCTGGAGACACAACCATACACATGCTGTGGTTTAACCTTATTTGCAGAGGTGGGAATGATCATGCAGGCTGCAGCTCTCAGTCCAAAAATTTCTAGAGCAGCCCTTGGTTCTGCTGTTTGTCATTGGTTTATACTCCATCACAGTAGACAGATGATGTGACTGAGTGATCTTCTGCATGGGAGAACTATGCCTGTGCTCTGATGGTGAGTTTGTAGGAAAGAGAACTGGGGCCCTTCCTCTCACTAATCCTGTGTCTTTTCCCAGTGTCCAACATACCCTTATAGTAGGTGCTTTATAGCACAGCTGGAAAGGTCCCTGGACTGGTTAATGCCTGAAGGGGATGCTCTGCCCCCTGCACTACTACTTTCCTCTTTGCTAGAGACTTAGCTTAGGCTATGTTCATTGTGTGTTTGTGTCCATAACCTCTCCCCAGTCTGGCCAGGCAGATCTTACCCTGCCATAAGCCCTTTATTCCTGGACCTGAGTGGACATGTCTTGGGGTGAAGGTGTTGTGATGCAGAGGGACAGGACTGTACAATATGGTCTCATTCCTGTGTGTGTTCTTGCTCCTCCAGGCAAACCCAAGTCCCCTAAGCTGAAATGCACTTACTGTGACAAGGCCTTTACCAAGAACTTCGACCTGCAGCAGCACATCAGGAGGTAACAATGCCACTAACCTGACCACAGCAGCATGGCTGGGGTGGAGGTGGGCACAGCTCCACTGAGGGAGCTTGTGCAGTCCTTGTGTTTGTCATGTGCCAGCATCTGTGCTGTGCTGGGGGTGAGCCTTCATCCCCTCACTCCAGGACATCTCCCCAGTGCCTGAGGTGAAGGCTGCATTATGGATATTATCTTCTTGCTGGTTATGGGCTGGGACTGGAGACCTGTCTCTGGTGAGACTTTGAAAGCCAAACCTGTTGTTGCTTGATCACTGGAGCAGCAGCACTGCCACCGTTTGCCTCTGCCCTTTCCTCTCCCTCCTTAGCAAGCTGCAGCCTTCCTGCTTGCTGGTGTTAGCAGGCCATAAGCCAAGCTCAGTGTCTGTAGAGGGAACCCTTATAAAGAGCTTTTCCCTGGCAGGAGACTGTTGAAATCTTTGAAGTTCTCCCCAGCAGAGTCTGTGGAACTCAGGACAGATGAGAAGGACCAAGTGGTGGTTTCCCTCCCCTTCCCAACCAGGACTCTTCACATACTCCATATGCTAGAGTCCTCCATCCTCCTGAAGCAGAAGAGCAGGGTGGAAAGACCTTTCTCTGTGGACAGGGGAGAGCAAATTCAGGGAGCTCTTAGGGCTGCAAGATAGAAGAAATGTGCGTAGGGAAGGGAGAGATGACAGGGAAAAAGAGGGTTAGAAAGTGATGGTGTCCCCAGGGTCCATGTAGAGACCTCAGCAGCACATGCCCTGACATTCCTGCACAGCTCTTTTCCTCTCCCACTTCTTTAATCCCCTGCCAACCTGGACTGCAGGAGCTGTCTGTGCACCAGGCTGGTTTCCCCAGGCCTCTCACATCCCACCTGCTCCAGCTCATCAGGTCTCAAAGCCCTTCTCTGCCTGGTCCAGGTACCTGGTGCAGTCCTTCAGCAGCCACCCTGCCACATTCTCTGGTCCCTCTCTCTGCTGGCTGCTGATGTGCCTTCTGCCTTCAGCCACACAGGTGAGAAGCCTTTTCAATGCATCGTGTGTGGCCGAGCATTTGCCCAGAAGTCCAACGTGAAGAAGCACATGCAAACCCACAAAGTGTGGCCTCCAGGCCTGGGCTGCACCATCTCCCGCAACTCCATCACGGTGCAGGTCATGGCCTTGAATCCCAACCAGCCTGAGGACGAGGAGAACACAGGTTTGGTTCTGGGGATGGTGTGTGCTTGGGGCAGAGCAGTGATGGGAAGAGTGTGCATGTCCCTGCACCTCCTCAGAGGGAGGGAAGAGGTGACACAGGAGCTGTGTGTGGTGGTTGCATCCCTCCTGTGGGGTTCACAACACACATAGAGAAGGGAGTCACATCTACTTGACTCCAGCTGTCAGGTGCATCCTTTTGCACCCCCAGCCGTGGGGTTCAGGTGGTGGTGGAAACAGTGGCTCCAGACTCTGGGTGCAGATACATGCACACAGACAGGGTGATGAGGCATCTTCCCCTTTTCACTGCTTGGTAGTTGCAGCCACATTGAACAGCAATGGTCTAGTGACCAGACAGGCTGGTGGCTTAGCACAGCCTGGTGCTCTGGCTGTTTGCAGTGTGCAGGTCAAAAGTGGGCTGGATCTGGCCCCAGCAGCCAACCGAAAACACTTGAGGCAGAGAAGAGCTCCTTGCTGCAGATGGGGTCTGGATACCCTTTGTGTGTGTGGCCTTGGTCCTCATAGGAGGGACAATGTCATGTCTAGGACAAGGCCGCACTGGAGCTGCTCTCTGCAGCCTTCATGGGAGCTACTGGCTGGGTCTGACCTCCTGCCTGCTGCCAGAGGTGGCAGGAAGCCTGGCTCTGGTTCAGTGGTGGAGGCCTGTTGTGTTGACTGCTCCACAGGGCACAGTTCAGTCCCTGGCAAAAGAGAATGGGTTAAGGAAAGGAGGATGAAGTAGTCAGAGCCCTTCATAATCTGCAGACATATTTAAACCCACCCTGTTATTGATATTTGTCTGATGTAAAGCATCTGCCTTTGAAAGGAAGGAAGAAGCTGGAGCAGGGGCACGCCTGGTGTGTCTCAGTAGCATGGTGCTTGCAGAGCAGCTTGCAGCAGTGATGTGTCTCTGCCTTTCTCCAGGTCTGACTCAGCCCTCGAGGAACCCTCCACCCCCACCCCAAGACATGAGCCCTCTGGACGAGAGCGAGGGGGGCAAACTGGAGGCCAAGCAGGTTGTGTTGATCGACAGCTCTTACCAGTGCCAGTTCTGCCCCAGCAAATTCAACACCTATTTCCAGCTCAAATCACACATGACACAGCACAAGAATGAGCAGGTAGAGACAGAGGGAGCCGTGTGCTGGTGGCAAGATTGGGGTGGGCTTCATACAGTTCACCAGCTCGCAGGGTCTGTCCTCAGCCTCCTGCTCTGTAAAGCTGCCAGTGCTCTGAACCCACACAGTTCAGCTCTCTGCATGTCTGGATTGCAGCTCTGTTGTCTGGGTGGCTTTGGAAAGCTCCACTGCCTCCACCCTACCGAGTGAGAAGTCAGCCCAGCAGGTTTGGGTGCACAGAGAAGCAGCAAAGAAGTGAAGATCAAAGCTTTCAGTGCAAGTGGCAGCCCTCATGTTGTTGGACAGTCAGTGCTGGGTGTTGTGGGCTCACCCGCTCCAGTGGGTACCAACACCCCTTTCCCCACCTTTCTTAGGGCAGTGCCCTGAGATCTGTGTTTGCAGAACATCCAGCTCCCAGCAGGTCCTGCTCTTGTCTTCCCCTGGAGCTGCCCAGCCACATTTTGATGCTGAGGTGTTCTTTAAATACCCTTTCTCTGAGGAAGGCACCAGAGGAGGGGGATGTTTTGCCACCACTCTGTGTCCTGCTGGAGTGCAGGGCAGGGTTTCTTTGCTGTGCTTTGGGCACTAAGCTGGCTGTGGGCATGGTGGGATGCTCTGGGAACCACAGTGCTGCTTTGTTCTCCAGCACAGTGGGTCAAGGGACAGTGGTGTCTGTCTGTAAATGACCCACCAGCAGTGATTCCCGCAAAGGAAGGCCACTGGCTGCTGGCAGAGGATCTTCCCTGGTGTTTCCATGCTGTGTCACTCCAGTTGCTCTCCCTTCTTCTCCCAGGTGTACAAATGCGTGGTGAAGACCTGTGCTCAGACCTTCCAGAAGCTGGAGTCCTTCCTTGAGCATATCAAGAGCCACCAGGAGGAGCTGAGTTACCGCTGCCACCTCTGCAGCAAGGACTTCCCCTCCCTGTATGAGCTGGGTGTGCACCAGTACTCCCACAGCTTCCTGCCCCAGCACAGCCCCAAGAAGGACGTGGCCGTGTACAAGTACAGTAGCAATCGTGCTCACAAGGCTTGTAGGAGTGAGTGGTGCAGAGTGTGTTTGATGAGTGGTGGGGACAGTAGAGGGAAGATGGGGCCTTGTGGTCAGTGGTTCTTTTGGGCACCCAGGTGGCAAACCAGGCTGGGGCCAAGCACTTTGAATGCAAGGAATGTTTTTTCAGGGAGACTGAAAGGCTGGGATCAGTTACGTGGGAAGATGCCATCACTGCAAGTTGTCTGATCACCAGTCAAGAGTGAGATGGGCACAGCTGGATCAGAGACCCAGGGAAGGTCCTTCCCAGCCTCTTAAACACCTCCAGCAATGGGAGTGCTGTAGGAGCTGTGCCCAGGGAAAATCTCCTGTCCCTTTGCTGTGAAAGGGTCTATTCTTTCTACTAGTGTAGAGGGAAAGGGTGAGTTGTTGCATGAAGAGATCTCTGGAGCTTTTGAAACACCTGTAAGGACATACAGGAAGGGTAGGAAGCCAAGAAGATGCTGAAGGGACCTTGGAGAGTCATGGGATAACTGCTGCTTGCATAGACCATGGTTTCTGGTTATCCTTGCCCTGCAGGGCTTCATCCTACAGCTTGCTGGTGGGGATCTCTGAGATCAGAGCCCTGCTTATGTTTGAGGAGATTTTAGTCTGGTCTAGGGAAAAAGGAGTTTGCACAGATGTGATGTGTGAGTGCCTCTGCATTGATGTTGATGGTGCACATCCCCACTGCCCATTATCACTCAGCTCTGGCAGAGGTCTCCAGCAGGAATACTGCCGGGATAGGTGAGAACAGGGTGAGGTGGAGAGGACCAAGGTGGTTTTGGAGAGGTGGGGTGAGAGCTAAAGCTCTGTTAGATGCTGTAGGCCCCACATGGAAGCATGTCACCTTGTGGCTGCCCCAGCAATGGGTGACACTGCTTTTATGCTGTGACCCCACTCAGCTCCTTTGTTGGGAGCTGCTCTCTTTGTGCAATGAAGAAGGAAGGAGGTGTTTTAAGTCAAGTGAAGTCATTCCACAGGGCTTGTCTCCATGAGGAAGCAATGTGGAATCTGTGCTCAGGTCTGGGTGCTCCACGTGGAAGAACAGTAGCAGTTAAAAGGCTTCTCCACCCAGTTCTCCAGCATCTGCCCTAGTGAAGGATGCTGAGTGTGAGTGTGACCTGGCTTTGGGGGTTGCTGGTTCAGAGCACCTGGCTGGGGGTGTTGCTGTTTGTACCAAACCCACCCAGTCGAAATCAACCTGGAAGGTGCCTGGGCTGGGCTCTGCTTGCAGTGTGGGGCTTTGCAGCCATGGCTTTGCTCACAGGCTCTATCCTTTCTCTCCCCATCCAGATGTGTCAAGTGTGTAAATAAGTACTCGACCCCGGAGGCGCTGGAGCACCACCTGCAGACAGCGACACACAACTTCCCCTGCCCTCACTGCCAGAAGGTGGGTGATGCTGCCTAGGCCGGCCCTGGACATGTAGTGAGGGCTCTGAGGGCACCCTCAGCTCCCTTTCCTCTCCCTTCCTACCTCAGTACAGACTGGCAGGCTCGTGAGGGCCTTTTCAGAGAGGCAGAGGTGATGGCACCCCTGGCCTCTCACACAGTATGCTCCTCCCCACAGTGCTGGCTTTTCTCCTGGTCCCATTTGCTGAACAAAATCTGTCAGGGTTCCCCCTCATTCCTGTCTTTCGGATGTGTGCTCTGTGTCCTTGCCAAAGAGAAACCTGTCCAAGTGATGTGACTGGGACCACAATGATGCCCGGGTAGGTTTGGGCTGAAATCCTCTCTTCAGCACAGTTTGAGGGGCAGAATTTTGTGGGGTTTAAATTCTAATAAATTATTTTTTGAAATCCAGACTAGAACGTGGTCCCTTGCTCCTCTGTAGCAAAGGAACTGCAGATCCTGCAGGGGGGACAGGGAAAATCTCAGTAGTGACCACTCTGTACAGAGGTAGCTCAGGAAGGGGAAATGCGCTCCTGCCATGGTCAGTAACCCATCCTGCTGTACCTGTCTTCAGCTGCCCTACCAGTGACAGATGCCCTTCTGAGCCTGGTGGGACTGTGAGCATGCAGCATGGTGGTTTGAAAACCCATTACCTGCAGCAGTATTTGTTACTTCTGTGTGTATTCTTACTAACACTGCTGTTCTCTGGAGATGTGAGAGCACAGAACCCCTGTGCTCCCCTCAGCCTGCAGCATGCTCATGAGGAATTCAGTCATCTTGGATTTCCAGTGTCCCATTAGCCAAAGGAACCATTCATACCGGCTTTATAAAGAATTGGAGCCTGTTGTAACAGATTCTTGGGAAGCAGAAATGGCAGGTCACAGTGTGGGAAGGTAGACTCCTGGGCTCCTTGCCTTGCAGCTGGGAGACTGGGCATCCACTGGGGTGCTGGTCCTGTGCAGTGTGGTGTTACAAAACTGAGCAGCAGTGTGTTTCTTAAGGATAAGAAGGTTTGGTGGTTTGTTTTTTTTTTTTTTTTTTTGTGTGTGTGTGTGCTGTGTTTTGGTTAGTTTCTTCTTTTTTTTTGTTAAGCTCTATCTGTATATTCCCTTACAGAAACCTGAAGGTTTTCTCAGTGCATCCTTCCCAAGCAAGGAGTTACCATGAGCTTGTTATGCTTTCTATACAGGCTACACCTTGTGTATGTGGGCAGTGATGCCCCATGTGTGCTGCTGGCTTTTAGCTATGGTTTGGGTGCTGTGATGCCCGTGGTTTGGCTGCTGTGATGTCCCTGGTCTGGCTGCTGTGATGCCCCTGGTTTGGGTGCTGTGATGCCCCTGGTTTGGGTGCTGTGATGCCCAAGGTCTGGCTGCTGTGATGCCCCTGGTCTGGCTGCTGTGATGTCCCTGGTCTGGCTGCTGTGATGCCCCTGGTTTGGGTGCTGTGATGCCCCTGGTTTGGCTGCTGTGATGCCCTTGGTTTGGGTGCTGTGATGCCCGTGGTTTGGGTGCTGTGATGCCCCTGGTTTGGGTGCTGTGATGCCCGTGGTTTGGCTGCTGTGATGCCCCTGGTTTGGGTGCTGTGATGCCCCTGGTCTGGCTGCTGTGATGCCCCTGGTCTGGGTGCTGTGATGCCCCTGGTTTGGCTGCTGTGATGCCCATAGTCTGGGTGCTGTGATGCCCCTGGTTTGGCTGCTGTGATGCCCCTGGTCTGGCTGCTGTGATGCCCCTGGTTTGGGTGCTGTGATGCCCCTGGTTTGGGTGCTGTGATGTCCCTGGTCTGGCTGCTGTGATGCCCCTGGTTTGGCTGCTGTGATGCCCATAGTCTGGGTGCTGTGATGTCCCTGGTCTGGCTGCTGTGATGCCCCTGGTTTGGGTGCTGTGATGCCCCTGGTTTGGGTGCTGTGACGTCCCTGGTTTGGGTGCTGTGACGTCCCTGGTTTGGGTGCTGTGATGCGCCTGGTTTGGGTGCTGTGACGTCCCTGGTTTGGGTGCTGTGATGCCCCTGGTTTGGGTGCTGTGATGCCCCTGGTTTGGGTGCTGTGACGTCCCTGGTTTGGGTGCTGTGACGTCCCTGGTTTGGGTGCTGTGATGCCCCTGGTTTGGGTGCTGTGATGCCCCTGGTTTGGGTGCTGTGATGCCCCCGGTGCACTGCTGGCTCTGAGCCTGGTCTCTGTTTTGTAGGTGTTCCCCTGTGAGAGGTACCTGCGGCGCCACATTCCCACGCACGGCGGCGGCAGCAAGTTCAAGTGCCAGATCTGCAAGAAGTTCTTCCGCCGGGAGCACTACCTCAAGCTGCACGCCCACATCCACTCGGGTACGGAGACATGTCCCTGCCCCTGCAGGGGTGGAGCTGGATGAGCCTTAAGGGTCCCTTCCAACCCAAACCATTCTGTGGCCCCTCCTGGCACCGCAGTGCCTGTTGTCTCTGTGCCATCTTCCTGCCCTGGCTGTTTTCCTGACATCCAGGGTAACAGAGTTGGCTGTACTGCGTCATTTGTAGTAACGCGGGCTCAGGAGATGTATGGGTTTGGTTTAGCCTTGTGCCCAGTGCTGCACCACTTAGAAGTGGGACACACAGGTTCTCCGTTGCCTGTGGCTGCAGAAGCTCAGGAAGCTGGCTCTGGAGAGCAGGAGCGGTGTGGATTGTACCCATCCACTTACCCATCAGGCAGGATAGGGAAGTTTGGAGAAGTTTATGGAGAAGCAGAGTGCCCAAGTGAATGCTGTGTGTGACCAGAGCAGCTCTGTGTTGACCAGACTCTCCCTGACTCTTGCTCTTTTTTCCTCCAGGTGAAAAGCCCTTCAAGTGCTCAGTGTGTGATGCAGCTTTCAACCGGAAAGACAAACTCAAGCGACACATGCTGATCCATGAGCCCTTCAAGAAATACAAATGTCCCTTCTCGTACGTCGTGCATCTCCAGTCTGGTGGCATGTCTTAATGGGGCTGGGATGCATGTCTTAATGGGTTTGGGATAAGGTTTGGGATGGAAGGAATGGTGCATGGGTGCCATCTACCAATCCACTGCTGCTTGGGGAGGTGGGAATGCTTTGTGCTGTTAAACTGGGAACCCAGAAGTCCTGGTCTTTTGTCATTGACTTCTTGTGGGGCCACATCATTTCATCTCAGTTCATAAGCCCTGTAAAATAAAGCCTGCCTTCACTGGAGGGGTGTGTGTTACACCTGGGGGGCACTGGGGAAGAGGAGTATTTGACCACAGAGCACAGGGGTTGCCTGGAGATGGGCTCTCCCCAAGTGCCATGTCTTGAAAAGCACTTGACAACATGGGAGCTAATGTCTGAGCCAGAGAAACCCAGGTTTAGGAGCTGATCCCCAAATCCATGGCACAGCCATGGGCCTTCTGAGATAGCCAGGACTGACTGGCTGCTCCCTGCTCCAGCCACCTTGTGGCTCCTTCCGAAATACTCCAGCAGGGATCTTGAACTGGCTGCTTTTAGGTGCATTCATAGTGAGACACAGACCATGTGCAGTACAGCAGAAGCCATGTGCCCCTGTACAGCCTGTTTGTTTCTTCCCCCTCTCCAGCAGGGCTGAAATAGTTGGGACTGCATCAAGGGAGCCATCTGGGTGCTGCTAAGGAGAAGGGCTATGGATCTCTTTATAGCCCAGGATGTGTTTATACATTGATGTCAGTGGATTCATGCTGCTCACCAGCATTTCTTCTTACAGAAGCCACACGGGCTGCAATAAGGAGTTCAACAGGCCTGACAAGCTGAAGGCTCACATCCTGTCCCATTCGGGTAAGTGCAGCTCTGCCAGTGGAAGTGACTGGGATTCACTGGTGCTGCAGGTGTGTATTACAGGAGTAAATCTGAGCAACAAGAGAGAGGAAACTGTGGCAGTATCTCTGCTTTATAACCCCACAAGCACAGTGTGTTCCTCTGAGGTGTCTTCCCTGCAGTGTCCCTCTACCACCACTCAGCCAACACAGCTATTGTGTATCATCTTCCTCTGGGAGAAATCCCACAGCCTGTGGTAGAGTGTTCCCAGATGTAGGCCTGAATACTGAATAGAATTTACTAGCTTTAGGTTTTTGCTCTCTGTTGCTGCAGACCTGTTGAAGTGAGCTTGCATTTAGAGCTCAGTCTCAGCTTTGGGCTGACGGGTTTTTTTGGGCAGCTTCTCTTCTCCAGGCTGAACAGCCCCAGTGTTCTCAGCCTGTCTTCATATGGGAAGGGGTAGGTTTTCCTGATGGATGCAGGTCTCTAACCAAGCTCTCTCTCCTCTCATGCTCTGTGCAGGGATGAAGATCCACAAGTGCCAGTACTGTAACAAGTCCTTCAGCCGCCGAGCTCACATGATGGAGCATCAGCGCTCGCACACTGGCAACTACAAGTACCGCTGCCCCACCTGCAGCAAGGGCTTCACGCGCCACAAGTACATGAAGGATCACAAGTGCCGCCTGGGCTCCCCCAAGGACAAAGACCTGCAGCTCAGGAAGCCCCAGAAGAAGCGGGTGGCCCGGGGGCGCAAGGCAGGCCTGTCCCTTCCCAGCCCGCTGGGGCTGGCAGAGCTGAAGGATGGGGCTGTTGGGGAAAGCCTCCCTGAGGGTGGCCCGAACAAAGAACCCTTCCAGGAGTCAGACGCTGTCCTGTCCATCGTGGTTGGGGGGTCAGGAGCTGCTGACTCAGACCTCGTTGTTCCTGGACAGTCCAACAGCATCACGTCCAATTTGGCCCTAGCAGAACTGCAGGCTGCCTCGGACGGCCCCTGCACCATGCTGGCTGTCCCTGTGTACATCCAGACAACAGAGTGACAGTGCACAGAGCCACTGTGTGGCTGAGGGCTCCTGCTGGGGCTGTCACACTTAGTGCTGAAATTTATCCCAGTGGAAAAGACCAAAGCTCTTGTGGGGAGGTAGATGGATACGGGAGAGAACAGCTTTCCTCTCCACTTGTTCTTCCCATCCTTGGGTAGAGGGCTGCTTGGAAGCCACTGATGGCTACAAGGCACTGAAGAGAATGGCTCCATTATTTCTTGTCCATCTGTGTCAGCTTAGGGCAAGAAAGACCAAGATCCCTGAATCAGGGTAAGGAGGAGCATGCAAACGTGCACCAAACAGAGCTGCTGAAATGGGGTGGCTTTGCAAATCACAGCCTGTCCCATCTGTGGTTTTTCTGGCCTAAAAGTTGTATTGCCCAGTATTTGGGTGGCCTTTCTGAGAGCAAACTATTGATCCTTCCTAGTGGAAGCAAGTTGATCTTGAGATCCTTTGGGAACACTGTTCAGAAATACCGACAGACTTATCTTTGGTATCTTTTTGCTCTCTGTCTCCATCAGCAGAAAGATCACCTTGTCTGTACATGTGTTATAAACACCGTGGACCTCACGTGCTGTGTGTAGTCGGTGGAGGGGAGCCTGCTTCTGTGTTGGCTCTTCTCTCTGGCTGGTAATTCTCTCCAGAATGTGTTCTTTTCGTGGTTCTTCTCCATATCCAGGGATCTCCAAGTGCCTGAGACATCCTTGAGTTAATCCTTGCGACAGTTAAACATGACACCTTCTGTGTACAGGGAGGAGACTAAAGCCTGGGTGAAGTGACCTGTCCCAGTCACACAGGAAACCTGTGGTGCACCATGGGGCAGTTTTCTATCATCAGCTCCTCTGTTGCAGGGTTCTTTTGCTTCCCAGCCTGTGTGTTCCCTTAGCTCAGTTCCATGCACCCGTTGTTAGTTCCAGTGGGACATGGGCAGGTGGGAGTTGGTGTGGTCCGGTAGCAAGAAACTCCAGTGTGAGAAGAGAAGACTCCTTAAGAGGAGACCTGAGAGCAGCTCCAGTGCCTAAAGGGGCTCCAGGAAAGCTGGAGAGGGGCTTGGGACAAGGGCCTGTAGGGCCAGGCCAAGGGGAATGGCTTGAACCTGCCCGAGGGGAGACTGAGATGAGCTCTTAGGCAGAAGCTCTTCCCTGTGAGGGTGCTGAGGCGCTGGCACAGGGTGCCCAGAGAAGCTGTGGCTGCCCCATCCCTGGCAGTGCTCAAGGCCAGGTTGGACACAGGGGCTTGGAGCAAGCTGCTCCAGTGGAAGGGGTCCCTGCCCGTGGCAGGGGTTGGAGCTGGAGGAGCTTTAAGGTCCCTTCAATCCAAACCAGGCTGGGATTCTGGGATTCTGTGGCTGGGACAATTTCTGGGGTCCATTTGGCTTCTCTTTGATTTTCCTTTTCGGAATCCAGCACAGGGGCAGGGCTGGAGGCCAGGGCAGGCAGGAGAGCACCAAGTGTGATGCTCTCTTCTCCACTGCCCTGCCAGGCTCCTTCTTTCCTCTACCACACTCAGCCTCTGGCTTTATGGTGCTACAGGATGCCCCAGTCACCCCAGAGACTGTCACAGGGTTCCTATCAGGACAGGTCCCACAGCCTGTGCTGACTTCCCAACTCCATTTTTGGCCATTTCACTTATTTGTGATGCTTCTGTACCTCCTGCTGTGGGGGGTATTAGGAAACGGAGCCCACGGCCTTACGGAGAAGGGGATTGTTCAGGCTTTAGATGAGGTTAAGGGGAGGTCTTGCTGCTGCCTGCAAGAGGAGTGGAGAAGGTGGAGCTGGACAATTAGAGGTGCACAAGAATGGGTCAAGAGGCAACAGGGACATGCGGGAACACGGGAGCTTCTGACTTGGTGTAAAGAAAGACATTTCTACACAGAGAAGCTGTGAGAGCTCAGAACCATCCTGCTCTGAGTGGAGCTGGCTGGGCTGCCTTTCCTCCTTATGAGTTCCTGTGCTTCTGTGAAGCATGTTGTCTGCTGTGAAGGGCAGGGTTCACTTGCCCACAATGTAGCCTATTTTAAGTACTCAGCTCTCCCAGGAGGGGAACAGCATCAGGAAATCGTTTGCTTAAATATACTCTTCCTCTTCTCCCCTCCGTACCTGCACCACACGGTGTCATTATGTGGGCTCTGGCACTCGCTGCAGCGCTGCGCTTGGGTCTATTTTGAGATGATGTGTTTGTTGTGTGCTGCTCCTTCAGCTCGGAGGCTCTGTGGAGGCCTGGCCTTTCCTTCCTGAGCCCTGCTTCCCACCAGGTCTGTGCATGGGCCAGTCTAGGGGATGCTGAGAGCTGTTTTTTCACTGGTTGTGCTGAGTGTAACTCAAGGAGTGGAAGCAGAGCCACGGAACGGCCTCAGGACGTGGGGGCTGAAAGATGCCACCCAGCACTGCACCTGCAGCCCTGATCCAGCTCTGGGGCAGCAGCACAAGAGGGACGTGGAGCTGCTGGAGCGAGGCCAGAGGAGGCCACGAAGATGCTGCGAGGGCTGGAGCAGCTCTGCTCTGGAGCCAGGCTGAGAGAGCTGGGCTGGGGCAGCCTGGAGAAGAGAAGGCTCCTGAAGGGGAGACCTGAGAGCAGCTCCAGTGCCTAAAGGGGCTGCAGGGAACCTGGAGAGGGGCTCTTTCCGTGGTGTGTAACAGCTTGCCCTGCGTGCTGGGGGGACAAACGCGCTCTCGCCTCCTGAGCGGTCGGTTCATTTTCCCCTCTGCCCCTCGGCGCTGGAGAGCACTGCCCGGTCCAACCCTGCTCACCGAGCGCCTCATTTCCTCCAGTGATTTCCAGCAGGAAACGCTGTTTCTGCCCCAGATCTCTTTATGATTTAACCTCTTTCACCCCACGCTGTGCCGGGCCGGGGCGTTCGTTACGGACACACGTGCCGGGGACCGAGCGCAAGGAAAGTCCGGCCGCGTATCCAGTAGCGGCCGGGGCGCTCGGTGCACGGGCACCGTGGTCACAGAGCGCGGAACGGGTGGGGGCGTGTGACGGCAGCGGGCTGGGTACCCCGCAGTGATCAGGATGAGTCCCACCAGGGAGGCAACCGCGGCCCTGCGTTTGAGCAGCTCACGCTGGTAGCGGCCAGCTCGGGGCCGTCACCTCGCGCTATCGCGACACGTGTCCGTCGCGACACGTTACGGCCACCGCCTGCTCCCGCTGACGTCAGCGCTCCCCGTGACGCCGCTTCCTGGTTCCGCTTGGGCAGACCGCACCTTCCCGCCGTGCTCCGCGCCGAGCCCCGGGCCGCGACTACAACTCCCAGCGTCCCCTGCGAGCCGCTCCCGCCAGCGGCGCGGCTCGGCTGCCGCGGGGCACGCCGGGAGCTGTATGCGGGGGCGGAGGGGCGGGCTGAGGCGGGCGGGGTCGCGGAGCCCTGCGGGAGAGCGGCGGCGGCGGCCGGTCCGTGAGGGGGCTCGGAGGGACGGGAGCGCGCACCGGGGCTCGCGGCCGTGCTCTCAGCCCCCGCCTCACACAGCGGCCTCGGCGGCCCGGCCCGGCCCGGCCCGGCGCGGCGCAGCCATGTCGGGGCTCCTGGGGAAGCTGTTCGGGACGGGCGCCGGCGGGAAGGGCGCCGGCAAGGGCCCGTCCCCGCAGGAGGCGATTCAGCGGCTCCGCGACACGGAGGAGATGCTCAGCAAGAAGCAGGAGTTCCTGGAGAAGAAGATCGAGCAGGAGCTGGCGGCCGCCCGCAAGCACGGCACCAAGAACAAGCGCGGTGAGCGGTGGGGCCCGTCCCCCGGCAGTGGCAGGGCCGGGCTCGGCTGGCCGGGCCGGGGGGGGGCCGGGCCCAGGCCCCGCTGTGTGGCCGCAGCCCCCTGCGGTGCTTGCGCCTGGCCCCGCCCCAGCGCGGCCCGTCCGGAGCCTGGGGAAGGGCAGGGCAGCCCTAGTCCGGGGGTGGCCGCGTCACTGCTGCCTGGAACCGGGTCATGGGGATGCCTGGCTCCTCTGAGCCAGGTCCGGGTCCCGCTCCCTGGTGCCGTGGTTCAGGGAGAGGCGAAGCGAGGCCGGGTGTTGCTGCTGGGTGCAGGAGCAGCGGGGAGAGCAGCGCACCCGTGCGGGATCAGGCCTTGTTTTACTGTGGGGTTTTTGCTTCTAACAGGAAAAACTCCTTACCAAAACTCTGCTGAATTTGAGGATTTGGTTAAATATGCTTTTATTGTTGTCAGGGAGCCCTAAAGCTGTATGTGGCTTGTAAATGGATATTGGAAGCTGGTGTTTACTGGTGGAACCTGGTCTTCCGGGGATGTCTAGCTATGCATTTACAAGCTGTGCTTGATATGCCTAAAGGGGCTACCAGAAACCTGGAGAGGGGCTTTGGACAAGGGCCTGTAGGGACAGGCCAAGGGGAATGGCTTGAACCTGCCCGAGGGGAGACTGAGCTGAGCTCTTGGGCAGAAGCTCTTCCCTGTGAGGGTGCTGAGGCGCTGGCACAGGGTGCCCAGAGAAGCTGTGGCTGCCCCATCCCTGGCAGTGCTCAAGGCCAGGTTGGACACAGGGGCTTGGAGCAAGCTGCTCCAGTGGCAGGGATCCCTGCCCGTGGTAGGGGTTGAGCTGGATGAGCTTTAAGGTCCCTGCCAACGTAAGCCAGTCAGTGGGTCTGTGTGCTAGTGTGCCAGCCTGAAGACAAGAAGTGAGTTGTCATCTCGGGTATTTCAGGGCTTGGCTGAGCTTCTTCCTTGCTCTGCAGTGGTTGTTAAAAGTGGTGCCTTTAAGAAAGCAGAGTCTGCTTTGTTTGTGTCAGTGTTGCTCTCTCTGTGCTGGGTGACAGCAGGAGGTTCAGCACTGGCTGTGGCTCCAGCTCTTGGCCAAGTAGCAGGGGTTAATTTACAGTAATTACTGACAAGTTTCTGCTTCATATTACTCCTTTGGTCAGTATTTTATACCTTCTTTCACACTTCAGAACAGTGTGTTACACCAGGGCTGCTGCTCGCACTGTGTTTGAGCAGTGGAGTACATGGAGCGCACCCAAGAGTGTGGTTGGGTTTGGCAGCAGGGACTGTGGCAGAGGCCTCACTTCTGCTACCCCAGGTGTCTTCTGAAGGACTCAACAGAGCCTGACTTCAGGCTTGACCGAGTTAACTTCTAAATCACATTTATTGCAACAGTTTTAATAAGTCTGAGTTTCTGGTGCAGTTTTGAACCTAAGAGGAGAACTGGGCTTAAAAGGAGAACTAAAATACATCTCCTTCTCCCTTTCCCCTTCTGCATCTTCTGTCTTAACAGTGGTCCTGTTGAACTTCTCCTAAACTTCTCTTTCTGCTTCTGGTTGTTGCGGTCTTTGTCTTGCTCTGCTGTAATGTCATCTCTCTCACTGCCTTTCTGTGCATGCTGCCCTTCTGTGTGCTCTGGAGCACTTTGGGCAGTGGAAAGATTAAGTTTCTTTGGGGGTGGAGGAAGGAGCAAAACCTGCCCATTCACTGGCAGGATTCTGGGTCAGGCTAATTGAGGTCTGCAGAAGAACAGGATCCTGGTGAGTAATCAAGGAGCTGTGAAAGGGGAAGGGCTGGGGATGGGCTTCTGCTGGAAAACAAACCCTCTCTTTTTCTAGAGGACTTCTGAAACTAAGAGGCCACCTTTTACTACTGGGCTGCTCTAAAGGCAGCTGATACCTGCTTGCTGGGGAGTGAGGTTCCCTCAGCACAGACTGAGGGGCTGCTCATTTATCCCAGTCACCAGCTGAGCTCCAACACACTACACTTTTAATATGCAGTTGTTTGGGTTTTTTGATCTCTGGCTTCAGGCTGCTTTTTAATCCAGGAATTACTTAATTTTGATGCAGAGTCACTTAAATCCGTAAATAATTGAAGTGAAAATAAAAATATGTTGGTTTATGTGTACAAGTCTGTCTTTTTAATGGAAACACTTTGATATAGTTGAAATGTTTTAGGTAAAACCAATCAAAAGCATCAAACCAGGGATTAGTTTTTAAGTTTTAAGCTTAAGGAATCCTTAAGCCTTGTTAGTTCCCCGGGGCTTGAGCATTTTACTCCTTCTGTCTATCCCTGCTGTCCATAGGGAAGTGCACTGTGGGTAATGTCTGTGTAATGCTCAGCTGGCCAGAAGAACACATGTGTCTGCAGCAGTGGGGCAGGCAGCTTACCTGAAAGCTACCTTGGAAAACCTGGAATGCTGTGTCTGTTTTCTCAGAGGAAAGCTGGCTTCTGGCACACTTGGGGTGAGGAGAGGAAACGTTCCCTGCTCTGCAGCACACTGTGGAATTGTTTGGGTGCCAAGTGAGCCGTGTCTCTAAAGGCTCATTGAGTAATTCCTGCTGCACTTCTGGAGTCTAAGGATAGCACAGAAACTTGGAGGCTTCTAGCAGGGTTTTATTAATGATGAACTTACTATATATGTATATTTTTCACAACCTGCATTTAGGATATCCATGCTGTACAACCAGCCAACTCCTCATGAAACTGAAGTTAAAAGCTTAACTCTCTGGTGTAGATTCCCTCAGTCTGTGCTGTTTCCTGGCATGGGAGGCTTTCAGCATTTACTTAAAAGTGCCTTTTTTCTGGGTCTTCCTGGTCTTTCCTGGCTGCACAGATGTGGCACTTCTGTGACCACTGTGGCTTCTGAGGGAGCTCAAGTAGTTTCAATCTTCTTTTGCTTTTCTCATTCACTGATGGTTTCTTTTCATTAGTCCACAATATGGAGCCAGGCTGAGAGAGCTGGGCTACTTCAGCCTGGAAAAGAAAAGGCTCCGGGGGAAACCTTAGAGCAGCTCCAGTGCCTAAAGGGGCTGCAGGGAACCTGGAGAGGAGCTTTGGCCAAGGGCCTGTAGGGACAGGCCAAGGGGAATGGCTTTAACCTGCCAGAGGGGAGACTGAGATGAGCTCTTAGGCAGAAGCTCTTCCCTGTGAGGGTGCTGAGGCGCTGGCACAGGGTGCCCAGAGAAGCTGTGGCTGCCCCATCCCTGGCAGTGCTCAAGGCCAGGCTGGACACAGGGGCTTGGAGCAAGCTGCTCCAGTGGAAGGGGTCCCTGCCCGTGGAAGGGGTCCCTGCCCGTGCCAGGGGCTGGAGCTGGATGAGCTTTGAGGTCTCTTCCAGTCCAAACCACTCTGTGATTCTATGATAGCTCCTGAGGCAGGAAGAGCTCAACAGACTTCAAGTGTTAGGTTGGTGTGAGGCCCCTCAGCTGCTTGTGCAGTGTGTTAGGGAGACCACAGTTATGGCTTTAATGTGCATGGTGTTTTTTATCCATGGGATGAAAAACTGCTGAGAAGTCTGATAGATCTCTTTACAAGGGTTTCTTGAGAAGATGCAGGTTGATGTTCCCTGTTCTGGGGAGAGCTGGGGTTATGTTGTGTTTTGGTTTGTGTTCTCATGGAAATACTCAGTGTTCTTTTGAGAACAGCACACAGTTGGGTGTTTATCTTACTTTTTCTTCCTTTTTCCTCAAGAGGCTCCTCAGCACCTTTAGCAGCAGCAGCGCATGGTGTGAACACCGCTCAGCCAGTGTCCACCTGGAGTTTAAATGTCTTGAAAACAGACGTTGCTTTAACAAAAGAAGTGGCAGCTCAGGAGCTCAGCGGTTTGGGAGTGCTGTGCTGCTGCTGCAGCCTTTTATTCCGCTCCAGTTTGTCCATGTGGAGGCGGTTCCTCACACAGGCATGCTTTATCAGGCACTCAAACTTCACAAACCAAACTGCTGGATCTTGCCAAGGGTTACGGAGTTCTGGGGCTCAGTATTCATTTTCAGCATAGCTCAAGCTGATTTTAATCACCCCTGCTCCAGTTTTACTCCTTTCCGTGTGGCTGTTGCCTGGTCACACAAAGCCAAGCTGCCAGGGGAGTACATGCACATGCAAAGCAGCCACAGGTTAGTTCCTTGATCTCCAACTACTTATAGAATCACAGAACCATGCAGCACTGCAGCAATTTCACAGGGAAGAGCTGCTGCCTAAGAGTTCATCTCAATTTCCCCTCTGGCAGGATAAAGCCATTCCACCTTGTTCTGTCCAGAATCTGTTCCTAGTGGAAACCCAAGGCTCAAATTATGCCTCTATTAAAATTACAGTAGGGAGAGGAACCTGACACTGTCCTGTGGTGCCATTTTCATAAGTAGTCCATTCTAGACTTTAGATCAGGGTGAATCAATGTAGTTATGTTCCTGCCTGCCACTAGGTTTTGCCTTTTGTCCACAAAGACCAGAATGGGTGACCAGCTAGTATCATGCCAACATGCAGTCAATACACTCGGGGTTTAGCAGGAGGCTGACATTTCATGATCTCCTGTCAGCTGTGATTTTTGTTGGGCAGTGGGTTTAGATGCTCTGGTGTCGAAGTTTCTCTTTCACTGTAATTTGATAGAACATTTTTTAGCTCTGGTGACTGGGTACACAAAATGAATGCAAACCCACCCCTGTATAATTCAGGCTGTTCCTGGAAAGAGAGCACTCCTATGTTCCACCCAGCATGAAATCTAACAAACAGGAGAGCTGGGTGTAGCCTGAAGCCAAAAGCCAGGATTTTATGCCCACCTCCAGTTCAGGGTAGATCACAGGGCTGCCACAATTAAGTCAGTTCAGCTGATCTGATGGAAAATGTACTGTTCACCACCCACCTCTTCTTTTATCTGTCACGTCAGTCTGCTGCTCTGGTTTGCCCTTTGCTGTGTCTGGAAGTGCTGCTTTCAGTAGCAGCTGAGTTAGTTAACTAGAAACTAACTAGTTTGTAACATGCTGCTGGTGCTTGGTAGTGTGGCTGTTGAACCAGCACTGGCTCATGCCGAGTGATGTGGCTGCCACAAGCTGCCTTGTCCTGCCTGTTCCTCTTGTGCTGGTGTTAGCACTGGCGTAGGCAGTGCATGAGGTGGATTACTTTGCTGATCCAGCCAAAACTAAACTCTTTAAAAAAAAAAAGAAGGTTGTTTTCTGCACTTAACCACATAAACGCTGGGGCTGGCAGGGGAGGGAGCCAGGAATGTGGCTGGAAGGATGAGGGCAGTTCCTGGCTGTCCTGCTTGATCAGCTTAGAGGCACTATTTGTGACAAAATGAATGTGATTTGAGTGTGAGCTCCCAGGCAGGGGCCCAGGTGACTGTTCAGTAGCACTAGAAGCTCCTGCATGATGCTGTGGGCAGTATTGTTTAGCAGTTTGAGTAGTTCAGAATATTGTACCAATCAGGAATTGAAGGAACAGAAAACTGCAGCCTCAGGCCTGGCTACAGGTGGAGACTTGAATGACTAAAGTGGAAGGGCTTAGACATTAATGGATTGCTTCCAAAAAGGCTTTTAAGGTCCTGCTTGATATTTGGCAAGAGAAGTGATCTCTGTTTCCAGAGTCAAATACATTGAACTTGGTTTTGTTTCCATGATGCTGATGCAGGGGAAGCAGGAGTCCTACAGCAAACATTATCCAGCCATTCATTCAATACTTCATTCTGCTGTGTTTTAAGTCATAGTCTAATGTGAAATGCATCTTTGAGTTCCAGGTGCTTAAGCATAAACTGGGGCTTCTGCAAGAGAACTAACAGGAGTGCTGGTTGAGTCTTTCATCTCTGCTGAGATGAATGAGTTGAGCATTAACCAGCTCCCTTGGGAAAAGTGTGATAATTCCTCTGTTAAAATAGGTGTTTAAAAAGACAAAACTTGTAGTTTGTAATTCTGCCCTACCTGTGTTTAACAAAGGCTTTTGGAGACTGATTGATGGCGTATAGAACAGGAACGTGGGGAGTCTCAAACACCTTTTAAAACAACTTTAAAAAGTGGCATAAAGAAAATCAAAACTCCCTGTGTTTGTGCCAGATGTGTTAGGAACTGAATTTGATGCAGTACATCCTTCCTCTGTCCCTGTTCTCTATCAAGCCCTGTCAGAAGGGAAATCTGGCATATTTGCAGACGCCTACTTTGGTTTTATTACCTTTTTCTCTCCAAATGTGCTCATGTTGGATTCTAGAATCAATTTAAGCTCCAGGCCCAGGTGCTGAATCCTGCTGAAGGAGTGCTGGTTCAAAGCTGGAATTTGCGGGTGATGTATGTTGTTAACTTGCTGTAACCCCTTCAGGCTTGTGCAGAAAACTGCTAGGCTGTTTCTCACCACCAGAATTAGTGCTGAGCTGTGTAGTGTGTATCTGGACCAGGATGTTATTGTGCTTAGCACTTGTATCATTCAGGCCCATCAATTCCTTCTGGCTCTGACTGGATTTTGATGGGAACCATGTGCTCATACTTGGGCTTCACCTGGGTTGAGCAGCAGGATTGCAGCTGGACCTGCTGGGATGTCAGGGATGTCTGGATGCTGGGTGCTCAGGTACACTCCATGGTGCAGTCTGCAGTGCTGCTGGGCACACAGGTCACTGTAGGAGAGGTGCTACATCGGGGCTTGGAGTTCAGAGCGGTCACTGCTCCTTACCTGACAAATCCCAGTGCTTCCAGGCCTGAAGTGATGGGGAAGGTCATGGCCACGCTTCTTTGCTGAGCAGGGGATTAACTGAACACAGAGAAGGGAGGGATGGTGTCACACCAGGAGGAACCTGCAGCCAGTGCTGTCCAGGAAAAGGATTATTGGTTGTTTTGCAGTTGCTCTTTGGTTTGGCATTGAGGAATGACCTACACAGGAGGGTATCACCAGCTCTGAGCTCTTGTATTTGCCTTTTCTACTGGACCAAATGGACATGTTTGCAAGACTTGTGTTGCAGCTCTGCGTGTCCACAGGCCTCTTTGCCTGCTTTTCTGGTAGCCCCCTTTCCTGCCTGCAGAGATGCTCTGCATTGCTCCTGTGTGCTTGTTCTTGCTGGAGGCAGCAGCAGGCTGAGGATGCTTTGTTGGCACGCACTGGGTCTGGCTGGGAAGAGACCACTGATGATTTTGGCAGCTTTTTGCTCTCCCCTGTGAAATCCCATCTGTTTTGGAAAAAACAAAGTTGCTAACATTGCCCTGTCTGGTTTTTGAGGCAGTGTGTGCTGCTTGTTCCGCAGACTTTGCATGGGATGTGGTGTGAGCAGGGAGGATGTGGCCTGACCTGCAGCCAGGAAGGCTCCAAAGTGAGAGTGTGGAAGTGGGATCTAAAGTAAAATCCTGTTGTTCACTCACAGCACTTAAAAATAGGTGATTTTCACAAAACTATGAATTGAGGCAGCTTGCATGTTTTCCATGAAGTTTGCAGCCAGTTGTCCAGCACACTAGACACAAAGTACATGAAACAAAAAGGGTGCAGTTGAAGGGTTCTAAATAGGCCACATGTCAGATGTTGATAAACCTTTGCTTTCCCTCAGACAAGCCAAGGCCGCAGCACATGATAAGGAGGTTAGTTCTGTAATCATCCCAGTGGAGTCTTTGAGCAGAAGCAGCGTCACAGTTGCTGAAGATGTTGGCAGATGGAGGCAGCTCTGCTTGCAAGGATGTGCTCAGATTGCAGGTGAGGAACCTTCCCTGTGGCCAGTACTGAGGGCAGTGAAACGGCCACGGTGAGCTCCTGCTGGTGGGAGCACGGGAGAGCACAAGTTGTCCTAGTGATGCTCAGTGCCTGGCTGTGCAAAGGTAATAATAGTACTGCACATGGTGTCCTTGCACTTGGAAGCCCAGTTGGAAAAGGTCTGCTGTGGCTTCCTGCAGCTTCACTGTTGGAATGGAGCCTTGCCAACAACCATTTTTATAGGGGCAAATATAAGAGTAGGGTAATGATACAGACAGTGGTTGTCTTGAAAGTCTTGTCCCGATTGGCAGCAAACGATGGAAGTTTGGGGTTGTCCAAATAGCCGTCCCTTTGGCACACGCTGGGACATGCATGCTGATTCTTGTGTGCAGCAAGTGAGGGCTGAGCTCAGAACAGGTTTTCATGACTGCTGCATTTCTCATTCTGAACTTCTTCACTAGCCTGTGCTCCTGCAGACCTTGCCCTCACCCATTTCAGGGAGCCTGCTCAGCAAGTGCTATCAGTCCAACTGATGCTCCATCCTGGGCTGTGTTGCTGCACCTTGCAGATCAGATCTGGAGCCATAACCAAACAGTACCACCTTCCACAGCTGCTACTCTCCAGCCAGCAATTGCTTCCGAACAGAATATAAGATGAGCAGGGCTCTGTCCTCAGTCCCTCATCCAGTAGCTGTGATGTGTTGAGGTCAAGAATTGGTTTAGACACCAGGTAATCCAAGAGGCTTGGCACCATGGTCACCACCCTGCAGGCACAAACCTCCTCAGGTGGCTGTGTAACTGCATCTTGAGCTCATTTGGGTTCCTCCCAGGTTCCTCTGTGCTTTCAAAGGCTTGCAGTGTCTTTCACTGTAAAACCTGACTTTTTGGAATCCCTCTTTCATAACATCAGCTATGTTGGCTCTTCCACTAATGTGGTGCTGTGTTACATGTTACCAAACATCCACGTTATATGTGCTTTTCATGGCTTGGCAGGAGCTTATTCAGGTTTAAAGATGTCATGTTTATTTCCAGGTGGCTGCACTGAGGTGGCTTGGATGTAGTGGAACTGAAAAGAATCACAAAGGCCAGGGTGACAGCAACATCAGCCAGTGGTATTTAGAAATGTGCAGGTGATTTTGGTTAGTTACGAAAGAAAGCAAGTTGCTATAAAGCAAACTTCATTGTGGGCTGGCTACGAGCTATGGACAGTCACTGCAATCCCCCCTGGATAACATGTCTTGATGGCATCCTCATGGTGAGCTCAGCATGGGCAATGTCCTAGGAGGAAACCCAGTGGTAGAAAGTCTCTTCTGGGAAGTGCTTCCCTGGCCCCACCATTGGCTCCGGGAGCTGGGTGCTGCTGAAGGGAGCAGGATTGCCATGAGGAAATGCAGTTCTGGCCTCAGGAGGTGCACTGCAGTGTGGCCAGTTATGTGTGTGGAGGGGGATTCAAGAAGTACAAGTGAATTTTTTTATTGAAATAAATATGGTTTCTCTTATTTGCTTTAGAACTTCTGGGTTTCTAAAGGTTTGTGGTTTTGACTTTTCCCCCTTCTTCGTTAGTGTTGTAATCTGAGCATACAGAAAATAAGTTTTCATATCTTCAAATAGCAGAACTTCACCAGATGAGATGTTAAGAGAAGTGCTAAATATTGTGACAGCCTCAACGAAATTCTTAGACTTGGCAACACTGTAATAGTAATTGCCCAAAGCTGGAAAATGCCTGATGGATTTACCCAGGCAGCTGTTGGCTTCATTCCCCAAGAACTAAAGTTCTCAAAATGGGCCACTAAGGATAGAATCTTCTGAGTTTTGTGACTTACTCGCAAAAATACTTTTAAGTGTAAGGAATTTGGTTGGTTGGGAATTTCCCTGTGAGAAAAGAGCAGTTTTATGCAATCCCAGCCTGGTTTGTTTTGGAAGGGACCTTAAAGCTCCTCCAGCTCCAACCCCTGCCACGGGCAGGACATCTTCCACTAGAGCAGGCTGCTCCACGTCCCGTCCAACCTGGCCTTGAACACTGCCAGGAATGGGGCAGCCACAGCTTCTCTGGGCACCCTGTGCCAGCGCCTCAGCACCCTCACAGGGAAGAGCTTCTGCCTAAGAGCTCAGCTCAGTCTCCCCTCGGGCAGGTTAAAGCCATTCCCCCTTGTCCTGTCATTATATTACTCTCTCAGGAACACCACTGTAGTCATGGATTCTGACCTTTGGAAACACACTTTCTGTGCGCCACATGAAAATGACTGTGTGTGACTAGTTCATAATGAGGGAGCGTGACAAGGAAGAGCGTTACACTTCCGGCCTTGCATGTCAGCTGTGGCATGTGGAACAGCATCAACTGCTGGTGCAAAGGTCGAGCTGATGCTGCTCAGAGCACTGAGCAGTGCTGCAGTCACTGAAGGAGGTGGTGGTTACTGTTTGCTGTGGGTACTGCATAGATCAAAGCTGTGATTGCTGATGTACTTTTCCCCGTTTACATTTTTATAGCTGTTTAGACCAGGAGTGCTGATTGTTGTTTAATCTCTTGCACTATAGACTAAATGTTCCGGCACTGCTTTGCTCAGGAGGAAGTTGTAATCTTGTGTTTTAAGTACAGATAAGACAGAAATCTTCTTCTGAGAAGTTTGGTGAGATTAATGGGATTTGTATCTACCTTTTTAGCTGCTTGAAGTACTGGAGGACGTTTTGTGAATTGCTTTAATTTGCCTTTTTGCTTCCTAGGAATTTTTTTGAAACATTGTAGGCACTTTGCTAATTGTCAGTAGAATGAGAGATGGGAGTTGTTGCCTAAGATTGAGCTCCTCCACTGCAGTCAAAGGCAGCCAGTGACTTCTTACACCTCTTGGTGCCTCTTGTTTATTCCAGTTCAGGGGCAGTGAGGATGTTGGTTGTGATTAAATTTGCTGCTGAGGCAAATGCCAGGAAGATGGAGTGGTATCTTCAGGAGCAGCAAGAATAATGATGCTTCTTTCTGTTGAGCACATTGCAGATGGATACACAGTGCAAGTGTGCCAGGCAACAGGAAGCTGAGCATCTCAATCATCTTTAGTGTCTGGGCTTTCTGCTGGAGACTCCCGCATCTGGGGAGCTTCTCTGCAGGTATCTTGCACACTTTATTTTGGTGTGTCTGATGTTTGGTGTACATAATAATATGTGAGGCTGCTCTGGAACTCTTTCATCCCATATGAATACAGCTGGTGTCCTTCTGCAGTGCTGTCTCTGCTGCTGCGATTTCTTCTCTCGTTTGCCAGAAACAAGGTAAGAATTAGATGTGAGATCAAGTTGTATTCCCCCTCAGTTAGAGTTACTAATCCACGTGTCTTCCTCTTGTTGAGAAGCCTTTTACTTTAGATATGGGTGTGATTTTTCAGCACGTATTTGCAGAGGCAGCAACCAGTGGGGTTAAACCGTGTTCGTAAACACATGGACCTTGGTACAGGTCAGGCTTTGAATTCAGTGAAACTCTTCAATTATATTCCCAGTTTTCCCCAGTGTTCTTTGAAGTAAGTGGGCCTCCTGCGCCTCTCAAGTTGAGACATGTTTTTGCCAGCAAAATCTGGAGTTGCTAGGATGTAGAAGTCTTAAGTTCTTCCGTGTTTGTATCTACAGATCTATGTTTCTACTAGTGATATTTAGGAGCATTAATTTCTACTAGTGATATTTAAAAGCATTAACCCAACAGAATTGCTGTATGTGTAAATAGCCCATTAACACTACTTATCCTCAAGTGCAGAAGCAGTACTTATTTGCAGGAGGGCTGTTGATTTTTAACTAAATCACCCATATGTTCATAGTCAGTTTTTCCTCTCTGGATGCAGTACCATGTAGTAAGATTGTTTCTATTATCTTGCAGCTTCTTATCACAGTGGAGGTTTTTCTTATTTCACTTTAAGTGCTGTAAATATTGCAAGGAAAATACGAAGATTTATAATGGCTCTGTTAATAATAATTATATATGGGTTGAAATACTTCAAAACCACATAGAGTCATAGAGACTGGTTTGTGTTGGAAGGGACCTTAAAGCTCATCCAATTCCAACCCCTGCCACAGGCAGGGACCCCTTCCACTGGAGCAGCTTGCTCCAAGCCCCTGTGTCCAACCTGGCCTTGAGCACTGCCAGGGATGGGGCAGCCACAGCTTCTCTGGGCACCCTGTGCCAGTGCCTCAGCACCCTCACAGGGAAGAGCTTCTGCCTTAGATCTAACCTGAATTTCCCCTGTTTCAGTTTGAACCTATCACCCCTTGTCCTATTGCTACAGTCCCTGATGAAGGGTTCCTCTCCAGCATCCTTGTAGTTCCCTTCAGACACTGGAAGCTGCTATGGAGTCTCCATGCAGTTTCTCTTCTTCAGGCTGAACAGCCCCAGTGTTCTCAGCCTGTCTTCATACAGGAGGTGTTCCAGCCCCTGATCATCCTCATCTGGACTTGCTCCAACAGCTCCATGTCCTTCTTATGTTGAGGACACCAGAACTACACACAGTGCTGCAAGTACACTCACGAGAGCAAAGGAGAGAGGCAGGATCTCTTCCATTGACCTGCTGTCATGCTGCTTTTGATGCAGCCCAGGATACATGAAATGAAATTCTTACAGATAACATTTCTTGAGAACAAAGTAGAGTTATTTGGGTGAGCAGTCATGCTTTGCACACAGTGCTGAGGGTGGAGGAGAGCCTGGCTACATGACTCCACTGTTTTCACTTGTGAATGTGCACTACTCAAACCGTAACACCAGTTCCTGCTTATCAGTCCTGTCGGAGGGCTGGGTGTTCCTCTGGTAGGCAGAATGATGCAACCCTTCTTGTTGTTCATGCTGGACAAACAGGAAGTGTGAAACTGCTGGAATTTCTGGAGGGATCTATCACAGAAAAGTAAATCAATAAGAAATTTCGAATAGTAATTTAGAATTCATCCGCTGAAGACTAAATAAATAAAACCCCCTCAACGTCAGACAAATACATCCTCACAAAATCCAACCCAGCTAACACAAAACCCCAAAACAGAGGAAGAAATTGCTTTTTATGTATTATAAAATATTATGTGTTAAAAGGCTGTTAAGTGGTCTTCAAATGTACTTTAGTATGTGTTCTTCCATTCAAGTTGTTGTATCAGTCAGTCCAAATCCAACTGCTTTTGGCTCGGCTGCTGTCGTACTGGACTTACTCCTCTCTGGGAGCTGATGTTTCCTTTGTGAGATTCTCTGTGTAAAAAGGACCTGCAGAGGTTAAAGTCTGGTGTCATTAACACTGAGCCATTATCTGTTGCTTTGCCAATGGAAAAGGGGACATAAATTATTGAAATCCATTTGAAGTGGTCAAAGCTCTGTGCCGAAATCTTTATGAACAAAAATTGGCTCCAGCATCCCAGTCATAGCTGATAATAGAGACAATGACCATATCAAAATTGTCATATGGAGAAGCTCATTTTGAGCCTGCTCACTGTCTCCTGATGGATGGCAGGAGTCACCCAGGTAGTTTTAAATGTATTACCTTTAATTTAATTGTAACCACATATATAACTGCTCTTCCCCAGTGAATACCTCATACCTTCTGCTGAAAACTTCACTGAAATTCAAGTAAAATTGTTATCTGCTTGGTTTTTTGGTTTTTTTTTTTTTGAGGCTATTTTAAGTGCCTGCAATTCATAATGCACCTTGTACTTAGGAGCTAGACCACACACTGTGCCTGTTAGTGATAAGGTACAGGTTGTAAAGGTGGTGTAAAATTCTGAGTGGCTACTGGCAGGTTCTTGCAATCATCTTGGAAAACAAACTGCTGTGGCGTGAGCAGATTATTCTGCTGTCATTGGGTCCGTGTTGGTTCATTAAGTGAAGGTTATCTTAAATGGTAAACTCCTTTTTAATAGGAAATTTGAAGTCTACCGCCAGTTTTCTCTGCTCGCATCAGTTATATAATCCCTGGCTGTTGAGCAAGTTAGGAGAGTAATTTGTCAGTTTGCTGTAAAATGGTTCAGCAACTACTGTCTTCTCCTCATACTAATGGGTTTATAAGTAATAGGGGTATAACATGTAGAGACCTTCTAACAGTCTTCCAGTTATCTTCTAACAGTGCCTAAAGGGGCTCCAGGAAACCTGGAGAGGGGCTTTGGACAAGGGCCTGTAGGGACAGGCCAAGGGGAATGGCTTTAACCTGCCCCAGGGGAGACTGAGATGAGCTCTTAGGCAGAAGCTCTTCCCTGTGAGGGTGCTGAGGCGCTGGCACAGGGTGCCCAGAGAAGCTGTGGCTGCCCCATCCCTGGCAGTGCTCAAGGCCAGGTTGGACACAGGGGCTTGGAGCAAGCTGCTCCAGTGGAAGGGGTCCCTGCCTGTGGGTGGGGTTAGAACTGGATGAGCTTTGAGCTCCCTTCCAACACAAACCATTCCATAAAATTTCAAGAGTAAGTTAATCCCAAACCAAAGGCAGGATGCTCTGGGAGGAGAAACGTGGTGTTACTGAGCACCTTCCCTGGAGCATCGCTTCACACCAAGGCTGCTCATGGGACAGTGAGTGCTGACCAGACACTGCCTGTCACCTTTCTGTACCTGTTCCTGGTGTGCAGGTTCCTCTGCACCTGAACTCTGGCTAGGCTGGAAGATGAAGGTTTTAAACTTAATATACGGTCACAGGTCCTGCTGAAGCAGTTCGACAGCAGTTAAAGCTGACTATTAAATGATTCTGCCTACGTATGTAATTACTATCTTGGCAGCAGTGAAGGCATCATTAGGGGTGTGGAGCCCAAGGGTTGCCTATTCCACGGCTGCCTGATGTGACAGCAGCCCTCATGAAGAGCAGAGATGGGCCATGTTGCACTTGGACTTGAAAGGCACATCCATTTCTTACATGTGTGTGATGCCAGAGGATGTGTTTGTAGCCTGTTGTCTCTGGTTCCTATTTATTTCAAATTCTGGAGACTTCTGTTTTTTGGAGAAAAAGAGCCAGTGCCATTCCCATCTGGTGAAGTACTGAGAGCTTTGACTTCAATGAAGACTTAAAAAGGGTTTATTTCTCTTGTAGTACCTAAGATTTCAGTAGGGTTTATGCTGATGGTATAGACTCTTTGCAGGAAAAATGGTGCAGCTGCTCACTAGTTTCAGAAATCAGTGCTTAAATAGGAGAGTAGAGAGAAAGTAGCTGTAGATCAGAACAGAGTCACCTCCTTGAATCTACACCTCTGTCAAGTACCCCCATCCTGTAAGGTATGTAAAGTATGATGGCAACATGTGGAACAGCTGCAGGTCTGTTGTCTCTCCTAACGCAGACTGGTGCTGGTCCTGCATTTCAAGCAGGATTCTGTGGCTCTTCCCTCTTGCCTGTGTCTGGCTGGGAAATGGCCCCTGGCTCCCATTGCTGCCTCCACACGGACCCTTACTGTAAAAATTCCTTGTGAGCTCTGAGATGGGGGTATTGATGTGGTGCTCATCCAGAAAGAGCTGCAAGTTGGGCAGTCAGGCCTCAGAGATGGAAAACTGACTTAACTGCAGTGGTCTTAAACAAACACATGAGGATGCTGCGAGGGCTGGAGCAGCTCTGCTCTGGAGCCAGGCTGAGAGAGCTGGGCTGGGTCGGCCTGGAGAAGAGAAGGCTCCTGAAGGGGAGACCTGAGAGCAGCTCCAGTGCCTAAAGGGGCTGCAGGAAACCTGGAGAGGAGCTTGGGACAAGGGCCTGTAGGGACAGGCCAAGGGGAATGGCTTGAACCTGCCCGAGGGGAGACTGAGATGAGCTCTTAGGCAGAAGCTCTTCCCTGTGAGGGTGCTGAGGCGCTGGCACAGGGTGCCCAGAGAAGCTGTGGCTGCCCCATCCCTGGCAGTGCTCAAGGCCAGGTTGGACACAGGGGCTTGGAGCAAGCTGCTCCAGTGGAAGGGGTCCCTGCCCGTGGCAGGGTTTGGAACTGGGTGAGCTTTAAGGTCCTTTCCAACACAAACCAGTCTGGGATTCTATGAATGCAAGTGTCCTAAATTAACTTGTTTTTTTGTTAACTTTTCAGCTTAATAAAACCTTCTAGTTATAAACAAGGACTTTACATTAAAAGCTGGTTAAGCTGGAAACCCATCTGAAAATAAATTGCAGGAAGCTGTGATCATCTAATTTGAGGCCCTGAATACCTTGTTCCACATTACTTAGTGCTTTAAGCTGCAAAAAATGGCAATCCCTTGTGGAAGATTTTCCTCAGCACAGAAGCTCGTTTATTTATCACTTTGATGTTAATCGACCTGTGCTAAATATTTGTTCCAAACTGCCCAGATACAGAAACTCTGTGCATTGCCCTGCGCATAGTGTTGGGGCTGTGGAGCAGTCCTTGCTGCATTTAGGCTACTGAAATAGGCATTTCATGGAGGTTGAGCAGGAGCTGGGCAGGAGCAGTGCTGCAGCTTCCACCCAGGTGGGAGAGCTGTGCTGTCTTCAGGGCTTGCAGTGGACCCCTGCTCTGCTGTGCAAGCTGGAGGGCTGTGTACAGTGCTTGTAAAAGCAGGAGCCTTGATCTCTGTCTACAAATGATAAATGAATGAAGGAAAGGGTTTCTAACACAGAGTGGAGGCTGGCAGTGCATTCTGGTGCACTTGAACTTGTGTGTGTGGGAAAGGGAGGGCATAGGGTCACCGTCCTGATACAAGCTCACCACAGGGTCTTTTACAATGATTCCTGCAGTGTTTGGTGTCTGAGCAGCTTGTTTTCAAAGTACATAAGCATGAACTGCAGCTAAACTGTAGCTGTTCTCAGAGAAAGCTGCAGTGGGGAGCTGTACGCAAATTGTAGTTTACTTGGGCTTGTCTAATGGTTGTAAAATCTCTGGGTTTGCCAGTAATTCTCCATGATGCACAAAATCCTCCATAAAGAACGTCTAATTGCTGACACTTCCCCAGCATCTGTCACTACATAACCACAGCCCATTAACAGCTTTATCTTTGAGTAAGAAAACTTTATATATCCTTAATCAAGCCATTAGCACAGACTTAACCAGACTAAATACACCAGCAGTGTGTTACTCAGCACTTTGTGATCCGGCGTAAAGCTGGAACGTGTCAGATGATGTTTGTGTTGTGCTTGATTCCGCAGAGCAAATGCTGTCATGTGTTACACAGAACCCCAGGCCTGTTCCCGCTCCTGTCAGATGAGGCTGGATGTTGGACTTGACCCAAAGTACTGGGGAGACTCACTGGTTGTTGGAGTGAAAGGCAACGAAGGGGCTTATTTTGTGTCTTTGGGTTCTGCTGGAACAGTCGAGGCGACCTGTGCTCTGTGGTTTCAGTGGCTTCTGCTGAGTTAACCTGTATGACCTTGTCCTTGGCAGCCTTGGCAGTGCCTTCACAAAGTACTTCTTTGTTCTCTCATCCAGCAGTTTAATTCTAAAGTAATCAAATCCAGCATATTCACAGCTAGTTGTAGAACTGAAGATATGTGTAGGGCTCTGGGTGCCAGGGCGTCATCTTGAAGGACTGTCAAGCTTCCCATGATGGCATCTGACAAAGTACAGCGTGGCTGCAGGACCAGTCTGCTTTTAGGAGTGGAGCTACTTCGTGTGTGTTACGGGACCATACTCATCATGCCACAAACTTATCCCCCTCAGAGCAGAGATAAGGGAAGCTGTCTGCTTTTGGGATTTCCTGCTTCACTCCAGGAAATCTGCAAAGGTTTGAGATAACGTCACTTAGAGATTGAAGGATCTGAAGCCTTTATTTGCCACCATTCCTGGGGCATGTGACTGAGCTGTGGGAGGTCACAAAGTGGATTTTCAGCAGAGCTGATCCTGGGTCATGTTAACTGTTTCCTGCTGGGAGTCTCACAGAGATGTAGAGCACTGAAGGAATGAAGTGTGCATGTGGCTGAGTTCAGGAAAGGGAAGCAGGGCTGGCAGGACAGAGCTTGTGTCCACGCTGAGGTTGTGAAGTGCACAGGGCTTGGAGCAAGCTGCTCGAGTGGAAGGTGTCTGCCTGTGGCAGGGGGTTGGAACTGGATGAGCTTTAAGGTCCCTTCCAACCCAAAGCATGCTGTGATTACGTGTCCAAGACTGTCATGCAGTGGACGAGCCTGTTCATAACAAGAGGAGAATGTCACTTCCCCGTGAAGGGAAGCTGTACTTGGGTCTTACTCTACGTTACACTTGGTGTTGGTCTGTTAGTGCTCAGGGCTTGGTAGGTTTTGCACACACTGCAGCTCCTACCAAAGCTTGTAGCCACATACAGCGCAGATCAGATGCAGATGCAGTTTATGTTCACTGACAGTATTTTGGGAACAATGTGGTACCTGTTGCCTGTCCGGGTGTCTTGGGAAGAGCTCGCTGTTGCCTGTTGTCATCCATTGGGTGCATACCTGTCTGGGTGGGGTGGAGCTCAGCTTGGAGAAGTCCTAACCTGTGCAGCGAGTTGGACCAGTCCTCCTGCACTGGTGGATCCCTATTGGGTGTGGAGCTCTGTGTTGGTGCTGTCGTGGGTGGGCTTCTCTTGCAAGAGCTTGCATTGTGCAACTGCTTGTGAGCAGCAAATGGCTCAAACCAGTTTCAGTGGTGGCATCTCTCTTCTCATGTCTGTGAGTAGAGACTGCTGTGTGGACAGGACCTTGGAGTAATAGTGAACATGCACAAAGCTTGTTTTTATAGAAATTCTTCTAGATATGTACAAAATGTGCATTTCAAAGCAGTAAGCAGCAAAGGTGAAGAAACACTTGGTTTGTATTTGAATGAGCTGCTCCTGTAGGAACCTGTTGCAGCTCTATAACCTCACCTGGCAGGAGCTGCACCAGCAGCTGTGCCCTGATGTGTTGGAGTGATGGTGAACAAGGATGTTTTTAGGTGGCTCAGCTTGGCTATTGAACCTGCTGGGTTTTGTAGCGTCGCCTCTGGTTTGTGGTGTGTTATGAGTGATCCTTGAGTAGTTTCTTGGCGTGCTTCTTCATGTGACAGGAGGTGGGCAGCAGGCATCTGGCCACCTTTAAACAGCTTTGTTGAAGGAGGTGAACACAAGGGTTAGGCAGCTTAGTTTATCTAGGAAGAAGAGTGGACAGCAAACAATAGAATGTGCAATGTACTCTGCTGAGTGGCATTTGGGACAAGATATGAATGGCTTTTTGGACATAAATCTCACAAATCCTTCCCTTTTCTTTGTTGTTCAGCTGCTCTTCAGGCCCTGAAGCGTAAGAAGAGGTACGAGAAGCAGCTTGCACAGATAGATGGCACATTATCAACAATTGAATTTCAGAGGGAAGCCCTTGAGAATGCCAACACGAACACTGAAGTGCTTAAGAACATGGGTTTTGCTGCTAAAGCTATGAAAGCTGCTCATGACAACATGTAAGTTATTCCCTTCTGCATCTTTCCATAGGACCTTTAGTTTGTCGTTTGTTTGAGCTGCTAAATGCCAAGTGTTTCATAACCAAAGGTGGATCTAAAGGAGCTAAATGTTCTTTTAAAATGCTCTAACTTAAGCTAAAATACTAGATATACTTTGATATTGAACAAAATATGCAAGTATCGTGCTTTCTTAGTTTCCTACACTTTTGTACAGCACGAAGCTGCTCTTTTTGTCCAAAAGAGAGCTAGCACTAGTGTAGTCTAAAGCAGATGGGAGGGTGCACCAGTTATAGATCCATCTAGTAGCAGTAAGCATTTTAAACCTCAAGGGAAGACTTTAATGTCTTTCTGTGCAGTGGAGTTTGTGTTTGTAGCAGTAATTAAAGGTAAACTGCATTGTGGGAATCTTGTACTTGCTCCAGAAGCAAATTATAGATGTAATAATGCTGGATGAGGGAACAGAGCAGTTTATTATTAATAATGGTAATGCAGAAGAAAACCTCTTTGTATGAAGGCTCTGTATATAAGTGCTGTGGGGTAAGCTGCAAGGGCAAAGTAAAATACACATGCACAGTTTTGTTGAGATGGGGATAACATTCAGAGTTGCATGCAAAGTATATTTTGGGAAAGGACCTTATAATTATCACCATGGTGTGGTGTCTCTGCAGAACCCAAGAAATAAAGTCTGAAGCGTCTCTTGGGAAAGTGCCTGATTGTATTGAACTCTTTCCTTTCTTTTCCAGGGATATTGATAAAGTAGATGAATTAATGCAGGACATTGCAGAACAGCAAGAGCTGGCAGATGAGATTTCAACAGCCATCTCGAAGCCAGTAGGATTTGGGGAAGAATTTGATGAGGTATGCTTGAAATTTGCCTCTCGGTATCATAGAATCATTTATGGTGGAAAAGAGCCTTAAGCTCATTGAGTCCAACTGTTAACCCAGCACTGCCAACGCCGCTAAACCATGTCCCTAAGCACCACTTCTACATGTCTTTTAAATAAGCCCAGGGATGCTGACTCATATGAGATCTTTCTTTTAAGATCTGCCTATTGCATGTGTCTAGGTGTAGTTCTAGGATACAAGTTCTCTCCTAGAACCTGTTACTGGCTGTTCTTACAGTGCATTCAGCAGCTGTGGCCCTGACTTTCTGCTGAGAATGCTCTGATTTGAGAATGAACTTAGATTTCTTCTTCCCTTCACTGCTTTCCTCACCCACCAAGAGTTCATGTACAGGAATTCAGGCTCCTCATCTTCTCACTTTGCCCTCATCCTGTGCGTTTAAGCTATTCTCTTTAATAATATGACCATATAAACCTACTTGCTAATAAATATGACTTAAAATTTATTCTTTTTTTTCTTCTTTTTCCTCCTTTAAAACCCTAGGATGAACTCATGGCAGAATTAGAGGAACTAGAACAAGAAGAACTAGACAAAAACCTGCTGGAAATAAGTGGTCCCGAGACAGTACCACTACCAAATGTGCCCTCAATATCAATACCCTCAAAGCCAGGTATGGATGGAGCTTTACCAGAAACATCTTGGATTGTTTCAAAGTATGTTTATTGCAACTGCCAGCTCCTCAGACGTGAGAGATGTAACTGCAGGCAATGCAGAGAAGTTGCTTCATGAATCACAAATGCATCTAGTACTGTTTCTCCTTGGGGGTAACCTGCCTTTCAGAACCATGCAAATGAATATCCATCACAGGAACAGTTATTATCTCTTCTAGCACTACCAGTTTATCCACAGCATGGGTGATGCTCAGGGTAGAGTGGAGATGTGTTAAAAGGAAGCCTTCTGCCAGTAGCTACTGGCCCAACAGGGAGGTAATCTTGACAGACATCCTAAAGGAGAAAAAAAGGGAGTGGAAAGTAAATAAGCTCTTGGAATTAGTCCCAGGCTGGTGCAGATTCCCACACTGAGCCATGCTTCCTGGCTGCTGCTTTGGTTTTCAACTTGATCACAGCTTTTGGTTGGAACTAAGCTCAGAGTCCCCTTTGGGGTTAGCTGTTGGTGCCTCTGAGGTTTGCCCATACTCAAGCCAGACAGTACCAAACTTTGGGTCATCCCAGTCTTAGAGCAGATATATCTTGGAAATCTCAATTACTGCGATGATTTTATGTGGGGAATGGGCAGGAAATGTTGGTATTTACACAGGCAGTTCAAAGCTGCTGTTAAACATGAACTACTCTTCTCTGCACTGGAAGTAATGCCTCATGAAATATCCCTAAGCTGGAATACCTCTGGCATGCAGTAATGGATATGACACTTCACTAGCCTATTTTGCTGTATCTGCCTTAGTGTGTGATGAATAAGTTGTTTTCCTAATGTGTTTATCTAAACAAAAGCCCCAAACAATAGTGGTTGAAGGTAGTCCCAGTTGGTCAGTGTGTCTGTAATTACTTTGCCCCTCTTGCAGGCTTAAAAGGACTTGGGCAACATCAGACACTGCCAAACAGCAAGGTTCTACTTTAGGTGGCATGCTGTGAAGTTTGCTCCTTGTGTCTTTATAGTTCTTCTCTTATGACAGAATTGATTTAGTGTTTTCCTCCTTGTGTCTTGGTTGGCAGCATTGCTGAAAAGTGATGATGAGAGGGGAGTAGGTTCTATCAAAATAGCTTAAATCTGAGGCTTCATCTAGCTTCAGATCCAAAAGCAGAAGAAATAGATGAAATAAATGTGTGCCTTTTCATTTGATTCCCTAGCTGGTTAAATGGTTCTTGTTCTCTAAAGAGTCTTTGCGTATGGACATTAAACCATACCGATTTGAACCCAAGTACACCCAAATACATAATATTCTTACATTATATTAGGTAGAGGTGGCTGTGCACTAGTAACAGGCTTTGTAATTGTGCACATATTTAACTGTACACCCTAAGACTTATGTAGACAGAGCACTTCCTAAAATAATAAAAATAATACAAATTACGACTGTTTTTGTAGTAAAAATGATGAGTATAAAACTCAGTGTTTTATAGGCTTTATGTTAAGCTGCTTTTGGATGGAAATTAGAATTCCATTACTGTATTTAAAGGGCATCCTACTTAAATAAAACTGCTCCAAGGCTGACGTTTGGGAAACTCGAGGGTTCTGGGATGGTGCTGGGTGGGGATTTGGTGTGGCTTTGCTTTTGTTTTTTTAACCTAAATTGTTTGTCCTTAAAATTGACTTAATAAACACTGGGGTTAAAGATTTACTTTTGGCCATCATAAGTCAGGCTTTCAAAGCGACTGCTTCACCTATCAAGGCATTGGAAAGAAGTAATGTGCCTTCTGCAGTAGAGCTGCCTCTATTACCTCTTTTTCAGTCACTGAATGAAAATGCTCTTGAGCTTTCCTGCTTTTCCAGCTCTCAGGAGCTGTCTGGATTTTGACTTAATCGGTCTGAATGAGAAACTGTCAGCTGTTGCCTGTCAGCTGAGTTGATGTCAGAAGGAATTGAGGGAAAAGCTGGTTTTGTTTACAGGAGACTGGAAGAGCTTAATATAGCAAACCAAATTCCAAACTTGGACAAATGATAGGTCTGGAGTTTGCCTTAAAGCTGACTCAGTTCTCTCTTACACAGATGTTTCATTGGGAATGACACAAACCATTTTGAGTAGGAATTATTTGACCCTTTTTTCCCCTTTGAAGCAAAACCATTGCAGCTATTTCTGGGTTGATACCTTTTTGCTCAGTTAATGGTTTGATCTCCAGAGGCTGAATTTGTCCCATTATGACAAATAGCAGCATTTGCTCCGCTGGAAGGACCAGAAATGATAGCAAGGCAGTGCTGCTCAACATTCCCATCCAGCCTGCTGCTAGAGGAGGGCAGTAGCACATACCCATAGTTAGCTCTTCAGCCCCTTGAGGAGCTTGAATTGTCATGAGACTTGGAGGTCTCCAAATTCTGTACCTGGTTAGACCAGATCACAGTAGAATCATAGAATCCCAGACTGGTTTGGGTTGGAAAGGACCTTAAGCTCATCCAGTTCCAACCCCTGCCATGGGCAGGGACACCTCACACTAAACCATGTCACCCAATGCTCTGTCCAACCTGGCCTTGAACACTGCCAAGGATGGGGCATTTACCACTTCCCTGGGCACCCTGTGCCAGTGCCTCAGCACCCTCACAGGGAAGAACTTCTTCCTTATAGCTAACCTGAACTTCCTTATAGCTAACCTGAACTTCCCCTGGTTCGGTTTGAACCCATCACCCCTTGTCCTGTCGCTGCAGTCCCTGATGAAGAGTCTCATTTGTTGCCCTTTGACGACTTCATGATGGAATAAGGAATTAAGTTTTTATGGGGGAAACGTTGTAAAATGGGATGAATTTCTGTAAGAAACTGTGTCCCCCTGAGAAGGGCTCAGAAGCTGAAGGCCTGGGGTTTGCTGGAGGCTGATAGAAACCAACAGACACCACTGGTCACGTTACCCTTCGTGCAGTCTGTGTTCCTGCATGTAAGCTGTTGGTTTTCCGCTTGAAGTGGTAACATCAGGAAGTTCAGCCCATGCTGGTTTCTCCAGAAGGCACCTTTTACTTCAGTTCTTGTGTGTTTTTTATCCTCTGCTGGCGTTTGGTCCTTCATGGATTGGTTTGGTCAGTGGCACGGAGGCTTCCCTCCTGCAAAGAATCACGTTCTGCCAAGATTCTCACTCATTGGTTTCCTTTTAATGTTTTGCAGCCAAGAAGAAAGAGGAAGAGGAGGATGATGACATGAAAGAGCTGGAAGCTTGGGCAGGAACTATGTAACCACAGCAGTAACCGGCTGGCAAAAGACTTTGATTACCTATTCTGGGTGCAAATGTGTTGTGTTGAGGAGAAAGCATAAGCAAAATGTCTTTATCTTTAATTTTAACCCGAAGCAGTGGGAGCTGCATTGCTGTTTTCTGCGTAGCATGGTCTGCACAAAGGAAAGAGAGGGGAGCAGAGGGAATTGCCTGCGGTTTAGACGGTTGAATTGCTGTAAAAAGGTCTTTGCAAAATCAAAACATTCAGCTTTTGGACTGTGCTGCTGCCACTGCTGGATCTTCATCTGCAAACTTTGGGCCATGTTCAATTGAAGTCAGCTGAAAAAAGAACACTCTGTCATTTTAAGTCAGTTCAAGTGTGTCTAGAAGTCTCGTAAGGCATTTCCAAACCAGGACAAGTCGTAAGCCACCATCGGCTTCTTATTGTGTTTAGGTGCAAGAGTGCTTTAGGTTTTTAGTTCTTTGCAAGTTCTATTTATATCCCTTGACTGATGTGTGGCCAGCCTTGTGTTTGTCACTGCAGCAACCTAGTCACTACTCCCATTTCAATTGGTCAGGAGGCTTTGCAATTGGCAGATGCTATCTTGGAAGTAGGGAAGGTTTCAGTTTCAGTTGTACATTTTTCTACCTAGCACTACAATGTCGATTGCTTTTTTGTGATAATTCATAACCCATTCAGGTACATGCACACAATTATTTTAATTAAGAAACTACTATGGATTGCACTGTATTAAATATCTTGATTAATTTTCACCTGGGGCTGTTGGTGTCAGTTCTTTTGTGGTGTTTAATCTGGCCGTAACTTACCTGCAGTTTGGCCTCTTTCTGCACGAGTAACATATGGTGTTTAAAGCTAGTTGGGTGTATGTACTACACTTGCAGAAAACAACAGCTGAGCAACACTGCCAGAGGGCTGCTTGAGCTGGTTTATTGTAATAACACTCTGGTCCCTCATGTCCAAATGCCCACACTAAGGGGAAGTCAAAGCTGCATTAATAGTGGAAGCAACAGGTTTAGGATAGAGCTGGGAGCCTCAGCTCTATGTTTTCTGTCATAGCAATGGTATCTCAGTTATGCACTGTTCTAACAAATGTATTTTAAAGCCCTGGTATTACAGGAGTTCTGGGTGAGCATCTCAGGTGCAGTGAAGTGTCTTAATGGAAGTGTTCAGGTGTAGCTGGGAGACGAAAAGAAATCCCATGAGCACCGTTAATGCTTTTAAGGTTACTGCTGTAGCAGCTCAGAAACTGTAAGTGAGGGAGCATCAGCTGGCAGCCCAGCTGTGCCTGGGCTGTGCTTTACTTCCTGCTCAGTTAGCCAACTGCTTTAACTAAAGGCAGAACCTGTTCTGCACAGTAAGGGGCTGATGCAGTGGTGAGTGTGTGTTGTGATTCCTCTTTACTTTTAGCCAGGCAGCTGGAACAACCTTATTCTTTACAGCCTGTTTGTTCTGGATTATTTTAATAAATGATGGGGTGGTTTCTTAATCCGATAATTTACTAGTGTGTCTGAGGACCTTTCTGCTTTGAGTATCACTGAATCCCTTGATGCATTGCATTATATCAGTGAATAGCTAAAATACTTGGAATAAAATGAAATGGCTTTAACCTGCCCAAGGGGAGACTGAGATGAGCTCTTAGGCAGAAGCTCTTCCCTGTGAGGGTGCTGAGGCGCTGGCACAGGGTGCCCAGAGAAGCTGTGGCTGCCCCATCCCTGGCAGTGCTCAAGGCCAGGTTGGACACAGGGGCTTGGAGCAAGCTGCTCCAGTGGAAGGGGTCCCTGCCCGTGGCAGGGGTTGGGACTGGATGAACTTTAAGGTCCCTTCCAACCCAAACCAGTCTGGGATTCTGGGATTTCACTCACACCAGTGATCGGCTTTTGTACGTTTGGGACAGGACGAACACTTAAGAGCACTTGCAGCAGCTGGGCAGAGAATGGCTGAGGTGGCTTTGCTTTCAGTGCTGTGGTTGTGAATCTCAGCAGACGTCCTCCATGGGGCTACAGAGCACTTTGTTGGACAACAGGCGAGGGCTCTTCCCTCCCAGGAGCAACGGAAATCCATCGCTCTGTCCAGTACTGCTCTCTAGGAAATCCATCTTCTGTGTCACTGGATCTTTACCTTTCCAGATGTATGAATGGATTTTCCATGTGCCTTCTCTCCAACAGATGCTCTTTCTGGGAATTAACATACAGACGTTTAACAGCAAGAGCCTTCAGTGTCGTGTTAAGTAGGCAGGAAATAAGCAGGGCTCCATTAACTGCAAGTGGATTTGCTCATTAGTTAATGCATGGTGGTAACGGGCTCTTGGGAGGTGCTTCCTGGGACTCCCCTGGTGAGTGTGAAGAGGTCGATGGAGTGTTTGGCCTGGCACACGGATCCTGGGGCAGCCGGAGCCGAGCATTGGGAACCATCTCCGGTTGTGGTGTGTGTTCTCCAGACACAGTCACCAGAGCCTTCACTGGCAGAGCTGTGTCCGGGGAAGATCCCACTGTGCATGGCCACTGGTGGGGTCAGAGGCGCCTTCAGTGCCAGCCACAGCAACAGAAAAGGGGCTTATGGCTCCAGAGAGGGTCTGGGGGCTGGTTCCTGCAGTTGTGGAGAGCCCAGCTCTGCCCATGCTCAGCACATGGCTGTGGTTCACTCCAATAGCATGGGCAAAGCTGAGCCCACTGGGTGCCCGTGGGGTGGCAGTTGGTCAGTGTGGTGCTGTGGGGACGGGGGACGTGGAGAACCTGTGTCCTTGGCTCAGGAAGGGGAATGTGGATGTGGTGGGAGGTGGGGGCTGAGGCGCTGCCTCAGGAGCTGTGTTTGTCGGTGCTGTGATGGGAGGGAGCAGGAATGCTTCCCCAGCTCTTCAGGAGCTGCTGCACCCCGTGCATGAGCAGGCCATGGCATTTCATTAGGAGTGAGAGCCCCTCGCTGTCACTGGGTGGCAGAGATCAGCTGCCACGTTTCCCCTGGGACATCCTTCTCCCTGCCTGAAACGCTCCCACCCCACCTCTGTCACACTTGCCCTTCCCATGGCGTCCATGGAGCCGGATCGCACCTTGGTACCTGCTGATGAGGGGGAGCTGGCCTTGCTTCAGTGCCAGATAAACCCAGCTTCACCGCAGCACGTGGCAGTCGCTGACTGTCTTCACCCCTGTGTCTGATGCAAGTTAGTGTCTGCTTGCTTCTGCCCCTGATTTTCCCAGCCCTAAACTGAGCCTCATGCTCTGGGCTTTCCTGTGGGACGGATGAGTGCTGTGAGACGGCGCCTTGGGAGCACCGCAGTGGGTGCTGCGGGACGTGTGTGAGGCTAGAGCTGGAGCTGGGAGCCCCTGCCCCACTTGCTCTGGGGGGAGGTTGGGGCTGTGACTGTGTTTTGGCACTGGGGGACTGCCCTCTGGTCAGCATGGCCCTGGAGGTCACAGCCTGGGCTGAGCCTCTTGGGCTTCTTCCTCCCTCCTCTTGCCTACCACGGACCTGTCCTGCTTGCATCCTCTGTTAAACCCACCATGGAAACCCACCGGATGCTCCTTGGTGCCGCAGCTCCTCCATCCCCAGCACAGCCCCTGTGGCAACCTCCTGGGGCCCTGAGGCCACCTCCAGCACCCTGCACATCACTGGTGAGTGACATTGGGGCATCAAGAAGTGGGTGAGGCTGGGGAGCCCCTTGGCTGCACTGGGGCCGCAGGGATGCCGGCCCATGGTTCCCCTGGGATATTGGTGCCTGGGAAGCACCGTGGGCTCCGCTGCGGGTACCCCAGCCCACTGGGTTACTGTGGCAGAGTGCCTTCATGCCTGGAGATGCCATCGCCAGTTTGGAACGCTCCCTAATCCCTCTGCAGACATGAATTTCAATCTCAAGCCTTTCATTAAAGCCGCTCAGCTTGTTGGAGGCTCTGAATGCAGCGTGTTTATGGAATCAGCCTGCTGCAAGAATGAGTTTCTTCTTGCTCAAGTGCTGTAATACCTCTAATCAATACAATGAGTTAAAGCCTTCTGTTCCAGCTCTGTTGAGAGGATCTGCAGTTGGACAATTGCACACCGTGCTCCACGCTCCCGTTCTCCCCTGCCTCTTATTTTTAGCATTATTTTGGATTCTTAGAACAAGATTGCACTCTGCTCATCTGCAAAGCTCTTCCCTTTGGAATCCTGCTCACGTACGGCCTGTGCTCAGCCCTGTGGCAAATAAAAGAGCTCTCTTGCCTTAATTTTCAAACATCAAGGTCCATTAAATCAAAGTGATGCTTCCCAGAACTTGTGGCCCTCAGCAGCCCTGCTCCATCCCACCCTCCCCTGGCTCCAGGTGTTCTGGCTCTGAGCTGGGCAGGATTTTGAGGCCACATTTTAGGGTGTTATCAGAGGTTTGCCCTTGTCTTGACTGTGCTATGGGAACCCGGTGACATCCTCCTGCCTGTCATCCCCGAGCATCCCCTGCTGGCTGCCCCATGGGTATGAAGGGAGCGATGGTTGCAGGATCCGGTTTGGGCCAGCTCGTGCTCCCCTTCTGCTGTTCCTGGGTTTCTCTCTGCCCCTTGCTGGTTGCTTGGCTCTTCACCTGCACTGATGCTCCTGTTCTCTTTACCTGCTGCGTTAACAGGGAGGTTCCCATCTTCTTCCGTGATCAGCTCCATGCATGCGATGTGAGGAGGTGTTGCAGAAGGACCTGGAGGGTGGTCAGCAGGAGGAAGGACACGACACGCAGGGGCTTGGATGGATTCTCCCTGTCCATGGTGAGTTCTCCAATATCAGCTGCCTTCACAGCTCCTATCCCTGCCCAGGGGCAGCCGAGGCCAGGGACTCCCCTATGGGACCAGGGAGAAGGTGGCTCTGGGGCTTGGTGGGACTGAGGCCTTCTGGGGTCCTGGGTAAGCAGCACGATGGCTTTGAGGATTCCAATTGTCCCAGCACCGGTGGGCTTCGGACTGGGCTCTCCAGCACAGCGACACATCGGGAAGGCTCGTCCCGCTGCCCTGGCTCGTCCCATCCTCTGCCGCGCTCGCACACACGTGCGCACCCGGGTGGCTCCCCGCTGCAGGGAGCGCGCACGGCGCAGGGCCCCAGCCGGACGGGACCGGCTCTCTCCATCCCTGCAATACCCAGCTTGGACACACGGAGGCAGAGCTGCATTTCCGGACCGACACCGCGGCGCTCGGCTGCGGGCAGCGCTGTGGGGCCGCGGCGGCTCCTGCCCGTCCGCCCTGGAGCTTCCCTTGCGGTTCAGGGCAGACGCCGACCCCGGCTGCTGGAGCTGCAGGGCACAGGGCGCTGCCCGCGGGCTCCGTCCGCTGGGACGGGCTGAGACGTGCGCACGAAGCTGCTTGCGCTGCGCGGCCAGCGCCCACCCTGCCCTGTGCCGGTGGTGCTGAGGGCACCCAGCCGCGGGGGCCATGGGCCAGGCTGAGGGGCTGTAAAGCGTCTCCCAGTGGGGTTTGCAACCCTAAGCCGGTTTCTGTGCCTCTCCTGAAGCGTGTTGAACTTCTCTAAGTTAGCGACCGGTGCTTTAATGCAGGGACAGGGGCACTGGCTGCCAGCTCTTAATGGAAACCATTTTCCCCCGCTGTAATTCCCAGCTCCCTGTTTCCTTTAGGGCGAAGCCGTGGGGAGGCTTTGCCAGCAGAGGGCAATGCCGCGGTGGGTTCCAGCCGTGTCCGGGTCCAGGCTCAACAGCGCTGGTCCAGCCTGGGAGGGGAAGGAGGCGGTGCTGGGACCACAGGTTCAAGCCATTTCCCTTGTCCTGTCCCTGCAGGCCCTTGTCCAAAGCCCCTCTCCAGGTTTCCTGTAGCCCCTTTAGGCACTGGATCCTGCATCCTTAAGCACAGCAGTAACACGCTGCACATCCATGAGCATTAAGTTCCTAACTGCCTCGGCCCTGGCAGCCTTTTGCTCAGCAGGCAGGAGTGAGCAGGAGGCACCTTCCTGCAGGAGCATCCAGGATGTGGCTTTTCAGCCTCTGCATTAACAGCATGAGCCGGGACCAAGTGCTGAAGCTCTGCCATGGGGCACGTTCCCAGCAGGAGACACCAGCACGTGTCCTGCGGACCAGGGAGGTGCTGGTGAGAGGATGGGTGGTGCGGGGAGGGGGGGCAGAACCATCTGTTGCTGCCCTGTGATTAACGCCGGGGCTGATCTGATAGCGAGATGTGACTCTGGCATTGCTGCTTGGGCAGCTATCCACGGAAGTGTTCTGGGTGGGTGGCAGCATGGTGTATGAATGTGGTGGGTCTGAGGGTAGTGATGAGCTCATCGCCATGGGGCTGAAGCTGCCAGGTCCCCAGGGCCACCACATCAGTGATTTTGGGGAAGCTCCACATCCCACAGTGACAGGAGGTGGGGCCGGCTCTGGGGGTTGGCAGCAGCTCTCCTTTACCCTACATGTCCATGGTATGTGTGGGGCTGGGGGAAGGAGGACCCATGGGTGCCCCCATGGGGCATCCCAGCCTCTGGTGAAGGTGCGGGGGGGGGGTGTCTAAGGGTACCCTGGGGCTGCCTCAGGCAGGGGGGGGGACAGCAGCACGGCTGCTGCTCTGCTGGGCTCTGGTGAATGACCCAGCTTTGAGCATCTCCTGATGAGCTCCCACTGAGATTTCGCAGCTCCAGCGGTATCAGTGGGAGCTGCAGAGACGCAGCCCTATGGAAAATCAAACCTGTGACCGTGTTCAGTGTTGTCCCTGGGTGCTGTGGCCAGGGCGCTCACTCGGGTGGCTCCGGTGGCCTCACAGCCATCCGTGCTTGGGGACAGCTCAGGGATGCTCTGCCCATAGCGCGTTAGACCTAGAGAGAGCAGCCAGCCCAGGGCAGCAGCCTTGTGGGGCAGGAGGAGAAGAGCGTTGGGCACTGGGGGGTTGTGCAATGGGGCTTTCACAGCCCTCCGTCACCTTGAGGTGCGGCAGCATTTGCTTCATCCTCAGGGTGCCACAGAGCCGCTGTGCCAGGCGATGCCAGCATCGGTGTTGGGTGCTGGCATCACAGGGGACAGCGTCAGCCAGGCCCTGGCCCACTGTGTGAGCCTGAGAGCAGTGTGTGTGGGGAATCCTTCCCCAGGAAGGACCTGAACTGGTTCAGCCCCATCCTGCAGCGGAGGGAAGCACTGAGGGGGTGCCCATGGGAGCACGTGCATCTCTTGCTCTGTCTTTACAGGCCCCTGCATTGCAATGTGTCAGATGCCTCAGCAGGGAGCAGCTCAGCGTTGCACCTGAGGCAGGGGTGTGCACCCTGGCCTTTTGGCCCTGTTGAAGCACCAGTGCCCTCCCATCACTTCCCATCCTCATGCATTTCGCCAGCCCCTACATGGTTCCAAGGCTGCCCCATCCCTGGCAGTGCTCAAGGCCAGGTTGGATGGGGCTTGGAGCAGCCTTCTCTAGTGGAAGGTGTCCCTGCCCATGGCAGGGGTTGGAGCTGGGTGAGCTTTAAGGTCAGTGCTGGGACAGGCAGGGGGTAGTGGGGTCCCGTGCCCTGGTGTCAAGGTGCGGGAGCTGCGGTACCCTCGGTTCTGGCTGTTGCTTTCTTTCCCTTTGTTAACACTCGTACGGATGAGCTCACCCTGCAGAGCACATCACAGGCTGCTGGGTTTCCGCTCTGGTCCCTGTGGCTGCTCCATGTGTAATTCACAACTGATTTACCTGAGGTTAAAGCACAAGAGGAGGAGGAAGAGGAGAAGCAAAAGGAGGTTTTTCAGTGTAGCAGCTGACGATGCCTCGATCCCCGCCACCAGCAGCGCGCCACAACCCAATATCAGACATCGTTTGCCAGCCTCACTCCGCTCGGTTCCACCTCAAACCCAGCAGTTATTGACAAGTCTCACGTAACCCGGCCCTGGAGAGCTTGGGTTTGTTTGCAGCGGGCTCGGCACCATCTCCCACCCTCTGCGCAGGAGCAGGGGGACACAAGCGCGCAGTTAAACACGGAGAGCAAAGGGATGGGAGAGCAGAGGGCGAGTGGTGCGTGGGGAAACACAACGGGAGGAAACATCGCTTGAGGGGAGGGCTTTGCTTTGCTGTCGCTGCTGGGAGAGTTTCAGGGTTCGCTATCAGCGCGTGTGGCAAATGTTTGTGCACCCACCACCTCCATCACCCGCCTGCGGTTTATCCTCCCTCCCAAACCATCCCTCAGCCAGGCCGCAGGTGCTAAATCAGCTCCTCAGCACCACGGCTCCTGTTATGGATTGCAAGGTTTGGGGCTGCTTTTGTTTTACCAACCCATCAAAAACCAGCTCCTGGTGAGGAGGGTGATGGTGCTTCGGGATAAAGACCCAGCTGCAGTTCCCCCTGCACACGTGCTGTCGGGGTCCCCATCGCTCCTGTGGTGGCTGCTGAGGACCTGTGGATGGTCCTTGCTGCAGCGCTGGGGCTTGGTGAGCAGAGCAGCATCGTGGGCATCAACTGGCTCTGGTCTGTGGCCTTGAACTTGAGCTGAAGGGTTTGACTGTGTGAGGGGGAAGATCTTCTTCATTCCCCCATGGAGGTGGCAATGGGTGCTCAGTGTTGGTGCTGAGCTGGTGGCTGGTTCAGCAAAGCTCATAGCACAGTAGTGTTCAGACCATGCTCCTTGTCCCTGGGGCACAGGAATGGCTGAGTCCTGTTTGGGGATCACTCTGCATCCCAACAGTCTGCACCCAGGGAGCAGAGCTGGGCCAGGCCTTGGATCTCAAAGGTGAAATCCCAGTATTTGAATGGGAAAGACCTGCCCTACCTCTGCTCTCTGCTCTTAGGAAACCAGGATTGCGCTGGGTGCTGTGGTGCAGCTGGGATCCTGGGGGGGGCTGCAGCAAAGCTGGGGTCCCCTGGTTGCCAGGGTAAAGCAAGGGGTACCATGCCAGAGAAAGGACCTGCTAGCGCAGGGTGGCTGCTGTAGCATCAACCACAGCCTCGCTGCCCTGTGCAGGGCAGCGTGTGCAACCCCCTGTTCCAGGGCTGATCCCCCATCCCATGCTCTGGGATGTCCCGACACAGCCTAAGGTGACCGTGCCATGGGTACAGCTGCCTTTGCAGCCATGTGCAGGATGAGCCATGGGGGAGCAGTGAGGTTTGGGAGACTGCAGTGCCCTGGCCTGCACCCCACGGAGCCCAACCAGTGCTTGTCATTTGTCAGCATCACGAGTGCTAAAATGGGGCATCTCCATCAAAAATGTGCTGATTGTGCAGCCAGGCAGCTGAGCATCTCACTACAGCATCTGCAGCATCTTCAGCCTGCCCCAATCCTGCTGCAGCAGGGACCCAAGGTGCTGGGGCTAGGGCACTGAGATGGATGTGCAGAGCTGGGATGGATGGATGGATGGAGGGATGGATGGATGGACGGACGGATGGATGGATGGATGGATGGATGGATGGATGGATGGATGGATGGGAGCCAGGCAGGAGGGTGGCAGTGCTGAAAGCTGATTTCAGTCGGCTGGTTAATGACTTCATAAAATCAGTGACTCATTGGCAGTGGCTGGCAGTTCATTTTTAACAGCAGAACTCCAGTGCTCAGCCCCACAGCCAGCTGCCTTGGGAATTCAGAACTCAATAAGCAGCTCCGGGGCTGGATATCAGCTCGATTTGAATCGCACTGTGTTCTTCCCTGCACCACATCCATGTTCTGTGTGCTGCGTCCCTGCCCTGCCCTGCCCTGATGGAGGAATTGTGCTCTTCCACGTGCTATTACTCATAACCTGGGATCTAGATTAAGCTGTTTGACATCCAGAGGAGCTGGGAGCAAATGGCAGCTATGGTTTGTCCTGGACACAGCAGGCCCTGTCTCACCCTCAGTTATTCCCACCCCAGCCTTGTGTCCTGTCCCCCCGATGGAGATGGATCATTTCTCTCCTTGCTTATCTGCAGCACGTCTTGAAACACGTGTGATAGAATGTAATCTATCCCCTGTCCCACGGCGCTGCTGGGCAAAACGCTGGGAATTACCACGAATCTTCCTCATCTCTGCTCGTTTAATTATCCTGCTTCCCTCCTGCCCCTATCCCCAGCCCATGGTGGCTTCTCAGCACGGGCTGACCCTGCAGCTGGGCTTCATCTGACTTCGTGGTCTCATTTGAAATCTTCACCTTAAATACCTCTACAGGCTCCCTTCAACCCGCCCGTGACCCACTTCCCACCTTCCTGGTGTCAATCCCTGTGCCACCCCCTGGTCCTGCATCCCACAGAGCATCACAGCCTCTCCCGTAGGCAAGGATCAAGCAGTGCTAAGGGCATCCTGCTCTGCACTAAGGTCAGAACTGATTTACGGGCACACGTGCAAGAGGCATCTCTCTATTCAATCAGCTGCCAGCAGCCCCTGGGTTCAGCAGCTTGTGGGGCTTCTGTGATGGAAACAGGGGGGTTCCAGCCTGGCGAGGAGCTGGCCGCAGAACAGCGCGGCCGTGTGTGGTCGTACATCCTAATGAAGACAAATGTGATTACCCAGGCTGCAAGTCATGCTTAACGAATTAGAACCAAGCGTGGCAAGCATGAAGAGAGGGGAAACAGGCTCATGGCTTTGGGAAGCGCAGAGCCCAGGTGGCACGGGCATCATCTCAAGTCAGCAGCTCTACAGTTCAGCTATGGCACAGGGGACGGCTTTCCAGCATCCTCCGCTGTCAGCAAGAGACTGCTGAGAATTAAAGGGGCAAAAATTGACAGACTAATATTAAAGGGGCAAAGAAAAGGAAGAAAATATGTTTATTGGTGGCCAGCACCACGGGGCTTGTGCTCGGTGCGGCACTGCTGCCTTCTGCTTGTTATCCTGCTGGTGGCTGGGCAGCCTCTATGGCATCACTGCTCTCCTGGGCAAGTCATCAAAGGAGTTTAATGCAGGCTGCATTAAAAACCTCATTGTCTTTATGCGCAGCCATAAAGTAATCAAGGCAAGCTGAGCGCAATAAAACCCCAGAGCTGGATGCTTTAGGCTTCAGGCTTTAATTTTCATCAGATCGTCTGATTTTTAGCAGATAAATCAGGTTTTGATTTCTGTTAGAAAGGAGCTGCTGGTGAGAGCACCACATCCTGCTCATGGGGTGCTGGCGAGGATGGTGGGGATGAGTTGCTGAGGTTTCCCATGGGGACGTGACCGTGACCAATGTGGTGTGTGGGGGTACCCGGGTGCTCCTGCGCCAGCATGGCTGAGCTTGGTGCCCTGCCTGCGCACTCTTGAGCTGAGTGTCTCACTTGATACCGTGGCTTGGACAAGCTGCTGCTGGTCTCAGCAAGTGCTGCTCTGGTGCAGATGTCCTGAACCAGAAGCTTGCTGGGAGGAGAAAGGGTTTAACAAAACCTTTCCATGCTTGTTATGAATGTTGGGAAGCGATGCTGGATCTTCCTTGCTCCCCTGGGAGTGCCAGAAGAGGATCTTGAGCACGGAGCTGAGATTGAGCAAACTGGCCAAAGAAGTGGGTGCTGCCCAGACGTGGACATTCATAGAGTCAAAGTATCCCAGACTGGTTTGGGTTGGAAAGGACCTTAAGCTCATCCAGTTCCAACCCCTGCCATGGGCAGGGACAGCTCACACTAACCCATGTCTCTCAAGGCTCTGTCCAACCTGGCCTTGAGCACTGCTAGGGATGGAGCATTTACCACTCTCTTGGGCACCCTGTACCAGTGCCTCAGCACCCTTAAAGTAAAGAACTTATTCCTTAGATCTAGCTTGAACTTCCCCTGTTTCAGTTTGAACCCATCACCCCTTGGCCTACCACTACAGTTCCTAACGAAGAAACCCTCTCCAGCATCCTTGTAGGGCCCATTCAGGCAGGGCAGGACTCCTGCCCTCACGTATCGTGAGAAATTGCTTGTGGCTGTGCTTGGCCATCCCTAAGGATTTGGTGGGTTCTTTCTGCTTGGAGCCCCCCTTGCCTGGCTGCTTTCTCCTCCTCGTGATTTCCACTCACAGAGGTGTCTGGGTGGGGGGTGTTAGGAAGCAGATTAATGAGCAAAGCATTAAGAATAAACCAATAAAGATCATAACAGCAGGTAGAGCTGCTGTCAAATGGTGTTCCCAAGGGAGATAAGATCCCTTTCCCCTTAATTTCTGAGTAAATCCATTATGATTAATGCTATTACAGAGGAAACGCTGTTATTACAAATACATTGATGATGGCAAAGCTGCAGAATTAATAACACAGGGAATTACTTAACTAATTAGCTCTGGTTACAATAGGACTGTTATCCAGCTGCATTAAACTGAGCCGTACATTGCATTGCTCTCTGGCTGCCTCTGCTGAAGGAGCTGAAATGAGCAGCAGCTCCTGCTGTCTGGCCAAAAGCCATCTCTGTGTGGCACCATCGTTCAACTGAGCTGAGCATGGGTTGGTGGCACCTATGGAAACTGGTGGTGGAGAATGTTTTAGTGCTGGAGACCAGCAGCAAATGAAGGAGGTGGAACCAGGACCTGGCATCTCCTGAGCCCACCAGGGCTGCCCATGCAGGGGACCTGAGAGGCTACCACAGCCCATGGGGACCTGGGCAGCTTGGGAGCGTGCTCATCCCTCCTTGCAGCCTCATGGCTTCAGGGCTCCTCGGAAGGATTGTCCAGCTTCTTTTCCCAGCTACAGCAGAAACGCAATTGGCAGGAGCCCTCCTTGACTGGGGCTTTGCTTTGCCCATTGGCACTTCCACACTGGGACATCCTGGTAACTGACTGCTTATGGAGCTTCACCAAGAGTGGTACTGCCCAATGGACAAACAGGGTTTGAGCAGCTGGAAGGAGACAGGTGGGTTCAAAGTCTCAAAGCACTGATGCTGTGCAGGTCAACAGGGCCTCAGAGACCCTTTTCTCACCTTGGCAAAGCTGTCTCCTGCTGTCAGGTAGACCCCGGAGCTGTGGGCAGCCTCAGGGGTTATCCAGCACATCCCACCTGAAGTCAGAGCAGAGGCCAGGTGGGGGTGAAGCAGTTCCCTGCTGTAGCAGGAAGGGTCTCACCTGGTCCATGCCACTTGCATGTCAGTGGTTGTGTCGTGCTCAGTGTCACTGGGCACCTTCTTAGCTGCATTATGGCAGTTTGACAGAGCTCTGCTGGCGGCTGGAATGAGCCCCATAGTGCTGGGCAGGGAGGTTGGACACATGGCTCAGGGGCTGTATTTAGGCTGGAGAGGATCCCTGCTGCCTGGATGAAGACCTGGAGCAGGACGGGCTCTGTTCCACCTTTGCCAGCACAGCCTCTGCTCCCCAGGGACTGGGTCCTTCCTCTATACAAGCATTGCTGTCCCCGGGTGATGGAGCGGGTTCTTTCCCTCCTCCATCCTCATCCCCATCCCTGCTTCTCCTGACACAAGCAGATCCTGATGCTGCCGGAGGGCTCCTTTCAGTACCTTCAAATTAACACCAACTTCAAATTCAAATGCAAATACGTTTTTAATTTCCTTAATTGAAATTATTTCCTCGTTAGGTCTGAATAACAGGATTTGAAGAGTAGAAGTGATGGGATGTGCCTGGCTGCATCAGAGGGGACCGCAGTACTGGTGAGCAGAGCAAGAGCCCAGAAGCTGTGGGACCATTCCCCACGTGTGCAGGGAGCTGGAGCAAACTGGAGCTCAGCATCCCTCACATCTCCAATAAGGAAAAGTCACCCAAGTGGCAGCTAAAAGTGATACCACAGCAAAAGGTTTTGCAAAGGTTGACAATGATGGGTGGCTCCCGCAGCCCTCCCTATGGCTCAAAGCATGGCCCACAGGAGGGGTTGGCGTCACGAAGGGGTCTGATCCGTTCTCACTTGCACTGTGGGGGTCCCCTGTGACTCTGGGAGCGAGGGTCTGGGGTGCTGAGCTGTGGGAAGTGGGAAACTTTTATTGCAATGAATAATGATTACCCATTCAGATGCTGCAGATCAATGAGAGATCAACGCAAGATCAATGAGATCTTGAATGAGGCGAAGAGCCCCACAAGCCCTTTGGGAGAATTCCTTAGCCTGTGTGTTCGCACCTCTTGCAGCAGACTTGTTGGTTGCACGTGAAATGGTTTCTACACATCTTTACACTTGTACCAACCCAGCCCAGAATAATCCAGAAGCAATGGCATAAAGCAGTCCTTAATTGTTACTGAAGTATTTATGCGGCAAAGGGGTGCCTTCGTTTGAATTGGTGGCCTTTTCTAACCGGTCTTTACTGCATTTGCAAAGACGTTTTCAGTGTCTAATGGGTCCTGCCACCAGCTGGGATGTCCAGACCTCTCAGCCCCCCTGTGCCTGGATGAGGGCACCGAGCCTCTCACTGCAGCCCCCAGCCTGCCCACAGCACATCCATGTGCTCCCTCCAGTAAGGAGCAGGGATCCCAATTAATCCTCATTTCCAGCAGCAGCCGAAGTGAGCTCCACAACGCCACTGGATGCAGATGAACTGTGCTTTGGTGGGAATTCAATTACACACTTTCTCCTTGCGGAGCATAATGCATTTTGACAATACAGTCGTTTCAGTGCTAATGAGATGCATTTTAACCGCTGTGAGGACTGTATTTCTCCCTGCACTTAGTACACAGGATCCACGTTAATTACAGTTTCAGTGGAGAAAAACCCACAGAGTTACTACCTACATTTTACTCCTGGTAACAGCAGTTTCCTTGCATTGCCGGGACCATTATGGATTCACTTTAAAGGCACATTTTAGACCAAACAACTTGATTGCAATAGCAAGGAGAAAGCAGCTCTGCTTTCCTTTGGCTGCTCAGTCCCTGTTGTAACAGGATCATTTGTAGCAGGGAGATGAATCAGATGTTGAAGTCAGAACATCCTCGCAATGAAAGCATTTATAGCAGTTGTTTTAAGAGGTTTTTGTAAGATGTATGGAACCGAAGGCCAAATTAGCACAGCAGCTCATGGGCCCGCACAGGGATGAGCACATCCTTCACCCTGGAGCACCAGCCCTGGGGCCAGCATGGAAAATCACGGTGGTTTTATCCCAGTGAAGAGTCACGTTTGCTCTCCGGTGTCTTCCTGAGAGCTCTGAACGCTCCAGCCGGGCAGAGTGGGGTTTCCCTGGTAGTTTGTAGCCTGCTTCTTTACAGCCCATTTCCCTGTCTCCACACAAGGGTTTGGGTTGAGGGACCAAAGCAGACAGCTTGGAAAAGCCGAGCGGTTGCAAGCTGCTCGGAGCAGCAGATGAGGAGTAAGCGGTCACAAGCACTGCAGGGGTGTTTAATAAAAGATTGACCAAATGGGTGCTGTGTAAAGACCTTCACTTACCTCAGCTGTTAACAGCTGGAGATCGTTTGTAGCCTTCTATAACACATCTCAGCAATTGTCATGGCAAAAAGAAACAATTGTTCCTGTTCATTATTCATGTATTCAAGCATTTATACATCTCCCTTCTCTAATGTTCCCTTACCCCTCAGTGCAGGGGAGAGCCTGAGCCCACCGTCAGTGCTGGGGATGGGCTGTGACCCAGCACTAAGGCAGGTGACAAATAACAGCTCACTCACTCATCAGCCCAGCGAGCACTCAGCCTCCTGTTTCTGTGCCTGGGGCAATGGCTGAACACAGAGGTGTTTGCTGCTGAAACTGTGGTTAAAGGTGTAAAACCAGGCACAAAGTCTGGCTTGGCTTCCCCGAGGAGCAAGGGGCGGGAGGAGGGGGAGATGCTGGGGTGCAAGGCTGGTGGGGTGGGCATGGACAGCAGGGTTTGAATGGAGTAAGGGGTTTGAAGGTGGGTTTGAATGGAGTAATGGGGAGAGGGACGAGAGGGTCTCTATGCAAAGTGGAGCTGAGTTAAAAGCAGCAAGAAGATCATCCTGCTTTTTCCTTAATTCCTTTGGGAACCAATGCTGCTCCTCTCCTCCCCTCTCCCTCCTTCCCCTCCACATCTCTCCTTTTTCTCCCTTTCTGAGGCTGATGGCTACAGCAAACCCAGCAGCTCACAGCTCTGTTGTGCTCGGTGCAGGCTCCCTGTTTGCTGACACCCTACAGCAAGAGGCTGTTTAAGGGGAAACCACCGTTCCTGGAGCCCTCAGCGCCTCTGCTGTGCTGGGTGCTTGTGAAGGCAATTGGGCAAGTGCCGAACCCTTGGAAACATGGATTCTTTGAAAACCCCGGAGCCGTGCCCTGGTGCCTGGCTGTGCTCTGCACAAGTGCCGGTGAGCAGCACAAGCTCCTGCAGTGGGGCAGCCCCAAGCGCTTTCACATGGGAAAACAAGGAGAGGATGTAAAAAACAGCGGCTCAGTGTCCTCTGGTTGAAAATGCACCCGAGCTGTGTTTTATGGTGCCTTCTGCAGCAGCAGCAACCAGGCTGGACACAGGGGCTTGGAGCAAGCGGCTCCAGGGGAAGGTGTCCGTGTCCGTGGCAGGGGTTGGAGCTGGAGGAGCTTTGAGGTCCCTTCAGCACAAACCAGGCTGGGTTCTGTGATTCTGAGAATCCCAAAGCCGGAATCTCGGAATCCCGGGGCTCCAGGGGGGGATAACGCCGGTGCTGGCCATGGCGGGGGTGCAGCACGCTAGATGGAGCTGCAGGACAGCTGCCTGCCTCACGGCCCCGCCGCGGGCGGCCGGACACGGGGAGCCGATGTAGGTCACCTCATGGGACACCGGTGGCCGCCAGCAAAGCGCCCAGGGTGCCTTGGGCTGGTCTCATTTGGTGGCTGCTGCTGGTTTGGGAAGAAAGATGTAAAAATGTGGGAATAACGTTGCAGTTCTCTGGGAAACGCCTTTGAGCTTTCATTTAAGCAAGAATCAGCAGAGAGGGTGCTGAGGCGCTGGCACAGGGTGCCCAGAGAAGCTGTGGCTGCCCCATCCCTGGCAGTGCTCAAGGCCAGGTTGGACACAGGGGCTTGGAGCAAGCTGCTCCAGTGGAAGGGGTCCCTGCCCGTGGCAGGGGTTGGAGCTGGATGAGCTCTAAGGTCCCTTCAACCCAAACCGGGCTGGGATTCCATGATTCCATATGAATCCATTCTGGATGTATCTGTCTTCTGGGAAAGCACCACCATTCCCTCTTGGCCAGCTGGGGCTCAGCAAGGTCAGTGTTAGCTCACAGCGGGTGTCCATGAACTGCTCTTGTCTTCTCCCACCACCTCACCGAGACATTGCGGGGTGACTCAGAGACCATTATCTGGGTCAGAAACGCTACCTAGAACACCAGCTCCTCCTCCCCTCTTCCACCAACAACCATCTCCTTGGTCAGCCCCATGTCAGAGGCAGGAGCATGTCATTATCCTTGCCCTCAGCTCACCTGCATCGTCTGCATCTTTGCAAAGAGGATGTCTCTATGCCTGGGCACAGTGGGCATTGGGGCAGTCATGGCTGCTGCAGAGGCTTTGCAGATCATAGGCTAAAATGGAATGAAGCTCACTTCAAATGTAAAAATATGGAAATACTTCAGAGTAATAGGGGAAGAGCAGTAAAAAATGAACCCGGAGGAACTGAGGGGAGAGATTTCACTGTTCCTTTCAATAAACCTTTCCAGCAGGTTCAGGTAGTTTAAATTCTCCTTAAATCTCTGGCTTGGTAGGCACCTGTGAAGGTTTAATGGGAGTTAATAGGAAGTGCTGGGCCTGGTGATTAAGGGTGAAGGAATAAAAATGAATCAAGTGAAGGGTTGTGGTGGGGTTTCTGTTCAGCATTTCTGGTGTTCTTGGACACTCAGATCCTGGTTTCCAGGCAGGTGTGTGCACAGGAAGGGTTTGCCTGAAAATCCAGTTATAAATGGTGCAAAAACCTCTGAAAAGACTCCAAAAAATAGACTGTAGTTTGTTTAATTTATTTATTTGGTGTTCTGAGTAAATGCTGCTGAGGATCTCCAGGAATTTAAGCATTATACATTGACTGAAGGTGATGTTTGGGCATAGAGATGATCCAGGTATCTACTATCAGGATGCGGTGTTTGTCTCGTTTAAGAAGTGCCATGTGTTCTGTATGACCCCGAAGTATGAGAGCAGTGCTGGATAAACAGGCTTTTCTCTCCAACAGGTAAGCTATTCCTGCGAGGACCAGGAAGTTGGACTCAATGATCCTTATGGGCCCTTTCAGCTTGGGCTATTCCATGATTCTTGAATGGGAAAATGACTCTGCCGGTGAGGCTTTGTCTGGGTCTTGATGCTCTTGTGGCCAAGCTGTTGCATCGATGCACTAAGCTGAGCTGTGGAGCTGTGCTTGTGCAGCCTTCATGGGTGCCCCAGCCCAGACTCTCCTTGCAGGTAAGGCTCAGGGTCAGAAACTTCCAACTGTTGTATTTTGGCATGGGACGTTGCTCATTTTGTGGCCACTGTGGGCCACTGAAACCATGGAAATGTGCCAGTGGGTGAAACCTTCAACGGGGACATGCCCTGGGCAAGGACGAAGGAGGATGGAGCTGCTCCTTAGGGTGTGAAGGGTGACCACCATGTGGTGCCCATCTCTGAGCAGGGCTGGGGACAGCCCCACTGTGTGATCTTCCTTTGGGTGCTTGTCAGCAGAAGCCAGCGGGGTTTTAGTCTGGGCAAACAGCAACCCAGCTGTGGTTAGAGCAAGCTGGGAGCAAGTTGCCTCGGATGTAACCAAGACATATCCTTTGGGGTCACCAATCACTCTGTGACTTCTACTCCAGTGTCTGCATAGGGAAAATGGGTGCATGTGGCTAAACCATACTGAAGCACGGACTAGATGAGTTTCCCTGCTTATGGCATGTACCTTTAGTACCAGTACCACTCTGGCATACATGCTTCAACACAGTTTGTTTACTCACTCTCTGTTCAGGGTCCTGGGGAAGCTTGTTCAGTTCATGTTATCACCTTTTTATTGCAGTGACACCCATTTTGATGTCCCAACTACCTTTGATAATTGTACACTTGCGAGAAATCAGGGAAAACTCCTGTAGAGGTGACCTCGTAGCAGGCAGGTGTTTTAATGGCCAGAACGCTGTTACTTTGGAGGAAAGCTGTATGCTGCTACTAGCACTATTGCAGTCTTAAGGACTCTTGTGGAGGAGGGTGTTACCCAGTCTAAGAAAAGATGTCTGATCTGGCCCTAAATGGGTAGCTGTTCAAAAAGCTGTGGCTGGGTAGGGTGTTTAATTGAGGTCCTGCAGCTCAGATCCTGTCCTGCTGCAGGTGGAGATAAGGATGAAGAGCAGTTTCTTGGCTGTGGGTACTTCTGCTTTTAGTGACATTGAGCTTTCGCAAGGAAACGGATGTGAAGGTCTGTGAGGTCAAATCCAGCCCCGTGTCCTAAGTCATCCTAGGCTGCTCTACACACTTCCACTCTTCTCCCCTTAAACATAGCCCTGTGTCAGGGTCTCTGTTGCGAAGAAACAGCAGCCACCTGCTCAGCCTGCATGAACTTTTATCTTCTCATTTCCACGTCTTCTGCAATAACAATCTGAGATGGGAAGAGGAAGAGCCTTGCAAATGCCATATGCCCAGAGTTGTTGCATTGTAGTTTCCCAGAAGCGCTCAAATCTCATAAGCAACCTGGTTTGACGTGATTACCAGCCCAGCTTCATTCACCAAGGGGAATGGATAGTTTGAATCTATTTCAGAGCAGCAGACGCGATTTTGATGCTTTTTGTGAGATTAATTCAACTGTGACAAGTTCTGTGGTTCTCCAGCTCCAGAGGTCTGCCCGTAGAAATTTTTCCTTTTCTAGGACTTGAAAGCAGACGGCAATTTGTTCTGTGGCCACGCTGGAATAACGGGTGTTTCAGTGCCTCTGAATAGGGGCGGTGAAGAGGAGCAGTCCGTCTTTGTGTAACTTTAAATATCTTGAAGGATCCAAATGCACAGCCCTGCACTTGGGGCCTTGATGTAGATTTGTGACCCTCTTTAGAGGAGCTGAGCTCATAAAATAGTGACTGGAATTCAGGGGGCATAAATATATTTTCATCTGTGGCAGCTATAACCTTGCTTGACTGTTTCTCATATCGTTTGGAGGGAATATGGACCCATTTGGCTTATTTGATCAATCCAAAAGTTGTAAGACAGGATGGAGGATCGATGGGTCCGGATGGAATGCACCCACGGGTGCTGAGGGAGCTGGCGGAGGTCATTGCTAGGCCACTTTCCATCATCTTTGGTAAGTCGTGGGAAACGGGCGAGGTGCCTGAGGATTGGCGGATGGCAAAGGTCACACCAATCTATAAGAAGGGCAAGAAGGAGGACCCGGGTAATTATAGACCGGTCAGCCTTACCTCCATCCCTGGAAAGGTGATGGAACAACTTATTCTTGACTCCATCGCTAGGCATATCAAGGATGAGGGGGTCATTAAGAACAGCCAACATGGTTTTATGAGGGGGAAGTCATGTATGACCAACCTTATAGCCTTCTATGAGGAAGTGACTAGGTGGAGGGATGATGGTAGAGCGGTAGATGTAGTTTTTCTTGATTTCAGTAAGGCATTTGATACTGTCTCCCACAGCATCCTCATAGATAAGCTAAGGAAGTGTGGGCTTGACGATCAAGTAGTGAGGTGGATCGAGAACTGGTTGAAAGGAAGAAGGCAGAGAGTTGTGGTCAATGGCGCAGAATCTAGCTGGAGGTCTGTGACTAGTGGAGTTCCTCAGGGGTCGGTGCTGGGACCGGTGCTGTTTAATATTTTCATCAATGACCTGGATGAGGGAACTGAGTGCACCCTCAGCAAGTTTGCTGATGACACAAAACTGGGAGGAGTGGCTGACACACCAGAGGACTGTGCTGCCATTCAGCGAGACCTGGACAGGCTGGAGAGTTGGGCGGGGAGAAACTTGATGAAATTTAACAAGGGCAAGTGTAGAGTCTTGCATCTGGGGAAGAACAACCCCATGTACCAGTACAGGTTGGGGGTTGACCTGCTGGAAAGTAGTGAAGGGGAAAGGGACCTGGGGGTCCTGGTGGATAGGAGGATGACCATGAGCCAGCAATGTGCTCTTGTGGCCAAGAAGGCAAATGGCATCTTAGGGTGCATTAGAAAGGGAGTGGTTAGTAGGTCAAGAGAGGTTCTCCTCCCCCTCTACTCAGCCTTGGTGAGGCCGCATCTGGAATATTGTGTCCAGTTCTGGGCCCCTCTGTTCAAGAAGGACAGGGAATTGCTTGAAGGAGTCCAGCGCAGAGCCACAAAGATGATTAAGGGAGTGGAACATCTCCCTTATGAGGAGAGGCTGAGGGAGCTGGGTCTCTTTAGCTTGGAGAAGAGGAGACTGAGGGGTGACCTCATCAATGTTTACAAATATGTAAAGGGTAGGTGTCAGGATGATGGAGCTAGGCTTTTTTCAGTGATATCCAGTGATAGGACAAGGGGCAATGGGTGTAAACTGGAGCATAGGAAGTTCCACGTTAACATCAGGAAGAACTTCTTTACTGTAAGAGTGACAGAGCACTGGAACAGGTTGCCCAGGGGGGTTGTGGAGTCTCCTACACTGGAGATATTCAAGGCCCGCCTGGACAAGTTCCTGTGTGATGTACTGTAGGTTACCCTGCTCTTGCAGGGGGGTTGGACTAGATGATCTTTTTAGGTCCCTTCCAACCCTTGGGATTCTGTGATTCTGTGATTCTGTGATTCTGTGAGGAAGTAGTTCTGATAATGGCACAAACTCCCCAGGATTTGGAAAGGCAGCTCTATAACCTCTTTTCTGTCAGAGGGTATTTTTAGGCCTCTCTTGTGGTTTATTTATGGAGGGGTGGGTGCAGCTGCATCTTTGGAACAGAGCAGGGCTGGTGGCAAGGACATCTCTTTGCCTTCATCGGAAAGCGGCAGGCCATGTTCTAATGATTTTAACCGGGATGAGCTGGAAGCCCCTTTGAAGCATCAGGAAGCAATGACCTCCACAGACAGGGGAGTAACTGTGGTGCCTGGGAGGTCTCTAAGCTGGAGTGCGGATGTGGAGAACCTCGGCTGTGATGCCACCGACAAAGTGCCTTTGGGACACTTGTGAACTGCAGCACCAGGCTGGGCCTCCGAGCATGGCCATGTGGTAGGTGCCTGTCCAGTTCTAGGGTTGTCTTGTGAGTGAAGATCCCATCTCCCATGGTCCGGAGATAGTAAGCACAAGGTAGGTCCAAGATAGGTGCAGCTCTAACGCTTCTTCCCCGCTCTCCAAGGTCAGCTCACTGTTTTGGGTTCTCGGGGACTCAAGCCATGAATAACTCACTGTACAAAGTTTTCAACTGTCAGAAGAGCGATTTGTGAATAAATGTTTTCATTACTTGGCTGGCTCTATGGATGGATGAATAATATCCATCAAATAAATTATTCATCCTTTTCCTCTCCTTGCCATCATCAGATAAATTCTTTGTGATTTATATTTGTTCATTATTCATCTGGCAACGAGAAACAGAGATGGTTCAAGAGCTAAATCTGCCTTATTGGAAGCAGCAACTGAGCTCTGGTTGATCTCGGGGGCTGTACCAACACAAATCTCATCCCATGCAGTTCAAGCGCCCTCTGAGCAGTGGTGCTCATTGCAGCTTCATGGGTGGTGAGAGTCCCCGGGTGATGTGCTGAGGACAAAGCCACGTTCTCCTGCTCTGTCACCTGACCCCCAGCTCCTTAGCTGTCTCCGATATGTCGGGGATGCTTTGGAATACAGAAGTGCGTCAGAATGCCCCCCTGGATGGCTGATGGGTTGTGTCCTTTGGCCAGGTCATGGCTACAGCAAATAATCCTGTGTCCTTTTAGAGGGTGCAATTCCTCAAAGACATCTGGTGTAGACACCAGCGATAGCGGAGAGGAGGGGGTTTATCAGTCCTTGTAGCAGTTGTGCAGCGTTTTACACCGGGCTCTGGGGCTGCAGTCCTGCCTCTCCCATGCTCTCACTCTGCAATTTATCCAGGCTGCTTTTGCCTCTAACAGCGCAGGCTGCCACCTCTTCCTCAACACACTCCAGCAACAGGGGTACGGGAAGACTTTCCAGCAATGCAAGGAAGAGAAAAAGACTTCATTTGGCTCTTCTACAAAAGGAAGCAAAGAAAATCACCCCACAGAAGCTGACTGACACAGGAGATACCTGCTGCTCCTGCTCAGAAGTGGTTTGTTCATTTTACAAGTGTTGTTCCACAGTCTGGGGACTGAACCAGATTCAAACTTCTGCTTTTTTGCTTTATTCTAGTTCTAAAAAGTGTGCGTATTGTTACTGGTGTCTTAAACTACCGGGAAAAGCATCTTTTAATTGCTCTGCCATGACTCAAAAAATGACAAAACGTTCTTCAAACCCTTTCCCCTCTCGGAAAGTTCAGAAAATACAGAAAGTTTCACCTTTCCATAGTGAAGAGCTGATAAAGTCACCTGTGTGCAAAAAGGGGAGGGAATAACACGGCTTGCTTTGTAACCCCAACTAGAGAGTGCTGCAGCAGGCACCTGCTTGTAGTATCAGCCTGATCTACGGGAAGTGTTTGCAGGCAGCCCTGGAGCTCCAGTAGAGCTTTGCTTTTCCACTCACAGCATCTCACATGACGCTCTCGGCTGAGCGCTCAAACACAGACACCAGCATCAAGATTCAGCTGGAGAGGAGGAATGACAACTGATGGGAGAAGCCGGGAGTGAGTGCGTGCATTCTCTGCAACAGGGGGAGGCTGCTGGCAACGGCAGCGATTGACGTGGTGCTTCCCACCCCACCTTGAGTCGGTGCTGGTTTGCTCCCAGGCCGTGCTGCTCAGCCAGACCCTGTGGAGGGGCAGGGAAGGGAAGCTGGGAGATAATGCCATGGCTCCCATCCCTGCTGGGTACCCCACAGTAGTGCCCCGCATGGACTTTGTGGCTGTGATGGGCAGGGTCCTCTTAAGCACTCACTCAGCTGCTGTGATCTGTGCATACCCCAAAAGAAGCGAGCGGCAGCAAGCAGGGGACCTTCATTTCTGAAGGACATATTGGAGTGTAATTTGTGGTGTGATTGATGTATCTTTTTTTTGTATATAATTTTTCCCCTCTTGCCAGCTGTCTGGTCAGGGACACATCAATCTCCGCGCCCTTTCCAGCTCAGGAGCGTGTTTTAGGGGGAATCATTTGTCTCGGCCACCTCTGCGGGATGGGTGGCTCTGGGAAGGCAAAGGAACAGGGCTCTGCTCTGCAGAGCAGTGCTGGAGGGAGGTATCTTTTGCCTGGTTCCTGTTTGCCGTTGGCACCCAGGGTACCTGCTGCTCCCTGGGTGTGCAGGAGCCCTCACCCAGTCCAACAGCTCGTCCATGAAGAGCTGGTGCTGTAGAGTCTGTGAGAGCCCTTGGCACAAAACTAAGCCTTATTCAGTTTCCTTTTCAAAGCTCAACAGGTCTTGGGAGCAGTAATGGGGGACAAAGGTGGGTTTTTCCCTCCCTGCAGAAATGGCAAGGAAAGAACTGGAACACCGAGAACTTGGTTTTATGTGCAGGGCTGAGGGCTATTAGACAGGCTGCTGGGTGGTAATGAGCTGCTCCTGGGGAGGGTGGGGAGCCTTTGCTTTGAACCTGATCAGATGTGATCTGAGGTTCCCATCTGTTCAAACCCTTCATTAACGTCCTGCTGTGTGCACTTGGCAAACATTAGAAGTTAACCAGAAGTGGCTCATGGCCCTGGTTGGTTGGGTCTCTAAAGCTTAGACACTTAGATAGGTTTTAAGGAATTCAGTGAGTAAAGTATTCCCAGGTTCCTGTAGACAGCACTGAACGTGGCAAGCTGAGACTTCATGTCTCAGTTGTCCCACTCATGCCTTTTCTCTCATCGTACTCAGTTGTTTTCAATGCTCCCATCTTCTACTTTCAATTTTGGATCTTGTTCCAGAGAGATGGGGGTGGAAATACGTTTGCTTATTAAAAATAGAAATAACCTTCCCTGGCTGGGCATATGGCACCATGGTCATTTGCATGAGTCCAACAGGAGGATCAGTTAACGGGGGAAATGAGAGCAGGGATGGCATCAGCCTCCAAAGAGCCCATTTGTGCTGATGTTGCTTTGCACCCATGTTTCCTGTGCATGGGCTGAACTTGAGTGTGGTCTGTTCAGTGTGTTCCACCTGGGGTCCTGGGGGACACTGAGCCTTCAATCACACCTCTGGGTGCTGTGTGTCAGGACCGTAGGATCCTGACAGATCCAGACCCAGAAAGAGGGCAAAGCTGCAAAAAAGAGCAGAAACCCAGCTGTGACCTGCACTGAGGTGGGAAGCAAGACTGAGGATGAATGCTCCATAACAGCCAAGCACAGGGTAAGGGGTGTGTTGGGGTGAAAGCAGAAGGAAGCAGGCTGAGTGCTCTGGGGCAAGGACCTGCACCCTCAAGCCCTGCTCCTCCTCAAGGCTGCACTGGTGCTGGGAGGTAAGTGCTGGGGTGGTTGTGGTGGTGCCAGCTGTGGAAGGAACCCTCAAAATGCATCTTTTCACTCCCTGCACAAGAGCATAACTCATCAGAGCGGCAGTTATCCTGTTAGATCAACTCGCATCATCCTTCCTGTCTGTAAAGGTCCACTTTTGCTGCTGACCCCATCCCATGAGGACAAAATATTTCTGTTTTCAGGGTCTGTTTAATTTGTATCTTTCATGGGTGTTTCTGCAGTAAAAGGCCACCTTTTGGGTGCAGAATGAAGCGCTTGGGAGTCAGAAATGCTGTTGTGTTTGTTAAGGTATTTTCTCTAATTGCTTCCTTCCATTGCCGCTGCTGCAGACTCCTCTGCTCCTCTATAATCACATAAAAAGCATCTCCCAACAGCCTTGAGCAAACAGGAATTAAGTTGCACTTTGACTTTCCTTATCTGCAGACAGAACCTGGTGCTGCCTCCTCCTTTCAGCCACTGTGAGTGGCAGAGAAAGGTCTGATGGAAGCCCTGGAGCCATCTCTGCCACCAGAGTAACCATTTTGAGTTTCTTTTCTAACACCTTCCTCTGTGTATTGATCCATGAGCTGCGAAGTGTTTGTAGGAGCAAGATTTGGACAGAATCCTTATTTAACCCCCCAGCAATGCTAACAGTAAATGACTTCTTGCTGAGGGTTTTACTGAGGTTGTATCCTGTCCATGCCCACTACCAGCTCGTTCCAAGCTGCAGACTTAGCTGGGAATCTTTGCCTTGGACTTGGTGTCTCATTGCCTTCCGTTTACAAATCCCTCCGTGTCTGCATTCAGCTTGCCACCATCAGCCATCTGCATTGAGGCATCTCACTAGAGCAGTTGTGGGTCGTTTTGCTTCACTTTGGCCAAGGCAGTGAAGAGAGGTGGTCACCCCAGAGGGCAGATGGTCTCATTTGGAGGTGGGTGTCTAAGGAGAGCGAGGCTGGGTGGCTCCTGGGGGCCATGGTCTCCACAGCCCCTAGAAGCTCATGGTGTGACTTTGTGAGGTTGGACATAGAGGGGGGATCTGCATCATCCAACTTTACATGCCTCCAGTGCAAACAGCTCTGTGTGTGGGCTGCACATGCTTCCCATGGAGCTGAGAGGGAGAGCAGTCATTCTGGAGAGCTATTCCTCTCTCTGGACTTAGACCTCTGTAATGGGTGAGAATGCATGTCCTGGAGAAATGGTGTTGGTTGGTCGGTGTTTTTTAACGTGAAACCCCCAGGAGGAATCCAGTTACTAACTTGGATGGAGACAGCTCTGCGATTAATGTCTGAATTTGGACCAATGTCCCTCTTCCCTAGTTTTAACCCAGCTTCCACCCTCCAGCAGTAAGTGAGCTACATCCACCAGGCTAAAGCAGACCCAAGTTCTCTGTTCATTCTACCCCTTACCCCAACATGATGTGAAACACTCCTGTAAAATGTTTGACTCTGTAAGACAACATACTGCACTGGTCTCCATTCACTTCCAATTTTATGCAACTTTCTTCTCTGGAATAGGCTCAATGATCTCAGGAAATAATTGGTGAGCTTGTTAGACTAATGGGATTTTTATTTCCAAGGCTATAGATCAAACAAGTGTGCCTGAAAATTCATTATACATGCGGTGTGCACTAAATAATTATTCCTGCCCATGAAAGTGCTGGAGGAGAGACTATGATAAGGTATAGCTTTAAAAAAAGGTGCTTGCTTTATCATTTATAAAGCAAAGTTCATATTAGATGCACTAGTTAACTATTCGGTGAGTAGTAAGTCACTTGGGTAGCCAGGGTGCTTGGGGAAAGGCTGGCAAGGATGGTGCCTTGTCTTGTTTGGCTTTATTCTTGGTCTAGATCTGAACAAAGTGCCTCTTCCTGAGCTCACCTCCACCTTGTTAGCAGGGATAGCCTGGATGTTGCTGGAAAGAGCAGGATCTTGTGTTGCTTCCCCATGGTGAAAGGGGCTGCTCGCTCACCTCGCTCTTCTCCAGGGATTTGATCTCCATCCTCCCTCCCTCTGCTCTCACACCTTAGCGTGCAGCCAGGAGGGGAGTGCTTTACCCACGTGGACACGTGGCAAAGGGGCCATCAGCAGTGGAGAGCCTGTCCTGTAACAGAATGATGAATATCAGTGACTGAGGGACATGGCCTTTGCACGGGTCATGCTCAGCCTTCCCATCCTGAGCATTTTGTACCTGAATTGCAGTTCCTGGGGTTGTTCTGGCCATGGCTGCTGGGAGGGGGTTGAGCCGAGATCTTACCCATGAGCTGAGCTTGAGCAACTCCCTGGGCAGAAATAGATGGAGATGGTTCTCTGATTCTTGCATTTGTTCCTAAGTATATATATAAAGGAATTTTACCTTCAGTGTATTTTCAGCTTTGTTTGCAAACTAAGCTGTCTTAAGGACGGTATTTTGTGCGTCTGTGTTGGGGTTGTCCACTTATTGCTACTTTTCTGTCAAATATTTAGTATTTTCCATCTCTAGAGCTGCTCAGAAATTGTTCACTGAGAATTTTCATAGAAAAAAACTTTAAAAATATTACAAGTGGATGATGTCTTTGTGGAGAAAACTGATTGACGTTTGGGATATGACAGGAGAAGGAGAAACGAAGATATACAAAGAAAAGTCATAGAAAGGATCAAAAGCATGAGCTATGACATCTCTCAAATGGAAATGCTGGATAAGCCTTGGAAAACCCTGAACAAATCTGCAACATAACTTTAAAATAGTTATTCTCATTCTGTAGGCACAGGGACTAATGTGAAGTGACAACATCGAAGAATGTCACTTCCAGTCTGCTTCATTCACCCTGTGCTTGCCTGCTGGGTCACCCATCGTGTGCCTGGGAGGGATCACTGTGAGCAGGCAGGAGAAGGACTTTGGTTACCCCTCATCAGAGGCTGGTCTCAATGCCTTGGCTCTTCCTGGGCAAGCAGTTCCTGACCCACATGTGCTGCACATACAAGTGGAGAGCAAAGACATGAACTTGGGTTTTCTAAGCCTGGGGTCTGAAGCACTGAACCTTTTTTCACATGTGCTATTAATTTAGTAGGTGATTTAATCACTATTTAGCCCCTAATAGGAAAAACACTGGTCTCGAGAGCTGTGGCCAGCGGGCACTTGAAGAAGTCCATGCCCAGCCTGAACACTCAGCTTGGAGCTGGGATGGTTGCAGGCTGTTATTCTGGTGCTCCTCGTGGTGAAATGACCATTGGCTGCACTGTCTGATGGGGCATCTCCTGGCTGAATCGTGCTGAAGGCAATGTCATTATGAACATCCCAACCAAGGGTGAATCTTCTCGCTGATTAATCCAGCATTCAGAGTGGAGCAGTTAATCCATCATGTTAACCGTGGGTTTGCTGAGAGAGAGAAAGGGAGTGGGTTTGAGTAATGAGCTGCACATCACGGTACACTGAGTAAGTGGATAACTAATAGGTAAGTGGCACAGTTTAGGCTGGAGTGTGCCTGCTGGGATGAGGGGAGTGGCTCCATCCATCCATCCATCCATCCATCCATCCATCCATCCATCCATCCATCCATCCATCCAGGAAACACACTCAGCATCTCATGTGTCTTGAGGCACACACTTCTGCTAAATATTTGCAACTTGCTTGCTGGGCAGCATCCAGGGCAGGTTTTCAAAGACTACAGCAGCACCCTGTAGAAATCCACCCTACAGAGCACAGTTTTTAAGGTGCACACAATTACTCTGCATGCATATGAGAATCAAGCGATCAAGGATGCTAACAACCAGTAATGTTGATTACTGGCCATTTTCCTTCAGTTGCTTCTAACGTCTGGTCACAGCTGCAAAACCAGTTTACATTGTGCAGCAATAGCATTTAGAGGCTCAGAACACCCCCATCCTTTGGTTTACTGTGGGAAAGCGGGATGACAATATGTAGGTCCACAGGGAAACTGTAAAACTTCACTAGTTAATCAACAAGTGACGGCGAAATTCTCAGTTGCAGTGTGCTGTGTGAGTGTGAAGCTCTGCTTCTAAAGCTTTAAGAGAGGTGCTGGTTTTATATATGGTGCTTCATAAACGAGTCTGGCCTCACATAGCTCCCTCTGAATGTCCGATGATGAAAAGCATCTCCTCAGGTCTACTTGCTGAATGTTAACACTGGAAGCCACAAACAAAACCCAGCAGAAATAGAGTTTCTAATCAAGCTGGCCAGGAGGAACGTTTCCTCTCCTGCTGCCAATTACTGGGCAAATATTACAATGCAACATGTTAGCAGAATTAAATACTTATTTGAACTTGGCTTCTCACATAGTTACGGGTGACAAATTAATTGTAATGTTATTTATTGTGGCTTTCAATAATTCATCAGGATGTGTTCATACCAGTAATTAGAACATGTACAGTAAGAAATGGCTCGCATAAATTATTCCCTGGCATTCATTATTTATTTGACCATTTATAGTTGTGCAAAATTTACCGAGAAAATATGTACATTAATTAACACGTGCATTAGGATTGCATTAGTCCTACTGCACTTACTCAGCATGTAAAGATATACTTAGATTTGTGTGTGTGAACAGCTAGAAGGGTTTTGCTTGTGTCTTTTGAATCATTTATACTTAGCAAAGAGCTCTGTGATTGGGAGCAGGAGATAGCTGCTTGTGGGAAGCCTTCCTGCTGGCTGCGCAAGCAATGGCAAAGTGGTTTTAGTCTGGCCCAAGAATCTTTTGATGGGAGATGGGTGTTTGGCTGTGACGTACAATCACTGATGTTTGAGCTAGAGCAGTGAACAAGAGAAAATCCAGTACTCAAGACCTTCTGCTTTGACTACCTGTAGTTGAGGAGACTGTATGGGAGGGCAGCTGGCATAGTGGCCCCATTGCATTCCCTTGGCTAATGCATGCCTGGTGGCTGAGGCCAAGGACAAGACCTGCAGAAGACCGTCAGAGGGGTCCTGGGGACATTACCTACTCTTTGTCAGCCCCAGCCTTGTCTGAGGCTGCTGTAAAGTTACTCCAGTTGCTATAGCCTGTGTCTAAACCTCCTGTGCATCAGCACTGACATTCAGCTGAAACGATGAGGAATTCTTCTGTGCCAAATGGATTAAAAACAACCCTTCAACAAACAACCCACAAATCATTTTGTAGCCTGGAAGGGAAGAGAAACATGTTTAATCGATGCCATAAAAGTGATGCCTGCTCACCTTGTTTTACATCATTAATGAGTCCACTGGAGGATGCACCAGGGAATTTCCACATGAGTAAACTCCACCCAGTATAAAAAGGCTGAGATCCACCTCTGTAATTTAATGGTTCGGCTCCCACATGAAAGCTGGTATTTGAGGTTCTAATTATTAAGCACAAATTGAATTTCAGCTTTTGGAGCTGAGAGCTCCTTCCCTCTGCAGATTGCAGCTGAAGGCTTCCTCGCTGGGGAATGCTGAAGAGGATTTTAGTATGTCCACTCAAGATACCAGCCACAGAGAGGCAAGTCCCATGGGATCCTTGTGGCTAGGAGTATATTCAGAAAGCACTTTGTCTTGAGCAAAGATAATGAACTATTCATGAGGCATCATTCATCTCGGGAATCCCAGGAGTACGCTTTTCTGGTTATGGATTACTAACGACCCATGGTGAAATCTGGCTATTGACTTTCTCATGGTTAACTGGTGGCTTATGGAGTTCTTGTCAATGAGTATCTGGCTGTGGGCTGGACTTAAAGTAATGCTCTGCTTCATGGCTATAGTGATTGTTCTTGCCCTGGTAGGAGCTCACTGTGACTTATAATGGGAAATGGTGATGCTGCTGTGTGGAGAAGACTCATCCAGGTTGGTCACAAACAAGCAGATGAAGAAAGGCTTCGTTTTGTGAGAACAAAGACCCTTCCAAAACTCACCCATCTTTCCAACCAAACCCAGCCTCACAAAACATGTTTGCGTGCTTTCACTGTTCTTGAGTTAGCAGCCGCAGAACACTTAGAGGCATTTTTGCTCTGGCTATGCATGCGCGCGGAAGGTAGAGCACATGAAGGATGTTTGGGGTCTTTCTCAAAACCAAGCAGAGTAGGAGAAACCAACCATGTGCTTCCTGGAAGGAAGACCAAGGCAGGGCTGCAGTTTGGGAATTTCTTTGTTTTGTCTTTACAGCTCAGCTGCCAAGATGCAAAAGAATAAATTGGTTTGGATCATTTCTTCTCACCACAGTGGATCTCTGAACAAACTCCCATTTCCCTCCATTGCCTGTTCTGCAAGTGTCTGATACTAAATGGAGCCAAAGGTAAGACCCATCAGGCTGTCAGGAAGGGGCTGTCCTCTTCCTCCTTGTCCTCTTCATCAGCATCCTCCCAGGTAACTTGGAGGTTAGAGCGCTTTGCCAGGAGAGTGGAACCCAGGCTTGCTTCTGCTTGCTTTCATAGCCAGATGCTGGGGCTGGGCATTACCCTCCTGTGGTGGGCTGTCATTTATAAACGCTTCATGGGTGCAGCTGTTACAGTCTCAGTGTATCTCACTTTGAAGTCTGTGTATCAATACTGAGTTAGAAAATGGGCCTCTCTCCACTTCTCTTACCTCTTAACTACGCTACCCTTGCAGAAATGCACCCCAGAGAAGCCTGTTGCCTCATGGCAGATGGTGGAGGGGAGTGGAAGCACTCGCAAGGGAAGAGGAGGAGAAACTGAGTCCTTCTCGCCAGTGTCCTCAGAGCAAAACTTCAGCCAGCGTTACTGTGTGTATTCTGAAGCTCACGTCCAGAGCTGGGGCCAGTTTAGAGAAATGTAGGTTTAGCTCTTTCATAGAGCAGCGTTTATTTTTCACAGCAGAGGGACTCTCCTGAGGCTCATGCTTCAGACAGGGCTTGAAAAATCAGGTGCCTTCTCTTCCTGAAGTGTTCCGAGGAGCTCCTGCACGGTTTCAGATGAGGGCCATGATTATGCTCGGGAGGTTGTCACAGGGAAAGATGCTGCTCAGTCCTTCTCTTTTCTGTTTTACTGGAGCTGGCATGAAAATGGATTAGTCCAAACCATCTCTCTGTCTTGCTGCCCATTTGTCAGGTTCCTGCAGCCACGTTCACTGCTTGATGATTTCATAAACTGCGCTCCTTTTCCTTGGGTTCTGGTGATTAATTGTGATGACAAGTGGAAATATTCCAAAATAAATCTGTTTTCACGGCCCTGCAAAGTCCTCTCTGAGAATCCTCTGCAGGTTTAACAATGTAGGAAGAGGTGGGAAAGCAAAAGATTAACATCAGAGCACCTGTCCTGTAGTGTCCATTAATGCTGCAGTTACTTCAGTAGGGACTTTATTTTACCCTAAGGGGCAAAAGATTATCATTCATCCCAGGAAAATAAACAAAAATGGACAGAAGTCATAGAATCATTTAAAATGGAAAAGACTTTTGGGATCATAGGGTCCAACCATTAACCCAGCACTGCCAAGTCCACCACTAAACCATGTCAGGAGCTCATGCAGGGGCCAGCAACATCTCCAAAGCTGGGCACTGATGGAGCAGAGATGAGGCCAAATCCAGAACTGCTGGGGGGATGTTTGCAATGACTTCCCCGCGTTTGTTTTCCTTTCAGAAGTACTTTCAGTATAAAGACTGTCCTTTTGTCTGGAGTTGTCTTTCAGTCCTGAAACTACCTCTCCACTGAAGACAGCCCCCTCGTGCAGACCATCCCTCTGCCATCACTAGTGCCTTTCAAGCACATCATGGATGCTGCATGGCCCCTTTGTTTGGGTTCCTGCAGCTTGCTTACCATCCAAGAGAAGCTCTGCCAACACCTCCTGCTCTGCCTGCACCCTTAAACACTGTATCGGATGATTTTAATAGTCTGTTCCAACTTAAATGATCCTGTGGGCCCAGAGAAGTGTGAAGCCCTGCTCCTGACAAGGACAATCTGCAGACAACTTCATCTCCATCAGCTTGGCATAGGTGGGATGTTTGGCAGAGGGGCTTCTGGAAGCAGAAATGCTGCATCCCTGGCAGTGCTCAGGGCCAGGTTGGACAGGGCTTGCAGCAACCTGCTCTAGTGGAAGGTGTCCCTGCCCATGGCAGGGGTTGGAACTGGATGAGCTTTAAGGCACCTTCCAATCTAAACCAGTCTAAGCCTATGAAAGGATGCACTGGGGCTTTTGGCAGGAGGTTAGCTCCCTCTGCAGCAATCGGCCCCAAGAGGTTTTGGTTTTACCCTGCAGCCAGGTCTGCAGTGAGCAGAGCAAAAGACGAAAATGAGCTCTAATCACCTTTTTCCTGCAAGAAGATACAGATGGGCAGGTCCTAATGTTGAGATGCCCTTCAGCCTGGCACCAGAGCCACTGCCGCTGTGCTGGGGGGATTGCCGTTGTCTCTCTCCAAGTCAAAGAAAGGATATGAACTAAGATGAAACAACAAAGAGGGAGACACTAGATTTTAACTGATAGAGAGCCCAGGAACTGGTGTGCTGCCCAGTAAATGTTGGAATGACATTACCTGAGCTTAAAAAAATGGACAAATTGTTAGGCTTAATTTCTATCCCCAGTGGAGCTGGGGAGCAAACACCATGGAAATATCAGGATTTCTTCCAATATTTTTCTTTGGTAATGGAATCAGAAGGAAAAAGCTCCAGAGAGACTCTTTTACCATCTTTTTCCCTCCCTCTGCATTCTCTTTCTGATTCCCTCCATTGTTCCCAGCTCTGTCAAGATTGTGACAAACTTAATTACCAGCAACCAGCAGGAAATCCAGATGACATGCCACTTTTCTTTCCCTTTCTTTTCCTCTGAATTCATAAAAGCTTTCTAGTCTTTAGAGTGAACAAGGACAGGGGCCACATGGTGCTGGTGTCCAATATCGGCACCATCTGAACATTTATCTCCTTGAGCTGTTCAGTGTCAGGAAGCCAAAGATGAGGATAACAAACCCTCCAGGGCAGTGAGCTCAGGGCTGGGTATGCCTCTGAATGTTTTGTGGCTGTTAATACAAGACCTATGAAAGCACACAAGTGTATTTTGTGGGCTGGGTTTGGTTGGAAAGATAGAATAAGCTTTGGAAGGGTCTTTGTTCTCATTAAATGAACCTGTTTGTGATCAACCTGGATGAGTCTTCACACAGCAACATCGCCATTTCCCACTACAAGTCACAGTGAGCTGTGAAGGGAAGAAGAATCACCCCAGCCACGAAGCAGAGCATTACTTTAAGTCCAGCTACTCATCGAAATGCCATCGTGCATGGCTGGGGCCAGGTTTGCAGTGTCCCCACTCCTGTTTGTGGGTGTCTTCTGCCAACCTGCTCTTGAAGATCTGGGCTGATTGCACTGATAGCAGGAGCACTCACAGCAGTGACTGCAGAGCCCAGGCTCTGGTCCCAAGCTCTTGGCACCAGGGGAAGGCACGTTTGTGGCTCCTGCATTGCCAAAGTCCGACACTTGGTTGATGATAAAACAAGAACTGGGTGAAATGTTCTCAGGAAGTGGGTGGTTTCGCCCCAAAATCACTTTTCTGGGGGTGTGGAATAAATCGGGGTGAGGTTCAGTGGAAATGTTGGAACGAGAATAAAGGGAAAATGCCAGAAAATACTTTGAGCATTTTCAAGTGAGGTTTTTCGCTTTGGGCTTTTCAAAGGCAGTTTTTCTCAGAGACATTTTTGGCTTTAAAATTCAGTCCAACTGAAGCAAAAAAGGAGGGGAAATTAAAAATGCAAAAGGGTTAAAAAGGGACCTAAAGTGCTAAAAAATGACCTGAAATGGAGCTGCGCTTTGCAGTCCTGAGAACTGGAAACTTCATTTATTTCCTTTCAATGAATTCCAGGGGAGCTGGGACACAGCAAGAGCCATGATGCTATGGTGGGACCCAGCCACCATGCACCAGGGTGGAGGTGCTTCTCAGAGTCCAGACCAGTTCTCTAGGTTCAGCTAAGCTTGTGGCAACCCAGCTTTGGGGGAGCTGTGCTCCCACATCTGCAGAGGCAGGGAACCCCTTTTCTCCTATCTGCCACCCCAGTACAGGCCGTTCTGCCTAGGGTGTGTTGTTCGTCACTGCTACTTTGCCTTGTCTGAAACAGCCTGTCATTCCCTTCCTTTTACCAACAAAGCTAAATCTCGATCAAAGCTAAATCACAGCACTCTCACATAAGCATCAATGAGTTAAGGGTAAAGTGTCCTGCATTTGGGTTTCCTGCCTATTCACAAGGCACCTAATGAACCTCACAGTGATGACCAGCCTGTAGCTGGGAGCCAAGAGATGTGTTGGCCATGGTGATCTTCTGTTTGGTGATGGAGCGGTGCCACAAACTTGCGGGTCCCAGTAGCCCAGCGTGTGCTCTTCACTCTGCAACGAGATTCAGCCTGAAACCTAATTCAGTTTGCCTGCATTGCACCATCGTTTCTGGAGGCTGTTGCCACAGCAGCTGCATATGCAGTGAGCCATGGAGAGCTTTACAGGCAGGAGATGTGTCCTTGCTCACTGCTGGTGGTAGGTTAGGAGTGTTCCCACAGGATTAGCTGCACGTCAGGGGGTTGCACTCACCGATCATACACAGGGCTCCAAAGGTGTTTAAGCACAGGGGTGCCAGAGAGCTGAAGGTTTCCTGCAGGCTGTCAGCAGATCTCTGAGCTGCTGGGAGCTCATGCTTTCCTACCTGAAATGCAGGGAGAGGAGCATCCACAGCACTTGGTTGGATGTGTTGTTAATGGGCTTGTTTTCCTGCGTGCAAAATGGGTTCAGATTAATCATTTTGGGGGTAAAAATTTACACCATTCCTCCCCATTTTCAAGCTGCTGCTTGCCAGGAGAGCACTCTTGTAAATGAAGTGCTGCGCATCCATATGTGGCCAGCTGAGTGGCTGTGCTTGCTCACAACGCATGGCATCATTATTATCATTTCAATAATGCAGCCCAGGCAACCCGTTGCTGCGCAGGAAATGTCAAGATCTGCCATACAGACACTTCTTCCCCCATGCTCCCTCTCATGGGAGATGGACAGTGGTCACGGGGCAGAGCCATCCAGCCCTCTGCAGGTGGCTACAAGCACTTGAGCTGTGCCAGGAGCTTTGCAAGCACATACTGGTAGGAAACAACAGCAACCTCCCTCCAAGCCCTCTCTAACAACTGCACTCCCTCCTGCGATATTGTTGCCAAGCTGAATATCTCCATGGCTCCAGACCTGCTCCTGCTTTGAACGTTATAGACCAGCCTCTTTCTCCTCCAGGAAACCTCTTTTGCACCAGTGTTTGGTTTTCTGGGCATTGCTGGAGCTCAGAAAGTGGCTGGGGCCTTGTGCCAGCTGGGCTTCAGTAAATCATCCCTCTGAGCAGGATGTGGCAAAGAGCTAGGACAGGATGTGGACAGTTCTGGCTTTGGGCTGTTCATCTTGGAAGCTTTCCAACTGAAACCAAACCATTAAAATCAGTTCAATTGACATCTTGGACTCCTGGATGATGAAGAGGCTCACCTCAGGGTGAGCACTTAGCAGGGCTCACGGTGTGTTTCTGAGCCTGTGAGTTTGGGCACTGGGACATCTGGTGAGAAATAAATTGTGTGGATGTTGGCACAGCTGGGGCATGTTCCACACCTCCAGGCTTCATTAAACAAACCACATTGTATTATAATGAATGAAAAGCAGCAGATGTGCAAAAGAACTGAAATCTAAAACAAATCACATCATCTTATGACCTTATAAAATCTGAATCTTACCAGACTCCACCTATACAGCTCCGTCCTCCTGTCTCCCACCCTGGCATCACAGAGGATGCCAGGAAGGTGTCCAGCTGCCTCATCCAAGGCACCATCATCTCTATACCATGCTGATTCTGACACATAACTTCTGTCTTGTGCTTCAGGGTCTCACAGGTAGAGACTACACCTTCCTCCACGCTTCACTGACCCAGCATCAGTGATTTCTTCCATGATCTGTCTGGTTGCTCACTTGTTTTGAGCTGAGCCCATTGGTTTTATGTCTAGCCCTTGTGCAGAGATTCATGTGAAAGCTACAAATATGTCTCCTGTTGAACGCTAAACTAATCAGCCTTCAAAGCTGTCTTAGAATCCCAGACTGGGTTGTGCTGGGAGAGACCTTAAAGCTCATCCAGTTCCAACCGTTGCCACAGGCAGGGACACCTTCCACTGGAGCAGCTTGCTCCAAGCCCCATCCAACCTGGCCTTGGATGCTTCTGAAGACTCTTGCTGCTGTTGCATGCTGCATTTCTACCCAGCTGGGACCGGTGCTGTTTAATATTTTCATCAATGACCTGGATGAGGGAACTGAGTGCACCCTCAGCAAGTTTGCTGATGACACAAAACTGGGAGGAGTGGCTGACACACCAGAGGACTGTGCTGCCATTCAGCGAGACCTGGACAGGCTGGAGAGTTGGGCGGGGAGAAACTTGATGAAATTTAACAAGGGCAAGTGTAGAGTCTTGCATCTGGGGAAGAACAACCCCATGTACCAGTACAGGTTGGGGGTTGACCTGCTGGAAAGTAGTGAAGGGGAAAGGGACCTGGGGGTCCTGGTGGATAGGAGGATGACCATGAGCCAGCAATGTGCTCTTGTGGCCAAGAAGGCAAATGGCATCTTAGGGTGCATTAGAAAGGGAGTGGTTAGTAGGTCAAGAGAGGTTCTCCTCCCCCTCTACTCAGCCTTGGTGAGGCCGCATCTGGAATATTGTGTCCAGTTCTGGGCCCCTCAATTCAAGAAGGACAGGGAATTGCTTGAAGGAGTCCAGCGCAGAGCCACAAAGATGATTAAGGGAGTGGAACATCTCCCTTATGAGGAGAGGCTGAGGGAGCTGGGTCTCTTTAGCTTGGAGAAGAGGAGACTGAGGGGTGACCTCATCAATGTTTACAAATATGTAAAGGGTAGGTGTCAGGATGATGGAGCTAGGCTTTTTTCAGTGATATCCAGTGATAGGACAAGGGGCAATGGGTGTAAACTGGAGCATAGGAAGTTCCACGTTAACATCAGGAAGAACTTCTTTACTGTAAGAGTGACAGAGCACTGGAACAGGTTGCCCAGGGGGGTTGTGGAGTCTCCTACACTGGAGATATTCAAGGCCCGCCTGGACAAGTTCCTGTGTGATGTACTGTAGGTTACCCTGCTCTTGCAGGGGGGTTGGACTAGATGATCTTTTTAGGTCCCTTCCAACCCTTGGGATTCTGTGATTCTGTGATTCTGTGACATGAGCAGGTGTTGGGGTTTGTTTTCAGAAGGCACCACACTTCTCTCCATCTATTAACCCAGAAAAGTTGGAGCCCATCCATCCCCTGGGTGGCCTGGGAAGAGGAGAGATGCTCCCAGCACTGCCAGCAGCAACTGCACATGACAGCAGCTCCTGAGTGGGATGCTCTGATCCTTCTTCTTTGTACCTCCAGCACATCTAAAGAGAATGGATAGGACACAGGAGGTGGTGGAAACCTCTGCTCCCTTAGATTTGAGTGCAGCATTTATTCTTGCCTTTGGATATGACCTCAGGGAGAGCCAGGCCAGGCTTGACAAGGTGCCTGGTCTGAGAGACAAGACCACTTGCAAGTGGCATCTTCCAGCAGAATTCCCAAGTGTTACACATTCCTGTCATTTCCTCCTTTGTTCCATCCCCAACAGCTGAATTAAAAGGTTCTTAAAACAGGCTCATAAATGAGAAAGTAAGAAATGGATCGAGGTTGTGCCTGATAACAGCAAGTGTTACCTGATGGTAGTTATTCTTAGAAACTTCAGGAGAGGCCTCATGATGTTCCTGCTGTCTGGGGAACAATTTCTCTGGGACTAGCTTGGTTTTCTTACACAGAAAACATATTCCTTTTAAAAGGTTGGATTGCTGCTCAGGTTTTCCTTTTGGGCCCATGGGACTTCCCCCTAAATACAGACAGAGGTGAGAATCATTTAAAATGAGCAGCTCTCAGGGCAGGGCTCTCTGGAGAGGTGGAGGTGAGGGATGGCTTCACTAATGCCTTCTGAGGGAAAGTTCAGTATTTTGGGCAAGAAAGGGAAAAGCTGCTGCCATCACTGTAATGAGGGCAGCTTGGTTTGCGTTGCTGCTCTAGAGGCAGCATAGGCAAACCACCCTGAATTCCTGTCCTTCCAAGGCATTTCCTGGGCTGCCACCTTCACTGTCAGCTCACTGATGGGATGTGATGATGTCCCCAGCTTCCTCTCTTGCTTGGCTGGGCTGTCACAAACCCCCCTGCCATGCACTGGCAATCCTGACCAGTTTCATCAGCAATCTCGTGGTTTTCTGCTCTTTCTCCTGTTTGCTGCTGGAGGGTTTTGCATTCGTCTCACTCCTTGCATTGGATTGTGCGTGTAAGCACAGCACGCTATGGCCCTAACTCTCAGTTAGTCTTCAGTGGCATAAACATAGATTTAAAGCATTAAGTAATATAGCAGAAATGGTTTATGAGAGCCCCTCTGTGACTCCTTGGCTGCTCTCAGCACAGCTGAAACTCAGCTGGGTTGGATACTGGCATCAAGAAAAGATACAACCAGAACGAAGAGGGTTGTAAGAAACTGAAGAAACAAGCAGAGCATGAGAAATGTACCGAGCAGCAGCTGAGCATGAGCATGGCTCATTCCAGCCTTCTTCAGCACCTGGGGAAGCTTTTCTAACCAGCTGGTTATTTTTTTCACATCACTGTTCCCTGACTCTTTCATTGTACTTGATTTTCACCCTGGTGTACGACAAGACCTTCTTTCTGAATTCTCGTGGAAATATAGTGAAGAGATCTGTCTCTACCCAGACCTGAATAAACTGTGTATCACCTTCCATTGACTGCCAGAATCTGCTGGAAGTCATTCCATTTATTCTCCTGAAGGAGACCCACTTTATGAAGCAACTGATTTATGTTCCTATGGTGGCTTGGCTGGATCCACAGCTTGGTGCTGCTCTGCCCTAAGAAGCTGTGGCTGCCCCATCCCTGGCAGTGTTCAAGGCCAGGTGGGACAGGACTTGGAGCAAGCTGCTCCAGTGGAAGGTGTCCCTAGACACCTTCTGGGTGAGCTTGAAGGTTCCTTCCAACCCAAACCATTCCATGATCCTGTGGTTCTCTTTATCAGGCACATTATCTTTCCACTCCAGGGAACCTGCAAGGTTTATAAGGAGCTATTTCCCCCTTTTCAGTGTGTAGTTTGTTTCTATCTCTCACTAGGCTGTCAAACCACCATAAAATCCATAGTGCTTCTTTTGCTTTTCTTCCATGCCAAGAGTACTTAGAGAAAGTACATCAGTTGGAAATTAAAGAAATTTAGTCAGAAAACTTGTAGGAAAACACCAACAGAAAAGATCAAACAAAGCAGAGAACAAAGACGCCAGAAATAAAATTGTCTGACAAACATTAGAATTTATATTAAAAGAGGAGGAAAGAATTACAAAAGCCTCAAAAAAAAAAAAAAAATAATGACAAACTGTGTGAAAAGCAATGCCTGACTTCAGAAATGAAAAATGCAAGGAACTTAACAAAATCATTTCAGATGTGAGCCTATCAGAAAGAAAGCTGATTTCAAAAAGAGGAAAGAAAGAAAGAAGCCGCTACGGAGACACTTGTATAAAAGGATGAACAAGAAAAGATTTGAAAATTGTAGCCTCCAAACCACTTTGAAGACTGACAAAGGGAAGGGATACATATTAAAATCCACACTAATGCTGCAACATCGAGAACAAAATGTTCTGTCAGTGAAAAAGAGTGTTTTGAAAGGTGTATTTACCTGGGATCTGGGTGACCCCATGAAAAAGAGGAGATCTGAGAGAGTAATTTTAAAATGGCTGTAACAACTGACTAGGGAGATGGTGGAGCTCACAATTATCTCTGTGGTCTGAAAGGGATCAAACCTTATTTCCATGCTATTTCTTATAAGAGGCAAAGTAGGACAGTTGTATCCCACTGCTCCAGATAATAAGGCAAGCAAAAGCTACTGGAGAGCCCGCAGTCAAATGAAACACCTGCAAGTTGTGAGTTATGAGCAGAGCCACAGCTTTCCTAGGAACTGAGAGGTTCCTGGGAAAGCCTGCCACAAGAAACAGCTAATCCCATGGAAACAAGGAGAGGGAGCTCCTGGCCGCTGCCCACTATGAGCATCACCGGAGCTGTGAGCCTCCACAGACAGCTCAGAAAGGAGGAAGATAACGCACCTTCTCACACCGGCGGTGTCACGCCAGGCATCCTCGAGGTTGCTGGTGTGGGGACGACCAGGAAGCCATGGCAGCATGGACATCAGTTCTGAAATGGGGCTGCTAGAAAACGCACTGTTCGGAGTTGAAGGCATCGGTTTAAAGAGAGGTGACCCCGCAGTGTAGACACACGCATTTCTCCTGTAACATCCATAAGACTAACCTCTGCGATCAAAAAAACCCAGCCGAACAAAAATAGCAATTGAAGAGCTTTTGGCAGATGGGGGGAAACAATATGTGAATGCTACAGTCAGGTTACCTTTGACTGAATCAGTGTTCTCCATAAGGTTTCTATGTTTGTAAGCGATCTTCATTGCCTGGCACCATGTAGCCACAGAAGATCGAATGCTGATTTGCCAAATCAAGCATTCAAACCATTCTGCCCCTCAGGCCACTGGTTCTGAAATTCAAATGCAAAATAAGTGGGACAGTGCGCAGGCCACTGTTTGCCTTCCAGAGATGTTCCTGAAATGTGGAATCCAGCGAGTGACGCTTGGAGCCGCAGTTAAACTGGAGGCCAGATGAAACGGCTCTGATATATTCTAACACTGATGCCATTAAACTGCATATTGGACCCCAGTGAAATTAATCTACCAACTGCACTTCAGTGGGGCCAACACTTTGCAAGTATCCTATGGAAGTTCAAAGCTTCAGTGTTTGTGTTTGGTGGCTAGAATTCAACTGACCATGGACAACTTTCATTCAGCCCCCTCCATGCACTCAATAACACCTGCCCTGTGGTCTCCCTGCCAAGAAGTACGACACAGATTCTTCTCTATAACATGTGATTCCAGACCTCAATGACTGTATATTGCATCATCATTCTCCCACAAAAGCCTCAAGCCGTGCTATGCAGAAAAAAGACATCCACTTGGGACCTGTCAATGGTACAGTGGGAAGACAATTTGAGGGAGACTAAAGGCGAGGTGCTTTCCAGAAAGGACAATATACAGCAGGATTCAAAACACCAAACTGCCCCAACCAGTCATTCTTGTCAATCTCAGCCTTCAGTTACCGGGAATCTTTTCTACCAGATGGAAAAAGCTCCGCTATCCATGGCCTATTTATTGACTGCATTGGACTGATGTGAGGGACAGGCAGGTCCTACCATCTCCTGAGACAGTGGCCATGGGTGAAGGGAGCCTTATGGGGGTTTCTCATGACTCACACCAGGGGAATTAGCAGGGTAAGTTCTAAAGCTTAGACACAGAGCAGTGCAGTGAAACAACATAGGTGGAAGACGGTGGTGTCCTGAATAACACTTGAGTTGCCCACTTACCTCTATGGCAAAGGCCAGGAGTTCAGGTATAGCTTTAACAGTTCAGAGATTAGATACCCACACACGCAAGTTTAAATTTAGTTAATCGCAGGCTTTCTGGTTTCTGACCTTTTGCTTCTTGTTTGAACTGCATTCTTCATAGACACACTGAAAAGCCTGTGAGCTGGGGCTGCCCTGCCCTGGGTGGGATCCCTGGTAGGTCTTGAGGGGAAACATCTCCCAGGTGGTGCCAGGTACTTCAGGCAGTTCAGTGAAAAAAGAGAGGACATACGAGAGCGGAATAAATATCTCAAGATTGCACCAGTTAACATATAGGGAAAAATTGGAAGTGCTGTGGATAAATTAAACTCAAATGGCTTATGTATTATTTCACATTGCAGTGTAACTCTCTCCTTTGGGTTTTTAAATTGTCACTACTCAGTAGTTTCTGAATACATTGGCTAAATTTCAATCAGATCTTACAGAGCAGGGAATAGGTTTCAAAGGTAATTAAATTCTTGCAAAATGTGAAAAAATAGGCAATTGAATAAGAAAATGGTAGTGTAAGTGTCCTAACCGACGAAAAGATCACTGTGTGAGATCAGAGCCTCGCAGACATCAGTGTTGGATGGAGAGTGAACAAATCCCAGATAAAGCTCAGCCAGGATCTGCAGTCAGTCATGAGATGTAAACCTCTCCATCAGCCCTGATGTCTGGGGACCACACGTGCTCAAGGGACTCACATGCTGGTGTTTCTCCTTGTGCAGGCTTGGGTGAGTTCCCTCCTCCTCCAGCATGAATGGAAAGCTCTACCCCAGCCCAAACCAGCATACACAGTGAGCTGGACCAAACAGGAGGGAGCACCTCCAAGTGAGAAGCAGCAGAAGAGGCGACCATCACCCCACTCGAGCGCTCTACAGACCCCTGGAGGCCCAAACTTTGATGCTGGAGAGCTGCTGGCTTTCACCTACTTTCTGCAAGAGTCTGCGATGGTGTTCTCTGTTATTCAGGGCAAAAAGAGTAGATGAATGCAATCAACATTGGAAGATTGATCGAGCACTGCAAGATATTTATCTGTGGTCTGTAACTGCATTGAGCACTGTCATTGTCCTCTGCTCTTTTTCAATGCATTTTATTTATCTATTTATTAACGAGTCACTTCTGGGACCTTTATCCCCATCACCCACAGTGAAAATTCAACAAGGATTTTCAAAACCCTCCTGGGAATTGGCGTTTTTACTGGCTGTCTCTGGGTATTTCACATAACCCTAGCCTGGGCTGCAGTGATTTTGTTAGAAATAAAGCAACCATTGAAGGGAGGAGTGTGAAATGAGTTTGCCACTTCCCCTAGAGGGTATCCTGTCTTTAAAATCAAAGAAGTAAAATTCTCACTGGTGTGGTGTTGGGTAGAAGACACAAAGGCTCTTGTGCCCTTTCTGCCTGGCTTCATCTCTGCCAGGGCAGAGGATGTCGCTAGCAGGAAAGCTTTTCCTGGTGGATTGATGCAATTGTTCATGTGTGGTAATGTCCACAAAGGCAATCATCCTGAGCACAGGCATGTTTGCAGGGACCTTACTAGTTCCCACAGCTCACTGGTTAAAACACTCCCCCAGCACATCAAGCATATAAATGGTGTCTTTGCTTGGAGGGACATCTATGGTGGCCCAGCTCCCACTGCCATCATGACTGTCTCACCACCCCAGCCCTGGTGGTGAGATGTTCGCCAGCTCTCTCAGAGCACCACACTCAGACTGTGCTGACTCCCTTATAATGCTTCTCCGTGCTTAATTCTAACACCTCCTGGGATCCCAGAGAGGGCTCATCTGTGCTAATGAGAAGGTATCACGGCTCAGTAAGTGCCTGACTTGCTAAGGCAAACAAAGTATTGGCTGGAACTAATGCAGCAAAAGATGGCCCTGCTGTCCTTTCTCTTTTATTTATTATTTTCTCTTTGCCAGCCAAGCTGCCTGTGCTACAGGTTTTGGATCCCTTCAGCTGCATGGAAGGGCACATGATTTATTGCAATTGGAAAGCTTGCAGGCAAAAAAGGCTGTGAAATTATTTTGTATCTGACACAATCATTAGTAGTATTATTTCTTCTGGAGCAGGGAAGGACACTTATAAAACATCTAACAAGCTGCTAAGCAGATTGCCTAAAGCACTGATCTTCAGAATGTGCCTGTTCTTCATGCTCTGTCCATATTTCAAGCTCCAGTTTCTTTTTACGACTGGGACTTCAACTGATATTTCTGAGGGGTGTTTCTGACAGTTTAGAGGGAACCCTCTTCAAATATTGGCCCTATCTTACCTGCTGATATCATGATACAGAGGTGACTGAAAGAGCAATCTAGGCAAGTGTGCTGTAGAGCAGAGGGGCATCAAACCTCCTGTTTAACTTCTTGCACAAGTCCTCCAGATCCATTTTCCACACTGAAACAGAGCACAGTTAACTACACATGAGACTCCATGCTAAGGATTCTGTTGGAGGGGTTTGGGTGGTCTCATATAGGTAACCTGCTATTGCCTGCTTCATCTAGCAGTTGCCCAGTGGTCCAGCCTGCTGGGAAGGCCTGGTTCAGCTGAGAGGGATGCTGGTGGAGGCAGGTAGTGGCACCTTCTCAGGGAGCAGGTACCTATTTCATACAGTTGCTGTATGTAGCTTGCCCAGGTCTCAGGAGAAGGAGCAGGATTTGACAGGTACAGAGCCCAGCTTGCCCTCCTGACAGATCTGCTTGTATGCTCAAGTTGAGCTCTTGTGTCAGCACATCACCCCATCAGAGACTGAACGTGCCTCCTGGAGGGAGACTTGGAAATTGGTCCTGGCCAGATCTGCACAGAGAAGCTATTTTTCTGGTTAAGGGAACTGTGGCTTTGACTTGAGCAGGAACTGCCTTTCTAATGACAAGTGTGGAGTTTATTATCAGAAATCCCCAGCTCTCATCTGGCATTTTTCATCAGCAGATCACAAAACGTGTTGTGGACAAGGGTCAAAATCATGATCACCATTTTAAAGATGGAGAAGCTGACACACAGAGCCAACAGCCTCAGAGAGAGTCGCCCCACAGGCAGCTGCTAGAACTGAGAACAAAGTCCCACAGTCCCCAAGTCCAGCCCAGTGCTTCGGCCTCCCTCTTCCCATCATTAGCACTGGGAAGACTACCTCTAATTGATGTCAATTGGTCATTGAAAGTGGAAGGAGCTGTCGTCATGGATACAGCATCCACAGGCTCTACTCTGCCTTGGTGGACCCCTGCTTTTCTACAATAGCGCTGTGGTCTTCAAACACCAGTGCAATAATGAGCAGAGAAAGAGTGATTCATCTGCAACCAGTGCAAATGCTCGCTGTGTAATACAGAGAATAAACCGTTAGCTGTGACCCTCTTAGATTAACTGAGCTGGTTGGTTCACTGATTTCTCCAGCACCAACTGGAGCAGACTGTCAGGCCCTGTTGGATCAGTTACCTCCCGTAACTTGCCTACAGGATTTACACTCACTCTTTGCCCTTCACAGCACAGCAGCACCTATGTTCTCCCAGTTCCCACATTGGGCAGTGTCTTTACTTCTCAACAGTTGTCCTTGCCTGTGCACTCCTATCTGTACAAAGACACTCGGGCTCTGAGCAGCAAAAGAAAGGGACTTGCTTAATAAAAAGTTAAACCAAGCAGAGTCACAAGGGACTTCCAGACTCTTGTGATTTACAGTTTCTGGCCTCACTCCTTGTGGACCTCCCCTCTACGGCTCTGGGGGGTGAAGGCATTTTGACACTTCTCGGTACATTGTTCAGGGCTTGATACCTTTCTTGTGACACTTCTTTGACTCATGCTTTGCAAAAATGGTGAGATGTGCAACCATCTTGCCTTTGGTCACCTCCATTGCAGCAGCCACCAGCCGTTTCCTTAAGATAGCACAACATAGCTATCCTATGTTAGATGGAGGATCTTTAGCTACATCCTCTGCTTGAAGGAAAGTGGATTGCCTGAGCAGGATGGCACAAGTCAGACCAGCCCTGAAAGCACACACACTGAACACAAGAAGAAGGGGTCTAACCTGTCTACTTATCAGGCTGTTCACCTTACAGACCTCGGGGAAGACATAGAGAGACCAGGCTCTCTGGGGACTTCAAGATGAGAAACCTGAGTTCCAATGCTTCTCAGATTAGGCAGCAGCTGAGCAGCCACTTCTGCCATTAAACATTAAGTCTCAGCAAATAAAAGCAACAGGAATCCCACGTTAGGTGTGAAGTCCTCATGTGGATGGGTTTCACTGTATTTCGTCTTCTTTTCTGGTTACTGTTTCCCACCAAAAAGAGAAACAAAACTAATGGTCATTTCCAGACACAGTGTGATCTGAGGCATGCTCTATGGCAGAAATACCTCTCATTTTCCAGGAGCCCCCAGGGGGAACTCCTGTACACAGGGCAAGGTGTAGAGGTACCTGCCTAATTACAGAGTAATCAACAAGACACAACAGGGCCCACCTGCCCCATTCTACCTCTGATTGGCCGGGACAGAGCCTGGTTCCTTTCTGCTGCTCCCAGAGCTGTCAGTCACTGAGGGTCCCTCCTTACCCCGCTTCCCCAGCCAGTATAAAAAGGCAGAGCAGGGCTGATGGGGCATGGTGTGGTAGCTGTTTCTTCTTTGCTGGTCATCTGCTTACCTGCAGCAGGGCAGGAAGGTATTGTTCTTGTGTGTTTGGTGGTGGTTTTTCCCCAGGTGTTGGGGCTCTGATTGCTCTATGAGCTCTGGGTTCCTGTTTGGATGTTTCTTACCTGGCTTAATTATGGAATAGACTTAGTCTTAACTAATGCAAGGGTGTTTGTGGGTGTGCCTGAAAGGTTAGGTACAACCTGAGCTGGTTCTGCTTGGGGTGTGTTGACAGCTTCTTGGGATGCTTTATTCTTCTAATCCTGTTGTAACTATTTCTCTAAGGTGAGATTTCCTCAAAGGGGAGGAAGGAGGAATCCAGTGCCTCTAAGTATGTTGACAATGGGTGCTATAATCTCTCTTGTAAGAGCTCTCCTGGGTGAAGACTTTGTTCTCCTCGCTCCTCTGGTTATCGTAAACCATGTGGAAACAAATACTAGATAGTTTTGCAAGTAGCACAGGTCCTTTCCTCCTGTAATGGGAAGAAGCCTATTTTGTGGGTCTTACCTTAATGGGTAGCAAAGGAATGTTTTGCTATAATGAGGTCAGAGGGATGTGTGCCCTGTGAAGGTGAAGTCCTCTGGAGGCTCCCTACCTTTTCCTCTTCCTAAAGCCATGGTGCTGTTTGCATTTCAGCTGCAATGGCCTCTGCTATGCCTGACAAAGAGGAAGCTGCCAAGACCACCCTGGAGGTGAAGGAAGAGGAGCAGCAGGTAAGTGCTTCATATGAGACATAAGGACTGGCAGCTCCTGGGTGCAGGTATGAGGAGGTGGCTCCTCTGTGGTGTTTCCTTGGCTCAGGCTGTGCCCTGCAGCTCCTCTGGAGATACATGACAGCATAGCTAAATAAACTGGCCTAAAGACCTTGTAGAATGTGCAGGGCTGAGCAAAATAGCTTGGGTTTTTGCTAGGCAATATGTTTCTGTAACTGTAGTCAAGATCCTGGCTTGCTGCAGGCAGTACTTCTGCAGGAAGGCTCCCATGTTCAGCAGCCCTGAAGTTCCTTGCTTTACTCCCATGACCAGCAGCATCCTTCTTGCAGGTTAATATTAAGTCTGTAAACTTAAAGCCAACTTGATCCTGTTTGGAGCTTTTCTGGAGTAACTTGTTAAATAGCTATGCTGAATGAGTTAGAGCTGATTACAGGTACAGAAGTGGTGAGGTTGCCCATGAACTCAGCTGTCACTTGGGTAGCATTGTGCTAAAGGAAGACCTTCCTAGAATGGACCAACCATAAGTGTCAATGCTTCATAGGTTGTTTCATAACTGAGTTGTAGATGCTAAAACAAGTGTCCAAGTAAACCAAGCCTTGCTGTTTCAACTGGACTGGGTGGCTTGAACAGGAAGTTTTGGGGCAAAACTATGTAGGAAGGTCAAGTTTACAAGCTTCATGGCTTTATCTTTTACCTTTTAGGCTGCAGTAAGTCAGGTGGCTAACCTGACTTTGGTCAGCTCTGCCTGTGACATGGTTTCTACAGCTTATGCCTCCACAAAGGAGAGCCACCCCTGCATCAGATCTGTGTGTGATGCAGCAGAGAAAGGAGTGAAGAGTGTAACTGAAGCCACAGCCAGCTGTGTGCAGCCAGTTCTGACTACACTGGAGCCTCATGGTAATCCACCCTGCGTTGAACCTGCCTGATAACATAGTCTGTGACAGGCCTAAATTCACTCTAAACCCAGAGAGGCTAAACCTTTAGCACATAGAAGCCAACAGAAGTTTCTATGTGATCCTGGATCCTTGGGATGTGGAGGCTTGGGCAGAGATGGTGGCTATGTCTGTGCAAGTGGGAGCTGGCTGCTATCAAAGTGAACAGATCCATAAGGAGATCAAGACAAGCTGCTCTACAGATTCAACCTATAACAGACCTGGCCTTGGTGATGCGAATGGGGAGTTTCATATGTTCACAGACAAGTTTGGGTTGGAAGAGACCTTAAAGCTCATCCAGCTCCAACCCCTGCCACGGGCAGGGACCCCTTCCACTGGAGCAGCTTGCTCCAAGCCCCTGTGTCCAACCTGGCCTTGAGCACTGCCAGGGATGGGGCAGCCACAGCTCCTCTGGGCACCCTGTGCCAGTGCCTCAGCACCCTCACAGGAGAGAACTTCTTCCTAATACCTAATCTTCACTGGGGCTCCCTGCAGTACAAACTGCTCAGGAAGATGAAACTTGAGATGGAATTCTGAAAAACCAGGTTTTGACACTTTTTTTTCTTCCAGTTGCTGCAGCCAGTGAGTATGCCTCCAAGGGCTTGGATAAACTAGGGGAAAAGATCCCGCTCCTTCAAAAGCCAGTGGAACAGGTAAGAATCAAAGGCTGTGCTGCCCTTGGCTGGCAGAGGGACTTAGTTCTTGCAGGGTTTCTAACCCTGGGAGCAGAACAGGCTTTTACATCAGGAACAAACTACCCATAGGTGCATAGACAAGCTCCTACAGGAGTGAATACTTGGCAGACACTGTGCTGCTACCTTGGTGCAATTCATGATTGTAGTGTACTACATGACTCAGTCCCTCATCTGACATGTCTTCTTCTGCAGGTTATCTCTGACACAAAAGAGCTGGTATCATCCAGAGTGGCTGATGCAAAGGAAGCTGTGAGCAGCAAAGTGATGGAGGTGATAGATGTGACTAAGGACGCTCTTCAGAGTGGCATGGAGGCTGCCAGGTCTGCAGTGACCAGCAGTGTGGGGATGGTTATGGACTCTGAAGTGGGCCAGACAGCTGTAAGTGGAGCAGAAGATGTGCTGGGGGAGACAGAAGACAGCTCTCTCCCTATTGCAAATGAGGAGCTAGGTAAGGAAACCATATATGGGAGTCTTTGTAGTAGGAACCACCAAATTGGGTATGGCCAGACCCATTCCTCAACTGGCTACTCTGGAATGGGGCTAATGGGAAATGCCATGCTGGAGGCTACCTGGCTTCTAGTCCAGGACCTCCTGATATTTTCCACACAGAAAAGTATCTCTGCTCAGCCACTTGTAGATACTTTGTCTGTCTTTCAGCCAAGCTGGCAGCATCTGAGGAGGGCGCAGACATAATGCCTGTGGAGCAGCAGCAGGAGAAGAGGAGGTACTTTGTGCGGTTGGGGTCTCTCCCTGATGAACTTCGCCTGTTTGCCTACCTGCGCTCAACAGACAAAATGAAGCGGGTCTGGCAAGGCATGAAAGAGGCCCTGGCACAGCTTCACTCAGTCATTGACCTGGTAGGTTGAGCCCAGTTTTCTGGAAGGGAGAGGACCGCATTGTTGATTTGGTGTCAACTTCAATGCTATGATGAACAGCTGTGTGTTCACCAGCAGATCTGTCTTGATGCTCTGATCTTCCCTTGCCACAGATTGAAGTGTTTAAGCAAGGATTTAACCAAAAGCTTCAGGAGGCACATGAGAAACTATGCCAGATGTGGCTGGACTGGAGTAGGAAGTCTTCCAAAGAGAGTGGAGACAACAGCTCTGCAGATCCAGAGGTATGACCCTGGGCAGGGGAGCAAAGGGATCTGGGCATCTCCTTAGAGTAACGCATTCTCTGATCTTAACCTCTGCCTCCTCCCAGGAAATGGAGTCTCTGGCACTGTTATTGGCATGCAGTATCACACAGCAGCTGCAAATCACCTGCTCTAAAGTAGTGTCTGCAATCCAAGGTCTTCCCTCAAGCCTTCAGGATAAGGTGAAACAATCTCTTGGTACCATAGAGGAGCTCCATGCTTCTTTCTCAACAGCAAAGTCCTTCCAGGACTTGACCAGCAGTGTCCTGACACAGAGCCAGAGGAAGCTGGCTGTGATCCATGAGTACATGGAAGAGCTGCTGGACTACCTGAAGAACAACACACCTCTGTCCTGGTTGGTGGGACCCTTCTCCCCCAGGGAGGAGAGGGAAACATCACAGGAGGATGAACCCTTCCAGGAGGAGGGGGCAGAGACAGCAGGAGCAGGGCATCATGAAGCTTCTACCACTCCTGTAAAGGATAAGGCTGCGAGCACAGAAGTGGAATCTGGTCCCATGTCACATCTTGGACACTTATTGGGTACTAGTGAATAAATCCTTAAGACCTTCTAAAGAAGGTGGTGGAAGCAGCAGGGCCACTTTAAGCTCTTGTAGCTGCTTTCAGGAATGCTGAGAAGACTGAAGCTCTGCCATGCTCCCACCTCCCTAGCAAGCTATGGTATGTCCTTCATCAGTGTATTGAGGTACTGCTTATGTCCAGTATGATAATTGCTGCTCATCCTAAACCCTCTTATTACAGTGTAAAGAATTGTCTTCCTAAAAGCTGTTTGTACTAGGTCAGAACTACTGAAAATAAAACTACTGCATGCAAAAATCCTTCCTGTCTCCAGTTTCTTCTGGAGAAACTCTCCAAGAGTGAGTATGGCTCAACAGAGGTGAACTGTACTCGTCCAAACTGACGGTGCAGTCGGGAATGCAGTAACTGGTGAGAAATCTGTGGTACAGTAAGGATTACAGCTGGTAAGCTCTGCCACTGCCCTGAGAAGTGTGAAGTTGTAATTCCTTCTCGCTCCCAAGCCATACATGTCCTGACGGCACTTTCCCAGGTTTTGGGAAGCTGTCAGGATCCTGTCATACCTTGTTATTAGTCCTATTGGGTCTCATTCTCCTTCTGTTGCTACCTGGTGAAGACATCAGTGTGTGGTGGGGTTGTGGTGGGCTGCAGAAGTGTTAAAGGCTGGTGGACAAAATGTCTTTAGAACTTCTAAATGAAAAGGTCTTCTTGCTTCTCAATCTCGTCTTCAAGGAAAGAAGTGGAATCTGCTCCCATGTAAGTACTGATTCCAAGTTTATCTTTTTTTTTTTTTTAAAGATGGTTCAACTTTTTTCATGGAGGTCAGAAACAGGGATTGGGGAAAGCAAATGCAGGCTTGAAGAGGTGGAACTTCCTCTTCTCAAATAGAAGTGACTGCTGTTGTAACAATGCTCCTCATCCCATATTACTGTGTGATGGCTTTATGCTATGCTGTGCCAGCATCATGTGGTCTTTGTGCTTCATCAATGGAATAACTGATGTCAAAACCTAACTCCTGATGTGGTGAGGATCTGGAACCAACTTCACTGATCTCGGGATGCCGAGGAGGCTAGTGGATAACTGTCCTATGTGCGTTCCTCATGTAGCAATTAGTTTGTGTTGAAGTCAAAATAAGGCAATCTAAGTTGTCAGAGCAAACAGTAGCTGATATCTGAGAGATAAATTGCAGTGATCGTCTCTCCCCTGCATGCTCTGACCACTACTGAGCAACTTCTCTCTGGAAAAGAGTTCAAAGAGGAAGATCCAGGCTGCATAATGCAACTGTAAGTGAGCTAACTGCAAGCAGTGTTGAAGGTAGTCCTGCTGCTTGGTGGGAAACATGATATGTATTAGCTTCTCAATAGCAAAGCTGCACATTGCTACTTAGGAATACCTAAATCCTGGTTTTAAACTCACCTTGCTCAAAGTGCTTTTTAAGAAGTAGCTAGACATTCATGTACTTTATCAATTTCTCTGTGCAGCACATCTGGTCTATGTTAACACTGTTTTGCCTAGCAAATCAGGCTGCTTCTACTTATGGATCAATGGGGAATGTTCTTGCTTGTCCTGTGAACACTACTGGCCGCTCTTACTTTGGGAGCTAGTGAGCAGCTCATCAGCAGCTGGAAACTCACATGCTCTATGTGGCTGGGTTTTCCCTGGTGTCCTGTGCTGGATTAGGAAAGCCTGGCACCTGTATGGCTCTTGTGGGTGTTCTGTTGCCACAGTCCCCATGGCTAAGATGACCTCCTCATGGCAGCTTCTAAAGCTCTGCTTGAAAAGAGGAGGTTGAGTGGAAGCCTCTGCATGTGTTTTACCTCTTCTTTAACCTGAAAAGACTCAGGGAATCATGGAGATCTTACAAGTAAGAAAGGCAAAACTCCCACCATACCAGCCATGGTTAGGAATAGTTTGACTTTCTTATTTCCTGTTCTTATGGTCTCATCCATGCTGCAGAGATGGGAGGGGAGGATAAAGTGAGAAAGAAACTGGGAATGCCAAATGGACTGGCTTTCTGCAGTGTTTGAGATGGAAACTCATCTGAGCTCTGGGAAAGTATCCAGATTATTCTGTTCAATCCAAGCTTCTCTGACTAGCCACATTTTTAGTAAATTTGAATAGAACTAAGAAATGTGTTGCTAATGTGACAACCCTAGACAAACACCTCGGTGGTGAAGACATGCTTTGAGGTGTCCCTTTTGGCTCTCAGTAGCCCTTGGGAATGATGTAGTGTTCCTTGATGCTGGTAATTATAGCCCAAGTTGATTATATCCTACCCTCCTGTACTGCTGTCCCTCCCTGCTTCTGCTGTGGTCACATGTGATAATACAGTTATAGGTTGATTTGAATTTCAAATGCAATCACAGGGGCACATGCTCCTTGTTTCCCTTTTGGTAGATGCCACCATCTCCATCTGCCAGCTTGCTTCACATTTTAATTATTTAATTCTCATGTTCATGTGTTTCTGCCTCTCTTCATTCAGTTCCTGCTGTTCTTTGTTCAAATGCCTGACTTCTGGGTCACAGAATGTGCTGGTGCTGGGTGAAGGTTACCTTGGGCATCACTCCAAAAGGCTGTCATGCTTCATGAGCTGCGTTAGGAAGCATTAGCCAACCTGTTACTGTGACCCCTAACTGGCAAGGGTAAGCGCTTAAGGAGGGTTTCCCAAGCAGCTTTGTCATGAAAGCTCTCAGCATGAAGTTCTCAGCAAGTGCTGAAAGGCAAAAACTCCCTAGCTGCTTGCAAGGAACTTAATTTCCCCTTTTCACATCTGTGTTTCTTGATGTGCTTGGATGTTGTAATCTCTTCTGCAAGAGCTGTACTACTGCCTGCTGTAGAGTAACACCATGCTTAAAGGTTTTTGACCTCCCTGAAGGGCTGCTTGGGTAGCTGGTGCTCTGCTCAGGCAAGAGCTGGCTGGTTCCAGCTTTTGTGTTGCCTTAAGTCCCTGTGGATGGGGAGCTTCAAGTCCTTTTAAAGCTGACTGGAATTGGTTTGGAATGCAACAGGATGAAGTTGCTGCCCTTGGTGCTGAAGAATGAAGATGCTGTGACAGACTGGTGTGGGAGCAATATTCCTGCTGCTGCTGTTGGCTGATGTGGGCAGGCAGGAATTCTGTTTTGGTGGTTAGCCCTTGGCCCTCTGCTTTCCTGTTGTAACCTTCTCCATCTCTTCCCTTCCCTACTGCACATCCTTACCTTAAATTAGAGAAGGGAATTGGGTGTTTCAGAGCATGGGAGAGAAACCTGGAGGGACTTCCCTGTGCTCTGAGTGGGACTGTGCTGACCTGAAATGATCAGCTGAGACCAATGTGGGTTTGGGAGCCCCTAAGAATATAAATCTGTCTGCTGGAGAAGGACACGGGCGCTCTCGGGAGCAGCATTCTGCAGTGACCTGACTCGACTGGAGCACATCGCTGCCTTTCCAGTTAAAATCTTTGCTGGTGTCAGCATTCAGCTCTTCCTCCTTTTAGAGGCTCCTGCCAGGGGCCTCTTCTGGCAGGTCCTGGCAAGACTTGGATCTGGGCAGCTTTCCTTCCCTCTGCTCCCTGATGGCGGGGGAGGGAAGGGGGTCAATAAATCTACTTCAAATTGCCTTACAAACCAAGCGTGAACTTGTGACAATTCCAAAATGCTCTTTGCATGGCTCGTTAAAACCCCTGATGCCTCCAGGAGTGACAGGTGCCTGACCTGATCGATAGCTCTGCTGCCCTTTACTGCTGCAAACAAGGCAAGGTACCTTGTGTGAATGCAGAGCACTGCCAGGAAATAATTACCCTTGTTGTGGTGCTTTCGGGACACTGGTGTCTGCCCCTCTGGTAATGAAAACTCCTTTGCAGAAGCAGTTAGTTTGCAGTATTGACTTCCTGGTTTCCGTCTGATTCCCATATTTATTTAGCTTCAGTGATGGCTTCAGCTTCTATAGCAGTGCATTTGGAGGATAATTAACAAGCTGAATGCTGACATGGTTGGATTTTATGCCATCCTCAGTACTGATACTTTATGAAATGAGCTTAACATATACAAAAAGTCTGACAGGAGCTTAGTGCAGGAGGCAGATTCCTGCCTATTTCTCTTATGTGCAACCCCCCACCATGTCCTGGAAGGCAAGGTGGCAGGGGAGTTATTACAGGCGATTATCTGGAAAGCCAAGTGAGGGCAGGAAGCAGTAAAGAGAAGGACATGGAAGAGTTTGAGGAGAGATGGAAAAGGAAGGAGTGAGAAAGCTGGAGAAGACACCATGAGGGCTGGGGACAAGTAGAGTACAGGTGAGAGGCTGGATGGAAAAACAACGGATTCAGACTAAAGATGAGGAGTCGGTGAGTATGAAGGAGGAAGGATAAACTGTATGTCTGGAAGACTGGAGCAGGGGAGAGCCGTACAAAGAAGGGTTCACTTATGGCAGGACTTGGGCAAGGTGGAGAAGACAGGAGGACAGGAGAGGAACCAGATGGCAGGCATCTAGAGGGTCCTTTTATCAAAGGCACTGTGTGCTTGTACCTCATCCAGTTGTCTCACTGGGTGTCTCAGTACAAAGCAAAGTGATGTGTCTGCCCTTTGGTGAGTAAACATTAGAGAGGAAATATTCCTTTGCAAGAGGGACACTAGAAGACACATACTGCAGGTAACCACTTCTGCATGGATCATCCTCCAAGGTGGTATCATCACATAAGGTGGTTTTATTGGAGCTGTTAATCCTCAGAATGAAAGACAGCCTGAGCCCTCCCATTTGAGGAAATGCCAACTGCCTGCATCTTGCAGTGGTCCTGGCACAGAAATCAAATAGTTTGGTTTTAATGTGTGTTGTCCTCGCTAAAAGACCACTTTGTGAATGGCTGAGGGCACATCTGGCTGCCACGCTCACAGCACCTCTCTCCTGGGGAAGGATGTGCTGCCTTCCCTCCCTGCTCCACCTCCTGTGGGATGGATGTTGCAGCTGTGAGCTGAAGGCCACTTTAAATGTCATCTTCATTGAGTGGCCTTGATGGGGTAATTATAGCTGAAATGTAGGGTTTACCGAACAAATTACACACCACATGCAGTGTTTACCCTGTAAGAAATTACTGGAGACACCTGCCATGTTGTGAAGCAGAGAAAATAATTTTTAGGGCTTTGATTTATTTGTGCTTGTACCTGTTGTGTTGTCTTGCTCTATTGCCTCCTCAACTCTCTGTGTGATGCTATGGCTGGTGTGGTTTGGTCTGCAACCCCTCATTCTCCCAGTGAGGTTGAGCAATGACACCAAGGAAGGCAAATGAGTCTTGGCAAAGCCTTTATGCTTTGCTGAGGGTTCAGCCATGGGAGGAGTGGTTCTAAAGCAGGGAAGGATCAGATCTTGGCACTTGCCAAGTAGTTCAAGTTGCACAATCTGATGAGCATGGGTACCACAGGTGTCAACAGCAGTTTCTGATGAGCGGGTTTGTGTGCAGCAGATGAATTGGAAGCTCAGTTGCTTCTCTGTGGAAGTGGGAGGACAAGGAAGTGGTGAGGAGCTGGACAGCTCATGCTCCCTATGAGGATGTCTTTGTGTATGCATCTTCCTTACACTTAACTGGTTGGGTTGTGCCCCCTCCAGGGACTGCACTGGCTGATAAATAATGAACCCCTCACTTTCTGCACAGCACATCTGTATCAGCACAAAAGCCACACTGGGGCAGATGCGAGGCTTCTCATGCTCACTGAGTACTGCCCAGCTGCTCCAGGCCCTGGCTGTGGAAGCTGGGCTGAAGCAGAAAGGGACCTTATTTTTGTGTCTTTTGTAATTAAAGCTTGGAAACAAGGATAAGTAAAATGCAGTCTCTCAATGCAACCTCTGACCTCTGTGTTTCCAGCTTTACTTTGCTCAAACTCCCATGTGAGGCTAAACAAGCCTTCATATTGTGAAAACCAGGAATTCAAGAACTTATTAGAACTGTAAATCAGAACTGCAGAATCTTGGCCACAGGTAAGACAGTGTGGTACACTTTTACAGCTCTGGCTTTAAAGCTGTGGAATGAAATACACCTGTACTTTAGGTACAATGCACTTCTCACAAGCTACTTCTTGGTGTTAGGTGTCCCCCACATAGCTCAATTTTTTGATGGCTATAGGCAGGCACTGCGGTATCCCACCTTGGAGGGATTCAGCCTTTTCCATAATTCCTCTGGTTATCCCTCCTCACGTAGCTGGATGTTTCTGAGCTCCTTTCCTTGGAAAACTCTTCCAATGGCATCCAGAGGTGCTGGCATTGCAGAAAACCTGTGCTTCCCTTTGTTCTTCCTCAAATGAGGAAGAACAGTTTGCAGACTTGGATTTGGGAAGTTGCTCTGTTGGATGCAGGAAGGAAATTCTCGGGCTGCTTCTCAACTTGAGTCAGTTCAGGTGCCCACAGCAGCCTCATCTGTGAGGAGAAAGATTCAAGGGGAGCCCCTGGGGCTGTGAGCATCTTCCTGTATGGATGCACAAAAGTGTTCACCCACCTTAATGGGATCCCTCAGGCCACACTGTGATGAGGATAAGTGATGTCTCAGAATCCTGCTTTTAGTTAGGAGAGAGCTGTTAAAAGGTCAGTCTGGATATAGCCATCATTTGCCATTCCTGTTCCCAGAGCTGCTGGGACTGGATGAGGTTTTAGTGTTTCCCAGGACAGAGGTTTGAGGTCAAGTCTTCAAGTTGTTTCTGTCTCCCAAGCAACTGCATGGATGGCCTCAACCTGGAGCTGTGTATCTGGGCATTTCCATGTGCTGCCTGTCTCACTCCCAGCTGCGTGCCTCTGCTCGTCCATGCAAGATGCCTTTCAGCGTGAGAGATGGACAAAGTGTCTAAACCCTGACAGAAAGGGACCTGCTATAAAGTATTGAATAATCATAATATTTTCTTAGGTCCAGCCCATCTCTTAACACTTCCAAGCATCATTTTTTAATTGTTCTGAGGCAAAACCAATGATTTATTCTTCTTTCTCCAAGCTGCAGTTACCAAACTTTCTGTCCTTGCCTCCCTGCTGAAGAGCAGTGCTCCAGCAGTGCCGACTGCAACCCCAGCTCTGCCTTGCACCGTATGACAAATGGATGAGCTTGGGGGAAGATGATTTCTTAAATGAGAATGGATTTTTCAAATTGAAAAATCTTTGCCCTGAGTCCATCAGTCATTGTCGGGGAGGGACTGGGGAAACAGTGACTTAAACAACAGGGAGATGATGCCTTGTGAGCGCTCATTTGTGCTTCTAGTGCTGGCTTCAGGAAGGTGAATAAACCACCCTTGTTGCTCCTGGAGTTAGTACAGCCCCAGCAGCAGCCAGTGCCCATCTCTGCATTCCTTGTGAGCTTGGTAGAGAGTAGTTGTGAAGCAGTGAGAGCCAAGCATGGTCTTACGATGAGCAGCTCCCAGGACACATGAGGGTGTTGCTACATAAAGGCCTGCAGCAGCACATGGGTGGTTCAGTGGCTTTCCCCACTCAAGCAGCTTCTGAGGTTCTTTTCGTATTTCCACTGGCCTTGTTGTGCAGCTCCACTCCAGGGCAGTCTAAAAGAGCCTGTGCATGGGGGAAGTACCTGACTTGCAGGGGTTGCTTCAGGTTTAAGATGGGAAGAAAATCATTCTCATCCACTGCCTGACATGAAGATAAAGGCTCAGTGGTGCTTGTGAAGTCCCTTGGAAGGCTTCAGAAACATACAAAATACAGCTGCTCCAGCACAATGGTGAGTGTCACTGCTGCATCAGGACCTGGAGCTGCTCCTTGGGCTCATGAGGCTGCTGGATGGTTTCTGTCTAGGAGCAGTGATGATGGACTGGAGGTCATTGTGGCAGTGGTAGTTCCTGGAGAAGCATCTATTGAAGCTGGGAAGTGTCATCTGCTGCCCTCGCAGGACTTCCCAAGTTGACTTTACAGCTCTGACACAGTTTGTGACCCCCTTCTTCCCTCCAACCCAGCAAATACAGCCCTTGCCAGCCTACAGGAGGTGCAGAAAGCATGAATCCTCTGAAATACAGTGAGGATCCTCACTGCTTCTCCTGAGGTCTTTCTGGTGATCTGAACAGCTCTTTCAATCAGCCTGTAACTCTTTGGGAGATTCGTGTACTTACACGAGTAGCTTTTAGTGTTTGTCTGAAAAGCCACAGTAGTAATTTAATAAATAGAGAATAACCAGGAACTGAAGCGTTCTGCAGCCAGGCAGCTGTAATTTGCTGTGGGTAATCACTATTCTGCTGCTTCTCTCTGCTAGGTCTGAGAGCGCTGAGTTTAAAGTAGGAATCAATTAAACAGCAAATAGGTTTCTTTGTCAAAATCAATTAAATCCTCCTCCCAGCTAGTGCAATGGTCTCCCTGGAATTTCATATTCTGCTTGGCTGCCATTTCTTCAGCAGCTTTGGCAGGATAATGTTGATGTTTTATAGCTTGATTTAAATCACATGGATCAATGCATATGCATACCTTATTTGGGTTTTCAATTACAACCATATATTTAGCCTAAATGAATTATCTAGGTTATAGTTGCAGCTACACAGGGTGTTTTTCATAATGCCCAATTCAATTTTTACTTTCTCTGTAAGCATAAATGATTTCTTTGGAGAGCAGGGTCGTTACGGTTGTTTTGCCCTTCTTGCTGGAATATTAGTCTTCCAAATGGGCTGGACCAGAAGTTTTCAAACATCTTCAACCTGTGGATTCTTCTTTTGCTTTGGATTGAGATGCAGTCACTTCGGAAGCCAGGGCTATGGACTGTGGTGGGGTGTGGATGAAAGTAATTTCTTGAGTCACTTCCTGGGGCCTCCTTTGAACTGGCTCAAGGCACCCCCTGTGCCTCTTCCCTCCTCCCTGCCCCCCTTTTGAAGTCCCTGACCCACATCTCTGCTGTTTCAGACCTACTGCATTTGGATTTAAGAAAAATCCTTTTCCCTGGCTACTGTGCCTCTGAATAACTTGAGTCCTCCTGCATCTCTAAACCTCCAGATACCTCTGAGAACATCGCCCTTAGCATGCCAGTGTTTCTATGCCACTACCGAAAGCAGGTCTTTGGCTCCTAAATCTCCAATGCGTCTTTGTTTTCCATGTAGTTCTCTACAGATAACACATCCTTCCTGGGTGAGTGAAAGAGCTCTGATGGCTTAAATAGCATAGAGTCATAGCATCAGCCAGGTTGGAAAAGACCTTTCAGATCATCAAGTCCAACCATCCCCCCAGCACTGCCAAGACCACATGATGCTCATTTCTGCCCAGACTCAGCAGCACCACAGATGTGCATGGCTTCAACACCAAAGCCACCAGCTGCACCACCGCTCCACATCCAGCATCAGCACAGCACGGTTTTCCTCCCCACCACTGATGTTCCTCAGCGGAACTTGTTGTCTTTAGATCTGAAGGTATAAGTCTAGCATTAATTTTCTTGGGTGTGTGGTAATAAAGAGCTTTCTTGGATAGTCTCAGTGATGCTCCAGCTCAGCTGTTCTCGCTGCTGAGTAGCAGATTCCTCTACTTTCAAAGATGTGTTCCCTTGTGCATTGCAAACATATCTGAACTGTTGTTATTACCTGTGTGAAATGCTTCTGAAAGTTAACTTTTCTTTCCAGGCTGCTTTTGAGATGTTTCACCATCAGATTGTGAGTACAAACTCCATCAACCACTTGTTGCTTATTTAATCCTTATAAATACAGAATTACTATAGGTAAATTGCATCTTCACAGTTGCCATCCAGGGGATCTCTGTGTGCAGACCAGACCTTGGGAAATTATTAGGCACTAGCAAGGCCAGAATAATGCAAGAGTTATCTTGGACTTGCTTTTATTCCAGGCTTCCATTTTGGATAAATGGTATCTGAAAAAGAGGTAATAGCTAAAATGATGTAAATGATTGATTTAATTTTCTATGTGATACCCAACCTAAAATTTCTCTCCAAAACTGTTGAATTTTGGAGAGCTGAAACAGCACTTTACTCTCCATCTTCCCCAAACTCCAAATCTTCAGCATTTCATGTGGCTTGGTGCTCAGTTTTGCACTTAATGCAAAACTTTCCATGCTGAAAATTAAGGCCTGGGATTACAAACCACTCACGAAGCTGATGTCATCTGAGTTTTGTCTCTGCTGGAGGGGATTTAAGGGATCAGTCATCTGCCTGGGAAAGTGCTCTGACCGTTGGCAGTCCAAGGAGCCAGCCTGGATGGTGAATCTGACTTTTTCAACACTGTGAAGCTGTGTATAAACAATTAGCTGTTCCCTGAAGCAAACTGAGCTCCCAAGCGACTGTTCGCACCTCCAGGCTAAAGAGCCTTTCTCAAGCTTTTACTCTTGGATTTAATAGCAACCTAACAAATCCTTGTAGCTGAGAAAAGTGCCAGTGGCAAGGAGTGAAGAGCCCTTTGCCCAAAGGAGGCAGGGCTCAGCCAAGGGTCAAAGTCATGCTCAATCTTTCCCATGTCCAGAGCAGAGACAAGGACTATGTCTTGCTTGTAATGGGGCTCTTCCAGTCACGCCTTCCCAGGAGGTTTGAACCCACATACACTCATCGGGGATATTGTGCTGCTTAGCAGGTGTCAGGAGTTGAATGGAGGATGTGATGGTTCGCCAGCATTACAGTCTGTGCTCCAGTGAAATTTAATCCCTAAGCCAGGGAAATAGGATAAGGAAGAAAGATGCAAAGTGCTCACTTCTACTCTGTGCTTTGGAGCAGTTTGCTGTGGAATTCCAGACTAGAACCCAAACAGGAGGTGCAGAATTTGACCAGGATCCATGACAGGAGCGATGTGACCTATGCTTTCCTGGGTCTCAGGTGAGCATTCCCAGCCTCTGAGATTGTGGGCGAAGAGATGATGGGTTAACCTAATTTCTGAGTTAGCTTGCTTTGGTTCCTCTATCTTCCCCTATATTTTTTCCTCCGGCAGATTTGCTGCTACTTGGGGAACAAGGAAAATCACCTTTTGGGGACCAATTTACTATTGGCTGGGGGAAAAACGCAGACTTTGCATCATCATATGAGTTACTCTTTTATTGCTACTGTGAGATCAAGGCATCAGTTTCAACCCCCAAATTCCCACGTGCCAGTGATTGAGTGGGGTGTTCAGACTGCTGCCTGCATTATCATACGACATTCCCTTTATCACTTGAATGCTGCTAAGATCCATTTATGAGAGCTTGGAGAAGCCCCTGCCATCTGTTAATTTAATAATTGCCTAATGTTGTAATACACACATGCTATAATTGAGCCATTTCCCAGTTCCCATCTCAGAATCTATTAAATCTGTCAATATTTCTTTATAAAGCCTATATTTTTGAGGTCCTTTTCAAAACAGTGGCACAATTACAACCCCTTCGGTTAAGCCTGGCCCTTCATTGCGCAGGAAATGCTATAAAATTCCCATACATCTAAAACAGTTCTGCGAGTTTTAAAACATTGAAGCAGTAAATCCTCATTCTTACGAAGTGGCAGCCTTGATGGTGCAATTATCTAGTCTATTAATTATTATCTGGCTTCTTAGAATGTGAAAACTATTCTTCAAGTGGTACAAACAGATACAAATACAACTGAAGAAGGGTCAGGTTTATTTTATGTCCATTGCAACTTCAAAACCAAATAAAAAAGCCAAATGTGGGGGGTGCTAGATGAAAAATGGATTTATTTTGGACAATGCTGTCTGTGCTGATGCTGCTTTTCCCACTCTGCATACTGATACAAAGCTCATCTTAGAGGGAAAACTAAATGGAAATGTGACTCCTTGTTCTTTACCAATCATGCAGAATGTATCCATTGCACGGGGAATACATGCCTCAATTTTACTTCAGAACCTCAGCTTTATTTAGATTTTTAATGAAATCTCTCCTAGCTGTAGGTGTCAATGACCAGTAATAACACTAACACCCTCACTAAAGCCACTTGCAGTACATCATTCCTATTTCCTTGTGACTGTTCTGCATTTGGGCAACTCTGGAGCTTTGCAAAGCAACTGCATAAGAATGTTTCTCATAAATGTATTAGGAACCATTAATGAACTACTAAGAGTGAGCCTGGATTTTAGTCATCTGTACCACTGAACTGGGGTCTGTACTTGGCTGACATCCTTTTGCTTCTTCCTCTCTGGCTCTCGGGCAGGGGTCTACATCCTCCTGAAACCATTCATGGCTCACTGTCATCACTGTTGTTACTATTATCACAGACTGGTTTGGGGTGGAAGGGACCTGCAAGCTCATCCAGTTCCAACTCCCTGCCATGGGCAGGGGCACCTTCCACTAGAGCAGTTTGCACCAAGTCCCATCCAACCTGGCTTGGATCATCACCATTTGCCTTTTACTGCTAAAACCCCAAAGTGTCCATAGACTTCAGTCAACTGCTGGGAATTCCATGGTATACGGGGGAGGAGGCCTTCAGCTTTATACTGTGAAAAGCCTAAATCTGTATTCTTCACTCTTAAGTTCCTTTAAAGTCCATGGAGAAAAGTAGGGCCCCCCACTGGCAGTGGGACATCTCTCCCATTTTAGGCATGCAAATAGGATTGATCCTCTCCTCTGGCATCTCAACTGCTTTATCTAAGGGCTTCAGGCAAGGTGACCAGCTGAATCAGCATCTGAAGAAGAGATCAGTCAGGGCACTTGACTCTCATCCCAAGATCCCAGGTCAAAATGGACTTTTCCCACATCATTTTGCACCTCCTTACCCCTGGCAGTCATTAGGGTTCTTTCCTGCCACTGCCCTGCAGAAGGAGCATACATTTTTGCTCATTTTGTATGAGCAGTTTGAAGACTTATGAAGGATTCTGTTGGGAGGCAGTGGTGAAAGGGAGAATCGAATGCAGATTTCCCCAGCAAGAGGCAAGCGGGCACTGGGCCATGCTTCCTTTTTAGAGATGCGAGTTCAGGGTTTTTAAAGTGCTTTGAAATCCCTGGGGATGAAAACTAATGTAAAACGTGACAGCTATGATTATAAACTCTCTCAGCAAACTTGAACTTGCCCAAATGTCTATTCATAAGCTTATAAGAAATCAATTCCAAATAATTGCATTATGCCTTTTGTATTAGTGGATTTTCTACAGTAATTGACTTTATAGAAAAAGACATCTATCAGCTTAGCAAGGAGTTTACACCCAGCCCACTACTAGGAATATTACAGGACTTGGTATGAAAGCATCTCTAACAGAATGATTCTAAATGAAAAGCAGCCCTAACAATACTGCAATTACAAGCAACCCCTCAGGCTAATCCAGCTAGAAAAGTGTTTAATGCTGAATAAGTTTTCACCTAGGATTCAGATGCATCCTGGAGGAGACTGAGGGGAAATGTGATGTGAAGATGTGTGCGTTTGCTTAGGGTTAGATTGGTGAGGGTGTGCAGGCATTTGTCTGCCATTCTGGAGTGGAAATACCAGATTGCCAGCTCTCCCAGTGGACCTTGAGGGTGCAGATATTGAGGAAACAGCCATTTATTTCATGAGCATCTCAGAAGTACTACAATTTCTGCCTGCAGCTATGAGCAGAACTGACCATGAGCTGCTCAGAGCTCCCTTTAGGCTTCCACCCCATGGGATCTGCAGCTTGAGGGCTTTGTTCCTGATGTTCTGCAAGCTTCAGTTCGATGTGCTGCTTTGGCTCCATAGCCCAGGCACTCACCAGGGATGTGGCTCACATCACTCCCTTGTGCCTTTTATAGCTGAACGACTGGTTTTCTGGACATGTGGGGTTGAGGAACCATACTTAACATCTTCATTAACTGGAAGAAGCAGCAAGGAACTGGCCTTCTGGACAATGGCAGTTACACAAGGCTGTGAGATGTTTTAAGTCCCTGCTTCAAATCTCATTTGTGCTGAACAGACCAGCTCTGGTAGAGTCACAGGGCTTGAGAGGACCACCTCACAGTGTTATACAGTCTTGATTTTAAGCTACTTGGAGGGAGATACAAAGAGGCTTTACTTCAGCTCTGGTACATCCTGAACAAGTGCATTAGCCCCAGGACCAGGGTGGTCCTGCATATTAAGGGGCCACCCAATGCATGGCTTCATCCTGTACCCAACAAGATGGCTCATTGTGCTACATTCCTAGCAGAACAAGGGTTCATTTGGAGGAAAAGGGTATTTTTCAGCTTTTCCCCAGCTGCGACCCTAACAAGGGAGCTGACCGGTACAGGGAAATACCAAAGCAAAGCAAGGTCTGAATTAATGGAATGAGATTTCTTTTAAGGTAGAAGTTGAAAAGAAAATATTTCAAAGATTATAAAAGACAGAGGAAAATCCCTAAATCAACAGTCTGAAAAGCAGACTGAGCCATAATCTGAAGAGAAGCTTGGACTCTGTTTCCAGTGTATTCGTATCAGATTCCTTCTTTGAACCATTTTGATTCAAGCCTTATTCAAACATGTAGTTCCTGGCACTGCTGGAAAGCTGATATTTAAACCCCTAAGTTTCTCTAGGGAGAAGCCTGCTCCAACTTCATCTGTATCTCTTTCTTTTCATCAGACAAGGAAATGGTGATGTTGTGCTGAACGTAAACACATTGAAACCTGAAAAATCAATTTCTTTGGTAGTCAGGAAGAATCTTTCCCGCATTCATAACAAAGCCCAGATTAACTGGAGAACATTGTTTGTTGCGAACAAAGAAAACAACCACCCTTTTCAGGGATCCCATAATAATTAACATTCTGCCTCAGTAAATCAATAATTCTCAGCAGCTTAACAAGGAAGTGTTTGTTGTAGGAGCAGCTTAGCACCTGGAGCAGACCGGCTGTGCAAGAGATGGTCCCAACAGCCTCTGGCTGTTGGTCTGGAATAGCGCAAGCACTAGGAAGGTTCCTCGTGCTTTCTGCATCATGAGGATTTGGAATATTGCAATAGCACAGCCTCAGCCTCTGCTTTTTTCCCATTGTATAGTGCACAACAGGGCATGTAAAAAGGACCTCAGTTAGACTGAGGTGTAAGTTTTAGCTGTAGGTATGAAATGCTTCGGTTCTCTCAAAGATTTCCAGTCTGGAGCTTCTTCTTCAGGTGCAGGTTTAACACAGAGAGACTAATATGTTGTGCAAGCATTAAAGCTGGCTCTGGTTTTGAGCATATTTAAAGCACCAGTGCAACTCACCCACATCTGCTCATCCCTTCCTATGAGCATATAGAAGGCATCATACACAGAAACAGGAATACAGATAGTGTCAAAAGATGGGCAAAGATCCAAAACCCCAGGGATCTGAGAAGAGATGAAAATCTAGAGGAAATAATAATAAATGTGAAATAACTTTGCTTGCAGTCTTATAGTTTAATCTCAAGTTCTTGCAAATATGCAATTTGCGAAGTACAGTCTTTGTAAAATCAGTGTCTCAACATTTTAATGCATCGAAATGGCTCCTCTGAGACCTCACCTGCATCCGTTTCAGATCCTTCCACATGCTTCTCTCAGCAGAAAATACAATTAGGGAAAAGCTGTGAGTCTGAAAAGGTGTTGCAATAACATAAAAAAGGACCTCGGGAAGGTTTTGGAAGCTTGATAGTAATCAAACGTACCGCAGAAAAGAAAATCAATGTTGCTATCTTTATATATCAACATAAACATTTTTATTTCATTACACCGACGAGAAGGACAAAGTGTAATGAATCAAGAGGGATTTCGGGGGTGGAATGAAGACGAAAAGGCCCAGCTTGTCAATGTTCCTGTCTTGTGAAGGATAACCCCGTCTCTCCAAAAGGCTGTAAATCTTTCACTCTTAAGAGCCTTCGCAGCCCACAGCAGGAAGATCAGACCTCCAGCAACAACTCATGACCAAATTACTTCCACTTCAGTGGCTCTCTAATGGGGAATATTGATTGGGATTTCTTTAGTGAGGTGGAACTGGGCTATAGGTGTGCAGAACTCTGGCACTTGCACGCTCCTTGTTGCCAGAGGTGGGATCCAGCCTGTCCTTTGGGAGAGTCTGTGGGTCAGGGGTCTGCTCTGCTACCCCCGGGGTACCAGGAAAGTACCCCCAGGTCTGTGGAGGTCTCAGGGGACCCAGCAAAGCCTCCAATCCAGTCCTGCCAATGCTCCTTGCATGCAGCCATGTGGGCAACAAGGGCTCAGGAACTCCTGAGAGCAAAACTTCTCTTGGCAGCGGCACGGGACAGGTTTGTGTCAGGCTGGGACTGGGTTCAGAACATCTCAGTGATGCCCTGAGTAAAGCAGCTGCAATTCTGAACATGCACCCCCCCCCCCACACACTCCCTTCTGTAAGGCATTGCTCAGACACCCCTCCAAGGTATCCCCAGGGAGCTTTTGCAGCTAGATACAATGCAAACTTCGCCTAAATGATGAACATGCTCGTAAACTTATGTCCCCAATTGATATGGAGGTTTTGGGCAATCCTACAGAGTCCTCTTCCTAGCCCTTAGCTGTGGACATGGGGGAATTCATGGTACACAACTCCACCAGCCTTTGCGAAGCAAGCTCTTCCTCATACCAGAACGAAACTAAGTAAGGGTATTTGTGTGGATTTCTTGAACTAGAAGTAGACCTGACTACTTGTTATTCAATATTCCATACCTATTACATATCTGCATTCATAATTCACTAATCCCTCATTTACAAAGATTCAGGAGGTGGGAACAATACTTTGAGACTGAAATGACCTCCCCACCACAGATAGCATTTTGCAAACAAAGCAAAATGTTCCCAAATACTCTATATTGGCTGAACGTCCTTCACGTAACAAGTCAACAAACAGGAGGAAGCAATGAATACATTTGCAGAAAATGGCTTTGGATCATGGACGGAAGGACTAAATCACTGAATAATGTATTAATTCTACCAGCTCTAATATGAATGAGGAAAGAGAGATTTAGATACATGAGCAGGTCAGACATCAGAAATTGTGGTTTGTGCAGAGTATGGAGCAAAAATGTAGAATCCACTCCATTTCAATTAAAAATAATCTTATTAATTTATACTTTAAATTGCATGGAAACATACCCAAGTTCTTATAGCTATTGCAGAATAAAACCTCTCTCCTTGACAGCACAGGCTTTGGAGAGGCTTCCCCATAATTTGGGGTGGACGGCTGGCACGTTCGGGGGGTCAGGGCTGCTATCTACTGGCCCTCGAGAGGCTGCAGGAATGGGGCTGCTGGTGGACAAGTCAAGCATGAATCAACCCCGTGCCTCTGCAGAAGATGCATTAGCAGGAGTGCAGCCAGCATGGAAACAGAGGGGATCCTTGCCCTTTATCTGCACTGCTGAGAGCCCATCAGCACTGCTGGGCTGTTCTGGCTCCCAGTGCAAGTCCACTGAGTCCAGCAGAAGCCACCAACAGCTTTAAACTGAGACTGAGATGAGACATTAGGAAGTTGCTCTTCCCTGTGAGGGTGCTGAGGCGCTGGCACAGGGTGCCCAGAGAAGCTGTGGCTGCCCCATCCCTGGCAGTGCTCAAGGCCAGGCAAAGGACTGTGACCAGGTTCTTGAATAATCTCCTTGAGGCTCTGACCATTCCACTGCAGCGGCAGCAGTTTGTCGTGTGCAGTCACTGGTGTGGGGGGCACACCGTGAATCCTTCCTTGGAATTGCACTGAGGGAATACTCCTGACAGCTCCCAGGAGCTGTGTTTATGAAAACACACCAATTGCAGATGACTAACCAGCCCCTCTCTCTGTGATACATGGGAAGTCTGTTTTCTCAATGTGTTAAGGGAATCATTTTCATAGCCCAGAGTGTTTTAACCTTGGTGCTTTCCCATACAAGCCGTTCCACAGGCAGCCTTTTGAGTACCTGATGACTGGGTGACTTTCCTCTACTCCCTTTAGGCTGCTCCCTCCTGCCCACCTCATCCCCACTGACCAAGGTGTTTGCTCTCCTTTACCCTCGGGCTCTGTAAGCATCCCAGCCCTTTGCACTCTGTGTTAGCTGGGCTGGAGGTTTCTCCTCCACAATTGCCTGGAGCAAAGCAGAAGGGTCTCTGCACAGGACCTGTGCGGGCTGTAAGTGACAAGTTGGGAACTGCTGATGCAGCTTTTGCTTTACATTTGCATCAGTAACAGCTCTGAGGCTTTCAAGCCACTGGCATCGTGCACTGCTCCTCCATCAATATTGTGAGAGCTTCAGAAGACTCCAAGTTCTGACAATGCTGGCACTTACCTTCCCAGCTCTCCCTCTTCTGAAATAAACATGCCGTCCCTTCTGCTCCTCCGGGCTGGAAACTTTCTTTTCTCCCTGAGCAGCTTCTTGCTTTCACTCCAAGGTCTCACGAGGCTTTGGGAATAAAGAGCCCAACAAATTAGATCTGTTTCATCTAGTGACTGAGCCCGCAGCTGCGATATTGGGGTTTTGTACGCTGCAGTTTAATTTCGTTCTCATCCTGTAAGCTGTGCAATCTTCTCCTGTTCTCATCCCTGAGAGCACTGTCTGGATGCTTTCCTCTTCTCTAACATTAACTTCTCTGGGTCTGAAGGGGGAGGAAAATTCAAATTAGGTTGCCTGCTTTGGGCTCTTTGTAGCCCAACAGCCTTGGTTTTCTGTCTGGAGGCTTTGCAAGCAGCCAGGCTGGGGAGCCAGTGCTGAGGTTTGTGAAACCTCAGTTTCTTCTTCATAGCAAGTTAACAGATGTAGCACCAGTGGGAGGGGATTTCCTGCCTCCAGAACAAACATCCTTTGACCCCACTGATCCCGAATGAAGAGGGTCCAAACTGTGCAGAGGTGACCCTTCCTCCTCCTCCAAACCATTCTTACATCCCAGTTAGGAGCAGAAGGAGGCAGAGCATGCCAGCAGTAAATCCATCCAGAACCCCCTTCCAGCATCGTTTTAACTATCCCAAATGCAAGTCCTGCCATATAAATGATCCAGAATACATTTGTTTCTTTTTAAAGCCAGGTTTCTGAAGGAATTGAACTGTTCACACAGTTCACCCCATGGCTCCAGCACTGTGTTCCATAGCCATAAAAACAGAAGCTGTCTAAAAGTCCAGATTGGAGCTAGGTTTTTACCACAGCCCAGCAGGGTCAGCCCCATCTCACCCCACTGATGCTGGTCCAGCCACTTCTTCTAGCCTCCTTTGAAGGAGACACTGCATTTGCACCAGACAGTCTACCCCAGTCCTCTATTACCTACAAAATGGGTTTTGGAAGTTCCTAATGAGTAAATAGAATATTTCATACTTCATTTTCAGTGCACCATTTCCTAGCTTCCACATCCATGGAAAACAACCAGCCTATCTCTTTGCAGCAGCCTTTTTCATCCTGCCCTTTCTCTGCCTCCTCTGCTTTATACTGGTTGGCTCCAGTTTGTTCATTCCTCTTCATAGGTCCTATTACTGAAACTGCTGGATGACATGGAAGGATTAGGAATGCATTTAGCAGCCTTGGTCCTGCAGGCACTGAAACTTGCATAAAACAGACTTTGCCTTCATAGTATCACTACAAGTTAGCTGAGCTTCAGTGGAAGTTACCGCAAATCTGTGCAACAGCTATTAGCTGCACAGCCCGAACCTGACTGCCTTTCTACAGCTATAACCTATGAACTTTATTCCACTACAGTCTGAATAGAGAGGAAGGTTTCAGAGACTGAGTTATTCTGATCCTGAATTTCATGAGCACAAAAATGTTGTGCATTGCAAAATATGCTAAAGGATCCACCTGTAACTAGTTTTGCACTGCAGAGCTATGTGCAGGAACAGACAATGACGCACAGGCTCTTCACAGGATTAAGAGTCAGTCCAGGGGAAAACCATGGAGCCTCAGGCTTGGTTTCTGTTCAAGTATCTTGCAGAGGATCTACTAATGAGGGACTCTTCTTGTTCTTACTGAGGTCCTTTGCTGAGGAGCTGAGTAACCGGAGAGCTGGAATGGACCCTGGATACAGAAGGAAGTCTTGAAATATCCTAGAAATAATCAGCTTGAAGATCATTTTGGACCCATAATCCTAGAGACAAATGCATGCAGCTCAGCCCAAATGCCTTGCTAAGGAGCAAGTTGTAAACAATATCTTTTTAGAGTTAAAAATTATTCTAATTTAATGATATCTGTTCAGTCAATGTTTGGAAGTAAATCAGTGTGTGAGTAGTAAAATAATAATGTACTTTAAATTATTAGTAAACAAATCAGTCTGGTAGGCAATGGATGCATGATACATTATTCATTCCTATTATCCAGAACACTTCACTAGCTCTCAGAGTCTGGTGATAAAGTATTCAGAATACAGTATCCACCATCCCAGAAAACAGTCTCTAATGTGATATTAAAGTTAAAAGAGAAGTGAAGTATATTCCCCCAAAGCAAGGTATTTGAGTAATCCTGGAATGAATCCATCTCATGCTTCTTTCCAAAGCTGGGTTTATCATTTCAACTAAAACACCCTGAATGTGCCCTGCTTGGGTCCTTTACCAACCCGTGAATTCCTCCCAGGATGTCTCAGTAATGCATGGGTGCATGCGGTGCCAGCCTGGCTCCCACTTCCACCTATCCCACTGGGGCAGCCGAGAAGAGCCAAGTCAGACCCCAGCTCCTTTCACACCCCATCAGCCAGGGCTGTGTCCAGCTTTTTCAGGAAGAAAAAGCCATGTGAGGCCAAGGGAGGATGCAATAAGACTTTCCCACACCAGGTTTTGCTCTCCTTCCTGTTACCACACAGTCCATTTTGGGATCAGCAGGAATGGGAGCAGGAGGAAGAGGGAGCAGGCAGGCAAGGATGGGGTTTGCTGCCCGCCCAGTGCATTTTGAAGCCTCAGGATGCTTTGCCCTGCATGCTGGAGGGTGCTGGTCATGGGTAGTTTCCTGGCAGGCCCTCTGCAGAGGGTGTCAGGGGGTTCTGTGCAGTAGAAGATGGATTGGTCTGGATGAGACCCTGTCCCTTTCAAATCCCCCATCATCCATCAGCTATTTCTCTGCAGCGATCCTGGGGCAAGAGCTTCTATTTCAACCCCTGCAGGTCCGGTCTGAAGGAGCTGATCACTGCAGTGATTTATTGCTCTTCTCCTGCAGCCTGTTTTATAGCAGGATGTGAAAAGGTGTCAGCTTGTGATGGTGATCTCATCTGCCCCATGCTGTAAATGCCACTGTTTCCCAGCAAGGAAGCCACAACGACCAGAAATAGTGATGCCGGTCAGAAACCTTCATAGCAGATGAAGTCCAGTGTCAGAGGGGATCTCAGCACATCTACTCAGCAGGGCAGTAGATGAGGACAGCAGTGACTGGTACAGACTTGCTCAGTTTTGGGGTGAGCACAGTGATTACACTACTGCAGTACTGCAACCCTATTCTGTCCGTACAGTAACTGTGTTTTACTTCCAGTCTTTAAAGTTTAATAGCCCAGCGAGCACCTTCCTTTAGAAGCACATTGTGGGTGATATTCTGGAACACTGTTTTTTATAAAATACCTGTTTCCTTTTGGTAAAATTCATTGGTTTCATACTGAAGAAGTCAGAGGCTGAGTACCACAGCCACCCTTGAGAAGTTAACCCAGCGTGATCTCTGCTCCATCAGTGAGGGCATCAGGGGTTTTTCCCTTCTCTAACTCTCTGCAGAGAGGGGGGCTGGTGGGGCTTCAGGAGCAGATCAGTCCTTCCCCACAGCTGGGGCTGCTGCTGTGTCGCAGGTTCTTAACCTGCTGTAAGGGTTTGTCAGCCAGTTTAGGTCTGCAAGGAGCTAAGTGGGCTTAGTGGGAAACCACGGGTGAAGGAAGCACAGGGGGATTCTTGCCTTCAGAAGTTACACAACACAATGTGAGAATTCATGATGCATGAACCTGCCGGATTCTTCCCCCGAACCAGGACATCCTGAAAGCTTCTAAACCCACATATTTCTCTCATGCTCTGCCATCAACAAAGCGCAAACCCACAGGACCCATGCACACCTCTCCTGCCATGTCTCACCTCCCCCAGGCACCCAGGCATGAGGCTGGTGTGTGGCTGTGGGTGCTACTGTCCTCTTGGGTTTGTGGTGTGAAGGAAAGTAGTGAACACCAAACGGAACAGTGATTCTTGTGGCGTCTCAGGAAAGAGCAGGGTTGGTTTTAAGGAGATGGATGAGTGGCTGAGTTGCCACTTCAGATTCCCTGCAAATGCATCCTGCTCCTGTCAGTGTTGGGACTGTAAGACCCAGGGAGTCTGTGCTTGCCAAGAAACAGCAGGGCATCCAACCTAGAGATCATCTGAAGTAGCACTTGATGTAAAACATCCTCAGAAATAAGACATTCTTGCCATGTGCACTCTTCAGTAGAGACATTAGACTCCAAGTGCATTAAAATACATGATTGGTGATCTCTGTTATGCCATTTATCTTCATGAGTTTAGGAATAGAGGCAGAAGTCATAACTGGATATACATGTCACAAAGAATTAGTCATCAAGCATTTTATCTGCACAATGGACAGAGTATGTATTTCTTATCTTCCATAGCTAATCTTTGGAGAATCAAATCACTTTTCATAGTGACTGTGATCCTGAAAAGATGAGGCCAGTTGCTTTCTCTAGGAAATGAAATGTATGTGCAGAGTCTTGCCTCTCCTGCTTGTGCAAGGTCTGAGTGCAGAGGTGTGCTAGCGCACGGTCAATGATTTGGGCAACCATGTGCTCTGGATACATGTGCAAGATGTCCCAAACATCATCAGGCCATGCCAGTGGTGAGTGGGGTTGTGATGGAGCAACACAAGGACTCCACATCCTGGCCTTTGCTTGACACGCTTCCCTAGGAGAAGCTGTGCCTTCCAGCAGCCACAGCTCATTCACTCCCACTGGGGTATTTAACCTTCACTTCCATAAAAACTCTTCAGAAAGAATGGCAAGGAAAAGATATGTGTAAATATCAAGTCAGGAGACTATGAGGATACAAAAGCATCTTCAGAAAAATAGAGTTAAAATCCTGATAAGGGACTGAGAAGAGAACAAATACAAAAATTAACTGGTCACATGGAAAAATGCAGGAGCAGCTTACAAAACCATTCAGGATCTGGGAAATCACTTGACAACCCAGGCGTAGAAGGAGCACTTAGAGGTGGGAAAGCCATAGCAGGAAAACACAGGTCTTCTTTTGTGTTCGTGCCCACCAAGGCTTAGGGTGTTCTGCACCTCAGAGCCTCTCTTTACAGGGCACTTGTCATTGCTAGAGGAGGTTACAGCAAAAGATGAACAAGATGAACAGCAGCAGGTTGCCAGGGCCAGATGGTATCTCCTGCATGTTCTCAAGGTAAGAATGAGGTACTGGGCCTGTTCACTGTAGGGTGCACTCCTCTGCTCTAGACTGCCCAATACCAGAGTGAAAAGTGACAGATACAATGCTATTTTTAAAACAGGATTGGAAAGGTCCATAAAGGGACACGTGGTAGTTTGCCATCTGCAGCAGACAACGTGGTGGAAGCTGTTCCAAAGGCTGTAAGGAGTAGACACATGCTTAAATGTGGTCTGCTAGGACTGTTTCTGAGAAAATTCATGCGTCAAAAATCTACAAAGGATTCTAAAATCTTGATTAATGTGCAGAGGATGAATAAGGAACAAATTTCACTGCCTCTTCCAGGGCAATATCTCCTGCCATCTGATGGAACCTGTAGGTGACAGGCTCAAGCCCAGGGGAAGGCAGCTCCTCTTGCCTCAGTGTGCAGTTAAGCTGGGGAAACCCTTGCTGCAGAAGCAGCGGATGCAGCAACTTTACCTTGGTTCAAAAATCAAGCAAATGCATGGGGTGAAGACTCCATGGGGGGCTGTTAAATATAGAAACATCACCTCTCAAAGCTGCAGATCTTTAGAGGGTTGAAAATTACATCCAGGAAATACCTACATTTGCTGTTCTTGTACTATCTTGTCAATGTCCGGCACTGGTTGCTGTCAGACCAAGGCTAATGGGCTGCATGAACCTTAAGTCTAAACCATCTGGATTGCTCTTACACAAATCCAGAGCATTGCCTGCTATCCCAGTGTCCATCTGGTCCTCTGAGGAGCCAGCTGCCTGGGCTTACACTCCTCTTAACCTGAGGGAGGTGTTTGGAATGGTTTTGTGAGGAAGAGGAAAATATCAGAGAGCTAAAGCTGGGGTTTGGTGTTGCTTTTCTTCCTTCCAACCCTTGAGGACTTGCTCATCACAGTGCAACTTCCACTGCTAGTTATATAAAGTGGGGGAGGAAGAAAGCAAGAGGACACAGAAGCAGCCTATAGCATGCAGAAGGTTCATGGGGCCATGCGTCCTACCAACACCTTCTAGAAGCTGACGACTGCCTTGGGAATTACCATGGGGACGTGATCAAGTGTGCAGTGTACCAGTCAGCAGGATGGCAGCACACTTGCAAAGGCAAGCACAACATCAACATAATAGCTCACTGTCCTCTTCCTCCAAGGCTTTCTGTAATACCTGATGTGATTTACCTCTTATGAGTTCATTCCAACCTATATGTTCTAAGTCTCAGGTAAATGAAAGAGCTTGTGCTTGAAACAGTTAGGATGAAAGAATTTCTGCCCCTGCTAAATTTATGATATTGTGGGTCTATAATATTATTTTCCCCCCTTGTATTAGATTTCAGGTGGATTTTTCAAACAACAACAACAAAGAAAGGCAGGCTCCTGTTATAGCATCTGATGGCTACAAAAAAGCATTATTAAATTCAAGAGAAAAGGTGTAATAAAGGTGAAAACTTAAGTAAAAGTCTTGACGCAAAGCTCACTGGAGCCGTGAGCACTGCACTGACAGGAGAGCTGGGCAGCAGATGGCTGTGCAGGAGCCCTGTGTGCTGCCCAAACGCTGCTGGCTGGTGGCTTTCTGATGGCTCTCAGCCTCTGCTGCAGTGCTGTTCAGTGCCTGCTGGTTCTCATGCTGTGGGCCAGGCTTAGCAAGTGGTATGGGAGGAATGGGTGCTGGCCAGGGCTTGGAGTGGTCCCCCCCGGAGAGGGAAAGGACAGCAAAGGAGTTGGGGAATGCTCCCGGGCTGGGCTCTGTGGTTTCTTGGCAGGGTTTGCGGCTTGTTTGCGCACTTGTCTTTATTACCATCCATTTATCACACGGAATTTCAGCCAGAACATGTTGCTCTGCTGACACTGCTGGCTTGTGCAGGGCATCTCTGGGTGCCGCGCAGCTGTGAGCAGGTAAATGCAGCGGGTAGCTTTCCAAGTGAATGATTTTTCATCAGGAATCATGACATGGCAGGAGCAACGTTTTCCATCCTCCTCCCAGGCGTTTGGCATGAGCAGGCTTGGGCCGTGCTCCATTTCTGAACGGAGATTTAAAACTGCATCAGAAGTAGATCTTCATTTAGTTTATGGAGGGAAGAGCCGTGATCCTGCTCAGCCATGGCAGGGATCAGGCAGATGGGATGGGGCTGCTCTGGTTTCTCCCAAAGGGATAGGGTCCAGCACCTTGCTAGGGATGTATAAATAACACTTCGTAAGCACTTTCACCCATGTAGCTTCCACACGTGTCTGCTATTGACTTGAAAAGAGACACGTGGTCCCTTAGGAGCTCTGCGAAGTTGCTCCCATAAAGCTGCTGGACTGAGAGTCCATGGAGCAAAGGGGAACCAAAGAATCTCTCCTCGAAGGCAGCTCAGGCACTCATCCCTTGGGTGAGAGAGACCAGTTGGAATACGGCTGGGAGTCCTGGGGATGAGGACAGTGTTATCATGAGGTTTTTTTCTCACCTCTTCTATAGCTATAGCAGTCTCTAATCAGGCTCTCTGAATACACCCTGCTTCCAGACTTGCTCGTAGATGAAATCGAACTTTAGAAATAGAGGACTGAGATATCCAAGGGGCTGGACATCTCCAGAACTGGACTGCAGGTGAACGCTAAACCTGAGACATCTAATTTTCTTATGCTACAGCTTAAAACCTCCAGTCATTTGTATGATTTACTTCTTCACTCCTCTGGGCTTCTTCCTGTTCCTGACAGAAGCATTGTGAGAACATTGCAGTGGTGGAGGCCAGACGGGGTCCTGCAGTTCCTGTCTCCACATCTGCAGATGGTTGTGCCCTGGATGGGCTCTAAGATCTGGTGTCTGACTGCTGGGGTGCCTTCCGCTCTCATCTGCACCCCTGAGCATCAGATTCCCTGTGGAATGTGGATAGTGATGTTGGCTTTTCCTGATAAATGCCAATATGACAACCTCAGTTACATGAGAAAGGTGAAGCTCATGCAATTTGCAACCCTGTGACCCCAGGACCTGAGGCTTTTAGGAACACATTGCCAGGACTCATTGTTATGGGTGAGAAAATCAACCAGGAGGGGGAACATGGGCTGCACCCCTGTCTCATCAGCACCTCCATTCAATCCTATGGACAAATTCCTTCTCTACGTTAAGAAAAATCAGCTGAAATTAAGTGGAAATGGCAGAGTCTCATCCTGCACCAGTGCCCCAGTGATCTGGGGCTGGCTGTTCACAATGGGTATGCGGAGACAGGTCCCACAGACAGAGCTCATTGATGTGTACAGCATGTGTACATTGAGTGCAAGGCAGAGCTGAGAGGATCTCTAAGTCACAGAGTGAGAGCCTCCAGCAGACTGCAGTAGGTTCATGCCACATTCTGCAGTAAATCATCATGTTTTTAATAGAGCTGCTGTGGGAACAAGGATGGAGACATAAAAGGGAAAAAAGCTGCGTTGCGTGTTGCTGTAATGAAAGGCTGCTAACTATTGGTGTCCAATGTGCACTCCTGTTTAGGTTACTATTTTGTTACACAGCTCCTAAATTAAATTGGCTCTAAAACAAACCCTCCTACAGCAGCCCTGTGTGGCCTCCTTGGGTGGCTGCGTCTCTTTGGCTTCTTTATCGCACGTCTCCTGTTCCCCACATGCAGGCACTGTTGATTAGCACGAAATTATAAAACCCATGTTTGTTCTGAGCACAAGGAGGATGTTCAATGGAAAAACCTCTTGGGAAGGAGCTATTCAAAAGAGCCTTGAATGAGGCTGTGGAATTGGTCTCTCAAAAGGGAACCTGTTTCTGTTTGTGGTGCCTATGATGGTTCCTGGCATGATGGAGGGATGGGGTTGCTCCGTCTTCTCCTCCCTCTGAGCCTGGTGTTGGGTTTCCCAACCCATGGACCTCAGGATGGCTGCTTCACCTGCATATTGTAGCTAATGCACTGGCTATGCCAGGGCTACTGCTGGGGTTATGCAAGGAGGGATCCAACCTCCTTGTCCATCCCTGTCTGTCCTGGCTGGACCTGGAGCTTTCTCTGGTGATTCTGCATGTGTGCCCTCTTCCAGACCATGGACACATGGGCAGCAGTTGTGACCTGACCCTTTGGGAGCTGATTCTTACTGCTGCCTCCTACAGATAGGGCTTTGTGCAAAATGTGGTATAACTTCAACAATGTCGGGGTTGGCTTGCCAGTGTATGCTCTTGAACAGTGTTACCAAAGCAGAAGTTAGTGGTAATACTGCAGTGGAGAAATGCTGCATTAAAGCAGAAAATATTCAACGTGCATTGCGAATGAAGAGGTTTTTCATTTGTGTTCTAAAGGAGGAAAAATATTGCCAAGCCTAGTTAATAACACAGGAAAGCTCTTGTGGCTATCAGGGATCTTCAGCTCTAATCCCCTCTGATAACAGTAAATTGAGCCAGCTCCTCTGCTGAGCTTTTTCTGTGTCTGTATCGTACCCATATAATAAGAGAAACGGACACTGCTTTTCCTATTTACCATTTCTTCATTTAAATAAGTTTTTAAACTGCAGTTTTCTTCCTTCAGAGACTGCCTCTCTTCAGAGGCATCTTAAATGGAAACCACTCCCGCAACAGTACCTTTTTCTATCAAGATCTGTAAACAGGCTGCTCCTGTTGAACGGCTGCTATTCAAGTTATTAATATATCATTTTGCACAGAATATGATCACAGAAAGAAATGAGCAAAGGGCTCTCTGCACCTGCAGGCAGGGCAGGATGGATTTAATTAGGGCCAAGAAGGCTGCAGGTTTCAGTTTGTGTATGCGGTCCTCGGTTTTCTTTTCCTCAGCCCAGCATTTTAAAAGCTTAGCCAGCGATCTGCATAAATTACTATGCACATTTTTTAGTTAGATTCTTAGGCCTAATTTGAGTAATGATAATGACTTTGACAGGGTCACAGCAAATGTTGTGGAAGGGAACAAGATGTATTAGTACTGGTGCTGTTCTCTCTAGAGAGAGTGCAAACACTGGGAACTGGCATGTTAACACTGATTTGAAGATATTTTCCTTGCTGTTGGGGTGGAGGCACAAGGCAAATGCTGGTGTCCATGGAAGCGTTTGCATTGGACATGATGTTTGTTTCCTGATGCCTGTTTGTTTCCGTCTATACTGCCCAAATCCCAGAGAGGCCCCAGGATCTCCATCCTTGGAGGTCATAGCTGACCTGGTCAAGCATTGGTGCTAGCTCTACTTTGAGGAGGACCTTGAACCAGAGACCTCCAGAGACCCCCTGCAACTGATGTTCTGTGGTTCCTCTGGTTCTGCACAAAGCCAACACCAGTTTCATCTGCCTGGAACAGCCTCTGTAGAAATTACTTGTTTTGGGTGAAAGAAGAGGAAGGGAAGATTATGATCCTCCCCCCCCCCACCCCGCCCCACCTTTCTCCATGAATTAAAAATAAGGAATTTTGCAGTAAGAAAAGCCCCATTTTTATTAATGCTGCACAGAGGCGAGTGATTTTGCATCTAGTTTTAGGAGAGCAATATAACTGGCTTTGACAGCCTGGTCTAATAGTAATAAAAAGGCCCAGCTCCTTGTAGTGCAACCTGATAGCAAAACTGGAGTGTGAATTTATCCCATAAAAATTCATCTACCATGGCTAAAGGCCTGTAAATTAAATTCTGTATTTTGTTGCTAAATAAAAAGGAAAACACAACAGCATAATGATAGAAGCATTGCTCAACTCTTGCAATTGTATCTTGTTAAAACATCACTTAAAGTAATCTGCAGGGTTTGATTAAAACATATATTTAAATGCACTATCATTTCCCATCTCTCCCCTTCTCCTCCTCCCCTTTTCCACCCCCAGGGATGTAAAACATTGCACTGAAGTTAGATTTCTTCAAAGAGAAATGATGAACCTATTACCCTGCACAGTAAACCCTGTCACACTTTGGTGATGGCTATATACCACATTGTCTCCAGCCACCAGCTTTAGGTAGTACTCACAGGGTCGAAGGATGTGCAAGATGCTCCCTGTGGTGACTGGAGATGGGGTTGGGAAGCTGAGAGCAGCAATGGGGGAGATGCTGCCCCATGCCCAGAGCTCTGTCTCCACCTTGCCCTGCTGATCTTCACCCCAGCTCCATAGAACTACAGAATCCCGGATTGGTTTGTGTTAAAAGCTCATCCAGTTCTAGCTCCCTGCCATGGGCAGGGACACCTTCCACTAGACCAGGCTGCTCATAGCCTGTGCAGCCTGGCCCAAGATAGGATGCTTGCAAGCATAAAACCTGAATAAAAGGAGAAAAAAATTGTATTAAAGTGCTTTTAGACATCAGAGAGTGTGTTCCTTGACTGTGTTCAGTTAAGGTCAACTGTATTAGACTGGAGCAAAAATCCACTGTGCTCAGTATCTGTCTTTGACAGCAAGGGAGAGGGAGTGAATATAATGGTACCTCCTTTGATCACTGTCCCAAGAGCCAGGAACATGCAGCTCATGCTCTTCCTGAGCCAGAGTCTCAGGTTTCTGTTGAATTTAAAGGCCTTCAATGGATTATTCTTCTATGAACTTGCGCAGCTGCTTTTTGAATCCTTCTAAAATCTCGTATCTGCTGGCTCCTGCAGTGAGAAGCTCCACAGCTGAGCCGTGTAATCTGTGAAAAGTGCCTCCCTCCTTTTGTCTGTTTTGAACCATTCAATTACTGCTTTCACTTAATGATCCCAAATGCCTGCATTAGGGTAGACCACAAAGAGTCATTTCCTACCTATTGTCTTTGTGCTTCACTCCATCTCCTGTGCCTCTCCATTCTGATTTTCCGGTCACCATTCTGCAAAGTCCTAATGTCTTTAGCTGGTTCTCATTTGAAGCTGTTTCATACTTTTGATGACTTTTGCTGCTTTCCCCTGGACTTTTTTTTCATTTCCACTTTATTCTTTTCAAAACAGAAAGCCCAGACTGTGCCCAGCTTTCGAGATGCAGGCAAGCCATGAATTTATTCAGTGGCATAAAGCACCAAAATAGATGTTCTCTATTTTGTTCTCTAATAATTCCAACTGTTTCTTTTGAGCATTTCTGAGTTTTTACAGGGCAATCTGTTATAGCCTCGAGATCCCCATCCTGCCTGCTCACAGCCTAATATTAGAAATACAGAATCGCTTATTAGCCCATGTGCATCACTATATTTGTCCATATTAGACTTAATCCATCACTTGGTTGCTTGGTCACCCAGTCTCTCGGGTTTTTCTGCAATTCTTTGCAGCCATCTCTACTCTTTATTGCTCTGGGTACCTTGGTATTTCTAGTAAATGCTGTTAAAGCAACAGAAGTACCCAGAGGCGTATATGCAGCTGTATGTACCTGAACATGCAGTTGGAAATCCATATACACACTCAAAGCATCACTGGTCAGCATCACCGTGTGTGGTCCTGTCAGTGAAGTGCTGATGGTCTTTATTTCTGCATGCGGCATTCACCAGATTTGGGATCACGGAAGAATTTCCCCCTGGGATATGCTGCAAAGAACTGAGAATATGGAGGAAGGTTTGGACTGACTGAGGACTTCTTTCCCCACAGGTTATCATTGCTGTTTCTAGTGCAATGTCCCCAGACTGGGTCATCCCGTGACATTAAGTGTAGTTCATTACTAGTGTGAATGCAGTTATATTTGACAGGCTTTGACATAAAAGCATAGAATCGTAGAATCAACTAGGTTGGAAAGACCTTTAAGATCACCAAGTCCAACCTTTATCCCAGGATTGCCAAGTCCACCACTAAACCATATCACTAAGTGTCATATCCCAATCCATATTCTACATCGAAGAGCATTGTTAGAAGCCCTGATTATTCCATAGCTTCAGTTCTGTTCATAGGTTGCCACTGCTTTCTTGTGATGTGCATTCCTGAGAGAGGTGAGTTTTACAATAAACCACATAAATTTACAAGAAATCTCTCCAGAAGTAATACCCTGTGAATTTTCCATTAGCTGCCAGCAGGAAATGGACTACCCTTTCCACAGCTGCATTGCACTGGAACCCACAAAATGTTTCTGGATGAGCCCACAGATAAGACTGAACAATGGCTCCGCATGAGAACAGGGATGGGGACAGGCAGAATAACAAAGTTTTTCCACTCCAGCACTGTTTCAGGTTTGCAAAACAAAGATGCAAGCCTTGCCTCGTCCATGTGGTGGTTTTGATCAGCACTTCCCCAAAACCCCACAAAGAACTGCTTCCCACACACTTTATGGGACAGTTAGCGGTCCCCCTGGAGCACTGCTGGGATCATTTCTCCCCTCTCAGGCTGTTTGTCACCTGCTAATGCACATGGCTGGCTCAAAGCACCTGCAGGGTAAAATGATGGAGTTGGAGGGTTTGAAAGATCAGGCAGGGTAAGTGACTGGGATCTGGCAGATCAAAGAGACCAACCAAAGTATTAGCTAAGGCTCAGACAGCCTTTGAGCTTCACTCTTAAAGGGCTCCTGTCTTCCAAGCACTGTGAAATGCCTCTGCATTGGGACGAACAGCTTGTAGTTACTGAAGGTGGTGGTGACAGACTGGGGGTGCTCCTATAAGCAACATGCAGAAGGTGCGGAGGTGAGGAAGACCTGCACCACTGACTGCTTGGACCTGGGATGGGCTTCAGCTGCTGCTGCTGCTACCATCTCAGAGCTGGGTCACTAGTCCTAGCTAGTCACCACAGCTCCTGTTGGAGTCAAAGAGACATCACCAAAGGGTTTTTCATCTTCTCCACCACTGGTCCTGCTTGGACCAGGCTGTCTCCCTCCTGAACTCTGCAGTGGATGCAGTGAGCATCATCCTGCAGCACCAGCTTGATATGAATCTCTTACCAGCATCTGACCACCTTTCTGCAGTTAGAAGGTAAAACTGGCTTTCTGCTGGTACCATGAGGACAGACAGTGACCACACTGATGTGAGAGTGATGCAGACAAATGACTTACTTGGGATAAAGGCAGCACAAACCTAACCTGTGTGGTTCTTTGAGCAAATCTGATCCAGTGAAGAAAGCCTGCAGCATCAGGCAGCTATGGCATCTTTCATCTGGCACTAGATCCTCCAAACTCAGCTCTTACTATCAGTCAAATGTGGGCTTTGAACTCCATGCTCTCAGGAAGGGAAAACAAGAGGAAAACAGACCATATGCCCCATGAGTTTATTCCACCAAGAGCATCCTTCAGGTGAGTGACCACATCCCCTGTGATGTGCAGGAGGCAGCTGGGGACCGGGGCTATTTTGGCACCCAAAGCAGTGGTGTGCCCTGCTCTAAGGTTGAGCTGCTGAGCTTCCCAGCAGCTGGAAATGCTTTGAAGAGCTGATCTGTACCCAAGGCTGCCTTTTTCCCTCTTCCTTTTTGACAGCAGCAGCAGGGACCTTTGGGCGCTTCAAAGGCTGATTTTAATCACTTACCTGATTGAAGCGATTGACTCCTTTAACTTTGATATTTCTTGTCATTAGCCTGCTGACCTCCGGGATTAAGATATTCAGCTTCAAAAGCCAAACTGGCTTTGTTTATGCTGGGGCTGCTCCTGCTTTCCCAGCATGGGATTCATTTCTCAGCACTGCTCAACAGGGGTCATGCTCTTCCCTGGGAACCAGGAGAGGCTGAGGGGCTGTATCTCACCCTGCCTCATCATCTCTTGCTTTATTTGCTATGGAGATGTTTGACTCCACTGGTCTTAGTGTGGGATTAGAGAGGAGGACGTGTCCTCTTCTCTTGCCAGCTTTAGAGATGACTTTTGTTCACACATTTACCAGGGACTGGTGTGCAATCCTAGCTGTTCCATCTTTCAGAAGAGCTGGGTTTTGCACTGCAGTTGTGCTCTTTGCAATGCAAGGCTGCTTTTCAGTAACATCTGGAAATCTAGAGAATTTCCAGAGGAACACCTTATGCTGGGTGCTCTGCAGATGGCAAGTTGGACCCAAACAACGCAAGGGGCTGAGACAAACCAGAGCAGATGGCTCTATCAGATGGCCCCAAAGTGAACCCACTGTAGGATGGTTACTGCAAAGCACGGGCTTGCAGCTCTGCAAACCACTCCTGTCACAGTCAGTTACTGGGGGCTGAGCATGAATGAGAGCTTCTGCTCCTCACCAATGTGGAGGGTGGGTTATGTCATTCTTCCCACCAGCCAGTTGTTGTGGCCCCCCTAAAGCCCCCTTTCCCTTGTGTGACTCCAGCCTGTATATGGGGGAGCCAGAATTTCTGGCATCCCTCTTTGGAGGGAGGCCATCTGATTTACTGTGTGGCCTCAGTAGACGTCAGGCATGTAGACAATAGTCTTGGCTAGACACAAATCTGGACCTGAACACTTCTTTCTTGCCTCTGAGAACTGGGGGTGAAGCCTCTACCTGCATCTGTATCTAAAAGGATGGAAAGGATAGGAAACCAATGTTACAAGGATCTAAAGCCTCCTTTCTGGGTATAAGTCCCATTTTCTGTAATCATTTCCCGTATGTGCCCAGACCTGAATTAATATGCCAAATGGGATCACCCTCTTGCTGTCCTCTCCAAGGGACTATTCCCTTTTTGAGCTGAAGCAACCAAGCTGGTCTCTGCCCCTTGCTGCTGTTAGGGCCGTCATACGAGAGGGTGATGGAGAGATTGCAGTAGGTGGTTCTGAAACAGAGAGATGTCAGTCTCAGGCTTGAGATCCTCCAAACTCTGAATTTTGTGAACATTTGTTTCTCCCAGCAGGAACTATTGTTTCTGACATATTTATCCAGATCAGTGCTACCTTGAGATATCACTTTTGACAGATAACCTTCTTAAATTAAACATACAAATGTGCTGTACTGAGAGGGAAGACATGAGCAGTAATGGTTCTGAGGATGATGGAGGAACCTGCCCATTACCTCCTCCTGAGCTGCTAAATTTGCTGCTTTAGTAGGAAAAGGAACTGCAAGCCAGCATGATGAAAGGGGTAATGGGAAGAGAGATAACAGGTTTGGGACTGAAGATGAAATGCTATTCAAATTAAGGGGTGGGAGAGGCCAGGGTAAAGAAGTCAGTTCTCTGCTGTATCAAAACTGATGCCAAGTTACAGAGGTCTTCTCCAGGCTGAACAACTTCAGCTCTCTCAGCCTGTCTCCACAGGAGCTTCAGGTTTATAAAGTGCATTTAATTTATATATTTTATTTTACAATTTAATGGCCACTTATTCCAAAAGTGAGGCAGTTCACACGATCTCCACCAAACTTACGACACTCCTACCCCTGCCCTGCTGCTCTCCTGTGCAGGAGGATTTCAATCTGCTCTTTTTCTCCTTGCTTCTCTCTGCCTCCGAGTTCCTCCTATTTTTCTTCTCTTCATCCCATTTTTCTTCCCTCATTGATGAAAACACCTTGACTGATTCCCCACTTCCCTCCCGCAGATGAAATGCCCAGTTCCTTGACAAACTGAAATTGCTAATAGTTCTTACTGCTTCTTTTCCTAAATGGAGTATTTCTGAAGAATTACTTAGCTCAGTGCTCCATCAGCGCCTTGCCTTGGCTGGGCAGACACACAGGCAGTCTGTGAGCAGCGCTAACAGCAGCGCTGTGATACCACGCTGCTGTGTGTCTATAATTGAGCTGGAGGGTTATGATTCAGTGTCTGGGCTTTGTTTTTCCTTAGTGAACTGTGAGGAACTCTCTGGAGGAAGCGTTTCTGCTCTTTGCTCAATTGCAGTTATGTATGTTCCTCCTGAATTCTCTCCCCATACGATGTCAACAGCACTCTTGAAAAATGGATAATCTATACAGGGAGTTTTACAGCCAGGTTCCATTTTTAAAAGTCAACAATAAAACACAAGCAGCAGCGAGGAAGAAACTGAAAAGAAAAAGGAGAAGAAAAAGAGTGGAAGAACGAAAGGAGGGAGGGAAGTGACTCTGAAACAGGGAGGGGAAGAAGGGGGAGATGGAGCCGCGTTGCTGGAGCATTAAGCTGCAGAGGTGAGGGGCAGGCAGAGGAAGGCTTGTTTTGGGACTCTGGAGAAAACTAGTCGTATCCAAATCGCATGCATGAGAAAGGAGCTTTAGCACTGCTCGCCCTGTCCCTGCTCCGCCAGCCAGCACTTGGCCCCATTTGCAGGATGAAATCTCCACCAGTGGCACAGCCTGACCCTCTGCAGGGCTGCTTGGCCACTGGATTCAATCTTTTCCCATGTCTAGGTCTGTAACAACTCTCCAGCTGAGGTGTGGATCCCACTGGGGCTTTCCTATTCTGGGAACACTATACAGTATACAGCCACTATTCAGAGTGACAAAGACAACTTCTGCATAGACACCTCTGCAGTGCCAAGATATGCTTCAGGTGTCTCTGCCCTTTCCATCTCCTTATCTCTGTCCAAATCCCTGATGATAAGGGGCTACTGCCATACGGTTTTGTTGTACTGTTCCATACCACGCACAGGCTTCAAATCCACTTCAGAGGAAAAGGAGTGAATAACAACAAATACTCCAGAACACCTTGAGACAGCAATGGCAATTTCAGCCAGGAAAAGGTAGCAAGGATTAAAAAGAAAATAATTGACAAAATAATACAATCTGGGAATTTCCCAGATGAAATGCTTTGGAACCAGCAGCACATTCCATTAACAGGATTTCATAGCAAACCCTTTTGTGTCTGAAGAGTTGGGTTTCCTTTTGAGTTACAGAGAGTTTTGAAATTTAAGAATCTTAACTGGAGGAAAAAGGTGTTAAAGGAGTAAATGAACCCTGAGAACCAAACCAACCCAACCCAAACCATTCTATGATTCTATGATTCAATGTAAAGACATCTTTTATACGACAGTCATGCAATTAGAGTCCTGCCTGGGATAGGGAATTGAGCCTCTACACCTGGGCTTTAGATATAGGTCTCTACCTAACCATGCTTTGTAGTTACAGCCATTTTTTACATGCCTCGGATAACTTGGTTTTAGGCTCTTAGTAAAACATCACAGGTCAAATTCCAAGCGCCTCTAATTTTCTGTGCCTATTTCTCTGCTCACTAACAATTTCCCAGAATTGCAGAGGCTGGGAACAGGAGCTGGTCACGTTTCTGCCAGAATCCACAAGCGGTTCTTCAGGAAAGAGAAACAAAAGAATCGGGGAAACCAATATTTGCAATTCATCCCCTCCACTTGATGACGGGAGCTGCACGTGAACTGTGGATAAGCAATGCTGGCGGTGACGCTCATGCTACGATGGAAGAAAACACATATGAGAGGTGATGGGAAGCTTCAGGGAGGGGAGGGAGAATGAGCACCAGCAGCATAGCAGCAATAATTAAAAATCCTCTTGGGAAATTTAGGGCACTCCCCAGCCGCTGCTGTGTGATGTGAAACAATTACCCCTACTACAGCTAAGAGCTGTTTAAACTAATTGGACACCATACCAGCGAGCTAGAAAGACTAGTAAATGCGTGTTAAGCAAACCCCTGGTGTGGCTCATGAATTGTAAAAGTGTTGTAGCTAATAGGATTCCGGCTGGAGTGAAAGGGAAGACACTTGGATGTTCAATATGTGAACTCAGCAAAGGGCTCAGAGGAGAAGCTGCAATTGTACTGGGCATCCTTCAAACAGGAACAAGTAGCTCCGTGGCTCAGTTAAATAAGAGCATCATGTTCTAAAGGGAAGAAAGTGCTTGAACACTGATGTCTTCTCAAGGTATTAAGGAAGGCTCAGGAGTTAGAATTCGGCTAAGAAGCAAACACACGCGGCAGTAGAGCTTGCTCAGAAACCTGACAGCAGCTGAGAGATTACAAGGCAGAGCCTCTGAAATCAGAAAACACTGAGAAATGTGGCCAGGAGGGAGCAGCGGGGATGAGCTTTGCCCATCTTCAGCCCTGAAGGAGCTGCCTTTGGCCTCCCCGTGCCACGCTGCCCATGCCAGCCCCATAAGCAACATAGCTGGCCTGAAACTGCTGTTTCCAGATATCTGGTCTTCCAATGCTTCACAGAAAGCAGGGACTTTCTTGGGAGAAGAAGAAAGTTAACCCCTCAAATCTGAATCTGTGTTTGACTCATGGCTGTGCTGAATCAGCAACGTGCATGCAACCATAGGAACAAGCCAGAGCATCACAGCTGGTGATGGAGGCAGATGCAGCCACATACAGAGGAGGAGCAGCACAGACACAGCTGGACCATGGACATGTGCTGCCATGGTCATCTCCATTTGCACAGGAGAGAACCTTGGTAAGAAGCGATCCCTGGGCTTGTGTACTCCTTTGTCAAACAACTTACTTAGCCATTAAGAAATTTTTCCCAGCAGACTTCATCAGCACACGACTAATTCCTCACTTCCAGGAAGGAGAAGAGACTAAAAAAATAGAGGCACAAGCTCCCTCAGTTTGCTGTCCTATGGGACTGGGGAACCCAAAGTTCATCTAATCCTTTGCTTTCAGAGCTAGCTCCTAATGTGCAATATGAGACCTCACCTTTAGCAGGGAGAATGAGAGCCAGGCTCGGAGACCATTACTGACCCCGGGATTGACCTGCCTAAATCCTTGGCTTCTCCGAGATCTTCCTGGTCAAGCAAAGACTTTCTCCTCAGGTAGGCAGATGCTGACTGAAGGTGTAATCACTTGTAGCGCTGTGTTTTGTCTGAGTTCTTGGGAGACTGATTTAGCAGCTTGCCATTGGCTCTGCAGTTCACAGCACAGACATACTTTGTGTTCTGGGTTTCCACCACCTATGGAGCTGGTTTTCTCGGCAGCTTATACCAGGACAAGACTATAGCACATTCGCCTTCCTAACCTGCAGCGGTTCCTGCAGGCAGAGTTGGTGTGGAACGGCAGGAATCCAAAATATGATCCCTATAATAAAATAATTTGATGAGAGCAATTCATGTCAATCTGTGTCTGGACCATGCAATAAGCTAGAATGAAAATATGATCTCTTACAGGCCCTGTTACCTTTATTGCCTTCAGCACATCTAAGCTAAAAGCTGGTCTCCTCAGTTTCACACAGGCCTCAGCTACTGGAACATTCACATACGGTTTGCGCTGTCTCAGGTAACATACATCAGCCACCCACCCTGCCTTGAAATCACAACACCATGGACACCTTCATGTCAAGGAATTCGGACATCATCTTGTGCCCTCAATCCCCACCAGATAAGTGTCCTGGACTCTGCAAGCTCTGAGGGTGTGAAAAGAAAGTTACTGGGAAGGCAGAAAGGACTTGGGGCTGAGCTTCTGACACAGGAAGTACCATGCTCATTTTGCAATGCAGTCGAGAGCCTGAAATGATCCTAAATCTCATCATGTCACCTGCGGGAGACGCAGCCATTTTTTACATGCCCTTTGAATAAATAGAGGTTTTCACAGCAACCTCCAGGAACCTTAATTTTTCACCCACACTAATAACCATAAACCAGAGACAGGCAAGTAATAAAATGTCAAAATCTATGTGGCTTAAAATCTGAGAGGACTCTCAAATGTCACTGAAACATGGAATGAAAGAAGGAGATAGGAGAACCTGTAGACGAGCTGTTGCTTTATGGGCTCATGCCTGTGGTGGTGGCTGGGCACTCATCATTCTGTCCCCCCTCAGTTTTGGCCAGGCTTTGTGGGACCATTTGAAAATGGTGATGGAGGTGGGAGATGAGGTGCTTTGGTGCTAAAGGACTAATTCCTTTTCTGGGGGAAATGAGGTGAAGTGAGGCTCCATTTCTTTGCTGTATCAATTCCAGTTTAATCCAGCCTCCATAGGAGCTCCTGATGAATATGAGTGCTGTGTGAGCATCATAGAACAGTTTGGGTTGGAACGGACCTTAAGATCATCCAGTTTCAAACTGTTGCCCTGGGCAGTGATGCCTCCCACTAGAGAGACCATGTTGCCCAAGGCTCTATCCAACCTGGCTCTGAACACTGCCAGGGATGGAGCATTTACCACTTCTTTGGGCACCCTGTTCCACTGCCTCACCACCCTTACAGTGAAGAGCTTCTTCCTTATACCTAACCTGAACTTCCCCTGTTTCAGTTTGAGCCCCTCACCGCTTGTCCTATCACTACAGTCCCTGATGAAGGGAATCTTGTCCCTTTGTTCTCTGGGTTTCCTTGTGAGCTTCATGTACTGTGTTGGCCCAGACAAATGTGGCTGTTCTAGCAAACCTGATGCTTCGAGGGGTTTAACACAGGGTGTCAGTCCATAGCTGCACAAAATGTACAAGTTAACAGGGAAGGTCCTGGACTTCTCCTCAGCCACTTCTCTCATAAAGATCATATCTAAAAATGCCCATCACAGTGATAACTGGAACAGAAATGGGAAAAGGTTTCCTCATCTGGTAAAAAACTTCCTATTTCAGACAAAAAGGTCTCCCCATGTCAGATTAGGATTAAAAATCAAGATTTCGGTCAGGTCTGTCCTGACCTCCTTCGCAGTCCTGGAAGGACCAACCAGGACCACAGTGTCTGAACATCACCAAAGACAGGGCAGGCTTTGCTTCAATGACTTCAGTGGCTAAGGTGAAAAAAGAGTGAGGCAAGCCTATCCCTTAGAGAATAAAGCAAAATAAACCTGTCAGAAGGACATAGCTGTTGCGAACAAAGCCCTCTGGTTTTACTGCTCAGGGAAGCACTCTTCTGTAAATACTCAGTAAATGAGTTAAAGACTAAATAGAACACCCCATATACTGTGGAGTGGAGCCCACTGGCTGCCCGGAATCCTCAATGAGTAAGCATCTTCAAAGGAATAAATCTGTTTGGTGACAATTTATGTTAATGTTTGTCATGATCAATCCTCCTGGATTTCTGTCCCATTGAATTCTCAGTGGCACAAGGATGGGCATATGCATTATGGATTTTCACTAAAGGAAGGAAGGAGAAATCCAAGAACAGTTTGTCCCTAGTTTGAAAGAAAACCCTTGGGTGTGCTTGGAGAGCAGACGTATTGAGAATCATACTCACTTTGTAAGGGCTGGGAATTGAAAATGCCAATGTAGCTTCAAAATTAAGAGAATTAGTGGAAATGGACAAATCTGATCTTGGGTCCATAGAGACGAAAAGGTGATTCTTACGCCAGGAATGTTGCAGAGGGAGCTCAATCTAAGCAGAAAGAGAAGAAGGGTCTCAAGGCAAAGACCAACATAGTCATTCACACAGTGTGAAAACCAGGCTTCCTAGAGCTGGACCTGTCCTTCCAGTAGCCCTGCAGCAAAGCTTACAAACCAAGACAAAAATGCTGTCTCCTTCTTGCATTCCTAGTTCAGATTCCCTGTAAAGCGTGGACAAGGGCTAGAGAAGGGAGGGAAGGAGTCTGATAGTGGAGGGAAAACACCCAGACGTTGTGGCCCCACTTGAATCAAGGGAGGCACCAGCAAACACTTGAGAGGAAACTCTATTGGAAGCATAAGGGTGTCAGGTCTGTGTGTGCTATATGGCCGAGCTGCCCGGGGTCTCTACATGCATTCTGCATGGTGCTGCTGGCATTCTGGATGCTTTCTGGTCACAAGACAGCAGCAGTGGTTGTATTTGACCCTTGTTCTGACACTGGCAACTCTGCTGCCTTGCTTGTTTCTGGGCTCTGCTCCTCTAGTATGGGGGACAGTCCTTTTATGCTCTGCCTTGGGAAATAGCACTGGGATGGCTGCCTCTTAGAGAAATATTTGCTGGCAAGCTCCAGGTTTTCTGTATATTCAGAGAGGTTTTGATCAACCTGAGATGCTCCAGAGGTTTCCCAAGTTTCAGCCGGCATCATCTGCATCCCCAGCGAGCCTCTCGAGGGATGCCTGTAATGATGCGCGGCTGGAAGCTGCTGTTTTGCTTTCTCCTGACACCTCCTCCGTGCACGTGCCTGCGCTTCTGCTTCGATTGCATCCTGCTCAGATGCTGCTGTAAACTGACTGCAGCCATGCGTGGCTTCTTCTCTGAGTCAGCAACACCGCTGCCGCTCCCGGGCAGCCTGGCATCTTCCTGTCCCTGCTCTGGCTGGGAGCTGGTTTTGGCCTCGTTGAAAGCCGCTTTGACCCTCCTGGTTCTCGGTGCAGGCGGGCAGGATGGTTTCCGGAGGAGCCGCTGGCTCCCGGTGCTTTGCGGACGTTCCCGGCTTTGCGCAGCTGCTGCTGGAGCCGTTCCGAAAGGCGCTGCCGGTTGTGTCCCGCTGTTGCCGGGACGAGCGCTCACAGCCCCGGGTGCGGCGGCCCCGCGCAGGGCCAGGCTCCGCTCCAGCCTCAGGGCGAGCGGGCAGGGGCTGCCCTCCGCACCGCGCTGCGGGCACGCGTGCGCTGGCTCCGCTCCCCGATGATGCCCCTTGCCCTGGCACAGCGCCGCCCGCCAGCGCAGCCTCAGCTCCTGCGCCCTGCCTGCCCCCGAGATGCAGCAGGAGAGCCCCAGCCCCAGGGCTCCGCTCTGCCCTCCCTACCTCCCCTCGCCTCTTCGCTTTCCCCTCCCGCAGCCGGTGTGCGGTCAGGTACTGCCCGTACTGGCGGAACTCCTCCAGCGTGCACACCACCTATGGGAGATGAGGGCAGAGAGCCCCGGGCGCGGTCAGACCAGCCCCACAGCTGCCTGCCCTGAGCCAGACCCAAGCAGTGGGAAGGGAGCTGCTCCCTGCACACGCTCGGAACCCACTCACAGGGAACCTTTTCTATGGCCCCGATAGCTCCAAACCTGCTTGACCATCTCTGGTGATGAAAGCCCCTCTCTTCAGCAAGCAGAAGTTGCGTTTGCAATGCTGGTGCTCCCGCAGGTGAGGGCTGTGCAGGCTGTTGTACTCTGTGCCCAGTCGGCAACAGTAGGGATCACCTAGGTCAAAAAACCAGGAGGAGCGTGGAAGCTGCAGCTTAGTATGAACGGGGCACGTGAGGGAAGAAGAGTCAAATGCGCTTCATGCTCCTGACACACATAGGGTTGCATTTCCAAGCCTCCAAGGCACAAACTAATTCCTGGCTTACTTCCCACTTCAGAGGAACAATACTCGCTACAGAGCCCCTCCAACAGAGAAGCCTTGTGTGTGCATACATTTTCTGTCTGATGGCTACCTACTGTTGTTCTTTGTTGTGTTCACAAGAAGCTGTTTACTGCAGGGGTGAGAGCACCCAGTGCTGCATCTGTAAAGAGCTAAGCTGAAAGGTTGCCTCCAGCCATGTCTTTTCCTCTGGCAATACTCTTCTCCATGCAGCTCTGGCCAGCCTGGAGCACTGCTATGGGCAAGTTCTTGCTCTCGGCACCATGGAGCCAAAAGCTTCCTTTGCCTCCCCAGCCCTGTCCAACTGCAGCTCCTGCTGTAGGGTAGGTGGCCTCAGGGACTCTTCTAAATGACGGGGACCCTGTAAACGAGAAGAGCTTTTCTACCCCTTTCTACTTCTTTTACCTTTTCCCCCAGCATTCCCCTGCTGAAGACAGCCTTGGAGCTGGGCTTCACATGGATCTTGACCCCAAGTGGGAGCTTCAGCAGCTCAGAGTGCACCCGCACAACCGTTAGTGCTCCCAGGCGCTGTCTGCTGCCCCTGAGCTAGGAAGAGAGAGACTCTCTCCAGCACTAAGTAGCTCAGTCAGTCTCCTGCATGGCAGTTGCAAGAAAAGGCAGAACCCAAGGTCTCAGAGCAGCTCCCATGGCCCAGGCTCCCAGGCTGAGCTGCTCACCTCTCCCCTTCCTCCTTGTGCACTCAGTGCCTCTGCCCTTTGAGCGACAGCAGCAAAGCGGTGCTCCATAGCTCCTTCTGAGAGCTCTTCTGGAGTTGTGACCCTGGGCTCATTCTGCTCGCTCCAGAAGCAGCAGCTGCAATCACTGCAGATGGTCTTCCCAGCACGCAGCTTCGTAGAGAAGTTGCCCATTGGGCCCTCATGATGTTGCCGTGTTGCTGACTTAAGCCATCATGTGCCACCTTTCTGTTTTCACATCAAAGCATTGCCGTGTTGCTGCCTTGGGCCATCACCTGCCAGCTTCTGCACTGTCACATCACCGTGTTGCCATGCTGCTGCATTGTCACATCATTGCTTTCCTCTGCCGCTGCCCGGCTACTTCTCTTGTCCTTCCCTCCTGGTGGTGGGCAGCCGGTACAAGGGGAGGAAGTTGGGTCCTGAGCTAACAGGGGGTACCTCACCATATCTGACCACTGATCGCATTCAAGTAGGGTGCAAATGGAACCCCTTGGGCAGCCATTTGGAGCTGCTCCTCCTCAGAGCAGTGGGTCTGCTGTTGGGGACTGTCCCCTTGGGTCGGGATGCCATCCAAGGGAACTCCTGGAGGCCTAGAGCCCTCCCTGGTTAGGTGAATGTGCACTTTGGATCACTGGCCATAAACTTCAAGAATCAGCAGAGTAGTGATGAATCCATGTGACATCCCGGATCTGTAGGTGACGTCAGTGGAGCTTTAACTGAGTTTGAACCATAAATTCCATTTGGCCTCAATTTATAGGTTCTGTGACATTAAAATTGGTGTGGTCGGTAGGATGCCTATGCAGGAATTGTTAGGGAGGCAGGGATGTGCCCCTTCTCCCCCTGGTGTACAGTGGGTGAAGGAGAAGTGGTCCGACCTGCTATCGGCCATAGAGAAAATTAAATAAAGCTACGAGTGTGGTTGTGTTGGCAAAGAGAGCACGTGCACCGTCTCAGGCATGTGCTCGGTACAGGCACAGGATGATAATGGAAGATCTGGAAGAGAGGTTTGGAGAAGCCAAACCATTAAATCGGGGCTGTTCAGCCTGGAGAAGAGAAGCTGCTTGGAGAGCTTGGAACAGTTTCCAGGATCTGAAGTGGGCTACGAGGATGCTGGAGAGGACTCTTCATCAGGGACTGTAGCAACAGGACAAGGGGCAATGGGTTTAAACTTTAAGACAGAAGATTTAGGTTAGCTATAAGGAAGAAGTTATTTACTGTGAGGGTGCAGAGGCTCTGGCACAAGGTGCCCTGAGAAGCTGTGTCTGCCCCATCCCTGACAGTGTTCAAGGCCGGGCTGGACGGGGCTTAGAGCAACCTGGTCTAGTGGAAGGTGTCCCTGCTGTTATAGGAGTTTGGATCTAGATGATCTTAAGTTCCTTCCTAACCCAACCCATTCTACAATTGTGACTGAATCTCTTGGAGCACACAGACAGCAATAAAGATGCAGATAAACCATGAACTAATTGCATTAGAAGGCTATGTGTCTAATTGGGCTCTGTCTGTCCTATATTCTCTACTGCTGAGCTCCTTGGGATGAAGCTAGCACTCCATGGAAGATCCCCTTGTAGTCACCAGCTGCTTTGGTGGTTAGGGATCAAGGCTCAGCACTGGAGTTGCATGGCACCCAGTGTCTTCTGCTACTGTATGGTTTGGGCTGTCTGCTTGAGCGCAGTGTCCTGGGACACCTCAGTGGGAAAGGTCCCTGCCCATGGCAGGGGGGTTGGAACTGGATGATCTTGAGGTCCTTTCCAACCCTAACTATTCTATGATTCTATTCTATGATTCTATGAAACAGATCCTGGGAGGCTGCAAGAGACTCTAGTGCTGGGGTACAACTGACTTCTCCCCCAGATGTCAATGCCTGCAGGGTCAGGGTACCTCAAAGCCATCACTGGGCTTACCCAAAGCCGTTCCCAGGAGATGGAGTACAAGCTGTCCCGTTTCAGAGATGTTTAGCAGACAGGCTGCAACTGATGAGTGCAGCAGCATCAGCACCCACTGTCAAACCAGAGCCTTGCTCCCAGCACCAGCTTTGTCCCTGGCAGTGTTCAAGGTCCCACCAGCCTCGAGGGTCAGGGCTTCAAGTCCCCTTCAAATACAAAGCAAGTGACAAGAACTTAACAGCAACAAATATTCTCATGCCAGCCTTGACTCCTATTATGTGCAAGATTTCACAGGTGACATTCCTATGACGCTGTTCCTCTTGTGAGCGCAGACAGATGGACCACTGCAGCAATAGAGCTTACTCAGTCCAGAGATGTTCCTATGTCACTTTCCAACTTAGCAATGCACATAAACATATTTTACATGTAAACTGGGCAATTAAGAAGGCAAATGTTTTAAAATATGAGGATTTATTGGCATAAAATTTGCCATCTATCAACACTGCATAAATAGTTTTACATAAAAAGCCATCTGGAAACAGGTTGTTTATCACATTTATTCAGTTACAACTTGCTGGGTTAGAGTCTGTGCCTAGCTCATTAGCTGTCAAGACAGTTTGACGTTGCTGATGAGAGGTGGATGTATTTGAAATTCTGCACGATGCATGAATATTAACTTCAGCTTTTAGGCAGCTGCACTATTGCAGGCAGCTTGGACATGCTCTGCAGGGTAGGAAAGCCTGGAGAAGAGAGGCTGCATGGTGACCTCAGAGCAGCTTCTAGTATCTGAAGGGGCCTACAAGGGTGTTGGAGAGGGACTCTTCGACAGGGACTGTAGTGATAGGACAAGGAGTGATCAGCTCAAACTGAAAGAGGGAAAGTTCAGGTTAGATACAAGGAAGAAGTTCTTTACTGTAAGGGTGCTGAGGCACTGGCACAGGGTGCCCAGAGAAGCTGTGGCTGCCCCATCCCTGGCGGTGTTCAAGGCCAGGCTGGATGGGGCTAGGAGCAACCTGCTCTAGTGTGAGGTGCTCCTGCCCATGGCAGAGGTTTGAAACTGGATGATCTTAAGGTCCTTTTCAACCCAGACCATTCTATGATTCTACACTGGAATTCCTCTGTAAGAAGAAAGCAGGGTGCAAAGCTGCTCTTGTAGACTCGGTCTGGCTGGAAACCTTGGGATCAGGTCTAGAAAGATATTTGACCTTCCCAGCTAGAGTAGAAGGGACAGGCTGTGGGGATGATGGTGGTAGCAGGTTTACCTGTCAGTCAAGAACAGGCACAGCCTCACATTGCTGTTTTCAGACAGCACAGGAGAAAGAAGCACATGTTGCATCTTCTGAAGAGGTGCTAGAGTTTTTCCTCCTGGGAAACACCATGGGCTGCAGACAGCTCCTCTGCCTGCTGCAGGCCAAAGCAGCAGTTTAGGAGTCATAATATCAAACAAACAGACACTGGCTTTTCCTGACATTTGCCATCTCCCTTGGTTTCAGTAATTAGATCCCCTGTTTTTAAATGTCAGCTCTCACGAGGTGATGCTATTGTATTTAGCACCGTGCCCTTCTACTGGTTCCAAAACACTTTGCAGAGGTACTATAAATAACCCAATAACAAGAGCCGAATAAGCAGTTACAGCAGAAGGGGAGAGGAAGTTTATGCATCTCAGGGTTGCTTGGAAATGAGGGGAGAGCTCCAGAAACGCTGTCCACCAGAGCAAGGCTGCCCAAAAGATGACTGTCCCATCCACACAGCAGGGAGAAGGGGGACAAGGGAGGGTCAGCTGCAGCAGGGGACTGGTATGGTGACACTTATGCCTGTGGCTCAGGCAGATCTGTAAGGGTGGCTCAGCCATGAGCTGACATCGTGGTGCTGCTACATGCTCAGGTCCTTGGCCAACATCTTCAATCTATCCTAGTCCTGATGCCTCTGTAGAATGGGGGAATAGTGATATTTACTGCCTGCCCTTTGTTTAACTCTGCTGTCAGTTTTGGTCTTCAACCTAGAAGTAGTTGAGCTTCATCTTATGTCTTTAGTGACTGGGACAACCAACCGAGTTCGCTCCTCTTGTCCTAACACAGGTATCATGAGACAAACCCTGTACAGTGTAGGCTGAGTCTACCCCTTCAAAATTCACACCCCCCAGATTATTTGAGCCTCAGAGAGCTGCCAGCATTTCCCTGGGCCACAATGTCCTTGTGTCACCTGGACTGTCACTAGCACCATGCAGATGTGATAAGCCTGTGCACCAGCTGCAGGCCACCTCCAGGAGCCTCCTGGGCCACCAGCAGACCACAGCAACAGGGACATGCACAGTCATGAGCGATATATTATGAGACAGGGGAAAGTCAGATAGTATATGCCCAGAAAATCCTGTGTTTGGGTTGTGTGCTCCTCTGGCAGTGAAGATCTGCTTACTTTGTAGGGCCCAGAACCAATGATTTGAAGTTGGCACTTACGGGAAGGCGTCAGCAACAGGAGGTGGACTTTCAGCTAACAAAGGTGTAGTATTTTAAGCTGGGGAGGTGCATTTACTCCTTCCACTCCACTACTCCAAGGAAGATGCTGGGACCAATAGCTGCTTTGGCAGAGGCAGGCAACAGCCACTTCCCAGCACTGATGCTCTCTGCTTTCCTGTCTCAAGCTGGAATTGAGCGAGACTTCTACCTACGCACAGCGGTTTAAGGCATGAGCCACAAAATAAGAGGTGTCGTGTGTCCCTATTCACTGAGCAGGCTTCTCAGGAAGAGCTTCAGCATGCTATCGGGTTGTTTTGAGTCGCACCTTTGTAGAGGCAGAATAACTTTTGCTAGTTCAGCGGCAGAATTGTACCAACCTGAGAACTGCTTAACAAATGGTCACGATTTACAGGATCTGTACCATAAATGTGCTTTTTTATTCTTTCGTTGAAGGGAGGTAAAAATGTATATTAAAATACAAGCTTGCAGATATTTCAAAAGAGAGATCCTATTTACATGCATCATCCCCATGAAAGAACAGTTGATCTTTTTTCAACAGGGCAAATTACACCAGATGACCTCACACAGCTTTATATATTTGAACCCGTTACAATGATAAGAATGAAAGGTAATTGGTATGACTGACACTGTCTTCTCTGGTGGCAACTGGCCTGGCTCTGCTTGCCACTGGCCCCCAGGTAGGACGAAACTCCAGCAAGAGGCTGGGAGATGTGCTTGGTGAGACAGGCCATTTATCAGCAGACTTCAGTATTGGCCTGTGGTCATACACACTCATTAGCAGTAACATCCTTGTTCAGTTCATTCAAGCTCTGCAGTGGTAAGTTCCCGAACAGATCCCAGGTAAGGGAAATGACTTTACCTTTTAAGCTGCTCCTGTTGTTATTAATCATTTAACAACTCAATCTAGGAACTTTATGGCTGTCACTGCATCACATCGCTCAGTGATGGCTGGGCTTGAATACAAATCTATTTCTGTGGCACAGCCCAGCCCCTGGAAGGAGCTTGTCCCTCAGGCAGTAGGATGAGGTGCTGATGTACAAACAAATACTTGTGGTGCTGATTGGCAGAAGGCCAGTGGAATATAGACAACCTGTAAATATTAACTACTGCCTCCTCACAGGCAGTGCTGAGCAGGGCTGCAGAAGCGACTTTTGCATCAGATTCCCAAAGCCCTGACGACTTCAGGACTTTCGCTCTGGTTTGTGTGTTAAAACAATACAGCAGTCTCAGGTTGGTGGCCTGAAAAACACAAGGGATGCAGCTACCGGGTTATAGAGAAGGCTGGCGAAGGTGTGTAGGGCTTTGGCTGTAGGTGCCTAGAGTTAAAGCGCTTCTTGTTTCAGATCAGAAGCAAACTTCTAACAATATAGCATTGGGAAGCAATTAAACCCCACCAAGATCACCTGAGTCACGTATGCCCCAGCAATAGTAGTGCTGCTGCTATCAGTCTGAGGATATAAGTTGGTCTAAGGACATAAACCTGCCAAAGAGGAGCTGTCACAGAGGACTTCCTTAAATATCCTCAGTGGGCAACTCGTGAGTATCCTTAACTTCACTGCACACACAGAGGCAGAGGCACAGTGAGAACTGACTGTGGATTTTAGTGTGCACATCAACTTCCCTGGAAGTACCTGATCTCCATGTGCAGAGGACGGATAACAGAGTATATGGACTGTGCACTGATTCAGTGCTTAAATCTCAACAATTAAGTAGTCTGAGATACTCAAAAAAAGAGGGGCTTTAATTGCTGATGGTGGGAGCCTTCTCTTTAAATGCTTTTTGCTGGTGCTTCCTGCAGAGCAGACCTCCCCAGTTCCCCACACCTCACCACCCCAGGCTGGTTTGGTTTCTGCTTTCATATGTTCAACGGCACAGAAAACATTTGTACAGAAACAAAAGGAGCTCAGCAGGCTACCCCTGTTACAGCCACATAGGCTGCTTAGGCTTGGGTCAGCCAACAAACCCTTGTCTCCCCTGGGGCACTGCGGTGTGGAGAAGTTAAATGCTTCTCAAACGCGATGTGAAAACACTAAATGCACCCTTCTCTTACCAGGCTTCCGTAGCTAATAAGGGGCAAGGAGGCAGAAGCACATGTGTTAATGCAGCAGGCTGACAAACACAGCTGCTGACAGAAATGCAATAGATGAAATCATCAAGGGAGTAGAATAATAACCTAGCCAGGAGATAATAATAAAAGCCTGATAGCATTCACACAGGTCTATAGAATGTGTTTGTCACTGGACTCCTTTCTCCCTGGTAATAGTAATTATTAGTAACAGGGGACAAATGGCGTGCTTATTTCTGAAGAGCACTTTGCTATATGAACCATGGGGGCTGGCCACGATGGGAATAATATCTCACCCACCTTCCTCAGCACAGCCCTCTGGCCACCATGAGCTGGTGATCAGCAAAGCACCTTATCCCAGACAGGCCAGCACCACTGTGAATCTTTGCCCAGATTCACCACTTCTCTGGGCACCCTGTGCCAGTGCCTCACCACCCTCACAGTACAGAACTTCTTCCTTAACTAACCTGAACTTCACCTGTTTAAGTTGGAATCCATCACCCCTTGTCCTATCACTCCAATGGGCACAGAGTACAACAGCCTGCATGACCCTCACCACCATCGCAAACACAATTTTCGCTTGCTGAAGAGAAGGGATCTTGGAAACTTGGGAAACCTCTGGAGCACCTCAGGTTGATCAAGATCTTGTCTCTGAATATGCGGAAACCCTGGAGCTTGCTAGCAAATATTTCTCTAAGAGGCAGCCATCCCAGTGCTATTTCCCAAGGCGGAGCATAAAAGAAAGACTGTCCCCTGTACTAGAGGAGCAGAGCCTGAAAGCAAGGAAGAAGAGTTGCTGGTGTTAGAACAAGGGTCAAATACAACCACTGATGCTGTCTTGTGACTGGAAAGCATTCAGAACTCCATCTCCAGAGTTCAGCAGCACCATGCAGAACACACATAGAAACCCTGGGCAGCTCCACCAGACAGCATCCACAGACCTGACACGTTTGTGCTTTCAATAAAGTTTTCCAGCACCAGCATGAACCTTCGCCTCAAACTCAGTGCAAGCATCAGCCGCTGAAGAGATCAGCATCTGCAAACCTCTGGCTTTTCAGGCTTTCCATGGTGACAGAGGCTCTGGAAGTGGTTAGTCTCTGCAGCATCCCCTGAGCTGTAAGCCCAGCATAGCTCAAGAAAGAGCAGATTCTAACACAAGTTTCCTTGGCCAGTGGTTTTGAGTGCTTCAGCTGAGCAAATACGCCAGCACTGCGGTCCTTAACCAGATTAGTGCTCAGAGCAGCCGCAGTTAAACTTTTCCATAGGCTATACCAGCAGGCTGCAGGCCATGGCAGGAGCGACAGAGCAGCGCTGTGTACAGAGCAGGGAGAGGCAGACACTGCAGCACTTTAACCAACCAGAGCAGATTTATAATTCAATACCAGGATTAATAACATATATCACATTTAGAGTCCTTCGTGTGTGTGGCCAGGCAGATTAGCAAATGAATATGAAATTAGTGCCATAACAGCAGGCACAAATTATTTAGAGTGTTCTCTATGAGTGAGCTCCAGGGAGGAGCTGTAAGGTTACTCAGCAGACCTGGCAATGTAGAAAGGGTGTCGGGCTGGTAAACTTTTGCTCTCATTCCAGCAAACCTGTATTTTTGCTCCAGTTATTCCAGCCGAACCCAGGACAAGAGGATAAAGGGCATTTGGTTAAGGTGTTGCACACACAGTAGTGAACAGCAGACACAGTAGGTGTGCAATACTCTGCTGCAATGTGAGGATGACCATATGCGTCTGCCTGATGATGGCTGATATACAGGGAGAGGCTAGAAGAAACCAGGGAATCATGAAGTGATCTTTCTTCTGAAACCCTGCCTCACTTTCGGCAGCTGGCAAAGCTGTCCAAGGATGCACCTGCACTGCCAGGTTTGACAGGCACCAGTGCCTTCCCTGCTTCACATCACTCCCAGGATGTGTTCATGCCTGTGATGAGGAGTTTAATTAGGCACCACAAGAAAAAGTGCTTCTGCAGCACTGGACTCCGCATCTTAGATTGTTGTGAGACTCTTCTGCAAAGATCTCATGGGGTGCAATCAAAGACTCCAACCTTCAGGCACATAATCACTTCAGAAACTCATAAAATTAAGTGGCAGTTCACACAGAAAGATGGGAAATAAAGAATCACAGAGAGAAAATATCTGTGTCTACATGAATCTGAGGAGGATGTAATTAGGCATTGACAAGACATAAGGGATTGTCACTGGTTTTTAAAAGAGTGGAACAGGACCCCTTTGTCAGTGACCCTCATTCCTCTTATGCATCCCAAAAGTGAACAAGGTTAAATACCACCTAGATTAGTTACCTAACTTGGAACTGGAATAATGAGTGTGAATCTGCACCTCTGCTGTACATAAAACCTTGTGCAGACTGACAGCAGCATCAGGTTGTGCTTTTGAAAGGTGAAATGTTCGCAAGTGCAGGTGAGGGCAAGCCGCAAAGCCTGGTCCTGGTGAGAGGCAGGAAGAGAAGTGGCTGTGTTAAGCAGTCTAACAGCACCCCTGATTAACAACTGTCCCCAGGCTGAGCTACTGAACATCAGAGTTCAGCAGGTCACCTGTTATGGCAGAGCTAAAAGGCACTGAAATGATGTGGAATGAGAAGGATTTATTTATTTATAAATCTGGTTATCTGCTGCCACGCTGGAGGAAAGGAGGTGAATGCAGGAGCACTAGACATGGACCCCAAAGGCATGTGGGAACAAAGGCACAAAGAAAAGAGCTCACTGGTAAAAATACAGGACTCCATCCTTCTTTCAACACCCATCCAAATGGCTCTCTGCTGCTTTAATAATAGCACATGAAAACCAAACCTGGCTGTGCTTATTAAGAGTAATCTACTCATCTGTACGTCTCTCCTCATCAAGGGCTTCCACATGCTTTCATTCCTGCTATGTCTTCTAATGGCTCCCACAAGCATATCCAGACTCTAGAGATCTTCACAAAATGCTGCCTTTGATGGCTTGTAGCAGGAATTCAGCATTAGGGCTGCACAATGGGCTACAGAAGTAGCTGCCTGCACTGCAGAACTGAACAAGGTCCAGTCACGGATTTAACTATTATATATACATATAAATGTGTATGTTAAATGAACAGAACCTGTATGCTTTTATCCATGTCAGAAAACAATGCTGCTACTGGGTAATAAGAGGGAGCTGGGTCCCTGTTAGTGTAGCACTGTGTCTAGGTGAGAAATCAGTATATAGCTTCGTACATCACAGTCCTATCCTACTGAGGATGTCCCAAAGGGTCATCAGGTCTGTCTACAACTCCACACCATAGACTTAACCTTGTTCATGTTTGAACCAGGCAGTACCCATAATAAAAACACCCAGCTATTATTTTTCAGTTTATGCAATGGAGAATTGTTCATTGCTTTAACAAGGTTGTCCTTTGTTAAAAAAACATACACCTTATTTGAAGTCTGAATCATTTATCCTGTGCTCTTAGTTTCAGGTCTCACCATATTTGTGGTATTAAATTTCCCTACATTATTTGGTCACCTTGGGATCATTCATCCTTGACCTTCTCTTGGCTAAAGTTTGTCTGACTGAACTTCTGGAGTTATCCACCACCCTGACATTATGTCATTATATAATCTTTCCTCAGGTGCATCTCTAAATATCTCCTCCGATTTAGGAGGACCTTCCTCAATGGCTGTTATTAAACACTGCACATCTGACTGGCACATTGCTGTGGACCTTCATACGGAGTGCTGATTACACTCACGCCTTCCATGCCTCACTGCTTCCCAGCACAGTCATGCCTCCATTATGGGTATAGCCTTTACTCCCCTGGGAATGACTTCACATCCATCCCTATTATTTGCATATGCTGAGATTCCCAAATAAGCCAGGCTGCCTTATAACACTAATAAGATCTGTCCATCATCTCCCCAGGTCTTTCTGCCACCTGAAGCTCCATGTGACCATTTCATATCTTCTCCCGGGTCATCAGCGCAAATACTATTGATATTGCATAGAGACCATGTACCAGTCCTTGCAGGACATCGTTACACCACCTTTCTGAAGTTGAGCATGGACTTTCAGCTTACAACTGATACGTGGAGATTCATCTCCTCTAAAGCTTTCCATCTATTTAATATGTGCAATGTTGAACCTATAACACTGTAATTCCTTAATTGCAATTAATCTTATGATATCAAGGAAAATAACATCCTCACTGTCACCATGGTGCTTACAATGACAGACAAGCAGCATGCAATCCCTTTGCAAAGCACATGCATAGAATTGCTGACAGCATTAAACTTCTAATTAATAGAGAAACACAGAGGCAACTAGGAGAACATTTTTGATGATAGCTGAAATGCACCTTGCCGTTTCAAAGCCCTTAAAGGAGTAACTATCTAAGCTACTTGTCAATTGAGACATCCTTCCCCTCAAGCTAGAGTTGGTTCATCTGATTTGATACCATTACAGGAGGCTAATAAAATAGGTTTTTATGCTGTAAGTATCCCAGGAGGCAGCCAGTGTTGCCCAGCAGGACAAGTCCACCCTGGCAAGCCTTTACCTTGTCGCTTTCTGGTTTCCTTCCCAGAAACTGCTGAACACATTTTCTTCTCAAATGTCTTCCTGGAATAACCAGCCCTGCCTGTCTCACTCTGAAGGAATAAGAACATCTGATTCAATGCAGCCTGAAGTCAGTAATGTGATCTGCCACCCCTTCTGCAGGAAGAGGAAGGCAGGAGGAGAGCTGGAAGGTGAACGTCCACTGCAAAATTGCCAGAAGAAGGAGGAATTTTCTAGGAGGGAGAATCAGCAAAATGAATGTCAGGCTTTAGAAGCCAGATTGCTACTTTTCAGCTTTCTCTGCACAGAGGGAGCACAGAACTAGGGAGCTCTAGGCACAGGATTTGAAGTCTGAATGACAGCAGGCTAGAAATGCTGGAATAATAGGAACACCTCCTGAATGACCAACAACACCTGAATGTCACAGGAAGTTGGAGGAAAAGGAGAAAAAGCATTAAAAAAGTAAAAGAATACAGAGAAGCAGCTGGCTGACAATCTACTGCCTTGTGACCATGAAATTAAGGCACATTAAGAAGGTACTGAAGCTTATAAACATGGATGGTTCTTAGTTGTTTTAAAGAAAGCCCCACCAACCTTGTCTTGATGTTCCAGATCCCAATGCCTCAACTCAAAGTCAGTAGAACAGAGGGAGTATCTGAGCTCTATCTCTTCACAGAATGCTTCATAGAATCATAGAATAGTTCCAAGCCCCCTGCCATAGGCAGGGACACCTCACACTAAATCATCCCACATAAGGCTTCATCCAACCTGGGCTTGAACACTGCCAGGGATGGAGCACTCACAGCCTCCCTGGGCAACCCATTCCAGTGCCTCACCACCTTAACAGGAAAGAATTTCCTCCTTAGATCCAATCTAAACTTCCCCTGTTTAAGTTTTAACCCATTACCCCTTGTCCTGTCACTACAGTCCCTGACGAAGAGTCCCTCCCCAGCATCCCTATAGGCCCCCTTCAGGTACTGGAAGGCTGCTATGAGGTCCCCACGCAGCCTTCTCTTCTCCAGGCTGAACAGCCCCAACTTCCTCAACCTGTCTTCATACGGGAGGTGCTCCAGCCCCTGATCATCCTCGTGGCCTCCTCTGGACTTGTTCCAGCAGTTCCATGTCCTTGTTATGTTGAGGACACCAGAACTGCACACAATGCTCCAGGTGAGGTCTCACAAGAGCAGAGCAGAGGGGCAGGATCACCTCCTTCGCCCTGCTGGTCACGCTCCTTTTGATGCAGCCCAGGATACGGTTGGCTTTCTGGGCTGCGAGCGCACACTGAAGCCGGCTCATGTTCATTTTCTCATCGAGCAGCACCCCCAAGTCCTTCAACTTATTAACAGGATAGTCAGTGGCAACACTTTGCATCTGCACCAGTGTCAGGGGGAGACAACAACCACATTGATTTCAGTTATCCTCTGCAGGGGTAAGGCTTTATGCTTGGATTTGTTCCCTGCTTGCAATGTTCAAAACAGGTTAGCACAGCACAACTTCAGCATGAATGTCTTTCAATAAAGGTAATGAAGAAGGAATCTTTATTTCTTCCAGTGCTTGCATAAACTTCATTCTTGGGCAATATCCCAGTGGGCAGGCAAGACCATAGGTCAGCCCCTGGGCTCACCATGCAGCTGGGGGAAATGAGCTTTCATTCCTCACACTGGTACAGTACCACATTAAGTGCATTTTGGGAGCTCTTGAAGCAGGTGTAAAAGCTTCATCATCAAAAACTGTGAATTGAATTTATGGAAAAGAAACCCCTCCTTCTGCTTGAGGAGGGCCCCGACGTGAAAATCACTTGAGACTGGGGGAGGATGTGCTGAGGAATATCTCACTCTACTTGTATTCTTGTTCCTGTACTTTGTGCCAGCATCCACCACTGAACTCTGAGACTGTATCCGAGACAGATGGAGCTTCAATCCAGTCCAGTATGGCCATCCATGGGTTCCCCCCCTTGTGTCACTGTCTTCATACAAAGAGAAATGCATGACATGCCCCAGCCAGCGAAGCTGGCAAAGAAATACAGTATAAAGAGTCAGTGAGTGGAGCTGTCTTGTTCCAAAGATGTGTTTCACCTCTGTCCTGTGCTTACAAAATGTGTTCTGAATCTGCCCATGGCTAAACTCTCCAAGCTTCCACCCTCTTAAATGTGCATTAGGCTCCTGCCTTTGCCTCCATGGGACCCCATTTCCAAGGACACTATTTATTCCATCGCTGTCAGTGTTCAAGGCCAGGTTGGAGAGAGTCTTGGGTGACATGGTTTAGTGTGTAGTGTTCCTGCCCATGGCAGGGGGGTTGGAACTGGGTGATCTTAAGGTCCTTTCCAACTCAAACTATTCTAAGATTCTACTGTGTCCATCAGCTTCATAACAAAATCCAGCCAATAAATTGTTGCCTGTCACCCCTTTGGAAAGCACAGAATAAGATCATTAGTCCATTAAAGACAAACACCTGCAATCCTGCAAGCTAGGAGCCATTCCTGCATAAGCCTCCCTGCAGCACTGGGGTTATGCTTTTCCTGTGGTCAGATTAGGCGATCCTTTTCAGCTGGATCTCCACACCAGCAGAGGGGACCCCAGCAGATCTGATCGGAGCAGTATCTAGTCATGACTCGAAACAGCCCCCTTCCAGATGGATTCTGCACAGGTATTTTAGGGTAGGGAGTGCCAGGAGCCAACCCACCTTTAGGCCTGCAGCTGTACAGATGCCCAGAGGTGGGTTTGTGCTCTCTGTCCTCCTCTCGCTTGCCTGCAAAATGACACGAGTGTCGCCTGTGTAACTGCTGCTGCTCTTGGTGCTCCCAGCTCACAGCATTTGTCTGGTGTTGGCTGCCAAAATACTCGGGGCTGTGCATTCCACAGAGGTAAATGGCTTCTGACAGGTGAGAAGCGAAGTGCTGATGTGGGTAGAGCACTCCCCAAGCTAGCCCAGCTTGCCTTTCTGTCAGCACATTCATGTTTGGAAAGAGCCAGCAGACAAAAGCATCTCTCATGCATAAGTACAAGGCTGTGGTGAGCAAGCATTTTGCTTTGCTGCATGCCCTAGACTGCAGAATGAAATCAGCCCAGCCTGTTCCAAGTTCATGCCTTGGCTGGCTTTCTTTTTTGTTTTCCCTTTGTGAAACACCCCTTGTTTGTTCTTTGTGAGCGACACTGCTATTTGCATCTGATTGAGATGCAGTTAGCAGAACCTTCACCGTGTATTTCCTTTGTAAATACACTTGAAAAATTATATTCACTGAAGCTACATGATTAGAAAAATAAGGGACACATCTACCTCTCTATAGTCATCCTTAGCATCATCTATTAGCACCCTGATACACCTCACCACCAGGGCACAGACCCAGGGCAAGAGTCTGGCCATTTAGCCTGGGTCTGGCTGAGACCTCACTGCAGATCAAGCCTGCTCCAGCTTCCCCTGATCACATACCTCTCTCAAAGACATGTTGTTTTCCTGGTAATAACTTCTGAGTGATAGAGACCTAAGAATTATAAGCCATCCAGTTTGGTTTCCCCAGTGAAAACCTAATTTATTGAACAAAGAGAGTTTTAAGGCATGAGAAACATCATAGCATGTTCTCAGGCTGCTCTCTCCTCTCTGCTCTGCACTGCACTGGGGCTCAGCGCTGCCCGCAGAGCAATCCTTGCTGGCATCCAGGTTCAGGATCACATGCACAGGTTTGCCTTTCCATACGACTCCAAGCACTTCTCATTATCACAGCATGAGGCAGGATTGCTGGGAGCGGGGGCACATATGTGCCAAAACTCATTAACCTTCTCCATGCTGCCTTCAAAGGACCTGACAAACAGCTTGCAAACAGCTACTTTGCTGCGTATTTTCCCAGTTTTTTACTCCCCTCTATCTCTTCTTTTTGGAAGTGAAAGCTGGCATTGAGCAGTCTGATGCAGCTTTCTAGGTGGGAAATAAGGTTTGCCAAGGGAGGAAGAAGCGATGGGATGTGCAGACCTCCCCCTGTTAACACTTCTTAGTTAGACTGAGACTTAGGCTAGGCTGAAACCAGCTGCATCATCCAAAGAGGAGTCAGTCCCTGAACGTGATGGTGTCTCCTGCATCAGAGATGGGTCAGTGTGGACTGGGTGCCCCTGACAATGAGATGGTCTGGGAAAACAGTGAGAGCTGAAATAGCATCACCAGCAATCCTGTCCCTCAGTCCTCAGTTTCCTGTCCCTGCTTTCTGCTTTCTGAAGCTTTCGGGTGCCTCAGGTCATTGTTTTCAAGCTTTTCTTTCCATTCTGGAGGCTTATTTACAAAGCAGTAGCTGGTGTTCAAAGTGATGCCTGGGAGCTAGGGGTACCAAAGTGTTATGGAAGAGAAATATAATCAGGAATCAGAGGACTAGTGAGGAAGTCAGCAACTTGTTACAAACCTATGCTAAATTCAGACCACTGAGCCTGAGGTGTAAACATCCACATCTGATTGCTGCATCTTCATTTCCTAGCTTTGATCTTGTTTATTACAAGTAAGATAACAGAGAATGTGCTATAGTGAAATGAGAAAGGAAAATACCAAGAGCAAACTGCTGTCATAGCCTGTTGTGAAACCAGGAGACCATGAGTGTAATAGGAAAGGGCTGCTCCTTTTGGGTAATGTTGGTCCAATTTGAAGGTTGAATGGTGTAAACAAGATACAAGAAGCTGCTGTTATTGGTAGTCTATTTACAATGCTAGTCAGACTCAAGGCATAGATGGTCAACCTAATGCAGCCAAATTTCACTAAAAAATTTCAGTGAGATGTTAGGGTTTGCTGGTATTTCCCCAATCTCCCCCTGCTTTGCTCATCCCCCCTGCTCTGCAGGGTGTGGTGTTAGTGGTGAGTTTTCTTCCTCCTCTTTGCCAGAGCTGTGAAGTTCACATTGGCTGCTATCTTTTCTGTCTCAGTCTGCTTGCATTGTTTTTATACATTTTCTAGGCATCCTTTGTACATTTTTCCTCCTCCCATTGATTTTCAGTTATTCATTTTTTCAGTTAGTTTTGCTTGTTCTAAAGCTGGTTTTACTGGGACAATACAAAGTTGTTCTCCTGAAGTAACCACTGACCAGACACCATGGTGTGTGTCTGCAGCCTGGGACAGCTGATTCTGCACTCTGCCACCCCCATTTTATTCTAGGCATAGACCACTCAGTTCATATAAAACAGCTGCTTGTTCTTGCACAACCACAGCAAACCCAAACCACACTCAGGCAATTATCTAAATAATGACTATCACAGCTAGTACAATCTAATATCAGCTCAGATCATGACAAGCTCAGATGATTCCTGAGACCTTGCTTTGCCAGGTCAATACAGAAACTATGGCCTTCAGCAGCACTAGTAAAATCACAGTTATTGGGGTATAAAGGGAGACAATATCCATTCCAGAGGGCCAGGCTGCTGCCTTTGCATCCACAGTGAAGTTCTGGGGAAAAGAGATTCATACAGAGTGGCCTTTAATACCCTTCATTCCTTGCTCACATCAGACTCTTTGCAAACGAGGGACAAAGGGTCGAGCAGGGAAAAGAAAGAAACCATCAATGAACCTTGAACTGCAATACTGCTGTTCAATGAATAAAGAGTCATTTCCTTTTCTCTGATTCCTCAGTTTGACTTTGCAGCTCTGTGCACTACATCATTACAAGTACCAGCTGAATGCAGCTATACCAGGGTGCCCATCTCTGCTTCTGAGCTTGTAGGTCACTTTGCAGAGGCCTTCCCCCACAGAAGTATGGGCTGTTTGTTATAGCTGCTCTGCTGCAGGTTATAACTCCACCTGCAGCACCCCTTGAGCTTGGTTAACTCCAGCAGCTGATAAAACTGGTTGAAACCCCTGGGTAGAAGTCAATGAGGAGCACTGACACAGTCCCTTGCAGTGTCTGTGTCCTGGGACTGAAGCCTTCCCCACATGAGCATGTGCGGCCATCAGGGCTGGCCAGATCAGTTGCATGAAACATCTCATTATTATCAATGTAAATGAAAATAGAGATAGAGCTGAGAAAACACTGAAGGGCAGCTCTGCAGAATCTCCTCAAATAAAGCACTTGGTTGATTTCTTGTGCTCAGCTTAGATACTACTTGTAAGCGTTCAGGCAATGATCAGTTATCTGACAAAGCCTTCACAAATCCCGGGATGCTTATCACAAGTGGATTGGCACCTGAGGACTCGTGCAGTGAACAGCTATTTTTAGGTGCCACACATTGTTCTCTAGATTATGAAGTGTCACTCACCAAGCAGGGAGCCAGGAGGATGCTGAGCACCAAGCAGGGAGCCAGGAGGATGCTGAGCACCAGCCAGGCTCCACAGAGCAAAGGCACATCATGAGAAGTTCTCTGTCACCTTATACAATAGCCATGGACCATCCTGCCCTTGACAGTGACAAACGATATGGTTAAAGGAAAACAGCAGGTGCTCACTGATACTGTGATTGACCTGGTTAAATCCTGTAATTGCTAGAAAGAATTTCTCTCCGGATAAACCTTGAACCAAAGCCATGAATGGATTATTGGTTTATTTCTAGACAATTTATTTCTAGCCTTGAGCTTTCTAAATTTCACCCTGAATAAGGATTTTAACCAAAGACAACAGTCCCATGTTTCCTGAGCAATTATTTGTTCCCAGAATTGAGGGCAAATGTTACCAGCACCTCTCTTGCAGAGTGCAATGCTCACGCATTATAGAGGTAGGACCTCATTGTAACCCTTCAACTTTCTTCAGGCCTCACAGGCAAAGATTCCTTTTCTCAGTGTAGTCAGAGAGCTCTGTGTGATAACCTCATGCTTGTTTGACATGGGCTGATTGTAACCAGCAAAACACATGAGATATGGTCATCAACACTTCTTTGCTTGGCTGATTTAAACAAGTCACAGAGGGTCACAAGCTCTAATGTCTATGTTAGGCTGAGCTGGCCTTTCTTAAGTGTGAAGGACTGTTTACCTGCCTAGAAATGCAGTGTAGATGGGATTGTGTGTATGTTCAGGTAGGGTAGGTATATAAAAATAGGTGGCAGAGGGAACAAAACACTTAAACTGATTTAGAGCAGGAAAAACACAAGATGGCACAAGTAGCATTTCAAGGATGCTCGGTAAAGTTGAGAAATGAGTAATTCATGCACTGCCTTAAAGCCACAACCCCCTAACTGGAGAATACTAAACAGTACAATGGCACTATAAATTGCTGTGCTTGCCCAGGAAAGGTCTCCATGCAGTAGCTCGTCTGGGGGTCACTCAGCCATGGGAAGCATCCCAAACCTGTCTGGGCAGAAGCCTCAAATAAGGTATTTGATAACGGGGGGTGCTGCCATGAGTGGCTTCTTGCCCTGGGTCAGCTTTGCAGTTCTCTGGGGACCTGCACTCACATGGTGTGACCCACAGAGAATCTCCCAGACACATGGACGCAGGACCCGTATCAGGAACCATAAAGTGCACTGGTAGTGCCTGTTGCCTGATTTCTCTGTGAAATTCCCACAGGGTTGTGTGGGAAGGTATGGGATGGGTGAGGAGGCTACAATGAAGCTGGAACTGCAGTAAATATCACCTCTTCAGTTACCTTCTGCCAAATGCTAAGCTAGATCCTTACCAAAGACAGCAGAAGCTGTGATGACTTGCTCAGAAGGTGTCGCTCAGAATCAAAAGGCTTTATTTAAACCCAAAGCTATCTGCCGTGCTATCCGATGCTGTGCCGGACCGTGTCCCCAGGGCAGTCTGCCTTGATGCCTGCTGTGCCCTGAGACCCTGGCCTAGAGCTTTTGCACCAATCTGTCCTGAATGTGCAGCCACAGAGTCCCCCTCAAACCCTGGGTCTAATCCCTGGGGCTCTCAGGCAGTTCAGGACTTGAGGAGGAATTTGTAGCTCCAGCTTTTCCTTATATCTTGCAGTGTTGGGATTGATCCTAGGAGAGCAGTCACCAAGAATAGCCTTCCCGAGTGATGCTGCCACATCAGCTCTTGTCTCCACCAGACCACTCTCTCCTGCCCTTTTAGTGCACCACAGACCCAATGCTTTCATTTCTTCATTGCAAAAGACATGCTGTTGCTGTTAATGGGAACTTTAACACTTGACCAAAACATTATCCTCCCTTCCTTTATATCAGAAGTTGACTTCCAATTAAACTGTACATTTCCCTTTGCTTCGTATTATTTGGTTGGTAAATTTAATGAGAATAGTTTTCCAATTGTGTAAGTTGCGGCACCAGGCTGGATCTCACCCCTACTGCTATGCCTCTTTATTGTCTTTCTGGCACCTTACCAACAAGCTCCCCCAAAACCTTGATCTGAGATGCTCCTGCTCCACAGTTGGCCACCTCAACTCCTTTGCTGGGTCTTGTGGATCTCACGTGAGGTTGGCACATGGGGACATGGGCCCGTGCTTCAGCTTCTGGTATGTAAACCCAGCAAAAGCAGCTTTCTAGTGCTCTGGACAGTGCCCTGCTGCAGTCATGCTTCTGCGGTATTACACCTTTGCATGAATTACTGAGCTTTACACGTTAACAGTGCCTACCTGTTTGATGTGATGAAAGGCGTTATATGAAGCAGTTTCCATTCCTGCTGGTGAATAAGTGGCTCATGATGCCACAGAGCTCCCAGTCCCATGTGCCAAGTAATCACAGGGGGGACTGGGCTACTACGTTTCCCCAGCTTGCCCTCAGCAACCACACCAAAGGCTGCCTCAATGCTCAGCCTGGATCTAGACAAAGGTGACAAATACATTTCTCCGTGGCAAGCCCCACTGTGGAAGTGCCCTCGCACATGCACTCAGGCCGTGCAATACTAAAATGCTGTGTATTTCCTCAGATACTAAACAGAAAAGACATCACTGACTCAATTGCAAGATACTTCTGACTTGCAGCAGCACTCATGGCAGGTTCAGTGTTACAACCAGTGGAATGTACCCCTTTGTAATCAGCTTGCCTTCAAACAATGCACTACCTTTGTGATGCTGTTCTCCCCTAATGTTGCTCTGAAGCTTCCCTAATTGCTTCTTTAGACTGGTGTGTACTGCACATCCTGCCAGCAGAACAGAGCTGGAGTAGACGCTTTCTGAGAGCCTGAGCTCAGCAATGCTTAGGTGTGCAGGGTGCTAATTAGGTTGATAGCCCAGTCCCAAAGACATGGGATAATAATGAGTTTCTTCAGCAAGGGCCACAGTATATTGCCAGTTTCTGCCAGCTCCCTGCGTTCCAGGCCAGCATCCTGCCTAGCAAATCCTCTCCCTAAAGGGCAGCCCTCACCCCCGCAGCTCTGCATTAGTGATTATCAGGGGGCCCAGCGTTTGCAGGGAGACATGTGAAAATGTCAGCACAGATGGAGATTAAGCTGTCTTCACCTAACGTCAAAACTGCCATCTGCTTCTCTCCTGCACAGCTTTAATCAGATTTTCTCGACAAAGAACGTAAGCGAGAGGGATGGGAGGGCTCTGAGCAAGCAGGCAGCAATGGCCTTTCTGTGCTTATCTGGAGAGGCCTGGGGAGCTGAAAAGGGTTTGTCTCGACATTTCGCATGGAAAGGCTCTGTTTGGCTTCCTCTGTCTCTTGAAAGGCAGGACTTGCCCCGAGCAAGGAGCAAAGGCTGCCATCCTGCTATATGAGTAGAGATAAAAGAAAGCTCTTGGTAAAGTGGACCTTGACCTCAGATGGCTGGTTCAGCTTATTTATGCAACATCCAGCAAAAGGGATAAAGCTTTTTCCCAATGAGATTTAAAGGGAAGCCTGCTGGGTTCCCCGGGTTGATTCCACCCTTGCACTCTCAAGAGCAATGTGCTTCAGAAGACAAGTGGGTAGCAAAAGAAAACTACGGAGAGAAATGGATGGTTTGATCCACAGTCACACCAGAATTTCAGTCTTGCCTTGCCTTGCCTTTCCTTCCCAAGCCCAATATGTTCAAAGCTAAATTTGCCAACTGCTAAGTTGAGGATAAATTGTTTAAGGAATACTGTGTTTTATGCAGGAACATAATGTCTGTCTGAATATTAACCTTATGTATCCAAAGCCTAAAAGATAAGCTACATGGGAGAGTTTCTTGACGTGACTCACAGATCACAGTTCAGTGTGTGGAGCAGGGTCTGCCTTTTCCCAACAGTGATATTGTTGACACCTCCTGAGCACGTGATCTACAATAAACTCAGAGACTTTCATTCAGGTCTGCTCACCAGTAAGTTGTTTCCCATCTTAGAATCATAGAATGGTTTGGGTTGGAAAGGACCTTAAGATCATCCAGTTCCAACCTCTCTGCCATAGACAGAGACACATTTCACTAGACCATGTCACCCAATGTTCTGTCCAACCTGGCCTTGAACACTGCCAGGGATGGAGCATTCACCACTTCTCTGAGCACCCTGTGCCAGCGCCTCAGCACCCTCACAATAAAGAACTTCTTCCTTATATTTAACCTGAATCTCCCCTGTTTGAGTTTGAACCCATCACCCCTTGATAAGATGCTACAATCCCTCCCCAGCATCCCTATAGGCCCCCTTCAGATACTGGAAGGCTGCTCTGAGGTCTCCACGCACCCTTCTTTTCTCCAGGCTGAACAGCCCTGATTTTCTCAGCTTGTCTTCATATGGAGGGTGCTTTAGCTCCCTTATCATCATTGTGGCCCTTATGATCTTCATGACCCTAAATCTTGAACTCATAGAGATGACTATTCTTTCCCAGATGTACCTATGCCTTCCAAGCAAGCTCTCTTTTTTCCTTTCAGATCATCTCCAACTCAGCTCTGAATTTGTGACGTTCATTTGTAAGTCTAGTCATCCAAAATACTGTCAGCCCTTTCCAAGTGGTGGTGTCAGCCAGCTTGAAAATGTTTCCTCTGTTCCATCATCGGGACTATTAATGAAAGTGCTGAAAGCTTAGTCCATATAGTAAGCTTCCTATTTTGACAGTAATCTGTCAATGATTGCTCCATATATAATTTTCTAACCAGTTTTGCAACTACCTAATAATATATTCACCTAGATGATATTTTTCTAGCTCATGAAAGTGTTATGGGAGACAGTGTTGAAAGCCTTCCTAAAATCAAGATCTATGACTTTGTCTGTTTCTTCTCTGTCCACAAGGCTTTATGTCATAAATGAAAATTAGATTGGTTTGACATATTTGTTCTTGACAAATCCATACAGACTGTTACTCATCTCTTATACTCTTCTGTGAGCACACAGATAGTCTATTTGATTATCCAGTTCAGTGTTTTCTGAAAATTGAAGTTATATAGGTTTGTGAGGGAAGCTCTTAACTCTGTCTTCTTATTTAACATTTCAAAGACTGGCATTTAAAGATGTCTAATGTCTTTCAAGTTTTCCAGTATCTTACCAAGCCTCAGTGAATCCTTCAAACTAACGGCTGATGCTTCCAAGATTTCATCAGCTTGTGCCATAGGTACCGTACAGTAAATTTCACTGAGATGTAGCCAGATAAGAGCATCTACCTTTCTGGGGGCACCTCTTGAACTGTGTTTCTCTCAGTATTTTCTGTTTAGGTGTTGAAGCTTAGGGAAGCAAACAGACCACTGTGGGGACCCTGCTGCAAGCTGATGTACAGTCAAGACACAGGACTGTGAGTTCTTCCTACCCAGACTCCACTCTAAAGCCTAAACTTCCACTACTGCCTTTGATGCTTGTGCTGCTGAGATCTGTTTCACCTATGTGCAGAACTCTCAACAGTCATTAATTTGCCAGAGAGAGTCATATTTCCCTTCTGCTTTGTGGAAGATTGATGAGGTTTAAGTATCTTCCATTTATTTCATAAACTAAGCAGCATGTCTATAAATTCTCTGTGCCTTGCACTTTTGCTTTTATGTTTGTATGTGCAGGAAAAAAGGATTGTGTAGCATTTCTGATGCAAAAGAGTATTTCTTAGGTTATATTGAAGTCCTTTGCCCATCACTTTCTCCTGATCAGGAAACGACCACATGAATCAGGATCACTCATAGGGTTGCCTTAAGACTAGTCAAAGCTCATTCCCCTCCTTTACAGACTATTTTGGTAACAAGAGTGCCTGAACAAGGCACAGTTCTTGTGGATGTCATTAGAGGTTCAATTAGGAGACGGAAGAAATTATCTCCATAATGAGAAAGAAAAGAAAAACAAGAACAACAACAAAACTTAATGGCAATAATGAGGAAAATAGAGTATTTACAAATGAAAAAGTACATCTAAATAGCCACTCTTGTTATTTTCGAGAGTCCCTTGAAAACTGATTACCTGCGTTGACCTGCATCTAAGATACTGACAAAAATAGTAGGGACAGTCAGTAGTCAGTTTGGATTCAGTTCTAATAGTCTGAATTAGATGGACCAAACAAGCTGGAATTATCCATTAAATCAGCAAAATCTGCTTGTCCTTTACTTTAATGCTTGATTAATTCTGACGACCAAAGGACGTGAAGCCATCCCTTTCTCTGGCCATGGAGAAGGCTGGCAATGTATTTGTCTGCTAATCAGAGACCCTGTGCAGTTGCCATCTGCTGAGAAACCACGGTGGTATTCCAGTACCATGGGTTTTGTCTTGGAGCAGAAGGCTGCCGTGGGAGCACTGGCACACGAGGGCTTTGCAGGCTCACACTTCCAGTAGCTAATAGTTAAAAGCTGGATGAAGACAAAATACTGTTTCACCAAGTGCTTGAATAGTGCCTGTGTGATCATGACTCAGGTTGCTCTATTTTTTCACCTAAAATTTTCATAGACAAGCCAGAGACCCCTGGAAAAGCAGAGCACTAATCCAGATTCCAAAGAGCTGTTAATTTAGAGGGTCCAGACTTTATGGTTTGATCATAAGAAGTAAAAGCTAGAACCACAGTCTTAGAGGTTGAAGACCATCCAGGCTGACTGCAGAACATCACCCTCTATGCCTTTTGCAATGAGCCCGATCCTGGAATCAACTGCACTTCTAGTCCTCTGCTCTAGAAGAAACGAATTTACTTGGGACATGTTAAATATAAATCATAAGATATTACTTTCCTGAGCTAGCCAGTAAAACCACACTGCTTTGGATCCTTGAGAGCTCTCAAACTAGACTCCATAGCGAAGCTGAAGATATGAAATTGTGCTGAAAACAGTGAGAAATTACATGCTTCTGAAAGGCTAACTCCCTTTGTTTCCTGCTCCTTTGCTTTCTGTCTCTCATCTACACATATAAATGCAAGCAGATCTTAGCCTGCCCTACCCAAACTCTGGCTAGCTTCTGGATCTCATTGCTGTTGTCCTGCTCTCAGTCTCAAATCCATGCTGGTGTAATGTGCAGATGGGAAAACAAAGCTAAAATTCTTATCTCTTGCCCCCTCCACTGTTGCTTCCTAGCTAGACCAGACTGGATTCAAAGGGAGAGCAGTGACCATCTCCTCACAAGAGAGGCATTGAGGTGTTGGAGCAGGTCCAGAGAAAGACAGCGGAGCCGGTGAAGGGCCTGGAGTACAGGTGTGGTGAGGACTGGCTGAAGGACAAGGTGGCTGGTCTTTCTCCCAAGTAACAAGCAGCAGGACAAGAAGAAACAGCCTGAAGCTGCACCAGGGGAGGTTTAGACTTGATATTGGGAGTAATTTCTTCACCAGAAGAGTGGTCAAGCACTGTAACAGGCTGCCCATGGAAATGGTGGAGTCACCATTCCTGGAGGTATTTAAAAGATGTGTAGATGTGGCACTTAGCAACGTGGTTTCAGTGATTCCTTTCAACTCCAGCAGTAGGTCATGGTATCATCTGTTCTCAGAAACAACATGTCTTCTCCCAGAACGGTCTGCAGAGCTCAAGCATGAAATAAAATTGCCTGAGAGAATCAGAGTTAAACAAAGATTGTTCACAACAAGCAACAGAATAGAAACCGTTCTAGAAATAGCCCTTAACACCGACTCTAAATGCTTGGAAGTGAAGGGATCAGATTTCCCTCAATGTTTGCAGTTTGGCTTTGCATTTTTCAAAGCCTCTTTTTCTCTGTGACTCCCCTTGCTGTGCATAAGCTTGCTCCTGCATGCCCTGGGCCATAAATGATTCAAATTACAGAACTTGTTTTTTGTTTGAATGGCCATCCCATCTCTCTGCTGCTCACTTTGATCACCCTGTCTGACCCACTCTTCCTAGTGATACAGTAGGCAGATTTAAGTGGGTGGAAACCATTCTCCCTCTGACTACATGCTGCTCTTTTGGAAAAGAAACGGGATGTCAGTCCCAGTGCTGGGCGAGTGATTGTGCTGTGCTGCGTCTCAGTTTCCAGACCTGAACTAGAATTATGGTGCCATTTTGGTCCTAAATCTCTCTCTAGTGGGGCTGCAAGATGATGAAATGGTTGCCGTTGTTGAGAAAAAGCACCCCTCATTTCCCATCTATGTCCACATAAATTAAATGAGCAGCTGACGTGATGCAGCTGCAGGTCAGACTCTAAGCTTCATCCTCAGATACTGAAGTTTTCCATTTCTGGAAGGAGGGAGTCTGATCTTATTCCCTGCAGGAACAAATCTAAGTTGATAGTTACGGACTTGCTGGTTGATCAAGTTATTTTTACAACCAATTTCTAAGACAATTTTTAGATTTCCTGATTTTGAAGGTGAAACACAATGTTCATAACTCCCCAGTTTAGTCCTCCTCTGGTGGGGAGGGCTGCCCTAGCAGTACTGGTGGATTTTGCTTGTATGAGACCACAGACCAGGCTCTAGAAATCTGGATTAGCTGTGGCAGATAACGCAGAATAGTTGAAAAGGATGTGTTTCTCTTAAAAATAAACACGGAATAAAAAACTACCCCAAAACATTTAAACCAGGAAAAAATGTCATTTAGAAAACACCAGAACTGAATGTTGTGAATAATTCAGAGGCAGAGATTACCAGATCTCACAGCACAGAGATTACCACATACCTCAGTGCTGCCAGATACACATTCTGCCCTAAAAACAGCGTGAAAAATTTAGCTGTTTCTAATGAAATGCTTCAGGACAGTGATTGTACCTACAATATCAGTGTCTGATCTGGGATCCAGGCTCAGGCACCAATCTCTGCTGTGCTCAATTGCAGCCACCCCTCTCTGGCATGAGACTGCACATGGAGAAGACGGAGAGCCTGGGGGACAGAGCCAGGAGCAGCTCTGTGGCACAAGTGAAACAGTTCGAAGGTATTTTTAAGGCAGTTTGGTACGAGGCTCTAACTCCTGGGATTTTCCTAAAGGGTCAGGAAAACACCGGCAAACAGAGCTTTGGTGCAAAATGAACGTGTGATCATTTGTTTTCCTTTGGAGTCTTCACAAAACTCCATTCTAGCAGAGCTTTGAAACTGCATTTTGCCTGGGGAAGGCAGCCCACCACGTCATCTGAAGCACTGTCAGAAGCACCAGTGTGCAACTAGCTCGAGAACAAGCCTGCACGAGCCAGCATGGGGCTGGCAGAGTTATGGAGTACTTCATGGATAATGATAGTGATGGGGAAAATGTGAATCATAGAGTGAAGGACAAAGGAAGCCATAATTAAATATTCCAAAGTACAACATCAAAATTATAGTGGACTAAGAAGCAAGCAAATGACACACAGTAAGGAAGTAGCTGATCAGATGGATTCTGAGCGGATTATCATAATGTAAATGCCAACAGCAATTTACTCAAATCAGAGAGGTTTATTTGCAGAGTGGAAACTAGGTTTAGTCCTAATCAAAATAAAATCAATGTATATTTCAAAACAGATTAGTGCTGTGAGACAAAGCAGCCATGATTGTTATTCATTATCTTCATCAGCACCAAGAGGGAATAATTTATGCTACTGTTTAATTACATAGATGTTAACAATTAATTATGCCAAGGTGGTGATAGCCAGTGATTTGGGAAATCAAGAAAGATTTTCCTCTGTTACTGTGCTTTTGTTTTCTCAGTCCAGCTCAAACCATAATGCTGGTGACACTCTTGAGTGGTGACAGCCCATGGAAACAGAGGCACAGGTTGCTCAAGTCGTACCTCCCTGTCTCCTATTTCACAGATATTCAGGCCCTTGCTTTTGAGACTTCCCAAGGCCCTCTTCCCAGCCCCTGCTGCCAGGTATCCAGTATCCTTTGGCTTAACTAGCAGGGTTTGCATCTCTGCTCTTCCTAGGAACTCATTACAGAGTCTGGACTAAAAACGGTTGGATCGGGATCCAAGGAAACAAAGCAGTGCATGCCATACCCAGGAAAGCAGGATACCTGCAGTCGCTGGGGAGTACAGTGATGCTGGGCACCCTGGGTTTGCTCATGGCACCCCACTCCATAAACAGCTCAAGTTAGTGTCTGGTGGTAATGGGGAGCAATGAAGCATTGAAGAACTGTATTTCTTTCATCCAGATACATTCTGGATGAAACTGTCACTGACACAGGAGATGTTCAGGTTTGAGAGGCTAGGTCAGGAGGCTGATCGAGACCTATTTCATCATGCTTGACTATGCAGAAAGACTCCAGCCTCCGCTGCCATCAGCTGCACTGTTGTAATTCTGAAGGAAGAGCTTGTGTTCTTGGATGGGAAGAGGTCTGAACAAGAGTTTGGTCATTCAGTCCAAATGTCAGTCTGATCCTGAGTCACATTTCCCTGATGGTGCCTCCCGGAGCAAAAGACTGGCCCTGACACCCAAGATGCCAAAACCAAACAGCCTAAACTTCTCCCCTGCATGTGACATAGTCAGCACCAAGGGCTGAACACAGTTGGGTTCAGGCTGCAAAGAACAGACAGCCCATTAACTTCATCTCTGTTGGTCCTTCCAAAGGAATAAACAGTGCTATTGGGACTTTGGTAAGTGATTTTAATGGGAAAATTGCCTAAGATCCTCTTTAGCTCTTGACTGCAAAATTGGTGGCCATTCTCTGCATACCAGCAGCTCATCTTGTTCGGGTTCAGTAGGTCCTCAGTAGTGGGTTTAAGGGTCTAAGAAACTGTTTTGAACAGTATTTTCTTCTGCTCTGCTCAAGGAAAAAAGAACCATTTATATTCATTGCACCTTATAAATGTTTCTACCATAACAATTGCTCTTGATTATAGTGGACTTTGTTTTCCATTGAATTTAATGGCAAGAGAAAAATGACACATGACACAAATTTAAATAACATTTTGCTCCCCTCCTTTCTGTTTCCTTTCCGAACCATAATCCTCAGTTGATGTTGAAGAATGTTTTTGTTTCCAAATCTCTTAAATTACTTCTTTTCTTCTTTCTTGGAAGGGGGAGAGAAGTGAATTAATGAGTTTGACTTTCCATAGTGCTGAACAACTGGGTTTTGCCTTGGGTTTTCAGATATTTGGCAGCTCAGAAAGTCAGGCCCAAATTATTTGTAGGCTAAGTTGGATTTTAGGGGACAGGAAACTGGCTGTCATGTATGCATGGGGATTTTATTTGATAAAGTCCTATTCAAGCTGTAATAACGCACTGAAAGATGCTTTTCAGTGCATCTTTCTCATTTAATTTCTTGAAGGAAGGTTGTGTGGGATGGTGGTCCCTTAAGGTGTACGTAGGTGCGATGGAGTCCTTTTCGACTGTAACTTCGAGAGAGGGGATGAAAGCATTGGGCATTACCCCTACCAGCCTCTCCTTATGTAACAGTCTGCAGTTTTGCCATTAACTTTACCTAGAGCAAAACCAGGCCACACTGAGCACATCTGAAAGTCACTTTCTTTAGCTAGCTAATGTATTTTATCCTTATGAACATCATAAAATGTGTTCTTTGGATGGGAGATGGATGCAACTATCACCTTCTGTTACATCTCCTTCACTAGCCGGGGCTGCAGGGAGACAACAGAGACCATTGCCAGAGGTGCCGCATTTTGCATGTTTTGAAAATATCTATACACCTCTCTGGATGTCTGATTGAACCTCATATCGTCACAGATAATATCTAACACACTGCAGGTGAGATACATTCATATTTTCCTGTCATCTGCCACTCACCCCTGGTTCTGAACATGGATCTAGTGGCTTTCCGGCTGCCTTTCATCTGTATGCTTGTAGTCTGCATTACATTTGAGCTCCAGTTTGTGTGTGTAAATAATTGTTTCTCTTCTGGAGTGACAAGTGCTCAACCCCAGCACATGTAAGTGTTTAGCACATGCTGCACATCTATTAGGCTCTTTCTGTAACTCATTGCATATTAACAAGCAGCTCTCATTTTCACAGCAGTGAATTCATGTAGAACCTGATGCACAGATTAACCGGGACCCCAGCTCCAGCCTCCCAACACTCCCATCAGCCCCCCAGAAGGAGTCAACAGTGATCTTGTGGTCTGAACCCTCAGGACTCTGCACCACACTTGAAACACTGCAAGATCTGCTTCAGCGCTTCCCTGCGTTTCATGAGCACTCTGCTCATCTCCCGGGTGCCTTCCTAACTGCTGGTGCCAATTTGTGCTCCAGCTGCAGACGTGGTCCAAAAAGCCCGGGAGGTCTGTGCTTCAGCAAAGAGCACTGTTGTGTACAAACATCCATCCTGGGCTGTGTCGTTAATGACTTTAACCACCCTGAGACCAGTTGTGGCTTTGGTCTGGCACTCTCACAGCTAGCATCTCCTGCCTTCCTGCCTTGGGGCTCATATAATCTTTCAGTTTCCTATTTTATGGCCTTTCAGGACCTGGTAAAGCACATCTAGGTCCCATTAATTGCCAGTCAGTGCTGATTTCCCCAGAGCAATCAGCACAGGATGCAGAGATACTAAAAGCCAGCTGTAAGGGAGGTGGCTGAGCAGCTCTCTGTCTGTCCAACCTGCACTGGTCGATCCAACAAGCTCATGCTGCTTTACTTCTCCCCCTGCTGCCCATACTGCCTTTGAATGGGGGCTTCTTGCTGCCCAGCAAGTACATCCCTCAGGTTCAGTGTTTTCATGGGGAAAAAGATGGAATTTGGATAGAGATAAATGGGAGAGAGATATCAGACAGCTTAAGCTGAAATAAGAACGTGAGCAGAGAAGCCTGATGCCCTTAGTGACACATTTGCTCTCAGAGGGACTGAATTGTGTGGCAAGAGCTATAAACCACTCAGAAAACAGTACTGCTGCATTGCTGGAGGCACTGGCTTTCTAAGGACACTGACTGCTTCCCCAGAGAGAGCTGGTGCATCTGAAAGCCAGCAGTGATTTTCTGCTCTGTGACTCACAGCCCTGCATCCTTCTGACAGTACTGAGAGCCCCTCATCCAAATTCACCACATGGGCAAACCTTGCCTGGAGCCCACAGGGTTTACACTTGACTCTACAGGGTTGAGCAATGCTCTAGGCAAAGCTTCTGGGCACTGTGCTTACTCAGAGGCAGGTGGGAACCCATCAGACCCAAGGCATGGGTACCAAAGGGGCTGTGGCTGCTGCTGATACATCACTACCCTGAAGGGGGGACCCAAGCCACTCGCGCACTGCTGGCATGAGATGGAGTTTGCCCACAGCAGGTTGGTACCTGTGCATGGTGCCTACCCTGAGGTTTGTGCATCGACCACGATGTAGGAATGCAGGTGCCAGCTGAACAGGCAGGGAAATGCAGCATCGTTTAAAGATGGCGCTGGTGACCCCAGCTGCTCTTCTGGAAGCAGCTTGTGCTCACCTTGTGCCTGCTCTTGAAGAAGGACCTGAGGGCTCTCTCCCATGGCTGCACCATCTCTAAGTATTTAGGTAGCTAAAAGCTGAGCTGTCCCATTCACTTGAGGTCAGTGATGTGTTCGGAGGTCTCTTTTCACTCTTTTTCATGTTTACTGCTCTCTGTTAAGTGTACGAGTAGTGGGAAGGCTCATTACAGGAGCAGGCAGCCTTTCTGCATTCAGAAGCAGCTAAACATGGTGATGCACTGTGTTGTTGGCCTGGCTGATAGCCAGTGGTGAGGTAACCATTCAAGAGGAACTCATCTCAGGAGCCCTACTCCTGGCCATCACTGTCACTGGGATCCCGCCGGATGTTTTGTGGCCACCAGCCATCACCAACTGCCCTTGGACAACAGACATGCAGGGACCTGCCTGTCCCATCTCACCTCCAGCCTTTCTCCCTCTGTGGATGTTAGGGGACCCAGCTGAAGCTCAGGCTGATGCTGCTGTCCGTGCATGGACACCTCTTGCTACATGAGATGCTCTAGTTAACCCTTCCATGCCCAGCTGCTGCTCCAGGTTGCCACAGGTCTCCCTCAGAGCCTGTGGCTCATCCGTCAGCCCACTCTGCCTATGCAAGAGGCCTCTTGCATGTATCTGGGCAGTCCGCAATGTCCTGGGGCACCGTGGAAAAGACATAACAGGATTTTGCTACAGCTGGAGGCATGGGATCAAGCCTTGTACACGGTCAAGGTTGACACAGAGCCTCTCAGGGGCTGCTGTCTGAGGTGTTTGCCATCCTTTTTGTGTTGGATGCTTCTCACAGGAGCATCCCAGCCATAAACCTGCAGGACCAGCCAAGCCTGGGACACTGATGGTATTTTGGGAATCCAGTGATGCCTCATGTCAGGGTTAGTCACTGTGAGCAAAACATTACAGCAAAGTGTAAGGCTTCATTGTTCCTCCTGGCTTCACAGAGACAGTTGCAGGATCACCTTAGGAAAGTTATGGCTTGACTGAATATTTCTCGGCAACTTTTAACACTGCTGTGCTGAGCAAGCAGGAGTTCGGTTTCATCTGTCTAATTTCATTTTCTCCCCCTACTTATACATCATCTTTTTGTATCTCTGCTTTCTTCTGCTTATGCTGCCCAGCTATGGAAACAACAGGACTTCTGCTGTGCAAGTTCCCCAGGGCAGAGCTGGGTCCCTCACTGCCATCGCCCAGAGCCCAGCAGTCCAGCTGACATCAAAGGCGATGCCAGGCAGGCTGAGATGGACACAGCAGAGGATTTGGCAACAGAGACATGAACATTTCAGTTCCTTCCGTACTCTGGGGGGCAGTTAGCAAACGGGACCTGTTACTGCCCAACAGTGTCCCCCCAAACCCCCTGCTCCTCCCAAACCAACCCTTCCCACACCTCCTGCCCTTACCCCAGCTTCTGATGGTGAAATGCTCCCCTTTTCCTCTGGGACTGCATGTCTGTGCGCTGTAAGGAGGCTCCTCTCACTCCATACAAAACCCAACCACATTATCCCATTATTGCGCATGCTGCAGAGACCAGAGGAGAGCAGCTGCAATTTCGAGGCATGGGTTTTGCTCTTTCAAAGGAAATTAATCAAACCTATGTAAAACTGTACACAAGGGTGACGCTGGGTGTTCCAGTGCATCCCCAGCCGCATGGGGCGGCTGACTGGGGGACCCCCAGGAGGAGTTTCCTGGGTGTCTGTGCACCCGCAGAGTGAACCCCATCTGGTGTGGCTGGAAGACAAAGCAAAATGGAGCTGGGCACCGCTGTCCAGAAAGCTCGTTTCTTCTACAGTGAGGTTGTGACAGCAGCTAGGAATGAGCAGCTAGAAAAACACCACCACACAGAAGGTGGTGCAGATTAGAGGCTTGTGTGGGCACAGCGATTTCGGGTGGAGAGAAGGCAGGCCTGGACAATACGTATCCTGAGCTCTGCAATTGTCTCCTGCCACTCTATTGAGCTTCTAGTGCTCCGTATTGATTTTCTACAGTAAACTCAATACCTGAGACATTACAGCAGTTCAAAGGACAAAAAACAGAGAGGGGAGAGTGCCTGCAGCGCCAGCCTGGCTGGCAGAGGTCCTGCCTTTCATCTCTGCAGTGACGGGTGGTTGACAACTCCCACAACATCTCACCTCAGAGCAGAACCCAAGGAGGCACAAGTAACACAACAAGAAACGTCCACAGGTGCCCAAACACAGTGATGAGAGGTTGTAGCCACAGATGGAAGCCTGCATGTGTAACCTGTCTGAAGCTTTGTTCTGCTATAGCAAAATGGCGCTGTGTACCTGGGAGGGGATACCTTGAGCTCTTTCTCCCTCCCCATGCAGCATATATACATCATATCTGAGATGTCCCTTTTCCTCCCATCTGTCTCCTTTCCCTTTAGCTTAACTCATTCCATCTTCCTATCTGACTCCCTGTGGAATCTCACCAGATGTGATGCAAACACTGAGAAAACCCTCCCTTGGCAGAGCATCCTCCAGCAAGCATCTGCTCCCAGGGAGGCTTGCAAAAAGAACCCGAGACTGGGTTTGTGCTGGAAGGGTCCTTAAAGCTCATCCAGCTCCAACCCCTGCCACAGGCAGGGACACCTTCCACTGGAGCAGCTTGCTCCAAGCCCCTGTGTCCAACCTGACATGCAGAAGAAATGCAGCTTGGTGCCTTTGAACCCATGCTGGGATTCACAGCGTGCTGGTAACCTGCTGCCCAGGGTGCTGGCTCTTTGCCTTTCCCTCCCTCCTTTCCTCTCTCCTCCTGCAGAGCTTTGCTGTGTCTGCCTGGGAATGGCAGAAATCAGGCTTGAAAATGTTCAGGGCTATTGCCCAGGTAATTACATTTACTTTGGAGTCGCTGCTCCTGGTTGTGCTAGGATAGAGTGTAAAATCAGGCTTCAGCAGCATGGTCAGTGACTGTTGCTGCATGAATACACCTTGCAACTATGCAGTGACACTTGGTGCTATTACCTACTGTGTGTTTTACCTTTGAAATTACTCTGGAAACAGGACACATCTTGCAGCCAAATACTATGGGTTCATTCCTTCTCCCACCATTTTCTGATCTCCTCATGCAGGTTTATAATTACAGATGGGATTTTGACAAGTCAAGTTCCCAGTAATGGGAAATTTAAACTCCCTGATGTGAATCAGAGGAAGCTAAGATGATTCTGTAATACATATTTATTAAGGATAGTGGTGGCTGAAGTCACTTTGCCTCACAAGAGCTATGTTCTGGCATTTATCTTCCCAGAAGCTTCATCTTTCAGGAAAAAAGAATTTAACTCCCTCATACACACACAGAAAGCAGCATAAACCCCATTGCTGTCAGTGAAGAAATACTCATCTGCTTGTAATGCAGAAGACACAACAAGAACCCAAGAAAGCCACGTTACTATGTTATCAAATGCAAAACTCGGAGTAACGGGGGCCGCAGTGACAAGCTGTATTTTTGGCTCTACTTAACTAATGAAAGGGAACAATATTAGGATGAACCTCCTAGAACCTGCCAGCCTCTCCACCATCATAGCCACATCCTGATACCTCTGGTTTAGCATCTCTGCAGACTCAAATACCTTCTGTAAATCCCAAGACCTCTCCACATATGATTCTTCCATGACTGAACCAAACCCAGCAGCAAACTTTTGTCCTGTACATGGTGTTGTCTGCTTGGCTTAACTTGACCTGGACACCTCTCTTGAAACTTTCTTATGCCTAAATCGCAGCCACGGTGCCTGCAGTACATTGAGTCCTTCTGCTTCTCAAACTGTAAAACCTCGAAGGGTGGGCATTGAAGAGACTCAAGCAACAAGGAGCCTCTATCCCAGTCTTAGACCAATGTCAGTGGGAAAAAGTAAGAATTTCTGACTAATTTCAGAAGAAGAAATGAACCTGCAGCTTGCAGCTTGTCTTCCCACCGTGACAATTCCTGCCCAGGAGCAATCATGGGCAAGAATGGCCTATGAGCCTCATTTCTTATAAAAATAGTGATAAAGATCATTTTCCTTCCCTAATGCTTTGCAGGTTTCATGTAGTGCAGCCTGATTATGGTAAAGAGCTAAAATTTATACATTTGAAACACTGTCCTCTATTTCCTTCTAATGGCATTTTTATCTGCATTTTATTCGACTTAATGAAAATGGAAATGAACTCCCTGGCTCACCCGGTAATAGCCCTTTTCCTGCAGTAGAGTTGGCTGGACCAGTGTCCCATTTCCATGCTCCCATCAAGGAAAGCTGCCTGCTTGCTTGTTAGTTGCATCTAGGATATTTGCAGAACCAAATTAATATTTCAGCAAAGCTTTGCTGGTGCTTGCTCTGAAGGAGAAATCCCACTCTTGCGAACATAGAGCTCACGGCAGCCACCAGTGTGCATGTGACAGCCGGGGGGATAGGACCACGTGCTGGGACAAGGCACTAGCAAGGGGTGAAAAGCCACTCTTCCTTATCACCATCTGCTCCCAAAGTGATGTTTTGCTGGGAACAGTGAAGGAAAAAGTAAACCAGAGAGGCATTAAGAGCCACGAAAGATTTCCCTGGCAAACGCTTCCCAGCATTGTTCCTGAGCTATGCATTTACCCCTCTCCTTGCTCCTGGCCATGCTCGCAGGCTCCACCTGAACCACAGGAATCATTTATAAAAAATGAATATATATATATATTAATTCTACATCCTCTGCAGTGTTTTTACTAGGAAAAGGACACAACAACCGCAATTATGCACAAGACTGACAATAAATGATCTCTCGGCAGTCAGAGAGGCAACATTAACATCTGCAAGGGAATATGGTTTAGGACCCCTGGGATCCAACACTCTTTAACATTAACTGGCTTCAGTCTTCCAGCGGTTCACCTCTGATCACACAGTGTAAAAACACGACTGTACCTTGTGTGCACACGAGACCCAAGCGATGGTTTTAAATTGATTTTGAGATGCTAGACCTAGTAAGGTCCCATTGCTCCAGCACACAAAGTGCTGCTGCCCTGCAACTGGGAAAGAAGCTACAGGAAAGGGGAGCATTTAATGGCATCATTAAATCAGGAAATGAAAAAAACCCAGGATTTGGGAAATGGAGGCTTAAAAACATGTATGAGCTCAAAAACAGATTGAAAAAGTTATTCTCTCTCTTTCACACTCAACTTTGGTTTTGGTGAGCCTGTCCCAAGGTTTTCCCAACAACAGGCAAACTCACATTTATATATCATCCCAAAGATCAGTAAGGAAAGAGAACCAAACCAGTGAATCTCGCAGAACTCAGAGCAAAATCAAAGAACATTCTGTTTTAAATATTTGATACAGCAGATGGACAAAGAGAAGGTAGTGGCTTTTTTATACATATGTGCCTCAGTTTTAACAATTAAGTCTATTTCGATGATTTTACTTGTAAATCACACAGTTGATATTTTCAGGGCAACCAAGAACAAAAGGAAAAGGGTCTAATTTTGGGGTATCTATTTGCTTGAAAGCCTTTAATATCTCCTGGCTAATGCTCTGAAATCAGGCCAACATGTCTTGATGTTTTAATGAGAGATGAGAGAAATGTGCTGCAGGAGCCTGCTTCAGAGCCTTGATTTTAAAGTTAAAACGCTCCCTGTTTGCCTCTTTAGCTTAGCTCTGAACACAGCTTTTCTTGTCAGCTTTGCTTTCCTGCCCTCCTGCTTGCTCGGTGATCTGAGGATTGCTGATGGAGGGAAAGCATCACTGTCCTCATCTTCAGGCAGCCCTTTGCATCCTGACAGATGAGTGGCAATGCTCTGCCAAGCCTGGGTTTTGTTTCAGGTTCCTCTCGCTTTGTAAATCTGTCAGAGGATTTTGTGCTGTTTTATAGGATTTGCAAATGCATTGCAGGGGACAAAGATGCAAAAACACTTCTGGACTTACAAAGGAGTCAGATGTTCTGGTGAAATCCCATGATTAAAAGAAGCAGCTTCTCAGTCTGGATTCTGAGGTTAAGATTCACCAGCAGATTTTACAAGTCAGATACGAGTTGCAGAATGAGACCTCCAGGAAAGCAGTTTTCTGCCTCTAAACCGCAGCCTAACCACAACCGAGATGATTTACTAAACAATTCACTAAATAATCCTTGGGGTTTTTCTCCCCCTCCTACAAATGATACCGCAACTTTGCATCCCCAGCCTGCTTATTGATGAGCTGCCATAGCAAACAGCAGGCACCACATCTGCCCTATATCCCTGCTGTCAATGTCCAGGCACAGCCGTATGTGGCCTCCCCAGTCCCCCAGTCTGGCTCTGCACTGGGAGGGACCAGCTGTGCTGGCTTATTGCTTTGCAGCCTTGCAAAGCAATCACATCAACACGCTGGTCCCCAGCGGTTCGGCCCTTGTGCTATTTAGAGCATGTTTCTCATTTGAACCTGGGAACGCACCCAGTGCTGGGATATGCGCTGGAGCATCGGGAAGCCACACTGGATCTGGGCTGTTGATGGAAGCTCTACCCCAATGACCATCAGTGTTGAGGGATGATGCACCCACAAGCATGGGTCTGGTCCTGCCTGTGCTCAGCTGCAGGGGGCTGCCGCATGGGAGGGCATCCCAAGAGATGACAAAATGCAGAGTGAGTTATTACAATGTGGTCTGGGGAACAAACTCCCTCCTCCAGCTGGCTGCAGTCCCCAGGCAAACCAAGGCCCCATTGGACCTGTCCTTCTTTGGCCGTAGCACTGGGGAGAAGGTGATGTGAGCACAAGGGATAAGATTCATCCGTCAATCAAAAGATGAAATTTACTTCTTTTGGGGGTGGGATGGGGTAAAATATAATCCTTGCCCTCCAGATTTTAATCACAGCTAGTGATTTTAGGACCTTTACATCCCCCTGGAGACACGTTATACTGCCTGCTTTCCTGCGCAGCGGCTCATAATTCTCACAAAGGTCTCCAAAATGGGTCACTTCTTCAAAGAACGAACGTGGAGCTGTTTTCAGTGACTGCTGTGACAGGCCAAGGACATGTATGTTTTCACACAGCTGGGAGTAAGATAAAAAATGTTGCTTCATGGGCTGCAATGTGGAATTTTGTGGGGAAGGCAAGAAAGAAAGAATTCTGAGATTGGCACTGGGGAGAGATATGAGAAAGAAAGGCACACACACTGAGGTGGAAGCACAGAGAGGGGGAAGAAAGTCCCCAGAAGAGCACAAAGTACATTTGGGGAAGGCATCTCCATGCTAAATATATTAAAATTGGGGATTTCTACAGTGTTGGGCATCCACTCAGCAAGGCACCCAGCACTGTTTCAGTTCAGCCTTCGTAAAATCTTACAATAAAGGGAATGTTTCCACTTAGTTGTCAATCTACCTGTTTGCCTGCTTTCAGTCATGCAGAGTGTGTGTGAAAAGGGTTTGTGCATTTGGGACGGGAGCCAGGGCAAGCCCCAGCACCCAGACACGTGGATAAGGAGAGCAAAGACCATCTATGGACATCCATGCAGTTATGGGGTGTCGTGGTTTAAACCCAACCGCAAGCCTCGTTCACTCACTTCCCCCCCTTCTTGCCCTCCCCCTGCTCCTGGAGGGACGGAGAGGAGAATCGAAAAGAATGCAACTCCCATGGGTTGAGATAAGAACAGTTTAGTAACTAAGGTATAACACAAATCACTGCTGCTACCACCAATGATAATAATGATAAAGGAAATAACAAGAGGAAAGAATACAACACCTCAGCACCAGCCGACCGATAACTCGCCCCACTCCCCCCAGCCGAGCACCGACCGATGCCTCCTCCAACCCTGCAGTCCCAGCCCTTCCGGGGTAACTCCCCGTTACCTCCTGGGCATGCCGTGCTGTGGTATGGATACCTCTTTGGTCAGTTGGGGTCAGGTGTCCTGTCTCTGCTTCCTCCCGGCCTCCCCTCCTCCCTGGCAGAGCATGAGGCTCACAAAGTCCTTGGTCAGACCAAACATTCGAGCAGCAACTGAAAACATCGGCGTTATCAGCACTGTTCCCAGGCCAAAAATCAAAAACATAGCACTGCACTAGCTACTAAGAAGGAGAAAAATGACTGCTGCTGCTGAACCCAGGACATGGGGTTAACCTCACATTTGATGGCTTCAATTCACAGGGGCTGGAAATGCATCAGTCAGCTGCTGGGCAGAGGGGAGACTTGTCCAGACTTGGGGGAGTGGAATGGCTCCATTTAAGACTGACTTTCAGAGATGCAGTTTAGTAATTGAGCTTAGACTCAGACAACCGGCTGGAGTGGTACCCACTTCTGAATGGTGAATCCTGAAACAGGTGAATGCAGGACAAAGTGTCAGGCTCAGAGCAGCATTTACATGCAGAGGGAGAAGAGCAATCAGGCTGTGACCCAGGAGTTCACCTACAGCAAACGCTCCACCAGATTGGTGAGCTCATGTGATTAACCACACCTTGAAGGCAATGCAGTGCCCCAAAGCCATAAAACTGGGGTAAAATGAGGCTGAGGAGCAAAATGCAGTTTTCAGCAGACACCAGCCCCAATTAGTTCTCCTTTTTCACCAGTGCCTGGGGCCGAAGCACAGAGCTGGGCACAAAGAACAGCTCTGGGGAGGTTCCCTAACACCTTCTGTACATTAGAGCCTTCTGCCACCCCATTTCCCATAGTAGAAAACATGGCCCTTGAGAAGGAAAGCCTGCCATCTGCACCACAGCTTTCCTGCCAAGTCTCCCCAGCTTGCATTGCGATACAGGTTCAGAGATTGGCCAATGTGCTTCAATAGCTGCTAAGACAGAACAATTAACTATTCCTATAGCTTAATGGCAATTATTTCCTATCAGGACTAAAGGTAAAATTGATCTTATTCTGCATTAATGTGAAAGCTGCCGTGTTAAGAAAGAAAACCAAGAGCTGTACTAAAAATGAAGATGATGATGGACAGAAGTATGGCTGTCACAACAGAAACAGAAACCTTCTGATCAGTTGTGGACACTCCATGTCACTCAGAACATAGCTATTACTGGCAATGGCAATTTGGCTGTCCCATGTTTCCATTTAGGAACATTATTTTAAATAAAGCTGAGGAAACATTGGAATTTCTGCAGAAGTGCTGACATATTCCAGGAAATAAAGGGATTTGAAAGCTGCCAGTTCAGAATTAACGCTTCAGTGTGCTGATAGAGATAACACTGTGGGATTGGTCGTACCGGGCTGGGAAGTCCAGTTCCCAAGGGCAAAGTTCAGAGTTTGCTGCCACTGGGCCCAGGCCCACATTAAACACTTGATTATAAAATCAAGCATTTCTAATGCTTTCTTTTGCCTCTCAGAGATTCCCAGAGATACCCCAGGGAAACCTGGCTGAGTCTCACTCATAACCCGTGGTGTAGCACTGCAGCGGAACCACGCAGGGACCAATAGCACTGGTGCTTATGTTATTGCAGCCACGACATATATCCTTCACATCCCCTGGAAAAAGACTATTCTCCAGATCTGTTCATCATACCACAGGTAGATTAAAGGATGGATGTCCAAAAGCAAACTCCCAAACTGCTGTGCATGCAATTTGTGAGTGCTCAAGAAGGAGATGTGCCACTCATCCGGATGGGACAGTGCCCATGACATCCACTGAAAACAGCCAAGAGAATTCCAAATGCCTCTGGGGAGCAAAACACGCTGCATGAGTTACTCCCAGCTCACACAGTGTGAAGGAGCTAAGTCTTCCAGGCTCTCCAGGATCTGAGGAGAAGGATTTCTTCTTCCTTTGTTCTTTGTGCCCTTTTTACATTAGAAACCTTGCTTGATAAATTACTAGAGGGCCTCATTAACTGCAAAGATTTGTCAGTTTTCCCAAAGCAATCAGGGTGTTAGTTAGACCAAAGGAGCAAATGGAAAACTGAAACGGAAGCCAAGCACAGCCCTATTAATTCTGTGTTATGGATCGACATTTGTCAACTCTATTGAAGTTTGTTGTAGCGAATAGAGCCCAAGAGACACTCAATTACTTTATCTCTGAGCAATTAGGATCCTGCTCTTTCAGGTCAATCTGTTAGCACAGAGGAAAAAAATTGGATACAAGATTAACAGTATAAAATCCACTGCCTTATGCTTTGGGGTCTTTTAGAGCACAAACCCCCAGAGATTTTCCCCTTCAAATGCTGGTCTTAAGGAATTGAGAGTTCATTGAAGCCAGCATCAGCAAGGGGCTCCCCAACATGGCCATGTTCCCCAGCATGTTGCCTCTCTGTCTCTAGCCAAGCACCACTGTGTCTGCCAGATGGTTGCAGAAGGATCAATCTGTTCTTCTAGCCAAAACCAACCCAGCTGTGGTTGTAAGGTGGAACACTGAGAGATGTCCTTTAAAGAAGGATTGAAGGACTGGTGGCAGTTGTACCGGATAATCAAAACGCTGTTAAGGTTTAGGCTAGGAAGAGCATGAGCTACTTTCAGGTCTTTCTTGGCACTGTGAGAGTGAAGCATACTCAGTAGAAGAAAGTGGAATATTTTTCTCACATGTACATTTTTCTGTAGCTCATAAATCATCTGCAGAAGGCACATACATCAAGTATCAGTAGAGGCACAAGTTTGGAAGAGTTTTTAAAAGGATACAGAAAAGCATAGGCTGGGAAAATGACTGAGTTATAAATTTCCCATATTCAGGGACACAGAGATTTAACTTGAAACTTTCAGCTTCTGCTTCTGACCCTGAAAAAGGCACGGGTGTCCAGAAGTGTATCCTTTTGAGGAAGAGCATCTTGCAATAAAGAATACTGCCTCTCCCTGAAAGCCTTCCTTTCACACTCTCATGACCCAAATGATATTAATACTAGGGAATAGAAACCAAAATCAAGTCTACAACTGCCCCACAGAGGCATCCCTGCATTCAAGCCCATTCTCTTGAGCTGGGTCTCATGTAGCTATTTGAGCTCATGGCTGTTGTGGTACCATGGCTTCAGCTCTTGGGATGATAGATTGAGCCAACACTGATATCTGCATTGTCACAGTTTGACTACTATTGCCATTTCAGGAGGACTGGTGAAAGCCAGGCTACACAGAGCTATGGAAACTGCAATCAGACATCTTGATGGCCTATACAGAAAGACCATCTCCTAAATTTGCAGCGTGGTTTGGGTTTTGCATGGTTGCCCATTGAAAGATTCATTTTTCATGTGAAGCAGATAGTACTGAAGAAATGAAATGGCAAATACTTGTATCTGGGGCTGCTTGCTAGAACTACTGAGGCAATGAAAATGTTGGTCTACAGAAAATAACAGTGAACAAGGAATGGGCAATGGAATTACCAGATTATCACCTTCGGGTTCAGGATCCTGTCTGACCCATTGGAGACTAGAGAGAGGGAAAGAGGTTTCAAAATCAGATCCCAAACAAACCAAAAATCACATGATAAATTGTTTTCAGTGAAGGATTCCATCAAATTGTGAAGCTTTTCTTTGCTGGTATAAAAGATTGAAATTATTTGTTGGGATTAATTTGTCCAGTGAGTCATGCTTGGTGACTTAAATCATTTCCCCACTTCTATCATTTCAGCAAACTGAATTCTTCTTTCTGTTCATGAATCAGTCCTGATTCCTGAAATTTCACCCCTCACTCTTAGCTGTTGAATGACCAGGCTGAATGAATGCATTTTCTCCTCTGGACTGTTGATTCACTGCTCCTTTTTTATAATAGCATGCTGACCTTCTGGGTTCCATGGTACTACTGCCTTATTCCTTGATCTTATGGCTGGGGTGTTTTAAAGAAAACAAGTATGGTTAAAGTTAGTATCTCCAACTACATCATTTAGACCTATCTACAGCTAATGATGCACATGCTGTGTGCCTTCTATTATATGTCCAGATATTTCATCAGAATAACACCCGAGAATCTCACTAGCCCTGGAGTGATGCTTTCATCTATTAACGCCACGCACTGGTTGTAATTTGTTTTAGTTTTTATTTTCCACTTTACAGCTAGGAAACTATAACTAGAAAGTGTTTCTCCCACACAGGAGAGCTGTGGCAGACCCATCATAGGCAAACCTTTTGAACACTAATTGAGCCCACTTTCCTGCCCCCTTTGCCTGGGAACAACTGAGGGACATTAGTGCCCGACCCCACAAGCAGCTTTACACAATCTCATCACAGTATTTGTGTAAGAAATGGCTTAGATCAGGACAGGAACACAAAGGAAAATCAGCTCATGTTCAGAAGGAGGGCTGGGAGTCCTTTTAGCAGGCCTTAAACTGTCATCTCTCCATGCCCAGCATCCTCCAAAGCACTTCCCCACAGCACCAGGAGGGCTGCACTGGATGGCTACACAAATATATGGAGATATGTGCTGTCCCAGGGAAGCACAAGAAAGCCAGATACTGCTCCTGTTTACTGAGAGCCCTGCCCGCAGGCTCCATCTGAACTGGAAACACCTCCCTGCTATTGGAAGCCTGCTCTAGTCTGCTGGCAATGCGCATATACTAACGTGAGTCACATTTTGTACCACTGCAATGAGACTATCCTCAAAATTAACAGAAATAACATATCTACTACTGGTACAAAAGCCGCCCTTCAGTGTGGGTGTGGGTGTGTTCCACCAATATGGAGAATCCCTGTCTCCAAACAGCCAGGGCCTCTTCCCTTCATCCCTGAAATCCTATAGCTTTTAGCATCAGAGAGAGGAACTGTGTTCATCCGTCCCTGAAGCATACTTTCCAGCCCTGGTATGAAAAGTACTGTAGGAACACAGCTCTGTTGCAATATGAAAGGTTGGAATGAAGCCCTAGACAGCGGATTCCTGGGATTAGCCTATTATTCTAGCCTGAATATTTAATACAAAGTAACCAGTTAACCTTCTTATAGCAAAGATAAGCTGAAAAATGCAAGTTTTGTGTGTAAAAAGGTCCAGAAAGCTGGAGGCAAATAAATAGATTATTTTTGTTTTAAACCTCATGATTGTTTTCAAGCTCTCTCCACGATGCCTGTGTACACCAATACCGTGAACATAAAAAACTAGTGGCAAAAATCATCACTGTATCACTCCACAGTCATGCTGGGATCACTCTGCTGAAGTTCACAGACCTGCATGGGTGTAAGTGCAGCATTGTATGGGGCTCTGAGCTCTCTGATCTAGTGGAAGGTGTCCCTGCCTGTGGCAAGGGGTTGGAACTGGGTGAGTTTTAAGGTCCTTTCCAACCCAAACCGGTGCTGGATTCTATGATTCCTGACTGCCCAGTAAACCCTTTTGCTTCTTACTCTCAGGCTTGGCCCACTTTGCCCAGCCTCTGAGAAGCCCTGGCAATATTCAAATATCCCATAAAACAACCTTCCAAAGAAGTATCCCTCTAGACTACTATCTGGGTCTCACTTCGTGTAATTTCAGATAGTCGGAGAGCTTTACATGCTACATTGCTCTCAGAAATAGAATTCTCCTCAAACACAGCTTTAAGCAGCACTATTTCAGTGTCTAGAATTATGCTAACCACTGCTCATCTAAATTATTATATTAACTGGAAAGGGGGAGCACACACAATTTAGCAGGGGAGAAAGAGCAACAAATCTAAGAAGAAAAATTGGTATTTTACAGAGAGCAGAAAGCCAGGAATCCTGTGACTATAAAAGCTTTGCTGGAATTAAAGAACCTTTTATTGTGGGAATGTAAAAGCTTTTTCTTTTCAGGGTACACATTATGGAAGGTAATGAAGAGATCTGCTAAGGACAAGCGCATTGGCAGCTGTCTAGACAGCAAGGCAGTCAGTAGAAACTGGCAGTGATGAAAGCAGCTTTTGGTAGACCTCAAAACTATGGAGTACATCACCAATACAAGCATTGGCTTCATCCTGCCTGGGGAAAAGGCATGCTTACCAAAAGGAAAAGCATCTGTTGGATTAGAGTCTTCTCCTTCCCCCATCTACACGAGGCTGAGCACAACTGATAATGAGTACAACACAGAGGCTGCTGTTCAGCACAGATCTAAGCTGCAACACAGCTCTGCTGTCAATGGTGTTAGTATAAGAGAAGCCTCACTTAAACCTCCCCAGTCAGGGGGCAGAAATCATATTAAACATGTTTAGCTGCTAAGAGTTAATGATTCCTGTGGTTGCTAATTCAGCAGGGGAGAGTTTTTCTGTCATCAAAGAAAAGCAAATGGGAATCAGAAGTCCTGGCTCTCTCCTTAGCTCATTTACTTTTCTTTTTTTTTTTTTTTTTTTTTTTTTTTTCCCACTGCAAAATAATATTTAACCATCTAAAGACTTCTCTTTCTCATCTGGAAGCAGAAATATATGCACAAGTTTAAGTGTGGTCCGGTTGATATGGTGGAGGGAAGGGATGCCATCCAGAGGGACCTTGACACGCTTGTGAGGTGGGCTGACGCCAACCTTACGAAGTTCAACCATGACAAGTGCAAGGTCCTACACCTGGGTCGGAGCAATCCCAGGCACAGCTACAGATTGGGCAAAGAAGAGGTTCAGAGTGGCCCTGCAGAGAAGGACTTGGGGGTGCTGGTCGATGAGAAAATGAACATGAGCCGGCTGCAGTGTGCGCTCGCAGCCCAGAAACCAACCGTATCCTGGGCTGCATCAAAAGGAGCGTGACCAGCAGGTCGAAGGAGGTGATCCTGCCCCTCTGCTCTGCTCTTGTGAGACCTCACCTGGAGCATTGTGTGCAGTTCTGGTGTCCTCAACATAAAAAGGACATGGAACTGCTGGAACAAGTCCAGAGGAGGCCACGAGGATGATCAGGGGCTGGAGCACCTCCCGTATGAAGACAGGCTGAGGAAGTTGGGGCTGTTCAGCCTGGAGAAGAGGAGGCTGCGTGGAGACCTCATAGCAGCCTTCCAGTACCTGAAGGGGGCCTATAGGGATGCTGGGGAGGGACTCTTCGTCAGGGACTGTAGTGACAGGACAAGGGGTAATGGGTTAAAACTTAAACAGGGGAAGTTTAGATTGGATATAAGGAGGAAATTCTTTCCTGTTAGGGTGGTGAGGCACTGGAATGGGTTGCCCAGGGAGGTTGTGAGTGCTCCGTCACTGGCGGTGTTCAGGGCCAGGTTGGATGATGCCTTGTATTGGATGGTTTAGTGAGAGGTGTCCCTGTCCATGGCGGGGGGGTTGGAACTGGATGATCTTGAGGTCCTTTCCAACCCTAACTATTCTATGATTCTATGATCTGAAGGGGGCTAAAAGGATGCTGAAAAGGGACACTTCATCAGGTACTGTAGCAATAGAACAAGGGGTGATGGGTTTAAACCGAAACAGGGGAAGTTCAGGTTGGATATAAGGAAGAAGCTCTTCCCTGTGAGGGTGGTGAGGCACTGGCACAGGGTGCCCAGAGATGCGCTAAATGTTCCATCCCTGGCAGTGTTCAAGGCCCGGCTGGATGGCACTTGGAGCAACCTGCTCTAATGGAAGGTTTCCCTTCCTGTCGTAGAGGCGTGGAACTGGATGATCTTAAGGTCCTTTCCAACCCAAACCATTCTATGATTCTGTATACAACACATGAATATAGGGGTGTGAGAGCACTTCCCTGTCTGTATGCACATCATGTTTATAAGCATGTTTTACAGAGTGTTGGGAATCAAGTAATGAACACTTTTAAAGCAGTTTCAGATCTTCTGTTGGCAGCAGATGAAGCAATGCAAAACATTATTAGCCATTTCAGAGCTCCTTTTTTCAGTGCATGCAAGAAACTATTAAACTGGAGCAAATACAGCAACACATTGTATTTTACATTTCTTTGGGAGCAAGGAAACTATTTGCTTGATGGTTTTCCTTTGATTATATAGAAGACTAGTCAAGAATATGTTTTCTTATTGCTGTAGAGTATGTTGGCTGAGATCTCAGCAGCAATAGAAGGTATATTTATCATCGAAGAGCAGAAGGAATAGCTGCTACATATATAAACCTCCTTTAGACCCGAAGTAAACTTGAGAAAAGGGGCTCTGTGTCCCTGAAAAACTATCAGAAGACAATTCTACCTCCTAAAGTTCTTCACCCTGTGCAATGCCTATGTGCATGTATTGGTTTCTTATTATATTGATTATATTGCAGTGATAAAATATAAATTGGGTATACTCAGCAAGGACAGCTTTACTGCCTTATTGCACTGATCATTACAGAAAGCATAAATTGGGTCATAATTCTGAAGAGTCATCAGAAAATCATATGCAACTCAAAGTTATTCATTTGAAATAGTGCTTATGAGATCTTCAGGAGAAGATCAATATATGAGTGTGTGTATATCAGTGCATGGGGAGGGCTGCAATACACACACAGAGATGCATAGACTCTCCTTTACACACCATGTTCCACACAGAGCAATTGCCAAGTCATGCATTAGATCTCCCCTGCTCTCACAAGTGGCTGTTTATTCAGGTGGACAGCACAAGAGAAGCTCTTTTTGCTCCTTCCTTTGCCCTTTCCCCCTGCCCTTGTGTGTGTGCGAGGTGGGAGCACACTGTGATCACCTACAGAAGCTGTGCTTGATGGAGGAGCATTGATTAGCAAACCAACACTGTTCAGCGATGGGTAATCACAGTAATAAGTGTTTCATTCCCCTCACTTTTGATGTAGTGTCAGAATTTGACAAAAAATGTGACACCTGAGCTAAAGACACAGCAGAGAGCACAGGACCAAAGCATGTCAAAGAGCATTACCAGCTTACACGTTGTCTTCTGTACACTAGCAGCTACATCCACAAATGAAAATGATTCCTGGCCGTGTGCCCCTGGGATCCCTCCCTGAATCCCACTTAAAAAAATCCATGCTGGAAAGGGAAAGCTATTCCAGTGTGATCAAGGCTGAGCAGATATAACACTCTCACTTGCAGGAGTAAGCCCTATAGACTGTATTTTGGCCAGCTCTTCTCAAGTGCTAAACAAACACCAGCCCATCTCCTCAATGGGCTGATTTCACAGATGATACAGGAGTCCTGTGGAAAACAGGCTGTGCTTTTCCAGGCTCTGGTCCTAGCCAGGCTAGGGCTCTTCTCTGTGGCTCTTCCTGTCTGACCAACTGAGGTGCTCTGCCATAAGAATGAGCTACAAACACACCACAGCTTGGACAAACCTGCTTTAGGTATCCAGAAACCAGTTGTTGGTTCTGAGAACACAACAGCCCCAAGAACATATTCCAGTGCTCACTGCAAACCCATGACCAGTTCTGAACATGGAAGCTTCAATGCCATCTCACAGACCTTGCTCATAAGAGCCAGGGGAGCTGTGGCTGCCATCTCCCAGCCACCATCCATGGGGCAATGCCAAATGTTATTCAATATTCCTTGTGAAGTTTGATTGCAATGGGTAATTTGGCCACTCTAAGCCTCAGAATGAGGCTTAAATTTAATGGTCTCCAACTGCAAGTGCTAAAAATCTGGTAAAGTTAAAGCTACCAAAAGACCACATAAGAGCTTCTCAATTTTAAACAGACTACGTAGTCTTCTCTTTTCCATTGTATTTTATCAATTAACCTTCAGCAAGCACAAAGGTTTCCCTAGATCTGGTGCTCCTGCTGGCTTCTGGAGAAAAAGATACAAATTGTACAGATAATTTTTTTAAGGAGAATACTTTTAATAACCAAAATGTTTCTGCACTTGGAATAATGAGAGTGACTTTTCTCTTTCAAATGCTAAATTATTTCAAGCTGAGCTGTTGGAAACCATTAATAATTCAAGGAACTCTGCTTTCAGTAAGAACAACATCTGCTGGAAGGTGTTAAAGCACACGAAAAACCTGACTTTCAAAGTTATTTTACCATTTTTTAATTCTCTTTGTGAGAAAAAAAGGTGCATTGGTAGATTATAGGAAGAAGCTGATAATATGCCACCTGCAAAACAAGGAGGGCCGAATGAATGCAGTCCCAAGAGTATTAACGTTGGTCTACTTTGCCCTCCTTCACTAGAACATCAGCTGCTTAGAGCTGTGGCTTTCAAGCTCTTCTGATCTGCAGACCCCTAAACACTCTCAGGGCAAGTTCAGACCCCACATGTCTATTTAAATCAGCCTATTGACAATACGCTGGCATTTGCCAGTTCCTTTTCCCTGTCTCTTTAGAAGCTATTCATGGGTAAACCGTAGTAGTAAAGTTCCCTGGTTCCAGTTGATGAAGAATGAGACAAACGAAAAGCATGCACCTCTGGAGGACAACTCATCTCTCAAGTGTAGGATCCCATAGATCACACTTTGGAGGTGCCAGCCTCTCTCCACTGGTGCCAGGAAGAAGTTAGATGAGACCCAAAACCAAATTTGTGAGGGGTAAAGCTGAGCAACATTTTGTCCCCCTTCCAGAAATGGGTTAAATAAACCAATGCACCTAAAAGATTAGCAAAATTTAGAGGACAGATCCACATGCAGCTCAACATTTCAGCATCACCACATGTTTAGAGATGGGAATTTGAGTCAGCTTATTGACAAAGCTGCTTTTCCAATATTCACTCCACGTAAGGGTTTAGAATTGCATCTCTCAGCAAAGTTCAGCTGTGGAATTATACATGATGCTTATGACAAGCCAGAACCCTCTTCATCCTCTTGCAAAACTCAGCCTGGCAACCCAGCTGATGTAGAAGCCCCATTAACTATACTCCTGCATCATTTTCACATGGCTTATACAGAGATGTTGCAACCTAGGTATCACAGTAACCTATAACAGCGTTGAGATGCTAATCCACCCTTACTCCTTCATCAAGTATTCGCTCCAGTATTCATAACTTTCTATACAATTTCTTTCTTGAATTTTCAGGAAAAGTGCATATAAAAGGGTTTGTTTTGTTTTTTCACTGCTATAAAACTGAATTAAGAGAATGCAGAATAGAAGAGAAAGTTTTTGTTAGAAAATGTGTCACCAAGCATCTGGGAAGTCATTCCTGATCCATAGTCCTGCCCATCACCTTCGAGAAAGTATCCTCTTTCATCCTGTATGGGCACAATCCTGTTTTAACGCATTAATAATAGCACTGAATTTAAAGGTCTCATTGGTATCATGTAAGCAAGGCAAATAACTGCTGATAGATATAGGAAATTCAGGTCTTTCATGTGTGTATCAGTGAATCTGCAGGAAATGAACACTTGCATGTTGGGCAACTGGTTATTCCACATCAAATCTGAGGCTGATATTAATGAAATACATATTTTTTGATAATAATTCCATTTCAAGAAGGAAATTTCAAGCAGGAAATCTCCAAGGTGCAGGAGCAGCCACTCACATGTGCCAAAAATCAAGCCAGAGGGGAAGAAAAGCAGCCTGGCTTGAGCTTTGGCTGGGACTCAGTGATCTTGTGAGCTGCTTTGGACCATATTTTAAGAGGTTTTGCCCTGAGGTCACACCGGCTATGGGGTGATTTCCAAAGTAAAATTCCCAAGGAAAATTCAGCAGTCATTATTACCACTGATGGCTATTAAAGGCACAATGATGAGCCGCAGTCAGCATCAGCCCTGCTTGTTGCTCTGCTGGTGAGATGAAAGCTGCTGAGAGCCCTGTTCTTTGTCCATATACAATATCAGCATTGACCTGTCCTGGTCCAAGTCCCAGTCTCTGCCATCATCAGTAATCCTGGGGGAGACAACCCTTGGCTGTGGGCCTGTATCTTTCCACCACCTTCATTACAGCCACAATCTCCCATCATGCTGCAAGCCCACGTGTTGGGTCGGGTGTGCAGATGTGAGAGTGTGAGTTCAGCACTGACACTGTGATAGAAGGGGTCAGCCTCGCTGGTGGTGAAAGAAGCATTCAGAAGTAACAGGCAAATCAATTTTACCCGTGGCACTGGAGTAATGTTTTCATTTTACAGGACTCAGTAGCTGAGAAAAAGGGGAATTATCTCCTTTCGTTATCCTGACTTAGACATAGCAAGAAGGTAAAGATTAATGCCATTAAAACATAACCAATTGGTGCTTAAATGTAACATGACAGATTTACTCTGAGCACATTCTAAACTATAGAGTTTTAACAGTGATAATAAAGCATTAAGAGAGACACTGAAGCTTGAAGTAACAGCAGAGAAACAGTTGTGTGTGGTGGGAACTGAAATTAATCCCATTCGGTTTTCAGCCTGTATGGAAATGGTCTACGTGCTTAATGTGAAAAGCAGCCATTTATTCCCTGGGCTAGTTCTTATAACTACTCCAACTGCTAAGCAATTTAAAACCTATGCATTTTTATAAGTGTCCATTTTTTACGTTTGATGAAAATAACCCTTTGGCATTGGTTAAATTATAAATAGAAAAAGCAGGGGTGATGCATTGCCCACATACCAATAAAATGGCTGGGAGGCACCAGCAGCACTCAACTTTGTGACACGTATCGGGTTAGCTCGAGTCAGAAGGATCACAACTGCACCCACGTGAAGGTGATGTCAAGTTTCAGAGCAGTGGGTCTGGAGCTGCACAACCCTGTGGTAAACCCTGGCCAGTCTGTGGGGCAGGGAGGTGTGGAGCAGGAAGGTCTGCAGAGGAAGATGGGGACTGCAGGAGCAGGAGGGCACATCACGGAGTTAAGCTGTGTGCAAGGTACAGACAGAAGCCAGTGGTTTCTTACTGCTGATACTGGCCCAGTGGGTCTGCACTGATTATGTGCCTTTCCCCCCTCTTTTCTTAGTGCAATCAAAAGAAATAGATTAATAAGAAAAGCACATGCTGAAACAACTTACTTATTGTGGTTATGACGTAGATTTGATCACTTCTTCCCTGCTTATTCCACCTCCCAGTAATTCATTCCAGCACTCAAAACCCTTAAGGACTAGCTTCTAAACACTCAGCTCTCATTTCTCATGCTTGCATAGGCTTTATGTTGCACTGCTGCATACATATGGATATACATGTACTCCTATGTGCTGTGTAACCTCAATTCACCCCCTCACATGTGTGCATCATGATACAGCATGAGCCTACACAGTCACTCAGACGCTGCCTCCAGCTCATTCAGCCATTCACAAGCGGCAGAGCATGATGCTGCATCAACCTGCACTGCTCTGGGGGCTCTTGAAGTACATGGGGCCATTTGCAGACACCTGAACTCCTCATCTGGGTCGCAGAGGCAGTGCTGGAGCTGGGGGGGTTAAGGAGAGCACAGCCACATCTTTGGCTGGCACGCACAACACACTTGGTTTGTCAGACCCTTCTCCGCTATTTAAAGACACTGTGAGAAATCGCATGTGTGAGAGGTAACACACAGATGCTTGAAGCTGAAAACTCAGCTCAGCTTTCCCTGTTGAGGAGTAGGTGAACGGATAATTTCCACAGAGGTACACACAGGAAAGACAGAATTTAATCCAATTTTATGAGCCAAGTAATGACAAGAGAAAATTCAGATACTTCAAAAAATCTCAGCCTATAACACTGAGGAAGCGAGATAAGTACCTCTGAATAAGCCTTCTCTTGATATCATTTTTGCTCTTGCCAGAGGTGGTGAGCAGCCTTGGAACGTATTAAAACTCAGATTTTTCACACACACATTACAGTGCATCTGACCTTCAACCTGGAAGTTTAATATTTGATAACTTTCCAAAAGGTGGACTCAGAATGGCTCAATGGCTTCCCAGAGCAGGTGGATTAAGAACCGACATAAGAGAGCGAGCAAAAGAAAGATTTTTCTTCTAAGGCTTTTCCATAAATGTGCTAAATTATGAACAAGCTGCCACAGTAACTCTGCATGACCTAACCCACGGGCACTCATTCATTTACCCCTGGGGCAATCCTGCCGCCCTTCTCCACCATCTCAGGGGATCCCTTTGGAATACAGGGCTGGGTTAGGCTTCGACTGCAAGGACTGCTTTGATGATGGCAACAGCCTATTTCCAGCTAGGTCCATTTGGGTGGGTGACTTTTGCTGCAGTCGCTTAGGGCCAGTGGCAAAAGCTATGGGGCTGCCTGGGTTTCCCTGCCCACTGCAAAGTCATTGGACAGAGCAGGGACCAAGCTCTTTCCCAAGGGTGAGAGCAGGAGTAAGGGGATGCTCCATGTCCATTTGTTTGTGACACTGGAAGTTACGGTGTCCCACCATGCTCGCGGGGGGACATTCCCACTGTGCTTTGGCTCAGCCCAAGCAGAAATGTGGCAGCAGGTGCCCACCACATTCTGTGGTTTCTGCTCCACCTCCAGAGTGAGGTCCTGCCTTGTCCAAGAGCAAAGAGCAGCTCCTTTTCCCAGAAATGCATTGCCAGCCTGTGTGACAAGCTGGAGCTCATCACGAGCCTCCAAGGGTGTATTTGCTTTAATTTAGGTTCTGTGTGTGCTCTTCTCTGTTATTTGTTAGCACCCAAAGAGTTGTTACTTTCATTACTCTGATTTATAAATGTAAAACAGTGCCAGACAAATTGCACAGAGGCCACTGCTGGCACCACCTGAGCAATGAGGGTTTTATTTACTAACTGCTTTGCATTTTGGCCAGTTAAGGTGGTTGAAGTTTACTCTTTATCTACATTGTGTGTGCACACTGGTCCTCCTTGCCCCCTCCAGCATGATGGACTACCCTGAATCCCCGACCTAGATCCGCGTCTGTCAGCTATCTTTTTCTCTCATTAATATTCTCTCCTCTCTCAATTTCCTCCTGACTGAGCCCTTTCATTTCTCTTGCATGTAAGCAGGTGGCCTGGCTAAGAGGTGCAGGGAAGGAAAAGGGGCTCCCACACAGCAGGAACTGCCTTTATTTCCCAGATTGGGCTCCTGCACAGGGAATGAACCTTCAGGGCACATCCAGGGACACTGCCCTGGCCAAAGCTGCTGTCTCTGATGAGCCTGAGCCTCTCATCACTGCCCCTGTGCCAGGAATCACTGCACAATCTTCCAGCACCATCAGGCAGCAGCACCCTCTCAGCTGCTTGCATGGTCATCCTCGCACCTTGTTTAGTCCCTCACAAGATGGACTTGCAAATGAAAGCAGGTACTAGAGCTGTACCTGCACCCACATGGACACAGGCTGATTCTCTGATGCTTATTGCTTTCTCACAGAGTTAAGGTTGCTCCTTGAAAATCTGCTCAGCAAGCAGGAATTCTTTTCCAGAGACATTCACTGAAGCAGAACAGAAACACCCAGCATCTCAGGATGCTAAAGCCATCTCTTAAGCCTTTACAACTTGGTCCTCTGTCTGCCTCCAGCCATCAAGTGGCATCCCTCAGGCAGCTTCCACTTGTCCATCCCATCCCTTGCTCTTTTGTTTTCCCATCTATTTTTCATACTATCATTTCCCTCTCCCGGAGAACCCATGACTGTGTCTTGAAATGGGCGTTTGCAGGTGCCAGCACTGTAGAGTCTGATATAAATCAAGATTCATAAGAATAACGTCATTAACTTAAGTGCATGATAATTATAATTATACATTCTACTATCAAGTACAAATATGTCTGTGTTTCCGTGCAAGTCAAAGGCCTGGGCTGCAGTAACAGAGGTAGCCAACTTCACAGCTGCTATGACTGCTGAAGCCAACGGTGGTTTCTCCTTTGGTATCTTTGCCCTTTTCTTCCTTAGGGGATTTCGGTAACCAGCTAAAAAGGACACAGAAAGGGCAAGAACTAGAGAAAAAAAGAGGGTTTATACAGGTCTGAAAAGCAGGGAAAGCAAGTTCTGCTAGAAACTCATTTCTTATTTGTCCTGTGAGACCTGGGGGAAACCCTTACAGATGCAAGGGAAGGGAGGAGGAAGAAAAAGCAGCTTAATGCAAGGGATGACAGACTGCAGCTTCAAACTCCTTCCCTTTCTTTGTGTGTTGTGCCAGCCTCAGGGCTGTGCAAAGAACGGGAGACAGAATTCACAGGGGATTTCGACATCCTCAAACTTGGCTTCATTCCGAATCAGAGCAGAATGAGAAGTCTTTGAAATTATCTGCTGTGACAAGGGCACATCCGTGTTGTTTGTGCACATTTTGCTCCATAGGCACTGTGCTCGTTTCCTAGGAAGGAGGAAAATTTGCCTATGTGCCTTGTCCTTGCTGTTGAATGCTGGGCCAGGGGCACCTTGATGCGAGAAGGGTACAAAGCACAGGGCTGGAGGGGCAGGGAAAGAAAGATGGGGTGAGGGCACAACACTGAGGACTCCTGCAAAGAGCAGGAGGCTTCAAGGAGCAGACCGGCATCCCAGGTGTGAATTCTTGTGGGATTGCTACAACCCAGCAAGCTCTGAAAGCTGCTGGTATGGGTGAAACCTTCCCCCTAAGGGCATGCTGCTTGGGGAAAGAGAAGGAAGATGAGCTGTTGGCTTTTAAAATCTGGAGTGCCTGCCTCGAATATCTATTTTAAGCTACAAAGTGCATGCATTTCACATTGAAATGAGACATTTTGACACTACTGCGGTTGGAATATGTTCCTCAGAATTAAGGCAAGCATGAAAGGCTCTGGAAGAAGGATGGGGGCTGTGCCTGCAGTATGTCTCTGCCAGGTCTGCCCTGGACAGGTCCTTGTACTTGGCAGCCCCAGAGGAGGGAAGCTGCTCTGTAGCTTGTTCTGGGTCTTAGAAAGTACTCACATTTAGTTTGCATAGGCTCAGATATAAACTTAGCTCCCATATACAACAGGGTCACCAATGCTCACATCTGTTTGCTTTGTATTGCCTGCAGGGAAGACTGAGAAGACTCCCCACCGCTCACAAGCACTTTTCTCTGCAGCACTTATGTGAAGGGTTTCATTATTCAGACTGGTTACAGCACAAACAGCCTGGCTTTTGCCTTGAGGAACAGGCAGCAATGGGCAGCTGAAGACTTTGAACTTTGTTTTCACTTGGATCCTGCAGTTCCTCTGAGGGACACTCACCTACACCTTCCACCAGAGCATCCAAAAACTCCCTAACAAAACAAAAAGAGGAGATGAATCAGGGGAGATGAAGCTCCATGGGGCAGGGGAAGGTGGGATGGCTCAGTGTGTCTCACGCTGCCCGTGGACACTAGGTAGTCACTGAACATACCCAAGGGATGCACCAAATCAGCTTCCACTATTTCATTCAGGACTACTGGATCCAGGATGTAAAATGCAGAATTTTTAGTACCTTTAAATATTTTACTGAAATACATAATATTTTCCATTAAAGGTATTCTTAGGTGATAGAGTCACTCACATTGCTCTAGAGACCCATTATGCAAGATACAGTAGAACACTAAAACAAGTCTTTGTCGACACGAGTGAAGTTGTACCAGAGACATTTTCTGTGTTGATCATGAAAGGATTTTAGAAGCTGTGATATTTTTTGTTTAAAGCTGGTTATTGAATCATTAAATAGTCATGGCGAAGATCTCAACTGGAGAGAAATAGAAAATATTTATGATAACGGTAAGAAGAGAAAAGCAACTCTTCAGGCACTTTAATCATCCTTCTCTAGGGAGTTTTACTCATCCTTTTAATTACTGGAGGGTGTAAGATTCTTTCATTCTTTTCGGTTTGTGTTTGTCATGATCCAGAGCTAAAAATACATTCAGTTGCTCACTGCAAGTGTTTGGGAACCCACCTGTGAGCATTTCTCTTTGGGGGAGCTAAGCAGAATTTCCGAGTAGCTCCATTTGAAAGTTAGCAAAAGCTTTCGACTGTGGAACGAAGACTTGTACGTTCATATGTACATCCAGCACCTCAGATAACCTGAGCCTTTGCAGAAGTACTCACACGTGGGCAAAAAGTCATCAGATAACCCACACTCAGATAATCCCCCATAGAAACCAAAGAAGAGGAAAGGTGAGATTAGAAAAGCAGGAACTTTTTGGGACAGGGGGAGCAGGAATTGGCTTGTGTAAGGCTATGGGGAGAAGGGAGACTGCTGGGTCCCCCTGCACAGCTTGCACCAGCAAGAAGGACGCACTGCTCCTCTAGGTTTGAAGCAGGAAGGGAATGCGTTGCTGGAGGAAGATGCCACAGCAGGGATCTGACCAGTGATGTGATGGAACTGCTCTGCAGAAGAGTAAGAGAAACTGAGGACACTGAAATCAAAATGGGCTTTCCAAGGGTTCTTTTCTAACCTTTGCAAGTCATTTAGTATTGCTAGGTGTGGACTGAGACCCACAACAGGGGTTGTGCAGGCATGGAAGGAAATGGAGGAAGATGCCAAAGGTACCTCAACAGACACATGCCAAATCTCTGGCTGTGAGCAGAGAAAACCTTCAAAACCATTGAAGTCATTGTCCTGGAAATACAGAAACCTGGCTCACAGCCACATATTCCTTCATTTCCCAGAGATGCAAGTAGACGGACAGTTCTAACACTCCTCTTCCTCCCCAGCAGGGCTCCCTGTGCGACACTACACATTATGTTTGATGCTGATCTATTATCGTGTTATTGAAGAATTTCCTGGATGTGCTACTTTTTTTTTCACGCCTCTGTCCCTCTTTGAGTCAGAATCAGAAGGGGAACATCCAGTCCTTTGTTTCTTCCTCCCCTGAGACTGAGGGTGATGATTATCCTTCCAGCACAGTACAAACTCTGAGAAATCTGGGGGAAACTGGCTGATGAACCCAACTCCAGCAGCATCACACAACTCAAACACAACTCTTTAGATCAGATGTCATCAGCTCCAAACAAGTGCAAGCTGGCTGTTTTGCTGAATACCTTTTGGGGCAGAGAAATTACATGAGTGAAAACAGATGCTCCACAATTATCCTGAAGGTTTCAGGTACCTTGCAATTCTCTCACTGAAGCTACATGAATTTAACACCAAACAAGAAATCTTTCCTAGTGATGAGTGTCCTTCTAGGAAAATTTAGTGCAATAAAATTCAATCATAGAATCCCAGATCGGTTCAGATTGGAAGGGATCTTAAAGATACCTGGTTCCAGCCCCCTGCCACTAGACCAGGTTGCTGCAATCACCGTCCAACCTGGCCTCAAACGCTGCCAGGGATAGGCAACGTGTTCAAGTCTCAGCACCCTCATGGTAAAGAATATGTGTGACCTCACGGAAATATTGGCTTACAGAATCTCCTAGCAAGTTGATTATATGTGCACACACACTCGTAAGCACCAAGACATACATATCCAAGTGAGGGGACCAAGAAGGCACATGTGACACAGAGGACAAGGAGCCTTGGTTGTCAATATTTCTCTGGAATGCCTTTACTGTACACAATTTCTCTCACTCTGACAGGTTAGGGCTCTCCAAAACCTCCTACAGTGCAAATTTCAGTGAATGTAGAGGAGAAGACCAGAGACACTTTCTGGCTGACCCCTCTGTGCCGCAGACACCAAAGCCAGGTTCAAATTGTAAGGTCAACAAATGCATCAACATGGAAGTAGAGATCTGGTCAGCGGGTCCTGAAGGCTGCATTCATATGGGGGTTATGACATCTTGAGGATGAGTGGCCAAATTCCTATCTGTTTTGGCAGCCTGCTCAGCCCACTTGCTGGACGCACCATGCTGCTTCAAGCCCCAAAGAGTCCAGATGGTCACATAAAGCACTGAAGGACCTGGGAAAGTGTTTCCACAGAGCTACTAAATGAGGCTGGAGTGAAGAGTTAATAGAGATGGTCAACAGGAAAAAAGAGCAATCAATTTTAACTCTCAGTTGCTGCTCCTGACTGACCAAACCATTGATCGACATCTCCCTCTGTCCACCACCCTTATCCTTAAGTCCCAAACAATCTCTATGTGCTCTCCTGGCCAGCTGTTCTCCCCTCTCCTGCTCACGTTCAGTATGGTTTGCAGACTCTGCATCAAGCACAAGCCATCAAACATCTGTGGGCATCATGTACCAACTATTCTTTGAGGAGCAGCCAGTGAGGAGCAAGCCAGATTTCTCCAGGAAAGACACCATCCCACCTCCTGGAGAGCAACAGAAGCATCTGCAAGTCTGTGTTATGAGCAAGGGCTTCCTGTGTCTTGATGGTGCTGATACCCAACAGCCCATCACTGCTCCATATCCAGCTCTCCAGATGGCTCTGGCGGGTGCCAGAGGATGCCAGTGCTCAGCATGTGATGATCACCCAGCCATCCTGGCAGGAATAGGGGACCCATCTGCTGCAGCTGAAATTTGGGCTGATCTGGAAGCACAGCTCTTGGTTAATCAGTGAATGCTGTGTTCACACAGGTGCTCAAAACCTGCGCTGGTTTTCTACAGGTCTCTGGAGCAGCTCAGCTGCAGCACCAGCCATGACTGCAGGGGTGAACAAAGCTGTTGGTATCAAACACACCCAGAGCTGTCAGTTCCTCATGCTTCATGCAGCCCCCTCTGCAACCACTGTGCAGCCTGTGCCCCATCTCCTGTTCATGGGGTGCAGGCTGATGAGCCAGGCACTGCCAGTGCAGGAGGTGGTTTTGATGTTAAGGACATTTGGCCTCAAGGGAACTGGACTGAAACCGCCTCCTCATTTCACACAAGCTGTTGAACAGCCATCTGACTGTAATGACTTCCCATCTCTACTGACCTGGACAAGATTGGAGCCTGGCAATGAAATGCTCCATAGCCCATGGCCAATCCTCTTTCCCACCCCTTCTCTTCATTGCACACAGCTCGCCATAAAGCCCCAAATAGCTCCCACCAGCAGCTCTAAGCTGGGATGCACTTTGTGTTCAGTCTGAAGGAACTGGTGAGACATACTGCTGTTTCTTCAAAGACAAAATACTTCCATGTTCTAGAATACACTGGTGACTTCTGTGGGTCACTTAAATGTGACAGCATTTAGCACCCTCTGTGATGATCTGTGTTTGCCTCTCTGTGACCTTTCCCAGCCCTTGCAGAAGAAAATTAATTAGTTTTCTGTATTTCACATCAATCCAATTACACTCACCTTGTTCCTCACTTATTATGATAATTTTGCTTTGAGGAACTTTGACTTATTAAAATGACTACCTCGTAGTATGTAAAACTTGGTTGCTTGCTGCCTTAAAATGTTCACTCGTGTGTCTATCACTGGAACTGCAAGTGAAGAACAGACTGAAACTGGCAATAAAAACAGGGCTTGTCATTTATGTTGTATTAAAGCCTAATTGAAGACTATGAGGACCCTTCTCCCCTTCTACATTAGGCACTACATGATGGCCTGTTAAGAGCTAGGCAGTGCCCTGAAGCACTTACAGTCTACAATGGATAAATGCTGCCTTATTAATACCATTTTGCAGAGGTATAAAGGAGACAAGAGATTAATTATGCTTTTGCCAATCCTGAGCATCCTAAAATCATGAATCAGTTCATTCTCCCCTTCAAATTATAAGTGATTTAAAAATTACAATATGCTTTTGCTGCTTCTTAGCATACATTTGCAGGTTTTTTTATTTGCCTGCTATCCTCCTAACCTTCATTTACAGTTTTACATTTCATTTACGGTTACATTTCAAGCATTTTGTGCAATGACAGAGACTAGAATATTACAAAAATGAAAGCCAGGACTTTCACTTGACTCCAGATGATGGGACGTCAAACAGAGCGATAAATATAAAAAGACTCAGCAGTGTAATAACTAACTTGCCTATGATTATGAAAAGAGCTAGGAGTTAAACCAATACCTCCAGTTACAATGCTAGTGTGGTGTCTCCTTATTCAGTGCCCAAATCTTTCATAGTGAAGAAAATTCAGAGAAAATATCTTTTTTTCAACTCATTCCTTTCATCCCCTGGCTTTAGCGCAGTGTTAGCATCAGGGTCTAACACAAGACAGCAAACCCTCTCCCAGTGTTCAGAGCTGACTCTCTCCCCAGAAGGAGATGGTACCTCAGACAAATATACTGACACTATGATTCCCCACTGTGAGCAGCCACGGATGATCAGGGGCTGGAGCACCTCCCATATGAAGACAGGCTGAGAACACTGGGGCTGTTCAGCCTGGAGAAGAAAAGGCTGCGTGGAGACCTCAGAGCAGCTTCCAGTATCTGAAGGGGGCTACAAGGATGCTTGAGAGGGACCCTTTCAGGAAGAACTTCTTTACTGTAAGAGTGACAGAGCACTGGAACAGGTTGCCCAGGGGGGTTGTGGAGTCTCCTACACTGGAGATATTCAAGGCCCGCCTGGACAAGTTCCTGTGTGATGTACTGTAGGTTACCCTGCTCTTGCAGGGGGGTTGGACTAGATGATCTTTTGAGGTCCCTTCCAACCCTTGGGATTCTGGGATTCTGTGATTCATCAGAGACTGTAGTGACAGGACAAGGGGTAACGGGTTAAAACTTAAACAGGGGAGGTTTAGATTGGATATAAGGAGGAAATTCTTTCTTGTTAGGGTGGTGAGGCACTGGAATGGGTTGCCCAGGGAGGTTGTGAGTGCTCCATCCCTGGCAGTGTTCAAGGCCAGGTTGGATGAAGCCTTGGGTGATATGGTTTAGTGTGAGGTGTCCTTGCCCATGGCAGGGGGGTTGGAACTAGATGATCTTAAGGTGCTTTCCAATCCAAACTATTCTATGATTCTATGATTCTCTGATTTTGCTGCAGCTCTCCAGTATGGAACAGCAGCACTTTTCCATCTGGAGGTCACGGTTACGTAGCCTCTTTCATTACAGGCTGTTTCATCACAGTTTAGTGCAGAGTATCAACATCCAAACTATCAATGGTGCCAACACATGCAGTGATATTAATATAGTACAGCCTGGGTGGTACTTCTTAGCATGAATCACTATGACCAGTCTTGATTTAATAGCACTGAGAAGAACCCAGTGAGCCTTTAGGAACAGGAGCCCTCCTCCAGAGGCAGTTTCTGCTTGTTAAGATGGCTCCATCTTCCTCTTTCTCTCACGTTTAAGCAAATTAGAATAAAGTTTCCCCCTGCCTGTTAATATTTTTCAGTTCTTTAAAGATCTGACATGTTTGAAGATAAAAGTCCTATTGAGATGAAAGACTGATGACATGACAAGTGGTATCTACAGAAGACAAAAGTAAGTGAGGTTTTGGGGGTTCCTGCTAACAGCATAAAGACAGACTTTGCACTGACTGCAAAGCACCAGTCTTTCTTTCTTGTTTATTACTTATACTGGTTCCTCACCCAGGAAGTCCATACCACAAGTCAGGACTCCCCTGCACTGGCTCCTGTACTATCAAACAAATAGCAGCCCATGTGGTACTGGTTCCAGCATATCCATGGAGCCAAGGATCAAACTCTCGGCAAATGGAAGAAGAGTCACCTTAGAGCTTCAGTTTCAATATGCCCTGTGCTCTGATGACAAGTCTGTCATATACACTGAAGCCAAACAAAACTACATCTCTGTAATTCATCTCTTGACAGTGGGTATTATGGATGCAGAGGGGATGCACAGCAGCTTGCATAGCTCAACAGTCAGTGGAAATAAACATGGATTTCGTCTGCTCACAGCCTCAACCTTGGTTATTGAGCCACTGCTCACACATCAGCAGTACAAAATGGTCTGATGGAGCCGGAGACAAATGTGTTTCCTGTACTCATCACGCTAGGAGGGATGTGTGTGAAATCGTGTGCTACAAGGAAAGAAATAAGAGATCAAGATAAAGAGAGGACACCCCTGGGAGAGTCTCCAAATTGATCGGCTTCTCAACATGAAGACAATTAAGTGTCAGGGCCCCAGAGGCCTCTGTATCGCATCATCTCACTCCTGCTGCGAGTGGGAGAAAAGAGCTGGTAAAGAAGCTGCTCTTTCTTTGAAAGCAGCTCCTTGGAAAACACTTTAAACAGGCTGAACACTTACAGGTCTATGAGTATACAGATGACTTCAAATGCTTCTTTTTGCTTCTGACAGTCAAACTAGCTGGAGTATAAATTAACTACAAAGCAGAGGCCCTTGCCCCCTCTGCATTGCCACCAGCCAAGAGCTTGACCAGAGGCGAGGTGGCAGCACACTCTGCTGCCAGTGACAGAGGCCATTGCTAATAGCTTCTTAGGTTTAGGCATGTCCCAGTTCTCAGTATTTAGAACTGTGTAAATATTCACTTGTTCAGCTGGTGCACAAACACGCACTGGGGACTTCCTCAGTCTTCTGTAGAAGCTTATTAACCTGTAAACAGTTGCCCTTCCACTGTTTACTCACACACTTGAACTCTGTGAAATGGAGCAGAAGAGAAGCATTTTGCAGTGCCCTGCAATGGGGTCATCCCAAACCCTCTTCTCACAGGGAGCCCTGGGGTGTCAGTACCTTGAGCTTTAGTTGCAGAGGTCGGCAGTGCCTTTCCCTGCTTCAGTCATCCTTGTCTGTGCACAAGGGTTGATTGCACAAGGGAGAAAGCATGTCCCAGATGCGCCCAAGTCTACACACAAACACTATATGACTGTAATTTGCTGAGCAAGGACCAGAATGGGCCACATGTACCTAGGGCAATAGGCACAGGAACCTCACGCTTTCAGATCAGGATGCTCATCATTGAAATCTCCCATGACCATAGTAAGACGGCTGGTAAAATCAAAGCATATACTGAGCAAAATTATATTTAGCCTGTTAGAGCAACCCCTGAGCAGCTGTATCACTTGCTTTTGTACATGGATTAAATATACTGTTAATTAAAAACCACAATTACCCTGGAAATACCAACCTTGAGCCATGTTCTCCTCCACTGTGAAGCCTACACTTGCAGAGGAGGGCTCTGGGCTAAGACACTCTCTGGAAACATTTAGCTCAAGAATCTGTTTTTTCAGCCACTTAAGACTCCATGAATTGTTAATAAGCATTTAAGTGCAATAATGAAGGATGTATATACACCATTACAGAAGGAAAATTATTAAGCACTGCAAAACTGGTTGCCAGGAAATAGTTCAGGGCCTGGTTATTTTGTGGGCAAATAAATGGTTTCAGAAATGAGCTGAAAAGAGCAATTTCAAAGCAAATAAGAGAAATATACAGCAGATCGTGTACAGTAACTGTGGCATCAAAATTACAGCCATAAATAAGAGACAAAAAGGAATAGCTTGGTGAGGCAGATGGATGAAACTAGGAAGAAATCACTGCAAATGGCATTTTCTTGTGCATATGGAAAGTATTAAACTTTCTGATGAGCTCTCCACCTCCACAGATTGGCACAGTGTTCCTGTGATCCCATTAAAGTGTCTAAATAGGTTTTCAATAGATATCCTATCAATTAGAAAATATAGTGTCTGTCTTTTGTGCTGACTGAAGCTTTGTGGTGTTAAATTTCTGGCAGGGTGGGTGAGAGAGTTATACCAGGCTTCAAGCCTTTATTAATAAAGCCCTTGCTCTGAGGGCTGACTTTGTGGTGTACGTGGGGTCTTTGCTTCCCGAGACAGCTGGTGTCAGGCAGCTCCAAGGGGCTGAATGTTAACAGTGTAATAAAGCAGGGTTTAATAAGTATAAAGCAAACACCACAGTTGCTTGATGTTAACTGGTATTTTTATCTGCTCTGAAATGAGAAGGTTGCATGGTAAATGGCTTAGCTGAGAGGGAGAAATGCCATCTGCAAACAGAGGGCAGTGGGAGGCCAGCAATTACAGCTAGTGCTGGGAGGGCAAGAGCCGTGCTCTCCTGATCTCCCCCTGGTAGGGCAGGGTCATGGGCAGATGCAGATGTGCATCACTTACGCCTCTGGAGACACAGCAGCTTTTTAGAGATATCACATCCCCGGATAACCCCCCATTCCCGAGGTCCACACCGAGTGACGCTAATGTCTTCCGGTCATAAGTGTACTTAAAGGTCTGTTCCCATGGTTCCAAGCCATGGAAGCCATGGTCTGGAGTTCGACATGCCCATGGAGATCCCTATGGATCCCTTCTGGACAGCTGGCCTCCCACTGACATCTACATAGACAACAGGATTCTGGCAATGGCAGATGCCCTCACCAGCTCCCAAACTGGAGGCAGGCACTGGTGTGCACTGATGGCTACACTGGCCCTGCAGCTGAGCCTGCCTTGGGGATGAAGACCAGAGAAGAGCTTTGTGCAGCACAGTTTCCATAAGCTGCTCAGGGTGTATGCTCTCAGCAAAATAAGATGCCAGGCAGAGGGACACAGACAGCTCGGACACCAGAATAGTCCAACTGGGGCAACTAGGACACCCACTTGCACCCAGCACCTGGTACAGCTGCTCCAAGCAGCCACTGTAGCTGTTTGAGAGGCTTTTCATGGCCCTGTATTGTGGGCCATACCATGGTGGTGAGATCACCTGCCTGGTTTGAGTGCAAGACTCGAAAAGAGTCATTTTCTGAAGTCAGAAGCTGCCTTCTGCTGCCATCAGGGGCTTTGTGGCAGCACCAGCACAGGGCAGTGTCAATGCTCAGCACTATGGTGGGGTCCCTTTGGTCATGCCCAAGGCTGCAGCAATACAGATCTTCCCCTGCAACATCATAAACCTGTGTGTTTGGAAGCACAGGCAGCTATTGTTTATTATAGGAGCACAGGCTGCCAGGACATCGGCACAGAGGGCTCAGAAAAAGCTTCCTTAGGAGGCATTTAACAATCCTGTGATGGATTTGCATGGGTAACGAGAACAGGAAAGGGCTCAAATAACTTCTGGGCCTTTGTCCATCTCCACAAATGCTCACAAAATAAGCCTCAGACAGCTCCTGACATATAAGGGTTCATTTTTATTGGTCATTTCTTAAGTTCAGTATTTCATGGGAATTGCTGGTATCTCAGTGTTTTCCTGTGGAAACCAGCAAATACGGATATGAATTAAACAGCTAAAGAAGGAAAATGGTTCAAAAGAACCTCAAGTTTAAGGGGTTTCCACACAGGATAGTGATAGAACTCAAAAAACCCCCCTCTCCTCTCCTCTGCTTGCCACCCTGCTGAAGTTCATAGCAGGCTCTGTCAATGCATCACTTCTAGGAGGCTCCTGACAACCAAACTCTGTTTCATCCAGTCTTGGTTTGCCAACTCACCACAGGTACCCAAGCCTCAGATTTTTCAGGGAACTGGTTCAGGAGCCCCCCTGATGCTCTGACATCCACGAGCACATCTGATCGTGGAACTGCCAAACTTCAGGAAACACTGCCCTTCCTGACTGCAGGAAGTTTGTTTTGCATCGCCTTGTTCAGCCTCCTTTCCTGTAGTCATGCTTCAGCTTCTCAAATGATGGCAGGGGAACATCAGCAGCTGACACACACTCGCTTTGATGGGAGCTGGATGGCTGAATTTACCTCTCACTTGTGACATTTCAAACTGAGAACAGTCATTTCTCTTTAGAGAAAACAAACACTTTGATAACCCATCCAGAGTAAATACCTCTCACCCTTTGAATAACAGCATTTCTGACCATCCAGGCACTTCTCCTATACCCCTATCTGTGCTACCTTTAAACCAGGCACTCAGCATCACATCTGGAGAGGACCAGGCCTGCAAAAGCAGCATATACTTTTTAAATTGCCTGATTCCCCACATCCTGTGTAAACTGCTTCTAATTTGCCAAAGAGCCTCGATCTGGGCTGAAACTGCAGGCAGCCAGCGCCAGAGGGATATTTTTAAGAACAACTTCAACAAAACATGGGCATTGTAAAAGAATGGTGACATTTTGCAAGCCTGTCAAAGTTACCAGCTCTCATATGCCCAGTGGAGACTTGAGTTCTCTGAAGCTTTGCTGTGCATTAACCATGGCCCCTTCACATCAAGAGCATAAACAGGTTACACTGGCCAAGGTTATAAGCAATGAAACCAAGGGGTTTATTATGGAGCAAGAATGAATGCCCTAATTAAATCATTTTCTGTCATATTATATACAGTGATTGCTGTAGCAACATCAAATTTCAGCTTGAGGGGTGCAGAATTGGTGCTGGGGAAAACATTTGCTCCAGGAGGATGGCTGGTTTCAGAACAGGGCAGCGCAGAAACCTCCATCCTTGGAGGGCTGCAAGATTCAGCTAAATCAACTCACAACCAATCTGCCATTGGCCAGGTCCGCTCAGGAGCTGTCATGGGAGCTCATGCTTAAAATCTGGCAGAAACATTTCCTGTTGTTTGCTTTCAGAAGTGTAGAAGTTCTCGCACTCCTTTGAGGTGGCTGAATCACCCTGTTGAGAGCAGACCCCGGACCAGATTCGCTTGAGCTTTGCTCTTCCCATCTGTCAGCCACATCTCACTTTCGTTCTCTAAACTGGAGAGCTGGAAACTACAATATAATCGGTGATCTTTAGCCTACCATCAGCAAACACAACTCTGAAGTCCTTGGGAAGTGCCTTTTGAAAGCCATGATTACGCGCTGACCTCCACATTTACTGCACATGCCCTAATTCATTGCAGTTTCTACAAGACTGTCAGAAAATCAATAAGAATTTGCATTGAGAAACTCTTTCTCACAGCAAAAGTCCACGGTGGGTGTTGCCCGAGCTGTATTTATGCCTGACTTTAAGTTTATTTGTTGCACAGATCTTACAATGCTGCTCCGTGTTTAGTAGGCATGTTCACTGATGTGGCAATCTCTAGTGCACGCTTCAGGGTCAAGGCAGCCTCTGTAAGTATTCATTTTCAGATTGCTTTATTCTAGAGTACGTACCTATAGAGTGTAACCCCCTTGTACCACTAATGCCTCTTTGTATTGGCAATGCCCCACTAATCCAGCCACTTTATTTTGTTGCTCATTCAGAAACTCTGCAGCTACTCATGCTTCAGGCATTGGTCATTCTGCAGCATGGTCAGATTCCATGCAAACATTTAGTGTTGTTGGCTTAATAGTGCTATTAAACTGCACAACAGGCTATAAGCTCTACTCTTCATTAGAAGGAAGAAAAAACCCAACGTTTTTTGCCTGTCACATCCACCACTGAAACACGTTATTCTGGTTTCCCTGTGCTACTGGCCATTAGCATGTTGTTAAACAGGTCAGATTTCCCCCAGGTTTACCCAATTTCCTAAAAGAAAAACTAAAAGGCATCACATGGGACTGTGCTATATGTCAATTCCTACCTCTTCCAGTGGCTTTTCAGCTCATTGGCTATTTATAGTTAAATATGAAAGAGGCTGAATGTGGAATGGGAAGAAGCAGCAGGTAGAAAGACCAGCAATCCTTAGAAAACAGCCCATTTTCAAGGGCTTGTCTCCCAGTGGAAGCTCCCCCAGAAATTCAAGTTTGTTTGGTCTCTGCTGAAGAGGATTCAGGACTTTTGCTCATTATCTGACAACCATCGCACACATCTGATTATACACAACCAGGTAAAGCTTACTGCTACATAGTGTTACTTTAGCTGGTTATCCTGCAAGTACTTCAAAGATGATTCTAAACTACCTAAATACTCCCATAATTCCTGCTCCTGCCCAGATCACCGTGTTATCTTCTGGGTCAGATTTCATATCCATGTCCAAAGAAAGCCAAAAAATCGCTGGTTTGACACCTTGCTGCAGAAAAGGCACGTTTGTCTGGGACTCTTCCATTGCTGTTTTGTTTGGGAAGAGAGGCAATGGCAGCATGCATAACTTGGATTAAAGTTCTTATGAAGCAAATGCCTAGCCTTTGAGGATTCTGTCAGTGCTATCCTACAGGTTCCACAGGTTGTCAGAGTGAAGCCCCTGCTCACTGATTTTAAGACTGGAGGGTGTTTGGTGCTTTTTGAAAGCAAATCATTGCTCATATTTCATTCCTCTGGTTTTGCACTCCTGAGCCTTTTCCAGCCTATGAAGAGGTTGCAAAGGAAGCATCAGATTGAAACTATCAAAGTATCATCTGCTCCCTGACATCATTAGTATTCTTCTCACCTAAATTTGTGATGGGATCCATGAATTTGTTATCACTCCTCTGCTGGATATGGGAAACCTATTGTCCCTTTTTCAGTTCACCACTTCACTCCCCTGTGTCTGCTGGATTAATGAAGCAGTGTTTTACCAGGTGAATTATCAGCTCTAACAATCTGGGAGGGAAGAGGGAGTGAGAAATCAAAGATTAATCAGTGAGGGATATTAAGGAAGGCAAATATCGAAGGGAATAATTTTCTATTTATTGCAAATAGAGAGTAACAAGTTAATAAGAGAGCAGAATGGGGTAATTGCCATCGCACTGCTGAGATTAACTGCCTTATACACATTGAATGTACTTGTTAATGCCATAATGAGATATACTGGAAAACTCTGGAAAACGTTTTGTGGAATTTCACTATCAGCAGTTAGGGGCACTTTCACCTTGCCTTTCTGGCTGCCAGAATTACTTCATCGACTTGTATGCTGTTTGCTCCTTCTCTTCCTTAAAGAGTAGGCTCACACCACCAAGAGTCACAAGCTGGGTTTCTGGAAGATCTTACTGCTCTTTTTAAGGATAACCCTCTAGTGCACAGCACCGGGGCATCCATCCTCGTATCTGGGGCCAGAATCTGAGAGTTCAGTCCCCAGCTGTGAAACATGGATGAGGGTTTCTGTAAGAGACATTGGTCTTTTGCAGGGAGGACAGAAGAAGGCACATCTTTAACTGCAGAAGTACTGGAGAATACAGGTTGATGCATTTTCATTACAATTCTTTCTCTGAATTTAAGGTAAAGAAAAAGGTTTGGTAGCATTTGAACTCTCCTCTAAGTACTTCAGGCACTGCTGGGACTTAATTATCTCCTAAATAATTTTAGTCAAAAAATTCAAACAACTAAACCTAATAAAAATATTAGTAACAGGGTTTTACTCATAGGCTGGAACTGACCTTTCATTAGCATCAGTTAATGCCTCATTAGTATTGAAATAACAGGTAAGTCTTGTCCCTTTGAAGTCAAAGGTAGAACTGCCTTGTAGGCGTGATGCCAGCCAGAACAGAGCAACGAGCAGACACAGTTGCTAACCCCTAATTTGAAGATCTGCCATTTGCAAAAGGCTGTCTGGAACATTCCTGACACACTAGGAAACACATTACAGTTTCATGAGACATGCTGAAACTTTGATGTATTTGCAGGTGGTGATTTGCATCAGAAATGTCCATAATGAATGTTGCTCTTTTCTCATCTCTCCCATGCACCTTGCTCTTGCCTGGCTAATAGCAGTACTGACAACTCCAAGCACCTGAAAATCATTGTTTAGGTCTAAAAAGCAAGAGGAGGGTGGTTTGAAAATCATGGTACTTCTAAAAATAGGAGAGATGGGGAGCTGTTGAATTTGCTGTCTGAGGCCCGGCAGGATGAAGGTGACTAATGTGCACTTATTTGCTTTAAGAGGGAGAGAACTCTTTAATTACTCTAACCTTCATGGCCAGCAGCTTGCTTTTCTGAGAGATTCCTGCATCCTGACCTGGGTTGTGCAAGACCATGGAACTTCTGATCACTGAGTTAGCACTTGTGTAAGACATGGCCCAGCTTCTCACTCACTTCTTATGAGCGATGTGGTTCTTCTGTATCATTGCCTGACCACCAACAGGTCTGCACCAATGCTAGAGATGCTGGAAAATCCAGAGTGAAGCAGCAGAGATGGCTGGAATGACCAAAATGGGTTTTAAGAGAGACCCAAGAGCACACGGCGACACAAGGATGGGCAGTGCCAGGCTCTGTCCAGATCAGGGGCCTTGAAGTGTTGTGGTGCATGAACCAATGAAGGAACCCAATCCACAACAGGAGAAATGCTGTAAGTTATTCTTGCCTGGCAGTGGATACAGTTTGGCAAGTTGCAATCAACTTCTGGCTGAACAGAACACCTGGAAGACTCTTTTTTCAGGTTTTTCCAAATGGAAAAACATGAAAGGCAGTGTTAGCACAACCCCAGCACTCTGTGGTTCCCAAGTGAGGTGTACTTCTTGCGTCCTAAGGCTTTTCTCCATGCCTAGGAGCCAGACTGTGCTAATGAAGGTGTTCTTCAGCAACTTCAATGCCCACTACAGTAAAAGAAACTGAGATCATGCTTTTGGGGTTCCCTGAAGACTAGCTGTGCACCTATCCCACCTCCCTGAAGAGTAGATACACTTCTGGAGAGCTGCCATCAGACCCTATCTGTGACCACCCCCAGAGGATCTCCTGCCCCTCTTTGGAAGGTGGGATGGATCCTCTGACAACCCAAAGACTGAATGCTGTCACTTTCAGAAGCTCTAAGCACTAACTTAAACAGCGTGTAGGCAGAAAGACCTGAAATAGCAAATAAACAAGAAAATCAAACAAAACCACGTGAAAACAAACATTGGCTGAGCTGCTTCAGGAGAGCCCTGTCTGGGGGATGCTGTGCAATCCTCCAATTTAACTGTAATGCATCTAAAGAAGGAAGATGAAATGTGATCACAAAGAAGTGTTTAAGCCTGGCACAAAACCTCACCTTTGTGTCTGGCTTTCCATCTTCAGTAAAATTGGCCTCACATGGGTTCCCTGTATGTGTTTTCATTTTCCTTGAGCTTTTAAGAACTGTAAAACAGACTCTTCATCTTGTGCCATCATCTTTGATCTTCTTAGGGCTCATTAACAGAGCGGGGTTGGTTGGATTCATTACTTTGATATCTGCCACGGGAGCTCTGAAGAAGACAATATCCAATGGCAATATCAGGTTTTTAAGCCCTCTCAGTGGGACAACTCTGGAGATGAACAAGCCACAAGACAGAGTCATCAGATTCAGCCTCTCTGCCATGCTGTGGATCTGGCTTTTGTAGCTTACAGAAAAGCTTCTGTTAAAATGAACTTTTAGAGATCCCTGGCCCAAAACCGAACTGAAATGGGACCAGATAGATCATGCTTTTGAAGGTCTGATTTTTAAGTTTCTCCAAGAATGGATATTCACTATTGAACCCCTGCTCTAATATTTGATTAATCTCACAGGAAAATACTTCTGGTGGTTCAGATACGTGCCTGTGGTTTAGATGCTGCTGAAGAGCAACAAGTTATAACTGATGTACGAGATCAGGTACAGGTTCTGCCTGGTGTGTTGTACTAGTATATGGAGGGGTCTGGCACTGCTTTAATGTTCACTATTAATCTCTCATTGTGCTCACTGCAGTCATTGAACATGTGTACAGAAAGATGCACTAGCAGCAGCAGGGAGGCAGATACTTCCTGCCTGATACACAAATAGCCACCAACAAGCCAGCACCTCAAAGCTGGAGCTGGGCCAGCTTTGTGTGAATTGAGGATGGGCTCAAGGGTCTGGTGTTATTCCCACCACCAGAGGCACCAGGGGAGCTTCTTGGCAGAGTTTTACAACCATACCTGCACTGCATTTGTCCTTTGCAAGCACAGGGAGACAAAAGGCTCACCTAGCCTGGCTCATCCACACACCCCTATTTAGCTTTCAGTCCCCTTGAGCTGGCTTCTGTCCCTCTGCTATGCAGTCAGGCATCTGCCCTGGCAGGACTAACCTGCGATGGGTTGGAGAGGCTGTAGAGCAAATCCCAGGCAGTAAGGGGACAGTGGTGCATCTACCCCTGCTCACTCTGCTTAGGGGAGCCTCCTTTAAAGGCTGTCATGCTGGCAATGCCACAGCACCTGCAATCACAGACTCTTCTCTCCATCCTTCCCCCACCAGCAAAGTAACCCCAGCCAAGTACTTCTCAGCTTGTTTTGCAGGGCGTTTGCTGCAGCCAACTAACAACCCTTTCTGAGGCAGTCTAGTGGAATAACAAAGCACAGAAACAATTCCCAAGCTGATTTTATTGATTGGCTTCTCAGAGGGCTGAGGGGCGAGATTGCCAGCTGCTTGGCAGGGGGCTGTGAGCTCAAGCTAAGTACTGTTTATGCAGCGTAGCAGAGGGACCAAACACTGTGTTGTGTCAGAAGCATCCCCCTGTTTTCCAGATCTGATTTGGAACTGCAGATCTTAAAGAAGTATGAGGTAGTGCTAAATGTCTCATCCAATAAAGCATCTGCCATGTACCTTCCTACAACTTTCACTTAAAGTTATCTGTAATACAAGGTTATGTTCCCAGAGATCCCGGGAGCAGAACGTCCATCCTTCATTATTACTTTGCACAGATTGTCTTGATGGTTTCGTAAGTGAATTATGTAGGAGACATTACACAGTGAAGAGCTGACCTTGTCCTTAACCTCAGCACATTCTTCAATTAATGCCCCACAAGATAAATTAATTCTATTAATCCAAGGAGGCCTCTAAGCAGCTGAGCTGGGATTTCTGCATTTCTCACTAAAACCGCTTCTCTTTCCCTTTCCTAATGAAACTTTGCTTATAATCGATAGCTGAAGATTTGGTGCTATTTGAAAGCAAAAATAAGCAGACTTGTACTTACAGCCTGGTTGCCGCATGAAACCCTGCTGCGAAGGAGTCAGGATTCTGAGAAACGGAGATATATCTTTCTGTCCCCAACAGGTTCTGTGGCTTTTCCTTACATGATTGGTATCACAGAAGCCTCACAGAGCCTTTGCATGAGTAGGAGTCACTCCCAGGTCAACACAGATTTGCTTACTCTGCCTGGAGCTTTCAGCAACGTTCTGTGCTGTTAGACAGCAGTGCAAATAGAACAGGTGGGTCTGTGATGATTTTGGGGTGGAAAAAGCAAAAGTCCATGTTTTAAGGACTTCCCAGTGAACTTCCTCCAAGGTATGTTCCCTGCAATGTAATTCCCAGTCCATGCAGAAGACCCTTTAAGCACATCTTCGTGTGGCTTTTCAGGAGCATGGGAGATAGAAACATGATTGGAATCTTGTCCTGAGGATTGGACATCGGAGTAGGGGCAGTTCTGGAGAGCCTGAGGGGGTGAGCTGGAGGTAGAAAAGTCTCATTTTCAGTGCCTTAGGGAGAGACTTCACGTGGGGAAAAGGCAAGTTGTAATTATTCCAGCAACATGCAGCCTCCTGAATTCCTCCCTACACCTACCACCTCCTGACTCTCAAATGCTTCTATGGCTTAAGCACAAGGACCTTGTGAAGACCATCACTACCAGTAGCATGCTTGTTCATTGAGTAATCTCAGTGTTTTGGTTTATCTGATTGTATTTTATGGGCGAGATGCAGCAGAGAGTGCTGTCAGTATCTAGGATATGTGAGTGATAATGCGGAGACCATTTTTTATGGCACAACAATAACGATTAAGGGTGGTATTTTTCCAAACCCATCAGGGAAGTCAATGAGAGTCAATAAGAAGTGGGAGCCTCATTTCCTTGAGGTGCTTTTGAAAATCCTAGCCTAAAACATCGATATTTCATACGGACACATTTAAATCTGTGTGGGAGAAGTCTCAAATCCTTTTTGAAAAGCGATATGCATATTGTAATTGGAACAGATTAACTACGAATATCTGTAGCAGCTTAACCTTTTATTCTCCTTAAAACAACACGGCGTGTTTTACTCATAAGCAACTGTACCTTGCAGTTAATAACGGGATAAATCCAGGCATGTCAGCTGGCACGGCTGCCCTGACTTGAGTAAAACGATTCTGATCTACCCCGGCCAGGGATCAGAGGCTAAGTATGAGAAGTAACCAGAGCAATATTATCAAGTTGCAAATGTATTCAGAGAAGTGTGTGTTATCCAGTGCTCGGCATACATAATGTCTCTGTAGGCAACCAACATCCAGATAGAAATAGGGCACACATTTCTAACAGCAAGGGTAATTAACTGTTGGAGCAACTCAACCTGGGAAGACAAGAGAGGATTCTCCATGGCACGAAATTCCCAGGCAGGGATGGAGAAACAATCGAAAACAGATGCTCTATAGCAAACAAACAGGGTGCCAAGTGCAGCGATCACAAAGGGAAACCCGGTTCTGAGTAAAAGATGAATTTAGACTTGATTACCATAGTGTGCTTGACTCTGTGCTGGATGTACATGTTATCTTGCTGCTAAACATGCAAGCCAGCAGCCCAGCTTCTCAGGGCACAAGTGAGCTTTTCCTGTCCTGAGCAATCACTTGATCACATGTGTCTCATTTCATTTCATGTCCGATGAAACTCAAAGTCTCAATAGGGAGCCCCATGGAGAAAAGCTGTGTTTCACCTGGTGTCTGTCACACCAGGACTGGTGCAACCAGCCGGGTTCATCTGCTTTCTGTTTAAGCTCATCAAATGGCTCGAGAGTGTTCACAACTGACTGTCTCCATACTCTTTATGAGAGCCCCTAGCGTGGAAAAACCCCTCATCCCAAATGACTTTCCTATACATATATATATGGATTTTGGCTCTTTAACACCACTCTGACAGCAAGACTTCTAACAAGCAACTTGCCACATGATACGTCAGTAAGGAGAAGAAAGGAAGAGACAAAGAAGGAGGTATTTGGGCTGATTAATGAATGCTGGCTGAAAATGAATTTACGTTTGGATGCTGCCTGACTTACAGCTGCTGACAGCTATAACCTATGCATTTCAGAGGGCAGTGTTTCATCAAATGCTCCTCAGGTACTCTGAAGTGAATTTATGCAGCAGGCAGTAGTAATAGAGCACAAAAATGTGAGGTAAACGGGGTGGAAAGTAAATCACTAACTTTCCCTGAGTAAATAGAAACTGTTCATGTTATGGCTGGCACATCCAAATGGGGAGTACAGAGGAATGCATGGTGGTGGCTCATCCTTGGAGCTGAAGGGTGACCCTATGGAGTGGGAAGGATGGATCAGGACTCCCTGCAGAGACCTCTGGTGTTGGCGTGCATTCCAAAGCACGGCTCCCTGAGGGTTTTCAGCTGCTCCTAAGGGTGGTGCGAGAGTAGCTGAGGGTGAAAGGTGCTGTCCTGCACGGGAATGTCTGGGCTGTGCCACACAGAGCCCACTGCCCTGTGTCTGCTGGGCGCTGTGGCCACTGCTCAGGGAAGCCTTCCAGAACAGGGCAAGCACATAGTGATGCTCTTCGAAAACACATGGCAATGCTGCAGCTCCTCCTGCAGCATGATGAAGTCCTGGGGAGTTACTTATTCGTGTGCTTCAGGAAAAACAAACTGCTCCCTTCACCTTTGTGTTCCAACCGAGCACCCCCTGAGGCACTGAAAACTCGCACCACCTCAGATCTGAGCCCACTGGATCTCTTACAGGGTGCTATCTATCTCCTCCCCCTCCTCGAGGGCTGGCCCTTCAGGCACTCCAAGCACTGTAAGTCGTGTTACAGCCTCTTGACCAGGCTCCTGCTGTCAACAGCCCCAGGTTAAAGCCACCAGGACTCTGGGGACAGGTCTGTGCTGCACTCCATGGGACACAGCCCATGCATTCCCCCTGCTTTGCCATTCCTCTGCAGTGCAGCAGAGACAGAACCTACTCAGAGTGCAACTAGAGGAGAAAAACCTTTAACAACTACTGAGAAGGAACTGGTTAAAAAGAAAATCCTAGACTGTAAAGAGGCCAGAGACTGAACCTGTAGATGAGCCCACCCCGTGTGAGCATCATGAAAGGCAGCAGACAATCACGTATGACCTGATTTAAATAGCAGTGATGTTGTTGGGAAAGCGAGACAGATCCTTCCTCTGCTTTTACATCAGGCTGAGCTCTGGGGACTGGGTCATGATTTACTCCAGCATGAGTAAGAGCACAGCCAGGCCAGGAGCTTCATTTCTGTCTCTCTCCTTCTGGGTTTGTCATTAGCTGAAATACTGGGGGGCTGTGAGAACACTCCCATTATGTGTGTATCGCTAGCTTTTTCTCTTTGTATTTATGATTTAATAATTTCTGAATCTGTCACAATCAGCGTTGAAAAAGGATAGCTGGATATAATGGAATAACGTGAAAAATGCCAAGTGCAGCACAGTCTGCGCTCTCCTCAGCAGATGCAAAGTGAATAATATTTAGGGACGTGTTTATAAATCAGTACACTCTTTAATTAAGCAAAACATTTTGCTAAGGAAGAATTAATTAGCAATTCATGGCACAAGGCCTGGGCTACTATCAAAGAGCTTGTACACGATAAAGCACAATTGCTTCTGTGTCTTTAGAGCTAATTATCAGTAACTTGTTTTACTTTTATTTCAAAGCTCCTTGTGAAGAGACAAGATAAAGATCTACACGAGGAGTGGTGGGCTGGTGGCTTGCCTTTCCCTTCACTCTCTTTCAAGTCTGTACTGATTTCAATGGGCAAAAAGGAGTCCGTGGCTGGTGCGCAGTCCTGGGACTGAGGGGTAAGGGATGGAGAGTCTCTCTAGTCCAAGAGGCAACACTGGGATCAGCACTTTGCTGATACAGGCTCATCTTGCAGCTCCACATAAGTCATTTTAATGTTTCATTTTCTCATCTGTACAGTGAGAACAGCACTGCTTGCCTGGTGGATGTTTGCTGAGAGACATTTGATGCTGGGGAAGAGGCAGAGAAGGACCATGAGTACATGGGAGAAAGCAAGAAGTGATGGCAAGCCTGAGGGCTTCCAGTGCAGCTCCCCAGCATGCAGAGCCTGAGGCACAGGGGAGGGCTCACCCTGGGCTGCAAGAAGGGGAAAGCTACCTGCTCCATCAGAAATCCAAGAGAAATGGTAAAAGGGGCTTCAGATCCTATGGCTGGGAGCGGGGGGTGGGGGGGGCATTGCCATAAAAGCTACACATTTGTGTGTCTCTTGGGCATGTGCCAACACAAGAGCTCAAACACACCACCGTGGCACAAGTGACAGGATTATGAGCAGTTTCAATCTGATGCAGATGGTCTTCCCATTTGCTTCCTTGTTTAAACAGCAATTTGGCAAGTTTGTCATTCATAAAGCTTTTATAGTGCTACATACGCTTCTCCTCTGTGGCCCACTAAGAACTGCCTGGATGTTTGTCGATGCCTGGAAACACACATTAGTCTTTAATGAGGTTGTATTCATATTGTTTCCTTTGGTCAGAGGAGCCTTGGGAATTGCACACGATAGAACATATTTCCATTTAAAAACTACAACTACTCGCTAAAGTACTGCTCTAATGCTCAACCAACAGCACTGCCGACCTAGGTATCACAGCCAGCAGATACAGGGAAGAAAGAAGAGCTTTAAGGTCTACCATGGGCTGAGAAAGAGCCACACAGAACTGCAGGTTCTCAAAGCAGTGTTGCTCAAAGCAGTGGAGTCGGAGATGGTTTGAGACAAAGGGCCAAGAGGGATGCTTTGCCATGGATGGCTCTCAGGCTGCAGGGATGGAACAGGTAGAAGGTATCTCCTTTCATGGTTTGGGAAGAGGCTGAGACAGGGGATGATGTGGGCCAGCTTCACGTACCTTGGGGAAGCAATCCTTTAATTAACTAGGCAGATGGACTGCAGAAATACTAAAGGGCTTTGTTTGCCCACAACTACTATCTGAGCAAAACACAATGGAAGTCTAATAAATTAATCTCTTTCTGCAGCTCTGCTGAGTATAAAATAACAAGGCATCCTGGTTTGCATTGGCACAAGCTCCTTAGATCTTAAAGCAACTAAATATTTAGCCAATAATTCAGATTTTTTTGGCAACAAAATGCAGCTTTGTTCTTTATCCGCTTACTTGTGTTTTTAATTGCAGGGACGAGACCCGGTAGGCTATCAGACTAACTCAACCTCTTCTGCAGTAGGACATACAGTGGTTTTGCAGGAATTAAGAAAGCCTTTGGCTTCAAGATTTCTATACAGTAGATTAATAACTCTGTAGCTATCACCTTTAGAGCTGCCTGTCCTCGTGCAGGTCCGTAGTCCCTAACTGCTGTAAGTAGGACCTGTTGCCACAAGTAAGGTGTATGGACTCATTTATTTTGCAGTCCCGTCAGTCTCCCCACCCTGTTTTACTATGGATCAGTGTTATGCATACGATAATTCTAGGACGAACACAGATTTAACCCTTTGCTTATCTGGATGTAATCACTCAAAAGAGTGTTTAATGTACCTGTAAGACAGAAGTGAGAACAAAGCAACAGGAGGGGAGGCAGCTGGAGGGGCAGGTACCCATAGACTAAACTTGCTGTGGGACCTCAGACTATTCATTTAACCCTTCTGATCCTGTTCCCTCAGCATGTTAGGAGAAGATAAACCAGCCAGGAATAGTGGGGGAGCCCTAAGAAGCAATTAGCTAATGAGTATAGCATGTTTCACTGAGTGACATTGGTGTTGGCGGTTAATCCAGGTTCATGGCAGGGTGAGCTGGAGCAATGCTTTGCCTCTGGAATCCAAATCAGCCCGTTTTGGAAGGTAGCAACAGGTAAGCACTGGGTAGGCTCCACGAGGAGATAAGAACAATAGTGCTGGTAAGAGCAGCCAAAGGTTTATGCTGACTCTAGCCACAGCCATGACCAAAGACATGAAAGTAAGGGTGGTACCTGCTGCACTTCCTATCAGTTTCATTTCAGGGTCTGCCTGAGCTGGAGCTGGGGAAACTCCTTGTCGGCTGTGCATGAGGGAGAGAGAACCAACTCTCAAGCAGCCTGGGAGCTGGGACAAGTTACTTGTATGCTGGTTTAGGTGCAGATGTCCAAGGCACCAAGGTGCAGTTCAGTGGCGTGGCCCTGAGGGATGGGGGTGTTTTGGCACAATTATTGATTATAGCTCAAGGGTGACAGTTCTGCCACGGGTGGTTTCCAGTGTGCCTGCTTGATCCTCTGTTCTCTGCACCGAGAGGGGCTGGGAAGGTGAAAAGAGTTGGGGAAAGCAACTTTTTCCCACTGATATACAAGCTACTCACAAATTCACATCATGGCTCTGGGGTGTCTGCTGCCATACAAATGTCTCTCTTTCCTTGCTCTGTCTTTGTATAGCTCACAGGGAATGTATTATCAGAAGGATGTATTGTGACAGTTTTGCAATACTATCCTTTGTATCATATTCCAGAGCATCTCCCTGACAATGGATTTCCTTCACGTGCAGCTCCTGTTATTAGTGCTGTGTGCCCTGCCCAGGGAGACATTCTTAGGAGTGATGGGTTTGAAAAGCAGTGACAACATAAAAGTTATAAAAGGGGACAAGAGGCTATGCAGTAGTCTTAATGGATTTCAGTGGAGACAGGGTTGAAAGCAACCCAAGTCTCCATTACTGGAAAAACACAGCCCTTGAATTCAGACTTGGTCTGTGCACTCTTTTTTTTTATATGCTGTTTCTTCTCATTTGTGTCATTTACTCTGAAAGCAAATTTGGTTATAAGGTAGACTAGCTCCAAACTCTTTAGAGCTGCTGAAAAAACATGGTATATCTAATCTTAAGGTGGTTTTCTATTTGAATCTTTTTCTTAAGAGTTTTAATGAGAGACCTACAAAGAGCACAACTCGAGAAAACCATTCACTAGCCTTGAAGTCAGCTAGACAAAGCATGTTTGGCCACCAAGAAGCACACACTGCCTCCTGCTTAGTCCACAGGTAAACAAGGAGCCCAGTGGGAATAAGGCATTTCTGGAAAGCAGTGATTAATGACTGAGGTAAGTGAAGAGGTATGAAAGAGTTCCTTGGGATAGCATAAAGGAAAGAGAGTGCGTCGCTGAGTGGGAGCAGAAGGAACATGAGTCAAGGGATGGACCCTTGCTGCGTTTTCTCTGCAGCCACAAGCACATCATTGCTAAGTAAAATCTAAGATGCAAGGGTAAAAAAAAAAGCATATCCAAGAGCTGAGGAGTCTAAAGGTCACCAGCTAACAAAACCCAAAGTAAATCCATCATAGGCCATGGGAGGAGAATAACCTCTAGCACTCTTCAGGAAAGATAAGTGCCCTGACCTGCCCCATTACAGTGTTACTATACACCTAACTGCCTTCAATGTTGTGTGTTGTACTGTCAGTGCTAATAGCTGGGTAAAGAGATGAGATATTTTGTCATATTGGAATTCAGTTTCCTTTGCATTGCCATGGCAATGCAAGAAAAATTTTGATCACTCGTTGAGGCACTTCAGTATATATTAATACAGCTTTTGCCAAGGAGAGTGCTGAATGACAGCTGTGTTTGTAAGTCTGACTTGAACCTTCTGCTTTTTATACTGTATCAAAAGCCATGCAGAGAAAGTTGAAAGGGGAAGAAAAAATAGATCTTACTTACAGCAACTTAAGAGAAACGCCTGAAGTTGAAAGAATACATTTAATTCCTACTAAATGGGCATCAACATCTTTAGCTGACTGCAAGACAAGAAAGTCCAAACTCCCTCGAGCAAGCAAGTTCTAAAATAACCTTCTACTGCAGCACTTTGCTGTCAGAAGTTCTAACTCATGTTTTGACTCATCTGTCTCCCTAATGTCTTCTTGCTCACTGGGGCAGGAGCTGAGATTTTATCCCTTATTTGTATAAGGTGTGACATAATAAGAGCACCAGACCGAAGTCTGAGGCCCCTCAGGTCAAAAGAGCTACTAACAGCTGCAATTTGTACTTCTAATGGATTTAATTTTCCATGTTCCTACTGTTTTATAACTATAAGAGTGTTCATTATGTGCCTAATGAATGTTTTTAAGTCTGAGCAGGGAATGTGGGTGCCCGTATCGGCAGCCAGCTGTGGAAGGAAGCCAGGTGGCAGGAAACCAGGTGAACCAAAAAGTCATGAACCTGCTCCCTGTATGCCCAAACTCAGTCTAACATTTGCCTTCCTGTTATTAAGGAGCAGGGACATGCCAAGAGTGGTCTCCTATTGCCAGTTACCCCTGCATCTTAAAAGCTGACCAAGTTGCATGTGTTTTCTGAGAGCCTGTGTCTATGTCTGTCCATGATGTCAAGGAGTCAGAGGGGATGAGAAGAGGCAGAGCATCCACTAGGGCTGACAGGCACCACAAGCAGCCGAGGAGCTCAAATGGTCTCAGCAGCCTGAGCTTGAGTAGAACAGTGCCAAGGAAAGCTCCCACCACACCATAGGATTCTGCTGCCCCAGTTAGAGTAGTTGAGGCTGGCTCTACCACTGGGGGCAGAGCTCCTCTGGCAGTAAGATAACGTGATTCCAAAGCTTTGGAAAGGTCCAGAGTATGGTAAAGCCAATAACACAGGTTGACAACAGTGTGGGATGCAATGTTTATACCCACAGAGCTATCCCTTTGATCATAAGGGTCAGGGCTAACGTGGCAACTGTGACACGGCCAGCAAAAGCCTCTAAATATTTTGAATAGGAGCCATTTGAACAAGTGCCTACCACTGAAGATGTTTCCTTGCCCTCTGTCGGATCAGGTAGCTCTTTGCCCCATTTCTTGCTGACATCTTTGGATTCTTCAGGCAGAGCCCCTAATAGTCAACACGCCAGGATCTGCAACCCAGTTCGCTCATCTGGAAGAAAGCCACAGTCTGTCCAGCCTGTAACTTAGCAGCAGTGACAGAGCTCAAAAGCCAGACTGACACGTCTTGAACTCAGATGCACGTTCATGTCAGCTCTTGTAAAGTTTGCACACTGGGGATCTTTCTTTATGCAGATGATTCCTCGGGGTGCATAGACTTCAGCCTGCAGACTCCTGCCAGGGCAAAAGATGAAGTGCATTTTCTTCTCCTGATACAATTTCTTTTTCCCTACTTAGTACTTTATTGCTGCAGGAAGTGTTCCATAAGGCCACCAGGCTAATTTGAAAGGTAATATCTAGATGCTGTTCTGAAATATGTGCATTTGGAGTTGACAGCACATGCAAACCAGGAGCATGTGCATACGTGCATCTCCAGCCAGTTTCCTATTTTTGGCTGTGTGAGCATATTTTCTAGGATCAAGTTAAGATTCTGATCTCTGATTAGGGTGCAGTACTAATATGCTCCAAAGGAGTCAAGTTGTGAAAAACGCGTGTTTAACTGCATGCTCAGTTTGCAAGTGTACTCTGCACTGCCACGTACTCATCATGAAGTCACCGATCACAAAAGTCTTTGTCCATTTGCATTAGAGGTTTTTTGATTTACCAGCACAACCTTTCACGCAAGTTAAACACTCATGCATGTGAATAGCCAAGTCCCTTGAAAAATCTAGGTCAGACACTGTAGACAACATTTGGGCTGACTTCTGTATCCACACTCTTTGCTCTGTAAGAAACTGATTCTAAGCACATCAGAGAAGGGAAGTGGCAAGAGCAAGTTCTGCTCAAACAAAATGGATTTCAATCACCCAGTCTCCCCGAAATACAGCTATTGAGAGTTTCTTAAGAGAAGCACTTCCCATTCTGTTCAGCTCTATTAAAATGGAACCAAGCAGTGCCACCACTGTAGCACAGTAACACAGCCCTGCTATTTGATATGCATCCTGCTGCTTCTCTTAGAGTTTCAAACTTGAGGTTGTGCCTGCTTGGGGATTGATCTAGTTTTCCTGCCTTGCTTTTCTAAAGAAGTGCTGCGTACTTAAACTCTTAATTCAGAGTTATCTTTTATTCTGTAGAAAGTTCCTCAGATTTACTTGGTGTAAAACAAATAGATGCTGGCAGACACTGCCTGATGGCAGCTGAAGCCATCACCCTGTCCTTTTTATATCAAAGCTCAGCCTGAACAGGTTTGGTGGGAAAGAAATCGCTTCTCTTTTTTCATGCCCAAAGTTTGAGGTCTTTAATAGAAAGACACCTGAAACCATCGAATTTAGCTCAGCCCCAAAACGTCAAGATCATCACAGCAATTTGTAAAGTTAACTGATTGATGAATATAAAGCAAGCCTTCACTTGAAACATCAAGGTTTCATAGACATCTTCAGCTTAGTCCAAGTTGATAATGTCTAGCAAACAGACAATGTTCTCTAAACTTGGTTAGACAGTGATCAGCACCAATCATAGTTAAACTGATTTAGGCTTTTCCATGGACAGGACCCTGCTTGTCACTGTGTTTAGCACTGAATAATGTAAATAAAGTGGAGAGCCACAGACACAGAGACTAAGCCATTGGATAGAGATTGACAGGGGAAGAGCCGACAGGGTCATCTAGTACAGCAATCTCAAGCAACCATGGTGCTGACCATTGCTCCCACCAGATCCAGAGGTCTTCCCCTCCACGCATACCCACTGCTCTAAAACATCTTTCAGGAAACACAGGAGTCCCAGTAAAGAGATCACGACAGAATTCCCTGAAATAAAGAGTGCTGGGTATGTCTCACCCTGTCTGAAAGACACAGTAAGAGCTTCTCGCTCTCTCTGCTTCTTCTATCAACATGTCACACCGTCATTGCAAAGTGCCAGGAATAGGTAGGTAACTATAGTGCTCAGGATGCATTTGTCTAACCATTGTTTCTGATGGCATACGAGACAGTAACTAGCTGAAAGGAGGAAGTCTCTGCCAGCGAGAAGGGGACTGTTGAATAGAAGTATGTGCCATATTTCCATGAAAACACTGTAGTTAGGAGAAACACAGCCGTCCAAAGGGAAAGCAATTAGAAACGACAAATGCAACAGTAAGTAGTTTCTGCTTTAAAGGCCTGAAAAAGTGTCTCTGCTTCATTGTTGCTAGTGCAGAGATGGTGTGTGGCAAAGTCACTGAGCACAAGAGAACAAAGGCTCATGGGGATCCAGGGCCACCAGAGATTAAGGAAGGACCAAGGGGAAGAGCTGGCTCTGTGGCAGAGAAGGGCTTTTCTTACAGAAACACCGGCTGTGAACTGTCCTGAATGGACACGCTGCATGACAGCAGAGATCTGAGCTAAATTGCAGTTAGATATTAATAGTCAGTTTGATTATTAGACCTCATATTTTGCAAAAGGAAGCTTGCTTCTTCCTTCCCAGGCTAATCCAGTCAGAAGGAATTTGAGGTCTGCATGCAGCCACAGAGCCGTGGTCACACTAAGAACAGAGATACACACACTATCCTTCCTTTACATAGTGTCCATCATCTACCATACAAAAAGTACCACCACTGAAGCAATCCACAGTCACCCTGTCCAACAGTTACCGCAATGAGGCCAAGACAAAATGACACAGAGGTTGCAAACCCAGTATTTACTTGAAGGCCAGTCCTTCTCTTCTCCCACCCCCAGGTCCAGCTGGGGTGTATGGCAGAAGGCAGGACAGGAGCCTGCAGGGGTAAATAGACCTTTGAATACAGGTCTTTCATTCCAGCAGTGAACTCCACACTGGCAATAAATCAGGTAACAAGCAAGTGTGACAATAGATCCTGCTAAGTCATTTTAGACTGCAGTTGTTGGGGCTTTTCTGTAAAATTTTGATGTATAAATTTTGCCCATTAGAAAAATAACTTCATTTTCAACCACAGTTTCTGTAATGGAACAATTCCCTGCTTCATTGCAGATCTCTCTAGATAGCAGGCTAAAGTACATGAAGCTTGGCTCTGGTTAGAGGTGTAAACAAGCTGGCACTACACAAAAGTATTTCTCAGAAGCCTGGCAGGACAGCTCAGCCTCCTCTGAAGGGCAGAAGCAGCACCTACAAAGGCCAATTAGTGGAGACAACAAATGCAACACCATAATCTAGACCTGGATGTGTGGATTCAGGTCTCTGTGAAAACCAGAGCCAGGCCAAGCGCTCAGGTATGGGGGCAGTGAATGCAGAGCACACCTGCATACAAGGGCAGCTACAGCCAGAAGATGCTCAGCTCCAGGCTGCTCACTCTGCTCCTAAAGACCCGACCCCCAGCTTTAACGCTCACTGAGATGAGCTGTTGGAGGAGACAGTGCCCAGAAGCCGCAGAAGGGCTTTGTGGCTTCCTTTAGCGCATCAAAACACTCTAGTATGGACACAGCTCCATTGATAAACCAGCAGTCGGTTCATGCTCTGTGGTACAATGTATGTACCTTGCTTTGGCGCTGTATCAGCAAACCAGCCCTGTGGAAGCAGACTTGCTGTGTGATTCTTGGATGAGCAGTGCCCATCCTCATTTCAGCCACAGCAATTGTAAGGATTGATTTCTTCCCAGCTCTGTGGGACAAAACCAGACCTTAAGCTGCATCATGTCCATTTGCACAGGGGCTAGAACCTCCTGTCTGACTTAATCGTCCTGGCATGACCTGTAGGTGAAGCCAACATGGGATGACCATCTGGAGACTTGCTGCCATTGTTGAGCCCAGCATCCTTCCAGCATAACTACCCACCTCATAAGAGCACCACAGGGGTAAAAGTAGGAGTAGCACCAAAATAGTCAGAGGCAAAACTGAACTAAAAGACAAGGACTGAGAGCATGAAATACCCAGAAAGTCATCAGGCACAGCCACCGTGATTGGGAGCCCCTTCAGTGAGATGCAATTCCTTCCCAGCCTCTCTAGCATGGCCTTGGGAGAAGCTGCTGACCATTTTTCAAGCCTAGGACAAGGCAAAGAATCATTTGGTTGAAAAATAGTCTTTAGTAGAACAAGAAAGATCTTATGAAAAACTATTGGCTTTTTAGAAGTGCTTCCCTGGGTTTGGTTTTTTTGGGTGACATCTTCTATCAGTCTTTTTTACTGCAGCATACAATGTAAACCAGCCTGTGGTTTCGCTTCTGGAATTATTCTTATGTTAAGATACTTTTTCAATCAAAAACCTATCAAAATAGTTCATCTACAGAAAATCTGCTTTTGGGAAGCTGAAGCTTGCATTTTCTGGAGGCAGACACATAGAGCACAGGCATTCAATTCTGCTTATTTCAGTATGCAACAGAGGTACAAAGCAGACTGCTCCCCAGCCTGCCCCCATCCAAGCTCTGCACCCACACCGATTTTCCTGTTACCAGGTACCAATCTACCCCACTGCAAACAGATTCTCTCATTTCAGCAGCCAAAATCCCTCTTCTTTCTCTGCTGATGAATTTCTCATGCAGCCAGTGCAGAAGCAACATCCTCCTCCCCTACAAGTTTCCAAGCCACGTTTGCTGCTCTCCAATTGCTCCCTCCAATCTGAGCCTCCCCAGAGCTTCAGGCAAAGCAAAGTTGTGTGCAGGATCCCCAGTCACCCTGGAGAGCTGAAAGGGGCCAGTTTGATATACCACAAAAGGCCTCTTTGGCTAATTTCATTGAACACTGTGCAGATGATATTTTAGGAGCAGTATCTGAGAAGGGATTTGAAGAACTGCTTATGTGATGGTTTTGTTAACCGTGGTGAGAACATGCACAGGGAAGATTATTGATTCTCTTTATTGGGCAAAATTTGCTTTCTAGAGTTCAGAGCTAGAGATGAGCCACGACTGCAATACGAAATCACTGTGAGCTGCCTGCGTGGAGGAACCGCTGAGAGAGGCACTGACCTGAACAAGCTGCTTGAATAACTGCTCAAGCACACCAGGCTACACCTCTGACCCACTCAAAGAGAGAGTCAGGAGAGAGCAAGAGGAAGCAAAAAGAGGGAGGGGTGGGGAGGAGCTCAATCACGGTCAGCCCTCTGTTATTCACAGAAACCACATACCTCTTCATCCTCATGTATTCATGATAAAACCCCCCCAAGCAACAAATTCTACTGTTTCCTCATCCTGCAGACCAACCTCACAAACCAGTGACAGCAGCTCAGAAGTATCTGCTCTGGACCCCCTATCCCACTCACTCAAGCAACAGAACACATGGGTTACGCAGCTGATAATCATCCCACAGAAACTGCCCAAATTCACCCGCACACACACAGATGACAACTCCCCCCACCCTGTCACACGCTTTAAGGATGCTTTTAAGGATGTTTAAGATGTTTTCCCCCCTACTGCAGCTTCTACCCTCTCACAGAAGAGGGTTGCAAGTGCCCCAATGTGCAGAAAGAGCTGGATAAGCCCCCAGGGTCCCAGTTTGTGCCAAACCAAAACCACATCACATACTGTTCAGCCCCAAACTCTGCCACACTCTGCTCCACCTCAACAGATCCGCATCATGCCTCCCCTTCACAGCAGCTCTTACCTGCCCCTTCACTGATTTCTCTGCCACATGTCTTACACAATCCCTTGTAGAAACGCTCCTCTACCCCAGGGCCAGCTCAGGAAAGCCCAAGGCTCCCCTCTCCCAGGTTATCACTTGCCTCCTGGAGCCACACCTGCAACTTATGAGCATTTACAAGCCTTCAGGCTGGGGACCTGAAGAAACGTGACAACAGCCTCTCAATGGTGCTGACTTCCCAGCTGGCTTGCATGTGAAACTTCACCAGTACCTTATAACTAATTCAGCTGGGGCTTTCCTTTTGTTTCTAGCACAAGTAATATATTTTTTAGCATTACTTTTTATACCTAGGATGCGCTGCACTCAGCAATAGCTAGTAAGTGTTAAACCGTATCTCCTACCAGGAGCCACCATGTTCATGAGGAGCACCTGAGCTAGGGAGGGGGAACTGATCACGTCCAGGGCTGTCCCCAGGCCCTCTCAGCACCTGGAGCAGTGGCAGTTTGAAAGAGGCAGTCTGATTGCCCTGTTTTCTCTGTAAAAAGGAACAGTCTCACACTTCAAGAAGCACCCAGTGGCCCAAAGCTGTTCAGCAGCAAAAACTCGGTGGGGAAATGTGTGTATGTTTATGTACAATAGCTGGTTTGTTTGCTGTAGCTCCTCTCTATTCCACCACAGCAGAGGAAAACAACCAGAGAATACTCTAGAAGCTAAATTGAAAAAAAGAAGTGCCTTTAATGAAAAAAGGAATTAATTTAAGACCATAATGTATCCATCCCATCATGTTATTAGAGGCATGCACTGGTTTTACATTTCTTGCACAGTGCTCGTATTTTAATCATTTCCAAGTTAGTTACAAAATTAGTGTGTTAATTTTGAACTGAGTAATTTCAAGGTAAAAATGATTCCTGAGCTGTTGTAAACATCCCCCAGGCTAGTATTGGGATTCAAGGAGCAGGAACGAGAACTGAACACGTGGGTTCCTTCTTCCCTACATCCATAGTAGCTGTATCTGTGTCCACCTCCCACCTGAGAGTACATTGGTGAAAACAGAAGCAAAACCACCTTTGGTCTCTTTAAAGCTCTGTCAGTTCAGTCTGTAGGAATAAACATCACCATGACCTAATGAAAACTGAACGCCCCAGTACAGGGAACACATTAAGGACTAGAGTCCTTAATCACAGAAACTTAGAATGGTTTGGGATGGCAAGGACCTTAAGGTCATCCAGTTCCAACCCCTGCCGCAGGCAGGGACACCTTCCACTAGAGCAGCTCACTCAAGGCCCTGTATGTCTAGATGTGATATGTTTTTCTATTTTCCTTACATTTAAACTGAACCCCTGAGTTTCTAATGCTTATTTGTGTCATAATTGCAGCACCCCAAGACATGCTTTAATTTTAGTTACAGACATGTGGTATTATCCTTAACTTCTCCATGGTGTTTACACAGAACTAAACATCATTTCTTGCTCAGCACTGGCCTGTCTGCCAGTTCGGTTTCCACAGATGCTCCCCATGTCTGTTCTGCAGCATCACTCTGTTATTTCATGCAGTAGTGCAGTATGTGCACAGAAGCCCTGGCCAGATGCTTTCCAGCTGTGAGTAGCATTCTTCAAGGAGATAATAAACAGGATTCCTAAGCAGGGGAGATTTAGGTTAGATACAAGGAAGAAGTTATTTACTGTGAGGGTGCTGAGGCGCTGGCACAGGGTGCCCAGAGAAGCTGTGGCTGCCCCATCCCTGGCAGTGCTCAAGGCCAGGTTGGACACAGGGGCTTGGAGCAAGCTGCTCCAGTGGAAGGGGTCCCTGCCCGTGGCAGGGGTTGGAGCTGGATGAGCTTTGAGGTCCCTTCCAACCCAAACAAGGGATCCTATGATTCTAATATCTTGGGGGAAAATCTCCAAATTTACCACTTTTCCTGCTCAAAGCAAAGTCACAATAACATGTGGCATGTTGTTACATATTGTTAAGGACTACGCTTGTGTTACTTCATTTTCATGGAATTGTTTGAATTTTCTTTTTAAAATTGAACTTTTGGCGCTATTCCCCCAAAAACCTGAAAACTTGGAACCCTGTGTTCTTCTCCTTCCACTTCTAGGTTTTGAAATCTTCATTTTATGAGAAAATGAGTCCCATCTTACTGTTAATATTTATAGTATTGCAAACCCAATACTTGAACGTTTTGCTAAAAAAATGTAATAAATTAATTTTTCCCTATTCATGTTTTTCTGAGGGAGAAAATGACACTTTCAGCCACGTGAAAAATGTTCGCATTTGGGTCAGGCTGCTATTTTGATTACAGAACTGAGAACCATCTGCACTTATCATCCACAGACAATAGGATGAATGCTGCAGCCTGAAAGGGCAGGTCACTCACAGCACATCTTACTCATTAGAAGTAAAGAAGAATATGTTGTTGTGTCACTGGTACCTTCAGCTGGATTGGCATGCTGAGCCCTACCTCTGCACTGGGGTTGTGCAGGTAGTGACTTCTGTCAAAGCAGAGCTTTAGAGGAGGTGTAATTAACAAGCACATCTTCATCCCATAAATAATGGGATTCCAGGATGATGGATGAAGAATCTGAAGCTGCAATGCATCTTCATATTAAGAATTACAGTGTTCTATCTCTACAGCTCCTAACTGACTTCAACAGGGTACCAGTGAGCTTTCTGAATGCAGCCTAATACTTCTGAAGACTGAGGTAGGCACGGCTTTGCTCTGAAAGCCATGCCCATATGATGGGAGGACTGGTGGAGAAGGTGGGTGGAAGAACATCTTAGAGCAGTTCCCAGGTCTTTTACTGACTTGTGGGTTGCCTCAGTGGAGACATTTGGCTTGTTTGAGTTTGTCTGCTTGTTCAATAGATGGGTATTTTCAATATTTGCAGTCATCCGTATGGACATGAAACCCAAAAAGACTGCATTTTCCCCAAACTACCCTGCTGCTTGGGTAATTACACGAGCCACGTGCTGAGATCCTTCTACTGGCAAGTGCCCTGCTGCGGTCAAAGGGACGCTGCCAACATGACAGATGGGCAGCACAGAGAGAGGACTGACCAGGATGTGTGCCTGGGGAGCACACAGAAGTGCTTTTGTGCTCATAAATACAGAATTGATGGTGCTCTGTATCTTGCAAAGTCTGCAAGTGCCTTAAGAAGAAGCCCCTTGAAAATGTGTCCCGGATGGATAAACTCAGGGAGATGGAAATTTTTGTCTCCTTTCCACATCTTAGAGAGATTCTGCTGTGAACTCCTCTGGCTACATCCTTCCCCTTGCCTTCCTGAGATTCATAGCTATATGTACCCACACAGATACATATACAAATATATAAATATATGCTTACACACACCTACATGCACATGGACACCTCATGTATCTCTATCTAATCTATATATTTATATAGAATCATAGAATCATAGAATAGTTGGATGAAGCCTTGGGTGGGATGGTTTAGTGTGAGGTGTCCCTGCCCATGGCAGGGGGGTTGGAACTAGATGATCTTGAGGTCCTTTCCAACCCGGCCTTGGTATAGCTATATCTATACATCTATATCTATATATATACACATATATACATCTATACATCTTTATATCTATATATATCTAAACATATTTATATCTATATACCTATACACCTATATACCTATATACCTATATACCTATACACCTATATACCTATATACCTATACATCTTTATCAATACGTCTCTACATCTATATCCCTATACATCTGTATATATCTATACATCTATATATCTATATATTTATCCTGCCATTTAGAAATTATCAACCTCTTCATAATACATTATTATTCTATTATGATCACTTCAGCTAACAAACATTCAAGGTACAACTGCCTTGAGGTCTCCTGGTATGATGTACATTAAAGTTTAATGCTCTATTGATGTGCGCATTGTGTTGTATATGAGCCAAGCTGTTCCATTAACGATGTGCAAAGGGCTATAAAGTTCTAACTTTTATCTCTCCAGACGCTTGGGGTTACTTTTCCTGTTGCATGCCTCCAAGACTAAACACCCAGTCCTCAGTTTAAGTCAAGCTGCTAAAATTTTCAAGCCTTTGTAAGTGATGAAGAGCTGATCAATGTAACTGCATTTCTGTCAGCCTGGGCTGGGGAAGATAAAGAAATCCTGGAGATTTTCCAATGGTCATTTATTTCCTATTTTTTTTTTTTCATATAAAGCATGAGTTGGGTAGAAACATGATCCATTATTAATAGGTAAATGTTTTATTAACGACAGAAAGAACACAAAGATTTGTAACATTCAGAATCGAGTTTCTTATTTTCCATTTTGTAACATTACTATTTCTTGAACAACGGGGAATATTTCTGACAGGATCACCGTTAGGCAGAACCACGGCAAAATGGATAACTCGGTGCTATCCTTGGGAAAAGATTCCGGCTGACTAAAGAGCATCCTGACAGGATTTTCTTCTAATAATTTTAAGGATAAATTTGTCACCTAGTGTTTACAATAATGCCTATGAAGTTTCAAAGGGAAGTCCTTCTCCTTGTGCTGGAGTCGCCTTACAACCCCGCTCACATATTCTGCAAATTCTTCTAGTTTCTATGTTAAATCAAACTATTTCTTTAGCCTTTGCTGTGCTACAGCGGTGAGAAGCACATTTTCTCTTCCCCGCAGGGCGATCTGTTACATTCATGTGACTGAGTGAATGGAAAGAGGAAAAGGAATGTGATTTTTAAACTTTATTTCACTCTTCCTCCTTGGATTTCACTTCATGGGCTTTGTTTCCCATGGTCTTCTTGTGCTTATCAGACATTGCGAGGGCTGTGTGAATTTAACCGATTTCCTAAGAAATCTGTTCGGTCTGTAAGCTCAGAAAACGAAAAATCTGACAAAAACCCCCAACATTTGGACTAATCTGATGTTTGTTTTTATTTTTAAAAGTTCAGAATAAAAAATTAATGCTTATGTTTGACCACTTGAGGAGGTGAGAAGGTTTTGCAAATCAATGAAGTTGAAAGAAGAAAAATACATCAAAACTTGCGTTTTCTATATTCAGTAATTTCTGTTTTCTAAAAAGAAACTTTCTGGGTTTATCTAACTCCTTTTAAGCCAGGAGAAAATCAAGCAAAATGGCATTCTGCAATAGCCAGTGTTCTACAGGTAACCAAACGTCATTAGGCACCCAAAGCTTAAAAGATCTAAACTCTTCTTCCCGATTCAACACAGAAACCCACGTTAGAGCTCTTAAGACCAAATACTTGGCAATTTCAGGCTTCTCCTCCCTACATGTTAGTTTGTTTGTTTGATATCAGGTGTGAAACATTCCTGACCAGACGACCAGCCTTCCAATATAGTTACCTGCATATTCTGTTACACCTATCCTGTTACCTGAGGTCTGTACATGCACACACACACTTACACTTCTGTATCTGTATATGGGCTATATTCAAAACCCAAATAATGGAGAATTTATTGATAAAAACAGTAAATGAAGTTTTGTTTGCCACTTTCTAGCCGAGATCTGATTGATCTGTCTGAAGGTTTTCTACCAATCTTTTCCACTGAGTAAATGCCAGTTACTGAAACCAGAATCATTCAAGGGAGAGAGGTAGGAGTGGTGGAACTGGATAATCTTTATGGTCACTTCCAACCCAAACCCATTCTGTAATTCTATTACATTTTCAATTAGTGTTTTCAATCACATTTACTGCAGTATAGTGTGAAATTAAAAAAATATTGTATTTCACTATTTTCCACACAAAAATATCTGCTTTTTTTAACATGATGAGTTTTTATGGCCTTATTTGCAAAGAACTATTTGAAACCATGCATTGACTATTTATTAACTGTTAACCATTCATTTAACCACCTATTTAATCAAAGATTTTGAAACATTTCAACAGACCTGATTGCAGGGGTCTTTGTCAGCCTTCAACTTGCAGGAAAGGTGATGATTTTGGGTGTTATTCATGATCCAGAGAGGACCATTCAGTGGGTTTGAAACTACGGGAAGTCCCATGGGATAATATGTCGCAGGCAGCCCTGCCAGTTACCCATAAGGAGCTCTAGATCTTGCAAAAATCATGAGAGATTTCATATTCCTTCCAACAAGTAAAAGAATCCACCGCACAGGCAGGGCTGGTAGCTCTTGTTTTCATAACCACAACCATTCCCTGTCTCTGAATGAACATTACTTGCATGGTTCTTAACCTACCAGGAGATTATCCGAGATGGTGAGTCAGACTTGTTTTACACATTGCATTTCACCACATACTACCAAAAAGTTGTCTTTGGGCACTGACTGGTGAACAGACACGCTGGTGCATGGACACACCATGCAGCACATGAACATACTTTTGTCACACCCTGTACATTACATGACAAGCAGTGCCTGTGGCTGGTGGCATCTGCCAGTTGTTTGTATTCTACAGTAAAAGTGAAACTGGGCATCCTGGACAAGTCTCAAACTTCTCTCTGGACACAAAATTGTAGGTCAGCCTCAACCTCTTTTGCTGACCCATGAGACAAATTGTGTTTCTATTAAATCAAGCCTTCAAGAAATATCTTCCCTAACTTGACAGTGACTAGTTAGCCTGCCTTGCAGCAAATAATTGTGGAGCGACAGGCATCTGACAGTGATTTCTCAATGCCTGGGCTGCAGTTCTCTCCTTTTTGCCCTGGTAGGTTGCAAGCAGCAGCAGGATATCGGTGTGTGCTTCAGGGAAGCAATTTCTGATTTCACTCCCAGCTTTTCCTAGCAAAACATTTCTTGATAGCAGAGCTGAAAGACGTACAAAGACATCATTGTTGGCTGTAAGAAGGAGAAAGAGCTGCCTGCTCTACACAGCATGGAAACAAGAGTTAATTAGCCAGTAATATTAAGAAGCTTGGTATGTTTACAAACTATGAGGGAAGAAATGGTTGAGATGTTAATGTATTCAGTAGGTGAACATAAAACCTCAGTGGCAGGGAAGGATTCCCTGAGCTTTCTCTGGTGGCCCTGTGACTCCAAACCACATTAAAAGCAAACGAACCAACAAGGAAACACGCCGATGCTTTGATGGAAAAGTGTTGTGTTGAGGTCAGTAATAAGTGATGTCAGCTCTGCCTCTTGATTCGGGAACACCTGTGATTTTCCATAGTCATTTCAAAGATGGCAATCTAACCAGAAGTAGTGTTAAGTAGTCCCTCTCTACTCTTGGACTAACCCAGTGTTGGTGGTTTTCTGTCTACTACCACTGTTAACAGTAGATTTTGCAACATGCAGCTGGTAAGTTTGGTCATACTAATAAGTGTTGGTTCAAGTGGGAATTCCCTGTGGCAGCTGGCATATCCTACACCACAGCCACTGATTTCATCGAGTTCCAAACTGTTTCTTAAAGCATTGTGAAAGCTGGTCAGGGAAACCCTGTGCCTTGATGCTGTGTAACCTGGTATCTGACCACAGTTATTTCATGATACACATAGATATTTGCAGGTAGAAGAATTTAACTTTATCTGCAATGAAGTAGTGTATCAAAACCTCCAGAGATGCTCTTAGTAATCTTAGTAAACTTTGAGTACCGGGATCTCACAAATGACAACTTCAGACACTAAGCCTGCAGGCAAAGGAAAATAAAAGCCAGAAAGCCAGTCAGAAACAAAGATGAGGTCAGGGAAAACCTGGAGCTTGTTTCTGGAGAGGGAAAGCTGAGACTGTTGCAAAAGAGCAGCAGGGCTACAGCAGGCAAAATAATCCCTTACCCTGCCAGTTCTGCCTGGGGCTGGGGTCCTGTTGCAGGCAGAATGGGGAGGGGGGTGGAATCACTGAGCATCTGCTGTTGCTCAAAGATTCCTGTCCAAGTGAGCCCCCAGTGCAAGGGAAATCCCATTTTTTCACATTGTCTGCAGGGGAAAGATGGAGAAACAAACAAAGGAAAAAGAAGGATGAGGCTGGTATGACGCTTAGATGTCATCAAGCAGAAGAGATGAAAGTGTCAGGGGTGAAAACAGGATGGTGACAGGCCAGTGCTCAGCTTGAATGCACCTTCCCTCCAGACCACTGCTGGTGTGAGGGTGGAGGGTGCTCCAGTTCCTGTGTGCTGGAAGTGCAGGCACTGCTGCCACCCATCACATCTCCTCAGGGAAATCTGTTCCTCCTCATCAGCTCCAAGGCAAGGCCCTTGCTTTGACCTTGCTGAGGTCACAGGGATGAAGAGCAGGGACTTTGCAAAAGCTGCTGCCCCTACTCCTGATGTGAGGGTCTGCAGAAGGCAGTTCTACCACATCCCATTCCCCATTCCCTCATAAGATCTCAACCTTACCTGATGCAACAGCAGTGATGTTGGCTAGCCTTTAGACGTGGGGCCAGGCAAACCCCCATGCCTGTGTTCACAGTATTGGCAACCCCAGGCATTCAAAACCTCTTTACCTGGATGTCAGTCAGCTTTGCTGTCCTTCAGATGCTTCTTTTTAATTATCTTCTTGCTCATCCCATCAGTAATTACTCCAAGCTATTGCAACATAGCTCCAAGTCTCTGAGTGCAGACGCTCTCCCCATGCACCATATGCCTGAAACAAAGAGAGATGAACCTGTTAATATCCAGCCTTCAAGACCTCTTTCACCTCTTCCTCCCCTCTATGGGTTATCAGACCCATCAGCTGAGCTTGCTTTCAAGGCCAGATACCATGAGAGACATGGTACTGTAGGAGACAGGAGAACTCCAGGGTAACCCATGGAGGTTTTCAGCTGCTGACATTGTTGTGGGTCTTCCTGGTGTTCCTGCAAGTTTACAACAACGGTAGCATTAACCAGAAATTTCCTCTTGAGGGACAAAGTATCGACAGATGCTTTATATACTGGGGGTAAAAAAAGAGTTAGCATCCCCTCATCCTGGCATGAGCTGTAGCTCTAATTCCCTTTTCTGCTGAGATCATTAGGGTGCAATTCCAGCCAGGAACATCCATGGAGAACAGAACAGGAATTTAGTATCTCTAGCTGAAGCCTTAGGACAAAAATCATCCATCCTTAAGGCATGCTCTTGACTGTTATCAGATTCATTTCATTACAGTTCAGAACAGAATTGCTTAGAGCCAAAACTTCACAATGCCTGGATCTATGGACCGACAGGGACTGGAAAAGAGCAGTGCTTATGTTGGAACTGCATAACACACCAGAGGTATGCCTGGCGGCCATAGCCCAGGACAGAAGCATCAACACTTCATCCACAACCCCAACAGTGTGATTGGGCTGACTAGTACAGCCCCCACGGGGAAGAGGCAATAAAGCCACCACTGAAAGAGGATGAATAGGATTTGTCATGCTGAGCAAGTGCTATAAAGGTTTTTATTGCCACTTGTTGGGGAAGTGCCTCACTCTTGACAGTGATGGAGTCCTTCTGAACTGAAGATATTTATCCACAGGGATAAATCAGGACTGATTTTACTGAAGAGCTGGGACCTGATCTCAGAGCACAAAGCAACCAAGTGCACTCAGGGCTCCTCTTGTATCAGCTCAAAGCCACCTCAGCCCCCACCTCAGCCAAGGTGGCTTCCAGGAGGAATGGTGGTGCAGCAAAGGGTCCTCATGCTTGCAGATCTCCAGGGGCAGAATTGCGACCTTCAGGCCAGCATGGGGCAGAGACTGGAGCTCTTCACATCACATCACACCAGCTACCTGCTCTTCGCTTGCTGTCTAGTTACTGCTAATGCGAAACACCCAGGAGCCTCTGTCCTGGCCAAGAGCAAAGCTTCTCCTTTACACCCAGAGGATTCATCTGCACTTCTTAGGATGAAGAGCCAGGCTGGTCCCGTCAAGCCTGGTCCCACACAAGCATGCTGTCATCTCTGCTCTTCAGACAAGTCTGGCTCAGGAGCAAGGTGAGAAATCAGGAGCCAGAGCTGATGTGGAGCCTTAAGGCTGCTTTTGCTTGATGTGAAGTGCCTCATTGTACATCTTAAAATAGGGAAGCCCAGGATTAGGCCCAGAGGAGCTCTGTCCTCCTTTTACCTCCATTCCCTTGCCCCATTTTGTGCCCCAACTTACAGTAAGGCAGCAAGTGGCAAATGCAGAAGTGGTGAATTGCAGCCTGAAAAATGCCGGAATGATTATTGTTTTTCAGGAGAGAAGGATTAATACAGCAGCCCAATGCAAGATTCGTATTTTGGGCAAAGTATTTTCATACAGATGAGAATCTACATCCATTTTCTTAGCTACTTGATTCATAGGAAAAACAGTGCTGAAGAAACAAGCGGAAAAAAAAGGAAAATAAAGGCCCAGAGAGCACTTTATCTGTTATTAGATTAATGTGCAGCAAGGTACCAGTGGCAGGAAGAAGATGATTTTCAGGGCATGTTAATAAAAAACATCAAGCTGATGCAGAGGATATGTTGCTTATTTTCCCCTTTCTAAACTGCATCTTCTCAGACGGTCAGGAATGGCTTGGGATCCAGGCCAGCACTTTGTCTAATAGGAAGAAGGGAAAAGGGGTCTGTTAAAGAGTGGATGGTGTGCTGCTACTCAGCCAGAGTGAGCGTGATGGATGGGGTGGCTGCTCAGCATCAGGCAGGGTGCAAAAGGGCCTCAGTAACATCTATTAAAGCAATCCATTTTCCCCGTCTCATCTGGCACTCACTCTTTGTCACCACACTTGTTACCTTTTCCTGATGGTAAATGCTGGGGAGATTCAAGGTATTTGAGCAGTCAGAGACGACAAATCCCTACTAAGAAGAAAGTGTAAAACAGCAGGAGAAACATATTGGCTTCATCCTGAGTGAACATTAAATACACTTCACATTTGTCTAAGGAGACAGTTAATGGGAAAATGGGTTCTTTAATTGAATGGGTTGAGGGTTTCACGCAGCTGCATATAACAAACGCACAGGAGAAAACGATTTCTCGATGCAAGGATCCTAGCCTGTGTGAGGCAAGAGGGAGCATTTCTTCCAGAGAATTAACAGCAAATGCAAGTGGCTGGTGAGGACAATCCAGCGTGATGCTTTTCCCAGTGCGGCTCTGTTTAAAGGAAAAGATAGGGAACTTGGATCAGACATTCAGCCCAAAACTGGCCTAAGGCAACACACAGCAGAAGGTTATTCTTGTTGTGGTTTACAGTTGTCTTGAAGCCCAGGGCATGCCAACTGGTATATTCAACTTGTCTGGGTCACTGGAACCTTCTGCAGAACAGGTTTTTTCTCACTCAGTGACTCAGTGACAGCTTTACTCACCAGGATGTAGCTCTGCAGCTTGTGCTTGTGTCAGTGCCGCATCTTCTGCCCATTCTTCCTGGACCAGTGCTTCTCACCAGCCTCTGAAGCACAAGGTATTGACAACTGTTGCAGTAAGATGCCAGCCACAGCAGCCCAGAAAATACTCAAAAACTGTGTATGAGTTTTATAACCTGTATTTCCCCTGACACGTGCTGCATTTGTCCATTTGCAGTCACATCAATCTTCCCGTCTCTTGAATCTTCCTTCCCCTTGCACAATCCTTCAGACTCACTCTCCCGCAGCATAACCACTTCGCAGTCTAAAGAGCATCTCAGATCCTGGGATTAACCTGAATATTATTTTCCTTTATTTACCTGAAATGTTTTTCAGACACATAAACCTATTACCTCTCCAGGGTGTACAGCAGAGCATGGCAGGGCCAGCAACACAGCCGGAGCAGTGCATCTGTTTTCATTCTTATCGTGTTAATTAATAACATAATTAAATGACGAAAGCCATCAGTGGAGTGTTGAGGGAAGGGACAGAATAGCAAGAAAGGGACTGAAGGAACCTCCTCTGCTGCCAAGCCCTCTTCCTCTGATTCCCATCACACCAGCTTATTAAACCCAAAAGCAGCGGCTTTTCCCTTGCTCCCTAGGGGAGTCTGTAAAGACCTGACCTTATATATCAAGGAATCTCCTTACTTGCAACTAGAATTTATACTTAACCAGTTTATTCTTGTTCTGTAGATTAAATTGCCTCTCCTCTGTGGGGCTTATACAGCTCCAACAGGCTGTATGAGCATCCCCTCCTTCAGCAGCTTCTTTTTTCCCTGTATCCTCACCACTATTCTCCATACCTGTAAACCTCCCTCAGTCTGTGCAGACATCAGCAGATACATGTGCTTTGCCAGGCTGTGAGGACAGCAGCAGCTGCTGGGACAGCCCAGAGGTTGGTGGGGCTCAGCCCTGAGCAGGAATGCCTGAAAGGATCTGGCACCAGCAGGGCTCAAGCAGCTACTCCAGGTAATTTGTTTTGAAGGTGGGATTTACTTAAGCATACATGGAGACAAACCAAAGTATTCCAATCATTGCAGCTGCCTCTGGACAGGTACCAGGAGGCAGCATCATACCTGAATGCTAACAGACTTCAGTAGCCTTCTCCTAAGCAACTACCGCCTCGAGTCCTCCATGCCACACCAGGGCAGGTTTCCAGGGGCAGTATCTCCTAATAGTGGTAACACAGATCTATTTTCCATCTCTTCAAGTGTTTTTTTTTCCTCCTCTTCCTTCCCTCTTTGGTTTACCTGGAAGCTGAGGACATCCACAGCAGCAGAAAGGCAGCTGACAGGTTTTCTATCATATCAGGGAGCTGGATTGCTAATTCACAGAGCAGCATCACAAACAGAAACCCTCATCAATGCCAGGAAATTCTCTCATTCTTTTGTGTGCTCATTAAGCGCATTTATTTAGCAAAAGGGCAGATGCAGGTCTGAGGTTTTAAAGGCCACAGGGAGCTGGCTGACTGGCTGGTCTTGCCCCGTTAACTGCATTATGCTAATAACTGCTGAACACACAGACACCATAACTCTCCCAGTCTGAATCAGTGTTGCCCCATTGCCAGGTTTTCAGCAGGACTAAGAGACTGGACGTGAAAACTCTGACTTGTTAGGCTGGGTATACAGATGCATTCAAAGGAGCTCAGCTTCTTCATAGCCCAGGTAGCGTTAGGCCACATTAAACACCTTTCCAGACCCTTGATATTCCTTTCTTATCCCAGTACTGAACCAGAAAGCCAACTCCAGTTATAGACGATAAATGGCCAAGAACCTGTCCTCCCATGCAGCACATCCTCAGAGAAGGAGGAAGCCACTTACGCAGAGTGAGGAGAAGCTTTCAGTACAGAAGTAGGAAGTCATTGCAATGGGAAAAGAGAAGTTGGTACTTTATTCCCTGCTGTGATCACTCTGCCCGGGTGACTCAGTGCTGTTCAGAGTTTCCTTGTGGGGGTTGAGGAGGTTTCTATAAGTCATAGAATCATCGAATAGTTAGGGTTGGAAAGGACCTCAAGATCATCCAGTTCAAACCCCCTGCCATGGGCAGGGACACCTCACACTAAATCATCCCACACAAGGCTTCATCCAACCTGGCCTTGAACACCGCCAGGGATGGAGCACTCACAACCTCCCTGGGCAACCCATTCCAGTGCCTCACCACCTTAACAGGAAAGAATTTCCTCCTTATATCCAATCTAAACTTCCCCTGTTTAAGTTTTAACCCGTTACCCCTTGTCCTGTCACTACAGTCCCTGACGAAGAGTCCCTCCCCAGCATCCCTATAGGCCCCTTTCAGATACTGGAAGCTGCTATGAGGTCTCCACGCAGCCTTCTCTTCTCCAGACTGAACAGCCCCAACTTCCTCAGCCTGTCTTCATACGGGAGGTGCTCCAGTCCCCTGATCATCCTCGTGGCCTCCTCTGGACTTGTTCCAGCAGTTCCATGTCCTTTTTATGTTGAGGACACCAGAACTGCACACAATGCTCCAGGTGAGGTCTCACAAGAGCAGAGTAGAGGGGCAGGATCACCTCCTTCGCCCTGCTGGTCACGCTCCTTTTGATGCAGCCCAGGATATATCCATGTAACTCTAGCAGGAGCCAGCCTGCGGAAGGGCTGTATCTGTCAGGGACATGGGTCACAGCTCAGCTGGCCGTACCTCTGCTGCAAGACCTCAATCAAGGAGTCTCTGTCTAAATTTCCATCAAAGATAAACAAATTACAGGACACTCATAGGCATATGGGTTAAATAAGTATGTTCTCCTTCATCTTTAACGTAAGGCTGGGCAGATTGTTTCCACTAATAGAGGAAGAAGAACAATTAGTCTTGGAGGGTATTAACATGTTGAATGTGCAATGTGATACGGATTTGTATGACAAATTGCCTTATAAGACTGCAATGAAGTGAGACTGGGTTTTCCAAGGTATTTGCAATGCTAATGCTTGGCAATGCCAGGTGTCTGGCGACACTGCATGACAGGGAGGGCTATGGGTATAGCATTAACCAAAAGAAGAAGAGTTATTAAATGTGATATAAGTTACATAGCAAATGAGTAATTTACAAACGTTGTGACATAAATGGTTCAGGAATTTAAGAAAGGGTTTTCTTAAAGGGTGAGCTGTTCTCCTGGGAGGACATCTCTGATCTCTCCTTATCTCATCTCTACTAAGTCAAAGGGGTTGAGAGTCTGATGAAAAGCTGTCAGGATTTCCCTGCTGGAAGATGTAATACTAATAAGAAAGTGCATTAAAAGGTGTCTCTTGTAGCTTTTGCTGTTGAGGGAATAAAATACTTCCTTCATAACTATTCTGTGACTGTTTGGAAGGATGGACCTTGTTGAAAAACAGGTATTTAAACTCTTCATCTTTACTTAACAGTTCATACTCCCTGGCACCTCAATCAGTAAGCTTCAAAATTCTGATGTTTAGTGGTCCTTATGCAACATGGCAGAAGGTGCCAATCCAGAACCTATCAGACAAGTGGCCACATAATGCAGCTCACAATAAAATCTAGCTGCTGTGATGAAGCCACAGGCAAAAGTAAATGCTCATTGAGGAAGCTCCACACTGCTGTTCGTGGTGAACAGAGTTTGCAGACATTAGAGCTAACTGGGAACTTTCCAACAGACCGTGTCTTCAGTGGAGAAGGTCAATTCTCCACCACTGAAACACATTAAAGGTGCCAGAAACCCTGGCTTCATGTCCCAGATTGCCTCCTCCACTCCCCACACAAGAGCCTGGGCTCCAGGGAAGTCAGGGAGCCTCAATAAGTTTTAAAAGGTAAGAAATGAGACATCTGGCTTAATATTTGTAAAAGCACCTCATTTCTTAGAAATCAGCAGCTTTCTTTCCGCTTTATAATGCGGATACGTTTTAAGTTATTCCAGAAAAGCAACCCCTACCTGCAGTCGGCCGTAGAGGTGGTAAAGATGTCTCAATGGACTTTCCCTGGCAATTTTCACCAGTAGTAGTTTCCAGAAATCAATTCAAACCCCATTGAAACCAACTGGCGTTCAGTTTAATAAAATTCTGATCTTTCCTTAAAGAGGAAATGAAGTTTTACTATTACTAGGAAAAGCCAGCCCCTTGCACCCCACTATGTACTTCCCCCTTGTCCTTCCACACACAGAACTGGAGTCATCCAGGAGGTGCTAATTATTTAGTTTATGCATTCCCTTATCCCTTTCCCATGTCAGTGGGAAATTGTATTTAAATGGCATTTTCTTCAGGCCTGTTATCACAAATGTGCTGTAAAGCAATTTGGCATGCCCTGTTTCCAGAGGCGTTATGAGAAACAATTTATGACTCCACACTAGTGACTGGTATTGTGGCTCTGCTCATGCTTTACTAAACTAATGTCTGCAGCTCAAAAAGAAAAGAAACCTGCCCACAGATGTCCCCAGCTGGTCGCATTCACAGAGCTGGAGATTCATGAACCAGTGAGTGCTCCCTATTTGCCAAGCAGATGAATTTGAACGAGCGTGCAGAAGTTCACCCCATAAACTGGTTAATGGGAGCCACTTATTGTGCTTCAAGCAGTAAATGCCCCCAATTTGCTGCCACATGAAAATAGCTCAAACCTTTCATTGCATCTGGGCTGAAGAATAGGGTTGCGTGAGCTCCAGTCACTGGTGACGCAGAAGTTTTTGTCCATATGTGGCTGCTTTGCAGCTTCATACCAGTGACTCTAATAGCCAGTTTTTGCTGGTCTTTTCAAATCACTACAATTTGTGTGTGCTACATAATGAGAGCGTCAAGAAGCCCTCCTTCCGTGATGACCTCCAATTCCCATCTGTCCGTGTTCCCCAGTCACAGCCAACACTGAGACACAAAGATGCTGAGGCAAATGCAGATAATAGTGCTCCAAATTTTAGGTCCCGTTTCTTTTCAGAAGGGCCATCTTTCCCTCATGTGGGATGTAAAATTAGAAAATTGTGCCCTCCAAGTCTCCTTCTCCAAGGCATAAAGGAACAGCCTGGGCAGCTTCTGAATGTAGCTCGTAACCTTCTGATCCCTCCTCTCATTTTAGCATCATTAAATATTTGCAGTCTCTGTCCCAGATCACAGTGTAGGAAGACAAAATAGAGTTAAGAGCTGCAATTTTCAAGAACATGGGATCTTTAGAGCTGTTCAATACAGGGACATATCAGAATCCTTGAGAAAGGAAGAAAGCATCAGGTAACAGCGTTTTTCCTTTATATTTTCTTCCAGCTTGCAGTGGCGCACGACACAGCTGAGAACAGTGGGTTGCATTGGCCTGGCCTCACATCCCCAGCTTGGCAGTGCAGAAATGTGGCTAGACGCTACCTCTAATTAGGAAAAAAAATGTTCCATGAGGTTGGTTTTGGAAATGGTCTTCAGTGCTGCAGAATTGCAGCTCCTCGTGATTCATGGAGCAGCCCTGGCCCACTGATGTCTACCCATTAAAAACTGGCTGGACTTAGGCCACTGTGGTACAGAAAAACCAGAAAGCAAGACTCAGAAGAGAGAAATAAATCCAGACAGATCCACCTTAGTTCTGCTCTTCGCTTTATTTGTTCCTATCTCTAATATGTTTCATCAGGCAGGTTTGACAATAGAACACTGAGCCAAAATCATGTTCCACAGTGCACCCCTGCTACTAAAAGATGGAAGGAGAGAGATAAATATTGGGGAATGGAAAGTAAAGGCAGAGATGCAGAAAAAGGAAGGGCAGGAGAGCTCGGCTTGGTGTATGAAGTAAAAATGGATGAAGATTTCTGTCCCTGAAGAGCAAGTGGTAGTTTTGGACCAGTGATTTTCTCCTTCTCAGTGCCTACACTGCATTTTGGAAAAGCTTAATTACTGCTTATGTGGTTTTCATACCAACACACTGGAGGCTGGATTGGGGGTATCCAAGTGCACCCAGAAAGAAAACCAGGAATACTGAGGGAGCACTTGGTGTGCGGACAGTCTGAAGTACACCACACTTGCCCTGGTCACCTCAGCATTCTTCTTCTGCCTTGACAGCTAGTTAAAGGTGGTCAAGATCTTCCAAGGTCCTTCCTAAAACCACTGGGTGCCATCAGGGAAGACAGGCTTTCCAGGCAGCCTGTGATCAGATGAGGACAGGATGGATGCATAGAGCTGTTCATGGAGGCACAGCAAACATCAGCCTTCTACCCTGTCCTGAAGGCAGATCTCAATGATCCCAGTTGTCAAAACCAGCTTTTTCAGGTGGAAACCAGGCCATAACATCACCCTGCTGTGGTCTGGGCTCTATGCAGAGGCATGCCAGGCTGCCTGTGCAGCAAAGGGCTATGATGGACATAGGAACAGAGCTCTCTGCTTGAGCTGCTTCTTCACATCACTGTGATTTGGAGAAAACTCCAGGAACAAACTTGCCAACAAAGTTTTCAAGCTGACAAGCAGGTATTCTTTATTGCAGCTCCGGGAGACACAGGGGATAGCTCCTCCTAACGTGTGTCTCTGTATTGCTACACAAGCCGTCCTTATATAGTCACTGGGCATACATACATCTTAATGAGGTATGGATTATATTATTTGCCAGAAAGTTCCCCGCATGCGTACAGAATTGTGGTGGTGGTCTCTGAGGGTCATTTACTTCTTCCAACAATCTTCATCACTTCTGGCAGCCTTTGATGCACGTGCAGTAGATGCTCATACCAGCTTTATTGGTTCGTTAGCACCACAGACATAATAATCCTCCTGTTCATCTACTTACCACTTAGTTTAACTGTAGCCCATCCTGGACACCTGCCATTCCCAGATACTCCTTATCCTTGCATCCTGTTCTTCTAGACTGTTCATCTATAACGATTTATTTGTACAAGAATTCTCAGTATGTTCTCTGGCTGGACTCTTTTTTTCCCTATATATCATGCACCTCAGTAATTTTCCATTGCTACTGCTACAAAGTCATCAAACTTAACATTACTTAAACTGATCCTAAAGGTTTATATATGCCATTTTGTAATTTTGTGCCCCCTTCCTTGTCTCAGCTGGCAGGTCTGATGAACCAAAATCCAGACTGGTCTAGCAAGATTTTAAAGAAGAGCCAGCTAGCTTTATTCAAATGACATGTTGCATTTAATCTGGAGTGAAACGTTTCATTTTGATCCTTGAGGATTTGGGACAGTGGTGATGATGAAACTGGAGAAACTTTTAAAATGAAAATTATATTCAAAGGGAAAAAAAAATCTCAAATATTTGAGTCTGGAAACATGGGAATGACATTTTCATCTTGAAAGATTTCTCCTCCCCTTCATTGTTTTCCTGCCAATGCACATCTTATAAAGCCAGAAATTATATCACAGAATATTTAAGTATTATTGAGTTTGCATCCTTTGTCAGGAAAACATTATTAACCAAAAAGGATATTTTCAGGTAAGACACATCCTGGTCTCTTGCAGTGTTTCCTGGTAAAAGGGCTCCCTTGCTCCTGTTGCTGACTGCACTTGCTCTGCCATCAGTGGTGTAAACATATGTGAACCTCCCCCTCAAACTCCTCGGATGTCATCACCTATAGACAGTGCTGCAGCTCTGTCTGTAGGTGACGCTTGAGGTGAAATCCTGGTTCTCTGCACTCACTAGCAGAAAAGCTGGTTGGTGCAACCCAGCTGTCCTGGGTTGAGCAGCAGCAGCCATTTTTCTCCTTCTTAGGAGCTAGTGCAGTGCTGTGTTTTGATCTTTTGGCCTGGGAACAGTGCTGATAACGTGGATGTTTTCAGTTGCTGCTCGAATGTTTGGTCTGGCCAAGGACTTTCTGAGCCTCATGCTCTGCCAGGGAGGAGGGGAGGCCGGGAGGAAGCAGAGACAGGACACCTGACCCAAGTTAGCCAAAGAGGTATTCCATACCACAGCACGTCATGCCCAGGAGGTAACTGGGAGTGACCTGGAAGGGGTAGAGGGACTACAGGGTTGAACGAGGTATCGGTTGGTGCTCGGCTGGGGGGAGTGGGGCGAGTTATCGGTCGGCTGGTGTTGAGGTGTTGTATTCTTTCCTCTTGTTATTTCCTATATCATTATTATTATTGGTGGTAGCAGCAGTGATTTGTGTTATACCTTAGTTACTAAACTGTTCTTATCTCAACCCGTGGGAGTTGCATTCTTTTCAATTCTCCTCTCCGTCCCTCCAGGAGCAGGGGGAGGGCAAGAAGGGGGGGAGTGAGTGGACGAGGTTTGTGGTTGGGTTTAAACCACGACACCAGCTTTCACTATTTATCCCACCACAAAGGTACATCAAAATCACAGCTTCTCTTAACAGGTAAATAAACAACAGGTTTTGGACCAGATGATAGGCTATAAGGGACGTTTTTCAGCACAAAAAGCATGATGTCATCCAATACCATTTTTTACAACAGCCTCTCAGGAATCTTCCCAATGTTTTTTTTTGCTCGGCATCATCTCTCCACAACAGAGCAGGAGGAGCCCACTGGAACTTATCCCAAAGAAATGAGGACAGTGATAAGAAGCACAGGAAATATCTAAGAAGCCTGGGGGAAAACGTAGTGGCAGACTGATGATTTTGAAACTGGCCTTTTCCTTTTGGAAAGCCATTCTTATGATGCCTGCACTCTGTCCTGCACATTAATGGTCCATTAAACCTTTGGAAAGGACCCAGTCATCTGCCATTAAACTTTGGGCTGAGTTTTCCAAAGAGCTCTGCACATTCGCTGTACATGGAACAGCTTTCAGCTCTGGATATTGACCATTATAATTCAGCTTCAAGATCTTGACATTTTAAACCTATACTACCAAAAAAGAAACAACCCTGAATGAACCTACGTTTATCTCCCTACTATGCTCTAGGCCCATTGCACCATCTTGACAGTGCTGCTTAGTCAGAAACTCAGTTTAAGTGGCATATTATAAGGTTACATATAGAAATTTCTGTCTCTGGCTGAACACTTACTAAGCATGTTTCGTGGTTCTCAGAGTCTTGCCCTCTGTCTAATATCCATTGTAATTGTAAACTGGTACTACTTTCTTATGCATTTTCAGCCTACAGTAAGAAAACTCACAGGAGAATGTGTTCTCTTTCCAAGCAGAATGCTTCCTTTGTGATAGCAAACACATCTTCACATTATCCAGAATTTGCTTCAGACTAATCATTTCTTAGAATCATAGAATAGTTCGGGTTGGAAAGGACCTCAAGATCATCCAGTTCCAACCCCCCTGCCATGGGCAGGGACACCTCACACTAGACCATGTCACCCAAGGCTCTGTCCGACCTGGCCTTGAACACTGCCAGGGATGGAGCACTCACAACCTCCTTGGGCAGCCCATTCCAGTGCCTCAGCACCCTCACAGGAAAGAATTTCCTCCTTGTATCCAATCTAAACTTCCCCTGTTTAAGTTTTAACCCGTTACCCCTTGTCCCGTCACTACAGTCCTTGATGAAGAGTCCCTCCCCAGCATCCCTATAGGCCCCCTTCAGATACTGGAAGCTGCTCTGAGGTCTCCACGCAGCCTTCTCTTCTCCAGGCTGAACAGCTCCAACTTTCTCAGCCTGTCTTCATTCTTTCATTTCATGAAAGCTCAGCAAGAATACGAATGCGCACGAGGCATAATACAGGTGCATCGTTATTCAGAATCTTCCTGCAAAGGTCTCATATTCCCACCTGGTTCTGTTTCCAAACTTGCAATTTGTTTTCTTCCTCGTTTGTTTCTTTGGGTTATTTCAACATATCACAGCAGCTTGAACCCAGAACCTCAAAAATAACCCACAATGATCAGTAATTTTGGAGGAAAAAGTGAAACAAAACCAAACCAAACAAGTGACAAGCAAAGTTCAGCCTTTGAACTCTGGTGACAATGCAGGGGTTTTTCTTATTTTATGAAAGTAATTTGTAAAGTCGTCAATTTGAATAAATTTGATATTCAGGAACCACTCTTGTTTTAGAGGCTTTTCAGTGGGTGCTGGGTCTTTGTCAGAAATCTGGGAAAGTAAAAACACAAGCGATGCTGCAAAGGTAAGGGTGGTGAGTACAGGCTGCTTTATTCCCCCTGAAATAAACACTCGTGTCCTTTCTCCACCTGGAGTTCCTACCAATACTTTTCCCTTTTCCAGCTGCTACTGGCACAGCTGACACCTCCCTCACCCCCCGGATTTCTGTTTAAGGAGAAAGGCAGTCATGCTTAGAAGCAGCATTATTGTATTTCACACTGTCAGGTATTAACTTCTGAAGACGCCTGAATATTCAAAGCAAATACTCAAAGCAAATCACAAAGCACTAGAGACAGAGTCATGGCTGCTTATGCTGAAGTGCCAGATCCAAGAGTAAACAAGAACCTCAGCATCCCAGCAGACGCCCAAGGTCTTGTGTTTCAGCAGGGCAGCAGCCACCCTTGTGTACTCTATCCCTGATCATCAGCACTTGCCTAGAGCTTTCCAAGCCAACCCAGTGCATAGTGATGCCCAGCACAGACAGTAACTCCAAACACACAGTCCAGCCCATCCCATTTCTCTGACCACTTGTTTTACACAAAATCCCACTGGCAAACGAGAGATGTGTTTGCTCATGGATAACTTTTCCCAGAGCTCTCATCACCATGGCAACAAAGCAATTCGCCGTTATTACTAGAATTAGCCTTCCCATAGAGAGGTCAGTGCCATACTCTTCCAACCCAGGGCAACCAGCAGCTATGTGAGAAGTGGTCCAACCTCCTGTGCTGGTACAGCCCCAGGCAAGTGACTGAAGGCCAGGACCACCTTGAAGCTCTTGGATCATCACTGCAAAGGCTGCCTCTCACCTGCTTCTTTCCTTACTCCCATTCACCCTTCGTTTTCCCCTGTCCTCCATCACAGCCATCCACCCCCTAGTCCAGCCATACCACAATGTGACCACCCATTTAGGAATGGGAAGCTGAATAATGTGTGACAGCAACTGCCACCCTCAGGCTCTAAAATACAATCAACTTTCTAAATCATCTCTGATCTCCACACCCCCATAGACATGGAAGTAGAGCTGAGCATTGCCAGGGGAAAACATCCCAGGCAGATTTGTACAGACAGGTCCAGGTATCTATAGGTGGGTCAATTTGCCAGTCTGCACTGAGAAGGTTGGAGGGAGTCACCTGGTTTCTGCAAAGGAAAACTTACCCTGACCAGGACTAGTGAAATCCAAGCCACCTACCAGTTATCACATACACCATTCCCTCTGCATGGCTTCTGGAAAGCTGCAAGTGCAGCCCCAACATCCAGGTTTACTTGCTCCATAAACTACTCTTGGGACCAATTCTGCCCCGGGCCGTGCAGAGCAGTGGTAGCAGCAACTTGCAGTCCCCCTTGGTGGTGATCTCTGCTGCAGACACTCAAAATGCAAAGCTCCTCCTGCATTTCATACACAAATAACTCTGTGGAATTAGCAGTGGAGCTTATTTCAAAGGGAAGTATTGTAATACAATGAGTGTGACCACGTCAGTTTGACTATCAATCGAACAGAAAGATTTAAACAGCAATTACTTTATAGCAATGCTTGAAAGCATTGGCTTATAGCAAGAGGAATGAACTGGGAAGCCAATTGCCATCCAACCTACTGCCTAGTCTTACATCAAGTGTATTTCTGGCTATGTATGAGGACTGCAGGCTAAGAAATTGGGATGTTGTGCCACAGAGATCTCCTTACAGTGCTTCAGGCAGTCCCAGGTACATTGCTCTGCAGCTGGCAGAGCACTCCCTGAAGGGCTCTAGAAGATGCTTATTTAGAGTTTCTCGAATTTGGTTACTTCCAGACATTCTGTTTTGTGGAGCAATAGGGAAATGTTTCTTCCAGAAACAAAACCCTTAGCAGGAGCAGCCATTTGGGAACAGACATACACCACAGTAGCTTCCAACTGTGCTCCAAGCACAGAGAGTTCAACCTAAGAGCCATGGGCCAGTTGAATAACTAAAAAAACCCACTAAACAGTCATTTAGGTACTCAATGTCAGCAACACTTTGTTTTAGGTGGCTTGAATTGTAGCTCATAATCCAAGTCGTCTGCAAGTTAAGTAATCTCAGCCAGTGGCACGAAGACAATACTAATGTGCTGAATTACCCTCTGTAGCAAGACATTACAGGGAAAAAAATCATGAGAGCTTTAGCTTTTGCAAGGTGACATTAGCATAATAATAATTCTTTTTGTTACATTAACAAATTACAGTAATTGTGCCTGGCATTCCTTTAAATAAAACTCATATAGCAGCTTTATATATCAATAAATAATAATAGGCATTTTCAAGCATTAGTGGACGCATCCCACTTTATTGAAAAGTGATATTAGCCGCCTAATGCAATCCTAATAAGATCTTGCTCTACAGCAGAAAAACCTTCATCACAAGCAGCCAGTCATACTTGGCCAATGGTGATGATTTTTATTCTTCTTTAGAACACAGATTTCTTCCAAGCTTTCCACCTTCCTCAGTTTTTGTCTCTCTTTTCTCCATTGAGCATTAGCAGAAATAAGCTTTGGTCCAGGAAGAGGGCCCCGCAAGGACTTTTTACAGTCAATGAAGGGAAACTGGTAATTCAGTGCAGGCATCATAACTGGGTCCTGTGACCCATCCTCCAAAGTAACTTGTGCCTCTCAAGGCCTCGAGGTGAGTATTAGCTGCTGGGACTGCATCTCCCAGACTGAGGAGTTGTGGTTGCTGAGAAAACCTCTGCTTGAAGAAGAGTGACAGCCTTGAGTGGTGGCACTGAGACAGGAGCTGTGGCACTGAGGAGGGGCACCAGGAGGAAGCTCTGAAGACGTGAATTTCCCTGAAGGTGTCATGCTGAGTGTCAGTAAGGAGTGTCAGTTGGCAATCTGTTCTTATCTCACCTATTTGACATGCATGCAAGACCAAGAGACGTGGTCCTTCCTGTAGATTTAGATTAGATGTGATTTTAGGGTAGGTTTAGATTAGACATAAAGAAGTTGATCTTCCCTGTGAGGGTGCTGAGGCGCTGGCACAGGGTGCCCAGAGAAGCTGTGGCTGCCCCATCCCTGGCAGTGCTCAAGGCCAGGTTGGACACAGGGGCTTGGAGCAAGCTGCTCCAGTGGAAGGGGTCCCTGCCCGTGGCAGGGGTTGGAGCTGGAGGAGCTTTAAAGTCCCTTCCAACACAAACCAGGCTGGGATTCTGTGAAGTCCTCAAGGCCAAACATGTCTAAGTCTGGTGGCTACAGGAGTCACCAGGTGAACACTTCCACCCGTCACACCTGAGGACCACAAGGCTTCCCAGTGTCAACAGCGCATTCGCTTTTTAGCTCTTCTTCCAACAGTGCCAGGCATGACGCTGCTTGTGATGTCCCCATTCATTTCACCAAGGCTCCGCACAAGTAGCAGACAGTACAAAGAGGATTTCAGACACTGCTGGCCAGGAGCAGAGCTTCATACTCCATTGCCAATGTCCTCTGCTCCTTGTGTGCCCTCAGGTGCCATGGTATGAATATGTTACTATCCAAAAACAACCTCTAGAAGCTTTCCATAAAACAAGATAAGAAACACAGGGCTTTATAGCATCTCAGCACCAGGTTTGCTCTACCTTAGCAGAGCAAACAAAATAAAGCTTCTCTGCTAAATAAATTTTCTGGTCTCTTTATCAGTACCTTAAAGTAAGCATCAATGTTGATCGGGTTTGGAGATGGTTTGTTTTAATTTTAATTTTTTTTTTTTTTTTTGGGGGGGGTGTTGTTTAGAAAGGCTGTAATCAGCCTTATTGACACTGGTTTGGTCTTTTACCTCATGGCATCACCTTGGAACTTGTTCTGTAATGTGGAGGCTGATTTTATGAGAGATGTACGGGCAGACACCTTGGATTCTTTCAGTTTTCATTATTTTGATTCCTTCCAGGCAAGAAAAGGCTGTAATAATGCAATAAAATGAGGGAAGCGGTGACATTTAATATCATAAAAGAGCATAGAGGGGGGCTTGGTGTTTTTAAGTGTCACCAGCACATTTTTCGGAGACAGCCCAGCCCTGGGAGTCAGAACACTGAAGTAATTTCATCTGTGCATGATAAAAGGAATCGCTGGAAATAATTCACTCCTTGTCTTATTGTATATAGACTAATTTGGGAGCTCATTATTTATTTGGCAAGTATTTAGCATAACAAATCAATTTCTAGTGACACCTCAGATGAGGTAATTTATACTGAAAGTCAAAAGATGAAAAGGGAAGATTGAACTTTGCTGCTTTATAAGCCGTCTTTTTAGGTCCTAGTGTGCTGTCTGGTGCTCTGACACTGCCTGAGGTGGCAACACAATCCCTGGCTCTACCTGCTCTTCAGCCCCTCACCAAAGCAGGGGCAAGAAGCCCTTTTGTGCTCCAGGGTACCCATGAGCCAGCTTGGATGCTGGATACAGCAGTGAGGCATGATGTGATTTGAGCTGTACATCCGCATAGGAAGACTCGACTCTTATTTGGACACACTCAACACAAAATAGTTTGGCTTGGAAGGGAACTTAAAGCTCATCCAGTTCCAAACCCCTGCCATGGGCAGGGACGCCTTCCACTAGAGCAGGTTGCTCAACTTGTCCTCAACTTACTTCACTTTGTGGATCCCTTCCTGGTTTTGGTTGCAGGAATCAGAAGAACAAAAATGCTTTTCTGCAAGCTTAATGTTGGTTTAAGAAAGTTTCAATGGAGACTAAAAGGCAAAATTCAGATGTCTTCCAAATTTGGCTCAGTAATGCAAGAGAGGAGTGGTTTGTCAAGCACAGATCCCCACTAGATTTTTGTATAAGCTTGCAAAGAACTGTAGAAAAGAGTGGCAAGATGATAGGTCACTGATGTCCCTGAAGGTAGCAGCAAATGTGTTTGAGTTTCATTGGCTTCTGCTGCTGCCAGCCCAGAAAGGGAATGCAAGCGTGTGATGCACTGGTTAGAAGGAGCCTGAGAAAACTGGAAGAGGAGGGAAAGAGGGTGGGTGGGGAAAGCAGGAGACACTCAGCAAGAGGCTCAAGCAGTAGGTGCCCTGCAAGCTGAGAGGGGGTGGGATGTGTCCGGTCACAGCATTAGGTTTGTGCATCTGCTTCTGTGCTTTTATTGCGAGCAGTCCTGAGCAGCTGCAAAGGGCAATACTGGAGCACATGGAAAAATGTATTCCCAGTCTGTCCTTGACGCAAGAGCCTGGCTGAGAGCACAGAGAAGGGCTCAGATCCTTGGCCAAAGCACCACATCAGAGAGGACCAATTCAGCAAGCCATCCTGCTGTGTGATATTGTAGGCAGGAACAAGCAATGGGGGTGTTTTTCTGCTCAGTTATAGTCAATTCAATCAAAGTCAGGTTTTCAACAAGATCAGTGCCACTCGGGTTTGCATTGCACTGACAAAACAAGAGAAAATATTTGCAACTGAAACTTTTCAGCCGATGTTTTCTAGTGGAAACTTCTTCCTTTGTGTTTTGGGTTGATATTTGCAAATGAAAACAAGGAGCATTCCAAACTAAGATAAAATTTCTTATTAAGGGGACACAGAACACTTGGGGGTGACAAAAAGTGCTTTTCAGAAGCCAGTGGCACTGTGTAGGTTTGTATCACTGAAGAAACAGGATCATTTTCTGGTTGTCTTTGGTCCAAACCTTCCCTCTCCCCCCTCTCTCTCTTATTATTTCAGTTTGGAAGAAGGAAACTAAAACTCATTGGTATTTGTCTATCTTCAGAGACATCTGGGAATTCACAGTCAACCATGAGGCCCCTTTTGCCCTGAGATGCTTACAGAGTAACATCCTCAGGGAGCAGAGAGCACACGAGTTGCTCCCCCAAGGCCCTGCTCCCTGCCCACACAACATGCTCTGCACCACAGGGTTACAAGCTAACAACAACCTGGAAACGTTCAGCCATGAAAACCCTCTGCATTCATTTCCTGATCCTGTTTGTAACCTCGCAGCAGCAAGGGAGAGCTACATCCACCTCTGCGTGTTTCAGTATCCTGTTACATTATTAAAACAGAATAACGATGCAACTTTCTGCACCTAACCGAACACCCTCATCGGAAGCCAAAGCAGCCAGAAGCAGTCCAAGTAAGCAGAAAAGGAGCTATTTTTGTGGAAATGTTATTTAATTCTGGTGGGTCCAACTGAAATAAGTAGAACACTACATTGGCAATTGATCTGGTAGGTGATAAGCCCTCAAATTAATTGCTATAACGAGGATATGCTTTGTGTTAGTTTCGCCATATAGATTAACTGTAAAAGTGAAAGAAGCACCAGCCAAGGGTCAGCAACATCAACATCTGGTACCCACCCCTTCTAGTGGGGCTGGTGGTCTCACCTGACTCAGAGAGCGTCCATCGCTCCCTCTGTAAATCCAGCAGCACCTTCTGCTTTGATGGAACATCCCAAGGAGTCACAGACCTTTTGTTTTCACAGGTGTATTTTTCTTGTGCAGTCTCAGAATGATGTACTGCAGGATATCCAGGCCATGCCAGGGAGACAGACACAAATGGTGCATCTCTGCACCAGGCAATGCTGATTTTATTCTCCCTTTGTAAAGGACAGCTAAAACTATTTCCAACCTGGTTCCAGATCTCAGTGTAAACCACTCTGAATTTGAATTAGCTCCATTCCTGTGCCAAAAATAGCTTTAGTCCATTGTCTTTTGGGATAAAACTGCTCCCCTGCTTAGTCAGCCCCTCCAGTTACCATGAACCCCATGCACACTTAACTTTGCCGCAATTCACACCACATTTCAGGGATCTCAGGCAGAAATTTGCTGAGAGCCAGATTTCACTGGGTATCTTGCTGGTCTTCAGAACCATACTCCTTAAAAGCAAACACCCCCCCATTGCCAGCAGCCCATGGGAATAAGCTTCTTAAGGCAAGCATCATTGTTTGTCAGCAGGGACATCATTGGGTCTTGTAGAAAGGCACAGGGATATGTATGTGTGTGCACCCAAATTGTGTGTTCTCACCTTCTACACGTTTGCATCCAGCTGTTAATTAAGAGGCATAAAAGCTCTGCAAACATTTAAACAGACTTTAAATAGCCATAGAAACACGACTGCAATGTAAAGCATGCACCTAATCAATGTAATTAGACTATCCATTACAGAGCCTACAGCAGCAGAGCACAGCCCCCCCTGGCCCACAGCCACCCTCCCAGTTTCCCACTCCTTGTCCTCATGTTGTGCCATCCTCAATCAGGAGTTGCTGGTTGCCTGTTCCTGTCCTTGGTAAAGATTCAGGTCTGCTTCCCACAGCTTCAGGGTGGGGGGAAAGTCACCAAGCTGGCTTACAGCTCAAGTGATCTCTTCTTAAACGGGGGTGGCTTGTAGATGCCTCCAGTTTCTGCATCTGCAGCATGTATGAGGGGAAATATACCCTACACTTGTTAAAAAAGGCAGAGATTTTCCACATCAGAGATGCACAGAGTTAGGGCTGGAAAAGCACACCCAGCCCTGCGCACTGAGAGAAACCCCAGTTAGAGAATGCGCTCACGCAATGATTACATATGTTTAACCTCAGAATAGGCAGTGTTACACAGACCTTCCTTTTGATGGCGAAATCAAGAGGAAAAAACTAATGCAAAGAAGTGCATTTGACTATGCCCTCGAGAGTTGTTTTTCTGTACAGCCATTGAGCCTGTGTAACACTAACAGTAGCAGTAAAAGCTTTTCCAGGAGCTGACCTCAACATTCACTCATATCAGCAGTCTCCTTTATTCAGACCGCCTGCTTGTCTGACTTGCCAAGACCACTTCATGTAAGGTCACTAAACATCCCCTAACAGGAGAAACTTGTGCTCATGACTAACTTGGATTAACTTCAGTCAGAAGACCCGGGGGACAAACCCATCAGATTTAACTACCTCCACTGAGATAAATTCACCCCTAAATCTCGTTGTTAGTCATCTGGATCATCCAATTCCCCCAGCTCTGCAGATGAATCAATCACCCGAAAGCCCACATAACCTCCAGCAGGCAAGTCTGGAGAGCTGCTCCTGTGCCATTATCCCTTTGAATCTCTTTGGGATTAAATGAACCTCTCCAGTAATACTTCTGAGAGCCATGCCTCTGCATTAAGCCCTGTGTTATTTTCTCACACTTGTGTTTATTTGTTTAGCCCTCTAAATTCAGAACACACACTCCGGCCGGCTTTGGCCCACCCTCTCTGTCCTTATCTCTGGAACACAGCCATGATGACAATGCCCTGTAGAGCAGCAGAGCCAGAACCTCTCCTGCAGCTCCATCCTCCACCTATGACAGACCACTACAGTAAACCCAAGTGCCTAACAAAGTCCTGCACATCAGCTCCTGTGCTCAGGGTGCCAGATTTCCTGACAAAGCCAAGAAATAGCTCCAAGTGATCTGTTCCAGTGCCAGAATTTCCCTTTGTTTTGCATGGAGCGCTTGGTAACCCCAAAACCTGCCCTTCCACCCTACCTCCTGCCCCTCCTGCTTGTGCACATCACCCAGGGTGGCTGGGTGCAGAAGAGACCACAGCTTTAGAGCTGAGCCTGAAAGGAGGCTCAGCTGAACACTCATTAGCCTGTGTGTACAGGATAATTAATCACACCAGGTGTGATAATTAAGAATAACTAATCACATATCTCTTGGCAGATAAACATGCACACTCTCTAGGTCTGATTACGTCTCCCCTTCATTATAGCAGGTACACTGCCGTTAACAGCGTTACTCCGGATACAGTCTGAGCCTTCCCAATGCAACAAGCAGGTTTTCCATGGGTTTCCATCTAAATTTAGACATATCTCTTACATCTCTTACTGGAACTGAGTTAGCAGCACAAGTGTGACTTACCTCCCTTTCTACCCTTGCAGCCCACAGCACTGGGTAGTCAGGGATGGCCATGGCAGATGCGCCATCACAACACCCGTGCTGGGACCATGGGGATAGTCCTACACCAGTGGAGGTTAATTAGGTGAAAGAGCAACATGAAGAGGATTACTTTGGTACATCCTTAGTTGTTTGTGTCAAGTGACAACTCATTAGCTCTCGAGGAGGGAGAGGATAGGTGCAGAACAGTCTATTAATAGGAGATAACAAGGAGCAACAGTATTTCAAAAAGCAGCAGTATTTATCAGCATCTATTTGAAGTGGAGCTGTCTAAAACGTGAAACGTTGTTTTGTAGAACTCTAAATGCATATTCTTTCAATTGTAAAACACATCAGGATCCTCATGCTGCCTTTAATCAGTCAGTTCACCTTCAAGCATTTAATAAACTCCTCTAGGTTACAAAATGTTTTATTCAAGACAAACTCTGATACTATCATTTAAGATGTAAATCCTAAACTAATAGAAGTTGAAGCTGATAATAAAATAGCAATTAATCCACGTTTAGAGTAACAAAAATTAACAAACTGCTGTTCAAATATTTACAGCAGGAAAGTTTTGTTACTTGCTCATTGATGCAGTTTTGAAGGCTGACTTTGAAAGTACAAACCCCAGCCTTATGTCAAGCAGAAGGTTCTCCCTTAAGGGGCTGCCTAGCATTCACTGTAACAGGAACAGCCCCAGTGACAGCAACATCTCCCTCCAGGGGAAATGTGGGAGCATTCATTTCTAATCTTCCCAATTTTCCTCCTGCTGTTTGCTATCTTGAATATTTAACCTCTTCTCCATTACAGATGGAGAGCTGGGGCAGGGAAATGATTCGCTGAAGAGCTGTGATTCTGCAGCTGGCGGGTACCACATACACTTCAACGCACTTGCCTGGTCTGACTTTAAAATTTGACATGCAATATATCCTGGGCAGTTTCCTAACCCTGGTGACAGACTTTCCTCTCAAGTTTTGTAAACCTGGGGGAAAGAAAAACCATCAGGAAAGGATGTACATTTCTGTACAGTAAGGAGGTGATCCATGGAACCCACAGTCACATCATATTGTTAAATGGAAGTCATCAGTAACGGATGTAAATACCAAAGATGTGGAAGTATATTAAGAAGACCGTAAACCGGGAGGGCTAGCTCTTGTTTCTGTCTGCAAGGCAGATCCTGGCAAGACCAAGAAAAAATCTTCCTGCACAGAGCACTTATTCAATTTCTGAGCCATGTGCAATTTTCTTCCAGAAACACTTGATTCTCAAAGTACTGGCCTGGAAATAGCTGCTTTGGTTACAGAGGTGAGCAGTGAAACCTCGCAGCTGCTTTTCAGCACAGCATTAGCAAGACACACTGCAGCAGTAATGGGATGGAGAGAGGGAGAAGGGAGAGGAGGGTGTTGCTCCTACAGCCTTCCCAGCAAATCTGCCCTGAGTAGATGGACCACCAGTCTCAGCTGCTGCATTTATTCCTTTGTGCTTCCATCTGTATTTTACATTGTTCAACCCGGATCTCCAAGGCATTACGAAAAATCAACTCTATGTTCCCAGCCCCTTGCACAAAACTCTCTGCTGGAGTCAGGCACCCAGAAAAAGAAAGAGGGAATGAAGAAGGTGCGTGCACACATCTGCAGGTGGCTGCTCACCAATGCATGCAGTCATTTTCATCCCGACCAGTTCTGCCAAGCCAAAGTAAAAATTAAAGTTGGCATGCCACTCTACAGGCAGATACGTTTCATAATGCATGGGCAGGATGTATTTTACTAACTCTGGGTTTTTGTAGATCTCCGTTTGCATAAGTTCCACCCTTCCATGAAGCTTCTTGGCTTTGTGGGTTGTGTGCTGGCTTTTTAATGTTTTTTTTCCCGTGGGATGCTGTTACAGGCTGATGTGCGGATCTGAGCAGATCCCATAGGGCTCTGCAGGTGGGACCACAACAGGAGGGTCCCAGCCATGAGAATCAGGCTGTGAAGATTCCTCTTACAGATGTGTAGGACCTTTAGGTACAGTCACCTCTACTGAGCAGTCAGTTTGTAGTATACTCCCTTGACACTAACCTAAAACCTATTTCAGGGTATTTAATATTTTCCTTGAGTAAGCCTTTTGGAAGTATCATTTGCTTATGGGATCTAACTGCTGAAGGGAAAAGCAAGCATTTCAGTGCTGAATGCTTGCTCTCCATGTTAACAGATGTGTGATAAAACCCTATTTCCTATGAGGTTGCACTACTCTCCCCATCCCCACTGCAAAACACATTCATTATATTTAGGTAGCTGGCAGCATATCAAACTTTTAGACAGTAGAAAAGCAGCCAGGAGGTGGTAGTAAAACTGATGGGGTCAAGGGAGAGCCCCACATCTGCTCCTTGCATCACTGCATTGCAGCACAGGCTCTCACACGCATGCGCTGATGGTGCCAGTGGTACCCCGGATTTGTTCCAATGCGAGTATGCAAATGGAGAATCCCGGGCTATTTCCAGCAAAGCACCATGCTGCTTTTCTGGGTATTCTCACATATCTTTTTCTGAAGCCTTTCAAGCAGTTTCCTCCACTCAGCAGGGAGGCTGGCTCATCCCTGTGACAACTGCCTGCCTGCCCTGGGCAGCCAGCTTTTCCCTTCTGAGCCCGTCACTTCAATTCCCATCTAAAGGTATTTCCCACAGGTGAAAACACAAGGTGAGAAGCACAAGTTAATAATGTACGAGCCGTTTGGAAGCAAGTGAGAATGAGACCATCCGCCAATGGTACCATCTGAGGAGCACACTTATTTCACATAAAGCATTTCAGGGCCAGGCTTTTGGGAGCTGAGCCTGTGTGGGTTATTTGTGGAGAACTGTTTCTAGGTGGGGTTTTGCTGCTGGTTACCCCCCCCCTCCCCACACACACCCCCCTTTTCTCTTCCAAAATCCTTTCAACCATCTTTCAATAGCTTCAATGTTCAAAAGCATGGGCTGAAGAGCACAGTGCTCAGTTATTCTTTACTTGTGAAACCGCACCATTTCACAAGGTCAGCCTGCAGGATGTGTGCAGAAATCTTCCTGCTCTCCCTTGAGGGACATTTCATACCAAATAAAAGTACTGTCATTCTCCTTCTCATTCTCCTGAGTGAGGGACACTCAGCAAGAAACGCGTGGCAGCTGGGAATTCAAACAGACTCAGATAATGGCAAATTTGTGCTTGGGGCAGGCCAGGATTTAGGGAGAGGCAAAGTTCCTTTTAGATCCAGAAGATGTTTTCAGGGTTGGCTTTTTAGGGTATTTTTAAAAGAAATTGAAGGATATTTCTAGGGGGAAAACGTCAAACTTGGAATCATCGACATCTTATTTTGAAATCAAATCTATTTCTTTTTTCATACTCCATTTTTTGACTTTGAGTAACTCAGATTTGCAAAATTTCCTAATGGAAGTTGATTCTGTTTTGCCAGGAAAGGTTTTGCCCCCCAAATTAGAATCTACCACAAACCTCCTTTATGCTGTTGAATGATTCAGAACCAAAATACACGGGCAAAATGGAAAAGAAAAAACAACAAACAAGACATGCTAAATAAACAAAGCAACACAAGCACATACAGAAAGTTCATACAGAAACATCTATATTTCCTTCTACATAAGTACATACAATACTTAGAAAGATACATGAAAACAGAGGCCCTGAAATGAACTCTTTACAAAACTCAATATTTATTGCCAAATCTATCTTTTCAGACTACAAGCTGGATGACACACAGTGCTGAGGAACACGATGGTGCAATACTGCAGACTCCACAGATGCAATGTTCCTACACTGATCTCTTTCGAACACAAGCACAGGGAGCCAGAGGCATGACCAATATAAAGCCAATGTCAGAAATAAAGTAGATTGATCATAACATTAATTAGACCTTCAGACAGCTTCATACAGGGGAAATCAATGTCTACTGTGCAGATAAACTTTATCTGAGCAAGAAGAAGTGAAGTGACAACAGGTTACAAAACTCCATAATCTTCCATGCCGTTCTATCCTTTACCTTGAAGATGCTTGTAGTGGATGGGAGGCAAAAGCATCCTTGTTTGTTCATTCACTCCCTCTGTGAGTTAGGGCGGGGAAAAGTCCCTTTCTGTCAAAATGCCATTAAATTCTGGCCCTGAGCAGTGAAAAGCTGTTTGAATGTTTGATTCACCAGTGCTGGGGTTTCCCACTGCATTTTAAGTGCTGTTGGAATATGCCGGCAGCAGAATCAAGACAAGGCAAAACAAAACAACATCCCCTGTTGTTATGAGCAGCACACACATGTGAGCATCTTCAAGACTGAAAAAAATATTTTCCCTGATTTTTTAAATGCAAAAAGCTACTGACTCTGCTGTTATTTCACATTTAATATTAAAGAGCGAGGCTTGCTCAGGCCAAGATCTTTTCTGACTCCTAGTGCTGGCTGGCTATTGGTATTCCTTCAGTGAATAAGATCGGGAAAATACACTGGTAACCAAGGCCATTATTTTTGAAGGACAGAAAAAAACAAATAAAACCAAATAAATAAGAAATCCAAGATATAATTCTGATTTTAAAGCAAATGAATATTCAGGATTCTGGACTTCCAGGTAACCTTGACTTAAACCAAGAAAAAACGAAGACAGTGAGGAAAACCCGAGCAGTTTTTACACAGCTGTATGCCACAGAGCTGCCAAGAAACACACAATAAACCAGTTCTATCCATTTACAAGTCAGCCATTTCTTGTTTTGCTACAACATCACATACAAAAATAATACTGGGGTGTTTTTGAACAATTCTTGTTCTGACAGATCCCAAGCTACAAGCAGATCATTCCCAGAGACAGATCCACCCCAAGCAGCCACTTCAACTTCATCTGTGTGCTTACATAAGAACTTACCTAGAGGATGCACTACCCCAGTGTTCTTCACATGGAATGTTTTCAGTACAAGTTGAACCAGCACCTTGGCATTTAACCTACGTTTTATTGTTACCTGGTAACAAAGGCTGCCCTATTTCACAAGACCCAGGTGTGGATGGAAACATCAGCTTTTCACAGACAGATTTAGCTGCTCTGTCAGCCCTGTGCATACACAGTTAACACACAGATTTCATTTACTGCAGGAGCCATGTGGCAGGTGGAACAGGAATCAGCCTGCTCAGGAGGACTATTTATGTAGTGATAAACGAGAAATATTGATCACGGTGGAGTTCCCTTAGCACCTCCCTGGCTGTTTTTCCTAATCTTGTTAAGCTTCATTCAGCTGTGACATCTCAGGTGAGCTCCTGTGCTGGTGGAGCCCAAGTGAGCACAGGTACTGCTTGCGCTTCACAGGGTTTTACACTGAGCAGCTGATGTTCAGATCATTTCAAAAGGAAAAGAACATTCTCTTTCTCTCTCTCTCTCCATGTGACTGTGCTTCCTGCAAAACACTGGCTGGACCCTGATTCATTTTGCTGTTCATTAGACACATCACCATTGGTATCAGTGGTGTTAGAAGATAAGGAATGGGTGTGAAGGAAGAATGAGGAAACTCTGCTGCCCATTTGCAATAGGAGCTCTATTTCCTGGCTAACACATTCTGCTTGACTTACAGAAGTTAAAGCATGTGCAGTCAGACTACTGATGGGTATTGACTGAAGGAGAATGTTAGCACCACACAAGCAACAGCATCTTCATGTCCTCACTCTGCCTTTGTGCAGTTTCCCTCCCTGGGCTGCTACTGGGAAGGACGATAGCTTTCTCCAGCCCACTCACTCTTATTTTCTGATGACAGCAATTGCATCCAGTCAGTTTCATGCTCAATTTGGCAATTTTTAAATGACTACAAGAGAAATAAAATGCTTGGAAATACAAATTTTCGTGCACTCATTTGCTAATACACCGTGTGGATCCGACTGCTGCAAACAAAAGGCAGATCTAAGAGGCAAGTATTTATTACATAAGTTCAAGCTTCAAGATCTTCTTTGCTTATTTCCAGTCCCTTTGATTTAATTACTTTATTTCTGTTTATCCGTTAGCAAAACTGAAGAAAAGCAATTTCTAAAGACAGAGTTTTAACCTTCAGCTACAACCCCTCTTTTCCTTGATTGTCCCTGTAAATCTACACTCCTTCCTATAATCAGTAGGGTCTCTCTTAACTGGTAAAGAGAAGGAGGGAGCTATGTGAACTCACCTAGTAACTGCAAACGCAAATAACAATTTGCACACCCAAGTGGGGATTTGTGCAGAGCAGCTGGGGCGCTTTCATGCACAATTACAGTAATTGTAAGCACTGAGTTAAAGAGTATCAAGCACTGAGTTAAAGAGTATCAAGCACTGAGTTAAAGAGCATCAAGCACTGAGTTAAAGAGTATCTACACTTCTAGCTTTCCCTGCCCATGGTAGGGGGTTGGAACTAGACGATCTTAAGGTGCTTTCCAGCCCTAACTATGCTATGATTCTATATAGCTGTCTTGGAGTGGGGAGTCTTTGCCCACCTCCTTCATTTTCTATCTATAGACACTTCCCAGGAAAGCCTTGACTGGTATGTGGAGAACTGAAGCCTCCTGCAGAGACATTACAACATCCAATGAAGAAAAATAGACTTCTTGCCTGAAATCTCCCTTTCCTCTAGAATTGCTGCTGGCAAGATTTTTACAGCAGGTAGGTATGGTGAGCTGATAGAGAACAACCAGATTTTGTTTAAATTATGAGAATGTCCTGCACCATTAGGGTCCTTCTCCACATCATGGCTTTTGGAGCCATAGAAATGTGAATCCATCTTCTCACACTGAGACATTTACACTTGAACACATTAGTACTTCAAGTAAAAACACAAGAACTTGTCCTCTCAGGGCCTTTATCACTGAAGAAATTGAAACTTTCTGGTAACCGAAGGTAATGTTTCCTAATTCAACACCCTCATTCTAAGGAGAGTTTGTACACATAAAAGAGAAAAGAGACAGCATCAACACTAAATCAAAGTCCACACCTCCCCACCACCCCAGCAGCAGTTTCTGGTATGTGGAATGAGGACATGGACTGGGGTTGAGGCCAGAGCCTGAGAAGCAGGAAAAGACAAAGCAGCTTGAAGAAGAGCCTCATGCACACAGAAAGAGAACGGTGTGAGCTGAGAGCGTGTTTAATTCTCAACGTCACGCTTATACCTCCAACAGCTAAAAATAAGACTCTATTAGCAAGGCTGTGAGGGGAGAGGAGCGAGGAGTGAGGGGTGGCTGAGGGAGCTGCTCGTAGGTGGAAGCACAGCTCATGAGTGAGGGGAGCTCAGGACCGCACAGCTCCAGTGTTCAGACCTTGCTGTCCTGCAGGACTCGGCTCTCTTAAGCTAGAAGTGAAGGTCACTGTAGGAGGGTAATGGCACAGCTTAGCTCGGCAACCAACCCTCTGGGAGTACAGAACATAGGCGGGTTTGTTCTAATTCAGGTGCTGGGGATTGTTATCCTTTTTATCTGCCTTCTGGGCTTTTCTCTCTTTAACAGAAATAGGTTTGTGAAGTCTTTCAGGGCAAAAGAGGAAAATGCACTCAGTGAGCACAGGAAAATTAGGTACGGTTCTGCCAGGGTGTGTGCATGGGAACTCAGTCCTCATCAACAGTGATGTGAGAACTCTCACAGATCATCCACAGCCCAGACTTGTCATTGACTTTCCTACCCCTGTCAGCCCACGTTTCACCTCATTGTTTTCCCCCCTCTGAAATACTGCACAAGAATAAAGACATCAATTTCTTTCTTCCCTCAAGTCAGAAGAATTGCCCCCATGGAAAAGGAAACTCAGAGCACACAGGATGTCCAATTGTAAGGACAGACTTCGGAACTGTACTTTTTTTCCCCCCATTCACATGAAAATAGAAGAATGGTCCAAGATGATAAAACGGGAACTTTGCATTTCCAGAGGCTTCCATTGGATGCTTATAGATTCCTGTGGCCATGGGCCACAGCATGGTCCACTGCTTCAGTCCAAAGTGGATAACAGATGATTTCAGTCTTGCTTTAGCATTTTGAGCTTACTTGCAGCCAGCATGTGAGAAGCACAGAAGGGCTGTGAAAGGTACCTCCAGAGACTAGGCATTGCCTTGCTCCCAGCAAGAATAGTTTTGTTGTCTATCCTCTCTGGCAGCAGGGTTACTTCCATCTCACAAGTAGGTATTAGCCTGATGATCCCAACAGGGCTCCCTATAGTTCTTGCCCCATAGATGAAGTCCACCAGGGCTGTGTCTGGCACCTCCCATGGGTGAAGGAATGCTACACAGAGGTGGTAGCAATGGCAAGCCCCAGACATGGGAAATGGTAATGTCCCTCTGGAGTGTGTCTGGGAATGCGGTTACCAACAGAGCCAGGGCTCTCGCATGTGAGAAAAGTGTTTGGGGTTTCCCTTCAGAAAGGGAGTGAGCAGAAAAGCCAGGCAGAGGTCCTTACCCCTGAGGAAGTTGGAGATACTAAATGTAATGCAGCAGCAGAGGGGGGACATGTCCCAGCTTTCATCAACTCCATGGAACCGTTTTGGCTACAAGCTGCAAGGATTCCTCAAAAGATAAAAGCACAATTTCCATAATTTCCATGACAACACAATGGGATGAGAAAGGAAGTCCTTATTTTAATGGAGAATGGTGAAAAAAAATAAAAGCAATGGGTAGTATGATAAGAAAGCCCCTATTCAAACACAAATACCTCTTTCAGGAGGAGCAGAGAATGGCAAGCTCAGCAGTTGCGGTACAGTCATTCACATCACAAGCCTGAGCATCACAGAAACATGATTAGACCATATATCCAGCAACGTAAAGCACTGGAAGGAATGAGGGTCCTATGGCAAGTGCATGGAATGATTCATCCCTCCCACAAAAGTGACAAATAAGGATAATTCCACCTCATTTCCAAGCTGACTTTTTGGCCTGGCTGCAATAAAACTGTAACAATTGTGATAGCATGCTCACACAAATTCTCCTTTGTGGGATTACAAACCTCTGAGGAATCAGGTATTTCACTGTAAATATCTGCCTGGGTTTTATTTTAGGGCACTGAGAGCAACACAGGATGGACAAAGGTCTGCCAGAGAGCACACACAAACCAAGTGAGAGCAACCATGTTTTCTAGAGCAATTGACTCAGTGGAAAAAGGGACCGAGGCTACAATTCAGCCTTTATTCACGGTATTGTCAACCTTTCTGCCTGAGAAAACATTTGTGATAAGGTTAAAGATACCTCAGACTGTTCTTGCCTTCCCCTCACATAAATTTGCAACCCCAAGGACACCTGTTAGGACGAGTGAAGATAAGAAAGGACAGTCATATTTCCTTATCTGGAGCTCTCTGCTTTATAACACTTCAGCTTTACAGTACAGAAGGGTCATATTCCCAGAGAGAACATCCCCATGAACTCCATGAACAGCTTTCGAAACCCTCAATAGCCTCCCGAGGAGATAGTAACTGTGATTCACACCTTTAAAAAAGGACTCCTACCCAGCAGAAACACAGACATAGAAAAGCCACGAGAGTTCATCCAGCTCCCCCTCCGCTCCGTGGGGTTTCCCATGAGGTATAAATACTCCAAGCTTGTTTTGATCTTGGACGCCATCAAAACCCAGACTGCCCTTCCAGGCTCTGGCGGAACCAAAGTGTGTACAATGGCAAGCCAAAAAGTCCTGCAGAGCCTGTTGCTGAGTGAAATAATTAGGTAATAGGAGCAATATCCATGGAGCACATAAAGCCACACGAGTCTCAGCAGGAAGCTACATGAGCTGCCACCTCTTTGGGTTTTGAAACAGTACCTGTTTGCATGGCTGTTTGACACTGCGCTTAATATGTTGTTGATGTATTGTTAATATATTCTTTCATTATAGCTGCTCTTTATGAAAACAACAATTAGGTGTGTTCCTCAGCTTCTCTGACTTTTGCTAAATTTGGGGTTGGGATGCAATCTAGAATTAGTACTTAAGCAAGGCTGGGCAAATACTGGAAGGTTAAAATTAGACCGCAGAAAAGCTGTGTTTGTGAAGGCAAAATCAGACTTAAAACATCATGAAGACTGAGGTTGTATTCAAACCTTCTTAAAGATTATTATTCTATGCAAGTAATTTTGCTTCCCTTGCAACAATAGATACGTAATTAGAATTGCCTCCTATGCTGAAAACCACAAGGTTCGTTGCCCACGCAGCATGCCCTGCTCTCACAGCACATGTATTAGATATATGGGATGGGTGGCAGGAACTTTTCTTGATCCATGAGGAAAAATGTGTCTTCAGGAGGCAGCGCAGGTTCTGGGTGGACTCTGTGACCCACCAGAGAAGCTCTCCTGTCCAGGGAGATGGCAGATGCTGCAGATGGCTACACAGATGTCTCAGATCAGATGAATTACTGGATAAAAGGAGCCGAGCATTCTCATTTTGATGTATAGAAGATTAAAGCTTAGTGAAAGAAATCCTGCTGTTAAGGTGACTGTGCGCATCTCTTGGACATCTGATACTCTGTATGCTGTGACCCTGCAGCTCTTGGTCATGTCGGATGGGACTGCATCTTGTGTTCCATTCCCTTGAATTCAGCCAGTAACTCTTCTGTGGGTCCTAAGCATCAAGAAATGTGGAAGAGAACACACCGTGGTCTGCACTTGGAGCGTTTTTAATGGAAGAGGTGGTGAAATTCCAAAATAAAAGAATGTTGAACTGATTCCATCAAATGACTGCAAACAAAACCAATCTGCAGACTCCCAGCAAGGCTGAAAGAGTCTTGAGCTTGTGGCAACCCTGCAGCAGGGTTTTCATTTGGCCCCACTGCACGTTATTGCAGAGATACTGTTTCTCCACCTGACACCCGCAGTATCTTGGGCTTTCTTCCACACCCTGGGGAGAAAAAGGGCTCTAACCTGAGAGTAAACAGCACTCTGTGCTGCCAGGAGCAACCAAATCACTCTGTAAACACCAATCACATGCAAAGAGCATGGCCAAGAGCTCACCTTTGGCAGCTCCCAAAACACGATGCTCTGCCAGCTGTAATCCCTTGGCAGATCTTATATCCTCTAAGGACAGATCAGTCAGAGAACATCATATTTCTGTTAACGTACCCAGTACTTTGTGTACATCTGACTGCTAATTTGGCAGTAGACATTGTCACATCAACAGATCCTGAGCTGTTTAACCCCAAACTTTGCACAGAATGTCAGCTTCCTCAGAACGCCCATGATGAACAGCCTCTGAAATCCAGCACTGAAATTCTTATTGAAACTGAAACAAGACTGTCATTAGCTAGGCATAGAAAACATGGATTCAATTCCCATTCTGCCCAAAATTATTCCTCCTTGATCCAGCTGAGGTTCCTTTATTTTTCCAGTGCTACATGAGTTACTGCTACAAAACACTGGGCTAAGGCTGCCCTTTACCTTTGAACATCCTGCAAGAAGATCTAAAGTATATGGTAGCAGGAAGAGAAACTGAAAGTATGTTTCAGAAGAAAGGGGATTTATGGTAAAGGCAGTGACCCAAACCCAGGTTTCCCTGTGCTACAGCCACTGCACCAATGCCCATTGCAAAATTTCTCATTTGTGTAGGTCTTAATGACTGGAAAACCATATTTCCTATCAGTTCTGCTTCAGGTCACACTCCCAGCTCACTGATATGATCACTCATAGATATTGCCAAGTCATCAGAAGATTGAAATGAAGTTCTATGTAGGGAATTTCATTGTCTTTACAGATCCTGAGCAAATTCTCTCTAAATCTTGGCTACATTAGACTGTCCCTGGGAGCCCTTCCCAGGAAAAAGCTGGCTGAGAAGCAAGTAGAGGTGAACCCCAGATCTGAAAGCTCTGCTTTGAGGACATCTAGTTCTCATAATAGTGTGTTTGCAGGCAAATGTTCTCACTGCATTGTGTATCATTGTTGTAAAGACATTCAGACACATGCCCCCCACATGCACAGCCTTTGCTGTCCAGCTGTTCTGACTGATCCTCCATCACTGCAAAGGTTCTAAGCCAGCCTCGTTTCATGCAGGTAAGCTGCTTTCAACTTGCTGTATTTCAGGTGAAAAGGGTTGGATCGTGTTTGTAATATCCGAACAGGAGGAGAAAGAAGGAAGGCAAAAGATAAAGGGGAAATATCTGCTATTTGATCCTCTGAAATGAAGATGTCTAAAAGCTCTTTCTTGAAGTGCACAAGGATGAAAGGAACAGGAGCACAATTTGGCATGCTTGTTTGCTTGCATTTTAAAATAAAACTGCAAAGAACGGTGTAAAAAGAAAAGTCCTTTTGCTTTCCTTTTCTGAGGACAGAATGAAGACAGCAGAGTTCATATTTACCTCTCATTTAGATTCAGTAAATGTGTCCTGTGAATACACTTTTAGAAACTATTTTCCATAGAACCATAGGATGGTTTGGGTTGGAAAGGTCCTTAAGATTATCCTGTCCCAACCCCTGCCACGGGCAGGGACCCCTTCCACCGGAGCAGCTTGCTCCAAGCCCCTGTGTCCAACCTGGCCTTGAGCACTGCCAGGGATGGGGCAGCCACAGCTTCTCTGGGCACCCTGTGCCAGCGCCTCAGCACCCTCACAGGGAAGAGCTTCTGCCTAAGAGCTCAGCTCAGTCTCCCTTCTGGCAGGTTAAAGCCATTCCCCCTTGTTCTTCACTACACGTCCTTGTAGAAAGTAGAGGGTTTGAATCCCTTCCCTTGACCTGCTGGTCATGTTGCTACTGATGCAGCCCACGACACATCTGGCTTTTGGGCTGCCAGGTCACGTTGAGCTTTTCATAACCCAACACCCCCAAGTCTTTCTCTTAAGGAATCAATTTTTTTATTAGCTATTCTGCTCAATTTGTGCTGTTTTTTAAAGAACTCATGTAGCTTGTAGGGACAAACGAAGAGGAGTGATTCATGACTCACTGTGAAGATCTCAGTTTTCATAAAGCCTCATCAGTCAGTCATTTCACAGGTTTTTAAGCCCAGATGAACACATTGGCACAATTGTGGCCTGTCTAGAAATGCACTGAAAGCAGATATGGGGATATACAACCAGGTTTTGCTGAGGTTGGAGGCAGACAGAGACAGTCAGACATGTACAGGTTGTGCAAATCCTTTGTCTTTGACTCCAAAACCAACGGAGCTTTCCTTCCCCCTTACTTCCCCACTGTCCCTCCTTTCCCATCAGTATAGCTCATTGGCTTATAGGACAAATTTAATCAGGTATTGGTATTTTACTGGGTCATTCACAGGGTCATTTGAAGGAAAACGCTGTTTTTTCAACAACAGAACATGTTTTACTATTAGCAGCTAAAAGGCAAGGCGAAGCTGGAAACACCAGAGGACAAAAGCACAAAAGGTGTTCAGCTCCCCAATGCACTCAGAGTCACATTTCAGGCTGTACAGCATCCTTGAATTTCTCCTTCAGTGATAATAACACAGCCGCACTGATGCATAAGTAGCCGTTCTGCAACACATATTATCCATACAAATGCATTTTCTGTGTAGGGATAGACACGAAAAATATTCTTGGGGGAAATACAGACTTCTCCATCTAAAAACAACATTCTGGACCTCTGAACCATTTGCTTGGTTGTGCTAAATGACTTGCCACTGAAATAAATCCCTAACTAAAATAATTCCATTTTCTTTTCCCGTTGTCCACTGGAGGGGGGGAAAAGCAAACCCAACCAACCAAAAAAGCCAAATAAAACAACGCAAAAAAACCCAAACATGTGAAAAGGACTGAAAGGAAACAGAAAAGACAGCAACTCCTGCTCTACCTACTCCTACCTAACCACCATCTGGAGGACACTTTTCTCTTCCGAGTATTTTTGCAGACTCCCAGTATACAGCGAGGTCACAGAAATGGCTTTGGTGGAGCTATCATGAGCTCCAGCAGCCCTAGGGGATCTGGGCCCCTGAGTTAAGTGTAAGGTTTCTTCAGGAGGGAATGACAACCTGTGAAACAAGTGACGACATGCCACAGATTGCAGCCACACTCCCCTTCCCACACAGGGATGGGCAGAGCTCAGAGGAGATGTGGGAGCAGGGGAGGAGCAGGCAGGAGAAAGCCTGCAAGCTTCCCACAGCCTCTGAATTACAAGATGGAGAAACACATCTTTTCTTTCCTTTTTCTTCTCTCTCTAAAATAAACCCCCAAACCTAGAGATACTTAAGCAATAACTCATGTACTGAATTGCTCCCTTTTCCTATTCACCTTGCTTGTAAAGTGTTAAATTGCATCTGAGGAATGTTCTTTTATCATCCTTTGAATTAGTTTGTACAGGGGTGTAAATGTCCTCTTTTTCCAGAGGAAAACACAAACAAAAAGAGCATTTAGAAAAATGTCAACTTGCAGAATTCAAACTGCCCTACCTGAGGAAAACGGCAAAGTAGTCATTAAAAAGAAAAGAACAAGGAGGGCAGAGCTTGTTGCAGAACCCAGTTACAAGAAGTGCATCTGCTCAGTTGAGACCAGTTGCTTTCTCAAGACTTTTCTGGTATTACACTTAAGGAGATTTTAGAAGTACGTGCACATTTTAATTATTAGATAAATAAATGGAAGGCAACCACACTGCATTGTGATGATTGAAAGGCTGATGTCATTTAGGGGGGGAGGCAGTAATTATGCTGTATTATTTCAGAGAAGGTGCAATACGAAAAATGGGGGCTGACTCTGACAATGGCTCCTTTTGCTGTGCAGTCACTTGGTCCTTATTCCTTTGTAAAGAATGAGGTTCAGCAGGAGCAGTGATGGGAAGGTGGGCAGAAGGATGGGCCAATGTACAAAGCCTGTTAGGCTAATACTATCACTTCAATTTAGCTTCCTGTTTAGGGAAGCTGGTGAAGCAGCTACACTCATCAGCTCTTTTCAGCCAACAGCTGTAGAAGTTGTGGGTGTCTGCCCAAGCAGGGGTTGTATTTTATCAGCTCAGTGGTACTTCAGTCAATTCCAGTGAGTGTATGTGGAAGCTTATTCCTTTAGTCACTGCAAACACACCGAAAAGTTTTCAAGAGAGACAAGAGCACTCGTCAGTAAGAATATCATCACCAAAACAACCTTAGTAACAGATAAATATTCTGACAATGTCACTTCATAAGACAAAAGGGGCCTAGATCTCCCTTTTGCCTGGGCTCTCAGAACACTGGAAGGGTTCTTCCTATATAAATTATCACAGCTTCACTTAAGTCAAAGGAAGTAGATCACTCTCCAACAGTTAAAGACCTGCCCTCCAATGTTTAGCACTTGGGAAAAGTAAGCAGAAACATTTAACTTCAAGTTTACTCCAGTTCCATTTCCTCAAGTACGTAGACAGCAATGCAATAGGACTAGAGAGAATTTCACTCTAAACTGCAGCTGTGATTTGCACAAGCAAAGCTTGTGGGAATAAGAGCAGTTATCTTCTAATCTGCTTTACACCATTGAGTGTCAGGAATTGGGCTGAGGGTGCTGTCACTTCTTGGTCTGTTGTATTAAATCTTCTGCAATAGGTACAGATATTGCACAAAAGGATGATAAAAGGTTCTACCTGGCAGGAGATTGTGCTGGTATAGATCTATCAGTGCTAATGGGAGTTCTTATGGGAAGTTCTTCTTGGAAACAAAAGCTAATGAAGTCTTCGGGCAAAAACTGCATTTCTCCAGTTTCTCAAGTATGTTGCCTTTGATGCCAACCTTGTCAGCTCCACCTCATTATAGCTGTTGACCAACAACACCACCACAATTTGAAAATCAAATGCAGTGCATCCTAGTCCTGTGGAAACAGCTTTTCCTTCACCTTGAGCTCCTTGAACAAAACTGGCTGAAAGAATAAACTATGTTCTGTAAAGCAAGAAGGGGTTGATGGTCTCCCTTATCCTATGTCACTCCCTTTTCTCCAAAATGTATTTCTCTAAACAAAGATGTTTAGAGAAACCAGCCCATCAATGATGAGAATGCATGTAGAGCCATACTGGCTTTCCAAATGTTATACACCAGCTCTACACCCAGTTATTGCTCATCTTAAGGCCAAGAAGGTGAGGGTTAGACATGAAATAATAGTATGGGCTATAAAATGACCCCGAAAGATGGCATGGCTAGCTGTTCTTTTTACAATTAGCTCTTCTGATAAAAACCAAGCAGGAAGCTCGTAAGATTTGCTCATTGAGAGTTGAGATGGTGATTTTCTCCATGGATGCTTTTCTTCACAGATGCACTTATCCCCAGGCTCTGTCAAAGGCCAAGTCTGCCCACACCTTGCATTTGTGTTCTCTTTGTGTCTTATCCTCTTAGTATCTTCTTTTTGTGACTCTTTGGGTCCTAGCAGCCCTTTATTTGAGCAGAAGAGAGGGTTATTCAGTGACATTCTCATGCAACTGCCCTGAACAAATGGATCTCAGTCTGGTTTTCTTTATGTATCATTTTGTTTGCAGTGATGCTTGTGTACTTAGTTGTGGATGCTCTAATGAGTGCATGCCATCATTGGTGCTGCTCTCAGGTAGCTATCCAGGACAAGGTCGTTACTTATATAGCCTATATAAGAGCTCCTACCCAGAACCATTTACTCGTTAAGTAAGATTGTAATTCTGATGTCCACTGAACACCAGGTTTTAGACTAATGCACCCCTGACACATCAAACCTTCCAGTTCAAGGGTCCCTGCCCTGAGGACTTGGTATACTTGGTAAATCCCATGGGAGCTGTCGATGCAGGATTATGAAATACTTGTATCAGCTCTAGCCTTTCTTTTTGAATGACTAATGCATGGCTGATGCCAGATGGCTAAGGCCCCAGCTACCTGGAGGTGAGGCAGGATGAGCAAGGGGAGGATAGCAAGCACTCTCAGACAGACAAACACACACTGTTGATGCTGGCACGAACCCCAGAAGGGCTCCACCCTCCTCTGAGTATTTCAAACATCAGGATGGTCAGCTCCTCACCAGGATACATATGGACAAGAATGGTGGGTGCAGGGAATCTGGCACAAACCCAAGTGACATCCTACGAATGCTAATCTTAGCTAGCCTCACATGGCAGATTAGCACTCAGCAGCACTCTTCCTAATGTGAGATGATGGTCCCAGAAGCTCCTAACTAATTTTATGATGTTTCTCCACTCTTGTACCCTGCAGGCTACATCTTGAGATAGGATGAAAGATGCTTTGCTTAGTTTAATATAACTCCGAGACAAGGCAAACCAAGAACAGAAGGCAAGGCAAGCTCTCTTGTTCCCAATAAATGACAGAGCTAGACTGGCTCGAAGCATGGAAGTTACATGAGCTTTTTTCTTGCCAGAGTTGAGTTTAATTTCCATAAGGAAGTTGCAAAGAAATGTTTTTGGGAAGATGTAGGGGATAAAGGATTTTAAAGTCACGTTTTCTGCTTCAGTTGATGGATGCTTCCCCACCAACCTCTTCTATACTCACCTTTGTGCCCAGATCTCCTGTATTACTATGGACTCCTGTGCCAAGGTAACATCTCCTGTATACTGCAGCATAGATAAGCACAAATTTAACAAGACAGAGTACACAGACAGGTACATTTACTACTATCACTGGTCTTCCTGGCCAAAGGAGGGATACACATCTCTCACCTCCCAGGGAGAGAGATCACCATCAGGTCAGGGAGAGCTAAATAGACACCATGACCTGCACAGCTGCAACACTTGATCATTTTAGTAGGTCTCAGTCTTGCCTAAAAGCACCTTCTGGCCTACATCTTGCCTCGCTGGGAGAGAGGACCTGATGACAACACAGCCAGCTCCAGAGAGTCACTGCAGACAAACCTCTCCCTTTTTTCCTTCCATGTAGGTAAACCCCAGTGGTAGATACGGCGCTGACAGAAATGAACCGTGCCCTAAACATGATTTGACGGAGGATTAAGTTTGCTCTTCCCTGACTCACTTTTCTTGTCCTTAAATGCCTTCCTCTCTCTTCTCCCACATGAAGAGCATTTCCAGGAGAACCAAGCTCCTGGGCTGTTTCCTCCTAGTCAGCTTGAGGGCAGCTTGAAATTTCCACACCTACCTCTGAGGAGCTAAAGGAGAGGTCACCAGGAGCAGGTTTCCTTGCCTTTTTAAAAACAACTTCTGGCTTTTTGGTTTGCAAAGACCTTATCAGAGCATTTGGGGACTGAAAAAATGGGAAGGCAGAGAACACATCAGAGTCTTCATCAGATTAGTCCTGAAATGTCAGAATTGTATTATAACTAAAAAGAAATCATTTCTCCTTTCTTGGATGTGCAGATTTAAGAGGCTGAATAAACATTTCAGCTTTTAATAAAACATCTCTTTTCTAGTCTCATGGTAGCACAGGGAATTTGGAATCATAGCAAATGTCAAAGCAGTCAACTCCAAGGTTAGATCAGGTCACTCAGTGCCTTGCCTGACTGTGTTTTGAAAACCTCCAAGAATGTACATCCCACAACCCACATGGGCAACTTATTCTGGTGCTTCACAACTCCAGGGGCTGAACAGCTTAACCCAAGACAATACGAAAGGTTCATAAACCTGCAGGAAACTAGACATCAATTGCAGAATAAATTGCTTTACAAAAGCCTCATGAATATAGGAGCCTTCATCAAAATACGGGTGTAAATAGAGATGGCAGACCAGTCCAAACCGGTTCAGCATTGCTCTATTTTTCTTCTTCCATTAATAGCTTCAAAAAGATAAATATCTGGTTACCTCACCAATTTATGTGCTTTAACAACTGGCTCTTCTACATTTCATTTTCTTTTCAGCCTATCTCATCTTCACAGGTTTCAGTGGCCACCTTGCCATGAATGTCTTTGGGATACTCCCATGTACCCTCACTTTTGAAGAATCAGAGAATGTAAGAAGGGTCCAACCTTATTCTGAGAGGTGCTTATCTATCTACCTATCACCACAGGGCTTCTGCAGAGGGTCCATTCCAAACATCAAGGCATCTGCTGGAAGGGTTTACTGGCCTGAGACACCTCTAGATAAGCTGCAGTAGATCTCATCCTGCTTGCAGCCATTCCGTGCCGCTGTACCATGCTCCACAGTCTTATTATGCTCTTATTAATGGTTTTGTTCTTTCACTTCTCAAGCTGACAGTTCATTTTCCCTCCTACAGGTTCCTGCCACTGCACAAGAGAATATTTACAGCCGTCTATACCCTGTCCCCATGCAAACTGCCAGACAACTGGGTCACAAGATATGCGCTCTCACTGAAGGCAGAGGTGTAGAAATGTAATTTGGATTGGGGATGAGGCTGTCAGGGTGCAAAGTCTGCTTGTGATCCCTGTAATTTACTCCCAACCTCTCCAGTGTATCAAAAATAGAGATCCTGCACTACAAGAGTTCAAAAGCTGTATCTAAAAAAAGCACCCTGCAAGGGCCTGGCTGCTTTTACTCAACATCCAGCTCTGAGGTGGTGCAGCTGTAAGCAGGTATCAGGGAAGGAGCTGTGAGAGCCCTTGTTGGAGCCACCCACTTTTCTCAAGCCCTTGTCTTTAGTCCCTGCCTGGGCTAACTAGAGCTCAGCCTGCATTTGGCCTCATATCTTGCTGATCCTGACTTGGCTTTGTGGCTGGACCAAGGACCTGTCACTATGAACCTGTCTGGAAATGACTGGCTGCCACTAGTGACTGCTACTGGACCCATGCCTCTTGGTCAGGTCCTGAGGGACTGCAGCAGCACGCTGCCCATGCCTGCCCCCTTGTCCACTCCTGGCTGGAGTCCACTCCTGGACCCTTCTTACCTCCAACCCCTGGGGAGCTGCTTCCCCGGGCAATTAACGACTGGCTGTGTCTGTTGGAATGCACAATGCAGAGAAGGGGGGAAACAGGGGAGAGGATCTCCCTTCCTCTTGTCATAAAGCAGAGGAAGTTGATCCCGGCTTTGCAGAACCTGTTGCTAATATTTTACTTCCTGTGCTTTTCCCTTAGGCTCCTCTATTCAAACCAAAAATTTCAACCATCTTGCTGGAAAGGAGCCAGTTGCTGCCTGTGGATTCACACTTCAGTCTGCCTGTCACTCTGTTGTTGTCCTTCTTACTTGGTAATTGGGATGTGCTGGTTCTAATGCAAGGCAGTGTTGGAAAATGCCTGTTCTGCTTGCAGCAGTGACAGGTGCTGGCATACAACATACTTCTCAGTTGTCAAGACACCTCAGCCCGTATCCCAACCTCTCTGTTTCTGCAGATAGGAAGAATGAACTGATGCTTTCTGCAAATAGAACATTAATTTTGCTGACAGGGTAACAATAAAGCTACTAAATCAGTACCGGGATTCTTAACGTTACATACACTATTTAAATTACATGTCATCTTTACAAATTGTAAACTAGACGAATGACTAGTCAAGTGTTCACACATGTGTCTTGCAATTGAGACTTCATAGCCACAAAGTGGCATTACCGAAGAAAAATATGCTGGACAGTGATAGCCCTCAAAATACAGCAATGGGGCAATAGGATAAGTCACTCATGCTGAATAGGAACTGTCGCTTCTGAAGTGCATTAGTGCCAAGTTGAAAATACAATCTCCTGAGCCACAATTACACCTACAACAAAAGATGAAAACTAGGAAATATGCTTACGGATCCTACTTTTTTGCAGCTTGATATTTCTTTTGGTGCACTTGGAGGGCATTACATGAAAGATTTATGGGGGCAATACAAAGTCCTTTTCAGTCAACTGGGTTTTCTGTCTGTTTAGCAGCTGAGCCAAGTATTCCAGGAGGAGGCTTGCTTGAAAGAAAGAGATGTTTCTTTATGAAAGCAGTAAACGTAGTGAAAACGGTGACCTGCTCCAGCAAGCATGCCTTTGGTAACAAGGTCCTGAGTTAAAGGAATTTGGGCAGGGCATGACCATGACCAGTGGCTGGCAGGTCTCTTTCATGTCCTGCACAATAACTGATTTCAAGATTCTTATGTGGATAACACCTATTGCTCAGTTTAAAATACTTGGAGCTGTCAGAGGGACTGGAGGGAATCACTTTTGGGACTAGAAGTTACTTACAAATGATCTTTTCACCCTTCCCCTCCCTATGCTTGCTGGCTCCTTGCCTTCAGGACAGACCCAGGATGTGAAGTCCCCTCTAGTTTTCTGCCTTGCTATGCCACTCTTCTATGTGTGACCATGCAAAAGTCACTGTCCTTTCCTGTGCCTTCAGATCCCCTCTCCCATTGTACACAGCATATAGACTATTTGCTCACTGGGCAAGGACTGACTCAAACATACAGCACCACAGAGGCTTAGTCTTATGAAGTGTAGCCCTTGGCTATGCATAGGAAATCATTCCTATGGGAATCACTTGACGGTCCCCCTTTTTTGCTAGATTAAGAGATCCTGACGCAGCTGCCTCTTCTGAAGGAAAGGAAGCCATGAAAGCAAATAATAGTGTGAATTCATATGGACCTTAGACCTTGCTGTTTTGCTGCCTGTTTAAACTTTGTCTCTTTATTAAGCTGCACAACACCACATTCACCAGCCTTCCCGGGACATTTCAAAGGCTTCTTGCTTTGGCAGCATAGTTCATGCTATGGCAGCATTCTTATTCCCACCCAAGATTTTGGAGTTCAGAACAAGGTGAAATTACACAACCTGCATTAAAATAACACCACAGTAACAAGCTCTACTTCTGTCAGTCTCAAAGACAACTACTTATTCACTTCCAGGAGAAAGATTTGCTTAAGTTGTTGGTGTTAATCATGAGCCCTCTTCAATCGCAGATTGCAGGTCCTTGCTAGGTCTGGCAGTTCACACAGTAAAGCAGCAGTGATTTTTCATGACCACTCAACTGCTGTGCTCAAGTTGCCTGTTAAAGTACATTGCACTGGCTGGGACATGAGCCTACTCCTCTACATGCATGTGTCACCTCAGAAGTGGTCTGCAATGTGGTGGCCATGGGTGGCACACAGAGCTGAGGCTTGGCTGTGCAGCATATCAGGGATGGGCTCAGTTCAAGGGGAACACTTCCCTGCTAGCAAGCCAGAAGGAAGCTGAAACACTTCAATAACAAAACACACTAAAAAAGCAGCAAGATTTATCTTGCTGCTGCTCCACTAAAACAATGCAGCTTCTGCACAGAACAGCCACGAACATCCAACTGGGTTGGACAAAAGATCTCCTTGCTTTTTCTTTTTATCTTCCTTCTTTTTCCCCCTTACATGCAGCTGTTTCACTATAACAAACTCTGCACAGCTTGTGCCTTTCAAAGCACTCAGCTCAGCCCAGGCTCCTGCTTGCATGGCATTTCTCAGCCCTCCCTCCTCTGCCAGCTGCTCCCTGTACACAGACTAACACATTCCCCGGCATCGCAGAATGAGCTGGGCTGTTACTTACGTGATCATCATGTTACAAGCATTTGCAATGGGACTGCTGGCACCTCAGCTGTTGCTGGCTTAAAATAAGCAGCGTTGCTAGGTCTGATGGTTCTGCATCTTGCTATGACAGTAGCATATTAAAGAAAAGGTCCCAACAAGGTTTTGATTCTGCTCTCAGCAAAACACTGTGCAGAAGAGCTAAACTTAGACATCACTTAATCACAGCTTTATAGACCTCTTAAAGCACCATGAAAGAAATACTTTCCATAGTCAAGGTAGTGTATTTTATGATGCTCATCCAGGAGCATAACCTTAGCTTAACTCTAAGTTAATGGAACTTATAGTAGCACTAAAGGAATGGAAATTGCCAATGAGCAAAAAGAATCCTAAATCTACATTTTTCAGAAGCCAGTGAAAGTTGCACAGCCTCAGATTTGACCTCAGGAATGGAGCTGCAAAAGCAAAAGCCAGCTGAACTCTAAGCTGCTCTGGAGAGCCCAGAATTATGCTGAGTACAGCGGGTATTCTTGAGCATAGAATTGTCTTTCACTGTGTGATAAAGAGCTCGTAACAAAAAGTGCATTTCCCTTCTTATACATCACAGTGGTGGGCAACAATTGCCTGTGAAGCATGGTGAATGCCTCAAGTCCAGAACTTAAAGTAGATACATTCACTCCTCCTTCCCTAAAATACCGCAGAAAGACTTTTCTTAAGAAATGCTTTAATGGACACTTTTTAAATGAACAAAGTTCATGGGAGCCATCAGTTGTTGAAGCAGAACACTAGCGGTTTGGAGAAAACTGCTTGTTCTTGTCTAGGCCACATGGTGACTGTCGTGGTTTAAACCCAGCCATAAAGCTCATTCACTCACTCTCCCCCTTCTTTCCCTCCCCCTACACCCGGAGGGATGGAGAGGAGAATTAAAAAGAATGCAACTCCCACTGGTTGAGATAAGAACAGTGCAATAACTAAGGTATAACACAAATCACTGCTGCTACCACCAATAACAATAAAGGAAATAACAAGCAAAGAGAATACAACACCTCAGCACCAGCTGATCGATAACTCACCCCACCCAACCAAGCACTGACCAATACCTCTTCCAACCGTGCAGTCCCCCCACCCTTCCAGGTAACTCTCCGTTATCTCCTGGCCATGACGTGCTGTGGTATGGATACCTCTTTGGTCAGTTTGGGTCAGGTGTCCTGTCTCTGCTTCCTCCCGGCCTCCCCTCCTCCCTGGCAGAGCATGAGGCTCACAAAGTCCTTGGTCAGACTAAAACATTTGTGTTCTCAGCTCTGTTCCCAGGCCAAAAGTCAAAACACAGCGCTGCACGAGCTACTAAGAAGGAGAAAAATGACTGCTACTGCTGAACCCAGGACAGTGACCCAAAAGCTTTTGTAGCTGTAGGCATGAAACCACATGGCTTCGTATCCTTTCTGCATCTCTTTCACCACTGCAAAGCATATACCAACTCAGGCACAACAGCTTGAATGCCCAAAGCTACTGAATTTCCAGAAGCAAAATAGAGTCACACAGCACAGGAAAGCATTCCCTACCTTCATGCTAAGTCCTGGCTCAATACTGAGACTCTGAAGCATCCCCATGATGTCTTCCCCAACCATTCCTGCCCACAGACTTTTACTTTCCATGCCTCTATATCCTGGTTCTTCCCTAGTCCATCTCAGAGATCCAAGACTCCAGAGCTCTCAGCAGTCCCCTCCTGCAGTCCCACATAATCCTCTCCTTGGCCACTAAAACTACCAGCCTCAGTTCAGCTTCACAGCTGTATCCTCCTCTTAGGAGCAGAATGGTCATGGTCTCCTTTATGTTGGGCCATAAGGACAATTTGTATATGGGGACTTAAATTCTAACATACTTGGCTTGCAGCTAACATCTCCAGCCCTGTGGCTTGCTGGAAACGAGTATCTCTTGGCTCTCCTCTACCATGACATTTACTGAGCACAGCAGGAATGCATGGCAGACCTCTGAGTTCAGCTACGCTTCAGGCTGTGCAGGAGGTGCAAGAAGAGGTTTGACTGCAGATTCCTGCAGAAGATGGGAAGGAAGGGAGGAAAGCAGGGAGACACAAGACTTCCTGCCTAGTTCCTAGGCAGTACTACAAGTCCGACACCTTGGTACCATGGAGCAGAAAAGGAATCCAGCTCTGACCTGATGGATGCTGTGCTAAGGTCTCTCATGCTGCTTATGCAAACAAAAACCCTCTACAAATCTGCAGGAATCCTCCTATCTAAGTCATACTAGTATCTTTGTTCCTCCCCTGACAGTGCAACCCTCTTCAACTAACTATGACCCTCTTTGGGTGTGTTTTCTTTGTAGTGGGTAAATATGAGCCATCAAGCCCCAGGACACACGATGAGCTCAGTAATTAGTGAGCACTGCTTGGCAGGGCAGAGGAGGGGGCTGCTGCAGCCACCTGGCTTCCTGGCAGGCAGTGTTTTCCTACAGCGCTCCCAGGGTCCCAGTGAGAACACGGGCTGGACAGTGTGGCACTGGAGTCAATGGGAACTGAGCTCTCCCAGCAAGCAGATCAGGGCGTGGGGATCACAAAGCACTTTCATTTCCACAAAGTATACAGAAAGAGGTAAAGGGAAACGACTGCAGGAATATGATCATGCCAGTGGGTTGGTAGCATCTCTGAGCAGAAGCCAAACCAAAGCCATAAAGAACAGAAGTGCCTGACCTCTTTTCTCCTGTTGTTTTTAATTTTGTCTGAATTGTTTCCCAGACAGTGGGAATCAGCTTTACTTTTTCCTGTACATGAGCAGCATAAAATTTGGAAGGATGATGCTTGCTACCCAGCTGAGTTCGTGTATCAGGGGGAGAAAGGTCACTGGTTATGTTCACCTTCACATTACAGAAGGTCAACCAAAATCAGTGCTCTGTTGTGCTAGCAGTAAGAAACAAACCGAGCACAGAGTTTACAACCAATACATGAGAGAGTGCATTTACCATTTTATAGACTAGAAACAGAGACATAAAGAGCCTATTTAAAGCATATTTAAGCTCCTGGAAAGACTCTCCTTGACTTCCCTGGGTTTTGTATCATGTTTAGGGAAATTAAGCAAGTTGCCAAAATGCACACAGCGAGTCTGCAGGAAAGCCAGAACCCAAAAACTAGATCTGCTGAGCTCAAGCATCCTCCCTCAAGCCAGCCCGCTGCTGGAGGTGCTGGAATGGCAACAACAATCTGCTCGAGTGTGAAATCCTAGCTGCCAACCTGGCACTGCTTTTATTTCTCTGACCTATTCCATTGCTCAGATCCAGGCTTTTACTTGAGCAGAAAAGAATTACAGAGAAGAGTCATCATCATCATCACTGGACAGGCACAAACACATCCATGGTAATGCATTAGTCACAGAGTAAAGGGAAACTCATTTTCAGGAATCGAGACATACATTTGGGTCATCAGGATATTTAATTATGAACCAAGGATGCAGCTTTATGCAGCTCAGGTACCCAGATTTCTAGGCTGTGAGCTCTATGATGGTTTTGCCTTCCTGAAGGCTGGATCCCAAGGACAGCTGCTTTTCTGCTTGACAGCTACAAGAATATCTGGTCTTAAATGGTCAGCGGCCATTCTGCCTGCTCTGGTGGCCCACATCCTCACCCACATGCAAGTGAATAAGTTGATAGACATTGCCCAGACAACATATTAATTTTGTTACAGCAATTTAGTCCTGCGATTTTTGTCCTCTCATCCACAAGTGACTTTGGCACCATTTTGTTTGCTAAGATTCCCATTCTAGCTGAGGGACTTCCCTAAACAGAAAGAGGTACTGCTGAGGACAATGGATTATTTGGCGTCATTTCATATATTGACAAAATGCAGGAGTCTCAGCAGGGAAATGCAGTAGCAATTTAAGAGCAGTGGCCAGGAGTGAAGACAACTATACCCAGTGAAAACTGCAAAGAAAACTGTATATACATATGCACATAAAGATGTTTTATTTTGGCAAAGGTATTATCGTAGGTTGTTAGAAAAGCATCTCTAATGGTTTTCTGACTGAATATCCTTTAGTTTTGCACCAGATAAAAACATCTTCTGGAGAGAAGGTGATGTGGGGAATCTAACTGAAGCAGCAAATTTGAAACTAGTATATTCTCAGGGGTTTTATTTAAAGATCTTGCCACAGTAATAGGCTCTGAAGATCTATTTTTATGCCTTTGCTTTCATTTGCAAGAGAACACATTATTCCAACTGCCCTATGGCTACCAAAGATGATCACGAAAAAGAAAACAAATGTGCATTTCCTTCTCCTTTTAGCCCAGGAATTTGCATGCTATAATAATGGATGTAAATTTAAACAGATTTTAACAAAGCTGAAAGCCCAGACATCTGCTGAATGTGGTGGTATCTCCCACACACCAATTTGCCTTGTATGGAGGATGCAAGAGATCAACAGGAGCACTTGAGAAAGGGCATGTGTTTGCCGAGAGTGTGTTGAGATTTGAAACAAGCATATGCTTCAGAATCCCAGCCCTGCTTCTTCTTTACAGGTCTTTCATCTTGATTTTATGAAGATCTGGGCCACACTGAAGATTTCAGCCACTGTTCAAGCCAAGGTCCAGGTATGTCAATGTTTTAATTTCAATGTGGCTGCCAGCAGAGTCATATTAAGACAGCTTTACAATCATTCATTTGTATGCTGTACATCACGTATGTGTTCAATGCTCTATTACAAATTTTACCTTAGCATTGCATATTTTTGGCTCCGTGCCCAACAGGAATTTATGAGGGTTGGTGGAATTGCCCTTTATGGGAGAGAACATCTGGAATGTCTGAAGATCTGTCTTGGAGCAGATGATAAGTAAGTCGAGAGCGTATGGGTCAGGCCTAAAGGGCAGACCAGTGAGGGTGGCACTTGTGGGTGTTTGCTACAGACCACCTCATCAGGAGGTTGAAGATGAGGCCATGTACAGACAGCTGGAAGAAGCCAATTACAGAATCTGGTTCTCATGGGGTTTTCAAAACCCTGACATCTGTTGGAGGAACATCACAGCCAGGAGCAAACAACCCAGGTGGTTCCTGGGGAGCACTGATGATAACTTTCTGATGACAACTTTCAGGCGATGGAGGAGCCAATGAGGGAAGGTGTGCTGCTGGACATGACACTAACAAACTAGGAATGACAAGTTGGTGATGTAAAAGTAGGCAGCAGCCTAGGCTACAGTGACCATGGGATCATGGAGTTCAGCATCACATGAGGAGGAAGCAGAGCAACAAGATCACAACCCTGGACTTCAGGAAAGCTGACTTTGTCCTCTTCAGGGACCTTCTTGGGAGAATTCATGGGAATGAGCCCTAGAGGGAAGAGAGGTCCAAAAGAGCTGGTTAATATTCAAGGATCACTTCCTCTAAGCCAGAGAAAGGTGCATTCCCCATGGGCAACAAATCAAACAAAGGAAGAAGGAGACCTGTATGGATGAACAAGAAACACCTGTCAAAACTCAAACACAAGCAGGAGATATACAGGAGGTGGAAGCAGAACAGGCAGCTTGAATGAATATGGGGATGTTGCCAGAGTATACAGAAACACAACAAGGAAAGCCAAAATTATATCTGACTAAGCATGTGAAGGACAAGAAGGGCTTCTTCAAATACACCAAATAATAAAAGGAAAATTAGAGAAAATGTGAGTCCTCATACTGTGATTCTGTAGGTAATGAACAGCAATTGTCACTAAGCAGTACAATGCTCCTACACAAAAGAGCATCTTAACCTCACCAGGACACATCTGCTGTCCACCATGCCCTACAGCCATACAGAACAGCTAGGACTGGCTTGAGAACCACAGAGCAGTAATGGGAATGATTTATTTTCTTCTCCTAGAGAAAGAGAAGAACGTGAATTTCCTTTGGAAAGGGAATGAGCAGAGGTTAATCAGAGTCCTGAGAGAGGTAGGAAATAGAGAGCAGGTACTTGTCTGGAACAAGTTAAAAAAAGAAATGAGTGAAATGCTAAGTGTCAGACTCAGGAGGAGACTGTCCTCTCCCAGATAACAACAGCTCTGTGGGAGTCTCAAACTCAGGATGCTCAAGGCTTTGGGCTTAGAAGAACAGACTCAATTTTTTAAGAGGTCTGAATATTCAGTACTAAAGAGATTACTTTTTATACTAATGTTAAAACTTGTTTACAAGATGCAAACTGCCCTCAACTATTAAAATGGAGGTTGAGGACTTCATGCAGTGGGTTTAGACTCACACTTTCAGTGAGACAGCCTCAGACATTCCTTTTTCTCATAAGGATAAGATGAAACTGAAGCAGCTCCAGGAGTTACCAGATCGGGCTAAACGCGTTTCTGGCAAAGCTAAGCAATAGCTAGACGAGGTGGTAAGGCATGAAACTGCCGAGCAGAATCAGGGCTGCAGCACCACAGTTACGTGGTTGGTTGGTGTCAGCGCATGACCTCTTTAAAATTTTCAGAGCAGAGTAACATTTGCCTTATCCTTTCCTAATACTCCCTTGGGAAGCTGGCCGCCAGTATCTCTGGGAGCACAGCCGGACTATACAGAGTGATCTGTCTAAACCTGCCTCCACGCATACACACTGTGATTCCATAATGTTAATGCACCTTAATTATCTCGACTCCTAGACCTTGAGAAATAGGTTGTTTCTTTCACATGGCTGAGTAGTCTACTTCACAGCTGAGCAAGAGAAGCACTGTAAAAAGGTGGAATTCCCAAGTCTACCTCATGTTTCTCTATGGCCTCGCTTATGTCTTGAACAGGAACTCTGCAGGTAGAGAATACTGTGTTCCTCCAAAAGCATGCCCAGCCAATTTCTCATCCTCACTCACTATATTCAACATGACTGAGCATGGTAGAATAATGATGCTTAATTCCTTCTGGCTTTCCCATTTTCTCCTTGAGCAAACAAAATTGCATGCGTTTTAACAGGACAGAGGAAAGCCAAACCACGAGTGCAGGTCTTGCTATAGGTCAGAGAAAGGTACGTTAGAAGGTGGAGACAAAAGTTATTCTGCACAACCACTGCATATGCAGAGGTGTGCCCGTAAGGAGGGCATAATACATCCCTTCCAAGCTGAACCACCCTTGTGCCCTTTAAAATCCACCTTGATAGAACACGGTTTGACAGGAAGCTTCATGACTCACTGAATCCTTCTGCAAGAGGCTGGAACTCTTCCTCTTGACTTTCAAGCCGTCTACTTTCAAAGTAGCAAACTTTCAAAGGGCTGATGAAGCACAACTTAAATGATTCATACCTTCCAGTTCTGCTGGGTGGATCAAGGCTTCAAAATGAACCTGCTGCCGGTCCTCTTCCACTCCTCTCCTGCTATATCACAGCTGGATAATCAACAGAAACTAGAGCTGGATGCAGAAATGTGGTTGTGATGGTGAAAGAAATCAATCTACATGAAATCTGGGAAGGAAAGTGTATTCCCAGAGGTTAGAGCAAGGAGCTTTCTCAGGGAAAAGGGAAAACAGGGACTGACTTAAGACTTAAGGTGCATAAATTACAAGCAGAGCAGTAAGGAGCCAGTGCAGAATCACTCTGGGCAGCTCTGGGGACTGAGACCACCTTCACTTCTGGAGCAGGACAGCAGTATCAGACACTCTTAGGGCATGAACATTGAGCCCCACTCAAATCTCTTGTCATACTTCTGCATCCACTAGCTTCCATGTGCCACGCACAGGCCAGGAGGCCAAGCTCTCCAGCACAGCCATCTACCTGCTGACAGGGGGTTGAGTGGGAAATACAGGGTTAAATGCTTCCCCATGCACACAGCCCCGAGCTCTGGCTTTCCTCCAGGCTTTGTCAGAAATCACTCGGTGCTCTTTCCCTTTGTTCCTCTCATCCTTTTGCTGAGACTGTTCCAGGCTGAGGACATGTGTTTTCTCTTGCGCAGATACACCTGGCAGCTTCACGTGGAGGAGAGGGAGATCTTCAATTGGCAGCCCTTGTTTCCTTGCTCTCTCTGAGTGCTCTCATGTAGCTCAGCTTCATGGAGGGAGAACAGTATTGCAGATTCTCTTATTCAGGTTCTGAAATAGGGGAAACCAAAGACTTTCCAGTATGTAGAACAAAGATAGATTATATAGGAGAGAGCTGAGGCAGGAGGTCAAGATCTTGAAGAGTCAGAAAAGAATTAGACAAGACAGCAAAAATCAGTTGACTCTCCCAAGGAGGCTACTGTGTCTTTGGACATACAGATGTCTCATTTAAGACAACTGTAGCGGTCATCCTGGCTCAAAACCGGTCAAGAATCCAGAGAACAGCAATAGACCTAGAAAAAACAAAGGTAAAATAAAAAGAACAGGATCATGGTTCAAAGAGAGACAGAAATGATTTTATTGTAAATATTTTTATTTAAAGCTGGGTGGGTGCCAGCATATTCGTAAAATTAAGCAGTTCTGCTGTTTATTATCCATGAAAGAAAACAGTCCAGGAAGTCAAAGGTGGGAATGCTAGAGGAACCCACAGTCTCTGTCTCCATATCTCATCCCAAGTGAGTTCAAACACAATCAACACTGACCAAGACAGGAGAAACCTTAAGATCTGAAAGCAGTCTTGGCCTTCACATTAATAGAGAATACTCAGAGGTATCAATTACAACAATAGTATTGTGCAAGGGGTATTCAACTTTGTTCGTCAGGTCTGAAACTAATTGTTAATCATTAAAGACATGAAAGATGCAATGCACGGGCGAGTTCTTCCATACCTGCTTCCATTAAGTTCTCATACTTTGAAGCAGCTACTTTGGGTTTTAAGTCACAATAGGAATCTAAGCAAAGTCTGATCCAGCATTCTTAGCCTAGGACGGAGCCTTTAGATACAACTGTTAAGCAAGTTATTCCTGACCAGCCCTCTGTGGGAAAGTCAGCCCTTCAGATTTGCTTAGTTACATCGTACTCCGTGCGCTTCCATTAATAAATGGTTCATTTCAGTATTGCCATCTAGTTTGCTTTTCAAAACCGGGAAGTCTGAAACGGTATGTACAAAGGGCTTTCTGCTCTGCTTGCCTTTTTCTTTTAAGCAGTTATCATTCTGTGGAGGCTGCAAGTCATTTAGAAGAAGGCTGGCCTGAAAGCCCAGGACAGATGTCAGGCATGGCAGAGGAGAGGTGACTGATCTGCTCTGCAGAGCCTCCACGAGCACTGTTTATTTGCTGTGCACACCAGAGCTAGTTCTGTACTCCATCACCATGGCAGCTTATTGACATCCAGGCATCTTCACAGACACACTCATTGCATCTTCCCATGACTGCAAATGAGAGGAACAGGGATGCCAGAAGACATCCTAAGGAGGCAACAGTGCACAAAGGAGCCAGTCTAAAGTGGGAATACATCCAAAGGGGTAGGGAAAGTTATCTCAGCACCTACAGCAGACCACAACAACCAACCTCAACTGCAGAAAGAAAACAAGTCCTGGACATGCTACAAGTTCCCTAAATGCAAAGAAACCAGTTTTATTCTTCTGTTCCAATATCAGTCACATCAGTCTTAACTTCTCCAGAGGAGATCAGAGCAAGGGCTAGTCATAATCTGACATCTGTCCCATCAAATATGTGGGCACATCACCCATAGAGAACAAAAGAGAGATTGTGGCCAGGGAAGGATTCAAGCACAGCATTTCCTGACCTTTCCTCTGCGCATCTGCTATCAAGAGATGAAGCAGGAAGTGCTGAGCAACGCCATGAAAAAAGAATCAAGGAAGATCTGTCAGCAGGTTTGCTTCTTTTGAACAGAGACAGCCACAAAAGTTTCCATTCCTAAAAACACCAGAGCTAGAATATAGAGAAACATATTTCCCTGGTGACACAACAGAAGCCATTTCAGTTGCAGAACTTGACAGGAAAAAGCCAAACAAATCCAGTTGCCCAAATTTTCAAGGCAAGACTCCCCATTTTCTACCAGACCCCAGCTTTATCCTGTCAGTGCCCAAAGCCCAGGATTATGAACACTAAAGCCATGATAACACCTCAAAATGCTGCCACTTTCTCCCCAGTCTGACACATCTCCTGTGCTGCAGGATGTAGCACAAACAGTTCAGAGCTCCTTCAAAAGCTCTCACCGGATCACTGAGCCCCCTGCTTGGCCTGCTGAGTTGCGAGAGAGTACCATAGCTGCAAAGAGGCTTAACCATATATCCCAAGAGAAGCTAAAGAGCAGCCAGCCCCAAGGCTGGAAGCCAACACCATACCTGCTTCGAGCTGCTCCCCGCAAATACTTTGGCCTCTGAGATGAGCAAGCCACAGTTTCTAGACAGGTTTTGAAACAGCATTTTCATAGAATCACAGAATAGTTTGCGTTAGAAAATAACTTAAGTTCCAACCCCCCTGCCATGGGCAGGGACACCTCACACTAGACCATCTCACACAAAGCTCTATCCAGCCTGGCCTTAAACACTGCCAGAGATGGAGCATTCACCACTTCTTTGGGCACCCTGTGCCAGTGCCTCACCATCCTCAGAGTAAAGAACTTTTTCCTTATATCTAACCTGAATTTCCCCTGTTCAGGTTTAAACCCATCACCCCTTGTCTTATCACTACAGTCCCTGATGAAGAGTCCCTCTCCAGCATCCTTGTTTACCACCTTCATTTTCACCTGCTCTTAACCATAGCTGATTTCAGTGAGTCATTTATCTGAGAGCAGGCACTATTTCCTTGTCAAAGAGGCAAATTGGTTTGGGTTTGCTATTCATTGAATTTCCAGACAAAAAGCCCTTAGGGTAATGGAAGAACACAGGCAAGGCAAAGGGAAGCAGCCTTCCAGGCCTCGCCAGTATCACACAGCTCACTGTGCCCATGTCATTTTGGCCTACTACCCTCCTGCCACCTTGGCATGAGTTTTGCATGGCCACTGACAGCATGTTGCACCTACACTGGTACTGCACTTACTGAGGAAAGATTAAGAAAGCAGCAGGGACTGTCTGCACATCAGCAGGAAAACAATGCATCAGTTACAGTGTCTGAAACCAAATTCACTGTGGTTTAGCTCAAATTTGTTGTTTCCCAAGTACATCTCTTCATCTGAAGGAAAACAGCAGACCTCTAAATATTGTGCACTGGATCTTGGGAGGTGGATCCAACATAGCCCTGTACGTAAATCATTCCTGGTTTGACTGACGTTTGCACTGCGTGCAAAACAAGGAGCACGGAGGACTCCGCTTGCTGTCTGGAGTTGTCTTGGCTCTCTCACTGTGTACCACGTACACCATCTGCGGCTCTGCACACACTGCAAGTCACACCAGCTGGCCAGCACTGCTTCCTGCTTGAGAAAGTCCAAACCTCAGCATCTGCTGTGCTGGTCCATGGAGGAGACCAACCTCAGGACCCCCCAGATGCTCACAGGGTCTGGCACAGAGATAAGCTCCCCATGCTGCAGCTGTACCACAGTCAGCTCTGAACAGAGTCCGGCTGGGCACAGCTTGAGCACCACTAGCACCAACACACGCTTCTCTGTTATTTGTACTATTTAAGCAACTGCAAAGTAGACCTCCACTGGCAGCAGCACCCTTTGATGACGCTTAACAGATTTGCCTGCTTCCCACTTGAATGTCACCAGTAATTATTCTGACTGTTCTTTTATTTATACCTTAATAAGCTTGCTCTTCCTTTTAAGGATAGCACTGCAGTGGTATCTTTTGTCTCAATACCCCCATATACCACCATGCACCACCTCGCTGGGTTCCAGTCCGCAGTAATACAGTCTTCCCACCAGCCACTTGCTATTTCCTCCCTCAAACACATCTTTTCTCCAAGTCCTTCCCATCCCCATTGAAATTCTCCCACCACTGCTTCCCTTGGCTCCTTCCTCCTCCTATGCAGCTGTACCAGAGCCAGAAGTTGGAGGGTTTCCCACTGCCCCCTGCGCATCAGGAATCCCAGGGGACATACATAGGCGGCCCCTGTGTTTTAAGGGAGTTGCTTCTGCTGATCTTTCACACCCCTGAATTCAGTTTTGCAGATTAGTGTAGTTAATGAGGAACATTTGGTGCTGTCTTTCTGAATCTTTGCGGAATAAAGAAGAAAGGCTCAAATCTCACCATGGATTTCTGATTCAATTCTGAAACCAGAGCAGTAGCGTGGATATAAAACTCAAGCAATACTGAGGATTAGCTCACCATCTTACTCTGCTATTTATTCCTCTTTGAAATGACTCAGCTCTGAAGTTTGACATCTTTGTCGTTGGCAAACACAAGCACTGCATCCCACTGATGCCTCTTGTCTCGCTATCATTTCTGTATTAGTCCACATGACAATTAGAGGAACACAAACATTTTCAGGCTCAGTCATGGCAGGAGATGTGAAGGGAGAAAATCTCCCCAAACCTTTCTGAGGCAGAGTCTGCTCCTTGCACAGCACAAGTCTTTACAAGATCCCTTCTCTTTTACACTTAAAGTTTCCAAGGTCAGTGACCTGTTGAAAATAAGGTCAGCTGCCTTATTTTGTGTATGCCAATTGGATGTACGTATGTACATCAATTCCCTTCCACTCGCCTCCAGAGATTTCCCACCCTTATCCCACAGAAAACGCTTAAGGCAAGCTTTCACATAGCCTTGAATATTGAATACATTGAATACAACCCAATGCTTTCAGCACTGCTCACTTTGTTCCTCGCTGTGTGGCATAGACAGCAGGCAGAAGGGTGAGCTGAGCACTTTGATGCTCGCAGACCAAAAGCATCATCTGAGCACAGCAGTCTACATTGCCACATGGACTAGTTGAGACTATAAGAGTGCCCAGCCAAGGGAAAGGATCCTGCATAATGGTCGCCTGTGCTCAGTGTCCAAAATCATTAAAAAGTTAGGACCAAAAAAAAAAAAAAGAAGTAACATAGAATTTGGACTAATCTCAAACCAAAACACAACCAAGATGACTAGAAAGTCATTTGGAGGGAACAGGAAATGAAGAGAAAAATATGGATTTCATACTTAATCATGGTCCCAAGGGATGGGACATTAAAAGAGATAAAAACAATTCTGCAAAGAGATAACAGAGACAGTCTTGCAAAGGTTGTGTTTCACATATATCCTTTGGAATACATCATGTAGACCCAGGTATATTTTGGTCTCCAGTACTCCTGCAGCATGACTGCAGTAATCTGCATTACTGGGCAATGTTTGACGCCTATAGTGTGAATTAGTTGTTTTCCCTTTCACCAAAGTCACTCTATAAATATAATTCAACTATTCTTGCTCCAGCATGAAGCGGAAGACCAGATGCTAATCTGCTTGTTTCAGGAGCAGAGAAAGCCATGGAGAGAGACCATGGCTCAAGGCAAGACCATAGGAGTCCCTGCACCACTGAGCAGCTCAGCCCAGCCCAGCCCAGCCGGGTCCCACTCCCCTCCTGTGTCAGCATACTACGGATAGTGCTAATGCAACACAGAGCCTAACTCCCCCACTCAGCCAGGCTGTGACAAAAATACACCAGCAACAGGAAAGGAAAGAACAGGATCAGCAGAAACAGGCCCCTGCAAGAAGAGTAGTGCTGGGAATGAGAGGGGAGCAAAGGTACCGAGGTGCAAAGATACAGCTGCTGAGCTGTGAGCACGGAGGAGCCACCATGGCAGCTGCACATGGACGCAGGAGTTTGCAGGCAGTGCTTGCCTGCTTGCTTCATCTCTAGCTGTGGCCAAGCAGCAGTGTGTTCAGAAAATCCCCAGCTTCTCTGTACCATCCATTCCCTTGCACATATGGAGAGCAGAATAGAGACTTATGGTTGTTGCTGTGGGCACTTGGATCATAAAAGCAGTGGAGGTAGAGGTAAGTGCCTCCAAGTTACAGAGGGACCCCATGGGCACTACACGAGGACAGGCTTTTGTGGTTTTAGCACGTAGGCACAGGGTCCTGAGTCTGTCCATCAAGCAGCAGCACACACATAGATAGGCCTGAACCCACAATAGTTCCACAGCCCTGATAGCCCATAGGAGCACCTTTACATGCAGAGACTACCCCACACCCAGGCACTGACACATCAGGCAGTCATGGTACCAATGAAGGGACTTTGACACAAGTGACCCCTGTGGTCTCCCTTCATGCTCTCCCTGCACTATAGGAGAGACTTGCAAATCCTTCCCAGCATGTCTGGATGTGTTTTGTTCCTCACAGACTCCTGTGTCCCAGCAGGAGACTGGAGCTGAATGAACAACTCCCCTTACGTTTAAATCTTTTGATGAGGAAGATGCTTGCCTGCAGCTGCCAGTCAGTACATCAGGCTCTTCATTATCTTTTAAAATATGAAATAAAGGAATTGACTGAAGTGTCAGGCAGCACCCTCTTGTCCTGCCTTTTATGAAAGAATAAGTTTAAAATAATAACAAGTAATAATAAAGCCCTGTCATCTCTGCAGTGCTCTCCATTATGTGCAACTGAACGTGATAAGAATTTACAGAAAGAGAAATCCAGCCAGAGGCAGCAAGGCCTCACCAACGGCCTTTGACAAACCCTTTATCACAAAGGGACTGACCAATACTCTTTGGCAACCTCTTATCTCAAGGGGAGCACACAAAGAAACACTACTGCATCCCTGGGGCCAGCAGAGACAAGGTCTTGAAGAGTCTGCTCAAGTCCCACAAGATGCTCTGCATCCGTGAGTCAGCTCAGAACGTGCTCCCTAACACAAACTTCAGAGCAAGAGAAATTGCTAATATCTGGGTGAGATTAAACTGATGAAACCCTCAGGAGAAGAAATTAGGCAGCACAACACTTACAAATAACCAGGATAATTACCAGCTATTGGGACAGGAAACCAAGTTCGCCAGCTCCGTGCTTCAGAACACAGGCTTGGCAGAAACTCCCTTTCTTTGCTTTTATTTCAGCTTAATGAGATGAAAGCCCATCCAGGAGGCCTCAGGGCCTGATCCTGCAGTGTTGCTCAAGAGGAGCATCAGGTGTTTTGCAGAGTTAAGGAAGCAGCCTGTGGTTTGGACATCCTTTCTTTCAAACAGAAGCTGTCCTTGATTAGCTTTGAAAGAGGAATTAAGGTATTGGAGGTGCTGGGAGCAGATCTGAGATACCATGAGCACTTCAAGGGCTGTGAATTTCGCATGTCAGTCTAGAATTCAAAGCCCTAAAAACGCCTTAAATCATCCAAATTACCGGAATGTTTAGATCAAAAAAAATCAAAACAGCCAGTGGAGACAATTTAACTTCTTTTACCCTTCATTTCAAAGTGCTGGGCTTTTCAAACTGCTAGAATTTAACCATTTGAAATGCCAGCTTCGTGCCGTACAGCAGAAAGCCGTGCCAATTAAAAGATGAAAAAGGTTTTTTGTCATTTTTCTGATGATATCAGAATAGTGCCTTTTTAAAGAGAAGATGATCCAAAACAAAAACATCAAAACAGCAATGTGGTGAAGCATTAAAATCCCAGCAGAACTGCCTTTGGCTACAGAAAGCACCAGAGCTCCTCCTGCCCTGCCCTGCTTTGGGAGTCTGCTTCTTAGAGAAGTTCAATGCCAGACTCAAGGTCTTCCAGGGCAAAGATCCGAATAACAGATCAGCTTCCCTTTTGATCTGGATGTCAAGATTTCTTGGCTCAAGGTAGATGCTGATAAGCACTAACCTCAAACTCACCATCCATCTGAAGAATGAGAGACTGAAAGTAAGGTTTGGAGGAAAATGCTATTAATCAGAGTTCTGTGTAATTGGCAACTTCCACTGGAATTCCCTGGATCCTCTGCCTTTGGTGGGAAGATTCAGCCTTGCTTTGGTTTAACTGCCTTATCAAGAAGACAACCACGATAATCAGCAGAATAGGTCAGTATTGGCAGCATTGACAAATGCCTGCACAAAAGCAAGAGAAGCCTGGCAATTGGTAAGATTTGGTTAGATATGACAGTGGTGCAGGTACAAAGGAAAGGATTGTCTGAAAATACAGGGGAAAATACTAGCTTAAAAATTGTTAAGCTTTGCAGCACCATGCATGAAGCTGAAACCAAGCAGCACTGCTTGCTCCTAGAGTCCACTGAAAGTAGGAAAGTTGTCAGTGCAAGGAAACATTTCTTTCATCGGTGTTACCTAGCATTAGCAAAGAGGGAAACATTTTCTTCTCCAACTGTATACGTGTCCCATGATTTATATTCTTTACAGCATTTTTATGAGCTTCTTTAGCACATCATCCAGTGTAATAATAGTATGATAATTGTATTGGCTGCATGTCCTGGCACTTAATTATAATGCTGTCATTGTCATTTCCCAGCTTGTCTAACAGAATAACTTGCCATGTGGCTGACATCCAATTGAGAAAAAAGGGGGAAAGGGAAAGAAAAAACATACAAATATGACATCAACATAAGACACTTGCTTGATGGTTTTGTGATTAAGTCCCTAAGTGAGAGCTCTACACAACAGTGTCCACTTTTGTCTGCAGGCTTCTTGTACAGGTTCTGCATACACAAGAAGGACCTCCTGTAATTCAAAGGCTTAGTTTTAAGCTGTCTTCTTCCTTTCCTCTGGACCAGCACAGGTCAAGCTCCAACCTAGCTCTGACAAACGTTTGCTGTCCTCACATGATAGTGATTTTCCCCTTTACTAAGTGCAGGTACAGCTCCAGCCCCAACCTTAAGCTGTCTGAAAAGAGCTTGTTGAAGACGCAAAATCCCTGCTCCTGCAGCTAACAGAGCTGATGAGGCTGGCACCCTCCTCCAGTACATCCTCACCCAACAGCTCCCACCCAAAATCCAACTGAGAAAATTTGACAAATCCTGTAACATCTCATCTACCACCTCCAGGATACTCAGAATGTTCCAAACCCCAAATCAGTCCTCAAGGCACTGTTTCTTAATCAAAGCATCTGACATTCAGAACTAAATTTACTTTGCTTACCCTGGCCGTCCTTTCTAGCCTGCCTGTTTCAAGGAAGTTTGCTCTAGGAACACTAACACAAGCAAGTTGCAAGTAATGGTGCATAGACAGTGCTACTACCACCGCTCATTTGCACTCTTTGCTCACACACGACCTCTTATAATAGCTCAATTCACTCATGGTAACTGATCTGTGCTTCACATGTCAGCTACACAAACCCAGGATGTTCATTCTGGCATAAATAGATCCAGTTTTTCATGCAATCATAGCCAGGTATTAGAGGCTTATGTGCATTACTAAATGATCTTTATCCAATCCCACAGTTGAGCATCACAAGAACTGAGACACTGCAGCTGCTTCACAGCTGTAGGAATTCCAATCCTAGGGACCTCAGTGAATTCAAGATTGCTGTGTACTGTGTTCTTTTCCACAGAGATTATTTATGTAACTAGGATTAATAGAGACGCAAAAAGAGCTCTTGACAAATAGCATACCTTTAACACAATAAACTACAGTGCTGGCACACTAGGATTCCTCACTGGTGAGCAGTTATGCACGAGCTTGCCCTAGGAAATCTCTATAGCTTTTTCAGGAAAAGGTTTCCTCTGCCCATACTTCTTTCCTATACGAGCAAGAGGTGTGCACAGCGATGCTCCTCTGCCAACTTGCTGCATCCGGTGGTCTGTCAGGCTCTGGGACACAGGCAGAGGAGCAAGCAGCGAGAGCAGCACTGCACTGGAAATCACGGTTTAAAGGTTTAGTAATGTGTTGTGCCTGTATTTATTCTTCCCAGACTGCATTTGTTGGCCACATGGAGTCTCTGCAGGTGGGAGCTGGAGCAAATAAGTGCCCTTTTTTCCTTCTTTCCAGGCCTTACCACAGCTTTGTTCTGAATATTGGAGCATTTCCTTCTCGCCCCAAGAAGCCATAGGAAGTCATGCAGTCTGTGGAGTAGCTGGGCTGAGGGGACTGAGAGGGGGAAAAGCCATGCAGGGAGGTTTAAGTTAATGGACTGTGACAGAGAGAAGAATGGCTTGTTTTCCCCCTTGCCATCCAGAAAATCTCCCGAGGATAAAAATCACTGAATCAAAGCTGGACTTACAAGAGACTTGAGGCGAGAGCACTAGGATTTGGGGAAGAAAGGTAATCAGCAGCTTGCTCTGGCTAAGGCAAAGCTGATACGGTCACACCTGAGGTGAAAGGATTAACACCGTATTGTAGCTTATAGTGGGACACAGTGGGATGCTTTGGGGCACTGACCAACAGGGGACCAGCAGCAGCAGCTCCTGTTGCTCTGCTGAGGAAACCTGAGCTGAAAGCAGAAGGGCACAGGTAGGACCCCTCACCAACTGCTGCAAACAGCTCCTCTCTGTGAGGTTCCCCCAAGCATCCAGGGCTCACCTCTTGATTCCTCTCTAGGGCTCAGCTGCAGTGCTGCCCTTTGCCCAGTGCCTGGGCTTTTCCTTCCAGCTCCCACTGCCGCACAGGTCCCCTTCCCTACAAGATACATCTCCACTCATGATTCTGTGTTGAGAAGCTGCATCAGCAGCTACAGTGCTGGAGCAATGTGCAACGTCCCAGGGCATCTGCAAAAGGTCACTGAGAACTGTTTTCTCTCGAGTCTTGTTTTTGTTTAAGAAGTCTGGGGAAGTGCTTTTTTGGAGGCTAGGAGGGGGAACTGTGCTGCTGTAACATAAATTTCACTGAGAAGCTACAACTTGCATTTAAATTGATTTATGAGCATGCCCACTGAGGTCTGCACCACCTTAACCAAGGCAATTAAAAACCCGATGTTAGCTTAATTGGTTCAAGGTTTACTACAAGCAAAGCTTAAATGCTGAGATGCTTTTCCAGAAGAGCACACTGAGTTATTTGTCTGGTGTTTCAAAGGCATATGTCCATGCTAATGTCCTTTGTCCTTGCTGAGCAGATCACTGCAACAACTGACCTAAACACAGAACCTGTGTGTCACTGTGTGAGAACTGAGGACTCTTCCCAGGGTGATCGAGGTCTGTAAAGCAGAATTCAACTTCTTCAAATAAGATCCGTGTGCCTCAGTTGGAATCAGCTCACCTATGATGTGATCCCCAGTGCCTGCTCTTTCTAGCTGTTACGTTAAAACCTCATTAGCTTCTGCAAACACAAAGCCAGGAGATGGTTAAGAACTGAGTTAATTAATAGCCCCACAAACCTAATGTACAGAGGCTTCAACAAAAGCTTTTGATTTAGCCCATCTTTTGAGTTTTTTGTTCTTAATCAATTATTTCTGTCCTGCAAACAACTTCCCTTTCCTCTAGTATAACATCTTAATTAAATGCATCTGAACTGAACCACATACCTGCTAGCAGGGGTGAACTCACCAAGCTGGGAGAAATTACGCCTCTTGCTCCACTGTTCTCATGTTCATTTGCAGATCTAAGTAGGAGCCAAGCCTTTCACAAACATGTCTTTACTGCTATTTCACAGGAATTGCTATACAGTAATATAGTGAGTGAAATCACTAAGTCAGCACTTCTCAACTACAACAAAATATTCTGAACCTTACAATATTTTTACCTGTGTAGGTAATATACAGTCTACGTGAGACCATCTCCTACCATGAAACACCTTTCTTTGCTAATTAGAAGCATTTTCCTGATTATTTGATGTTAGTGGGTAGAAAGCAGCTCAGCCTTGGTCAAGTAAAACAAAGGCTAAGGAATACTTTATTAGTGCCAAATTTCATCTGATCTGTTAGAACTCCTCCATGAGCACTGTCTGATAACTGTTTCCCTTATATACGTTTCCATTTCATGAGAACCTTGTCTGATTTAGCTCTGCTGGGGAAGACAAAGTTGCAAGCTAGCGAGAGCTGTGCTTTGCTTGCATCCAGACGTGGTGAAAAATGAAATAGCTCTTAAGGGGCCACTTCTTGAAATACTGCTCCTTAAAAATCTCCCGCTCTTGCAAGATTGCCCATTCAAATTGTATGGTCTCAAGTAGCTCAGAAAAACCACTTGTTTTATTCCATATCCTATTTCATATGTTGCTCTACACCCTGCATTTAGACATCTCATATGCAAACACAACCTTTCCTCTAAGCACTCCTTAAACAGAACTGCATATTTGGCATGAGCAAACACATTTGCCTCTGTTCCATATAGCAACCAGCAGCATTAATTGAAACACCGGTGACCCCAACATGTGCACTTTGCTGGATCAATTTATGGGCACTGATATAAGAAAGAAGAAAAAGAACTAAAGGAACTGAGGATGAGGAGGAGCTGATCACCCAGGTAAACCAAGCAGCCCAGGTAGGTGAGGATACAACCATTAAACATCACACAGATAATGCCAGGAAAGGACAATAATCCAGAATAAGTTTGGTCATTTCTTTGCATTGTCTCATAATATGAGAAATAAAGTAAACAATTGTCAACAGTTGTTCACAATTATAATTTCAGCTTTCGCACTGAGGTTTGGTCTTATGCATTGAGCCAGTGCCCCCTCAATGTTCATAAAGTTCTCCTTACCCTAAGCTAGTGTTGAAGATTCGTTGTGTTTCTACCCCTTTGATGTTGGAACTATTGCTAGCCCCCAGCACCATCACATTTTTCTTCGTCCTAGTTATTTAAGGGAACTTTTTCCACCTGACCCAGGCAAAAGCTTTTCATGGGGCAGCTTGACATCAAAGTTAGTTTGCTCATACCAAAGGGCTTCACAAACACACGGTTAAAAATATAGCCTCCCAGTTACAGTCGCATTCTCAGAACTGTAAAGAGCTGGGAACCAGCACAAGTAACCCCTACACCAGATCCCTGTCTGATGTCCATCCAAGGCTGGGATCCTGTCTCCTGCCAAGGACAGCACGCAGAAAAAAAGCAGAGGAGACTTCTGCAGGAAAAGAAGTGATGGAGATCCCCTCTTCATACAGAACATACTGCATGAACCTGTGTGATCACCTTCTGTTATCCCAGGTTTGTATTCTCAGATATGTTGCAATCACAGAAATTTGACATAGGAGTCTTAATAAGTGCTATTGAGAAGGACTATATGCAGTATGATCACATGCTATGGAATCCTGCTTACTAGAATTACTTACAAAGCTATCAATGTGCTGCTTTTTTAATCCTTTAGTCTTGTTTAAATTTCAATCCTATTTTGCCTGCTGTTACACCCTCTGAGAGCAGCTTTGTAAGGAAACCTCTGCCCAGGTGAGCAGAGAAAACATTATCAGAACTTGCTTATCTTTTTATGCCACAGAATCATGATGATGTCCATAATCTATCTCCCTTTGGTAATGACCCATATAGCTATGAGGCAATTTCCAGGCTTGAGTCCAAGCACAGAAGGCTTAACACTTCTGTGTTAACCTTTGGCATAACTCTTACTATGATGCACTTCTCAACTCTCACAGTTTTCCACCAAGTCACAATTCTCCTGGATCAAGAACAAGGAAAAAGCCAAACAAACCCAAGTCCTGCTTCCTTTCAGGCAAAGCCCGGGACTCTTCCCATAGAGCTCAAAGGCAGTTTGAGCACCATGTTGAGATTTACAGTCAGGATTTCACAGATTTCCTCATCCTTCATGGTTGGGAATGATCTCATGGTAGTTCATTTTTCCTAAAGAAATACATTTTTAACCAATGAAATACTTTCCACTTTAAAAAGGGACTTTGAATTCTTTAACTTTTAAAGCTACTTTCCAATTCTGTTCCAAATGCTTCATCTAGCATTCAAGTGGAGCACTAAGCACCTCCCTATTCCAAAAACATTTTGTGTCCAACTTGACATCTAATATTTAAAAAGGTGCTTTGGCAGCATATGAATCAGAGGAGGAACTGTAGACTGGGAGGTAGAATAGGAAGAAAACACACCGTTGTCAACAGTATGTCCCTAAATCTATGACACTCTAGCAAGAGAGACTTTGTCAATTCAGCTTTCGCCAAAGTACACGGCACAAAGTACACCTCTTCAGGTGATAGCTAATCACGGTCCACCAATGCATACTTTGCACTGATGAACTGGTAGAGCCTTTGCTAAGATATTTTTAGCCTAGCTTCCTAAGGAAAGTGGACCTATGTAGCTATGCTGCCTATGCTGATCCTTCCAGCCCAATCTTCCACAGATCTTTCGAACCAGTTGTTTAAATTTTAGCGAAGTTTGACAGGGGAGTAGATGCTTGTGGATATGCAATTATCTCTTATCTCCTGAAAATCACAAGCAGGAAAGAGAAAAACCTAGACTCCATCAGAAAAAACCAAGCCTGAACTACTTGTTACCCTTGTTATTTCACCAGTTGACCAGCAAAGCCACACTCAGAAGCAGCCTCTTGGTTTGCTAATAGCTACAGGATGAAGGACAGTGCTGGAGCTGTCAGGAGGATAAGCCTGAGAAGACATTGAGTAGGGGTAGGATCATGTGGACACTCACAACAAAAACAAGCTTCATCAGGTTCAGTGTTTCCCCTGTGGTATGATCCCCCTCTCATAAAGCTAAGGTTTCATAGAGTCACATTACCTCCAGGACCTGTGAAATCAGATGTCACACGGCTCACCAAGACAAATGACAAGCACTGCCTAGGGCTAATGTATTTGCTTATCCGCACTTGTTTTCCTCTTTCCCTCTGGGCCTTTCAAAGACAAAAACTAAAACTGCAGTGGCCTGCCTTGCATCAGCTTCAGAAGAGCCATCAGTTCAACAGCACTGGAATTAACCTTTGTAAGTGTTCTCTTCATTAAGGGGCACGAGGCATATAAGGAGGAGGGGTGGAAGTATCAGGTAGACTTCAATCTGCATGACTAGCAGTCTGGCCATTGGATTCTCTTCCAAAAATCAGAATACAGGTATACATTAGGTACCAACTGGTTTTATGACTTATTCCTTAAGGACTGTTCATGAGCATCCTGTAACAGCTAATGATGCAAGTACGCTCCAACTATTTGCTAAACACTGTGCACAGGAGAAATGGAGCACTGATTAAGGGAATGTTCAGCACATGGAAGCTGTGTTTATGTCATTGAATACCCCACAGCAATTCATGCCACCTTTCCATGCCTCAGTTTCCCTCTCTGTAACTAGAAGTTATTAACAAGATCTGAGCTTGGTGTTTACCTTGAGGAACGTTAGAGGAAATCTGCTTCAGTCTCCCATGAGAATTAGGTCCTGGTAGAAGTGAAGCAGCATACAGACTACAGGCATAAACTACTATAAGCTAGTCATGGGTAGGCTTGCTCAAGCCACCAAACCAGGGTATTGCAGGTACATCATGAGACAGGTCTTTCCCCCACATTTACACATAGCATCTGCCAGTATTTCTGCGCTCCCCAGCTCCTGATGGAAGTCCCTTCAATGGGGATAGCAAAGCCAAAGCACAGACTTCTTCCCTTTTCCTCCAGACTAACAGCACTTGGACTGGCACTTCTGCTTCTTCCTGGGCACTTGAGCATATACTTTCATGGACAGTCTGCTTTCCAGAGGCAAAGAATCAGAAGCTCTTTCTTTAAAATGAAATTTTCGCTTCTTGAACTCCACTGTGATGGCCTGTGAGAGAGAGGAACCCTCCATGCACTGCTCCACAACAGAGAACAGCCCTTCGCACAGTCCAGTGCAGACCATTTGCCATGTTATCATCGCAGCACATTAGGAGAGTCCCTGCTCTGGGTCAGCCACTGATGGACACCAGTAAGCTGAGAACACTGACCTGCAGGAAAAAAGGGCATGGACTTATCATCAACTATAGCTCTCAAGAGATACACTGCTGATGGTTTGGATCTGGGATGGCTCTAAAAATATTCCTCATCCTTCCTTGGGCTTCGGTTTTCAACTAATTCCCAGCAGCCTATTGTGTTAATGCCCCCAGATCTCCCTCATAAAAAGTGTTTTATGAGCATTTTGCATAATCAATACAATTTTCTGTTTCTTTCTAAAAGGCTTGACCAGCATCACAATGAGAAATTGAGGTCAGTTCACTAAGTTCACCATCTATAGCAGAAAGGCATCATCTGCAATAAATATTAGTGTACAGTGACTGCTCTGGCAACCTCTGTTGAACTACTATGGAATTTACAGCACAGATTTAATTTGCAAGTTTGTCTATTTTCCCGTAAGGCTTTTTAAAAAGGTATCTAATATTTATATCTGCATATACTTTGCTGGAAGCAGTTAAGCATTTATAATGAGACAACAATAAAATGCATTTACTTTATTTGCTGTACTAATTATTTCCTCTTGAATGATTTAGTATATATTGTAATTTCTGTTTATAAACAACACTGTTGTCAGCCCTGGGAGTTTGTTCATCAGTTACAACAGGTTATCAGCAGGTATACACAGGGAATTCTGAAAGTGCTCCCTGGGTTAGGCAAGGAGAAGGAATAAGATCAAGATGCTCTTGCAGGGCTTCTTCTGGAAAAATTACATTGGTTTATGAAAGCCATAATCCATGCAGGGAACTTAGCACAGCTCTTCAGACGCACCAGCTCCTGAGTAAAAATAAAATGCCTCTTGCCGTGAATTCAATACCGTGCACACAAACATTTGTGTGCATGAGCATTAGAGCAGTTCTGGCCACTCTGGGGGCAGAGGTGGAAAATCGCTCCCTGCAAATTTTTCTGTTGATAATACATTCTCTAAGCAAGGGAACGGCATGAAGCCACGTGGCTCACCAGGCCACTGCATGGAACTGTAATACGAATTGTGCCTATTGCCTGTTATCAGATGTTTACTCAATGGACTGATTAGACCCTAAAGCAGAAGTAGGAAAATGAGTGAACTAGAGGCAGGTCATTCAGCTGCTTTAATCCCTGGGCTTCTCATCTAATGGCAAAGACATAAAAACCTAACCGATAACTACTAATGTTCTACAGAAATTAGGTTAAAATCCTACATTATTTAACAGCATAATGTAAAATAATTTTGGGGTGATTCTGAAAAGCTATAGATTGATTTCATGGTAGATGAAAGGATTTCCCCATGGTTTTCCTGAGCAAGGACAAGAGCCCCTAGAAATTGCCCCATTACTAAAGAACACCCTGTTGTGGGCACAGATTTCCACAGGCTCACAAATAAAGCCTTGCTCCTAGTGCTGCTGCACAGAACCTGGACGATTAGGACATAGGCTTTACAGGGGCACAGAACACAACAGCTGATGCTTGCAAATAGATTTTCCACCTTTCTTTTGTACCCATACAACACATCACATCACAATTAGTCATTTTTGTTGTAAGAAAGCTCAGGACAGGATCCTAAATACAGATTCTCACACTCACAGGACATTCGCAAGTCAAAGTCCCAGGCTCCTGCTGTCCGCTCTTACCTACAGCCCTTTGCATTCACTTCTCTTCTGGATTCTGCTTTGCCAGGAATTCTGCAGTCCTTTCCCTCTTCCACTAACTGCACCTCTCCTCTTCCTGCTCTAGGACAAGAAGCCTAACAGCTTGGCACAGCCAGTCCCTAGTGAACTTCCTTGTCTCTGGCTACAAGCTGGCTCTTGCCACTCAACCAACATTATGAAAGCGTAATGTAGAATGCAACCTCCTCTCTTGAAGAAGGGAATTAGGGCAGTGGGTTTCACAGGTCTGAAAGAAGGAAAGAAACAAAAAGGAAGAGGTGCCCCAAGACGACACCACAATGCAAAAGCAGGATGGAAGGAAATGTCTTATGATAGTGACAGACACAGAAACAGAAGAGCATTGGAGAGGAAGAACATCAGCAACAGAGACAGCTAAATGAAGGGGTATATTGCTCATGTAAAAGGCAACTTACAGGCCTGGAAGTAAATGTTATTAGAGAAGATAGTCCAGGTTTATTTATGCCCTGTGGAGTTTCCCTGCTATTTCCTACAACACAACAGCATCAGGGAGGACTCGCAAGCAAAGCCACATTTGCACAATTCACCCCAGGCACCCCCCACCAGCAAACATGCCATGCGCAGCTGAACTGCCGCTGAGCCTGGGATCTGCTCTACAACCTACCTGGGGATAATTTCCCCCTTTCCAACCTCAGACTCATTCTGTGTACGGCAACTGCATTATACAAGCACACATGAAAACACAGTAACACCCACTGCAGTAAGTGCTGATGCAAGATAACTGCTTGGTTCATTTTTCATGAGGATATCTGCCCAGGAGTGTTTATTCTAAACAAAGGACCCTTAGAAGCAAGGCTTCAGGAGCATATGGTCAATGTAAAGCGTTAGATGCTTTTTGCTGAAACGTGTAAGGATCACCTTCCTCTGTCCCAGAAGCCAGCTTAGACCAGTTACTCCTGCCCTGATAGAAATACTCATTTTAAAATGCATGGCAAGGCAGAAGATTTTTACAGACAACCTGCAGTTGGGTACCAGCATCCCACAACATGTCACTGGGAGATGGCTTTATGATGCCTCTGCCTAGTCTCTGCATTTGCCTTCATGAGATTTACAAAACGTATACTTTCTCCTAAGTACCACTTGGCTTTGTTACTTTTTAAAAGGAGCAGAGCTCATCAATAGCACAGAAAGGGAATACACCCAACACTCTGTAATCTAAGCTTCTGAAGAAGAGTTTTTAAACCAACCTTTATTTCACAGATTTCAGATGCATTTTAAGACATTTTGCAGATGAACGTTTTTCAGTTCCAGGTGAAACAAAACGAAACAACTTGAGTAAAAAAAAAAAAAATCACAAATATGACAAATAACAGTAACTGTGTCTTCTATTCAAATCCCCAAAGGAAATTATAAATGGACAGGAAAAGGGTGAAAATGCTAACACGGACTTTTCAAGCACAGAATATGCCTGAGTATACAAAAAGTATACAAAGCCAGAAATAAGGAAAACTGAGAAGTGATGATGTTACTTTTTCCATTAACCCTTGCAGAAGATCTTTAGGATGTTCCAGAAAATGGAACATCCCCCATTTGGTGACTCTACGGGGGGTATTACATGATTCAGCTCCTGGAGTCCAGTGATTACAAAAGCTATTCCTCATTTTGCCCACACTCATTTTCCAGTGCTTGCAACTGCAAAGAAACCTTCAAAAAGCATTTAGTTTTATCCAGAATGCTACGTCTGCCTCCTTGCAAGTCCACAAAGACTTAGAAAACATCCTGTTCTGCGCCAACGGCTGTCAGTAATGTACGAGTATTTGTGTATGTGTGGCCAGATTTGTCTGGAGCCAGCAAGCAGCCATCCTGCCCACAGAGCTTTGAGATCCTTCCAGGTGGTAAGTGTTAATAAAGCAAAGCATGGTAACATTATCATTATTTTCTACTTTAATTCTCCAATTTCATGCTTCACTTTTGTTGGCGTCTCATGCACTGGAACATTCGTAATCATTCATTATTCTGGTTGAGAGAGAATGCATAAGGTTTTAGGAGTGATATGACATTTACACTCACTTATGAGTTATTAGATGTCTTCTCATATGGGATGAAGAATGACATCTTGTCTTCTGAATATCAACCAAGTTTCCTTTGTAGCTTCCTCTCAGTTATTCACTATCAGTACTCTTATCCTCAGACAGAAGCAACCACACATAACATGTACAGAAATAAAAATTACAGCATCTGACCAATACTTTGCATTCTGCATGTGCAATACAGATCTAAGACATGAATCTGCATCTTTGTTCATGTGACCATTGTCTTTAAAGTCAAGGAACCTACTCCTACTACCTAATCCTCAAAACCTACTTTTGAGAAAGTACTTCTCAAAGTTGTAAACCCAGGTCTTGCAAGTATTTTAAAGTATAATTACAGTACTATTTAACTATCAGTTATAAGCTGGAACCTACAGAGTAAGGAAAAGGGTTGCTCACTGAATAAAATATTGCTGTCATTACCAACCCTGAAAATAGCTATTAAAAACCTTAAGCACCCACTACTACCTGCAGCCTGCTGCTCACAGCACCTCCACATCCAGGGAGAGCCACTTATCAGCACACCCTGATAACTTCCAGTGCGTTCTTCAGTGAAGGATTAGCCCCAACACAAATCGGTGCCTGGTGCTGGACAGCTGCTCTGTGGGGACACGAGCCATTCCTTGAATAATACACTGCCTCTATTCCTACAAGATGCAGTAATGATCTTCTGTAGGAATTAGGCACCCTACAGATATTTGCATGCCAACCTCCCATCCCAAAGTCTGGGAGGTGACATTAGAGTGTTTCTAGGTGGCATCTCTTACCCCTGCCAAGAAACTTACTTCTGAAAGCAAGTGAGGTTTCTAGTTTGGTCCCATGTCCTTTCAATTGTGTGAAAAGCACTGAAAACAATTTCATATGACCTGTCTGTATAGTGTCTGCCTTCCCCTATGGGTTAAAACCGCATCCAATTTTCAGCAGAAACATTTAAACACGCAGTCATAGGACGGAAAGCCGCACGCAAACGTGGCACACTGCTCCTTTTCTCTCTCTCTGTCCCTGAACAGTGCACGGAGGAAGCAGCAGCGTTTCAAGTCTAATTGTGTATTATGCTGACTCTTAGCGTGACTGATAAACCAGCTCAATTCACATCCTCGCTCCAGAGTGCTAGAAGACAAGCAACACTTAGACACAAGTCATTTTTCTATGTCAAGCAATTTTCTACAACCTGCTCAGCTGCTACACATCTTTGATTTAAGCCACTGCTCCTCCTAAAAGCAGCATCAGAGCATCCTCTTTCAAGGCTGTGCGATGCTGTAAGCAGTTTCATGTCACATTCATCATAGATACAAACATGACAAACAATGGGATGAAAACCATTGATGAAAACAGGCAAATAAAGAGCTGACAAAAGGAAGGAGTGCACAAAGGAGGAAGAAAGTGAAGCAGCTACATTGGATAACATTCTTGTCAAGCAGGGTATATCCAGGTCACCCCTTTACTGCTATTTAGCTATTGAAAAAGCTTTTCTTCCGAAGTCAGTATTGGCAACAACTCCCCCTTATTTTGTACCAAAAGGTGGCAGCACTCCAACCACCTTCAGTGTGTCCCTCCTACTTCCCAAGGAGCCGTAGAGAAAAGGACCCACGAACCACAGCTTTCAGAGTCAAGCAAATATTTCCAAATCCTTATACCCCACTAATTTTTCCCTTTCACAGGTTGAAAGGTTTTTTGTAATTATTATTTAGAAGCACTTTACAAGCAAACATTCAACCAGATATTGCAACACATCCACTGACAGCAGATTTGAAGCCTGTAGGTTCAAAGACAGGAAGGGTGGGCTATTCAATAAAGGAGCAGAAACAGTAATGCAGATAAACTATTAGCACTCTTTCAAAATTAAATGAACCGAATCAGTTTCTAACACCACCTCATTCAATATGGAAAAGAAGTCCCAGTATAGTTGAAAACAAACAAACAAACCCTTGTAGCACTAACTTTGACAAATGCACTCCAATGAGAACATGCATGGATCCAGAACTAGAGAGCAGCACAAGCTGGTTAAGCAGAGATCTCACTAAAAATCTATCTCTAATTCAGATTAAGCTAGAAGCTCAGAAGCGACTCTGTGCACTACTGAAGCTTAGGGTAGAAGGATCAATAACACACAGATTAATAGAACCTTCACTACCAACAGCACCTCATCATCAGGATGATCACACCACTGCCTGTGTAGGGGGGGGATATGAAACAGAAATAGTAACACTCTGGTGTCAGACCATCCGAGATTCATGCAAAACAGGAAAACAATCCTGAATTCTAAGCAGCTGATTTTTATACTTGTATTAATACATATCTGTTCAGAGAGTCATTGCTTTGCCCTATTCATTTTTATTTCATTTTCTACTTGAAAGCAGCAACAGTCCCAGGCACAGGTATAAAATTCTGCACAGTTGTGCAGTCACAGGAATAACCAATAAATTTGGTTCTGTTTTGTTGGCAAATTGCGCTCACAAGTTGCGTTTGAAGAGTTGCGGGTGAAAACCTGACATTGTTGAAGTCAGTAGGTGCTTTTTCCACTGCCTACTCCAACAGCCTACAAAAATTTAGATTAGTAAATATACTAAAATGCACATTTATTTCTGAACTAAATGTTATAGGCAAAAAGAGATCAAGCCAAGGATTTCCCCAGAGATCATTTAGTTTGAATCTTAGCTACTTATTGCCTGGAGGGCTTGATCAGTCACCTGATGTTACGTTTGTACCCACATTTGTCACTAGAGATGTTGCAAAACTGTGCAAAATCTACCAAGACCCCATGACAGGCATATTTTGCACATATAGTTGCATGTCAGTTCTTGTAATTACCATTAATATTCATATGCTCCTTTTCTTACAGAAGTTCTCACAAACAATTTCTACTTCTGTGAATGTTGATGAGGAATAGACTGAAAGGATCAGAAATAACTTGCTGGAAAATTTGTTATTTTGATTGGAATAAGTATTCACACATCTCTCAACGTTCTTCATTCAGGTCCACACTTGCAGAAGTCATCCTTTTTATTAATTGATTTTGGTTTCCTGTCTTTACAGAAACCAGCTTTTTACTTAGCAGTACAAGAAGGAAGTCAACATGACACCATTAGGAATAATTACAACTCAGTTTCTGCACAGAAGTAACTTATTACTCTGGCAGCTAAAGCAAAATATGTCAGTCAGATAGTCTTGCTTCTAAGACACTGCAACTTCCCTCATCAAAAGTATAACAGGCAGGATCTGATTGCTGCTCACAGTGGAAGACTGGCAAGGGATTCGTGTTATCACTTCAGGAGCAACTGACGATACACTCAAAACATCTTACCCTACTCTACATCCCTCTGAGATCATCACCCAGCCACTTCCAAGCAAGTCACTCCTCTCAGGTTGCTAACACACAGTTAAGGGCTTCCAAGGGATCACTCAGAATTAAAGGCCTGTGCAGCAAGATCATTACGTTTCAAGAAATCGGAAGAAATTAGAGGCTGACTGAGAAAGATCATCAACGCTTCTAAGTAGGGACTTAACCCATGCGCTGGGCAGGCTTCCACTGCATGTACTGTTTGACAGATGCTTTTCCAATCATCTCCTGGATAACTATAATTAATAGCAACTATTTTACTCATCCTGGAGAATATTAAGTTACTTAAATCCTCTGGGGCTCCAATTCCGAGCCACCTTGGGACATGATTTCCAGACACATTTCGCATGCTGTAATAGCTGCCAGTCAAAGCAATATATCTTGAATCCCAGTTAATCAGCCATTAACCTCACGGTGCCCAGCCACACAAGAGAGATGATAAACCAACACCTGCAGGGCCCATGCTGCCAGGAGCACGGGGAGGCAGCAAAAGCAGCTGCAGGTCAGCTCTTGCATGCACAGGAATAGTTCATTAGAATGAATTGCATCATGCTTAATCAGAGAAGGGAATTTAGGATGCATAGAGGGTGCCTCCTTCTGAGATTTTGACTTTGCCGACTTAACCAATGCCCTCAGCTCATGGATCCTTAAAAAATTAAATGCTGAGAAGAAAAAATATACCCTACAGTCCAGCAGGACTGAATTTCTCACATTTAATCAGCAGGATTCGGATGTTCACAACCACAGCCAGCCCTTCAGTTAACCTATGATGAGGAGCAGTAGAAAGCTGTTAAAGATCTCATGAACATCCAGTACAAAGGGATGGAGATGATAGTTATCACTTGTTTATGAGAGAGCAGATATAAGTGCCTGATTAATGGTTTCAGCTCCACATGCATCCCCAGGCTCTCCCTAAAGTCCTCTTTAGCTCCTGTCCATCTCCTCATCTGTCTCTTATCAGCTTGGCCTAAACCACCTCCAATACCTGTTTTTTCACCCACAGCTCTTTATTCTCCCTTCTTCTCTCTTCTTCCTCAATAATCAAACCCCAAGAGGCTGATTTTCTTGGCAGTTTCCTCCACTAGCTGGAATAAAAGGTATCTCCAAGCCATCCAGAAGCTTTAATTATAAAATGGCTCTCCTAGATATACATTTAATCTATTCATTGTCCTTTGTACAATGCATATATAGCCCCCTTCGAGAATGTATTGGTTCTCATGAACCTGTCACAACTAAGTTGGTTTATCCACAGGCTAAGCACAAGCTTCCACTCAGTTCATGCTGTATTTTAATACTAAATTTGGACAATTCTGGGTCTGCACGTTCTCCTCCTGTACCACCCCAGGGGTCTTGCACCAACTTCCACTAGGCCTTTGATGGAGAGCAGCCAGGCTGCTCATTAGTCCGTTAGGAAGCTGCTCATCAGTCCCATTCCCAAACTCCCCATTACTTCCGTGGAATAGCTGCAGTAATTGGGCTGCCTATTTGTCAGGCCTGGATTAGCATTGCTTCAGCCAAACACTAATGGCGCATCCTGCCGCGTATCACACCACGTCTCCTCAATGCCAATGCAGTTGTGGTTTTTGTCACTGCTTTTGGGTCTGTCCTGTTTATTTGTCAGGCAAATGGAGGAGTTTTAACAACATGCTCAGTGACCTCTGTTCTCAACACTGCTTCTCGCCTGCACTGGAGGAGGGTGAGAACAGGGATAACACATCCTGCTTCTAGAAACAGTCCTGGGAGCGACTGAAGGTCTAGACAATGATGCCAGGGAATTAAAAGCAAGATTCAAACCTCACCAGCAAATATTTAAAAGCTTCAAATATCTGTTACAAAAACAGCTTCATGTTAATGGAGACAGCATGGGAAGGATCCTGCCATTTAAAGAAGCAGCTGCTTCTCTCCACTTGTGTTGGAGCACTTGAGGAAGCACTGGGAAGCAGGCTCTTGCTCCTGATCTCAGCATACACCAAAGAAAAGCACTGGGATCCACAAAACAGGCAAGAGGCAGCAGGAGATGGAAAGGAAATAAAGGATCTATAAATAACTCTGATCCTACAGAGAGCAGGAGCAGCAGCACAGTCTCAGTAACAAGGTGTTGTTCATGGTGCTTCTGGCCCAGGGAGCGGGGTCCCTCATCCCTGTGCCTCCGCTATGTTAAACTGTGTTCAATACTGTCTAGGAGGTGAGGGGACAGCAAGCTTAGAGCTGCCTAGGCTGACCCATACCCTGGGAAGCACAATGTGGGCCAGGAAAAACAATCTCTTGTAAAGCCAGTAAAATCAGAGTTACCAACCCTCACCTCCAGACCACCCCCAAAGGGCTTAACCTGAGAGCCAACCTAACTCTGCACAACCCATCTGGTCACTTCTACTGTTTGCAGACTGTCCATCAACAAGAAGATGGAAGCACCTTGCTCCTGGCTGGTTTGAGAAGGAAAACTATGACCTGTAATGGGACCTAGCACTGTGTGCCTGCTGCCACAGAGATGCAGGTGGACTCTAAGCATTCGAAACAGTTTTGCTTTAGCCAACCTTTTTTGAGAACAAAAAACTCATCTTCCACAAATGATTGGAAAATAAGTGGAAAAGCTCTGAATCCCAGCTCTAGGATTATGAAGAGCTGGTTCAAAAGAATATTCATGAGTATTTTATTTCCTTTATACCACAGATATCCAGATCTAAAACTCACAAGGGAAATTCAGCCAAGTATCTTTCTGTGTGGAGAAAAGCAGCAAATGTGTTTGTGCTCCGTGAGCTCAGGTGCGTTGGAAGGTCACAAACTGAACCAAGGAAAATTAAAGTCTAAAACCCATCAAGCTAAAATTAAATTCCTTGCAGGGACACTGGAGAGCTGGTCACAAGCAAAGATCGGAGTTGTGGAGTTTGCCACTTCCCCTGCAACTACACTAACAATAGGTCAGAAAAGGAGAAAACAGCTTCCAGCTCCTATTCCATAATGCCTCTGTATGTGTGTCTGAATACCCTCTGGGCTTTCAACCTTAGACTCAGCTTGTGAGCTGCTCGGGCTTGCAGCTCCGCTAGTGCTGAGGCAATGAGCTCAAACCTGCCTCCAGAAGAGACTTCCCTACAATACCCAGGAACATGGAAAGACGAGAAAGCAGCCACTGAGTGAGACAGCCCTGGACCTGTCGTGAGCCCAAGAAGCAAACCAGAAAGATTAAAGTTCTTCAGTTTAATCCCCACTGAGCAAGTTGTACTCCTTTATTTACTAAGAAATAGATACAGAGAAAAACTGGCGTTGTTTAGCTGGAACTCTGCTGAGGGCAGATATTCAAGAGCATAACAATGTATCAGGGATACTTTCATACATATTTGTTAAAACAATCCTTGTGCTTCTCAGCCCAGCAATATTAGCACATGGAGGGCTCAGAGAGTAGGATGCAGGGATAAGATAATGCCTATGGAACAAAACTGCCAAGAAAGCAGCAGTGCCAGAGCTGGTGCAATGCAAAGTCATCGTGGATCTGGAACAGCCTGGTAGGCTGGATGTTATGCTGTGCCTTCCCAGCAGCAGTGATTCAAGGTACATCAACGTTTTTAGGCTGTATCTAACCTAACGAGCCCATTAGGCAGTAGCCTATTCTGCACAGTTTCACAGCTGTCAAAATCCCACCATTAGCTCCTTGCTGTTTTCCTTGGCACACTGCTTGACTGGTCTTGAACCTACAAGCATATACTTGGTCTGCAACCAGGAAAAGAGACATTCCCTGCTCAGGGATGCCTTCCCAGCCTACCTCATGGGCCACACTAGCACACCCCCCTGAAAGTCTCCTAAGCCCATGAAAACCACTTCACCACTTTCACCCCACATGTACCATAAGGGCCCTAACTGAGACAACAGTAGCACACAGCAGACAATGGCTCACCCTCAGGGAGATTGCTTTGTACACAGAAACCTCACACAGATTAAAAGGTTAAAGACACAGCACTACACAACTACACCACACTTCACCACTCCCTTTCAGAGAGAACATGTGCAGAGAAAAGTAACAAACTTCTACAAAGCACATTCCTCTGGCAGGCTGCTCATACAGAAAGGGAGGGAGCCCAAAGCAGGTGAAAGGAGGTGAGCTGGTGCTCAAAACTCAGATGAGAAGGTCAATGAAGCTTGATAAATATCACCCATCATAGCACAGAAGCATATAAATGAAAATCATAAAAGGACATTGTCTAAACCCCAGCCATCCTGAATGCAGCCAGCGTACTTTATGCAACTTCTATACCTGCTATATTTCCCAGCTTGCCCAGTGGTGAAAGAAAAGCAGCTTTCTCATCTGGTACTTCACTTATCCTCATAAGCCCCTTCTCTGTCAAATAGGCATAGCTTCCATTACCCATGTTTCTGCTTTTCCACCAACAGACTTCACTAGCTAAGGTCCCCTATGCCTAAAAGCAATCCTCAGTAATTGCCCAGCCTATCTCTGGCTAAACCTTGTTATTAATCTCAGCTGACCACAGTCATTAGCAATGTCCTATATGGGAATGTTCACCAGCTGCCACCTCTCCACAATCTGAGAAGGTTCCGGTAAGAGGAGGGTCTGTGCATAGCGGAGAGTTATGAAGCTATCTGCTCATAGTCCCTGAGCAAAGGTATCCTGCCAAAGCAATGGTGTAACCAGGCAAGAAGGGCTGTTTGATTGCATTATCTTCACTATAAGCACCTGGAATAGGGTTACTCATTCTCTGATATAACATTGGCTTGGAGACAGTGCTGAGACCAAGAGGGCAAGTGAAGATGATGAACAGCCACCAGCGTCACCAGGAGATGCTTGGGGAGCTTCCTGGCCTGCAGCAGGGAACAACTCACAGCTAGGAAGCAGAAGTGACAGAGAAAGACCCTCAAGGAGCTTGTTTTGATTCAGAAAGGTCTAACCTGAAAGGATGATTTGTTTTCCTGGGGGTAGTTAATCTTGCCAGTCTTGTTCCAATTCATTATATTGTGTTCTGACCAAGTGTAGCCTTGGCCATTAAAAGCCTTTGGTATTTTTTGCTACATTCCTTTCAAAAAGAAAAACCAAACAAGAACATAAATGTTGCAGCCCAGGGCTCTGGGGTTGCTGCTGCCTGCTGTGCTGAGCGCCCACATCCAGCACGGTACTTAGTAACTAGCTGTGAGCATGGGGTCAGAGCCATGCTAGTGATTAATTTATCCCAGTACTCCAACCTGAGATTGCTTTATGTTACCACATTCGGTGCAAACTTTAAGGTGTATTCAGGCAGCTTTTTTCTGAGGAAAAACTGCAGCACCTTATGGCTGAATGTACTGCTCAGTAAGGAAAAATGGTGACTCTCTGTCCCAGGGCTGTATTAACTATACAGTTATAACTATCTATACAAGCTATAACAACTAATTTGACTGTTATCTCTAGACCTTACAGGCTTGTCTGCTCTTCCTGTATGGAATATCTTGGTTTTGCAGAACAAGGCATTAGGACTTCAGCATGAGGTCCTCTTTCTCTGTCCAGCACTGATGCAACTGCTCAGTGTAAGGACCAGCAGAGTTCTTTGCTTCAGCTTCCTCCCCCTGGATGGGGAGCACAAGAGCCACCTCTGTGGAGCACTAGCAGCCAAAATGGTCCAAAGGAGCCCTGCTAGGGGCTGGTCGTGCCTCCCAGAAGATGCCCAACCATTATTCTCCCTCACCCTGGAGCCTGCATCTCAGCAGCTTCCAAGCATGGAAAAGCACCCCTGGCCTTGGAACAAGAATCTTTCCCATGCCTGGCAGGACACCAGTGGGTGCTCCAAAGCACTGGCACCCCTTGCATCATCTGTGCACCCCAGTTCTTACGGTTGCTGCCCCTGGCTCCGCAGGGGATGAGGACAGTGAGCTCTGCAGTGCTTCTCAAGAAGGTGTTCTGAAGTCTTCCCACTCCTATTCAGATGAAAAAGCCCAGTGGCACTGCGCAGCTTCTGAAGCTGGGGGTTTCATCCTCTGAGGAGCTGCTCCCAGAAGGCTGAGGCAAGAATTCACTCCGTCAGGAGAACTTTAAATGTGGCCCTGCCAGGAGCTGCACTTGCAGCTCCTTCACCACCCTCCAGCCTTCCTCCCTCTGCCTTCTCCAAGTAATTCCACCAGCTCCTCAAAGACTTCCTCTGGCATGTCACTGTCCCAGCAGCGAAGCTGTGCAGGCTGCCAGTGGGGCACAGGAGGATGTGCTCCTTTTATCCCATCCCAGGGCCCTGTGACTGCTGCAGGCATTGTGGCATGGGGGTTCTACCGCCCCTCCACCCAACATCCTCCAGAGGAAGCCTTTGGGGTGCTGGTCCCAGGCAGCCCCTGTGCCCGGGATGCTCAAGCGTCTGCCCCTGCTCTTGGTGGCCATTTCCCATAGGCTGGGGTAGGCAGTGTCAATTGACCACCACGGAAACAGCACTGACCTTAAAAGCATAAGTGAGGAGAGGTTACAGTGCTGAGGCGGACAGGGTGGGTATTTTCAGACCTAGAACATTTGCATCCATACCCAAAGCACAGTGAGGTAAACAATGACTCTTTCAAACTGTATTTGCCTACCTTGATTTGTGGCAATATGTCCAGATCTTATGTAAATCCTTGCAAATCTTTTTCCTTTAGGATTTAGTATTCAGAGTACTGACAGAGTAAGGAAGGTATTATTCTTGCCATTTTGTAGGTTGGTGTCAAAACTGGTATGTATATTCAGACTATGTGAATAAGGGCATTTATACCATATATATTCAGTTGGTTGGGGTGATAACAAAGGTGAAAGAGAGGGTTTTAGTTCATATGAACTTTGCAGACATAGAGAGCATGCATGATTTCCTCACCATTCCTTACCAATGCACCAACTTCTCTTTGCTACTACATTCTATGGTGAGGTCATCTTGGAAAGAAGTCCTGAATTGTTCTGTGGTTTTTGCCATATTTTCCCTTACACTTCAATAGCTCTTTTCTTTCTTTGGCCTTCATCCATTGTTCAAAATGCTGCATACGCATATGTCACAGAACACATTCCCTTGTTCATAACCCTAAGCTCCCGCTAGGCAGGACCTCTGGGTGCTTCTACACAAATGAGCTCCTTAATGAACAAAGCAAAGCATCCTTTTTGTCCTGAAGCTCAGCTATGCTACATGTGTGTGCACCAGAACACCATCTCCTACAACCCCAATTACCTTTTCAGGCCTCTGTACACCCCTGCTGCAGGCTGGGTATCTCAAGTCTGCTCTGTGGGTTGGGCAGGTGAACTTGTTCAAAACCATTGATTTAACTGGAAATCAATATGCTGAAAATTGAACTATCAGTTTCTGCAAAGTGTGACATATAGCAGCATTTAAGGCAGGGCTAAGTAGAATTGCTTCAATTGCATCGCACAGAATACTAACAGGAATTGATTTCACCCTGTGAAGGCCTGGGTTTGTTTATCTAGTGGCTAAGGGTTTTTTTTGTGGTTGTTCCTGATTTTGAATGCTTTGCCTAATCCCATGTTTGAAGCAGATGAGAGGGAGAATCAGGACACCCTGTGTAAAAGCATGCCAAGAGTGAATGGGCAAGGAGGATTCAGCTCCAAAGCAGTGTTAGAAGCTGGAGCCCAAAGCAAGTTCTATGTTTTATCTCTCCCTCTGCCAGCTCAAAATGCTCTCTCTGAAGTGAGAGCTGCTGTGGTCGGTTGTACAAAGCAGGAGGACAGCCTTGTTTTATGAGCGCATCACAGAGCAACACACTGGCAGGACACATGCTCTAGCCAAGCTGCTCATAAAACCATCAGCCTGGCACTGAGTGTCCTGGGCACTCTGCTGGTCCCTCAGGCCTCCTTGCGTGAGGTGGCACTTTCATCGTCACCTCTCAGAGAATTTTCCTTCCAGGATGCTGCAGGCAGGGTTTGACAAGAAAATCCCACATAAAACCTGTCTGAGATAGATCCTTTGACTACCAACCAAAGAAGAGGATAAATGGCTGCAAACGACAACACAAACCACATGCTCAGAAAAATGAGCAAGCCACTACCAGTGACTGGGCTCGGAGAACTAGGACATATAGTGATGCTATTAGTTTTCCCTATAGCAATGGCTCATCTACCTGGCATTCTCTGATGTCCAGGCTGAGAACTGATTGAGAACAAGATGCCAGACTTCCATTTTGTTGAGGAGATGGTGGATTAAGGTAACAGCTCAGGCACACAGCGGCAGTCTGATAGGAAGTTCAGACTGCTGTTGCTGTTATCCTATTAGCCAAAAAGTGTAACTTCAGCTCAGTAGGCAGAGAAGGAGATGATTGTGTCTTGAGATACTTTTTTCTTCTGCCTCATCTAATAATGATTTGCTCATCCTTTTCTTTTGTTCAGGGAACATTCATTAAACACAGAACAGAAGCAGGTGGCAGCACTCTAGTTTGGCACATGCTGCAATTCAGAAGGGACTCATGTCTTTGCTCAGTAAGGTTTATCTTTCCCACGTCACATCTGTTGCATTGTGTCACTTTGTCCTCTAATGCTGTAGGTGTAGGGGCTCTTGGGTCCATCACTAACTGGTTCAACAGACAGCTAAGACTTAGTCACAGGTTTATCTCATCAATCTGTGTGTGCTTAAATCTCACATTAAATGGATGTCCTCATCTGTGATTATGCACACATCTTTCTCCTGTATTGCAGGACTGGAGGAAAACATGGCTTATTTTTTGCATCCCCTGAGGCTGGAGTCTCACATCATTCACACACAAAAGCCAGGAGCCACTCCATTAGTTAGAGTAATTCCAGCCTGCCCAAAATCAGAGGGGAGCCAGGCACCGAGTGGGCTGGGAGCATACTTCTGCTGTCAACAGCTGGAATAAGAGAAAATAATGCACTTCATTGATTACATCCCTAACATGATGCAAGGCAATAATTTGCCATAATCTTGCTCGGAATGTTTTCCACAGACACTCTGGTGTGAGCTGCTGAGCTCACCTGCTGTCAAGTATTTCCACAGCTCAGCTCTGCAGAAGAGAGACATTAGTGTCAGTGTTGAAAAATTCATACTCAGATTCACTGCTTTAGCTTGCCAGGGATTTTAAGGCCAGAATGGACCATTATGATTATCATGATCTTCCTGATAGCACAGGCAAGCAAAGTTCACACCAGGGCTTCTACATCAAAGCCAGTGACTGGCAGCAGAACAGTGTTTGAAAAGGACACTGGACCTCAGTTCAAAAGACTCCATATCTATCTCTCAGTAACCTGACTCAGTGATTTAAGTACTGCCACTGCCCCAATGTGAACTTTATTTCTATTTGAATATATCTAGCTTTTACCTGCAGCCAAACTCCTGTTATTCACATATTTTACAGGGTAACTTCTATTAAGTTACATGATTTCCTGCAATTAAAAAATGGACCTAGTGTTTTAGCAGTTATGGATCATACCTGCTTGTCAAAAAAGGAAATTAGAAGGCATTTCACCTGACAAAGGATGAGTTAGAATGCAGGTCACCCATGCCAAGTGCAAAGACATTGATACTTAAAGCAGTGGGAAGCGTAGGAACAGTGGGTTTATGGTTGTTGTGTAGATCATGATTGATACAGGTGCAAACCGACAGAGGAAAAATGATTGATATGTTTATTGTCTGAAGTTCAAGTTTCAACCATTTTGACTCAGCATTAAATGCATTAGGCTTTAGTGCCACTTAAGGAAGACACTGCTCAGCTAATTGCATTTGGAGGCTGCAGGCTCTGACTTTGAATTTAGAGAAGGTCCAGCTCCAAGAAGTATGGAGTTCTTCCCAGTAAGAAATGAGGCTCTACAGTATCAGACTGCTTTGGTAATGAATAATGTGCAGGGACATGCAGCAGCAGTTCCCTTCTAAGTGGGAGATTGGTTCAAGAACAAATTGAAACAGGAAAAGCAAATCTCAGTTTCTACATTTGGAAGGCTTTTAAGCCAAGCAAGCCACTAGTCCACTACAATCACTATCAAATGTTTTGTCAGAGCAAAGCTAATTTTCCACAGCAGGATAAATAAGAGGCTTGGGTTAAAAAGGAAACCCCACAAACCGCCTGGCAAGGGTTAAATACCCTTTTAATTTCCCACTGCTCTGCTCTCTGGGCCACCAATCAACACAGGGTTTAGCAGCTGACCTGCCCAGGTTTTTCAGACAGTCCTTGAGGAATTCATGATTAATGAATAATCTCCTTCATGAAGCAGTTCCTGCTGCAACACCAACATGCTCGCAAAGGTTAGTCAGCTAATGAGACTTCATCACAAACCTGTGAATGAAAGAGAGGAGGGAGATGACTTGTGCGGGTAAATGGCTGCAAACAAAAGAAGGCATCTTCAACAACTCCTTCATGTGTTCACTTCATAGGAAAAACTTCAGGCTCTTCTAAGGATGACAGATCTATGACAGGATTTCTTTTAAAATGCTATTTTGTTCAATAAATCATGTAAATTCCAGCATGTAAAGTAGAGCATTACAGCCAGCCTTGTAAATAATTAACTGCTCTTTTGCATGAGGGGGGAGGAAATACAGCAAATCAGGCAAATCAGGCAGGAAGCTGATTGTTTACCCCCATGAGGAATAAAAGGTTGGTCCTGAAAGGCTTGTGGGTTTGCTGGTGTGGAAAGAGAGGTGTTATTTTGCTCAGGATGTTGGTTTGAGATGGGGAATTTTGTGTGTTTTGAGCTGGCTGGTAAGTACCCTGTTTAAGCTTTGCAAGGCACTGATGATAGCCCTTTTCTTGCTCATAAGGTTTTTTGTTTGGAGGTCTGGCTGGTTGACTTTTTTCTGGCACCCTTTAACTCAACTTTCTGCTTTGGGAATGATGGAGTAGAAGACATGAGCAGTAAGGGGGTGTGGGGGGGAGATTCTGTCAAGTGGAAGGTAGTGGTAGTAAGAACAGAAGTGCATATATGCAGGAATTATTAACAAATACATGAATCTCTGTAGTCATCCTAAAACCTGAGACCTGAATGTGTCTTCTGGGGACATCCTTTAGTAGCTTTAGTAAGGGAATTATTGCAATTCTCACAATGATGGTGCCTTCAGCAATGAAAGCATTCAGGCCTTCAAAGGAATCTGTTTAAGAAAAGCTCCTCAACATACTTGTCAGTATCTCAGAAAGCACTAAGACCTTTAATAGGCTTGAATTTCAGGAACATTGGGGTTTGGTAGTGCTGGGTTAAGTGTTAAGTCAGTTAATGCTAAAGATAAAGTTTGCAGGGATGCTGGATCTTGTTCTTTAACAGTTGAAGCTTCTAGTCTGAAACTGTTGTAACAGTACCTTTTACTTGGACACTAAAAGCAACTAAATAGGCAGTTACTCAGACTGCAGGAAAAATGTCTGCTTTGCCTTTGCAGGGCTTTCTGCATAAATGCCTCTAGACCCATTAAAGTGAAATATGCCAGCCAAAGGTGCTACCTTTGTGGTTAAATTGCTGTGATGTGATTTATTTATCAGAATCACAAGGTTCAATCAAGCCACTTACTGTAATATCTCTGTGAGAATAACAATGTTATCAAGAAGCAAAACACATTACAAAGGAAAACACTGTTGCCTAAAAGAGTTCTTGGCTGCCCCAGCTCTTTCTGACCAAACACTGTTGCTGTCTCTTAGGCAGCAGTTGATGGTTCTGTAATACATGTACATGTTATTTGTACTGATCAGAAGCTGGGTGTGGGAATGAATTGTAGCATATCATGGCAGGCTGCCTGTAAAATGGGTTGTTTTTGGGGAAAGCAGCATCTGCAATGTATCTTTGGTGTAAAAGTATTGTATCTATCAGCATGACAAAGCTTTGCATTCCTGCAGTGCCAAGTAACTACAGATTTAAAGGCAGTGTCTAAACATTTAGTCTGTGGCTAATTATGGAACAGTCTGGTAGGTCAGTGTTACTAGCTGCTGCCTTTGGAGGACAGAAATAGGCTAGTGAGGTGATCTGGGGATACAGCAAATATCTGGCAGGGCTGGGGTAAGAGCTTATACCTGCTGACGCATGGTACATAATCTGTTCTCTACACACCTCTAACTGGAGGGCTGCAGCACCTAAGAGTGTTCCTCTGCTCCCAAGGCACCTGTAACATGTCCCTTATAGGCAAGGTGTCACAGCAAAGGAGCACAGTGTTGGGATCCCTGTGCTGTGTGCAGGCAAATCAAAGTGAGGAGATGTGATTTGTCTCCTTACCCCCAGTCTAACGAGTTCACAGCATCCTCTGCACAGCTTTCCTGGTGAATTCCCTTTCGCTGGGAGTTTTGACCTGCTGAAGTCTGGTTCTCTGTTGCATAAATACTTGTGTCAGCTTACTTATAGCATTTTGTGCAGGGTTGTGCTTCCTCTATTCCCTCCTTCCACCTGCTCTTCCAAGGGGACCACAGTCCTGCTAGTGAGATCAGTCTGTTGCTATGGAAATCTTTGTCACAAATGAAGACTTCACAGCAAGGCAGTGGTATTAAAACCAGACATTTACATATGCCTCTGGCTCTGGGGGGATTTGGGTCTCATCACTGAGTGCAGTGGAAGATGCAGCTGCTTTCCTGGTCCACCCAAGGTGGTGCTGGCCTGGGAGACACAGGGTGATGGAGGGTCCCTGTATAGGTATCCGGGGAAACCTTCAAGCTGCGTCCTGTGCCTTTTGCATTGGCCTGCTGGAGTACGGGTCGCCAACAATTCCAACAGCATTAATGCCTCCTCCTCAAGAAACACTTGAGTTTTCCTCTGCAGTGCTGTGCTACAGAGCAGCAATGCCAGCAGCTGAGAGAGTGAAGCTTAGGAAGAGTACTGGAAATGGCTATGTAGGGGGGACAGTGTTGAACCCAGCCATGCTGTGGGGGCGTGCAGCCTTCTGAACGTCAGAGAAGGGGATTAAAACTTCCCCCTGGAAAGGGAGTTGGGGTAAAAGCAGTAATCCAAATATGCCATCTTCACATTACTTCCCCCTAAGCGTTGCTAAGTTTAGCTGTATCGCTTCCAAGAAGAACTGCTCATCTAAATCCCAGGGCCTGGCTTTGAAAATTTCAGCACGTCCCCTGTACTGCAAAATCAAAGCTTCTTCCCTGCTGAATACACCTTTGATCAGAACTGTGAGAAATATTTGCAACCATGTGAAACTTGAATGATTTGGGGTTTCATTACACACTTGAAACTCAGACCATTTTCATCAAAGGCATTGCTAAAGTTCACCAACCCTCTAACAGAACCTTTGATGGTTTATGGCTTGTGTTTTGGGTGAAACTCGTGGGTTTGCTTGACTTTTTTCAAGTGAAACTAGCTGAAAGTGGCTTTGACTGCATTTTGAGAACTTTGAGTCATAGAAGCAGCAGCCAGCTGAATTTTGTTGCCTTTACAGCTGCTGCATGGTGTTATCTTGCCATAAAGGGTAATTCTGCTGAAAACCAATAATCAGGGTTTGTGTTGTACCTGGCTGAGAAGGTGGCAGGGAATACTGGTAGGGCTGTGCTCTGCTCTTGTTCCTTCTGGCTTGGAGACTCCATGGCAGCAGCAGAGCTTGGCATTTCTCAGTGCTGACAAATACCTTGTCCTCAATCAGCCTGGGGGGGCTGCACTCAGGGAGATCACAGCTTGTGGGAACATGGGACTTCAAGGAGTCCAATCTATTCTTGTCCTGGTTCTCAGTCCCCAGCAAGGTCTTCATCCTCTCTGACGGTTTAGTCTCCAAAATGCCCATCCCTTGCTCTCTTGCTTCATTAACAGTTTCTGCACCTCCTCTCACAGTCTGCTGTAGCCACCCTCTTGTGGCTGTGAGCTGTGACCTGCTGCTGCTTGCTCAGAACCAAGTTCTCTGGCAGTGAGGTTCCCTTCCAAGGTGGTAGCCAGGGCTCTTGCCTCTTCTCATCCGAAAACCAGTCTGGTCCAGGCAGAATGGGTTTCTCTTCATCACTGCAAGGGAAGGGGGATCTTTCACTGAGAATTACATGCTCAAAATGCAGAGTTGTCCTGGTTGGATGCTTGAAATCCACTCTCCTGCTACTCTTGGTACACAGCAAAGAGAAGCATGAGGGGAAAAGCACTGACTTATAATAAAGGGCCAGAGTAGGTGGATAAATGTTGTATTTGCCGTTTGTGCAGGCATTCACTCTGTGTGTGTATTATATTTTCAAGTCTGAGTTCTTTCCTGTAAATCCCTGACATTTTCAGAGCAGCATTTCCTACCTGCAACCATTTGCAAACCTTCAGAAGTCAGCACAGCCAGAGCCTCTGCTACACGTTTCCATTTCACCATTTCAGTTCCTTTTTAACTTCCCTTTGGAAGAACTGGAGCTTTGGTTTGGTTAATCCTTGGTCCAAAGGCACAAGCTTGAGGAAACTGTGATGTCGTTCTCCTGGGTTGGAGGAGAGATGGGAAAGTTACATCTGCATTACATGTGTCTACCTGAGAAGCTTTTTCATGTTTAGATGCAGACTTTTGGATTGAACTGACATACAAGCTTTGAAAAATCATATGTGTGACTGCAGCACAGCAAATGCTGGTACATTGCTGCAAGCGATGCTGAGAGTGCCTTGAGGGATTCTAGAAATGTCCAGCACATTGTACTCACTGTAATAAGTAACTTCTATGGCATGAAACTTGACCCTTGGCAGAGTTTCCTTATCTTCCACAGGCAAAGTACTGGCACTTTGTTTTAATTTTGGGTGTTCTTAGCTTGAATCAAAGCATCCTGCTTTGAAATTCAGTGTTTAGTTTCAAATGTGACCTGAAGTGGTGCTTCTTTGGTTCTGATAATGCTGTGGGGACACTGCTGCTTTCTCTGCCTGGTTCTCCAATTGCCTGACCACCCCACCCTGCTTCTTGTCTCAATCAGAGCTGCAGTGCATTATGGCACAGCTCAGAGTACTCGTCCATGGTGAAGAGCAGAGCTGTAAATAAAGCCCCGGGGAAGCACAGCAGCAGATTGGATCATGAAACAGCATCCTATGACTTTGGGCTCTCCACAGTCCCTTTATCTTGTAGTTAAAAGGCAGCTGCAGCGAGGACATGGTGCAGAACCCCCTTGGACGCACAGCAGACTGCCTCTGAGATACTATCCCAGCACACAGGCTGCTGCAGCAAAGCAAGCTATTGAGTTTCTGGGCGAGCTGTAAAACCTGCTCATGGTGCTCATATCCCTCATGGTTTCGGCATGCTCAGGCCCTGCTGCTAAGCCCTTCTTCCTTAGATGTGTCTGAGTGCAGTGAAGCAGGCACCCAGATTGCTCAGGGCTACTGGAGCTGCCTCTAATGAGGGCATTAGGGACATGACCTCTGTGTTGCTGATGTTAACATACAGAACAGACAGGAGCAAACCTGATTTGCATCAGCTGAAGTGACGTGAGAGCAAAGTGAAATCACATGTCCTCATTAGGAAGCTCAACAGATAAGGATGAAAGTCATAAGGGACTGTAAACTCTGCAGGGTTGGTTTAGTTAACATGGTTACAGCCTGCCTCTTCATCTTCTGTGTGCATGTCCTTCTCTCCCATTACAAGAATGCTTTCCTGCTTTACGCCTTCTTCTTGTTTAATAAATCAGAAGGAAAGCTGCACTGATTTACTAATCTAATCCTCTTAGACTGACTCCTCTCAGCACTGTACTTGTGCTGTGAGTGACCACTGCTTTGCATAATAGCCAAACATCACAAACAACAAGTGAGCCGCAAGAGATAGGCAGGTCTTACACCAAAGCAAATTCAAGGCTGGATTTGTTAAGTCTGCATTGGACTAGGCAATCAGGAAACTTCATTTCTATGTTTGTCCACCCAGGGCATTGTAAGCCTGGTGGATCCCTAGAAGGGTTTAGTAACACTCTCAAGCTCTCTCTACCTCCCTAGAAGCAAGATCAATGCTATGCCATGTGAACATGGCCAGGGACTTTCCCTTGGGTATCCTAAGGAGATATAAGCTGTTGGGAAACATGAATTGTTCTTCAACTGCATCTGAATGACTTCCCCATTGCCCACCTCCAGCTGATGTTTGAGGGCTCTGAGGTGAGGTTTTCAGATGCTGCTTGTCCTTGGCAGGTCTGCAGAGTTGCACATAGCCAAAGCTAGAAAAAATGTGAAGATGCAGCAGCTTGGGAGGGTGCTGTTTGTGCACGCAGCATCCCAAGGGTGTTGAAGTCTTTGCCTGTGATGCCTGCTGAGCAAGGGTTTGGGGAGGTGCAGCCTCTGCAGCCGAGGGCTCTCTGCACTCCTGGCCCATTACAGCCATGCTCTTCTGCCTTAGAGACATAGCTTCAAGAATGAGGATTTGTGGCATGTGTCTGCACAAACTGCACTAATATTATTGTGGGGGTGTGTTTTATGTGTGGATGTAGGAGTCAGACCAGGACAAATGGTTCTGCAAATCTAAGAGCACAGGGAAATGCAGGCAGCAAATATAAGAGTAAAATGAAGGTCAGTTATCATTAGTCAAGCTGATCTGAAGTGGAGAGATGAAGAGGGACAGTTTCTGTGTTACCTCCAGGGTGCTCTGCATGTGTGAAGGGTGGCATGCTGACAAGGCAAGCTAGAGATGTGAGGGTATTATGGGCCTCTTAACCTGGCAAAAAACACTAACAAAAAGGCATGGGACATGGCTTAGTGACCCAAGTTAACTGAGCAATGTGGATTCTGGGTTTTTAGAATGCACAGAAACCCTTGCTGTCACCTATTACTGTGGGTGTTACTGAGCTGGTGAGGTGAAAGCCAGCAAGCGACTGGCTTCCTAAACTGCATTCCTTCTAGATCACTACCTAAAGTGTGCTTTGGCCAAGCAAGGGCTGAACAAGTAAGAAAGGAGAGTGCAGCTGCGGAGGAAGGGAAAAGGTTGTGTGTGATGGAGGGAAGTGGTAATGCCAGTGATGATCCCAAGACATCTGGGGTGCCAGGAAGGGTGCTAAGACTGATTGAAATCGGGATGTGATAGGAGAGGATTTCTGAGGAAGGTTAATAACCTAGAAAGTGCTAACTAACATTTACTGTCAAGGCTGTGTCCCAGAATAGCAGATGTCTGTGTCAACAGCAGCAAGAGGCAATGAAAGGACATTGCACGATGTTGCATGCATGCAGGCTGGAAAATGGAAGAGGGCAGTGAAGCATGTTTCATCAGCTGCTCACACAGTGCTGTGCAATCCCATATGTGACAGTTCAGGATGGGGGCACTCTGACTGAAGCACACAGCTTATAGCTGCAGCAGGTTTTCTGTGGGTGTGCACACACAACGTGTGTCCAGATCAGCTGCGATGTGTACGTGTGGCTGCTGACTAGTGTGTGCAAACCATATGGCATGTGAGAGCAAGTCAGCGCATGCATTGTCAAGGGACAGCAATCCTCCCCTCTTACTGCGAAGAATTTGTGCTTTACCTTATGCCAGGGGAAAGAAGTTCAGAGGGAGCGATGAGAAAAGCAGCCTGTCCATAGGGAGATGAGTGCCTGTCAGATATGGGGATTAAATGGAAGCACGACAAATCTGGATTGTTCATGCCAAAACCAACTTTGATTACTCTGTAATTCAACATGTGTTACCAGCTCCTATTATTAGAAAGCCAAACTTCCTCCACTGTGGGAAGAAATGAGATGGAGCTTTCTAGCCTTGTAAGTTAATTACAGTACACATGTTAAAAGCAGCATCTGTCTTAGTCAATCTATTTGATTATTGCAGCACTTTATTTTTAGTTATCATCAAGGTGAAGGATGACACTAATATAAGTGGAGAACTTCCCACAGATCTTGCTCAACTAAGTATTCTCCAATACCAGCTATGTCAGATCTGGTGGGTCTCTTCTTCTGGAGCTGGGCCAGGCGAAGCCCTTGGACTTGTGTGTATAACATGCTTTTGACTACAGAGTTACAACAAACATAGAGACCTGGCTATTAGAGTCAGCTGTGAAAATGCTATGGTTGTTAGATATTTGTGGTACTCCAGTGGCCAAAATGTTTGATGCTCCACTTCTATTCTGAGCTCCCTCTGATGCAAATGTTTCTGGTCTCATGACTGAAATGCTTTGATTTATCACATAATCACACCCTGTTCTTTCCTTTATGTCTAATTCTCCTGCCTGGTATCATTTCAACTCTTGGACAAGTTCTACAATGTGTGAGTGTCAGGGTGACTGACTAAGCCAACAAAAGCATGCCAGATGAGTTTTCTTTGTAAATGTGTGTCGTGGTTTAAACCAATCCACACAGGTCGTCCACTCACCCCCCCCAACCCTCCCCACTCCCGGAGGGATGGGGAGGAAAATCAGGAGAATGTAACTCCCACGGGTTGAGATAAGAACAGCCCGGTAACTAAGGTATAACACAAATCACTGCTGCTGCCACCGATGATAATATTGATAAGAGAAAATAACAAGAGAATACGATACCACCGCCGAACGAGTTCGACCCCCCCGAAGAGCCAGAGCCTGCCCCTTCCGGGTAACTTCCAGTTCCCCCTCCGGGCATGACGTGCTATGCTATGGATACCTCTTTGGCTAGTTTGGGTCAGGTGTCCTGTCTCTGCTTCCTCCCGGCCTCCCTCGTCCCCAGCAGAGCATGAGGCTCACAGAGTCCTTGGCCAGAATAAACATTACTTAGCAACAATTAAAAACATCAGCGTTATCAGCACTGTTCCCAGGCCAAAAGACCAAAGCACAGCACTGCACTAGCTACTAAGAAGGAGAAAACTGACTGCTGCTGCTCAAACCAGGACAATGTGGGAAGCTTCTCCCAAACAACTGAGAGGTCTTGAGGCCTGGCCTTGACTGAAAGCTCTAAGTACGGCAACAAGTCCTCCCCCCTGCTTTAGGGCCAGTGGGTGGATGTGGTGCTGGTGTCATGCAGGAGGTATGGAGTTAGCATTCATGGTATGTTTATGTGCTTTTGGCTGCCACAATACTGATGGCGCTGGGAGGCTGGCACTGACACCATTACTCATGAGCTGCAGGCCTGGGGAAACCTTGGTTTGCTTTTCTGTTCACAGCACAAATGAAAAGAATTTGTCTCCTTCCCAAAATCACATGAACAGGTAAGGGAGAAGTGAAAAATCTTGAGCAGCAAAGCCCATTCCCTTTGGATTTGAGAGCAGCAGCCAGGCAGCCCAGCAGTGCTTGGAAAGCCCAGTTAACAAGCAGTGTGGAGAAACCAGTCTGCTGGCACTGACAATCTCCAGGGATTCTCTTCCTGGACCTGATTTGTGATCTTACGGTCAGGAAACCTAGTTAGATGGTGATGGAGAATGGAAAGAGCATTAACAGATCCTCATCAAATCTAAAGCAGTAATACTCCATGGACCTGTGTTTATTTTCGTAAGAACACGTCTCAAAGGTCTTTGCTTTCCGAGCTCATATTTATCAGAGCCTGCCAGTAACACAGCTTCTGTGTGTGGTTTCAGCAGAGGTATTGCAGGTGCCAGCTGTGGTGTTTGTGTGACAGATGTGTATGCAGACACCTTATGCAGCAGATCTGGTATCTGTTTACCAGACCAGAAGGAAATCATAGAATCATATTATAGTCAGGGTTGGAAAGGACCTCAAGATCATCCAGTTCCAACCCCCCTGCCATGGACAGGGACACCTCACACTAAACCGTCCCACACAAGGCTTCATCCAACCTGGCCTTGAACACTGCCAGGGATGGAGCACTCACAACCTCCCTGGGCAACCCATTCCAGTGTCTCACCACCTTAACAGGAAAGAATTTCCTCCTTAGATCCAATCTAAACTTCCCCTGTTTAAGTTTTAACCCGTTACCCCTTGTCCTGTCACTACAGTCCCTGACGAAGAGTCCCTCCCCAGCATCCCTATAGGCCCCCTTCAGGTACTGGAAGGCTGCTATGAGGTCTCCACGCAGCCTTCTCTTCTCCAGGCTGAACAGCCCCAACTTCCTCAGCCTGTCTCCATACGGGAGGTGCTCCAGCCCCTGATCATCCTCGTGGCCTCCTCTGGACTTGTTCCAACAGTTCCATGTCCTTTTTATGTTGAGGACACCAGAACTGCACACAATACTCCAGGTGAGGTCTCACAAGAGCAGAGCAGAGGGGCAGGATCACCTCCTTCGCCCTGCTGGTCACACTCCTTTTGATGCAGCCCAGGATACGGTTGGCTTTCTGGGCTGCGAGCGCACACTGCTGGCTCATGTTCATTTTCTCATCGACCAGCACCCCCAAGTCCTTCTCTGCAGGGCTGCTCTGAATCTCTTCTTTGCCCAGTCTGTAGCTGTGCCTGGGATTGCTCCGACCCAGGTGTAGGACCTTGCACTTGTCATGGTTGAACTTCATAAGGTTGGCATCAGCCCACCTCACAAGCGTGTCAAGGTCCCTCTGGATGGCATCCCTTCCCTCCAGCGTATCAACCGGACCACACAGCTTGGTGTCATCGGCAAACTTGTTGAGGGCGCACTCAATCCCACTGTCCATGTCAGCGATGAAGACATTAAACAAGACCGGTCCCAACACCGATCCCTGAGGGACACCACTCGTTACCGGTCTCCAGCCGGACATCGAGCCATTGACCACAACTCTTTGTGTGCGGCCGTCCAGCCAGTTCTTTATCCACCGAGTGGTCCATCCATCAAATTGATGTCTCTCCAATTTAGAGAGAAGGATGTTGTGTGGGACAGTGCCAAACGCTTTGCACAAGTCCAGGTAGATGACATCAACTGCTTTACCCTTGTCCATCAATTCTGTAGCCCCATCATAAAAGGCCACCAAATTGGTCAGGCAGGATTTCCCCTTAGTGAAGCCATGCTGGCTGTCACCAAGCACCTTGCTGTTTTTCATATGCCTTAGCAGAAGGCTGACTAGCTCTATGTCCTGTAGCAGTACAGGAGGCCAATGCTGTCAGATAAGAGATCACACTTCCCTGGGTTTTGTGCAAGGACCATTTCCAGTGTGGGTTTACCATTCTTGAGATTCCCATCTTTTTGCTTTCATCCTTCCAGAAACAACAGAAAAAAACGTAGCTAAAAAAGGCAATTCCTGACTCTTTACCGTGAAGCTGGAGTTGAAATGTTCAACAAGGGTCATCAAAAGGTGGCTATGATTCCTGATGCTTCCTCCACACCTCATCAGAAGGAAACCCCCACCATCGCTGCTCCTCCAGAGCAGGAGAACACAGGCCCGGGCACAACCACCAAGGGCTTCTCGCTTCTCCAGGTCTCCATGCAGGAACTGAAGCAAGAGCAGTGTCATGCTCCATGGTTATGGTACTTGCATACTGCACACGGACTACGTTCACCTTCCAGCTGTGAGCCCAATATGAACTTATGATTCATGTGTGAAGGGGCATGCAGTTTGCTTATAGTAAGAAGTGATATGCCTGATACCTTAACTGAATGTAGTCTCCAAGAGAGATGAGAGGTATGAACAAGCAGGAATTAAGAGAAGGTCTTTGGGTATTTCTGACTCAGCTGGAGTCCCAGCAGCTCTTGAAATACTTTGAGGAGCCACCAGCTGGTTTTCCAGAAAAAATGCAGACAAATTAGGCTGGTTGGGAGGGGAATTATTGTCCCTTGGAACACCAGCAACATGAGATATAGTAGTCCTTCTATTTGAAGTGGGCCTGTGCCCCACACATAGGGTGCCTCCAAGATCAGTCCCACAAGAACAGCTGGAGCAAAGCAAGCTTCATGAGTGGTGGAGCCGATGTGTCCAACTCCCACTGACTACTGAGGGAATGTGTTTATTATGAAACAATTAAAGGTTGTGTGATTACAGAGAACTATTACTCAGTGGAGATAACTTCAAAAGGTCACAGTTGCTGTGTGTTTACTCCCAGGAGGTCTCTGAAGCCACTGTGGTATGAGGGGTGGATAACACCATGTACTTGCTCCCACAGCCTGTGCGAGGCTCATCTTGCTGCACCTCCTCATCCAGCTCTGCCCATCCCTCCAGCCTTGTGCTGGGGTGACCTGAGCATGAGGAAAAACTTCTTCCCATGGCTCGGCTGTTCTGCAGCGAGTGGCCATAGTGCGAAGGGCTCCGGTTGGTGCTGGAGCCCCTCAGCACGGCAACCATGCCGGGCAGCCAGGGATGCAGCTGCTGCTGGCATCGTGTGAGTTCACCCGCGCACAGCCAGGGTATTAGACTTGACTTTACTGTTCCTGTAAGCCAGGAGGAGTGACTGACATGGTGAAAATGCCTCTGCTCAGTGTGAGCCTTTGTAGTGCTGCAGCCCGGGGATAAAGTGTTCAAATGAGCACCCTGAGGGAGCCTTCTCCCATCTTACAAGAGCTGGAGTTATTTGCAGAGACTCCTCACCTGCGGCTGGATGCCTGCCCTAGTCCTCAGCTCCCCACAGCAGGGAAGCACTGCCAGGTGAAAGCAGATGAAAGATTGCTGCTCATTTGGTAACAAATAACTTCCAAGCCCATCCAAGAGACTTTCAACTTAACTGCTCTCTTTGTTCCTTTTATGTCTTCTCTTTGTTTGGTGAGTGCACTAATGCAAGCTCCAAGTAAGCATCTGTACTGTAAGACATGAACAAATAGGGAAAGGATAATAATATCCAAAGGTTTTACAGGAAAGGTTAAAAAGAGAAGCAGACTACAGAGACTGCTGAATAGTGGTTTGCTTGACTGATGTTACAAAGGCAAAAGACAGAAAAAAAAACCCTCGGAAAACGCCTCTGAGTGGTGATTACTTTCTCAGAAAGCCTTGCAATTAGGCATGAAAAGAGTCCTTCCAAGCTTCTAAAATGCATTAAAGATGTTCTTATGAAATAATTAAGCTACATGGAATAACCTGAGATTGACTCTGTCCCCTACCTCCCTATCTGTTGAAGTCTTTACGTAAAGACAATGTAACAGGTCTTAGCAGTTCTCAGGACAGTATGATGGTTCTGGCTCCCTGCTGCCCTGTTCCAACTATCAGCAGTGCACACTGTCCTGCCTAAACTGGACAGGAAAGGTGAAATGAGCTTTGTGTGTTAATGGCATCATTGTAAGCTTACACGGCATCATCGTAGGCTTACACAGCCAGAGCCCTGATAGCACTGACTCCTGACCTTGGGATCTGTCTATGAGCTCAGGATGCGTAAGAGCTGCTTGCCCTTGCACCAGTTACTCACTGAACACACAGTATAAGGAACACCCAAGCATACTGGTGACCAGCATCTCTGTGCTTCTCCAGGGGTCTTTTGTGTAGAATGAGCATTGCTGAGGACAGAAGTGACATGACTGGCATTAGTTCATTCTTAAATCCATTCAGTAGCTGATTGGTATCTCCTATTCATCTTTTCCATATTTAGTCTGCTGCTGAGAACTAGAAGCCAGTGTTTTTTCAAGCAAATGTTATATGTTACTGTGTGTTTCTTGGAAACTAAAAGAAAGACTCAGTAGTGTGAAAGCCCATAATAGTGTCAGTGCTGGAACTGAGGTATTTATTAGAGTAAGGCTTTCCTTTTTCTCACACCACTTATTAAACACTCCATGGAGACCCACTGTCAGTGTCTGCCTGGAGAGTCTGGTCCAGAGCAGGTCCATTGGTGCTGCTTGTGGAGTGTGAGTGGCTGCAGGCAGTGATGCGGGAGCTGTGTCCCCACGTCAGGCTGCCCTCAGAGCTGGGACTCATAAGCATGGACGTAATCCTTCCCACTGTCCTCATATCTGGTCAGCATTTAAACCCGATGCAGTCAAGCCAGAACTCTGTAAACGGCCTCATTTGTTGACAAAAGGAATGAGCAATACAATTGCGCTATACAGCTATAAACTGAGTTACTGAAACTACAGAAGCCCCATAAAACCAGTGAAACACCAATTAATAACACTTGGCTCTGGAGAGTTAGGCAGGGCACAATCCTGCTTGGTTCAGAAACGCAGGGGCAGATCTCTCCATCCCATGGAGTCCATGCTCTGGGATTACATTTGTGATTGTTGACGTTCCTTAAATCTCCAATCTGTTACAATTGCCTTTCTTTCTCCCTTAGGCCAAGTGTTGATATGCTCCTGGAATATTGCTATCCTTAGCTTAATCTGCCTCGGCTCACAAGAGCTCCCACCTTTCCACCTATTGCCAGAGGTGCCTGTACAGTGGAAGGTATTACTGATCGCAGAGATCATCAGTGTTTGCAGTGAGGCTGAACTGGCACAGCTCTCATGGTTGTGATGTTAGAGATGTCTCACAGATGTAGCACTGCTGTAGTAAGCAGAGGCTTAGTTCCATTTCTCACTGTAGCTTCCAACCCTCTCTTTTTCCTTTGCTATGGTTCTGCTTTTTCTTGGAGACTGGAGTAGCTTACAGAGTCACTTCCATTCTATCTATCTGTTTGGGAAACCATCATCTCCAGTAGCTACAAGGTCTCTTCAACCTATCCATTCCTCCAAAGGATGAAAGACTCAGCCCTGCACAGAATCTTGTGCTATTGCCACAAAAGCCATGAGATGCTGGTGTGAACACCCAAGCCAAGAGCTCAATGAACCAGCCATCAGTGCTACATCTCTTTTCACCAGCTGGATCCTCCTTATGCTTGTGTCAGCAAGGTACCTAAACACATCTGCTGTGTGCTTGAGGAAGAAGTTCTCCATTGCTGCTCCTGCACTCAAGTATTTTGCATCTCCCCCAAGAACTGTACTGGGGTGATGGTTTTTCCCAAGTGCATTCCTAATAAAGTCAGTGGTGCAGAACCCTTGGTCTGAGTGAAAAAACAGGGTTTGACTCTAAGGGCTTTACTTGGGTGGGGAGGGAGGGATGAAGAAGTTTCTTTCTGGGATTGGCTGCTGAGGAGAGGTGTAATGTATAGGAATTACGGACTAAAGATGTGTAGGTTTCCTGTTCTGATATTTGCTTTCATATCTTAAACTCAGTTGAACTGTGTGTATTGTCAAGCATTTCTTTTGGAAAAAGCATGGATTAATTAGCTGCAGGACTTAGCACAAGTCCTGAGAAAAACACTTTGTGCTTTCTGACGTTGCCTTTAATGTAAAGTCTATTTGACAGGAGGTTTTCAGGAGCATGTGCCTGATGACTCATCTAAAGCACGGCAGGGAGCCTGCATTCCCATTTACCTTGGTGGGAAATGATATATACCCTCCTGTTAGCGTGTGAGCACTGTCTGATCAGTTTCTTTGAAAGGAAATGTCACCCCTCTAGAAGATCTTGGGTCTTTTATGGCAGGACTTGGCAATCTAACCTAGGTCCAGCCTTCTTCACATCAGTAGTGATGCTCCCAAGCCCCGCTGATGGGAGCTGGCCATAGCACCTCATGCATTTCTAACATAACAGTCACTGTAGCCTTGTGCTTGGTCCATTGCACCCTTTGTTGAGCTGCTCAGTGCTGCTGGACCACTGGCATGATTCCTCAGGCAACACTGGTATAAACCATCCTTCAGGACAGTTCTGCTGTCTCAGGGGATCTTCTGCACCCTCTAGGAGAAAAGTCTGTCTCCAGGGGGACAGAAACCAGGCCCTGGGGGAGAAGAAACAGTTTATCTTCTCTTTAACCCTACAGAGATCCAAGCAGAGGGCAGCATCGGTGCACAGAAGCAGATCAATGTCCTTCCCACATTGAAATGTGATGGAATTAAAGACCAGGCACTCTGCAGCAGAACCGGCTGAGAGCTCAGGGTGCAATTGGGACACCTGGGACAGAGACAGTGACGGAGGGGCTCTTCATCCCCATCTTGTTCACTGAAAGAAAATAGCACAGAGCTCCTTGGCTATTCTGCTTTATGCTGGGAAATGTCATGAGGCACCTGGGGTGTTGGCAGGCTGTCTGATATCATCAGCAGAGAGGACTGATGTCCTGGCTTGGCAACTTGTTATTCCAAGGTCCCAGAGTCACGAAGGACAGAAAGCCCATCCTGAGCACAAGTAGCTTGAAGGCTTGCTGTTAGTTTGGATGGAGAAAATCAGTTTCACCATTGGAATGGCAAGAAGCGATTTTTTTTTTTTTTTCCTATTTTAATGAAAGCTGCAAGTCTGAAGCAAAGAATAAAACCCACAGGGACACTCTAAACCCTCCATCTGGATTTTTCTTCCATGCTTGACCATTTCATGTGCCTCTGTCTGTTCAAAATGAATGAAAGGTTTCAATTCAGCTCCTGGTGGGAAAAATGCTCCCATCACAACTGGCACTAATTGGCTCCCTTGTTAGCAGCCTTGGAAGAGAAGGCAAGGAGCAAGCTGCCACGTAGGCTGAATCTCCTGCAAGCACCAGCAAGACCTGAGCTCCTGCCTCAGCAGCTTGTACAATGGGCTGGGAAGTAGGGAAGCAGGTCCTGACGTTTTGCCTCTTTTGAGGGGTGTAACATCAGAGTCCTCTTTCTAGGCCTGCCGACTTAGCATTAAATTCTCTTAAACGATGTTTGTGATGGAAGTGTCACCCTGATAGATTAATTGAGCTATAACATATGCAAAGTAATGTGAGAAAAGAATGCAGTTGCATTACTTAGTGTTAATGCTGCAAATAGGCACTGCTACCTGCAGTGATGACTGTCTGGAATGCTAAAGGATTGTAATCCTGGGTGCAGCAAATGAGGCATTTTAATGATGAAAAAAACCACCAGTTGAGGCTCACCTACAGCTGAAGGGAGGAGAAACACATCTGGGAAGTGGTTCTGTGGTGAGTACAGCTGTTCATCACATAACAATGACACACAAAACTGGCTTGCATATTATCTCCCAATGAACAGAAGACTGACACTGAGTTCCATGTAATTTAATTTCAATTAGTGCATTGGAGCTTTTTAAAGAATGGACTATATATTCTTCTACAGTTTCTCGCAGACTATTACACACAATGCAGAAAAATGGCTATGCAAATGAGAATTATCTTATTGGTTTTAGTGTCTTTCTCCCTCTTCCTTTCCCAGGTAATTGGGTGGGTAGGTGCTGGGGAAAAAAATGGATGATGGGAAATGTGAATAATGAAATCTCTGCAGCACTCTCTCCCCTTAGATGTGGAGGCCCAAAATATATGTGTGTGTCAGTTTAATTTAATTTGCTGTTAATTAGCTTAAATAGTAGCCTTGCCTGCCTTTGCTTTCACTGCATTTCTGTCCAGGCTCTCATTAGGCAGCGTGATAAAGCAGGTGCTTGTTAAAAATACCCTAAGTGCCTATTTACATTACAAAGCTATTCCTAGCACTTGTGGTAAGGGAAACTGAAGTCTTGTCCCTGGATACAGCTGGTGGGAGAGGAGAAGCAGCACCCTGTTTTCACATATTTAAACCCCAGAACATTAATTCCCTGTAATAAGACCAGAATTTGAAATCCAAGATGCAGCAGCATCCAACAAATAAGTAGGTGTGTAGCTTTCTCCAAAATAAGGTGGACAACAGACATTCAGAAGTCTGCCGGGAGGATTTAGGTCTTCAGCTCCCACCAATTTCTAATGCATGTAAAGCACTATACCTATACAGGGATGTGAATGAATGACTGTACCTATACAGGGATGTTTGAATGAACATCATTCAGAAAAGAAGTTCCCAATTATCTGGTTCAGGTCAAAAAAGGAAATGTAAAATCTAGGGCTCATTTTTATCAGCATGGAAAAAACCCGGGAGAGTGCAAACTGTGAACAGACAGGGAAGAGAAAGAAGAGGTGGGAAAGAGGCAGCAGGGATGGAAAAGGGCACGGAGGAAGAATTCAGCATAGGGTAGCGTGCTTTCAAATATTGATACGGAAGGCGTATAAATAGAAACAAACACATGCTTGCGGAGCCAATAAAGGTCTTGTTTACAAGTGAGCAGAGTGATTCATTAAGAATGGGAACAAGCACCTGCTCTGAAAATAAGGGAAAATACCCAATGAAAGCACTGGGAGAAGTGATGTGAGTCCAAGTGTGCCCAAGAAAGAGACAAGTTCAGCACCTCCCATGGTTCACCTTTGGTGTTTTGTCAGCAGCGTACCCGCTCTGCCGGCAGAGGGGCTCATAGGAAAGCAGGCTGCAGTGGGGATGGCATGAGTAGCTCAGTAAGGGAGTATCTGGTTCTTGGTACTTTATTCCAAGCTCTGTTAATTCCAAGGAAAAAAAAAAAAAGGGGGGGGGGGGGGGGGGGAACCCAACCAAAATATAAATCTCAGTTCATTTCTCATTTTCAATTCAGTAACTTCTCCAGTTCCTTCTTTTCATTTTACTTATCTCCAGCAAGAGAGAAAATACAGGCAGGGAGCAGAGTATGAAATCCCTGGGAAATATCCTGATTCCATTTGTGGAGCAGGCATCTCTGACTGCACCTGAGCTCTGCAGGTTGAGGGGATGAGGTTGCCGTGCTGTCAGATTAAATTCTTTCTTGTCTTTGTCTTCATGAGGACCCAGCTCTTTAGATATGCCCCTCTTTAAGGAGGCAGGTACATTTGATGAGGTTGTGAGACATCAGCACTGGCTGAGAAGGAAAGATGGTCAAATTAGCACAAAAATAATAACCGTGGGGGTGATGATGGAGGGTAGTGAGGAAGAACTTAATGTTATCTCCGTTTTTTATCTCACCTCCCTCCAGAAGAGACCTCTGGAGCCTGCGCACCATCCTCTTGTGGTGGCTATGATGGACCACAGCTCACTTGGCCTGCACCCTGCTGATCCAGCACCATGGTGCACACGGCTGCACAAATGCAAAGTAGGCATTTTCCCAGCCCAGGTCTGTCTTACCAGTGCAAGGAGGAATTGCAAGGGCGTTATTCAGTGTGTTAGAGCTATTTTAATTGCCTCCAAGGTGTGCTTAGCCACAGCTAATGCCAGTCATTTATCTTTCTCCTCCTCAGACAGAGCTGCTATTCATTCTTCTTCTCTTTTGCTTAGTAAGAGTTGGAAGAAAGGTGTAGAAATTGTCCTGGTAGTACCACCCTTGCTGTGGGACCTGGTGTGCTGACTGCCCAAGTGCTTTCTGCCTCTTGCTGTCTGGAGCTGCAGTTGCTCTGCAGCACCACTCCTAGCACTCCTATTCCTGTCACCTGGAATAGAGGGACTTCTCTTGAGTTTGGTACCAATGAAAGACCAAAAAAAAACCCTTGAAGACCATTGCAGCAGATGTATCTACACAGACAGTTTAGCACAGGTTTGATCCTTCTCCTGGGACCAGAGCATCAAGCCCTGAAGCTCATGCTAAACTCCTGCCTTAGCTGGAGCTCTGCAGGGGGAGAGAAGCCCAAGCTTTGATCATTGGAGATGCCCTGACAAGCTGTTGGCGGGGCTTGAAGCACTCCAGACTCATCTCTCTTGGGCTTGTGCTTCCCTTCCTAGTGCAAATGCCCCCAGCCAGGCAAGCACACAGCAGTGGTGGGGCTGTCTGCTTTCCCATTCATCTTCTCCTGGGTTTGCTCTGACCACTGCAGGGGTGACTGCCTGTCTTCAGAGAGAGGAGCAGCCCTTCCCTGCCCCAGCCCTTGGCACTGTGTATTTACACTCAGGATAGAGAGGGGTTTCTTTAATAGCTGTGTCTGACACTTAGCACAAAGTGGTCCTGATGTCTGTGACAGGCAATCGCCCTGTATCTGCTCAGCAAAGGGATTGTGTTGTCACGAGCTGTTAGGAGGTGAAGGTGGGCTTGGCCTTCCTATATGCTCCCATCAGGGATGGGTTTGTAGGGCAGATGGACACTGAGCTGCCCTGGTCCCCCAACAGCCCACTTGTGAGGATAAGGTGTAGAGCCCATTTGCTCAGTCTGTCAGTATGATCTGATTTCATCCTCTGCGTTCAGCAGAGAAGCTGTTTCCCCTTGAGCTGTTATGCACTTTGCAGTTACTTCTTTAAAATGACTTAGTTATACATTTGCTACATGTTATTTTGAATTCTCTTGGAGATCAAGGACGCTACAGAGCCAGCAAGATAAAATTAGCATCTGAGCTGTAGCCTTTGCTTGGTGTAAGAAACACAGATCAGCTTCACTTGCAGTGAATGCTGGAAGGTGAATTTCATTCGCGTCTTCCTTTCAGCAGACCTAGTTCTGCCACCCTTGTTTGCTTTGAGTGCCACCACAGCCCGTAAGCTGCTCTGGTAGTTTCTGTAAGGCTGCTTCCAGAGAACAGCATGAGTGTTGAACTGGGCTTCAAACTGGCAAGAAATCAGTTTGTTCGAAATCAGTTTGTTCAAATTCAGTTTGTTGAAAATCAGTTCTTATCAGCTCACAGCATTATCACGGGGTGTTGCAATAGGGAGTTAAGGGGGAATGATCAGGCTCTTTTAGGTTTGTGCACAGCTCTAAGGCACCAGCACTAAGTACAGTGCCAAGCCTGGGGTTGAAAAGGCTGTTAGAATGAAGAAGAGTCACTGATAGGGTGTAAAGATGGAGAAGCGCTGTGAAGTGAGGGCTGCAATGGTGCGTTCAGGTTGTGTCAAGGCTCATGAGGCATCTGATAGTGGTTGGTAAGTGCTCTCAGAGGCAGAAAGCAGTGGGTTTTGAAGGCCACTTCAGTGTAGCAGAAAGAAGCTGAACAGTTGCTGGAGGAAACAAGGCACACAGTTTAAAAGTGAGACTAACCATCAGGAGGGTTGACCAAAATGCTGGCCTAAAGACCCTCTCTCAATACCTTCTTCTGAAGGCAAGTTTTTCAGGTGCTCTTCAGGAAGGTAAGTTTCATAGAGAATATCTCAAGGTGGAAGGGACCCATAAGGATCATAGAGTTAATTCCCTGCTCTTTGCAGACTACCTTGAACTAAACCATGTGGCTAAGAGCATCACTCAGATACTCCTTGAACTCTGATCGGCATAGTGCCATGACCACTTCCCTGATGGGAGGGGTCAGCAGGACCAACCAGCTTCTCGGTGAAGAACCTCTTCCTAATGTCCCGCCTGGACTTCCCTGATGCATCTTCATTCCATTTCCTCCTGTCCTACCACCAGATATAGGAGATCAACACTCCCTGCTCTGCTGAACCCCTAGCAGTTTAACCAAGTTTAACTCTATGCAAGTTCTCAGCATGGCAACAAGTGAGTAAGATCCCATTTCATGTACCAGACATCGGACAAGGCAATCTATAGCCTCTTCTGCTTTCAGGATGTCCAAGACTCTGGCTTTCAGACTCAGGAGGGAAGGTCAGCCCTGTGTGCCCAGCACTGTTCTGACCCCCTCCTTGCTTTCAGGTGCAGGGCTGCAGCAGGTTGGGACAAGAAACGCTGGGCAGAAATTCAAAGTTTAGGTCCTTTATTTTTCCCTTTGGTCACCATTTCGGCCTTCACCAAATCTATCCTCCTACAGATTTGCTGGTGTACCCTGTTACCATTTCGAAAACAGGCCTAAAATTCAACAGGCCTTCATAGTGCTGCCTTGGCTCTATTCTCCAGGCTGTAGAATGGTTTAGGTTGTAAGAGACTTTAAAGCTCACCTAGTTCCAAACCCCTGCCATGGGCAGGGACACCTTCCACTATAGCAGGTTGCTCCAAGCCCTGTCCAGCCTGGCTTTAGATAGAGCATTAGGTCTCACAGATGAATGGTTATCTTCTCAAGCTGGACAAGGAGGTGACTAGAGGTACACCTACGTGATGGAGACCCAAGCTGAACTCTTTAGGCTTCACAGCCTTCCTATCCAACAGCTCAGGAGTTAGAGCATTGACCCCAGAAGCAAAAGCTGTGTTTGGTACACAATAATCCTTCATTCATGGTGTGTCACCCATGGTGACATAGAGTCAAAAGAAGAGGAGGAGAAGGAAAGATTAGAATACAGAAAAGCTGTCTGGAGGTACAGATGGGATCTCAGAGGGGATGGTCATGATTAAGAGACCCATTTTGAAAGCTGGCAAATGACTGCTGTTGCTTTATATTTACAGATTCTGCCTCCAGAAGCTAAGGAGCCCCTTATTTCCAGTGATTTAATTCCCACTGAAACAAGAGATACATTTTCTGTCTCTTTATTTGCAGTATTTCAGAACAGTTCTGAGTTTTTCCACACTATTTGAGATGATTTACTGAGGAAGATCTAAGTTGGGTTGTAAGTAAGCATAAACGAGTGTTGGTGCCTTGATCTTTATTGATTTATATCTACTTATGCCAACACAGGATTACTCATTCAAGAAGGTGGCTATGAGTACACAAGCTTTAAAGCTGAAGTTATTTTAATTGGACTTATAGGTAAAGTGCTTCATGTTTCCAAAGTGGATACTCAATAGGATGAATTCAAAGCTACTTGCACAAAGTTATGGATACATGCTTTAAAGTAGGTGTTTCTGGGAATATTGTTGTCACTTATGCCTGTGTATCTACGGCAAGGCGATAAGAAGCAACGCAAATGCAGTCCTTCTGGAACCACTGGCATTGGCATCCACTCAATAATAGCAACCAGCCAGACCTGAATACTTAAATAAGATAATGTCATATATTACCAAGTTGTTGATGAAGGTAACGTTGTGCATCCAACTAAAGATACATATGTGCCACAAACAGATCCAGACTTTAGAATACGGGTCTTTCTGTCCAGATTCTGATGTTTGCCCCGTTAGAAGAAAAAGAGCAACAGTGAATTTTAGTTCTGGAGCCAACTTGTGCAAAATCTGAAGGAGGTGGGAAGGTGGATTCAGGCTGATGTCTGAACACACTGGAACACTGTGCCCTCATTCAGAAATCCCTATGCTATAGCTCAGAGAAGATGTTCTCCTCGTGATACAGTCCTGCATTGCCTCTGGTTACAAGACATTAGAGCATCAAAATGAGGGCCCAGAGGAGCAGAGCAGGATGCTGCTCAAGGCCCAGGAAAGGCTGGTCACCACTGCTCAGTTTATAGGAGAGAGACCAGGATAAGCTGTCATAGCAGGAGGTCAATATCCCAGCATGGAAGGGACTGGGAGAACTGATGGATTGCTGCTGGTTTAAGGATTTCTGTTGGAACAATCAAGTCTTTTTTTCTTTTTTTCCCCTAGGGAGAAGGATCAAATTCTTAAGGATCAAGGACGACTGGAATTCCGAAGAAGCAGTAGTAGCAGCCAGCAGCCTGTTTTATGCTGAGGTTAATGTTCCCAAACAAAGGACAAACAAGAGAGAGCAGGTCATGTCACCTTCCACTGCGCAGGACTTTCATTTGTGAAATGCATAGAAAATTAAGGAGCCAGCAGTTTTCACAACTACTTTGCTTGCTTGCGTTCTCTTCCGATGGCCATGGTGAAATGAAAGACCATGAAGAGAGGAATTGTATTTCATCTCTCTAGCAACTGTCTAAAATTCTCCTGAAATGGTTTGCATGGTTCCCAAGTCACTCTCGTTTGAGGCTTTACACTTTTCTTCCTGCCGCTGTTTTACATTTCATTACCTCAGTGCTTTCAGATAAAAATAGTTCTACTCCAGCAAATTACTGGAAGCGCAAACCAGATTGTTTCCCTGCTCCTCCTCAGCATTCAGCACACCGCAGCAGCAATATGCCTTTCATTAGGTGGACCAGGAGCGCTCTGCATCCTCCGTAATGGTTTCCACCTCAGATGCTGGGATTGATGCGATGGCAATTTCTGTGAGTTCTGTTCCCTGTCGTAACACAAAACACACACGTGCGTGGGTACATCCACATGCTGTTTTTCACTGCCTGCTTCCAAGCTGATGTGGAAGCTGTGTGGAAAAGATGAATGTTATTTGGCAATTAGGCCTGGTAATTACAGGATGTGTTTTTCCAGAGGTAAAAATATATTGTTTTCACTTGCAGTCTTTGCAATCTGTTTTGAATGAGGAAATGCTCAGGATTAGAAAGTGTTTTCTCGTTAGAACAAATGTCACAGATTTAAAAATCTCGTTATTTAAATTCTTCCTAATGTTCTTTGGCTTGAACAAGTGAGCTCTTAATGTCCCTTTTAATTAGAGCGTTTCAGTTGGGCACCTAATGACAGCACGTCACTGAGTAGTAGACATGGTCCAACTACAAAGGGTAACTCCAGGGTGGGAACTTCAGCAGAAGCTGTCCCTTTTTTGGCTTTTTTAGGGAAAAATGCTAAAGGAAGCACAAGGTATGTCCAGAAAAATGATTCCCCACTTGGAGTGGGCAGAAATACTGCGTGCTTTGGGAGACACCAGCTGTGGGTGCCGGGTTCTGCAAAGGGGTTGGATCTACATTTCCCTAAGCCACTGTGAGTTTTCCTCTCTTTGCTGCTGTACCCATTTGCAAGTCACCAGCACAGGCGATGGCAGCTCAGCAGGATTGCTGCCCGCAGGCTTTAGCACCCTGCCCCTGCTGCCAGAGTCCTCCTTTCCCCCATCCACTGCTCCCAAGAGTTCTCATTTCTATTCAAATAAAGGTTTGGTTCTTCCTCTGTTTCCCTGGGCAGCTCCTAAGATGCTGGATCCATTCACCAGTGCACGCCAGGGACTGCAAGTGAGAAGGATCTTGGTAGCTTTCTTGGGAAATAAATCCTTTAAGATGTCAGGGACTGGGACAAGGGCTGCCGGGCAGGTGGCTGATGGTTACAGGAGAGCAGTACATGAAGTGCTGGAAAATACAGCATCCTTCAAGCACATCTGTGTTCCTTTCCTACAGCATGGAAATGGCAGAGGGAAGCACACTGGTGGGAATCGAATTATCCAGCCCCTCAATGCTCTTCTTCCCTAGCTCCTGCCTGGTCAGTACCGGTGCCCCCACTTGCTCCTTTTCTCCAGGAGCATCACCATGCATTTGCCATCCTAGGTGGATTCAAGGGCAGGAGAAGAACCTGAATGCTGAGAGCAGCATGTGGCCAGTGTTCCTCCATAGTCAGCGCACACCCTGAAAGAGAAACTAACTGTATGGCCAGCTCTCACTGATGGCAGTCAGACAGCTCTGGTGAAGTCAGAAGCTTTACCTGGGTTCACACCAGTAGTTTCTGGCCTAATTTCTCCCTCCTTGAGTGATGAATATATCTGGAGGCTATTAAGATTTAGTCTTTGCTGTTCTTGTGCTTCTATCATTTGTCAGGCTCTCAAAGCAAACAGAGGAAATGTTGATTTGGGAAACACTGCTGATACCCATAGGGTAGCAGATTTATTGGTGCTTGTGCCCAGGCACCATCCAAGGGAGGAGGAAGGGAGAAGTGCTACCTGGACAGGTGTCACTGACATTTCTGCTCACTTCCCTCAGGACAATCATTTAAAGCAGTCACCTTCCCTTGATAGCTCATAAACTATCACTGCTGGAGCTGGGCAGTGTGTCTGGACCAATAACACCTTGACAGACAACGTGATGTTTTCAGGAAGAAAATGTTGTCAGCTTGATTGTTTAACCTCCAATATTAGGGCAAAGAAGTTCATTTTGGATGATCCTTGGCACTAATATTCTTTCTTTGCTTCCCCCTCCCCATCATGTTGCTTTTCCTTCTTTTTAAAGGGAATCCTGTTTGTGCTCTTCCTCATTCACAGCTTACAAGCTGCTACGTACCCTGGTAGAGGTGCAGTGAGTGCTTAAGAGCATATCTTTGATTTCCTCACTTCAACAGCAGTAAGAAAACGTATGACAATAAGCACAGGCTTTGTTTTCAGACCTTCCTAAGCTGCATGTACTGTGCAGTTCCTGGAAGAAAAAGCACTTGGATATATACAGGAACAAAAAATGATGCCAGTATTAATTTCACACTGTGCAGGTGTTCCTGCACTCACTGTGTGCAGGAGGCATGAAACGTGCAGCCCTTCCCCAAGACAACAGCTTATGTATACAGCAGGGCCACATTAGAGACAAACGATTTTTAGATGGTGTTCACTGAGTTTCTCCTCTAAGGTGAACACCGACAAGCCCCAGCTCTGCCCCCCATCCACCACCCCTGTCCACCCCCTCCATCCACCCAACATCCTTCTGTTGCTTTTAGACCAACTTTGAGATGGAAGAAAGAGATCTGACAGAGGGAAGTTCCGAGGTCAGCGCTGCTCACCCGTCGCTGTCATCCCACTGAGCTCATAAATTGGTGTTAACACCTCCTGGAAGAAACAACAAACATAAAAGGAGAACTTTGCCTGCCCTTGGAAGCATCCCTATTACTGGAGCAGCCACTGCAGAGCCTGAGGCCAGTGGGGCTGCAAGTGCAGACAAAACCCGAAGCCTGTTCAGCCCTGCTGTGGTGTCCAGCCCCTGGCAGCATCCTGCCCGATTCCCAGAGCATGGAGGAGAAAGCTGCTTTCTCAGGCAACTTATTTTCTTCAACCATCGTGAAGCACTTATATGTTTTTTTGTTCCACTGCTATTAGAAATCCATTTTTCCAGAATGATCCTGTTTCTTGGCTTGTGTTTTAAACAGCTCCTTATAATAGGGCCTCATGGTGTGGAAATCAGAGTTAGGAGCCTTCGAGATGCACCTCCACCCCCTCCACCAACAATTCTCTTTCATGGGATTCATAAAATCTATTCTTGTTGCTGCAGATTGGCCACAGTGTGACTTTGGAGAGAATTCTTTCGATGTTGACAGTGCTGCTTCATTGTTATTCCTTCTGTACCGGTGGAACAAAATGAAAAATTCATTAAAAATGGAGGAGAAAAAAAAAAAAAAAGGAAAACAAACCCACTGACATTTCTCTATCTCCCAGCACAAAAATCAAATGTGGAAGGTTGAAATCAGGGCAATGGGGAGAGTGACAGGGTTAAATGTCTGAGGGACCATAGCCACACACTTAGTGTCCTGGACAAACGTGCTGATGAAAAGGACCTGTTACCTCTTTTACAGGGTCCCACTACCAAATCAGGAGCCAGGGAGGGCTCTCACAGGAGGACTGGTTTCCTCAGGAGGTCTCAGCATGCAGAAATCCCTTGGATTTTGTCCAGAAGCCGTGGTGGCCCCATGGAGTTCCCAAGCAGTGCGCTTGGCTTCCAGCCTCTCTCTCCAGTGTGGCAGGTCCCCATGCTCTCTCCTTCCTGCCAGGCTGGCACTCAGGTCCTAAATGGCCCCAGGTTCCCAAGGAGGTCGCCTCCAGTCTGGTCTGCCCCATTTTTCCAAGCAGGGTGGCAGGGAGAGGACATGCCAAGGAGGAGATGTGGAAAACCAGGACAGGGGCTGCTGGCAGTGATATCCCAGGACCAGCTCCCCCAATACACAGCTCATGGGGTCCCAACACCTCCTAGCAATGGTGTTGGCAATGGGGGCACTCTGCAGGCAGCTGTGCACAGCCCCAGGTCGGCTTATAGAGCCTGACTGAATTTCATTGTCTGCAGGCTCAAGGACACCTTCTAAGGCCTGGAGGGACTGATCCTATCACAAGGCACAGCCAAGAGAAGCTCGCTGTTCTCTGGAACCTTCCTCGCCAGTGTGACCACAGCAAAACTGCTCTGTGCTGGTCCTTCAGCTTTAGGACCAGCGTGTGACTTCAGGGCAGACAGACCAATGTACTTGGAACAACAGGCCCCTGCTCTGCAGACCAGAGTTTCCCCCATCCGGCCTTTCCTGGAATGAGGTGGACAAGAAGCATTGTCCTAGTGACAGAGATGGGTGATAAGCATCGTCTGTGGTCCCTTACACAGGATCCCACACCACCCCACTTACCCTGGGGCTCCCACAGCATCCTGGCATCCAAGCTGGGACATCCCAGTGTAGATGGGTGGCTCCGGGCAGGCTAGGGGTGAGTTGTACTCTACCTGGATGCCAGTACGAAGGGTAAGACCTCCCCTTATAGAGGGAAAGACTCTACAGTGGGATCTTGTGGCTTCTCAATTCTCTTCCCAAACCTGCTGCAGGTTCGCTCTGTACCTGCAGCCCTTTATGCTGCTGACAGCTCTCAACCTCCATCGTTACCACCACATTACTTTTTCATTCCATTGAAGGGGACACCCCCAAACCCAACAGTCTAAATCTCTCTAAAAAATAAAATTATGAAAGAAAAACTTTCCCAGGATTTCTGCTCAGAAACGTCACAGGGGAAAATGATTCTTTTTGTGATCCAGAGACTTCAAAACATCCACACTGCAGGTCTCTGCGGGGCACCTTTCTGCAGGGTTATTAATAAGAAATAATTGTTTTAAATGCACAAAAGTATGTGTACTTTCTATTCCCTTCCAAAAGCCCTGCATCACTTGTCCTTAATGAATAATGAAAGATGCTTTTGTGTTACTTCCCACCCATAGACTTTCAAGTGATTGTTAAGCAATAAATAGGACTTTAAAGAAAATCAGGGTTTGATGAAAAATTAATTCTGGACTAATATGAGAAGCACCTGCTTTGGCAGCAGCTTATTGATGTTACTGGGGCTTATTGTGTGAGAATTTGGGTCAATAAATGTCCCCAGACTGAGAAAGCATCACTAAATTGTTCTGAAATGCTACTGTGTAGCTCTATAGGAATTAGAATATAGTGCCCCTTGATCTTCCTTCTGGAAGGAAACCTGGAGCACATCTCACCCAGGACATGCGCTCTGACACCCTGGAGGCAGGATTGCCTGCCCTCACTCTGGGTGCTGATTTAGTGTGGGAAGCAAAACCCAAGGAGGAGATTGGTTTCTGAGGAGCGAGGGGACACAACGTCCCATGCCAGACTGGGGTATGCGGATTTCAGTGGGAAAGCCGATGTACTCCGCTGGGACACTGATGTGGTTTTGACTTTCGGCCCTTTTTTGGGAAGCTCACTCTGCAAGGGAAAAACTGGAGCTTGGAAGAGATGTGTGAGCTGCCCAAGGAAAATTAAGCTGAAATAACAGTTAACGCTTCAGGTTTGGCTTGGTGTGTACCCAGACATCTTGCCTTCCGCCCAGGGTCAGTCAGGTCTTGATGCTGGTGAGAGTTCGTCTCAGTTAGAGATCTCCTACTACCGAACAACCTGGCCTTTGGAGGCATCTTCTGAGAGCCTCATCCTCCCACCAGCCTCAGCAGGAGTGAGCACTCTGCTGGGTAGTTCTGTGTAACTGCGCACTTAAACACCACCGTGGTTACGTTGGGATCAATGGAGAGTACTCCGAAGGGGGATTTGTGATCACCTGCGCTAGGGAGAGATCCCAGGAGCGCCTGAACGGGGACATGCTGGAGCGTTGCAGCGAGCGGGGAGATGCTGCAGTAGATGTCCCAGTGGCTGGAGGGTGCTGGGACCACACGTGGGTTCGCAGTCCAGCCGGTGCTGCCTTATTCCTCACAACATCTCCGCGTGGGTCTGTCCCAGGGCTGTTACCGTGCGAGCACCGAGTGAGGAAACGACTTTAGGCAGGAAAAGGTCTGATTCCCGAGAGAACGGTTTCACTTCGCGCGCGCGGTGCGCAAACACAGAGCAAGAGCAGCCGGACGGGAACCGCTCTGTCACACGCAGCACCGGCGTCGGCCGAGCGTCAGGGCCGGAGTTCCAGCGGCCGCCGCCAGGACCCGGCGCGGGCAGTGGGTACGAGCCTGAGCTCCGACCGGGCACAACGGGGATTGCCCAACCCGGGAGCGCCCTGCGACCCGCCGAGCCCACAGCCCCGACCGCGCCGCCCGGAGCGAACCCGCGCCCCAGCGCCCCACCCGCGCTGGACTGTTCCACCGCGCCGGCCGCCGAGCGGGAGGGGAGCGGCGCTGCGCTGTGCCGGGGCCCCGCAGCACGGCACGGGGCGGCGCAGCTCCCGGGGGCGGATGCGCGCAGGCAGCGCCGCGGTGGCACCGCGGCACGGGCCCCGGCCCCGGCCGTACGCGTCCCCCTCCTCCGGCACTCGCTCCCCACCCCGCCGGCGCGGCGCTGTGGTACGGTCGGAGGACGGCGCTGGAGCGGCGGGGCGGTGCGCGGCACTGTGCCGGCCGCTGTACCGCGGCTCGGTGCGCGTCGGTCCGCAGCCCTGCGTCGGTACCCGGCACCCCGCGCGGGGAGCGCTTCCGAGCCGCGCACACCGCGCCCCGCGGGCCGCCGCTGGACGGGGCTGCCTCTTGCGAGACGGAGCGAGCTTTCCCGGGGCTGCGCTGCCGGCGGGCAGTGAGTTATTGCCTTCTTTATTCATCTTTTACTGCAGTCTCCTCTTTTTCCCTCTACTCCATGGATTTTCTTACGTTTGTTTTGTTGTTTGTGGGGTTTTTTCCCCCCTTTCTTTCTCCCCGTTTCCCCCTGTTCACTGGGAAGCGGGGAGGAAGCGCGATGTTGGCACTTGCGGGATGGGAAACTTCCGCTCTTGGAAGCGGCTGCCGGGTGAAATCCCGTCCCCGCCGCTGCCCCGGTGCGGAGCTGGCGGCGCCCGCTCTCCCGTAACGCGGGTCCCGGAGGAGTCGGTGCGGGGGTGTCGCGGGGGGACCGGAGCGATCGCGAGTTGCTCGGTGTCTCTTGCGGAGCTGCTCGGGCTGGAGGCGCGGGCGGACCGGTGGGACCGGTAGCACTAGTGGGACCGGCCCCGAAGCCCGGGGGCTTGGAGTACCCCCGTCTGCTCCCCGGCGCCGTGGTGCTGAGCCCTACGAGCTCGGTTTCACAGCGTTTCACAATGTTTTCTGCCGCGGATACGTTCGGGTTGTCAATTTCTGTGTCTGAGGTGGTGGATGGAAGTCCCGTGTTTACTCCGGGCTGCTGTCACAATGCCATATGCCAAACCGTCAGGGTGGTCCTGCAGCTGAGTCCTTCTATGATTACACAGCATAAAGGCTGAGATGGAAATTGTGCCAACAGTGTGGATGTGCGCCTTTCTCTTCCTGACTGTGCTGCCGAGTGTGAAGCTCAGATTTGTATCCCAGCATGGGGAAGATCCGGGCAGTAAGGCTGAGCCAGGGAGCAAGCCTGCACTGGCTTCGTGTTCCCCGGCTTTCCCACGTTCTCCAGTAGCTCTTATGCTGGGGCTGGAGTGGAGACTGGAATCAATAGCATCATGATTGACTTTGGCTTACTTTTGAGGCCAGAAAAAAAGACCCTTTTATTTAATATTAAGGAAGCCCTTGTTTTCTTTCCCCTGCAAATAAATACCACAGGGTATCGGTAGCTGGTACTGGTGTTTGCCAGGGTGGGCAGTGCATGTTTGCCACTGCTGGTGGCTTTTGCTGGGCTGGCAGGGGCCGTGTGAGCATCGGGGCTGATGTTTACTGTGGACCTCAGCGCCCAGGCTGAGCCTGTTTTCTTTGGCTCTGAGCAATGCTCGCTGTCGTTTTGGGTGAGCAGTCATGGGGAGGAAAGTGTAGGCTTTGCTGCAGGACCTCTGGATCATCCCTGCTGCAAGCAGGAAACCTGCTGGCTTCTACAGGTGCTTCCACAACTGGTTTCTATTCCTCAGTTGAGAAGGGGGAAGTGGTATTTCCACTTGCATTTTGTCCCATCTTTTATTCTGTGATTTGCTCTGATTTGCGCTCTCTGTGTTTAATTCTATGCTAAAGGATAGGGAAGCAGTTTGTTTTCTAGGCAAACCAGCAGCAGAGCTCCTGGCCGAGGAGCCTGCACTGATGTGGTATGAAGGATCTTCACGGGTGGTAAGGAACCTGTGTCACGAGCAAAACCTCGGGTTAAGCCACAGCAGTGTTGCTCTGTAGCATCCTTTTTGGGCTGCCTACTCTTGGTGACAGCTTGTCACAAGGTTTATCGCTCGAGTTCCTGGAAGCCTTTTTATGACCCTTGTTTGTGGTGAGCACCATTTGGCTCGGCTGTGCGTGATACCGTTCTTCAGGATGTAAAGACAGACACTCATTTAGTTCACCGTGCTGTGCTGTGAAAGATTGCGGTATTCTGCTTGTGTCAAGCTAATGTTGCAGATGGGCTTCAGGGGAATGGCAAAGCAGAAGAAGGTGGGTCTCTTAAGAACCACTTTCTTTAGAAAAGGCAGATAATAGGCAGCAAGTTCTGGAAGGATGTTTTATTTGGGGATTGTAAAGAGAGGCTTAAAGCTCTTGCCAGTAAACAGTTTATGTGGCATAAGTGAAGAGACTTGATCACTCAGAAAAATAACTCTTAACACATTCCCAGTGCCAGGAGAGCTTTCGGCTCTCATTGTCCCAAATTATCAATAAAAGCAACAGAACTTTTGATCCGAGTTCTTTATTGATGGCTGCATAAGAAGTTTTCAGACCTAGATGTAAACTTGCATCTACTCAAAGAAAATGGCCTATGGATATAAAAAGCTTTGATATGCTAAAAGTACTGCAGAGTTATCCAAGATGTTAATTATGGGTATTAGAAATAGCTGTGTCTGAAGAGATTTGCAGCTTTTCCTTCCTTGCTCCCTCCCATTAAGTTACTGTCTTGCCCAGCACAGGGTTGTGTCCCTGTATTTGAAGAAACACAAAGGTATTGGTTGCAGAACTGCTGAAGTGAAGAAGGGAAAAGAAACAAGAATCATATTTGGAGCCCAAGTTTTGACTCCAAAACGAGCTGCTCATTCTTTTCACAGCTTGAGGTTTGTGGTGGAAAGGTTGAAAACACCCAGCAAGAAAAACATGCTAGAAAAAAGTCTGAAACAAGCCCAACAGAGTGAAATTCAGGATGAACTGTCATCAGAGAGTGTTTATAAACCTACTGGAGAACAGGGAGGGAGGAAGCATTTGGATCAATAACAAGTTCCTTTTTATAACTGTAGCTCTTTAATCATATAGCTTAAAAAAAAAATCCCCAGTCCTAAATGTGTGCTTTTTGTACCTGTGTCGATAGCTGAGGCTAAATCTGCAGCGTTCATGCTGATGTGGGTAATCTGAATCAAGCTGAATAGTAAAGAGGCTCTTAGGAGAATCTGAAACCCAGGAGGCATTTTTCAGACCTGAGTTATGTCACTTTTTTTAGAGGTGCCTCAGGCTACTGCATTTTAAGAAGACAAAGCTTTTGTTTTCTAGCTGGCCTAGAAAAAATGCCAAGGATGAATCCCAAATAAAGGCTTTCAGAAGTTGTCATTTGTGATTAAGTTGATTTTGCTGTTGTGCACAGAATGCTGCCGCCTTCCTCAGCATGGTGTCAACTCTGTCTGTTTTTATTTTTGCCATCAGTCCTGGCCTATCTGTTTAATTCAAGTGAATAATTTTACATGGTGGTTCTCACCTGAAAGTGTGTATTTAATGAGGAGGTCGGATGTCTGCTAGCTCCATCATCCCAACATAAAATTAATTGTATGTGCTTTGCCAAAGGCAGAATTGAGGTGACACCAGGGCAGAGATTGACTCCGACCCCGCGTTCTGCAGAATTAACATCTGCTTGCAAGTGTCTAGTTTTGCATTTAAGCTGCTGGAATTATCAAAGCCACGGCTTGTAATGCTGAGCAAAGACTGTTTTCCTCTGCATCTCTTAGGAAATCCTCAGCTTGATGCATGCAAATGGTGAATCTAAAGCTTTTCTTGTGGCTTCTCGTGTTTCTTGCGGCTTAAAACAATCAGAAATAGTATCCTGTTGTTGCCAGGGTGTGGGCAAACAAGAGAAGCTACTCCTGTGGAGCCTGAGATGGGGGATAGTGTGCATGATACAACAGATGATGCTGAAGCATGGATGTGGAAAAGTATATTGCCTGCAATCTGTAGTTTTGTAAGCTCCCAGTGAGGTCCTCCTTGCTTAAGGAAGGTGGAATAGTGGGAGTATTGTAATGACTTCCTCTTCTTGGACAAAACAAGAGCAATTTTTGTCTTAAAATCTAACCACCTTAAAGCAGCACTGATGTTATTAACGATGACTGAAGCTGTATCGCCTGGGCAGGAGGTATCCCTGGAGTTAACCTCCCCCTGAGAGACAACTGCTTTCTGTGGCTGTGCCCGGCTTTGTTCTGGATATCCGGGGAAAGGCTATAAGGGCAGCATGAGTCATCTTTTTGGCTCTTGTATAACACTGTTGAACACAAACAATCCTGTTTGTTCTGCTTATTGAGGTCTCTTGTATCTTCCAACATGAAGATGTAGATGCACAGTCTCCAGGGGACCTGCTGGGCTGCTGAGGCTGTTCCAGAGTCAATCTGGCACCTAATAATGGTACTATCTTTTTTAAATAGCAGACCTTAAGAACATGTTGAAACCAAATACTGACCTAGAGCAAGATGTGCCGAACTCAGTTTCAGGAGCATTGCTACAGAGTATTTCCTTTACTGACCATCCATTTGTAGCCTTTGCCAGTGATACTGCACTCTCATTTATTATTTTATTTTTGTTCCCAAAAGTGTGGGTTTAAAATAGAAAACATAATGCCTTTTCTTTCCTCTAAGAAAACAAGAAAGATGTAAACAGCATAGGCACCTCCGGACTACGTCTGTGTGAATTCAGTGATTCCCTGGTGAAGTCTGCAGCATCATCTGAAGGTGGTGTGTGATGGTCCTGAACAATAGGCACTGAGAAGTGCCGTAGCTTTATCTGATGCTTTTGCAAGCAGCTTTTATTTCTACAAACACAGCCACAGTGGGAATGAATGTGAACTTATCTTCTGACTGCTGTTACAAGCAGAGGAAGAATGGTGAGGCACGATGTATGAGCAGGAGCAGTAACTGGGGCAGTGCAGCTCCAGCTCCTGCTGTGTCAGGATTAAGTGCCTCCCGCTGCGTCCCAGCTTCCTTGGAAGGAGAACATCATTCCACATGGGGGTCTGCCTGCGGTGAGAGTTCTTGAACATGGATATAGGGAAGACAGTTTCTGCTGGAGAAGATAGTGTGGAAATGATGGCAATGGGCACTTGTTCTGGAAGCTGGGACTAGATCCATGCTATTATTGATGTTAATGCATGAATTCCTGAGTTCAGGACTAGGCAGGCAGAGGACATAAGGTGGATAGAGGTGGCGGTTTCAGATGTTCCCCTCCTGAGCTCTTGATGCCTTTACTAATCTGAATCTCATGCCTTTTTTCTGTCTTCATTTGTGGGAAAAATGCTTCCTCTAGAAGGATGTGGGGAGCACTGGTTCTGCCCTCTCTCCTGCACAGGGAGAAAGTACCTCTGCTTGGAGGTGTGAGGGGGCCGAACTAAACTTGTGGATGAAAGCCAGTGTCTGGGAAAGATACGGATGATCTAGTGCTCCAGTGAAGAGTTTTGGACTTTGACCATGTGGGGCTGCGTGGTGCAACAGTGGATATCTTATGACTGAACTGGCAGGCAGCGCTGTCCCTTTCACCTGGCCTTCCCTCTCTTCTCAGTTGCATCCTAGGCTTGCCAGGACTTCAAGGTGACTCTCCTGGTCCGAGATGTGGCCTCTGTGTAGGAGATTGCAGCTCAAACGTAATTGTTGTGGGGTTTTTTTGTAGATAGATTTGATAAAATCCATGCTTGCTCTGGGACATACCATTGCAGAGCTGACGGTGCTGCATGGCCTGACCGAGCATGTTCCTGCTGGAAGGGCAGCGTTGTGGTGGTTTGGTGGTTCAGCAGCTCCTGGTTTCTGCCCCTGGAGCTGTATCTGCTTGTAAAACAGGTATTTGCTTGTGACTGTTGGTTCTGCAGCCATGCGCAATGCTTAGAGGTCTTACCAGCTCCTGGAACGCTTTGGGGAGCTGGTGAGAGCTATGAGCACTGCAGAAATCCTCTTGAGCTTTCTGGCAACTTAGGCTTATTTTTTCTATTTATAATTTTAAACTTTTACTCCAAAGTTTAGTGTGCAACTCTTGCACATGCATTTCAAGAACCCAGTCAAACTTGCCCTCATCTATGCTGAAGCTGAGAGGTCCCATACATTCTCTCCCAGGCTGGTACCCAAGCCTAGGAACAGACCTGCAGGCATCACTGCAAGCAGGGCATCCATGCAGACACAGGTATGGGTCGCTGTAGATCACCTCACAAAGATGGGACCTAGACTGTGAACCTGGCTTTGAAATTTCAGTGCTTATAAAACTACTGAAAGATCCTTGATACAGTTAATCTCATGCAGTCAGTGTGCTTTCTTTAGCTTCAGTAGCATCTTGGCACTCACAGGGCACAAGTGATGGTGAAGAGCAGTATCTGATGGTAAATTCCTCTGGAAGGATGCCCTGTGAAGCTGATGCTGTTGAACAGCTACACCAGCACATGGGGAATGACTGCTGCCATTGCTACACATCAAAGGTGGGCTTTGTGGTTTTTCTCTTAATTAGGAATGGAGTGCTTTCCTCCAGATGGGCTCCCCAGCCATTTGATTGTGGCATAAACAGCGTTTTCAGGGAGGGCACATCAATAAGCTGGAGTTTGCTAATACCTCCTGTGAGCAGAACTACACCTCGTGGCAGGAGAGAGGCAGGAAGGGCTTAGATTTTAATTAAAGTTGTTGTGAGGAAGAAATTAAATCTGGTCTCTGGCCCTGCTTGTATTAGGAGGGGAGAGAGCTCAGCCTCGCTGAACCGAGCTGTTAGCCACCTTCTGTTTGCCTAGGAAAAAAGGCAATTTCTTTGTCAGCTTTTACCCTGGCTCCTGGGCCCTGTTTGCTTGTTTGTTTTCAGCAGCTCCTCAAATCACTTTGAAGATGGGCTTAAACATTGATCACCTCTTACAGTCCTTCGTCTTTGTTTTGGCAGCAGGCGTTACAAAAGCTATCCTAAGTTACCTCTTTTCCCAAAATGAATGGGCTGTGTATGTATATGGCCCAGAAGAATAAAGCTCTTTCAAGCAAAGTGTACATCAGCTGATGTCTCTGCTCCCAGTTCTCTTGGATTCAGGTTCCATGCTGGTCTGGAAAGAAGCAGGGATCCAGGAAAGGAAAAGCCAAAGTGCTACTTAATTTCAAGGCAAAAGCTACTTAAGGGTCTGTTTGCTGAGCAGGATCCTTGCTCTCCCTTTATTGCTGCAGTGGGGTCTTTCCTTGGTGCTGGCTGAAGTGGTGGGAAGTCTCTGCTGGGTGATGCTGTGCAGCTGGTGGGATGCAGCAGTGAAATGATGCCTGGCATTGGTAGCTGCTGGCAGGCTACTTTGGAGAAGAAATGTTGGATCTCCTCCTTCCTTTCCCATTTGAGCACTGAGACCCACCAATGATGAGAAAAAAATACCGCACAACAGCAAAGCATTTATTCCATATCAAACGGGCAGGAGACAGTGGAGGTGGCTAATTCAGTGTGGAAGACCCCAGAAGGTGCCATTTTAGAGCAAGCAAGATTTAATAACTTACATAGCACTTTTGTGATGACCGCTTTACATCTGCAGATACATTTTTGTTAGCACTTATATGGTATCAGCTCATACCTACCCCTTTCCTGAGTAAACCTGGGTCTTGGGTACCAGCCTGGAAGAGAACTTGGGAGTGTGTAACTGACTTGTTATTTAGATGTGTGACCACCGTTGTTCCTGGAGCATATTCCAATATACTTGTGAGAGGAGCTCCAGGAGGATTTGGGGTGCAGATGGGTTTGTCCAGCTAAAGGTTGCCACGGAAATGGGTGCTGCAGCAGCCTGAGCAGTGGGGGAAAAGGCTGTGTGTGGACTTGTAATAGGGACCGGCCTCTGCATTCATTACTTGTATTATCATTTCCTTCTGCAGTTCAATTTGCAGATGCTATATCACCGTCCAATTTTGTGTGCTTCTGGCTGATGATGTATGCCTGCTCAAAGACTGATTTGCAAGAGAGGGGAAAAACGCTGTGCTTATGACCTCAGGATTAATAGATTTTAGCCATGAATGTAGCATAAACTTCCATGTTTTATAGTTTGTTGTGAGGTATTGGTGCAGGGGATTCTAGTTCTGCAAGTCATGGGCTTTTACTCATCAAGTTATGTGAGTAATTTATGGCTTCCCCCAAGTCTTCACAGCTGGGTTGGCAATCTATAGCATGAGGAGTAAATATTAGTATGAGGACTAAACATTGTATGTTTACACAAGGCTTCTCTAGAAGTCTGAAACATGGATGAACTCCATGCTTCAAGAGGCTGCTCAGGCTGAAAAGTTGCCTCATCATAGGGCAGAATGCAGTTGGACAAAGCAGCCCAGCTATATCTTATGAACATAGACAGTTCTTTATTTCTTGGTTGTAATGGAAGAGGAGCATTACCAAGCAAGCATCTCTGCAACCTGTAATGATGCAACAGTGATGTGAGGGAGAAAGCTTCGTGCAATGATGGAGAAGAGCCTTTAGATCCACTGAGTTACTGTTTGAGGAAAGAAAATGCTTTTGGAAGTTCATGGCCTCTGCCTGTGCTGAACTGATGCCCTTATGTAGAAGAAACAGGCTGATGCCCACAAGGTGCTCGAGCCCAATTGCAGGGAGTGAGGATGTCTGCTTCTAGTGCCTGGTTTTTAAATACCCAGATAAGAGCAGGCAGTAAATTTGGATTTTTTTCTTACCCTGAAGTCTGTCAACTTTCTATTTTGCCATCTGAGCATCACAGTCATGAGCAAGTAGACTAAAGACTAACACATAAAACAGATGTAAATTAATTTGCTTTATTCTTGTTTATTCCTTGAATTTCATTTGTTACTAGTTTGCTACTAAGAATAAAGGAGAACAGGAATATTGATAAGGCTTCCCATCCTCTACAGTCAGCAGCATCCTGGTTCTTGTCCCTTCCCTGGGTATAAAGATCTGTATTTTTAACACATACTAAAAGTCTGGAGGACTTGCTTACCGATCCTTGGCTTATTTCTTCATCAAGTACTTCAGATACTTGCATAGAGCTTCAGCTAAACCCCAGTGTGATAGTATCTGCAGCTCTGTGCACGTAGCTAGTGAGAATTACTCGCGGCTCCGGAGCGTATGCTCTAAATATATAAAAGGTAGGAGGGCATGTGGCATGGCCTGACCTCGGGTGGCAGCAATGCTGGGAACGAAGCCAGTTTCCTTGCTCCCAGTTTGCATGCTCTGACGTTAGTTTCTGTGCCTCTCCTCATGCAAAACCTGCCTGAAAAACCAGACTTGCAGCCAAACTGGTTGCCGGTGTCTCATGTGCCCGAGCCCAGCCTGCCGCCTCTCCCTGTAATTCCCGTTCCTAGAGGCTTTTCCCTGTCGCAGCTGATTTTCTCGTGGAGGGGCTGGATGCTGGGAAATGCCTGGCATGTGATATTTAGCTCGGCGCAGGAGGTTGCAGCCATTTCTGCAATGCTTAATGTTGGCTTCTGAGGAGGTAACCCTCTGCCAGGCACCTTCCATACTAGGATCTTGGCAGATCTGGCTGGAGCGCCTTCATTTTGTTTTGTGATGCTGCATCTTATTTTCCTACCTTTTATTTTGTCTCAGGATTAAACTCTGGGATTCTCTTGTGACAGCAGACACCTGATGCACTTGAGCTTTTGATGGGTCATCTGAATGCTGAGGATACACAGAGCTTATTGGGAATAAAAAGGTTATGTGCACTAGTGCTGGAGGTGATGTAGTGCTTGCCTGATTCAGCAGGTCCAGTTCTCTCGGTTCCTGTGCTTGTACCATTAATTATCGTGCAAAGCTACAGAGGTGCTTATGGGACAGATGTTGAGCCTTCAGGATCCTGCACAGAGTTCCCAGTGCTTTCTGTCTTGGCAACAAAAGCTATGTCTTAATCTTTAAAATGTTCCATTGAAAAGTATATTTAAAGGAAAGATGGATGTGGTGATATTTCGGTATAAAGCCTGATGCAGCACTCCTGGCTTTTGTTCCTGCACGTCTCCAGGCAAAGCAGGTGGTGGTTAATTTCTTTTGCATTAAAACCCAAAATAAATCTATGGAGTGCTATATGAGGCTACTCACATCTGTGCGCTCTATGTAGGTCAGATGTGTGCTCACTTCTTTATGGAGACTAAACTTGACAGCATTTCCTTTCTGCAACCGGGGAGGGAGAAGCACAAAATTCGCATGCCAGCTCCATAAGGAATGTCTTCAGGGAAAGACCCCAAAGGGAAAGTGTGTGCAGGTGAGGTAGCTTTACCCTTAGCTTCAGGTTTGTGACAATGAGCTTTATTTATGAAAGATTTATCTAAGCTGTGTATCCAGGGCTGATGGAGTGTCATATCGGATTAGCCTTATAGGTCAAAATACTAAATGCTTCCATGCCATGCTTCCAGCAGATGCCTCTTTCTTTGCTCTCACTAAAAAGCCTGTTTCCTAATCTCTGAAGCCTGTGTTTCTACTGCTGTATGTCTTAAAATGCAAATTGCTCTCCCTGCTGCTTCCTTCCTCCCAGCAAATCCTGTTCTGGTATTTCTGACTCTGGCTATGGTGGAGGATAAAATGAGTTGGAAACAGACAACCTGTCTTGCCCAGAAGCATGTTAGGAACCTGATCTAACACCCTAAAAATGGTTGGGAGTCTCCCTTTGCTTGATGATCCAGATGATTTGGTCTTGTGGAAGATGCTCTACTAGGGTGAAACTAGTGTGGCTCAATTTTTAGGTATTAATCTGCCTACTCAAGTGTGGTCCTCTGATCTCCTTAGTTTGACTCCAGTATATGGAGTAGGGAACCTAAACTAATCTGGCTGGTCTTTACACACTGGGGAGTTTCTTTGTCTTCAGTTCTGAGGTTACGTGATCATGTGAGAACTTTTTCTCACAGGAGGAAAGCCTTAGAGTGGAGAGACTTCAAAATGTCACCCCGTGGGACATCCGTTAAAAGCAGATAAATGGAGGATCTGGTGTTTATTTGAAAGCCAGAGAGGGACCTGGCTCTGCTACCCAACTAATTTCTCCTTAGCTGAGATGACCTTACAAGCAACCACAGTGAAACAGTGGCAGAGGAGGATCGGAGCAGATGGAGATGGATGCAGTGCAGCCCGGTGTGGGGGATATTTCTAGTGTTACAGCTGATGTGCCTGCTCTACAAGGCTATCAGGAATCATGTGAAACCAAAGCAGGGCTGCACCTGTCGCCTCCTCCTTCAGCAGAGGGCTGGCGTCTGCGAGAAAATGAACGTCATCCGCAGCTCTGCCCTCAGCAAACGAGCCATCATCTACGTGCGCTACCAGCCTCCTGAGGGACTTGAAACGGGACATGAAGCTCTGCACCCTGGGGCTGCTGGATGAGGTGCCAGCACTTCAGGACCTCTTGGCAATGAGCAGATCCTACTGACTTGAACAGTAAATGTAGGAGGGTGTCCACCCAGAGCTGCTCTGGCTGTGGTTGACCTATGGATATAGGAGTATTGGTGTTGGAAACTGGGTATGGGTTGTAGCAGGCTTCCTGTGAGGGGAAGTGGACTCTGGGCTTCATGGAGTTGCTCAAAAGTTGCTTGGAAAAGAGCGGTACTGGAGCGCTTGAAGGGACATTGGAGTAAAAGATCCGTCTGTCCTATTCTGTCCTATTCTGCAAGCGTTCTAGCAGGAATCCTGGTTCTTGGTGTGTAAATATGTGTGAGGACATCTCGGTACAGGTCTCTCGGCTGGAGAGATCACCTTCTTCCATTGCTGTGCTCAGCAGGACATCAAGGGATGGGATGTTTCCTATGCCTGCTCCTTCCCTTCTTCCTAAATAAGATGCATAGTGCATTGTTAGGGAAGCTCCTGAGTGCAACCCATCTCTTAAGTCCCTGCTGACCAAGTGAAACTAATGAAATCCCTGTTGTCACAACATATGTTGGTTTAACCTTTAAAGGAAAATGTGCTGGTGAGTCAGGAGACCCATGGGGAGATCTCTGGCTTGTTTTGGGCAGAAGGTGAGCTGAGATTCAGTGGTGACAGCGGCAGTTTAAAAGGAAGGCAGAGATAGAGCAGTGCACAAATCCGCTGTGCTGTTGTCACTGGTTTATGCATGAGTACAGAAGCGGTGTCCCCAGAGCTGCTGGGCATCTCTCAGCTATTCTGATTAGGAAGCAAACAGAGATGCTGAAGTGTTTTGCAGTTCACTCTTCACTTGGTTTTAAAACAAGGCTTATTTTTTTGAGAATAAAGGAGGAAGGAAGAATGCTGTTCCCTGCCCTGCATTTACATGAGAAGTGACTATTTCGACCAAAACTGTCATTTTGAACATTTTCATGGCAATAAGTCCTTTGGGGAAAGGTTTGGATGAAGTTTGTGCTTCCAGCAGCTCAACAAAGCCTTTATTAATTTTATGTAAATTCATTAGGTGGGAGAGGATGGGATAAAGCTGAGTTCAGGTGCCAACAGTCTCCAAGTTTGCAGGAGAAAAGGGATTTTAGTAGGTTTGTACATTCATTGGGACCTCTAGCCATGGATGAGGGACTGTTGCTTACCTGGTTTGTGAAGAATTGACTTGATTTTCAAATGTTGGTTTTCTCCTCCTACAGACCTTTGGCTTGAAGGTCTCAGTTACCAAATGTACTAAAGCTCGGGTGCTGGAGAACACAGCCTTTGGTGTACAGACACTTTCAAGACATCAGTCCCTTACTGTGGTCATGCCACAGCTTTGGCTCTGCTCTGGATCTGGATGAGCTGGTGAAACCCAGCTCCATGCTGTTGTGTTAGGAGATGGTGGCACACTCAAGCTGTAGCTGCCCTTGAGGTGGTGAGCACCATCTTCCTTGGAAGAACCCGGTAACCAGAGTCCAGAGCCCCTCTCCCAGCCCAGGGGCTGGGCACAGTTGGTCAAGGTGCCAGTCCTGTGATACCAGGAAAGCATCAGGTGTAGCTGTAGTTCCTGAGTGGCCTGGTCTCCAGGACCCAGCTGCTTCTCAGGCAACCCGTTTGTTCTCTCCCTCCTTATAACTAGAAGGAAATAAGCCCTGTACTTCAGCTGCTGCAGTAATTTCCCTGATAGCCAAATATGACATCTCGGGTAGAGCAACAAGGGCCATGGAAGTCCTAGGACTGTCAGGAGTCTACCAAACTGTGCCCTGATCCCACCAGCCCCTCTATATGCCTCCTGTTCTTTTCTATGGAGAGGAATTTATTAACCTTCTGCAGTTATTTTCTGTCTACCTGTTTCTTGTCCAAAGCAGCCAATGCAGCATTAAGGCTGTATAGGAGGCAGGGTGAAGCTGTCCCTGCCCCTGAAGCTCTTTTGGACTGGCTCTGCACCCTTCCTAGCTACCCAGCCTTTGCATACTCAGCTCTCCATTGAAGCTGAACACATTCCTGTTGCTGATTCAGGAGCAAACCATCACGGTCAGAGTTCAGGAGGCACTTGTGTGGCTCCAGCACTTTGAGGTTGTCCCCATTAGCTTGTACTATTAAAAGGAACTAAAAGTTCACATGTGCTGCTGGGCTGGGTGTGCTGCCTGCCAGCACTGTCTCACTGCCAGCCCTGCTGCTCACGCACCAAGCTGTGACCAGGGGTATGCTTTGATTTGCCTCTGTGCACATATAGATTACTTTGATCTTAAATCACACGGGAATGCCGCAGGAGCTGGGAATCCTGTGTCCCCTGCTTGCTCCAGTTTATTGAAGTAACACATTCATAAACTGTAACTCTTCAAAGCAGTGTGCTCCAGAAGCTGCAGTGCTGCATCATGTATAAAACATGACCCTGCGAAAACCAGCCTGTTCCCCTGTGGGCAGCTTGTCGTTCTGGCCATCCTTAAAGCAATGTTCAAAGCAAGGTGTCTCCTCTCCATCTAGCAGAGCCTGATGCTCCCTTTAGATAAGAATATGATACTGGGTGTTGTTGATGAGATCTTATTTGTCCCTTGGAACAGGAATTATTTCCTTACAGATGTCAGCAGTGCCTCCTGCACTGAGGGATTTAGCTGCAGATCAGTGTGAGTTACTTGATTTGGAAGAAGAAGAAATACACCAGACCAAGCAATGTGGCAGAACTTTGTTTTGATCTGTGTTGCAGCGACAGGAAGGAGCTCCCCTGCCTCGGCTGAAGTTTTCAAGTGCTGGTGGCTGTGTGCATGTCACCCTTTCCTCCTTGGAAAGGAACTGAGGAGGTGGGAGAAGTGACTTTTTATGCATGGTAAAGGGGGAGAAATTTGTTGTTTTCATGATGAATGAATGATGTGGAGTGGGCTTAGACGTAAAGTGTGGAACTTCATCAGGAGTCCTGCACATCTGTACCGCCCCATCACAGCTGCACATTTCCCTTGGGTGGGATCTTGGAAAGGCAGCATGGGAAAATGGTGATGGTAGATGTAAAAACTTCATAACCACAGTTTGTGGAGCTTTGTTGGGGTGTCGGGGGGGGGGGGGGGGGGGGGAGGATGCATCCTTGGCCTCGCTCTCTGTAGGACCACTGTGTAGACCAGTATGCTTCAGCATGAAGTGCCCACTTTATGGGCACTCTTTATACCCCTGCTGCCCATTCAGTTTGGCTACACGCAGCCTCTGAGAGAACTGATGACTTAGGCTGGTGCTCTGATAAGTTGTGCAGACCGAGTTGGCATCTAAAGGCTGAATTTCCCAGCTGAGCTGATGGACCAGCCCCTCTGGTGCTGGAGGTACAAGGTGGCTGTTACCGCGCTGGTGTGATGTTCCGACTCAGAATGCTGCTGCTGTGGGTATAATAAATGACTTCAAGAGAGTGACTAAAATGCTGTAGGCCTGAGGTCAATCTTTTTTCCCAGGTGTTTGCATGGGGCTTCATGTGGCAGTACAGGAGCAGCATACATAAAAATGGGTGTAACTTGGCATTAGGAACAGTTCTCATGTCAGGATGCTGTTTTAACGGGAGTTGCCCAGGACAGGGTGGATAGTGGGAGAACACACTAACTTTCATCCAGCCACAACCACCACTCGTGGTACCCTCTTTGGCAGCACAGCTCACTTTGTTCCCAGAAAAGCAGAGGAGATGGAAAATGGGGCCAAATGCTGTGTGGTGGTTTTATGGGTGTGATGATGTCCCCTTTCAGAAGACGCATCAGTGAACACAGTCTGATGTTCATCTCGGTCCACACCTTAGCTGAAGGAGTTGGGTGACTCTGAGGGCTTTTTGCACCAATGTGTCTTTTTGCATGTAGTGGTACCTGTACTGTGCTCCTGACCCACCCCATAGACCTGCAGGATTGGGATCCTGTCTGATGGGCACTAGCACAGAAATGGCAAAGAAGGTACTGTTTGTTGAAGATGTCTAGAATTGCTGCCTGTACTTCTCTGACAGTCCAATTTGTCTTTCATACTGGCAAAATTCTTGATCTTCGTGGTGGCAGTCTCTTCTGCTCTGGAAGAGAGGTCTCCAGGCCAGATTTGTCATTTATCTCCCTCATATGTTCCAGCAGATAGCTGGCTGGGCAAGCTCTGTTAGTATTCCAGGGATAACCTTGGCTGTCTCCATCACTTGCTGCCTGCATTGTGGGCAGGCTGTGATAATCTGCACTGCTATTTCATGTGCCCTAGGTATGTGTTAGATGTTGGATGGACTGAGAGGCCCAGTGCTAGTCCCCAAAGGGCTGTGACCTGCTCCTGCAGGCACGGTGTCCAATCAGGCCAAAATCCAGCTGGTTGCAGGCTATCTGCAGAGGTTATGTTGACATGGGGAGCCATGTACATTGTACCTAAAGATGTAGTTCCATTTATCATAGAATCGTAGAGTAGTTACAGTTGGAAAGGACCTTAAGATCATCTAGTTCCAAGCACACTGCCATGGGTAGGGACACCTCCCACTAAACCATGCCACCCAAGGCTTTGTCCAGTTACCAATTATCAAGATGATTTTACTCACTGTGTAGCTTTTCCATGATGAAACACTTTTACAGCTGAAGTGACAAACTTACTTTGCTGGTATTCTGGTGTGAACTGGCAGCAATTCTGATTTTGCTACAGCTGGTTTTATATAATGTAATGGAATAGAAGAATGGACCCCTACACTAAATAGGGCCTTAGTGGGGCAAGAAGGGCAGCAGGCAGTAGACTAGGACCTTCTAACCTGATGAGGTAGCTGTAGCACTCTATTATTCTTGGAAAAACACAGGTATCTTGTATTCTTTCTCCCCTGAAGTCTTGTCCAAAGTTTTCTCTGCTCTTTGTTGTAGGCAGGTTAGACCTTGTATTTCAGGGTCTTGGATAGCTACAAGTTTCTGGGGTGATTTGTGTGCCCCAAGTTTGTGGGGAAGTCAACTTCATCACCTCTCTGAACTGTGTGAGGCTTGTCCCAGCTCACTAATGAAGTGAGCTCGAGGAGGTGACCCACCAAGATGGGCATCCAAGCCCTGAAGACAGGGCTGCAGGTTGGCTCTGCTGTGAGATTCATGCAGCACAGCCCTACCAGGCTTTGGGCGTATGTGCCCTTCCAGGTGTTTATTGCTATAATGCTGCTTGTTCTCCACTCAGATGGACTCATCCTGAGTGATGTTGTACCAGCAAAATCAAGGGCACTTCCCAAGCCTTTATTTTTGCAGTATTGCTTAATTCCTTGTTTTGAATGCATTGGAGGCATATGAGTCTCTCTGATCCAAAGCTATTGAAGCCTTTGGAAAGTCTCTCACTAGTTTACTGGTTCTTGGATGCAATTCTAGCTGTATATGGAAAATTTGAGGGTAGTCTGCCAAGCTGGTGCAGATTGGCCTGAGTCCACCAGCAGGCATTCTCCATTCCCTCTGGTAAGCTTCTCCCACCAGCACCTGTGAAACCACACTGGTGGGGTTAAAGCACTGTGTTCTCAGAGTGCTTCCTCTTCCCTTTGGCATCTCGGATGTTTTCCATAGTAAAGAGGGTCTGCACTTAGCACCAGCAGCTTTCTGATGAGCAGAATCTCTGGAACGTGAAATTTAAGAATTAAATCCCTCCGCATTCCCAGATGCTCCTGCCATCCACCCAGGCCAGCTCTGGTCACAGACGTGTTGCTGCTGCTCTTGCTAGCATGTAATGTTGAAAATCCTGAGCTATGTTCTGCAACTACAATTAAACAAGGAAGAATACTTGATTATTTTCTTAATGTAATATTCACCTTTAGGGGGGAGAGGGCTTCGTGAAGCTCCATTTCCCTGGGTGCCTTTGTCCTGTGGCTCATAATTATTTTTAAACTGCCCATCACGTTGTGAGTTGGGTTGTGGGAGAGGGGTTTTTGCAGTTGTCAAAACGCCAGTTCTAATGAAAGTCTCTGCAGACACACTGTACCTCACTGATGTAAGCCTTTAGGCTAAACAGGCTGCTGATAGCATTTTCAGATGAGTCAGAAAGGTTTCTGTGGGCCTCTTTTTTCATATGTTTTTGTTTGGTTGCAATGTCTTCATCAGCAGGGGTTGAGGGTTGGGGTTTTTCTGTTTTAAAGGCTACGCTGCTGCCTGTCAGCTCACCGCAGAGCTGTTTGGAATTCAGGATCTTGCACGGCACTCGCATCAGGGGAAAAAGGAAGTGCCTGTGTAATAACAATAATTGAAAGTTAATAGTAGATTAAATTAATACAGAATTAGAAAACACTAATGCTCCCTGTGAGCAACGGCTGATTCCTATAGGAACCTTGTGCACTGGGGAAGTGTACAGCGCTTTCCCTGGGCCCTGTCTATTCCAGCCTGCAGATCATTGAGGCAATTATAATTTCACAGAGGTTTGATCTGGAATTGATTTCTTTGTGATAATTCAATTTAGAGGCTTGCTTCCTCCAGGGTAGAAGATGACAGAAGATGAAGTGTATAAACCCTTAACACTGTGTGTAGACATGCATCAGGACTGGCTCCCAGCCAGCGAGGGTTTGCTCTGAAGAATAGTCGTCCTTTGACCGCCTGATTGGAGTGTTGGACCTCTTAGTGCTTCATTAGCAAGTGATCAATATCAGCTTTGTGCTGGGCTGTGCTGCAGTAGATGGGAGGTGTGTACGGGATGTATGCTGGGTTTGTGGCTCTTCATCCTTGCTAGGGAATGCATGAGAAAATTCTTTGCCCATCTGTTCCACAGCCTTTGGAAGATAATTCATGAGGGTATTCTTCCATGCGAGCCAAACTTGGTGTTTCCCAGCCTGTTAGCTGCTTTGCGCTCATCCTGATCAGCAAAAGCAAACCTAACCTTGTCTGTAGCTGGTAAAAGCAGGACAGTTGTACCCAATGATGCAGGGTAGAGCTCCAGCTCCTCCAGAACTTGGACCATTGATTCAGAGTGGCTTCCCCTTGCTCATCAAGGTGTTTCTTTTCCAGGTCTAGCAGGAATTGGGTTCTGCTGGCCAGTGCCTGGGGTGGGACATGCTCTGCTGCTCTTCCCTGGAGCAGGGAATCAGGGTGCCTCCATGCTGGAGGATCAGTGGCCAAAGCCACTTTCAGGTGTACTTAAGAGGGCTTTGCAGAAGGACTGATGGTCTCCTGCTTCCATGTGGCTCCTTATAAGACTGCCAAGGGGGAAATGCCTGGTATTTCCAGGCGCAGGGGGATGGCGTCCTCTCTGTGACAGTCTGCTGTAGGCCTGGCAGATTGTCCCGGAGGTGGTGTGCATGATGGAAGAGGAGAAGCCATGCAGGGAATTAAACACTGTGTTACATAGCCCACGCTGGAGTGCCACATGTGCATGCACTGTTGGCTGTCCACTCACAGCAGCTCCTGCCATATGCATTGATACACATATAGTCTGATCAGATAAATAGTGCATGCGTCTTAAGGCTTAATCTTTTGTTTGACTCTTGTCTCTACACTTGCTGCTCAGAAAAGCTGTGGCTGCCCCATCCCTGGCAGTGCTCAAGGCCAGGTTGGACACAGGGGCTTGGAGCAAGCTGCTCCAGTGGAAGGTGCCGCTGCCCGTGGCAGGGGCTTGGAACTGGATGAGCTTTAAGGTCCCTCCCAGCCCAAACCAGGCTGGGGTTCTATGATGTGTAGATAACTGCACTTGCTGTAAAGCAATGGCATGTGTAGGATGCCTCTTTTCAAGTGAGCAGCGTCAACTGCGCTGTGGCTTGGAGGGGAATGTGGCAGAGGGGAGCTGCCTTGATTTGCCATCCCCATGTGCCGTGCAGTAGCCACACTGGGGTGCAGCAACATGCTGTCTTGTTGCTTTGGGGAGAGGGATCAAATCACTGCTGCCTAGTTGTGATGGGCTTGTGAAGGCTTTTTTTTTGGTAGCCAAAATTTGGTGTTGTAAAATGAGCAGAGAGGGAGAAGAAGTGGAGGAAGGGAGGAAAGAAAATAAAGCGGAGGACAGCAAAATGCACCAAGGTGCAATGAATCCAATGCAGCAGGGAAAATTGGGACCTCCTGAAAAGTAATGATAAAGCTTGCTAAGCACTGCTGTGCTACCTGCCTCCCCTCCCAACTGGAGTGCATTAGAGGCTTGCAGGGAGTGTCGCAACCAGCTGAACCAGTACAGGCAGAAAGAAATATCCCATCTTTTAATTTGCCTTCTTCTTGCCCAGACACAACATTTAACTTCTGTTTCGTGGGTCTGTGCACAAACACCCTCTATTTCCTGATCTCTGAGGCTGTGTGTTTGGGAATCCTGGTGGAACAGCTAGTCAGGCTCCTGCATATTAAGTTGTATTTGTTGAAGTTGTGACTTTAGTTGGTGTTCCGTTTCAGGGGAAAAAGGGAACCTGTTGAGAGGAGGGGAAAGATGTGAGGAGGCTTTTAGCTTTAATTGCGTTTGTTAGGCTTAGTGGTGATAATAAGGGAATGTGAGGGAAAGAGGAATAAAAAACTGATCCATTATTTCAGTCAGAGGTAGGCAGTTCATGGTTGGATTCTGTAATGCTTCACAGTAGGGAGTACTTAGTGAGTGCCTTTATTTTGGTCTATCTGTATTTAGTGAGGAAGAATAAGCCATCTTACCCCTGCAAGGGTTGTACCTTCCTGTGTTCTCCCATGACCACTTTGGGAGTGTGGAGATGCGGCATTCAAGTCAGGTCCCATGTGGTGAATACTGTTGATGTAGGGAGCTGGGGGCCTGCCCTGCTCTGCAGGAGGCTCCCCCAGTGCAGTTCATGGCAAGGACAAGTTGCTTCCAGTTGTGGGGTAACGCTAGAAGCATTGAGAGGTTCTCAGATACCCAGTCCCTGTGATGTGGGGGTATCGCTGCTCTCAGGTGCCAAATGAACATGAAGAGGTGATGTGATACCCCATGGGACACCACTGCATGGCACCTCATTGTGATCTAGTGGTGGGGCTGGTTTTTTGTAAGTAAGTCAGAAGTGCAGCATATCCCAGTCACTAAGAAACCGAACAGGAGCTGCAGTGAGGAAGTTAAGTTAACGGGTTTAAACTTAAATAGGGGAGATTCAGGTTAGGTATAAGGCAGAAGCTCTTCCCTGTGAGGGTGCTGAGGCGCTGGCACAGGGTGCCCAGAGAAGCTGTGGCTGCCCCATCCCTGGCAGTGCTCAAGGCCAGGTTGGACACAGGGGCTTGGAGCAAGCTGCTCCAGTGGAAGGGGTCCCTGCCCGTGGCAGGGGTTGGGACTGGATGAGTCTGAAAGTCCCTTCCAACGCAAATGAGGCTGGGATTCATGAATTTGGAGGCTGAACGTCCTCTAACATAGAGATCCTCTCTCCTGGAATCCTTTGAAGGCGTCTGTGTCCCCATCACCTCAAAGGCTGTAGCTGCAGAGCAGAGCAGTGCCCTGAGCTACTGCTGGTGAAAGGTCTGTGAGCAGCACCCCGCCACTGTCTGCACAGAGTTTCTGGAAATGGGGATTTGTCTGCAAGAGATTCTACTGCTCCAGTACCTGTGTTCTGACAAGAGCTTCTGACAAACTGAAAGTAGGAGTTGCATAATAAAGACAAATCTGGGGAAGTTGTTTTCTACTTCAGCGTTAGGTTTTGCAGTACCCTTTCCTGAACACGTTGTTGGCAATGTCAAAATAACACAGAAAAATGGGAGTTATTGTGATGTTTGTTTGTTTGTGGGTTGGGTTTTTGTTTTTCAACCAGTATTTCAAAACATTTTTTTGTGCTCATGTTTCTCATTGGAAAACCCCATAATTGGACGTTTTCTTTCAGGAAAATGGAAGCAGTTTTGTTGAGGATGCTTTCATTTTTCTAAAGCCCCCAGCTGTGGGGGGTTGCTGCATGCCCAGGTGGTGTGACTCGGTCTTTCTCTATCTGCATCACTTAGCAGTAGTTGTGATTTCTTGTTTGACAGATCTGGCATCATCACTCGCTTTGCTCTGTGCCTGCTGCTCTTTCCTAGGAAATAAATAGCTTTATTGTTCCTGCATTTTCCTCCTCACCTAATAATCTTCTTTTACTTCTGGGATATATTTAATCTCCCCAGAGCTTCCTCCTCTTAAAAAGAAGAGGTGAATGTGATACAGCTAATGTGTTTACCTGCCATGGCTAAACATTTTGACTGCTCCTGGTGACTCATAATAGAGCTGTTGGGACCTGAACCAGTGAGGTGAGGTCTGCTGCGCTTGCTGTAGATGCTGTCACCTTTTCTGAGCAGTTGCCCCCTCAATAATAAAAAGCTTTCTTGGTGGTTTTGTACACTTTTTCATCGAATCCCAGCCTGGTTTGTGTTGGAAGGGACCTTAAAGCTCATCCAGTCCCAACCCCTGCCACGGGCAGGGACCCCTTCCACTGGAGCAGCTTGCTCCAAGCCCCTGTGTCCAACCTGGCCTTGAGCACTGCCAGGGATGGGGCAGCCACAGCTTCTCTGGGCACCCTGTGCCAGCGCCTCAGCACCCTCACAGGGAACAGCCTTTCCCTAATCTCTAGTGTAAATCTACTCGCTCTCAGTTTAAACCATTGCAGTAGCTTTTCCTGTTCCTTATTCCTTCCACTCTTCCAGTGAAAATGAACAGAGCATGACCATTTCTTTTTGGAAGTGAAATGTGTCTATAAAAGGAATTTTGGTCAAATCCAGATATGTTACTGGTTTTAACATGCTCTTGGGTAATAGTAGCTCTGTGGCTGCCCCTGCTAATGTCAGGGTCTCAGTGTGCAAAGGGCATTTTGTTGTGTTCTGAGCAAATTATACTTGGAGTAGGTGGGATAGAAAGAGGTGATGAGTGTCTACAGTTTCCCATCAACAACCAGTGGAGACCCAGAGGTTGTTCCTGATCTGAGGATCTCCTGAGTCTTCGGCTGTAAATTCAAGGCTGGATCAAGGCCTTCATGGTCTTCATGTGCTTGTCCACACACAACATTGCCAATCAGTTCATCGTCTTTGCTGCCTGACACTGTCTAATCTGTGTAGCAGCCCAGCACAGAAGAATGGCTGATGCATTTGGATTTCTTGCCTGGTTTTGAACTGGCACCATAGTTTAAGACTAAAAGCTGTTTTGTGGTATGAGAGAGAAATCTTGCAGGTCCACATGCAAGGATGGGTGCTGATGCCAAAGAACTACCAGGTTTTATAGCATGACTTGAATGTGGCCAGTAGCCAGAACATGGCCATTTAAACCAGAAAAGAGGGAAGCAGCTGTAGTGATTTTAAATATTTCCATTGTCCCAGTGCTTTAAGTGAAACTTGCACTCAGATGCACTAGAAACACTGGTAGGTTCCAGATCTTCTTTTGTTTGGGTTTTGTTAGAGTAGGAAATAACTGTATGTCCATAATTGTTATTCCTCCTGCCCATACAGCCCAGGAAGGAAGCCAGCCTTGAGCTACAGTGGCAGTTGTGTGTAGAAGAGACTTTGTGCCCCGTGAGCAGATGGGTTAAATAACTTGGCTGAATATAATGGCTCATGGAAAGCTCTTCTCATCTCAAGAGCAGGGGCACCGTAGGTGACAGTAGGACACCAGGTGAGTGACAGGAATGCTGTTGTGGTGCCACCTCTTCTGTGATGCTGGGTAAGGTCAGCACTGAGCTGTTGTGGAGGATGTTGAATAACAGCCACTTTCTCAGTCCAGATATGCCTCTGCAGGTGAAGATAGGGCAGCATATGTCATCCTGGCAAAGTGTTTTGGGCTCCCTTGAAATGAGAGGCATAATATGAAGGTAAGAATGTATTTCATATATCATGTTTAATGGCAGGACTCTCTGTGGGGCCCAAGTATCTCACTGACTTGCATCTCACTTGCATCTTAATGAATTCCAAGGGTATTTGATCACTTGCCTTCCCTAGGTGTTTTCGAAAAGCCAAGCCTAGCAGCCAGAGGGAATGCAGAAGGATAAGCCATGTGTAATGCCAGCAATAAAGATAGTTGCTGAGCCCTATATATAGATATTTATCATATAAAGATAGGTGGCCCTATCTCTCCCCTAATGTATTCTGCAGTATGTTTCATATGATCCAGCTTTAGTACCAATAAAGTTTGTTTTAAATTGGATTCTGGGAAAACGGGCAGAAAAGCAAACATAACAACAACCTGCCCTTTGAATAGCGATGTCCTGGCTGGGAGCAGGCATGTTAGCTCAAGGTTGAAACAGGCCCATGGTCCTGCCTGCCCCTTGAAAGCACAGTGGCGTTGGAGGAAAGGTTCTTTCCCCGCACACAGAAGTAGGAATCCCAGGCTGATATTCCTGCCTTAACAAGACCTGTGCATTTTCTAAGCAGCTTAGCTGCATGAATCAGAAATACACTTCCAATCTGTTTTCCTCTTCCCTTAAGGCAGCAGGAATGGGAAATCAATTTAGGACAAATTGGGCTAAATCAAACTAGGGATGATGCTTTTTGAAATCAGGGAAATGCTTATCTAAAGTGGGTGGCTGCCAGGACCAGCGTGTGCTGGGGATCAGGTCTGGGTGATGGGTACGTGCCTTGGGCTGTCCCCTCTGTACACCCATCTGTCCTGGCAAGGAGAAACTGTATGTGTGTACATTAGTAAAGTGAGCTGGGAGAGCTCTGCTGAGGGCTGCTGAGCAAGCAGGGGACAGCTTTAGTTAGTTGCTGACTCCAGCTGAACTGTCTGGTCCCCTCACACACCACTGCTTCACATCAGACAATGGTTCACCTGCGGGACCATCCCAATGGAGAGCTGGACTGGAGCCATGGAGTCACTTTTGCTGCTGGGTTTCTCAGTGTTAGCCATCTGCAGTTTGCTAACGGGCCGTGTAAGCAGCTCGTGTCTGGGATTTTGTGGAGGTTTTGAGTTGGTTCATGGGTGCTGCACCATGCAGATACCATGGGGGTGGCTGGCGTGATTCCTGCAGCAGGGCTTGTATTACAGATAACACACACGGTATGCTGAAAGACGGGCTGATGTTTCCTTCAGAGGTCTCTCATTCACCATTTGCTTTCAGAAGCATATTCAGGTAGGGGGACATTTTACTGCCATTCAGAAAAGCCATTCATGTCTATCTCTAGCGAGTTAAATTCTCTGCTTGTTTGCCTGCAGCCTAAGGACATCCAGGCATCTCACGACCAAGAGGAAAGTCCTGCCATCCCAGTGCAGTTCTCCTGACCTCTATAATGAAGCAGTTTAGGTAGGAAGGAACCTATGGAGGCCACTAGTCCAGTCTGAGTTGCCTCAGAAGCTGTAGGAGACATGTCTGGACTGAGGAGAGATCTGGGAATGGTGGTGTGGGTTGGTCTTTCTTGCTTGGATGGACTTGTCTTTCACAGCATACTAGCAGAGGGCCACCTTGTGTTTGACCTATGGGATTCCTCCTCATCAGGCTTCTCTATCTCTATCCCAATGGCCCTTTTCCAAGGATCTCTCCCAAAACCTCTCTGAGCTCTTCTGTTTTCACCCTTCAGGCTGTAGCAACCCCCTCGCCATCCCTACAGACAGAGGTCCAAACCTCAGAGGCTCTTCATCCACCACATTGTATGTAACTTCAGAAAGCAACACTCTGTTTGCTCGTCCTGCTTGGGTGATGTTCAGCAGCTCCATCATTCTGGATCTGTTGTCACCTCCTCCTGTTTGTGCTGCAGGATGGAGCAGCGCTGGCACAGGCTGTTTTTGGCAAAGTGCAGGGATGAGGCTTACACAAGGTAGATCCTGCAAGTGGAAGAAGACACAGGCAGATCTCGCACAGCTTAGAGTAGTGAGCAGCCATGGGAATTGCTGGTGGTTTGTTTCCAGCACAATTCGCAATAAGAAGAAAAAACAATTAAAAATGAAGAAAACAAATTCCTGAGTGCACAGAAACAACAAATAAAAGATGACCTTACTGGGCAAGGGTTTTGACAGGGATACAGACTGGAGAGACCTATTGTGGTGGCCCTGTGGCACTGTTATTATACACCATGTGGGATGTGCAGTTGAGAGATGCATTTCTCTCAGAGTGTATAAAAGCTGTCCTCTTGTAATCACCACCCACTTAGCACCTTGAGGTAAATTAATACTTACTCATCACTGTAAGATCATTTCATGCAACCAGTCAAGAAGAGATCCTGAATGAGGAGGTCTAACTTTTTATATCAAATTTGAAATGTTTGGGGAAATATCGATGTGCCAGGAAAACTACTGCGCGGAAAAGTGTTCCATTCAAAAGTCTGATTGAAGATCCAACTTTTGTTTCAAGTTTCTGCTTGTGATGGAGTCTTTTATAATGCTTACTGCTATTATTAGCACATCATGGGGAATCCAAGCAATTTGTGGAGGTGATCCTTTATGGTTTTTGCCTGACCAAGACTGAATGCTTTATACCAGAGAAAAAGCAGAAGATTCTTTCAACATCAGCAAGATATAGAGTTTTGAAAGTTTGAGTATTTGAATAATCACTCTTCATTCCTAGGTGTAACAGATACGTAAATTCATGTCCACTCGGATACGGAACTGGCTGGATAGTCACACTCGGAGCTGTGGTCAGCGGCTTGGTATCCAAGTGGAGGCCGGTGATGAGCTGACGAGTAGTCCCTTCAAACACAAATCGTTCTGTGGTTCTGAGTCTCTCAGCTTTGCAGATCAGATTTCTACTGAAATCAATTACTCAGCGGTGATTTGGGGTTTTTCCCAAAATAATTTCCACTTTCTTCCTTTCAAAGCCCATCACCTCGTGTTCTGTAGACTGTTTTGATGAGTAGTTTTGGACAACGAGTGAAATATTTCTGCCTTTAAGTGAAGTGAAAATGGACTTCTGTCCTAAGTCAGTTTATACCTTACTCTATACTATATGAATACCTTCCTCACATTACTTCTGTGTTGGGTGCCCATTATGTGGGGTTCAGCACAGTGATTCAGGTACTGTTCATATTGGAGGATACATGTGCTCACTCACATCTTTAACTCACGCTGCTGCTGCTCATCCTTGTAGCTTTGAAGGTGGGCAGTCCTGTCCTGCCCACCCGAGGGGATGGGTCCTCTCTCAGCAGTTGGTACCTGTGAGGAGCTGGCTGTGCATCAGTCAGCCAGGGCACCCATTGAGTACAAACGCAGTTTCTCATTGCCCATTGGGAGATTTACTTTGTGAAACATCTTGTACAAGATGTATGTGGTCTTGTTTGGAAGGCAGACAGACTTGGAACAGCTCATCTCATGGGTGGCTTGGTACTGTTCTTTGGTACTGGCCTAAAGCTCAATGAGCACTAGTTATCAAGAGGAAGACATGGCATGCTATGAGCAGCCACCCCAAGCTCTAGCTCCTGATGGATGCGGCTTCCTCCGCTGCACCAGCCACCTCTCCAGACATGAGTTTTCACCCAAGCTTGTTCATCAGATGGGTTTGATGAAGAGCTCTTAGAGTTCAGCTTCAAAAATTGTTTGACATTCAAGCTGTGCTGCTTGTTTGTGATTGGCCTGAGAAGTTAGAGTGTTTCTAAGAGTCACTCAGGGCTGTGATTGCAATGAGCACTTCAAGCCTGAAAGCTTGCAGGTGGGGAGGAAAAGTTCTACTCCCATGAACAGGACTGGGAGGAATTTAAGTAGCAGGGGCTATGTACATAAAGGAACGCTGCAGAAGAGGAAGAAAGCAAGATTTTGGCTGTCACCTGGTTGTGCAAATAAACATTTTGTTTAAATTAGCTTCAGACATGACTGCAAACATGTATTAGGGGTCCTTCAAATGTTTGTTAAGGACTTTCTTTAAAGTGCTCCTTAGTCAAATGCTCTTACCACTGTGAGTTGTTTGTATAACTGGTTCCTCCTTTTCCCACCCACCAGCACTGCTGCTTGAGAAGCAGTTTAACGGAAAAACTCTGAAGGAGAAGGCTCTGATTTTAGAAGCTTTGTCATCTCCACTGGTTAGAGACGCCTTTCTTTATCTCTTACGGCTTTGTTCAAATCCTGCCATAGCCGCTCACAGCTGGAGCCAAGCCAGAGTGTAGATGTTATCTTCTCGGAAGGTATGGGCTGTTTGGCTACTCCAGGAGAAGGTGTGGACCACCTCATCACTAAGCAAAGCCTTGCTGTGCCACGTTGGCTGTGCTACACCATCCCTTGCTTAAGTAGGAGAAGTTACTTAATGTGCAGATACTCCTCAGAGTAGCAAGGCAGTGGTGTGTAAATGTGCTAGTACATCTGGCTGTTCTCTTGCCAGTAGCAAACTCCATGGCTGAGGGCCATTTCTTGTCTTTGCTTGATTTCCCCAGCTGTAAAAATAGTCTACTGGGAAAACATCAGGCTCAAGCCTCATTGGAGAGCATTTTCCTGGTGCTTTACTGAATGCTTTGTGCTTTTGGTGTTCTCTGAGGTGCAGGGAACACTTCACCCATTACAGGTGCTTGGTGCAGGGATGTGCCAGCAGCCATCACAGGAGAAAGAGCTTGTGGAACTTTTCTATGCTGCGATGCTGTGGGGTGAGTCCAGATTCTGCTCCTGGCTATGCCACAAGATGCTTGGGGTGAGTTAAAATGACTTTGGGTTTCAGTGTCCCCCCCTGGCTGGAGTGCTAAAAGCAGCTGTGGTGCAGAGCATGAGGAGATGTCTAGGAAGACCATGTGCTGCCTCTGAAAAATGGACTTATGATGTGGCTACTTGATTTGTAGCATCACCAGACTTTTTTCCTGCAGGGACACTCTGTCCATGTCTGTGCATGGGAAGATGTGGAAGCAAAATCCATTTGAGTCAAGCAGCATTTGCTGTCGGTACAAGATGAGGTGCAGTCTTTTTCAAAATCAAAAGTGTTCCTTCCAGAAAGAATGGATGTAGGGGAAAGCTGTGTGTTCATGTATGTCCGAAGAAGAATGATTAGGTACACTTTTTATACTATAATGGTTTTGTTTTGACTTATTTAGCCTGTAGTACCTGGGGATCCACAAGAGAAAGAGAAGAATATTGCTCTAAGGAGGGGTTGCTTCTGGAAGGGCTATGCTGAGATGAAGTGTAATAAGATGTTTCTGACAGGAGGCCATGAGGGAGCTCTCTTATGTATAGACATACACACAGGCTCCAAGATACATTTATATGTATGAGTAAATAGCTGTTCACTCTCTGAATGGACCTTAAGCAAATACCACATTTGTTGGAAAAAATGTCCTCTTTCTTCCATCTTGGCGATAGGATTTGATGGAAGGAGGAAGGTACCTATTGTGCAAATGACCTTGGGGAATTACCTTTTCTTTTCTGATTACTAATGCTATAAGATAGTAAGACCCAGCCAAGTGAAAAGAAACCCCCCTCTTTTTTCCATCTATTTGAAACCCCTGGCTGGCAGGGCTAACTTACTTGTATATCAGTAGCAATCTTGCAGTGAATACTTGTTTTAAGCTTGATCTGTTCCAGGACATCTGAACGTGTGTCTCCTTAGCTCAAACCTAAAGAAAGAAGTGAAAACGTTTGTTCTTATATGGCAGCCTCATGCCTGTTGCATCCCATGGTCAGGACAAGCGTGCTGTCACTAAAACTCCAAAAGGTGTTTCTTCTAGCTGAATGTTCAGCATGACAATGAGGAGAAACTAGAAGTTATCTCTGATGACTAAAGCAACCAACCAAAGCAAGCATGGCTGGATCAGCCGCTTGCATTGCTGCACACTGGGCATTGGCTTGAAGAACTGCAAGGGAGCCCTGAAGTTGAGTAGTCTATTGTTTCTGTCTCATAAATGGTCATAAATAACCCCAAACCAACAGCTTTATCTTGGGAGAAGAGATGAGGATCAGCACAGCCCCTCTGTGCTGGTAGTTGAGTGCTTTATTGCTTAAGCCTGTTCACAGCCAGCTTGTAGCCGTTTCTCCATGTTGCAGTCTCTCCTTTAGCTCGAATGACTTTCCATCTGGCCTGATGCTTGTCCCTGTGGAAGGCAGCTGTCTTACCCCTCAGCTTTTGTTTGCTGGGATAAACAAGCCAAAACCAAGCAATCAGCTTGCTTGATGCCTCCTGTTGATGCTTCCCAGGTGCAGCAGTGGAACTGGATCTGAGTTGTATGGGTCTGTTTGGTCCCTTGGGAAAGCCTTCTGATACGTCAGGCTTTCTCCAAGTGACCTTCACTGTATTTGGTATATGAACGTTCTGTTTGTGTGTCCAAGCTGCAGCAGTGACCTGGGGACTTTTCTTCCTCCTGGCCCTTTACATCGTGGTGTGTCCAGCCGGGTGTTTGGGGCTGATGCCTACAGTGCAACACTGGAAGCTGCAGCATCAACCTCCCAGTTACCCTAGTTGGGCATCATCATCTCAGCAGGAGGAGAAGATGGCAGTAGGAACTGGTTATGACATTTTCCACTTGCTGTTGCCTGATTTCTGCCTCTTAGCCATGAAAAACCTGCCAGAAGTTAAGCATTCTGCACACCTTGAGAAGGTCTTAAAATCGAAGATGTCATTTGTTTCAGATTATCAGACAGCTCTGGGAGCTACAGAGAAATCTGTGTCGATGTCTTCTATAATCCCATCCAAGCAATATTTGTTCCACTATGTGAAATAACTCAGTGACTTTCTAATTACACAAATCTAATTAAAGGCTGAATGTAACGACTGTGCCTAATCATAATGATACACCCATTTCATTAAAAACAAAAAAAAAAAGCAATTGCTTGTGTACAGCAACCCACCAAATTTAGTACAGAATTAATATCTGCCTCCCTGGCTTGGAGCTGTGCAAGCACCAGCTCGTGTGGGCACCCCCGGGAGGTCTACACAGCCAAGCTGAGTCTCATGCAGCTGTGTTAGAAATGCTGGTTCTCTTGTACGGGGGCTCTCAAGAGGTGTCTGTGTGAGATGAGGATGAGAAAGGACTTTCCCAGCTGGCCAAGGCTTTGGGGAACTGTGGTCTTGCACCTGGACCAAGCTTTCAGGTGGCCACTGAGTTGGGTTTTAGTGGATTTTGTGTCTGAAGCTCAGTGGTGGTAGGGCAGCAGAGGTGTCTTTGCTTGATTTTCATGTCAGCTCTACCTGATCTGGTCTGTTCTCAAAGACCAAAGCAGCCCAAGCAATTATTTATCCCACACTGAAGATCTTTCCTCCTGTGTCTTTCAGTGCACCAAAGTCAGGAGTGGATGGCACCGGTCTGATGAAACCCTGTTGTGTAAAACTTCTCAGACCCGCTTTTCCTGCAAGGTGTCTGCCATCAGCAGTGAGGTAGAAGCACAGAACCACCGCAGTGAGCAGAAAACCAGCACCAGCTGCACTGTCTGGGTGCCAGGCAGCTTGTCAGGCCTCTGCTAACTGATGCTCTGGTCTATTGATTCTTCCTTTCAGCTCTAATGCAGTGCCTGCTGTTACAGGAGCTCCAGCGGCATTCCGATCAGGAAGAAATGGTTTCTTGGAGCAAGGCACAAACCTTAATCCATGCAGTCGAGTACAAGTTATAGAGGGAACGGCTGCACTTAGAGGTCTGGGATTGTCTAGTAATATTTTTCATAGAATACCAGACTGGTTTGGGTTGGAAGGGACCTTCAAGCTCATCCAGTTCCAAGCCCCTGCCACAGGCAGGGACACCTTCCACTAGAGCAGGTTGCCCCAAGCCTGGTACTTGGTGCAGTACTTTACTGCTGAAATCACTCTTGTAAAAATGGCTTTATCCTTTCCTTGCCTTGGTGAATGCAGGAGGAATTTTGTCTTGCAGCATGGAGACTGCACCCAAATCTGTCAGGTCTGCAAAAATTCAGATGTCAGAGGAGAGCCAAATATGGGACAGAGGGAATAATATCAGGGCAGTGAGGTTAAATAGATAGATAATTGATTTTTTTCAGTGATGGTCTCGGGTGTAAATCCATTGAGGTTAATGAAGTAAGGCAAATTGAATTGAAGAGCCTTGTATGGAAAGCTTAGCCTGGCATATCGTGGGTTTCAGAGGCTCCTTGTGGTGCTCCCGTGGTGGTTTTTATGTCTGTTCGTCTTGGTGTCAGCATTTTGCTCATTTACGTCGGCTGAGAGGAGCTGAACTCTAATGGCTGCAACCATTTTAACTTGCAAGCAGGAAAGGAAACCCTCCTTCTTGTTTCTTTACTTAAATACATGGTATGTGTGTTCCCAGGGGTTTGTTTCTGATGTACCTGCAGTTATTTGGTGGACCTCTGGACCACTTGCTCTAGTGGTGTTGCACAGCCCTTAGCTTGCTGCATCCCAGCTCTGTGTTTCTGCAGTTCCCTTGGAAAAGCCCTCTGAGGCATTGCAATTAGAAGTATTTTTGGGATGAGACGTCAAATATTTGTCGCAGAAGCACTCGTGACATTTTGGCAAGCATTAGTTCTGGAACCTGAATTAAAATGTGATATGGATCACTGTATCCTGACCTGAGTTGAACTGGGGATGCATGTTTGACTTGGGATGTGGATATGTGCTGATTGCCGCCACACAGCTCAAGTGGGAAGGGAAGGGAGGCCTGGCAGTCTCTGGATTCAAAAGCCCATCAGGATTTGGGTGGGAGGTGATACACAGCATACAAGGAGGGTTTGCTACAAATGGCACATCCAGCTGTGACTTAGGGGACAGAGGAGATGCTCTCCCTGCCAAAAATCTGATGCTTGAGCTTACAGGCTCGTGTTATGCCATTCCTCTTGCTGCAGAGAGGGATGGGTCCCAGCCCTGGGAGCTGGCACACTGGCACCAACACATGCTGTGACCTCTTGGTCCACAGCTCTTGTGGCCCCCAACTCTTGTATACCTTGCACCCCAGCTGAGCATCACCCCAGCAGGACCTGCCCCCCATGTGTTGTAACACCCAAGCATTCTGCAGAGGACACTTCACTGTGGAGATACGAAGGCTGTGCCTGGTTTTCCAATGGAGGTGGCCCATAAGAAAGGGTTGACCTGATGTCTTCTCAGGGCATAGAGAAGTTTCATTGATTTCTTTTCTGCTGGCCTCAAAGCTTGTGGAAAGGACACATGCCTCATTACAGAAAGGTGTCAGAGGGTTCAGCCACCAGCAGAAGGTCTTCAGTCCTCTGCATCACTTGCGCCTGGCTGTTGTTAAATCCTTCATGTCTGTCACGGGTAATAAATTATACCCTGTCCATCCCCTGGCTGTTGATGCACTGCTCCATTCAGCAGGACCCTTTGCTGCTTTTATGGCCAGACTTCTGAGAGCATCTCGAGTCCTCTTAGCTCAGAGTTTGCTGTTCTAAATGATGCTGACAGTGAGCAGGATGCCTCTTCTTCCCTGCAGCCCCAGCTGCTGCTTCCCAACACCCGCTGGGCTCTGGCACAGCGCTGCTTAACCTTGGTAAATGAAACTTTGCAGGTGTTATTGGAGGAGAGGACTCTGCCAAGCAGCAACCCCCTGGGTCTCATCTGTTCTTGGGCTTTCCTTGTGATTACCCAGACTCCTCTAACAGCAAGACAGGAGCAAAATCAGGCTGAGAAAACCTGAATCTTATCATAGCCTTTTGCAGCATTTTTCTCAAACTTGGAAATTGGTGGAAAAAACAGAAGAAAGCTTTACAGACCACAGCTTCCACCCTAGATGAACTTCAGTGTCAGGCCTGATATGCACTGGGATACTGGTATACAGTTACATATGCAGCAGCTATTGCAGGGAAGTCAGTACTTGAGAGATGCTGTCCCAAATGCAGCAGAATATTCCTTCAGGCATATTTGCATCTTTCTGCCCTTTTGTAGTGAAGGATTTGTGGTGCAGCCAAGATTGTCCTGGCAGGGAAGCTGCATGGCCTGGCTGCTCCTCTTGCTCAGGTTTTGAAGGATGCTTCATTCCTGTGTGATTGATGCTTGTGTCTTATCAACTGTGGCCATCCACGGGCTGGTTGAGCGGTAGCCATGGGACATGGCTGTTCTAGAGTGGGCTGTTCTTTAGGGCTGCCACTTGCCAGCCGTGCCACCATGAAATTGTATCCTGCTGCTTTTAGCAATGGACCTTGTCCCTGGAGCTCTGGCCCTTTGGGCTGATAAAGAACCAAAACTCATCTGCAGCAGATGCCTGTGTCTGGTGTAGGGCAGGACCCATGAGGAAGGCACGGTGGGAGCACTTTGGGCAGCACAGAGCAGCCCAACCCTGCACCAGTGTAGGGCATCTCCCACCCACCTCAAGATACAGCCTCTAGGAGAGATTTTCTTCTTGGATCCCAGAAACTCCGCACAGTTTGAGTATGAACCTGATGACACCTGGATCCCGAGCTCCCTAATGTGGTGGGAAGGGGGAGAGCCTTTACCAGAGCAGGGATTTCCATCCCTTGTCATTCCCCTCTGTTCCTGTGCGTTACCCTGCTTTGTGCAGCAGCTAAAATTAATTGAATGAAAGGTGTGAGCCTGCAAAGAGGGAAGAGAAAGGGAACCCCTGTGTTAGCATGAGAAATTGGACTCCTACAGCTGGTAGGAGCCTGTCTGTCACGCAGGCAGCATGTGTGGAGGTTTCAGCCTCTCTTCTTGGACAGTCACTGGCTATATAAACAAACAAGCTGTCTTTCTGTCTTCGGTCACCCTACCAATGCCTCTTGCTAGCCTTGACTTCTTGTCTTGTCTCTGTATTTTTAGCTGCAGAACATCCTGTCCCCACAGCCGGAGGGGACCTGCGTTTTCTCATACCTTCCTGAACGCGTGAAGCCAGCTCTCGCCCTTCTCTGTGTCCCGATTTAGAAAAGGAGAGGGTGGCAGTGCGGTTTCTTCCCACTTGTACCGGTGTAGCTGAGCTGAGGACCTGAGACGTGAATATCCTCTTGCCCGGGAGCTTATTGATGGTTGTGCTGAATAAGAGTCATTGTGAAAGGATGAGGAAGGCACTTACATGAGATGGAGTGACATAAGGCAGAGGAGCCTTTGAGTGCAGAGTGGTCTGTGGTCACAAAGCAAGGACCCAAGGGTCAGGTACAGACTGAAACTGTTCAGTGCAGGGGCTTCTGCACTGCACGTGTCTCCTTTAGTACATGTCCGAGTATCCGCAGGTCTGCATGGAGCAGGAATCATGGTGTGTGTGCTCATCCAGGACTGCACGTGCAGGGACCAGTGTGAACCGTGCTTTCCTTCTTGAGCCTAGCACTGAGGGGGCCCAGTGTGATTTTTCCTTCTATCTTTTATCTCGTTCATATACAAAGAAATGGAGGAACAAAAAAAAACCCATTTGATTACATGCAGCAAAATGCAGTGTTTCTTTATATTCTACTGAGAGGGGGATGAGTTTAGGAGTTTATTCTCCTTTATTTAAAAGCCCAAAATGATCTAGCACAATGCAGAATGAAATGTCACTTTGAATAAATGATCAAATGTTCTTCCATTTGGCAAGTGCTGGAATGAGCACATGTTTATTTTATGTCAGTTTCAGTCATGCTAAATCCACCTTTGCGTCCTTCTGGACTCATGTACCAGAATCCACCCTCTCAGCCCTTGCATCTTCCTAGTCCTGCTTTTGGACCTCCCTGCCCTGTCTGAGCATCTCCATCCCAGTTCTCATCACCGGCTTGGTGGGGCTGCAGGCTCAGCTCCTCACCATCCTCGTTGCTCCCTGTTTCTGCACCAAAGTCCTTACTCAGGTGCTCGCTTAGGCATGGACTTCAATTTAAGCAGCTGAATGGCTCCCTCGATGGAATTAAGGCTATTTGTGGGCTTGGAGTTAAGTACATGCTGAAGCACTTTGCTGGATGGAGGCATAAAAGCGCACGAGCTTCAGCCGAGCAGTAAAACAGGTCTATAAGGCACTGGGGGCTGCCAGCCCCATTCCTTGTCCCAGTGGCTACTGGTATAAGATGCCCTGGGAATTGTGTCAGCTCCCTGCCCTCCGCTGGTGCAGACTCAGTGTCCTGAGGCCTGTTTGTGCCACACTGATGAGTGTCCCTGAAAGACCATATGATCACCTTGTACCCTGGGAGGGAGCCGTTCAAGCTGACAGGCTGCTTTCTGTCAGCTTGCTAGCCTGCTGTGCCCATGCTCGTAATATGTACCTGTAATATTACAGAGGTGCTGTTTTGGCCCATTGAGGTGTCCCAAAGCAGGCAGGGTACAGGGTGATGGAGCGAGTCCCAGCCAGGGTGCCCCGGCATCCTTATCCCCACGCCGCAAGTGCCATCGTGGGAAGTGACACACAGGGATTATTCAGTCAGAGAGATAGAAAGCAAGACTGAGCAGATGCAGGCGTAGGTTTTACTCAGTGCAATTGGGTTCATGCGAGTCCAGCTGTTCCTCAGGTCCCAGGCAGATGGATCGCGCCATCACATTCTGATCTTGCAGGTTTGGTGGCGATGGCTTGAGCTTGCCCTTCTTGTCCTCTGCCAAGAGAGGGTGTTGTGGGCTTTTGTTATCCCTCTGCAAACCAGGCTGAGAGAAGGCATTGCAGGGTACACAAGGTTAGCTGGTTTTCAATTAAAGCAGAAATACGTATTTATTTTGCAGGGACAGCCATGCAGATCCTTAGCAAGAGGCTGCTGCTGGATTTTCAGGGGAGCTATTACCTGACCTCCCTGTGCAACTGGTGCTACCCAAGCTAATAATTTCCTGTCCAAGTGCCAGTCTGAACAGCTGAGATATTTTGCATTTTTTAATGGCTCTCTACTGTGCCTGAATTAATGGGAAAAAATGGACTGAAACTACACTGAAGGTATTGAAGGGAGAGAATGACAAATTGGCTTTAGAACATGGCAGCGGCAAGCACTGTCAGGGGTTCATGCACTGACCTTTATCTAAACAGAGCTGAATGTAACAGATAAGAATATTTAACAATAATTAATGTCACATCAGCGCAGGGAACAAAATGACTACATCAAGCAGGCAAGAAATCCACTGCAAATTACTCAAAAGAGAAATGTCAGCTTTTTCATATCTCTGCCTTGCCTTGTGCTGGAATTAGACAGGAGGGCACGCGAGTAAAGAAGCTATTAAGAATGATTTAGGGACTGGATCACACATACATAAAAGAGCTAGAGAGGCAGAACAACAGCAGGTCTGCTGGACCAGAGCTATGTAAACTCAAACGCTAAACTGAGCTGATAATTGGGTGTGGGGATAAATGTGTATAAAGCACTTATCTCTCCTACTGAAGTTTTGACAGGCAGTTTAGGGTTTCCTTTCCACTTCTATCTCTGGGTGCGTCAGCAGGCACCTCTTGCCCTGGTAGCTGGGCCCTCTATGTTTTACAGATGGGATGAGCTGTGGCTGGCCAGAGATATTGAGATGCTTTTCATTCTGTTTCCATGTTGGGGTTGTCCCAGGTTCCCAAGGGGCATGTCTGGAGGCTGGCATGGGTCTGGAGTTGCTCTGTCCCCTGCCACAGGCAGTGTCAGTGCTGGGCCAGCAATGGAGAGAGAAGCAGCTCAGGCTCCAGGAGATGCCTGTGTTCATGTTGCAGACCTGGGGCCAGTTTGCAATTCCTGGTTAATTTAAAGAAGGATGGTCAGTGGAGGTCCATCCGTCGGCGGTGGATTTCATCAGTCCACATGGTAAAATAAACTGAGGGAGGAGGAGTGGGAAAGTTGTTTCAGGGAGAGTGCTGGACATCTGCAGTTCCATAGAAATATTTACTGCTGACAACTGGCAGCAGGTGATGGGAGAAGATCCTGAGCTGAGCATGGGATCATCACCTTGCTGCACATTCTTTATTGATAGCTGCAGGTCATAGAATCTCAGACTGGTTTGTGTTGGAAGGGAGCTTAGAGCTCCTCCAGCTCCAACCCCTGCCACGGGCAGGGACCCCTTCCACTGGAGCAGCTTGCTCCAAGCCCCTGTGTCCAACCTGGCCTTGAGCACTGCCAGGGATGGGGCAGCCACAGCTTCTCTGGGCAGCCTGTGCCAGCGCCTCAGCACCCTCCCAGGGAAGAGCTTCTGCCTAAGAGCTCAGCTCAGTCTCCCCTCGGGCAGGTTCAAGCCATTCCCCTTGGCCTGTCCCTACAGGCCCTTGTCCCAAGCTCCTCTCCAGGTTTCCTGCAGCCCCTTCAGGCACTGGAGCTGCTCTCAGGTCTCCCCTTCAGGAGCCTTCTCTTCTCCAGGCTGACCCAGTCCAGCTCTCTCTGTCTGTCTTCTTTCTGGTTGGTACCTTAAAGGCCAGGTCTGCCTGCAACGCTTCACTCACCTGCAGTGCTGCTGGCCCCTGATCTGTTCCATCTGTTCTGTAAGGTGCCTCTGGGTTAGCAGGGCTGTGAAACATACCTTCCCAGTTGGCCTGGTGACCTTTTGACAGCAGGAGAGAACTTACAGCCAGAAGATGGAGATGTTGTGGTTTAAAATTAGAAACAATGGTGACCTGTATCTTTGCCCCGTGAAGTGGAACAGGAAAACTGACCCATCCCTGATCCCATCTCTGCCTAAAAGCTACTGTGCCAAGTTCGGCTCCTCTGATTCAGTCAGTAAGAGTGTCTGATGCTTCTGCTGCTAAACAAACCTAGCCCAAGGTTGAATGAGCAAAGAAATTCCAATTAGAGGATCTGAATATTGATTCACTGGGGAGAAAACATGACATTAAAGGATGACTCGAAGACTAAAGCCAAACTGACATATTGCTTAAGCTGAAAGGCCGTGAATTTGCATCAGAATGTAAGTGCAGGGCTTTGACAACCACAGGCAACAAATTAAAGTGCATCAGTTAAATGGAGTTCATCCTATTTTATCTCCCGTGGTTGGAAGTATGGAAAAGACACTTGTTAGAAAAATACGAGCTATTTAAATCCCGAGTGTTAGTGATAACAGCCAGAAAAGCACAAAAGCGCAGACATCTCTGCTCTGCCTCGAGTTTCAGGCATCTCATTTTCAGGAGGAGTGCGCAGTCCTGTCAGACCAAGCAAGCAGACAAAGGAGCCTGGGAACGCTCGTGCTCCGAGCTGAGCTGCTCTGTGTTTGTTTTGAGGTGGAATGGCTTGGTTTCTCCATGTTCCATGGTGGCCTCTCCTAGTGCTCCGGTGGAATTCCCACATGCAGATTTTGGAAGGGGATTTGTGTAGAAGAGAGGCTGAGGCACAAGCAGCTCCAAGCTCTCATGGAAAGCCCATGCCCGACAAGATCTCAGCATAGAGGGATACATGTGATGATTCGGATTTTGGCTTTCCTCAGATGGAAAAGCCTCTGTGGAGAAAGCTGGTTTGGGAAGCAGCCCTAAATCCCGTGGGGACTCACTAGCAGCTCAAAGGATGAATTCCAGGCCTCCTTTCCCTTGTAACAAGCAGCATAACCCATATACACAGCCCTCCTTGCTCTTATTTGATTCTGCTCTGGGCAGAAGGTTGACTGAAACCCTCAGTGTTAACTTGACAAACATGTTTCATTGCTGAATGATGCCATTTCTTCTCTCCCATTCCAAAAGGATTTTTTCCTTAGAAGTTTGAGGGAACAAAGGAAGGAAGCACCCAAAGCGAGTTTTCAAGTTACACCATCTGATTCTTGTTGAGACGTTCTGCTGGTGTCAACGTTTTCTGCGTGCACACAGAGCTGGTGCCGTTTCACACCTGCTCCATGCTTGGTTTTAAATGACACGTAATTATGACAGGCAGTGGAAAGATGAAGCTTCATCCCCAATTAAATTGCATTTTCTGACTCTTCATTTCCTGTCCCAGTTGAGGAGGAAACCCCTGGAGAGCAAGATCTTTAAGTTTAATGAAGTAGGAGGTGCCTGCAGAATTAAATTAGAGGTGATTTAGAAGAAAATCAGTGCTGATGTGTGGTGTTTCCAGAGTATCGTGCTTCTGTGTGGTGCCCTGGGGAGTGTTTTGGGTTACTGGAGATGCTGATGTTAGAATCTCAGGCCGTCAGATGAGAGAGCATCCAGTCCCTGACTGCTGCTGTCTGGAAATGTGCCTATCCCCATGGCAGCACTGGGCTGGTCCCTCTACCTTTTCTGGAGTCCCTGATGATCCCACTGCTGGTGCTAGTGCAATGGCTCATGTTTGGTATGTGGCCCTGAGGAGAACGACGAGCAGCACCAGTCCCTTGGGAACATCCCTGCTGGCCCTTTGGGTGAGCAAGGAAGCATCTCTTGTTCTGTACAAAATAAGTTAGAAACCCGTACAACAGATTTTCTGTTTCCAGGCCTCCTGCCCTTGGCTGTTAGCAACTGGTGCAGAATTGTGGCTTTGGGGAAATCAGAAGATGTTTTCATTAGGGTCTTCAACTCTGCACGGCAGGGAGGCTGCAAGTCTGGTGCTGGGGTGACATTTGCTGTGCTCTGAGCTCCGCTAGACCATGAGCACCACGTTCTAACCCCACTGCTTCACCGGGCAGCTTCCTTTGCTGCTTCATCAACATTCAGCCCAGTGTGTCCAGTCCCCTGCCCTGAGGATGAGTCTTGGGTTTTTAAGGGTCTATGATATATCTTAGCCAGTATCTGCACTATTTCATCCTTTATGCCTTCCCCCAACTTCCTCTGAATGCCATCCAGCCCCTGTGATTTATTACCCTTCAGTGTGTTTCGCTTTCTGTTGGAGAATTTATATTTAATTTTTATGCCTGTTATCATTCAGGGAGAGAAGGGAAATGCTTTGGGAGCCCAGAGTGCAAATAAAGCAGCACGTTTTAGTGCAGTTACTTTGTTTGAAAGATGTTGTGTTTTGGCAGGGTACTTTCCTCCTTCCTCCTTCACTTTGTGCATTGTGGGTTGAAGTGATTCTAGAAAAATCACAGCGTGGTGCACTCCAGTGATTGACTCCAGCCTTGCAAGGGCTGGAGTCTGCTGCTCCTGCTGCCTCAATCTGGTAGGACTCATGCAATAAAGAGGAACTGAGTATGAGAGCAGGACAGTTTGGTCTTTCATGTCGAAAGGAAAAAGAGGGATTACAGAGCAGCAGAGGTGGACTTCCCTGTTTTAGCTCCCTTGATCTTGCTAATGGTGAGGTTTTTCAATGCCACCCCCTGTACAACTTCTACTTCAGGCTGTCAGTCAACTTTGTAAATCTCACCTAGGTCTAGTTTAACATCCCAAGGGACACAAAGAGATGCATTAATTTGGCGCTTGGTCTCAAAGTGCTGCACAGTGGAGCCAAGAGTAGGACTCAGATGCTCTTTGATGCACCATGTCCATCTTCCCCCCCATATTTCCCCTACCTTTGCACACTTTTGAGTTGTTGTTATCATCAGGAGAAGGCTTTAGGAGCAAGATAAGCGGGCTTATAGCCTCCAGGTCTCCAGCAGGTATGATTAGAGCAGGCCATGAGCCATTTGCTTTTCCATATCCCTTACTGTCTCTGAGAGCTGATGTTAAGGGGCTCTGTTCAGACTTGGTTTGATCTTGAGTTTCACTTATTCTCTCCCTTGTTTTGCATCTCTCCTGCATGAAGGCCCATTCTCATGGCATTGCTGCACTCGTCGTTGATTGCAGCACTTCTGATACTCAGTTGAACTTCTGAGAGATGCTACCAGATCTCTGGAGAAGCTCAATTAACTCGACTGATGGGTCCATTTAAAGGGGTGGGAATTGAGGAAACAGCACTGGGAAGTTCTGTTGTGGTTTTGGATGATGGAAATGTTGGCCATGAGGCAGTGTCCCCTGCATTTACCCTTTGTCACTGTGGTGGCCTCTTCACGCAGGGCTTTGAAACCCTGTGCAGGATGGATCATCAATGTGCAGAGGCTTCTGCTGTGAAGCCGGTGTGTCACCTCTGCTCAGCTCACTAGATAGCGTGACCTCATTGTTGGTTGAAGCCCAGTGCTTCATTTCTCTCTCTTTAGTGCTTTCTCTGTTATAATTAAAAGCCCCATTCTGGTTTGACCTTTTGCAGTGCTGTGGCATAGCTGAGACTGAATTGAGCCTCTAAGTAAGGAGGTGTCTCCTGGCAGGCTGGGTGGCTGAACTGTAACCATTCACCCTAGCATTTATGATGACTGGCAGGAGCCCTGACTGTCCCTCCTGCCCTCCCCATGGGGTCAGGCATGTATCAGCACATATACCAGAGCTGTTCACAGAACAGGGTGGAAAAAGTATTCCTCTTTCGATAAGATCCATGGTTACACGGGAGACATTGCTTGGAAGGCAGGGGGTGGGAATCCTCAGTTTCGAGGAGACTGGAGAAAGCAGAGCAGGAATCTCACTGTGATTTATTGCCTCTGTTGTAGATCAGTAGTCTGAGAAGGCTGATTTTAAGGAATAGTTTTAAATCACTCGATCTTGTTAATGGCTTAGGCACCGGAGCGGGGATATGGAGACCTGGATCCAGTTTCCATCAACTATGGACTGTCTCAGCCCATGGCAGGGAAGGGAAAGCACCTTAAACTGAAGTCCCAGGAGCTATCCTGGCAGCTTGGGGGTCTTAAAGAAACTGACGTAAAGCAGAACATTTCAATAACATCAACAAAATGTTTCAATTTGAGGTTGTTTAACCCGACCCAAAATTCTCACTTTCAAAACAGAAAAAAAAATAAAATAAACCAATGAAAAATGTTCTGCTTTACTGTGGCTTGAAGAAAACCCTGTTTTCAGGGGTTTCAGCTTGAAGAAACCCTATTTTCCCTGAACAAATCCCAGCCATCATGACCAGTACTTGTCGCCTGCTCCTATCTGCTGGATACCTTGTTCTCTGCGAGTATGAACACGAAGTCCAGCAGTTCCTGTGGGATTTCTCATGCCTAAGCCAACCTGGACCACCTCCTCAGCAGCTATCCCGAGCACTGAGCCCTGTGAACACAACCGGCTGTCTGCTCTGGGTTGAGCTCCTTGCTAAGCAGCTCAGAGTCTTAGCTCAGAAAGCCCTGGATCTGATCCTTGCAGACAACCAGCCGGCAGCTTGTCTTTCCAGTACAGCGCACCCTTCCCTGCTGAGGGTTAGAAAGTACTGGTTTATCTGCTTACCACCACTGGCACCAAAACCTCTGTGTCCTGATTCTTGCAGGGTGAAGCTGAGACCATAGAGGGGTGCTGCGCCTGCTCCCAGACCGGTGCCGGGAAGGACTGACAAACCCCAAGTGCCCACACCAGTCCCGGTGAGTAACTGTGTCTTGAGGTGCCTTTAGACATGAGGAGAGATCCCTGTAATTCCCTGCTGTTCTGTTGTGCGAGGTGCGACTCGGCAGTGAGATTAGGGGCAGCAAGGGCACCTTGCTTGAGATGCTGAACTGGAGGAGTGGGCTTCATGCTGTATTCAGGCTGAAGGTGTTCTCTCTTAGAGTGTGCTGAAAGTGGCCTCATCTTGGCCTGATGTAAGTGTTCAAGGAGTTAGAGGTTGATGGATGTGCTGAGAATCTGCCATTCCCTTGTGTGCTATTGACAACAGAAACAGGATTGCTTTAATTACACCCTGATGAGCAGATTGTGAGTGTTTTGGGCATGGTGGTTTCAGCATGTTTTCATTTCTGATTTATTGCTTGTATTTCTTCTAAAAGTTGTAAGTTTTGGTTTGCTGTGAGTGAACATGCCTATGAATGTGAGCTCTGGGTAATGCAGAGCTGGGCTCTGCTCTTGACTTCCCTGATGCACACACCAGAGCAAGAGGCTGCAAAGAGCAACTGGGGAGAAGTGCTGTGCATGGGGACACTGTGCTTGGGGCAGACTCAAACCTTGCAGAGCTGGTGCGGTGGTGAAGGAGGTGCCCTGAGTTTGATCACAACCCTAGTGCTGCCTGTGCACAGGGTAAGCAAGCATCCTCTTGCAGATGGGCTGGAGAAAGCACTCAGGCAGCCTGAGCTGAAAGCAGCTCTTAGATGAAGAGGTTTTGTGGAGGGATGGGAGAGGGTTTAGGGATCATGTCCAGTGGCAGCATGACCTAAGTGATGGGAAATGCTGGTCCAGGAATCACCGTGGCTATTAGAAACCTGCTGTGCTTCCTGAGCAATGGTGTCGGTGAAGACCTGAGCTGGGAGTCTGGTTCTGTGGGAATTTTGTTTCAGTGGGAATGGACTCAAGATGAATAAAACCTTGAGTTTGCTTCTGCAGAGGGTGAATGAGTAATTGTCCTATGCGCACCTCACACCATGCGGATGGAGCAGTGTGACATTTTCAACACCTCCAGAGAGATAAAAGGAAGTCCTCAGTTTCCAGTTGAGCAGGGTTTGCAGTCCTGGTGGAACACATGGGTTTTAATTGGTATCATGGTTGATTTTTTCCTTAGGAACTTACATAGGAGTGAGAAAACCCAAACGTGATCAGACAAAACTTGTTATCATACAGGCATGAGCTCTTCTGTTGCTTGGTGGACCCCGGCAGATAGCACATACAGTAAATAGGATCCAAGAGTTTTACACTTCTTTCCCTATTTGGAAATCTAATCCAGAAAATTGCAAATAACAGAGAGGAAAAGATTGACTTGAACTTTCTGAAACCTAACCAGGCAGTTGAAGGAGAAAGGGAATTTGTGTCTGCTTATGATTTGTCTAAAATCATTTTCTGCTTCTAGTATAATATACCTTCCCTTAGTAGTGGTGAGAGCGTCTTGACATAAAGTAGGACTTCAAGCTTCTGATGTACAGATATGTTAAACAAATAAGTTGACTAAAAGCTGTTTTCTGCATGAATAAAGAGAACTCCTGTGCCCTAATTCCATAGACCAGGATTTAACTCAGCAAACAAAATTATGGGATTCAGCAGCATTGAAGAATTACCTTATTTTGTTAATATTCAAAACATTTAAAAAGGAGGAACACTGGCAGACATTTCTAAAAGTTTTGTTTTGGCTGTTGGCGTATTTAACAGTGCTTTGCACTCTGGAGCCTTCTTTTGTACAGGGTATTTACTGTAAGTGGAGGAAAGTGTGTGCACAGACTGCAGGGCTTGAACCGCAGCAACTTCTTCAGTGCATGAGCTCTTCACTTCCATGAGACTCCTGAACTCTTGAGTGCTGCTGCTGCTTGATTATTTGCCTTTTTACTTTCCAATTCTCCCTCCAGTCATTGGCAGTGCACGGAATATAGGGTGGTTGAGGGGGCTGTGAAACTACCCATTTCTTGGGGGATGCAGGAAAAGCTGCGAAAATACCTGTCATTGAGGCAGTTGGAAAAGAGCTCCGAGAGTAACTCTGGAGAGCTGGGAAGGCTGATGAAAATGCTCATTATTGCAGCAGTGCAGGGAAGGTCACAGAAATACCTGTGATTGAGTCCACCCATACAGGGTTGGAAGTGTCTCATAGTGAGAGGAGGACATGGAGCATCCTAGGTAGCTCAAGAAAAACTGGATGGATGAAATTGTCTGTCTTAGAAAAGGCACGGTGTTGGAGTGTGCCATTGCAGTGTCTAATCACACATAAAGCCAGGCCGTAATCGCTTGCTCCGGTCATTTATCAGCTCCAGCAGTTCCTGTCCTTCCAGGCTTAGGATGGCACTCAGTAGCCCTTTAAGCTACGATCTGGTAGTGACCTTCTTAGCACCCTGTGGGCCAAGGAAGGAAGCGATGTAACAGGTCTGCTTAATTTAGAAAAGACAGTGCAGGTCAGGAGGAGGGTGCAGGTATCGGGGCCCAGCGGGTGCTGTAGGTGCAGGCTCTGGGTAAGGGCTGCAATAGCCGGTGTGGAGGAGGCTGCAGGATATGAATGGTGCCTTCGCAGGGTTCATCGTCAGTTCTAAACAAGCCTCTCTGTGCCTGGGATCCCTTTGTCAAGGAAATGAACGTGCTGTAGGAGAACTCATGTATCTCACCATAAAGTTGTAATTCATTCCAGAGGCTCCCAGGTGTCACAAACCATCAGAAAACAACCTCAGCCCTTTAGGAGCAGCAGTGTGCAAAGCGGTGAGAGCAGGGGTAGCCTCCTGTTGACTGCTGGCTCTCCTGTTTGCAACGCTCACTTTACAGCAATAACATTTCTACAAGTGTGGGCAGGTAGTGTGTGGCTGCTGCAGGCTGGCTTTGCCCTTTGTGGCTTGTTTTCCTTTTTTATAATATAAAGAATTTATGTCTCTGCAGCCAGTTAGGTGGCAGGATTTCTGCGGTGGAGATTCTGATGTGTGCTTGCACAAGTTCTTCATTTCTCTTCTCTTTGGAAGATGCAATTGAATGCAATATCCCAGCAGCATCCCTTCCCAGCACAGGGATTACAGTAGAGGACCAGGTGAAGCTGAAATACCCAGTAGTTCAGGACAGGGTGCAATGCACTTTGCTTTCTGAGCCCTGTTACCAGGTCCACATATTTCTGACACTGACTTTGTGAAATTAAAGTATTTACAAGAACAGAGTAAAATTCAGTTGTCTTTAGTGGCTAACGCTTACCAATCTTTATCTACAGTAAATAAATGCAAAGACCCAGTTTAAAATCCTTTCTAAGTAGACTCTCTAGAAGGATTGCCCACATGTCTGTGCTGAAAGTAATCTACTTGCATGTACAATACTTATAAGCACTTGGCTGGAGGATGTTCCCAGGCAGCTGGTTCATCTGGAGCAGGTTTTGTCTGGAATAGGTTCATGCTTCGCCTAGCAAACACAAGGCAAGAGGAGCACTCTCCTCACGCAGAGACCATGGTCCATGACTGCTATCTGCGGGAAGCAGGGGAATTTTGAAGTAGGAAGTGTTCTTGGCACTCAGGTTTGTTTCGAAAGCGGAGTGTGTCAGGGGTTTTTTGATTGAAGATGATTGCAGTTGCAAGCACCAGGTCTGTGGTCTGCAGGCTCAGACCCTGGTGTCGGCTAGCTCTGAAGTTCTCTCCTATGGAGCCTTTGCCCCCATGTGTGTTCTGCCTATGCAGAGCTGAGCTTAGCTGGCTTTGAGTGGTAACCTGGCAGTTCTGATAAAGGATCAGGTTTTCCAGTGAGAGCCAAGTGCTGACACACTGAACTGGGTTGGAAGCTCATCTAGTTCCATCCCCCTGTCATGGATTGTGCATCTGCAAGCAGAAGGTTATGTAGCTCAGTCATTCCTTGCTAGATGAGAAGAGCTGAGCATTTGCTGTTATTTAAGGACAGTAAGGCTGAACAGAAAATCAGACCTGCCTTCACGTAGCATACATGATCCAGTGGATTGCCCTGTGCCTGGTTTGGGATTTAAAACCTTGAAAGCCCAAAGGACTCAAACATATGTCTAATCTGAAACCTATAAATTCAGTCAAAACTCATCTGCTCAAAGCAAGCCATGGGTTAATAACACCTTCCTGAGCCAACACTTAATTTCTAGATCTGATCTGGTTTCCTGTGATCAACCACAACGTTTAATTCTTTTAAGAGCTGAGCAAGCAATTCATACTGAATACTGTATCCGAGAAGTAAGTTTTCTGCAAAACTTGATCGTATCAAAATGACATCTCAATTTAAATTATCTGATTTGGGGATTTTTGTGGTTTTAATTTCTGCATTTGCTTCTTGAAATGACCAGTTTCTCAGAGCTTCTGAAGACTTGAATTTTAATTCAGATTAAGACAGTGCACTAGCTGACAGATGATCGTACCAGTCTTCTGCTATAGTTGAGGATAATGCCTCTGCTCAAGCTTTATGTTTGCAGAATGGAACCTTAGAAGTTTCTGCATTGCTCCAGAGGGAAGTTCAGAGCTGCCCCAGCTGTTCATGGTCTATCATAGCTGTATCCCTGGCTGTGTATATGCGTTCATTGCTGGAGTGAGTTTGTGAAGAACTCATGGGGTGCTTACAGGCTTGGAGTGCAGTGGGTTGCATTTATTAACACCTTACATGCTTCTTAGCGGCGCAAGCTGATGGCCATAAGGACTAGGGATGGGTTCTTCTCACCTCTTTCTGAAACTCCAGATCTTCACTATTTTGGTTTGTTTTGCCCATCACCTACGAGGTGGTTTCTGCATCCCTTGTCATGAATCAGTTGCTGCCCACTTGAGCAGTAATTGTGTATTGTGGAGAGAATGGACAGGATTTAATGCTGGATGGAGATGTGTTTAAGTGTCTGCCTCAGGGCTCAAGTTCTCCATCACAGTCTTCCCAGGTTCTCTGGCCGGTTGGCTGGGCTTCAGCCATGAAAGATTTCCAGGCAGTGTTGGGGAGCTGTGCCTGAATTTCTCACTGCTCAGCCTCCAAAAGGGAATGGTCTTACTGCTCAAGAACTGATGTTATGACCATGAAAACATTACTCCATGAGGTGCTCAGGTACTGGGGACAGAAGACAAGTGTTTATCTCGGTGGGGCTTGTCCACTCTGTCCTCTCCTAACCAGATGCAGCTTTTTGGCTGCATCTCTGAGTACCAGAGCCGGAAGGTGAGTCAGAAAGCAGGAGTCAAGGGGATGCTGTAAAATGAAAATACAAAAATAGATCTCTGGTTGCACATCTCTTCTTGACTTCCCTTTGCAAGGCTGTATCGGTGCGTGCTTGATGGGGTATGAAGGCTCTGGCCTTGTCAGATGCATCAAATATGACAGGAGAGCATGGAACGTTTATATTTTTTTAAAAGGAGAGAAATAAGGGTTAGCAAGTTTCCTGGGTTCAGCAGCAGCAGTCATTTTTCTCCTTAGTAGCTGGTGCAGTGCTGTGTTTTTGATTTTCGGCCTGGGAACGGTGCTGATAGCACCGATGTTTTTAGTTACTGCTCAAATGTTTGGTCTGACCAAGGACTTTGTGAGCCTCATGCTCTGCCAGGGAGGAGGGGAAGCCGGGAGGAAGCAGAGACAGGACACCTGACCCAAACTGACCAAAGAGGTATCCAGACCACAGCACGGCATGGCCAGGGTGTAACGGGGAGTTACCCGGAAGGATGGGGACTGCAGGGTTGGACCAAGTATGGGTCGGTGCTCGGTTGGGTGGGGTGGGGTGAGTTATCGGTCGGCTGGTGCTGAGGTGTTGTATTCTTTCCTCTTGTTATTTCCTTTATCATTATTACTATTGGTGGCAGCAGCAGTGATTTGTGTTATACCTTAGTTACTGAACTGTTCTTATCTCAACCCCTGGGAGTTGCATTCTTTTGATTCTCTTCCCCATCCCTCCGGGAGCAGGGGGAGGGCAATAAGGGGGGGGGGATGCGGGGTGTGGGGAGGGGTGGTGAGAGAGAAACTGCCTGGCTGACTTGCCAACAGGGCTTAAACCACAACAGCAAGAAATGCAGAAAAGACAAACGGGCAGATGGCGACATTCCTTCCTCGGTAGAAATCCAGGCCTGAGATTTGCTTCTAGCTTGGCTTCAATTGGAGATTTCCGGAAATGAGCCCAAAAGTTGCCTATTTTACCATTCCCCTTCTGTAGCATTTCATTATCATCTGTGCTGCTTCTGTGAGGCACTGACCTTTCCCTGGCAGCAGTATGACAGAAAGACATAGTGCTAATGCACAGGCCCGTGTGCTGGCTGCAGAGGTTGTGCTGGAGTCCTTTCCCCAGTGTGCTGTATCATCTAGAGCATGTCTGGGGAAGGTGCCCCCGCCTGTGGCAGGGGTTTGGAACTGGGTGAGCTTTAAGGTCATTTCCAGCTGAAACCAGCCTGTGATTCTGTGTTGGATGATGGCACGTACCCTGTGTTCATGATGTGTGAGGTAGGGATTTGGGGGTTTTATTCTTCTAAAAGACTCTCTTTTTTGTTTTCTTTCTGAGGGTTCAACTGAAAAAAACCAGGGTCAATGGGTCAGTAAAGGTGAGCTTGGGATGTGCTGGGTATCCTTGGAGCTGGGTCCCCAGCTTTCTTCTGGTAGACGAGCTCTCTAGGGACAAGCTCTTGGTCGTGGGCTCTTCACAGGAGGGGGACAAACAGGGACGATGGCAGCCTTGGTCTCTTGCCTGTTCTTTTTCTGTATGCTAGGGGAAAGCCTTATAATCAAACCTGATTTCATTCCCCTGCATCTTCCCCTAAAAGCTTGGTTTTGCCAAGCTGTTTGGGAACCAGGGCATGGTACCTGCGCCCCGCTCACCTCCCGTGGGTAATCTCCTCCTCTCCATTCACCTGATCTCATTTCCTGCAGGCTGTGATTGCAGATGGAACACATGCCTGGGTTGCTTTAAGCACAGAACTGAACCTGGGGTGTCTCTGGGGTTCCCCCAGCCAGTGGTATCATAGCTTGGAGCAATGGTGTCCGGAAGCCTGAAAAGGGTTGTTGGTGGCAGTGGTCCCTGCGCTGCCCACCTCAGTGTGCTTGGCCATGGGGTAGATGTATCTGTCATACTTGAATTTCTTCCAACACATCCAAAGCCAGGATATGCAGAAGATACTGCCTGAATAACAGATTTCTCCTTTAAAGGGGCTGCATGCAGGGCAGTCTCAGGCCTCTCTGAAACTGGGTGAATTGGGTGTGTTGTTAACACCATACCCTTGAACAATGGCTCTCTGTAGTTGGGAGGGTTAGGAATTAGTGGTTTAGCAGGCAAAAGCCTTGTATGTGGTTATATTCAGAGGAATAACTTGTGAAGGGAACGTTGTCCTGCTCAGCAGATCTGCCTCACATGCAACTTCGGGGACATGCAGCATCATGTAATATGGGTTTAGGAGAAACGTCAGTAGCAGAGTCCAAGTGCACGGGTGGACGAGTCTTGTCTGGAAGCAGCCGAACAAGTCACCAGGTTCCAAGCTGCACTGAGTGACTGTGTGCTGACACCCACTGTGTGCTGGTGGCCAAATGATGGGCTGCAAGCGATGCGCTGGGGAGTGGTGAACCATCACCTCCTGGTAACCTGGGGCTCTCACTCACTTCCTTGTGCCTTTGTGATAAAGAGCAAGGCAGCTTTGGGTTGTCCTGTGCACCAAACCTCCGGCTGCATCTCAGTAGCAAAACTGGTGGGAGGGTTACGAGAGGTGGGAGGTGGCTCCAGGATCTGTGTTTGCAGCCTGAGTTCATTACTTTTAAGACAAGGGCAGGCAGTGTCTTGTGGAGTGGGGTCTTGGGAGCAGCATTCTTAGCTCTGGATCCAGCACAGGCTCCTGTGATCAGAACCCATCTCCACACCATGCTGAACTCAAACTGGTATTTTGTGGGGCTGGGCCCTAGTACCTGTGTGTGTCTGCTCTGGTATGTTAGAAAGCCGTGGAAATACAGCCTTTTCCTCCTCTATGTTACAGCCACCCTGAGACCGTACCTGCTTCTGATTATGCAGAGGGTACAATGCCCTATTGCTTTTTTATCTACAGCTGGGTTCAAACAGACCCAGAGAGAAGTTTGTGAGGCAGAAGAAGGTTAGGGAGCCCATTTAGCTTTCTTTAATGTGGTTAATTATCTCTCATTTCTTGTCCTACTTCCCTTACAAGCGTTCACTGAAGTGCCTAATTGGTGGCCACTGAGACCAGTGGAAATCCCTGTGCTGTCTGCCGGGTGGGGTGGCTCAACCCCATGGTGATGCTCTGAATCTATTCCTTGTCCAACTTTGGCTGCTGTTGTCAGTGTGTTGATCTTGCTTATACCTCTCCCGGCACATCCAAGAAGTCTGCTTTATTACTTTTTTTCATTTGCTTGTCATAGCTTTGAATGCCTTTGTTATTTCTTCTTCTCTCCTTGGCATAGATACCTTCTGCTTATAATCTTCTTAGCTGTCTCTGAGCACTGAGGCTTCCTGTTCATTTGACAGAATGCTGTTTTAAAGGAAGGTGATCCAGACTTGTCCAGTTCTTTCTTTTCTCCAGTGATTTGAAGGGCCTGAAAATATTCATGTAATGATTTCCCCCACAATTGCATCCCTGCTCCTGAGGAGAAATCCCCCCAAAGCAAAGCACCACCTGCACTACAGCACAATTAGCAGCCCTCTAATGAAATACTGATACAGGCAGCTTCGCGGCGATGGGCAGTAGCAGCTCACAAAGCTCATTGCTCATACTGCTGTGGAGACTGGAGGAGGCTCCTGTGGTCTTGGGCAGCCCTGTGGGTGCACCAGCATCCTGGGCTGAAAAGACATATATTTGAAGCCAGAGGCCCCAGCCCATGTCTAATTTCTGCCTCCCTGGTGCACCTGAGGCCAGGAAGCAGGCGATGGACCACAGGGGTTCAGTCTGCCCCCATGTAGCACAGTGCCCAGAGCAGCAGCCTCAAGGTCCCCACTGCACAAGAGCTTTGGTGCCTTGAGACAGGGGTTGAGCAAGGAGCCAATAGAGAGCTGCTTCACTCCTGTCTCACAAAGGTGGGCAGAAACAGGACCTCAGGGAAGTCCAGGTTCCCTGGTGCTCGAGTGAGGTGCCTGACTTGCCAGGCTGCAGAGTTGAGCTGTCTCCATCCACTCCCTTCTCCATCTGTGGTTCTCCCAGTGCATGTCATTACCTTGTTCAAAGTGGAACAGCTTCAGTGTAAAGGGGTGAGGGGACTCACCCCAGGATAATGCTCAGGGCAAGCAGGATACTCCCCTGTGCAGTCTGAGACCTGGCATTCAAGTCCCCAGTGGAAAATGGACCCAGCAGGAACTTGGATGTAAGTATGTGCTTGCCACATAAACCACATAAATCCCCTGAGGCCAGGATCTTGTGCCCATCACCCAAGATCTGCCTGTAGCATGAGCCTGACAGAGACAACAGGGTTCCTCCACACCAGGGCATGGACTGAACTGCAGTGGCTGAGATGTTGGAGCTAGGGGATAACTTCAGACGACTGCAGGGCATCTGTGGTTCATTTTGGAGAACTGGGGGGAGTCCTGCTCACCCCTTTCCTTGTGTCTCACCAGGCACATTTAAGACCCCCTCTTAAAATAACCCGTTTCCAATGCTCCATCCTGCAGGCAGCACCTGGCCTCTCCTGTGGGGACAGAGGGGTCAGCAGAAGGAGACCTCGTACAGGCAGATGGGGGGACTCAACACCCTGCTGCATTTTGGCTGCAGAAGCCAAGGAGTGGAACTGGGTATTACCAGCACCTCTGCACAAGTAACCTCTTGCCGCTGCCTCCTGCCAGATGCTTTCTTCTTCAATGGTTTCCTGCTTCTCATAGTCTTGAAAATGCATCTGCATTGTTTATCTGACCCTCACACATGGTCACAGCCTTTACAGCCTCTGCCTTGGCTGTCATTACGCTTTCCGAAGCCTCTCCATTGCCTAAGCGCTCTAGTCCTTCCGCCAGTACCCATGGTTTATGCCTTGGTTATGCCTCCCTTCCTTTTAATTGATTTTTCACACTACTTTGCTTGTCCTTGTTGCCCTCTTTTATTTAATTTATTGCTCACTAGCCATCATAGCACCTGGGCAAGCCTTTAATTTATTTCTTCCCATGTCCCATCGCCCCCCTCTGTCCTTTCCCTTTATTGATTTCTCCAGTTTGTTTTCACCCTATGCTTGCCAGCATCATCTCCTACTCTTCCCTTCCCCTCCAAATTGCTCAGCTGAATTCCTTCCCCCACTAGTGACCTTGCTGCCTTGTAATTCCTGTCGCAGCAGGGCTGAGGTTGCTGTTTGTTGGGTCCCCATCACCTATTGCTTGTGCTTGGCTTCCACCCCAACCTCCAAGCATCTCAAAATTAAGTCTGGGTAATCTCTGTCCAAGTTGCTGCGATAAGGAAAAGGTCCTTTTCCGATGAGCCTCCTCCCAGTGTAAGAGGTTCAATGGCCATAACCTGATGTAGTTTCTCCATGGAGTTACCTGCAGGCAGGCAGTCACCCCCAGGGGCAGGGATGGACTCGTGGGGTCAGACTCCACCGGGTTTCATCCCTGACCAAGGAGAGAAGTTTGTGCTCTCAGCAGCTCTTTCTTCCTGTTGTTATCCTGGAGATGAGAAAGTGCAGCTATTCCTGCCTGGAGAGACCTGGCTGCTCACGGCCCAGCTCTCTGTGACAGAGGTTTTGCCCGCTCTACATTGAGACAGTGAGGATAGTGTGGAAGAAGAGAGGGTATAAATGACTCTTCTGTCTCAGCTGCCACAGCTCAGCTCACAAGAGCTGTTTGGCCACAGGCTCAGAAAAAGAGGGAGCCCAAAAGTGGGAGAGGGTCAGAGGTGGGAGTACACACAGCAAGGCAGGATGCAGAGCTATTACCTGCTTTCCTGTAGAACAAGCATAGGACATCAGCATGCTGTGCCTCCAAATTTTGATTATCTATGTAGTTCCCTCTGCTGTCCATGCTAAAAAATACTCTGGTTAGGTCTGTGTCGTGGTGTCCATTTCATGGGACGTTGTGTAACTGAGCCAGTTACGTCCAAATGAAGGACCTGAGCATATAAAGTGCGAGTTTGTCTCCAGCAAAGGACATGTTTGGATTTATCTCCTTCTGTCTCTCAGGCCATCACATTGGTAAGCACTTGAGTGTATCAGCCCCGGGATGTTAGCATCATGTGGGAAATGGGGAAATACAAAGGGCATTGCATGGGCCATGTCTAGAAGATCTCAGATAGGCAGCAGAGGATGGCTGAGCTCTGGGGCATGGAGTGTGTGGCCTGCCCAGCATGGACCCTGGCGAAGAAAGTGCCTGCAAGGTCCCCATGAAGGTCTGTTCCTGAGAAACTAATTGAACCTTGCTGGTTTCATTGGTGGGTTGGTTATAAATATATCTATATATATAATATATAAATATATATAAATATAAATATAAATAATGCAGTGAGGTATTGGCACGGTTATATTTTGCTAGGAAATAAATGGAGCTATATCATGGAAATTGTCTGTGCCCCATGTGGAGCTGGCTGCTGCATTCAGCAGGCATGTGTAGGATGGGTCCTGAAAAGTGGGAATTCAGCTCCAGCCTAAGGCAGACCTTCCTCCCTCCAAGTTAAGTGCCGCAGCCCTTAGTTGGACCAGTTTACTTCATTTATTTTATTCTATTCTAATAACTATTTTATTCTCTTTTTCTCTTTAGTTCTTCCTATTTTCCATTCTCCCTTTTTCACTCAAGCTTGATGTCATAGATAGGATCGTCCTATAAACTCTGAAGGTCACTTTCTTGATACTTTCAGGGAAATCTGTAGGTGTCTGTGAAGTGCTGACCCTTTTTCCAAATTAAGAATCTCCCCCTGCCCATCCTCAACAATTGATATAATTGCATGGGAAAGCAGACCAGCTTCCTTCTATCTCTGTTGCTTTACATCTGCAGGCACAGAAATAGCGTTTTTTCAGTGTAGGGCTCTCCCCACCCTACCCATATAGTGTTTTACGGCAGTTTGGGTTGGGAGAGGTTTTTTCCTGACGTATGAAATGAAACTTTTAAAGATAATGAAGACCATTTGGGTGGTCGTTCAGTGGTATGACTGTATCCATTAGATGGGAATTGAGATTAAAACTTAGATGTGCCTCAGTAGCTAAGGAAATAGAAACAGACACAGCTCCCTTTGTCACTGCAACTTGGACAAGCTTAAAAACTGGAAAATAGGCCTGTGTTTTATTGTTAGATCTAGAGAAAAGGGGCTTTTGCTTCATTTTTTGTGAAGTTTGTATTGAGGCAGTAACTGACAGACAAGGATGCGTAACTGCTTGGATAATTTATCTGCGATTCTGAATTGTGGTTCTTTTGTGAAATACCCCAGGCTCCTCTGCGTGGTGATTGATTCAATACATCTGCCTTCCCCTGTGAGTGACATCTCTTCTTGTCTCCATAGGCTCTCTGCAAATCAGGAGCTATAAATAAACAGCAATATCTGTATTTGCAGGGGGTGGAAAGCTGCGCTGGAGCTTTTCCTCTGTATGTTGTAAACAAGAACAGGTGATTAAGGCATGCTGTAAGTCAAAGCCGTGCAGAAACGGGGAACACACACAGAAGCTTCTTTGTGGCACATGAAACCTGCAGCATCGTGAAAGCACGGGATGCTATTTTGTAGTTTGGGGGAAAAGTGTGTAAGGGCACAGGAAGTTTATAACAAGGAGTGGCTAAGCCTTTCAGTGAGCTTTTTCTCATGCCCACAAGCAGAGTATAAATGATGGCATTCCTGGGCCTGGGGGTTCAAGTCTTGATAGTCTGGAAAAGCAGTGCATGGGGCGGGGGGTGAAAGTTTGATAAGCAATGTAAGGTTTGGGGAGTTCTCTGATTTTTGGCTTCAGGACTCTGTGGTGAGGGACCTACTGTAGACATCCGTATCCCGTGGGTATGGCTCATAGGCACCCTTGGTACAGGAAAGGGGATTTTGTGGCTCACTCCCAGCCAGTGCACCTTGGCAGTTCCCATTGGCTTTAAAAGTCTTTCCCAACCAATGGGTTATGAAAGGAGCCTAACTTTGTGTAGAATCAATCTAGTTTAACGTTTAACCCACAGTTGTTGCACTGGGATTTTCCAAATGAGGCTTAGATGATGTTGGTGGCTACTTTGCAAGGAGCTGCTTGGCTTTTCAGGAGTGCTGCTTGCTTTGCCCTGAAGTCACAGATGCATACCAGTTGCTTGTGGATGTGGATAAGTCAGTGGTAAATGTTTTAATCAGAGGGGAAGGTTGGCCTTCTGTATCTGGCAAATGGGGGTTTATTCAGTTTATTAGTACAAAAGCTGAAGGTCAGAGGCATGGCTGGCTGTTCAAAATGTCCTGGCACAATTCATGGCACAAGCCCAAACATTGGAGCCATCTGACTGGTTGTAGTGGACCTAAGAAGTAAAACCACACAGCATTGGTTTCATTTCTTTGGAGAAGTAATTGAAAGCAAGCTCAGCCCTGTTTGCCTCAAAGCAAGTGCTGGTGAAGATGCTGTGAGCAGGGTTAGGGCAAGCCTCAGAGGATGAGTACATTGGAGTTGTCCTGCTGCCAAGTCCCTGGTGAGCCATTAAGAATCTTTCTATGACTTTATGGGGCTGTTTTTCTAAGAGAAATGACCCCAGAAAGCGGTTCCCTGAGCTTCTCTTTACATCGGTGGCATTTCTTCCTCATAAGCATTTTTCCACAGAGCTGTCTCTTTGGTAAACTGTAATCCATAGATCAGAAGCTCCATCACAGAGCCGCATGTGGCATGAAAATCTTTCACCATCTCTTATCTAATTCAATTGCAAGAGAAAACAAAGCCACAGGAGCGGCTCTGCCAGGCACTTGCTGTCCTGTTTGCCCTTTGTATGTCCTTTCAGTGCTGCCTTTTAAACTCCTAAGGGTGGCATCCTGAGAGAGATGTCGCGCCTATTGCAGGCAGGGACCTGGCTGGTGTCAGCTCTACCTGCAGACTGGTAAAGCATCTCCTTGAGGCAGCACTGCCTGGGAGCACAGCAGACCAGGCACAACACCTCAAATGCAGGACACAGTGGCCAGCATCGTGGTGTCTGCACTGGAAACCTTTCATGAAGGCAAGACAGAGTAGAGACGTAGCTCCTGCCTCTGGTGCTTCCTGTGAGCTCCCCCCATGTGAGCTGTAGGGAAGCAGGGAGCACCGTGATGGTTCATACCAAAGTCCCTCCACCACAAAAGCCTCTCCTGGGACTGATATGCTGCAGCAGCCCCAAGGATGGCAGTGTGGCTGAAGAAGTGCATGGGGTACATCATCACCACTGAACATTGCCTTGTGCTACAAAAATAGGATGCTTCCTGCTGCACCACAAACTGGCTTCTCATGAGGTCAGTGCCCAGACCTTCTCGTGTATGCCTGCCTTTCTCTGTTCCTCAATCCATGTGGTCTGCCTAAGCCAGTTTCACTTACAGAAGTATTTCTATGATGCCTGCAATAGCATATCAGTCCCTAGGGCATGTTTTGGGCTTCTTTGCCTTCATCTTTTGTAACAGCTGTGTTCACTACCACAGTGCCAGAGCTGCTTCATTGGTGCAGTGGAGCTCATTCTCAGGCAGGAGCATTGCTAAACTGGAAGGACATCCACCTGCATTCAGCTGGTTTGTATTTTCTTCTTCGGCTTTGGTATTAACATCAAACTTGCAAAATTGCAAGGTATTGGGTTTTTATCGAGATGCTTCTCTTTGTGTGATGAGACAGCTGATGGCAGTCTCAATACTGCAGGTGGTGTGCTGTCAGTCCATCTAAAGCTGCACTGTATTAGCACTCTGATATCACAAATATCCCTCCTGATATCAGAAATACCTCTCCAACAGAGAGCTTTGGAAAGCAGAGTGCATTACCTTTATGCCTGGGCATGTGTGTGCACGCTGCTTTCCTGACTTCATGTTTCAATTTGCAAAGAATCTGTCACATCAATGATGCCTCCTATGAATTTGGATATTAGTGTGAAGAGAATAACATCCCATTTCTGAACATGCCAGGCTGCAGGACAGTTGCTGAAGCATGTGGAGGGGACATGGCTGACGTGGCCGTTCACAGCTGTCCCCTTTGGGTTGTACCCGCAGAACCGGGGGACACTCGGTAACTAACAGCCTTATCCTCTTCAATATTCCTCTTCCATACCCACATTCTCCCTTTCCTGGTGCAAGACAAGACCATGGGCAGATGTGGGCATAGGGATTATGGGGTCCTGCACTTCCCCAGAGCTTGGGGGCCCTGCTTGGCTTGAGGATCTCATATCCAGACCCTCTTCCAGGGAAGGCAGGCAGTGGTAGGGATGCATGGAAGTGAGGTTTGGGCTGGTAACTAGATTACTGGGTTTTTTTCAATACCAAGAATCTATTTTCTGTTGGATTTCTTCTATTTGTCAGTTCTAAAAATAACGCAGAACAGCAGGCAGGAAACAAAAAGTGTCATTTATAAATTGAAACTGTTGTGGTTCTTGTGGACAAGAACATTTTTAGACAATTCTTTTCTTCTTTTCTTACTGAAATTCTCCATAGCGAACAAGCTGGATTTTCCCACCTTGTTCCAATAAGCAAGCACAGCTTAGTTCAGGGTAAATCCTGCCCATCCCTCCATGATTCATCATTCCCTCCCGCTGTACCAGATCTATCACTTGTCTGAGTGTTTGAAGCCAGAGGCAAGGCTGGGATGGAGGGCTGGGCAGGGAGAGATGTGTCACTTTCAAAGCTCTGGCTGCAGTGATGGAGCAGCATCCAGTGTTGTATGAGCAGTTAGGATAAATATGTGTGGAGTGGATAAATATGCAACATGTTGCATAAAGGAACTTGGTGATTCTCAGTTAATACCCTAATGGCCTTTTTTTGAATTATTGACTCCAAAATGACGAAGCTGAGTTGCAAATCCTATGGAATATAAAACTGAAGAAACTCTTCATTGACATTTTGGAATTACAAATTGCATTTGTTGTGAAAAATAACCCAGAAACCGTCTGTTTAATTGGTTGTAGGTTGCAATTTGTGTGCACTTAGGTAAGGAAAATACATCTCTCTAGGGGATTGTTAAAGATCACTTTCCTTTGAGTCAGCAAAGTTCAGAGCTGGGAAAGAAACAGATCTATATTCTATAAAACTTCAAACTAACAAGTAGCTCTGTCTAAGGGATTGCTGTCAGTGGAGTGAGAGATGCCCTGGCTCTGGTGAGCTTGTGGTGAGATGGACAGAGAGAGAAGGGAGAGCTTTTGGGGTTTCAGAGTATCTCCTAGCTGTGGTGGCCTGACCTTACTTCGCATTACCTTCTGAAATGTGGGGTGAGCTCCCTGGTCGGAACTTTCTGGCTGCAAACAGTAAGTTGTGATTTATCTCTCTTAAAAAATACATGTCAAAAGCTGACCTGCTTATCCCAGATGTGTCTCTGGCATATAAGTGAAAGCAGTGATTCCTCCCATCTTGCACGGATTTCCCAGGAGACTGCTTTTGCCTAATGCAGGTCATAGAATCATAGACTAGTTTAGGTTGGAAGGGACCTTCAAAGGTCATCCAGTCCAACCCCGTGGGGATAGTCAAAGCCAGTACATGGAAGCTGTGATGCCCACAGAAGGCACTGAAGGAAGATGAGGCCTCTGGAGCATAACTGCCTCTGTCCAGGTGCCCAAGTGCCATGGAACAAACAGGCATGTGGTCTGCCCTCCAAAATAGCTTCCCCAAGGAAGGTAACGTAAGGCTGGAGTCCTTCTGAGAAAGCCCTTGGTAAAACCCCACTGAAATCCTGCTCGTGCAGAAAGCTTTGTTAACACCATTAATTAGAATGAAGCTTACACTCCAGGTGGCAAAAGCCCCTGGAGATTAAAGATCAACATTTATCCTAAGAAAGGGCTTTGCTCTGACTAATTTGATGAAATCTCAGTATTTGGTATGGGATTTCTTTCTGGAGAAGGAAATCGGGGCTGCCCAGTGTCATCGTTTTCCATTGGTGAGGAGGAGGAGGAGAGGAGGAGGGAGATGCTGAGGGGATGGATGTAAGAGCATGGCAAGGAATGAATGTAGGAGCATGGCAGTGAAATGGCAGGGAATCTGGGGAAACAAGCTGAGGAAGAGGTGTACGTGAATAGAAATTGGTGTCTCGTGACTGCTTTCCCCTCTAGAGCATGTTGCCTCCTTGTGTCTCCATACTAAGGGTGTCTTCATGTGCCATGTGGATACAGCAGTGTCCTGCCTGCATCTCCTGCCTGAGCTGCATCTCACTGCAGTGCAGACATTCTCTCCTGTGGTTTGCTAAATGCAACAGGAGGTTGGGTGTCAACCATCACCTCTCCTGGTGAAAATTAAGGTGATGCTGGGCTAGAAGCCCCTCATATTCAGCTGGTGTCAGTTGCTATGGGCTTTGCAGCATGAGAAAGACAGATCCACCCTGCCTAAACCCCTGCAGCTCTCCTGGGGTCTCTGGAGTGGTGTCCCCTAGCCTCCGAGGCTGCTGCAGCTCTAGAAGCTTATAACTGTAAAATGAGTGGTGGTTTTGGAGCACAATAGGAAATGACAAAGCTAGAGCCCTGCATATGGTACCGTGCCATAGCCAACACTGGGAGATGCCACTGGGCACTCTTCAAAGAAGTGGAATGTGTGATGAAAGCAGAGGTTGCTCATACAGTGTACACCAGCATTCCTTTTGCTCACTGATTGGTTTTAAAGGCCTCTTTGGGCTCCATTTCCATGATCCTTCAGGCCATCTCTGCATCTGTCTGAGTGCTGGGGCAGAGCATCACCTGTGTACGACTGCACCCAATGCAGGGGTCCACAGAAACATGTAATCTCTGATCCTACACCCTGAAAGTCAGAGGGCTTTGCCGCTGGCTTCAGTGTGTGCTGTATTGAGCCACAGATGGAGAGTGTTAAATCTTCACCATTCCACTGCAGCTGCCTTTGAAACAACACAATTAATAGCAATACCTCCTGCCTCAGGCTGAGATTTAGTTGACGAGTAAGTGTAAGTTCCTCCTGTGATTTTTTAATTTAATTTTATTTGTTTTAACCAGTTCTCATCAATGCTATAAAGTATTATTTATTTATCATGGGAGCAGCACAGCAAGCAGTCTATCACACTGCAGTTTGCTGACCAACGCTGTAGATAATCAGCATTTTTCAGTCTCTTTGAAGGGAAGTCCTGCAGAGTGTGATACATCAATAATGCAGTGATCTTAGGATTTGATGGGAATCCACCTTTCCTAGATCTCATAGCTCTCCGCAGTGGTAGCATTGGGGTTTTGTTCTACAGAACAGAAATAAAAAGGGTGAGTTGTAATTCAAGTTTTTTAGGTTAAATACTACTTTCTTTTTTGGTGCAGATTGTCATAGAAAGTATTTTCTTTGGAAGCTGTCATGGTTTTAATAAGGAGAATGAAAGCTGTAACACTGACTGAGAAACAGGAAATTGTAACTTGGGGGTTTAATCTAAGAAAAAGGACATAGTGGGAATATTTTTCTGCGAGCTTTGCTGTTTCATTTCACGTATTTCATGGAAAACCTTTCCACATCCTGACCGGCTGCTCTGGCCCTGTCAAGCAGGGGGTAATTTTCTAATAGACTTGATAGGACTCCTTTGCAAGGCCACTCTCCATGCATCAGCCCTTTGTCCTGACCCGGGGTGATGCGTCTTGCTCCCCAGCGACTGCTGCTTTCCTTCCAGCCAACACTTGTGCATCGCATTTGGAAGGATCTCTTTTAACAGCACACGCTTATTCTTCAAGGGCAGTGTTACTGTCAAGCCCCACCAGAACAGCGTGGGCTGCTGGAGATAGAGACAAATTGGCACACGGGGAATCAACTTTGGGTCCTTGAGCGCCATGGCCGTTCCTCGGGTGAAACACAAACAGGGGCACAGCACTGTCACAGGGCACAGCTCATTAAATGTCCTCCTTAAGGTGCTGAAAACATTTGCCTTGTTCCCCTAACAAGATGGTTCACCCTGTGCCCTCCATCCTCAGTGCTGGTCCATGCCCCCGCAGCATTTCTCCTCCACCAGTTCCTGTTTATCCGCCTCGTAATGAGCAGTAATTGCTTTGTCTCTCGGGTGGCTGAGTTGGAGTCCTCTCTGGGGCTTTCATTCCTATATGGCCTGGGCAGGAGCCTGGTATTGGGCAGCCCGTGGTGGCCAAATCCGGCATCTCTGGCAGCTCACACCCCCCTGGGACGGGGATGAGCAGGAGCGGGCAGGAGTGCTCCTGGCCTTGGGGAAAGGGGATGGATCCAGTTACTGCATTTCACAGGGGTGGGAACAGCTGGGTTCAGCAGAGACCTCTCCAAAACCTGCCATCTCCTGACTCCAAAAAGAGTCTTTCCCAGAAAGTTTCATGGTTTCTGCTGACTGAAATATTTTTTAAGCCTCCCACTTGGAGCTGGGCTTTTCCAGAAGGGAATTTCTAGACATTAGTTGTGTCCTCTCTGCTCAGGGCTGGATTTGGGGGGATCCCTGCAGCACCCTTTCATTAGAGACCAGCCCTGTGGCAACAAGGAGCAACCTCAGGCTCCCTCAGGAGGATGCTCTGGAGTTCCCAGGCATGTTCCCCCTTGTCACACTGTGGAAGAAGACCTGCTGGTCTTTGCCGTGGCTCTGGCTGTTGAGGAGCAGCCTCAGATGTGCAGCTTCCTATTGATCCATTTCCTGATGATGCTCTTTGCAGTCAGTGGGACAGCCGGGGTGTAACACACAAATATTTGCTCTGTCAAGAAGCACTTGGCAGCCTGTGGGTAAATATTATCAGAGCAGTGAATAGCAGTGACTCTATTAACATAGGCCCAGAGATATGGGCAAAACCTCTGCCAGCATGAATGGGTCCTGGGCTGAGCAGAGGATCAGGCTGCCTGGTCCCCCCACAGAGCCATGCACAGTCCCTCAGTGGGTGATGTGTGTCCTTGGAGGTCAGACAAAATAGATCTGCCTTGCTGCTTCAGCCCTGGAGAAATAACCGCACCAGGTCTGCATTACCCCCGGGGTGGGCTGTAGAGGAGTTCACCACCCACACGCTGATTTCAGCATGCAGAGCAGTGTAGCAGCCCACGGTTCTCCCAGAACATCACTGGGCAGAGGGTGGCAGCAGTGTGCAGCAGCTTAGCACGGATGGGATACTGGATGGTGAGGGCAGAGGGCTGGTGGTGACCATGCATGGACCTCAGTGGGAAGCCTGTGCCCACTTGCATCTCCACCTGGGAGGACGAGGGAGCTTATTCGGTGGCAGGGAAAGGAGAAGCAGTAGGGAAGGGCTTGCACACGTCTCACTGTAGTGGTCACATCAAAGGAGGAAACTCAGATTTAAGTGAGAGGGTTTGCACTATCTCTGTAGCACACAGATCGATAATGTGATGTGCAGCAGCTGCTATCAGTAAAATGTGTCGACAAGGCTCATTACCATTGGCTTATGAATGCAGTTGAGTGTAATTGTTCGCTGTACTTAAAAACCAGAACCAGGAGAAATTGCCAGAATATATTTTCCGGGTGTGAAATGCTGGAAATAATAGAGCCGAGGGCAGACATTCATGTTTAGAGCAGTGTAAAATAGCGGGGCTGTGATTTAAGGAAGCAAATAAAACATTTCACCTGGTGCTGCGGTTTTACACACACAGTCAAGTGCTTACAGCTTCTTCTGCAAAGCTTTCAGTTAGGGCCATGTGGCAGAGAAGATGAACTGTGGCTGGGCTGGGGATTCCAAATTTGGGCCCACAAGCTGGAATCCAGCAGCAGGCTGGCATCTCCCACACAGGCAGTGTTAACCTGCTGCCTCTGAATGATGGCAAAGTATCTCTGGGAATGGGTTGCCCTCAGAGGAAGGCTGGAGGGATTTCTTGGGTGATGGCTTCAGCGCATCACCACCACTCCACCATTGCTTCTGCCTCCTGGTGTTCATTCACAATCTAACCTGCCTGTGGCCAGGATTGATCCTGGGAACCTCTGTGTGATTAAAGTAGCTCTTTCAAAAGAAATGCAGTGAAGAAGTGAACAGTCAAAGACTCCCCTGCCCTCTTGTCACTTGTGCCAGTGGTTAATCATCTCCCTGTTAAAATTTGTGCCCTTTGTCTCATTTGAATTGATCAGGCTTCGGCTTGCAGCCATTTATTCCTGTTCTGCCTTTACCCTTTTGATTAAAGAGCCCTTTCGTAACCAGTATTGTCTGCAGGTGAAAGTTCTTACACATCACCTCCCCATCTCCTTTTTGATAAGCTAAACAGAACAAAGTCTTTCATTTTTTCTTTATCAAGCATTTTCTTCAACCCTTGAGTCCTCTTTGTGGCTGTATTCTGCACCTGCGTTTTTTCTAAGATCTTTATAATTTGGATGTTGAATTAGGTGTTTAAGTTTTCAAATCTGAAGTGCAAAAGTCCTGCCGAACCTCAAGCCCTGAGCATGGAGACTTGCCCATCAAACCACACCTTGGTCTCTGAGACCCTCCCTTGCTTGATGCTTGTTGAGCAGGAAGCCCCGAATGCCTGGGATTTAGGATTCCAAGGGCTGGCAGGAGGATGCAGCACACGTCTGAGCAGGGTCCTTGTGTTCAAACCAGCCGTGCTAGAAGCTCAGCTCCAGGCTGCAGCCTTCTGCTGTGGCCTTTGTGCTGACAGGCGCTCTTCTACCCTGCAGGCTGCAAGGACCAAACCATCCTTTTGCTGGCCACCATCTCGTGTGCAGGAGCGAAGGATATGGAAAGATACCTGGTGGTGGCTTTGCCAGGTGCTCAGTCAAAGCCTGGCTGTTCTCCGGTCCACCAGCGAGCGATGAGAGTCTCACTTGTCCATCTGTAGAGCCGCAGCACGTGCCATTGAGGTCCATGTTGCTGTGTCTTGCTGAGATCAATATCTGGCCCCACCAGCCTGTGCCGACCCATCAGTGTGGTTATTTATCACACAATCACACCCGTTGACCCATTTGGATGTGGAGTGCAAGACACTGCCCAGAGCAATTCTTTGCAGTGAGTCTGAGTCTGGATTAACAGCTCAGCACTGACCCTGCTCCAGCTGTGAAACCCCAGAATGTGCTCCTCCTGGTGAAGGTGCAGGATGAATTTCAGTTTAAAATAACATCAACCCATTTATTATTGCCTTTGTGAATAGGCCCCTGCAGAAGACTGTAGGTCAATATCTGGCTCAGTTTTGGCAGTATCATTTTGAACTGAGATGTTCTTAAACTAAATCAGCGTGAATTACTCATGAGTTCATATCAGACCTTTTTCACATGACAAAGCCAAGACAGATACAACATCTCCTTTCTGGTCTGGTGCCCCACCACGCTCCCTAGCAATGTCTGTTTAACCGCTCTTGGAAAGGCCAGCTCAGGATTGGGCTAAATGCAAGCACATACTGGTGTTTATACTGATCTGAAGTTCATTTCTCCTAGCCTTGCTCCCTGGTGCTTTCTTTACTTCTTTCCCTTGGGTGGTCAGAGGACACGCTGTGCTCTCAAAGGTGGGTTCAGATTGGGCAGTGCCATCCCTAATGTGTATCTACCAAGCTGGAACCACCAGACTCCCTGTGCAGTGATGCACCCAAGGCCACCATCACTGAGGACCAAGGGCACCTCCAGCTCTACTGGGGCATTTTGCTTTCTGATCCTCCCATCAGGATATGCAGGGGAGAAAAGGAGAGACCCAAAGTGACCCAGATTTTCTGAAACTTCCTCAAAGCTGCCACAATGGCTTTTGGTCACCTTCCAGCTCCTCCAACCTGATTCATCCAAGAGGAGCCTTATTCTGCTGGTGAAGACACCCAGGGAAAGCGGACTGGAGGATGCAGCACATCATAGTTCAGTCATCATAGCAGATGGAAATCTGGGATATCCTCTGGAAATCAAAGACACTGTGACTCTTCAGCTATTGAGGATCAAACCCCTCAATGAATCCTTCTGCCACCATCTCAGAACCTTTCCAGAGGTGGTGCATCCTCATTTCTTCTCAGCAAACCGTACAGTGGACCCCAGAAGGGGTTCTGTTTGCATAGTCTTCATTTTATCACTCTCTCACGATATTTAAAAGTTCAGATACCTGCAACACTTTAGCTCTGTGTCGAGTGACTTACTGAATTCCAGAACCTGGGTTTCCTAGGCTCTCTTACTTAATTGGGCACTTGATTGGAAGTCTAAATCTGAAGACTCGGGTATTGACTACAGCTTCTCTGTGCTGAGGTGATCTGCTCAGTGTAGTTCAAGCCACGCCAAGCCAATCTCTTTTCTCAATGTCCTTCATCCTTGCTATTAAACAGGCATCACAGATTGCTGGAAAACCCTCATGTTTCTACTGTGTTGGCTGGAGAGAGTCTCTGAGATTTATGTTGGCTCTTGGGCACTGTTGTTACGTGAGTTTGTGCTGCAGTTGATGGTTAATAAAGACTACCTCTCCATTTAGCAGGCAGCAGTTTGTGACCAGCAAGAACTTTGGTTTGAATGCTCAAGCACTGGGTTTTTTTGGTGGCTTGGGGTGTTTTTTAAGTACAGTGCAATTGTTCAGGTATTTGCATAACAAACAAGGAGCCCACTGTCAGATGCCAACTCGCTTTTCATATCTGCAATATAGGCTTCAGTATTTTTGTCTGACATGGAGATATTTAGAGCCAGTCTCCCAAAGAACACACAGGTTTCTAGGTGGGAGACAGGTACTTACAGCATGATGAACCTGACCCTGTGGATCATGCACTGGTGCTCCTTTGTCCGGGCAGTCACAGAGTGTGTAGCAAGGACATTGGACAGACAAAAGCAAGCAGCATGGTTCACTGGCATATGCTGCTCCTCTACCCTGCATTGCTGCTGCATTAACCACAGAATGAAGCCAGCCAAGCCAGAAGAGCTGGTTGGAGATATGGAGGGGAGCGAAGGACAGAAGGTCCATGCTCTCTGCTGAACCTGCACTGCCAGGCTGTGAGGAGGAGGCAGAGGAATACTCCCAACATGAACTTAACTGACTGCATGGCTTGGGCTGGAGAGAAACGGGTGCTGGGTTGGAAGTGCATGGTGCAGAGCTCTCAAGAGAGAGCAAGGCTGGGCGATTGGAGACCTCCAAGGCAATGAATCTCAGTGAGATGTTTGTAGGTGGGTTTGTTGCCCCCCCATTTCCATCAGCCACATGCCAGCAACACAGTGACACATCACCCAGCTTTGCTATCTGTGGCAACACCTTAAGCGAGTGCCATTGCAGGGGCAGCTGCAGCCACTGACTCCAGCTGTCTGCTTCCCAGTGCTGCTCAAATCAAGCTGGAATCTGCCTGCAGATTGCCAGGTCAGGTTGTACCGCTCATCTTGCTGGGGACCGCTTACTGCTAAGCCTGTCTCACACTTGGTTTTGAAAGGAATGACTTTTGGGGTCTGTTGTTCTAGGCTCTCCTTGTCTATCTCTTAATTCCTTTCTTTAAATTGTCTCCTGCAACTGGTATGTTCCAGCTGCTCCAGTACCTGCTCTAGGTTGCACATCTCCGATCTCCAATCCCTTGACACACAGCCTTTTTCCTTCTGTCTCATCTCCTCCCCCAACTCATACCCTCTTGCTTCACTTAGTTTCTGGCTCATTTTTCTTGGCTGTAAATGGAATTGCAGAAAACAGGTAAGTTGTCTTGCTCTTCCCCACTGATGAATCATGCTGCCTTCCATCCCATGTCCCGCTCTCTCGGTTCACTCTCGCCTCTGCTCCACAGTAAATACTTTCCTATGCCCAGTGCTCTGTAAATCTCACTCAAAGCTTGGAAAGTTTTATATGTGCTCTGCCAGCTCACTCGGTCATTGCTATTAGAGGCAACAGAGACTGTGCCCAAAGCAGGAGCATCTCAGCCTCCTCTGAATCAGTGCGTTTCTCTGCCCAGGCTGGGGCTGAGCACTGCTGGGTCTGTGCCCATACCCAGGACACACTGACAGTGGGAAAGGCATGAGAACCACCCCCAGAGCTTGCGCCCAAGGGAGAAGGGGACTCTCTATGCTCAGCCAGTGATGGTCAGTGCCACTTGACACTTGAAGTGGGGACACTGTGTTCATCTCACTTGTGGTAGAGGGTGCTGCTCCTCTGAAGCTGGAGCCCACCAGCACCCTTGGTAGAAGACCACTGCCTTCACACCACTGTTCTCCCCAGGAGCCACCAGCAAGTCCTCTGCAGCAGTGGAGGCTGCTTGGAAAGCAATAGGTGACAACCCTAGAAATAAGTCAGGAGCAAGTCCTGGAAAGAGCAAAGTTACACCACTTCCAAAATTGGAGTAATGAGAGAGAGGAGCACTGCTAGGGCATGGTTATAGTAATTATTGATTGTTCTGCAGGAGTGAACCACAGATCAGTTCAGGAATTACAGCCCCTTTCTGCAAGGCATAGTATGAGTGAACCAAGGGACAATCTGACTCCAAAAACCTTATGACCAGGTCAGGCTGTTGGGAACTGGAAGCCTCAGTGGAGCATCCTTTTTGGCTCTGTGGCTGGGATTTTGTAACTGAAACACCTGAAACCACTGAATTCCATTAACAGCCCTAATCTGTCTGAGTTTCCTTCAACTTCACCTAGGGTTTTTGAAGTATAAGTAGATTAACAGGTTTAACACTCCCGTTCATACCCCCTGGCATGGACCTATTTTCATGAGGGTTTATGATGCTGCAGGGGAGGCTGAACTGCGTAAAATGTATGTCACAATTCACACCTCTCTGCACCCCTGCTGCTGCTTTAAAATATAATCTAAATTATCTGTTTGCAATGGGTTGGTTTTGTGGGTACACCTCTGAGAGCCAAGGGCATCAGTGTGGCCTTGAATTGCTGAGGGATGTTTAGCTCTGCTGCTGCTTTTAGCGTTGGTGCTGTCTGTGACCATCAGTGGACAGATATTTCTCTCGGTGGGATTGCACATAGCACACCTATGATTTGCACCAGGAGGAGACTTAATGCTGTGTTAACCACATGGGCTATTTCCCTTTTGATGTCCCATTTGGTGTTTACTCTCTAACAGAGTATCTGGATCTTGGGTGTTCTTTATTAGCGGAATGTGTGACTCCAGTTCTGCTCTTCAAGGGGTAAGTTGGTTGCAGCTCAATACATCAAAAATCAGTTTAAAAGGCTTTATTGCATGACCATGACACAACACCTCTCCTCCTCCTGATCCAGCCCTTGAAGTAATTCAGAGGAGCTCTGAATTACTCTGTCTCAGTGCTCTGCCCTGAGACCATCTGCCCCATAGCACAGAGACTCCAGATTCAGTTGCACATGATTCGTGGCCCAGATTCAGTTGCACCAACTTTCTATGGCTTGAGGAAATATCTGCATTAGGAGACAAGCCCTTCATCCAGCCAAACCTTGTTTCCATCCGCTTCACATCTCACAAGGGTGGATTCTGCTTTCTGATGTATGCCAGCGTCGTGTAGCTTGAACAGAATGAGTCAGTACCTTTAGCCCTGTGTGTATTAATCTTCCTCTTACCATCTTTGGTTTTCATGGCAAATGCAAAGGAGGCATTGTTCAGCCTGGAGAAGAGAAGGCTGCGTGGAGACCTCAGAGCAGCTTCCAGTACCTGAAGGGGGCCTATAGGGATGCTGGGGAGGGACTCTTCATCAGGGACTGTAGTGACAGGACAAGGAGTAACGGGTTAAAACTGAAACAGGGGAAGTTTAGATTGGATCTAAGGAGGAAATTCTTTCCTGTTAGGGTGGTGAGGCACTGGAATGGGTTGCCCAGGGAGGTTGTGAGTGCTCCTTCCCTGTCAGTGTTCAAGGCCAGGTTGGATGAAGCCTTGTGTGGGATGGTTTAGTGTGAGGTGTCCCTGCCCATGGCAGGGGGGTTGGAACTGGATGATCTTAAGGTCCTTTCCAACCCTAACTATTCTATGATTCTATGATTCTATGATTCTATTCTATGAGGCTGAGCACTCTTTGGTATTAGGCTCATTTGTGGTGGTGGACACCAAACTCAAAGCATCTCTTCAGCAGCAGGAGGTTCAGGGCTGTCAGAAGCACCCTTGGGACCTTGGGCGTAAGTGATGCACAAGCAGAGCAGATGCCTGCAGGTGTTGGGACCCTTTCATACTGGCTCAGATGTATTGCAAACAGGGGGTTTGGTGCTGGGGTCTGAAGTTTTGAGAGGGTTTCTAGAAGCGCTGTAGCTGTGCACAATCTTGGGCCTTCTTGTAGCTGTGCACAATCTTGTTTGTAGAGACGGCTCTACAAACCCATGAAGATGAGGCTTTCACTGGAGGCACAGGCTGCCTGGCTTCCTGGTGATACAACATTATTTGGGGTGCACAGGTCAGTGGGGACTGAGGATGGAGAAAACCACACTTGAAAGAGCCAGCATGGAAAGACACCTACACTAGGAATCACTTCTCCTTCTGCAAGAGCTACATTCACGGCCAAGGAGAGCAAGCCTGGGTAGGATGTTGTCTTCTAGGAGGCTGTACCCAAGGCAGGAATCTTCCAGCCTCTGCAGGCTGCTCAGCATCACCCATCCTGCCCTTTCCTTCTCTGATGGATCTGTGCCTCAGGAGAATGGAAAGGGATAAAGCATATTCTTTATTGTAAACTCTACTTTGGAAAGCCTTCAAGGGCTCTTTCCACCCCCCTGCTTTTTATAGCCTCAGTTTTAACCAGGGCACACCCAAGCTATCAGTTAGCATGGGAAACAGCACGACCCTCCTGGGGCAAGGATGGGAGTGAAAGACAGGAGAAAGCTCAGCAGGGTGTTGCCAATATTGAACTATGTATGTGTATGGAAAATAAGATATCTGCACTTTACTCCTTCTGCAAGTGCTCCAGTGGGACTTTTTGCATGCTTTGGGAGTAGTGTTCAGCCTACCCCCAGATATAATTTTTAGTCAGTGAACTACTCATCTGGAAAAGTGCTTCCCAGCTTTACTTTAGCAGTGATTTCGTTGTTGTATTCATAACACCATATTCTCTACCCATCCTACTAACCCTATGCACTCTCTTCACCTAATTTGTAGAGGAGGAAATGAGGGATGCCTTTGTCTCTGCACCGTGTAAAATACACATTAGTACTTTCACATGGAATGAGCCAACCACTTTACTGGTCAAATAACCTTGCTTCAGAATAAATTTTCCCACTTTCCTGTGGGAGAAAATCCTCACTCCATTCACTTTTTAAACATCCCTTGTAAATTAAGACCTTGGTATTTTTTAAAGCCTTTCCCTGCCTCATCATCTGTAAGCCTCTAATCCCTTTAATCTTTCTAGTCAGGAGATATCCAGGCAGCAGGGAGCTTTGTAAAGGTGTGGAAATCTCACCAAATTCCTGTGTAATGCCCTGCTCCATGCTCTGGATTGAGCTTGATTTAGCCTCTCTGGCTCCCAAACCTCTCCTCTGGATCTTGCCCCTCCTTACCTGCTCTCAGGCTCTACACCAGGTCTGTAATGCAGATGTGCAGGTGGAGAAGATACTGTCTGCTCCTGCTCATGCATAGCACAAGAGGCCTGTGCCATTCATTGCAGCCCATTCTTATCCCAGAGAGAAATTAGGCTGCAGAGTACATGCACTGCACATGCTGCTTCCCAAAAGTAGGGCTGTGATTGCATGCGGTTTGATATCAGTGTGTATTTAGCACTTCATCTTCTCCTGCTCTGCAGCCAGGAGGAACCACAGCTGAACTGATCCCAATGCAGGACTGTAGAGTGCAGGAAGAAATGGCATCACACAAGGTTTCAGGCAGGAAAAAGCCAAATAAAGTCATAACGGTAATTCACATATTCCCACTATATGTTTGCTAGTGATCTCAATGGAGCAGTGATAGTTAATTGCAGCAGGAACCAGTCTTTGTGTGGGCATGTAGGAGGGGAATTGTTCATGAGTCAGGAAAGGATCAGCTCAAAGCACCTATCTTTATTGCATAGCTGGCCACGTGAAGTTTAAGCTAACAGGGTTTTGTTCATGCTGAATGAGAATTGAACCCTGAGTAAACACTGAAGTGTCTCTTCCCTGCGCAGTTTTAGTGATACCAGCAGCATTACTGGTGCTGGACTGAAATCAGGATTCATCTGGTGATAGTGACTGATTGAAAATGTGGATTTCATTTCAAAGAGAGTTGAAAGTAAGACCTGAACATCTTTTAAATGGGGAAACAGCTAAAGGGGTACATTCTTATAGATTTTAGGACTCTAGATAAAGTGTTACAACTGACATTAGCTTTAGCAAGGCAACCAGATCACCTGCCTGTGACAGCATGTCCTGGTGACGGTGAAGGGAGATCTCGTCTGGCAGTGAATCAAATACAGCATGTGCATGAGCAGTCATGTGTATGATAAGGTGCTGAATAAATTTATTAAATCAAATTATCCCTTAATCTGACCACCTATATAAATCAGGCCCTGGAGTGGCTCTGGATGCCATAATGAACCAACACAAGCAGTAGCAGGCTTTTTAGGAACATAATCCACCTTGCTTTAAAACCAGTAGAAGATCTATCAAAACAAGGAGTCTCTCAGGCTGATTACCCACAGCATTAAGCATTTGTACCTTGTTTATCATCTCAGTTTGTTTAGTAGCTTCACCTTCAGTCACCAGCTGCTGTCATGGCTTGGTCCAGCAGATTGATAGATTCTCTTCTGCACTTGCGCTGTCCATCATGGCACTTACGGCCCCTGGCCAAGCCACCAGGTATGTTCTTCTTTGTCAAACAACAAAGATTTTGTAAAAAATAGAGTATTTTCCAATACTTTAGTAGCTCCAAATTGTCTGTGACTTCCTTGGATTTTGACCAGGAATTAGCAGGATTATCTGCCTCCCAAAACCAATACCTGGTCTGATCACCCCAGGACTTTATAAGCCATTTGGGTCCAGTTAGTTTTCCACAATAAGCTCAAAGACTTCCCATAGTTTCTGTGTCCAAAAGAGGGTGCCTCACCATGTGAATCTAGCCCATGTGCTCTGCTTCAGTACCCTGCATTTTGCTGTGACCCACCCTGTTATTCATCTCACCTGCAGACAGCAGCACTGATGGTTTAATGCCTTCCTCCAGATCATTAGTAAAGACAGAAAACAGGATGGGTGCAGAAACTGGCTGTGGTGGGGCCCTGACAGCAGCTGTGTGGTGATGGTTGGAGAATTCCCTGTTTAGCCAGGTCTTAATCCAAGCTGATGTTTTACTGTTCAGGTTTCTAGTGGAAACATGTGCCCCAAGTCAAACATCTTAAGTCTGAGTTTATTGATACTATTATTACCTCTCTAAACCCAGCTTGGGATCTTATTGTAAAGTGATCTCACTTTACTTTGATAAGGTGTATATTCCATATATGTGAGCTGATTGGCATTAATGATCTTGAAACATTATATATAGCAGCTATCACTGTCATCATTTGCATTTACAGGTTGCTTTTCATCAAGGTAATTTGCAGCCATGATCAAATCTTCGTGACTTTATATTGAGCCCAAAAAGCAACCCCTTTATGCTGATGTGGACTATGGCACATGAAGGTTAAAGATCATAGTGAAAGAGAGGATTTCTCCCTGCTTTCCTGTGTAAGTTGTGCTTGTGGGTGCTTCAAAGGGGAAAATTTCTACCTCTTTATATGAAGGATGATCAGCAGCCTTAATACAGAGCCCTCCCAGTTTTAGCCGTTGTCCCCAGCTGGAAGCCAGTTGCAGCGTATCTGAGCCATTGTGACAAGTTAAGATGTTAAATAACTGTGAAGGAAGTGACGGCAGTGATATTTACCCCTCTGTGCTCAGGAGCTGTAGGTGAGTTGGCCAGGTAGCACTGTTTATGAGTTCTTCCTTTGGGGAAAAAAAAAAGATGTTTTAAATAGCCTCAAGTGATAAGAGCTGACTTGATCCCCCATACGCTGCAGTTATCAGAAAACAAGCCATCCTTTTTTCCCATCACATCTCTGGTCCTTCCCAAACGCTCCCATCGGGCTCATTTAGCATTTACACATGAGCGCTAACTAGAGGGATCAAGTGCGGGTTGGTTGGCCAGGGTTTATCTGTTTGGGTCAATAGCAGGTTTCCTGGGGAGGGGTTCATCATCCACCACACTGGTGAAGCCCTGGGCATCTGAGTGCTAACACCAAGTCTTGAGCGGGTGTGAAAGATGCGCGGTGCTGTCTGCAGCAGGAGCAATGTGGTGTCTGTGTTCCCGGGGGATGAAAATAATGCAGGCAGGCTCATCCAAGCAGGGCAGGGGGAGCTCAAGGTTATGAAAATGAAATCATTCTTCTTTTGCTTTTCCAATGACTGCTACTGTTAAAATGAGTAATTGTGGAGCAGCCATGTCCAGACAGATCTGTTGCTGCTCACAGTTCTTGGTGATAGTCAAAGATGTCCTACACAGCAAGGAAAGCAAACAGCAGCTGAAAGTCACGCTGGCTCGGGTGAGCATTGGTAGACACAGATCCAGGCAGCCAGTTTTGCTGATGAAAGATCAGATTTGATAGGGTAAAACAGGATAAAATATGGTTAACAGGATAAATGCCTGCCTGCATGGTGAGGGAGGGTGAATGAAAGACAATCAAGCTTTGCATGTGAGGTTGTCAGCCACACTCTTCAGGGGACCTGCAGGCAGTTCTTTGCACTGAGTGGGCACATTAGTCCTCTGCTGGTGTTGCAGGCAGTGGCTAGGTGTTGGCCAGTGCCAGATGCAGGACACAAGCTCCTGACACAGTGGTCTAGTCGTGACTGCAGTCCCTGCTCTGGTTTGGTTCCCGTTGCACACCTTCAGCGGGGTCTCATAGAGAAAAGCTTGAGGAGAAGCCCATCTCAAAGATTTTAGTAATAGATATTGTTGCCTGGGAAAGCAAAGTTTGTCACTGAATGCTCCCTCCACCATGCCCAACAAATTAAAGCCAAACAGGCAGTAAACTTCCATGGGCCATTACCCCTCTCACATTGAGGTTAAGTGTGATGAGGGCCAAATTGCCATTTAATGTGATCTAATTGATTTTATAAGCTGTCGTGTTAACAAGAAGCTCTGCAGTGTTTCCCTGGCATCATCCAGACAGTTTGGTAACACCCGATGCGTGCCCTTCACCTGCAGCGGATGAGCAGTGGGAGGCACTGATAGGCATCGGCTTTGTGTGTAATCTGCACACTGGGGCTAGTCCCCAGGGCAAGGACTAGAGAAAGGGTGCTACAGAGACCTGGCCAAGGTTGTATTGGGCTTGGAGCAAGCTGCTCTAGTGGAAGGTGTCCCTGCCCATGGCAGGGGGTTGGAACTGGATGAGCTTTAAGGTTCCTTCCAACACAAACCATTCTGGGATTCTGTGATGACCTGAAGAGCTTCTCTCTTCCTGCCATGACTCGGGGGCCAGTAGCTTATGTATATGACTGAGGGGAAGAGTGTCTGGTGCAGAAAAGCTGTTCAGCATCCCATGGGAAGGGCAGGGTTGAGCAGCCCATGTTGGTGGGGAGCTGCAGGGTCCCCAGAGAGCTGGGGAGTTCTTGGTGCCAGCTTCATCAGAAGTGGCAGACAAGGCAGCACAGCACTTGGCACTAACTGTATCCTTTGCCACTGTGCTGCAAGCAAGAAAAATGAGCAAGCTGCTTGTTTTATTTAGTTTTTGACTTGACTACAGAGCTCTTCTGGCGCCATCCTACCACCCAGTGCTGGTCATGTCCCAGTAACCCCAGCCCTCAGCTCCAGCAGCCCCACAGTCTTGTCTCCTGCTTGGGAAGGCAGGAGTTGGTCCAGCTCCCCAAAGGTTTGCCCAAGGCAACACTGAGGTTGATAAAGACCCATGCAGTAGCCAGTGATGCCCTGCATGCACTGAAGTGGTTTTAGTCCTGACTCCCTCTCAGCCTGATGCTGTGAATCCCACCGGCTCTGACTAACGGTCCCAGCAACTGTGCAGGATATTCGAGTTGCTTTTCATTTATGGATTCAATGGGTCCCTGGTAATTGGAACATGGCAACTTCTAACACATAACAGATGATATGGTGGTGAAGAGAATTCATCATTGCTTCACTCCCCTGCAGCAAGAAGGGCTCATAAGTCACAGCTGATAAATCTTTTCATGACTTCTAAACTTCATTTACAGCAAAGAATGAGCATAATCAACAACAGTGATGGGGTACTAATCATCTTGTATTATTAAAAAGGGGTTGGTGTCTTTAGCCTCCTCTGTGGTAGCTTAACACTGTGATAGGAAGGGTGATGCTCTCCTGGAGAAGGGCTGGCAGAGTGTGAAGGGATATAAATGGCATCAACGGCGAGCTCCAGGAGTCCACACAGTCCTAAACAGTCACACATAGTCACGGTATGCAGGAGTGGCATGAGGATATTGATGGAGAATGAGAGCAGTAGACGAGGTACTTTCATCTCTGGCTTTGACCCAACAGTTGCTGACGTTAGTGGGAAAATCACCAAACCATCAGTCACCCCTGGGCTTCAGGTGAACTGATGCTGAGGGTAGCACAGCACAGGGGGGCGGATGTACCCTCCATAAGTCCAGGCTTTCTTCTAGTCTTTGCATCTGGAGAACTGGGGAGGCAAAGACCAGTAGATGGGGAGCAGGATTTATTATTTCTCAAATGGGAAAGGAATGGCTACTAACATAGGTCTTGACATAGTGGTCGTCTTGAGCAGCTCAGCTGCTTTTCAGGTGTCCCTGTACCATCGCTGCAGGCTCCATCCTTCCCGTATGAGATGCTTTCCTTGGGTTGAGGGTCCCTCCCCAATTACTGTGAAGCCTTGGAGGTGGTATTTAGACAACCAAACCTCAGCAAATCCCACCACAAGTGAAGTAGGAGCTCATATCTCAGCGGCTTCACTTTCTGTATCATAATCATTTGTGTCATTCTGCATATTTAGTGTCTGACATAATTTTTAAAGGCAGTCAACTGCTAATTAACTGAGGGAAGAAAGGAGCATGTCAGAAACCTCAGCTGTTAAAGAACTGAAGGTTAGTGTGCCAACGACCAGCAATTTTCTCTTGCTCTGCATCCCTAAGGCTCCCCATCCCTGCTTCAGCTCCATGGGGAGCAAGCGCCTGGCTTTGGTGATACCCATGACATGAAGTCCAGTAGAGGTGTCGGGACAATCAGCTGCTTTTCTCTGTAGGAAACACGGACAAGCATTTTGGAGAAACAGTTTGATCTGGGTCCCACAGGGACTCCTTTGATCTGCTTGTGGTGACTACACTCACGGTGTCCTCCCCAGCTCTTGGCTTTGCCAAGTCTCCTGGCACTTGGGGCTTTGCTGAAATCCCCAGCAGCAGGAAGCACGTGGTGATGTGGAAATCCCTGATTTCTGCTCAGTCATTCAGGAAAACCGGCCATAGCCCTCATGGCTTGGAAGAGGCAGGGATGGCCTCAGGAGCCCAGCACAACCTTTGGGATGAGCAGGACCAGCTTGGCTGGGAACAGAGTAGTGTTTGTGTGTTAAAGGGGCTGTGGCATCAAGATGCAGGACTTGTGCTTAGATAGAAGGGCTAAATACTGAGGATTGCATTAGTGAAGCTCCATCTGCAGCAGTTCCTTTTGGAAGCTGGGGGGCCCTGGCATGTGATTCAGTTACCTAGTGGTGGGTTGGCAGCATGAAATAGGAGCCCACATTTCCCCCCTACTTCTGGAGACCCATATATCCTCACAGGAACCTGTCTCATGTAAGTTGGACAGGGCTTGGAGCAACCTGGTCTAGTGGAAGATGTTGCTGCCTATGGCAGGGCCTTAAAAGTGGATGATGTTAAGGTCCTTTACAATCCAAACCAATCTGGGATTCAATGATTCTGTGCCCTGTTTAGGCTGTGACATGGCCCAATGCTGGATCTTGGGAGTGGTCCTGAGGCCACCCATTAGCCATGGCCAGAGGTGTTTTGTATGAGGAGGTGAATGCTGGGCTCATGGACCAGAGCAGGAGGCGCTTCTGCAGCCAGTCTGGAAGCCCGGCTTTTCCGCCACTCCATTTCCTCTCTGCCATAAGCAGGAGCTGCAAAAAGCATCAGCAAAGATGCCAGTTCATTAACAGCTCAGAAAGTTCCCGGAAAGTTCACTTGCTTTTCCTCATAAATAAATCATTTGCTGTTAAAACAACATTTGGTCTGGTGGGGGGAGTTGTTCATTAAGGAACATCAAGTCAATAGGCAGTTGATGAGAACCTGTCTCCACTCAGTACGAGTGGGAGAGTGGGGGATGGAAACATTGTGTTTCCCTATTAGGCTGCGAATGATAAAGAATTAAAGAATAATTCTCAAGAAATTAGTCATGGCCAGCCATTAATGAACATCTCAGAAACACAGTAATGAGCTGCCTTCAGATGCCTGTAAAAAAGGGCTTTAATTAGATTAATACGTGTAGCATTGTCCATAGCCCAGTGGGTAATCATCAGGTTCTGCACCACTGGGATTATGGGTGACATTCTATTTTATTGCTGTTTCCTTCCCATTTTCTCCCCCCCCCTTTTTTTTTTCTCCTTTTAAAGATTCTTTCCTCCAAAGAATTTTGTTTCTGTTCTCAAACATAACCTAAACATTATCCATGGAATTCTGCATCTGAAAGTGCTGCCAGGCTGGGCTTATCTGATTCAGTTGACCTTTAAAATTTATTTTGCTGCTGTCAAAAAGAATGTTAGTCTGTTCATGAGAGATTTCCGAGACGATTGGAAGCAGGCTCCTGAAGTCAACTTGTTGCATATCCTGCAATTAAAGAATGATCCTTTTTGAGGGGGGTTTTTTAGGAGAAAAATGCCTTCATTCAAAGAATATTTTCATGGGAAAAGCAGAGTCCAGAAAAGTGCTATGAGAATGGGGAGTTCATGTCCAAGTGTGGAGGAGCTCCTTCTTATAGGTGAAACCCAGCATGTTGATCCAGGTAGGCTTCAGAGGATGCCCTAATTCATGCTCCTAGCACACTGCTGATGGTGGGGTTTCCTTTTTTTTGCCTCATATGCTGTCAGGACTCTCATGTTTTAAATGCAGTGTTGTTAGCTTTAGAGTGGAAACCCAAATTTAACCCACCAAGGTTGATACCTGCCTAAAAATCCTGGTCAGTGCATGACACATCCTTGTTTCCAGAGAAATTCCTCTCTGAGCTGTAGGGCAGGACTGAGGGTCAGGGGCACTTTGGATGCTCCTTGCTGTCACATTGCACTGCTGGTGGGACAACTTTTGTCTATCTTTGGCTCAAGGAGAGACTTCGGCTTTACAAGTAGGTAGGAGAAAACATTGCCTCCAAAGCCAATGCATATCAGCAGCCTTGGTGTAAAGGTGGTGATCCATGATCATCATTGTATATGTGCACACCTCTGGCATCTGCCTTATAGGAGCCATGTCCTGCCCCACAGGGCATCCTCTTAGCTCCAGCATGACCACACACCCGTGTTCATCCTTTGGAGTGAGCCCCAAGTTTGTGGAGACAGGCAGGGTGAGGAGCAGTGCTGCTGCCGGGGCTGCTTGGATGGATCTCAGAGGATCCAGCTGCAGGTCATCCCTTTATCACACTTACTGGACAGGATTTAAGGCTCTAATGAATAGATTTTTTAGCTTTCTATAGGCATGAATAATGTGTAGGACAGACAGTTACAAGCCACAGCTATAAACTGTGTGCTGACCTGACAGACTTTGTAACCGTTGTACCTTTGGCAACTGATTAAATACTTATTAAACCAGCTATTGATTATTTATGGAAGGATTTACCAGTTGCACTGCAATTTAAATCAGAGCCAGTTGGCAGGATTTCTCCAGTTCAAAATGGCTTGTTGCTTTAATTAAAAATTAAAAAAGGAGGCTGTTTGCATAGCAAGACAGATAGTTGAAGGAAGATTATGAGGGAGCTGATTCTGTCCATGCTGCTGTGTGCTCAGTACCCACTCATCTGGGCAGCAGCACCCTGCATCAAAAGGGAGTTAATCCCAAATCTGTGGAGGTAGCACTCAAAAATAGAGAGGTTGTGGAGTCCAACTCTGCCTTGCTCCCCTCTGTCCAGCACAAAGGCATCAGCATCCCCACGCTTGCTGGTCCCAGTGCTTCAGCCATAGGTGACATAACCCAGTGTGTACTGGTGACACAGAGCGGCTCTGGGAGAGGATGTGCCAATGTAAATGTGTGTCAGAGGTGGCACAGAGTAAGACGGATCAAGGGAACAGACCAGTCCCTCCTACCAGCAACCTGTGAAATGCAAAACTCGGCATCTGCCACACACTAATGGTGTCAGGCAGGATTATTTGCTTACGGTCCTGCAGCAAATGTGCTTGAACCAGATGTGGCTGATGTTTTCTCTCCCTCCTGCTCAGTAGCTTTGCTCTCTCCTCTGTGCTGCCCAAGTGCACAGGATGGATGCAGCCCCCATCTAAACAGGGGTGAAGGAGACCAGAGGTGGGCAGCAGCTACACCCCGTCCTTCACCCACCCCATAAACTGAGACCTGAGTGCTCGGTGGGGAGCAGGCAGTGAGGGCAGGTTATAAATACAGCTGTGACCCCGAGCTCCCCAGGAGTTCCCAGTGTGCTCGCAGAGGCAGTAATTGCTGGATGCTCTCCTGTGACCCTGGGCGGTGCAGATGCATCACCACATATGTCATTACAGGCAGTCCCCATCCAGAGCTGTTACAGCAGCAGCGTCTCCTGCATGTCAGGTGTTAAAATTATTTCATTCTACCGAGGAAAATACGATGTGCAGGGTGGAAACTGGGCTGAAACTGTGCCTACAGACTCTGTATGCTCGGGAGGAGGAAACAGTGTCCTCAGGCACTTCATGGGGGGGGGGAGGAATTTTACAAGGGAGCCCACAGCTTCACCACAAGTTAGTCTGGTTCCTGCTGAGCTGATCTCCAGCATTCTGGCTCTGCCACCTCTCTGAGCAGAGCAGAGATTTCCCCAGAAGTCAGCCCTGGTCCTGCAGAAGTGGTCTAATAATTGTGACATCTTTGTCTATATCCCTTTTTTAATAACTGTCTGGTCCCTTAACAATCACGTTTGGGAGAATCAAAGCTGTTTCCCCCGGAAACCCCAAGGACTGGTTTCCTTCCAGTTTACTGTTTTTATTGAACCATGGAACAGAGAACAGGGTCTTTCTGCTCTCCGGGAGGAGGGCTGAGCCCCTCTGGGTTTCTCTGCAGGACATGCTGGGGACTCAGGAGTTATTAAAAACATTGCAGGGCTTGTGTTGGTTATTAAACTAATGCTTCGGAGCTCGGCTCTGGCGTTTGGGGACTCACTAGCAAATTACTTGCAGCTCCTGGGGGAGGAATGATTGGCACCAGGGGTAGTAGGGACTTTGCTTTTAAATGCATGTGCATTTCTGTGCTGTCGATGGTGCTGCGGCAGTGCAGTCAGTGGAGCTCCTCTGTCTTGTAGCTGGCTCTGTTTTGTTTTAAGACTCGGGTTAAAGAAGGACTGTTTTAGTCAGAAATCCCTTAGAGATGAGCATCTGGGTTGATGGCTGCCTGAAGGGAGATGCTCAGTGTCACAGCCAGGCCAGTTTGTGCCGGGGCATGTTAACTGCCTTGTTCCTCCCTAAAAACCATCCTTCTTCCCACTTGTAAGGAAGATGTACAGACATTACAGTTTGGGGATGAAAAGAGTCAGGCACCCTCCAAAAAGCGGTGAGGTGGTGCAGAACTGGGTTTTGTCCTATGAAAGAGTATGGTTAAAGAAGACCTGAATCAAGTTGTGTCATTCAGGCTTCCTCCAGCGTTGAGCAGGGGTGCAGCAGCCCTGGCATCGGAGCTGGGGACCCCCAGCTCTCACTGGAGCATAGTGCACCACAGGCTGCAACATCTGTCACGTGTGCTGGCAAGACACAGGTTTGCTGCTGCTTTTTTCAGTATTCCAAATGCCTAGCTGTCCCCAAACCTGGCCCTGGTCCCTGCAGGATGTCTTCATTTGTCATCTGGCGCACAGTGGAAAGCCACTGAGTTGGGAAAACTTGTTACTGGATGGAGGATGAAAAACCACGTCTCCTCTTTTGTGAAGAAGCGTGATAAGAGGAGAATGAGAGCCCGGCTGCGTGTTGCCGTCACGCTGAAATAAAGAGCTTTCTGCAAGAGAGGGTGGTGGGGCTCGGTGGGTTTGCTTTGCCTTTTTCTTCTCTGACAGTTCATCATTAAGACAGAGGCCCCTAGGGATTTCAGACACCTGGCTCTCAATTAAACAGCTAATCTGTGAAGCAAGGCACTTAAAGCAGGGAGGAAAAATAGCTTATCAGGTAAAGCAGCTCTGGCCTTGGGCTGTTACCAGATTGAATATCAGTGTTTTGAAGGGATTCCTGAATGTTTGTGGCAGCAAGGACTGTGACACTGTTTCCAGCCATGCTGTCCTAGGACAAAGTGCTAGCAGTAGGTATCTGTGCACCTCTGAGTGCTGCAGCATTACTGGGGCCATATGCAGGCAGGCATGGCCTCTCCTTAAGCATGGGAGCTGTGCAGGACCTCAGAGTGGTCCTCACACCTCCAGGAAATGGCAGTGGGGATCCTTGACTTCTTGGGTACAAAGCTCAGTCAATCCCATGTTTTCTTCGCAGCCTGGCAAACAGGTTTCCTTGTGCCATGCATAGCAGGGTGGTGAATCCATGGAGAGCTGTGGTCCTGGCATCTGTGGTAGGGGCAGGCTGCAGGGGTGATGGTCAGGGGATGGTGGGAGAGCCCTGGGGTGGCACAGCGTACGTGCAGATGGATGTGTGTATGGGTTCACCGTGGTGTGGCTTGAAGGAAGGAACTTACGACAATCTCATCCTTAAATCTCCAGAAGTCTCCTATGTCATTGGGTGCATTTGGGAGTGGGAGGTGTGGTTATGATGTTTCTGTAAGCTTTGATGATGCTGGTGGCACACACCCTCCAGACCTCTCCTGTCTGGGCCTCAGTTTCCCTTGCAGAAAATCATAGTCATCTGTGCTTGGTGTTCTCTGAGGTCCTAAAGGTGAAGGACCCCTGTATACATTCATCTATGTCCAAATGTTATTACTACTTACCTTCTGTCTTGTTCTCTTTTCCAACCCAAGTCTGTTGTGTTGCAGTTGTGGTTGGGGGATGAAAGGTAAAATAATAGCTGTGAAAATGCATCTGCTGAAGGCTGATAGTTATTAGAATATTGATCTATAACCAGTTATATGTGTCTGTGCTGTGTATATTTTCCTAATCAGACACGTCACTCATGTCTGAGTTACTCTGCTCTGACTCATGCTCACTGGTTTTTATGTGGCCTGTCAAAGAGACAGTGGCTTGAGAAGACACTGTTCTTCATAGCACTGCTCTGGTGAGCTGTGCTGTTTCACATGGAAAGGACACTAAGCCAATGTGCCTGATGGCTGTGCTGAATGTAATCTGGGCACTACACAAAGTGCTCGGCTGGAAGGCAGTTAGTTGGAGTATGAAATATTAATATGCAATGATTAAGGTGTCCTTTTTCAGTTGATACAGTAGGGGGGGGACCAATAAGTGATGTGAAATGAATATTGTGTGTAAGAAGAAGCCCCAAATGAACAGGACAGAGGAAGCAAGGGAGGCTGCGTTCTCCAGGGATGCCAGGCTTGCACAGGGCAGCAGAAGAGCACTTCGCACAGCGGTTTTGAACACTGACCAGTGGTTTATAAGCTGCAAAGCGAGAGGTGTGCAGACTCTCTGTTAGGCTGAGGGCAGTGCTGGTGATGCTCAAAATCTCAGAGCAGTGCTGTGCTAGGAACCCAAAGTCCCAGCTCCTCAGCCTTGGGCAGAGCTCCCTGCCCGAGCCCTGCTCCCTGCCTGGGCAGAGCTCCTTGCCCAAGCCCTGCTCCCTGCCTGGGCAGGGACAGTGTCAGTGTGCGGATGGCACTGGGAGAGCACCTCATCTGCAGAGACACTGGGGCCTTGCTGGCTTCCTCCCAGGTCTTTCCCAGCAGCGTGGCCATTGCCTTGCCTGACCTTGAGCTTGCCATCTGGTGACCCCATCCCATCACTCATCAGCCACAGGCACATCTCCTGTGCAGACCTGCAGTGTCCTGACATGGCCCCAAAGCCACTGGGACTTCCACCAGGGAGCCAAGGGCAAGGCTGTACCACGGGAGGTGGATGCTGAGCTCCCCACTCCATCACTGCTCCCTGCAATGAGTGGTAAAAGTGACTTCTCTCATCGCCAGTTTCTATAGCCACAGGCTTTACGAGGCTGTAGGGATGCAGCATCCCAGATGGGGAGGAGAGGAGACAAGCACATGCTTTTCCAGCTGCGGGAAGCAGGGGGGAAGGCCACAGGAGCCAGACGAGGAGGGTGCAAGGTGGGGACAGGGAGCAAGGACCTGGGAGAGGTGCAGGTTCCTCTTCAGCCCCCACCTCCATGATGCCCAAGGTCATGGAAGGAAGGACTTGGAGAAGTCTTTCCCGAAGTGAAAATCCATCTGGTGCCTTAGTGCCCACCTGAGAAACAGCTCAACTCCATCCAGCTTTTATTTTTAAGGAAGCCCATACAGCAAAGTGTCCATTGACAGCAGCAGAGCTGGCTCATGTTGCACCTGATGAGAAGCTGCAGACACTAGATTTGGGGGAAAATCACATGGTTTATGCCCCACGCCCTGCCATTCTACCCAAATCCCCCAAACAGCCTCTTCTATTCTCATGCACAGAGGCAGCTTAACCCGTATTCCTCCTACACAGGCTTAAGGAGTTCAGTGCCCTGGTATAATTGGTGTTTGCAATGGCAAGCAGCTGGTCAGTGGTTCTGACTGTTGCAATAGCACACATCTGGGCTGGTGAGTGTTCAGGAAGGGTTTGGGCAACAGCAGCCTGGCTTTTCCCTAAGCTGGGACTGGGTGGGGGTGGGAGCAGTAAAACTCTTTAGTGATGGGGTGTGAGGACAGAGGCAGTGTATATTTGAGCGCTAGGTTTTGTTTTGAGGAAGAAGGCATTCTCCCTGCTGGCATGTGGCTGGGTCAGACCTGGAAATAGTGTGGGTGAGTTTTCTCTGTTGTCTCTTATTTTCGTGCTGAACTGAAGTTCCAAAGCCTGGAGGTACAGAGCCAGTGACAGGAGCCCTGCTTGTCTGTATGGGTAGAAGTACCCTCAGGCAAAATGGGACTATGGACAGGAGCAGCCCCTGCTGGGTGTCACAGAATCATAGAATCAACCAGGTTGGAAGACCTTTAAGATCAAGTCCAACCATTCTCCAGCACTGCCAAGGCCACCACTAACACATGGCACTGAGGGTGTGAACACTTCCAGGGGTGGTGACTCCACCACTGCCCTGGGCAGCCTGTATCCCAAGGGGCATCACATGCCAGAGCATCACATGCTGACAGTGTCAGTGCCTCGGGCAGGCTGGGCTGCGAGCAAGGGCTTGGGGACTGGGTCCACGGGAGCTGCACCCATGCACATGGGCAGCTGCCACTGTCCCCACCTTGCACCCAGACAAACTTGGTCTTTAAGCCCAGAGAGCCAAACCCCCAAAGGCAGATGGTGCTTTAGCTCTGTCCAGTGCAGGGCAGATGCTGGGGACTACCAAGGAGGTGATACCATGGGACTATGGTAGCAGTGCATCCCCTGTGCCAGGCTCAGTGACCACTTGGAGTTGAGGGGACACTGGTGGCATTACCCCAGGTGCTGGGAGTACCTGTAGGTGCTGCTGGAAGGAGCTGGGGAAGAGCAGCAGCACCTCCATATGCATTATAAAATACCTTCCATAGTTCTGAGCTGCCTTTTCCCAGGTAACAACCACATGTTATGTATGGAGCATACAACAGCGATCCTAAAGCATCCCCTCTCTTTCTGGAAGATGAAAATCAAACTGATGTCTTTGGACAGCTCTAATTTTCGCTGCAGAAATGCAAGCAGGCAGCCAGGGTAGCTTTAATTTCACACAATGTCCAGTCCTGTCCCTTGGTCCTCTTTGTCCTCAGAGCTGAAGAGCTGAAGCCTATTCTCAGAGGCTGCCTAAAAATACCCTAGGCAAGAAACTTGGAGGATTGTGCCTTACAGCTATGGGAAGCGGGTTGGAGTGGCTTCCAGCTGATCTGGCTGATGGCTTCGCGATTTCCAAGCTAACAGTGACACCTCCTGTCAGCACGAAATTCTGCTCGAAGCCCAGCATGCAAGTGCACAGGCAGGCAGAAGAGTGCAGATACCAGATAGGAGCACATGGGGCTGCTTTGCCACTTACATCTGTTCACTTGCGTCCAGAAAACTCAAATCCTTTCCCAGCTGAAAGTGCGGATCCACAAGGCCAAGGCTGTCCCTGTGCATGGTGAGAGCTGGCCTGTGCTGGATGGTACTCAGCTCAGGAAAGCTTGGTAAGGTGGTCATGAACAAAGCTGCTGACTGCAAACTGCTTTCAAAAGAGCAGTCCTTTGAATTGTAATTAAGTATAGAGAGGTAAAAGCTTTTGTATAATAGTATTAAAGCTTTTATGTAGATGTAAAATGTATTTAAATCTTGTTTTGGCCATTAAAAGCAACCAGCTTACACCCAGAGTGTCGGCCTGATAAATAGGTTTACAACAAGAGCTGTGACAGTCACCTCCCCAGTACACAGGGGATCTCTGATGGGACCCCCTCAACTGTGACTTGCTGATGTTGAGGAGCTGGTTCCTTTGCTCCAGGTTTACTGGGAGATTTATCCCTCACCGCGCTGTGTAAGACTCCGGCAATCCCCTTGCACACCTCCCTGACTGTCGGTTGTTCATTCAGGTGTTCAAGATGTCATTGAAGGTGCAGACGAGCAACATCACGAACAAGAATGACCCCAAGTCCATCAACTCCAGAGTCTTCATTGGCAATCTCAACACAGCTGTGGTCAAGAAGTCAGATGTGGAGACCATTTTCTCCAAGTACGGGCGAGTGGTGGGCTGCTCTGTTCACAAGGGCTACGCCTTTGTACAGTACTCCAACGAGAGGCATGCACGTGCTGCTGTCCTGGGTGAGAACGGACGTGTGCTTGCTGGCCAGACACTGGGTAAGTTGTTTCTTCAGCTCTTTTGGGTGTCCAGGGGCAACGTGACTTGGTTGCTCCACAGGGGATGGTCAAGTGATGTCCAGTCCACAATAAAACTGGGACGTCAATCTGCAGTTCAGGTCTAGTGATGGTGACATTGGTCAGACACAACCCAATGATGACTGAGTGGGTCCATAGTGACAAGGCAGGTCTGGGAAGTCAGCCAGTGGGTCAGGATCAACAGGGTCCACAGCAAGGCAAAGATATGCTGTGACAGAGCTGGAGACTAGCACTACTACAGCACAGCTTGGGTAGATAGGGGCTGAAGGCTCCCGGGTCCAATGTGGATATAGGTCACAGCAAGGCTGGTCATGGCCATTCAGACAAAGTATTCTCAGGGCTGTGACACTGTGGTCCAAACCCTCCTGTTATGGGCTGTGATTGTGGAAGCTAAAACACAGTTCTGAATCATCCCATGTCCTTATCTTTGATATGGTGGAGAAAAACAAGGGAGGGAAAAGACATTGCCTGGCTCCCTTTCTGCCATTTGCCTGTCAAGGGAGAAATGTAGAAACATGGAATGATTTGGATTGTAAGGAACCATCAAAGATCATCTAGTCCAACCCCCCTGTCACTAGACCAGGTTGCTCAAAGCCCCATCCTTATAGCCAACCTAAACCTACCTTTCTTCCGTTTGAAATCATTACTGCTCATCTTATCATTACAGGCCCTAGTAAAGGCTCCCTTAAACTTTATTATAAGCTTTCTTTATATATTGAAATGATGCAGTAAGGTCTCCCTGAGACCTTACTTACACAGAAGTTGCCCAGTATATTTGAGTATTTGTAATTAGAGAGGTGATAGTCAAACTCAAACTAGCTCAGGCTAACTGTAGCCAGCTGATGTTAAATAACGCCCCCTCAGAAACATGAAAGTCTTGTCTGCACTGCTGTGTGATAAGAAATAACAAACAGAACCACCCCAGCTGCTCCCAGCTGCATCCTTATTCTACAGATTGCTCTCAAGTGTCATATGCTGAGAAGCTGTTGTCACCAGCTCTAAGCTGAGAATTGGAACTGGAGACAGTATGTGTAATGAAAAATGGTTATTTCCAAGCCTGGCTGCAGGCAGTGGTTGTTGGGCACTCAGTAAAGCGATTTGCAGCCCATTCCCACCCTGCTTCTGGCACAGCAGGCTGAAATAAGAAGTCACATGCTAGGTCTGATCTTTAGGACTTACTCAGACATGAAAAACTTCTTTCACTTCTCTCATGGTCCAGAGAGCGGAACTGCAGACAAAGGCCAGGAGCAGTGTGCCAGGGGTACTTCCAGCCCAGGCATTACCCACATCTGCAGAGTCCATAGATAGTGACAGAGTGGGCCTTGAGGAGCAAAGGAGTTCGTTGTGATGCTCCAGGCAGATAAAAGATATGCAGCTAAGAGCCAGGCAGCGCTTGCCCACTTAGCTGAAGAGAGAGTTGAAAGGTTTGCCATGATAGGAACCTCTTACAGTGCTGGTCCCAGAGTTCTGGCTTGCCAGCAAGTCAAAAGGACCATATTATAGCTGAGAGTCCTATACATGTACTGGGTGAGGTGCAAATTGAGCTCCCTTTCATCTGCCTTCCATTGATGGGCCACTCTTACCACAGAAGAGCTCAGCAGGCTTTCCATTGCTGTTCACGGACCACAGAGACACTCCCCTTTCAGGAGAACCCAGCAGAGAGGAGCTGAACAGTGTAGTTAGCAAATGTCTTTGCACAAAACAAGGTAGAAAGTCCCTCCCTAGGAAAAGAGAAGGTGATGACCACATAGGACCATGTGTCCCCAGTGCCAGCAGGACAGCATCCCTGTCTGAATCCAGAGCTACTGGGCACGGCAAGCACTTGCTGCAGTGACTCAGCTGTATCAGTCCCGCGTGGCACAATTGGAATGAAACTGCCTTTCCTGCCTCTGCTCTTCACATGGGAAGGAGAATTTGCACCATCACGTAAGAAATGGGAAAACCTCATAGTTTTGCATGTGACATGAGTGCTGTGATTAGCAGGTGACATTTTCCTCACATACCAGAATGAAGGAGTATGCAGTATCTTTCTAGCTTGCATCTCCCAGCTGAGGTCAGCTCTCAAGCTAAGTGGTCTAATAGCATTTCTTCCATTTTTTTCTCTTTTCTCCTTTGTCACCCTACACACAATCAATCTTACATTTTAGTTGATCAGCAAGGTACTGGATGCATCACCAAATGGAGGTGTTTGAAACCATGGCTTAGCCCATCCTGTGCTAGGACATGGACTGCTCTGCCAGGCAGGTCCCGGCAACCTCTGTGCTTTCTCCAGAGGCTCCCAGACACCCCAGTCATTGCAGGAGGCAATTACCATTCCAGTGGAGGAGCTCTGCACTGGAAGCTGGATCCGCACCATAACCTCACCCTGCCATGTTGACTACACAAAGCACAACCTCTCCCTTTAGTGCGGGCAAAGATGACAGGGTATGGGCAGGAGGGATAAATACTGCCTTGAGCTGGGCAGGTAGGTTCTGTGTTGCAGAATGGGAGTAATGCAAAATCTCTCCAGACTGATGTGCATGGTGAGCTTTTGTCTCTCCTTGTTCACTATCAAGAGAATCCTGAGGGACCTGACTGCCCATCACCACCGTAGGGCTGTCTGCATGCACCAGTGCAGGCTCCACAATAGTGATTGGTACCAGAACATGGAGCTAATTGTCATTGTCCACCACTGGGCTTTCATTATGTGTCACTTGGAGGGTGTTAATGAGCATGGGGCTGTCATTAGCAATCCAGTTTGCAAGAAAAGTGACTGGCAGCTGGCAAGATGCACACTGACAGCAAAAAGGGTTCACTACAAGGGAACTGGGGCACAGGAGGTGCGTGTTCTGGGATACACCATGGAAGAATTTCACCATGGAAGAGTTTATTCCTCTCTGTAGCAAACAGCATTGCCAGAAGCATTGCTTTGCTCAACAGACTCAGAAGAGGAACCAAATGCTTAATGTTCACCCTGGCAGCAGTTATCCATGGACCTGTCCCATGGCCATGCACGTCCTTGCTAGCATTCAGGCTCAGTGCTCTTCTGTATTCCCCTTAGCAGCTGAGTATGGGAGGATGGAGGACAAAAGGCAGCAAAGAAAACGCACATGCTGATCTGAATCTTCCTCCAGAGGAACATTCAATGTAATAGCTGAGCAACACCCCAATACCGCACTTGTTAGGTGAGCTTATGAATACCCCAGTGTGCAGTCACAGATCCATGAACCCCAAGCCCCAGAGCAAGCTGCTCTATTGGAAGGTGTCCCTGCCTGTGACAGGGGTTGGAACTGGAGGAGCTTTAAGGTCCCTTCCAACACAGACCAGGCTGGGATTCTGTACAGAACTTCAAATCCACCTGCACCTCAGAGACTGTGACTTGTGCCACCAGCTTAGCACAAGTCCCAGTGCTGTGGGGCACCTTATGTCCAACCCCATGCAAATGGTGCTTTTAGTGTACATAAGGAAATCCCATCTTTCTTGACTAAGATCCGGCATGTCCGGAGGTCTGACACCTATCTAGAAAGAAAGGTCCTGCAGAACAGGAAAAGTTTACAGCTCACTGCAGAAGCCAGCAGGCAATTTGCTGACTCCTGGGCCAAAAAATGAAGAGGTGAGGCCTCATGCTCCCGATAGCTCACCTCACTGTGGTTCTGGGGCCACACTCAGCGTTAGATCGCCAGGCTCTCAGCAGCCTTCATGAAATCGGCTGTATCACATTATTCTCACGTCAAGAGCACTGAGACCAAGGAGAGGAATTTCCTCAGCAGATTAGAAGAGCTCATTCTCACCTTCTCTCGTAGAAGATGCTCCTCCAAGATTAGCTGGGGTGGCTGCAGGCGTGTGCCTGCACCCTGTGCAGCTTTTAACACAGCCCAGACCACAACGATGCCCGGCTGGCTCATGCTCAGCATTCAGTTTTGTCCTAGAAGGAGCAGAGGATAAATTGTTAGCAGTTAACAGCATGCAGCAGTTTCATCACAGAATCACAGAATCACAGAATCCCAAGGGTTGGAAGGGACCTAAAAAGATCATCTAGTCCAACCCCCCTGCAAGAGCAGGGTAACCTACAGTACATCACACAGGAACTTGTCCAGGCGGGCCTTGAATATCTCCAGTGTAGGAGACTCCACAACCCCCCTGGGCAGCCTGTTCCAGTGCTCTGTCACTCTTACAGTAAAGAAGTTCTTCCTGATGTTAACGTGGAACTTCCTATGCTCCAGTTTACACCCATTGCCCCTTGTCCTATCACTGGATATCACTGAAAAAAGCCTAGCTCCATCATCCTGACACCTACCCTTCACATATTTGTAAACATTGATGAGGTCACCCCTCAGTCTCCTCTTCTCCAAGCTAAAGAGACCCAGCTCCCTCAGCCTCTCCTCATAAGGGAGATGTTCCACTCCCTTAATCATCTTTGTGGCTCTGCGCTGGACTCCTTCAAGCAATTCCCTGTCCTTCTTGAACAGAGGGGCCCAGAACTGGACGCAATATTCCAGATGCGGCCTCACCAAGGCTGAGTAGAGGGGGAGGAGAACCTCTCTTGACCTACTAACCACTCCCTTTCTAATGCACCCTAAGATGCCATTTGCCTTCTTGGCCACAAGAGCACATTGCTGGCTCATGGTCATCCTCCTATCCACCAGGACCCCCAGGTCCCTTTCCCCTTCGCTACTTTCCAGCAGGTCAACCCCCAACCTGTACTGGTACATGGGGTTGTTCTTCCCCAGATGCAAGACTCTACACTTGCCCTTGTTAAATTTCATCAAGTTTCTCCCCGCCCAACTCTCCAGCCTGTCCAGGTCTCGCTGAATGGCAGCACAGTCCTCTGGTGTGTCAGCCACTCCTCCCAGTTTTGTGTCATCAGCAAACTTGCTGAGGGTGCACTCAGTTCCCTCATCCAGGTCATTGATGAAAATATTAAACAGCACCGGTCCCAGCACCGACCCCTGAGGGACTCCACTAGTCACAGACCTCCAGCTAGATTCTGCGCCATTGACCACAACTCTCTGCCTTCTTCCTTTCAACCAGTTCTCGATCCACCTCACTACTTGATCGTCAAGCCCACACTTCCTCAGCTTATCTATGAGGATGCTGTGGGAGACAGTATCAAATGCCTTACTGAAATCAAGAAAAACCACATCTACCGCTCTACCATCATCCCTCCACCTAGTCACTTCCTCATAGAAGGCTATAAGGTTGGTCATACATGACTTCCCCCTCATAAAACCATGTTGGCTGTTCTTAATGACCCCCTCATCCTTGATATGCCTAGTGATGGAGTCAAGAATAAGTTGTTCCATCATCTTTCCAGGGATGGAGGTAAGGCTGACCGGTCTATAATTACCCGGGTCCTCCTTCTTGCCCTTCTTATAGATTGGTGTGACCTTTGCCATCCGCCAATCCTCAGGCACCTCGCCCATTTCCCACGACTTACCAAAAATGATGGAGAGTGGCCTAGCAATGACCTCCGCCAGCTCCCTCAGCACCCGTGGGTGCATTCCATCCGGACCCATCGATTTACAGATGTCCAGTTTGCATAGCTGATCCCTAACCCAATCCTCATCTACCAAAGCAAACTCCTCCTTTGTCCTGACTCCTTCTGGGGCTATAGAAATCCGGGGCCCTCGGGGAGAGTCTGCAGGAGTAAAGACAGAGGCAAAGAAGGCATTCAGCACCTCTGCCTTCTTTATATCCTCTGTCTCCAGGGTACCCACTTCGTTCAGCAGTGGGCCTATATTGCCTCTTGTTTTAGTTTTATTTGCTATGTATTTGAAGAAGCCCTTTCTATTGTCTTTAACCCGACTAGCAAGATTGAGTTCCAAGGAGGCCTTAGCTGTCCTAATTGCCTCCCTACATCCTCTAACAACTGTCCTATATTCCTCCCAAGCGGCCAGCCCCTCCTTCCATAATCCATAGATTCTCCTTTTCCACTTGAGTTTGCCCAGCAGCTCCTTGTTTAACCACGCCGGTCTCCTAGATCCCTTACTTGACTTCCTACTCATTGGGACGCTCCGATCCTGAGCTTGGAAGAAGCGGTCCTTGAATGCTAACCAACTATCTTGAGCCCCTTTACCGCCTAGTACCCTTTCCCATGAGACTTCCCTTAGCAGTTGACTGAAGAGGCCAAAGTTGGCCCTTCGGAAATCCAGAACTGTGGCTTTGCTAGGTATTCTATTCCTCCCACACAGGATCCTAAACTCCACCATCTCATGGTCACTGCAGCCAAGGCTGCCATTGACCGTCACCACTTCGACCAAACCCTCCTTGTTGGCGAGTACTAAATCTAGCAGCGCTGCTCCCCTAGTTGGTACGTCCACCATTTGCATTAAGAAATTATCATCAATGCACTCGAGGAACCTCCTAGACTGTGAATGACTGGCTGTGTGAGTCTTCCAGCAAATATCGGGGTAATTAAAGTCCCCCACGACGACTAAGGCATGTAGTTGCGAGGCTACTTCCAGTTGCCTGTAGAAAGCCTCATCAACTCCTTCGTGCTGATCAGGAGGTCTGTAATAGACCCCCACAACTGTATCACCCGTGCCAGTCAGCCCCTTGATTCGTACCCACAGACATTCCACTTGCTCCTCATCCGACCCCGGACAGAACTCAATACATTCTAGTTGCTCTCTCACGTAAAGAGCCACTCCACCACCTCGCTTTGCTGACCTATCTTTCCTAAAAAGGACATAGCCATCCATGACCACATTCCAGTCATGTGAACTGTCCCACCATGTCTCTGTAATCGCCACTAGATCATAACCTTTAGCCCGCACACAGACTTCTAACTCCTCCTGTTTATTCCCCATGCTGCGTGCATTGGTGTACAGGCATTTCAGGGAGCCAGTCCTAGTACCCTTTTTCCCCTGCGGGACAGGGTCTAAAGAGCTATCCTTTCCCACAAGTGAAACAAGAGATTGATAGTCCTCCTTAGCCCGCCATCCTTCAATCCCTAGCATGTTCCTCTTGGGCTTGTCCCCAACAGGCCCAGTTAAATCCCCTCCCCCCTTCATAACTAGTTTAAAGCCCTGTCAATAAGCCCTGCTAACTCCTGCCCCAAAACCCTTTTTTTTCTCTGGGACTGGTGTATCCCGCCTGTCACCAGCAAACCAGGTGTCCCATACAGCAGCCCGTGACTGAAAAACCCAAACCCCTGCCTTTGGCACCAGTCACGTAGCCATACATTAACCTGCAGAGTCTTCTTATATATCCCTTCACCCTCGCTTGCAACAGGTATGGAGGCAAACACCACTTGCGCTCCAGACCCTTTAACCAGCCGTCCCAGGGCCCTGTAGTCTCTCTTCATTGCCCTTACGTTCCTCGTAATAATTTCGTCACTGCCAACCTGAAAAACCAGCAGTGGGTAGTAGTCAGACGGCTGCACCAGTTCAGAGAGCTTCTTTTTAACATCTCTAATCCGAGCCCCAGGCAGGCAGCAGACCTCCCTGTGTGGTGGATCCGGTCGACAAATGGGCCCTTCTGTTCCCCTCAGAAGGGAGTCACCCACCACAATTACTCTTCTTTTCTTCTTGGTTGGGGAAGTTCATATATTGTCCGAGCACCGAGTTCTCCTGAAAACCTGTCCTGAATTTGTGTGCTTGGGTTAGATCATGTGCAGGGCTTTGACTTAAAATATAAATGGCTTTCTAAAGTAGGAGAAAGAGGTTTGCCAAGTGCAAGATGTATTTGCTTTTTTGTGGGGCTCCATCCAGGCCCCAAACATCCTAAAAGCAGGTGAAAATATGACTGGAAGTGTGGAGGGGTTCGTTCCTACAGGGCTGTGCAGAGTATCCCTTGCTCCATGCTCAGGTATAGCTGCCGGTGAGCATGGGCATGCCACGTCACAACTGTGTGTCCATTCATTGCAGATATCAACATGGCTGGGGAACCCAAACCCAACAGACCTAAAGGGCTGAAGAGAGCAGCCTCCACGCTGTACAGGTAGGTCTCCATCGCGCCACCTCCTGTGGTGAGGTCTCGGGGCTGGTGTTTGCCTTCTGGCTGGGGCTGATTTTCATTTCCCCCCCAGGCCACTGCTGCACGTTCAGATCTTGCCCCTCCCTGCGCTTCTGGGCCTTTGCAATGCCTCTCAGTGCTAGGCTGTAGGGGGGGAGCGAGCAAGAAGCATCAGCAGCAGAGCCAAGGTTGGCCAGCACTTACGGTGTTGTGGGACTCTGCCTGGGCATGGTCCAGCCTGTGAACTGTGTTGGACCTGGAGGTCATTGGAGGAAGGCAGATAGTACCTTCTTTAACCACATCAGAGGTCATGAAAGAGGTGTAATGAGGAGTGCTCCCCTCCAGCCCCAGCTTCACCAGCTGGGAGTAGGAGTGGGGCACAGTGGCACATGCTGCATGTTAGGGGAGAACAGGGAGCAGGGATAATTTAGGGAAAGATGCTGGAGAAAGGGGCATGGGAAAACCGACAGGAAAAGGAAGAGAAGAAAGAAAGAAAGAAAGTGGGAAGCTTCAAATGGAACTGGACTGAGGAGGTGGCCAGTGGAAGCCCCAAGGGAGGCTGTGCATTGGAGCAGTGACCAAGGGACCAAGGGAATGGGAGGGACAAGCAGGATGTGGACTAGGTCTGTGGGATATGTGGCATGGTACAGATGTCAGAGTGAGCTTTCAGTGCCATTGTTGCCAGCTCTAGAGATTTGATACCAAGATTTTTCATAAGAAGTGAAGATTTTCCTTTAAGCCCAGAGTCTGGAGTCATGGGAATGTGGGAGGGAGTTGTGAAGTTCTTGCTCCTGTGGTTGCAGAAGGGAAAACTTGCAAAGGTATTTGGAGAGCGCCCTGCAGGTTCAGGAACCAAAACCAAACAATAGGATCCTCAAATGTGTTTTATTTACAAATTCTCATTATTTTTAAGCCAGTCTCATGGTACGGAGGCTGGGGCACTGAGTCAGGATTTAGAAGCTGTGCCATTGCGAAGAAAAGACTAAAATTAGTCTCAGTGTTGTTGGTGGATGTAATAAGAAAGGAAATTGTGGGAGAACCAGAGGGTTTTCTACTAAAAGAAAAAGAATGTGAGAGGGATAAAGAGAAATGAAAAAAACCTTGCGATTCAGACTCAGCCTGGCCACAGACTGGAAAACCTCAGTGGTGCCAGTGCCCTTCTGGCATGGATGCCCACCAGAGCTACAGCCACCTCCCACCACCACCCGCATCTGTGAGACCTTCCACAGAGCTCTCACCTGAGCTCTTCCTTTGCAGCTTTCACCAGGCAAAGTTTTCCTCCCACCCTGGGCCAGCTTGGACCCCCACCAGAACTTGGCCCTCTGGATTCACAGAGGAGGCTGCTTGACTCTGCATTATCTGTGCTGATCTATGGAAAGAGAGATGACACAAATCTTTCTATTTAGCTGCACATATACAGCTTACGTGGTGCTGTTAGCCATAACGCAGATCAATTCATTCCATACATCTTGCAGCAAAGAGCATTTCGTTCACTATTCGTCCATGCCTTGATTGCTAATCCATTTCTGCTGCAATGACCAATATTTCAGGCTTCCAGGCTGCCATGTAGATGAAGAAATGCAAACATCTCTCATTTGCTGCCTCCCACAAAGACAAATATGCTAAAATACAGGCCAGAGGACTACGCTATTCTGAGCTTAAGTAGTATTTCATCCCAGATTGGCTGTCAGATTGAAACTTTGCCATCTGGACCAACAGAACTTACAATATCTTCCGGGCAGCAGGGAATCCAGGTTTGCAGTGAGCCACGGTGATAGCATCCCTAATCATCATAAATTTTCCTAAATGTTAGACTTAAGAATCACAGCACTATAATTTACAGAGATGCTGTGTTAAAGCACACAAGATTCTTTTTTTCAGAGGTTGGGTTTTACTTTGCCTCACTCCAAGTCTTTATGAGAGAGTCAAGGGGAAGGGAAAACTCATTTTGGACACAGAGGAAGCAACAATCTTGACAGTCTTATTTGATCCACCAGCCCAGGGGTGTATCTAGGTGTTTAATAGAAGTCCTTAGGGATGTAGCCTCCCATCTACCTCATGCCATCATATATTTTCTTAGGTCTGTCCACACGAGACACCTTTAGTTAATAGCAAACCTTGCTGTCATCACTGCTGTCCCTTCCTCCCTCTGGATCTCCAGGGCCACCCTCCCTCTGGCTCTGGCATTTGCCAGAGCATCCCTTTGCACATGGGAAGTCCCCTGGGTGCTCCTGCCTGGTGCCACAGCCACCGCTGCTGAGCACAGATATACCTGGAGATACTGCAGATGAGTTAGTGAGGATGGCTGGAAAATGAACTTGTGTTTCGACCATGCCCCCCAGGTACTCACATACCCTGTCTCAAAACCTCTTACCTTCAGGCGACATTTTTTTTTTGCCTGCATAGCAAATGTCTGGACAGGATTTCCTGGGGCATTTTGTGCTGCATTGGGGTCATTGCCAATGATTTTCCTGTGCTGTGAGCTGGGAAGGGAAGGTGGCCCCAGGGCAGTGGGGGCTGCCAGCACTGCAGGTGACCTTTGAAAGTACAAATCTCTGCCCTTCCCCATAATGCTGGTACTAATGTTGCTCTGTAGCCAAAAGGACAATGAAGACAACCTAAGCAAGAACTGTGAGAGCAACCGAGTGTCTGGCAGCTCAGTGGCCTGAGGAACTGTCTCTGGAATGGTGACAGACACAAACCACTGCTGAATTACTTTCACAGCCTACAGATGCAAGTGGATGATCTCCTCCTTCCAGCTCAGGTGGCATTCACATCCCTTGTTATTCCCATTATGATCCCTCCAGAAAGCTGGTGTCAGCCTATCCCCAAAGAGATCCATGTCTCAGCAGCGGTGGTGGGAGCAGTGACACCCCGGCAAGCCCCAGTGCCAAATCCACACAGGGCTGAGAAACAACCACAGGGCTGAGGAGGAGATGGGCAATGGTATCCAAACCCAGCAGACCCAGCAGTGGCAGTAAGGATGTGCATGCTGTCCCAGCCTACAGGAGCCTCACTGCAGCCCTGGCATCTTGGAAATGCCGGACTCCCTTCCCACATCTCTCTCCCAGTTTCCTGCAATCTTGGCTATTTGCAGGAAGGAATCTTACATCAGATACACAAGAACAGAAAATTGATCACTGTTTGATCAATGCCACAGTTTCTAAGTAGCTTTGCAACAAGTATTATTTCTACTGCTGCAATAATGAAGGTTGTGCAACCATTAGTAGAAGGATGTTGAGCTGAGCACAACGTGTTACTTGTGATTATCAGTGCAGGGCTGTCGGGCAGTAGTTGAAAGCTCAAATGTAAGTTTGCTGTTCAGGTAAATGCTCAGAAATGGCACCACAAAGGTCATGTAAAGGCAGCGCATGTGAACAATAGCCCTTCAGTTATGCATATTTGGATTTTGAACCTTTGTGAGTCATAAATAAATGTTCTATAACTACTAAAGGAAAACAAAGCAGAAGAAATGCATCAGGAGGTGGAAGCATCATGTTACTTGGTGCAGCCTTACAGCCTTCTGCTGCCTCTCACTCTAATTGTCCCTGCTTGATTTTTAAAGGGTGCAGTGTCACCCACTGATTGAAAACCAGCAAAAATGATTCCTGTACCTCAAGGAAGACCTGCCAGGTCACCGACACATGATCCATCAGTCTCAGGAAGGTTTATCCTATGTACAGTGAAATTATCAGGCACACGATGTCCAGATAGATCACCCGCACTAGGGCATTCACTTTCACTCGGTGTTTTCCTGCATGCATATTGGAAGACCTGACTTTGCTCAATGCCTGACTTCCAAGGATCCTAGTAAAAGCATCCTTCCACTGCCTCCCTAGTATCATCAAGCCTTGGCCTGACTGGCATGTTAGGGCAGGGTCCTACAGTCATAGGCTTCCAAAAATCCCTTGTTTCAACCTGCTGCCTTCCTTGAGGGCTGTCTCATGGTTAGCATGGTTAGCAGTACTTCCAGAGGCTGAGATGAGAGGATTGGCAGTCCCACATCACACTGAATGTAAGAGTGGATTCATCTCACGCGAGTTCAGCCCTCTGCTGTCAAGGCTTTTACATGGTCTGGTTGTCTGCACTCCCCTTATGGTTGCTGGATAAAAACAGTTCTTCACCTGACAGTGTTTTAGATGTTTGCCTTTAGGTGTGATGTACCATGACCTGAAACTGCCTCTTTCTCCCATGGCATGTATTTATCTCTTTACATTCCCAGTGTCTGAAGCCAAATGAGATGAATCCCACTGGTTTTGGGAAGTCTCTCCAGGCTAATTATGCCCCTAATTCCTTTTGAAATGGATGGAAGTGTCTTCTGAGGATAGGGGGCTAAGGCAGGAGTCCCACGTGCACCCTTTTGCTTTTCACCCACAAATATTAGTAGATGCTCTTGGACCCACTGCCCTGCAGATCAGGGATGTTGTAACCCAACTCCCCTGCGAACCTGCAAAACTGGGCCAGTAGCAACTTCCATCAGGAAAACAGAAGGCTGCCCAGCTTTGCTCACACATCCCTCTGCAAACAGTGAAATAACATTTGCAGTGTTTAGCAATGACTTCATATCCCAAACTTCTGTTTTGACTAGTCTTGAAAAAGGCTTAGGACTCCACCTGGGGTTTTAGGCTTCTCCGTCCTTCCCTAGCCCACACCAGGTTGGATCTACAGTACCTGATGCCAGGCTTCATCCTGTTGGTGCTGGAGTCAAGCCCAGGAGTGAGGCAGAGGTGCTCAAATGCCTCAGGGCAGGGTCAGTGCTGGAGATGGAGGGTGCCCACCCCATTCAGGCCTTCATTCCTTGTTTCTAACTGCAAGGCTTCACCTGGGACAGGGCTGACATCAGCAGGGCAATGCCCATGCGATGGGGTTGGAGCTGCAGCTCCTCTCCATCCCTCTCTCCCCAGGGAGCCAGCTGTCTGCTAAGCCCGCAGTGCCCACAGCTCTGCCAATGGGGCTCTCACCAGGGAGCTGGCTCAGGAGAAAAGCAGCTCAGACCAGAAGTGTGAATAGGATGAGAAAAAGGAGTCCGGGCATGTCAGGATTCTGCCAAATGCCACCAAGCTTCGTGCTGTTTATGAGCAGTCTAAAGCTGCCTCATGGTCTCCAAGCCACAGCAAATTTCCCAGCAAGAGCCACAGCCCGTGGAGGGAATTTTTGCCATGGATAAAGACATCATTTCATCCCACTTGGAGTCTGTCTGGGAGCTGCAGACTGGTGCCACTGTTTCCTCTTGAATGTGGCTACAGATAACATTGGCTCCAGGGCACTGCTGGAGGTACCCAGAAGCAGCTCCCCAGAGCCTGTCAGGTATTACAAAATAGCAGCGATTGCATTTAAGTTTCATCTAAGGGCAAAAAACCAAATGAAGGGGGGAAGTCTGACAGTGCAGAAACACCCTAATCCCATTCAAATTACTTCCTATTTTGGTTGTGTTCTATTTGCGGTGATGAAAATAGATTGGCAGGTTGACGAGGTCTGTGTTCTTGGAGAATTTCTGTATTTCCAGGTTTCATCCCAGGTTAGAACAAAAATCAAGTTAGCAGTTATGAAGATCTCCGTGAAAATACCTTTGTTTGTTCCATACTGCCCATCTCCTGTGCCACACAAACAGGCTGGTGATATTCCAGCAAGAGCTGGAATTCTCTTTCCCTTTCGATTTAGAAAAACTGCAGATCGTGCAGTGATTGGGACAGAAGGCTGCCAGGATATTAATTTCTCTCCTGTGAGCTCAGCAGAAACGTTGCCTGTGAGTCAGATCAGAAGGGGAGGATTCCAGGGCTGAAATGATGTTGAAACTCCGATCTGTGCTGCAGCTGTCAGCAAAATGGCTCTTATTCATCATGGAACTGAAATCTGAAGGCTTATGGTGATAACACCTCCATAGTCACATCCTACCACCGCCACTCTTAAAGTCACCATGGCAGTGCATGGTGGTGGCAGCAAACCCCACAGGAGGCAGTAGGTGCAAGTGCTGATTTGTTGCCCTTAACCCCTTGCACCAACTGCCTCCAGCCCCAGAGGATGACTGGTTGGCGTCTCCAACCATCCAAAGTGTGCTTCAGGTACCCACAAGGTGTAGGCTGACCCTCCACATGCTGCCATGGGTTGCTGGGGAGCCCAAGGAGCGCCCAAGGACCATGGAAAAAGTACATTTAAGAAACCAGCAGTACTGGAACATCAGGTGGGAAGCCCAGTGCCAGCAGAGCCAGCACAGGCGCCCTGGGTCAAGCCTGGAATTTCTGGTCCAAACCATGGTTCCCACCAGCCATCCTGAGCAGCCTCACGTTCTCCCTGTCACTTCTTGCCTAAGATGCAGGACACCAGATTGACTCCCAGCTACATACTTGAGTACTCATCTGTCGTGGTTTCAGCCCAGGCTGTAAATCAGAACCACGCAGCTCTCACGCTCACTCCCCACCCCCCCACCCCGCTCCTGAAGGAACAGGAGAATCAAAAGAATGCAACTCCCAGGGGCTGAGATAAGAACAGCCCAGTAACTAAGGTACAGCACAGAGCACTGCTGCTGCCGCCAGTGATGATAATGATAAGGGAAATAGCAAGGGAAGAGAATACAATTGTTCACCACCCGCCGATACTGTGCGAACCTCTCTGGGTAGCTCTCTGTTATATCCTGGGCATGCCGTGCTGTGCTATGGATACCTCTTTGGTCAGTTTGGGTCAGGTGTCCTGTCCCTGCTTCCTCCCGGCTTCCCCTCCTCCCTGGCAGAGCATGAGGCTCACAAAGTCCTTGGTCAGACTAAAACATTTGAGCAATAACTAAAACCATCGGTGTTATCAGCACTGTTCCCAGGCTGAAAGTCAAAAACACAGCGCTGCACCAGCCACTAAGAAGAAGAATGACTGCTACTGCTGAACCCAGGACATCATCCTTCCCTCTCCCCATGCCCCAGTTTGTTCTGGCTCAGAGTCCTTCCTTCTCCCCATCAATCTTTCTTCCTATTAGATTTTCTTCTTTCATTTTTAATACGCCACTTCAAGGGGTTTCATGATGCTGGACAGACTCTTTGCTTTCAAGGACTGCAGTAACAATTCTTTTTGTTCAGAGAGGAGGGAGCATCAGAATAATGTCTTGTTTCACCAGCATTAATTCAGACAGCAGCACACAAGGGAACCAGATGCTGTGTTCAGCTGGGGGTGGCTGGTACATTCAGCAGTGCTGCTCTTCTTTGCACTGCTGAGAGTGTGACAGGGCATCAGGCAGCACCAGAGCAGGTCTTGTCTCTGAAGAGCTGGGATTACCCACTCTAACCACCTGGTTTGTGTTGCCTCATGAAGAGCCATCTGGCACAAGAGAGAAAGCTGTTGCTGTGTCTCCAAGGCATTGCTCCAACTTCGGGTTAAAATGCAGTTAAAGCTCAAGAAAAGAGGATGTTGGCAATGTCTTGCTGGGTTTAAACATCTTCACTAGCAGAGATGTTAAATTAATAAATACCCTCTTCTTCTTGACATTCCCCTCAACAATTCTATATTGTATGTAAAACGAACCATATGAGGGTGGCAGCAGAACGGTGTCTGCCTGACACGGTCCTGCTGTACTAAATGCAGGATGGAGGGATGTCAGCAATGCCATGAGAACATTTCAGATGCCACTGTACAGACACAACCCCTTAGCTGTACTTTCAACACCCCTGTGTGGCTGGCCGGGGATGAAGGGCTGGTCCCTGCTTCCCAGGCTTGGAGCTTGTGGGCATTTCTCCCCACCTAGTTTGTAGGTTTTAATCCACTCCACACATGTTACTCTGCCTTGAGATAACCGGGTTAACACTTTGCTGCCAATATCACCCTGTCCAGTGTGTTCAGCTGCCCCAAATGACAGAGTGGTTTGTGTTGGAAGAGGCCTTAAAGCTCATCCGGTTCCAACCCCTGCCACAGGCAGGGACACCTTCCATTAGAGCAGATTGCTCAAGATCCATATCTTTCTCCTGGGCTGAGCCCACCTCCAGCCAGCTGGAAGGACTGGGACTCCTCTACGGAGGGAGAATAAATAAAGGACCTGGGAGGCTCAGCAGGCAATGAGGGGAATAATAATGGTAAATTGCCAACAGTAATTAACCTGTGCCAGCAGTAATTAACCTGTGCTATCCTGCCTCTGTCTCTGCAGTGGTTACGACTTCGACTATGACTATTACAGGGATGACTTCTACGACAGGTGAGCAGGGGAGGCATCAGCCAAAGGGGTTTCCTACGGGGCAGCATCTTCCCTGCAGCGAGGTGGGGTGGAGGGTGGTCCAGCCCAGCCCAGGGCAGTGAGGTCCTGTGGCCAGGCTGTGCCCCGGCTCACCACCAGCACTGCTTGGGCTCCGGTTGTGCCACCCAATCACAGGCACAGGGCTCTGCTGGGGGTGCTGCAGGGTTCTTCAGCCTCCCCCCACCACCATGCTTCCATCCCACTCCAGGCTCTTCGAGTACCGGGGCCGAGTCTCCCCGGTGCCCAGGGTGGTCCCTGTGAAGCGGCCGCGGGTCACCATCCCGCTCGTGCGGCGCGTGAAGGCCACGCTCCCCGTCAAGCTCTTCGCCAGGTCGGCTGCCATCGCCAACAGCTCGGCCAAGCTGAAGCGTGAGTATGTGCGTGTGGAGACTGGTGTGCACACGGACCTCCCATCCTCAGGCATCCACACACAGGGCCAGATGCTCCCAAGGAAAACCTTGGAAACCCCCAAAACGTCTAGAAACAGCAGCCCAAGTGAGGACTTGAACACACAGGCTTTTTGGGGTGCAAAGGACCAACTATCCCTGCCAGTGCCGTAACAGGGAGCAGGGCAGCAAGGTGATGGACGAGAGCATGTTGCTGCTCCATGCCCCTGTTAGCTGTGCGCCCTGAACACCCCTCACCATGGCTCCTTCCAGCATAGACAAGCTCAAATGCATGCAAGCATCACCAGACATTGAGTCCAGGGATGCAAAGAGTATATTTCTAGCATAGGGTTTCTAGTTGAGATTTTAACCTGCTCAGTGGGCTGTCCTGGGGCTGACAGAGGGGTGAGGCAGGCACTTTGGGTGCTCTGCAGAGTTCTAAATGCCTTTTTTCCCTTTCTTTCTCCAAGTGAAGTGCAGCGAGCTGCAAACAATCAAAACTGAGCTGACGCAGATCAAATCCAACATTGATGCTCTCCTGGGCCGACTGGAGCAGATCGCTGAAGAGCAGAAGGTGTCCACAGGTCAGTTGGGTGCATGCGGGTGCCTCGGGGCCAGTTATAAAATACGCAGAGTGCAAGGAAGCACCCTGCAGAGCTGGCCACCATTGTGGCTTAGAGCATCCTCAAGGCTCTGACGGTGAAGTATGGAACCCCAGGTTCCAGGGTACAATCATAGGCCAAAAGTACAGGCTAGAATTTCCCAAATTACGGAATTGGGTTTTAAAATGGTAAGATATTTTTCTTTCTTTTGTCATATAGTTTGTATCTTTTCAGTTTGCTTTTTTATTCTATTCTATTCTGTTCTGTTCTGTTCTATTCTGTTCTGTCCGCTTCCCACACCCCCATCGGAGGGATGCAGAACAATGACTTGCTCTGCCCTCTCCGGGGTTACTTTTGGGCACCTTCCAAAATCAGCAAGACTTCCCAACACAGAAAAAACAGAAATAAAGTAGATGCATTACTCCCCTCCCAACTGAACCTGGGTTCCCGCTGGGTTAGTGTCATCAGGCTTCCCCAGCCCTGAGCCGGGTGGCTTGGCTCTTGCTCTCACAGAGGTACGGAAGAAGGTGGAGAGCAGCAAAAGCGAAGTCTCACAGGAAGACACAGCATCAGAGGCAGAGGCCAACACAGAGGAGCCGCTGAATGGGGACGAGGGCGAGGAAGAAGGTCTAGCACGGGATGAGTGTGAAGATGAACTGGTGAGTTGGGATAACAGACTCCTCCCCAGATAGAGGAGTTAAGTAATGGACACAGTTTCACTGGAGCTTACTAAATCCCCAGAAAAATAGTTTTTCATTCAAGAGAAATTGTTGTGTTTAAGTCCCGTGATTGTTGACAGCTTGTTCTTTCAAACCGTTCTGCTGCTTGCAAAAGCGATGACCTAGCAGATGCATGTGGGGATGCTGAAGAAACGTGGTTGGCTCTTGAAATTCAGACCACGTTTATCCTTGATTTCACAATTATTAATTGGTGGTTAAAACAAGTTGTTCTGCTCCCAAGTAATTCTCAGATGGATTGGAACATACGGCAGACAGGCTGTGTTACACTAACCACACTTTCCTAACAACATGCATTTGCAATGCCCTGTTGACTGGACGGACACGAAATGGCATAAGCTGAGTTGTAAGGTCCGAGCAAGCCACAGCTGCTGTGCCTGGAGCTGTACATCACAGGGTGGGCTGTACTCAAGCATGGCTGACCTGGCGTCATGCACACATCAGTCCTGTTGGCATTAGTCCCACCCTGAATAAGGACATTCCCAGTGAACCCGTTAAGACTCCTCTGAGAACAGAATCAGCTCCAGACCCAGGCAAAGAGCAGCAGGGTGCTGGGGTGGAAGGGCAGCCCTGCCTCCTGCCTCTTCTGCAGGACTGCAGCCCTGGGTTGGCACAGCTCTCCTGCTGAGGTCTGGGGATGCCCGGGCAGTCTCTGAGCCTGTGATGAGTGTCCCCTGCAACAGCTCTGTGCATGCTTCTTCCCTTCCTTCTGCTTCCTCACTGGTGGCAGCAGAAGTAAGGATGAAGCTCAGCATCGCTGAGGTGACAGCCCACATTGACATATACAGCCTTCCTCCTGTGGCCTAAAAGCTCCTCTAACTCAAAACACTTCCCAGCTTTTTTGTAGTCTTCTGCTCTGCCTCACCTTAGTCATGATGGGATCTAAACGCGGTGTTTCAGCTCTTCTGGTTTCTGGTGCCTCACAGCTGAAGTCCATGACCCCTAAATTTGAGAAGAGCTAATTAAGGGGAGACGACATAACAGATGCTTTAAAGAAGAAAGGCAAAATCTGGCCTCCATCTCTGTGTCACTTAGGAAAAGGAAGGCCAGGTTTGAATTACATCAAGGGGAACGAATGATGGCAATCGGGAGAAACTTGCAGAGACTAATAATGATAACACACAGCCTGTCAACAAAAAAATGTGGATTATCCTGCAATTAGTGGGATAAGGAAACAGAGTGGACAGACATCTGCTGGCAATGATTTAAGAAGAATGGTCTTCATTAAGAGTAGATGAACAAGATAACTATTTCAGCTCCCTTTCAACTATTTTCTGCAACTCTCTGCTCCTAAAGTGGTGCTGAGATCAGAAACATTTTCCTGCCGACATCAGACAGGCTCATATGTGCTCAGCATGCTTAACGTGTGCAGTTCGTCTGCAGGGATGTTTTCTTAAACACTGTGAGGTGGTTAACAAAAGCCGTCTTTTATATTCTGCTCCTGGCCTTACAACACTGAGCAGATCTAAAGTCTTCCCAGTTCCAGGGGAGTGACTCTTTTATCCCATGTCTCTTTGGCTTACACACAGCAGCGTAGCCTTCATCACCTGCTGTTCACGGACATGGTGCTCACACCGCTCCATAAAAACGTTATCGACCCTTGCATCATAGGAGAAGAGACAGAGGTCAGACAGATCTGACCTAGTAGTCAGTTTATTGAGATATAATCAGTAAATTTAGGTATGTAAAATACTTAATAAGTACAGTTGGACTGGCAGTCAATACTCTATTTACCCCACTTGCAGTATGGAATACAAAGATTATTGTGTAAACTTATTATATGTGTCTTAAATGTTGCATGCATGCAAAAAATGTCACTTACCAACCCATCAATGCCAGGTGTCAGGTAAGGGATCTATCAGACATGAGGGATAAACTTGAGAGGTGTCCCTGCCTGTCCTGGGTTCAGCAGTAGCAGTCAGTTTTTCTCCTTCTTAGTAGCTTAACCATGACAGTTCTTTTTGGCACCCAGCGTGGGGCTTGAACCAATGACCCTGGGATTAAGAGTCCCATGCTCTACTGACTGAGCTAGCCGGGCATTAGAAGGGGGGCACACAGCCACACAACCCACGTCCCCCCGCAGAGTCAGCGCGGAACTCCGACATCCCGGCAAGGCAGGGGTGGGGGGGGGTCCGAAAAGAACTGTCATGGTTCAAACCGAGCCACACAGCTCGTTCACTCACTCCCCCCCCACTTTTCTCCCCCTTTCTTTCCTTCCCCCCACCCTGCTCCCGGAGGAGAATCGAGAGAATGTAACTCCCACGGGTTGAGATAAGAACAGCCCGGTAACTACGGTATAACACGAACCACTGCTGCTGCCACCAATGATAATAATGATAAGAGAAAATAACAAGGGAAGAGAATACAATACCACCCACCGAATGAGTTTGACCCCCCCTGAAGAGAGCCCGTGCCCTTCTGAGTAACTCCCAGTTACCTCCCTGGGCATGACGTGCTGTGGTATGGCTAGCTTGGGTCAGGTGTCCTGTCTCTGCTTCCTCCCAGCTTCACCTCCTCCCTGGCAGAGCATGAGGCTCACAAAGTCCTTGGTCAGAGTAAACATTACTTAACAACAACTAAAACCATCGGTGTTATCAGCTCTGTTCCCAGGCTGAAAGTCAAAAACACAGCGCTGCACTGGCTACTAAGAAGGAGAAAAATGACTGCTACTGCTGAACCCAGGACACTGCCAAAGTGGAGATCCCTGCTCAGTGCTGAGGAGGGGGAGCTCAACAGGCCCTCATGGCTGCAGATACTTACAGTGTGAAGGGGTTGATTCCTAGTCCTATGCTGTACTGTCTTCATGTAGTTCTGGCCATTTATCAGCCCAGTCTCCAGCCAAACCATTTCTGGGGGCTTGGTGCTGGGCTCTCACACAATAGCATTAATTTTCTTCTGCCTGGACCCAGCTCCAGCACAAGCGAGAGGGACATAGTTTGTGCAAGGCAGGAACCAGAGCTGCCAACACTTGGGCTGTATGCAGCACAGAGACTTCCCTGCCTTGAACCTCTTCCCCATGGTGACAGCTGGGGAATATCCAATTGGACTTGGGTCTAAGGTCCCACCTATACCCTGTAGGCAACTGGAGGATGTCTCCTGGGGACCAGCAGTCCTGAGCATCCCTGTTTGTAGGGGAGTTCACCTCAGCTCATATGAAAATGCTATGGCTAAGCAGGGTGCTGTTTCACAGTGCTGCTAGCCCCAGCTAGTTGAGGGGAAGCACTTTAGACCTGGTCTCCTTTGCCTCCAGAGCAGTGTCCCATGGGCTTTTGTTATGCAGATCCCTGAACTACCCAAAATCCACTCTCTTAAGTTCAGGGGTTTGATTCTGTTCTTTACCTTGGTCCCTTCTTTCACAGTACTCAACTTCACAGGCTCATGGTCGCTCCATCTTCACACCTTCGACCAGTTCCTCCTTGGCCATGAGCAGCAGTCCAGAAGAGCATCTCCCCTGTGGAGCTGGTCAGTCGGCTGTGTCTAGAAGTTATTCCTGACACTTTCCAGAAATCTGGGTTGCTGCACCCAGCCCTGCTGCCTCCCACAGCTTGCCAGGGTGGTTGGTGTCCCTCAGGGGGCCAGGGGCCTGTGATCGGGAGGCTTCCTCCAGCCTTCCCGAGGAGACTTCGTATCCGATGGTCTGTAGCAGATACCTGCCGTGATGTCTGGCCCCTCATCCTCACCCACTTTTCCAAGGCAAATCCCTGTGATGTGGGCTATTCCTTTTCCCAGAGCACATGGCACCTCACCTGGCTTTCCAGAAGAGCCTGTTCCCAAGGTGCTGCCTGCTCTGTCATTACAGAGAAGGAGCCTTTATTCTGTTGCCAGCAGTCATAAGCCTCCAGACTTCCTTCTCTTGGGAGGCTCCATCCACAGCTCCTTTAAGCCTGGTACCTAGCTTTTCCTCCTTCATGCGTTGCAGTTCTGAGGCTTTTTGCCTGCAGGGTCTCAGAAAAGACCCTCTTGGTCTCCCTGTCTATAAAAATCTATTTATCTCCCTCAGTGCCCTGTAAACCAGGCTGCTGCTGCCAGGGTTGAGGCTGGGCTCCCTTGCCTTCTCTTTCAGATTACCTGTCATCCCCTGCAGGCATCCAGATCCATTTCCATCTCTAAAATATTCACCACAAAATTTGGCTTGTTCAGGAGATGAAATCCTACTGCTGAGCACCTAATTCTTTTAATGATGCTGCATTGCAGGATGGCTCCAGGAGGGGGTACTTCCACATGCTGTGCTTTCAAAACCACTGTTGCGTGGGGAGTGGTTCAGCACATCAGCACGGTTATTGTGGCCTTTGAAGTGATAAGGATTATTAATGTTATCATTCTGGACGATGATCTCTGCTGCAGACTGGGACCAGCTTCTGTGTTCAGCAGCAGTTATTGCATTGTACATGATTTGCCATTGCAAACTGGCTACCACTTAGCATCACTGGTCAGTTCCAGTGATGTGGGAATGCCCGTTCCCTGGTGTGTCCTAGGTCCCAAATTAGCTTCTCACAGTGCTACAACAAGGTGTGAGCTGTGCAAGCACACGCAGTAGCCTTTATGGAAGTGCTGAGCATGGACTTAACCTGTCCTCATTAGGCATCCAGTCTAACCACAGCAGTGTATGATACAGGCTCAGGACTTCTGGGACATGCCCACTGGAGGTGCAGGCTCTGGTGTAGCCCAGATCAGAAGCCTGGCTTTACACAAGGGAAGCTGGGCTTAGTTTCATCCCAGTCCCTTTGAGGCTCAGGAAAAGCCAGACTGCAGACTCCAAGAGGGAATCACACATCCCAGGGCTGTCTGGAAGAGACCTTCCAGAGTAAGGAGCCAGAGGAAGTTTCTGGGTTTGCGTGAGGCTGTGTGTGCCAGAAGCCGCAGCCACAGCACCCAGTGTCCACATCAGGTGTGTTTTGTAGCTCCCCCGCTGCTCTGAGCAGCGGCTCACTGCTCTCCAACACCATGGTACCAGCTGGTCACCACATGTGCAGTGGGATCACAGTGTCCTAGACAGGGCAGGAGGAACATGTGATGATTTACTGTTTCTGGCTCCCTTTTCCCTCCAGGAGAACAGCCATTACACAGATGTGGAGGATGCCAGACTACAGTAACCAGGTACAGCTCATACACTGCTTTTTAGAGGCTGATTCTGAGCAAAAGCTTTCGTTCCATGCATGTTGGGGTGGTTGCTGCTTCAGAAGATGCTCTTTCTTACTGATCCTCGGTGTTTTCCTAGCACTGAGCCTGGCTGCTCAGCTGGGTCACAGATCAGCCCCCCACTCCCTTTCCTAAATCACAAAACTTTGAGGTGCAAGGAAAATGATGTACCTTCATCCTGCCCTTCTCTCCTTGCAGCCCATTCAGAACAGCAGTGAGCAACAGTGTGAGGAAAGCACGAAGCTAAACCCTGTCCTGGCACATTGAGCAAGACAAGCTGAATTGAAGTGCTGCTGTCATCTCTACCTGGCATTCAAAAGGAGAAACATGGCCTGACATCTTCCATCCATCTGTAAAGCAAAGACAAAGGAAACCCATCATACCAGTGAATCCCCACTACCCTGTGCAATGGATTCAGAGCTCTGCAAATAGCAGAGGCAGGGTCCAAACCCTGCACAATCCAGAACCATCACTGACCAGATAATGGGAGAGCAGTTGTGTCACCAAATGAGTCAGAGATGCTATGTTAATGAGTCAGCTTTTTGTAGGCAAGGAGGGAGAACTAAGCCTAATCCAATAAAGACATTTTTTTCCCATGCTAGGTGAGAGCAAGAGCCTTTGCTAACTGGGGGAGAAGTACTGTCTCAGTTTGGACAATTTGAGTTCTCACTCTAAAGATCATGCTGAGGAAGAGGGTGTGGGGTGAGCTGTCCTCCCAGAGCTGTCACATCCAGTCGTGTCTCTTTTACCCCATAAGCTGCTGTGAGTACAGGGTCACTTCCAGGAGTCTGTGCTGGTGTATGTGCTATGTCTGTGTATCTGTTTGAAGAGAGGGGAAAGGGAAAGGAAGCTGCCTGCAGGAAACAAGTGATGCCAAGCAGGAGCATAAATCAGCTTCAGTGATCCAGAGAATGGTTTGTCTCCTCATTCTCCACTGGGAAACCACAATGTAAAGGCTGGCAAGTTGCTGCAGAGTGAGGGGGTTCAAGTGCTATGTGGATGAGACCCCATTCTGGGACCAGCTGCAAGGGGTGTTATCCAAGCACTTTTCCAGTGTCAGAGACATCAGCCCCTTCCCCAGGGTGCCCCAACCTCTCTGTTTCTTCACACTGACCTGGCACACTGGGTGAGCATGCGACAGCTCCTGCTCCTGACTGCAAAGGCATCCAGTTTCCATCACCAGTCTCCACCACTGGTCTGATGATCTGCACAGCGTGACAACTGGCCTGACCGTAACGTGGCTGGTAACGGTGAATACCCCGAGCATGATGCATGTGCGCGTGCAAGCACCTCCCCTGCCTACCCAGATTCAAGCTGGTTTTGATCCATGCCATGTCCTGCAAGTAGAGGGCTGCAGCAGCCAGCATGCAGCTTGTCATGGGAACCCCCTTACACCAGGTCTCTCAACCTTTCTCTTCTTGTTCGTTCCTCCTTATCCAGTTTTTCTGAGTTCCAGGGTAGATGGGACTGAAACTCACACAGCACTTTACTCAGTCACTCAGATGTGTACTGCCCATGTCTCCTTTTCCCCTCCATAACACATACATACAGGTCAGTGCTTTGAATCCAGATCAGTGTCCACACCTCCTCCGTGGTCAAACTCTCCCACAAAACATGTGCCCCCCCCAGGTCTCATAGAGTGCTCCTGTGCTCAGAGCCAAACCTCATCTACAGCATCCCTCTTCTAAGGGTGAAGGGGAAAACAGGTCCTGGGGGCAAAGCTTCCCTCCCCTGAGGGCCATTGTGGAGCAAGCATGGCTCTTGAAGCACAATGTTTATTTGCATTTCTTAGTTTCCAAGAATTCATGAGGGATTTAAGGGATAGCCGTGCTTTCTCCTACCTTTTTCCGGTTCCTGTACAATTTACCCACTGTGTTGTACTGAGCCGTTGTAGAGCTGTTTTCTAGGCTTTGAGAGATGAGCTGCAGTTTTTGCTATGAACTGACTGTGATGCTGATGTTTGGGAGAAAGGTGACCTTGTACATACAATCCTGTATAATAAAAGAAAGAAATCTAATTTGCTTCTCTCTGTGTCATGCGTACACACATACATGCGTACACATATACATACACACATACACATATACATACACACGTACACAGGCATACACACATACATACACACATCCACATATACACACATACATACACATGTACACACACACATACACACAGACACGCACCTACACACATACATACACCCATACACATATACACACACGTACACACACATACACACACGTACACACGTACATACATATATACACACGTACACACACATACACACACGTACACACGTACATACATATATACACACGTACACACACATACACACACGTACACACGTACATACATATATACACACGTACACACACATACACTTACATACATACACACATCCACATATGCATACACACGTACACACATACACACGCCTACACACATACACACACACATACACACACACGTACATACATACACACATATACACACACATACATACTTACTCACATGCCTACACACATATGCACACACATACACATACACATGCTTTTTTCCTCTATTTCAGAGAAGTCTTTTCCCTTCCTAAGCTTCCACTCTGCCCACAGGATTTACTTCCCCTTACACAAATTATATCCCACTGGGCTGAGCCAGACGTCTGCATTCACAGGGGCTCTAGGACTCTTCCTCTGAAGGCCTGGGAAGTCATTTGATGCAGGAGAGCAGGGTACAGATCCAGGCCTTTAATCTCTTGACTTTGCACGGGCTCAGCTCATAAGAGACTGGAAAAAATCAGGTTGCTATTCCAGTTTGCACAAGGCAACGATGCTAATAAATGCTCCTTAGACACAGTGTGTTCTGGCTGTTTCCCCAGTCCCTTCCTCAGCAGAGCAAAGCTCACACAGCGTTGCCAGCTGCACGTGTTCACTGTAGTAAACATCCAAACCCTGGCACGTTTGCCATCAGGATCACAGTCTGCTCCCGTTCCCTGACTCCCCCAGCCCATCTTCCCAAGTGTGAGCATGGGGTGCTGCACACTCAGAGCACAACACAGCACCTCAGCCACAGCCCGTCCATCCTCATCCTCAACCCCAGCCTACACCACACTCTGCTGTCACAGGGGAGCGGACCAGAGTGAAGAGCAGAACCCTCGTTATTGGGCTTGTCCTGATGAACAGGAAGATTTGTGGTGCTCCTCAAAAGCATTTTAAACATCTATGACACAAAAAGATCTGCTAGATCTTACGTGCTCTTGAATGAATATAAAAGGGTACCACCTGACATGCAATCAATCGACCTCTTTCTACAATCCATTGTCCCCATAGAGCCACTCCATGTAAATTATCCCTGTCCTGCTGGAACGTGGGCAGATGAAGGTTGGGCTAGTCCATTATCCCCAACATTTCCTGCAAGACAGCAGTTTATTCATCTGCACATTCTGAAGAAAAACAACCAGCATAAACCGAGCAACTCAAGTGAACGTAACAGGCAGTTTCCATCTTGTGACCTGGAAACAAGAAATGCTTTGTTAAAGGCTTTCCCCACCACCCACAAAGGCAAGATCTCATTACCAAGAGTCCTGGACCTTGCTTGACATCTCACATTTGCTGCTGTGCTTGTTGCCATCCCATCTGCGTTTGGTGGCAACGGCAGCATGGTCTTTGTTGTAAACAAAACCAAAGGTCTCTGTGTCTCTGCTGCCTTGCCAGCACCTCTGGAAAGAAAATAAGAAACATCTGAGGTTGCCAAAACACTTTGGGCATTAATGTGCCGCTCTGGATGGGAACAGCAGATGGGCAAGAACTTTTGGTGCTCTGTTTTTTCATATGCTGGCCTTGGCAATTTCTAGAGCAATAGAGTAGGGTTATTGCAGGGCAAATCCTCCTTTTATGTGCTTCTGGAGATAGAAAGACCAAAGCACCTCTAAATCTTGCATTCAGTTTGAGTCAGGAGATACTTTGTTGTGCCCCCATTGACTTTAATAAATCCCTTTAATGAGCATCACAATCAAAGTCCATGCGGTGCTTTGCAAATACTTCAATTCCTGCAGCTGTAATAGGATATGTTCTTTGGGGAACTTGTGAAATCCAATTGCTGCCTCTGTGAGAGTTTTCATATCCGTCCTTCCCATTATCTGCAAGAGATTTAATTCCAGATCTTTCCTCTTCTCAAGAAAGTTATGGAAACATTTGGAGACATGACCACGAACCCTAAGGGCTCCTGTGGATTCTGTCCATCCTTTGCCAGGAAAACCCACCCAGGCCTTGGATTGGGGATGGTCTGATGCCAAAAGGACTCAACCTATACACCATATCCTCTGTGTGTGTCTGGCAGAGGGGCTCAAGCAGTCGTTCTTGCCTGTACTGAGCCCCACACCATCGGCACTGCTCATGTACCCATCACGGTGATGTGTGGATGGGTATGTGCCAATACAGACACACTTTAGCAAGAAAACCCTCAAGTTTAGCCCACATTTATTTCCTAGCAGGTGGATTGTTTTCACAGAATCACAGAATCCCAAGGGTTGGAAGGGACCTCAAAAGATCATCTAGTCCAACCCCCCCGCAAGAGCAGGGTAACCTACAGTACATCACACAGGAACTTGTCCAGGCGGGCCTTGAATATCTCCAGTGTAGGAGACTCCACAACCCCCCTGGGCAACCTCTTCCAGTGCTCTGTCACTCTTACAGTAAAGAAGTTCTTCCTGATGTTAACGTGGAACTTCCTATGCTCCACTTTACACCCATTGCCCCTTGTCCTATCACTGGATATCACTGAAAAAAGCCTAGCTCCATCATCCTGACACCTACCCTTCACATATTTGTAAACATTGATGAGGTCACCCCTCAGTCTCCTCTTCTCCAAGTTAAAGAGACCCAGCTCCCTCAGCCTCTCCTCATAAGGGAGATGTTCCACTCCCTGAGTCATCTTTGTGGCTCTGCGCTGGACTCCTTCAAGCAATTCCCTGTCCTTCTTGAGCAGAGGGGCCCAGAACTGGACGCAATATTCCAGATGCGGCCTCACCAAGGCTGAGTAGAGGGGGAGGAGAACCTCTCTTGACCTACTAACCACTCCCTTTCTAATGCACCCTAAGATGCCATTTGCCTTCTTGGCCGCAAGAGCACATTGCTGGCTCATGGTCATCCTCCTATCCACCAGGACCCCCAGGTCCCTTTCCCCTTCGCTACTTTCCAGCAGGTCAACCCCCAACCTGTACTGGTCCATGGGGTTGTTCTTCCCCAGATGCAAGACTCTACACTTGCCCTTGTTAAATTTCATCAAGTTTCTCCCCGCCCAACTCTCCAGCCTGTCCAGGTCTCGCTGAATGGCAGCACAGTCCTCTGGTGTGTCAGCCACTCCTCCCAGTTTTGTGTCATCAGCAAACTTGCTGAGGGTGCACTCAGTTCCCTCATCCAGGTCATTGATGAAAATATTAAACAGCACCGGTCCCAGCACCGACCCCTGAGGGACTCCACTAGTCACAGACCTCCAGCTAGATTCTGCGCCATTGACCACAACTCTCTGCCTTCTTCCTTTCAACCAGTTCTCGATCCACCTCACTACTTGATCGTCAAGCCCACACTTCCTTAGCTTATCTATGAGGATGCTGTGGGAGACAGTATCAAATGCCTTACTGAAATCAAGAAAAACGACATCTACCGCTCTACCATCATCCCTCCACCTAGTCACTTCCTCATAGAAGGCTATAAGGTTGGTCATACATGACTTCCCCCTCATAAAACCATGTTGGCTGTTCTTAATGACCCCCTCATCCTTGATATGCCTAGTGATGGAGTCAAGAATAAGTTGTTCCATCACCTTTCCAGGGATGGAGGTAAGGCTGACCGGTCTATAATTACCCGGGTCCTCCTTCTTGCCCTTCTTATAGACCGGTGTGACCTTTGCCATGCGCCAATCCTCAGGCACCTCGCCCATTTCCCACGACTTACCAAAGATGATGGAAAGTGGCCTAGCAATGACCTCCGCCAGCTCCCTCAGCACCCGTGGGTGCATTCCATCCGGACCCATCGATTTACAGATGTCCAGATTGCACAGCTGATCCCTAACCCAATCCTCATCTACCAAAGCAAACTCCTCCTTTGTCCTGACTCCTTCTGGGGCTATAGAAATCCGGGGCCCTCGGGGAGAGTCTGCAGGAGTAAAGACAGAGGCAAAGAAGGCATTCAGCACCTCTGCCTTCTTTATATCCTCTGTCCCCAGGGCACCCACCACGTTCAGCAGCAGGCCTATATTGCCTCTTGTGTTAGTTTTGTTTGCTATGTATTTGAAGAAGCCCTTTCTATTGTCTTTAACCCGACTAGCAAGATTGAGTTCCAAGGAGGCCTTAGCTGTCCTAATTGCCTCCCTACATCCTCTAACAACTGTCCTATATTCCTCCCAAGTGGCCAGCCCCTCCTTCCATAATCCATAGATTCTCCTTTTCCACTTGAGTTTGCCCAGCAGCTCCTTGTTTAACCATGCTGGTCTCCTAGATCCCTTACTTGACTTCCTACTCATTGGGACGCTCTGATCCTGAGCTTGGAAGAAGCGGTCCTTGAATGCTAACCAACTATCTTGAGCCCCTTTACCGCCTAGTACCCTTTCCCATGAGACTTCCCTTAGCAGTTGACTGAAGAGGCCAAAGTTGGCCCTTCGGAAATCCAGAACTGTGGCTTTGCTAGGTATTCTATTCCTCCCACACAGGATCCTAAACTCCACCATCTCATGGTCACTGCAGCCAAGGCTGCCATTGACCGTCACCACTTCGACCAAACCCTCCTTGTTGGCGAGTACTAAATCTAGCAGTGCTGCTCCCCTAGTTGGTACGTCCACCATTTGCATTAAGAAATTATCATCAATGCACTCGAGGAACCTCCTAGACTGTGAATGACTGGCTGTGTGAGTCTTCCAGCAAATATCGGGGTAATTAAAGTCCCCCACGACGACTAAGGCATGTAGTCGCGAGGCTACTTCCAGTTGCCTGTAGAAAGCCTCATCAACTCCTTCGTCCTGATCAGGAGGTCTGTAATAGACCCCCACAACTGTATCACCCGTGCCAGTCTGCCCCTTGATTCGTACCCACAGACATTCCACTTGCTCCTCATCCGACCCCGGACAGAACTCAATACATTCTAGTTGCTCTCTCACGTAAAGAGCCACTCCACCACCTCGCTTCGCTGACCTATCTTTCCTAAAAAGGACATAGCCATCCATGACCACATTCCAGTCATGTGAACTGTCCCACCATGTCTCTGTAATCGCCACTAGATCATAACCTTTAGCCCGCACACAGACTTCTAACTCCTCCTGTTTATTCCCCATGCTGCGTGCATTGGTGTACAGGCATTTCAGGGAGCCAGTCCTAGTACCCTTTTTCCCCTGCGGGACAGGGTCTAAAGAGCTATCCTTTCCCACAAGTGAAACAAGAGATTGATAGTCCTCCTTAGCCCGCCACCCTTCAATCCCTAGCATGTTCCTCTTGGGCTTGTCCCCAACAGGCCCTGTTAAATCCCCTCCCCCCTTCCTAACTAGTTTAAAGCCCTGTCAATAAGCCCTGCTAACCCCTGCCCCAAAACCCTTTTTCTTCTCTGGGACTGGTGTATCCCGCCTGTCACCAGCAAACCAGGTGTCCCATACAGCAGCCCGTGACTGAAAAACCCAAACCCCTGCCTTTGGCACCAGTCACGTAGCCATACATTAACCTGCAGAGTCTTCTTATATATCCCTTCACCCTCGCTTGCAACAGGTATGGAGGCAAACACCACTTGCGCTCCAGACCTGGCAGTTTGGGAGGGTTCGTCAGAATTTCCCACTGATCCCAGCTTGCACCTCCTCCTTGTGCTCGCAGCCCCAGCGGTTCACCCAAAGGAGACACAAAGAGAGTGCATCAAGATAGATGAGATGAGAAAGGGGAAAAGGAATTATCCTAATAGGATGGGATTTTTCTTGAGACATCCAGCTTTTGCTGTCATCACCATTGGTTGCGTGTGGAGAATGTCTGCCTTGGAGAATTGCTAAACACATGGCAGCGACCAGCTCAAAGAGTCTGTTGAGCCAGTAAAGATGGTGAGAAAATGACCACACAGAGGATATACAAAGAACCCAACTGAGAGCTGGAAAAACCCTGCTCATACCTTAATTCGTATGTGGCAATAGAAAATATACAGACAGCACCCAGTGGGGAAATAAAAGATTTTATATAGTCTAATCCTTTCAGTACTTCAGAAGACAAAGGCTGGCCACAGAGATGGTGTGACAGAGCACTCGATGAGAATGCAAAGAGATGGGCTGTAGCTGTGGGCTGTTAGTTCCTATTTCGGACTCATTCCCATGCTCCTCACAGCACTCCCTTCTCCCCTTCCTCTGGTTTCCTGCTTCCTTTTAAGCACTATTTCAACCCACAAGGCTATGAATATACAAGACCCACTGTGAATATCATGCTCCTCTGAAAAACATTCAATGTGTAACAGGCAAAGCATAGTGCACTGGGCATCACAGTCCAAATTAGAAAGGTAAACCTGATATACACAGTCACCTTTTTTAAGAGCAGAGCTCTCAAAAGACAGTATTTCAAGACAGCAGGAATACTAACCCAGAGCTAGTACCTCTGCACACACAGTCGCTACCTTTCTGATTGCATTTCTGTTTATCCTCTGTGGCATTTGCATACCTGCCTAATAGAATCATAGAATCATAGAATAGTTAGGGTTGGAAAGGACCTCAAGATCATCCAGTTCCAACCCCCCTGCCATGGGCAGGGACACCTCACACTAAACCATCCCACACAAGGCTTCATCCAACCTGGCCTTAACACCGCCAGGGATGGAGCACTCACAACCTCCCTGGGCAACCCATTCCAGTGCCTCACCACCCTAACAGGAAAGAATTTCCTCCTTAGATCCAATCTAAACTTCCCCTGTTTCAGTTTTAACCCGTTACCCCTTGTCCTGTCACTACAGTCCCTGACGAAGAGTCCCTCCCCAGCATCCCTATAGGCCCCCTTCAGATACTGGAAGGCTGCTCTGAGGTCTCCATGCAGCCTTCTGTGTGGCAGTCCCTCTGGATGGCATCCCTTCCCTCCAGCATATATACATCATGTTTAATCTTATTTTGTCATTAACTGTGTGTTTCCTTTCTGTATTCAAGGACCCTTCAGCCTCCACAGTAGTACTCCTTTCTGCTACATAGGGACGACCACAGCTCCATCACTGCTAAAACAGCAGGAGCAGGACCACTGTGGTGGCAGCAGGAGTTGCGAGATGCCAGTGGGGGATGCTGGGCTGCAGAGGGGAGGTTAGCACAGGCAGGATGGGCTCCGAGCCACAATGGTGCTCCCCATGTTTGCTTGGGGGCTCTTTCTGCTGGTTGCTCCTGAGCCATTCAGGGAGAGGAGGACAGGCTGGGCAGCATGGCTAGGACATCCACTCATCTTCACCCTGTGCTCCAGCTTGGTCTTCTCCACACTGCTAGGCAGATCTGCTTCATACCCACATAGGCCAAAGCATCCTGTCTCCTGATTTTGGCCACCTCAGAAGACACCTCTCCGCCCACAGCATCACCATAAAGCACAGACACGGCCCCAGCCCCAGCACACTCATAGAATCCCAGACTGGTTTGTGTCGGAAGGGACCTTAAAGCTCACCCAGCTCCAACCCCTGCCACGGGCAGGGACCCCTTCCACTGGAGCAGCTTGCTCCAAGCCCCTGTGTCCAGCCTGGCCTTGAGCACTTCCAGGGATGGGGCATAGATGAGCACTCATCATTCTTTAAGCCTGAACATGTTCTTGGTTGGGGGCAGGAATTAATGGCCGCCTGCCTCACCCACAACAAAGTGTAGAGGCAAACAATGTGTTTCAGCACACAGCTTAAATGAATCTGAGAAAATGGACCAGGCCTGGAAATAAAAACAAATTTTCACGTACAAAAAATTGGAGACTACACAGCCAGCCCCAGGCGGCCTCAGTGCCAGGGGGACCTCAATGGACACCACAGAGCAATAGAGTAGGGTACGAGTGTAAATAACGATGTCAAGAGAACACAAGAGATCTTCGCACAGCTCCTGCCGATGAAAGAAATGCAATCCACTCTGCTGGCTGGGACTTGCAGGAGAGCAACCCATTGTGTGAGGGTGTCCGAAAGTGTAGAGACAACGCAGCAAAGAAAAGTTCTTTAAGCTTCATTTCAAGTGAGCTCACATTTCTCAGGACTCTTTTTTTCATGTTCATGGTGGAAAAAAAGGCAGTTTTGGTGCTGAACAAGGGCACAGCACAAGGCCTGCAGCAGGCTCTGAGGACCATGAGCAGTACAGAAAGGCATTTCAGTCCACAAAATTAAAAAGAACTAAACCCTACTTTTTCCTTGCCTTGTTTTCAAGATGAATTACATCAAGCTTTCCTCCCTGTAACAACAGCAATAAAGCTCCCTTTTTCTTTTTTAATGAAAATGCGTATTAGCACAAGAGCATTTTAAGGTACATTAGAAACAAGATCCAGCTGTGTCACGTAACACTGGTGACAATTAGTTCACAAATACGTTTTGCCGTCAGTCACACAGTCCCACTCCACCCCGAGTGCAATGTTCCCACATGGAAGAAACAAATGCACAAATTCCATGGGATAATTGCCCAAAGCAATACTGGGGAAAGAAACAAAGCTTTTAAAACTAAGTCGTTTTGGTAAAGAATGTAGAATTAAGGGAGCTGCTTCTGTGTTAGAAAACCCCAAGTCTCTGCGAGCCCAGAGACCCACTGTGGAAGATGCAATGGGCTGAAGAGGGGGGCATTTCTCCATGGTACTACCCATTTCAGCTGGGTATTTAGCAGCAAAATTATTAATAACACAGATGTGAAGTTATGACTGTTTTATTCCAGAAATATGCTGTTATTTGCAATACGCAAAGAAGAAAATAGGATGAACAGCAGGCTCACACAGCGAGGAGCAAGACTGGTGTTACAGTCACAAGCAGAAAGGAAGGGAGAAAGCATTTCTCTTTCCACAAGGAAAAGCCAATTCCTCGTATCCATCAGGCAGCAAGGTGCTTCCAGGGCCAGCTTAAATTTCTGCTTCTACTACGGTTGCTCCCTTGGGCTTGTGACAGAGACTAACACAGGTTCAGCCATACTCCATATAGAGGATATATAAGAATGCACAGTGTGTATACGTGTGTGTAATACCTATGTGAATACATCTGTGTATCTTAGCTATATTAATCTATGTTGAAACGCCTACAGTAAAAGCACAGTCTCCCTAAACTCTTCCTAAAAACTAAGAGACCGAATTGCCTCTGGAGGCACTTCCCTGTCTTCATTAGGGACTATAGAAAGAACTGAAAACAAAGGATTTCTTAGTCAAGGGACTGGAGCCAGATGAGGTCCCTTCAAACCAAAAGTTCTATAAGGGAGGTAGAGCTTCTCCTGTAAAGATCAGCAAGAATCCTTGAACCTGTTTCTCTTTAGGATTCCCCAGTTTCCAGGAAATGTCTGCCTTCAAAAGCATCAGGATCAGAGTAACCTTTCTTCTCCATCAGCTCTCTGCATTGAAACGCGCACACTGAGGGAAAGGAAATGTGGAATTGTGCTGCCTTCTCACCATAGGATTTTATAGTTTATCCAACACCCTTTTAGCTATTAGCCCAAATCAGAGCCATTTAAGAAATGCTTTCCCACAGCTGACAGACACCTGGGCCTAGACCGAGCCACGATTTAGGTTAACTGCCCAAATGCCCCTATTCTGCTGCAGAAAGCAGAATATGAGGTAGAGCCATATAGGTCCAACCTAACCCTGGCTGATCCCCATGAACATTGTGAGAATCCAAACATGTGCAGACTTAAGCGGTAGGCTGCCTTTGCACTGCTGGAAAAGCCCAAGGGAGGCTTTCATCAGGGCAAGCTTGTCCCAGTACATGAGCACTGTCTGCAACCTGTTCCTGACCATTTTCCTTCAGGGATACCAAACTGCCCATTTTCCCATCATTTATGAGGAAGGTGAAGCAGAAAGGGCAGAATGAGCTGGAAGAACAACAGTTAACAGGAGAGCTCAGAACCAGGGTAAGTGAACCCAATCTTACCATCCAGGGTTGGATGTACATCCAGACTGATGTCCTGCCTCTGGCAGGGGCCAGACATAGGCTGCTCAGGGAAGAGCTTGCACTGCAGCAGCCAGGCACAAACCCACCTACTGGGAGAGCAACCACTTGTCCAACAGAGCGCTACAGAAGATCGTATTCTGCTACTCAGGCAACATGGGACTAAGCTTTACTATGGCAAAACCAAACTGAAAACAAAAAAGCAAGCATTTTGGAAGCGGTGTAGTGTCGCAGCTTGTTCTTACAGCTGAACTGGCAGCTTGTGCAGCTGCAGTTTGCTGTTAAACATCTGTCTTCAATTCTTTCTCAAAGCTTGGCCTCTCATTTGCTTGGATACTCTTCTATTAGCCTGGTAATCTGGAATAAACTTCTAGGAAACAAATGAGCAAAGAGGCAGAACAGATAGCTGGGGAAATGTCATTTAAAAGATTAACAGATAAATTCTAACGAATCACAGCCATCAGCATCACACTCTTGACTTTCTGAGCTTTCCTGCTGTTTCTATTTCTGTACCTCCACTAGATACCATCATGCGCGTTTTTGCCTGACTACAGCAGAACATCCAATGCAACTCGTGACAAACCTTGTCCTGTTTTCAGCAGCAGCTTTGAACGTTGCTTTTTCCTCTTGCTTACAGTTGTATTTGACCAAGTTTCCCTGACAAGCAGGCCCACAACTGACACAAACCAGGGATCTTAGGGAGTGGTGTACATGGCAGAAGGACACAGTATGTGGTGACCCACAGGCACTAATGACACCCAGTATGAATCAGAAATCCCCACTCCCAATGGCAATTATAAATGCTTCTCCTTCTTTACACCCTTTCTGATGGACAGAAATACTACTGCTTTGACAAAATCTTTGTTCTAGACAAAGATTGTTCTGTTCTATCTGTTCTAACTGCTTCTGCTGTATCCCATGCGATAAATCCCTGGAGGAAAGAGAGGTCCAAGAAAGCCGGTTAATACTCAAGGATCATCCCCTACAGGCTCAGAACTGACACATCCCAGCAAAGAGGAATTCAGGCAAGGATGGAAGGAAGACTGCACTGATGAACATGGAGCTTCTGGACAAACCCCAACATGAGAAGGAAGCCTACAGAGCATGGAAGCCAGAACAGTAGCCTGGGAGGAACATAAAGAAATTGTCTGAGCAGCCAGGGAAGAGGCTGAGAAAGTTAAAGCCTTGACAGAATTACATCTGGACAGAGCCAGGCAGAGGAAAACTTCTATAGGTATGTCGGTGGTAAACAGGGAAAACATGGGCCCCCTCTGGAAGGAAAAGGGAGTCCTGGTTACCTGGCGTAGAGATTGATGTCATGTTCCTTGTCAAGGTTCTTGACACTGTCCTGCACAACATCATTTGCTCTAAATTAGAGAGACATGGATTCGATGGGTAGACCACTCAGTAGATAAAGAACTGGCTGGATGGTCTCATGTTGTGGTCAGTGGCTTCATGTCCAAGTGGAGACCAGGGACAAGCAGCATCCCTCAGGTGTTGGGACCAGTGCAGTTTAGCATCTTTTCTGTCGACATGGACATGCGGATTGAGCATCCCCAGCAAGTTTGCTGATGACACTGAGGTGTGTGGTGAGGTCAACACACTGCAGGGAAGGGATGGGATCCAGAGGGACCTGGACAGGCTGTAGAGGTGGGACCATGAGAACCTCATGGAGTTTTGCAAAGCCAAGTGCAAGACCCTCCCCATGGGTCAGGGCAATCCTCAGCACAAACACAGGCTGGGAGAGACTGGATGGAGCAGCCCTGAGGAGGAACTTGGGGTGTTGGGTGAGGAGAAGCTCCCCATGACCCGGCTTCAGTGAGTCCTTGAGCCCAGAACCCCTCCCCCATGTGCTGGGCTGCACCCCCAGAGCGTGAGCAGCAGCTCAGGGAGGGGATCCTGCCCCTCTGCTGTGCTCTGGGGAGACCCCCCCTGCAGCCCTGATCCAGCTCTGGGGCAGCAGCACAAGAGGGACGTGGAGCTGCTGGAGCGAGGCCAGAGGAGAGCATGGAGATGCTGTGACGGCTGGAGCAGCTCTGCTCTGGAGCCAGGCTGAGAGAGCTGGGCTGGGGCAGCTGGAGAAGAGAAGGCTCCTGAAGGGGAGACCTGAGAGCAGCTCCAGTGCCTAAAGGGGCTGCAGGAAACCTGGAGAGGGGCTTGGGACAAGGGCATGTAGGGACAGGCCAAGGGGAATGGCTTGAACCTGCCCGAGGGGAGACTGAGCTGAGCTCTTAGGCAGAAGCTCTTCCCTGTGAGGGTGCTGAGGCGCTGGCACAGGGTGCCCAGAGAAGCTGTGGCTGCCCCATCCCTGGCAGTGCTCAAGGCCAGGTTGGACACAGGGGCTTGGAGCAAGCTGCTCTAGTGGTAGGTGTCCCTACCTGTGGCAGGGGTTTGGAGCAAGATGGTCTCTAAGGTCCCTTCCAACCCAAAGCATTTTATTCTATAGTATCAGTAAAGCTCAGGCTGACAGCAAAATGTTTTCCATATAATTCTGCCAGGACCTTCCATGACAAGCCTCAGAATTTCTTTTGCTTATTCTGGGCTGGAAAACATGAAAGGAACAGACCTTTGATTCTGTTTCTATGATTCTATGACCTGCAACAGCTTCAATTACTTAGATAAGATGTACAAGCACTCTGGCCATGGCAGGAGACATGGAGAGGAGCAACACAATTGCATCTCTATGCTCTTTGTTAGCTCCCAAGCTCCTCCCCAACCATTCAAACACAAATTCCATTCTGCTCTGTGTTTCAGTACCTGAAAAAAAATAAGTCTGGCTCCCACACCTCCATCAGTACCACACAGCCAATTTCCAGCTCACGAAGCATGGAGGAACACAGTTTGTCTGCCTCCAAACACATGCCTGCATGCAGATCCAAGGCAAAGCTACCACCTTACTCTAGTAGACTCCAGCCTTAGCTGCTTACTTAGATTCCACTTAAGTACAAAACCCTATTGCCTCTGAACACACAACTGCACTTCAAACTTACACCACCCTTACAAGCAGCAAGAAGTGCTTGTGTTCACACCACCCCTGTGGCAAATTATATCCACTCTGAATGCGGGCTGGAAGGTAATTTAAAAACATTAAAACCAAATCAACTCTACTCCTAAACACAGAACTTCTCATGCATCAGTGAGGTTATTCCACATCATTAAGAGTCTACAGCTCAGGATGTTGCACTCAGATACTAGTCATCCAAACCTTCAGGATTTCATGCAGACTCAAAATACATCTTTAAGATACACCTATAAAGCTCTTTTGTGAGCTAGGAGAGCTCACAGGGTTGAACATTTATTGATGTATTAAATTCATCTTTTTGATCCAAATACACTTGAAGTCAAACTTCGTATTTAATGCACTAGTATGTTAAAGGTATGTGACCCAGGAAAAAGCAAGCATTTAAAAACAAAGTACCATTGGCCTCAGCTATTTTCAGTGTGTCCCAATAGCAAGTCACCGAAACGAAAAGGCAACTAGCATTTCTCCAAATGGTTTTACTTCCAACAGGAGAATGCCTATTTGCTAGAGAAAAAACAATACAACAATAATGTTACAAGAGGCACTGATCCTGGCTTTATTCACTTAAAGATACATCCAACATTAGTTATAGCTCACTTGAAATTCAAAATGCTTTTAAGAAACCAATCATAAATCCTTGATTTTTGCCTTACAGTGCTGTCAGGTTTTCAAATAGCAAGTAGATGACTTCCCGGCAAGACTGTGTTCTGTATTAACATACATACAAAGATTGAAACTTGGTAGAAACCCTTCAGTTTCTGATATTTGCATTCAGCAAATGATGACCATTTTCTCTGGGGAGGCTACTCTGCTTACCTGCAGGGATGGGTGCCCGGGGTCCTGAGCTACTACACCATGTCCTTGGCAATTCTAATGAAAACTGTCCCATTCAGGGTACTCAAGAGGGACTTTCCTCCCTGGTTGCACCTTTGTACTTGGCAGCTGTAACAAAATCTCTACAGCACTAGAAAAAACTAGTTAGGACAGCATTGGGCATGTCCTCTAGAAGTAGTGATAGTGGCTGGAGCAAAGAGAAGTGCACATTAGGAGCAAGAAGCATAATGTGTTAGTTTACAACTCAAACTACTTGGCAGTATCTTCTGCAAATTCAAGATTTATATAAGACAGTGTGCTGCAGCCATCATAAAATGATGTTACTGATACTTAAGGTTTTTTGCTGCATTTAGTTAGATTCTTTTTAAAGTGAAGAGTGCAGGACTTAAGAAATAAAAACATTTCTCTATTAGAAATTGCAAAATCGAGTACTATGACACTATGAAAGCTTACAGTACAATTCTGTTAAAATTCAGCATCAATATGGTGTCTGAACTATTTCAGAGCTACATTCTGCCTGATTAAGCAGTTATCAACAAGTCCTGATGTCACTTTTTGTGCAAAGGCATCCCCTATAAATGTGGCTGTAAAAGCATGAGCAGTTCTCTCACGTTGGTGTATCACCCCTGTGATTTTCTGTGACTGGTTTCTCTGTTTAATGACACCCTAAACTAAAAATAAGCTTGTTATGTAAAAGCAAAATAACCTTTATCTTAAACTTTATTCTGGGTCTTGGACATAGTTCAGTGATATGATCTGCAGAACAACATGCCAACCATTCCCATGAGCTGTTTAAAAGAGGAAACTGAAGGAAAAATCCAAATCATAGACACTCACTGTTATAGTATCTTTAATTTATCTTGTGTTTTACAGAACTCCGAATGGATTAAAAAGCACCTCCTTTCCCATCACGTTCCTTACAGTTGGTAAAATATATTCAATGAGCAAATGTATGTGAACAGCTTGAGGATCTGCATCTTGCAAGGATTTCACAGACCAATCAAAAGCCAAATTTCTTGTAGTTTTTACAATCTTGTTTTAATACAATGGTAAATCCATTCCGATTGTAAACCTGTCCAGTCATATCTCCCCAGAACACTTTGCAAAATCCAGTGTTGATTAGCAAACTAGTTAGCTTTGGCACGGAGCTGTGCTCTCTTGCCTGTGACAGCCTGGAAACCAGTTTTGATGCTGGCGACGGAGCAGCGAGAGTGGCAGGTCTCACACTGCAAGAAATATAATCTGGTGTCCTTCTGTAGGATTGTGTCCGGTGACCGACACGTATGACAGGTGACATACTCCTCTGTAGAAAAGGAATTGAGTGGCAGTTAAAAGATCATGCATTGTCAGCAGACAAGTCGCCACTTCTTCAGCCCTTAGTTTAACAGTTGCCTTGAAAGGCTGTTCAAGTGCATTTACTCAGAAGTGGCTTACTATGAAAACCAGAGGCTGAGGCAACCAAAAAATTCCCTTTAATTCCCAAGTTAATAAAGACTAGGTTTCAGATGGAACATTAAGGGCTGACACTGGTGCTTTAAAAACAACAACCACTAGTTAAGATTTCCCACTGGCTTTCCATAACTTCCTCTGCTGAAACAGCAACTCTGGGACACACAGAACATTAAAGAAGTACATTTTGTTACATATAATCTGTAGTACTTTGAAAAGCACTCTGTGACAGGTACAACGTATTTGCTAATTACTGTGTACAACAAATTAAATTAAACATTTCAAGAACACAAAATTAACATTAACAATCACTGTTTTCCATAGTCCTCAACACAAAGAGATGAAAATCAGGAGCCAACACGCAATTCCCAAATGCTCTGTTTTCCTTGGTATGTTTTAGTGCCAGGACAGAGTACAACCTATGTGATTAAAACCAGGGTAGAACCACCTGTACCTGCATTATTCCATTGTAAAGCTGCAACAAAGTTGTAGCTTCTTAGCACAGAACCTCCACAGTATTCACACACATGTGGGCCACTGGTCATCAAAAAGGCTCAGAGAAAAATCAGTAATGGATAAAGGAGTTTTACTTACTGATATATCTTCTCAAGACATTTTCTATCTGTTTTTGCTGGAATCTTCCTTTGATTACAAGTTGGTTGTTACCGTCTATTGAGCCACTAATTTGAAAGAAAAATCAATTACTTAATTTGCAGAAGATGTCAAGCATTGAAAGAAGTCATGAAACAAGTGTAAAACAACATGAAGCAAGATAATGATGCATTCTTCAAGGTAAGAGTAAGCCAGAATTACTTTGGGGAAAAAATGGGAAAAAAAAGGAAGGCACTTAAAAGCCTACAGGAAGTTTTGTCCAAACATAACCCTCAATGCATTAAAGGCAAACTCCAGCAGAGATCAGCCTCATAGTTAACCACATCAGAAGAGCTTTACAGAACTGGAAATTAATACCTGCTTAGAAGTGACCAAGACAACCCTCTAGTAAGGTTAATATGAATAGTAAGACCCTTTTCTAGCCATTTGGATGTAGTAAGTTCAATGTTTTTTCACATTATGGTTTCTGAGTCATCTGGAGCTGAAGATACCCCAAAGCCCAATCAAATGGGCATTTGTTATATAACGTTGCAACCAGACTCCTTGATTCTCTGTGTTTACATATACCAACACTGTAGCCTACAAAACAGCAATGACTAGACAACCAGAAAGTACACCACCATGCCATGAGATCTTCAGTAAGGTTTTATGTTAAAACAGGTGGATTTAACTGCAGCATTAGACAGAATAACTAGCAACAGGCCCACAAGACCCACCATTAGGCAGTCAGGCATTCTTTCTTCCTTAGCTACCCATCATCAGCCTCAGCTTGAAATGAGCCACAGAGACATCCTCAGCAACTCTGACACACAGCTCTGCTATCACAGCATCTTTGGGAAAGGTCCCAAAGAGGGAGTTCAAAGCCTTATCCAGACTCTTCCCTGGGACTTAATAGATTGCCTCTGTACCTCTTCCCTAAGATGGTGTCTCTTCAATCACTCAGCACAGCATCTAAGTGCATGGAAGAAAAGCCTGATGTTCAAGTAAATATAGAAACCCAAGACAATGTCAACCATACTGCCCTTGTTTCCAACATGCACGAGCACATACACAGCCCAGTAACCTTACCTTGTGCCCAATTCTGCCAACAAAAACGCCAGGAGATGTTTTGGCTGACGATGTAATCTAAAAATAAAGTAAGAATATGTTTAACCTTCCCCTTCCAGGGAAAGCTGGTATTTATACAGGACTAGGCAAGCTAAAATGGCCTTAAATTATCAAGTTTAAACAGAGGCAGTGCCAGAAGGCCTGCACCAAAGAGCATAGGCAATGACTGAGAAAGCTGAACAGTCCACAACAAAAAAAAGCCACCATCACCCCCCCACAATTACAGTAACTGTTGAAAGTAAGTTTTCTATTTGAGATTTTTCTATTTTTACTCTCCAGTCTCCCTGCCATTCCCTGAAACAAGTACTGCTAACTGCCCTTAAAAATTCACTTTAGTGCACTACCTAGCTCTTCAGTGTCATTTTACCAGGACTGTTTTCTAGCACACTTACGAAACAAAACCAGTATGGATTCCTGTAAGTACCCACTAAGAACAGAACTACCTTCACAAGAAATTATTACGACATAGAAAGCACTGCAGAAAACAGCGGGGGGGTGGGGGGGGGATGGGCAGGGGGAAATACTGATTTCCATAGCATTTACCAAGAGAAATGTATTTGGAGCTACCTCAAATCAAAGAATTTTCCCCACCCTCTTGCCTAAGACTTGCAAATAAGTATCAGCTACACTTGATAGGAGGCAGTGAAATCACAAAAGGTTTAGTTTCAGTCCATGAGGCCCATGTAGCAAGTCTACCATTTCCATGATATAAAATAAGAAATTATCCAATAAACCACCTTCATAAATATGTTCTTGCAGAGAAATACAGAAGCAATAAGCAGTATGACTGAAATTACTGTGAGCTTCCATCTGGTTTGCCATTCTTTGGCCAGAAAACATGCACTCAACACAACAGCCAACAGCACAGAAAAGTGCGTTTATCTGCTACTCCTGGGAGTAAAAGGGGAAACTTACAATTTGCAGATATCTGTAAAGTTGACAAAAGATGTTTTCTTGGTCCCTACTCTTACAACCTGCGGAGGCTTCATGACAAATTTCCTCTTTTCTCCAGCTACCATATCCGGGTTTTTTTCCCGCATGATGTTAAATACTCTATTGAGCAGCTGCCAAAAGAGGGATTCACATCAAGATGAGTATCTTGTAGTTCTCAAATAAAGTACATCACTTCTAAAAAACCACCTGAAACAGTGTTCCCAATGAGTATTAGACTGTCTTTGCCCATTAGCATCTCCCCACATGCTTTTTAACACACACTTCAAAATGTTCTGATAAATGCAAAACATAAAAACTGTTTTTCCAAGTGCTTACTTCATATCTACAAGTACCTCAGCCTATTAGCAGAGCTGTTTTAGCTATCACTAATACTGCCCTATACAAAAATTAACTGTGATACGAGCTTCTGCTCCTTTAAGTTACAAATACGACATGAGCATAAGGCTCTGCTCTACTTTTGCACATCAATGTGGAAAAAGACTTTTGAACACTACCTCATCATATGTGTAGTCTCTTTCTGAGCCTGCCCATGCAGGTCCTGACTGAAGGCTAAAAGAAATTCCATCATCTTTTTTGCTATCTTCATCCTCAAAAGCTGTAAAAGAAAGTTGTTTGGTATTCATTAACAAGAAAAGAATGGAGTAAAGAAACATTCTTTAACCTCCTGCTTACACCATTTCTAAAGGAGTATCAAAGAAGATTCCACTGCAATGTGGACACAAGTCTTCTCTGTCTGCCTACTTCTGACACCACCAGTTACAGAAAATTTATACAGTGCTTTTATAGATCATTTTTCTGATAAATGTAGTGGGTATAGGTAATAAAACAAATTTTGAAAACAAAAAAGGCACTTTAACAGAACTTATTCACCTACAACATGGACTATGCTTCACTTTCAACATCTCGCTGAGCCAGATTACACTTTTACCTTCATCCTTCTCCATTATCTCATCTTCATCTGGAAACTTCACATTCTTCTTCTTCTTCTTTTTATTGCCCAGCATGATATCAAGGTCATCTTCAGGTTCTACTGCCTCTGGCGCATCTCCTTCAATTTTCAAGTCCTGCAAAGAAACAGTACCACTATAGTTCACAGTATTAGAACAAAAATTTCCATTGTACAGCATTAGAAACATACTAGCAGCACACTATATTAGATGAGTACTAATAATATCCATCACAATCCTGACACTACTGCACTACTACCATGAAGCAGGGCCAGATTTTTACCTTCTGATCTAACTTGGCAGGTCAGCAACAAGGTCATGCTATACTTACCTAGAGGCAGAGAACAAAACACTCTACATGCCAGGCAGTAAGGTAAGGCACACCTGTGCTAGTACCTGCAGCTAGTCCAACTTGTTATCACAATTCTGCACATGTACAGAACTCAGACCAAGTATTTTGTCTGTCTGGAGCAGATCAGAGAGACATTTTTTTCCCCAAAAGGCAGAATCTAAAGAAGAGGTTCACATATAACATTTCACTGTCCTCTTGCTCTCTGGGCTTGCCAAGTACACTGACACATGGTACAAAAACACAATCTGGAATAAAACTTGGGAAAAGTAAAAATATCTCATACACCTTCTGGAACACAGAACAGTTGCAAATCACTTGTAAAGAAAACACCAGAGTAAAAACAGATTTTTTAGCAGATATATACCCTTTTTTTAAAGGGCTGGCCTTCAGAGGACTATTCTGAGCGTGCCTTCTAACATCCATTTACTTCTCTCACCCCAAAGATAATTAACATTGATGCCAGTCAGCACTCACTACAGATGGCAGAATTACTTGCTCATTGCACAGATCAGTTAGGTTTTTTTCACTCCCTGCAGGAGCAACTTGTTCAACAGAACCTACTACATATGAAAGACATGGAGAAATCTAAGTTTCATCATTAACTGCACTAAGACACAATGACAGACTCAGAACAGCTCCTGCACTGCCAATCCTGAAAAAATGAAAGCAAGAAAGTTTTCAGCCATAGAGGAGATGGCCTAGTTATAAAAACAAACCTTTAAACCTTCTTCTGCTTCATCTATATCAAATATCTTTTTTGTTTTTTTCTTCTTTTTCTTTTGATTGAAGAAGTTTAAATCATCCAGGTCATCTGTTGCATCTAAAAACAGGATTGCCAAAAGAAGTGTAACTGCAGGAACAGTTTAGGCTTTAAGGTTTTTAATTTACATCCAAATGTTCAAAACATTACAGTAAGACATAAGCAATGGTCTGTAGCCCTTATAGATATCCTTCAGGTTTTAAAGAGGTCACTCCATCTACCCCAAATACCTCAATGCTATTTTACAGTTTCTGCATGTGCTAAGCATATTTTCATACTTTTTTGTAAAATGCTTAATCCTTCTTTCTGCTGTATAAGAGAAACCACTTACTTGACATTAGAGAAGCCTGAAAGAAAAGGAAACTGTAGGAGGAATGTACAGTTTCTCTGATCTACTGTAGGCACCAATTTTACCAACGAACTGGATTTAAGTTAACGGTGATCCCTGAATCAGGTCATCTTAAGTGACACTGGCCTTAATTTAAAAAGCAAGGTTATATCCACAGTCACAAACTTATTTTCTCAAAGATTTCAAAGAACACACTGGTTATCACATTCATAGTCATCCAAAACCCAGAAACTCTTTTAACCATATTTCTGTCACCCACACTATTGCTAAATTGTTCAAATGAAAAACATTGTAATTGTGGAATTACTGCAACAAACTGCAAGTAAAAGATTTAAAACTTCATGCTAACTATTTTAGGGATTCTCTTTTCATTGCCTCACACAAAAAACTGTTTGAGTCAGGACAGTGGAATTTTCGGAAAGCACTGGTAGGTTGCTGTATGCCTGTGAGTGTGATTTCAATCGGGAAAGAAATACACCCTCCAAATAGGCAGCAGGGTATTTATTGCTCAAGCCTCTAAAAACTACAACCCCAGCATTATACACTGTGATGCCAAATTCTTGAACTGGGGCTTGTAGTCTCAAAATACAGAAGCACTACTTTTGAGAGTTTGTCTGTGTGGATTAACTTTACCTTTCTTCCTGCTGTCTTCTTCATCTGCTTCAACATCTTTGTCTTCTGTTGGTTCTGGTTCAACTTCTTTTGTTTCTGACTGCTGAGTCTCTTCCGCCTGTGTATCCCCTCCTTCCTCATCCAACATAAAGGGCTTCTTCTTTTTCTTCTTCTTCTTGCTCATAGTGGGATCGAAAATCATCTGTAAAAGTCAAGAGTTCCTTAGCAGTGTAATAATCACCTACCATTTAATATTTAGGACACCTTAAAGTTTCTCTAATTCCTTCAGTTACCCAAACAGTTTCTTGGCTTCAGTCCCCACTAGGGACTTTTCTAGAGCTGTAACAACGTAATACAAGTTAGTTGACTCAAAGGGGTGATTAGAGACTTCTTTAGAAACATCACAGACCTGTCCCAAAGTATAACTGATGTGAACAGTTAACAAGAGAAGGCTGCTTGACAGAGTAATGCTTCTGCTACTTTTCCTATGATAGTCCAAGTTTCCTGCCATCTACTCACTAGTTCAGCTGAAAACATATTAAAGTCTTTGACAGACTAATTACCAACTACTTCTACATTTTACTACCACTATGGACTCAAGTTTTAAAGTAAGACTGTGCCAAGCAATCACTAAGTCACTCAGCATTAGGAAAAACTTCAAGCACATCTATACCCCTAGAGCCTGAAAAACCCAGAAGGGGCTGGTGATACAGCAAGACCTGTATCAGCCCTCAGTGCTATGAAGTAGCGAAGGTCTCATCGTTTTCCCCACAGGTGGGAAACAATCTCAGATCAAGTGATTAAAAGCTATTAATGAGTTCTGTAGCCAGTGAAGCAGCTTCACTCAGCTAGTCTGACTGTGAAGAAGACACTAACCCCAAGACTCACTTTGAACCTACTCATCACCTGCAGACCTGGATATTTAACACAGTTTTCCAACACAGGAACTTTTCATACTTTTTTTCCACTTGAGAAAGATGCAAGCCTGATACCATAGCCATTGGTCAGCTTTGTTACATACATCTTGGCCATATTTCCACACCACAGTATATATTTAATACATTAAACCATTTTAGAGACTTAAATGACTCTTTCTCCAGGTTTTCTTACAAAGTAATTGAAAAGTGTTCTCAGAGACAGTTACAATTCAGCATCACAAATACCCTCACTCCTGAAAATACCACCACTTCATCAGAGGAGCAGCTCTCCAACTTCTTGGTTTGCTGCACCCTGCCAGTCTGGCAGTTTCCCTCCCCACACAAAGCAGTCTTTTCCTCACACTTGTTATTCTCCTATATATGGTATTCTAGCGATATTCTTACAGTTTTCTGAAACTTATATGTTTCATAAAGGCTCTGTTCAAGGCACCTATGGGTGTATGAAGCACAGCATCATGGGACACTGACGCTTCAGGCGTTCAAACTGCTGAGTGTGTTTTTAGTGGAACACACTGTGCTAGAAAGATTTTCAAAGCAGTTCTGCCAGAGGGTTCCCTCTACTGCTCAGACAGATCATGTATGAATCATGCTCTTGTAATGCACAGTAATCAAAGAATATGCACAACCGGTTACACTGTCTGCTGCCTTCCTCTTGTAACCTCAAGTCTGCTGAAACAGAAGGAAAGCTGCCTGCACCAGCAAGAGTACACAGCCTTGGGAACAAGCACATGAGCACCACTTTCAAGATCATGACTCATTTCAAGGAAGCTTTGCAAGACTATGAAGAGTTTCATGTTTGCTTAGCCATGTGAGAACATGTAAGATTATGCTTAGATCTTAATTTCCAAGAAGGAATCAGCCCACCAGCCCCAAATCACTCCTCTCTGTGAAGAGAAAAACATCTTTCACTCTGAACCACCGTAAAGCATATCTTGTGTCTATGAGAGGCAGGCTTTGTCTTCAGTAGTAGCACACCTGAAGTAACCTGAAGTTAACACACAAGGACGACTTCCACATGCAGGAGTTATAATGCTGAAAAAACAATGTAGCTGGCCTTGAATAGTGCACTGCTCTGAAGGTCCACTCCATCCAGTCAGGTCAAGACAAGCTTCTACAAACCTAGGACCTAGTCATTACATGCTAACTGCTCTCAGGAAACATATTTAAGAGTTCCACAACCTGAGACGGAGGTCTGTGTTCATCAAGGCCTTGAAAACAAAGCAGGGGTCTTGGGTCACACACACTTTAATAAATCATGATATAAACTAACCAGCCTGTTAACCAACTAGTCTGTGGTTTGCCTTTCTGACATACACATCAGAAGTTTCTTTGTTCCTTGTCTCTGTGCAGTATATGTTTGATGAGTCGAGGCATTATGATACCATTTAAGCACTGAAAAACTGTAGGAAGTTGCAGGCCCTCTGCTGAAAGGCCTGTAGCTCCCAACCCAAACACACTAAACCCATGCTTTTCCTGAGTAGACACAGTTACAAATTTAATACCTGTTTCTGCCCTCAAAACTAAATTCCTATACAGGGTCATCTGTAGACCACACAGTTCCTTCTCATATCCAGCTCTGTATATGCCTGCTCCTTATTCCAAATGCCTACAGAGCCAAAATCCCAACTTAGAATCATAGAATAGTTAGGGCTGGAAAGGACCTTCGGATCATCTAGTTTCAACCCACATGCCATGGGCAGGGACACCTCACAGTAAATCCCATTTCATCAGTCTGAGCAAACATGCATGTCTACAGGCACGTCTACAAAGCAGACAGCGACTGCACTGATCAAGTTAGTTCAGGTATCCTTACACGACACTGAGTTGATGTCTATGATGGAGCGCAAAGTTATTAAGACCAATTGAGACCCAAACCCTCTGGCTGCTCAAAACAACAGCATTATTCACTATTATTTCCTGAAGCTTCACAAAACTACAGGGCAAGATCTTTTAGCTATCTAGTAGGATTTTTAGCAAACCAAATAGAGCCTGTATTGCCTCTTCTGTGTCACACCTGAATCATACAGGTTTCTACCAGGGAGTCCTGTACACACCCCTGAAAATTTTAAGCTACAGTCCAGTGCAACAAAACAAGGTTTTGAAACACCTATACCAGTTCAAGGTGCAAGTCTGTCTTCATATGTCTTCACCCTCCTCAACTTTATAGGCCAGCTGGCTTTAAAATTTCACCAACTTAATGTCAGTAATAAACTATCTGGCTCTTAAGAACCTGAGATACGGAAGTTCCAGAAGGCCTATAGACTTACACGTGTATTAGCCAGAAGAACTAAGAGCAACACTTCAACTATGGTATCTGCTACCAATTTTACTCTGTCAGACTGGTACATAAGCAATCCAGAGACGTAATTTTACTAATAGTGTTCAAGGCCAGGTTGGATGGGGCTCTGAGCAACCTGGTCTAGCGGAAGGTGTCCCTGCCTGTGGCAGGGGGCTGGCACTAGATGAGCTTTAAGGTCCCTTCCAACCACAACCTTTCTATGATTCTATACTAGGTATTCCTGATGATACCTCAATGTCAGAACAAATGCATTATGCAAGAAAAATTATGTTCCTGACACTTAAAAGTAAATCCAAACCAGAAACTAGATGAACTTCTTCACGGACCTATTATTACCTGAGACAGAAAGCAACTGATGCAAGGATTCCTGGTCTTAATTTCCAGAACCAGAGTGCAACCTAGGAATTAGAACTGCAGTTCCAAGGACACAATTAGCCATAAAAATGCTGTACATTCATTCTAGATGTTAAAAGCAGCTGAATAAGTCAGGCACAGCTACCATTAATTATTACACTAGTTTTCCTTTATTATGTAGGACAAACCATGACCTGCCTGTGTCCAAGGCTAGAGCGATCACTTTGCTCAGAACAAGCTACACAGGCATTTTGAACAACACCAGAAAGAAGATACAAGAACAACAACAGCCATCTCAGCGCAGTTTCCCACACACTATACAGTCATCCAGCCAGGGTGCTTATAACCTCATACACGTAAAGCTTTCCCCTTCCCAGTAAGAGCAATAGAAATCAGGTTAGTAAAGGTGCCAACACCTACAACACTTGGAAGATTTCTCCGAGACTGATGTATTTACTTCCCTGGATGTGTGCCTAAGCAAACACCACTGGATGCGGAAAACCTGAAGTGACCGTTTGCTAAGAAGTAGGTGTTGAGCTCTCGGGGCTAAAACACAGACATTGGAGCTCCGAACAGCCGCAAGTAAGCGGACGAAACGCCATGTATCCCTCGAAGGGCGCGAAACGCGCTAAGGAAGGAGTGGCGGGGAACCGGCCTCCCTCCCCGGCCCTCGCCCCGCACAGGCGGCGCCGGCGGAACTCGGGGGCCTCCCGGCGGGCCTGGGGCCTCCGCACGAGCCGCGGAGAAAGGCCACGCCCGCGGCCCGGGGCATCCGCGGCGCGCCGAGGCCGGGAGGAGCAGGGGAAGGCGCCAGCCCCGCACCCGGCCGAGCCTCAGCCCCCTCTGCTCGGCGCCGGCAGCGGCGGGCGCCTCCCGGTGGGGCCGCGGGACCCGCACGCCGCCGCCCCGCCGAGCTCCGGGGAGCCGGCTCCGCACCAGGGGCGGAGGCCGCGCTCGCCGCCGGGTGCAGGCCTCAGGCCCGGTCGCCCACATGGCGGCGGCCCCGGCCGCTGCGCAGGCCTCGGGCCCGGCTCCCCCGACGGCGGCGGCGGTGGCTGCCGGGTCTCACCTCGTCGCCCGACATGGCTGCGGGCTGGCGCGGAGCGGGGCGCGGGGGGCCGGCGGAGCGGAGCTGCGGGAGCGCGGAGACCTGCCGTTACCGCGACCGCCGCGCTCGCCTCTTGCATCAGCGCTCCCCTCCCCCGCTGCCCGCGCCTGCGCGCCCGCCGCGGCGCCTCGCGGGAGTTGTCGTTCCCGGGCCGCGCCTGCGCCGCTGCCGGGCTCCGGGAGGCGCCTGCTGAGGCGCCGCTCCGCGGGGTCGCCGCTGCTGTTGAGCAGCTCAGCGCGGCCGGCCCCACAGGCACCTCCGTGCGGCCCCATAGGGTACCTCCGTGCGGCCCCACAGGGCACCTCCGTGCGGCCCCATAGGGCACCTCCGTGCGGCCCCATAGGGCACCTCCGTCCGGCTCCATAGGCACCTCCGTCCGGCCCCATAGGGCATCTCCGTCCGGCTCCATAGGGCATCTCCGTCCGGCTCCATAGGGCATCTCCGTCCGGCTCCATAGGCACCTCCGTCCGGCCCCATAGGGCATCTCCGTCCGGCCCCATAGGGCATCTCCGTCCGGCTCCATAGGCACCTCCGTCTGGCCCCATAGGGCACCTCCGTGCGGCCCCATAGGGCACCTCTGTCCGGCCCCATAGGGCACCTCTGTCCGGCCCCATAGGGCACCTCTGTCCGGCCCCATAGGGCATCTCCGTCTGGCCCCACTGGCACCTCCGTCCCGCCCGTTCGCCGGCGGGAGGCCCCGGGGGCAGTCGGGCAGCGGCCGCCACTACCGTGGGTGCTGGTGTGAGGAGGGGAGCCGCGGCGGCAGGACCCTCAAGAAGCAGTGTGCCCTGGAGGAGCCCTTGCTGCTCACAGGGCGCCTCTTCCCGCGGTTTATCGGGCCCAGGAAGAGCATCTTTGCCAGCTTTATGGCATACTAAGGCGTGAAGGGGAAAGGAGGAATGAGAAAATGACAGGGCAGAGGCGAGGGCGAGAGCTGGTGGTGGCTCTGATCCGAGTAAGGGAGAAAGGCAATACTGCAGTTTCCATCACTGAAACAGCAGACCTGCCTTGCTCCCTCAGAATCACAGGCTCCTTGGTGGAAGAAAGGGCTTGAGGAGAGCGCCTGGTCCAACCTGCTTGCTCAGGAGCTGTGGCCAGAACAGGTTGCTCAGGACCTTGTCCTGCTGGGTTTTGGGTAACTCCAAGGACAGGGACACCACAACCTGTTCCACTATCTACATGATGAAAATGGGTTTTCTGTAAAGGGTATTTCTTGTACTTCCACCTTGCCTGCTGCCCCTTGTCCTGTCATCCAAAAGAGTCATCTCTGTCTGCTTTATTTCCCTCTGTGCACATCAATAAAATCCCCTCAGAGCCTTCTCTTTTATAGGTTTAACAGCCCAGGCTCTCAGCTTCTCATACATCATATGCTGTTATCCTTTTAGTCCTTCCTCCTCGTTTCATTTCCATAGTGCTAGCTAATAGAAGAACATGGCACTAATATACCACTGAATGACTTACCACAAAGTGTGTGTTAAAATTCTGCCTCCCAACCAACTCTTCGAAATCAAAAGGTCATCCATTTCATGCAAGACAGTGTTAAAGGAGAGACATCCACCCAAATATTGTTAGGGGATGTTCTACATTTTAATAGCTCCAAAACATTTGCATTCTTGGAGTTCTGCAGCTTCCTATTGTGTGATGTAAACTTGTACTATTCTTTTTACTAGTGGGAGATTTTGCACTCTATATAATTTAACTGCTTTTAATCAGCTACAAGAAAAGAATGTGCATCTTGTCTATCCTTGGTCTTCCTTTCACCCACCTTTCTTGCTTCCTCAGCTGAAAATGAGGACACCCAGCACGCCGTACACAAAACCATCAGTTTAGAGACATAATAGCACCCAGACAGGGTCAGTTCCAGCTTTTCCTGGTATGACTTTTCTATTAAACCTCTGAAACACAAGTTCAAAAGATTACCTTTCTTGCTTGCTTCAATACCAGCACATTCCCCTGGGGTTTTGCAGCATTTGTGTCTTTATTACTTTTATTATGTCTCAGAGATACCATGGATTGTCAAGTACTGCAGGCAGCTGCTACTCAATGCTGTTGATAAGTAGAGCAGACACATTTGGTGTTGCTGTAACACTGAAGATGGTCTCCCACCAAATTCTTATTTTGTTCGCTGCAAGTGTTTGCTTCAGCATCCCTGTCATTTGAGACTGTTAACGCTGAAACACTTCATTAGCATGAAGCTCATGGATTGGCAATGACCATACCTGCACTGATCTACCCACAGCCTGACACCCACCTCACCTCCAGGAGCTCACCCAGACCAGCCTACTGTCCTGAGACAGGATAACCATATTTTTATATCACCCCAATTTCATTTGTTTAAGCTGGTCTTAAAACCCACCATGGGCAGAGATTCTCCTGCAGCCTGTTCAAGTGCAGACAAAAACATGTCTTCATCTTCCTTGCTGTGATTTAATCCAATGCCTGTTGTAGTGTCTGCTGAGGACGCAGAAGTTCACTGTTCTGTGTGTGACAACCCACAGACCTTTGGACCCCTTCTTGTCTTGCCCCCACAGTCTTCTTTTTCAGAAGATGTAAATCCAACCCCTCCAACCTTTTTCACAAGAACATATTTTTTTGTTCATTTTTCATTTTTGTTGCTGTCTTCTGCACCTCACTGACTTACGTACTTAAGTGCAGTATACTAGCCATAGTACTTTCATTGGATACCTTGGTGGTACCAAATAGAGCAGCATAATTCCCTCAGTATCTCATCCATAACATATCTGTTTATACATTCTAGAATAAACTTCACCATTTTCTTTGTCAGTAATACTTGGGGACCAAGTATTGGTGACAAATGCCCTGACATACCTGCTGATCACAAACCCCAATATTTCCTCATTTTGGGCTGCCTAATGTATAATACATAACATATAATGTTGTGCACATACATAATACACAATATTTGGAAAATACCAAAGGAAGAGCTGGTGGGAGCTGCAGGAAGTGCTATCCTGGAGTTACAACCTGATCTTCAGATAGAAGCCAAAACACTGTCTTTGAAGCTCCTGGCTGCAGACACTGCAACTTCGAAGGCATGCCTAGGAATCAAGTTCTATTGATTTTAACCCCTCCTCTGCTGACATTCAAGATGCAGAACTTCACTGTTCTGTTTTCTTTTTTGCTTTCCTTGTGAATTAAGTAAGTTCCAGAAATTTAAGAGTGCTGCTGCATTAGTTGTTTATTAGTTGTTACCAATTGCAGCATTCGGCCAAGAACAGCTGGAACTAGTGTCTTTGATCTGATACTTGGGTAAAAAGTCCCACATGAGTTTTGATTAGGAAGGCACAGTCTGGGTTAAAGGATTTGCAGAAACACAGAGAATCATGACATATTAAGAAAGAGGTATAAGATGCAGTAGAATTTTAACTTTACTAACTAAAATTCAGATACTTAAATCTCATAAATTGAGTGCACTGGAAGTTGTATGCATTCTCCAAGTTGGAGTCTGAAAGTGATGAGCAATCACAGCCTGGCATGAATAGACTTCAGCTGCCACCTGAACTGGGGGATGGCACAATGAAAATCCCAGTCATGTGAAATACACTTGTGGGGGCTGTGGAGACGTCTCCCCCCTGAGTATTCCCCACCCCTCCAGAAAAAGACCTTGTGAGTTTGCTTCTGTGTTCTGAGCCCTGCTGTAGAGCTCCCTGTGGTGCTGAAGCCATATTTTCACACTGTGTCAGAAACTGAAAACATCGACATCTATTTTAAGCATCTGTTACACACATAAACTATGACTAAAGCATGAGCATCACTCATGGCTGTTTTTATCTGAGCTATGTTGTGTGATCTCCTGGGGAGCAAAAGGAAGAATTTTGTTCTGGCTGCTGTCAGGTGGTGGCCAAACATCTCTTTTTGTACAGAGTGGAGTTCACTCTTCCATGGTGTTGGTGTGAGTCTGGGCGCAGTTTAAGCCTTATGTGAGCATTGAGTTTTAAAACAGATTTTGCTTTACATTTTGTGTAAGACATTTTCTACTAAGTCTATGCATAGCACTGAATTCTGCTCTCAGCAAGTAATTTCATGTTAAAATGTCTAGTCTAAAGATTGTTGTGGAATAACTGAAATAAGCTGGGCTTAAACTCACTGACACAGGTTTAACCGCTGCCCTTTGCTTGAGGTAACCATAAGATAGAATTGTAGCCCTATGTCCACGCAAAAAAAGTGAAACAGCAAGAAGAATCAATGGAAATCTGGAGCAAAAAGGTCTGTGCTTTTAGGGAAGCCTGAAGAATGGATGATGTAAACTTGGTTTGGAGAAGTAGCTATATGCAAAAGGACAGCTTTCTAGTAAAGCAGCCCAGACAAACAGGACTCCTATGAGAAGGCATCAGACAGAGGAAGCTTGCAGGATTTGATCGCAGCCTGGGGGTGAGGACAGAGAAGGATCTGCATCACAGCCAAAAGCCAAGCTGACAGGGATGGAGGTGATAACAGTTCTGGCGAAGGAATAGTCAAAAGGGGAAGAGAGGATTTCAGACCCTCCCTGTGGCCTTGCTCTACACATCTTTTTGAATAGGCAAATTTACATTTTAGTCAGGCCTTTCATACAGTGGTGAAAGCTCTTCCCAAAGGGATATAACACTTGGTCAACATGCCTACTTTTGAGGCTTCTGCCAGCCCATGCTCTAGCATCACAGGTTCAGTGCAAGTTTTCTTCTTTCTGTCTTTCACCATGGTTTTATCTACCCAGTGTGTGAATTCCTCAGTCACTTCAAAACCAGTCTCCAAATCCATCTTTACTCCTCTTTGTCACAGGAAAACGTAGCAGTGCTCAGGCTGCTGGTGTGGTAGATTCACTGATATTTTCTTCCTCATCTCTCTGCTGTTTCTTGTGCTTTTTCCTAATTTCTGTTATTAAATAATAAAATAGGTTCAACATTTGCTTTCTTTTGAGGCAAAGTGTTCAACAGTGTTTGAAGAGAAAACATTTAAGATCACTTCCAGAGGACTGATAGATTGCTTATGAGGAAGTGGAATGTGCTGTAATTAGCCATCCTAAAATCCATTTTCCACTCCAAAAATGATTCTGTATTGTTGCAAACTGGAGTAAATAATAGAATCACTCTCAAACAACCTAAAACAATTAAGGGAATGTTAAGTTGCACTGCAGTTGTATGGAAACACGCACAAAGGCAGAGCTTTGAGGCTCTTGGCAAAATCTTAAGCAGTGGGTTTAAATTAGGTAGTCACTTTAATGCTGCTTGAGAAAGACACAAGCAGCATAAAAAAGGGTGAAAGCTATAGTTTAAAGCTGAACTTCATGGTGTCCTGGGTTTACCAGGAGCCGTTTTGCTTCTTCTTAGTAACTGGTGCAAGCTCTGTGTTTTGACTTCCAGCCTGGGCAGAGAGCTGGTAACACCGATGGTTTTTAATTGTTGCTAAGTAATGTTTATTCTGGCCAAGGACTTTGTGAGCCTCATGCTCTGCTGGGGACGAGGGGAGGCCGTGAGGAAGCAGAGACAGGACACCTGACCCAAACTAGCCAAACAGGTATTCCATACCACAGCACGTCATGCCCAATATAGAAACTGGGGGCAATTACCTGGAAGGGCTAGATCGCTGCTCAGGTTGGGCTGGGTATTGGTCGGTGGGTGGTGAGCAGTTGCATTCTCTTCCCTTGTTATTTCCCTTATCATTATTATTACTGGTGGTAGTGATGCGAATGGTTAACCGATGTACAGGGGGGTTAGGGTTAAGCCATTTGTTTAACAATGTTACTGCTTACTTGTGTTTACTCAACAAATACCTGATCAACACTCATTGTGCTTGCCGGAACAGGGTGGGAGGACCGAGGCTATTGATAGGAGGAAGGAACAGTAACTCCTGTTCTCTGGACCCCTAAACCGACTGAAATCAGCTTTGCAGTTTGGAAAGTGACTAAATCAGCAGGGAACATGCACAATGACTAAAGATGAAAAGTTCAAGGAAGACTCGTTTACTTCATCTTGAGACCCCAGCCCATGACCACCAGGAGACTGTACACAAGCAAGGACCTTTTACCTCATTATAATATGAAGCAAGGATGGGTCGTGAATATGTATAGGTGTGTTGTGTAACCTCATGAATATGTAATAGTTTAGAGGATAAATATGAAGGAGAGCAATGCTGAGGTGTGCATGCTTTTGGAGGAGCTATCCCTCATGCGCCTCAGTGCTGAACAAAGCATACCTACCTTACAACTTTAATGAGTTGTGGAGTCTACCCACGCATCAGTAGCAGTAGTGGTTTTGTGTTATACCTTAGTTACTGAAATGTTTTTATCTCAACCCGTGGGAGTTACACTCTTTCAGTTCTCCTCCCCATCCCTCCAGGAGCTGGGGGAGGAAGCAGGGGGAGCAAGCGAGTGGCTGCGTGGTTTGGGGTTGCCAGCTGGGCTAAAACCACAACATCTGAGCACTCACCAAAAAAAAAAAATAAATGAAGTAACCATTTTTTGAGTTATCCAAGAACTCAGATGGATCTCAAGGGATCAGGGTTGGGGGGGAGGTGCTGAAAAAGTGAAAAATAGCTTTGTAGAACAGCCAGGTGATTCAGCAATGCAATGAAACAGGATAAATCAGATGAAGATCAGACATGGTTTTCTTTACAAACAATAATATTTTTAGACTGTTAGCTGCATAAAATCACTCACAAGCCCTAATTTCAGGCCAACCTGTCTATAAGATACTCAAAGAATTAAAAAATGTGTTGGTCTCAGAATGCTGCTTCTGTTTCTCAGAAGCAGCCTGAAAAAAAATTCACAAAGATGGTTTTCTATAGCCTGAGCATGCAGGGCATATCTATGTGTTGTGATAATAGGAAATTAAATCACTGTCAGTTCCCAAAGATTAGCATATTGTTAGAGCACTGATTTGTGCTGTAACTCAAGCACACAGACGCTGGGCAGAAGATAACAGACAACACAGCAGAGCAAGCACAGAGCAGGGAGCTGTTTTGAAAGAGGTAGCCAAGAAGGACAGAAGATCCTGGTGTCTGTTCTTTACAGAAGGAGCTGGGAATCCCTCATTTGTTGACAGATTTAATCAATAAATTGACTCAAGTCTTCTATCTCTTGCAGTGATCAGCCTGCTGTCCCGAAGTTACTTCAGTACACTGTCTATTGCTATCACTCCTTTTTTCTAGGAGGAATGGACAGCCCTCTGTTTCAGGACCAAATTTCCAACCTCTGTTATTGCCACAGCAATGAATAGACCAAACCACAGTAAATGGAAAGGATTAGCAGCCAAAGACAAAGACAGCTCACATACATAAGTCATGATTATCTCATTAGATCACTGATAACTTCTGAGAAGTGTATTTCATTTGTGTCTGACACTTGCCTTTCGCTTGCACATGCCTCTTTTAAACACAATCTGGAACTCTCCCCCACCTACAGAGATGAACAAGCATGGGGTGGGTTGACCCTGTCGGGATGCCAGGTGCCTACCAAAACTCCTGGAAGTGCCCAAGACTGCATCCATGTGCAGCGAGCCATCAGATCAATTCCCTTGTGTTCACATGGTTTTTCACATTATGGTCTCTGCAGACATGCAGGAAGATGATTCCTACCCTGAGAGATGTAGGAGCAAAGCTGTAGAGTAAGTCTGACCATTTCCTCTTTGAATTTGGCTTTCAGCCATGTGTTTCATTCAGGTCTGATCCACAGGCTTGAATCCTGGAGCGTGGCAGTTGCTTTGAACCTGAAGCAATGGGTGTGTTAGTCAGAACTCAAGTCAACAACGCTTCTCAGAAGCCAAGACCATCATCCTGCTAACACAGCCCTCAGCCATTCTCAGGTGCCTGAATGCAACTCACCCAGTCTTTGTCCAGCCAAGACATTGCCCTGCAATCTGCCTGCTCTACCTGAAGTGGCATTAAAAGGAAAAGAGGTCGAATGATTGCTGTGCTTTTTTAACACATAGTGAAGTTAAGAAAATCCAAGTCAAGAGCTGTGCTTGAGACAACAACAGAAAGATTCTAACTGGAGAACCTAGAACAAAGTCTTCTAATATCACAAAATAAAAATCCCCTTTGATGGAGATATTGAAGCCACCTTGCTGGAAGAAACTTGAATTTGTAATGGAAGCAGAAATAACATCTGGATCACGTACTACCCTGGAAAAGTTTAACACTTTCTACAGTTCAAACCAATAGCAGATCTTCTGAAAACATAGCTCCTTCCCACACACTTGCTGCCAATATTAAATTTTAACCCTCTGTATGAAAAATTACAACTCAATGCAGTTTTACAGGAGATCTGAGAATTCCCAGCAAGTGGTGTTCATCACCTGGTAATGAAGTCAATAGCAAATTTGGTTTCAAAGGAACATTTTCATCCCTTTTGTTGCAATCTCTTGCCTCACAAGATAGCTTCTTGTTCTATCATTAGTACATATGTAATTTTAGTGAGGTTTAAGTACAACTCAGAGTACTTACAGAAGAAAGACAAACTGTTTAAGGAAAATTTGAGATAATTTATTCTCAGTAAGTACACTTCCCATACTCTAAAACTGCTAACACTATATGAAAGGCAGAGACTTGACCTGTTTCCAGAGCATTATTTCTACCCATAATAGGATCATGTCAGCGCAGAACTCCCCATTGTATGTTTTCTCCTGAACAGATCAATTCAAGCAGGCTACCTGCAGTAACAGGTTCTTTTGATGATCTTTAACAGCTATCACACCAGTGAAGCATTAAGATAAATAGCCATCCACACAGCCTTTGACCTCTAATGGAGCATTACTTACTTCTGCCTCAAAATTTCATCTTTTTGTCTGCTTTATCATTTCTGTATTGCAATATAGAGACATTTTAGAGGGTGCTTTTGTGAATAAGAGACGTACAGCTGAGAAACCAGACACATGAGTAATTTAGGGAAAGGTAGCAAGCTGCCACACCTGCTAAGCTACTGTTCACTAGACCACATCCACTAAACGGCAACAACTGTGTTTAGAAGTTTAGCCAATGGTAAGTGCAAAGTGATGCCCTTCAGCTGAACATTCTTCAATGAGGGATGAAGAAAGGCAGCAGCCTTCATGAGTAAGGAGTGTGCACACAATAGTCATTGTGCCTCAGTGATGCACAGTTGGGGATCGCCTGCTTGCCAGAGTTAACTGCTTCGATTAATACTTCAGTGAAAGCAAGTCCTGAGAGAGGGGGGGAAAAGGATCCTTACCGTTGTTTAAGAGCCTTTCCAAACTCTTTACATCTCTAGAGTTTTTGGTGGGGTTTTTCTTCAGTTGGTTGCTTGTCTGGTTTTGGGTTTAAGACTATCTCTGACTTACTAGCATGTCACCCTTTTGTTAGATATGGCACGTGCTTTCATTTCCTGCATCATTTGATCCAGGTCCCTTTTAAGTACAACAGACTGGAATATTTTAAATCTAAATCAGCACCATGTCATTTCAGGAAGTTATTCTTGAAAGAAATAGAGTTTGGGAAACCCCGTTCTCCTTGATACCTTTGGCTGTATGTTTGCTTAGGAGTCTGTCCCCTTTGAGCTGGCAGATCTACAGACCCTCCCCTGATATTGGTCTTCTGGGGAAAGCAGCTAGCTCAAATTCTGAAGGTGTCACCATCTCCTGCCTCAGGCAGCTGTTTCTCCACAGGCTGTTTCTGGTACAAGAGACATATTTTTGCTCTCATGAAAATCCATAGCGGCCTTACCCCTATGTAATGGAGGGAACCGCTACTTTGCTTTTTGTAAGTATCTCTGGGGCAAACACATGAGCAGTACTTTTGGTTTACAGTTCTGTCTGACATGGGCTCTGCCACTCTTTAAGGTATTTAAAGCCTAAGAAGCCAGTTGCTCACCATGAGTTTGCAGACAGAGATGGACATCCTGCACCAGAGCCTGACTCCACAGGTACGAACCAGCTCAGTGTATCCATACTGGTGGCTTCGTCTCAGCTCAGCTCTCACAGAAAGAGTGTGACTTTTACTGCATTTTCTAGTGCTGGTTTGTCTCATACTTACATCCAGCAGCATTCATCTGTTTTAAGAATTCAACTCAAAACCAAACCAAATTAATGGAGAGGGACAAAATAGAGAATGTGAGCAAGAAACTACTACTTTAAACTCGCCAAAACTGAAGAAGTACCTTCTTCAAGTTTGTTTTGAGACACGATTCATGGTGTGCTCCTATGATGCCGTGGCAGCAGCTAAACATTTTCAGAGGCTCTGCTATGTCTTTATACTGTGCTTAACCAGATTCTTGTGGAAAGCCCAGGATGTTGAGCACTGAAATGATACTTTTTTCCAAAGCAGTTACAGAAATACAGACCAATGCAGAACTGTAGCTTCTCTGGCAGCTATGCAGGAGTAACATTCAAGCTTCACTGTGTATCGCCATATGTCTTTGTTGGAAACCATACATGTTGCACATGTAGCCATTTAATCTCTCTACTCATTTTATATTTCCATCCTTGTAGTTGGATGCCAGGTGCTCTATTACTTCCTTTCCTCAATTGGACCAGGGAGGGAAAATGTAACAAAAGGCTATTGGGTTAAGATAAGGACAGAGAGATCCCTCAGCAAAACAGACTTGACATTATCGCTGATCAAATCAGAGAAGGGTAATAATGAGAGATAAAACCAAATCTTAAAACACCTTCCCCCAACCCTTCCCTTCTTCCCAGGGTCAGCTTCACTCTCAATTTGCTATACCTCCTTCCCCCAAGTGACACAAGGAGATGGAGAATGAGGGCCGTGGTCAGTTCATCACACGCTGTCTCTGCCACTCTTTCCTCCTCACACTCTTTTGCTGTTCCAGTGTGAGGTCCCTCCCGTGGGAGGCAGTTCTCCATGAACTTCTCTAACATGAGTTCTTCCCACAGGCTGCAATTCTTCATGAACAGCTCCATCAGGTCCTTTCATGGGGTCACAAGTCCGGCAGCAAACCTGCTCCAGCGTGGGCTCCTCTCTCCATGGGGCCACAGGTCCTGCCAGGACCCTGCTCTACTGCAGGCTTCCCACTCGGTCACAGCCTCCTTTGGGCATCCCCCTGCTCCAGCATGGGGTCCTCCATGTGCTGCAGGTGGATACCTGCTGCACCATGGATGTCCATGGGCTGCAAGGGCACAGGCTGCCTCACCATCGCCTGGAGAGGGATCTCTGCTCAGGTGCATGGAGCACCTCCTCCCCTCCTCCTGCATTGACCTCGATGTCTGCAGGGCTGTTCCTCTCACGCATTCTCACTCTTCTCCTGCAGCTACTGTCACACAGCCTTTTTTCCCCTTCTTAAGTATGTTATCACAGAGGTGCAACCTCCACCTCTTATGGCTCAGCCTTGGCCAGCAGCAGGTCTGTCTCGGAGCTACCTGCCACTGGCTCCATCCGGCATGGGAGACCTCTCACATGAGCCACCCCTGTCATTCCCCCAGCTGCCAAAACCTTGCAAAGCAAACCCAGTACAATCCTTGACACCAATTTTCTCTGTTATAGATTTTACCAAGGGGCAGTTAAGACAGCAAAACAAACAATAGCAGTGCTTTTCCCAGAAACACACCCAAGTGTAGAACAATGCCTTTCAACACTAAGAGGCTGTTGCAGGCTGCCAGCTTTAACCTTAACCTCAAAGCAAATGAAAACCAAAGCTGGACAGGGCCTGATCTGTCAATCTGTCCCTCCCTAGGAGGCCCCTAGTCTGTGGGACAGAAAAGAATGGGGAAACAAAAAGCAGCTTTTGAAGATTTAAAGGGCTGTTGTGATTTTCCCACTTCATAGGAGAGCTAGGGGCAGTCACAGCCTCATAGATTAGTCACAGTAGCTCACAGTTCACAGAGGCTGTGGTGCTGCCTCACCCAGCTGCAGAGCAGCAGGCCCAGCAGCCTGCTCCAATGGCTGAGTGCAGCTGCAGTGTTAGTGCTTCCCGAAGGAAAACAGACAAAACCACTCCACTTTCAGGGGCTGTGAAGATTTCAAGCTCAAAAGACAGGAGCCAGAACAGACCAAGAAGCAGCACTCACCTTTGTGCCTCATGGGCTTTAGCTCTTTAGCAAACATTTATCAGGCTGATGTGGAAATCTCTCCCAGGCAGAATTTGTTCCCTGAAAGCATATTGTTTATCATAGGATCTCTTCTGCCATGAGCATTTAAGATAGCAAAATTAAACTCAACTGTAAGAATAGCTCATTTTTATTATTTTATTACAGTCCAAGAAAGTCTGCATTTCAGAAACAGGAGCATTACAAAGATGTTTAGCAGTTTTGTAACTGCCATCTCTCTCTGAGAATCACACACTTTGCCCTAGCTTTAGGAGACTCATTCTTTATTCCCCAGCAGAGCAGAAAATCTTGCGGTTGGTTTGGTACTAGGGAAAATGGAAGCCTCTCTGATGACAGGGAACTTGCCTGACACCTTCATGGGGGTGTGAAAATATTTTCCATGCTTTGTTGGCAACTTCTCATTTTCTGACGTTCTCCCAAGTCTTAGCTTAGAGCTTATTTAATTATTTTAGCATTCTAAAGAATACATTCTGAAGAAGGTAAACATTCATGTATTCGCCATACAGGTACACATACATACTGGTACAGTGAAATATATGTCATTTTTCATGGCTATGCAGACAAGGCTTTGTGTTCTTTCTTCCCCCTGTGATTTGTCTTGAGAAGATCGCGTGACTGTAACCCAGTGCCTGTTCAGAGCTGTGCTCTGCCGATTGCTACAGATCCTCTCATTTTGTACATCTTTCTTCCTTCTTGCCTATTTGTCGCTCCAAGGTACCTGCGAATGCTTTTGCTGGGCCTTGAGACACCAAAACACCAGTCCCATGTAATCACATATTGTCCTATGCCTCTAGCAGATCTGCTTCTCCACTGAAGTGATGCTTTACCCTGTAATTTCTTTGCATAAGAACATACAAAGGGCATCACATGCCAAACTTACTGTGGGAACACTTTGGTGTGATGCTGCCCAGAGTTGTGCAGCATCGTTAGCCCCTACCACTCACCTCCATGGAAATTTGGGGTGCTTATCTACATTAAGAGACAAAACATGCATAAAAATGGGCAGGGAGTGGGGTGCAACAAAAGGCTTTGGAAGTCCCTTCCTGTTCAGGCCAGATGCATGGATCTTTTGGTACGGCTGTGGAAGGTGCCTGGCAGTGACAGTGCTGGTCTTTGCTGTGTAGACTCAGCAATCCCAAAAGGTGGCCCAATTTAGGAGAAATATAACTTCCGTACTCAGCAAGGAGTTTTTCTAGGTGCGTTTAGGTGTTGCCTTGATCAGCCTTTTTTTCATATTCCTGACTTTTTTGACTTATGTTCCTTCTTTTTTTTTTTTTCACTTCACAGCTTGTACTTGGAATGTTCCTGCTCCTCCATTAGTTTTGCATAGTTTAAAATTCTATAAATGACATTTATGATGATCTGCAACACTAAAGAGAATGAAGGAGCTCGCAAGCTGCTGTGATAGCCCTGGCATTGTTTTAAGGAACAAGAATGAGAGAGACACACCATACTTACAGTGTGGGAGATGGAACAAGACGACACATCTGTCATGGACAGAGAGCTTTGGATTTCTTTGCCAAAAATGCAACCTGCAAAAGGAAGACTTCAGAAGGGAGATCTTAGAGATGGAAAATAACATGCTTAAGAAAACTCTGAATATAGTGAGAGGAAGCCAGAAACAGGAATGACTGTTTTAGAGAACACACGGAGTTGGTAACACAGATAGTCCTTCTGTCTTGAAAGTTATTGGATGTAATTTCTTGCATCTGCAAGCACTCAGGCAAAACTCCTTTCTTGGGATTATTTTACCATACCTTGCCAGGTTTTGTCCCACTAATTGCCGTGTGCTGTTTTCCAAATGCTTTTCAATGGCTCTTCAAAGCAAAGGGCTAAGAAATCACTGCCAGACACTCCATGATGAAAACAAGTTCACCATCTTGGGTTTTTTTCACTCAGGAAACTCAAAAAGTTTGTAATCGTTTATCCTACAGTCATAGAATAGTTAGGGTTAGAAAGGACCTTAAGATGGGCAGGGACACCTCACACTAAAACATGTCACCCAAGACTCCATCCAACCTGGCCTAGAACACTGCCAGGTATGGAGCATTCACAACTTCCCTGGGCAGCCAATTCCAGTGCCTCAGCACCCTTACATTAAAGAACTTATTCCTTATGTCCAACCTAAACTTCACCTATATTAGTTTTAACCCATTACCCCTTGTCCTGTCACTACAGTCCCTAATGAAGAGTCCCTCCCCAGCATCCCTATAGGCCCCCTTCAGATACTGGAAGGCTGCTCTGAGGTCTCTACGCAGCCTTCTCTTCTCCAGGCTGAACAGCCCCAACTTTCTAAGCCTATCTCCATACGGGAGGTGCTCCAGTCCCCTGATCATCCTCGTGGCCTCCTATCGTGGTTTAAATTCTGTCAGCCACACAGTCTCTCTCTCACTCCCCTCCCTTTCTTTCCCTATCCCTACTCCCAGAGGGACGGAGAGGAGAATCGAAAAGAATGCAATTTCCACAGGTTGAGATAAGAACAGTTTAGTAACTAAGGTATAACACAAATCACTGCTGCTACCACCAATGATAATAATGATAAAGGAAATAACAAGGGAAGAAAATACAACACCTCACCACTCACCGACTGATAACTCACCACAGCCAGCCCAACCGAGCACCGACCGATACCTCGTCCAACTCTGCAGTCCCCTAGCTCTTCTGGGTAACTCCCCGTTACATCCTGGGCATGCCGTGCTGTGGTATGGATACCTCTTTGGTCAGTTTGGGTCAAGTGTCCTGTCTCTGCTTCCTCCTGGCCTCCCCTCATCCCTGGCAGAGCATGAAGCTCACAAGGTCCTCAATCAGAGTAAACATTACTTAGCAACAACTAAAACCATCGGTGTTATCAGCTCTGTTCCCAGGCTAGAAGTCAAAACCATAGCACTGCACCAGCTACTAAGAAGGAGAAAAATGACTGCTACTGCTGAACCCAGGACACCTCCTCTGGACTTGTTCCAGCAGTTCCATGTCCTTTTTATGTTGAGGACACCAGAACTGCACACAATGCTCCAGGTGAGGTCTCACAAGAGCAGAGTAGAGGGGCAGGATCACCTCCTTCGACCTCACGCTCCTTTTGATGCAGCCCAGGATACGGTTGGCTTTCTGGGCTGCAAGCGCACACTGAAGCCAGCTCATGTTCATTTTCTCATCTACCAACACTTCCAAGTCCTTCTCCGCAGGGCTGCTCTGAATCTCTTCTCTGTCCAACCTGTAGCTGTGAAAAGGAGGAAAGAAACAAATGTGAATCAAGAGTGCAATGTACATTCTTTCCCAATATTTACATATGCTAATAAAACAGCTTCATTGATCGCAAACAATACAATAAATAGCATCTGCCCTTCTCTGTTTCATATACCATTAGGAACTGTAAAATTTGAGTGTCTTCTCTGTAAAAGTCACAGAAAACTGTTGAGGTTTTGGACAAATTTCGTTTATGGTCAAAAGTGGTTAAATAATTCTTTTGGGTTTGAACAAACACTTCATTTGTTTGTAATGAAATATTTCAAAAGCAAATGGTTCCTCTGACAGTGACATCTTTTAATAGACTTTATGAGGGTATGAAAAAGTCTGCATGAGGTTTCTATAACAAAGAAATAATTCTGAGTTATAAACAGAATGATCCTGAATATGAAACTTGATTTTCAAGTTGAGCCAAAGCTGAACAGCTTCAATATTCATTCCTCCCCTAACTGCATTCTATTCTCTGCAATTTCAACCACACTATTTCCTTCAACACAAGCCTAAACAAAGCTATATTTGTTACAAGTTCATGGAAAGAGAGCCATTGGAAAATAATAAACATTTCTGACTAAAAATACTCTAAGTTCCAAGAAGTGTAAATGTTTAGTCCAACAAATAATGAAAAAGATAAAAATAGCAATGTTTCCAGAAGTTCTCAGCATTGAGATGTCTTCCACACATTTGTTACATGAAGTGTAAAGGTGTAGCTATGCTAATTCATTTGTCAATTCCAGTTTAGATATTAAGTAAAAGAACAGGTGGGAATATGACCGGCTTACGTATTGTGCCTCTTATTGTGAAAACAGGGTATCTAAATGGGAGAGCAAGGGAAGATACAAACAATAAATGAAAGGTAACAGTTTTGAAACAGATGAAGAGTGTTTTATTACCTCGATACAGTAAATTTGCGGTTTATAGTCATGAAATAAAACTGTAGTCAAGAGCTTAACAGGATCCAGAAAAGGGCTTGAGACCACAGGATTAGGAAGAATATTTGTATTCACCAGAAAGAGGACAGACATTCAGTAGAGGACTGAGGAATTCATCTCCAAGCCTTCTCAGTGTGTCACCATGAAGTTTCTCTGACCTAAATGAATCACTAGCTCAGGGCAGTGCATTTTATGTAGTTATAAATGATGTGCCTGCTGACCTTTATGTATTTTATTGTTTCTTTGGATAAGGAAACAGCATCACCTCACTGTCTGTAGTATCTCCTGGGTGAGTGATTTCACAGTTGCAGTATTACTAATGCATCATCTGGAATTTTCAAATGAGATGCTATGGTTGCATCTTTCATTGGGTGCACTCAGGTCCAGTCAGGTTATTCAAAGCAACGGGTGACATATAAAAGTGACTCTTTAAAATTTGTGCTGAGTATTAGAGAGAAAAGAGCGAATTTTCTGTTCCTGATGCCAAGGACAGAGAATGGAGCACAGAAGCATGTAACAAAAGCAAGATGCACCTAAGTAAAAAGAGGCAAGACCTGTGCACCACCCAAGGTTACCCAAAACATAGCATGGAAGCTCTTTACTGTTAACTGCCCACTCCTTAAATGTTTGCCCTTTAAATCTTGCATTTCAAAAGAACAAAAAAGGTGGGGTTTATAGCTTAAGCAAGGGACTAAGCATATTATGCACATGACACTTTATTTACAAAGGATGTAGCAACCTTATCTCCATGTTTATAAAATACTTTATGATGTAATATCCCTCCCAGTTGGTTTTTTAATGCAATTGTCAGAGCTTGAATAAGGCTGAGCCAAAAGCACTTACAATTGCTTGAGATGTATGGGGGAAAAGCACAAAACATCAATATTAACTGACCGGCAATAAATCTGCAACACAACTCATTCTTGTTTACTGGGATACAGCACCTTGAAGCATATTTTTATCTGTGTCGTGGTTTAAACAGAGTCACACCGCTCATCCACTCACTCCCCCCCCCCCCCCTTCTTTCCTTCCCTCTACTCCCAGAGGGATGGAGAGGAGAATCAAAAGAATGCAACTCCCACGGGCTGAGATAAGAACAGCCCAGCAACTAGGGCACAACACAAACCACTGCTGCTGCCACCAATGATCATAATGCTAAAGGAAATAACAAGAGAAGAGAATACAGCACCTCACCGCTCGCCAACCGATAACTCGCCCCACCCCACCCAACCGAGCATCGACCGATACCTCATCCAACCCGCAGTGCACTAGCGCTTCCGGGTAACTCCCAGTTACCTCCCTGGGCATGCCGTGCTGTGCTATGGATACCTCTTTGGCTAGCTTGGGTCAGGTGTCCTGTCTCTGCTTCCTCCTGGCCTCCTCTCCTCCCCAGCAGAGCATGAGGCTCACAAAGTCCTTGGCCAGAATAAACATTACTTAACCACAATTAAAACCAATCGGTGTTATCAGCTCTCTGCCCAGGCTGGAAGTCAAAGCGCAGAGCTTGCACCAGCTACTAAGAAGGAGCAAAGCGGCTACTGGTGAACCCGGGACAATCTGTAGTACAGAAAAGTTTCAGCAATCACAACTGAAAATAACTATCTTAGCAAGTCATCTAGTGCAAACGAGCCGTCATTCAGACTGCTGTCTCCCAGTCACAAGAACCTCTGGAGAAGGCAAAGAGTCTACAACAAGCTGTATCAGTATATGTATATCTGCACAGTATATGTATCAGTATATATATAACTGCACAGCTATATTGACATATTATATCAGTACAGATTTTTTAAATCCAAATCCATACAGGAAGGAAAAATACAGAAGACGAGTGAGAGGGAATGGCAGCAGACACAAAGAAAGAAATGAATGGTGAAAACAAAGAAAGAACAAGGAAAGGCAAGACACATTTTTCTGTAATGAATGTAAAGCCCAGCAGATTAAAGAATCTAATGAATTCTTGGACAGGAAAGGAAGAGAGAAAAAAAATTCTGGGACCTTAAAAACAAAGACCGGAGAAAACAAATTCATCTGCAAAAGTTTCTCTTCTGCCCTAATCACCTTCTGGTTTCCCCATCTCCACACCTAATTTTTAGAGCCTGTCTCAGCCACTTCGTATGTGAGAAATGTGAATGAAAATGACTTTTCAGTTTCCAGTTTTCATTACTTGCCACCTGATGTGTGGTCCTACTACAGATCTGAAACAGCAACATCTAAAACTGGACCAGTGTGCTCTCTTGTTAAGGTTTAATAGAAGCATCTTGGCACTGTAGGTCGACAGCGCTGGTCCTGCTTTCCACGTACTTCATCCAGGAACGAGCCAGGGCAGATCTAAACCTCACAAATAATTGTCTGCTCTTCTTAAAGGACTGTAGTAGAAATAATCACCTTCTTCATGCTTTAAAATCGATCTAGGGCAAGAGCAGGCTGTTATACACAGTACACTGCTATCGGGGCAGCACTGGCAGGAAGAAGGAGAGGAACCACCTATGGCTACTCAAAGGCTTGGTAGATCTGTAGCTGTTTAGATTGTGGGCTGCTGTTCTGCCCAATATGGCTCATAGTCGATCTTTAACAGGTTCACTCAGATTAGAAACAAAATTCTAGCTGGGTAAAAGTTTTGCTAGCTTTTCTTGATATTTCATCCAAGAGAAATTTCTTGCCTGAGGTACAGGACGGGGCAAAATAAAATCATCTTAAATGTAGCAAATGTGCCTCCAATTGTATGTATTTGAAATGGAAATTCATAAGTGGGAGAAAATTATGTACAAATCTTTGTAGTTCAGCCTGCGAGAAGTCATCAAACTGAACTGAATTTAAGCCATTGAAATTCAGATCTATACAGGCACTAATGTAGTTTAGCTGCCCTGTTTTAAATGAAGATGTTAGTTCTTTTCTCAGGTGGCTCCTGAGATTGATAGGACTGCTCTTTTGAGGACTTCCTTGTGCAGTTATAAATGTGAAGGCTTTAGCTTCATTCATATTCCCAATTCTTTTCTAATTCTACTTAATTTTGCAGCCAAAATAAACAAAAGAAGACCTAGGGGGGCCCTTCCAAGACAGGGGAGAATAGCAATAGCTTGGACTGTGCCTGAAAACAGGTAGGACTTGACAATTTGCCAGCATGGGACTATGGGTTTCTTGGGGTTTGGAGGTTGTTTTGTTGTTTGGGTCTTTTTAAAGGAGTAACTGAGAAACAATGGAAGGAGAAACAAACACCATAAACTCAAGGTATGGCACAAGACCCTACACATGGATACTCAGGTATTCTTATTCAGGTATACTCATGCTTCTTATTCATGCTGCAAGGGTGAGGGCAATAGTCTTACATTTCATGAGGGGATTTCATTTTCCTTCCACGAGGGGATTAGGTTATCTAAGAAAGCAAAGAACATTCACAGTAATTTATGTCTGCTGCTGTCCTTCCCCTGAATGCTGCTCTACCCCATGGGTATGGCTGGAGAGCTGGATAATAGCACCCAATAACTAACCTCATTCACAGCCTTCTTGCTGACACAAGACCTTTACACCCATGTTTATCACGTTACCATAAGCACTGTCCACGCTGGCACAGCCAGTATTGCCTCTCAGTTGGCAGGCAGCCTCCCAGTCCCTGAAATGCCAGTGGGGATGTTTCTGAAAGAATTCCAAGTTTTGGGGTTCAAAGGCTTGTGCAGGACAGACCAACCTGATTCAGGTAAGCCTCACACATCACTGCTGGAGTGAAGTTGTGAGCATGTTTCAAGAAGAGGCCCTTCGAAGACATCCAATTCTACTCCCAGGCATTTTATTTTGCTCTGTACTAGGTAGGACTTTTCCCAACTTGCTTTTAATACTGTTTCTGTAACTATAGCTAGCATCTGTTTAATTCACTTGTTAACTTCTATGTGAGTGATCATGAAACACTACATGTACATATATATAGGCTTTATCAATTTAGGATAATTTTTCCTGGATCCAGATGATGAAAGGATAACACAGCTGGGTACTGTGAAATCCTTGGGCAACCTGAGTGAAGCTCTACTGCTGTCCTTGGCTAGGAAAGACAGATTTGTACCAACACTGCTTTGCAGTAGGGCAAGTAATGCAATTTCCAAGTTTGTTATTTACTAAGTTTATTACTTATGTGATAAGTATATTACCAAGTTTATTATTGGGCGTTGAAACTGGATGATCTTTAAGGTCCCTTCCAACTCAAACCATTTTATAATTCCATAATTACACTTAACCACTTTAACCCAGACACTATGACAGTTAGGACTACTAGCATATCTTTTTTTGTTACAAAAGCTGTTGTTTGGTGCATAATAGCATTTGATCTTAAAATTTATTAATTAAAGTGTTTTAGATACTAATTCCTACATTAGAGATGAAATTAGAATTATTAATAAACAAACAAACAGATGTTACCTGCTAAGCCTTGCTATCTGCTTTCAGGACATGCCAAATGGGATCCTTACAGGCATGTGGTATTGTACAACTACTCCATGCTCTAATATGCCTCTGTGGGTGAGCTCCCAGCTTTCCACCATGGCCAAGGGTTATTTTGACTTTCTGTGTGACAGAAGATAAGGATGCTGTTTGTTAAATCCAGTATTAATATCTTAATTCATTTAGGTTTGGTTTGGTTTTCCCCAAACAGGTTAGAGGCAGAAATTCTTGTTCTTAATCTCTTAATCCTCTGGCAGGCGGTTGGCATTAGGCTGTGCACAAAATGTTCTAGCTCCTCTTCTGAAGCCGACACGTGCTTCAGTAGGTCAAATTTATTTGGATTTTGCTGTGCATCCAATAGCAGATTCAAGCTTAATAGTTCTTGTAGCTCCTAATGGAGGTTGGTAGCTGGGTGCCCAGCACTATGGCGATGGGCACACCAGTACCCAACAGCATCCTGAGCTCTTTATTGCCCCATCATGTTGTAAATTCACTGTACCTGCAGGGCACTCTCTGTAGTCCACAGGCACTGGTAAAGCAGATGATGGGCATCCCTACTCCAGAACTGGTGTGGTGGAGACTCAACTTCCCTTTTTCATCCTAATCTCTGTCAAGGATCAAATAGGACACATCCTAAGATTTGTCCCATCCTCCCAAACCTCCAAGGCCATTTCTGTATGTGAGCTCATGTTTGCTGCTGCTGCAGATCCATTGCTGTGTTATTTATCTAATTCTATCTCTCCTTACATAGTCGCCCTCCTCTTCTGTCCTTCCCTGAGGAAAAGTGTCAGAGAGATATAGTAGCAAAGGCCATTCCTTTTCGTTACAGTTCACTTTTTGTTGGCTATGCTCTTTACTTCACAGCCTATTCTTCCCTAACCCAAAGCTTCTAACACGTCCCATGCTACTCCCAGATCTACTCACCCTAAGGCTAGACACATGGACACATTTCTGGGGTCAGGTCATCTACTGAAGTTGTTTTACATGCAGCCTGGTTATAATTTGAAGCCTGCGCAGCTCTTATTTAAAAGACCACAGTCAGAAGCTTTAAGCCCCAGATATATTTCTGTGCTTTCATTGGACTTGTGCTCTTCTAGATGTTTTGCTTTTTTCTTTCTTCTTGCTTTTGAAGCTCTCGTAGCACACTGCCCATATGCGATCCTAGGAGCTTCATTTAATTCAGTTCTTACAACCGCTGGGTCAGAAGGAGTAGCTTTGCCTTGGCAGGGCTGTCTGGGTCACTCACAGTTAAGCTGCCTTCCTCACTTGTCAGAGGATACGATACGTATGTTTTTGCTTAAAGGACTTAACAACTGCTGAGCCACAGCTTTTGATAGTTTGGGGGTCAGTTCAGCAGTAGCTCTTCTCTGAAAGAGACTTTGATTTATTGATTATGATTATTTGGCTCTTTGATTTCTTGGAAAATATCAGCTGCAGGTGGCAGTTTCACATTTCTGCTTGTCATTCCCCTCTCGGCTTTTATAGTAGCCCAGTGTTCTGGGATTCATTCATTCAAATGCTTTTCAGTCTCCGGCATTGGACGTATCACTGCAGCAAAGGCCTGACTATGGAGGTAAGTTTTAGTCCACATTTTTTCAAACCATCCAACTGCTCACAGCTTCTGGTGTCACTCCTGCCTTTAAACAGATGTGGTGGGCTCAGAAACAGCTTGTGAACAATCACTGCAGTGCTGCACAAGCTGGATCTCAACCCACAGTATCTGTGGGTTCTGCTGCCAGATTTTTCCTGTAGAGCTGTTGCATGGCTACTGGTTCCTTCGTTCATATTGAAGAAATTGATTATTCCAGCTCCACTTTAGGTACCCTCTGTGCATTCTTCCTCTCTGACAGCTATCAGTTGGTAGAGCTTCCATGTTTTCCCAGCAGTTTTGCAGCTTCATTCAGAACATGTTTCTACATGCTTATGAAAGTGTCATGCATTTGAAGTCTTACTAGGACAAGACATGTGACAGTGCTGCTTAGCCATAGCCACAAGGGCTTATCAGCTTGCCATAGCTTCTTTGGTGACATCTTGGAGAAAACTGGTAGAAACACAACTCACCGGCTGATTCTTTCCCCGCCTCCTTGATGGTTAGGGCTGGTTACTGCCTGGTCATAGCCAGTCTTCTCCATCTCCTCAAATTTACACTGAGATAAAATATATTGAGCCCACATGATGTGAAAATCTTGAGCTAACTTTCCTCTTGCATGCTCATTTCACATCCTCATCCAAGATCTCAGCCATCTTTGTATTGTAAGCTGCCTAATTACAATTAGACATTTTTGTGAGAACTGAAACAATACAGTCACTAAAATCTCCAATTTCATAGTTTTAAGTGGGACATCAGCATTCCTCTTAGACTTGGGCTTTATAGTAATGTTCTTGGACGTATTTTCTTGTTGTAGGTTTGGTCCTTTATTAGCTATATCCCACTTTGGCCTTCTGAATTTTCTTCATGCTAGTCTTTCATAATGTCCTCTGTAACTTGTCCTAGTGTCCACTTCATCTGTGGCAAAAAGACTGCAAATCAGACAAACTGGTTCCTTATTACACTTGTCTTACCTGCTCATTGTACTAGCTTTAGTTTCTGTCTTTAATATTGCTTCTTTTAAGAAATGGTAAGTTCATGTTCCATCCTCTTCCCTTTGCCTTCTCCAAGGCCCTAGCTCTCAGTTCCTTGAATTCTTGGAGGTTTATGCCATGTGTTCCCCCTCATCCTGTTCCTCCACCCTCAGTCCCAAGAATCATGAATTTGTTGAAGTTATGAAATAGCTGGTTTTAAATGCAGGGATGCACACAGGCACTTGTGACAGCCAAACACTCATTCCACTGCCACTCTTCTGTACTCACCCAGTGCAACGTTAACCTTTTCTTCCCCCTGTTGCCAACTCTAGGGAAGGTTTCCTGGACCAGGAAAGCAGGGAACAGCACCAAAACAGTGGGTAAAATTCACAGAACATTACTAGCTGGAAGGGACTCCTGGCTAGTCCACAACATTGAGAAGTGCAGGGTGTCAGGCGTGTTTTAATATCAAACTCTGTTGTACACATTCACATGCAGTCCTCAGCCCAGATGGGTCATTAACATCCCCCATACCTTTCAAGAGTCTTTTGACAAGTCCCCAGAATAACAGCAACCTTCCCCACCTAAAATACCACCATTTTCTTGAACATGACCATGTAACTGCACCACCATCCTAGCCCCAGCAACAACTGTGCCACTTCCAGGCTTAGCCACTGGCTGACCTTAACCACCGCAGTCCTGATATTGAAGATCTAAGGAAGATGATCATGCAGGTTTCCTTTTCTGACAGGAGTTCTGAAACCATGAGAGATTATGTGCTGGTCATGCCGTATTTGCATGATAATGCAATCTCTGCGCTTGGTGCTGCAGGACTTCTCCAGAACCAGCACCCATCTGTTAAATTCTGAATTGCCTCCTCTGCCACACATGTATTCATCCTTGTCGCACCAGCAGAGCATACTACCGTCAACACTTCTTCCACTCTGCCTTACGACCTGATATCCCCCTTTCTCTGTAGTGCAGTATGTGTAACAGCCAACAGGCTGTGCTTCTGGCAATTAATTCAGTCAAGATGCCAGTTGATAATACACTCCCACAGGAGCTGAGAAAGACCAGCCAAGCTCTTCCACAATACACTGGAACTGAATGTGTGGGTCAACCAAGAGACAGCAAGTACAGCATGAATCACAACAAAAGCAGAGCCTAATTTCATACCAGTTCCAGCCCACGGCAGGCTGTATCCACTCGCACTGGGAAAGCCAACGTTTTCTTCTGTGATGGAGATAAATCCCAGGCAGGGGCATCTAAATCCACAACTGTTGAGTGCAGTTGGTGCAAATAATCTCAAGGTAGCAGGTCAACCTCTGGTTTCCTTTTGTCCCCATCTGGTGCACAGCTGGAGATAGCACTTACAGCTCTTGGGCCTCCCTAGTTCAAAGTCAGCCTTACAAAAAAGTCTTTCGTACCTTTTATCTGGAACAGTTTCATGTTCAGAAGAACAGCAAAGCAGGGCAGACACCATCAGCACCAACAGACCAGACTGCCCCTCTGTATACACATATTGAGTGGCTTCATGCTATCTTGTCCTCAAAGAATAGCAACATCTTGTGAGTTTGTTGGGAGGGTTTTAAGTCATCCAAAAGAGAGGCAAAGAAGGTAACAATTCACTGTACTTCAGCCCATCTAGCAGCCAGCTAGCACAGACGCAACAGTATTCAGCCTTAGATGCTTCCACCATCCCAAGGCTAGGCTCCCTGTTGCAGACAGCTGAGAGTAGCTTCCCCAGGGAGAGATTCAGAGCATACTGTTGGGTGCTGGCTGCTGCATGGGGAGGCCTGGTTTGAGCACATCTTCTGTTACCTACCTACCTAGGATCTCCTAGCTTTCAGGTTCTCATTGCTTTAACTGTAAAAAACTAATATCAGCCTTGTTCACTGCAAGAATATTTGGCCAACCAGTACACCCTAAATCCCAGAAGGCAATAAGGGATTAAGAACATTCAAATTCTCCTGAACAATAGCAATAGTGAAAGACCCGTGCTGACAAAAAAGGACTAGATTTCTTAGTAAAAGAGGCTTAGTGTCTTTCAAATGAGTCCTTTACATCTGCTGCTTCTTTTTAACTACACCACTGATAGGCCGAAGATGAGAACTAACAACTGCGGGTTTTGCATTGCACACAAAGAAATTGTGTATTTACAACATTTGTGATGAGTTAAATGGAGACAGATTTTCACTGGCTTTCTCCCAGAAAGTCTCTATTGCTTTTAAAATTTGCCAACCTGAGGAAAATAACCCTAACAAAGAGATTTTGTGTTGGCCTCCCTTACATTCGTATAGGAACACAAGGCTTCATGAGGACATCAGTCCTAGTCTGGTTTCAAGGCATTGTCATGTGAGATAGATAGAAGAAACTAGTGACTTCCAGATGTCTTTGAGGGGCACTGCAGCATGGGTGAACATCAGAGAGACTTGGAGGCTGCTAAGTCACGTTCATAGCATCAGGATCAACAGCTGCCTCTGTTGAATCTTTCCCACAGCATGCTATTCTATGCTATGGATATCGCTTTCCTGGTCACTAAAAATAAATCAGGGGCATCTGCTGCTTCTATCACTAGCAGACAGGCAGTGCATAAAATACTGTCTTAATTTGAGTAAGTATTAAATTGATTTCCTCGAAATTTGGCTTGAGTTGCAGAAACACATCGATATTTAAATTATATTCTACCTGAAAATATACAGAATGTGCTATAAAAAATCCGCTTTTAAAAGCTGAGCAGAAAAATGTATGCATTCCTAATTAATGGTAAACTACTCCTAAATATCATAGTAACATAAATGTAACTGGTAGAGTTGATCTTAATCAATCGTCTCACCATCCAGAGAGTTGTTTTATGAAATGGCTGTATTTTTTCTAAGATTTAGACTGCATTTTAACCTACTGGCCTTGAATTATCACAATCATTTCACTTCATAATTTGTAAGTTAGACCAGTTGACCGTTATCTCCCTGGAGAACTTACTGCCTCCTTATTTAGTACTCTTTCTGCTTGGGATGCAATTCTACTCTGTATTCTGAGTCTGAGTATTGCTTGTCTTGCCATTCAGCTTTGCTTTCCTCTTGTGTTTGGTTTTTGTTTTTTAAGCCTTTTCCTTTCTTCAGTCTCTTTGTCACACCTGCCTTTGCTTATCAACAACACTGAAAATCAAAGCCAGCATTCAGTTGGCAGGCCATGTCCAAATTGCCTTCCATATTTCTTTAATATCATTGTTGCTTCCCTTCACCTGTTTCAGTTTATGTAGTTGAGTAATCTCTCATCATCTAGGAAAATATTCTTTACAAGTTTTATTTCATCAGATTCAGGCAAATACTGCAACTACACCCTGCAGAATTGTAACATCTTTAAAACACAGGGATCTCATTTCCCGAGTCTCTTGGATTTATGGCATTGCTTAAACTACCAAAGAAGCAGAAAAAGTGTTTTTCTACCAACGTTTATAGCAATTTTTTAACTCGGTTTTGAAAAGGTGCTGGGGAAGCAATTTGGTAAGAACATCATACATTGTTTTATTTTAACGGTCACTCAGATGGAAACATTTGGGATGTGCAATATTCATATTCAGTTTTATTTGTTTCATGTTTTAAGTAGATCGTAACAAAGTCTAAGATAATGTAAACCATCATCAATATTAAATGCTTCAAAGCACAAAAAGGCACGTAGTCATAACACTAATAAATAAAAAAATCAATGTTTCCATGTTTTGCTTAGGCTTTCTTTCTTTCTTTGTTTTCCCAAATGTTAGTTTAGAATGTGTCAAAACATGAGACAATACATTCCTCTTACCAAAGAAATGCAAGCTGCAGTTAAATTGTATGTTTTTTCTCAGTGTGACAGCTCAAGTAGTCTGACACTGTTCCCCATGTGTGTGCATAAAAGCAGTCTAAGTCTTAAGTGACTGTTGGGTTTTGTTCTTTTCTGAAAGCAGTATCAGAGCTTGAATCATCAAATGGGTTTGTGAAAGAAATAAATACGTGCCTGGTTTTTTGAATAATACATCTTGAAAAAAAAGGAATAATTTTCAGGTAAAATTGTACTTGCCTGGTTAGGAATGTTGTTATTTTCTAAATTTTCCATGAAGCTGAAGAAAAAAACCCCTTGTTGATAGAGATAGGCATTTCAGCTCCTAGAATAACCAAAAAAGGACAGATTCTCCCAATGTTGCAGACCTCAATTTTTTGCATACAATGAAGAATATATGTATATGTAAGACAAGTATATGTAAGTATATGTATACATGTATATATATGTATACATGTACCTATATATGTATGCGTGCATATATAAGTATATATGTAAGTATACATACTTACATGATGTATATATAAGACATGAAAGAGGTGTAGAATAAGTACTGACAGAAATGGAATTCTCACTTTCCTGTCAAAAATGAGAACTTTTAACATACCTAATTCACAAAGGATCTTCCATTAACATTGTTTTTTAATAACCCGAAAATTAAAGGTTTATGTGTTTACCATAGTTATCTCTGCTACTGTCATGGTTTTGTATTTCAACCACCTATATGGTGTAACAGCTTGCTATAGTATTTGGAAATTGCAGCACAGTTGCAGTTTATCATTAGATCTTCTTTTTCATGGAAATTTCTATGTACTGAGCAGGTAGAAGGGCATATGGAGATGCACCTGATTTTTTTCTGCTAGAGGAAATGCATGCTACCTCTATATTGTAACAGGCCAGTCACTGCAAAGAAGAGATCAGCCTGAATGGGCTGTCAGCTGTTAAGAAGCTGATCTTAGAATCGTAGAATCCCAGACTAGTTTGAGTTGGAAAGGATCTTAAGATCATCCAGTTCCAGCCCCCTGCCTCAAACTACACCATGGCTCTGTCCAACTTTGTCTTGAACACTGCCAGGGATGGAGCATTTGCCAGTGCCAGTGCCTCAGCACCCTCACAGTAAAGCACTTCTTCCTTATATCTAACCTGAACTTCTGCTGTTGAAGTGTCAACCCTTCACCCCTTGTCCTATTGCTACAGTCCCTGATGAAGAGTTCCTCTCTTCCGTATGCCAGCAGTGAAAAAGACTGTCTATTTTGGATATAGTCTGAGTGTTTAAGAGTGTAAGAACATAAGATAAATGCAATGAGAGGCATCCTTAGGCGACACAACAGAAATCACCTTTAACTTTTTTGTTATTGGAACAAAAGAAAGCAAAACAAACCAAAACAAGGTCAATGTAACGTGACAAACTGTTTCACAGCTTGTGACAAACCACTTCTGAGCAGTTTTTAAACCAAACCTTTCAATTAAAAAAAGCCACAGTGACTAATTTTCCTAAGGGTGGGAGTCCAGATTTCTGTCTTCCCACTTACATAAAAGCAGGTGTCACCTATCTGTTGTGTGGGAGACACACTAGTCCATAATGCAGGGGCACCAAGTTTATGTATCGTAAACAGCTGCTTGTTGACTCAAATGGGCAGCAAAGGAGTACTGAGCTGTGCATAGCAGTTGGTCATGCTGTCAGGTCTGAAGAGCCAGTCTATTGCATCAATCTGTATGTGCAACCCTTGGATTCCTGCAGAGCAAGTAAAGGAGGTATGATTGTGGAGAAAAAAAAACCCGTCACAGTTCTGTGCTAAACAAGTGAGTTGTGACAGTCTCAAATAGATAAAATATTTAGATAAAAGCCAACAGAAGACTGCAATTAAAGAAACTAAACTGCCACGGGACAAGAATTGTGTGCAAGACTGGACACTAGTTTTTATCAGCAGTGGCTTATAAACATCTAAATTACTTAAGATTCTACCATTGTATTTCTGACTGCTAGTCCTGGGGGTACTGGAGAGATTATAGGGAGCACTGAGGTTCAGTACGTTTCTCTATTTCTCTGTATTGCCCAAGGGAAAGAGGGAAACAAACTGAAAACTTTCCCTGAGCTATTATTAAAAAAAAAAAACCCTCAAACAAACCAAAAAATCCAACACCCACAAAGATTAAATAAAATAAAAAAAAAAAAAGAAAGAAACAGTTGAAATAAGTACAAACATCTAAAATTACTGCAATATTCCACATTTCCATCCTTATTCTGGGTGGTTTCTTTGATCCTGCTTATTTTCAGGTGAAACCCAGCAGTAGATACATACCTTTGGTCCCTGCTGTATTCCGAGTGTATCCTGAAGGTCTCATAGAAGCAGATGGATACACTCAGTTTTGTACTTGGAGGAAGGGGACTGTGCCGTGCAGAGTTTTCCGTTTCATTTGAAGCTGGCCCACAGAAAGGCTGCACAGCTGCAAGCTGTAGCTGCTGTTCAGATATACCGATTATTTTGTTCCTGCGTTCAAACTGCAGCATTTTCGCACTGTCATATGGCACAGCAGCCACGCATCTTGAAAATGAAACCTCCTAATCCCACTGGATTCCAAAATAAAATGAGTAAAAATTACTTGTTTTCTTTCTCCTCAGCCTTTTCTATGTAACCAAATTGAAGCCAAAGTTCTCCTCCTTCAGAGCATTCAAGTGGGGACTGAGTTGTTAACTGGCTTAATTTTAAACATGCAAACTGCTTTGTTTTCTAGAGGAAAACCAGACCATCCAGGCAACTTTGAGATTTGTACTATGTACTTACCTTTGTTTTTAGAGTTCCTGTAACACCAAGTGGTTGGGAATCAGCAGGTCTTGCCTGTTACCATCACTGCATTTCCACATAAAGGTCACTGCACCACTCTGTCTCCTTTTCACTATTTGTAATGTTGCTGAATTCTCTTTGTAAAGCATTTTGCAAGCTAGTGGCAAAAGATTATATATGTAAGAGATGGTTATCTGTGGCTGTGTGCTTCCCCCTGCCCTTTTCTGTTTAAGCAATAGCCACCAGTGGTGGTCCTTTGATGGCTGCACCTCACTTAAGTTGGACTCTGGGAAGACAACATGTTATAACCTATTGGGATAACAACACAACAGGTAAAAGCTGTTAATCTTGCTCAACAGCTGAGCATGAGCCAAGTGAAATACGGATATTAAGCAAGTATGAGTCAATCATCTTACTCCATAAATAGTGGACAGGCCTCGGTCCGAGGAGCTCTCCTTTACAGCAGCGGGCTGCACATCAGGATCTCCCCTGCATCAGGGACACCTCTCAAGTTATTCCTTGAGGGTGAGAGAATCCTTATCACGTCAGATACTTGGTAAATGAATCAGGAATGAGCGCGTTGAAACTTTGAAATCCTTGATCTTCGATCTTAGATGTTTTGCATCTTAAATGATGCAAAGGACTGATAGTGCTCATGTAATCCTTCAGACATAAACCTTTGGGCAACTCTGAGACCAAGTCTGGATCCAGCCACACCGAACCTCCCCTCAGAAAGGAGTTTAGAACTTCTGAACTGCATGATTCAACAGAGGGTCTCACTGACAGAAGCCAGTCTGATGTCCCCAAGCTGCCAGGTGTATGGAAAACCCACCCTTACAGAAGGGAAAAATCCTGTGCTAATTAAGGAGCAAGAAGAGATCTAGACTCCTGTGAAAGAACAATTAGAGTGGCTCCTTCATCCAAAGGGAACAGTGCCCACATTACTGAAAAAAAGAGAGTGGAGAAACACTTTCTGCCAAAAACTTAAAACCTTCCAAGTTTACAGCAACTCCTCAGATCACAAACCTCCCTTTATTTGTGGGGGAAAAAAATCGCCCCTTGAACTCACATAGAATCATAGAATAGTTAGGGTTGGAAAGGACCTCAGGATCATCTAGTTCCAACATAAATTCCCTTCTATCAGGTCTGTGTTTATGCAGGGCACAGAAGAGCCTCTCAAAAAAACCCAACACTTGCAACTGTGAGATGTTCATGAGGGAGAGCTAGGGGATTCAGGCAAAAACGCTTTGAGAGCAGCATACACTTGCTTTTCATTATTGTGCAATAGTCCTCATTACTGAAACATCAGTGTGCAGAACAGAACTGCCTGGTGAGTCCAGCCAAGCAAGACCTTGTTGGAGATGGACATCTGACTAAAAGGGATGAAGACAGAGTGGAGCCATCCAATGTTTGGGTTTGTTTTGCCTCAGTGTTTAATAAGATTGAAAGACCTTGGGCTGCTGGGTCCACTGAACTGGAGGACCACAAGTGTGGAAACAGTGACTTGCCACTTGTAGACACTGAAATAGTCAGGGACCAACTGCACCGGCAGAATGTTCACAAGTTCATGGGGCCTGATGGGATTCATTCCAGAGTACTGAAGGAGCTAGCAGATGTTATGGCAGGATTGCTCTCAATCATCTACCAAAGGTCTTGGGAGTCTGGGGAGGTCCATGATGGGACAAGAGGAAATGGCCTCAGCTTGAGTCAGGGAAGTTTAGATTGGGCATTAGGAAAAATTTCTTCCCCAGAAGGGCTGTCAAGTACTAGAGCAGGATGCCCAGAGAACTGGTGGAGTCCCAATCCTTGGAGGTATTAGAAAGACATGTAGATATGGCACTGAAAGACACGGTTTAGTGGTAGATTTGGCAGTCCTGAGGTAACAGTCAGATTCAATGATCTTAAAGGTCTTTTCCAACTTAAAAGATCCTAAACCAGATGAAAATAACATGGAAAGACTACATAAATACAACAGAACAGAGAAATCACCTGAAGATTACATATAGGCCTCTGAATACATAGATGCAGACAAATACTTAGTAGAGCTTGTAAAAAAGTGTTGACAGAAATAGAAAAATTAGTATAAATGGCTTTTTATATTTATAATTGTTTTCCAGGAAACAAGCAAGAATAGAACTTGCTTGGATTTAAGAAATTTAACATTCACATGAATAACAGTCACATATGTAACTGTTACCAATAGTCTACTCAGTTTCAGAGTGATGATAATTGTGGTATTGCTTCAAGATGAGCTCAAATACAGCACTTCCAGATGATATAGCATAGGTGGAAGTTCTCAGTGGGGCTACAACAGCTGCGGATTGTAATGCAGCTCAGTAGCAACACATAGGTGGAGCAACACAGTCAACACTTGAGAAGCCAGCATATATGCACATTGCAGAGGTTTTACTTTAGTCCTGCTCTAATCTGGTGCCATGACCTGAATGGCAGTTAGAGGTTGGAGTCTGAGTGCATTAGGTGGGCTCCCGGTCTAAGCCTTTGGGCACAGTTTTACTTGGGAAGAGCCCAGTGGCTGCAATGCAAAGCAAATGGGTAAGGAATGGAGTCTCTCAGGAGATCTCCTTCAAAAGTGTACTCTTGGTCTGGACTAAGACACTCACGTAGGTGCGTGCTTTATTTCACACCTACACTAAATATGTAGATGTTGACATAATTGCCTTGTCTTCATTAGATCCAGAATCTTACATGAACTTAGTAGATACTCTGCTTCTTACTGCTTCTTTCAGGAAGAAAATATGCGAAAGTTGCTCCGAGTTATTATGGAGAACTTTGATTAGCTATAGTCTGCCTGGATTGTTTGTCAGTAACCATGAGGAGGGAATATGCAAGCTGCACCCCAGCTAAAACTGTTCCTTATTCAACTTCCAAAAAAAAACCCTTTAGAAGCCAAGTCAATACCTTTTGGTCTAAAACTAATATAAAATACAGATAGCTACCACTTCACTTAAGTGACTTCTTACTTTCTCACCCACTACCATCAGTGCAAAATAAAACTGTTGGATCCCAGTGTCGTGGTTTAAACAAAGTCAGCCATAAATCACGCAGTCACTCTCTCACTCCCCCCGCTTCTTGCCCTCCCCCTACTCCCAGAGGGACGGAGAGGAGACTCAAAAAGAATGCAACTCCCACGGGTTGAGATAACTGCTACTGCTGAACCCTGGACACCCAGCATGATTTTAGGATGACAAATGTGATTCCGTAGTCAGAAATAGGGTTTTACACAACTGTCATGTAATTCCATGTCTATCACTTACATACGCAACTCCCTCACTATTTCCAGGAGAAAGTTACCCCACCAGCACCACTCCTTTAAAATGCTTTCCAGGTGCAAACTTCCAGGCAGGCTTGAAGTCCATTTGAGAAGACAGGCTTATGGCTAACCTGCTACACCGCAACAGCTGGGGTCACATTCTCTGTTACTTGCATCATCCAGCCACAGGGATAGATCTGTCACCATCATGCAGGTAGCCCAGTTGCAGTGCCATGAGAAGAGGAGGGGAAAGTATCAGAGCAGCAAACCACCGTTATGGTTTAGCTCGCCTGCTTTCCTTGAATAACATTTCTTCCTGACGCTGCTGGATTGAGTATCAGGTTAGGCAGACAGGCAGGCTGACCTGGTGAGCATTTCTTGGTTTCTGATGTTCATAGAACCTAATGTCTTGGGCAGCATCTAGAACAGGGCTCCATGGAAGGGCTGGCTTTCTGGAACTCAGCACTTCTAGTGCCAAGGTCTGAAGTTAATCCTCTGCTTTCTTTTTACTTCTCTTTTTAATCAAGTTAAATGTAAAGTTTTTGTTTATGTGTATTAGTACATGCTTTAACAAGTCTGTTTGGGGAGATTACAGGTGGGCTGATCTACAGATGAGCTACTAACTTAGATACACCTTGGAATTACATAGAGGGATACCATGAAAAAACAAATTCAGGTTTTTCAGGGAAAAAGCAAGAAAATTACTGAGAAAAGATGGTTAGACCATGACTTCTTCGCTCTGCTTACAAATGTCTGACCTTGACTGAGACTGAACTGAATCCTGCCTTTGGCAATTGCATGCAGATGTTACACAAAGGTAGGTTGGTCCTTATTAAAAAAGCTTAAGTGGCATTACAAGAAAAGAAAATCAAAGAAACGAAATGCAACCTGAAGAATAAAGAGGTCAATACTGCTCGGTGTGCCTTATGGTCTGAAGGTGCATCAGAGCTGCAGAGACTGACACAGAAATGACATTAGCAGAAATTCCTATCTCAGCAGTCTTTCTTAGAGGAGACTCTCAAAAGAGATATGCAAGGAGATGGAGGAAGAAAGGAGACTAATTTCTACTCCTGCAGCAGCAGCTCAGAGATGATTTCCCTTCCTTTCCTTCAAGATGGATTTCTTTCCCTCCTCTTTTCCCAGTATTTATACACAACTTCCTCGTCTGCCTGCTAACCAAATAAGAATGCATTTGAGCTTACACCTTTCCCACTTGCTTGTTCTCTGAGCTTGGATATCTGTCACTCCCTTTTTAACAGAAGTTAGGTTTCATTGCCTGATCTTTAGGCCGAAACAATATAATTAAACGATAAGGGCTTGTCAGAAATCGAGCTTATGCCATTTGAGACCTGACAAACGGTATCACAAGAAATAATTATTTGAATTGGAAGTTCAAAATACAGACCATTTTCTTCCTTAACAGCTTTTGCTGGCTTAAAGGTGTTAGTTGCAGTGATTAAACAGGACTAATTGTGAGCTGCTGTTGACTCTTATTCATAGGTTAAGAATAGATTATTACAGCAGCTCACACTATGAGGTTGTTTTCTATCGCAGAGAGAAGGATGTATTCTAGCAAAAAGACTTTTCCTCTGAAAGCCTTATTTTGGAGGAAGGGGGAAAATATCCCACAAAACTGCTAACAATAAAAGAACAGCAAAGCATTTAGGGTCACTCTTCCAAAAACAGCACAAAAGCCAAGGCAAGAAGTCATCAGAACCTGTTAGTGTTTCGGAGAGTGTTTATTGCAATTAATATATTCCTGCAAAATATTTTGATTTTATCAAGGTAGCATTTTCTGATCCATTGGCACATAATCGGCACAATCTTGTTCTTTTCCTCCTTTTCAGTGCATCTGAAAAGCCAAGTTCCTGGAAGCCCTTCTTCCTTACAAAGAGCATAAAATAAATCTGTTTATGACATTACTGATTCATCTAATAATCCCATTCTTGCTCTTTTAAAACCAGAATTAGTGAAGAACAACAGACTATAAAATTCTGTCAGAAGACAAGATGATGTGCGGGTAAACACACAAGAGTGTCTTAAGACCGGGAGTGGAAAATAGTAACAATTACAGACTTTCTTCTGTGAGCCCAGGGAGTCATAAACACTGGGTTACCTGGCAAGGTAGCAGTAACAGCTGCAGTAACAGCCTCAACGTTGGCTCTCCAACAAGTTTTCTTTTCAGGAACTACTCTAAATCCTTGTGTGATGTGTGCATTAAAGTGAACACCTATTTCTCTTTAAAACTGCAAACACATGATGATAAAATGACCTGATTTGTAGTATTCTTTTAAAAATATGCCTTGCAATGGCAAAATTCTGCTCAAACTGCCTGTTTGCAGCTGCCCCAGCAACTTAATGAAGAAGCATTTTTTTTCTTCCTTTCCTTTTCCTAGACTGCTTGAAACGAAGCATTTATGAAGGTTAGGGCCAAGGCAAATGGACTATTTCATTACCAGTGACAGAACATATTGCACATTTTCTATTTTCACAAGGAAAAACTTGATTTTGTGCCTTTCTTGTCTCCTCAATTTTTCAAGGTAAATACATAAAATGAAAATAATTAATCTACCTACTAGCCAGAAGTAAAAGAAATAAGAGCTGCATCACAGTTAAGCTAATGTTTCACTTAAAATTGCTTTCTTTTATGGGCCTTTAACTTCTCACAAACTTGAACTTCACAGACCCAATGAATGTCACAATCATTAAGTCATTAACATCGATGCAGATATACTGGGGATGTCTGGCACATCGTATTATGACAGACAGAATATCGCATATCCAGACTTCACAGTCCTGAAATCTGCTTGCTGAAGTACTATCAGCATTGCAAGCTTCTGTGGTGGTCCTAGGGTTTCTAACAGCAGCTTCAACGTGGCACTCCAACTCTGCTGCATTTACGACTCAGCTAAAGAGCGCTGCTTTAAACAGCATCCCACAGTATATTACACCTCAGCTTGTAGCAGACCCAGGTCACATATAGCCACTTCAGAAGCTCACTTGCAGAGCAACCCACCACAGTCTAGAACTTCATGCTTGCCCTGCCTGCATTAACTACTGCTCTCAGTCAAAACAGAGGTTTTAGCTTTGTTAATGATTTCTCTTAAGGTGCTTATTTATCTTTCAATTGCTGCTATGATGGTGGTGCCTTCAAGGGTAAGAGTAATTTCAGTAGTATCTACCTGCTGCTGAAACAATGTTTAAAATACCTATGATTTCATTGTGATTTTTGAGCTCTTTTTTCACTTTGGGTATCAGTCTTTGCAGATGGATAATTGTGTGAAGATCATCACTGCAGATGTATGCTCTTATTTCCGTAACTCTTCCTCTCCATAGCAGTGACAGAGCACTGGAACAGGTTGCCCAGGGGGGTTGTGGAGTCTCCTACACTGGAGATATTGAAGGCCCGCCTGGACAAGTTCCTGTGTGATGTACTGTAGGTTACCCTGCTCTTGCGGGGGGGTTGGACTAGATGATCTTTTGAGGTCCCTTCCAACCCTTGGGATTCTGTGATTCTGTGATTCCTCACCCAAAGCTGTCAGATTTTAATCTTTAAACTATGCGCATTTCAATGCTGTAAATCAAGTATAAGGGGAGATTTTCTTGTCTCTTTATATTAGCTCAGATAAGGCAGACAGAAGACACAAAAGATACTACCAGGTCAAAAGTACACCCAAAACATTGAAGCCAGGGACTGATGGATGCAATCTGAATGCAATCTGTGCTCCAGCAGGGAGCACTCCTCCTGGGGATTAAGCTAATATCCAGCTTCTTCCTCCCTACCCTCATGAACACTGATGCATTTGAAAAAGTGTTTGTTTAGAACTAAATCTCATCCACAGTTCACATTACACCAGATTTTTCAGTCAAAACATACCAAATAATTCTATACATCTTGTTTTCAGACCTAAAGATTCCCCTTTAATTTTTAGATGAATTCACATCACTGACTTTCTTCGAACAACATAAAAAGCTTTCTGTGAAACTAAAGATGCTAACGAATGACAAGTGCCACGAACCCAGTGCTCGTAACTACATCCGCCAAAGTTGGGGGATGTAGTTATGTGAGTGCTGTGTGAGCATTACAGTGAGCATAACCCTGCAAAAACACATCAACACATGCCTCCATGTTTATGAGCCAATTCTCAGTAATATATCTTCAGTAATAAACTAGGCTTCAAAATTCAAGACCCAGCCTCACTATAATTAACAGGAACAACTTAGGGAACGCATTTTTAGAGTAAAGAGCTTCTCTAGTTTTGAAGTGGGATCAATACTGACTAGAAATTGAAGCCAGACTACCCAGTAAAACAAGCCAAAAGCATAACTTTGGAAAGGAGCCATCAGAGCAGTTTAAACATGAAATAGACGATTATCACCTGAAGTTTTTATGACACCTACGCACTCATATGGTTGAGGTGCAAACTGCTGTCATATGACAATACAAAGCTCTGACCTGTCAGCAAAGGGATTGAGCTGTATGTTGCAATGAACAGCTGGTTTTGTTTGCAGGTTTCAAAGACTGTGGTATCTTCTTTCAATTACGCTTGTTCAGCTTATCTAAAGAAGTGAAATTCAGATCCTCTCTTTTCTTTCTCTAAAAAAAACCCAAACCTCAAAACAACCCAAGTCACCCAACCAACCAACCAAAACTTCTCAGCCAGCAGGAGGGCACAAAAGCCTGAAACCAAGACATAAACATACAATGAAGGGTCAGAATCTAGAAAAGAATGGTCCAATTTCTTTTAAGCCATCTGGTATTTTGAAATCTTTGCTTTCTGCAAAGTCTCGTAATAATTCAGTGATTTGCACTGAAGCTGCTGCTTCTAATTGCATATAATTGAAATAAAACTGAAGTCAGTTAAAGAATTAAAGAATGAAACATTAAATGAAAACAAAAATGAAACATTAAAGAAAAACATTTCCCTGTGGTGTTGATTCTAGGGAGAGACCATGGGTTTGGGGCTTTTTTCCTCAAAACCAGAGTGCTAACAGTTACAATAACAACAAAAGTAGAAGTTACCATTTCTGGAGGAAGAGGTGCCATCACTACATTTATGGGGCTGCTGAAAAAAGATCACTTGGGCCAAGAAAATGTACTAAATAATACCTTCCCTTTATAGGAAGCACTGCATCCACTGCCTAGAATGGTGAAATCTCTGCACAGGATCTAAACTTCTGTAGGAAAAGGTTAAGTTCTCTATCTGTAGATCTATATACTAGCCTTGATTTTCAGAGGCAATGACTATCAATAATTCTGCTGTGTGCCCATGAACACGGAGGTGCTCAACAGCACCTAAAATCTAGATACTTGTCTCCAACAGGTTTTTTCCTGTTAATACAACTAGTGATCATGCGTGACTATGCTAGCAGGCTTCAAGAAAACCTTTTGACTTAGTAGCATTTTTGTGTCAAAAAAGCCAAGCTAAATAAGAAATCGAGAATGTCCAGTCCATGCCTCTAATTACATCCTGTGTGAACATACACATTATTTGATAGTATAATGATAGAATAATTAATTGATAGTATAGCAGGTGAAAAATTTGTAACCCCTTAAAAAAAAGCAGATAGAAAACTGTGATAATTAAAATAAGTAAAGTACCACTTTAATGATAGCCCCTTATAAGTTCACTTACCTCTTTAATGCTTGGGGGGGGGGGGGGGGGAATCCCAAAGAAAAAGGAAAACATCACACCAGGTTACAATTAAAAATGTCCACTTTGAACATGAAAACCAGCAAGGAATACATCAAACTCACCAAGACTTAAGCTTTGGGCTTTGAAAATTCTGCTCCTTAAATTATCAGTTTTGTACTGATGGATGCTGTAGTAATGAGCCCAGTGGCCACCTGGAAGAGGACATATTTTAAATAAGTTACTCATGTTCCTTTAGGAATTCCAAACTTACTCAGGGAGGGCTGGGAGCTGTGCTGTAAATGAGTAGTTTCACTGCCCACTTCGCTGCTGTCTCAGATCCTTTTCCTGAGAGGGACCAATACAGAGCTGGCTAGTACTCAGGAAAGAAGGTGAGAGAGATGCAACAGGATCTAAACCCCTTCTTCACAAGGGCCTGTAGGGACAGGCCAAGGGGAATGGCTTTAACCTGCCCGAGGGGAGACTGAGCTGAGCTCTTAGGCAGAAGCTCTTCCCTGTGAGGGTGCTGAGGCGCTGGCACAGGGTGCCCAGAGGAGCTGTGGCTGCCCCATCCCTGGCAGTGCTCAAGGCCAGGTTGGACACAGGGGCTTGGAGCAAGCTGCTCCAGTGGAAGGGGTCCCTGCCTGTGGCAGGGGCTGGAGCTGGATGAGCTCTAAGGTCCCTTCAACCCAAACCAGGCTGGGACTCTTCGCCAGGGACTGTAGTGACAGGACAAGGGTAATGGGTTAGAACTTAAACAGGGGAAGTTAGATTGGATATAAGGAGGAAATTCTTTCCTGTTAGGGTGGTGAGCCACTGGAATGGGTTGCCCAGGGAGGTTGTAAATGCTTCATCCCTGGTAGTGTTCAAGGCAAGGTTGGACGAAGCCTTCAGTGAGATGGTTTAATGTGAGGTGTCCCTGCCTGTGGCAGGGGGGTTGGAACTGGATGATCTTGAGGTCCTTTCCAACCCTAACTATTCTATGATTCTATGATTTCAGCAAAACTTATTTCATACTTCAAAAGAAGAGGAAAAAAAACCAAATAAACCCCCAAATCCACAGCACACTTTGATTTGAACCACTTTGTTGTGACAAACAATTGGGCTGATGGCAGCACAGTGACTGTGAAGCAGGGCTTAAGGAACAGTCACCAAATGCTGTCACCAAAACAGTCACCAAATGCAGTCACCAAATAGCTAAATTATTTTTCTGGGATCAAAGTTTTGATTAGTTGAGAGAGCAATGGACATGGGCTGGGGTGAAAAGGCCAGACAGTGCAGCTCTCTGTTCTCATCCCTATGCCATCCTCCCCCCATAGCTCTCATTGCACTAGGTGAATAAGATACTTGGTAAACAGCAAGCATGCTATTTACCCAGTCAAAGATGAAAAATTCAGACTAAGAATGAAACATGAAAATTCAGACTAAGAATTTGTCCCATGGGCATTGCTGAGAGACCTGAAGCTTTCAAAAGGACATAAACCTGAACTAAAGCTTGGTACCTGCACAGCATGACTTTAGGAAAAGGAGCATACTTCCAGCAGCAAGTTAGTAGTAGCAATTCATTAGGCTTGAGCAGAGTCTCTTCATTTGCTGCAGCATGGCTTGCAGAGCCACCACTGGTGGCTCATTTCAGCTGTCAGGATTTCATTTTAACCGTTTTGCAAAGCCTCATCCGAGTGTCCTTCTGAAGAGGCAAGACAGATTTTTCTAAAGACACAAACACATCAGAAAGTCTTTCAGGCTTTTGTTTTTAAGACTGAAGGCTCCATAATGTATATGAACATCAAATATATGAACTCATCCTCATCAAGCAAGAATTTGCAATGAAGAAGCTACTTGAAAACATTGAACGATTTAAGGTTTGCTTATTTACATACACAGGTATCAATGAAGAATGGACAGCAAAAGCAGCACTCATTTCCCAAAAGTCACACTACTGAAAACAGTTTTTGAATTATACATTCCTTGCACAGATACTATAAAATTCTCTCTTTTCCACAGTTAGACTGCACTGTGTCCCTTCCAGATATTGTCCTACTGTGGTACATGTTCAGTTCTCAGCTGCCATCTGCAAGCAGATGTATCTCTTCATGCTATAGTCTATAAATATCTTGCCTTCAGCAGAAATTTAAGCAGTATATTTGAAGTTCAAATAACTGCTTTATTCTTTTTCAGTTTTGAGATTTCTATCTTTGGGAAGAAGCAGAGAACCATGATTTCTTTATCCTTCAATTCATGCTTCATAGAAAATCGCTCATTAGCACTCAGTTTTATTACAAAACTGACTGAGAGTTTACATTTTCACTCTTCATGGTTTAACCCCAGTCAGCAACTAAGTACCATGCAGGTATTCACTCATTCCCACCCTGGTGGGATGGTAAGAACTGGGAAAAAGCAAAAACCCACAGATTAAAATAAGAATGAAATAATGAAAAATGTAATAATAATAATAATAATAATAACAGCAACAATAATAATGGAGATGGAGGAATAATAATAAATAAAAAATAAAAATAAAAAATCAAAATCAAAATAATAAATAATAAATAATAAATAATAAATTATAAAAAGAGAGAGAGGACTAGAGCCCAGGAAACACAAGTGATGCAAAATACAGTTGCTAACCACCTACTGATCAACACCCAGCTTGACCCAAGCAGCAAGTGGGGGATCCTGGCCAACTCCCCCGAGTTTCTATACTGCGCATGCCGTGCTGTGATATGGAATACCCCTTTGGCTAGTTTGGGTCAGGTGTCCTGTCTCTGCTTCCTCCCGGCTTCTTGTGCCCCTCCTCGCTGGCAGAGCATGAGACTGAGAAGTCCTCAATCAGGATTAGTGCTATTGAGCAACAGCTAAACCATCTGTGTGCTTTCAAGTGCTAGCCGCGCACTCAAGCCAGAACACAGCCGTGCACCAGCTACCAGGAAGAAAAATAACTCTACCCTCACCAAAACCAAGGCAAGTCTGTAAATTTGCAATCAATGATCAAGTTCTAAAATGCATATTTAAAAAACTTGAACTTCTCTTTCGCATAAGCACACACAGAACAGTAGGGGACTAGTATAAAAAATCAGATAAATAACACAGGAGTAATTTTGTTTGTTGTATGCTACTGTCCTGATCCCACAAACCCCTTTATAAGGTGGGCCATACATTCCCATCTCCATGACAACTAATTTCTTTTAAAACTTGATTAAAAACAAGTCTTGCTTTTCTTTAGGTATAAAGTTTATTAATTTCCCGCCTGTTATTCCTATTAATTCTGAAGTTAATAACAATCAAGTGCCTTGAATTCAGCAAGAATTTTCTGCAGAAAACAATGTTTTGTTTCACCAGAAATATAAACGGTATGAAACATTTTATTCTTTTTTTTTTTTTTTTTACTTTTTAGTGTATTATTTTGTTATTTCTACTCAGACAAATCTACACAATAAATACTTTAAAGCTGTGGCAGAGTGAATTTGCTGTTATTTGTAAATGGCAAAATTTACTGTTCTTAAATATTTAGATCACTTCCATATTTGGGAAAATATTGCAACTTCTCAAATGCTCCTGTTTGTAAAACGCTAATTCTGAAAGTTTGGGCTTAAAACCAAGTCGTTATTTCCTAAAGCCGAAGTTGTGTTTATGCAAACAGAAAAAAAAGAAAGTTCTGCAAATACCTGAGGTCTGCTCAGCTGAGGTTCCAGTCCCTGCAGAAATAGAGAAATACACAATTGCTGGCTTAGAGTCCCTATAGACAGCTTCTTAAGTGAAACACAGGAACTATCTCCGCACATTAACTTTTGATGTCACTGCAGTTGCTTTGAAATCTAAGATGTTGGTTTCATGCAGTCAGAGAGATGGTAAGTCACAAGCATATTTCCTTCAAAAATAGCTAATGTTTCTCATATTTATCAGCTGTTGTATGTTGCACTGAAACAGGCATCCGTAGTAAGTCAGGCAATGATATCTGAGGAAATCAATCTGTTTGCAGACCATTTATGAAAAGAAGCATGACTAACTGGACCAGGTCATAAAATCAAATGCTGCCTTCTCTGTAGACCACCAGGAAATCCTTATTTGTTGGGTATCTTATAAAAATTTAACAGCGCCCAACTTCCAGGTATCCCTTTCCACCCTTAAACCCATGCAAACACACACAAACTTGAATCCCATTCCAGAGCTCGGGTGCTCTTTGGGTTATAAACCTCAGCAACTCCAAAGGCATGAAGTCTGGGACGAGTGTAAGTTACATTTCATAATCAGAATAAATACAACCAGAACAGTCTGAAAGCATATTTTTATAGCTTCTAAATGATTTTACAGCAAGCTTCACCTCTACAGAGCACTGAACAAGAGAACACCTGTAGAGCAAACACGCTTATGTAGAACATATAGTTAGTTATTAGCTAGCTAGTTAGTTAGGATGGTTAGTTAGGTGCTCTAGTTTTGCTTGGGTTTGGGTTTTTTTTTCAAGCTCTGCTTCTTTGAAGTACACTGTAGCCTGAACCGTATAGGCATCTTGATCAGGTCTATCCTGACAACTTAGTTGGATGGTATTTCTGACCTCCTTTCTCTTTTTTTGTTCTCCTCCCCCCCACCATTTCAAATCAAGCTTTTGTGTCTGAAAAACATCCGTGTTCTTGCCAAGTCAATAAATTTCAGCCACAATCGGAATTTGCAAGCTTCTTTCTCTCCCTGCATAAAGGTTATGCAGGCAAGTTATACCACAATGTCAGTCATGCTCCTTCATCTGGCTGAACATTGTCTGGAGTCTCAATAGAAATGAGAGTATCGGTCTGTGCTCTCTTATCTTTCCTTTTAAAACGGACAGAGGGAAAAGCCACAAACCTCAGCATTTCTATCAAAAGCAGTGAGCACATGCACCACTGCTAATGCTTTTAAACAGCCAAAGTCTGCAGGAGCAGGAAGGGTTATTTTCCTTGTTTCAACACACTGATCACCAGATGAGGGTAATATCGTGATCTATTTAATACTAATTTGGTTGGATTTATTTCTGATAGCCACACCAAAATTAGAGACTCACACGTGTGTTAAATAGAAATTGACTTTTGTGTATGAGGGGAGAGCAGAGAATGCTACCACACTGTTCTTTGTGTCCAAGTTAGAACAATACACTCTGGATAGTTGGAAAACTAGATAGGTAAAAAAATGGCTGAATGGTTGAGCTGAGACAGTAGTGCTAATGGGTCATGCACCACCTGAAGATCAGTAATAAATGGAGTACTGGAACATGTCCTCTTTGGTATCTTTGTCAGTGACTTGGAAGAGGCAGCACTTGCTGTTGCAGTACTGTCAAGGGCATGGTGGCCATCCAGAAGGACCTAGACAGGTTGGAGAAATGGGCCAAGAAAAACCTTGTGAAAAGGTTTGTGAAAACCTTGTGAAGCAAGGACAAATGCAAAGTCCTGCACTTGGGTTGGAATAACCCCTTGCAACACTATAGGCTGGGGACAGGCTAGCTGGGGAACAGCTTTCCTGGAAAAGACCTGGAGATGTCTTGATTGTCTCTATCTGTCTGACAAGGAATATGGCAATTTACCCGCTCAGACTGTATTTCTGATCATCCTATGTTTTCAATCAGTGAAAATTCTACCTGCACATAAAGCTTCTACCTACCTAGAAGCTTCATGTGCAGTTCAAGCAGTGGAACTGCTCTAAAAAGCAAAGGAACCCCCATGACCTGCATGTTTTCCTTGTCAGCCTCTGGATCTATTCCTCAAAAAAACCCAACAAAACAAAACAAAAAAACAACCAAATTAAAATGAAACTGTCTTTTGTTCTGCGCACAGAGATGGTACTGGGCTCCATGTGCTTTTCATGGGAAGCTGGTATTTGCCTTCCTGCTTGGGGCAAGAGAGGCAACCTAGACAAAGCACTGCAACATTTAATAAACTCAAGCCCTTAAGGAAGTAGAAATAAGACAAAAAAAAGTGTCTCTTCTTATTAAGAGAATAACAATAAAGTATTGACTTCTTTGTAAAGAATCAAAGTACAAAACCAAAGAGCATTCTTCGTCTGTGAACTGTTTCTAAAGAACTTGACAGATTCTTGCCATGAAACCTTCCCCTCAGATTCAAAGACTGCACTATTTCAAACTTTCAAGTTATGATGAGATGACACCTCCCATCTATAAGTCAGCTTTAATGAACTTTATGTAACATCTGGAGGGAAATGTGATCTTCTCATAGCAGGGTTTCAAACACCAGAATTTATCCATCCTAGATCTAAGAGGATAAAGGCCAGGTGCTGCTATAGATACTGACCCTAAAATGGTGGTAGCATTTTCCTTCCCTTGCCTTTTTCAAGCACTCTGATCTTTAATAAACCTTGATAAATTAAGCCTTTCAAAACTTGGTCCAAAGGCATTTCATTTTAAGAATTAAAAAAATGGGACAAACATTGTTCTGGATCCCAGGTCTATAGAATCAATAAATTAACATGGTAATTCCACTTCTGAGTGCATACAACTAACCCCAACTAGTTCGGTATCTGGCGACTCAATCTTTGAAGTTTTTCTGCACTTCACTCACTACCTACATTGTCAGACAGACAAATTCTCAGTTATTGTAAGTCTCACAATTGTTATAGAAAGAACATAAGCACAGATACCCACACACATAATGAGCATTTTTCTAGACATTATCTTACAGAACTAGACATTATAATACTACTTTTTACTGCTCAGCATCTAACAGAAAACACATTAGTCTTACTCTTCACTGCTTCATTAATGAACACACATTTATTTACACTTTCCAAAATGTTTTCTGTGGAAACAAAGCTATCTGCAGTAGTTGAATTGCTTGAATTATTCGTTGCAAGTTGTCTGTACAGTATTATTTTTCATTTGTGTATTACTATAGACATCTGCAAATGATCTTTTTATCCAATGGTGAAAAACTGACATCTCCAGGGCGTGAGTCGTCTCACCTGTATCAGATGCTCCTTTTAGGAAAAGGTAAATGCACTGTTAATGCACTGTTTTCTGTCTTTGACAGTGAAACAATTGTGGGCTGACTAGTTTAGTTGTTGGCATCTACATTTAGTTAAAGGAATTCTATCCATAAGGACTGCAGCTTCTGACTGAACACTAAATATTTCTACCTGCTGTTTTAAAGGCTCCAGATAAAGAGACTAGTACCCATGACTCAGTTGTCAACATTATGTTCAAAGCAAGGGAACTTCACCTAGAAATTCTGAGGTTGGCCTCTTGTCTCCAGAACAATAAACCTCTCACCAATGAGCCTAAAGCATGACCTCAGACAATTCATTGCATTAAGCAATGTTATTGAGGCAAGAGATAAAACTTTCTATTCCTGTGGGAATACAGGTGACCTGCCACCTTCTGGTACATGAGTATCACAGAGAGACTGTATCAAATGAGTTGTATATGGGGCTTCAAGTCCATGGTCTGTCACCGTTCTCCTGTTATCTTTGATAAGAGCATACGAGAGACCTTCCACCGCGGATCTTGATCCGGCACATACACCACCAGGAAAGCACACAATATATACAATCATAGAATCATAGAATAGTCAGGGTTGGAAAGGACCTCAAGATCATCCAGTTCCAACCCCCCTGCCATGGACAGGGACACCTCACACTAAACCGTCCCACACAAGGCTGCATCCAACCTGGCCTTGAACACCGCCAGTGATGGAGCACTCACAACCTCCCTGGGCAACCCATTCCAGTGCCTCACCACCCTAACAGGAAAGAATTTCCTCCTTAGATCCAATCTAAACTTCCCCTGTTTAAGTTTTAACCCGTTACCCCTTGTCCCGTCACTACAGTCCCTGATGAAGAGTCCCTCCCCAGCATCCCTATAGGCCCCCTTCAGGTACTGGAAGGCTGCTATGAGGTCCCCACGCAGCCTTCTCTTCTCCAGGCTGAACAGCCCCAACTTCCTCAGCCTGTCTTCATACGGGAGGTGCTCCAGCCCCTGATCATCCTCGTGGCCTCCTCTGGACTTGTTCCAGCAGTTCCATGTCCTTTGTATGTTGAGGACACCAGAACTGCACACAATGCTCCAGGTGAGGTCTCACAAGAGCAGAGTAGAGGGGCAGGATCACCTCCTTCGACCTGCTGGTCATGCTCCTTTTGATGCAGCCCAGGATACGGTTGCTTTCTGGGCTGCGAGCGCACACTGCAGCCGGCTCATGTTCATTTTCTCATTGACCAGCACCCCCAAGTCCTTCTCTGCAGGGCCGCTCTGAATCTCTTCTCTGCCCAGTCTGTAGCTGTACCTGGGATTGCACCGACCCAGGTGTAGGACCTTGCACTTGGCATGGTTGAACTTCATAAGGTTGGCATCAGCCCACCTCACAAGCGTGTCAAGGTCCCTCTGGATGGCATCCCTTCTCTCCAGCATATCAACCGGACCACACAGCTTGGTGTCATCGGCAAACTTGCTGAGGGCGCACTCAATCCCAGTGTCCATGTCAGCGACAAAGATGTTAAACAAGACCAATCCCAACACCGATCCCTGAGGGACACCACTCGTTACCAGTCTCCAGCCGGACATCGAGCCATTGACCACAACTCTTTGTGTGCGGCCGTCCAGCCAGTTCTTTATCCACCGAGTGGTCCATCCATCAAATTGATATCTCTCCAATTTAGAGAGAAGGATGTTGTGTGGGACAGTGTCAAACGCTTTGCACAAGTCCAGGTAGATGACATCAACTGCTTTACCCTTATCCATCAATTCTGTAGCCCCATCACAGAAGGCCACCTAATTGGTCAGGCAGGATTTGCCCTTAGTGAAGCCATGCTGGCTGTCACCAAGCACCTTGTTGTTTTTCATGTGCCTTAGCATGCTGTCCAGGAGAATGTGCTCCAAGATTTTACCAGGCACAGAGGTGAGACTGACTGGTCTGTAATTCCCCGGGTCTTCCATTTTCCCCTTCTTGAAAATGGGGGTTATATTTCCCTTTTTCCAGTCGTCGGGAACTTCACCTGACTTCCATGATTTTTCAAATATGATGGCCAGTGGCTTAGCAACTTCATTCGCCAGCTCCTTCAGGACCCGCAGATGGATTCCATCAGGTCCCACGGACTTGTGTGCTTTCAGATTTTGAAGGTGGTCTCGAACCAGATCCTCTCCTACAGTGGGCCCAAGGTCTTCATTTGCACAGTCCCTGCATCTACCTTCTAAGAACTGGGTGGTGCAGTCAGAGCCTTTGCCAGTGAAGACCGAGGCGAAAAAGTCATTCAGAACCTCAGCCTTCTCCAAATCCTGTGTAGCCGGTTCTCCCGAAAGTTTTCTCAGGGGGCCTGTTTTGTCCCTACTCTGTTTTTTGTTTGCTACGTACCTGTAGAATCCCTTCCTATTATCCTTAACATCCCTGGCTAGGTTTTAATTCTAACTGGGCCTTAGCCTTCCTAACCTGGTCCCTGGCTTCCCGGACAACATCCCTGTACTCTACCCAGGCCGCCTGTCCTTGCTTCCATTTTATAAAAGCCCCTTTTTTCCTTTGAATTTTCCTCAGCAGCTCCTTATCCATCCAAGGAGGTCTCCTGGCCCTCCTGCCGCACTTCCTTCTAGTTGGGATGCAGCACTCCTGAGCTTGCAGCAGGTGATCCTTGAATATCAACCAAGAGTCTTGGGCCCCCCTGCCCTCCAGGGCTATATCCCATGGAACCTTACTAAGCAGGCTCCTGAAGAGGCCAAAGTCTGCTCTTTTGAAGTCCAGGGCAGTGAGCTTGCTGCACGCTCTTCTCACTGTCCTGGGGATCTCAAATTCGACCATCTCATGATCGCTGCATCCAAGGCTTCCCTGTAGTACCACATTCTCAACAAGCCCTTCCCTGTTGGTGAGCACAAGGTCAAGCACGGCACCTCTCCTTGTCGGCTCCTCTATTACTTGCAGAAGGAAGTTGTCTTCCACACAATCGAGGAACCTCCTGGATTGCTTGTGCCGTGCAGTGCCATCATTCCAACAGATGTCAGGGTGGTTGAAATCCCCCATGAGAACAAGGGCCTGCGAGCGTGAGGCTTTTCCTATCTGTCTGTAGAGTGCTTCATCCACAGAGACCTCTTGATCAGGCGGCCTGTAACAGATCCCCACAGTAATGTCTCCCATGGCTGTTCTCCCTTTAACCCTGACCCACAAACTCTCTGTAAACTGCTCACCTGCCCCCAGACAGAGTTCCATACTCTCCAGCCTATCCCTAACATAAAGGGCAACTCCCCCTCCCCACCTGCCAGGCCTGTCCTTTCTAAAGAGCCTGTAACCTTCCATTCCAACACTCCAGTCATAGGAGCCATCCCACCATGTTTCTGTGATGCCTATTATATCATACCCCCGTAGATGTGCGCACATCTCTAATTCCTCTTGTTTGTTCCCCATGCTACGGGCGTTTGTATAGAGGCATCTGAGACGAGCTCCAATTGAAGCCAGCTCGTTGGCTGGAGCAGCTGGAATATATCTACATTGTTCCGAGCATTTATTATAGGTGCTGGCAACTGACTGGGTGTGTTGGGATGGAATGATGCCCCCCTCCCCCAACACATCTGGTTTAAAGCCTCCTTGACCAGTCTGGCTAGCCTCCTACTAAAACTGTTCTTCCCCTTCTTTACCAGAGCAGCTCCACCAGCCCCCAGTAGACCTGGCCTACTAACTTCAGTCTTATGTTCAAGACACCCAAACCCCTGACTATGACACCACCCTTTTAACCATCTATTGACCTGGCCAATCCTCCTAGCTTTTTCTTGGTCCTCCCCTGTGTCCTGGAGAATTGACGAAAAGACTATCTGAGTACCGGAGCCCCTAACCACCTCTCCCAGGGCTCTGTAGTCTTTCTTTATGGTCCCCAGTCTACTACTACCTATATCCCTAGCACCCACATGGATCACCAGGAGCAGGTAATAGTCCGTGGAACTTACTAGAGCAGGCAGCCTCTCTGTAACATCCCTGATCCGTGCCCCTGGTAGGCAGCACACCTCCCTCGAGACGGGGTCAGGCCGACAGACGAGTGCTTCCGTCCCTGTCAAAGTGGAGTCCCCTATTACTACAACCCGCCGCTTTTTCTTTGTAGCGCCAGTAGAAATCTTAACCCGTGCATAATCCGGCTGTTTGTGGTGCAAGTGTGTTTCCCCGTTAGTCTCCTGCAGGACAGCAAAGCGGTTCTGCGTGGGGACAACAGATTTAGGAGGAAGCTCCTTGCTTTTAACTGTCCTTTTCCTCCTTCTTTTGTTATTTTTCTTTGTCACCATTTCCCAATTTCCCAGGTTGGCGGCCTCCTTCTTTCCTCCATGAGCTGGAGGGGAAGCTTGAGGCCCCCGCACAGTATGGGGCTGGAGCAAGCAGCCCTGCTTCCTCTCAGCTACCCTGACATCTTGCAGCCCGCTAATAGCATTCCACAGCTCAGCCCCTGCTGCAGGAGGGCCTCCATCAGGGAGCACCGAGCGCAGCCCTGCCCGTCGTGCTCCTTTCCCTCACCAGACCAGCGCAGGCACCCTCTACACCCCGAGCTCTGCACTGCAGCCTCCCCTCTCATCGGCTCTGTCTGGGTGCCTACGCTGGGCACCGCCGGGGCAGCCAGAGCAGAGCTCCCAGAGCGGGCCCTGGTCATAGAACGGGTGCTCACCATCCCGCTCGCCTGCCCGCGTACACTGCCTCGTCCCGCTCTGTTCGCTGCGCTCCTGGTCGCTCGCGCTCCCTGGGGCAGGTTTTTACCCACTCAGGGCTGGTGCTGCTGATCCTGGCCGCTCCCCCCGTGAGTCCCTGCTCGCGACCGTGGAGCTGCCGACTCCTGGGCAGGTCCTGTCGAGGACTTGAAGCTCCCTCGGTGGCTCTGGCCGCTCTGAGTTGAGGCTCCAGGACGCTGATCTCTGCCCCGCTCCGGTGTTGAAGGCGTCCTCTCTCGAGCTGCTCACCTCAGCAATTCAAAAACTAATTAAATCTACCATCTTAATTTTTATGGAGAATAAGAGCATGAGAGCTATTTATCCCTCTACACCTTTTGTTTCCCCATCATCACATGCTGTAAGACAGGAACAACTGCAACATGGCAGCATCCAACTGAACCGAAAGACCAAAGCCCCAGTTTCTCACTAAATAGATGCTAAATTCTGATGTCCTGCAATGATTATCTACGTTAACCCTCACCATATTGCTGACAAGTTATGACTGTATTTTTTCACCAAAGCAAGTGGCTAGACCATACCTGCCCTGAACAATGTCAGTGCAGCCAGTGGTGGTAACAAAGATATTGCCTTCTTTGCAGGCCTCCTCCATGGTCGTAACTTCATAACCTGAGAAGAGAAAATGTTATTCCTCTATCCAGCACAAGCACTTATTAAAAAATGAGATACAGTATTTCAAGAAGAAAAGTATGCAAAAAGAATAAGAAGAGTCTGTCCCACCACCTGACCTATGTGGGATGCAAAGTATAAGCATACTTGTCTTACTAAATACAAACATAGCGTCAAAATATCTACCCCTCACCCATCTCCAGTCTGTAGATCTATACATTCAATGCCTTATGGTTGCGGGTGTAGTATCTGGCACAGCACTCAAACTGGATTCAGGAGTCAAGTTTGCAAAGGGAATTACACCCACAACACCGGCAGGTTCTAGTCAGGTATGGAAAGAAATGGGATAAACTGGTACTAAGTACAATTACGCAGTCACTCACATGAAGAGAAGGAGCACAGCTTCCAGAGCGTGCCATGAGCACAGCTGGAACGGCAGAGAGCACGGCATCTTAATGCATGCTGGAGGTTAGAGTGACACAACTTGAAGGTAACAAAGCCGTCCTAAAGCAGGCTTACCATGTTATGACATAGTGGCCCTACCCTACTACAGCCTCTATATCCTTGACTGCAAAGACATCTTCAAGGCCTGCACTAATAAACTCCTTCCCTAACTGCCAGGAAAGAATTCCTACAGTTAAACTGGAGTCACCTCTACCTCAACAGGGATGGAGCTGAAACCCACTAAAACTTCCTTGGCCAGCTATCACTTGATGCTCTACACTGCCGCACACACACCTCTGACACATGCATTAATTTCTACAGCTCCTTCAGTTCTTACCTTCCATGGCTGCCTGCAGTGCGTTGATGGGATCAATTTCAGTGATGATGACTCTGGCTCCAAAGCTCCGCAGGGCCTGAGCGCAGCCTTTGCCCACATCACCATAACCCGCCACAACTGCTACTTTCCCAGCAATCATGACATCTGTCGCACGCTTGATGCCATCGATAAGGGACTCTCTACAACCATAAAGGTTATCAAACTTGCTCTGAGGAAGAAAAAGGAGCAGTTTCAGAGCAGATGCAAGTAAACATTCTTTAAAGAAACAATTGACTCATGCTTGTAGCACAAACCAGGATGCTGTGTACACAGGCAGATCCGAGTTCCTTGACCTGATGTCCACCAGTTCTTTGCTGCTGTTTATCAGACAACGAACTGAACAAGCAGACAAAAAACAATGCCAGCAGAATATCTGAACAACTTATTATCATCTTTGCAAGACACATGCACCGTGAAGAAGCAGCAAGGTGCCCACATGAACCATGAGAAACTGGTTCCTGCAGTCCAGGAAGATCAAAATAGCATCTTCTCCCAGGAAGAGTTACACTAATGCTGCCAGAGTGCTCAGATTTAGAAAAATCCAGAAAAGAGCCATTCACAACACTGGTCCCTCCAACCAAAGACCCCTGGATTTCATCTCCTAATGCCCCATTGCAAAACATTCCCCTACTGTAACATTAACACAAGCTTAACAGCCAGACCTCCAAATCAAAGTTCCTATGCTAAGTCAGATGACAAATAATACTCCATTTGAACATAGAACTAACCTCAGAAACATGTTGCTGTACTGAGTTTTGTAATGCCCCTGCCTTTTCTCTTTGGGCCCTTTGTTCTGACCAGGAGTGTGGGAGTATAAGCAGATTTGATTATCTGAAGAGCTACAGAAGTCAAGAAGTTAAAACCATCTGGCTACTATACTTCCCAACACAGGGTATGAAGAACTCACCACTCACAACAAACTTCTGGCCTCAAAGCCTGCCCTGCTGGTGCTACCGAGCATGTGTACGGTGGTGTAAGCTGTAGACTGAATTCCAAACTATAACAAATTTTTTACAATAAAAGCACAAATTCCGTAAGTATATAGATTTATAATAAAAATAATAATACTGTGACTATGACTCCAATACACCATCTGAGTAAGTTACCAGGTATACGGGCATGCTACTCGCAGCTTCAGAGGCAGGCCGAGGACTAATGTGTAAGAACTTACACTTCAGATCTACAAGATCCTCACTCAGCACTTGTAAGTCTTATCACAGGCACACTTGCCATTAATATTTCAGAAAATTTGTGTCCTTCAGAACAGCAAGCTAGTGCCAGTTGGTAATGCTGTTTTCTAGTCCTCCAGCAGATCTTCTTTGCATTATAAGCCTTCTTACGGAGGAAAACAGCATTGTCAGATTTGATTCCTCATCACCAAATCCCCCAATTACAGAGTCTTCCAGGTGCCTGTGTACTTCCATGCAGGCAAGTTAAGAGAGTGCCAGATGCAGATATCTGTCCCAACACAAAAATACATTTGAGTGGCAAGAGGGAAGAACAGAACTGGATGCTGCCTACTTCTCTCTCCAAACACTAGTATAGGAACCTGGCAACCAACATAAATATCTAACTGGTAGAGCAGGAGTTGTCAGCTCAGTTGCATGTCTTCCTGGAGATGCACAACTGTGCTTAGTACCAATCTTTTACTGGATAAATAACAAACAGCCCTTGAAAGTGAGCACTTGCTTGGCACTAGAATAAAGTGAGCTTAACCCAAATCCATTCAAGCTTTTTTAGAAACAGATGAATTTCCAAATCTACTAAAGAGTATTAATAGTTATTCTGCAGGAAGCATAAATCTAGGTGAAAAGGATGCAAAGAGAAAAAGCTTCCTCCAAGAACGAGTGCATTCCAGCCCACTAGCTATGAAAACAATGCCAGATGCCTCTTTGTGAGCAGAAAGGAGATACTCTTAGGGCAGCAAACTGCAGAGAAAGGAGGCCAAACAGTCAGTGAGAACTGCCATGCCCAACAGGATAATGTTAGTATGGTAACTTGAAATAGATTTAGCAACTGGACTTTAAACATGTACATGCATAAAGCCTTAAGCACACCTGTAATTACCACTATAATTCACCTGCATTCAAATAGCACCAGCACTCTTTGAACACCATTCCCCCTCATCCCCGAATTCACTGGGATTTGTCTCAGGAAGCAGTAATACATCTAAGAACAGAATAAATACCTCCTGCCCTGTCCTTTGCAACTGCTGCTCAGAGATATCAGACCTTTTACCAGCCACAAGCTTATGCACACTCCTTTTTCCATCTGGTATCCACCACTTACCTGTGGCCTTTAAGCTACTCAAGAGTGAGGACATGTCCCTTCCCATAGGAACTGTACCCCAGGAGCCATGATCTCCATAGGTGTTTTCACATCAAGATGTAGAAGAATGCATGCCCTTACATATAAAAAAAGCTCTTCATATTCTAACAATATGGCATGTCCCATTAGAGACACCATGGGCTCACTTCAAGGATGTGGCAAAAATCTGTTCAGTACCAGATCAAGAATAGCTCCGCAAGAGAAGCAATACTTGCACGGAAATGCTGACATCCCCACACTGAACTGGTCAGACAGCAGAACATAGCAGAAGGGCTCTAGATGCATTACCTTGGTGACAGAGTCATTTACATTGACAGCTGGCACTTTTAGGGTCCCATTGGCCTTCATCTTGTACAGGTTGTGAACTCCAGTGGTTGTCTCTTCTGAAACACCTCTAATTCCTGTGGGGAGAATAAGAGGATTCACCTTAGTTGGAGTTCGCAGTGCTGCAAACCAACACATCCAAGCACTGGGAGCGAATTCCAGAGGCCTAACAAACCCTTTGCAGGAAGCAGGGAAGAGGTAAGAACCCTCATTTTGGTCCACAAACAGTACTTCGAAACTTCAAGCAAGTTTCTTTCCCCATAAGGCAATTAAAAGAGCAGGACAAAATATTCTTTGGAAAAACAGAAGGGACCAGCTCAAGATGCACACCTCCAGCTGAGCCACCGGCTTTGCCCAGAGGGCAATCAAAGCTGTCGGCCATGGACAGGGACAACTTCCACCAGACCAGGTTGCTCCAAACCCAGTCCAACCTGGTCCCAAACACTCATAACAGAATTTGTACCAGTCTCAGTGGAGTTTAAAAGCCACTACATTTCCCTTTTCCTTCCCAGAGCACCAGGTTGAAGCACTGGCACTCTCTGTCACAAGAAGGAAATGAGACCAACTAAGCCAGAAGTAAACGGAGTAGATATTAGGCTGATTTATACCCAGAGGTCTGTAATCCCAAACCTCACACCAAGCCTACAGTACCTGCACTTCCCAGAGGGTTACCTGAAGAGAGAACAAATTCAGGCTTCAGCACAGTTAGGACTTACTTAGAGGGGACAGAGCAGTTAAACAACATTGCCTCGTGCACAGCTAAATACAGCATCTGTAGTTAAGTTACCCAAAAGTATCAATATCCCAGTGCAACTGCTTAGACCAAGTACAATCATCCCTATGTGAAGGAAATCGGGGGGAGGTCACAGCAGAAACCTCCAGTTCAAACCCGTCCTCTCTCTCCTCAGGTGTATCTGGCAAGCAGGAGACACACTTATCCTTCAAAAGCTCTCCAGGCTGACTTTCCTAAGCTTAGTGCAATTTTAAAGACAGTCTGCTACGTGAACCTCACATCAGACACACCAGCAGGTTCCCTTCTCTGAAGGCCACCTGCCTGCTGCCCCCAGGTGACATTTAGAACTGCTCTAAACTGCTTTGCAACTCCACTGAAAGTCCTGCCTACACCACTCAACTTCAATGCCAGAGTGACTTCAGTGACTGCTAAGGGCCTACACTAAGGAAAAGGTTGAATTACACTGAAAAAGCCTTGCTAAGCACTTGGCTCCCCTGTATTTCTTACCTGGTCAATGAGCAAGTCTGCATCAATGGATCACAAGTGATCCAATCTTCTCTACCGTTTCTCAATAGCAGTCTTCTGCACAGATGCCAGAGACCGCCCTTGCACAAGTTCAGATGACTTTCTCCTTTGTTCAGTTCTACTTCAACCATTCCTACCTTTAATCTTACTTCTAAGGGCATTTAATTTAGTGGAATAAGCCCAAAGTAACAAGGCCATTCTGCCCTCCAACAGCAGGCATGATGAGAGAGAGAAAAAGCTTGCTGAGCATTTCCACACAGCTATTTAACACATCTCCTAGATGAAGTAGGCTTGAATAGCCCTACTTTCGACTGTTAGCTGCACACTAGTACTGAATTAACTTCTATTTAAATTAGAAGCTGCTGAAGCTTAGAAGACAGGCAGTTCCCTTTGAAATTAGCCCAGAAAACTTGATCAGCCTTTAAATGACAAGTAGCCTTTTCAGATGCTGCATGCCAAAATGCCTCCTCTGCTCACAGTAAAGTCTTCCCACACACTGTGCATGCTCTTCTAATGTTGCTTTTGTCCTACCTCTCACCCAAAGAGGTAAAATATCACCGCAAGCCCTTAGGATATATTAGCCTCTGTTATCATCAAGATAATAAAAACAGATGCTACACAGCTTCATTTAAGCAGTGTTTGCATCAAAGGGCTAAGCAAGGAACTTCATTAAATGAGATCAAGACTACTCAGTGGTACCATTCTGGAAGTTCTGTTGTTTCTAAGGAGCAATGGACTGAAAGGTTGAACAGATCAAGTTCTGTCACACTCCTGAGACCAGTCTTTAATTAGTTTACTAAATTAAAAGCACATAGTGCACACATTCTGGCACATATGGCATCCTGTCTAGACTCTACAAATACAGTAGAAAAGCTATCCCCATGAATTCAGGGAGCAATCCCAGGCAGCAGGGATGTTTATCATCAATGGCAGACTAGAGATAGATGGCCAAGACAGGAGACACTTCAACAGCCACTGCCCTGCTGCACCATACTATACCAGTCCCTTCCACACCAGGACCACACGAGTAAGAAGGAGCAAAGGGCTGCAGGGGACAAAACAGAAGACAGCAGGAGGGATTGAAGTGTGAAAGGAGCTCAGCACGAGGACCCAGAAGAACAAGGACATCAACTGAGGTGCTTCATGTGCATGGCAAAGAAGCAACTCTGCGAAAGAGTATGAATGTGGAAAATGCATTTTTTTGGCCTCTGACAATGCCAGGAAGACACAGAGGCATGATCAGCTGTGGTATGGCAGGAACACAGGAGATCATGAACATCAGACAGAGGCAATCTAGAAAGAAGACCTTTGGCAGAAGAGAGGATCCCAGCATGGCTTAGCAGACACCAATGAAAACCTCTCATTACAGTTCAAGTAAGATGTTGACTGTTGGATTACTAGGGACATCAGGCTGAGGATGAAGGAGAAGCTGAGGCCTGTTACACAGAAGCAGCTTCCTCTCTTCCTGCTGCCCCTACCCACATCAGCACACAGATGTGGAGCAGCCCCAGACTTTTCCCCTCACACAGCCATATCCATGGGTGGCCACCTTCAAATTTTGCCCCCATAGCTTCCTCTTAAAGCAGTGCAAGAATAAGCACTGATCCAGAAGGTTTTCACAGCAACCTCACCTCTACGGACCTAGAATGAATATTAGTACACCGCACTGTATCAGTATAATCTCCACCACATATCACTTTCCAATGTTCTTCACATCCCAGATCAAGCGTGCCCTTTAGCAACACTGGGTGTCTGCAGCTTGCAGCAGCACAGACGATGGACACTGGGAGAGCTCAGGAGAAGCCACGTCTGGGAGGCACAGGTCAGCTCCTGTAGGTCATGCCAAATTCTATTCAGATAAATCCTTTTACATAAACATGTGCCAGCAACACCACACTGATCAGTTTTTTAGTTTGTTTCACTAACTTACACTGAAGATAAGCTAAAGCAAGAGCCCCGATCCTGACTCCATCAGCATCTTGACTAACAAGCTGGATGAGTCAATGCCTTGTAGTTTATAAGGTAGAAAACTGTTCCCTTTCCAAGAAAGGTTACAAGTTGCCATGACTTCACCCAGAAGTGCGTTAAGATGATCAAGAAAAAGCATTAATGGTAAAAATATTAACTGCAAGCAGACATTGAACAATTCTAAAACACAGCCCATTTCCAGGAAGGCTGAAAGCCTTGGCAAGCCAGCTGTACCACTGGTGCAGGTTATGGGCACTGTGAATGATGGCCAGGACAGGTCACTGCAGCTTATCGGTCCTGCCTGACCAATTTGGTGGCCTTCTACGACGGGGCTACAGAACTGATGGACAAGGGTAAAGCAGTTGATGTCATCTACCTGGACTTGAGCAAAGCGTTTGGCACTGTCCCACACAACATCCTTCTCTCTAAATTGGAGAGATATCAATTTGATGGATGGACCACTCGGTGGATAAAGAACTGGCTGGACGGCCGCACACAAAGAGTTGTGGTCAATGGCTCAATGTCCGGCTGGAGACCGGTAACGAGTGGTGTCCCTCAGGGATCGGTGTTGGGACCGGTCTTGTTTAACATCTTCGTCGCTGACATGGACACTGGGATTGAGTGCGCCCTCAGCAAGTTTGCCGATGACACCAAGCTGTGTGGTCCGGTTGATACGCTGGAGGGAAGGGATGCCATCCAGAGGGACCTTGACACGCTTGTGAGGTGGGCTGATGCCAACCTTATGAAGTTCAACCACGACAAGTGCAAGGTCCTACACCTGGGTCAGAGCAATCCCAGGCACAGCTACAGACTGGGCAAAGAAGAGATTCAGAGCAGCCCTGCAGAGAAGGACTTGGGGGTGCTGGTCGATGAGAAATTGAACATGAGCCAGCAGTGTGCGCTCGCAGCCCAGAAACCAACCGTATCCTGGGCTGCATCAAAAGGAGCGTGTGAGACCTCACCTGGAGCACTGTGTGCAGTTCTGGTGTCCTCAACATAAAAAGGACATGGAACTGTTGGAACAAGTCCAGAGGAGGCCACGAGGATGATCAGGGACTGGAGCACCTCCCGTATGAAGACAGGCTGAGGAAGTTGGGTTTGTTCAGCCTGGAGAAGAGAAGGCTTCATGGAGACCTCATAGCAGCCTTCCAGTACCTGAAGGGGGCCTATAGGGATGCTGGGGAGGGACTCTTCGTCAGGGACTGTAGTGATGGGACAAGGGGTAACGGGTTAAAACTTAAACAGGGGAAGTTTAAATTGGATCTAAGGAGGAAATTCTTTCCTGTTAGGGTGGTGAGGCACTGGAATGGGTTGCCCAGGGAGGTTGTGAGCGCTCCATCACTGGCGGTTTTCAAGGCCAGGTTGGATGAAGCCTTGTGTGGGATGGTTTAGTGTGAGGTGTCCCTGCCCATGGCAGGGGGGTTGGAACTGGATGGTCTTAAGCTCCTGTCCAACCCTAACTATTCTATGATTCTATGAATATATTGCTTACATGAGTGGTTTCAGTGTCCATGCTTAGCACTGACTGACATGCTCTCGCATCCTGTATGTGGTACATTCTGGCCTGTGAAAAGTACAGCCCTCCTTGAGCAATGCTTTCAGCCTAGTACTGTGATGCCATCAGCAAAAATAAAGGTCAACAATTTTTCATGCCATAAAAATGAAAAGGAAGTTTTCAAGACTGCACAATGCTTATTCAGGCTTAATAATTGCTTAATAAAACAATTAATTAAAATAAAAGTACCCTTACACTTAGGAAATGCAGAGTTGCTGAAAGGGAAAGCAAGAGGAAAACCTACCCCTGTCTCTGTTAGCAGAGGCAGATGGACCATGTGTCAAGTAGGTCTTCCAGAATGTCGTATCCAGCCATCTGGCAAGCAGCAATTGGTTTGGATGCTGTAGCTCCAGACTTCTTCCTCTCCCTTTGTCCTCGCATCATCCCCCTGATTCACATTAATACAAGATCCATTTGGTTGCTGCTCCCAGTCCTTGACATACACAATGGAGGACAAAGACCCAGGAGAACACAGAGAGAAAAAGCAGTACAATTCTTCCAGTACCTGCATCTTTCTTTTCTGTATGGCTTGTACATACCAAACACCTCATGAATCAAACTATATAGAAAGCCATGGGATCCTCCACATGCTCTCCAATGCATGAGGCTTTTAGCCACATCCCTGAAGCCCACAGTCAGCAGTGCCTAGGAAAAGCCTTGACTCAGGCCATGGCTGCTGTTTAGCATGCAGCCCTCAACAGTTTCAGCGCAAGGACAGATGATACACCAACATCACAGCAGCAGCAAGATGCTAACTGTGCATTCCAACCAGACACCCATACAATCACAGCATCTGTTATGGTAGCTTCATGCCTCAGATTGCTGGCCTACACGAATGGACAAGCCAGACCCTCAATACCTGACCATGCTGTGTCCCTGCTCCATCTTCTGCCTCCAGGCCATGATAGTGTGGCACTTCTTTACTTTAGAAGTGGGAGCCAGAGCACGGCTGCACTCTTCCTCCTCTCCCCTTAGCCATCAGTCTTCTTCCCTTTCCTGAGCAGGTGGCTGGAGTCCAGCTGCAGCATATATGGGATCAGTGAGTGCTCTGGGAATGCAAGGAAAGGAAATGGTTTCCAGCCGTAGAAGTGGATAAAAGAGAAGCAACCCCAAGACCTTAGCTGCTACAAGCATATGTCATCCTTGGCAGAAGGGCTCTGGGGCTAATCAGAAGCTCCTGGCAAAGAAACCAAGCAAAGGAACCCAGCAAAGGAGCCAGCAAGAGGCACTTACCTCACCCGAAGCTCATTAACCTTTTTTAATCCCTCCCAAATTTGACAGAAACCCAGCACTCAGTAGCTTGATTTTAGCGTTGGATGCTCAAATGTTCTGGTGGTGTTGCCCAAAGAGGACTCTGTCTCACGAGGCCATGAGATCTCATGCCCCTGGAGGAGGCAAAATATCTAGTTAGAAAAACCTAATTTTTGGGTGGGTGGGTGTTCTTTTGGAAAACCTGGAAACCCCATTAAGCCACACATGATGCTCATTCATGCCTCCAAAAAAGGAAGGTACCTAACCAGTCAACTTCCCTCTGTGAGTCTGGGTCTGTAGAAGTAACCTGCTATCAAGACTATACTGAATATAGTCTCTAGTCCAGCAATTCAGCTGTCACCTTAAAGTCTGGCTGGAAGTGAACTCTTCTCAGCTACATGGCTGAGGTGAGTAAAAGATTTGTTATTTAAGTGGATGTTTTGCTTTTATTAATAAACTTCTTATTTTCCACAGTTTTTCTAAATTACAACAGAATATTTAAAGAAGATACAGTTCCCGAGAGAACTGTACACGTGATATGGATTTGTTTTGCAAACTAAAATGAAAATACAGAGAAAGCTATAGTTTAAAGATTCTGCTTATGTGTATACATAACGATATCTATCATTTACTTTCAAAATAATAGCACTGGTCAGTTGAAATATGAGTAACCACTCACCGGTGTTTGTGAAACAAAACATGAATATATTAAAAATTGAGAGAATGAGTTTAGTTACATGAAAATACCAATTTCTGCAACTCTTCTTTAGGAGCAAGATAGTGTTTTCTGCTTTTTAAATTACCCAATTGCCAGTAAAAATTGGATAGTTAAGACTTATAAATATCTTTCCATATGAAACATGCTTTCACTTCTTTTAGAGTTTTGTCTCATATTGGCCGCAAATTCTTTATGTTATAGAGAAAAATAAGTAGTTTCTTTGTTGTGGAGAGTTAAATCTTGTTTTCTGTTTCAGGAGTGACTTCATTGAATGTAAGATCATTTTTTTAAGCTATTTCTGAAATGTTTTGTTACCCGCTTCCAGTATCAGCAACTCTTTATTTAATGCATCATATGTTCATATTTATACACGATAATTTTACAATGTGCGTAAACTTCTGCATCCTGTAGACTCTGATGGCAGTAACAAGGATCAGATGTCTCTTTCTTGGACAGAAAATAAGCAGGTGGGAGTGCTGATATTTGCAGGATTTAATGGAGAGGTCATTAAATATGATGCTTGATTTTGCCTGCGCAGTGCTGTGGCTCTCACACAAACGCCAGAGAAGTTTCACGCTTTAAGGTTCATTCTGGTGAGTTTCCAAGAATGCTCACTCCATTTGTTAAAGGAAGGTGTCTAGCTCAGATAGGTGACTTTTCGTGCGGCAATAAGTTTAACAATCTTCATTTCCAGTTGCTTGAAGTTTTAAAAGGAAGAAAAATTTATTCTAATGCTGGTTTGGTAAAGGATTTTTCTCCCTCCCTTTCAAAATGTACCAATTCATCTGAAACCATAGAGCAGCACTACTGAGAACTGTCCAATACAAAACGTTGCAGCAGACAGAAATGTGGGAACATTAATCGAATATTGTGAGCTACTTAAAATTCTTTTCTATGGTTGGTTAGAAAGTAAATGTAATAGAACAGTTAAATAAATAGAATAGTTGAAATTCCTTTAGGATTTTCCAAGATATGACCAGCACAGGTTGTTTTAATGTTTAGATATATTTGTCAAAGCACAATCCATCATTGAGGTGTGGAAAAAGTTATGGCTGCAGCATGAATAAACAAAGCTGTGCATGTAGAATGTTACATGTTTAATTAAAATACTATTTCTCCTTTCATGAGTTGGTCATGTCTATGCAATTTAAAATGAAAAGAATAGAATATTTAATGTAAAATACTGAAAAACCTTATTTTATATGTGTAAAATACATGTGTAGTATATATAATTGGCATTTTGAAGCATAGCGATGAACCATGTATTAGTTTTGCAGTGATCAGATATACAGAAGGTACTCCAAACAGTAACAAAAAACCCTTCCCTAAAAACAGAATTTAAAATCCTGAAACCATATCACAGGCGCGATCGGAGCTGAAAGAGATGCAACAAGTAACATACCTAGAAAATATTACTGGCAGTAGTTATTGTCTATCTATCACCTTTATGTCACCATTGTCTCTTTCTTCCCTGCATTATTCCTAATACTCTGCTCTTTCTGTTTTGCTCTTGCTGTCTTTATTCTCCAGGCAAGTGAAGAAACTTCTAATTAAGGACACAACCTCTAAAGTTTTACCACTTACTTCTGTGAAAGCAGGAGAAAGCCAGATCGGTTTACAACACAAACGTGAAATAGTCTTCAGTTAAAGCCCTTTCTGATCAGGTACAAAAGGAAAAATAAAGGTTAAGATTAACTGTTCATTGGTGGTTGCCATTATTAAATAAACATAATTAAAGATTGTATGGATTATTTTTCCAAAGCTTTTTCAATTATTTTTTTGCCTGAGATTGTTCCAGTCCAAAATCTTTGACCTTTTTAATATTTCCATGATCAGTATACTCACTATATTTCTCTTCTCTGAGAAAAAAAGCATTTAAATTGCAAAGCAAAATCATACCTTTTATTTCTCACAAGGAAATAAGGTCACATCTCGCAGAAAGAATTTAGATCATCATAAGAATGAAAGACAATGCGTGATACAAACTTCTCAGGAATCGATAGGAAGAAGAGAACATATGGTAATAATGACCATAGCACATTAAACTGTCAGGGAAGGTAGAGCAATAAACTGTCACTGACCTGTAGTCATGTGTGGATTTTCTCCTTTTGACTGCTTCCAGGGACATAGGATTGTTTGATTTCTCAGATCTGAGGATAAACCGTTAAGTACCAGACCTCTCAAGCCTAAAGGTAAGACATTCTTCTGAACTGGTGTAGTATTCTTTACCAAAATGTAAAGCAACTATTCAGAATGTTATACTCAAAACCATAAATCACATGGATTTCACTTCTATCATTCACATGTGTCACCTTTCCAAATGCTAAGCCTTATCTGAATGTTGCCAAATATTTAAGCCAAATATGACCATATTCTCAATTAGTTATTACAGAAAACCCTTCTAATTTTGTAGCAGAGCTAGCAGCAAGAAAAGTGCCACTGAAATAGTAATGAACTTAAACTGCCTTCCACCAAAGCCAAATGTGCATAAAGTGGTACTTCTGATTTTTGCTACATCTATTCCCACAAAAAAGCAAGAACTAGATCAGATATAATCTATTTAACCAAGTGATCTGTTTTCAGGCAGGATTAGGACCTCACATTTAATACAATGAGAAGCCTCGCTGAGAGATGACAGCCGTTCTGCAAAGAAACTCTTTCATGGCTGATTGCATTATTCGAACCTCATCCTATCATGATGTTACAGACATTTCATTAGTCTATTTTTAATTATTTCTATCAATTTTTTCATGTAAGGCTAAGGATTTACTTGCCTGTAATAGTGAGTTCAGTTTTTGAAATATTAGGTATATAAGGTGCAGATTTCCACTCTGCTGTTCTTCCTACTCAAAGATTTTTGTTACATGCCAGTTATTTCATATTTGCGTTCCCAGATCACACTGTATCTGAAAATTATAAAGACTTCTAATGACAAAATGTCGGATTAGGCAGATCATAGACTGAAATGGATTCAGAAAACTTGTAGGAGTTTTGAAGTATGGCAACAACCCAGACAAGTTTTCCCCATCCTCACACTGTATTGCTGCCCCGACACACGTTATTTCTCCTTTTTGAAGTGAGCAGCATATTCGTGTGAATTCTGTAGTTATCCATCCAGCTGGACATTCCAGCAAATACGTTTCGATCACCTGCTGATATTAACATGTCACAGAGAACCTCTTTCTTATGAGAACCAGTGAAGAACAGAGAAGAGCGCCTGAAAAGAACAAAAAGAAGAAAGGAAAATAGCAGATGGAAAAAGAATTGTGGGATGACAAATTAACTCCTGCAAATAACAGCAACTTTAAATTTTAGCTGGGTGTCGTGGTTTAAACCAATCCACACAGGTCGTCCACTCACACCCCCCCCACCCCGACCCTCCCCACTCCTGGAGGGATGGGGAGGAGAATCAGGAGAATGTAACTCCCACGGGTTGAGATAAGAACAGCCCGGTAACTAAGGTATAACACAAATCACTGCTGCTGCCACCGATGATAATATTGATAAGAGAAAATAACAAGAGAATACGATACCACCGCCAAACGAGTTCGACCCCCCCCGAAGAGAGAGAGTGCCCTTCCAGGTAACTCCCAGTTACCTCCCTGGGCATGCCGTGCTGTGCTATGGATACCTCTTTGGCTAGCTTGGGTCAGGTGTCCTGTCTCTGCTTCCTCCCGGCCTCCCCTCCTCCCCAGCAGAGCATGAGGCTCACAGAGTCCTTGGCCAGAATAAACATTACTTAACAACAATTAAAAACCATCGGTGTTATCAGCTCTCTGCCCAGGCTGGAAGTCAAAACACAGAGCTTGCACCAGTTACTAAGAAGGAGCAAAACGGCTCCTGGTAAACCCAGGACTCTGGGCTTCTAAGTTTCTTATTCATGTATTGACAAAAACACCTTAAGACAAGTTGCAAAGGCTTTCAGAATAGCAATAGTTTCCTGATGAAAGCATTTGCAATGGAAATATAGGTACGTAAATTATAAGTGTTACATTCTTGCACCATATAAATGCTTCAAACCAAGGATCGATCAGGCTGATTTCTCTCACACAACCATAACTTCAAAATCAAAGAGACATTGCCGAAAAGCATCTGGTCTCATAAACCCATGAAAGACATCAAATCCTAGCACAAGATAGTATGAGACAGTTAAAAAATACAATCTGTGGCCATCCACAGACTAATTCAATTGAGTTTTCAGCTGAGGGACACACATTGATCCTTGCCCGAATTGCAAAAAGAACACATCCGCATCTGAAACAGGAGAAAAACTGCTCATGTCTCATCCCAGCCCTAATGCAAATAATAACGTCTGCAGAAAGATGGACACGTGAGGAGGGTACCACATACAGGTAGGAGGGAGGCATGAAAGAGACAGGAGTCACACAATGAGGCACGTTGGAGGTAACAAAGAGAGATGCAGGTATGGTGAGGGAGCCAGATGAAATTCTGAGGAGATGGAGAGAATGACAAATGGGGGGAAATGACAGGGAACAAAAAGCATAGATAATAAAAAAAAAAAAATAAGGTGGATGAAGGAAAGACAGAGGAGCGCCTGAAAACACCAAAGGGAGGACAAGGAAATAGCAGATAGGAAACGAAATGTGGGAAGACAAATGTCAGAGAAGAATACGTTCATGAGGCAATACAGAAGAAAAGCCAAGATGTGCCAGTTATGGAGAGGAAATAAGGGCTGAAAAAAGGAAAAGCAAAATAAATACCTGTATTTTTTGTAAACTTACAACAGTAGAAAATATAATGAGACGAGCAGGGAGAAAATGAAAATCTGACTGAGATAAAACAGAATGGAAAGACACACACGTGTGCACACCCCAAATTTTTTACTGGGCTACGTTTGCTGATACCGTGAATGCAAACCAGGCTTCCTTCATCATGTCTGACAACCTAAACCACTCTCCAGAGTGAGAGCTGAGTTTCGTTTCAAAGCAGCACAGAACAAGTCCCTGGAATTCCTTTTTTTTTCTTTTTTTTTTTTTTTTTATGAGAAAACTAATTACATACCATAAATATCTACGATAATACAGCAAGATGTAAGTTCAGTGCCTCAGGGCTGGAATAGAAGCTGAATCTGGCCCTAATTCAGGTAACAGCAGTGCCTGAAAAATTGATTTTCCTTTATGGGCAATTTTGACTAAGTTATTTCTTATTTCAAATGGAAAATAAAACATAAAATCAGAACACTTTTAATTTGAACACTTGAAATAGAGTAAAAATAGCATTTTCAAAAGAAAATAAATAGCTAATGCTGTAAATTGCCCTACAGATTTCAGCACATAAAGTTTTACAATAAAAATTCTTTCCATTGTAAAATTTGGTTGCTATTAAAAATTTTCATGCGATAAGAGTCAACTTTAACAACTGAGAACGTTCCAATCCTCTAAAATTCAAACCATTCTACCAGTAAGTGTGTCACTTCGTATTTATCCCCCAACAAAAGTGAAGTAACACAAGAAGAAAACGAGAAAAACATCTGGTCTTTCAAAAGCCTCCAAAATATTATGTTCTGGCAAGCCTGTCTTCCTCTTGCTGTTCTAAGTTCCTTCTCAGAGCTACTCTGAGAAGCTTCTTGGAGCACCAAACAGTTATTTTTGCTCACCATGTTCACCTCTGTCTGGTCCCTCAAACGTTGCCTCTCAAGCATCTCAAGCACATTCAGGTAACACACAGAAGACAGATTTCTTTTTCCCCCTACATTTCTGATTGCTGGGCGTATCTTTCCACAGGAACTCTGTTGACTGAAGTGATTCCAGAATCCAAGCTAACATCCGGATGCTTTTTGGAAAAGCAAAGCCAAAGAATCGTGCATTTTCTTTAGTGGAACAGAAACCCCTGGATATTCTGGATATAATTTTACTCAGAAATTCACACCAAACATGATAGTTTCTGAAAACTTTTTGGTCTTTGCTATATTTGTCTGTAACAACAGGTGAGCAACTTTCAAACTGGAGTTAGGTACTTAAACTGGTGTCACAAAATCTAGGTAAGGTTTTCTATACACATTTTAAATCAAATGGGGAAACTATCCCCCAGACTAAGTTTCCAGTTAGGTGTTCTGAGGATTACAAAAGCAAAATGGCCTATGCCTGTAAGATTGCCCCAAGTATCCCAATCTTCATGATTCATGTCATTATATTTCTAACAGTATGCTTAATAAATAACTAATTATTTGTGTATCCCTTGGCTGAGTCCTTGCACATTCCTGCTGGCTTGCAAAGCACAGAGGCTTGGCCACAAGAGGTTGGTTTCACATTAAAAACTTAGCTCCTGAGCACATCTTTTCACTGTTACTGCCACACTACAGTGGCAAAAACAGTAAAAAACTTTAAGAGAATGTTACAAACATGCAGCTTAGTTACCCCTTCGATTGTGTAATGATGTAAATACTAAATTCTTAGTTACTATTTCCTCGAAGGCACTCAGAAATCTTCATTTGACAATACCAGGGCTTGGAATAGGAAAACACATTTCTTCAATTTTTTATTACAAAAAGTGACATCTTGAATGCCAAAGTTTTTCTTTGAATTATGAAGTTACTAATTTTGAAACAAAAAGATGTTAACAGCCCTTTTACACCTGATGGGGTTTAATATAACTGCTCAAACTCTACATTAGTGCTACTGTTTACTGTAGTACTGTCATGGTTTAAACCGATCCACACAGCTCGTCCACTCACACCTCACACCGACCCTCCCCACTCCTGGAGGGATGGGGAGGAGAATCAGGAGAATGTAACTCCCACGGGTTGAGATAAGAACAGCCCGGTAACTAAGGTATAACACAAATCACTGCTGCTAACACCAATGATAATATTGATAAGAGAAAATAACAAGAGAATACGATACCACCGCCGAACGAGTTCGACCCCGCCGAAGAGAGAGAGCCTGCCCCTTCCGGGTAACTTCCAGTTACCTCCCTGGGCATGACGTGCTGTGGTATGGAATACCTCTTTGGCTAGCTTGGGTCAGGTGTCCTGTCTCTGCTTCCTCCCGGCTTCCCCTCCTCCCCAGCAGAGCATGAGGCTCACAAAGTCCTTGGCCAGAATAAACATTACTTAGCAACAATTAAAAACTGATCTGTGTTATCAGCTCTCTGCCCAGGCTGGAAGTCAAAACACAGAGCTTGCACCAGTTACTAAGAAGGAGCAAAACGGCTCCTGGTAAACCCAGGACAAGTACTAATACTCTTTAGCATCATATTTGCATAGTAATATTATATGGCTATATACATCTTCTATGAAAAGCTGATTTTTGGTCAAATTTTATTCTCCAATTCGAATAATCTCTATGGAAATCTGGAGTTGTTGCGTTATGACTTTAGTAAAACTCTTTCAGGCTTCTGTCTGTGAAAAAAATTACCTTGAATCAGGAACACATAGAAGCCCATGGTCACTGTTAAGTCTTTGAATACCTTCACTCACTTTAGTAGATTACATGCTGTCCTGGGTTCAGCAGCAGCAGTCATTTTTCTCCTTCTTAGTAGCTAGTGCAGTGCTGTGTTTTGATCTTTTGGCCTGGGAACAGTGCTGATAACGCCGATGTTTTCAGTTGCTGCTCGAATGTTTGGTCTGGCCAAGGACTTTGTGAGCCTCATGCTCTGCCAGGGAGGAGGGGAGGCCGGGAGGAAGCAGAGACAGGACACCTGACCCAAACTGACCAAAGAGGTATCCATAGCACAGCACGGCATGGCCAGGATGTAACGGGGAGTGACCCCAGAAGGGCTGGGACAGCAGGGTTGGAGGAGGTATCAGTCAGTGTTCGGCTGGGGGGAGTGGGGCGAGTTATCGGTCGGCTGGTGCTGAGGTGTTGTATTCTTTCCTCTTGTTATTTCCTTTATCATTATTATCATTGGTGGCAGCAGCAGTGATTTGTGTTATACCTTAGTTACTAAACTGTTCTTACCTCAACCCATGGGAGTTACATTCTTTCGATTCTCCTCCTCATCCCTCTGGGAGTGAGGGGCAGAAAGGGGGAGGAGTGAGAGAGCGACTGCGTGGTTCTGAGTTACGGCTGGGCTTAAACAATGCCACGTACATGCTTAAAGCACACAGTTACTTGCTTTTTGTCCCCTTGGTATCTTACCATTCCTATGTGTATCAAAACCTTTCCTAATTTGCAAGACTGTGGTCTACTCATTGCTGTGTTTCACTATGGAAGAGGAGAACTGAAGCTGTAACACTGGGAAAGCAAAACCCAGGTCCAAAAATGGAGAAATTAGTTTCTAATGGAGGAAAGGGAAAACAAAAAATGAAGGAAATCAGCCTACCCAGAATACCCATACTGTTAGCAGCAGGATTTTGCTAGGAAATCAGTCATTACAGATACTCAGGCCAATCACAAGAGCACAGTATTTTAAGCTAAGTAAATAAATGGCTGCTGTCAGTGAAGAGTTGTGGTAATTTAATAAAAATGAAGAAGAAAGAAGAAGAAGAAATCTGTGATTAAATATACGGAAACGGAAAGTCTTCAAACGTCAAAAAAATATACCACTGTCCTGGGTTCAGCAGCAGCAGTCATTTTTCTCCTTCTTAGCAGCTGGTGCAGTGCTGTGTTTTTCATTTTTGGCCTGGGAACAGTACTGATAACACCAATGGTTTTAGTTACTGCTCAAAGGTTTGGTCTGGCCAAGGACTTTGTGAGCCTCATGCTCTGCCAGAGAGGAGAGGAGGCCAGGAGGAAGCAGAGACAGGACACCTGACCCAAACTGACCAAAGAGGTATCCATAGCACAGCACGTCATGGCCAGGGTGTAACAGGGAGTTTACCCAGAAGGGCTAGTTGACTGGAAGGTTGAACAAGGTATCGGTCGGTGCTTGGCTATGGGGAGTGGGGCGAGTTATTGGTTGGCTGGTGCTGCGGTGTTGTATTCTTTCCTCTTGTTATTTCCTTTATCATTATTATTATTGGTGGTAGCAGCAGTGATTTGTGTTATACCTTAGTTACTAAACTGTTCTTATCTCAACCCGTGGGAGTTGCATTCTTTTTGATTCTCCTCTCCATCCCTCCGGGAGTAGAGGGAGGGAAAGAAGGGGGGGGAGTGAGAGAATGAGCTTTTTGGTTGGCTTTAAACCACGACAACAACTTTCTAGAAAGCTCTAAAAACCAGAAGACAGCTTCACAATCTGTTAGTGCTTTAAACATGGAGTAGGAAATGAAAAGCGAATTTTTAAACTTTTGATGTTTACAAAATTTTCCAGGGTGTGGGATGTGAGGAGGGGGTCCAGATTCAAAGCAGCAATTCCCACGGCCCTAAAGTGTTTTCAAATGTTTCACGTCCTGTAAAGTCAGCTTGTATTATCATAGTGTTGCTCAACTAAATGGCAACACTTGGGGGAAGGCTACCAAGGGGAAAAAAATAGTAAAAAGACCTTACAAAAGAGGTTTTTTTTCTAACCCAGGAAGAGTCTTGATACGATCCTGAAGGATCACTGAAAAGCTATCCTCATAAAAATAGCCTTGTTGATCACACAGAGAAATGCAAAGGGGCTGCAGCTTTATTTCAAATGAGGGCCTTTCCCTCCCTCCACCTCCCCCCCCCCAACCCCGCTTTTATTTTCGTACAAACACTCTTAAGGCTGTTAAATCAAATTTGATCAATTGGCTTCCAAAACCAGGCTGACACTTCATCATTTATTCAGATCTCAAACTTGTGGTGCCCTGGACTGCAAACATGAGCTGTCTTGTCAGTGGCCAAATAGCTTAATGACTGCTCATTTCTAACTATCCCCTTGCACAGAACTTAATCAGGTATAAAAAAAAAAACCCAAGCCCATGGCACATATGATGCGCACATGGCTGTAAAAATAGCAAACTAAAAATATTAATGTATCATTGAAACGTATAATTAAACCCATGAAATTATAAAGGGAGATGACATGTTTTGATTTATTGAGTCTGCATTCTGATAAACTTACCTGGGTTTAGTACATGCAGTTATCAAGCTTGAGGAAAAAGCCTTTCCTCCTGTATGTTTTTACTTTTAGTTACTCCAGAAGACTCCTTCAGTGGAGTGGAGTTCACCAAAGGAAAATTGCTATTCTCACGCTTAGGAAACTGCTGAGGAGCTGCTTGTATATTTATAATGCTCTTTCTAGAGAGCGAGACTGTCAGAGAAGAAAACTTCCAGTTAAGAGCCCTGAACAAGTACTGAAGAGCACAGCAGATTTTATCTGCAGGTCTTTTCAGGTTTTCTGTATTATGTTCCTTTTTCTACCTGAGTGACAGAAAAAAAAATGAGTTGCCATCAGTTGAAAATGCCTCTGCCCGAAGACTCTCGGATCAAGACTGTTCTGTGGTTCTCACATGCGGAGAAAAAGGAGGGGCTGGAGGTCAACTTTCCAAAAGATTTTTTTCTTTTTCAGAGCAACAGTAAAAGAGGGGGGAAAAAAAAAAAAGAAAAAAAAAGCACTGAGAAAGAGCAGGAATTCAAGTAGAAACGCATGGACTGTTCATCTCGGCTATAATTTTGTCAGCTAAAATTTAGTAATTGCTTCTGCATTGCTTTCGGGAGGAGGTGATATTTAAAAGCAGGCTGCTCAGCACTCAAATGGGACTACTCCAAAAGCTTTGCCTATATTCTCTACAGATCAGCCGAACAAGGGAGACCAGCTGCATAGATTTTCGTTAGGGCCTGATGAATAGGACCACAACTTACTGTTTCGGTAGGACCAAAACATTTAAACTCTTCTACAGGGCATTTAACTTCCACTTTGTTGCTTGGACTTAAAAAGATTGCGTTTTACTGCTACAAGGCACTGGAGATATTTGACTTCATTACGCTCAAATCACTCCTGCAAATATCCCACAGTAGTCTGAGAAACAGTAAAGTTTTAGGACTCTCATAACTTTGGTATTTTAGCTGTATGCTCTCCTGAATTTACTCACTCCAATTTTCTGTTCAACTTCAAATACTTCTTTTTTCAGTATTGCCCATGCTTTTGACTGTTTTAATTCTATTTGATGTTTCTGGCTTCTCAGGATTTTGTTGTAAATTTTGCTTTTTAATTTAGTCTTCTTGTGTCAAAGCTTTTTCCTGAAATGACTTTAAATGTTGTATTATCTCTATATGCTCTTTTATTGTGTGATTTTAATGTTAACAAAGTACATTTCCTAAGCTGTATTTTTACACTGCTTCAGTTGGATAGCTGAATTACTTTTTACCCCATTCAAGTGAGGTAAACAATTACTATATAATATTGAAACAAAATAATTATTTTCTTAAAGCTTTTATAACTCCTGAAGATTTTAAGGGTTTGGATTTTACTTGGTTTGGGACTGATAATATTTCTCTTCAAGCTTCAGACTGTAATTCTTTTTCTAATTTGCCTTTAAGTTCTCTTTATAGCCTGTCACAAAAAAACTAATTCTGCACTACAGAATTGAACATATCCAAGTGTCTAATCCTCCATTACTATTCATTATATTCCATAATTCTGTGCAAGTGTAGCAATTAACAGTTCCTTTTAATAATTAACAAAATATGAAGGATTATTTATGATGGCCATTGGCAATACTAGCATTTCTCTTCCAACCTGTATTTCTACTGCATTTCTATCAATGGCACAGTAACTGCAGTGACTAGAAAATGAACAATTGTTAATTTTTTTACATTTGTTATTTTCCTAAACGAGTACATTTCTTACTGTTGGGGGGTGTTTCCTACATTTTTCCCTACTTTGTTTCCCCTCATGTATTATTCAGCTCTCTTTTTCTTTTGACCTTCAGCTACGTGGTAAAAATTGTGTTTAAACGTGCCTTTGTTGCTTTGCAGTTTATTTCATAGTGTGTGGACCATCTTGTTAATATCAGAAACACTTCTGATTGCAACAGTAAGGGCTCTTTAGAGATGTTATTTGATTGTGAAGTCATCCCCTGCCCTTCAGAGTTGCATACATTTTATTTGGATGGTTTGAAGTCTCCCTGCTCTACATTCGGGCAGTTTTGGTCACAGCCTCTCTCAAAAAGGTCTTTTGAGGTTGTTAGATTTCAGGCAGGGAGATTTTGCAGTTTGATCTTGGTTGTTTGTTGGGTTGGGGGGGGTTGTTTGTTGGGTTTGTTGGTTTTTTGAAAAGAACATCTCTCTGCTTGGCTTTCTAAATATCGACGTCGTGCTTCTTTATCTGCCAGTTTACAGAGTCATTATTTTTAATGCATTGAACTGGCTCAGAAAGCTTTCATGAGCATTCTAAATGCAAAAATATATAAGTGATCACTGATAGGAAAGGTAACCAGGGAAAAATATCAATTCACTGAAAACTGAAAAGGGATTTTGCCAGCTTCGATATAGGGTCTTATCTTTAGTTTTCCCTTTAATCTGTTACACATTAACAGACTCATAAATAGAGCTACACGTAGAAATTAGCCCCCAGTATTTTGCAGAGTAAAGACCCACTAAAATCCTTTACTAGGCTAGTTAACATCATGTTAACTAAGTGTGGATGCCCATGTGGTATATGTAAATAACCTTTATTGTCAAAGTTTTAACAGCATTACTTAAAAAAAAGGGGGGGGGCAAATTTAATGGAAAACTGCACTGAATTATTCTATCCTGTTTGCTGATGAAATTTGTTTTTCAAATCACTCTATTACTCTTCATTCTTCTTTGATCAGGTGATTAAAATTTCATTTAATTAGAAATAAGTGTGTTGGAGTTCTAACGCAGTAGAAGGAAGCACTGATCAGTGCTCTCACTGCACCTTTTTCATTTGCTTCTGCCTGCATTTTTATGCTCATACCATGAAAAAAAAATTGAGATGCATCCTCACCTACAAATACTTAGGAAGACACTGTGTTAATTATAGTATTTAATTAATCATTTCAAATCTGTTCAACATGATAATTTAAACCATTCAGCAAACTATGAAGTTTTCATCCCGTCAATAAAAGTATCTCCATCAAAAATGCCTAAACTTATCGCACACATATAAGCCTGTTTCTGTTCTTCCTGCGGAGTATGTTCTTAAGTGGATTTGACACTTTTCAAAGGTGTCTATAACTGAGGCATTGCCTGTGCTGGTGTAAAGCAACCCTGAAATAAGGAGCTGTGCTCAGAGCAGCTGCGGGTCCAGTATCCAGCTGCTGATGGTGGCAGGTATGCTCTTTCACAGGCGCCTCTGAGAAAGCTGCAGCTGCTAATGACACCCATGTTTCTCATTGGTGGGAATATATTTGCTTAAAAGAAAAATTAGAAAGGTGCCCTATTCCACTGTGGGGAACTATCTGCAACGGCCCACAGTGAACAACCAGTTGTAACATACGCTGAAGTTAAACAAAGCTCTGCGTGGAGCAGATCTATTTCACTCCTGCGATATATTAAAACCGTAAGTTAGAAAGAAACCATACAGACACCTTTCTGAACCTAAAGCATGCAGATTCTACAGATAATTATTATTGTCCTGGGTTCAGCAGTAGCAGTCATTTTTCTCTTTCTTAGTAGCTGGTGCAGTGCTATGGTTTTGACTTTCAGCCTGGGAACAACGCTGATAACACCGATGTTTTCAGTTGTTGCTAAGTAACGCTTACTCCGACCAAGAACTTCCTCAGTCTCATGCTCTGCCAGGGAGAGATGCTCTGCTCTGTCATGTCTTAAACCACAACAATTACCTATCCTGTTTTTTATATAAAGTGGCCGAGAACCAACGTTGGGCTGAAAGTGATACACTCTGCTTTTCAGGGGAATTCATGCAATTTTTTCAATGCATGAAAAACAAGTTCATTGCAACTACTGCATATTATATAAAAAATATTATTTAGGAATTCACCCTGAGCTTTCTATCACTTGCATGGTGACTTTCTAAGTTTGTTGTTTCAGTGTATGCTTTCTCAAAATTTTGAATGGGTTGCATCAGTAGGTCTGGCTCAAAGCCTGACACAAGGTAAATACAATTTATTTTCCTAGAGCTAAAGAGGTTTCAGAAATCTCAAGATTAAAGAAAGAAGTAGCAACATGCTTTGAAATAAATAAGCAGAGAGGTAGGTTAAGTTGGTAGGAAAACTATAGTGCCACAACCCTAAAGCAATCTCTTCGAAGTGAACATCCACACTCTAGGCAAATATTCAGAGACCTGTAAATTCATAAATAAAACTGAAAGTTTAATCATTTGTTAGCACATGACATGGACAATGATACAATTTCCAGCAATTCTGCTTAAAATTTTTATTTCTTAGTTTAAAAAGAAGAAAAAAAGAGTTAAAATTCGATTTTAAGTTCCTATAGTAGAAAACTATCAACCTTTGAATAGATGTTCTAAAGCATAATTATTAGTGAGCCTAAATAGTTTAGATCTTAGAAGCTTTTTAGACCTGGCTTCTACTTCTGGTGACTTCATGTCATTATACCTTGTTGTGTTGCTTGAAAACCCTTCTGTCACCCCATCCTTGCTCCAACCACGCCAAGTATGTTCAGGAACTGAGACACTCTACAGTTTCTCTTTGGTATTAAAGAGACTGAGCTTTGAGAGCTCTTTTTAGACATACTTTTCTATTCCTTTGATAATTTTTGCAGTTTATCCATGCTTTCCACTCAATTATTGGTGTTCTTGGAGTACCTTCCAGAGACAGCTATACCAATCTCAAATGTTTATTCTCTCTCCTATTGAAGTTGGTCCAATTTTCTCACTTCAGAACTACATTAACAGTTTTTACAGTAGTGTTACACTGTGAGATCATTTCCACCCTTTGAAGTCACTGCTTCCCAGAGGAGTATTTCCCATCCTGAAATTACTTTTTGACTCAGATGTTTGTCTATAATTTTTTCACTTTTAGTTGGGTTGTTGTTTTCCTATGGGTAGTTTATCAATTAACACCTATCTTCCAGACATTGGTCTTCATACTTACTTCCCACTTATGGGCCACACATGGATTTCCCTTCTTCTACGAAGAAAGCTGTGCCACTCAATGCTTTGCAGATCTAGTCCAGATCTCTCATTGATCTTGTGTAGATAGCGAAGACTGTTCCAATGTCTTTCTTCCATATGGTACACAATGTCTGATTCACCAATGCCACATTATTCTGTCACATGGACAAGAACAATGCAATTGAACTTATTTTCTATTACTTCATTTCAAAAAAGGCACATAAGTGCTACAATTTAATTTGCATTAAGTAACTGCAAACTTTAATGACTCCAACTGTTATTATTTGCCATTGCCACAATCAGGATAACACAAGCTCGCTCAGATGTGGAAGGCATATCCAGAAACCACCTTTTCCCCCATAGCCACCTGCGACCATAACAGAACAGTCCCTCCTCCCCCTCTTCATTACTTTTTCAGCTATGGCAAGCCAACATATGTCACCAATATCCAAGTTGTACCTTCAGGCAGAAATTATGTTTGTTGCCAGACAAAGATTAACATGGTCTGAACCCCTTAGTTTACGAGTTCAAGGATATAGGCAAGCAGAAGGGCAGGATATTTAGAAGATCCATTACACATGGAAAACAAATACAAGATGTTTATCATTCTTTCTTAAATTTAGCCCTTATGTTGGGGCCCCTTCAAGTTTCAATTTTGCAGATCCTTCTGCCAGCAGTCAAGGAGTAATTCTTGCCTTCTCCGTGGCATCCAAGGGAAGCAGGGAGCCCTGAGAAGGCATCTCCCAGCCCTTCCCTGTTACAGCTACACCATATCAAAGCTAGCCTCTAGCACAGGCAGCCAAATAGTCAAGAGTGGGGAAGAGGCTTTTGGTGCACTTGAGGCCCCAACAGTCTCTCAGATATAACATCCTGGACTGATTAGCAAGTCTGATCACTATAGCTGTACCCCATCTTCTATGCATATACTGCACAGTAGGAACCACTCTCAACTAAAGCTGCATCGCCTATTACTCATTTTGCTTTCCATCCACTGCAAATAGGTACCATATAGAACTCAGCACTTCTTCCTGTTCCATTACCTTCACTGGGGAAACTCTCTGTCCTCTGACTTTAAGTAAGTGGCTCAAAATTAATCAGCAGGAAAAGCCAGAGAGAGATTTCATTTTGGTCTTACCATCAGATATAAATCAACCACTGCTCTTATTTATCACATTGACATCATCACCAGAAGGGTTATTGTTGTTGCTGAAGCTAATCCACCATCAGCCTCCACCAGTCACAGATCAAATATCTCATAACTCATACCCTATTAACCCAAACTTCACCTCTTAGGTGATTGTAACATAAAAGTCAAATTGTTCTTGAATTATACATTCAAATAGAACAAAAACTAAGACAATACAGGGTTTATAGTCAATACAAATAGGATATCTCCCATATCCCTGACTGTAAAGCCTATATCTAGTCATGTAGAGAAAAAGAGAAGATGGATGTGTCTAAAAAGTAATGTCCTTTAATCAAAACAATATGTAAGCTCTTACAACATAATAAGAGGTGAAGTATTTCGTATATTTCTTTCTCTGAAAAATGAACATGGAACAACAATAGTTTCAGAGCTTCCTCTTTCCTACAGTCCTCAAAGATAGACACTTTGCCAGTTTCCCATCTTCGGAGAATATGTCTATTCTCCTAGATGCAGTTGCATAGACCTGGAAAGAATTATAACTTATATTTCTCCCAGATGAGGTAGAAAAAGACTTAAACATTCAAAAAATTAGAGACATACCAGAACACTTGAAGAATGCTTTATAAAGTGCCTCAAATCTCAATACAAAGGCAGGAGTACATTTTGAAACAATCAGAGAGTCCTGTCCCTGAGCCTCAAACAACCTGAATAAAATATTATGAGGTTGATATTAGTAAAAATAAACCAGAACACTAGAATTCATTAAAAACAGGAAGCAAACTGATAATCTCTAGGAGGCAGATTAAATTCTAAACAGGCCCTGTAGAGTGCACTGAAGATAAGCCCCCCTAACAATGCATCTATTACACGGTAGCATATGACTTGAACTTAAACCAAAAATAACAACACAGAAAAGGCAAAAGTTTAAAAAAAATTAAATCAAAAACCCATTCACTGTTGGGGCAAAACCAGATATTAAAAACACTTTACCCTCCACCAGTCAATCAGAAGACAAGTAGTGAAGCTGTTTTAACTCAACCGGTCTAAAATAACTTGCCACAAAGCATTGAACATGCTGCCTGATGAACAGCAAGCTTCTCATAACTGCGATGTACATTCAGCATAGAGAGAGTGGAGCACTCCTTCCCATTGTAGTCCTTAGGCAGGAATCCAGGATTCCTTCTGCAACCTGTGGACTGATTGATTGATCAATCAGTCTGTCTGTCCACCCACCCCCTGCATCCCACCCCCCCACTCCCAGTTTCACCAGTATGGGTTTCATCCCATACTGGTGAAATCAGTTGCTGCTTTGAAGGAAGGCTGGATAACAAAGTCAGTGCTAACTGTTATGCTGAAGCTGAGCGGGAAGCTGATTTTCAATAAGACATAGAATAGCTAGATAATTGCCAATAACTTAAATGACTACATGGACAGTAAGGCCATTATATATAGAATCATAGAACAGTTAGGGCTGGAAAGGACCTCAAGACCATCTAGTTCCAAACCCCCTGCTATGGGCAGGGACACCTCATACTAAAATTCATTCATATGCATTGGCTTGACTCAGATCCTAAAAAAAACTGGAGTAGAAAATAGAGAATATGATTAAAAATTACTAGAGTTGATTAGGGAGATTATTTGTCATCAGCAAGGTTGCTAAAGGAACTCTACCTCTGCTTCTAATGAAAACTTAAACAATTGAACAGAAGAACCATGTGGATAACTGGAGAACTGGGACAAAAGTATTTTATAATTAGTAATTGTATGGGCTCAACATGTTCACCTGAGATGGGAGACTATTGGGAAGCAACCAGTTCATCTAAGCACTTCTCAGGAGGGGAAAAATCAAGAAAACAAAAACATTTTCCACAGTGAAGAGGAAGGTTTAGAACAATTCAGTTCCTAGAAATTGAAATAAGATAAATTTAGAGTAACAAATTACCAGGCACTTTCTCACTTGGTTTAGTTAAGAATTAAGCAGTGAAATCCAGGTAGGGCCTATAGCCTGTCATTGAAGAAGTCAGATTGTATGATCACAATGGTCTTGTTTGCTTTTGTAAGCCTGTAGCTTCCTTACAACTTTGCTCACTCCTAGATATTTAGCAGCACATTCTTTATCCAGTCCTACCATGGGCGTTTCTGGCTACTTAAGAGCTCTTCTAAATCGTTAGTTCAATAGTCACTTCTAACTCCATTGTAATCATACAGTAGCAAGCACAACAGCGCTGTTACAGGGAGCATTCAGGAAACAGTTTCCAAGAACCACACCATTCATACTGATCACGACAAGCAGGCATAAAAATTACTGATTCCCCGGGCCTTTTCCACTTGGATAGAACAACAGTCCCCATCATTCAGTTACTTTTTTCCGGCATTAATTGTATCTAAGTATTTCTATTATTACAGTCTATTTTTTGTTTCGAAAACTCTATGTGGCGTCTACTCTAACATCTGTAGGAAAACTGAGACAAGGACCCAAGCCTTTGTCTTATGTGCACCATCACACTCTATAGTTTTTAAGAGGATGTAGTTTTGTTTGGGGTTTTGTGGTTTGTTTTGTTTGTTGGGTTTTTTCATCTGTGTTAATTTTGAATACGAGAAGTGCATAGCAGACTGACAGACACGTCTAATTCATTCCTAACTACCTCTGACTTTGGAGACTGCATAATTATCTCCAGGTAAGCTATTCCAGTGCTTCTCTATCCAGAGCCTTGGAAAGGTTTTCCTTATGTCTTTGTCAACCTTTTCTCCTGTAATTCAAACCTCTGCTTGCTGCCCTGTCCATCCTGAACAAAGAAGCCCATACCTGAGCAGCTAGGGATGGCTCTGAATAAGCAATAGAAGAGAGGAGAGCAAGCAATGAATTTGATCAGTAAAGCAGTGTTTCTAGGCACAGAACAAGATTCCTTTTTTCTAATTATTTTTATGCTTATCAAAGTGTAGATAAAACATTCTCATATTTGTCATCAGCATGTATGGGGGAACAGAGATCTACAACACTTTCCATGTTAAGTTATGTCAGGTGCAGTATAAAAGATTGGGTGTATAGGACAGTAGCATTGAAGACACTGTTATATCTCAGGTAATGACATCTTGTACTGATTTCATTATTCTTTGCTGGCATTCATTCTAATTTAAATGCATTTTTACTCCACATGGATGACCGACATTGGATGCTACGCTCTAAATTAAAGACCAGTGTCTGCATACAATATTAAATGTTTTTGTATTTCTGTTACAAACACCTTTCTTGATATACCCTAGAACTGGATTTGCTTTTTTTCACAGCTGCATCATATTGGCCCCCTCAGTCATGCTGTGATCAATACAGCCAGATCTTCCCCTTCTATCATTCGAAATGCAGAAGCCATTAACTTCAGAAACATTTTCTCTCACGCTGAAGTGTTTGAACTTGGCCTCTGCACTGTTGCATCTCATACAGTTCCACTGCTTCATTCCTCGGGGTTATCCAGCCGGACATGATAAGAACAAGGTAGGGAAACAACAAAAGAGTGCGAAGGAAAAAGAAAGGAAAGAGATATTTGCCTAAAGGAAGCTCTGTGTCAGAAGCAACAGGGCGCAGGTGATCACTGAAAATTAAAGAAAACGTAGAACCAGAAAATAGAAATAAAAGGCGTAGGGGAGCAAAAAGGGCAAACTGAGTTCAATAACATCAAAAAAGTGTTAGATTTAAATTTGCACTGAAGCTTAACGTACCACAACAAACACTACCCATCTCGGCACAAGAATTCATATAAGTAAACTGGTTGTGATTTTGGTATGGAGAAACTGGGGGAAAGACAGTGCCCATTGTGCTAGGAATACTTGGGAATAAAAAAAAAATAATTACATAGAAGACCAGAGATAGGAGTATGGAAGAAAGAACAAAGAGAATCAGAAGGAACTGAGAGAAGGCCTTCAATGCCACTTGCTATTTTACTTTGGTCAATAGTATTTTATAGCTTTGTTTTCATTTTAAAGGAGAAAAGAAGCAGAAATTTGGATGCAACACACTGGCATCCCATGAAAACTTTAATCCTAGAAATTCATGTCATATTTTGTTTAAAAACAAGTTAAGATTGAACCTTTTTATACAGGTGAGTAAGGATTTAAATCCACTTTGTGAAAAGCGAAAGCTGAGGTTTTAGGTGACCTGGTCACAGCAAGGAGGAACTTGGTGTCCTGCCATCACCCCAAGCAAGGGTCTCGCACAGGCAGCAGGAACACGCACTTGTCTGGCAGCAGCTTGAGCAGATCGATGAAATCCCTGAGCCAAAGGCATGTAACCACTGCCCTTGTCCTGCAGTGCAGCTCCAGGGAGATTTCTGGAAAGCAAAAGGGAAAATATATAGGCTAGAGGAGAAAGTTAGCTGATAGCACTAAGCAGGGGTATTAGAGGACAACTATTAGAATAGTCTCAACTGTCGCCCTTGAAAGAAAAGAGACTTGGACCTAAATTTGCTTGAAATCTGAAAAAGGTTGCTCTTCAGCTACAGCCGTGTCTATCTTCATAAAGAACACATGGATCATTTCTTAACCAAACTGAGGATGTATTTAGACCTAAGCACCACAGCTGCATGCTTTGCTTTCTTTTTTAGCAAACCAAAATGCAAAGGTAGAACATGAAATAATGAACAAGTTAATCAGACTGAACAGATCCTTAAAGCATAGAACCTGTTTTCCACAATCAGCGGCAGTTGTTTTAGGAGGGACTGTGTTAGGTTAGAATGGAAGATGCCCAGAAAAAAGTACATAAATCGGACAAGCAAATAGTGATATTTCCCCTGGCCCTGGATTAACATAAAATAGATACTGGGAAAAAGTAAATCAAAAAAAGAAATTAAAAAGGAGCAAGGAACACTGACTGTTATAAATATGTAACTATGTTCAGAACAACTGCAGTGGCTGTTATTGTTTGTGTAAAATGCATTTGTGCAATGATTTTTAGTAGTTCTGTACGAGGGATCCACATAAACGTAAATCTGCATTCCTGATTCAACGTAAAAACTCATCAGTAAGTGGAATTCACCTTGCTCTCATGGCTTCCAGAACTTAAATACTGTGGTAATCATAAATGCAAGTGGTTTGAACTAATGAAAAACAAACCCTGCAGAGATATGCTGATAAAAGTAGGGCTGGCAGTAGCCGAGAAAGTTATCTGCAAGGAGGTTTTCTCCGACAGCTGATCAAGAAAGGAAGAGCAGATAATTCAGTACTGCAGGATAATGTTGCCCCAAAGCCCGTACACTTATAGTGGAAATGAATAAATTCAGGCTGCAAATTACAAATAAATTTAATTTCTATGTGGAAAGTAAGGAGAAGGTCTTTACTTTTGAATAACAGAGGTCTACCTAGCCTTGGACCTACAAAGAGGTGAACAGGTGCTGATTGTGGGGATAACAGCTACCCAGCGCCAGCAATAGCAACCCCCATTGCTAAAGGACCATCAAGTCTGAGGCTGTCATTACTCACTAGAGAGCTGTGAACCAGAGCTGATCTCTGACTCTTCTGGTGGTCCTTGTAGATATTTAGCCGTGTAATGTGCGAAAAGTCTTAAGGATGTGTGTGAAACTTGTCTGGAGCAAAAAGCAATCTAGAAGTGATTTTATTCTCTCAAAATCACAAGTAATCACGCTCCTTCAGAATGGCAGACAACTTGCTTCCCAAGTACTCATACTCTCATAGTTTCTTTCAGTCACTGCTGACGATGGTTTTTTTTTCTTTACTTTAGAAATTTCAGTAAGTCCTTTAATCATAGATGAAGATTTCTCTGCTGAAGTGGTAGATTAAGTAACCTTTTATGTTTAACACTAGTTAAGGAATGATTAGACCTTTAGTTTCCTGATAGCTTCCCTCAACAGTTGTCAAGATAGCATGCTAAAATATCTGCTGCAGTCAATTGTTTTTCTATACATTCCCTTGCACTTATACTATAGAAGTTAACTGAGCATTTCTCAGCAGCAGAGATCCCATCCCTGCTCCATCCCTGGCAGTGTTCAAGGCCAGGTTGGACAGAGCCTTGGGTGGGATGGTTTAGTGTGAGGTGTCCCTGCCCATGGCAGGGGGGTGAAACTGGATGAGCTTAAGATCCTTTCCAACCCTAACTATTCTGCGATTCTATGATTCTATGCTATTTCCCTTTTTGTCACCATTTCTTTGAGGAAACCTGAGGGCTGAGATGGGATTGCTACTGAGATTGGATAGCCCAGTTCTCAGTGACCATGAAATAATCACTCACAACTAATGACTCAGTCATACTATTAACCTCCACATTTAACTTCCTAACTTTCTTTAGTCTCCCTCCACCTTAAAATCTCAGCATCTTTCAAGGCAGCCACTAGTTTTCGCTCTTTTCCTTGCCTTCCTTCTTTTTCTATCCTATCCATTTGAAAACAGGAGCACAGCAGCAGAGGGTAAGTGAAGATTTGTCAGCGAGTTACTGAGTAGTTTAACACAGTTTATACTTCTTTGTTCACATCATTTAACACTTTACTTTTCTAAGCAGCTGTTTTCAGCTATTTATAATGATGCTGATTTATTTATGAGTTGGTCCTAAGTTTTCAGACCTCCTAAGAAAACTTGTCCCCTGCCAGTGTTCATGGCAGACTTCATGTATGATTGTCTCAAACTGTTCACGCTGTTGTTGTGTGAGACTAAATCTCCAAATCGGGTGAAATCAGCTATGACAGGAAATACAGTTCCTCTCAAAAGTGTTGAATGTACAATGTGATTCTGGGGAAACAATATTTCTACATGGAGACTTTAAATATCTTGGGATTCTGTGATTCTGTGATTCTGTGAAATATGACATCACAAAAAAATAGTTTAAAAAGAGACAAAAAGTTCTTTCACATCCTCTGTCACTTTCCCGAATTGCATTCAGGAAAAATGCTTGCGAGAGCTATCAATGGGGCTAAGTATTAAAATACCTCATTTACAGATTAAATACAATAAGCCAAAGCACAGAGGAAATGGTGTAGGAAACGGTACTCCAATCTCTGATGATCTGCAGCATAGAATCCCAGACTGGTTTGAGTTGGAAGGGACCTTAAAGCTCATCCACTTCCAACCTGCCAGAGGCTGGGACCCCTTCCACTGGAGCAGCTTGCTCCAAGCCCCTGTGTCCAACCTGGCCTTGAGCACTGCCAGGGATGGGGCAGCCACAGCTTCTCTGGGCACCCTGTGCCAGCGCCTCAGCACCCTGTTATAGAACAATAAATTGAGGCCAAACTCAGTTAAAGCTCCACTGACATCACCTACAGATCCGGGATGTCACATGGATTCATCACTACTCTGCTGATTCTTGAAGTTTATGGCCAGTGATCCAAAGTGCACATTCACCTAACCAGGGAGGGCTCTCGGCCTCCAGGAGTTCCCTTGGATGGCATCCCGACCCAAGGGGACAGTCCCCAACAGCAGACCCACTGCTCTGAGGAGGAGCAGCTCCAAACGGCTGCCCAAGGGGTTCCATTTGCACCCTACTTGAATGCGATCAGTGGTTAGATACAGTGAGGTACCCCTGTTAGCTCAGGACCCAACTTCCTCTCTCTGTGGGAAGAAGCTCTGGTGGGCTTTTGCCAGGTCTTTGTCTGGGGTTTGGCCGGGGGGGATGTACCTGCCGTACACCTTCATCACAGAACATTCCTTCCTTCCATGTACGCCTCCATCCTGTGAAAATAAGCATACATAAATGTTAAGCAAGATAATATGTTTTAAGCAGTGATGTATTTTGACCAGGTACATACCTGGAAAGCACAGACAAGCTTTTGGGCACACAAGCCCATTATTCAGCTCTTTTGTTTTTTTTAGTTTTAAGCATATACCTAGAATACAAACATCACCAGCGATACTCAGGTTGGTACAATTGGTTACATAAATAGAAGTTCTAATTATGACCGGAAAGATTATGGTTATGACCAAAATGATTATCTACATATAAAACTATGTGCTGGAACAGTCTCTAGAAAGCACCAATCAGGTCTGGGCATCTTATGTGAAAGGCAAGTGAAAAACAATAAAAAAAGTATCTCAATACAAATGAAAAGATAAAACCAGGTCAGGGGTCCTGACCTAACGAATATTTTCACACACTTCCCATTAGACACAGGCAACTACCGCAGGTGAAGGCTGTACATCTGTATAAGAGTTTACAAGATCAGATGACTTAAAAATGAAAACAGATGTGCCATAGCTGGGGGGAAAACCCCACAATTTAATCGTCCCAACAGATTTTCATGGCAGGACTTGTTCCTTTCCTTTATAGCATTTTTTCTCCTAAATGAGATGTGCTCTCTCATCCAGTAGGTGATTTGTGATCAAATTAAACAATACTCCCAGCTCCTATAACAAGAAAGAGATGTCAATCCACAGTCACAACTATGGGACAGCTTGGGTTTCAACTTTATACCAGCTTTGAACAACACCAGCCGGGTATCATTCGAAATACAAACACAGCAGCACTCAGACCTTCATGAGTTAATCCCTCCTCCTTTGGAGTAAAACTCCAAGCTAAGATACATTTATTTTTGTTGTGGCTCACGCAGATGTCTAAATGACAAAGATGTCTAAAACACAAAGGATCCAGTACATGTGTCCCTGCAAATCCTAACAGAGTCCTAAAACATCCGAGTGGATTTCCTCATGGCACAGCTATAACAGCAATGAAAGCAGCATTGACGTACCCAGCAGTGATCTGTTACATGAGCATGGCCTGTAGAACAGACTGTTTGAGGAATGAGCCCAAGCATTTGGAACTAGAGGACTACATCTCACAAGGAAGAGTGGGTCAGAGAAGGCTGTAAAAGCAAATGTAACACAGATTCAGTTTATGAGCCCAGAACCCCCCCATGTGCTGGGCTGCACCCCCAGAGCGTGGTCAGCAGCTCAGGGAGGGGATCCTGCCCCTCTGCGGTGCTCTGGGGAGACCCCCCCTGCAGCCCTGATCCAGCTCTGGGGCAGCAGCACAAGAGAGACGTGGAGCTGCTGGAGTGAGGCCAGAGGAGGCCACGGAGCTGCTGCGAGGGCTGGAGCAGCTCTGCTCTGGAGCCAGGCTGAGAGAGCTGGGCTGGGGCAGCCTGGAGAAGAGAAGGCTCCTGAAGGGGAGACCTGAGAGCAGCTCCAGTGCCTGAAGGGGCTGCAGGAAACCTGGAGAGGGGCTTGGGACAAGGGCCTGTAGGGACAGGCCAAGGGGAATGGCTTGAACCTGCCCGAGGTGAGGCTGAGCTGAGCTCTTAGGCAGAAGCTCTTCCCTGTGAGGGTGCTGAGGCGCTGGCACAGGGTGCCCAGAGAAGCTGTGGCTGCCTCATCCCTGGCAGTGCTCAAGGCCAGGTTGGACACAGGGGCTTGGAGCAAGCTGCTCCAGTGGAAGGGGTCCCTGCCCGTGGCAGGGGTTGGAGCTGGGTGAGCTTTAAGGTCCCTTCCAACACAAACCAGTCTGCGGTTCTATGAAAAGTTACCCATAAATCTGGAGGCTGGCAGCGCCTCTGGGGGCAGATTCCCATAACTCCGCCTCAGCACAGCACTAATGCACATGGAAATAAAAATCAACTTCAAACGTCAGCAGCACGATGAACCTACAGGAAAAGGAGACAAGGGTGATACACTCTGTGTGCCCTGTATGCCTACACTGTGTCACACACAGGTTGGCCAAGGCCAGCGGCCTTCTTCTGCCATAGCCACACCCTGCAAAGCTCAGGTCTCTCCATAAGTATGTTCAAATCCCACAGACTTCGTTACATCTTAAAATTTATTAAGTACATACTAAACCTTAAGGCCCATAAGGCTTTACAGCACTGGGCCTTTTGTAATTTGCTTGAGTTATGACTATGATTTACTATGGGATCAGAGCAGCCACCTAAGGGTATAATAGAACAAGCTATTTCTTAATCACTTAGTTCTAAATGGAGAAAACGAATTTGTGGGGGTTTTAAATTATTGATTGTCTGGGTTTTGTAAAAAAGACTTTCTGGGAACAATCTTATTTATGTCATTGAGCTGGTCAAAACTGGTAGAAGTTCCTCCCCCCTGGTTCCTACAATAAAAAACAGCATGAAACTCCGTGCGGAGAACTAAGAGCTCTTCGGAAAACAAATATTTTGGGAAAAGAATACTTGGAAAACAAGAAAAAAGCACCCAAGGGAGGTATATTTGAGATAGCATCTTTCCACTAGATCACAGCAAAGTTAGCTATTGTGGTATTAGAGGCAAAGTGCTGGAAACAAAAGAACTGTTAAAAGCGGGTTGTTGAACCCGCACAACACGGTGGAACACCTTTGCTGAGATTCCTCTCCTTGTGTCTCTCTTACATGCAGGTTTTGACCAGCTTTGGTTTTCATGACAATGGAATTTTTCCTCCCTGTGATGGAAAGGAAGAACCTCTTCCTAAGCCTATTGCTCTGCTACAGTTTGTTCAGAGCTGCCGATCATCACATGGTAATTGAAGAGAAGACAGAATGCAGCCTGTCAAGAAACAAGAAGATGAATTTCTCCGATCTCCCACCCATCTCCATAACAGGTGAGTGAAATCTGCCATTCACTGCCAAAGCAACAAGATTTGCAGAAAATACAGTTGTCAGCTGGGATTGACAGCTTCCTGCAACGCTGCGGTTTCATACAGCTGCCTTGGCAGCATGCAGAACTGCAATGCCAATGCAGCCACAGCATCCCAGACTGCGAGTCTTGTGCGTTGCAGTGTTTTTCTGTTAATACAGGCATTAATCTTCCTTTGACAGTTTAGTGCAAGTAGAAAAAGTTAACATAACGTGGGGTTTTTAGGTTCTGCTCTTGTGGCAGAGAAATCAGCAGGTCTCCGATAACCTCAGTTTGCCTGTGGGACAAGGGATCTTCAACCAGGGGAAGAAAACAGCACCCCAAGGGAGAGCCAGAGGTCTTCTATTTATCTATGATAGGACCAGCTATGTCCCTGTCATTACTGGCAGGTGACCATCAGCCTCTTAGGCAAGAACTGTATTAGGGCAATCCTTAACTAACTTCACAACATTCCTTTCTAGGTTCTGTTCTAAATACCTCTGTGTAATCTAAGCCCACTTCTTTCTTTCAAGAAACAGGTATTTGTGGATAATCAGTTGCAGATCATTCATATGGTACCAACACTTCAATAATTCAAAAAATAAAGCTTCTTTTATCCTTCCTACAGGCTTTTAGGACTTCTACCAAAAGAAGGTTGGTTTCTTACCTTGTTTCCTGTATTTCCTCTGTACTCTTCCTCAGGACAATGTTTCTTTCAGGAGAAACTGTTACCCCACATATGCATTTCCAAGGAAACCCGAGCCTCTCAATCCTGAGTTAACTCCAGGTTGTTCAGCTGCATGTTTATTAAAGCCTGTGCTGAGAGGCCTCTCAGGCCACACCATTTCATGGTCCTTATGACCCTAACAGCCTTCACTCTGACACTTCCAATAACTTTTTTATTCCAGTTAAATTCTGAGAGACAAAATACATTCACATCAGCTGATTTCTACCTTCTCACAAAAACGTGCCTGTCCTTGAACCCTCATTCTCCTCCTACGTGCATACAAACGGAATGAACATTTGACACTGAAAACAAGAATAATTCAAAAGAATAGATCTTGGCATAAGACTCACCTCTTTCGTAGGCTGTCTTGGCTCATTATCCCAAAACAGAAAACACAGATGCAAACCCCACTGTAACTCCATTGGCCAAGACTGCGCTCGCTTTCTTGAGGCACAAGGCATTTCCAGAGGTATCCCAAGGCCTTTCTGCAGCCCACTTGTTCAAAGATGAGAGGCCAGCCTGACCCTTCACTGTCCACAACCAAAGAAGAGTGGAAAAATCACAAAGTGAGAAAACTGAGACACACCATTCCTCTTTTTTCCTCATTCAAAGAAATCTGACCTAAGTTTTCAAATCGTTTATTTTGGAGCTAAAATGGCACATGCTATTTCTGGGTTGTGATGTGTAGCCACATTACCTTTATCACTTATTAACTAATTGAACTATGATTTGATTAATTATAAATTAATCAAAAGAATTCATTAACACATGGCATTTGAAGGGCATTTGAAAGTGGGTGGAGAAAGAAGGTGCAGGAGAAAGGACACGGGCTGACACTGTTTTGGGGTTCAGGTTCCGAGACCAAGGGACCTTCTAGCCCTGCTGAGAGCAGGGGGATGGCAGCAGATTCCATCATTTTCACTGAAGTGAGCTGGGAATAGCATCCCCTGACTCAATCCTTGTATAGAATCATAGAATCACAGGATGGTTTGGGTTGGAAAGGACCTTAGGATCATCCAGTTCCAACCCCCTGCCATGGGCAGGGACACCTCACACTAAACCATCTCACCCAAGGCTCTGTACAACCTGGCCTTGGGCACTGCCAGGGATGGAGCACTCACAACTTCCTTGGGCAACCTGCGCCAGTGTGAGCAACCTGTTCAGAACTGTGAGGCATAAGTAGAGACAAATGAATGCACATTTGCTGGGCTCTGTGCATTACGCAGCAGCTGGATGAAGAAATGCAGCTGTGTCCTTCACAGTGCTGGCAAATGACATGAGTAAGAAGAGTTGCTAGACAGAGAGAGACTGCCTTGGACACAGTCCTTCAGAGGATGGAAACAAGTCAAAATGGGAGAAACTAATGCAAACAGGGAAAACAGCTGGAAAAAGCAGCCAGGCAGAAGTGGGAAGGGCAAGGGCAGAGGTGGCTCCTCCAGCTCTGCTGCTGCTCCATCTGCCTACAGCCACAGCAAACCCATGCAACACTCGGGAGGAAGGACGGAGCCACATGTGGTAATATTTATTGAAACAGAAGTTTCACAGCAAAAGGCTGACAAGCTGTTCTCACCACCACAGAAACAATTAATTTAAAGCAAATATTGAGAGTACTTAAATCACCACAGCATCCACTTCCTTCCTCATACTGTCAGTTTCTTTGTAATTCATGTTATGATTTATTTTCTGATAGACATAACTGATTTCTGTATAAGCTAACAGAAAAAACTTCTTGTCAGCTTGATTTAAACATTTTGGATAGAGCTTTCTATCTCAGTGACATCTTACACCAAGCACCATTCCTTCTGGTTAGCCACAAAGCAGAGACTGAAGTTACACCTCAGGTTTTAAATCTTGCTGTAGCCATATTTGAGTAGCAAAACTCATTTGCAATCAGCTGTTCACACACCTGTCAATCAATCACAGGGCTCATGGTATCAAAAGATGATGCGTCTGGCTCAAATTCAGTAGAACACATGGCTGGAGCTGAATCACAACTTGAAAGGCAAGAATGGGTTTTGCATCAACTAACATCATAGAATAATAGAATAGTTAGGGTTGGAAAGGACCAACCGTATCCTGGGCTGCATCAAAAGGAGCGTGACCAGCAGGTCGAAGGAGGTGATCCTGCCCCTCTACTCTGCTCTTGTGAGACCTCACCTGGAGTATTGTGTGCAGTTCTGGTGTCCTCAACATAAAAAGGACATGGAACTGCTGGAACAAGTCCAGAGGAGGGTCATGAGGGATGATCAGGGGCTGGAACACCTCCTGTATGGAGACAGGCTGAGGACACTGGGGCTGTTCACCTGGAGAAGAGAAGGCTGCGTGGAGACCTCAGAGCAGCCTTCCAGTACCTGAAGGGGGCCTATAGGGATGCTGGGGAGGGACTCTTCGTCAGGGAGTGTAGTGACAGGACAAGGGGTAATGGGTTAAAACTTAAACAGGGGAAGTTTAGATTGGATCTAAGGAGGAAATTCTTTCCTGTTAGGGTGGTGAGGCACTGGAATGGGTTGCCCAGGGAGGCTGTGAGTGCTCCATCACTGGCGGTGTTCAAGGCCAGGTTGGATGAAGCCTTGTGTGGGATGGTTTAGTGTGAGGTGTCCCTGCCCATGGCAGGGGGGTTGGAACTGGATGATCTTGAGGTCCTTTCCAACCCTAACTATTCTATGATTCTATGGTTCTACGTCTGAGTGAGGATGGCTCCTAGAGATGAATGTCCCCACTGCAAAACATGCTGTGATGAGGTGGAAATGCAAGTTACCTGCTTCCTTTTGCACAAAAATAGTATTAAGTGTCTCAAATTGTAAAATTGATGTAATGTTATTTTGTGCTGTTCTCTTTGAAGATTTAACTAAAAGATCCCAGAAAGTCAGCAGGAAAGAGGCAGAGATCAGGAAATCTTCCAAGGTAGGTGGCTGTTCAGAAAACATTGTTGAATTAGAATGGTTTATCACTTCCACACTCCTCCTCAATGCATTCATTTGCAAGGTTCTTATGGCCATTCCCCAAGTTAAATAATTCACATACAGTTTGAAGCTCTTAATACTGTCAAAAGAGATGCAAAACATTAATGGTAGTAAGGAAACTATGTGGATTAATCAGAGGTCATTGTTTGGGCTTGAAGGGTCTTGTTGGTTTTGATTTTCCTTTCATTTCTTACAGTTCTCTCTTACACGAAGAGAAGTTCTTTAACCTTGAGCTGTTTTAAGTATTTGTAAAATCATTCAGGCACCTGCTGCTCAAGGGCACAAACTCCCTATCTGATTTTTCCCTGCAGGTGACAAAAACTTGAAGTACAGGCATAGAAAGAAGGTGGTATTTGGTTTAATGTTAACTAGTAATTTTATCACATCAGTAGATTCAAATTGATAGATTTCCTTCATATGATGTTGCCTCTAGGTCTTGAATGTGAAGTATTACATGGACTGGACTCCTCTATTTTAACGACTGTATTGAAAAGTAGAAAATAGCATTTTTACATTATTATTAATATGTTATGATAGCCATATATAGCCAAACCAGTCATTGCTGCAACCAGAAGCTTTTAGAGCTGCTTCTTTTCCATTTTAATTGATATTTCATGTGGTTAACCTTCTTTGAAACACTTCCTAAACTCCCAGGACGAGCCAGGTCGAAAGGGGCCTCACAACATCATTTAGTGCCACCTTCAGCTCAAAGAAGGGCATTTTTGTCATCAAACACTGTCAAAGTATTTTAGCTTAAAAGCTCCTAAGACACTTGGAGACCTTGGAACATTTGACCTTAAAATTGAAACTCCTGAGAAACTACCAGGTTGAAAAAGCACATCAGGCGCCTGCAGCTGGAAAGCTCCGGAGTTTCTCCCAGGTCCCAGGCACACGCTGATCAACCCAAAGCTTTCCACCTTTCCAAATCACAGACAGAAAAGCAGCACTCCTTGGGCAGGCTGAGAGATCTTTTTCAGCTCACTTACCCGTGTCTGTGGTTAAGGATTCCCATGCACAAATCTGACACACCAAAGCGTACTGAGCTCCAAAGGCAGCTTGAGAAACAAACCATGAGAGGTAGAGCATTGCCAAGTCACCTCCGCTCTCTCCCAGCCTCGCAGCTCAGGAAACAATGTGGGTACCAGCTCCACACATTGGCAGGGAGGTTTCACTCTCTTATTTGAAGCCCTTGGGGATCCAAGGGCAGTGCCTTACTTTGTTCCACTGATGTCATTGTCTTTGCGTACTCTCGTGTCCCTTTCTTCACTGCTGCCACATTCTTCCCTCCTGATCGCTTTCCAATTCGCTATCCAGTCATGCTTTAAAACAGGGAAACATCTTGCTCTAGCCACTGTTTCCCATGATCCTGTCCCACCACATTTCTATATTGCTGCTAATACGGGTCTCACCACTACCAACTGCCTACTCATCTCAAGGCAGGAGCTCCCATGGTTCACTTTGCCCCTACGCTTTGTTCTGACCCATACTCATTTTACATTTCTATGAATTTTCCTGTCTTTTCATCTAGAAAAAAGCTGGACCAAAGACATCTCTGAAACCAAGGCCCACACCAGCTGCTGACTGCGTGCCAGACTTCAAAACCTGCAAACCACACCTGAATTCATGTTGTAACTACTGTGCTTTTTGCAGATGCCGAATTTTCCAGACAATCTGCAAATGTTTAATGTTAAACCCAAAGTGCTAAAGCCAGACCGGGAACACAATAGGGCTTCTGTCTTTCAATTAGCTTCTCATGTGTAGATTTCAAATCGCCCCATGTGTGTAGCAATCAAAGTAGGGAGCTTTGAAGCTGGCAGCTTGCATTTGCCCTTCTTAAAATTAAATGGATAATGTTGGGTTTTTTTCCATTGGGTTAAGGCTACCACAAGGACAGCATAGCACCAGTTTCTAGCACAGACAATATCGTGGTGAAAGTTCAGGTTTCAGGGCTAATTCCCTTTTCAGGCATTCAGCAAATATCGGGATAAGAATTTATATAGGTTGTTCTACCTGAAAAGACAGACCCAAAACAATAAGGCAATTTTTTAGTCATCTTCAGCAGAGCACCAGTACATCCACCCCCAGGGTTTTACTCGTTCTGCCATAAACCAGTATCTCCAAGGTGTATAATATACTGGTATATTTGAACCCTGAACATATCTGTGCCTCATGACTTCCCCAGTTGTATCCATAGGAATTTTCTAATGCTCTGTGCAGGTCTAATTGAGAGGCAATTTCTTTACTGATTTATTTCTAAGCACAGTTGAGGGCTACAAAAATCTTCCAGGCAGGCAAAGATGACAGAGATGGCACTCTGAAGGGGCTCAAGCCATATGAACGCTTTTTTCTTCTAATAATCACTCCAGAGCTCAGAACAGAAGTCAGATTTTGACAGAAATATTTCTTCACAGAGTATTTCAAGTTAGAAGGGACCCATAAGGATCAGTGAGTCCAAGTCCTTGCTCCTCATGGGATTAGCTAAAACTAAACCATATGACAAAGAGCATCGTGCAGATGCTTCTTGAACTCTGACAGGCTTGGTGCTGTGACCACTGCCTGTTCCAGGGACTGACCACCCTCGCAGTGAAGACCCTTTCCCTTAATGTCCAACCAGAACTTCCCCTGACATAGCTTCATGCCATTTCCTATCACTGGTCACCAGAAAGAGAAGATCAGCATCTCCCTCCCATGAGGAAGGGCCCCCCTCAGCTTTCTTTCTCTAAGTCAAGTGACCTCAGCTGTTCCTCTTAAGCCTTGCCTTCAAGACCTTTCACCACCTTGGTCACCCTCCTCTGGACACACTCTAATAGTCTGATGTCCTCCTCCTGTTGAGGTGCCCAGAACTGCACACAGGACTCGAGGTGGGGGCCACACTGCTGCATTGTAGAGAGGGACGGTCACTGCCCTGCTTGCTGTGCTGTGCTTGATGCACCTGAGGACACAATTGGGCCTTTGGGCTTGCCAGGGCATACTGTTGACTTGTACTCAATTTATGATCAACCTGGATTGCCAGAGCTCTTTCCATGGGTCTGCTTTCCAGCCTCTTATCCACCAGTGCGCCTGTATAACCAGGACTGCCCTGTCCCAGGTACAGAATCAGGAACTTGCTCTCATTAAATGTCATACAGTCAGTGGTTGCCCAGCTCTCTAGCCTGACCAGATCTGTCTGTAAGGCCTCTCTATACCCTCTTGGGAGTCCACAGCTCCTCCTAGTTTAGTATAATGGGCAAACTTACTTAATGTACAGTCAGTTCCTGTGCCCAGATTATTTATAGAAACATTAAAGAGCACTGGCCCTAAAATTGAGCCCTGGGGAACCCTACAGGTGAGTGGCTGCCAGCCTGATGGGACTCCATTTACTATAACTCTCTGAGTGGGACCTGTAAGGCAATTGGTCAACAAACGTATTATGGACTTGTCTAGCTGCATGATGGACATTTTACCCAGAAGGATACTGTGACAGTATAAAAAGGTTTGCTAAAATCCAAACCCACCACATTTACTGGCCTTCCCTTGATCAGCTAGAAAGATGACCTTGTCACAAAAGCAGGGCAACCTAGAGCTGGTTGCCCAGGACCACGTCCATATGGCTTTTGAGTATCTCCAAGGAGGGAGCACCACAACCTCCCTGGGCAACCTGGACACTGTACTCCAGGTTTGGTCTTACCAGTGCTGAGCAGAGGGGAAGGATCACCTTGACCTGCCAGCAACAGAGCCTAACATAGCCCAGGACACCATTTGCCTTCTTTGCTGCAAGGACATACTGCTGGCTATTGTTCACCTTGGTGCTCACCAGAACACCCAGGCCCTTTTCTGCAAAGCTGCTTTGCAGCTCGGTGGCCCAAACAGATATTCCTGGCTGGAGTTGTTCCTCCCCTGATGCAGAACTTTGCCCTTCTCCTTGTTGAACTGCATGAGGTTCCTGTCAGACCATTTCTCCAGGCTGTCAAGGTCCCTCTGTATGGCAGAGTATCAGCCACTCCTTCAAGTTCTGTGTCGCATGCAGACTTGCTGAAGATACGCTCCATCCCATCATCCAGATCATCTATGAAGATGTTAGTCACAGCTTGTGGCTGTCAGCTAAAGAAATGGAAAGTGCCAAGAGCCACAACGAGGAGCTGGAGACGCAGAAGCTGAACCAACAAAGTACAGGGTGACGCATGTACGCAATGAAGGAAAAAGAAAGACCCTTTCATATGAGAATAAGGGATGTGGTTTTTAACACACATGAACATACTTTTCAGTATAGCATTTATGCATAGTGCATTTCCACAAATTTGACTTCTTAATAAGCCTTTTTTGTAACTAGAATTTATTAGAAAGAGGTTATGCTTTCTTTGACATTCATCTATTGCACCAAAGAATATATACAACCAAGTACTCTGAAATTGTTATTAGCCTTAGTGATTTCACTTTCCTGGGTAAAGATCAGGTTGTATTGATAGGACACAGAAATCAGTAAAACATGTACACTTAATACTTACTTCTTATATTTAGCTTGAACAGATATTTATATGAGGAGTCGCTTTCTAAGTATGAGAGTTCCCTAAGGGACCTATTTGAAATGTCATCAGCACACAGATAATAAAACAGAAACATAACAAAGACAAAGTGTTTAATTTTCAGTTGTCACATACCAAAATGTCTCCACTGAAAACTTATTGGAATTCAAGCTTAGAGACAGACCCAGTAATGTTCTGTGACAGAGTCATTTTTTCCTAGAGAATAATGGGATTTTCATCCTAATTATAGCCTAGTAGAATTTAGCACAAATAAATCCCTATTAGCTTTTCCAACTACTGGCCTATCTTGTGTGAATTTAAAACAGATACTGTATTTTCCCATCCAAAGTCCTGACTTGATTGCCTACTGTCACATGCAATGACCATAAAATCTAAGTTTACCCTGATGGATAAAACATATGGTAGAATTAAGATGTTAATGACTATGCCAAACTAGTTCTAAACACCTTTTAGTTTTCCACACTAATTACTGAAACTGGAAGACCCCAGAAGGAAAGCAAACACTGCCCATATCAGACTCTGGGATCTTCCCAGAAAAGGAAAGATTTTATGGAAGGTAGCACAATTTTGTTCAAGTTCTATGAGTCAACAGTATTGTGATGCTGCTCTGGCTGAGGGTGATGAGAGATTCAGTAAAGTCCCTCTGAGATGCAAAGATAGTGCCAATCTCATGAAGAAATGAATTACAGGAGAAACAGATGGAAATTTGAATAACCAGACTGAGGAGCCAAGGAAGAACTTGTACATGCCATGCCCAAAGCTGACTCTGTGGCAGCTCTGTTTCACAGTGCAAAAATAGTATCATGTTAGTCCTACAGCAAACATGGTTCTTGCCATACCGTGGGACACACTGTTTGTGAAATATTGCAGTCTTCAGGTCACCCACTGTATGGGTGTAGACAGTAAATGACATCCAAGGCCAATTCAAAAAATCATTAAACGGTCAACATTTTTCATCAAAGCATTTCAAGCTGAATTAGACCATTCTGTGGCCAAAGAGAATCCATAAACAGCCCAAATAGACTAATTCTGCATTTGTTCACACCCAGCATCCTATGCAACTCCAAGAGACATGACTGAGCTGCAGAATCAGTGCTGAAAACCAAAATAATTACAAAGGGACTCTCCTAACAAATGCATGAGCACTTCACATTTTCTCTCTACTGCTGAGCTGCGAACTGTTGCCCTTCTGGACAGCCTTCTCCACAAAGGGATCTCAGCACATAGAAGAAATGCATGGGATGGCCTGCCATCGTTACTGCACGGCAAAATCCCTGTAATACCTGGAACAGGTTTGTCACAGACACCAAATTTCCAGAGCCGAAAGTGCACAGCAAACAGCTACTCATTTCCAAAAAAGAAACATAATCTTAGAATCATAGAATCATAGAATAGTTAGGGTTGGAAAAGACCTCAAGATCATCCAGTTCCAACCCCCCTGCCATGGGCAGGGACACCTCACACTAAACCATCCCACACAAGGCTTCATCCAACCTGGCCTTGAACACTGCCAGGGATGGAGCACTCACAACCTCCCTGGGCAACCCATTCCAGTGTCTCACCACCCTAACAGGAAAGAATTTCCTCCTTATATCCAATTTAAACTTCCCCTGTTTAAGTTTCAACCCATTACCCCTTGTCCTGTCACTACACTCCCTGACGAAGAGTCCCTCCCCAGCATCCCTATAGGCTCCCTTCAGGTACTGGAAGGCTGCTATGAGGTCTCCACGCAGCCTTCTCTTCTCCAGGCTGAACAGCCCCAACTTCCTCAGCCTGTCTTCATACGGGAGGTGCTCCAGTCCCTGATCATCCTCGTGGCCTCCTCTGGACTTGTTCCAACAGTTCCATGTCCTTTTTATGTTGAGGACACCAGAACTGCACACAATGCTCCAGGTGAGGTCTCACAAGAGCAGAGTAGAGGGGCAGGATCACCTCCTTCGCCCTGCTGGTCACGCTCCTTTTGATGCAGCCCAGGATACAGTTGGCTTTCTGAACTTGGTTGAACTGGTTGAACTTGATAAGGTTGGCATCAGCCCACCTCACAAGCGTGTCAAGGTCCCTCTGGATGGCATCCCTTCCCTTTTGTAGTACATTTAACAGTTGAAATAATTGCTTCTTGTGTCAGATGCAAAACCACCCGAATCACTGCATGGTTTTCTAGGTGTGGGGATGAGACAAAGCCCCACGTCACTTTTGATGGGCACCCCAGCAAAGGCAATAAGTGAAGTCACCCAGCCTGCTAAAGGCTACACTTAGCAAGTCACAACACAGTCATCATTCTGCAACTGGGGCACCACAGGTGGGAACACACATGGGCAATGTTGAATCTTGGCCCTCTGTGAGTGGTTCTTTCATCTCTATTTATACAACCTCCACTCAGAGCCGCTTCAGCTTTTATTTTGCCAGTATCCAGACTCTGTTGGGTATTTTTCAATGGCATCATCAGCTCCTGTCAATACAGGTGTAACACAAAGCATGGGAACACTAACAATAGGCCTGCAACAATACAGTACATGGGAACACAAACAATAGACCTCACTCTTAATAGCTCCTTAAGCCTGCAAAATGGAATCAAAATTGTGTGGCTCCTATGTAATTAACCCAGGTTAGTTACACAGCCAGCTACAGGACCTGTTGTAGCATCTGAGTACTTGTAACATGCTTAATGCCCTTATTAAACACAATGAAAAAGACAGCAACCTGCGCCAGAACTTCAGAGCAGCTTTCAGTCTATGAAGAGGCTACAAGGATGCTGGGGAGGGACCCTTCATCAGAGACCACAGCAGTAGGACAAGGGGTGATGGGTTTGAACTGAAACAGGGAAAGTTCAGGTTAGCTATAAGGAAGAAGTTCTTTACTGTGAGGGTGCTGAGGCACTGGCACAGGTTGCCCAGAGAAGCTGTGGCTGCCCCATCCCTGGCAGTGTTCAAGGCCAGGTTGGACAGAGCCTTGGGCAACATGGCCTACTGTGAGGAGTCCCTGCCCATGGCAGGGGTTGGAACTGGATGAGCTGAAGTTCCTTTCCCATCAAAACCATTCTATGATACTATGATTCTAAGAGCAATCACTCACTCTCCAAATGCCCTTCTTAAATTTGTGGTGCCTGCAGATTACTTTCTGAGGCAATACAACTATTTTACTGGCAAACCTCTCAGATGATAGTGATGTGTTGGCCATCTGTGTAAGTCCCTCTTCCACCTCTCCCAGAAGAAAAGGGAGGCTTTAGGAATTTCTGCAGTGAAATGAAAAAATACTACAGCTGCTGTGTGGCATATGCACATGTATTTCTATCCAGGAAATCCTTTCAGATGAAATCCTGGCCTGCAATAGGGGAGTCCTTAAACGGCTGTAATATTGTCATAACACAGTTGACATGTGGCATTCATTTAATACATGTAAAGGCAGGAAAAGATAAAAGTATACCCTCCCTGGTGATCCAGTGCAGGCCCCTTTGAATCAGTGGAAATCTTCTACTGACTTCAATATACTTTAATAGCCATCTTCATTGCTCCCTCTCTCCCACCATACCAGGTGGATTTAGCTAAGAACAGTGTTCTGGAGGTGCCCTTGTTATTTTTGGCAGTTTCCTCAACTGAAATGTCAGTTGTGATCTCATATGGGCTTCCCTTCACTCTGCACAGCTGCCTCCCGTAGGTAAATGACAGTATGATACAACTTACAACAGTAATAGCCATAAATTGACCATCAGAATTACACAGTCTCACTCTTCCTTGTGTTCTATAACAAACAAGTGGCATTAAAAAAAGACCCAAACAAAACCCTAACAAATTCATTAAAGGCTGATGGTCTTCTACCTCTTGGTGAAACACAGCAATTCTGTAAGTCTTCTAGAAAGGACATGGAAGAAGCTGCATTTAAAGTAATTCAACAGCCAGAGGTCCCTCACTCTGAAAAGGCCACAGAAATACCTGACACATCCAGATCACTTGAAGCTAGAAGGTTTTAGTATTTGAAAGACCTCCTTACTATAACGCTGTGATTCAATTTATAATAACTTCTCCATTTGGGAAGCAAATATTTCAAGCACTAAACGAGCATATCAGATGATTTACTCCCCTTTATTCTCTTCAACATATTCAACATCCCTCCATCATGACAGCTTTCTTCTAAGTGCAAGGGTTTAGTCAGAGATGCCAGTCCTTACCTACAAATCAGCATCTTGTTGGCAGGTCAGACAATCTTGCAGGCAAAAGGCTTCAGTGTCAAAATAAGTCAGTTTTGGCAGTGTTATAAAAGTGTCCAGTTGCTAATAAAATACATATAGGAATCAAGTTTTGAAGGGGAGGAAAACCAGGACCACCAAACATTTGTTCTGAGTAGAAACCAAGTTAATAATGCAAAAGAGATACCTACAATAAGCACTGGCACAAAAAAAAAAAAAAAACAAAACCAAACAATCTGGGTGTCAGGCTGATTACTAACATTTAAGGTGTTTGCAATATTGCAACTAAGATGCTGTTCAGTTTACTTCTAACTTGTTGCTGTTCCATCAGGGAAAACGAGCACATGCCTATGAATGCGGCCCATTTAATATTCCCTTATGGAAATTACTTCCCAGTTGATGATACCAAAACCAGAGTGCTACAGAAAAGTAACGGGTTTGCTGAAAACTGTCTCGGGACTCTATAGATGGAACAAGAAGCAAAAACTTTGCTACAGGCTTTCTAAAGACCCTGAAGAGTTTAATTTCTCTGCTACAACATTTCAGGGAATTAGATGAGCAGAAGGGATGTCAGTCCCCATCCAGTTCAAGAGAATGACTTGCTTTTTCTTCTTGCTGCCTTTTGCTTGTTTTTGCTTTCCTAAGTTGACATGCAAACCACAAGTTTTAGTGATTTTTAAAGAGGAAAAACATGTTCAATTGCAATTGATGCTTCTGATAGCTGTGCAAAGCTGCCCAGCGGCAAACAATGCTACTGCAAAAACCACTGGGGCTTTACAGTGTACATTTACTACATGTATCTTAACAAAACAGCCCCAAAGGCTAAAAACCACAACTGGCTTCTGAGAAAGTTCGTATCATCTTCACGAACCCCTGCTATGAGAACAAGCTCAGTCATGAAACAGAGTCACCACTGGAATAATTTACCCATCCTTTGTTCTTGGCTCATAGGGATCCGTATTTCCTAAGGCTATCTGCAGGCCTCCATCAATCTCCACTTCACAGAACATCTAGCCATGCCAAAAAAAACACACAACAGGGCCTAGCAGGACTGCAAAGCAAAACAGTTGCTTTTTAAAAATCATGGAGACTAGTGTATCTGCTTCAGATAAATGGAGAAAAATGTACAGCCTGTACTCTTTTATCACTTCTGACTCAACAGGGGAGGAAAAACGGAGGCAAGAGTTGCCATATATAAAAGAATAGTATTTTCAGTGGTAACATTAATAGAAAATTAATCTGAAAGACATTTGAGGAAATACATAATTACTCTTTCTGACCAAATCAGAGAGCTGTCTACAGACTAGTCATCACTAATTTCATTTTACCACAAGGTTCAATCATTTTGCAGGGGCAGCGCTCGAAGACTCATCACCATCCTGGGACAGGCCAACCACACTGAAGGCCAGTGGAAACTACTGAAGATGTTAAAAATCAAACTGAAATTGTACTTAGCATTAAACAAGACCTTTTCCCAGTGTGGTAAACAGGTCTAATTTACCACTACTTTGTTAATAGGGGTTTTAACCCTGATCTAATTAAAATTTATCCCTGATAAAATTAGTAACTAGGAATGGCTAAATTTGAGGAACAGCTATAAACTAGAGTGGATTTAGGCATTTCCCAGTTCTCCGCCAGTGCTTGCCAGTATTTCAGGAGCAAGGGGCCAGAAGCAGAGCTGTAAATCTGAGTCAATTCCTATTTTGTGAAAAAGAGCACGTTACCTGTCCACATTCCTCTGACATCCAGTACACACTTTCCCAAACTGGACCTCATTCATGCACAGTTAGAAATCTCACTTATATTTTTGTCTTTCAAAATGAGCCTGCAAACAAGACTGGAGGAAGAGGCTAATGAACTGGAAGCAGGGTGGGCTGCTCTAAGACTTAGCACATTTTCTCAGCCAGGTTGAGGACATGAGCCCGATGAACACTGTGGTGGAGCAGCCTCCTCACAGAACCTTTCACAGAAAACACACGCAAGGTTACTGTTAAGCACATCACCCATACACCAAAACTGAGTTTCACAAATTTGAGACTGAAACTTGCATTTCTTCCCACTTCACACTCTCATCCCATCTCTGTTTTCACAATACAGTGCAATAACCCACCTGCCGCTCTCTGGGATCCTGCGTTTCAGATCCAGAGAGCCTGTGGCTCACGTATCACTCTACGTGACGTTTGTGCAAAGTCACAAAAGTGAGAAAAGCTGTAGACTGTCACTGTACTATGACTCACCATGCCAGATGTGGAATGCCATGAGCTGACACAGGGAGGGGGTTTCAGTGCTAGGCTCTCTTCAGGGCTATTGTTCTTCATTCCTCAGCTCCTGCTGAAACCATTGTAAGATAATCACAGTAGGACTGACAGTTCTTGTTCAGGGAATCAAGATGCTACACCGCAGGCTAGGCTGAATACTGAATTAATTGCACATAGATTAAAGAAAAAAAAAGAGAGAAAACAGCTAAAAAATAAGTTGTAAATAAGGCAGTGAAACTCTCGGTGACAGCTCTTGCCAATAAAAAGCCAGCAAGCAATAAGGCTAAGTGATTCCACAAAATCACTTAGTCTGGAAAGTTCATTGAGTCTAACCATTAGCCCAGCACTGCCAAGTCCACCACTAAACCACATCCCTCAGTGCCACATCTACCCATCTTTTCAATAGCTGCAGGAGTGGTGATTCTGCCGCTTCCCTGGGCAGCCTGTTCTAACGCTTGACAACCCTTTTGGTGAAGAAATTTTTCCTAATGCCAAATCTAAACCTCCTCTCATGCAACTTGAGGTTGTTTCCCCTTGTCCTATCTCTTGCTGGCTGGGAGAAGAGACCAACCCCCATCTCACTCCATCCTCCTGTCAGGCAGTTGTAGAGATCAATAAGGTCCCCCCCTGAGCCTTCTCTTCTCCAGACAAAGCCCCCCCGAGGTCCCTCAGCCATTTCCCACCACACTCGTGCTCCAGGTTCCGCTCCAGCACCTCTGTGTCTCTCTTGTAGTGAGGGACCCAGAACTGAACACAGGATTTAAACTAAGGCCCCCACCAGTGCTGGGTGCAGGGGGACCTCCCTGGTCCTGCTGGCCACACTATTGCTGATACGGGCCGGGATGCTTGTGGCCTTCTTAGCCACCTTCAATACAAATCAGACACCTGTAGAAAAATTAACAGGGAATAAGGACATGAGACAACAATATATTTTTGATGACCCCTGTTTAGGAAGAGCCTGCTGAGCTGTACCTAAACAACAACTACAGTGTACAGAAGCAGCTGAACAAAAATATCTAACCCTCTTGTGTTAACACTGCCAATTCCCAAACCAGACTGTTGACAGGCACTGGGTGCAGTGTTTCTGCTGCAGTCAGCACTAAACCACAACACTGCAGGCAGTGGAAGGAACAGAAAATCTGTCAATGCTTTTATTAGGATCTGTGTTTGATCATCCTCTTCAACTAATAAAACAGAAGATCTAGTAGGATATATTCCAAATATAAATTTTGTATTTTATCACCTCAAACCATGTTTCACACAAATTCCCACACCGTTCATTTCTGAAACTGCTGTATTTTCAGCAGTTAATCAGACTTTTGAGAGTTTGATCAATGACCATGCTCTGCGAGGCAGTCGCTCGACACCTCCTGCTCACAGTGATGCTTTAGCACCCTTGCCCAGAGCCTTTGCAATGCAGATGAACTGTTTCAGACCTGGTCAAGCTGCTAGTGTCTGGATACTTCCGTCAAGATTCATAGACATGTCAGGGTAGCGGATCAGGACATTCTTTTGTTTTTCTTCATCCTCATTACAGATTGCTTGCAGAGTTCATCTGTTTAACGCGTAGAGAAATCTGCATGTATATATAAACACGCACACTTGGTTTCCCTTGGAAAGACTTGAGGGTTTGTTGTTGTTGGAGCTCTTAGGAAGTCTAGTAAATGTTCAGCTCAGGGGCAGCAGCTCCTGAGTTTCAGAGTGTTCCTAGTGAGAGATTCTGTGTGTAAAACTGTGCCTGGAGAGCCCAATGCAAAATCTGGAGTTTGAACTCTGCCCCGCTGGCATCTGCTGGAAGGGTAGGAGGTTTGTGCACAAGCAATGCAGGAGATTTATGGAGACCATCAGGGCCAACTTCTTAACACAAGTATCAATGAGCCAACTAAGGGAGATGCTGCTGGATCTCTTACTCAAAAAAACCTCCAAAACTGTTTAGAGATGGAAAGGTGGAGGCAGCCTTTCCTCCAGAGACTGTGAAATGTAAGGTCCTTGCCCGCCCACACAGCAAAGCAGCCAAACTTTATCCAGTGCTATACCAACAAAAGCAGATCCAGCAGGTCAAGAGAAAGCATCTTTATCTTGTTTGGCTTTAACAACACCTGCAACATTTTCACTCCCCAGTATAATAATGACACCAACATACCTGAAAGCATCCATCTGAGTACAGAGGACCACCAAAATGATGAGGGAACTGAAGCAGAGACTAAATTTGGGTTTATCCAACCTAGAGAAATGTAAGGGGAATTTGTTGCTGCCTATGACTACCTAACACAAGCCTGTAATGAAGATGGAAGTAGATACTTCTCAGAGGGATAAAATGAGAAGCAATGAACATAGGCTGCAGCATAGGAAACTCCAGTTAAAGGTACAGAAAAATATTTTCATCTAGAATGTGGTCAAATACTGGGAGACAAGCCTAAGGAGGTCTGTGATCTGTCCCCAGAGACAACCAAAGCTCACACGGGCAAGCTGATCGGCAAGCTGATCTCCAACCTGATATAATTTGCCCTGCCATGAGAACAGAGATGAACCAGAGATTTCCAGGTACAACTAAATTATGCTATGAATTCATGATCCAAGTCCAACAGCAGAATTACAACCCTGTATTTCAGAATAGCAGATGTTCAGCTGAGAAACAGGTGTAGAGAAGCCAATGCCCAGCTTTGGAAACTAATGAAAGACAACACCCAGTCCTTGTTTCTATTGCATTTGCTTTATAATGACATTGTCATAGTTGTGCTCTGTGACAGAAGGTGACCACCACCTACATTTAGATGTGTACTACAACTGTGTATAGCTCAGTTTAAAAGATAATCCTCACTACTGATTATGGAATCATTTATAGCAGCTTTGTGGGACCCAAATTCAAACTGGTACTTTTTAGAGGTCAACACAAACGAAAGCAACGAAAAAATGTTGCATCCAGATTAACACGTTGTGTACTAATTCCCCTTTTTCCTCCTCCAGCACTTCATACTCTACACCATCAGTTTTAATTGCTCACTGACATTACACTTGGTGCTTGGATGAATGAACCTCAGAGCACTTGAAGCACGCTTTATCATACCAAACCTTTCATGTTCTTGCATCTGGACACAGAGGTAGCCTCCTGTATATTACTCACTGCTGAACAGTGTCAAGAGAGGACTTTCATGACATATTGAGATAAGTGTGTGGAGAGAGGGGGAACAGTGTTTTTCCTGTAAGATTCAACCCCTCAGATATTTAAGTAACCTGAGGAGTAGCTTTTCCCAGCTCACGTATATGATGCAGGCTAGCCACAGCACTGGCTTTTGCCTTGGGGAAACCCTATGTAGGTAACATTAACATATTTTCAGTAGCTTCAGGATCATACAGATCCATGGCAAAACCCAAAGCATCTCGCTATACAAACCAAATCAGGCCACAATCAGATCTTTAATAAAAGCACTTTTGAGTCAGTGACAAACAAGATACAGCAGACATGACAACACACACAAAAAAAAAAATCAAGTTGGGGGTAGAAGTGTGCTGCTGGTGTTTCCAGAGGACTGAACAAGGTCCCTGAACCTAACCATCCCCTCAGTGGCTCCTCAGCCATTCACAACGTGCTAGAAGGCTGCCAAAAAGAGTCACTCTTGCCTCATCCCTCTTCAAGTTGGTATGGAAGAAGCATAGAAGGTCAGTGTTCTAACAAAAACTGATTGAGTAAATTAACACAGGAAAAACACCCAAAACCTCCAATTCTAATCTCAGAGTAGGAGGTTAAGTTGATTTGACCTGAGACCAAACAACATACACTCCTCCTTACTTCCTCCAGATTCACAACATGCACTTCAGTTAGGGCACCTTTGTGGAGAGAACCCTGGCACTGCCAGCCCCCTAATGTTAAGGATGCATGTAATTCGAGCAGGGCATGTCAGAAAGCAAACCCCTCTAGAAACTGTTCCCCATCTTACTGGTCGGCCACTCTACAGGTTGTCACATATTTGACAAGACTACGCATTTTCATTTAGCAATCTTCTGTCCTGCCCCCCTTACTGGGATACTAAAAGCCAATAAAAATTGTATAGGATCCTTTTCACAATAACATTAGCCAAGTAACCAATTCAATTCCAAGAGTCAAAGTGATCCTCTTAAACAAGGCCCTGAAGCTCCCTTGGTGAGAGCAGAAGTTCTGCAGCACTGAGAGGATAATGGCAAAGGACTTGTTCTCAGAAGCCCAGCACACACGAGCTTTGGAAGGTTGTATCCCTGCTTTGGTCTTTGGGTAGTGCCACCTGCTCAGTATCTGTAGTGGTCTGGCTTGAATGGCCCATCTCTTGATAAGCCTAGGTATTTGGCCTGTTTGTCACTCAGCTTAGTCAGCTTCACACATAGTTTATCCAGATGAGCAGCAGCCACAGCTTCATCCAGCTGGAAAACAAAACATTGACGTGAGAATTTTAGCAGAGTAAGTTAGTTCAGGAAGTCATGGTAAAAAGTGAGACAAGAATGTAAAAAATATGTAACAGCTACATGGAGGACTTTAACTGACACAGATGAACAGTCAGACAGGTCTTTATTAGCCAACATACTTCACCTGCTTAAGCGCAGAGCTATCTGCTTTTAGCACAGAACTGCATTTAGATGGAAAAGGCCCAAACTTTTGAGGGAATAAAGTTAAGCTTACAATGAGACAGAGGACTCCATTAAGTCCATTTTTATCTTATTAACACAATCACATCCTCCAACAAGTAAAGAAAACAGATAATCTGTTCAGAGACAAGAATATTCAGATGGGTAGAACGGTAAAGCCCCACTCATGTTTCCACTATGAAGGCACCTCAACACACCAGGCTATCATCTTACAGCTTCAAATAATTTTAGAGAAGGATGTGGGGGTGTTGGGTGAGGAGAAGCTCCCCATGACCCGGCTTCAGTGTGTGCTTGAGCCCAGAGCCCCGCCATGTGCTGCTGCACCCCCAGAGTGTGAGCAGCAGCTCAGGGAGGGGATCCTGCCCCTCTGCTGTGCTCTGGGGAGACCCCCCTGCAGCCCTGATCCAGCTCTGGGGCATCAGCACAAGAGGGACGTGGAGCTGTTGGAGTGAGGCCAGAGGAGGCCACGGAGATGCTGCGAGGGCTGGAGCAGCTCTGCTCTGCAGCCAGGCTGAGAGAGCTGGGCTGGGGAAGCCTGGAGAAGAGAAGGCTCCTTAGAAGGAGACCTTAGAGCAGCTCCAGTGCCTAAAGGGGCTACAGGAAACCTGGAGAGGGAGTATCTAAAAATACTTGAAAATATTATTTGGGATTTCTGAGTATTTCATATTTTATGAGATGTCCTAACATAGGGCTTCTGACAAGGGCCTGTAGGGACAGGCCAAGGGGAATGGCTTTAACCTGACAGAGGGGAGAATGAGATGAGCTCTTAGGCAGAAGCTCTTCCCTGGGAGGGTGCTGAGGCGCTGGCACAGGGTGCCCAGAGAAGCTGTGGCTGCCCCATCCCTGGCAGTGCTCAAGGCCAGGTTGGACACGGGGGCTTGGAGCAAGCTGCTCCAGTGGAAGGGGTCCCTGCCTGTGGCAGGGGTTGGAACTGGATGAGCTTTAAGGTCCCTTCCAACCCAAACCATTCTATGATTCTGTAAGTTCTAATACTGGAAGAATGCATCTCCTTTCCAGATATCCCCATCTTAGGAGTACATGTATTAAGTAATTCATAATCATTAATTCAGCAAGAATGCTAGTATCTATGTCTTCATTAAGGAAAAAGTCGAGGTTGGCTGCAGGACATAGGCTCAGAAATGTTAATATACTTTACCCCACATGTGCAAGGCAGACATGCAGACTAAAAGGACAGAAAAAATACGTAAGCTACAAGATAGTTAAGTATTACAGGGGATAGGTACAGGAGTCCAAAAACACTGGAATAAACTAGCTGCTGAGTCAGAGGGGAATGTAAGAGCCATAAAAGATATTCAAAGATAGAAAGGATAGCTCTAAGAAGAGATCAACTGCTGCTAGAATAGAAGGACAAGTTTTACCACCATCTGTAATTCCTGCAAAGTACAAGTAATCGCTGTTAAGGAAACTTGGGGCTGTTCAGCCTGAAGAAGAGAAGGCTGCGTGGAGACCTCAGAGCAGCCTTCCAGTATCTGAAGGGAGCCTATAGGGATGGTGGGGAGGGACTCTTCATCAGGGACTGTAGTGACAGGACAAGGGGTAACGGGTTAAAACTTCAACAGGGGAAGTTTAGATTGGATATAAGGAGGAAATTCTTTCCTGTTAGGGTGGTGAGGCACTGGAATGGGTTGCCCAGGGTGGTTGTGAATGCTCCATCCCTGGCAGTGTTCAAGGACAGGTTGGACAAGGCCTTGGGTGACATGGTTTAGTTGGAGGTGTTCCTGCCCATGGTACGGGGGTTGGACCTAGATGATCTTAAGGTCCTTTCCAACCCTAACTGTTCTATGATTCTAAATGAGAGAAGATAAGTCTAAATTCCAGCAGCACAGGAAAGACTGGCAGTATTTCCCCCATACTAGTTAAATACATGCCAAGGGTTGCAATATATTTGAAGGGCAATAAATCAACAAAACAATCAAGAGCAAGATCTTCAGCTTGTGTGAAACATCATGTCCTCAATGATTCAGTAGCTAGTCCTAGATTTCCCACTCAAAGGGAGTGTGGCAACTACCTTGAAATAATCCCATTGCAACGAACCAGATAAAAAGCTACTGTACAGAGTACCATTATATAGAGTTAATTCGCTGCAGATCAACCTGCTCACAGTAATATGGAACTGCCAGCCTCTCTTGAGCACCAACACGGCCAAAGATGTACAAGGCAAAATTAAAAGCATAAGATGAAGTGGTTGAAGAATGTGGAAGTGAACAATGAAAGCTACTGAACACTACATTAGAGTCAGGAAAAAATCACAAAAGAAAAAGCCAACTGGAAGGACTGTGTTTAGAAGGGAAACAAGTCCTGAAGCTCAGCAGATCCTGCCAAAAAAACCAAGAGGGTTAAAAAAGGAATGCATATCTGGTTGACTAGAGTGACACGTGACAATATGATGAGTGTATTTCCCAGCAAGTTTAAGACAAATTACACCCACTTGAAAAGCAAGTGAGTCCCTGACATTCCCAGATCAGGTTCTCAAGCTGCAGCAGAGAGAAGTTGTTTCAGAGCTGCTTTAACTTGGGGCCTTCAAGTTTTAGATGAAAAGCTACACAAGCTTAGATGAAAGTAAGCCGACACTCTATCCTGGTTTTGCCTGGGATAAAGTTAATTTCCTTCCTAGTAGCTGGTGAAGTGCTGTTTTGGCTTTAGTCTGAGAACAGTGCATATAATACACCAGTGTTTTAGTTATTGCTAAGTAATGCTTACCCTAATCAAGGACTTTTCAGTCTCATGCTATGCCAGTGAGGAGGGGCGCAAGAAACCAGGAGGGAGCAGAGACAGGACACCTGACCCCAAGTAGCCAAAAGGATATTCCATACCACAGCTCATCATACCCAGTACAGAAACTGGGACAGTTGGCTGGGAGGAGCCTACTGCTGCTCAGGTTGGGCTGGGTATTGGTCAGCCAGTGGTGAGCAATTGTATTGTGCATCACTTTATTGCTTTCCTTTCCACTTTTTAGCTTTATATTCTCTCCCCTTGTTATTTTCCTTATTAGTAGTAGTAGTACTGTTATATTGTGGGGTTCAGTTATTAACTGTTCTTACCACAACCTACATTCTTTCAATTCTCCTTCCCATCCAGGGGGTAAGCAAGCAGCTGTATGGTACTTAGTTGCTGGCTGCATTAAACTACAATAACATTCTTACTTTAAAATCAGATAGCTGAGTATGATGATGCACAGATTCAGTGCCAACATCATGGACAGTACAGTTTGCCTGGATCTCCAGGAACACACATGGCAGAAATGAGTGCATGTTTGGAATAGCTTACCATCAAAGCGATATCTTGCAGTCAAAAAAAAAAAGATTTAGTGTAATATAAGGCACTTAGTAATTCTTGAATTTTACATTTGGACATCAAACCACTATGCAGAACAAGGGAAGATATTAGCCAGAATATTCTCAGGGAAAGCTCTTCTGCCCATCTTTAGCTGATTCTGACAAGGCAAATCTTTTATTCTTTGAAATTCTCTATGGAGAGCAGAGGGTAAAAAAGGCACTTTATCACAGTACATGAACCTGAAGAGATCACTGCCGTATGATCCACTAACATGCTCAGATCAGTTACTCAGAAATGGCGTTGCATTATTTCTCATTTCCAGTTCAAGTACACTAAAAATTGTTATTCAGGAAAAGGATGAAGCCACATTTTATTAGCACTGGACTATTATTTTCAAGACAATTGTCAACAAAACTTTTCCTTTGAAGCTGATGTGTCAACTTCCTGATCAACTCCTATGCTGTGTTTCTGGTATGCTTTCATTAACATGGTTTTGGAAGCTGAAGTCCTTCAGCAAGCACTCCATAAGTAAGCCCAAACATATGCATCTCACTTCCCAAACGAAAAGTATTTTCACATTTAATCTCAAATGTGGTTTCATTCCAAGGCAGTGGAATTTAACTCCAGTATCTTTTTTAATGATTATCTCAAGTTCTCAGGCTCTTTTGGAAAATTAAAGCCAGGTTCATTTTCAAAAAAAAAAAAAAAAAAAAAAAAAAGAATTTGTGAGTTATATGATCCAGATTTTTCCAAGAACACAGAATGATGAGATAAGTTTAAAGGGAAACCTGAGGGAATCTGTCATTAATATTTTGTGATGGTATTAGGACTGGGTTCTGATAAGCTCTGCTCAGGTGCAAATGGAACCCAGCAAAAGTGATTCCTAGTTTCATTCCAGCTTCAACTCTATCCCACTAGACTTTGCTGTTGGATGGGTGTGTGAAAGCTTCCTGCGAATACTGACATTCAGCAGGAGGAACAAGTTGGTTAGAAGAAGCTCCTTACTACCCTGAAACAGCACAGGGCTTCCCAGCACCTTAAGTAAGAGCCCCAGGTCAAGCCAAAAAGGGACTGGACATTCCTATCACAGGACAGGCAAGTCCCAGTTCTGCACAACACGTAAGACACAGAAACTCAGCCCACTTCAGACTTCAGCCCACTTCAGACTCAGCCAAGCACCTGCAAATCGACAAAAGCTCCTTGCAACAGCATTCAGTAGGAAAACGAACTCAAAGACAAACAAAACAAATGTATGTGACCACATCTGAAGTTGACTTCCTTACAAGCTTGCATCTTCCTGGTATTCTAACTCACCTTCTTTGGCAGGAAATGGACTCCAACAGCGTATTTGTCACTATTGGTCCACAGCTCGATCTGTGCCAGCACCTGGTTGGTGAAGGAGTTGCTCATAACAAAGCTGGGGTGACCCATAGCACAGCCCAAGTTGACCAGTCGGCCCTCTGCTAGCAGTATAATATGACGGCCATTCCTCAGCGTATAGCGATCCACCTGGGTGGGAAAAAGCAAGAGCAGTGCTAGGTCAGGGTAAAGAGAGCATTTTAAATCATGCAAAGCTTTTTGGGCTTTCTTGCAATTCAGAAATATGCTTGCAATACAGACTTCGACAAAATTGAGACATCACCTTCCTCAATTCCCCACCAATGTTTGTGAAGCTCACAGCTATTCCGGACTTCGCACATGAATTTTAGCATCTGCTTTCCATATTGAACCAGTTCCCTAGTTCATGGGGCTTTTCTGCATACGCATTGTCTCAGATGGCTGTGGTGGGAAGCATGCTGCTAGCAGTAAAATGCAGCTCATATATACCTAATTGTAACAAATGGTGTGGAAAGACAGGAGACAAGAGGGAACACCTCGGCAAACAGTCCAGAGCCTTTGCATCTCACACAGGGGTAAAAGCCAGAGTCCTCAGCCTGGTGAAACTGCTCCCATGTAACCCTTCCCGCTCTCAAAAGGCCAATTCTCTCCAGTATAACCAGCAGCTGTTCTAGCTTCTGCTGCATCCCCCTTTTTGCTGTCAGGGGGGGCAAAGACATAGTCCTCCACTCAGACTGATTTCCAAGCTATGGTGGGGACAACAGGACTCTGCACATAGAATCAAGTCTCAGATGAGCTAAGGAAGAAGGGTCTCAGCTATATAAGTGTCCCACACAACCCAGGACATAATGTCACTTAATATGTGCCTCAGTTGTCTGGGCCAGATGAGGCTCCTGCAATGTTAACGTTAACTCTGCTTCTCATCTGTACCAGTCACTAGCTATTCTCTCCCTTGTCTTCACCCCTGTAGGAGGTTACAATATTAAAGCCCAGAATCGAGCATCAATATGGGCTATAAGTTACAAGAAAATTCAGTACTCATTGGTATTTATTGGTCATGTTACACCAACCACAAGGGAGTAAAGCAAACCTTTGGAAGGACTTAAGAGCTAGTCAACAACCAACCTTAGACAATGGTTAATGTTTTAGACCACCTATGCTGTCATAGCAGGGCAACTGTGAAATACTTAAAAGGGTTCCTCCCCACAGCTGTATTTATACTTTTAGTCTTATTAAAGTTATTTAATGTGAAGCAAAACACCCAGCGCTCAATTTTAGTCTTAAAGCTTTGCCCTGTAAGTTAAAAGCCATGTGGGATGAAGCTTTAATTGTAACAGTACTGTCTTCTGTAAAGCCCATCTTTGTGCAGGTCCTTAGCAGAGATGTAATAAAGTAAACCAATAGAAATCATTTTACTGAACAGGTATTTTGCCTTCAGAGCAGGTCTGTGTCTCCACCTGTCTTCCCCAGTAATGCTTCAATCACAGCACTGTTCCTATTTCTCGGGTTCATAACACAAATTGTTTTTTGAGCACAGATGATGACAGTAAACACCCCAAACAGAAGCCCTAAACAATACTCTTACTTTCTCCTGTCCAAGGGCAGGACAGCAAGGTAGGGTTAGTAAGAACTCTCTCCACTGAGCAGTTGCAATATTTCTTACGGATGCTGATTCCTCACTGAGGGCCACCAGTGACAGTGCTCAGTCCATCCAAAAAATACCATATGGGTTACTGTAAGATTATGAGAGGAAGAAATGAAACAAAGAAGGAAGCACCCATAAGTAAGAACACTAAAAACCCTGAGAACAGCTACAAGATTATATTTAAGATTTTACTTACAAGGAAGCAGTTGAATACCTTTTCAGTTTTAAAGTCTGGGTGCTTTAGATGTCAAAATGTTATACCCATATAATATTCACACAACTTGCACCTGGCCAGCTGCTCGCTCGGGCAGGGAATCGCATACCTTCAGCAGCTCCTGACATGACTCAGTCAACGCACAGGGTAACGCAGAAAATGCAAATTAATTTATTCCTTCAGAAATAAATACCAAATAGCAGTGGTACCACCAGAGGCTTAAGTCAGAACTGTGGAAACACATCTCATCTATGGACAGATAAACAGGCTGATTCATAAGCTCAAGAAATTGCTACGGAAATAGAAGTCAAGTTATCCAAGCATTAAGTTCATCTCCACACTAACACAAATGCCTCCTTCCTTTCCCCATCAGCATTTAGCTGCTCTGGACCTTCTGTCTGCTTTGCACTTCCCTCCACATCATGACACAAATAATTTATTTTCAGAGGCAAAGTTCATTGATCCCACCCTGAAGCTTCCTTCCCCTCTAGAGCTGAGCTTTCACTACACATCAGTTTCTAATACCAGAGCAGAGCTGCAGAGGGCTGCAGTGCAAACCCATATTCAAAACAACCTGCCAGCTTTTCAGCACTACTTGCTCCTTAACTGTACTTTGAAAACAACAGATGAGTCAGAATGGCACAGTAAGATGTTTTCCATTCCCAAGTACTAAACACTTCTTACACCAGCTCACTACTTGTAAATGGAGACCATATGGTACTGAAAACTACCATGTGAGACACTTTCACAACTACTCTGTACCTCTAGCTGAAGTCTAGGAACCGTCAGCTCCAGTACTGATCCTCTGATCAACCAACAGATGTCTTCCCAGGAGGTCAGAGATTTTTGCTCTTGACTTATATTCCCCTCCCTGCTACAAGATACAGAAAAAAGCTGCCAGGTCTCAGTAAAAATTTAAGTATTTGGAGTTAGTACTTGGTATTCTAAAACATAAGATACCTCACCCAGAACACCAATGTGCAAAACACACATGTTATTCTAAGGATAAGTGCAACATCTCACTCTTTGAACACAGGCCTAGCCTCCCGTTGAGGTCCCCAAAGGACTAGGGACAAGATAACCACAGAAGCATACCTTTGATGAATCTGAGCAACAAAACTGAAAAACCAGCAATGGTTTAATTGGCAAAGTGGTAATTTCCTTCCCAGATTTCACTGTAAGAGCAATTCCATCAATTATTATAATGAATCTTCAACTGCTGCCCTGAGAAAGGTTTCAAGACATGCAGATGAATTCACATGCAGGTGGAGAGGGACAGAAGCTGCAGGATACTGGCTGCATGGAGACCTCATAGCAGCCTTCCAGTATCTGAAGGGGCTTATAAGAATGCTAGGGAGGAACTATTCATTAGGGACTGTAGTGATAAGACAAAGGGTAACAGGTTAAAACTTAAACAGGGGCAGTTTAGATTGGATATAAGGAAGAAGTTCTTTCCTGATAGGGTGCTGAGGCACTGGAATGGGCTGCTCAGGGAAGCTGTGAATGCTCCATCCCTGGCGGTGTTCAAGGCCAGGTTGGACAGAGCCTTGCATGACATGGTTTAGTGTGAGGTGTCCCTGCCCATGGCAGGGGGGGTGGAACTGGATGTTCTTCAGGTCCTTTCCAACCCTAACTATTCTATGATTCTATAATACCTCCTGGGAGCTTGCTTTGAAAGCAAAAGTTAACATGTGTCCTGGAAGAGTCAAACAATTGCAGCAAATTTCTACTTTTAATTTGTTTCAAGCATGGAATTTGGAACTCTGAAGTCACATTTTGCTTTCCACTCCTGCCTGTCCCTCTTTAGGAACAAGTATGCTCTTAGGATGTGTATTAATCCATTCCTGCTCAACTGCCAAGCCACCATGGCTATCAGGAACAGAGAATGAAAAAGAATACTGAAGCTTTTCCACAGCAGAACTTGTTCACATAATACCTCCTCAGCAGGTACTTCCTCACCTTGTCATGCAGGTCTGAAGGTTTTAGGGACAACAAATCTAAACAGACACAAAATGAAGCATAGGGATATATCACCATCACAGCACATAGCATTAAGTACAGCAATAAGAGTCCAACTGGAGACTCAAACTAGTTAACAGTGCTTCAGATTCACCAGTCAAAGCCAGCAAAACCCAAGGACTAACCTGAATCAGACCAGCTTTTTATTGGGCTTGGCAGTGTATACATGATGGGTAAGGAAAAGTCCAAGAGCAGGCCGAGGGTAAAATGCTATTTCCCTCAGTAAATTCTCTCAGCTTCACTATCTGTGCATCAAGCAGAGACAGAGGTGATCTACTCAGAGCTGTGAGAGCTTTACCTTTTACAAGCTTTAGCCGATTCCTTTCAAACAGGTAGGTTTTCAACATTACACCACATGGATGACCTTGACTTCAAATCCACCCTTTTGAAACAGTAATATTTTGGTTTTAACCTGAAATTTGTTACAGCTTTCATACCTTGGACTAACTGCATCTCACTGTACCCAATACATCTGTGACATACTGGCTCCTTCAATAGAGTATATAATGAAAAACAGACTGCTACTCTGCCGATAGTGACACAATTTTTCACACGGACTTTAGGAGCCACATTGAACAGCCATGTGCAGGTAGTTTGTATTTTACCATACCAGCATCCAAGTTAGCCTTCAACAACATACACTTTTTGAGCAGTCCCAGTTCTAGTTTTAAAACCTGAGCTAGCAGAAAGCAAGCAGCCAGCTACAGGCTCCTCTAGGACAAAAGCTGCTGGGCAAAACCAGCTCCACACTAAGGTCATGAGCAAGAACAGACTTGAGTATAGTGAGAACTTGAGGGTATAACTTCAAATATTCAAGTTGAGCCCATGCAGGGTGTCCCAACAGCAAACACAATCCTGAAAAAACTCTTAACTGCTTAGTAACGGTTTGATGTGGGTAGCCAATAAGCCACAGGGGAGCTAACAAAATTGGAAGGGCAGATTAAGATCTACTATGTATGCATGCTTGGGTGTGGTGTTTTTAAAAAAGTAGAAAACCTGTCCCAGAATCCTGCTATCAGCAAGCACGCTCCCTCCTTAGAAGTCAACTAGAAGTCCCACGCCAAGACAGACAAAGCCTGGTTTGCATTATGGTATATTCTCCCTCAAAGCTGGTGTTACAAACCAGTTTTGATTTAGTTTAGTTTCTCTGCTTTGACACAAAGCTGAAAAGCTGAAATTTTAGATCCCCATTTCCCTACTGTCGTGGTTTAAGTGCAGCCGGTAACTTGGAACCATGCAGCTGCTCACTCACTCCCCCTCTTCTTCCCGCCCCCACTCCCAGAGGGATGTGGAGGAGAATCAAAAGAACAGAAATCCCATGGGTTGAGATAAGAACAGTCTGGTAACTAATGCACCATATAAAACCACTACTGCTACCACCACTAATAATAATAATAATAAGGGAACTAAGAAGCGGAAAGAACATAAAACTAAAAGGGGAAAAGAAAACAATAAACACAAGTGATGCACAATACAATTGCTTACCACCCACTTACTGAGCCCCAGCCAGGTGTCTTGTCTCTGCTTCCTCCCAGCTTCTTGTGCCCTTCCTCACTGGCAGAGCATAAGACTGAAAAGTCCTCAAATTAAGTAAGCATTACTTAGCGACAACTAAAAACATCGGTGTGTTATCAGCATTGTGCTCAGACTAAAGTCAAAAACAGAGCACCGCACCAGCTACTAAAAAGGAGAAAAACTTACTGTTACACCTGAACCCAGGACACCTATGTAGCAGCAGCCATAGCTTGAAGTAAATACATGGTGGAACTGCAAGCTGAGGAAGGATAACACATCTGGATAACAAGTCTGCCCACACACAGACTTCTGCTCTACACAGGATTCTAAAATGAAGCCTCTTTGAAGAGAAGTCTGAGTTGGGCAGAACTCCAGATAGGCTTTCCTGAAGCTTCTGACTGAAAAAAAACCTTTGAAAACAGAGCTGTGAATTCTTAAGAACCTTGTCAGAACTCCAGAATTCCCCTGAGATCCACGCTAGTCCTGGCACACAGAACGAAGACCAAGATTGCTCTGGTGCAGAGCACTACATGAGCAAGCAGCTTTGAGAAGAAACTAGGCAACATAAGGGCTCAGTTCTTCAGTTTCATATGGTCTCTATGGTCTGTTCTAGCTTGCTTTTTGAAACTCAGTTATGGCATTGTTTTTAGCTCAGGACTATCAATTTTTAGTTCAGGACTACCAAAGAAAGCACATTTGTATGTCTCCTCACAATACCCCAAGTGTCAAAGCTGACTTCCCATAAGGAATCAACTTGAGGCAATTAATTGTTTACACAGCCACCACCTACCGAGTGGTAGGCTCCTGTTTGTCCAGGAAGTAGGAACACATGGAGAAAGATGCATCCACATGCTGTGCACCTGGGCACTGGCTGGAACCAACTATGTTAATACCAACACAAGAATATGTCATGCAGCTTGTTCCAGTTTAATCACGGAAGAGCAGAGTAGAATCTCCATTCTGATCACCCCAGAGGAACACTGGCTTCCAAGAAAGCTAGAAACACAGAGTACCTTCAGAGAAATACCTCCCTTTCTGGAAACAGACACTGAACAGATACTGCTTTTCGAGCAGTAGAGCTTGCACAAGGGCTGTCTCACCTGAGGTTTAACATTCACCGCCTCTACTGCATTTTCATTCAGCCATTTTGCATCAACTTCCACATCAAAATGGCCAATATTACACACTATGGCATCATCCTTCATCTGCTCAAAGTGCCTGCAAAAAAATAAAAAATAAAAAATATTTACATTCAAAGTTAATGCACAAAAAAAATTCTTCAGCAAAAGAAGATGCTCTGGTCCACAGCTCTGTTCAAGGAGAAATGCTAAGTGCTCACACTGATGGTATTTGACTTCTTTAAGATGTGTGGCTCTGGTAATCTTGCAGGCATGAAAAGTCTACTGGAAAAAAACTCTACAGCTTCTAGGGAAGGAAACTTCCCAGAGATACAAGAGGTTATTGAGGAGAAAATATTTTCCCAGTATGGAAAGTAAAACCATTTTAATTGGTCAAACCTGAAACATGTTTACTCACAGATGGAATCACTTTCAACCCTTACCTACCTCGTTTTTTCATATTTAGCTGTCCTAACAGAGAATATTCTGGAGAATAAGAGCATGAGAGCTATTTATCCCTCTACACCTTTTGTTTCCCCATCATCACGTGCTGTAAGACGGGAACAACTGCAACATGGCAGCATCCAACTGAACCAAAAGACCAAAGCCCCAGTTTCTCACTAAATAGATGCTAAATTCTGATGTCCTGCAATGATTATCTACGTTAACCCTCACCATATTGCTGACAAGTTATGACTGTATTTTTTCACCAAAGCAAGTGGCTAGACCATACCTGCCCTGAACAATGTCAGTGCAGCCAGTGGTGGTAACAAAGATATTGCCTTCTTTGCAGGCCTCCTCCATGGTTGTAACTTCATAACCTGAGAAGAGAAAATGTTATTCCTCTATCCAGCACAAGCACTTATTAAAAAATGAGATACAGTATTTCAAGAAGAAAAGTATGCAAAAAGAATAAGAAGAGTCTGTCCCACCACCTGACCTATGTGGGATGCAAAGTATAAGCATACTTGTCTTACTAAATACAAACATAGCGTCAAAATATCTACCCCTCACCCATCTCCAGTCTGTAGATCTATACATTCAATGCCTTATGGTTGCGGGTGTAGTATCTGGCACAGCACTCAAACTGGATTCAGGAGTCAAGTCTGCAAAGGGAATTACACCCACAACACCGGCAGGTTCTAGTCAGGTATGGAAAGAAATGGGATAAACTGGTACTAAGTACAATTACGCAGTCACTCACATGAAGAGAAGGAGCACAGCTTCCAGAGAGTGCCATGAGCACAGCTGGAACGGCAGAGAGCACGGCATCTTAATGCATGCTGGAGGTTAGAGTGACACAACTTGAAGGTAACAAAGCCGTCCTAAAGCAGGCTTACCATGTTATGACATAGTGGCCCTACCCTACTACAGCCTCTATATCCTTGACTGCAAAGACATCTTCAAGGCCTGCACTAATAAACTCCTTCCCTAACTGCCAGGAAAGAATTCCTACAGTTAAACTGGAGTCACCTCTACCTCAACAGGGATGGAGCTGAAACCCACTAAAACTTCCTTGGCCAGCTATCACTTGATGCTCTACACTGCCGCACACACACCTCTGACACATGCATTAATTTCTGCAGCACCTTCAGTTCTTACCTTCCATGGCTGCCTGCAGTGCGTTGATGGGATCAATTTCAGTGATGATGACTCTGGCTCCAAAGCTCCGCAGGGCCTGAGCGCAGCCTTTGCCCACATCACCATAACCCGCCACAACTGCTACTTTCCCAGCAATCATGACATCTGTCGCACGCTTGATGCCATCGATAAGGGACTCTCTACAACCATAAAGGTTATCAAACTTGCTCTGAGGAAGAAAAAGGAGCAGTTTCAGAGCAGATGCAAGTAAACATTCTTTAAAGAAACAATTGACTCATGCTTGTAGCACAAACCAGGATGCTGTGTACACAGGCATATCTGAGTTCCTTGACCTGATGTCCACCAGTTCTTTGCTGCTGTTTATCAGACAATGAACTGAACAAGCAGACAAAAAACAATGCCAGCAGAATATCTGAACAACTTATTATCATCTTTGCAAGACACATGCACCGTGAAGAAGCAGCAAGGTGCCCACATGAACCATGAGAAACTGGTTCCTGCAGTCCAGGAAGATCAAAATAGCATCTTCTCCCAGGAAGAGTTACACTAATGCTGCCAGAGTGCTCAGATATAGAAAAATCCAGAAAAGAGCCATTCACAACACTGGTCCCTCCAGCCAAAGACCCCTGGATTTCATCTCCTAATGCCCCATCGCAAAACATTCCCCTACTGTAACATTAACACAAGCTTAACAGCCAGACCTCCAAATCAAAGTTCCTATGCTAAGTCAGATGACAAATAATACTCCATTTGAACATAGAACTAACCTCAGAAACATGTTGCTGTACTGAGTTTTGTAATGCCCCTGCCTTTTCTCTTTGGGCACTTTGTTCTGACCAGGAGTGTGGGAGTATAAACAGATTTGATTATCTGAAGAGCTACAGAAGTCAAAAAGTTAAAACCATCTGGCTACTATACTTCCCAACACAGGGTATGAAGAACTCACCACTCACAACAAACTTCTGGTCTCAAAGCCTGCCCTGCTGGTGCTACCGAGCATGTGTACGGTGGTGTAAGCTGTAGACTGAATTCCAAACTATAACAAATTTTTTACAATAAAAGCACAAATTCCATAAGTATATAGATTTATAATAAAAATAAAAATACTGTGACTATGACTCCAATACACCATCTGAGTAAGTTACCAGGTATACGGGCATGCTACTCGCAGCTTCAGAGGCAGGCCGAGGACTAATGTGTAAGAACTTACACTTCAGATCAACAAGATCCTCACTCAGCACTTGTAAGTCTTATCACAGGCACACTTGCCATTAATATTTCAGAAAATTTGTGTCCTTCAAAACTGCAAGCTAGTGCCAGTTGGTAATGCTGTTTTCTAGTCCTCCAGCAGATCTTCTTTGCATTATAAGCCTTCTTACGGAGGAAAACAGCATTGTCAGATTTGATTCCTCATCACCAAATCCCCCAATTACAGAGTCTTCCAGGTGCCTGTGTACTTCCATGCAGGCAAGTTAAGAGAGTGCCAGATGCAGATATCTGTCCCAACACAAAAATACATTTGAGTGGCAAGAGGGAAGAACAGAACTGGATGCTGCCTACTTCTCTCTCCAAACACTAGTATAGGAACCTGGCAACCAACATAAATATCTAACTGGTAGAGCAGGAGTTGTCAGCTCAGTTGCATGTCTTCCTGGAGATGCACAACTGTGCTTAGTACCAATCTTTTACTGGATAAATAACAAACAGCCCTTGAAAGTGAGCACTTGCTTGGCACTAAAGTGAGCTTAACCCGAATCCATTCAAGCTTTTTTAGAAACAGATGAATTTCCAAATCTACTAAAGAGTATTAATAGTTATTCTGCAGGAAGCATAAATCTAGGTGAAAAGGATGCAAAGAGAAAAAGCTTCCTCCAAGAACGAGTGCATTCCAGCCCACTAGCTATGAAAACAATGCCAGATGCCTCTTTGTGAGCAGAAAGGAGATACTCTTAGGGCAGCAAACTGCAGAGAAAGGAGGCCAAACAGTCAGTGAGAACTGCCATGCCCAACAGGATAATGTTAGTATGGTAACTTGAAATAGATTTAGCAACTGGACTTTAAACATGTACATGCATAAAGCCTTAAGCACACCTGTAATTACCACTATAATTCACCTGCATTCAAATAGCACCAGCACTCTTTGAACACCATTCCCCCTCATCCCCGAATTCACTGGGATTTGTCTCAGGAAGCAGTAATACATCTAAGAACAGTATAAATACCTCCTGCCCTGTCCTTTGCAACTGCTGCTCAGAGATATCAGACCTTTTACCAGCCACAAGCTTATGCACACTCCTTTTTCCATCTGGTATCCACCACTTACCTGTGGCTTTTAAGCTACTCAAGAGTGAGGACATGTCCCTTCCCATAGGAACTGTACCCCAGGAGCCATGATCTCCATAGGTGTTTTCACATCAAGATGTAGAAGAATGCATGCCCTTACATATAAAAAAAGCTCTTCATATTCTAACAATATGGCATGTCCCATTAGAGACACCATGGGCTCACTTCAAGGATATGGCAAAAATCTGTTCAGTACCAGATCAAGAATAGCTCCGCAAGAGAAGCAATACTTGCACGGAAATGCTGACATCCCCACACTGAACTGGTCAGACAGCAGAACATAGCAGAAGGGCTCTAGATGCATTACCTTGGTGACAGAGTCATTTACATTGATAGCTGGCACTTTTAGGGTCCCATTGGCCTTCATCTTGTACAGGTTGTGAACTCCAGTGGTTGTCTCTTCTGAAATACCTCTAATTCCTGTGGGGAGAATAAAAGGATTCACCTTAGTTGGAGTTAGCTGTGCTGCAAACCAACACATCCAAGCACTGGGAGCGTATTCCAGAGGCCTAACAAACCCTTTGCAGGAAGCAGGGAAGAGGTAAGAACCCTCATTTTGGTCCACAAACAGCAGTTCGAAACTTCAAGCAAGTTTCTTTCCCCATAAGGCAATTAAAAGAGCAGGACAAAATATTCTTTGGAAAAACAGAAGGGACCAGCTCAAGATGCACACCTCCAGCTGAGCCACCGGCTTTGCCCAGAGGGCAATCAAAGCTGTCGGCCATGGACAGGGACAACTTCCACCAGACCAGGTTGCTCCAAACCCAGTCCAACCTAGTCCCAAACACTCATAACAGAATTTGCACCAGTCTCAATGGAGTTTAAAAGCCACTACATTTCCCTTTTCCTTCCCAGAGCACCAGGTTGAAGCACTGGCACTCTCTGTCACAAGAAGGAAATGAGACCAACTAAGCCAGAAGTAAACGGAGTAGATATTAGGCTGATTTATACCCAGAGGTCTGTAATCCCAAACCTCACACCAAGCCTACAGTACCTGCACTTCCCAGAGGGTTACCTGAAGAGAGAACAAATTCAGGCTTCAGCACAGTTAGGACTTACTTAGAGGGGACAGAGCAGTTAAACAACATTGCCTCGTGCACAGCTAAATACAGCATCTGTAGTTAAGTTACCCAAAAGTATCAATATCCCAGTTCAGCTGCTTAGATCAAGTACAATCATCCCTGTGTGAAGGAAATCGGGGGGAGGTCACAGCAGAAACCTCCCGTTCAAACCCGTCCTCTCTCTCCTCAGGTGTATCTGGCAACCAGGAGACACACTTATCCTTCAAAAGCTCTCCAGGCTGACTTTCCTAAGCTTAGTGCAATTTTAAAGACAGTCTGCTACGTGAACCTCACATCAGACACACCAGCAGGTTTCCTTCTCTGAAGGCCACCTGCCTGCTGCCCCCAGGTGACATTTAGAACTGCTCTAAACTGCTTTGCAACTCCACTGAAAGTCCTGCCTACACCACTCAACTTCAATGCCAGAGTGACTTCAGTGACTGCTAAGGGCCTACACTAAGGAAAAGGTTGAATTACACTGAAAAAGCCTTGCTAAGCACTTGGCTCCCCTGTATTTCTTACCTGGTCAATGAGCAAGTCTGCATCAATGGATCACAAGTGATCCAATCTTCTCTACTGTTTCTCAATAGCAGTCTTCTGCACAGATGCCAGAGACCGCCCTTGCACAAGTTCAGATGACTTTCTCCTTTGTTCAGTTCTACTTCAACCATTCCTACCTTTAATCTTACTTCTAAGGGCATTTAATTTAGTGGAATAAGCCCAAAGTAACAAGGCCATTCTGCCCTCCAACAGCAGGCATGATGAGAGAGAGAAAAAGCTTGCTGAGCATTTCCACACAGCTATTTAACACATCTCCTAGATGAAGTAGGCTTGAATAGCCCTACTTTCGACTGTTAGCTGCACACTAGTACTGAACTAACTTCTATTTAAATTAGAAGCTGCTGAAGCTTAGAAGACAGGCAGTTCCCTTTGAAATTAGCCCAGAAAACTTGATCAGCCTTTAAATGACAAGTAGCCTTTTCAGATGCTGCATGCCAAAATGCCTCCTCTGCTCACAGTAAAGTCTTCCCACACACCGTGCGTGCTCTTCTAATGTTGCTTTTGTCCTACCTCTCACCCAAAGAGGTAAAATATCACCGCAAGCCCTTAGGATATATTAGCCTCTGTTATCATCAAGATAATAAAAACAGATGCTACACAGCTTCATTTAAGCAGTGTTTGCATCAAAGGGCTAAGCAAGGAACTTCATTAAATGAGATCAAGACTACTCAGTGGTACATTCTGGAAGTTTTGCTGTTTCTAAGGAGCAATGGACTGAAAGGTTGAACAGATCAAGTTCTGTCACACTCCTGAGATCAGTCTTTAATTAGTTTACTAAATTAAAAGCACATAGTGCACACATTCTGGCACATATGGCATCCTGTCTAGACTCTACAAATACAGTAGAAAAGCTATCCCCATGAATTCAGGGAGCAATCCCAGGCAGCAGGGTGTTTATCATCAATGGCAGACTAGAGATGGATGGCCAAGACAGGAGACACTTCAACAGCCACTGCCCTGCTGCACCATACTATACCAGTCCCTTCCACACCAGGACCACACGAGTAAGAAGGAGCAAAGGGCTGCAGAGGACAAAACAGAAGACAGCAGGAGGGATTGAAGTGTGAAAGGAGCTCAGCACGAGGACCCAGAAGAACAAGGACATCAACTGAGGTGCTTCATGTGCATGGCAAAGAAGCAACTCTGCGAAAGAGTATGAATGTGGAAAATGCATTTTTTTTGGCCTCTGACAATGCCAGGAAGACACAGAGGCATGATCAGCTGTGGTATGGCAGGAACACAGGAGATCATGAACATCAGACAGAGGCAATCTAGAAAGAAGACCTTTGGCAGAAGAGAGGATCCCAGCATGGCTTAGCAGACACCAATGAAAACCTCTCATTACAGTTCAAGTAAGATGTTGACTGTTGGATTACTAGGGACATCAGGCTGAGGATGAAGGAGAAGCTGAGGCCTGTTACACAGAAGCAGCTTCCTCTCTTCCTGCTGCCCCTACCCACATCAGCACACAGATGTGGAGCAGCCCCAGACTTTTCCCCTCACACAGCCATATCCATGGGTGGCCACCTTCAAATTTTGCCCCCATAGCTCCCTCTTAAAGCAGTGCAAGAATAAGCACTGATCCAGAAGGTTTTCACAGCAACCTCACCTCTACGGACCTAGAATGAATATTAGTACACCGCACTGTATCAGTATAATCTCCACCACATATCACTTTCCAATGTTCTTCACATCCCAGATCAAGCGTGCCCTTTAGCAACACTGGGTGTCTGCAGCTTGCAGCAGCACAGATGATGGACACTGGGAGAGCTCAGGAGAAGCCACGTCTGGGAGGCACAGGTCAGCTCCTGCAGGTCATGCCAAATTCTACTCAGATAAATCCTTTTACATAAACATGTGTCAGCAACACCACACCGATCAGTTTTTTAGTTTGTTTCACTAACTTACACTGAAGATAAGCTAAAGCAAGAGCCCCAATCCTGACTCCATCAGCATCTTGACTAACAAGCTGGATGAGTCAATGCCTTGTAGTTTATAAGGTAGAAAACTGTTCCCTTTCCAAGAAAGGTTACAAGTTGCCATGACTTCACCCAGAAGTGCGTTAAGATGAAGAAAAAGCATTAATGGTAAAAATAATAACTGCAAGCAGACATTGAACAATTCTAAAACACAGCCCATTTCCAGGAAGGCTGAAAGCCTTGGCAAGCCAGCTGTACCACTGGTACAGGTTATGGGCACTGTGAATGATGGCCAGGACAGGTCACTGCAGCTTATCGGTCCTGCCTGACCAATTTGGTGGCCTTCTATGACGGGGCTACAGAATTGACGGACAAGGGTAAAGCAGTTGATGTCATCTACCTGGACTTGAGCAAAGCGTTTGGCACTGTCCCACACAACATCCTTCTCTCTAAATTGGAGAGATATCAATTTGATGGATGGACCATTCGGTGGATAAAGAACTGGCTGGATGGCCACACACAAAGAGTTGTGGTCAATGGCTCAACGTCAGGCTGGAGACAGGTAACGAGTGGTGTCCCTCAGGGATCGGTGTTGGGACCGGTCTTGTTAAACATCTTCATCGCTGACATGGACAGTGGGATTGAGTGCGCCCTCAGCAAGTTTGCCGATGACACCATGCTGTGTGGTCCGGTTGATACGCTGGAGGGAAGGGATGCCATCCAGAGGGACCTTGACACGCTTGTGAGGTGGGCTGATGCCAACCTTATGAAGTTCAACCACAACAAGTGCAAGGTCCTACACCTGGGTCAGAGCAATCCCAGGCACAGCTACAGACTGGGCAAAGAAGAGATACAGAGCCACCCTGCAGAGAAGGACTTGGGGGTGTTGGCCGATGAGAAAATGAACATGAGCCAGCAGTGGGTGCTCGCAGCCCAGAAACCAACCGTATCCTGGGCTGCATCAAAAGCAGCGTGACCAGCAGGGCTAAAGAGGTGATCCTGCCCCTCTACTCTGCTCTTGTGAGACCTCACCTGGAGTATTGTGTGCAGTTCTGGTGTCCTGAACATAAAAAGGACATGGAACCGTTGAACCAAGTCCAGAGGAGGGCCACGAGGATGATCAGGGGCTGGAGCACCTCCCGTATAAAGACAGGTTGAGGAAGTTGGGGCTGTTCACCTGGAGAAGAGAAGGCTGCGTGGAGACCTCATAGCAGCCTTCCAGTATCTGAAGGGGGCCTATAGGGATGCTGGGGAGGGACTCTTCGTCAGGGACTGTAGTGACAGGACAAGAGGTAACGGGTTAAAACTTCAACAGGGGAAGTTTAGATTGGATATAAGGAGGAAATTCTTTCCTGTTAGGGTGGCGAGACACTGGAATGGGCTGCCCAGGGAGGTTGTGAATGCTCCATCCCTGGCAGTGTTCAAGGCCAGGTTGGATGAAGCCTTGTGTGGGATGGTTTAGTGTGAGGTGTCCCTGCCCATGGCAGGGGGGTTGGAACTATATGATCTTGAGGTCCTTTCCAACCCTAACTATTCTATGATTCTATGATTCTTATATACTAAAAAGCAGAGATGGAAGCAGCTCCTGCAGGTAAGATGCTTTGGTCTTGGCCTGTAAGCAGTTTTCATAGACTCACAGCTTGTTTGCACATGCCCGTCTCTACCCCACCCACAGAAAGAGACTGCACAAACAGCCTCCAAAGCAGAACTGTGCCTGGCAAAGCCAAATACCACTCACCTTTCAAGAGCTGTGGGTATTTGGTATGAACTAGATTGGTAAGATCTCCACCATCATCCAAAATCATGTTGAGGGGCTGCCCATCCTTGAAGTACAGGGTCTGCTCAATGCACCACAAATATTCCTCATCTGTCTCCCCTTTCCAGGCAAACACTACACAAGAACAAACACACACAATTAGCCAGTTTCTTACTCAGCATGTGGTAAAGCAGCCAAAGGAAGACTTCATTAGCAGCTCTCAGAAGCAGACAGACAGATTATTATCTGTGCCTGCAGGTCAGAAGAGACATTTGAATTGAAAAAAGGATTTCAGAATGAGCAGGAATGAAATCACATTGCTTTCTGTTCCAGGGCAGAAACTTGGTCAAATTTTGAGGCTTCACTGCTCTCTTTATCCTTCTTCCATGTTAAGAGAGAGAAGGCAAAGCAAACCAAACCAGATACATCCGCAACACTCACATGCTTCCCTAATACACCCTATGTTACTAGGAATTAGAAATAGCCACTGGATATATTTATATAGACAAATGAAAACACAACTACAGCATTTTCTAGCACAGCAGAAAAGAGGGACTAAAATTTAGCAGCAAACTTATCAGCAAGTTTTAAACTTCAGCCTCTAGCACAGCACCAAAATCCAAGATACCATACCTTGTCAGCTTGTAATAGGGTATACGTCTGTATTGGTACATCTAACACCAGCAACATGCTGCAACCACTAGCATGTTGTATCTAGCAGTATTTCTGCCTTTCCCGGCATTTGTACTGGATTCATACTATACTTCAGCCTCAGTGGTATTCAGTCCATTCAAACACATATTAGGGATGACTTACACACCCCAACATCGGGCTAAATTCTTATGTTTTCCACTGTTTACACAGAAAATTAACCTTGAGCTATGAAGAGCCAATCATGCAATTGCCCTTTCTGAAGGGGCAAATCAGTATCCTATATTGTATCCAAAGGATCAGCATCTTGTAAATTCAGTACGTGAAGTGCAGTATTAACAAAAAGAGCAAGTTTCACAAAACAAGGATACCAAGAGGAGAGGTCAAAAACTTAGACAAACATTCTACCTGTAAACTGCTCTTCATCTGAGTTTTGGGTGTTGAGAGCAGTGAGGAAGTCAACATCCTAACATCAGATCTAGAGTCCCATCTGGTCCTTTGACATCAGATGCCAGAGACAGGCAGAGGACATGTTACCTGCAGCTACTAATGAAGGGACCACTTTCTTGTGTTACCTTAGAATGGACAGAGCTGTGGAAGGACTTCTGGCACTATTGAATTGTATGAAAAACACCTCCCAAAGCAAAAAAAACCAGGCTGCCAGAAACCAGATCTAACCTCTGCAAGCATCCAGACTCAAGCTATGCAGTTCCCAGCACAGAGCTAGGAGGACTGCATGTCCTTAAGCCAACACAGCAGACAGCTTAATGTATCTGCAAGGACTGCCTCTCTATTGGAAGGTGACAGTAACAGAACAGCAGCATCTTGGTAAAGTGCTTCAGGGACATTAGGCAGCAACACAGCTGGCCTAGATCTAGCCTAAAAATATCTTGAGGATTGACACTGTCACTGTAACATATCACACTACCATCAAGATCCCTTCCCCAACCCCTATTTAGCACCAAGCTTGCTGGAAAGCACCGAACACCACCATCTACACACACCTAAACACCAATCCATTTAATTACCCAAGCCCATTCAATCAGCTTAAAGCTGGTAACATCCAGCCAGGCTCTTCCATAGGCCAACACCAGCCACTGTTAGGAGTGCTACACACAGTCTGATGCAAAGCTTGAATCAAACATCCTGTTTGGTAACAATCACTACTTTTTGATGGGCTACTTCTATCCTGAAGCTTGTTCAGAAGAGCTTGTTTTGTAGTTTGATTTAGCTGGAACAGGCAGTACACCCCAACTCAGAGCCAAATTAGAACATTGAAAACTTACCAGGGATACCAGCTTTTGCAATAGCAGCTGCAGCATGGTCCTGCGTGGAGAAAATGTTGCAGCTTGACCATTGTACCTGGAAAACAATCCAAGTTTTGTTTGCTGAACAAAGTTCTGAGATATCAGGCACTCTCTTCCAGACACAGGAGGTGAAGAGGGAGCAAGAGCAGAAAGGCATATTAGTGCAGGTTCTTGCCTTTCTTAGTAGCTCTGAAAGGTTAAGGTGAAAATCAAGTGACTAGGCCTGGGGAAATAATGTCACTTGAGGAGAGAATATAATGGAGCTTTAGCTGTGCTGCATACTTGTTCATGAGAGCTTATTCATGAGACCTTATTCATGAGAGCTTCTGCCATGCAGCCAGAGCACACATTCAGCTATAGATCTGCAGGAAGTGCACAGTAGGGTGGGTTTTAGAAAGTTTTGGTCAATAAAGTTCAGATTTTCAGAACAGCCACATAGCAGATGTCCACTGAGGGATATGGATATGCGGCCACACACTTGCTGACACTCAGAAGGGTCAGAAATGCAGCTGAAACTACACTTGATCAAACAGGCATTCTCCCAAGATTATGCTGACCCACCTCCCTCTCTGTGCTCCAGTCATAGAAGCTTTTCCAGCTGAGCTAAGCATTTTCCACACTAGGCTCAGGCACCTAGAAAAGCAATAGCATATTGCTGAGTTGCATTGAAAAGTATCTACATACTTACTGCACCTCCCCAGCAGGCACAAAACCCAGCACATCACAGAGCCACACACAAGTTCTCACTGCAGGGCTGACTGGCAGGTTTTTGCATGCTTATTTGTAACAGAGCTCGAGGAAAGAGAGCAATAAGGCATAATCCTTCAGCCTGTTTCCAGATACTTATCCCACTTTATCAATAATTGACACTTCAAAGTAAGGGCTGCAGTAGGAAGCACCTCATCTGAGCCTACACGATACATGTCAGTGAAAACACAAATGGAAGGAGCACAGGAAAAACAAACTTATGACCATAAGCACTGCACTTCCTCATCTGGGTTGTACAGATGACACTGGCAGATGTCATGACATTCAAAGCATACAAAATACCTGTCTATTGGTTACACTTCAAGTACTTGATACAAGACATCAGCCATTTCAACTGCATCCTCAGATCTATAACACCAGTTTGTGATAACAGCATAGACCCTAGAATAACGAGCATATCCGATGGGCTCAGAGCCAATATTTACATCACTGGTTATGAAGATAATGCATTTTTAGTACAATTTTAGAACTCAGGCACTCTGAGGGAGAGAGTATTTATTCTATCTTTGCTAACCTAGCCAACAAAGGGGTACCAAGATAACTATGCTGTAGTGAGCTACATGGTCATTCTGTAGGGCATGGTTTCATTAGTTTCACTCCTCCCTCTTAGGCACCAAAGTTCTGGCAGAACAGATGAACCAGGGCTAAATCCAAACCCAAGCCAAAGTCTAAAATAAATAAATGTAAGTCTAAACTAAATAAATGCAAGCATTGGGAAAAGGAAAGAGCTAACATGACCGCACACATCTTAAAAACACAACCATGTTTATGCACTTATGCTTAGAAGAACCAAATCTCTGCAGGTACTTCCCTGAATGACTTAGATGAATCCCACACAAACTAATTGGGGATTGTACTCAGAATAGAACAGCTTGGCAATGTTCAAGTAAGCACACAGCTTCTGCCCAGGCCAGCCATGCTGACATACAGCAACCAACAGTAGCAGCAAGGAGCTTTCCAAATTTCAGTGGCTACTGCTTTCTTTTAAATCCTGTGGAGGGACAAGAGTTTCATATACAGAGTAGCTGGCATAAAGCCAGGACTAGCTCCACAAAGCTCTCTTTCAGTCTTGCATCATTAGCAACTGTGGAACAACCCTGAACAGGCTGAAGAATACCCCGCACAACAGCAGGTACCTACCCTGCCCAGGCTGAGCTGGCATGTTTCTAGACCTACCCTCTCCACTTTTTGAGGAAATGCCTTAGTTGCTACAGAGAAAGCTTCCCTTTCTCCCAGTGCCTTTTGATCCGCATGACACTGCTCAACTCATTCAGCAATTCACAGGGAGGGATCCCATATAAAGCACCTCTGGGCAGCCTGAGTTCAGACAGCTAAACTTCTGGAAGGAGCTTCAGATCACATACATACCTAACATAATTCATGATCAGGTTCCAGTCAGCTCCCTGCTGCTCAGCATGTGAGCTACATGAATTGTGCTCAGATGCCTGACTCTCCTCATGCCCTGCACAATGAACACTCAGCAGTGATGTCTGGACTTCAGCCAGCAAGCCAGGCAGAGGACACCACACAGTAAATGGCTTACAGGTATCTCAGTATTTCATACAGACCAGGGTAACTGGTCCATAGTCACACAACAAATTCAAAGTCATCGGGGTCCGCAGTCACTGATCACTGAGCTGCACTGCCTCTGTGTTGTTTACCTGCATAGCTAAAGGGCCAGCACGAGCTCTTCGGAAGCTTCACTGGTTTTTTGCTGACTTTACCAGGGCACAGTGTAGCTGTTAATACAGGCTAATCTGTGCTGGAGGCTGTCACTGAGCTTCCACATTAGTAGCAACAACTATATGTGCACGAGCATAACATCACTGTGTGGTACCAGCTTTCAGCACTGCTGCTCAGGGTGCCGTACACACAACTGCTGGAGCCGCTGCAGCCAGCAACGAAGCCCAGAACAGCCACTCATGAAGATGCAGCTTGTCCAGAGGAAAGACACATACCACATCCCAGAGGTGTATGCAGAGCAGGTGACAAGTTCTTTGCTTAAGGACAGAAGACATAGTCCATCCACCTGGGGACTGCAGCACAGTCTGTTCCAAAAATTACAGCCAATTGCCAAAACTCCTAAGGTACTTCTATAAGCAGAAGCAGTACCCTAGGCAGAACATTATCTAAGAGCACACTAAAGGAGAAACTCAGGCACTTTACCTCAGCTCCCAGCTTGATAAGGGTCTCTATGAGAACTGCTGTCTGCACAGTCATGTGAAGGCAACCGGCGATACGTGCACCTTTCAGTGGCTTCGATGCAGCATACATCTCCCGCATCTTCATCAGCCCTGGCATCTCATTCTCTGCAATCTCAATGGCCTTGCGACCCCACTCTGCAAGGCTGATGTCAGCTGCAAGAGAAGGACAGCTGTCAGAGCTGAAGTAGCAAAGACTCTGGTATCTGTTCATACTCTTGTGGGTAGGCACTGGCTGCAGCAGCTGAACAACCAGCAACAGCTGGCAGACAGAGTTGGGCAAACAGACCCTATTCCAGTTACTCCCTGGTTTTTCACTATGGTACACAGGCTTCCAAACAAGTTTAGAGCTAACTTAACAGCCCCTCTGGAAAAAGTGTGCTGCTGTATGAGCATATTCATCAGCACGATCTAATGTGCAGACATTCCAAGCGCCTTTAATTTGGTACGCCCCAGCCCTAAGTGTTCCTCCTTGCAGAGACTGCCCAAAGGCCTGACACCTCCTAGAGATTTACTTCCACAGGATTAAGACACGCATGGAGGGGCTGCTGGTATGGCAATAGCTTCCCCACATTACAGCACAGATAGCATGGCAGCTGCCAAGTGCACCAGGAGCTGAGTCCAGCCCAGCTGCCCCTCTTAAGAGTTGTGCTGCAGGGTTCCTACCCCCTTATACCCACAAAGATTATTTTCAAGGCCCCACAACTACCTTAAATACAAGTCTACAGCTGCTTTATAAAAAGGATCTGGACTAGAAAAGTCCAGGAAAAAAAAAATGAACAAAAGACTTCCAAGATGCTAACTTGTAGTAGAAAATACCATGCTCACCATGGATGCCTGATTCCAGCCTTGAAAAGGCAAGGGTCAAACAGCTGGTGCCTAGGTGCAGCACTCCGCAGCGTCAGCCACTACCCAGTGGCCCTCTTGCTTGGTTGGCTCTTTCAGGCATGACAGAAGCTTACCATTTCATTAAGAAACATGGTCAGATAGTTTTCTTTCACCTGCCTGGTGAACACAGGCCATTGAAAGCACTTGAGAACACCAGGCAGGACCTCAGAGTCAGACTGCGTGTGTAATACAGACAAGCTAATTGCATTCTGCTCCTGAATGAAGCCTGGAGGCCACTGAAACCACTGCCTCTGCTTCGGCTGACTGGTGCTCAGCTGTTACACCAACTAGAGACTGCAAAAATCCACGGCAGGGGAAGGGCCATGGAAACAATTCTATCAGGAGAGGGAGGTCTTGAATCTCACCCCCTTAACGGCTCCATAGCTTTACCAGGGCTGCTTAAAAAAAAATAATGAAAATAATAAGATAAAAAACCTGGCAGAATTTAATCCACAGCCTCCAGGCTAAATGCGTTATAAATCTCAGCCTTATAGGCTAAGGTTCTTCTCTTTGAATTTAGCCTTCAAAGAGCACACAACTCTGCAGAAAAATTAGGGGGGTTTTGTTGTTTTTTTTTCTCTGTGGAGTTTCAGGTCTACAGAAACAGCCGCCAAAGCCTGCGGGGAAGCGTGCCGCACAGGCCCCAGACTCAAACACTCCTGTCCGGAGCGAAAGCCCGTCCCAGCGGAGCTGGGGGCAGAGCAGAGGCCGTGGGCCCCGGGGCAGGAGAGCAGCAGAATGCCGGGTTGAAGAGCCGCGGCAGGAAGGGCCGGCAGCTCCCGCGCGACGGGCACGGCCCGCCGAGCCCCGCTCCTTCCCCGCGGGTGCCCGGCAGCACACGCGGCGGCTCGGCCAGCGGGCTGCTGCCATCTTCCCCCCGCGGCCGCATCCAGCCGCGGCTCCCCTGCGCGGCGCTGCGGCAGCAGGCCAGGCCCGCAGCGCTGCCCCGGCCGCGGGGCTCGCACTCACCCACTTTGTACGGCAGCCGGTCCGACATGCTGGCGGGCCGCGGCAGCCGGCGACGGAGGAGGGAAGAGGGGCTCCAAGCGCGCCTTAAGTAGAGGCCGTGCCTCCGCCTGCGCGGGGCGGGGCCGGGCCGGGCCGGGCTGGGCTGGGCCGCGCCGGGCCGAGGCCGCTACGAGCGAGAGGGGACCGGGCGGCCCAAGCGCATGGGCCCGCGGCCAGCCCGCCTCCCGCGGCCGGACGGGCCTCGGATCCCCCTGCGGCCTGGGCCATCCCCAAAAGCTGCCCCCCCCCCAGTACCACGGTAGGCTCCAGAGGCCTCCTCTGCTCCGGGCCAGACCCAGACCCGGACCCAAGCCAGTGCAGGGCAGGCTCTGGTACCTGGAGCGGTCTTGCCACCCACCACCACGGGTGCCAAGACAGGCTTTGGAGCTGAGCAGGACCATAGCGGGGCTGGGGTTCTGCCAGGACAGGCATGGAATCGTAGAAGCACAGAATACCAGGTTGGAAGGGGCCTCAAGGATCGTATAGTCCAACCTTTCTAGACAAGCATGACCTAGACTAGATGTCACAGCACCCTGTCCAGCTGAATCAACAGCGTCCAGTGTTGGGGAATCCACCACTTCCCTGGGGAGATTATTCCAGTGGCCCTGGTCCCCGGTATGAGGCCTGGCCATGGAGACATGGTGGGCACTGACCAGCCGGCACACCTGTCTCTCTCTACTGGGAGGTTCTCTGAATGACCCCATGAGCTGGTCAGTGTAAGCAGTTCCTCTGTGGTGTGCGGACCCTTTGCTGCAGCAGGGCTGAGGGCAGTGTGCAGCTCAGGCAGTGGGGCCTGTGAGGCCGGGCAGCGTGCTGGTGAGATGCCATGCGGACAAAGCTGAGGCACGTGAGCCACTCTGTTTGCCTGGACCTTGGACTTGGCTGCAGCCCGCTGCTCTTTCCAGCCTGCCGCCGGTTTGCCAGGTGCAGGGCAGGGATGGCACAGGCAGGCCTGCTGGCCTTGCCCCCTGCCGCAGCCAATGCTCGCTGGGCACGCAGGAGGCAGAGGCCTGCTTCAGCCTTGCCTGGGGGTCACTTACACACTTCTAAAATATGAAATACTGTCGTGGTTTAAGTCCCAGCCAGCAACTAAGCCCCACACAGCTGCTTGCTGGCTCCCCCCACAGTGGAATGGGGGACAGAATCAGAAGACTAAAAGTGAGAAAACCCTTGGGTTGAGATAAAAACAGTTTTAAAGCAAAAGCTGCTCACACAAGCAGAGCAAAACAAGGAATTCATTCACCAATTCCTATGGGCAGGCAGGTGTTCAGCCATCTCCATCACATGTATCAGTGGCTTGGGAAGACAAACACCATCACTCTGAATGTCCCTCCTTGTTGCTCTTCCCTCAGCTTCATATGCTGAGCCTGATGCTATATGGTGTGGAATATCCTTTGGGTTAGTCAGGGTCAGCTGTCCCATCTCTGTCCCCTGCAAATTTATTTGTGCACCCTCAGTCCAATTGCCGGTGGAGTGGTGTGAAGAGCAGAAAAGGCCTTTGACTCTGTAAGCACACTAAAAGGTCTCTGTATCATCAACACTGTTTCCAGCACAAATCCAAAACACAGCTCCATACCAGCTACTGTGAAGAAAATTAACTCTATCCCAGCCACAACCAGCACAAATACATTTTTCATAAGCCTCAGTCATAAACTGAGGCAAACTTTGAAACCAGCATGTTATGTACCTTTTATCTGTGAAAATAGTTGGAAGTGATGATTTCCTCATACTTACACAGAAATTCTCCCTGAATCATCTTGCAAAGTTTGAAATAGTTCTCAGTGCAGAGCTCACCCCAAGACCCCAGCTCACAGTACTCTCCAGAAACAGGGTTTGATATCTGTTAACCTGAGTGGCAGCTGATCTCAGTCCTACAGAGAACAGTCCACAGAGAAAGGCAAAAGTCCCAGTAGGAAATCTATAGCCCTTCAGACAGAACATACACAAGTGGTAATGTTTGTGTTTGACATTTGGAGTGCTGCAGGCACACTGGCATACCTGATACCACACCAAAGAGTTCTGTAACTCCCAAAGGAGTAGCGTGTCTGTTCCCCTGGGACAGGTTCATCTAACTCAGTCATGCTTTCACTGGGTTACATCACCAACCTTCTTGTCACAGCTCAAATCACTGGCTCACAGCAGCAGAACAGGAGTTCAGGCTCTGGCAATCTTGCCTGAGACACCAAGGTTGCATCGGTGCCAAACTGCAGTTTCTGTGTGCCCCTGCACACCTGCCTCTGCCAATGGGCAAGCAGGAGACTTCCCAACAGCTCTACTTTATGCAGCATGACCTAAGGGCAACAAAATGCTCCAGACATGCCCTGCATTAGGTGCCAGCCCACAGCTTCTCCAGCAAACTCCGTTGTCAGTTTGTCAGTTATAGTCAGTGTCCTTTGGTACTAACCCATGGCAACCCATACACACAAAATGTCCTTCCTAACTAATGAGCAAGACCAGAACAAAGACATCATTTCATATAACTCCCACCAATTTCAGCTCAAGGCATACTGCTCTGTGAAGGCTGAAAGGACCAGCACCTTCCCACAGCTACATCAAGGAGTGGGTGGCAGGAGCTGACAGCATTTATTAAAGGAGGACGGATCAGCTCCACCTAGCGTGAAGGTGCTCCAAAGCAGATATTCTCAAGGAGTTCTTAAAGGCAAGTCACGCTAGCGGCATGGTTTGCCCTAATCCTCTGATGTAGGAGATTGATGCCTCATAGCACTATATTTTACCGCATCTTAATGCATCAGTAGTCAGTGCACTGCCTATTCGTATGTACCCTGGTCCTTTCATTGTTGCTGTCAGTGGTAGATTTGGGACACCAGATGGCACAAGATAGGCACAAAATGGAGGGAACAGGATGTAGTGAAGAAAAAGGAACAGGAAAAAGAACAAAAAATTACAAAAAGCACTACCTAACAGAGCACATGAAACAACAACAGGATGTTATTCATGTTATACACCCTGTGACTGTTTCATTTACTGTAGTAGTTCAAGTGGGGAAGTTCTGGGTTGTAAATTTAAATATCTCACAGCCACTGAAAAGCTGTGAAACGGGGAAAAATTTAAAAAAGTAGAATATGACATTTCTTCAGAATTCTATTTTTTTAAAAAGATTTAGGTTTACTGGCATGGCTGGGAGATGCTATAGATTTCAAGGCTAGGAGAAAACATCAGTCTAAGCTTCTGATAATACAGGTACTTCACACAGGTACTCCATACAAAGCCAGGTAGTTGCTTGACTGGACAATTAATCTATTAGGTACACTATTAGAAGAATTTCGTGCAATCTGAATTGTTGGGGGGGTAATAAAAAGAATGTCCATAATTTGTTCACTGACCTTCGAAAATGCCAAATACTCTGACAAAACAAACCCTGCATGTCTCAAACGGATACCCACAAACACTTAGAACATTATATTCTGTACCTCAGCTCACCCATACCCAGAAACTGCAGACAACGATTTCACTTTCCCACAAACTTATATACACTTTGCAAAGATTTCTGCCTGTGAAACACTATGATATTGTGGTGGCAGTGTTCAGGAGCACCCTGAGTCAGGAAACTAGTGTCGTTTTACCCTGCACAGAGGTTTGGTGAGGAATACCCATAGTGAATGACGCAGATGAAAGAGGTGTTGCGTAATGACTGTTCCAGCAAGGACAAGCCGTTCTGTGCAGTGAGGCAGGTACAGTGATGATCCAGTTGGATTTTATCATGGTAAATGTCACAAGGTGCCTAATGAAGGTTTTAACAGTGACGCCATTGGTGGCATCTTCTAAGTGCAGTGCTTTGCTCTGTAGCTTCATGGCTTGTGAGGGCCCCAGCCAGGAGCTGAAAGCTGCAGCAGCCTTCTTACATGCAGGCTGCATGACTCACACTGCTAATTTAGCTTAGCAGGGGTCCCATGTGGATGAGAGCCCTTGTTTTTTGTGCCTTATATTGTCTTTTAATATAGTGCTGTTATGGGCAGCATAGACATAGGTTTATATTACAAACATGTTACAGCTCTCTCTGCAATTAAACTCTCCCTACCTGCCTCAAGCATAAACTCTGAGACATGTATTGTCTCGTGGGTTTGCACAAAGTCCTTCACAACGTGATTTCCTGACTGCTATCATCCTGTGCAGCAGCACAGAGTAACACCACTGGGGATCCAGCTCAGTTAATACCATCTCAATCCACAGCAGCATTTATACTACTGTAGCAAGCATTAGCATTACGATACCATGATAACATAATTTGCCCCAGTGATATTAAATTCAAGACATTCCAGATTCTGCTGTGAATTTTCCACTTTCTCCACCCCTTTCCTCAGCAGAGGCTTCTGCACTTCACCGGGGCCTGATTCTGTGTTGCTGGTACCATCCATTTTCCATCATGGACTGCCCAACAGACGGCAGAGGGAGCCTTCATTTAGCCTTCCAGGTGAATGAGGACTAGCAGCAGTTTGTTATGATCAAGCTGGTGCCTTTTGGAAGAGTACGGTTAGTACAAGGGTTGAAAGTAGGCTATGTTTCTGTGACAAGAACACTAGAAATTATTTACTTGTGAACATGCTGTCTTTACACACAAGTGCAAGCATGAACTGAAGCAAGAGCTAGAAGATAATAAATTAACTGCGTGAAGGGAAGTTTGGACTGATTTTACCTCTTGCCTCTTATTTTCCTTAGACCCCCAACATGAGAAAAAACACCAGGTTTGTTTCTTAGAGGAACTCTTAGGCCAGCCTGCTACACAAGAGGCTGGTTCAGACCCTGAGAACCTGAAGCTCTGGGTTGGTGGCAAGTCAGTATGACATTGTCTTCTCCTCCCTCTTGCAGTTGTAGCAAGCATGAGCATAACATGAACTGAGGACCAAGCCCTGAGTCTTGTAGAGCAAGTTTAACCAAGTAAATTCTCCCTTAATCCAGCATGGGAGATTATGAGCACTGCAGCTGGTATGTTAATGGCATGTGATGGGACTGGTACAGCAACCTTCCTGCCCCTTGTTGTTACTCACCTCAAGTTTGTAATTCAGCTGCCCAGTTACTAAGTGCACAGTGAGCATAAGAAAGGCTGGATGAAATAAGTTGAGTGAATGAGTAAGATTACTACTCAGCAAGCGATATTCAAAGCCAGGGCCTGTTAACCTTCCCTGCAGTTCAAGACTGGAGCTTTGGTTCGGAGTTCTTGTTCAGAAGTGTAATGCTGCAGCTTCAAGGGACAGACAGGCTTATTGAAACACACAACTTCACCTCCTACTCAACAGGATTGTTAGCTTGGGTTGTTTTTTTCTTTTTAGAGGAGGACATTGGGGTATCCTGGTACAAGGAAATACATAAGGTAAAGAAGGTACAGACTCCTGAAGCTGATACTTTTCAAGAATTCACAATGGAAACCAATTCATTAGCTTTATTTGGCTTTGGATCAAGCCCCAGATATTTAAATCATATCTTCTCCATTTGTACTAGTTTTAACATTACATAGTTTTTTATCAGCATCTGTTCTGCCCTGAAATGCAAGTTGATTTACACCAGAGCAATTTGCAAGGAGGCAAACCACTCAGGGCATGAGTCAGCCTTTCTGATGTAGATAATTTAAAACTATATAAAATGAGGAAGGTTATCAGGGTGGGACAGGAACAAACCTGGTCTAAACAAAATAAAGGCTCTTTCTACTGGCATCTCCATTTCAAAAACTCTTCTCAAAGAGCCTGGCAGAAACAGGCATCCCACTATCACCAACACTGAGCAAATGCATGTGTTCTCATCCTTTAAGAGTCCTAGATGCAGCATCCAGACACCAAAGGTGTAACCAGAACCCAAGTAGTGCCCACAGGTGCCCTGCCTATCTGCCATGCTGTCTCACCACAGGCCCAGCTGACCTGAAGGCTGTTTGCAAGGTCTTGGTGTAGGCAGTGATTTACAGTATCATGTTCTTCAGTCCCAGGGAAAAATAATATTCAGCCTTTTGTGTGGGGAAGAGAGGAACAATTTTCCCAGTATCTTGTCCTTCCTTTAAAACATATACATACCATGGCTGTGTCATTTCCATTCTCAAGACACCTGATCACTCCCTCACAGTTCTCTGATTATGCACTGTAAAGCAACTGAGTAATAAAACACTTAATTAAACAGCCACGTCTTTGTTTTACCCTTTAATTAGATTAGTTGGAAATAATAATTTCTCATCAACCTGAAGGTCTCATTCTGCAGATAACAGGAAGTAATTTATCTTTTCCCACTGATACTTTCATAAATCTCAAGCCAAATTAATTAATTCTGATTTTAAGTCAATTAGAAATAGATAAACTCTGATTCCACACTTATCTTCATGAGTGATATCATGAATTCAGACTCTGATAATAAGGCAGCATAGCAAAAAATCTTTTTTTAGCGATGACAATTTCAAGATTTTATTAAATCAAAATTTTATTTATAAATATTTATTAAATCAAGTCTGTTTTAAAAAAAATAAAGCACTTGCTGCAATACTTACCTACATAACAAAAAGCTCCAGAAGACTTATTTATAAAATTTACGTTATAGTTTTCTTATAAAGTGCTTTGAAATCCAGTAATGAAAAATGAGACGAAACCAAAATATTCCTGCATTTATAAATCACCAACTTTGCAGACAGAAGTGTTAAGCCACTGTCAGAGATTTAAAATAGCTTAGCAGCTAATGAATGCTGACGACATCTGATGATTGTTCAAGTCACTTTGTGATATTTGCTTGAGGCTGTGTCTAGCAGAAAGTAGGTAAGCATTCACACTAGCAAAATTCCTTCCATAGGGAGATAGTCACTGTGGTCTCTTCAGTAGCAGGATCAGCTTTATGTTGTTGACTTACATAGCATTACTACATTGAGGTCCTAAATGAAGGTAGACAAAAACTTCAGGAAACTCAACAGCTAGTTCTGTGTCTGGGAGGGAGTAACCCCAAGGCTGAATTGGTGATTAGAATATTGTTACTTACAATAGCCCAATTGAGAATAAATGCTATACATATTTTGCCACAAGAAACAATCTCTGTCACAGTGACCTTGGAATCTCTATTGGAGTGAGAAAGAATGAAAAAAATATTATGACTATTATTATCTCTCAGAAATTAACTCCCAGAAGCACTGCTTGAGTGTACGAAACTTAGCAAATCTGGAAAGCTATAAAGCATGCACAATTTTTCAAGAATGCCTTTGTAAAAGATCATCCTGGAAACTGTAGATAACTTTCCTAACCTGCTGGGGTTCTTAGCACTCAAAAGAAAGCTATGATAGGGAATAGCAAGAAGATTCCATCCTGCCTGAGTATCTTGTAGTTATAGAAAGTATAAGGAAAAAGAAAATAATCAAATAGTCTTCCCTTTTCCCCAAATAAGCAAATAAAAGAAAGATAAAGCCTTGGATACATACGTAGCTCTTCTGCCACTCAGTTATATTCATCTGTGCTTGCCACATTGTTCTGGTGTCAATTCATTATCTGTTATTCCAGGTCACTACCAGGCTACGATTTTTAACACGGAAAATGATCTCTGAAGGAGTGTGAATGTGAAGATTGCTCTATGTTCATCCTGTCCTGGCAAGTACGGACTAATCATAGTTTGTGCACCTGGAATGCATTCTTTTTCTCATGAATTTGGCAGAGCAGATGGCGCCAGTGGAACTTGACTGGAGGCATCAAAAGCTGAAAAATAAAGAGATTCGGGTTGCTGGTGTTGAACAACAATCATTTTTCTGAAATGCCAGTTACAAAAGGAGGAAAAAAATAGTAACACAGAGGACAACTTGTGCAGTGTCCTTGAAAAAAGTCACTGTTATTAATTCACATCTGCTTTAGCAACCTTTACCTTGGAAACCTAAAAACCAGTAAGACAAAAGCAGAGACTGCAAATGGCCACAATGCCCTAAGGATATATGCACATCTCTTGAATTCAATAGCAGTCACCTGTATGAGTACTTGGAGTAGCATTCAGCTTCTTCCTGAAAACTCTAAACTACTAAAGCTCATATTAATTCAGACAGCTGAGGTAAGAGGTCATAATACACCTAGCTTCAATGTCCCTACAGCTTTGGGAATCAAACCACAGGCAATCTGCAAAAACAAACCCAGTGTTATGTATCAGATGGGAGATAGAGCAAATACACTGTAAGGGAAACCCAGCTATGCAGATGTGGAACTCCAGCTGAAGTCAGCCTGAGCTTTACTGTCCTGCCAGCACAGCAATGTACCACAGCAATGGATGAGAGATGACTTTACATCAGTGATGCAGGAGAGAGAAATATCTGTTAAGTAAGACTTGCAGAACTCATTAACTGGAATGGGCCATTTAAGTATGTAACTATAAATGTATGTGTATGTGGTCAAATATCTGTAAAGGAAGACAAAGATTTAAAAGTGCATAGAAAAACTTTAACCAACCAACCAACCAAATCTCCAGAACTTATTTGAGCTGTTCAGTTTGTTTGGTTCCTATACTGGGCTATAACCGTGGCTTCAAACTTGCTTCCCAGGGATGCACACCTTCTGCAAAGCCACACACTTCTGACTCCTCAGCACTCACAGGCTCTGACCAAGCAGCCAGTGTTGTTCTGTGCTGGAATTAAAGGGATTCCTGTGCTTGAAGTTATGTGCATATATACCTTAGCCAATCATAACTGCAGAGGGCTAACTGGCATGGAAACATGTATGTTATTCTCTTAGGGGAAAGCAATCTGAGCTGTTTTCTTGCTTAGGCCTCATCAACAGAAACAGTCATTTAATTGCAGCTATGGAATCTTTCTTATTGGAGTTTATGCGTGAGGCAGGAAGAGAAGATGGATTTTTACATCCCTACCAGTTGTAAGAAAATGCTAAACCTTGCATTTGTAAAATGTGCAATTTCCCTGAAACATTAGCGAGGATATTCTCTTACTCTTTGAAAATAACGGACTCTTTTCTCTGATTTCACTGCATGGAAACTGAACACTTTTATTCCTCTCTGTCAAAACAGGAAGTGTATTTTAAAACCCATGTATTCACTTATGCAATGGTGCGTCCTGGTTAAGAAAAAATAACACTTGAAACAAGTAATATTGATAGCTTAAGTATCTGCAGTGTATAAGTTAAACCCACAAAACCTTGACCGTGTGGCCAAAGCCCACACTACCACTGATATCGCAGTTGCCTGTCTGTAAGAAACTCAGATACCCAGAATGTCCCTTTGTGCTTTCAGAAATTTCCCGTTAGTGTTGCTGTGATAACCCAGCACTGCCAGTGGCTTGTTAAGGTGTTCTTGTAACTTCAGCAGAGCTTTAGCCTAACCTGCGGGGCTGCTTTGGTGATCAATGATTTTTACTGTAGTGTGTGTGGAGTGGGTCCAGAGAAGTGAATGGAGCTGGTGCAGGGCTTGGAGCCCAAGTGTGATGGGGAACGGCTGGGGGACCTGGGGGGTTCAGTCTGGAGAAGGCTCAGGGGGGACCTGATGGCTCCCTACAAGTGCCTGACAGGAGGATGGAGCCAGGAGGGGGCTCTCCTCCCAAGGCACAAGGGATGGGACAAGAGGAACCGGCCTCAAGCTGCCCCAGGGCAGGTTTAGATGGAGCTGAGGAACAATTCCTGCCCCAGAGGGTGCTCAGGTATTGGAACAGGCTGCCCAGGGCAGGGCTGCAGGCACCGGCCCTGCAAGTGTTCACACCAGTGCAGACGATGCCCTCAGTGCCAGGGGTTAGTGGTGGCCTTGGCAGTGCTGGGCCATGGTTGGACTGGATGAGCTTAGAGGTCCTTTCCAACCGAGCTGATGCTACGATTTCGAATTCTGTGTATGCGCTGTGTGTACATACACACACAACCCCTTCCAGGGCCCTGGCCCGTATGGTTTCTGTGGCACGTGAGGTGAGGACCAGGCCCAAGCGGCTCCCTCACGGCCAAAGCCCAGTCTTGCCCCGGGAGCCGAGTGCTGCGGAGCGCCCAGCGCCCCCACCGCCACGGCCCGCGCGCACAACTCGCCCCGCCACCGAGCCGGAAGTCGGGCACCGCCGGCCGGGCCGACCCACCACGCCGAACCCGCCGCGGAGCACGCCGGGAACTGTAGTCACGGCGAGGCGGTGGCCCGGAAGGGACTCGGCGCATGCGCAGCTCCCGCCCGACTTTGCGAAGTCGCTGCCTTAGGCCGGTCTGGAGCCGCTGCCATCTTGGCCGGGGAACGGAGCAGCCGCTGCGCCCGTGCCCGGTGAGGGAGCGGGGTTCGCGCCGCGGACGGGGCGGGCAGCGGGAGGCGGTGGCGGGCACGGTGGGGTTGGGGCTCTGCAGGGAGCGGCGTTCCCCAGCGCTCCCCGGCGTTTCCCTCGGCGGCCGTGCCGAGGCAGGGGGGCGAGAGGGACCCCGGCGGGCGTAGGCCTGGCTGCTTGAGGGGCTTCTCGCCCCGGGAGGGCCTCGCTGAGGGAGCCTCTCTCCGCCCGCGTTGCCACCCCAGGCCGTGGCGGGAGTAGCTCTTGGGCCGGAGGTCGGGCTGGGACGGCAGCGTCATTCTCTCCGCGGGGCACGGGGCGGCGGTGCCGGGACCCCGGCGCTGCCCTGCGAGGGCTGCCTGGCTCTGCCGCCCTTCTGCCGACGTTGCCGGCCTGCTCTGGGGAGCTCCTTCGTTCCGGCGGGTTGGGACACCTGCCGGACCCCGGGCTAGGGCCCCTGTTTTCCCCCATCTCTGCATCGCTTGCTCCCGTTGTCCCCAGCAGTATTTGCCCCTGCCGCCTTTTCCAGGCTCCGTGTCGCTTAGATTAACCTCGAAACCTTCGCCCTCTTTGGGCTCTGGGGATTCGCTCCCGTCGGAGGCTTTGTTTTCCGGCAGTCGGTCCGTAACGCAGCCCTATCAAGCCTTCGTATTTAGCTCCTCTGAAGAGCGCGTCCCTCTTCGTCCTGGGGCCCCTCTAGTTCACGCTGCAGCCTCTTTGCGAAGCTTCGCTGCCTTTGTCTCGTCAGGGTACAGCCGTACCTTGAAGTAATGTTTCCCAGTGATAAAGCGTGACTGTAGCTGGAGGTTTATACTTAACTGTGTTCGCTCTTGTAAACACAGCAGAATGGCAGCGCTGGTGCCACCGCTCTATTTTGGAAACACAAGTTCCAGCCGTTACACCTCCTGCTTCCAAAGAAGGTGTCTTTGACCTTGTATAGCAATAGTATCCAGATAAAAGCAGAATATGGTGGTTTTGAGCATGCCTTTAGTGGCTCTGATAGCCAAGAATTCAGCTGTAACTTGTGATGTTAAACGGCAAAAAGAACTTCAGAGCTGTGTGTGATGCAGAGGAAAAGGCAGGTGTAGCATTTGAGATATCTGTTATCATTTTGTGCCATCCTTTACCCTTGAAGCTTCAGAAAATATCCCCAGCAAAACTTATCTATAGTTTAGTTACAGACAAAGAAGTCAGAAACCAGGGTAGTTTAGACCATATTTTCCCAATATATTATTGCTTATTTTAGTGAGTTTCTCATAACTTTGTTTGGTGTCTGCTACCCTGACACTCACCCTTTTCAGAGGGAAAAGGAGAGGGATACAGACAGATACTTGTAAAGTGACAGTCACTCTTGAGGGTATGACAGTAGATCCAGCTTTGCTTGCTTGTATTTATCTGAAATAAGGCATAGATGTTTAAAAATTAAATACGAACTGCAGACTTAGATTCTGAGGATTGTAGTGCTTAAAAAAAAAATAAATGTTAAAAAACCCCAAAAAACCCCGAACCCACAAAAACCCAACAACCAAATTTAAACTCTTTTCTCTCACAATGAAAGTCCAAAGCAGTTCTGGTGTAATGCCAGTTACATTGCTCTTTGCTACAGCCATTTGAATCTAAACTTGCTGTGGTGTGCATTGGTAGTTGTAGTGTCTGACAGTTTTAATCGGTGCACTGAACACGTTCCCCTCCCAGTGATCAGTGAAATAATATGTAGCATTCTGATCCGAAGTGAATTTTCTTGTCTTCAAAGGAAAGACCTGATACAGTGCATGTGCAAGATGATGTTGCAGTGGAAAATAACTGAGACTTCTGAGTGCTAACTTTGAAAGCTTCTTACAGATTAAACAGTTACTTTGGGGCTTAAGAGAGATTGAGAGAAGATTATTTACATGAATTTATTAGTTAAGTGGCGTCTCCTTGTTTTCTTCCCTCAATTTTCTCTCCCCCCTTAAAGTTCTGTTCGTTCTGTGGTGGAACAGATGTGAAATATGAAGTTGTTGTGTTTCTTTGTTTCCGAGTTTCAAAATGGTTTGGGAAAGTTAACTACAGAACAAATAAGAAGACAGGTACTAACTAATGTAGCATGATGTTTCTCTTGTAGAGTTGAAATTAATGGTTGTTTCTAGGCAAGCTCGCCTTAGCATTACTTGAAAAATATTTCTTGAGAGGTGTACAAAATCAATCCATTTTCTTCTATTGTAGATCATATGTGATGGATAAGTGGCTTCTCAACAGCATTATCAGTGGATAGCATCTAAATGACCATATTTTGTAAATTTAAGCTGTTTAAACCAAGTGGTAAATCTGTTCAACCATAGTGAAGTGGTTTTCATGTTGTTTTTCAGTTGATTTCTGCTTAAAAGCAAGGAAAAGAGTCTGTAGGGTTAGAGCAGAGGATAAACCCCTTGCAAATGGTAATGGTGAAACTTCTGGGAGTGCTGTTTATTGCGAAGCCTTTCTGTTTGGCTAGCCAGTAATGTTCATGTAATGTTCTAATTCTTGTCAGTCTGCTGCACTTGCATGTAATTGAAGGAACTACTTTGTGCCCTTACACCTGAGGAAAGTGAGTACGTGTGCATAACCTAGAGGAGAGTATTTGTCTCAGCTGCTGCCTGTAACCGTACTTTGGCCAGCTATAGAAGCACTTTGAAGTGTGTGGTTACCTCAGAAGACGAAATAGACAAGCCATGATTGTAGTCTAGCTTGGAAGGGTTCTGTTTTTTCTAGATATTTACTTTTTACTGTCTCATAAGTTGAGTATTTTTAACAATTTTATGCAATCCTTGGGCTTGATTTGACTGTTATATGAGCTAATTCTGTGTCTGCGGTTTGGAGAGGGAAAGGTAGTTTTTCTACTTCATTCCTCTTATCTGTTCATCCCTCTTTTGTGAAGGATAAAGCAATATGGACTTGAACATTTTCTGTAAGAGACTGGCATTCTGGTTTTACTTGCTGTAGTGCAGAGTTGCTGCAGTTGAAGGACTGATCATTTTCTTCGTAAGAATTTGAAATTACACTCAATAGAAATGACAGGATTGTGACAAATTGGGGAAGAATATTTTAAAGCAGCCAAGGCCCTATTTTGTATGACCAGCTCTTCAGTTATGCTGGCAATTTCTGCTTTTACTATACACGGGCATAGAACAAACTTCCTGGTAAAACATCAAGGGCACATTTTTACCCCCCTCTCTGAGGAAACACGATACTAGATCTTGTTATGCTGGTTATTCAAATCATTTTTTAAACTTGGCAGTATGTTAATATGCTGTTCTCTCTCTTTTTTAAGTTTTATTACAGTCCTCCCATTTAGAAACTGATAATGCCTGCTTTCCACCCACCTGCCTGTGCTATTCTAAACCATGCTGGTAGGAGAGACCTATTGTTTCAGGCATGAGAAGAACTACTTGCATGTTTGCATTTAGATCATTGATTTTTGAAGTTCAGAGTTTAGACTCAAATGGTATTGTTGGTAAGCAGGAAAAGGTCTGTTCAGGTGGATTGTTAAAGTTTTATTGTGTGGAACCTTGTTTCTAATCAAGGAAAAGTGAAACTTGGGTGACTTACCTTTTACCCAAAATGTGCAGATCTTGTATTTGGACTTTGGTAGGTGATAATACAGAAACTGGAGCTTTCAAGAAGAGGGTGTTAATATCAGCCTCTATGAAATCTTTATGCTCTGTTTTCTGTTCTTTAGAGGCCTAGTTTTTTGTCAAGGGTAGCCTTTCAATAGACTTTTTCTCTCTTAGTATTAGCTCTATATGTGGTTATCTTTTTAAAAGCTTAATGCTAAGGAAAAGAAAGATCAGTTAAGGTTTAAAGCAATCTTGAATAGAAAAAGACATAGTAAAGGCAGGTTTATAATCTGGTTCTCTTTCATTCTTTTATTCAACAAGTGGATGGCCATTTGCAGTGAAATATCCATCAAGAATATAATTTGTGACTGGGAGCATGTTAATTTACTTAAAAATAAAATGGGCTCTTTGATTCCTTCAGTTTCGCGTGATTGTGATGGATCTTTTGCCAGTACAAGTAATTTGTGATTACTGCCCCTTTTAGCTTTGTCTTGTCCAGTGCAGTGCAAAAAACTAACGAAGGCTGGGTGCTGAGCAAGCTGAAGAAGAAGTGCTGAGACATGGAAGAGCAGATTGTGTTAATTTTTAACGTACTTCTGGTCGGTAACCATTCGAGTGCCTGCCCCTATCCCCAGTGCTGTCTTTTAATTATATATTAATAATCATTATTCTTGCTTGACAGTTAGAGTGCTCACATATCCAAATATTATTTCTTCACTGCTGGTTTCATAAATGTTTGAATGAATTAAGACCTGCTGCTCCAAATACTGCATTTGTATGTACTTTTCTGACACCTTGGATCTTGCTCTGCCAGTGCCATGAGCTGCTCTTCTCTTCATTTATTTGCAGAGCAGCTGGCTGGAGTGAGCTGATTCTTTATAAGGATTCCTCAACTTTAAAGAGTTTTTACTTTGGCTTGTCAGAGTTGAACTAATTGACCATTGAATCACTGATTAAATTCTCTTCACAGGGTTTACCTCTGTAAGTGCCTTGTGTTTATGTGTATGTGTGTGTTTCCTACCGCTGTAAACACATAATTTCAGAGACTAGATAAAAAATATTGGGATTAATATGAAATTAATATAAAAATGTTCACGAGATGATAATGTGTTTGGTCTGATCTTTAACCAGGCTTACTAACCTTTGTAAAAGTGGGGAACTGCATATTTTCACTAGATTTTACCTGTAGTTGGACACCTGTTACTGTCTCTTCAAGTTACGACCTCCTGGGGTGATCCTGCATATGAAGGGCACTTCACTCTGTAAAGGAAGTGAGGAAAAAGAAAATACAGGAGCTTAGAAGGTAAAAAGTAGCAGTGTGACACTGGCTTGTTTTCTGTGTAAGGATAGCAAGGCTGCCTCTGTTCTTCAGTGTACACAATTCATCCAGGGCACATGTTGTCATCAATGATGTAGTCCTCAAAGCAGCTTCTTATTCCAGCTGCTTGGAATGGAAGAATGGGTATAATGATAACAGGAAAGAGGAGGACCACGCTGAGGGTTTAGGAAAGCACTCTGACCACCTTCCTTCTATAGCTATTCAGACTAAATAGCTGTCACCTGAACTTTTGGGTTTGTTTTACATTGTGTTAGTTTATTTTAATTCCATTCAAAAGTGTTCATCATCTGAAGCTGAAGATACAGAGGAAGACTTGACAGTGGGCAGTACTTCTGCAGATAATGGCTGTACTCCATTTTGTGCTTGTTAAATTGAGTTTAACATGATATTCTAAAGTGTGAGCATATCTTTGCCTTTTACAAATGCAGCATGTGCTGTGTATTTAGAATGACCGATTTCCAGAGCAATGCTACATTTGTTAAACATTTGCTTGAACCAGATCTAGTTCACGTCAATGAATAAGTGATCACAAGGTGAGGGTGTTCTCATTGTTCTTTTTTGTGCACCGTCGGATCAGTGCCTTTAACCCCTCTTCTGAAATCTAACTTGGGTGAGTGTGTTTGTTCTGTGTGGAAACCTTTTGCCATTGCTGGTGGATCATTTAGGTATTTTCAGTGGTGTAAAGGTTTTAAACATAATCCTGTGAGGTGTAGTGTATCATACTTTATTCTTTTCCCTTTCTTCCCACCGCAGTCAGGCCCTCAAAACTATGAGACTTATGGCATTAGTGACAACTTGAATTAGTAAAGCAAAGGTGACACTTAAGAATCATCTTGCTTTCACCTGGGATGTGAATGTCTGAACAAAATAATGCTGTTCCCAATGGTGATGTTAGAGGTGAAAATGCTCTCAAATTAATGTGTGTTCACCTCAAAGCTGTGAACTTCTGTTTGACTGTAGAAAATACAAACAAAATGAATGGACAGTTAAGGGTGGATAATGTTGGAGTTAAGAGGGCAGGGACTTTGTAGACAGTAATGATAGGGATAGGATCTATCTATAGAGAAAGCCCGTACCACAGCTGGGATTGCTTTGCTTTTTGATCTTTCACTTCCTATTTTTAAAATGGTAAACTCTGTATTTTGTATTTCTGCTGTCACAACTTACAATCAAATACAGGAATGGTTTTATGCATTACAAGCTAAATAAAACTTGTCTGAACAAAATTGTCAGACCTCCTCACATGTAGACTCAGGATTTGCATCTGGAAGACTCCTGTGCTGATTAAGGAGGTCATTACGCAGCATTATGACCCTACAGACTTTTACTCTAGTGTGTGTGTGTACCTTCTTGGTTTGCCACATTTTGCATGGATGGGTAAGCCATGAAGGAGTGTATGTATGGTGTAGTAAGTGTGTTCACACTGTATTAAGCTCCTTGTATAGGAGGGTTTGTCAGGGCATGCAAAGTATGCCTATTTTATTAAAAATAAAACTAAAACTAGTTTTTCAGTTCTCAGGAACTCTGGGCTTCTCTTCTTCCTGAGGATTTGCTGAATTTAAACAGGTCAGTGAGTGTCAGTTCAACAGCAGAATTGGCACAAAGATGCGGACTAGGAGTCCCCATGCGTGACTAGGAGGAACATGAAGAGGAAGGTGGGAGACTCTTTCAGCAATATCAGACTGCTACAGTAGGACTGTGTGCTCCCCTGATAACTGTGCTGCTGTCATTCTTACTGTGCACTTACCTCTGGCTCGCTGTCAAGTTTCAGTTTAAGAGGCAGTTCTAAGCTTCTTCACATACCTGTGGGCTTTGTGTCCCTGCAGTATGGTGATTCCCTGGGAGCTGAAGGATGCAATTAAAACTTGTTGTTAGCGCATAAACCTGCTCTTTTAAGTGTGCTGTTGTCAGTTTTTCGTAGAAGATATGGGGCATAAAGACTGAAACTTTCAGTCAGGGATTTTATTTATTGCTACAATTGGAAGTCTTGGGTTTCAGAGTCCAAAGGTTTCAGAAGAGAACCCTACTTTATCTTCTGATAAAGGGCAAAAGGGTTTAAGGGCAGCCCCACAAAACCCCAGTTAATGGAAGTGCCGAGAATGTTGAAGTAGTGGTGCAGTTCTAATCCATCTTTTTCCTATAATTTCTGATTTATTTTTCAGAGGCATGGGCTGGAATGTAACAAGCAGTTGAATGTTGCGGGGTTGGGGTGATTTTGTTGTCCCCTCCTGGCTATGCTTTCCTGTTGCCATCTGGTCACTTGCAAAAGATTCCCAGGAAGCAGGTGGTGGACTTCTGTTGGAATTAGAAAGCATGAAGATGATTCCTCTGCAACATAAGATTGTGCTTGCAGCAGTTTGCAGTTCTAAAAAAGACAGTGACCCATAGCAGACTTTCAGATATCTTGTTGTTTACTTAAATCATCTCAATTTCCCCCTCACCCTCCCAGAAATTCTCATTTCCATTACATCTTTTGGCTTCGTGTATTTTACTTCAGTAAAGCATAATTTAGGTTGGAAATAGGCAAACTTTATTTCCAGCTGGCACTGAATTTAACACATGGGAATATTACTTCATTTTGTTGCAAATACTGGATTTCCAGTTCTAATTTCTTTGATTATTTGTAATGCGTAAGAGTATTCAGAGAAGCAGCTTATTTTTCTTATGGGGCAATGTACATACATTCTTGGTAACTGTAAGAATTTCAGTGCATTGGGTACGGAAGTTCTTGCTCTTACAGCAGAGTCCAAGTTAATCAAGAGGAACTGTATCTTGTACTGTCTAATTTGTTAAAGCAAGTACAAGCAACAAAGAACTTTTTCTTTTTCAAGAGATTCCAAATAATCAGCAAAGCTCAGGTTTGTGATTGCCACTGGTAGTAGAGAATGAAGCAGTTCTTTGAGCCTTGCCAGGTTGAGTTGCAGATCTGTGCAGTCTGTTTTGGCTTAGTTTATTGCTTGGATACCTCCAGTGACAGCCTGTTCAGCAAAGTAGTTTTTGTTGGGCAATATCATTCACCAGCATCTTTCTGCTGATATTTCTATGGCCCTTTTTATCTGTGTTCATGAGGTGTGTCTGGGGATCTCTTCATCATTACTGCCCCAGAGAGAGGCACCTTTGTACAGGTGTACAGCGCTTCCTCAGTGCTGTTGAACACTCTTTGAAAACAAGGTGTGTTGCATGCTGTACAGTTCTGAACGGAGCATACTAAAGAACCATGTTAAGGTTAATATAGGTACCAGCTTTACTCTGTGGTTGAAGAATATCTTAACAGGTGACAGGATCTGGTTTTGGTTCTGGGTTTCTAGACTGCTAGTAAACACCATCCTTTCAAAAGGCTTCTTTTAACAACAATCTGTAAAATAACTAATAGTGGGTGAGGTTGTTAGTAATGATTACAGGTAATAGTGTAATATAGTGGTCAAACTTTCTATTTCCATCCCCCCAGAGTTAAAACCTTTATGTATCTTAGTTTGAATAAGGGTATGTGTGAGTCACTAAATATTCAACAGAGTGGTGCGAATGGAATAGGGATATATGTTGTAGCAAGCATTGAGCTGTAAACAAGAAGAAAAACTAACGGCTGGAGATTACAAAGTCCTGAGTAGATTCTGTCCTCTGTTAGGAACTGAATATATAACTTTTTCTAAAGTGACTTGTTCTAAAGCTGCAAGGTAGATGGTGGAACAGAAGGTGGTGGCCTTGCATTTTGTTGTTGTGAGAGTTGATAATATAGAGGTTGCTTCTTACTGACACTTCAGAAGTAATGCCTTTGAAATACAGTTAAAAATAGCTGCGATACAAAACCAGTAGTTTTCTTCTGATGCCAAAGCACAAAATAAGCAGTCAGAGTAGTTAAAGCTCAAGTGGTTCTCCAATAGATCTACCAGTGTTTTAGCTCTCTTTCCCTGAGCATCAAAAGAAGTTCTGCAGTTTCTGAAATTTGTTTATGAAGGTTAATGATTTCCCCCATTTTAATTGGGAAATAACATAAAACTGTCATGTGAACTGTGATGCTCTGTGGTATTTCTGTAATAATGAGATAAGGGAGCTAAATGTATGCACTGGGAACTGTGAAATGAGTGAAAGTTAGTGGATATGTTAAAAACATAAGGCTGAAGTGGTAGAGCAGCACACTGATGTGGATTTATCAGTTTGGTATGCAGCTATATTGTGCCTCCACAATCAAAATACCTGTATATGTCACTGGGATTTTTGGCAGTATCGTTGTTTGGTTTTTATATTGTAAGAGAAACTTCATTGCCATTCTTTCTCACTGAGGTTTGGATTAATTTATACAGATATGTCAGAAACTTTGAGAAGTTCTTAGGAGATCAGCATCCTTTAAGTGATACAGCAGTCCAAATTTGTTACACATAGGATATTTTTAGTGTAATTTGATTGTAAGTGCTGCAGGGGTGGGGACAGAGGCTTTATCATGTGTAAGAGAGATATGGAGCAACATATTGTTTACTCTCCAGATCTGCTCTGGAAAGTTACTGTGATATGAGTTAAAATGAAGGAAATTCTTAAAGGTATGAACAGCTTGACACCTGCCATCAGCAAAGTAAAATGTCTTTTTGAATAAACAGAATATCAACCATTATATTCAGTAACTTCCCCACCTCTGATGTTATGTAAATAATGAAGGTATACCGCAGGCTCCAAGGCAGCACTGTGTGAAGTTTTATGAGGTTTCTTACCATGGCAAAAGAAAATTACAGTAAGACAGCAATCGGTGTGCATATGAAGTGTAAAATGGCACATGGGTTTATTCCTTTTCAGGTGCAGAATTTTGCACTTCCTTTTGTGGAACTTCTGTTTCATCAGCGTATTTGCTGAGGGTGAGCTTGGTCCCGTTGTCCAGCTGATAAATGAAGTTGCACAGTGTTGGCCAAGTGTGTACCCTGGGCTACGGCACTAAGGATTGGCCTTTAGCTGAGAGGTATCCTGCTGACCACAGCCCCTCGGGTCTTGCAGCTCAGCCAGGTTTTCAGTTCACCCCATGGTTCTGTCTGACCCATATGTCATTTTGTCTGTGAGGATGTTGTATGAGACAGTGTCAAGGGTAACTAGCATCCACTGCTGTCACTGCTGTTTCTCATCATAGAAAGCTGTCAGTTTGGCCAAAAGTGATTTCCCCTTCATAAATCCATGCTGACTAATCCAAATCACCTTCTGTCTATAATATGTTAATAAATGGCTCTGATGAGAATTTGCTCCCTGACCTTCCCTGGGATTGAGAGGGGACTGACCAGCCTGTAGTTTCTTGGGTCGTTAGTCTTGTTCTTTTGACCCAAGGCGTGACATACACCTTTTTCAGTACCTGGGAATGGGGAGTCACTCAGAGGAGCTGACTGACCTTTTCACTTTTGCATGGCAGTTTGGGCTTCACGGAGCTCAAACTTCAGAGATTTATCAGAAATGTTAGTTTTAGCAAATTATTTTCTCTAGCACACATAATGGATGGGGAAAAAGAATTTCTGGTTTTAGCATCTCTTGATACTTCCTGAAATATATCCCTCTTGTAAAAAGAAACATTTGTGTTTACATGGTAGCAATACTCAGTTACTGGGTTTACTTCCACATGAAACAAGTAGTTCTGTGGTCCATCCCATTGCTGCGGGTCTCAGAGAAACACTATCTCTTAGCCTGTTTGCAGACACAAGTATTTTGTGCATTAGTCATTCGAGTTAAATAGATACATGCTTTAAATGCAGTCAATCTGTTTGTCTAAGAGGATCGTTATTTATTTAGTTTTAACTGCTATGGTCATGTCTTTCCAGTAGTTTTGCAGGAAAAATTTTCTAGCCTTTATTTTGTGTAGAAGGGAAAAAGCAATGATGGAGAGTGAGGAACTTTGGGGTTTCCTTTTTATCTTTTTATAAAGAAAAACATTCTATGGAAGAATCTACTCTGAAGCTGTCAAAACAGAGTGAAAGACAGAAGTCCTGACACAAAGTGACTAAGCATACTCATGCATGAAAATACTTTACATCCACGAGCTGGGAATTAATGCAATAGAATGAGCTAGTCAGTGAACATAACTTAGAACTGTGGAGGGTTTCCATGTGGCTAGCATGCATCGCACAGAGGAGCAGGGGAACGGGAAACAGGGAAGGCAGCTGCATTAGTGTTATAATTGTTTTTATGTGGACAAGGAGTCCACTTTGGAAGTGAGTCCCCTGATTGTTCTCACAGACTGTGCTTTGGTTTGACTTGTGGTGAGCTTGGGTCAGAAAAGCTGACTGGCTTCTGCATAAAACTAAACTGGAAGCTGCAGTCCCACTGGTGTGGGGCTGTGTGATCAGAGTAAAGCTGTTCCAAAACTCAAACTCCAGAAATGTGTACAGTGTTGGTATTGGGGCTTTGGACCCCTCTTACTATCTACCCCCTCTGCTGTTACATTTTGCTAGCTGCTGATGTGGACATGGCCACAGCAAATCTGGTTAAGGAAGGTACAGTGAGAGTTTAAAGCCTGTCAGCCCTGGAAAAAGGCTATTGCCATTTTAAAAGATGCTATAACAGTAAAAAGACAAGTCAACTACAGTATTTGAGAGGTGTGTACAAGGAGCTTTGAGAAAGATTCAAGTACAATGGCTCTAATAAAAGAAGAATCTGTTTTGGCAGGTATTTCCCTCAGTGAAGCTTAGGAGCCATGAGACAGTGCAATAAGCTAATATGACCTAAAAAGGAATAAACCTATTTTTAAATACAACTTTTAGAAATGAATTCTTTTAGTTTCCCTTGAATGTGTGCAGTAGGAACAAGTGTACAAAATGAAGCAGGAAAAGTCTTCAGGAAGAAAAAAGAAATGAACCAGAAAGAAACCTAAACTGAAAGAGAAACATTTAAGTGGATGTTCATTAACAAAAGGTGCATGTAAACACACATCCAAAGGTATTAAAGGAATACCTGTTACGTTCCCTAACCCTGGAATTATTTTTGGAAAACAGTGAGATGGAGAATGGTTCAGAAGGATTTAGATTAGAAGCTCGTAGTCTTTCAAATGAGAGCCTTAGGAAATGAATATGCAAACATATATGTACAAACGTGCTGAAAAAATAATTACACATTTAAGAATTAAATCATAAAATAAATCTTGTCATATAATTTCTTTTTTTTTTTTTTTTTAGAACTATTACCTTTGCCCTCTGATTTTAGTAAAGCAGTTTGATTTACAGTTTGCATGAAGTCCTGAAAGAATTAAATTACCTTAACTGAGAAATATCTCATGAGATGGAAGTTATAGTTGAATGTGACAGGAAGGTAGCTGCTTGGGGTAGAGAGGCTGTTCTCTTTGGAGTTCCCCTGGTCCCCGGTTATTCACTGTGTTTCTCCATATTATTGCAAATACTGAGAGGAATTGAATTCCTAAGGAATTCATCTTTAGGTACCTTCATATTTTAAGTTTCATGTTAAATATGGTTTGTTTTTCTTGATATATTTCAGTAGCAGTGTGGCAGGGACATGCAGGAGGCTCAGTGTGAGGTGTTTGTGCACATTTATGCGTTAGGATATGTGTTAGTGTGAAACTACAGTGTCACTTGCTGTCATTGTATTGAGAAACTTGAACAAAAATATACATGGGAAGGTTCTGAGAGAGAAGATATAAGTGCTGCTTGACAGTTGGTTAGGCTGTGTTCAGAAATGTCTGAGAGTAAAACCAAACTCTCCTCATTCTGTGTGAGAGTCTTTGTATCCCAGCTTTAAATCAGTGTCTGTTGTGTATAATTTGTCCCCTTGTCTGTCGTTGTCTAACCATAACAGGGAAAAATTTACTTATCTTATGGTGTGGTATTTTTATCTTGGCAGGTTTTGTTCATTTGTTTTATGTGGAGTAACTTTTAATCATTGAGTATCTTTGTTTGAAATATGGAAATGTTAATTTGTGTTTCTCCTCACTATTTCTACTAACTTGCATTTCAGAATAACTGTTAAAACTGCAAAAAGATGGGTAAAAGAGAGGTGATTTGAGGTATCTCTTCCAGGTAATCATCAGTTGATAAATTACAAGTATGAAAATTGCTTAAAGGAATAAAAATAACTTACAATTGTGACTAAAAATTTTTGTTCTGGGTGATAACATTACGATTATTTCATTGCCCTAATTAAAAATCAATTTAATAACATGAATATAGTGGCTTATGGCTCATGGATTTGTGCGTCCATCTCTTCTCACTACCATATCACATAGCTAATGCAGTGATAAGTGGAGGCTTCAAGATAAATTCCATCCTTCCCCTTCCATAGTAACATGCAGGAAGAGACTTCGGTGAAGTTCTTCAGAGAATTTCCTTTTTGTCTTTCACGGTAAGGTCTAAAATTACCTGTTGCAATCACCAGCATTAATATTTGAGATGCTCAAGACTGGGATTTTGCTTTGTAGGAACCTTTTAGCCTCAGAGCCAGCTGAAGCATTAATGTAGCTGTGGGGCAAAATGAGATTTTTATAGAGCAAACAGAACATAACTATTCCTGCTTTTGGTAACTCTGTTTTGTAACTCTTTTGGACTCCATCTCTTCAGTGCTTCTTTGTGCTCAGAGCTCTCTGTTGCAATTAAAATATGAGTAGTTTTGAGAAAAATAATCTCTGAATTACGAAACAAATTCATGTACTTCTGAGCAGGTAGGGTGTTAGGGTACAATCTTCCTTAGGTAAAGTGTAACCAAGGTTGCATGCTACAGAATATTGGTTTAATGAAACAGCTGCAATTCAAAACACAATTCAAAGCAAATAGTAAATGGTTTTGGCTACCTGCTTGGTGTACTGGTAGTGCACAGTTACCAGTAACTGCTCATAACCACCTGGCCACACCACCAGCTTTTCCCTTGAGAAAATTCTCCTCTAAGGTTACCACAGGAAAACGTTTATACTTTTGAAGTACTTTCTTTTAAAAACCTGGAAATCTAACAATGTTGTTTTTAAAAAGTAAAATATAAAAGGGGGTTTTGCGCATTAGGGCTCTGTCAGCACATGTCTACCAATGACATTGCTTCAGTCTTTGCAATTGTCTTGTCTTCTCTGAGGAAGGATGTCCCTGAAGTTACAGCACAGTTTATTTTTAACCTGTATTTTCCCCAAGCTCCATGTAGGACATGGTTCACACTGCAAGGAAGTGGAAGAATCAAAAAAAAAGCCGTAATTAATTTTTACAAGATGTAGAAGTTCTGATTGCTAAAAGTTGATGCCTTTTTTTTTTTTCTTTTTAGAGATGTCTAACAGTCCTAATAACAGGAATAGTGTAAGGTCAGATGAACTTTGGTATTTGCAGGTGCTAAAGGGGTATTTCCCTATGTGCTCCATTGTGGAGTCCCTCCCATGGGATACAATACTTAACAAACTTCTCCAGTGTGGGGCTTTCCCATGGGCTGTGGTTCTTTAAGAACTTTTCCAGTATCGGTCCTTTCCATGGGATGCAGTCCTTCAGGAACACACTCCGGTGTGGGTCCCCATGGACCACAGGTCCTGCCAGCAAACCTCTTCCTGCATGGGCTTCTTTCATAGGATCATAGAATAATTAGGGTTGGAAAGGACCTTAAGATCATCCAGTTCCAACCCCCCTGCCATGAGCAGGGACACCTCTCACTAAACCATGACACCCAAGGCTTTTTCCAACCTGGCCTTGAACACTGTCAGGGATGGAGCATTCACAACCTCCCTGGGCAACCCATTCCAGTGCCTCACCACCCTAACAGGAAAGAATTTCTTCCTTATATCCTGTCTAAACTTTCCCTGTTTAAGTTTTAACCCATCACCCCTTGTCTTCTCACTACAGTCCCTAATGAATAGTCCCTCCCCAGCATCGTGGCCCTCCTCTGGACTTGTTCCAACAGTTCCATGTCCTTTTTATGTTGAGGACACCAGAACTGCACACAATGCAGGTGAGGTCTCACAGGAGCAGAGTAGAGGGGCAGGATCACCTCCTTCGACCTGCTGGTCACGCTCCTTTTGATGCAGCCCAAGATACGGTTGGCTTTCTGGGCTGCGAGCGCACACTGCTGGCTTATGTTCAATTTTTTATTGACTGACACCCCCAAGTCCTTCTCTGCAGGGCTGCTCTGAATCTCTTCTTTGCCCAATCTGTAGCTGTGCCTGAGATTGCTCCTACCCAGTTGTAGAACCTTGCACTTGTCATGGTTGAACTTCATAAGGTTGGCATCAGCCCACCTCACAAGGTCGACTGCAGCCTCCTGCCAGGAGCCTGCTCCTGTGTGGGCTCTGCACAGGCTGCAGCTTCCTTTGTGGCATATCTGCCTGTTCCACTGTGGGATCATCCATGGTCTGCAGGGGACAGCCATGGTGTTCTCCATGGGCTGGAGGTGAATCTCTGCTCTGTTACCTTGTAACACCTCCTCCCCTACTTCTTCTTCACTGACCTTGGTGTCTGCAGAGTTGTTTCTCTCACATTCTCTCACTCCTCTCCCACACAACTGCTGCACTGTGGTTTTTACCCTTTGTTAAGTGTGTTATTGCAGAGACAATACCAGCATCTCTGATGGGCTTAGCTGGCGCTAGTGGTGGGTGTCCTGGAGCTGGCTTTCTCCAGCACGGCACAGCTCCTGGTCTTTTCTCGCAGTGGTTACCCCTGCAGGGTCCCTGCTACCGAAGCCACACAAATCCAATAAAACCACCTACTATGGAGACAGGTTTTGGGCTAAATTTGGTAAGTTGTCTTAGATAAATAAGAACATTGTGTACTCATTGCTTTCAGGGGTTTGATACTCAAGAAACTGCAACCAACAGCTGTTTCAAGATCTTGCTATATAGGATAATCTTCCACAAGAGGGGGCCCAGGAAAATAGTTTTGCCCATCGCGAAATGGATAAAAGAGCACAAACCCTTATAAACCAACTTTGTGTTGTAAGCCCATAATAACACCTGGGTACTTCCAGCCATAAAAGGAATAGGCTGGAATATCTGGTTTCTTGACTGAAAAACATTGTCTTGCTTTGTGAGTAGCAAGGTGACTGCTTCCCTTCCAGTCCACTGATCAGAACATAAATCAGGTGTGCACAACCATTAAAAGCATTTTCCTGAATCCTCATCACAAATATTAGGATGAAGCATAGTTTGGAGTCAATGCAGTACTGTGTTGAAACTATGTTATTACAAAATCTTTTTTAACAAGAGTTTAAAAGGCTAAAATAAGTTTCTAAAAGCAGTGATTTGTAAGGGGTTAATCCAATTACTGTCCAGTTAATACCAATTAATCCAACAGTTTCGAAATCTGATTGTCGTAGCATGATTCAAGTTTTGCTCTCTTCTCTGTCTTCCTAAAAGCAGTTTAATTCTCTCTGCTGTGGGTTCACATGTGTGCCAAGTTTAATATATCTTGTTTTCCAACAGTGGTATTTAAGAACCAGGCATTTTAAATATTGCTCTATTTCTAAGATTACAGCAGTTCAGCCAGTTTTGTCTTAGTGGTTTGCATATATGAATTGTTGTCTTCTTTGAAATGTATTGTACCATAAGAAGGAAATGGCTGAAATAAAAATAGACCATCTCTTTGTTTTTACAAATGGTTTTAATTCTCTCATGCAGCTCTCTGCAGTGGCTTTCCTTGCCAGGCTTCTTGGAATCAAGCAAAAGGCATATGATGTTCATGTACACTTTTGTCTTTTGTTCCTCTCTGAGCATTTCTTACAAGTCGGTAAAAGCTACATCCTTTTAGTCAGGAAGGAAATTCATTGGCAACTTACGCAAGTTGGTGGCAAAGCCTGTTCTGTCCCTTTCGTCCTACCTGCCACAGCCTTAGCCTGAGAACAGCTTGCGGTTGGGGAATTACTGATGTGCTGCTGAACGGGAAGAAACTGTCAAAATACTCGATTCCCCCCTCTGCAGCCCTTTTAATGTTGTATATTGCAGTACTGTTTCTTTATGTGTCTTTTTTTCCAATTGTTCGGTATCAAATGCTATCTGTATGTAGAAAGAAGTCTAGGAAGTATTTCTGCCAAGGGGCAGGTTATACAGGCAGGCTTCTTGGTGCACAGGGATGCTAATGAATGAATTCTCTATAATTCTGATGTATGTCTTTGGTTTGAGAGGCCTGAAGACATAGTTTAATTTGGATTGCAGACAGTGCTGTTGGAAGCATTTTTGTCTGCGTGTTGAAGTTGATGGACCAGTTCTATCTGCACAGTTTGCATAAGGAATGCTGGTGATCCCTGGTATTGAGGTAAAAGTTACAGTGTGAATATCGCGGGGTGTCTGGCCACAACATTTCCAGAGTTATTCTGTCTTTCCCCAGGCAATCTCTTTGTTTTGATAGTCAGGTTAAATGTTTTTCAGCTCTTTCAACTTAGAAACTGTGGATTCAAAAGAGTTTCCCATGTTTGATTCTCTTTTGAAGTGGTACTTAGCAAACCCAAGGAATTGGTGATGAAGATTAATGTTGCATAATTAATTGTCCCAGTGCTTTTAGGAAAGTCTTTAAGGCTGTGAATCTGTAGTTCCTCAGTCTTTGCTACTATAATTTTAAATATGTTCATAGCACAACATAGAACCATCTTCTGATGCTATTGTAGAGTATCAGTAGAATGTCCAACTGATCATTTATATTGTGTATGAGGTTGGTGGAAATTAGTATGACAAATCTCAGTGAGACTTTACAGGAAGGGAATTTGGTATTTACTTCTAAAGTCTCAGTTTAATTTTACCCACTCCACTCATTCTCTCCTACACATCATTTCCTCTTTTTTCTCACACTTGTGTACTCACAAGCACCAGGACATTTGTGTGTTGAGGTGGTATAGTCAGTGTCTCTTACATGCAATGCAGAGCTAATGGTATCTGTCAGCTGTTTGTCATGTTTTTGGGTTCCTTTTGGTGACAACCTACTTTATAGGTGGATATTTTATATCCTATGGCAGTAGAGCTGTTTTAAGCTTAGTCCTTTGCTTTAGAATCTGGCTTACTTCAGCTCTCATAAATCTGAAGTAAAGGCTGAAGTTGTTTTTTTATTCCTTATTTGGAATATCCATGTCCTTGTAGCTGCAGTATGTTTTCCTGCAGGGCTAACAGGAAAAGGAAGGATGTATATGATATAATGTAATCCTGCTGGTACTCTCTTTAACCCACAGGCTCCTTTGCTGGCCAGTCAGCTGTGTTTTATCAGAGTGAAGGCATCCTGGTCTTGACACACTCCTCAGAAAAGAAGTGTCCTTTGTTATCAGTAAAAGCTATTCTTTTAACCTTTGTTTTGCTGGTTTTCCAGGTTTATACATGCATGTTTCCGTTCCTTCTTAGTTCATACGAATCTTAACATCTCCATTACAGTTGTCTACAAGGTATGTTTACCTGTAGCAGAAAAACATCCAATAGGAATATTCAGGATAATAGTTACCCAGATAATCTCACTCACAAGATTATATATATATGTGTGTGTGTGTATATATATATATATATATATATATACACACATACCTGTTGCAGGAGGTAAAAGGAGATATGACTTCTGACTCTGAAATACTGCTGTACTTCGAAAGGGTATAGAAATGAAAGCCTGTAAGCAGATGCAATAAGAGAGTGGTTCTTGTGTTGAGCCAAAAGTACAAAGGATTGTATCTAGTGTATATATAAATTAGATAGGGGGTAAAAAATGTAAAATACGCTTTTTACGGTGGCATAATGGGTGAAGTTTCTACTTCAATGTCAAGGATTTCTCATTAGCAAGCCCACAGTAGGGAAAGGACTACAGCTGGACACCTCTTCTCTTATGGTTCTTGGTTTATCTATCTTGCTTTCCCCTTGTTGCAGCCTCTGAAGGTCATGTCACTTGAGTTGCTTTCTAAAGTGATTAAATTGTATTTCCCATAAATACATTTTTATTTAGTCTATTGAATTGGCTCAAGTGTTGTCTTCGAGTCTGCATCTCACTCATTCTTACCAGAGCAGCTGCCTTTACGTGGCTTTGTGAATAGTTAAACAGAGTGTGTATGCAGTAGAAGGGAGGTGTGCATCTGGTGCTGGGTCTAACCTGGGGAGTACTTTTGCTGATAGCAGTGGAGATGTGTTGATACCAGCTCAGTAGTTCAGCCTAGAGTCTTGGGCTGATTTCCAGTGTGCTCTGCATTTCACAGCTGTTCAACAGGCCATTTAGGCTTCTGGATTTTAAATTTCAGCAGATGTATTACAGCACAGACTACTTTGATTTTTACTGCCTTTCTCGTGAATAGGCGTAGTGCTGCTCACATGCAGGAATGGCCATTCTGCTGTTCAAACCCTCTGTTTCCATTCCTTATATAAATATCCCTTGATGCAGACCTCGTAATTGCTTCCCTTTCCAACGTGTACTCAACACTCTTATAATATGTCTATTCTTTTCTTCCTGGTTGATTACTCATCAGTTTCTTTCTTTCTGTGTCTTGTTATTTATTTGGACAAAACTGACCATGTCCTTAAAACTAACAAAAATGTCAAACAATAAAACCAGCTCTGTCACAGTCCTTTTTAATTTAAAGATGAAATTTGAACAGTTAAAGTAACTGCAAATTTGCTAAACAAGTAAGTTGACAAACTAGCTGTCTCTGGGTGATTACAGCTAATGTTTGAGGGAACTTTTCCACAAAATCCATGCCTTCAGTGAAAAAGAAGCTTCAGTGTCTTGTGGAAGGAGGGGGAGCATTTGTATTTTATTTCTTGCACAAAGAAGGGCCATATCAATGTGAACAGGTGACTCTGAACTTGCTCTGAAATACCTAATCTTATCTCTTCTTAATTGTATGTAATTCCCATCCCTGTTGATAAAAATAACTGTTGTAAAGGGGACATGTTACAGCTTATGTATTTTTTTCAAACAAAACTTTGCATATTTTACACTTTCCCCAGAAGCCTGTATTCCTGGGTTGCACAGTGGGGTTGTCAAAACCACTGTTACTAGCTGTGGTAAATAAGCTTTTTCATGATGCAGTGATGTTTTTTACTGGGCTATTGAACCAGCAAATGCACTTTGGATTGGGAAGCCTGTAAAGAGCCGGTTAACCTCTTTTGAAAATGAATTACTAAACATAAGACTTACAGCAGCCAACAATGTGCAATTATTTCAGTAGTTTTTAAATTATAAAGAGCATGTGCCAACATATTTTCAGAGCTATGCATGTATAATACATAGTTATGGGGTTTCATTCTGACCTAGTTGTCTCTTCTATCCTTTGAAATAAATAGGAAACAGTATTACCTTCTTCAGTAAGCCAGTTATTTAACATGAATCTCATCACTGAATAAACTCACTGTAAGTTGAATTCCTGTAATGCTCTGAAGATCTCTCAAGTCTTCGGCAGCATTTTATTTTGATGTGTACTCCCTGATTCTGTAGGGTAAGAAGCTTCTTCCCACCTCTTCCCTCACTTTTCTTTAACCAAAAAGCACTCAAGGCTGCACTCAAAGTGCTCCCCACTCTTTCTTCTGATTTCTTAAAAGAAAAACATGAGGATAATCCCCTTCTGCCTTCCATTTCTGAGAGTGTTTGTAGCATCTGGGCTGCACTCCACTAGAATGCCTTCATTATGCCACACCACTCTCACAAAAAAAATCTGGTGATGAAGTTTGCTGTCTTGGATTAAAATGCCACCACAGATGATGCAGTTTGGGCTGGCAGCATCAGGTCATGCCATAGGGGAGGCTTCTGAGAAAGCTCACTACTTAGAGGTAGAATTCAAAGAGCTGAATTCCAAAAGGATGCGTGCAGTGAATTTCCTACTGTGAGGGAGATTTTTTTTCAGGCGTGTTCAAACCTGCCTGGGTGCAAACACTGGCATATGCAGTAATGAAGCTGAGTGTAGTCTATCTGATGATCTACACATTATGGGAGCCTGCTATAAAACCAGACCTCCTACCTACCTGGGAGTAAGTGTTCAGCCACCTAAGAAATTCAGGCAAGTGTTTGAAAGGTTTCTTTTTAATGACAAGAAGTTAATTCTACATTATTCTGTATTACATCTTTTTGTGTACCATATTATATCTTTTTATATGCCATATAATTTGTCTTGCTCATTTCTGAGGAAATTCTGCTTACCTGATCCTTCGCTGAGTGTTTATGCTGCCCTGCTCTCTCTGTCACAGCCTTCAAACCGTGCAACTAGTATTTCTAAACTACAAACTCTGGCAGGTTTCTTGGAAAAGGGTAGCAACATCTCAAGGCAAAAATGGCAATATAAGCCATAACATCATGTAAGCAAAGCAAAACCAGGGAGAAAGAATCCAAACACACAAACTCAAATCAAAGCCCTAAATATGTAGGAAGATGTGTGTAACTTTGTACTACAGAAAAACCACTTGCGTGTACATTCTGGGTTTGTGGGAGTACTTTTTGCATTACGGTGAATTATAAAGCAGACATAGCTACTTTATAGTGATTTCTCAGAGTATAGTTTTGCTCAGAAAATTATTATTTATGACATAATTTAAAAGTAGTCATTGAGCTCATTTCCACTGGCAAGAGTTCTGAAAGTCTCATACAGTTAAAATCGTAGAATCATAGAATAGTTAGGGTTGGAAAGGACCTCATGCTTGTTGGTGTTCACACATGATGGCCCTTCGCATCCAGCTGCTGACAGAACTGCTTGTCTTAAATAGTTTGCTTTTCACGGAATACTGAATGTGTTTTCTATTGTAATAAACCCAAATGGCAATATCTTGATAATGATTCCAGAGTGTATGTTGTCTTATTTTTGTGATTAAGTTTCTAAGCAGCCCCAGGCTGGTTTTGAGTTGAAATCCTATGCAGTGCTACTATTAAAGATAGCTCTTAAGACAGTAGTTTCTTACCAAAGAGACTTAATTTGTGTATTTGTTATATAAACAAAAGAGGAGCTAAATGCAAAAAATTAAGCTCAAATACAGAAATCAGATGGATATGTGTGACTTGAGGGGTTTATTGTGTTTTGCAATCTCTTTGTGGTTCTAAGTGTAGTTCATTCATCATCACTGATTCATATTTGACTAATGAATATATTTTAGCCTTGTTTCCTAAGAAAATAAGGTGTATACAATTCCACCTGCTGATCCTGTTCAGCTCGTCCCCTTTTCCTGTGTGTTGCGCGGCAGGCATTGATGATTGCTGATCCACTCCAGCAAAAAATTGAGGGAGATGGAGGTGTCAAAGTTGGTTACATTTCTGAGTTATAAAAATCTGGACAGAGTGTATATATATGCACGGCCGGGAAAAGGCTTGGAAAAGGCTTAGATTAGTGCCCAGCTGAGAGAGAAGCTGCAGTGCGAGTTCAGCTCTTCCTTGCTGGGTGCCTGGCATGGAACCAGGGATTCTGTTTGCTCTTTTTTTTTCAGCAGGTGGTCAAGAAGAGCAGAAAAGCTGTTGGAGTTGAGGGGTTTGAAAACATGAGAAATAGGATGCTGAAATGCAGGGTACAGGTAGCCTGTTGCTTCCTGCTTCTTTTCTTGGAACTCTTTTTTTTCCTGGTTAACCAATGGAGCTTGCTTTAAATGAGGAGCTGCTGGATATTGGCAAGTGTGTAATAAAATAAAGACTCCAAAGTTTGATAGCTCAAAAATAATTAGAAATGTTATGGCAGCTGAGAGAACTCAACAATCAAGGCCACATTGGACTGGCCTTGAGCAATCTGGTCTAGTGGAAGGTGTCCCTGCCGATGGCAGGGGATTTGAAGTGGATGAGCTTTAAGGTCCCTTCAGACCCAAACCAGTCTGTGATTCTATGTGTAATGTAGTTTCTTTTCTTCTAGAAGCACTGGGAGGCAACAGGCTCTTTCAGTTGAACCAAGATAGTTGTTAGTGAAAAACATGTTTCACTCCTTACGTGCTTGCATGTATACATGTGGTAACTCAGCAAATGTTGCAGGACAGTCACTGCAGATGTGATTAAGCTGCTAGGATTTTTTCTGCATATTCTCAAAATGGTGAAATATTCATAAAGTCATTTTAATGAGTGTATTTTGCAAGCTTAGAAATGAAAGTGAGCTTTAACACGTGCTCCTGAATAGATGTTGTATGCTGTATATGCCTACTATATGACTTCAGTTAGAAATTATCACCTTCAGTAATTGCATTTGTATTCTGGGCAGTGTTATTTCTCTAGGTGGAAAATAGAAGCTCCTCTGTAAATGCAGACTCCTTGAGGCTATCCTGCATGTCTGTGTTGGTCATGGTGCTGTTCAGCTGCTTTTTTAAAGTATAAAGGACACCTAGTGAGTTCGGTAGAAGGATCAGAATGAGAATCTTCCGTTAAATCTTCTACATTTAGACTACTTTTGAAATACTGATTTAAAGAGCTTTTTCACTTGAGCAGGATTTATATTTGTGTGATTTCCATCTGGAATCTAGTAATGAACAGTACTGAACTCCACTGATAACACTACATACTGTTGCAGCAGGTCATTAGTACTCTTTTTGGTGGTGTCAAGTTCTCTAGTAATTCAGTATCAGCAAGCTGTAGGATTCAAGAACTTCCCATTCTTCTTATCCCATTGGTAGCTACCTCTGGAATTATCAGTTTCATAGTAATTGTCACAGGATACAGATTGCAGCCTCTAAAAAGAAAGTTGCCACATTCAGACCTGGTCTCCTTCTACAAGTAATGTTATGCACGTGGAGGGCAAGGGCTGTTCTTGGTTAGACCACTTGTGGTGTTATCAGTCCATTCATATGTGTAAAGCCTTTTGTTCTCAAGGTACAGATATTAGCATGGTAGTTTCCTTGGTGGAAAGAATACAGTGTGCAGAAAATTACCTGGGAGCTGTCATGTAGTATTTGATCTGCTCTGGGGTTCCAGTTTGGTGGCTGACCATGCACAGCGATGGGCTGGGAGACGTGTGCATACCCAATAGCCAGTCCCTTGGCCAGAGCAGCTGAGCCCGCACCAGGTGGGAACCCAAAGAGAGAGGGGTCAGACACAGAGGTGGATGAATAGGTTTGTGGTAGGTTATGACCACCAAACACAATGAGGAGGGAGTACAGCACTAGAGGGATGCAGTAAGTTGTATCCAGCGGGTAATTTGGAGTTTTCAAGAAGCCATTCATTTTCCATTGGGTAATCTGTTGTAGAGGTTTATATTTAGTTTAGTTGGTAAGGGATATTGAGCTGAAAATGTGTCCTAAAAATGAATAGGAGACAAGGATGGCTGGACATTTCTAAAGTGATGTCAATTTTTAAAGTAGTAGCATGCTGTTTCATTGCTGTCAATTTCAAAGCTCTATGATGCATACTGTACACTTCTTCTCCCCCTGCTTCCCAAAACCAAATACTGAATTGAATGAAGTTCAAAGAGCAGTAGGAATATCTGTGTGCTTTGGTGCTAGGAGTCCAGCCTAGCACCAGGTAGCACCCACTACCACACCAGTGTGAGGACTGGGGTGTGGTAAGAGGTCAGGTTGCGCTCATGTGAAAGGTATCTTACCCTCTTTCAAAAGTGATCTATTTCCTCTCTTAAAGTGCTTTGTAGAATTACAGCCCCTCTCTGTTGACTTGATCTGAGTCAATTCTGAGAGATACAGAAATGGGTTTATTTAAATTCGAAACCCACTTTTTAATTGAATCATTCATTTTCAGTCTTTTTCCTATGCTTGTGGGTTGTTTGGTTGGTTTTTTTTATATATAACCAAGTAATACTTGACATGGGCAGCTAAATTTGCCCAGGACTTACAACATCAAAATAGGCTGATACTTTCAGACATAAGAGGTACAGCAAACTTTGCAATGAGAATGTCATTCCCTCTCAGTTACTTGACAAATGGAAGGGACAAAATCAAAAGACCTCTTTTGCGTAGGACATGAATATTTACAGATCATGTAAGAGTAGAGACTAAGCCCTTTGAAAACCATTTTCTGGACTGTGGGGGAAATGCAAAGGAACTAGAAAGAAAATGAGCATGGTGGGTTTGTTTGCAGTATAATGTATCTACATGCCAAAAACCAGATGATTTAATTTTTGAGTTTCTGAGGATTCAAATGTTTACGTTGTGTCTTCATCCAGATTCAAGATCCAGCCCGTATTATGGCTGGCAGTGGGTCCAGATCAGGACCATCCAGTGGGTTATCCATGAAATCACAGCTTCAGATCACTGGTAAGCCTTTTGAAAGGAAATCTCTCTTCTGGTTAGAAACTTAGAAGTGTTTTCTTTCTCACAATAAATTGCAAGTCACTGGTATGTTGTATTTCGGGGACTTTGGGGTTGCACAAAACCCAAGAAAAGTCGCATAGTAAAATTGAAGGTGTCTTGCCACCATTACTTGACAGCTGTTTTATTCAGGATTTTATCTAAAATGCATTAAAAAAAGGAGTAATTGTTTTTAAATGCTGTTAAGTAAATTGTACAGAACAGTCTTCCGAAATGTGATCCTGTATTATGATACTGCTTTCAGCTGACACTTGACATAATACCAAATCCAGCATTTACCCCTAACAGCCTCAAGCTAAGTGAATGTAAACTGCTGTTCATTAAATTTGACTTATTGCTTCTCCCTTGTGACATGTTTTTGTGGCCACCGTCATAAAGGAGCTTTAATAAACATATTGGTAAGAATACTGATATAGTTGATCACCTGTAGATTGCATCGGAATGGATTTGCCTGCCATGCTTTGCTTTTTCAGTGCCCCACCAACAGAGTAACTGTTGAAACTTAATTCCCAAGTTTTACTCACTCTAACAAACTTTACTGAAGCATAAAAGCTGAAGCCTGGCATATGAGATCTGTGGATGTAGACAGGTCTAGGTTTTGAAGCATCAAGGGTATATTTTGAATGCTCAGCGTGGAAGATCTGTGGGTATATGCAGATGTTTCACAAAGTTGATATTATGGGGATGAAAAGAATTGTCAAAAATAGATGGGAAAGCTTTAGCTAGAAAGAAGGTTGGAATTGAGTAAGTTGTACTGGCTCTAGCTGTCACCTTGAGGTCACAAGCTTGTTTTTTCTCAGGGGGCCATGAGTCTTTAAGAGAAATCTTGTTCCTACATGTTGATACTGGAGAGAAAAAATGAAGAGGTTTGGAAGGGGGTATATCCTTTACATAGCTATAAAGAGCAGAGCTAAGGATTGAAGTGGTGATTGCTATCTAAGGCTTACTCTGTTAAAGACCTGTGACTCATATAATGAAAGAAATGGCTTTGTTTAGAAATGAGACTGTTAAGATATTTGCGTGGTTCTCAATTTGTACGAAGTTGAGCCATAGTCTGCAAGCAAACTATTTCCTGTGCAAGCAGGAGTTACTTTATCTGTAAACAACACCTGCCCTACCCTCAGCTCCCTGTTCCACTCTCTTCACTAGATTTAAATCAACTTTCAGGTTGTCTGGTTGAGAACAAACCTTGAAAGTAGGTACAAGACTGCTTTGTGCTGCCTGTAAGTGGGTCTTGATGTCTTTGAGATAGCAATGTTAAGGCATGAGATGCTGTAGTATAGAAGTACTGGAGACATGAGGGGAAAGCAAGGGGAGCTATTTGTGAGAATTAATGTTAGCTAACTGGAGTTAATTTCTGTAAGATGTCTTTAATAGAGAAAGAGTTTCCCTTGAGAGCAGTTCAGAGCAGTTTATACTAAGCTACTTGTCTAAATCTCTAAAGGAGCAGAGACTATAAAGGGAATCTAGGTAGATTAGCCATATGGGCTTGAATTAGTCGTCTTTTTTTAAGGATGTAGTGCAGCTGAGGTGAGTGACAAAAACCCAGGAGACCAAGTTGTTATTTGTTAGAACAGAGTGGACTTCACTGCCCAATTGGTAATATCTTAAGTACTGAAATTTGTCTTATATACTGGCTTGTGAGTTTAGTGTTATGAAGGACCCCAAAAACACTCCTGATCCAAGAGCCAAAGGGCAGGGGTAGGCTGGTGCATACACATGCTGCTTTGGCTACATGGAGGCAGCATAGCCATGGTTGTTTGGAAAGACAGGAGTGTTACAGTCAATGCTGTTGAGTGTTTAAAAACAAAACAGACTGAAAATCAAACCACCAAAAAAAAAACAACCAAACAAACAAAACACCAAGACATACGTGCCTGTTTATGTTCACCACGATTCCTGTCCTGTGTGTTGTCCCATGTGTTCTGTCTGTCACCACCTCAAACTTCTAGAGCAGCAAGTCAAAGAATTGTATTTTAGAATCAAAGAGTGGTTTGTGTTGGAAGGGACTTTAAAGCTCATCCAGTTCCAACGCCCTGCCATGGGCAGGGACACCTTCCACTAGAGCAGCTTGCTCCAAGTCCCTGTGTCCAACCTGGCCTTGAGCACTGCCAGGGATGGGGCAGCCACAGCTTCTCTGGGCACCCTGTGCCAGCGCCTCAGCACCCTCACAGGGAAGAGCTTCTGCCTAAGAGCTCAGCTCAGTCTCCCCTCGGGCAGGTTAAAGCCATTCCCTTTGTCCTGTCCCTGCAGGCCCTTGTAAAAAATCCCTGTCCAGATTTCTTGTAGGACCCCTTCTAGATCAGTAGAATCATGGAGTAGTTAAGGTTGGAAAGGACCTTAAGATCATATAGTTCCAACACCCCTGCCACGGGCAGGGACACCTCACACTAAACCATGCCACCCAAGGCTCTGTCCAACCTGGCCTTGAACACTGCCAGGGATGGAGCACTCACAACCTCCCTGGGCAACCCATTCCAGTGCCTCACCACCCTACCAGGAAAGAATTTCTTCCTTATATCCAATCTAAACTTTCCCTATTTAAGTTTTAACCCATTACCCCTTGTCCTGTCACTACAGTCCCTAATGAATAGTCCATCCTCAGCATCCCTATAGGCCCCCTTCAGATACTGGAAGGTTGCTCTGAGGTCCCAACGCAGCCTTCTCTTCTCCAGGCTGAACAGCCCCAACTTCCTCAGCCTGTCTTCATACGGGAGGTGCTCCAGTCCCCTGATCATCCTCGTGGCCTCCTCTGGACTTGTTCCAACAGTTCCATGTCCTTTTTATATTGAGGACACCAGAACTGCACACAATACTCCAAGCAGGATCTCACGAGAGCAGAGTAGAGGGGCAAGATCGCCTCTTTCAACCTGCTGGTCACACTCCTTTTGATGCAGCCCAGGATACGGTTGGGTTTCTGGGCTGCGAGTGCACACTGAAGCCGGCTCATGTTCATTTTCTCATCAACCAGCACCCCCAAGTCCTTCTCTGCAGGGCTGCTCTGAATCTCTTCTTTGCCCAATCTGTAGCTGTGCCTGGGATTGCTCTGACCCAGGTGTAGGACCTTGCACTTGTCGTGGTTGAACTTCATAAGGTTGGCATCAGCCCACCTCACAAGTGTGTCAAGGTCCCTCTGGATGGCATCCCTTCCCTCCAGCATATCAACCGGACCACACAGCTTGGTGTCATCGGCAAACTTGCTGAGGGCGCACTCAATCCCACTGTCCATGTCACTGACGAAGATGTTAAACAAGACCGGTCCCAACACCGATCCCTGAGGGACACCACTCGTTACCTGTCTCCAGCCGGACATCGAGCCATTGACCACAACTCTTTGTGTGCGGCCGTCCAGCCAGTTCTTTATCCACCGAGTGGTCCATCCATCAAATTGATATCTCTCCAATTTAGAGAGAAGGATGTTGTGTGGGACAGTGTCAAACGCTTTGCACAAGTCCAGGCAGATGACATCAACTGCTTTACCCTTATCCATCAATTCTGTAGCCCCATCATAGAAGGCCACCAAATTGGTCAGGCAGGATTTCCCCTTAGTGAAGCCATGCTGGCTGTCACTGAGCACCTTGCTGTTTTTCATGTTCCTTGGCATGTCTTCCAGGAGAATGTGCTCCAAGATTTTGCCAGGCACAGAGGTGAGACTGACTGGTCTGTAAGTTCCCTGGGTCATCCATTTTCCCCTTCTTGAAAATGGGGGTTATATTTCCCTTTTTCCAGTTGTCGGGAACTTCACCTGACTGCCATGATTTTTCAAAAAAAATTTGGAACTTAGAATTTGCCTTTAGCTTTTCTGTAAGTTTGCATTGATACAGAACACTTAACACAAACTTATTTTTCTTAATTATGTTTTTTTCACCAGAAGTTGTGGCAGTTTTCCACGATTCCTTAGTGAGGAAGACAGAGCATGTTTTGAGCTTTTTAACAAGCAGTGTAATAAACTCCTGGAATTCTTTTGCCTGGTGATAGGATGAGCTTGTAGAAGATATTTTCTACTTTTAACACCTAAGCCCTTTTGTGGATCTTATACTGATTATTATTAATTATAGTGTCTGATCCTGCAGAAGTGCTGTTGCATGTTTTAGGCATATGTGTGAGCTATAGCATCATATAAAATGGTCTGGAATGCAAGAGCATTTTTGTCCATCTAACATAGGTTGTTTTTTCTTGAGTGTTGTTGTCAGGCATCAGTGACTTGATACTTGAATACTGAAGCACACAACTGAAAAATACTGTTTGTAATTGAAATCTTATTGAGCAAATTACTTTTTTTTTTTTCTTGACAGTTATTTCAGCAAAACTCAAAGAAAAAAACAAATGGTTTGGACCCAGCCCTTACGTGGAAGTCTGTGTAGATGGGCAGTCAAAGAAGACAGAAAAATGCAACAATACAAACAGTCCAAAGTGGAAACAGCATCTTACAGTGTAGGTTTGATGGTTTTGTTTTCCAATTTACTAGAGCAAAGTTAATGCAAATGACAGTGAACTTCAGGTTTGTGTTTTTAAGCCAGTCATTCAGTGTTACGTGAAGTGGAGATATTTGTGTTAACTTCTGGAGCAAATATCTTATAATCGTACATCACAGAATCGCAGACTGGTTTGGGTTGAAAGAAACTTAAAAGTTCATCCAGTTCCAATCCCCTGCCACAGGCAGGGACACCCTTCACTAGACCAGGTTGCTCCAAGCCCTGTCCAACCAATACTGATATCAATTTGTTTGTCTGGTGTAAGGCTTCTCAAAACTCAAGGGAGCACAAGGGGCAGGTGAATACTTGATCTCTGAGAGCAACTTTCTAGGAAAAAAGTTTTGTGAGTCTATTCTGTAGTATGAGCTCTCTTATGATGCTCATTGTTCTGCTGTTGCCAGAATACTTTTAAGAAGGACAAGTTAAAAATCCAGGCTTTTTGGTTTCTCTGATCACTGGGAGAGCTCCATTATTCTCCAGGATATGCCTTATTCACGTGCACTTTCTCACCTGCCATCATCTTGCTACAGAAGATTTGGTTAAATTTAGCAGTTTTGAAATAGCATGTTTAGATTTGGCTTGTTTTGGAGCTAGAGGGAGGAGGATGTGAGTAACTGCTGTGACAGCAAATCTCGTGTGCATGTGTTCTTCTCCAGTAGGGGCTTTCCCAGTACATTACTGCTAGGTCTGGAGTGTGGGGTCTGACCACATAGGTAATCCTTGATCAGGATCTTCCAGGTTTAGGGAGTGACACTGCTGGTGGCTTTTTCTAGGAGCATAGGTCAACAAATTCAGACTGTCTGTGTTTGGCAGAGGCTGCAGTATTGTGGTTTTATGACGTTATCAGCCCACAAGATTTTTCAGGGGGAGCTAAGGCTCTTGTTTGGTCTATGTGGAGGCTGATGTTGTGGCTGGTTGTACTGTGTCTGCTCTCTGGGAGGTATCTTTCCAGTTTATAGCACCTTGTGTTGAATGAAATTCAAATTGTTGTATCACTAAACCAAGTAAAAATGTAAGAAAAGCCTCAGGGAAGTGAAAGGGGTTAGAAATAAATGGTTGAATTCTTTGAATTACTTGATTTGGAATAAAGAGAAACTGTTGTGATAGTTTGGTCCATAAGGGTCTTTTTTGATAGTAAACCTGGAACCAATTCTCCACCAACATAATCAAATTAGCACGCTGTAGAAGTAATACGTCCTGCTCCTGGAGATGGTGAGGGGAGTTTATGAATTGTGAAGTTATGGGAGAGATAGTGTGTCCGTCTAGTCTCAGGAAATGCATTGTGAAGCCAGAAGTACACTAGTAAAATGTTAAATACTTCTGTATACATTCCTACTTTGTCAGAATACAATGTAAGTATGTGCCAGCTTATGAGGGGAGCAGTCATTCTAAAAATAATTTTGGGGATTTCTGAGTACTTCACGTTTTATGGGGTGTCCTAATATGGGGCTTTTGACAAGGGCCTGTAGGGACAGGCCAAGGGGAATGGCTTTAACCTGCCAGAGGGGAGATTGAGATGAGCTCTTAGGCAGAAGCTCTTCCCTGTGAGGGTGCTGAGGCTGCTGGCACACGGTGCCCAGAGGAGCTGTGGCTGCCCCATCCCTGGCAGTGTTCAAGGCCAGGTTAGGTGGGGCTTGGAGTAACCAGTGGCAGGGAGCTGGAACTGGGTGTTCTTTAAGTGCCTTTCCAATACAAACCAGTCTGTGATTCTGTGATTTTCTTCTCTCATAACCTCTACAGAAAGCAAATGTGAGAATTTTTCACACAGTAGGAAGACACCACATCAGGGTACCCAAATGCTGAACACTCGTGAAATGTGAACCTGCAAGAATCAGTCTGTTTTTTATAATCCTGGTTACACTCAGATGCTAATTGTGAGCTGATAGTTTTTTCTGTAGGTATTTCCCTTGAAGTAGTAATAGTAAAAAACTTAGTTTCTGAACAGCCTTGCAACAGTCTTGTGTTTAAGTGACAACCTGCATACTAGGATGTGATAGAAATGGTGTGATGTTAACCACTGCTGTTTCTTTAGTTTTCAGTGACTTTAAGTAGCAGTAAACTGGTCAGTTCGTCCACTTCCCCTGCCAACAAATGGCCTTACTCAGTGCTTAACTTCTTTTCAGAATTGTCACTCCTGTAAGTAAATTAAACTTTCGAGTCTGGAGCCATCAAACTTTAAAATCTGATGTCCTTCTGGGAAGTGCTGCTCTGGATATCCAAGAGACTTTGAAATCAAACAGTATGAAACGTAAGTGCTGCGTGCAACTCTGTAGATGGCCTGTAAGGGTTCCTTTTGTGGTTACAGGCTGCATTTATGAGCTTCCTTCCACTTTTTCAGTGTCCTCTTATTTCATTATAGACAGTCTGCTATGGTGCCATTGAAAACCTGGTATTTTTCATTTTACTGGTCTGTGCAAGAGGGAAAGCCTAGTTAAAGAAAAATGCTTCCTTTTATATAGCTTAAAAACCAAACTGTGATCTTCTTAATGTTAGGAAATGTATAAAGTTATTTTTGTTCTAGATAGTTTTTCACGCATTTCAGAAGCAGTTAGCTTTTAGGAACTATGTATATCCAAGGAAGGTTGAAAGAAATGTGGAATTCTGCACCCCTGGTACAGAATTTCTTTTGCTACAGCGTAAAGCAAAAGTGCTGTCACGCTGAAGTTCTGTCCTTTTAAAGAAGTGTTTGCTTCTGAGCTTCCAGATGTGGGCACTATAAATGCAGCCTGTTGATAGCAGTGCCAGAGTGTTACTGCCCTGCTGAATCTGGGTGAAAATTACCCAAGGGGACCTGCATTGTGGTGTATGACACCAGATATCCTGCTGTAGGCACTGCATTTGTGTTTCAAATTATTTTATCAAGGACTGAAAAGCAGTTATTTAGCCTGAAAATACCTTTGGTCTAGGGATATGATGCAAAATCTTCATGTTCTAAATGTGAATATTGATGTCATTAAATGTGAAATATTTTAATCAGAAAATAGAATTGATACCTGCTCCATGTAAGGATAAGGTGAATTCCATTTCCTGACTACAGGTTTTTGAAGACAGGTGTATTAATTGCTTTAGAACTGTGAACAGAAACATGAGACAATCTCTGCTGTGATGATAATCCTTTCGTTGGCCAACAACAAGCTTATGCTTCAATTTTCTCCTTTTTATAGAAATAGTAACTTTTTCCTGACATCTGGAAATGATAAATTTTATCACAAAACCCAGAAAACGTTATGGAGAGGCAGAGCAGTAGTACTGGGGTTTGTTTTGGTCTTTTTGATCACTGTGTTCTAAGCATGGCTTCTTGAATAAAATACACTTTTTTCTCATGAAGATAAACCCCTGTTCTTCTTTGTACCTTTTCAGTTGAGCAGGTAGTGGTGACATTGCATCTTGTTGGTGACAGAGAACCAGCAGAAGTAGTAGGAGATTTGTCTGTCTGTCTAGATGGCATGCAGGTAGATCCAGAGCTCCTAACCAATGGTGATGCCTCAAGTACAAGAAGTAAGTAATTTTCAATTCAAATGTCTTCTACATACATCTGGTATACAAAGGTGTTTTTTTTTTCCGGAGCCTTTAACACAAAGTTTTAATAATAACAGCAGCGGTTTCTATAACTTCTGTTTGTAGAGACCAGAACTCTTATGCACTTTTATTTGAGGTGGGTTCATAGTCCCTAGTGAAGATTTTCAGCCTTACTGTAATGGAAAGATCAACATCTTTATTTTGGGGGGCTTTGTTAACATATCTAGCAATCACAAACTGTAATGAAACCCTCAGCTTCCCCGAATGTGTAATAACATCAGGGGAATAAACAGAAGAGTATATAAAGGAAGTTAGTTTAATCTCATAATCATCATAAGTACTCTGCTCACTGGGAGACTTGGGTTTATATTTGTTTTTCTTAAAATATCTCATTTAAATAAATGTTTTCATAGACTTTGTTCCCTGTGGAGTGCTGCAGAGAGGGATCCACTATTCTGTTTAGTTGATGCCTTCAGTTTCAGATAGTTAGTATGAGTTTTAACTGAAAATATTGAATACATGTAAAAATGTGGAATTGCATTAAAATAAAAAGTAATGGGGTTTAATTCCATAGGTGCAGGACAGGAAATGGAGCATTTCTGAGGGTATTGTACATTGCAGAGTAGGAACAGATAAGAGGTTATTTCTCCAGAAGGCAGCATTGGAGGGACTGTGTCCTGCAGCAACTGGCTAGACAACCATTTGGCAATTTTTAGGCTTCTGCGATTTTTTTTAAAGCACTAGAAGACATTGCTTTGAGATTCCACCTGAGTATCATAGGAAAATGGAATTAACACATGAGCTCTGTGACCATTATTTCTTAAAGCGTTCTTTGCATCTTGTTAAAAAGATCAATCAATCTGATTTGTAAGTAAAAACCAATGTTTTTAAAAATCAGGGCACTGGAACACATGGGGAAAGAGTTAAATCATAAAGTAGTCTTAACATGTTCTTATTGTACAGGGTAAAGCACCTGCAGGCAAATACATTGTTTAAAATCACTTCCGTGCTGAGCTTGCTAACAGCACATTATCATTGGTCTTTACGTGTCTTTGCCTTAGATCTGTGCATAGCTCCTATCAGAATTGATAACTGACTTCTTTGTTAACAACATTTGTTTAACTCTGTGGAAATAAAGTATTTGTGCTGTCTACATGAATGAGCAGTTCTGTGCTACATATTCAAGCATTACAAATGCTGGCACAAAAGGCAAATATTTCCAGGCTGGCTGAATTAGCACTTGCAAAATGTTTGCAAATCTAGGCTGAGCTGCTATAATTCTGTTCCGAGTGCAGCCAGATTTTGTACCTGCTTGAATGATTTTATGCTAAATACTTTGCAGAGAAAGGGAAGGGTACAGGCTAGAGAGCCCCAGGAGACAAACCCCTGTGGTTGCTTGCTAGCAGCAAGCAGAGAGAAGATTGTAGAGAAGTTCTTGCCCTTCTTGCTCTGCCTGTCATCGTTGAAAGAGAGTATGAAAAGTCAGCTCCACTTGAAGAATAATGGACACTGCTTGATACTGCTAAAAAGGCAGGAGTCAGTTACTGAGCTCTGCATGTGTTTGGCAATTTTCATAAGGTCAAATGATAACCTGTTATTTCTTCCAGAAGGTGAAAATATTACAGTGGCAGTGGTTAAAAAAATGTATGCACAGACAGACATATAAAGACAAGCAAAGTGTGTACAGTTTTAAAATAAGACAGTACATAAACAGCACATAGTGTATCATCTCCATATTTGAAAGAAATGTGAACATTATAAACTTGCTTCTTGGAAATGATTCAGAATGTTGCTTATACTTCTGTTGTCTTTTCCTTTCTGGTATTTAAGGTCCTACACAGAGTGATAGCTCCAAAGCAAGGAATGATACACGGTAAGGAGCTTTTCCTTGGTTTTTTTGCTGTCTTTTAGTGTTTGCAGTTTTGAAAGAGGAATTGTATGTTCTGTAAAGAAGACAATCAGAAAAATCAGAGTGTATATTAAAATCTGAGCATGTCCTAAACAAAAATACTGTACCATTGTGCATTCACATGTTAAATTGTTTTTCCTATGAGCCCTATCGCCTAGCCTCAGTTTGCCTCCATACCTGACTGATCTTTTGAGGTTTTTTTTCCCTTCATATTCCTCATCTTTCTCCCAGTAATTATCCAAAGCATATAAATATAAATAATAATAAAAAAGTCCCACTGGTGAGTAAAAAGCACTGATTATTTTTGCACTGTTTTATTTTATAGCATGGAGCTATCAGAATTATATTTAGCCTTGTTAAGAAGATCCCAAAAGCTCTAGCAGTTGCAGTGTTTTAAGGTTGATATTGGATTATGTACCCTGCTGTTTGGTAGGATAAAAGTGTGACCATACTTGATTAACCTGCAGTGAGCACCATGCCACTTCAATTAGTTCCAAGCACTACAAGCATTTTAAGGATCTGTACGATGCACAACACTCTTGGGTGACATCTGGAGTGCTAAGTTAAATTCACTGTGTTTTTAATAGGTCACAACTCTTAGTTATGTTGGTTGAAGTGTTCCCATGAAAGCTTATTTTTGTTCTGCTTCCTTTTCATGCTCACTAAAATGTTTCTGAGCTTGGGTGTTCAGAATGCCTGAGTATATAATAGCATAACAGTAATAATAGCTTATTTGGGTTTAGTACCAACCAATGGGGGTTTTGATGTCACTAAAGGTCCATTTTGAGGGTCATGTAAATGTACTGTAGAGATAGGACATGGGGCAATGGGTTTAAACTAAAACAGGGGAAGTTCAGATTAGATATAATGAAGAAGTTCTTTACTGTGAGGGTGGTGAGGCACTGGAACAGGCTGTCCACAGAGGTGGTAAATGCTCCATCCCTGGCAGTGTTGAAGGCCAGGTTGGACAGAGCTCTGGGCAACATGGTCTAATGTAAGGTGTCCCTGGCCATGGCAGAGGTTCGGAATTAGATGGCCTTAAGGTCCTTTCCAACCCAAACCATTCTATGATCTGGAATATGCCTACCAGTGGCTATTGTTACATGTAGAATAATGTTTTGATATACATTGATATACCTTAAGCCAACTGGTCAAATACACTAGAGTTAAAAGGCTATACTTTTGACTTCAGTGTTCAAACAGCAGCAATATGGTTTCTGGCACTGAGGTTACAGCCCTTCCAAACGTCAGATCACTCATGATTTGTATATGCTTTCGTAGTCATTTCCTCTGGGGTTGGTATGAATTATGTGAACCACACCTGGTGTAGAGAAAAAGCGTTGACCAACCCCAGTTCCTCTGCGGTTGGTGTGATATGGTATGAATTATGTGAACCACACCTGATATAGAGAAAAATGATAATGAGGTCAAATGTACTTAATGTACATGATTTTGCTTGATCTTCTATGACTTGGGATTTACTTCAGCTTACCTGCTGGCGTTGATTTTGTGTACAGTTAAAGGAAGGTCATTTTGGAGGTACTGAGCTGAAACCTTAACCCGTGGTTTCATTCCTGATGGTCTCTGTACTTGACCTGCCAATCCACTTGGATTTTAGTTGATAATCTTTTTATTTTGCTCAACATACCCTGAAAATAAAATGCTTTTAAATTAAAGTGTAGATACCTGTAACTCTGCTTAAGGAGCTACATCAGAATAATACACTGCTAAGGAAAACTGAATGGCACAGAATGGGTAAATACTTCCATTTCATAATTCTTAAGTTTCTTAATTCTTGTAAAATTGAGAAGCTTTTATTCATAACTGTTGGTCAAAACTTTAATGCTTAGTACTAAATTCTCCAGCCCTTTCCAGAATTCAGCTTAGGGGAAAAATTGTGTATGTGTAATAGTTTTCTAACAGAGCATTCTGTGTCCTCTGAGCATCTGCTAGCCCTGTGGAGCAACACACGCAGGCTGTTCTCAGGTCATGCTCAGCTTCCTTTCTCATTAGGTGGAATTCATGGGTGGAAATAGCTGAGCAGCAACATCCAGAGCCTGGGCCTAAAGGCAGGTGTATTGAGTTGGGAAATGAAAAAGGAGATTTCAGTGACAGATGTTACATACATCTATTTCACAACCTCTTTATCAGTTGAGGTTTCATACACGTCAGGAGATAAACTTAGCATGATTATACAGATGTATAGGTTTCTATTATTGTTATGAATGTAAGAGTCTAATCTAGTCATAACTTATGTTCTAGTATCTTTCATAAAGTTTAATGTCATCCATACACTATTAGAACAGTTCTTGTTTCTGTCTTTTCCTGCAAAAGGACTAACTCAATTGGCCTTGAAAGCAGTGAAGATGCTTCTCCCAGTGAAAACAAGACTGTTAATGGCAGTGATTCTCCATTACTCACAAACGGAAGCTGCAAACCTTCAAGACCTCCGAGGCCTGCCAGACCACCTCCACCCACGCCTCGCAGACCCACTTCACTAGCTGGTATGTGTGCTAGGGGCAGGCAGTCATTTCAAAGCTGCACACTCTTTGGATGAACATAGCAGTTTGATGCTGACTTTTAGCTACATTTTTCATGTTAAATTCCTTCGCAGATAACTTCAGAGGGACTATATTTTAGCTTGCATTCAGTACGTATTGTTTAATCAGTGTTCCTATTAGAAATGTCTTGCTTCCATGTCTGCTAAGTAACGATTGCAGTGATGCGGCCACATGTAATGGAGCTGAGACCAAAAGAACACAAGTGAATGCTATTACTGCTCTGAAATATCCACTGAGTTTGAGATGAAATCTCCTGAAGGGCTCACAGAATTGTCTCAAGTTGATAATACTGGGTTTTGAAATACTAGTTATTAATTTCTACAAATTTAGCTAAATTCTGTGAAATAGCAGCACTTAAAACATTCATTACTCTCTTGCACTCAAATGGATAGGTTGTTTGGGTTTTTTTTTTTAATTTTTTATTATCTGATAATTTAAAAACTACAAAACTTTAGTCCTGAAAAAGTTGTTGTTTTTAGGGTAACTCCTTCACCCTCATACACTGCAGTCTTCCTTCCAGCAGTCCCATTATTACAGTTGATGAATGCTGAGTCTGGATGGAAAACTGTGACACAGTAATGATGTTAAAAGATGAACCTAGTGTAGGTCAGTAATAAGGCCTGACTTGTATGCAACCTTTAATCCCACCCACCAAAATGCATTAAGAAAAAAAAAAAGTTTTAAGAATATTTTGCCCTCCCATTCTGGTAATTTCTTTCCATGTGATACCAAATCTCTTCTTGAAAATTTTATGCTTATTATCATTTAAATTATTATTCCAAATAAAAAATGGAAAATAACGAGCTCATCAATGCAAGTAAGTTGTTTTTTGTTTATAGTCATTTAGTGTTTAAAGGATGCAGACAGCTTACTTTGGTAAATACTACCTATTCTGTCAGAAATATCAAAATCCTGCCCTTGGTAGCAGTTCTTGGATTAAAGCGTCTTTATGAAGTGAGACAAAATTGCTTTTGAATTAGTGTTTGTGTAAAGTGTGCAATGTGGCTGTATGTGTGGGCTTTGAAATACCAGTTCTCACATGTTTACTTTTGTGATTTACAACCTCTAAAATAGATCGGTGATAAATACCAGCTAAAGGTGCTTTATCTTCTGCCTTTGATATCTTTGACATCGTAGCAAGCGCAAATGGTCCTTCAACCACATCCACAGAGAACGACGGGGCCAGTGCAGGATCACTGGCAGGTCCAGCTGCAAATACATCTTCTGAGCAGAGCCCTGAGGGAGCAACAGCAGGGGCAACAGCAGCAACAACAACAGCTCCTGCAACTGCTGCACTCGCCACACCTCCAGTATCAAGACAAATCCAGCCAGTAAATCCTCCACCTCAGGCACTTACTACAGTCAGTCAAGGCCCTCTTCCACCTGGGTATGACTTTTCATTATTATTATTATTATTGTTATTGTGATGATGATGGCATTTCTGGCTTACTTTATTTTACTTACAGCAGGTAAGTCAATATTACAAAGTATTTATAACATCTGCCTTTTGCTGCGTAACAGAAATCCTTCCCTCAGTACAAATTTGCAGGTTTTCATAATTGCTTTGCCTGGTAGGCCTTCTGGTGTGGTTTAGTCAAGAAAGGAATTGATCTTTTGGATATCTTTGGTACTTGTCATATGTTCCTAAGCCAATGAAATACAGAAGTTTTAGCATGACAGCTTGCTGTCTTTAAGTTAGAATGGAGTCAGATACGTAGAGGAAAAGCTACTATTGCCTTTCATATTCTGCAGTATATCCTGAAGTTTTGGACTTCATACTGCAGCTCTTGGGAGTAGTACGGGCACACCGTTTGTGTTTCAGGCTCTTGTGAAATCTGCTAGATGGATGGTTTGTTGCTGCAGAGCTGTCACTTAGATTCTAAACTTTAAACAAATTTCTGAACTCTTTGAGAGATGGAAAGCAAAAGCTTCCCAATGTGGATGGTGTAATTGGTGAAATAGCTGCCTTAATTTGCAGGCAGTTGAATCAGAAAGTAGGAAAGGGATTGCATTGCCTCTCTGCCTTACAGGGAAACTGAAATAGAAAAGCAGTCGTGAAAACACTGATTGTTGCTTGACCATTTGATTTCAGCAGAAATGGCAGGTTAGCATGCTTCTGTTCCTGCGGTGTTACCTCTGATGCAAATACAGGTCTAAGGCAGTATCGCAAATGCTGCATATGCAGAAAATGTGACCAGTGCCCTTATGATGACCTCTGCAGAGTTGCATATTTTGAGGATTTAATTTGAATTAATGTTACTCTGAAAGGGGATTATGCTCTATGGATGAGGATATTCAACAGGTTAATGATATATTTGATACTGAGTACAAATCTTTGCTTGGTTGCTTGCTAAAAACTGTATATGTAGGCATGAACTTGAGCTTCAATTTCCCACAAACTGAAGGTGGTCACATGAAATGCTTTTGTGTTCTAGTTGACACAGAATTACTGTTGCTATGACCATTGTACCACAATGTACAGCGTTTTGATGCATCGTGTGAAGCATGTGTGAGTTTCAGGCATTATATTTAGAAATAAGCATTTTATGAAAACAAGCATTTCTCATCTTTATACTGAAGATAAATGGTTGGATCTGGAGGCAGATAAAAATGCTGTTTTGTTTTTCAGTTGGGAGCAAAGAGTAGATCAACACGGTCGAGTATACTATGTAGATCATGTTGAAAAAAGAACAACGTGGGATCGCCCAGAGCCTCTTCCTCCAAGGTGAGCCAGGAGAAGTCACAGGATGTCAGGATTTTGCAGAAATTGATTGACAGTTTACTAGAAAGCATATTTGTAAAGAGAGATGTGAACCTGGCGCAAGCAGTTGCTCCAGGTTGTCTCCAAGGAGTGCTGCAAAAATGCATAGTATGCAGTGTGGAGAAGACTTGAAACTCAAAAGTAACAGAATCTGAGTTTTCTGTCAAAGGTTAAGCAAGTGCATCTTTACTGAGAAATGGAATTAAGTTAAAGACAGTAGACATCCCCAACTGTAGAAGAGAACCAGACCACAGAAAGTATTTTGGGATTGAGGTAACTATCAGTTTGAGCAAGAGTGCCCTTGGATGCCTCTTTATCCTGAGGCTACTGTTTGCAGTCCTTTGAGCCTCTCCCAGGATTCCCAGCTGCTAATTTACTGTACTCTTATGGTTATTATATTTGGTTATTTGGCTTTTTGAGCTCTTGGCATCAGAGCAGCCAGGGTTGTTAGTCTCTACATGGAAGCAGTTTTACTCTGATGCCTTTCATTCATACTCATGTGGTTCACACACTACACAGACTTATGAAGTAAAAACATGTGAAATAGTGAAGAGAACTTGATACTAAAGAACAAAAAATGGCAGACAGTCTCATAATGGGAACCCACCTTTCACACTCAATGTATTTTGAACTCTGAGAGGTTTGACTAGTGATTCAGGTGTTAGCGTTTTCATTCAAGTTTTATCAGTAGTACTGATTTCATCTGAACTGAAAACAATAATAACAAAGAAAAGAAATAAAAGAACCAAACCAAAACCCAATGCCCACACCTTCCTTTTCCACTAAGTCAGAATATACAGCCCAAACTGTCAGAGGGCTTGCTGCCTTTTAGGAGAAGCAAGCAGACCATAGTCATATGGGTTGGGCAGCATAAATGCAGTAATGACAGTATAGTATTGTCAGTGGTTTGTGTAGCTCTTAAACTGTTTCAAAAAATCCTGAAAGTCCAGTAAACAGAATGAGTCTGTCTTAGGATAGTATGCAACAAAATAAGAGTGGTTCCCTTCAAACAGTTTTAGCTCTTTCATACTTTTAGTGGAGGGTAAAAGGGAAGAAAGCTGCCTGTTGATGAGCCTGTGCTTTATATCCACTTCCAACATACTGCCTGTTGCCTAAAAGTGCTTCTGAGCCCTTAAAATTGTCTGACATTGAGAACTGTTGCTTGTAATTCTTTCAAAAGCTGGGAGCGACGAGTTGACAACATGGGGAGAATTTATTACGTTGACCACTTCACAAGAACAACAACGTGGCAGAGACCAACGTTAGAGTCTGTCCGGAATTACGAGCAGTGGCAGCTTCAGCGCAGTCAGCTTCAAGGAGCTATGCAGCAGTTTAACCAGAGATTTATATATGGGGTAAGGAATATAATGGTGACTGGAAAGATTGAGAGGGGCATCTTTTCAAATTTTCAAGCCATCAGTCTCTCTTTTGCATATTGGAAGTGTATTTGGGGTTCGGCGATGCTTGTGGGTGACTCTTCCCCATAAAGTCACTGCACTTTATTATGGTTTATTCTTTACGATAATACATTATCTTTGTGTGTGTAGCATAGCAGGAGGTACTAATTGATAACCCTTGTTCATGTCCTCACAGTGACTGCAAGCAGCACATACAGTGTAGTCAGCTGAATATAGGTGGTGTTCTTTGATAAATTTTATGTACAATATTGATAAAAGCCATTGGTTCAAAACAAACTACAGCTTAGTAATAAAGCTGGTTTGTTTGTATTATGTCTTGAATTGGCTTTGCCAAAGACCTGGAAGGTAAGCAGGCTCACAGGATATGTACTTCTGGTTTGGGTATAATCACAATAATAATAATAAGCACAATGAATGTTATGAAAGCAGGGAAACTGAAAATAATCTTTCCAGAACCTTAAATCCATTGTTTACCTCTGATGAATAGCAGACTTAAGGTAACTCCAGCTCGTGCTAGTAGTTTATCAAGAATGGTGTATATGTTCTAAGTTTGGTGTATGTGTAGAGAATAAAAATGGACCTCATAGATGGTGGTAGGGAGAAGTATGCTGAGGGCAGGACTGAAGAGGGTTGCTTTCTGATTGTTTTGGGTGCTACTGTACTAATTTCCCTCTGCGTATACAGGGGCACTAAACAAAGAATATTTTCTTGGCACTAGAGTTAATGAAGCATGCCAAGGGCTGCAAAATAGGCCCTCTCTGTGAAGAAAAATAAACTGTTAGCATCTTACCTTCTTTGTAACATTAATAAAAATGCATTTGCTTCAATAATTCATGATGCCTATGGTAGAACATCTGGAAAACAAACGACTAGTCATTAATGCACCATTTGTTTATGTGACTTGCAGAACCAGGACTTTTCATCAACACAGAACAAAGAGTTTGATCCTCTTGGCCCTCTGCCACATGGATGGGGTAAGACTGACTTGAAAGTATTTTGTAATGCAATGTAATTAAACAATAAAGCGTATTTCTGCCAAATTAGTTTGTCAGCTGTTCTAGGCTCTTAAAATTAAATCTAATCAAATGTGCTGTTAGAACAGAGTCCTGATGAGGATGTGCAGTTTCAAAGCGGATTAGAAACCATGAAGTATTCTGGTTTACTCCCTTTCTCAAGGGAAATAATAGCTGCTTTCACACTGTCATCCTTTTTTTTTACCGCTGTCATTAGGCAGGGTTCCTGCTCCCCCCCATCCCTTTCCTGCCAAGTCAGACTCCACATCCCCTCTAAATCAGACTGCCAAATTCTCACTCCAGTCCAATTTGTGGAGCCTTTTCTTATTGGTCTGAAAATCTAACTAATTTCTGGTGTGACTACGAAGAAGATACGAGAATGCAAATTTCATGATACATAGGCAAAGTTCTCAGAGTTATGTATTTTAAAGCAAGTAATTACTTGGCAGAGTTGGACCTGGGGTTTTGGGTCTGGTTTTCAAACAGAACTATTCCTATACTTGTGCTTTGTGGCACATATATAATATTTCAAAGAAAGTTCTTTAGGCTGCCGTTACCTAGAAAACAACAAAACTGAGTTTCTCAGTGTGTTGAGTTCCACTGTCGTCTACAAGTGTCTGCTTCCAGACTTCTTCTGTAAAATGAAGCATTTTGCCTGTTGTAGCCAGATTTTGGCCTGAAGATAGAGGCTGTGGCTGGGTCTGCTGGCTGATTTTATTTATTTTATTTGATGTAGTCTCAGCAATACATTAAGCAGATACTGATTTTTATTCTCCCCTCCCCCTTTTGCATCTTTTCAGAAAAGAGAACTGACAGCAATGGCAGGGTGTATTTTGTCAATCACAACACACGGATCACTCAGTGGGAAGATCCCAGGAGTCAGGGGTAAGAAATGAGTTGGAGCTTTGTGTAAGTCTGGAATGAAAATGTAGCAAAGTAGCTAGGAAATGGTGCCCACCTGGTGCCCGCAACCAAAGTATTGACTGTCCTACACACTGCAGGCAGCCTGTTGAAATAGTAGAAGGTACTAGCCAAAATGGAACTGTCAAAATATTACTTAGTAATGGCACAATTGCCAGGAAAGTCTTGGTCAATAGCAGTAAGTTCATTCCCCAGAACAGCTCCTACTTACTCTGAAACATGTGTCTAAACATTTGTATCATTGGGGGTAGGATTTCTTTTATACAGTGATGGATGGGATAGTGCAGAAGATCCTGAATAAGGATTTATTTCCTAGATAGTAAATAGCTAAGAGGCAGGAAGAAATAAAACTTGAAAAACTGCAGCCCACCACCTCACACCTTTTAAAAAGGTGGAGGGAGAGACATAGAGAGCTTGAGGCACTACTCACAGTGATGGAGTACTGTTTATTTTGGGCTTTGGTCATCCTGAGTCTCTGGAGTAAGGCAGGTTATGAAATAAGGGTGAGGGATGTTCAATCCCAGCTCTTCCTGTTTCGAGCTGAAAACTTCCACTTAGTGAAGCAACTTCATCTGTTCTCCATAGAGGAGTAAGAAGGGGGGTGAGGGAAAGAAAGCCAAGTACATGTGGAGGGCTAATAGCTGTAGCCAGAGGTGACAGCTTTTACATCCCAGTCACCTCTGGGGCTGTGTGTTTGGAGAATACTCTTAATACAACCCAATAACCATGCGTGCTGGTTTCACAGTTAGAAACGTGGTTCTACAATGTAATTCTGTAGAGGGAAGTCACTGTGAGAACACTTTGAAGTGATGATGCTCAGGTCTTCCAAATATATTAGAATCTATTTTTGTTTGTACCAGACTTGAGTTGAAAGTTGTTGAATAATCCTAAAAGATCAATATTTGCATTTTCTTCTATTTTTGCCATTCTGAAACTTTTTTGGATGCTGTGATTGCACATGAGGCACCAGAAGCTGCCTAGTAAAATTAAGTCAGTTTTCAAGTAAAAACCTATAGTTAGAAGACAAAATTATGTTGTTTAATGGAGGAACATTGCTAAACCTTGCTGACATTTTTCTCTGAAACTTCCATTTGCCCTTACTGGAGGTAGTGCAGTCAAATGAGCTAGCGTTTATTTGAACAGTCATTTTGGCCTAATTGAGAACTCATATGAAAAATTGAGAGGGGAAAAAAAGAATAAATATGGGATGCAAAGTTTCTCAATCCGTAGTTTTTCTAGATCTGCCACAATTTTTACTGTGTCAGGTATTGCTCTAATGACTGAATGTATGATGTTGATCAGTTACCATGCGTTTTATTGTATCCATAGTCAATTAAATGAGAAACCCTTACCAGAGGGCTGGGAAATGCGATTTACTGTGGATGGTATTCCATATTTTGTGGATCACAATAGAAGAACCACTACCTACATAGATCCCCGCACTGGCAAGTCTGCTCTGTAAGTGTTTTGACTTTCAAAGGCTTAGTGTCATGTTGAGTTCAGCACTTGCTGTTTTTAAAAGGTTTTTCTCTCTTTTTGTATGCAGGAAGTTTTATATGTAGTAAGATTTGTTAATTTTCTGGGTTTGTTTCATCCACTGTTAACTGTCCCTGAAGAAGGCAGTGTCTTGAACACTTGAGAATCCTTCTTGCCAAGTAGTATACAAGATGTGAGGGTCGTGGAGCAGCTTCATTAGTACTGTTGAACCAGATCCCTTCCTTCCAGTTACAAGTCTGCCTGTCTGTGACTTTTAGGGACCAGGATGGACTTAAAACCAGAGTTTAAGTCCCAACTTTAACTGGATGTTATCCCATCCTTATTGTTAGATTCTTCTTTAGATAATAATCAGATACTGTTTAAAAGTAGTGTGTGTATGCTCCACAGTGGAGAAAACTTGTTTATAGCTTAACAACAAAAAAAACACACCTCAAAATCAAAAAATGTAAGTAAGAAGCTTCCAGCTAGTTAGCACCTAAACCGTACCACTGTATAACCAATGCAGATGCAGGCATTTACTTACAAAACCACTTCCGAAATTCATTTGTTTGTTCTCCTTTTGGTTCCAGAGACAATGGACCCCAGATAGCTTATGTGCGTGATTTCAAGGCAAAGGTCCATTATTTCAGATTCTGGTGTCAGGTATGGATTCATCACTTGGGAGTATTTGTCAGCATTTTTGGGGTTTGCTTACATGCTTTAAATGAACTCCTTTGATACCTTGCAAGTGGTAAGGTAATCAAACTACTTTAACATTAAAGGTGAGTTAAAGTAGGAAGGAGTAAATACAGGATGTATATAAACTCATATAAAGTTTAAAGGTAGGTAAGCTAAGGCTTTGAAACTTCTACAATAAAAAAGCTAAACTGATGTTTTCTTTTAAAATTGGGGGGGTTCAGAATAGTGCTTTCTTTCTGTTGTTAATAAGGGAATACAGGGAGATACAGAATTCTTATAGTTAATATTACTTTCTGCACAAATATAGACATCTGGACAAAAATGCAGGGCATGTGACTCAGAACATGCATGTCTAAACATTCAAGAAGATGTGCTGTAACATCAGTTTCCAGAGTGTCAGTCTTGATCCTCTAAACTCAATGTATATCAAGAGATAAAGTAACCTGGTATTGAGGGAAAAGTCTCAGGTTTGAATGTTCCAGTTTTCAAGAGTCAATGAATTATCCTTTGAAAACCAGAATAGACTAGCCTAACTTTTCACTTTGAATTTGGCACAGAGTAACCTAAATTTCCGCATTTTTTAATTCTTTATTAAACTAGAATGTTATTGATCTTGACGTTTTCTGCTGTCTCGTAAGAGTATAGTATTTGAATCTGTTGTAAGCAGGCTCTAACAACATGTATATCTCACTGTAGATACCAGTAGTGGAAGCAGTTTCTTGGAGTAAATTAAAACAATTGCTGGGTTTGTTTTATGTGGATTAGTAAAATTCAACTGTACTTCCTAAAGCAATATATACTACAATTATTAACTACATTAATTAGTAACTACTTCCTAAAGCAATATATGCTACAATACAATTAACAACAAGTAACAGTACAAACACAGTATTAAAAACTTCAAATGATCGTATACTTCACCTCTGAAAATTTCATTTCAGCAACTGGCAATGCCACAGCACATAAAAATTACAGTGAGCAGAAAAACATTATTCGAGGATTCATTTCAACAGGTATTGTATTAAAACTTGTTAGCAGTGGGCATGAGAAGCTGAGTTGATAAAACGTATTGTCTCGTGTCACTCTTGATCCTTTGCCATCTTGTTAATGTCATTTTAAGTGAGAGTAACTACTAGATTAATAGTTAGGATACATTCATACTTCCATATTTAAAGGTCATGCTAACCTGTGAAGTTCTGGCTCCAAAGACTGACCCGTCTGACAGAGAAGGTGTTTCTCTTTCTTCCCTCAGAATTCTTTAAAACCCGCGTTCATTTGAGGGGAGTGCTGCAGCAGAGCAGCTCCCCCATCGCAGGAAGTTTTCATGTTGTGTTTGTTGACATGTTTTTCCCAACAGTTTCGTCATATTAGCATGGGCTGTGTACCAAAATATATCACGTTTATCTTAGTCTTGGTGTTACAGAGATCCTGGGTCTTTAAAGGAGTAATGAAATGGTTAAAAGGAACAAAAAATACTAAATCTATTTAGGTTCTTAGTAGCAAAATTCTTGTTAATGTCTATAGACCTAAACCATGGTTAAAATTTGTTCCTATACAGTTTTTCTAGGTGCTTTTGAATTTTACTTTATGAATGTTCGTTGTGGCAATGAATCACTCATTGCTGGTTAAATTGAAGCCAAAAGCAGCTCTTTGTCAGTTTCATAAGATAGATAGAAACGGGCTTGGAAGAGCATGGAATGATTCATCTTGGCCACTTCTTTATTTTCCTGATTTAAGAGTAACTTAACAAATTTGGCTAGGGACAGAGGAAGCTGAAAGTCCCTATCTTCTTAAGTTTTTCTTATTCCCTATAGGTCTTCAGGTTTCATTCCTTGTAGGAATTAACACAGATGTGTCAAGCCAGGAAATGTGAACAAATAGAACAGTGTGTTTTGAGCCAAATATATTCTTACATAAGGATTAATGTTTTCTTGTTCAAAGTACTGTAAACTGCCTTAGCAGAAGCAACAGGCAGTGCTGTTGGCTAGTCTTCTCATTTGGAACAGTGATGCCTTTAAATAAAAAGGGTTAAAAAGGCACAAAATAAATCCTGTAACCGAAAACTAGCTCCAGCTTTATTTCTGCATATGGGCTTGGTGTTTTTTACAGTAACTGTGCAGGTAATGAAATTATGCTGTACTGGAAAGAATCGAGCGAGAACATCAGCAAACCAAGGTTTCCTTAGGAAAGCAGGGTGCCTGATCCGTAGTTTAGATGACATCATTGCAGAGACCCAAGTTAGTGTTTTGTACTTGTTAGGCATCACTTGCAGTATCCCTGCTAGGATTATAAATTTTTTTGTGACGATTCCTACAGACATCCAGGAGAGATATTAAAATGCAAATCTTGGCCCAAATTCCGTGCCTTTTCTGGCGAACAAAACTCGAGGTTCTTGGACACAAAAAGCATCACGTGAAGTTTCTTCATGTAAACCTCTGAGAGTTGACCATATCAGCATAATTACAAATTTGGTCACGGTATTAAACCCAGGATTAGTGAAGTTCCTCAGACAGGCTGCTGGCCCAAGTACCCCACGTCTTTAGTACCAGGATTATTATTTATTTTTTTCTTTTACATATCTTTAATCTATGGAAATAGGTTTGCAGTGACGCTTCAAACTGCATGAACATTCCGTAAGCATGTACTTCACACACTCATAGTTCATTTTATGTTCTGAATTATTAAATGCTATATTGCTTGATAGCGAATAGTAGTAAGTCTAGCCAGCGCTTACAGCTGTTATTTAAAAAAATTTGATTGTTTTTCTTTCACTAAGATAATGAGCTTCAGCCCTCAGGATCTACGCAGACGCTTATGGGTCATTTTCCCTGGTGAAGAAGGCTTAGATTATGGAGGTGTTGCAAGGTAAACTAACCTGAAATGGCAAGTTATACCCTTTTCTGCATTGTTGGTGTGAAGACTTCCCCAAAGTCGATACTTAAACTGCAGTGCTTTCGAAGTATCAGTGAAGTTCATTCCTTATCTTCCTTCAGAATATCTGGGGAAGACAGTTCCTTAAGATGTGTATGCATGTCTTAAAACTGCATGAAATTATTTCCAGTTTGTATTAGGAATTACTTTGTGCATCTCTGATCATTGAGGTGATCTACTGAATGACAGTAAGCCGTTGGCACAACAGTTCATGTCAAAGTAGAGGTTTATTGAAAAAGTGAATGGAAATCTACTTTCAAGTCAAAAGTCTTTACAGGAATGTAACTAAGAAGTACATATATGAATAGGCATTCCCTAAATCACTCAAGTTTAAATCGGTGGTAGGCTTTTAATCTTCTTATTTAGATAAGGCTGGTTTTGTATCAAAACCACTGACAGTTGTATACCATTGTAACTTTGCATATAATAATTTGTCTTAGTGTCAATTTGGTTTCAGTTTGGTCTAATGGACTTCCTGGTAAAGAGGTTGGACTGACTGTCTCTGTGCCAACAAGTGCCTAAGCCGAACTGAGATAGCTAAAGTAATTTCTAATTTAATTTATTTTGAAATGTGTTTTTGTTTGTGTGATTTCAGGGAATGGTTCTTTCTATTGTCACATGAAGTTTTGAACCCAATGTATTGCCTGTTTGAATATGCAGGGAAAGATAACTACTGCTTACAGATAAACCCAGCCTCTTACATTAATCCAGACCATCTGAAATACTTCCGATTTATTGGAAGATTCATTGCCATGGTAAGTTCAAAAGTAGAAGGGGTTCTCTCCTGTAATTTTTCTATAAACTAAGCATAGACTGGTTTGGGTTGAAAGGGACCTTAAGGTCATTTAATTCCAACCACCCTGCCATGGTCAGGGATGCTTCATACTAGACCATGTTGCCCAAGGCTCTGTCCAACCTGGCCTTGAACCCTGCCAGGGATGGGGCATTTACCACTTCTTTGGACAGCCTGTTTCAGTGCCTCACCACCTTCACAGTAAAGAACTTATTCCTTATATCTAACCTAAATCTCTGCAATTTAGTTTAAACCCATCACCCCTTGTCCCATCACTACAGTCCCTGAAGAGTCCCTCCCCAGCATCCCTATAGGCCCCCTTCAGGTACTGGAAGGCTGCTCTGAGGTCTCCACGCAGCCTTCTCTTCTCCAGGCTGAACAGCCCCAACTTCCTCAGCCTGTCTTCATACGGGAGGTGCTCCAGTCCCCTGATCATCCTCGTGGCCTCCTCTGGACTTGTTCCAACAGTTCCATGTCCTTTTTATGTTGAGGACACCAGAACTGCACACAATGCTCCAGGTGAGGTCTCACGAGAGCAGAGTAGAGGGGCAGGATCACCTCCTTCGCCCTGCTGGTCACGCTCCTTTTGATGCAGCCCAAGATACAGTTGGTTTCTGGGCTGCGAGCGCACACTGCCGGCTCATGTTCATTTTCTCATCGACCAAACACCCCCAAGTGTTTCTCTGCAAGGCCGCTCTGAATCTCTTCTCTGCCCAACCTGTAGCTGTGCCTGGGACTGCCCCAATTCAGGCATAGGACATTGTACTTTGCACTGCTGAACTTCATGAGGCTGGCATTGGCCCACCTTTCAGGCGTGTCAGGGTCTGTCTGGATTCCATCCCTTCCCTCAAGCATATCATCAGATGAAAAGTTAATTCGGTTTTTAGTTGAAACTATTACCAGGTGTTTGGTTATAACTGCTGTTGGTATAAGTTAATTCAGTATATCAGCAGTCATGATGTTCAAAGTTGTTTTAATTCTTTGACTGTCAGATGTCATTGGTGCATAGTACAGAATGTTGTTGTATTAAATATTAAATCACCCTTTGCATTATTTTGTCTGTTTTCATGTTCTTCAGGCTTTGTTCCATGGGAAATTCATTGACACTGGGTTCTCTCTGCCCTTCTATAAACGTATCCTAAACAAGCCGGTAGGACTCAAGGATTTAGAATCTGTCGACCCAGAGTTTTACAACTCTCTCATCTGGGTAAAGTGAGTTTGACTTGATTTTGTTCTTGAAATCGCAATATAATGGGTTTTATTTTCACTTATGCCAGGAAGTAGGTGTTAAATTTATTATCACTGGGAAGTATATCAATTGCAGAGCAGTACTGGAGTTTTCCTGTAATTTTAAATGCACAAATAACTTGATAATGCAAAACCCTTTTTGGTTCATTGAATAATCTACACAGCCTCTTGCATTCTGTTTTTGCTGGTTTAAAATAAACCTAGGTAGACATTCTACCTGTGTGGCAGTCTTGAACGCTGTTACAAATAAAATGGCCTGAGCAAATTCTACTGAAACTTATCAGGTAACTGATGAAATCAGCAAAAGCCCGTTCAGTGTTTCTCTCTAGTACCTGCTTGAGTTAGAAAAGAGAGAAGTTTAGTGTACAATAATGTGAGGTGAACAATTGTAGTTACTCTTCCATGTATGCATTGTCAGTCATCTGTCCTCTCTACATTCATACTGTTTGGAGTCCTTGTTTTCCACTGCTTTGCAGATTCCTCTCCAGAGACCAGCAAGCATAAAGGGTCTGGAATTTTTAGACCATCATTATTTTGGAATTACCTGTTAAAAATATTTTCAGAAGTAGTTTTTAAAGCCCCTTAGGTCTAAAGCGTTGGCATTCTGTACTGATTAGATAATAGCAGCACTCAAGGGTGTTGTAGTCCATGGTTGATGTGCGCCATCTGTTCCAGTAACAAAGGTGATTTTCCTGTCCTAGCAGTTAAAAAAAAAAAAGACAAATTCAGTTAAAAATTATTTTTTCTGCTATAGTAAAAACAATTTAGCAGAAAAAAATAGTATTTTTTTATATGACTGGAGAGAGCAACCATTTTACTTAAGAAACATACAAAGCCAGAATAGTTTTAAAGATGCTTTGAGAAATTTCTAAAAGCTGTGGGGATAGATTGGTTTTAGAAGTGCAGAAATAAACACAAAAGACAGGATTATTACCTCCCGTGATGGTGAATCGTGGAAGCATTCTCTTGAATGAAGGAAGGGGGTGCGGGAAGCAGCTTTACAAGATGTTTACAAATTGAGATAGGGATTTTGAGTTGGTTTTCCAACAGCAGCATGTTCTGTACTCAATGTGTGTGCTGCTAAAAGGTGTAATGAGTTAAAATTCCATTAGGAAAACTTTAAATAGTTGCTATTTGAATAAAGGTGCCGCAAAACTGCTGCATGCAGTTAAGGGTACGAAAATTCCAGAGAAAATCTTTCAGACCTGTGACGGGTGCACATTTGACCTCAAGGCAGAGAGACCCAAACTTCACGTTCAGTGCTGCTGAGCCTGCTTAGCTGTAATTGCTGATGAAGGTGGTCTCTAAGAAAATGGCTGCAAATTTGTAGGGGAAAAGAAGTCATGTCTGTCAGGGCGCACATAATTTTGTTCCTCATCAGAAAGCAAACTTTGGCACTTGCCAGGATGCTTTCAGTACTTGTGAATGTGTGGTGCTTCTTCCATTAGGCGGCTCTTTGTCTTGTTCCCACAACTTTGAAAATGTCACAGATTGAATCTGGAAGGGGACCTCTAGAGGTCACCTAGTCAAACTTGTCTGCTCAGACTGAGCTAGAGCAGGTAGCTTTCATTTTAGACGGAAGGGGTGATTTTATTTCATCATCCATCCATCTGAAGCCTGCCTTCCACATCTGAGATGTCCTGCAATAGCATGTGTTTTGGAAAGATCAAGTTCAGAAGCACTATTGCATCATGGGGCTAGGTAAACCACAGCAGTGTTCTCAAGACTGACATTTCTGTGTTGTGGTTGAGGACAAATACCTTGATTTTTGCACTGCACTTTGGGGGGAAATGGTCATCAAAGACTGCATATGCAAGTGATTCTTCACTTTACAGAAGCATCCATCAACATACAGTGTTGTACCTGTTATTCTCCTGGTTATTAACACCTATAAAGAGAACAGAATTTATTTGAGCAATGTTTGTTGGCTACAGATTCCTTCTATGTCAAAATTTCAAAGAATTCCTCTTTAGCAGGAGTATTTGTACTTCGTTAACTTGGGAGCTTTGAACCTTTTAGTATATGCTTACAAGATTGTCTCATATATGATATCTACTGGAGTCAAAGGTAATTCAGTAAGCATTTAACTAAGTCCTAGTTGCTTCTTACTGCTATTATCTGACAAAGTGACAGCTGCTGTTTAACACCGTCCTTACATTACCTGTTAGAAGCAGCAGTCATTAAATGAAACATGCTAAAATGTCATTACTTGAAAAGTTTCTGTATTCCATAAATGTTCCACAGATGCTAGGACGTGGCTTGTCAGCCTTGTGATGGGTACAGCTGATGAAAAATTTCTGATCAGGAGTACAATCCATTTATGCATGTTAGTGCAGTGAGTCAGTACTGCTTGCAAAAGCATAATGATTGTGTAAGGAATGTTTCCTTATCCTCATTATCTAACTTCAAACTTTTTTTCTTAAAGTTCTTCATACCCATCTCCTCTACTGAGTACAAGGTCTTGGCACAGTTACTAAAAATCATATTTTTTCCTAACAGAGAGAATGATATTGAAGAATGTGGCTTGGAAATGTTTTTCTCAGTTGATAAAGAAATTCTAGGTGAAATCAAAAGCCATGATTTGAAGCCAAATGGTAGCAACATTCTGGTCACAGAAGAAAACAAAGAAGAATACATTAGGTAAGAATACAAGAAGGTTTATAAAATACTCTCATCTTAGTCATTTCTTTCTTTACTTCTAGCAAGACGAGATAGTCAAAACTCTAATGGGAAGCATTGCTAAAATTCTGTCTCTGAGTAATTGCTGATGTGGGCAACAAGTGGCCGTTGTTTGGATATCAGATTTGAAAGAATATTGATAGGAATAAAGCTTTAAAATCCACTTCTCCCAAACATTGTAGAAGGTTCACTTTTTTCCCTAGGGATATTTAAGTTTAGCAGAACATCGCGACAACAAATGTGAATGTCAGATACTTAATGAAACTGTTGCTTAAGTTTAATATTAGAATTCTATTGCTTCATAGCCTGCTGATATTCTGCCCAGCCTCTTATGTTGGGGTATTTTTAAACTTAAGAATATTTTTGTGATGATTCTTATTTTTTTAGAGATACTTGGTAGTTTTTTTTACTTGCTAGTTTTACCTGAAGTGGTCTTGTAGCATAATTAGGTCTTGCATTTGTAACAGGGTCACAAGTTCTGTTGTCATAAATGATTACGTTTGCAGTACCAGGATGTGTTAAAGCAGTAAGTTGAGAGGTGCCTGAGTGTGATGAAAGAACAGAGATGTAAACAGTGACCTGCTTTGTCCTGAAATATTCCCTTCTTCCTCAGCGTGCAGCAGTACATAAGCTCTGCTTTAAGGTGTGAACTTCAACATATAAACATGGAGGACGTGTTTGCAAAACAACAAAAAGTCGCACATTGCAGGCACAAAACAAACTGAATCACAGTGAACTTTCTTCCTCCCTTCCTTACGTTGTGTTCCATGAAGGCTCCTTTCACAGGGAGGGGTGAGGGAGGAGGGAGTGGATTCTGTTTCCATCACATGAGTAATCTGAAGACATTTCAGTGATTCACAGAAAAGGTAGCAGTTGCAGAACAAGCACCCTGGCATTTTGCAGTACTAATATTGGGGTAGAAAATAGGGAGGATCTACAGAAAACCATTCTCTTTTAGTTTTTAAGAACCCAGAGAGAGCACAGATTCCAGTTTCACTCCTGTTTTCCTGTCTTACTCTAAGTCCTGCTTTAAATCTCCAGAGTTTCTAGGATTGAAATCGGAAAATAAGCCATTTTTCCTTTAGACTCCATTTTTTCTGACAGGTTAGGCTTGAATTCAGCATAATATCTGCTTCTCCCTGGGTTCAGGTTCTTCAGGTCTCCTGCCCGCTTTCCACCTTTTTATTAATGGGAGAGTGGAGTTTCTGCCACAGAGCAAAGTTTCATGATTAACAGAAACAAATATGGAACTTTCCAAATGGACATAGTCATTTCTTGGTAAGCTAGCAGTCCTACTTATCCTCTCCAGTGCAACTTGCCCTAGTTTTTACCTTTTCATGGATAATGACTTGAGATTTCTCAGGAGAATAGTAGACAAATGTAGCTCTGCATCTTTTTCTTTCTTCAGATACCTAGGGACTGCTGTGTTCTCATTAATATTATCAGTGAATAGATGCTGCCTCTTCTTTGAGTCTAAAATACTTTTGTAGCAGAATGGTTGGAAACATAGGGGTTTAACTTAAAGAAAAAACAAAATCACTTGCAGAGAGTAAAGGTAACTACTAAAATTACACAATGCTCTATCCCCAGAACTTTCCAGACTTTCCATATTGTTTGAACTTGGCTCACAGTTCATCTCAAAATAAGCTAACAAAGATGTGGACATGGGTTAGCACGGGCCGCTTAAATCATCTTTCTGTATCTCTTTCTACAGACTAGTAGCAGAATGGAGACTTTCCCGAGGTGTTGAGGAGCAGACTCAGGCTTTCTTTGAAGGCTTCAATGAAATTCTGCCGCAACAGTATCTGCAGTATTTTGATGCTAAAGAACTGGAGGTAAAGGATTGTTTGGCTGTTGCTGCATCCAGGTCATTACACATGAAATATTCAAACTCCAGTCATTAGGTCTGAAGAGCAGAACTTGCCAAGGCTGACAACACTGCTTTAAAGGACATGTGAGGGAAACTGGATGGAGTGTATTGGATTAGTGTGTTTCCCTTCACTTACCTTTCCGCAACCTACTTAAATGTTTCTAAAGGCTAAGATTCTGCCAGTAGACATTTCTTATCGAGTTGCGTTTGTAATCCTCAGCAATTTGATTTGCTTGTGTTCAAAGAATGAGTAACTTGACAGAAAGGGAGATGAAAAACAGATACACAATGGATGATCACATATAGCTCGGGCCAGGTTCTAGGTGATTTTAGTCTCTCAAAATTGCAGTTTCTGAAGCGTCTGTTTAATTTAGAAAGATAAAAACATAAAACCCAAAACAGCCTGTTCCTAACAGAGGACTGTATGGCTGGGCAGTGATAACCCGTTCCTGGCTTGAATGTCTAAATGCAATTGTTCCACTTTCCATGATACAGATGCTTTCTGTTTTGTGGCTTCTCCAAATACATGTCATGAGCAGACATCATTCTTTGTTGTAGAAGTTTTGGGGGTAAAGTTTAAAATCAAAACCACATATATTATCAGTGTAGATGCTTCTAATTATGGGTGCAATTGATGTTCAGTTTTTCTACATGGGCAGTCGCAGAAGGAAAGTCATAACTTGTGTTTATTTCCCCTTTTCTACCCTCAAGGTGCTTCTCTGTGGAATGCAAGAAATTGATTTGAATGACTGGCAGAGACACACCATCTACAGGCACTACACCAGGACCAGCAGGCAGATAGTGTGGTTCTGGCAGGTTTGTAGACTTTGCTTTGTTTTCAGACCTACAGAGGTTGCCTACCACAGAACAGAGTTACTGAAAACGTCTGTAGTGTGTACACACAGACGTTGTTACTGCTAATCCAGCCATTTGTAAGTCATGTAAATTGCCTGTTGTAGACGGTGATGATGTGAAAATCTGACTATCGAATCTATCCCTACATGTTTATTTCAATTACTACTTTTCAGTTTGTGAAAGAAATAGATAATGAGAAGAGAATGAGACTCTTGCAGTTTGTTACTGGAACATGCAGATTACCAGTGGGAGGATTTGCTGACCTCATGGGTATGTATAAATAATCCCTCTAATGCATTAGATGTTTTTTAAAAGAACTGATTTGCAAATTTATGGGCACTTTAATGATTTTTATATTAATGCTATTTTGTAAGCCCTGCATATATTTGAGCTGTGATGGAAAAAGACATGGAGGGGATGTTTACACCTAGTGTACTGACTTTCAAAGTCACTTCAAATTCATGCATTTCACCACATGCGTACTTTGAGCTAGACAGAGTTCTGTAGCGAAGGAGAGATGTCTTTTATTGGTGTGAGTAATGGCAATCTTGTGTTTAAGCCTTTAACACTTCAGTTGTAGTATCTTACCTACTGATCCAACAGTGGCTAGACCTTGTTTATCTCAATTTGTTATAGGGAGCAACGGACCCCAGAAATTTTGTGTTGAAAAAGTTGGCAAGGAAAACTGGTTACCTAGAAGTCATACCTGGTGAGTATGTAACAAACCAAACTATTGCTGCTGTCCTTGTTTTGCTGACAGCAATCTACTTGGAGATTATGGTAAATGGTAATATACTTCACTGGTTGAGGCTGTGTGAGAGCAAACAGCAAGTTACACCAATAAACCAGCTGAACTGCTGAAGAAGTCGTAGGGAGTAGATTCCATTGTAGGTTCTGTGGATTTATGTATTACTGAAAATTTACAGTAATAAGCAATACTTTCTAAAGAGAGGGGATTAATCTTTAGTAATCACTACACTCTATCTTCATAGTGAAGTAGCCACATTCATGTTCCTCCCGTGTATCGGGTGAGTAAATCCACGTGTCAAATGTGAATGATGACTATTTAACCAACGAGGGAAAGTTTATGAAAACCCATCACTAGCACACTGCATTTCTGACTTTCAGCTCTTGAACTCTAACTTTTGCTCTCAGAAGTACATAAATTTATGTTGGAGTCTGCTTTTCCAAGGATATAAAGCCAGATATCCATGTACACAGCAAAAAGTTTAATTACGTATATTCATATTGGATTTTTTGTGATGGTTTAATTTTTTTTACTATGTAAGTTTTCCTTTATTTTCAGTTTCAATCGCTTAGACCTTCCACCCTATAAGAATTATGAGCAGTTGAAGGAAAAGCTGTTGTTTGCAATTGAAGAAACAGAAGGATTCGGGCAAGAATAGCTAAAATTTGCACCTTGAAGAATGTGAACTCAACACAATGTCTGGTCTTCACTTCTTCTGCTTGTTGCACACTTCATTGTAAAGTAGACTTGACTTGGATTTATTTAACAATACTAATGTGTAAGTAAGTGGATGTTATCCTGAGGTTTTATCCACAGTAACTCTGGATTTCTACTAAGCACTTTCAGAAATCAAATGAGCAATCAGATATGGCTACAAATGAATTCTGACCTATGTAGAGGTTTTAATACAGCTTTGGGCTCTGCTTTGGTTTACCATTCATTAATTAGAATGTGTCCTTAACAACTGACAGATTTTTACCAATAGTTTTGTCTTTCCTTTTTAGTAGCATTTTTTGCTACTGATGCACTGGGAAGTTCATTGGTAGCTGCAGTGCTGCAGCAGCATCCTAAGCCTCTTTCAGCAGTGTTGTAGAGCCAGCCTGTCGATGAGCAAATCCATCACTTCAGCCCTTTTTTCTATCTCAAGTGTGACCAGACTGTTTTTTCCCTGCCTGGAGTCTGCTCACATGCCAGCTGGACTCAAGCTGCTGCTTAAGGGGATGTCAAACTGTGGCACAAATCCAGGGCAAAGCTTTGCTTTGGTTTTCTTTTTCCTAATTCTGCTAATTTCAGCAAAACAGCCACCCGCCCAAAGTTGTTGGAACCTTTCTGTGTGCCCTTGGAAGAGTTCTGATCCTTTTTTCTGTGTAACACATTTAAGTTTTAAATCATTATTAACACCGTGGTACTTCACTTGTTTTGCAAAAGAGAAGACCACCTGGAATTGCACTGATTCCATGTAGATTCCTGTTTGCAGACTGATGTTTCTTGTCAACAGTGTTAATGGACGTTATTGTCAGTGTTATTTACGTGTTGCAGTCAGTTGCTCTGAAAGCTCTTGAGCTCTCAGGATGAGGTACCAAACAACTGGAGTCAGAAAATGATAGTACTTAGCATTTCTGGTGATGAACTGATGGCTAAGGCTAAGAGGATGAGAAAATTCAGACAGGAATTACAGATCTTTGAAAAGCTGGAGCATCAGTGAATAGTTCCATAAAGACTGAAACTCACGTTTCTGAGGGAGGTTTCTAAGCCAATTCACTGCTTGTAGCTAGTAACTTTTGTAGTGAGTTCCTATTGGATTAATAACATCTTTTACTTCCTTTTAGAATCTGTTAATACTCAGTTCTCTTCTGGTTTACAATAACATTTTGCATTTTACTGCTCCTTTAGACTGAATGCACTTTTTGGGTATGGTCAGCTCTTCCCTGTGTGAAGGGAGGAAAGCAAACTTCAGTGAGCTGAGCTGGTAGCCATGGTAGGAGATGTGACACTTGAAGCACCATGTAGCACGTACTAAAGCATAATGCAGCTCAAAGCATTGGGCCAGGAGCTGGTTTTAAGAGGCTTTGGGGTATGGGAGCTGAAACAGGACAGTGGGAAACTGTAAAACTGAACTTCTAGTCTTGAAAAGAGCATTTCTTTCTTCTTGTCCCTTCTGTCTAAACTAAAGAGGGAAGAACTGATTCAGGCCTAAGAACCACCAGGTTTTGACTGAGTTTTTTGGGTTGTACAAAGAGATGCTTACTGAAAGGCAGGGTTCTCAGTGTGTAGAGTGAGCAGGTCTTTTGTCATGCATATTCTAGGAAAGGCATGGAAAAGGGTTTCTGATGACACAGAAATGACCCTGTCTTAGTTCCATTGCTGGTAGAACCAATCTGACTTCATGGGTTTACTAGGAGAAAAATCTGCCAACTTCAGAAAGGTTTGATGGATTTCTTAGAGTACACAGCTCACGAGGAGGAAAAAAAAAGCCTTATAAATATATTCTGTTTGTATGAATTCTTACAATGAAAGGTAGTTATCTAACATATTTCCAAGAGAGATTAAATTAAGCAAGATAATGCAAGATTAAGCTATGACAAATAGTCTGTGTTCTGCATAATGCTTTATGATTCATGTAGGGAACCTAGAACTATTGTTAATGTATAAATATCACCCAAAAGGCTTTCAGCCCTATATTTTTAAACTAAAGAATAGTTATAATTGAAATAGCCTTAGCCCTAGTTCTATAGGGTGTGGCTGTTGAATATTTTTATGGTTGAAATGTTTAGTTCAGGACAAGGTAAATGCTTGTATATATTTTTGCAGTCCGGGATTCCACGTATTCCATTTTTCTTTAATTTAAATGGCATGTTTATATGTCTTTTCTGCTGTACTAGGATGGGGGAAAGGGGGCTGGATATCCCAAGCACCAGACAGGATTTTAAAAGATAAAGAAATAAAAAATAAAGAATGCACTGGGAGGGAGGAAGAGGGGGAAAATAATCTGTGAAATCTGGGCTTGGCTGAAATATACAGAAAATAAAGCAAATATCTCGTGTAAAACTGGTGACATTTCTGAAGTCGGAGGTTAAGATTCCTCAGCCAGTTTGCTCTGTCAGCATTGAGAATGTGAACAAATCTGTTCAGTTTTTACAGCATGTTGTGTAGAAATATAAAAGACTTCGTATGAGCCGCTGGTGCAGTTCTGCTCTTTATGGGGAGCTGGTGAAAGAAGATAGAGCTGAGCCCAGCACATCCCGAAGCCCAGATCGCAGGTTGTGAGGAACTGGGCTTCCAAGTAACATTTTCAGCAGATGAATGAATTTGTCTCCCATCCAGCTGATTGAGCACCCCAAACTGCATAAAGTCATAGTATGTCACAATGCAGGTTCTGCCAATGCAGGCAATTGCCAATTGATAACAATTCCTTGAGTATTAAAAATAACTTTTAGTTAGAGTTTTCCCTTGGGAGAATGACATGACCAAATGAAATGCTGATGGAAGAACTAACAAAGCCTTGTTGCTCTGGCAGCTCAGGAAACGTTAATATACTAATGAAATGCACAGGAAATGCATCATGCCTACATCTGATCTAGAATGGAAATAGTTTCAATCAAGGTGCTGGCATTTAAAAAGAAGGGGGTTTATTATTGTGAGGAAACTTAAAAAATTGGTAAAGTTTGTATGATGTTATTTTCTGCATTTTTATGACATGCTGCACTGGATTTGCAGTCTCGGCTCTCTGCTGTATTGGTATCTCCAGCCCCCTTTTTGTGGTGTCTTTTAATTTTCTTCAAGAATCACTGTTTGTGTATATGTGCTCTAGTGAACTCATCTATAAACTGGGATCAGCAGCACTGGATTGTAAAATACTGTACTGAAATTCCTTGTTGAAGTTTCCTTGCATTGTAATTTCAAATACTCAGGTAACTGTAACAGTATCTCAGTAAGTCAAATACTTTTATAAAACTACTTAAAGAGCTGGAGGTCTCATCGTTGTTTGTTCTGTGTTACAAAGCATCCATGTGCCAAAGAATTGTGTGTGTGCTTTTGCGCGGGTGAGGTGTGAGGCTGCCTGAATCACAACCATGAAATACCAAGCTGGAAGGGACCTCATGGTTTACCTGCTCCAACCTTTAAAGGCAAAGCATGAGCAGGATCTGAACTCCCAACGCTCTACCAGCCAGACCTTAGTAGTGTCCAGTTCTGAGGAATCCAGCAATTCTGTGGGGTAACTATTCCACCTGCTGGTTGTTTGTGATGGTGGTAACTAATCCGTGAGAGCAGTTGGAATCTCCCCAGGGGTACCTTGTGCCCATCATCCTTCAAGTTTACCAAGTCACGCCTTGAAGAAAGGGAGTACGCATTTTCCGGGACTCATCCCACACCCCCCTGCACACTGGCAAAAGAGCCCAGCAGGGCTGAATTCCACCCCCAGGGACGCATCCCAGCTGCAGCACATCAGCACTGCTCAGCTCGCTCCTGGGCTGACTGTGGCACACTGAAAGAGCACTGGAGATGGTCCTGGCCCCGTGGAGTTGGCCACTGCAGCGTTCAACCAGTTCACTGTTTATTTAAGCACAAGATTGTATTTCAGTCGTCACAAGAGGTAGAGTTACGATCGCCCCGTGTCCCCCATGAAGCGGCAGCGCCTTCAGGGCTTGTCCCCGTCCCCTGCTGTGCAGTGGCTCCTGAACTCCGGTGTCATGCAGCTGTGATGTTGCAGCCCGTGTCCCACCGGCAACTGCCCCTTACCAGTGAGACGCGCAACACAGACCTTCGCCCTGCACCCTACACCTGTCCTGCGCTACCTCTGACCCTTCCTGGACCCCCAAGCCCTTCTGCCCTGCTACCGGCCATTTTGTCCTGCTACCGGCCATTTTGTCCTGCTGCCTGCTGCAGTCCCTCCTTCCCTGCTCCACGGTCCCCGACTCGGTGCCACCGTGCAGCCCCACTGGAACACCACCCGGGTCCTGCTGGCAGCACAGCCCAGCCCTTGCGGAGGCGAGGACGCCAAGGGCTGCCTTCACAGAGTAAGGAGCCGGTGGGTGCCGAGGCAGGCGCTGCGCTGGGTCTGTGCCCTGGCCCCGCAGGCAGGGAGCACGGCCGCTCACCCCTGCCCTCTCTGCTCTGGCAGGTCCTGAAGCCGCTACCGCCCCGCAAGGCGCTGAAGCAAAGCAGGCGCAGGATCCTCCGGCTGCACGCGCCAGCCTGCCAGAGCTGGTGGGTGCTGCTGCACAAGGAGCCCCCGGCCTCCCGCCAGCTCCTGCTGGAGCAGGGCCCCATTGCCCTGCCCGGGCAGCGAGAGGGGGCCAGGTACCCAGAGCCCCTTCCCACTGCTCTGCTCCGCTGCCCAGGACAGAACCAATGCACTCTTCTGCTTGCCTTTTGCCTTAGGCTGTTTCAATACACGCTAGAGCCGGAGGACGAGGCTGCCAGCAGGATCCGTGTGGGGCTGCAGGAGGAGGACATGGATGTCGACATCTATCTTGAGGAGCAGGAGGAGATGGAGGTGGAGTGAGCAGCAGTAAGGCAGCACGTGCCTCCATCCACTGCTGGCAGTCAGAGTGGCTCGGGGGCTGCCGCGCTGGGGCTGACCCTGCTGCAGGGACACGGTGCCCGGTGCCCTCATCCTGGCGCCACAAGCGCCACCACGGCGCTGCCCTGCGCTGCCGCTGGGCCACGCGAGCCAAGCCTCATCGCGCAGAGCCCGGCTCCCAGCCCCAGCCGGGCTGAGCCCGCAGCACGCTCACGCTCTCCCCAGCGTGTCCCAGGCTGCGGCAAGCACAATGACCATCGCAGCCTCGCTGAAACGACCTTGTGCTGCTTGCTCCCAGGGACGACCGAGATGGGGATCTTCACGGAGCAGGAAGCTGGTTTAATAAGAAGAGTTGCTGGTTTTTCAGGAGATTTGTGGGTTTTATTGTTTTCGGTTTGTAGTTGTAGATTCTAGTAGAAGAGTTGTTTTTTGTGGAAGATGTGAAGCTAGTAGAACAGTTGCACTTAGCAGGTTGCAGTTTGAAGTGGGGTAGTTGTAGTTTGGTGTTAGAAGAGTTGTCTTGTTGAGTTTTTGTGCTGCTGTTTGTTGCTCTGTAAATACATTTCTTGATCTTCTTCTGACCCAAGATCTCTTTGTATTTGCTGTGAGCACACACAAAGGCCTTGGCAGACAAGTGGCTTCCACTTGCTCTGGGTTCCTGGGGCTGGAGGGCGCCGGTGCTGTTGGCACTGGGTGCTGGGACACCCCAAATGCCCCGCAGGGTCTCCCTGCCTTGGCAGAGCGGCTCTTTCAGGCTCTCTGCAGCTGTGGGCAGGGCACAGGTGAGGGACCAAAGGTGAGGGTGCTCACATCGACCGCTTGGCAGCTGCAGGGCCCCTGGCCCGGTGCTGCCATCGGGCACGGCCTGTGCCAGCCCTGACCAAGGTTTCTTGGGCTGTTCCTCAAGCTGGGGGAAACACGGCCACGTACGAGGAATCCGTCATGGAATCACAGAACCACAGCGTGCCCAGGCCCAGGTCGCTGCGGGAGCAGCCCGCACCCTGCCTGCAGTTGGATCCTGCTGCCCAAGCCAAGCCTTTTACTTCCCTCCATCTCCCTCTGCCGAGACCCCTTGTTCCAATCCCGCAGGGTGGAAGAGGCTTTGGGGACGGAGAGGCTTGGGGACACCAGAGGTTGGGAGGCTGCACCTGGGTCAGGGTCACCGCCGGTTCCGTCATGTGGGGACCCAGCAAACGGGGACGGAGGGGGCGCTTCCCAGAGGGAACCGGCAGCGGGGTGCAGGGGCAGCCGCTGCGTGCATGAGGTGTGCGTGCAAACGCACACGGGGACACGCGAGCTCAAGGTGCAGAGCTCGTGCAGACCCCTCCTCAAGCAGGCAGCCCCGGACACACGCTGCTGGCACCGCACCTTGTGCTGCCCTCGCAGCCTTCGCTGCGCGTGGGGCACCCGTGACAGGCGCGGCTGGAGGACGTGGCCACGCAGTCGTGGCCTGCTGCCGCCTGCATCCCACAGCCCAGCAGGGCTGAATTCCACCCCCAGGGATGCATCCCAGCTGCAGCACATCAGCACTGCTCAGCTCGCTCCCGGGCTGACTGTGGCACACTGAAAGAGCACTGGAGATGGTCCTGGCCCCGTGGAGTTGGCCACTGCAGCTTTCAACCAGTTTACTGTTTATTTATGCACAAGAGTGTATTTCAGTCGTCACAAGAGGTAAAGCTACGATCGCCCCGTGTCCCCCATGAAGCGGCAGCCCCTTCAGGGCTTGTCCCCGTCCCCTGCTGTGCAGCGGCTCCTGAACTCCGGTGTCATGTAGCTGTGATGTTGCAGCCCGTGTCCCACCGGCAACTGCCCATTACCAGTGAGACGCGCAACACAGACCTTCGCCCTGCACCCTACACCTGTCCTGCGCTACCTCTGACCCTTCCTGGACCCCCAAGCCCTTCTGCCCTGCTACCGGCCATTTTGTCTTGCTACCGGCCATTTTGTCTTGCTACCGGCCATTTTGTCCTGCTGCCTGCTGCAGTCCCTCGTTCCCTGCTCCACGGCCCCCGACTCGGTGCCACCGTGCAGCCCCACTGGAACACCACCCGGGTCCTGCTGGCAGCACAGCTCAGCCCTTGCGGAGGCGAGGACGCCAAGGGCTGCCTTTGCTGAGTAAGGAGCCGGTGGGTGCCGAGGCAGGCGCTGCGCTGGGTCTGTGCCCTGGTCCCGCAGGCAGGGAGCACGGCCGCTCACCCCTGCCCTCTCTGCTCTGGCAGGTCCTGAAGCCGCTACCGCCCCGCAAGGCGCTGAAGCAAAGCAGGCGCAGGATCCTCCGGCTGCACGCGCCAGCCTGCCAGAGCTGGTGGGTGCTGCTGCACAAGGAGCCCCCGGCCTCCTGCCAGCTCCTGCTGGAGCAGGGCCCCATTGCCCTGCCCGGGCAGCAAGAGGGGGCCGGGTACCCAGAGCCCCTTCCCACTGCTCTGCTCCGCTGCCCAGGACAGAACCAACGCACTCTTCTGCTTGCCTTTTGCCTTAGGCTGTTTCAATACACGCTAGAGCCGGAGGACGAGGCTGCCAGCAGGATCCGTGTGGGGCTGCAGGAGGAGGACATGGATGTCGACATCTATCTTGAGGAGCAGGAGGAGATGGAGGTGGAGTGAGCAGCAGTAAGGCAGCACGTGCCTCCATCCACTGCTGGCAGTCAGAGTGGCTCGGGGGCCGCCGCGCTGGGGCTGACCCTGCTGCAGGGACACGGTGCCCGGTGCCCTCGTCCTGGCGCCACAAGCGCCACCACAGCGCTGCCCTGCGCTGCCGCTGGGCCACGCGAGCCAAGCCTCATTGCGCAGAGCCCGGCTCCCAGCCCCAGCCGGGCTGAGCCCCGCAGCACGCTCACGCTCTCCCCAGCGTGTCCCAGGCTGCGGCAAGCACAATGACCATCGCAGCCTCGCTGAAACGACCTTGTGCTGCTTGCTCCCAGGGACGACCGAGATGGGGATCTTCACGGAGCAGGAAGCTGGTTTAATAAGAAGAGTTGCTGGTTTTTCAGGAGATTCGTGATTTTTATTGTTTTCGGTTTGTAGTTGTAGATTCTAGTAGAAGAGTTGTTTTTTGTAGAAGATGTGAAGCTAGTAGAACAGTTGCACTTAGCAGGTTGCAGTTTAAAGTGGGGTAGTTGTAGTCTGGTGTTAGAAGAGTTGTCTTGTTGAGTTTTTGTGCTGTTGTTTGTTGCTCTGTAAATACATTTCTTGATCTTCTTCTGACCCAAGATCTCTTTGTATTTGCTGTGAGCACACACAAAGGCCTTGGCAGACAAGTGGCTTCCACTTGCTCTGGGTTCCTGGGGCTGGAGGGCGCCGGTGCTGTTGGCACTGGGTGCTGGGACACCCCAAATGCCCCGCAGGGTCTCCCTGCCTTGGCAGAGCGGCTCTTTCAGGCTCTCTGCAGCTGTGGGCAGGGCACGGGTGAGGGACCAAAGGTGAGGGTGCTCACACCAACCACTTGGCAGCTGGAGGGCCCCTGGCCCGGTGCTGCCATCGGGCACGGCCTGTGCCAGCACTGACCAAGGTTTCTTGGGCTGTTCCTCAAGCTGGGGGAAACACGGCCACGTACGAGGAATCCGTCATGGAATCACAGCACCACAGCGTGCCCAGGCCCAGGTGGCTGCGGGAGCAGCCCGCACCCTGCCTGCAGTTGGATCCTGCTGCCCAAACCAAGCCTTTTAACTCTCTCCATCTCCCTCTGCCGAGACCCCTTGTTCCAATCCCACAGGGTGGAAGAGGCTTTGGGGACGGAGAGGCTTGGGAACACCAGAGGTTGGGAGGCTGCACCTGGGTCAGGGTCACCGCCGGTTCCGTCATGTGGGGACCCAGCAAACGGGGACGGAGGGGGCGCTTCCCAGAGGGAACCGGCAGCGGGGTGCAGGGGCAGCCGCTGCGTGCATGAGGTGTGCGTGCAAATGCACACGGGGACACGCGAGCTCAAGGCGCGGAGCTCGTGCAGACCCCTCCTCAAGCAGGCAGCCCCGGACACACGCTGCTGGCACCGCACCTTGTGCTGCCCTCGCAGCCTTCGCTGCGCGTGGGGCACCCGTGACAGGCGCGGCTGGAGGACGTGGCCACGCAGTCGTGGCCTGCTGCCGCCTGCATCCCACAGCCCAGCAGGGCTGAATTCCACCCCCAAGGATGCATCCCAGCTGCAGCACATCAGCACTGCTCAGCTCGCTCCCGGGCTGACTGTGGCACACTGAAAGAGCACTGGAGATGGTCCTGGCCCCGTGGAGATGGCCACTGCAGCGTTCAACCAGTTTACTGTTTATTTAAGCACAAGAGTGTATTTCAGTCGTCACAAGAGGTAAAGTTACGATCGCCCCGTGTCCCCCATGAAGCGGCAGCCCCTTCGGGGCTTGTCCCCGTCCCCTGCTGTGCAGCGGCTCCTGAACTCCGGTGTTATGCAGCTGTGATGTTGCAGCCCGTGTCCCACCGGCAACTGCCCATTACCAGTGAGACGCGCAACACAGACCTTCGCCCTGCACCCTACACCTGTCCTGCGCTACCTCTGACCCTTCCTGGACCCCCAAGCCTTTCTGCCCTGCTACCGGCCATTTTGTCTTGCTACCGGCCATTTTGTCCTGCTGCCTGCTGCAGTCCCTCGTTCCCTGCTCCACGGCCCCCGACTCGGTGCCACCGTGCAGCACCCCTGGAACACCACCCGGGTCCTGCTGGCAGCACAGCCCAGCCCTTGCGGAGGCGAGGACGCCAAGGGCTGCCTTCGCAGAGTAAGGAGCCGGTGGGTGCCGAGGCAGGCGCTGCGCTGGGTCTGTGCCCTGGTCCCGCAGGCAGGGAGCACGGCCGCTCACCCCTGCCCTCTCTGCTCTGGCAGGTCCTGAAGCCGCTACCGCCCCGCAAGGCGCTGAAGCAAAGCAGGCGCAGGATCCTCCGGCTGCACGCGCCAGCCTGCCAGAGCTGGTGGGTGCTGCTGCACAAGGAGCCCCCGGCCTCCCGCCAGCTCCTGCTGGAGCAGGGCCCCATTGCCCTGCCCGGGCAGCGAGAGGGGGCCGGGTACCCAGAGCCCCTTCCCACTGCTCTGCTCCGCTGCCCAGGACAGAACCAACGCACTCTTCTGCTTGCCTTTTGCCTTAGGCTGTTTCAATACACGCTAGAGCCGGAGGACGAGGCTGCCAGCAGGATCCGTGTGGGGCTGCAGGAGGAGGACATGGATGTCGACATCTATTTTGAGGAGCAGGAGGAGATGGAGGTGGAGTGAGCAGCAGTAAGGCAGCACGTGCCTCCATCCACTGCTGGCAGTCAGAGTGGCTCGGGGGCTGCCGCGCTGGGGCTGACCCTGCTGCAGGGACACGGTGCCCGGTGCCCTCGTCCTGGCGCCACAAGCGCCACCACGGCGCTGCCCTGCGCTGCCGCTGGGCCACGCGAGCCAAGCCTCATCGCGCAGAGCCCGGCTCCCAGCCCCAGCCGGGCTGAGCCCGCAGCACGCTCACGCTCTCCCCAGCGTGTCCCAGGCTGCGGCAAGCACAATGACCATCGCAGCCTCGCTGAAACGACCTTGTGCTGCTTGCTCCCAGGGACGACCGAGATGGGGATCTTCACGGAGCAGGAAGCTGGTTTAATAAGAAGAGTTGCTGGTTTTTCAGGAGATTTGTGGGTTTTATTGTTTTCGGTTTGTAGTTGTAGATTCTAGTAGAAGAGTTGTTTTTTGTAGAAGATGTGAAGCTAGTAGAACAGTTGCACTTAGCAGGTTGCAGTTTAAAGTGGGGTAGTTGTAGTCTGGTGTTAGAAGAGTTGTCTTGTTGAGTTTTTGTGCTGTTGTTTGTTGCTCTGTAAATACATTTCTTGATCTTCTTCTGACCCAAGATCTCTTTGTATTTGCTGTGAGCACACACAAAGGCCTTGGCAGACAAGTGGTTTCCACTTGCTCTGGGTTCCTGGGGCTGGAGGGCGCCGGTGCTGTTGGCACTGGGTGCTGGGACACCCCAAATGCCCCGCAGGGGCTCCCTGCCTTGGCAGAGCGGCTCTTTCAGGCTCTCTGCAGCTCTGGGTAGGGCACAGGTGAGGGACCAAAGGTGAGGGTGCTCACACCAACCACTTGGCAGCTGGAGGGCCCCTGGCCCGGTGCTGCCATTCGGCACGGCCTGTGCCAGCACTGACCAAGGTTTCTTGGGCTGTTCCTCAAGCTGGGGGAAACACGGCCACGTACGAGGAATCCGTCATGGAATCACAGCACCACAGCGTGCCCAGGCCCAGGTGGCTGCGGGAGCAGCCCGCACCCTGCCTGCAGTTGGATCCTGCTGCCCAAACCAAGCCTTTTACCTCTCTCCATCTCCCTCTGCCGAGACCCCTTGTTCCAATCCCGCAGGGTGGAAGAGGCTTTGGGGACGGAGGGGCCTGGGGACACCAGAGGTTGGGAGGCTGCACCTGGGTCAGGGTCACCGCCGGTTCCGTCATGTGGGGACCCAGCAAACGGGGACGGAGGGGGCGCTTCCCAGAGGGAACCGGCAGCGGGGTGCAGGGGCAGCCGCTGCGTGCATGAGGTGTGCGTGCAAACGCACACGGGGACACGCGAGCTCAAGGTGCAGAGCTGCTGCAGACCCCTCCTCAAGCAGGCAGCCCCGGACACACGCTGCTGGCACCGCACCTTGTGCTGCCCTCGCAGCCTTCACTGAGCGTGGGGCACCCGTGACAGACGCGGCTGGAGGACGTGGCCACGCAGTCGTGGCCTGCTGCCGCCTGCATCCCACAGCCCAGCAGGGCTGAATTCCACCCCCAGGGACGCATCCCAGCTGCAGCACATCAGCACTGCTCAGCTCGCTCCCGGGCTGACTGTGGCACACTGAAAGAGCACTGGAGATGGTCCTGGCCCCGTGGAGATGGCCACTGCAGCGTTCAACCAGTTTACTGTTTATTTATGCACAAGAGTGTATTTCAGTCGTCACAAGAGGTAAGGTTAGGATTGCCCCGTGTCCCCCATGAAGCAGCAGCGCCTTCGGGGCTTGTCCCCGTCCCCTGCTGTGCAGCGGCTCCTGAACTCCGGTGTCATGCAGCTGTGATGTTGCAGCCCGTGTCCCACCGGCAACTGCCCATTACCAGTGAGACGCGCAACACAGACCTTCGCCCTGCACCCTACACCTGTCCTGCGCTACCTCTGACCCTTCCTGGACCCCCAAGCCCTTCTGCCCTGCTACCGGCCATTTTGGCTTGCTACCGGCCATTTTGTCCTGCTGCCTGCTGCAGTCCCTCGTTCCCTGCTCCACGGTCCCTGACTCGGTGCCACTGTGCAGCCCCACTGGAACAGCACCCGGGTCCTGCTGGCAGCACAGCCCAGCCCTTGCGGAGGCGAGGACGCCAAGGGCTGCCTTCGCAGAGTAAGGAGCCGGTGGGTGCCGAGGCAGGCGCTGCGCTGGGTCTGTGCCCTGGTCCCGCAGGCAGGGAGCACGGCCGCTCACCCCTGCCCTCTCTGCTCTGGCAGGTCCTGAAGCCGCTACCGCCCCGCAAGGCGCTGAAGCAAAGCAGGCGCAGGATCCTCCGGCTGCACGCGCCAGCCTGCCAGAGCTGGTGGGTGCTGCTGCACAAGGAGCCCCCGGCCTCCCGCCAGCTCCTGCCGGAGCAAGGGCCCCATTGCCCTGCCCGGGCAGCGAGAGGGGGCCGGGTACCCAGAGCCCCTTCCCACTGCTCTGCTCCGCTGCCCAGGGGTAGTTGTAGTCTGGTGTTAGAAGAGTTGTCTTGTTGAGTTTTTGTGCTGCTGTTTGTTGCTCTGTAAATACATTTCTTGATCTTCTTCTGACCCAAGATCTCTTTGTATTTGCTGTGAGCACACACAAATGGCCTTGGCAGACAAGCCAGTTTTATGTATCTTAAAGCAGAAACTTGTCAAGTTTGCAAATTTTGTTACTCTGGCTATCTTTTGTTCCTTTTCTTTCTAAAGACACAATTTAAACAAGAATGTCTGAAATCTTAAGCTATGAATCTTATCTACTACAATTCTGCCTAGCAGCTGCACTCCTGCAATTCCGCTTCACCATTCTAGCAACTTTGACTCCTAGGGCTCTGCTGCACCAAGCACAATGTCTGCTTAAGGAAGCAGGCACAATGTTAACCCTTTATTCCCAGGTATCACCCGAACTTTTTACATCCACGTCTTCACATGACCATTTTTGGGGACCCAATCCAACAGGCTGGGACACCTACTCCTATGGGTTCTCTGGTGTAAAAAGTTTCCCTCTTTTTCTCCATCCCCCCACGAGTAAGCTGTGCCCATTACGCCTCCACGCCGTCATTGTATAAAGGGAATCTTCCTTATAGCCACCTTTTAACTACTGTAACATGGTGATAACATGCGCCTTGAGCCTTCATTTCCGAAGGCTTCCCTCACATACTACCCAGTCCTTGGGGCATCTTTGTGGCCCTTCCCTGGACCCCCTCTCGCCCATCCACATCCTTCCCTTATAGCGAGGACCGGCTCTAACACCGTGCTCCAGGTGTACCAGCCCCCTCCGCCCACCGGCGCTCTGTGAGGGGAGAGCCGCTGGGCTCACCCCACGGACCCGGCAGCCCGGCCGCGCCACCGCCCTCCCCTCACCAACACCCGCCCCTACAAGCGCTTCCGGGGCGGGCGCAGGCGCAGCGCGCGGGGCCGTGCCGGGGCGGTGGCGGCTCAAGATGGTGGGTGAGCCCGCGGCCGCGCCGCGATGGGGGGGTGGCCCCTGTGGTGCCGCGGGACGCGCGCCGCTGGTACGGCTGCGGAGGGGAGACGCCGCGTCCGTGAGGCGGAGAGGAGCGGCCCTGGAGCCGCCCGCGCCACTGGGGCTGGGCCGAGCTGTGTCCGGGCCCGTCCGAGGCGCGGCGCGGCTGTGGGCAGCTGTTGGGTCTCTCTCTGGTTTCTCTCTCAGTTGGGTTCGGGTTCGGGTTCGTGTTTGGGTTCGGGTTCGGGTTTGGGTTCTACGCTAGGAACGCGCGGGTGCGGCCCTGCTCGTGTTCAGCGGGTGCTTTCCCAGGAGGTTTGGTTTAGAGCTTAGGCAGAAGCTCTTCCCTGTGAGGGTGCTGAGGCGCTGGCACAGGGTGCCCAGAGAAGCTGTGGCTGCCCCATCCCTGGCAGTGCTCAAGGCCAGGTTGGACACAGGGGCTTGGAGCAAGCAGCTGTGGCGGGGGTTGGGACTCGATGAGCTTTAAGGTCCCTTCCAACCCAGACCACTCTGTGATTCTATGATCATGGAGCTATTCCAACACAAATCATAATTATATATATATATATATGGCATTTATTAATTGTTTTTCCCCTTTTCTTATTTGCAATTGTTCTTAGCATTCATTTGATAAAAAGGAAGGTGGTCTTGCACTCAGAATGTATGTTCTGCTTTTCATAAATTCCATATGTATTTTCATACATGATTTTTGTTTGACAGCTAAATTGCAGCAGTCTGACTAAGCAAATCTGATCATCTAGTTGCAAGCCTACAGCAAGGAACTGAGGTGGAAGGTTGCGGGAGGGTTGGGAAAGATTAGAGGGAGTTCCACATTTTCCCAATACTGTAATCACAGAGGAGCGAAGAGCAAAGACAGAAAACAACTGAAAAGACCATGCAGAAAAGGTAGTACCAAAGTGCAGGTGCTTAGCTGTATAGAACAGTGTAGGTGGTATGTGCCTGATTCATCTTTGTGTGGCTTTATTTTCAGGCACAGTATTACAAAGCTTTGGTGGAAGGTAAACAGCAGCTGTAATTTTCTCTTGATTTGTGCTTTCTCTGTTTGCAGGCTGAGGTGGAAGAAACACTGAAGCGAATTCAGAGCCAAAAGGGAGTGCAGGGAATCATTGTTGTGAACTCGGAAGGTACGGTGTCATTCTCGTTTTGCTGAGATACAACTGGTTCCAAGTGCGCGCTTTTAAGGGCTGCTGATTGTTGTACTTGTGTTTAGGTTACATTCTGTCTTTAGTAAAGATATACCTGTAACCAAAAGACAGACAATAGTTAGGTTACAAGAGAAAACTCAGTTCTCATTTCTGCTTTTCTGCAAGTTCCGTTTGTTATTTTAGGAAATAAATACATTAAAAAATTTTGCAAAAGCTTAGAAATATTTGAGTTATGCCAGTGTCTGAGACTGTTCTGTCAAAGCCCTTATTAGTAGCACTAAAAGAGCTCCTGACATTGCAGTCTTGCTGCTGTGCATGCCCAGAATGCTGCTGTCTTGGTGGACTTGAGCTGTCTGATGCTTGTGGCCTTGTGAGACTCATAAGCTAGGTGTCATTGAAGAGTCCAACAGAGCAGACTCGTCCAGAGCACTCTGAATATACCATGAGCAGCCCAACTTCTTAATATTGTGTGATTATCAATTTAATTTTAATATTTCCTAGAAATAATCCTTAAAAAAGATGACAGAGTGAAATCACCATCCCAGGAAGTGTTCACAAACTGTGCAGGCAAGGCCCTCAGGGACATGGTTTAGTGGTGGCCTTGGCAGTACTGAGATAGAGGTTGGACTTGAAGATCTTAAAGGTCTTTTCCAACCTAGCTGATCCTATGATTCTGTATATGAATATTTTGAAGATCAGATCATTGCATGCTTGTATGCAGCTTGTGTCCCTCCTCACTGCTTTTTCATGGTCATGAATGATGGGATTGTGCTGTCCAGGCTGGAGCTGTGCTTATTTGAGCATCCACCTGCAGCAGTTTTTCTGCCATGCCAGAAATTTGGTAGTTGGCTGCTGCACTCTTCTGACATGAGAGCTGAATTTTGGCTGGCTTTTTGTGGGAAAACATGTCTAATGGGTGACAGAAGTGTAAGGGAGGGAAAGCTCTGGCCAGACAGTGGATCTGCCCTCTTGGCTGGTGCACAGGGACCTCGCAGGACTACCTCAACTGTTAGGTTAAATATTGGAGCCTCAGCTTTGTAACAGTGTGATGCCGCAGGTGATATCCTTTACACTCTGTGCTGATACCAGCCTGGCTTACTTGAATATCATTTAACTGTGAGGTTCAGGAGCCTTTCTGATAGGAAAAGAAGTTCCCAGTTAGGAGAACAAAATTTGAACTTTTTTTTTTCCTCTCCCCTCCCCCCCCAATTTATTTTTGTTACTATATATTTATAAATCTCATATATCATTTGTTACTATATATTTATAAATCTCTTATATATTTATAAATATCATAAAAAAGCATCAGTAAAGCACTGATGGTACTAGAGGTAAATAGTTCTTCTCACTTCCACCTGTGGTCTTAGCCTTTCCAGATCTTATTTCTGTTCAAGTTCTTCCTTTAAGCCTTTAAAATGACCACTTCTAATCCCTGGTGTAGGGACAACATCTGCTAGGATAAATAGCCACCCCAGCTGGACTTGGTAATGCCCAAGGCAGAGTTAGGTCTGGAGTTTTGTCACTGACCTTTCCTGTCCCCTGTTCTGTGCAGGTATTCCTATCAAAAGTACTATGGACAACTCCACAACAATTCAGTACGCAGGCCTCATGCACAGCTTCATCATGAAGGCGAGGAGCACCGTGCGAGACATCGACCCCCAGAATGACCTCACCTTCCTGAGGATTCGCTCCAAGAAAAATGAGATCATGGTAGCACCAGGTAAAAGTGAGTGGGGACAAAGGAGGCATCAGGGAATCCAGCAGAATTCTCATGAGGTTGATGCTGTCAGCCTGAGAGAAAAGTTCTGCTTGCTGCTCTGTTCATATTGTGTAATCTCTTCTTTACCAAGAAGCTGTTCTGCTTTCTTCAAGGTTGAAACTTATCATTGACCTAAGTTTGCTTTTTTCATGTTTGAATGTGGGAAATTTCCTTGTTTCATCTTGATCAAAGTAGAAAGTGTCAAATAGTTTCTGAGAGCATGTTGCAGCCTCTCATGCTTTGTGTCTTTCCTTTACAACACAAGAGTTGTAAAGGAATGTGTTCTGAGAGCAGTTTCAGTACAGCACTGTAGGCTAAGTGATAAAACAAAGCAATCCAATAGATCTTTCCAGGTCAGAGAAATGTAATAGAGCATATTGTAGCTGTAGAATCATAGAATTGGAATGGTTTGGGTTGGAAAGGACCTTAGAGCTCATCCAGTTCCAACCCCCTGCCACAGGCAGGGCACCTTCCACTAGAGCAGGTTGCTCCAAGCCCCATCCAACCTGGCCTTGAACACTGCCAGGGATGGGGCAGCCACAGCTTCTCTGGGCACCCTGTGCCAGTGCCTCGCCACCCTCACAGGGAGGAGCTTCGTTCCAGTGTCCAATCTCAAGTCTCCCCTCTGGCAGGTTAAAACCCTTCCCCCTTGTCCTGTCCCTACAGGCCCTTGTCCAAAGCCCCTCTGCAGGTTTCCTGTAGCCTCTTTAGGTGCTGGGAGCTGCACTAAGGTCTCTCTGGAGCCTTCTCTTCTTCACGCTGAACAAGCCCAGCTCTCTCAGCCTTTCTCCAGGGCAGAGCTGCTCCAGCCCTCGCAGCATCTCTGTGGCCTCCTCTGGATTCGCTCAACTCTGAACTCATTTGTGTAGTCAAGAGTTGTACAGTTATATCAGCAGCAACCTTTATTTTTTTCAGGAAACATCCTTTTTTATTTAATCAAATTACAGAATGGGAAGCAATGATTCACTAATGTGGCAGGAACTCAGCTTTGCTTTTCCATGCTGCAGTGGCTCTGTGGTGGGCTTGTGCTGATGGGAGGCAGAGGAGGAGACTGCAATTGCAGTAGGGTGCTCTGTAGGGACTGGCCAGGCAGATGTTAAGGCAGGCTCCGGCGTTTATGCTGAAGCAGGCTTTTTTCATCCTTCATGTGGAAACCAGAGAGGAAGGAGCATTGCTCCAGCAAAAATGTAGCTACAGTCACTGCAGTCCAGCAGCCTGCCTGTGAGATAGAGGAAATCACCATCTTGCACCACTGATTTTGATTCCATCACTGCATATGCCAGTTACTATTACTTCCTAGGCACAAACTGAGTTAAGTTCAATAGCCTTGGGAGCATGCAGTTCTTAAATCTGATGCCTTTTCTCTGTAAGACTCAAAAATAAGTGATCTGACATGCCAGGCCTGTTTTGCTCAGTGAGAATGAATGTCAGAACTTTACAGTTCCCACAGCATACCAGGGAGATACAAAAAATGTTGAGTTTTACTGTTGGTGTGAAAAAATATCAACAATGAAAGAGTAATTTATTTCTTTTTTTCTCCAGATAAAGACTACTTCCTGATTGTCATCCAGAATCCAACTGAATGATTCCACTGACCTGGTCTGTTTTTTCCCTTTGCCCAACTGTTGTTTGTTTTTTCTTTATTTTTTTATTTAATGGTAAAGAGTAAAGCATTAGTGTCAGCTCTGCTATGCCACTCCAGTAATGTCTGGGAAAACAGAAGTGGGTGGTTTTGTTGTTTACAAACAGAAAAAGTGGCTTTTGTTTTTTTTTGTATTGCAAATCACTTTGAGGAGTTGGTGAATTAGAATCAGGCAGTAAAAAATGCAACAGATTCTTTTAATAGTTAGCAAGATAATGTAATAAAATTCTAATAATGTTCTAAAAAAGATGATTCTCTGTATGTTCCTGTGCTTCTGTCACCGCTATTTGACACTATTACTTCCGAATGACTGTAAATATGAAACTTGCCTATCTAGTTCTGTCTTACTCTGTTGACAAGTTATTTTGACACAAAGTATGACCATATCAAATTAAAAAGTGTCATCAGTGACTTTTGTGTTTTCCTTCTGAAGATTTTCATTATGCTCAGGATTGATCAAGGGTTTCTTCAGAATGTAGAACCTTCCTAGGACTACTTTTACTCATCTGTTGCTTTCTTTAAATAACTATTAGTTGTATATGCAGTGTACTCATATTCGCGTTGTATGTTGGACCATTTTCCTACCACTTTGTTTCAGGCAGAAGTGTTGTGGCTAAGGCCATCAAGACTGCCTGTTGGAGCTCTCCTGCTGTCACAGTTCAGTAGCCAATTTGATCTAGTACTGTCCTTCAGTGTTTTTTTTATTGATGGCCATCAAGGAGAAAACACGGTCATCTGGTTCCTCCACAATACTAAAGGGGTTATTTTTCTTGCCTCAAAAGGGTTTAGTAATGGCACACAGAGTTCAAGAATTTGTACAGAATGTTCACATTCAAGATATTTGTCACCTGTGTGTCAGACACAGCTCTGGCTTGTGCTGAAGAGTCTTAGTGATGTGCAGAACATTGTAGACCAGATTCAGAAATGATGCCTGTTGCCTTGCTCTTCATTTTCCTTGTCCAGCCAACTGCTACAGCAGGAGCAGTGCTTGGGGAGCTGGATCCTTCCCCAGTCTCATGTGTCCCACAGAGAAAGGGTGCCTGCAGGTAGTGCAGCTGCCTCCTCACAGGTCTGGTCCCAGACTTCTTCTTGTAAAAATGTTTTACTAGGATGAAAAGGAATTTCTCTGCAGGTGCACATGAGCAGAGAGGCACAGCCTGCAGGCATGACACGTACTGTTCAGTTAAAGAAAGAACCTTGACTGACTAACTGCAGTTTTCTGTTCTTGTGCTGATGAGGGATCATTCCTGAGTCATGTACCTGTCAGCAGAAGTGTCTAGCTCATGTTTAGCCCTGTTCTTTCAAAATTACAAGCAGTAGTAGGAACCTGTGATACTGTCCAGTATTACACTGAGGAATAGACTAAGAATTTATGGGTGATCTCAGCAGGCTGGGGATAGTCCAGGTGACAGGCTGCAGTGCAGTTTTGGAGTCTTTAGTATAAATGTCACTTGGACACTTTTCTGGATTTCAGAGCACAAGGTGATGGGGTGGGAATGTGGTGACTCAAACCTTTATGTTCAGCGTTAAGTTTTATGTGCATTTTCAGACTTGGGTATTAATTAATAGACCAGGTCTAATTTTTTTTAGGTAGGGATGACCAGGAAGCAGAGAAATGCTTTCTGAGATATGTAAGATGGACAGTCCTGCAGCATCAGGGTAGGGTGCTTTGTAGTAGTTCAGGTAGCTGAGCTGTCATCCTGCCAAGAAGTGACTGACATAAACATCCTCCTCCTGGGCACAGGAAACTGTGAGAGAACTCACACAGCATGCGTTCAGTGGCCCTGTTATTACTAAGTTTTGGTTTAAGCCATGCCATCCAACCAGTGAATAGGGTCTGAAATCATGCTCTGCGTTTGGAGTAGTCCCTGATACACGGCAGCTTATACAATACACGTGAGCTGTCATGACGTAATTGAATGCTGTCTTCAAGTAAATGCCCTCCAGCAAGCTCAAGCCTCTGGAAAACAACGGAACAGTGAGGAAAGGCAGAAGAAGAATGTGACTTCAGTTGTTTCTATCTTTTGTTGTTCATAGCCAGAGAAATGCTTCCTTGAAGGTGGTGACCTGCTCCTGTATTTTGGCTTTCCCTGGTAGGTGGCAGTGTTACCCTTTTGAACAGTGAAGAATTTCTCCAGTAGCATGAATTCCTTTGGACAATTCCTTAAGGATAGCTGTCCTGCCAGTGAGCTGGTGTCATATCTGACTCTGGGACAGAGTGTTGAGGTGTTTGGTTTTTTTAAACAAAGAAGCTGCAGAAACACAGTCGTGCCCTTTTTCTGCATTGTGTTGAGACTATAAACTTGCAGTGATACTATGGAGGTCTTGCTCTGTGATGATCGATTGGGGTTTGGGAGCTCGTTTGGGGGGTTTTATGCTTTATCTTTCAAGGACTGTTAGCAGTCTGACTTCAAATAGGAATTTGAATAATGGGGTCTTGAAGAAAGTGGTTTTGGAGTCTGGAGGAGCTTGTCAAATCCATCTGGTCAGAGCAGGGCCTTGCTTATGCCGTGCTAGTGCTGCTTTCACACCAGCATTCAAAGTTAATTCAGTATTTTTCTTTTGGAAAAGGCGAAGGGTAGATGAGGCTGAAGAACAATAGCTTCTATATAAATAATTATCATGGAGACAAAGTGGCTTATTTGCATCTGGAGCATCAGAGAGTCTCAGAGCACTTCCTCTGTATGCAAGTTGGGATTTCACTGTATGCAAGGAGGATTTCACTTTTCCTGAGGTATCATAAAGAGGGTCAAGAAAGAGATGGGATGAAGTTTGACTTCTTGTCCTGTTTGCTGAGACTGGGCCTAGTTACTTGTATGGTAAAATTACTGTCTAATTGAGAAAGAGCAGAAAAACAAGCATTATAGTTCTTTTTTCTAGCCAGAAATCATGACAAAGTGGTTCAAAGGAGGATGCAAATAACCTTTGTGATCTGTGCCTTAGTGCTGCTTTGTGTTGTGGTTGGAGACTGGCCTAATTGGAGAAGCCTGTTGGGATGGATTCCTCTCTGAAGGCAGAGGAGGCATCTGCTGCTGAGATGTGGAAACAAATCCCTAGTGCATTAACGAGCTCGTGGTTGAGGGATGGCTCTGAGCTGTGAACAACAGCACTTGAGGCCCAAGGACATGCTCTCTTGTGCTGATTCTGCTCCGAAGTAAGGCTCTGGCAGAGGAATGAAGATGATAACATATTCACACTGCCAGAGCTAGGCCTGTAGAAACTCATCTGTGGATCTGAGAGCAGCTCTTTTAAGCTGCTTCAGCTTGTGGTTGCTGAAGCACCCTCCTAAGCAACCCTGTCTGCCTGAGGTGGCTGAGCTCTGTGCAGCACTCCACCAACAGGGCATTTTATGTTTGATCTTGTCTAAACACTGTTATGTATAGCTACACCTTTAGGGGATGAAAGTCTGGCATAGGTAGTTACACAATATAGGCTCGCCTTATGCTGGTAGAGCTAGAGCAGCTCCTTGAACCAGAATGATGTGTAGGAAGAGCTGTGGCAGCTGGTTTGTGCAGGGGCAGCGAGCCTGAGCATCAGCACCATTTCTGTTGACAAAAATACTGTTCCTTTACCAGCACTGCAGGATTCCTTCAGGGAGATTTCCCTCTGCTTAGCAAGGTTTCACAAGCACCTAGAGGTACTTATTATCAGTGGTGTTTACCCTGTAAGAATGCTGTCATGTGTAAACCTGGTTGTTGATCACAGGTCATGTTAGGACAGCTTGCTGCTGCTGGGTTCATATGGCTGGTTTCTGCTATCTTCTCAAAACCTTTGACTGATTCAGGGTTTTTTTGATACAAAGTGCACTTCCTTAAATAAGAAGTTTTGCCAATAACATCAGGAGGAACAGGTACAAGAGGTATTAGTGTGTGCAAGAATTTTCAGGAAGGCTGAGGGCTGAAGGAAGGAGTGTATAAATCACACTCTGCTGTATTAGAAGTAGAACTTCCTTGATCCATGTCCCATTTTTGTAAGTACATTAACATTCTTGGAAGCTCCAGAGCTTCCATGAACCAGAGTCTTTTCTCCTACTCCAGGTGTATGAATAATCTGTGGAATCATGATCCCAGTCCTGCAATGAGGTCAGTCTGCATGGATAAAATCAGGGATCAAATCACTAAATTATAAGTTCCTTGTGCTTCTCATCAGAAAGAGGTTCACACTTTATAACAATAGTAATAAAACTACCTTGCCGGAGGATGCAGTCTGTAAAGTTGACCACCTCGCCATGCCTCATTCAACATTACAGCTTTCCCTTATGTGTTTTCTGATTAAAAGGACCTGTATTGGAAACATCTCTACTTGTATCTTAATTATAAAAGTGACTCTGAAGAGTCTTCCGTACACATCTGTGTTTGTTTAAGTACTGCTACTGCCTGGTCAAGGAAAATCCATGATGTTAGCCATGAAAGTAATTGTTTCCTTTCTTGGAGAGCTCTAAGAGGAGAAAAGAATTTGATTATACTTAAACCTATTTTTAATTGGTGACACTTTCAATAATTGGAGCTGTTTTTAACAGATGATTTTTTTTTTTTTTACTGAGGCTGTACTTAATCCTCTAATATTCTGCATTCACTTGTGTTTTGTGCCAGTTCACTGTAAGCAATGAAACACTGTTCACAGAATGGGGCTTTGGTTGCTTTGTACATACACTGAGGAGGGATGTTAAACACTGTTCTTCATGGAATGCTGACATTCCGTGTGGTTTTGGTTCTGTGTGGTTTTGATTCATTTATTCAGAAATAGCCTGCCCTATTTGTAGTCTTTAAAATATTCAGCATAGATGCAGCTCTGAATGCAGAAAACAAGAGACTCGTTAGTTGGGAAATGATGGAGGCAGCCGTGGGAATCGCAGGTACCCAGTGACCCCGATGGGATCGGTTTGTGTCAGGGTTTGTGCGCTGTGGAAGCTCAGAACTGGGCCCGTGGTCTGTGCTCTCGGACACATGCGGGCCCCCTCGCAGTGCCGGCGGTTGCGCTGGAAGCAGCCGTGCCGCTGAGACCACTCCGGAGCCGGGATCTCCAGAAGCAGCAGCCAGCATGCGCTGGAGTCTCGACGGCCGCAGCCCGGGGCTAGTGCGGAGCGAGGCTGGAGGTCAGCTGCTGCTCGGGGCAGAACCGCGCTGCTGCCGGTGCCGCCGCGTCCCGGCACAGCGGAAGGGGGCGGGCGGGGCTCTTCCCTCCCCCGACGTGAGCCGAGCCAAGCCCCGCCCCGCCGGGCGTGCCGCGGTGACGTCAGTGACCCACTCCGCCGCAGCGCCCTCGCAGGCCGTGCCGCCGCAGGAGCCGCTCGCCGGCCCCGCCGCCCTGGCCGCCATGCCGTCGGACCGGCCCTTCAAGCAGCGCCGCACCTTCGGTGAGCCGGGCTGGAGGGAGGCTGGGGGCTCCCCGCGGGGCCGGGGGCTTGGCCTCCGCCGGGCTCCGCGGAAAGGGGCGGGCGGTGTCGCGGCCGCCGCGCGGTGATGTCATCCCTGCCGCTGGTCTTCGGGGGGCGGCCGTGGCAGCTGGTGGAGGGGCCGGGGGAGCCCCGAGCGCGGGCAGCGCCGCGCCCCGCCGGGGGTACCGGGGTACCGGAGCCCAGCTTCGGTCGCTCCTCCTCGGTAAGCTCCGTTTGCATAAAGCACAAAGTAACAAAACGGGCCACGGGAGCGCGGTGTGGGGGGGCGGCTGCTGGAGGGGTTCTGGAGTGTGGTTGCTGAGCTGTCACCCTCCTGTGTCATGCATCCACCAGAGGAACTGGGGCGGCTGGGGTGGGGTGTCGGCTACAAGGAGCTCTGAAGTCTGCAGGCGAGGGTAGGAGTCAGGAGGTAAATATTTTTAGATCTAGGTGGTATTTAAGGCCACTTCCAGCCCAGACCTTCTGCGATTCTTGTTTCACTCCTGCCCTGCGTCCAGTCTTTACACTTTGGACTGTCCGAGCATGATGACCTCTTCAAAAATTACCTTCCATCCTCCCCATCTCCTTCAGCTTAGAGTAGTTACTGTTTCAAGAATTTGATATACCCTCTCTAGTGTTCTTGATACCAAAAGAATTAATGCTGCCGTCACACCCATCCCTTTGTTAAAGTACGTGGTGGGGAAGCTCAAAATGAAAACTCAAACCGACAAGACGGTGACCACATAAGTTCCCAGATTGGATTGCCAGATCCGATAATGAAATCAGATGAAACATCAACTGCTGTTTTGCCTGACCTTTGCCAGCTGGCACTGGGAAAGGTCCATGTTTCTGGCAAGTTATATCCCAAGGGAGCTATTGGTTGAGCTTTACTGCCTGAATAATGCTGAAATCGGTGTATTCATGCCAGATGAGGCCTTGATTTGTGTCAGATGCTGTCCAAAGGCAGGTAAGGGCGTGCTTCCTATGTTAGCTTTAAAACTGGAGCTTTTTCCTGCTGACCCAACCCCTCATTGCTCTCTTGGAAACTGTAAATATTTGGTAATTTATTGGCACAACCTTCCAGGCCTCGAATACTTATGCAGCCTTCTCCTGCCACAGCAACTGAGCCAAGGGAACATGCACAAACAAGGGAAGTCTGGGTGCCCTGGGACGCTTGTTTGGACCCTGCTTTGTTCTCTTGAGCTATATATTAAAAGAAGTAGAGTCCTAGTAAGTCCTTAGTGACCCTTAGTAACTACCTGCTGTTAAACTGGTGAGAATCAGCTTATTATGGTCAGGAGGAACCTAGTTTGTCTTTGCGGGTTGCTCAGGCTTCATATGAGCCAGAAGGAAAACAAAATCCGAGGCTCATAGTAGTTAAAAGAAAGCAGGATTAAAATAGCCTGGGAGGGAAGGAGGGGGTGAGGGAGTTCGGTGCCGGCAACTGCAAGTGCTCCTTGTTTCTGTGTACTTTCCTCTGCCCTTTTGCTCTCTCAGCTGACTGGTCTGCAGAGCTCAGCCAGGAGGAGGGGAAGGAGGAGGAGGAGGCCTGGCAGCCCACACAGTTGCTTTGGGTCAGGGCTGGAGTTGCTCAGTTGGAGAAAGTAAATACAGCTTGTTTTTGTCTTCAAATCATTACACAACAGGGGCAGGAAGTGATTGTTTACGATGCAGTTGGAGAGGGCTGATGGAAAACATCAGCAGTGACGCTGTACCCTCAGCAGGGCTTGATTTTTAAGGCTTCAAAACTTTACAGAAGTGGAGTGGTTCTAAAAACAACCAGACAAAAGGCAGAGTCAGGAATGTGGCTGTTTACAAAAGGCACCCAGGCTCCAGGTTCACAGCAAGTTGCTTGCTTACATCTTGTTCTGCCCCCCCATACTGAAGAGTCTTTCCTCAGTGCATGTTTTCCCCCATTTTGTATTTTTGGGGTTTCTTTTTCCATTATCTCCTTCTGCTTGTTCATCTGCTTTGCCTTGGGTATATCCTGAATAAAATTCATCGTTGAGGATGTGGGAAAGGGACTGGCTGGAAAGCACCAGGGCTTTGAGCCAGCATGTGTGGAGAGCACCGAGAGCTGACCTCTCCTGCGATTTGGAGTGCTGTTAGTGGTGATAGGGTGATGCTCTGTGACCTGGTTCTGTCTTTGGCATGTCTGTAGCAGAGCATCTTTGGTCTGGGTGCATGGGGGTAAAATCCAACAGTAACCCTCTGCATTCATGTGGTGAGCCTGGCTGTAGCCACCGAGGTGGCTGTCTTCTGTGTAGTCGGATCCTTCATAGGAGCCCAGAACAAAGCTGTGGTTTGTGTCAGAGGAACAGGGTGTCCTGGCTGCAGCGAGCATGCAGCAGCCTGACAACACCATTGTGTTTCCTGTAAAGACATGAGTCCTCAGGAGTGCTGGGCAGTGCTCGTACCTCCCACTGCTCTTGAAGGGGTTGTTTTGAACTGGCTGCTTGCTGTTGCGAGGCTGACAAGAGGTTTCAAGCTTTGTTTTCAACGCAGGGCTCAGCCAGTGTGGTGACAGCCACGGGCCTTAAACCTAGACCAGTCGGCTCACTGAGTGCCAGCTGGCCTCGTGCCCCAGCATCCTTCTGAAATGGAGGCACTTGCAGTGAGACGCATACGCTGTGTCCTGTTGGGCAGCTGGAGCCCTTGGCCAGGTGACAAACTTTGAGGTTTAACCTTAGCCCCTCTGGGCTGAGTATTCTCATCCCAGGCTCAGCACTCTGGGAGATCTGCCTTTAGTTCTGGGAAGCCACCTCTCTGTAGAGGAAAGGCAGCACTAGATGATGGCAGTGTGCGGAGCTGAATTCTCCTCTTGGCTTTGGGGAAGAGTGTTGCCTTCTCTGGGGACTCACCTTAGTGTAAGCTGTGTTTATGAGTTGAAAGACCAGCAGTGGATGAGTTGTCGTGTCTCGCACACCATCCCGTGCTTGTCATAACAGTTTTGCTTGTTGGTGGCTTGGAAAAATGTCCTGATGTGAGGTTGGTTAATCAGTCAGTTTGTCCTCAGACTGTGCTTGCAGTAGTCATGTTCTAGCAGTTGTGCTTTAAGAGCTGGGCTTCCTTGAAGCGAGGCTGCTGCTGCAAGTTGATGCTTAGCTGCCTGTCTTGTATTAATTACTGAGAACATTCTGTGACGTGTTTTGATGTGTGGTTAATTATCAGTGTTGAAGAAAATGCTGGTATGAGAAGAACTGAACAAACATCCAGAGCTAATGCCAGCCAGACATGGAGACCACAAATACTGTGTTTTTTAATTATTATTCTTTTATATAACAAAACTGACTGGCAGCCAGGGTAATGAAACCTGCGTGTCCTTCACTTTTACTTAATTCTCTCTTCACTACAAGAACTTCAGATGTTCCCTTGAGCCAGGAAGGTGGAGACTGATGCATCTGGAGTCTTGCTGCCTGTCATCAGGTAGCCATGAGCCACAGATAAGTCACCTCCACTGGCTTCTGTGTTCCTTCCTTGGCCAGACCCAGAGTCCCCTGGAAGGCGTCACCCTCTTGGGTGACGTTCTGTGGTTGACCTGCAGTGCGTAAAGACTCTTGACTCTGGTCCTGCAGTCATTTGTTGCCTTTTGTCTTCAGAAGGCAGTTTGGAAATAAGCCGTGAGAGACAATAAAGGAGTAAGTTCAAGACTCTTGAGTCTGGCACATCTCTCCAAATAGACTCTGCAAATCTGTGCATGTCCAGGCCTGTTTGCGCACAAATAGCAATGTCCTGGGCTGTGTGAACTCTCTTTGTGCATGCACATGTGGTGTTCTGCATTAAAACACAGTTCTGTCAGGAGTGCCACTTCTTTGAGCAATTTGAAGCGTTGTGAGTAGTTCTGAGGAATTTGAGTGCATCTGTCCTGTCTTAGAGGCTTATAATTGCAAAGGTTGTCAAGACAGAAGAAAAGGTCAACCAAAAGCTAGAGGGAAGCCCTCACAGAGGACAGTCTCCTGAGGCTCATGCAGAGGGAACTTGCTGTTCATTTTTCAAGGCTAGTGAACTGTGATTAAACACTGAGCAAAATAAACCCATTTCTTATCTGGAACTCTGATGTAAGTACTCAGTATGCCATCCAAACAGGGCACAGAAGGTATTGCCCATTTGCCTCCCATGCTCAGGAGGTGTAGTGAGTTGAAAGCCCTGTTTAAAGCTGTTTGAATGCTGGAGGCCCGCAGCTCTTCCTGCATGGCCCCTGGCAGGGGTGACATGGTACTGTGCATCCAGAGAGCATGTGTCTTGACATGAATTTAGACTTCATGGTTGTTGTGTGGCTCTGCTTGGTCACGAGCTGAGCCCTTATGGATTTGCCGGCTACAAATACTCATTCCTGGAGTCAGGTTCAATTATATTCAGATATATTTTGAAACGGAAGAAAAAAGAAAAAAAAAAAAGAAGGTTCCCGTTTGTCTTTTAAAATCCATTGTCAAGCAGCCAGGAAGATTGGGATACACAAATAACCAAACTGCTGAGATCCCTCTGCACTCTCAGGGCTCTAGGAGCTGGGTATTCAGAAATCCTGCCCGACATTAACCATCTTGTAATGAAGTTGTAACAGCAAAAGGGATAGTCCTGCAGGCCTCATCAGTTGCTCCACGTTCATGTTCATGCCTTGCTGTGATAGCAGAGCACCAGGCTCTACCTACACTATGTTGCAGAGACACCTTTGTATCAGACATGAAGTTCAAACCAGTGCAGTTTTGGTCCCTGGTCATTCATCCTGTCCAGAGCCCTCTCTTTGCAGACAGAACTAAAATACAACCAATGATCAGAATCACAGTCGGGTTTCTGCATTGCTGCTGTCCTGTGTAGCCTCAGACTACTCAGCCTTTTCTTAGCAGCAAGGACAGCCTTCACAGGACACAGCTGGCCTCCTGAGCTCTGCCCTCCTTTCCTGGATGTGGAGTCTCCTCTTGTTCCTCCTGCAGTGCCACAGACCTGCGAACCAGCCCTCCAGCACTGGGCAAGGACAGGTCAGGTCAGCTGTGGTGTGAGCCATGGACACATACACGGGGTGCGCTTCCTGGTGATGAGAGGTGTCGGCCTTAGTGTGGTGTGACACCACAGAAATACTTACGGGTGTTCATCTGGAATGACCTGCATAACTTCCCTGTGTCTTCAGCAGTTGCCAGCTCATCCCAGACATGCCCTGATTTCAAACCATCCAGTTCCTCCTCACAGAAACTCTCCTGGAGAGAGGACCAGGTTCCAGCAACCCTCTGCCCTGGGACAGACCATAGCAGCTTCGTGAAGAACCATGTTCATTTTTGCATCTGCTTCAGATCCGGGGTGGATCCACCCCTAAGCTGTCTGCCAGCGTCTTGTGGAGGGCAGTGAGAAAGCCACAGGGCTGGCAGCCTGCTGCCAGTGCAGGGATATCCGCACACTCCCTTCATGCCATGGAGGGCTGGACCAGGAGTCGTGGGACGTGGAACCACAGGGAGAGGCAGTAGCTGACTTTGTGAATTTCTGCTCTTTGCTTTCCACACACAGCTCTTGCTCGGCTCAGGAGCTGTTGACCTGGTAGCACATTGATGACGTTTCCAGGTGGTGTTTTTACTTCATGGTGTTTCCTTAATAGCATTCCTGTTGGTCACAGGCAACAGGGCTGGTTGTAGAGTCCATCCGCTGCCCCAGGGCAGTACCAGTGTTTGTCCAGTGTCTCCTGAAAAGTGCTGTCCATCACACAACTGCATTGCTGGAGAACTTGCCATGTGTTTTCCTTCTGTTCCACCATCTGTACTTCTTGTCTGATTAAACTGTTTTGCATCCAGGGCTGTCCTTGTGTCCTGTGTCTGCACAGTACCCAGCACAGCACTCTCCCATAGCACACATTACTGGACATTGCTGATAAAACGGTTCATGTTTGGAAAGTCTGGCTTAAAATGTTCTGCTGTTCTTAACTGCCATAACTAGCTCATCCCTCATTGCCATGGGATACATGGTGTGCCCACGTCTTTGGGAGAACAGCTTGGGAAGGACCTCAGTTAAGAAAAACAGCTGAGATTCTGGTGTTTTGGGCAATTTGCAAGCTTTGCTGTGGGTACTTAACAGTTGAAACAGCAGTTGGAGGAGAAACAGGCAGTTTCTGTGGCATATGTAATGCTACAAAAATACTCCTGTCTTTCATAGGCCCCAGCAGTGAATTTTTGCTAGGAATAACTAATGGAACGGGTGTGGTTTTTATCTTGCTGCCATCTTGAGCTCTCACATCCTGGCAGTGGGGAGAAGCCCAGCTTCCCTTGCAGCAGATGCGGAGCAGACACGGTGCTATTCCCTCTGTGTGCAGGTCAGGAATCTTGCCTCAGCTCCTCTGTCCCATCCTGCTTGGAGGCCCTGAGCTGCTGCAATCAGGTGTTTACCAAGGAGGGGACAGAGAAAAAAATGTAGATAGGGACTGGGTTGTACAAACAGTTGTGGGTCCCTTTACATACAGGTTTAGGGTTAACTGCGGCCGGGCGCTACAGGAAAGGGGAAAGTCTTAACCTCAAATAGCACAGTTGTAATTTGGGAGCTACAGGAGAAGCACAAGGCTTGTACAGTCAGAGCTGTCATGTATGGAGTGTGAGTGTGCAGACACTGCTAGTGGCAGGGTGGAGGGAGCAACCTGCCTGCAGTGCTGTACGTGCCATGAGCCTGGATGCCAGGCTGGCATCTCCACCATGTCTGTCTTGAGACCCCTTTAATGGTTTTCTCTTTATTCCTGTGACTTAGGCTACAGATACATGAAATTAAAGGTGGCATTTATAGCCATTCTTTGCTATTTGATGTTGAATATGCTGACGTGAGACAAAGGATCAACCTCTAGCTCCCACTCCCAGCTGAGGAGGTTGTGGGTGACCATCACCTACTTCTTGCAGGAGATCTCTAGCACCTGAACTGTGGTGTACATGGAAATGACCCTTGTACAGCGTTTGAGGCAGGATAGATTCTCTTGATTCCCAAGCCTGTCTGGTTGGATCCAACCTTTGGTTGGAGGATGGGACTCCTTAGCCAGATCTTCCAATGGCCTGGAAACTTCTGCCTGGATCTTGGGGCATCTAAACAGCTTAGGTGTGGTTGATCCCAGCTGCCTTCAAGAATGAAGTTTCTGAAGTAGGCCTCCCCTGAGCAGAGGAAGAAGAGCTTAGGTGCTTGTAGCTGCAATCACACATAAATGCTGAAGGGATCCTGCAGCCCTTTGAGTAAAGGAGCACCAACTGTTATTGCCTTGTGGTAACCTGCAGATCAGCCCCCTCACACAGGGAGGGCAAAAGCTCTGCACACATCTGACCTGAGGGACCAGGTCCTGGGCACGTGGCAGGTCTTAAAGAATGGGTCAGAGGACTGTATGTCAGACTTGAGGCTGGTTGAGAGCTTTGCCACTCGTGGCTGCTGCCCTTGATTCCTGCTGCGTGTAGAGGCAGTGAGACCTGGAAGAAACCCTTGAGCTGGAGTTGGTGGTGCTTCCAGGGAGCAAGGTGGGTATCGGGCTGCCTTTTGGTTCATGCAGCTGAGACCACTTGGATGCTCCGAGGTTATGTGTATCACTAGCCATCGTAACATGCAAAGGCTGACAACTTACCTTCAGCAAATTGCTTCTCAGATCCTTCTCATAATTGTACACAAAAAGTTCTGTGACCCTACAGGGAAATGCATGATGTCTGGGGGGTTCATCCACATGGCCATCTTACCAGATAGCCAGAGGCCAGATGGCCATCTTACCAGATATGACACAGGATAGGGTGGATACTGAAGCATGGACTCTCCAGCCATAAGGACACAGCTTTCTGCAGGCTCTGTTAATACCCAGCAAGTCTGAGCCTAAAGTGCTTGTGCTGGTAAGTGTTGTCCACTCATGCTCTGGATCTCCAGCCTTTCAGATGCTGTCCTGTGCGTTGGTTGCTTGTGTGCTTGATGCTTTCCGTCACTGTGTCCTTCAGCCATTGCTGTACCAGTGTCACATGCAATGCTGATTGCTGCCTAACTCCTTGCTGATTTCGGACCTCAGGGGAAAATGGCCTGGACAAGGATAAATCTGGGTGCCTTGGAGCACTGGACATGGTGAAAAGGAAACATGGGGAACTACATCTTCAGTCACAAAACCCCAAACAAAAATGCCTGAATTTTCCATCAAATCCAAATAATCTTGCTTTGTCTTGCTAGCCCATGGAGTCCTACAGTAGAAAAGTTTGGCAATTCCTAGCAGAAAGATAATTTCCCTTCATTATCTTAAAAAGATAATTAAGTACTTAAAAGCCTCTGTGATCCAGTGACTTTATAGTTGTGTCCCAAAAGAAACTCCAGTCTGTTCCCAAAGTAGCATCTAACCAATTTCAATTTATAAGAAATAGGATTTTAGCAAGTGGTTAGAGAAGAAATGCTTAATGTTTGTGGGGAGAAAACACACTCAAACACATGCATTTATCCTGCCCTGTCGTGGTAGGCTGTGAGGAACTGGGGCTGTGTGAAGCAGCTCAGGGGGGTCAGGCTTGAAGAGGGCGCTGCGCCAGCGACAGGAGGATCCCATCACAGATCCTGCAAGACCCAGATCTTGCATTTCGAGGTGGTCCTTAGTTGTTGGCCTTCATCCCTGGCTTTACCTGCTGTGATCCATGAAACTGCTTCCCCGGGGTGCTTCAGATGAGCTGTTGTAGGCTGTGAAGCACTTCCCAGGGTAATGGTAATGCAGAGGAGGAGCATAGGTCTGTAGTGTCGCAGGAAGAGCACACACAGACATAGCTGATCCTGGCAGGGTTTTGGCCTCTCTTTCCTGCTGCTTTGCATTGTGGTAAGTGGAGGGCCCTCTGATAAAACAATGAGGGGGACATTTGAATTTCTCCTGTTCCTGTAAGCTCAAAGAGCATACAGGCTTTTATGTGCTGCCTGTTGTGTGTGTCAGACATGAACTCCGGAGGAAAATGGGTTGGGAAGTGTAAGAGCAACTGCAGGAAAAAACATCTTTTAGTACCTGGGTCATCTCCTTGCTTAAGTTTTATTTCCTGTTTCCACAACAGGTCTAGAAGTGCTTTCAGTCAGGCCAGTAGCTGTTGTAGGTCTGTGATAGTGAAGGAGCCCTCCTTGGCGAGGTGTGTCTCTTTTGGACTGAGGCATTGTGCCAGAGATAGTGCTTGGAAGTGTACAAAGGGCAGAAGGAAATGGCTAAAACCCAGCCCCAGTTAGAGACTCCTCTCCTCTGGGAAGCAGCCAGGAGGCACAAAGAGCCTGAACTTCCAGAGCTGAGCCCTAAAGCTGTGCTGCTGCCCAGCACTGATGGCAATGAGCTGCATTCGCTTAAGGCAGATGTAATATAGTTTTGTTATCCTTATGGGCTCGCTTCAAGTCATTTGGTTTCCATGCGTGTTGCCCAGTTTTACTGGGCAGGGTAGTATGTCCCTGCCTTGGGAGGTGACTGGGGTGGTAGGAAGCCATTAAGGTCTGATCACTGGAGCTGACATCTCCTGACCATCTCCCTGCTGCAAACTGGTCAGAAAAGGCCTGATGAGCAGAATGTGCATTTCTTTAGCAGTGTCCCTCTTTGTCTGTGGTTTGCAGGGTGGTTACCCTCGGGTTGCCTGAGCTTGCACAGCCACGTGTTTATAACCCTGCTTCTTCACTTCTTTCTCTCCAGCGGATCGTTGTAAAGAAGTGCAGCAGATCCGAGAGCAGCACCCCAACAAAATCCCGGTAAGTTGTTGCAACTGTTCTGTGTTAGCCCTTGTGCTCATGACCCCTCGGTGCTGCTGCTGGATTGCCTCCACCAGCCAGCCACAGAGGTTACAAAGCCTTGTTCTGCAGAATCAATACAGGATGCTCCATAAGCCTCCCATGCCTGGTGCATGCCAGCTACATCCTGAGCAATGCAAAGTGCAGCCTTTCTCCTACGCTTCACACCTGCCCTAGAGGCAAGGAGCTGATTTGATCTCAATTCTATTTCCAAGCTAATACAGCTTTGTGTGGGTTGGGTTTTGTTTGTTTTCTGTAGTAGCTACTTGGCTTTTCCTGGACACCCTGGTAAGGATTTGTCTGCATCTGCCCAGAGAAAGATGTACGAGATGATCTTTGCTATACTGAAAGCAGAGACCCTGTTAGAATAACTCGCACCACAACCAAACGGTCACACACTTTCTGTGCTTTCCCATTACCTGCTATTGACATGTGCTCCATGAAGACTCCATGAATTGACTCCAGTTCTTCCTGTCCATGTCAGACTTAATATGCTGTCTTGTTCTTTGGCTGTGATTGTGCTTGTGATGTCCTAGCTAAGTATTAGTATTTGTTTCTCTTCCTGAGAAGATGGAGAACTTAGTGAAATAATACACTTGGGAATTGCTGGAGTTAGTATTTGCAATACCATAGCATGTATGACCAAAAAGTGGGATGTGTTCCTACTTCAGCTCGCTCGGCATTGGATTAGAATTGCATACAATCAATATTTAGCCTTCAAGGCTTAATGTCTCAAACTGCTCTTGGCACATACTAGTCCATTCCTGTGTTTCTTTTGATTCTAGCACAGCGTCTTCTAGCAAAAAGAATTCTTTCTCTTCCTGCTTTTCCACGTGCTGTCAGCTCAGCAGAGCTGACCTTTGCAGCACAGTGAATGCCAGTATGCCATATCATCTGCACATTTACTGATCACTGCTTTTAACATGGATTTCATGGCATCAGGCTGGGTCTGCATTTCTCCAGAGCTGTGGCAGAGCTAATTACAATGCCTTAAGCTCTAGCAATAAAGACAGGCTAGAAATAAGTTGTACATAAAATATACACACATATATCAAGTGTCTCTACACAAATGTGTATTGCCTGGGAAATGAACAGGAGGAGCCAGAGCTCTGCATCTACATGCAGAATTTTACCAGCCTGGCTGAACCATGGTGGGAGAGCTGAGCTGGGCTGCTCTTTGTGTTGGGGTCAGCCACCACATGCCCTAGGAGAAGGCTTCTGTGTCATCAGGGTCCATGCACTGGTGTGGCTGTCTGGGGAGCTGTGTGTGTGTAGGATTAGCCATGGCAGAGACCTGAGCTCTCCCAGTAACCTCTTTGTTCAGTGGCCCTGGCGGCTCCAGCTGTGTTTGTGTCACTGGTACCTCTAAAGGCCTGGTCTCAGGTAGATCCTGACATCAAGTTTGATGCCGTCTCTTCTCTTCTACATAGCAAAGTTTCTGCGAGTCCGCTGTATGTTGCTTTCAGTGCTTGGGCTGAGCAAAGCCTCATACTGCAACATGGTGCAGGGCATAGCTGTGGGTCTGAGCAGTTCAGTGCAGCACCTTGGCTGTAGGAAGGTCTTGGTTCAAGGAGGCACTTGGAATTGGCAAAGGGGTTTGAGCCCACAGCCCAGAGGGAGTTGGGGAGAAGATGGCCCAGGTCACACCACACCCGTATTGCTGCAGAAAGCACAGCAGGCTGTGCTGCAGCTGCTGCCGTCGTCCCGCATCTCCAGTTTCCACTCAGAACCCTTGAGTGGATTCTGTGAGTGAGTCCCTTTTTGCTGTGGCAGAGGGCCGGGGTGATTTGCAGTGTGCGTGGCCTGGCTTTGTGCCCGGGGAAGGGCATCTCTGTCCTGTCTCCAGAGCAGGCTGAGGAAGGGGCTGTGCCACGTACACGTGTTGGGAGAGAGCTGGTGGGACAGCCTTCTCTGGGCTCCTGCGAGGGGCTGTTCTGGGGAGCTGTTAGACCCAGTGTCCAGGCTGACATGACCAGAGCACCTTTTGGACAGGGCTGCTGTCGATATTGCCATTAAAGGACCTTCATCCTGCTCAGCTGGAGGGGGACAGGATGAAACTATTGGTGCTCTCTGTGGTTGTGTGAGCGCCCTGCACGTCTGTGGTGGTCTCTGTGGCTGGCCACGTGTATGTACGCGTACACATGTGCCTTCTGGGAATACATTCTGTGCCTTGCTGCTGGTTGAACCTGGGGGCATGGAGCAGTGGCAGCCTTTCCTCTCTTAGGCTGCTGGATCTAGCCCCATTCCCTACCAAAATCATTTTCTGCCTCTTCAGACTGGCTCCAGAACAGGGGTTCAGTTTGTAAATGCTGCTGAAGCCCCCTCTGTGATGGGATCAGGACTCGGGGCTCTGCCCTGAGCCTTTCCACTGGTGCCCAGCTCATGTTCTTTCTGCAGAGACCTGTGGCGGGGTCTCACCACACCAGGAGCAGTGTCCCACACCGAGTAACCCTTTGGCATGAGGCAGCAGCTTGGAACACGATGCAGGAGGAGAGGTGGCTTTGTATATAAGCCCCGTGGCCACAGGGATGTAATATTAGCATTTGATCATGCATTTCCCTCCAAGCTGGACAAGAACGTTTTGTCCATTGGCCACCTGTTCCCATAGCTAGTTACCCAAATAGCAGCTCATGTTCTTGGAAACAGAAACCCCCGGAGCTATTTTACATGAGAGGCCCTCTGTCTGTTCAGGACACAAGGCAGCTGCTGCTTTAACAGCCAGGACATCCTTCTCAGCCCGTTTTTGGACTAATTGAGAGGCTGTCCTTTGTGGGATGGACCTGGCTGGTAATGAGAGATGTCTGCTTCTGTTCCTGCTAGATGCAAGTGAGAAGTGAGGCGTAGCCCCACTGTACAGGGCCCTCTCTGCATGGAAAGGTTGCTGCAGAGCTGCCCTTTTGTGCCTCTCTTTCTCAGTGGCCGAGCAACGTCTGTGTATGTGGCTGCTGTGAGTGTCCAGCCCCTTGGGACTGTTCATCCGCTTAGAGCCAAAATACTCGTATGTCCAATCAAGACAAATGAAATACAATAGGATGGTTCTGCTTCTCTTTGCCTTTACCTTTCTTCTGCAGGGAGGAAGGGATGTTAGCAGGTTGGTGAGGGGCATTCTGCTGCATGCTATAACCTGTTGTAGAAAATCGTTCTTTCATCAGCTCCCTGTCTTGCACAGGGGCTGAAGGAGCAATACTTGGCTTTCCCTGGTCTTTGTCATTCTTGCTCAGTATCAAGAGGAGACACGTCCAATGTGAGAATATATTGGTGGACTCCGGGGCGCTTTCATATGCTCCTTGCCTGGTCGTCGGGCTCTGGGTTCCCATTGCGTGAGCTTTGTCCGGGATGGGCTCCTCAGAGGCTCTGGGTGCAGAGCTCTCACCCAGGTGCCTCACAGCCCTCCCTCACCCGGGGCTGCCTGCGGTGTAGCTGTGCCCATCCCAGCGCTCCAGGGAACTCCTCAGGCATTCCCAGCTCGCCGGTGGTGCCGCAGCATCCCACCCAGTGTCTGATTTGGCCTTGGTGTGGACAGGCAGCAGGAGTTACGCTGCTGCTGCTGCTGCTGGTAGAGGCTGGTGTGTGTCAACAGATTCATGGAAAGGAAAATCAGTGTTCTCAGAGGTTCTCCTGATCCTTTCGGCTCCACAGAGCCATCCTGTGGGGATCCTGGTCCCTGCATGCTGCTCCGTCCCTCTGTCCAAAGGCATTTGCAGTCTCCCATTTATTTTTGGAAAAGAGCTGGGAAGATGATTTATAGAACTCCTTATAGTGAAAAATAATGTCGAGTCTCAACTCGGAGAGGACAATGAACTGATTAGGGTACAAGTGTCTTTCTGTGGAGAAAATAAGTAGGTATTGGAGAGATGTGAGTCAGAGTATCACTGTAATGGAATGGATTGAGCTTTATAAATGATACTTATTTTAACTGCCTGCCACCTTATTCCTTGGAATAAAAATAGGACATTTCCAAGCTGGTTTACAATGGCAATTGTAGCTGTCAGCAGACTCCTTAACAGAAGAAATTCATTAATTATAATAGCAGGAGAACTGAACAGAAACCATTGTTTAGCCCTTTCAGAATGTGGTAAGAGCTTTCCCAGGCAAGACCTCCTATAGGGGAGGACAAGCTGGGCTCTCCCCATGGTGGCACTGTGCTGACATGCCCTGGAAGCTCACCACACAGTTCATCTCTTGTGGAGTCCATGTGTCTGCACACTGCAGTGTTAAAGTAAGGAGCGGGACTGGCAAAATCCAAAGTCCCCCTTTCTGAAGGAAAGCCTTGGGTGGCTTCACAGTGATTTCTAAAACCTATAAATATTATAAGCTATTATAACAAATATTATAAACTAAAACCTCAGAATACTCTTTGGGAATATCCACAGCTCTTCCTGAGCAGGCAGGTTGATGCTGAACAGCAGCAGCCCAGAGCTGTGGTTGAAAAGGGACGGAAAATGTCTCCATCTCTGCACCATGAGTTCAGTCCTTGGCTTATGCCAGCAAAACTTATGGGTTTGGTCAGTCTGAAAGTGATGTTAAAGTAAACCTCACTCCTCTGCTGTACCTCCTGCATGTCAGGGAGGTGGCTCAATCAATCCACTAATACCAACTGTTTCTCAGGCAGCCTGAGCAATTGGTGCTTTAGTTCACTTATCTTGGATGCTTTCCACTGTCTGGCTCAAGCAGAGATGCCTTTTTGCTGAAGAGCTGTCTGCAGCCAGCCTCACGGGCACTGCTTGCTTCCTTCTGTTATGTTTCCCTGGGAGGGCCTCACCTCAACCTTCCCGTTTGTGTGGTTTGATTTGTGCTTGACCTTGAGGCCAGTGCTTGGGGCGCTGTGAACTGTGGCTGACCCTACCATTGACTTTCTCCCCAGGTCATCATCGAACGCTATAAAGGGGAGAAACAGCTGCCAGTGTTGGACAAGACCAAGTTCCTTGTCCCAGACCATGTCAACATGAGTGAATTGGTCAAAATAATCCGGTGAGTGCGGTGGCTGCAGCTGGTGTGCTGTGAACCTGTCCTTGCCCATGGGCCCTGAGCGCAGGGTGTGGGGTGAGAATGAGGCAGAGGCAGCTGCTCAGGGTTGGAGGGGGACATGACAACCACAGCAGCCCTGTGTTGTGGTACAGACTGTTTGGCATGGGGGGCAGACAGGTTCTTAGCATCTAGTGAAGGACTTTGACCTCTCTCACAGGGAGCTGATAAGGGGGACTCCAATCCCCTTTGTTTATAGAACCATAGAATACTAGCATGGTTTGGGTTGGAAAGGACCTTAAGGTCATCTGGTTCCAACGCCTCTTCCGTGGGCAGAGGTGCCTCCATATCCTCATGGAACACACCTGTCTGCTTTGCCCTTGTCAGTAGCACTTGCAGAAAGGGGTTTGCAGAGGCCTGTCTCTGGAGGCCTTGGAGCCCCCAGCCAGCTCCGCTGAGCAATAAACACCGTGTCCTGAGCCTGTGGAGAAGGTCCCAGCGCTGCAGGCCTGGCCCCATGTGAACAGTGTTGCTGGGGGGAGGCAGAACATACTGTGGCTTGACCCCAGCCATCCTGCCCTTGCCCCCACAGGCGTCGCTTGCAGCTGAATCCCACCCAGGCTTTCTTCCTGCTGGTGAACCAGCACAGCATGGTGAGTGTGTCTACCCCCATCTCGGAGATCTACGAGCAAGAGAAGGATGAGGATGGCTTCCTCTACATGGTCTATGCTTCCCAGGAGACCTTTGGCTACTGAAGCCTGCTGAGAGGTGGCACGTGGAGACGGATGAACTGTGGCATACAGGCCCCTGGCCTTGGAAGATGACACAGCCAGAGGCTGGCAAGAGGACTGTGCTGAGTCCCTTTCTCTCCCTCTCTCCCCTTCCCATCACCCCCTCACCAGAGAGGCTCGTGGCATGTGTTGGACTCGCACAGCCCTTCACCTCTGTGTAGATCAGTCCCGCTCCCTCCCCACACGTGCACCCATGTGCAGACACTTGTGTGTGCACACATACGGCCTCGGCTTCCCATCACATCCCCTTGGTGTAACCTGCAGCTGCTCTCACTGTGCTCTGTGTGTGTGCGTGTGCGTTTGTAGCCTGCTGCCAAGACAGCTCAGCCAGGGATGGAGAGAGGACAGGACACTGTCCCCTTGGCTTCCAGCACAGGGAGAGGAGCCACCTCCCCTCCAAGACACTAATGAAGGGCAGGAGGTCTGCAAAAGCAGCAAAAGATGTTCCCATTGCTCCCCAGTTTTAATTGATTTAATTACACCCATATCAGATTCTTGGTGCTACTGAGTAGATGTAGGCGTCTCTATAGGACTGTGGATAATGTATCTCTTTTAGATTTATTTTATTGTTTTCTCGTTTGTGGTTTGGTTTTGGGGTTTTTTTAGGGATAGATTGGAATGGGGAGAGGGGGGTAATCTTTCCTGTATTCTGTAGGTAAATAAATCAGGCTTCATTGCACTTTAAAGCATAGTAGATGTCAGAGTGGAACTTACCTTTAATTTATACAGGTTTGCCATATATAGTGCTGCTCCTCTGTTGACAGTTGTACCTAGATTGTCTTTGGGGTTTTGTTTTTAATAAAACTGATTTCCCTTCTCTCTGTCTGCCCATTGCATGCAATTTTTCAGTCTCTGTGTGGCAAAGAGTTCATTCAAGGAATGTACTGATTTATATTTGCTATGTTCCTGTTCCTGTTTCTCATGTATTATACCAAAAAAATGTATATGATAAAATCCCACCCGGTTTAATCTATACAAAGGTATATATATATAAATATATATATAAAATAAACATAAATTCAAGTTGTGTCTTGTAGGAATGTTCTGTTCCCATCTTGTTTGTCCATGTTAATGTCCCCAGGATCAGCTAAGAGTGATGAAGACACAAGTGGATTTGGGGATCTTTTTACCAGCACAGCCACACCTGCAGCTTTATTGGATTCTATGACCAGGAATGGGTTGAACCACTTCTCCTTCACCCACTGTACACCCGGGGGAGAAGGGGCACATCCCTGCCTCCCTAACGATTCCTGCATAGGCATCCTACCGACCACACCAATTTTAATGTCACAGAACCTATAAATTGAGGCCAAATGGAATTTATGGTTCAAACTCAGTTAAAGCTCCACTGACATCACCTACAGATCCGGGATGTCACATGGATTCATCACTACTCTGCTGATTCTTGAAGTTTATGGCCAGTGATCCAAAGTGCACATTCACCTAACCAGGGAGGGCTCTCAGCCTCCAGGAGTTCCCTTGGATGGCATCCCGACCCAAGGGGACAGTCCCCAACAGCAGACCCACTGCTCTGAGGAGGAGCAGCTCCAAACAGCTGCCCAAGGGGTTCCATTTGCACCCTACTTGAATGCGATCAGTGGTTAGATACAGTGAGGTACCCCTGTTAGCTCAGGACCCAACTTCCTCCCCTTGTACCTGCTGCCCACCACCAGGTGGGAATGATGAGATGCTGTCAGTGGCCAGCAGCCAGGCCACAGCACAGAACGTAGTGATAAGACAATGTAGAGTGGCATGAGATGGCCCAGTGCAGCAACATGGCAACGCTGTGATGGCCCAGTGGGCAACTTCTCTCTAAAGCTGAGCGCTGGGAAGACCATCTGCAGTGACTGCAGACGCTGCTGGAGTGAGCAGAGTCAGCACAGGGTCACAGCCCCTGGACAGCTCTTGGAAGGAGCCACGGAGCACCGCTTCACTGCTGGTGCCTGAAGGGCAGATGCACCAAGTGCACAGGGATGGAGGGGAGAGGTGAGCAGTTCAAAACTGAACTACTCTACTATTCAGTCAAAGCCAAGATCTGGGCAAGTGCATGGAAGAAATATTGGGAGAAGGGGGAACAGCAGCTTTTAACAGGGCATTCTAACAGGCATCTCTTGAGAAGCTCGCTGGAGACACAGATAATGCGTGCTGCAGCTTGGGAATCCTCTGGAGCTTCGCAGGTTGAACAAGACCCTGGCTGCAAATATGCAGAAATCCTGGATCTTCCCAGGTGTCGTGGTTTAAACCCAACCACACAGCCCATCCACTCGCTCCCCGCTCTTCTTGCCCTCCCCCTGCTCCTGGAGGGATGGAGAGGAGAATCGAAAAGAATGCAAATCCCACGGGCTGAGATAAGAACAGGCCAGTAACTAAGGTATAACACAAATCACTGCTGCTGCCACCAATGATAATAATGATAAAGGAAATAACAAGGGAAGAGAATACAACACCTCAACACCAGCCGACCAATAACTCACCCCCACTCCCCCCAGCCGAGCACCAACCGATACCTCCTCCAACCCTGCAGTGCCCCAGCCCTTCCAGGGTAACTCCCTGTTATATCTTGGGCATGCCGTGCTGTGCTATGGAATACCTCTTTGGTCAGTTTGGGTCAGGTGTCCTGTCTCTGCTTCCTCCCGGCTTCCCCTCCTCCCTGGCAGAGCATGAGGCTCACAAAGTCCTTGGCCAGACCAAACATTCGAGCAGTAACTGAAAACATCGGTGTTATCAGCTCTGTTCCCAGGCCAAAAATCAAAAACACAGCACTGCACCAGCTGCTAAGAAAAACAACTGCTACTGCTGAACCCAGGACACCAGGAAATAATTCTCTAAGAAGCAGCCATCCCAGAGCTATTTCCCAAGGCACAGCAAGAAAGAACTGTTCCCTATAATAGAACAGAGCCTGAAAGCAAGGGAGCAGAGTTGCCAGTGTTAGAACAAGGGCCAAATATAACCACTGCTGCTGTCTTGTGACCACAAAGCATCCAGAACACCATCTCCGGAGTTCAGCAGCACCATGCAGAATATGCATAGAGACCCTGGGCAGCTCCGTCAGACAACACACACAGACCTGACACCCTTGCGCTTTCAGTAGTTTCCTCCTAAGTGTTTGCTGGTGCCTCCCTTCATTCAAGTGTCCAGGCATTTTCTCTGCACTATCAGACTCATTCCCTCCCTTCCAAAGCCCTCGTCCAAACTTTACAGGGAATCTGAACTAGGGGGGTGAGAAGGAAACAGCATTTTTGTCTTGGTTTGCAAGCTTTGCCACAGGGCGAGTGGAGGGATGGGCCCAGCTCTAAGGAAGCCTGGTTTACACACAGTGTGAATCATAGAATTCTAAAATAATCAGGGTTGCAAAGGACCTTTTAAGGTCATCCAGTTCCAACCCCCTGCCACAGGCAGGGACACCTCACCCTAGACCATTGTCACCCAAGACTCCGTCCAACCTGGTCTTGAACACTGCCAGGGATGGAACATTCACAACCACCCTGGGCAACCCATTCCAGTGCTTCACCACCATTACAGTAAAGAACCTCTTCCTTATATCCAACCTAAACTTCCCCTGTTTAAATTTTAACCCATCACCCTTGTCCTGTCACTACAGTCCCTAATGAAGAGTCCCTCCCCAGCATCCCTATAGGCCCCCTTCAGGTACTGGAAGCTGCTCTGAGGTCCCCACGCAGCCTTCTCTTCTCCAGGCTGAACAGCCCCAACTTCCTCAGCCTGTCTTCATACGGGAGGTGCTCCAGTCCCCTGATCATCCTCGTGGCCTCCTCTGGACTTGTTCCAGCAGTTCCATGTCCTTTTTATGTTGAGGACACCAGAACTGCACACAATGCTCCAAGCAGGATCTCACAAGAGCAGAGTAGAGGGGCAGGATCGCCTCTTTCGACCTGGTGGTCACGCTCCTTTTGATGCAGCCCAAGATACGGTTGGCTTTCTGGGCTGCGAGTGCACACTGCTGGCTTATGTTCAATTTTTTATTGACTGACACCCCCAAGTCCTTCTCTGCAGGGCCGCTCTGAATCTCTTCTTTGCCCAATCTGTAGCTGTGCCTGGGATTGCTCCGACCCAGGTGTAGGACCTTGCACTTGTCACGGTTGAACTTCATAAGGTTGGCATCAGCCCACCTCACAAGCGTGTCAAGGTCCCTCTGGATGGCATCCCTTCCCTCCAGCGTATCAACCGAACCACACAGCTTGGTGTCATCGGCAAACTTGCTGAGGGCGCACTCAATCCCACTGTCCATGTCAGTGACGAAGATGTTAAACAAGACCGGTCCCAGCACAGGTCCCTGAGGGACACCACTCGTTACTGGTCTCTAATTGGACATTGAGCCATTGACCACAACTCTTTGTGTGTGGCCATCCAGCCAGTTCTTTATCCACCGAATGGTCCATCCATCAGATTTACGTCCCTCCAGTTTAGAGACAAGGATGTCATTGGGACAGTGTCGAACGCTTTGCACAAGTCCAGGTAGATGACGTCAACTGCTATGCCCAAAGATCTGAATTGTCCATTTCCATAGTTCTCTTATTTTTAAAGACACATTGGCATTTTCAATTCCCAGCCCTTACAGTCCATGGGCAACTCATGAGAGTACTTTCCACACTGCTGTTGAATTCTTATGCAAGATCAGTGGTTTCACAGCCAACCCACTGGTTCTGTGTAAGTTCCCAGCTGCGGGTGAGTCAGTCTCTGCGGTGGTGGATGTTCCCTCAGTGGCAGGAAGGTTTCCTGGTTCCCACTTCCAGTCTGGCTGCAGCTTTTAGGTGGGAGTGATGGACTCAAGTTGATTTTTCCTTCATCTTTACTGCTGAGAAAGGTTAGCAATAACAGAAATGGTGCCTCCTCCCAAGGAAGGGTTATATTTTGTTTTGTGCACTTTCCCCCAAACACTGATGCCCTGGATTGGACGGGTGCAGAGCCCCTTCTAGAGGTACTGGTTTCAGTACCTCAGCTGTGCCTGGTCCTGACTGGATTTTAATAATTTCTGAACCTGTAAAATATACCCAGCCACATCTTTATTTCCTGCTAATAAAACGCGTACTTCATAGGGAGACAGTTTCCTTGTTTGTTGAGGTCTTTATTAAATATTCATGAAGGCTAAATAGTGGCTGCAGGACACAGGTACCTATTTGGCTGCGGCATAAATTCCTGGTCAACCAGTTTGTAGCGCTGTCTGGGCTAGTGCAAAATGAACTCCATGGTGATGCATTTTTGCTGTGAAACTTGGGTATTGCTTTGGTAAAACAGGAAGGTTTTCAGTACCTGATTTCCATATTCCCTGCAAATCTCTGGTCACTTCATACCTCTTCCTAGAGTCAATTTCTTCAGCAAGAAGAGTCAAAAGTATCTTTTTTGGAGCAGGCAACACCAGATTGCACTGGTGGGTGCTTGTGGTTCATACAGCTGTTGTGCTGCAGCTTTAGGGCAGTATCTGTGAGACTATTCCTTATCTCTTCTTTTGTCCTCCTGCTGGTATGAGCTGATGAATGATAGCAAGTTTCTCTGGAATTGTAAGGCTTTTAACAGTTCAGTATTTTGAGAAGCATTTCATGTTTCACTAGAAGTATAAACCCACACAGCTTTTGTTACTGCCCAGTAGCATGGCATACTCCAAATGCACATCAAGAATCAGTCATTTCTTTGGCCAGCTGACAGGCCTTTGTCAGTGCAATTAATTCCACTGCTTGGGCACTCCATTTCAGCCTGAGTGTGAAGCCTCCACTACTCCATTCACTGTAGTTATTGAATAACCCATAACAGTTGCTGTTCAGATAATACAAAGACCCATCCGCATATAGTTCCAGCTTGGGATCTAGAAATGGCACATCTGTTAAATCTCCTCAAGCCTTTTCAGCTTCACAGGTTACTACACAATCGTGGTATGGAGTTCCTTGCCCCAGTAAAGGGAGTAGAATAACAAACAGGGTTCAGTGTATTACACTGCTTAAGGGTGATGTTTGTCATCATTAGGAGAATCAGCTCATAGTGATGAGCTATGCTGTGGTGACATTCCCTGTATTAATTGTACCATCACAGGATGTCCAAGCACTTGATTTTTTCACTCCTTTCAAGTAGGACTGCTGCGTCAGCAGTCACACAGATGCAGGAAACAAGTTCCTGAGCTACCACATCCAGCTGACTTGAGTAAGTTGCAATTAGATGTTGCTGTTTCAACATCTCAAAGGCTTTGAGTTATCCCTGAGGATGGGGGAGAATGTTTTTCTGGATTTTAGTAAGGCTTTTGATACTGTTCCTCAGAGCATCCTGCTGGCCATCCTTCATGTCCAACTGTGACATGAGCAGGTGCACGCTGCACTGGATGAAGAACTCGCTGAATCTCTAAACCCCAACATCCTCAGTGTTTCTGTGGGGGAGCAGCAGCACCTTCTGGCCTGAGATTCCAGCACAGCAACTCCAGGTCTGAGCACATCCCGATGCACTGACACGCGCTGCATGGCACACATGTGCAGCCAAACTGCCCGTGTGCCAGGCTGGCTGTAGCGCCATGCTCCAGGATTCCCTTCCAAGCAGACATGAATTCAAACTCCTGATCTCAGCACGGCCAAGTTAATGACAGAGCAAGAAATGTGCTTGGTAGCACAGCATCTCTCCCCCCCAGAAGTCCTGATAAAACAGTTTATTAAGCACGTGTGGCCATGCAGGCTGCGGGCTGCTCCCTCACACCCTCTGAACAAAATGAGGCTGGGCTGGGGTTCTGCTACCCACAAACTTCAGCTGCCACCACGAGGTGCCATTCGCGGTCTTGTGTGAAAGAGAGAGAAGTGGAGCGTGACAAAGCCCCTGGGTCTCTGAGGTAGCAGAGAAACCCCTGGGTTATAGAATCATAGAATAGTCAGGGTTGGAAAGGATCATCCAGTTCCAACCCCCCTGCCATGGGCAGGGACACCTCACACTAAACCATCCCACACAAGGCTCCGTCCAACCTGGCCTTGAACACTGCCAAGGATGGAGCATTCACAACCTCCCTGGGCAGCCCATTCCAGTGTCTCACCACCCTAACAGGAAAGAATTTCCTCCTTAGATCCAATCTAAACTTCCCCTGTTTAAGTTTTAACCCGTTACCCCTTGTCCTGTCACTACAGTCCCTGACGAAGAGTCCCTCCCCAGCATCCCTATAGGCCCCCTTCAGGTACTGGAAGGCTGCTATGAGGTCCCCACGCAGCCTTCTCTTCTCCAGGCTGAACAGCCCCAACTTCCTCAGCCTGTCTTCATACGGGAGGTGCTCCAGTCCCCTGATCATCCTCGTGGCCTCCTCTGGACTTGTTCCAGCAGTTCCATGTCCTTTTTATGTTGAGGACACCAGAACTGCACACAATGCTCCAGGTGAGGTCTCACAAGAGCAGAGTAGAGGGGCAGGATCACCTCCTTCGCCCTGCTGGTCACGCTCCTTTTGATGCAGCCCAGGATACGGTTGGTTTCTGGGCTGCGAGTGCACACTGCAGCCGGCTCATGTTCATTTTCACTCTCTCGAGAGCTTCCTCAGGGGGCCTGTTTTGTCCCTACTCTGTTTTTTGTTTGCTACGTACCTGTAGAATCCCTTCCTATTATCCTTAACATCCCTGGCTAGGTTTAATTCTAACTGGGCCTTAGCCTTCCTAACCTGGTCCCTGGCTTCCCAGACAACATCCCTGTACTCTACCCAGGCCGCCTGTCCTTGCTTCCATTTTATATAAGCCCCTTTTTTCCTTTGAATTTTCCTCAGCAGCTCCTTATCCATCCAAGGAGCTCTCCTGGCCCTCCTGCTGCACTTCCTTCTAGTTGGGATGCAGCACTCCTGAGCTTGCAGCAGGTGATCCTCGAGGGGTGCCTCAGAAGCACACTGCAGACAGGCACGGCCTCAGGGCAGGAGCACTGTCCAGCACCCTGCCAGCCCCGCTCCTCCCCTTCTCCGCAGGCTCGTTGTGAGGTGCACGCAGCTTCCACGCACCTCTGGAGATCCCCAGGCCGCGGCCAGAGCCAGCCCTGGCGGGGAGCAGGACCTCCGCGAACAGGACACGGCCCCGTCGTGCGGGAAGAGGCGCACGGAGGAACACCTCAGCCCCGGCTCTGCCCTGGTGCTGCCGCAGCGCTGCTGCGAGCCCCCCCCCGAGGGACGGGGCGCTGGGGCCGTGCGCGCGGCCCCGCTCCCTTCTCGACGGGGAAGCGCAGCCCGGTTCCCCCGCGGCCCGGTTCCCCCGCAGCCCGGTTCCCCCGCAGCGCTGCCCGGCCCGGCGGAGGAAGCGGCGTTCCAGCGGCTCTTGCCTTCCGCTTCCGCCTGCCCCGCGCAGCCGCCGCCCGCGCCGCTGGGCCGGAGCGTTGGCCGGAGCCCCGCCGCGCTGCCATGGCGCCGAGGCGGCGCCGGGGCCTGGCTGCGGCGGGCTCCCTGCTGCCGCTGCTCTGCGCGCTGCTCCGCGCCGCCGCCGACACCAGCACCGGACGGGTAGGGCTGGAAGCGGGGTCGGGGCCGGGGCCCGGCGGGGGCTGAGAGAGACGCTGAGCGGCACGGTGGGGCCGCGTGTCGGTGGGGCCGCAGCTGGCACCGGGGTGGGTGGAAGTCGGGAGCTGTGCGCTGTGGTGGCCCGGGGCCGGGCTGCGAAGCTGGGCGGGCAGCGGCTCCCCGGCTCTCCGCGCCCGGCTCCAGCCCCCTCGCCGCGCCTGGGCGCTCCTGCCCGCCGGAAGCCTTCGGGCATCTCCTGCGGGCCCTCCGGGGCGGCCGGGCTGGGTTGTGCGGCCGCAGGCGCCGGCAGCTCCTCTGGCTGCGCCTGGGCAGGATGGGGCGGGCAGGCGAAGGCAGCCGGGCCCCTGCGGGTGCTCTTGGGCATCAGCCTCCGGGGGGAAGGAGCTCTGTGGCAGTGCGGGCATCGCGGGGTCCTTTTCCCCTGCCCCCGACCGCGTCCGAGTCTGGCGGGGAGGAAAAGGGGAAACGCGAGGGTAGCCCCGCGCAGAGCCGGTCTGGGTGTTTGGTTTGGGTGGCGTGCTCTGCCCTTGCTGCTCAAGGACAGTGTATTCTGGTCAGACCAAAGGTCCGAGAGCTCCAGCATACTGTTTGTCAGAGGCCAACGCGAGATGCCAGGGCAGTGGTAGCACGTGTCCAGTCTCCAAGCGGTTTTGTAGCTTGGCTTCACCTGCGTCGAATGCTCTGTATGGCTATTTAGTTGGTGAACTTTAACATACGCAGCCCAGATGCTGTCATACACCTTCATTCTCTACCTTGGAAACAGGACATTTCCCTGTTCCCAGTGGATTCTGTTATCTTCTTGTTGCCACAATGAAATGGGGATTGTTCTCCCTCTTGTGCTCCTCCTGACTTGAGCTGCTTTCCTGCTGCTATGTTAGGTTAAGAGAAGATGTCTTCTCTCTCCTTTGCTCCAAGTGTTCAGGCTGCCATCAGTGCTTGTGTGTTGGGGGCTGTGTCCTGTGGGTCAGATGGATTGTCGTTGTGGTCTATCTCGTAGTAATCCTCATCTAAGAATTGACTTGGAGGGGTGGAGCACTGGCCAGAAGAAAGAAGCACAGCACTGGGGTGTATGTGAGAAAAGTTATGGTGAAAGGTTTTTGAAAGCAAGCCTTCATTCAGGTTTTATTACACTTCCACTTAATGGTGATGTTCCTCTTTCTTGTAATATCAAAGTGAGAGGGAGGGAAGAGGAGAGGGGGAAAAAAAAATCTAAATTCCTGTGTGTCTTTGAAAATGCGTTTTGACAAGTTTGACGTGGTTTTATCTAAGGCTGGGTTTTGGGGGGGAGGCAGGGAAAAGGGACAAAGCTCCTTGAGAAGAGTTGGCTGTTTTCCTATTCTGACAGTTTGCTGGCTGTCTGCTGTTACAAGAGGAAAAGTCCATCCAAACAGAGTCCCTGCAAGCTTGCTGCGCGTGGGTTGTTTGTTTTGGGGTTGGGTTTTGGTGGTGGTGGTGTGTGGGGGGTTTATGTAAGTAATTCTGTTCTCCGTACAAGGGTAAAGCTGAAGCTGTGTTTGTGGGGATCACCCAGGCCTGTTAAGCTGTTTGCTTGGAGCGATGGTCCAGAGGCAGCAGTAGGTGGTGGGCAGAGTGTTAGTGGGAGCATGCGGCAGTGGGAAGTGAGATGTCACCTTGCCATCTTGTGATGCAAGGTGACAGGGTGCATAAGAAGCCTTTGGAACAAGGACCAAGCATCTTGGGCATTTCTGTTGCCCCAAAGACCTGAGTCTGCCCCAGTTACTCAGGAGGGATGATGCCATTCTAACTGGCAGGTCTGCACTGTCTGCCAGGACAGGAAGTTAAGCTGGGTCTTCAGCCCTTCCTGGGATCAGATGATATTACCAAACCTAGCCATAAAAAAAGAGAGGTAGTTGAATTTTTTGGGCTAGTTCATCACTTTTTCATTTGAGGAGATGTTCTGATCTGTTAAGTTAAAAACTTTCCGTGGCATCTTACCATCTGTTTCTTTCTTTTTCAGGGCTGGTTAAAAACTTACGGCTACTTACTTCCATCTGACAGCCAAATGTCAGCATTGCAGTCGGGCAAAGCTGTGCAGTCTGCAGTTGCCACTATGCAACAGTTTTATGGGATCCCAGTAACAGGAGTTTTGGACCAGACAACTATTGAGTAAGATTAACGTAGGATAATTTTGTCTTTCCCTTTCTTAACGCATTGTCGTATTCCCTGGGTAATTATTCCAGCTGTGAGAAGTCCTCAAAAGAGATAGATTCGACTGGCTCAGCAAGAGAAATGTTGATTGTGAAAAGGTGTCCCTAATGAAAACACCTCTTCTCTTTGCCAACGCTGCTGTTTTGGGAGTGTGAGGGAAAGTTCTTGTTAAATGTTGTTATTTTGTACATAGGTGCCCATTACTGATGCATAGGCAAAGCATGAATCCTGTAAGCTTCTGAAAGTGAAGAACACCGAGTGTTTAATTCATTTTCTTCTCTGTCCAGATTTAGGTGCAAATCTGGCTCCAGAAATGGCTTTTAATATATTTCTTAAATAACCTTAAATAACTGGAGTTGTGGATCTCCATAGATGGTATTTGTGGCGATCTGTAGTCTGAGCTGAAGTGAGTTGTTGTAGTCTGGTGACGATAGTCAAGACTATGTAGCTGTGGATGGTTGCCATTTACTGGACATCAGATGTTCTCTGCTGTATGTTGACCATGTATATTGTTTGTGAGTGATGATTTGATAGCACAGAAGCATTGGTCTAAATCACCAAGGCTGGAGGAACTTTGTTCTTTGAAGGCAGTTGCCTTTAGTCTGCTCTTTGATGTATAATTACAAAGTGTGGTGTGCATGTGGTGTTCTGGCATGGAGCAGTGTTTGTTTCTGCTACTGCACTGGCTTCTTGTCATCTGATTGCCTGGGTGTTCTGTACTGGTTGAATATGTTGGCTGTTGGTCTGGACTAGGGGAGCATCTGTTGACTAAAGGAGGATGCAGATATGGTCTTACTAAAGCTTTCTGGGGGAAAGAAGCATCTCATAGTGAGCAAAAAAAAAAAAGAATATATAAATAATAGAACATGCGTAGCCCTGCCTGAGAGTTTTTCTTTTGCCATTTTCTTACTGCATTAGCAGACCCTTTTAGAGTGTGCTCTCTCTACTTCGTCTCTCCCATTGTGGCACTCTGATGGCAAAAGGGACATGTTAACAAAAAAGAAGGGGGCACAAAGTAACCAAATAGTGTGAAGAACAAAGGGGTTTGATTTTATGCCTTCCAGACTACAAGAGGGAGAAACAGGATAAATGAGTGAATTAGGCAGAAAAGGATCATCCTGGATTGGGAGTGCCTCTCCAGTGAATGTAATGTTCCCTCTTTTAGATCACAAGAAAAGCTCCTTTTTCTCCCTTGAGGGACAGAGAAAATCCTGTTGTTTTGCTGTTCAAATGAGTTGAAAATGAGATGCGTTTTAAAGGTGGGGATTTTCCATCTGGTATCTCTGCCACCAGTAACACGGTTTGTAAGTGAATGCTGAAGCAGAGCCAGAAAGCAAGGTTGTGTATCTGCGGTTGGTGTGTAGAAGCTAGCAGTCAGGATGCTTATGAGTTGGAAGGGGATCTGGGAAGAAGGGGCTATGATATTGGGGTGCTAGTTTGGAAAGTTAGGGAGCTGCTTCTGCTGCCCTGTGAGTGACAGGGGAAGGGAGCAAACTGCGTATGGGAGCCCCTGCTTTAGTAAGTGAAAGTATTTTTCTGGAGGAAAGGAAGGTGTTACCCATGCTTTAGTGAATTTGTATGTGGGCAGGGGTTGATTGGTGCATGAACACTGGAAGGCTGATTGGGGAAGATGGTTCCCCTCTTCTGAAACTCAAGTCTCCAAAGGCTTGGAACCTCAGGTGCAGCCAGATGTGAGTGTGCTTTGCAGGTGTGATGTTGTTCTGCCTCCATCTGTCCTGAATCAGTAGGTCCGTGTTTTGCTTGGCAGGGTGGAGCAGGAGCACCTACCTGGAAATTCCATGAAAAGAAAGGAAGGTCCTAATTGCTCTTAGCAGTGAGCCGCTAGTTTGAGTTGGAGGGGCATGGGTGGCTGGGCCTTGTTGGGCTGTCACTTCCTCAGACCTGGTTATGGAAGCTGAGCAAAAGGAGAAGAGCTGATGAGGCAGGCTGGCTCTGAGAGCTCTGAATTGCTCAGACATTTGCTAAACTCTTATTTCTGTCTCTCTTACAAGTTTTGGTAATTGCAATTACAAATTTTTGTCACTTCTGTCAGTGCTGTAAGTGCTACCCCTTGAAAGTCACTTTAGAATCAGAGTGTGAAGTTATTATTTTCTGTGGTTTATTTGTTAGGGAATGGGTTCTGCATGTTCTGTTTACTATACTAAAGTTCTTCATCTCTTCCCCACGTGCCTCCAAACCCCAAGCTTGTTCTTTCCTCCAAGACAGGTAACCAAGTGTATGAAAGTTACCATGCAGGTGCTGACAGTGGGAGTGGGAAATGAGAAGGGACATCACCATTGGTGTTCTTTACTGATACCCAAAAGGAAGGTTGGGTGAAGGTCCATTTGGCAGCGAGGCTGCCTTGAGGTAGGAGGTTGAGTTATATAGTTTTCTGTAAGGAGAGTGGATGACAGTGTGTAACGTGGCCTCCTCATACCCTGCAACTGACAGTGCCTCAAGAAACTTTGTGTCTGCCTGCAACTAGTAGGTTGAGTTGGAATTTTCTCAGCAGCTAGGCTGAGAAATATAGTCCTGTGAGTGTGCTGGGAAAGAAGGCACATTGGCACCTAACAGAAGTGGTTACTGCTATGTTCACTGTAATCAGTCTCATGGCCCTGGAGGGAATCAAGAAATAGTCTTGTGTTGGAAGTATAATGTGCTTTGTCTTGAGCCTGTTGTGTGGGTCCCTCACCTCAGAATGCGGGACAGAGAGTAACCAGAAGTTGAAGTCTGAATCCTGCTTCAGGTAATTGTGTTGTAGTTTCTGATGTGATGTGTTTTGATAAACGCCCTGGAACACAAAAAGGGTTATCCAAACTGCTCAATAGAGAATGGCTCTCAAAAACCTCAGCTAAAGGAGATCAGTGGCAGTAAGCTACAGCTTTGTGATTATTTTGCCATAGATCTGCCCTGCTGAGAAAAAGAGATGGCTGGTCTTGTACCCTGGCCCATGATTCGACATGGGCCCATGTGTCTGGGAAGTAAGTTGAATCAGGGAACTGATCCAGAGAAACATTCTCAGCTTGACAGGAAATACCTAGGAGGATACAAGCTACAGTAAGCCTGACATCTCTCTCTCTAGTAGAGTGGTAGAAGCAATGCAGAAGAACACAAATAAAGGACACTTGGAAAAACACAGTGTATTGAAATTGAATTAATATGGCTTTTCTAAAAGCAAAACTTAGATGTACCACTTTTCTTTGAAGGTGGCAGCAGTTGTGTGGGCAAGACAGATCTGATTTCTGCAGGTTGCTTAGATTTCTGAAAGACATACTGTACTGATAAATGTAAGCTCCTGTAAGTGGGGAAGATCCATGCCAGCTTCACATACACAGCTTGGGCTCTTGTCAGGTACAGTACAATATGTATAATAGCTCTCATTTGCTCTGTTTTTGGTAGACAGAGATGACTGCGCTGAGATTTGTAAGCACCTGTAGTTTTTACATATAGGAAGTGGACCAAGGAAAGGTCAGCTGAACTGGGAATGGGTGCGTGTGCTGTGAAAGAATGTTCTTGTGAGGCTGTACAAAGCAAAATGTCTCTTTGGTTTTTATTTAACAGGTGTCCCAGAAAGAAGTCTTGTAAAGCCTTTACTAGTGAAAGGAAGACATCCCCTTCCTGAAGGTGTGAGGCTAATAATTTTGATAGAGATGTACATTGTTTAGGCTCAGACATGTGGGCACGCATGGACTGCTTGCTGTTGGAGTGCTACAGTTGATGGAGGAATGTCTGCATTTGGGGGCCAAAAGTTGTTCCCGGAGTGGCCAGGGGTTTGGGGGAGGCCCTGCTGAGGAGAAGGGTGAGAATTTGGTGTCCTGTGTGAGAAATCTGCCAGGATGGGCTACGATGCTCTTCTTGTGTGACCAGGCAGCAGCACATTTCTGCATCCCATGCCTGCAGTGTGTTCTTAAGGTGTTGTGTCACAGTAGACACGTGTCTTTGCCATCCAAGTGAGTGGATCAAATGCATAAAATACCTGAGGAATGGCAGTGGCAACGTCCTCAGCAGCAGCCACACAGGAGGCTAAGGGCAGTGCCAGAGAGCTGCGGTCGGAGACTGCTTGTGTTATTCCTGGGTTCCGGTCTCCTGTCCTGGGCTGCATTGCAGAATCCTAAAGAATGTGGCTGGGACAGAAGGTTGCTGTGCTGGAACCTTGGAGATCTGTAGTTCCTCTGTTCCTGTCCCTGTCTCCTTTTTCCCCTGCTGCCACATGCAGTGATAGGCAGATTGGTTCCTCTATAAGCCACTTCTGCCTTCTCTGGAGTGTTCCTACACCAGCAAGTGGGATAGTATTCTGGAGTACAGTCTGTTTCTCCTTGTCAGAAAACCATTCAGGTTGGAAGGGACCTCTTGAGACCATCTGCTCCAATCCCCTCCTCAAACAGAGACCGCTAGAGCGAGTTGCCCAGGACCATGTCCAGTAGGGTTTGGAATACCTCCAGGGATGGAGGTTCTGCCAGTTCTCTGGACAACCTGTGCCACTGTTTGACTCCCTCCAGCTGGTGCAAGAAATAAGCAAAAGGTCTGTTAAGGCTGGAGGTAAAGGAGGAGGAGAGAAGACCTGACATGTCTGATAATAGTGCGTGGATCCCTGTGCAAGGAACAGCATTCTTTGCTCTTCCAGTCTACCTGGCCATAGAGGCAGGAGTTTCCTACATCATGAGTGACATCAGAAGAGTTAAAGATTGTGTGGAAAGACAGAATGTGTGCTGTGGTCAGTCTGTTCTGGTTGTTACAGGTGAAAGCTTTAGTCTTGTCTGGGAGGGTCGTGTTAGCGCTTGTTCAATCTTATCTAGTAAGTTATGAATTGAAGGTTTTCTTACTGGGGCAGGAGCACTTTAACAAATAGAGGATAGAGGAGGTGATAGGTGAGTTTGATCCCAGTGCACACACACATGCTGTTTTAATCTGCGTCTCTTTTGTGGCATTATCATCATTAAGCTCTTGTTAAACATAAAAGCCACCTGATCTGTTATGTGGTGACCTGATCTGGTTTCCAAAAGGAAAAATTAATTCCTTTTGGTATGCTGAGGTGTGTGGATTGCCAGCAGAGGTGGGGTGTAGAGCTCTGTGCAGAGAGGGTGAACCCGAGAGAGAGAAGACTGAGCCCTTGTGGTGTCTGCATTGGCCATCCCTCAGAGGTCTTCCAGTGACCCCTGAATTCTTTTGAGTCTCTCTTTGAGACTCCTTGTTAACTTGCTTTTTCTTTCCTTCTTTTCCCTTGCAGGTGGATGAAAAAGCCTCGATGTGGAGTTCCAGATCATCCCCACCTCCGCCGTAGCCGGAGGAAAAAGCGGTATGCGCTAACTGGACAAAAGTGGAGGCAGAAGCATATAACCTACAGGTATAGTCCACTCCCTGACTCTTTTTGTCTGGGGGAAAAAATGTTCTGTACTACTTTGCTACGCAGATTTTGTGTGTACTTTTAAATCCTGGAGTTTCCCTGTAACACCTAGTTGAGGCTTTCATTCTGACAACATGGTGGAGGGGAACACTTTCACAACACTGGGGTAACTGCAGAGTCTGTTCTCAATTAGAAAATAACCGATCAGTAAAGATGCCTAAATCCAATCACCCAGTGTATAATTTTGGCAGGAAAATCCTAGTAAGCACCATTCTGTTCCCTTAGCAATCAAAGGATCTAGCTCATAGGTTATGAGTCTTTAACAACCCATTAATGCAGAAGGAACATCACTGTCTACAGGTGTGATACTTTCTCCCTCTAATAATTTGTAGCTTATTCCTGAATATTTATTTTTGCAGAGGTTTTACTTTTGCTCCTGTGGTACAACTCTTGCTTTTGTCTAGACTTAGGTCTGATGAGGCAGTATGCTGAAGTGGGCTACAGGTATCAAGTGAGTGTTATGTAGTGAGGGTTATTTCGCAGAGATGTGTTTTGTTTGTCATTTAGACCTTTAGCATTTGAAAGGCAATTGCTGAATGATACCAATGGAAGTTTCTGACAATAAGAATATAACTTAAATAAAATTACCCCCCTCCATTCCCCGGTTGAAAGTGTAGCCTTTTATTTTGTTTTTGGAGGAGGGAAAGGAGTTTGCAGAAGAGTAAAAATGAGGAGTGTAGACATTAAGAAGAAGATATGGCTGAGCAAGGCTAAGACAGAAAGGAAGTATGTGGTGAAGAGGGAGAAATATGAGTGACCAGCATGGGAAAGGTGCCAAAATCTGTAGGAAGAGATACGGTGGTGTGCAGGGAAAGAGAATCAGGGCCCAGGGCACTCTGTTGCTTCTGCCAAGAGCTATGAGCAAGGAGGAAGAGAATTCTTGAAGTAACAGTTGGGGACTGCAGAGACTGGGAGGAGGGACTTGTTCAAAGCTTCCTCCAATAATCATTCCCTTAAATTGTAAGGGTGCTCCTTGTGTATGTGGAGATCTGAGAGTTAGATCCTGCTTCTAACCTATTCTGGGCCTTAGGGAAAACTGGTGTATAATCGTATAAATAAAGCGTATCTTCAGCATACGCATTACCTCAGGAAGCAGGTTGGCAGATGGCTTCACTTCTGCCATTGTCAAACTGCTAGTTGTTTAACTTCCCACTCTCAGTATTTGTAGTGTGCCAGTCAAGTGATAGATGTTCTGTTTCACCACTGAATGTATTACAGTCTTCATCTGTCAGTCATTATAGTGAGTTGAGACAGTTTCATTAAAGACTGAAAGTTGTTTCCATGGCAGATATTTCATATTCATAGAATCACAGAATGGTTTGGGTTGGAAGGGACCTTAAAGCTCATTCATACACTGGGTTCCACTTTAGCATGATAATTTCAGACAAATTTGAAGTAATTTACATTTTTAAACTAGGTTACTTGGCTGTCTGCACCAGGATTTGAAAGGTTGTCAGGTTTTTAGGAGGCAATGCAAGATCAACTCAAGTATTGGGAAGATTCTTATTAATAAATGTAGACTTCGGATAAGGATTGTTGTTCTGTTGGTAGCAAAACTTATTTGCATCAGCAAAACTTTTTGTGCACAAAGCAGTGTCTGTAAAAGTAAAGACCCTTTGGAAATGTGTAGATGTGGCTATTTATTGGAATTATATGAAGTCTGTAATGTATTCTGCAAATTTAAACAGCCCTTCTTTCTCATTCATGCAGTGTACACAACTATACCCCCAAAGTTGGAGAGATTGACACAAGGAGAGCCATTCGTCAGGCATTTGATGTGTGGCAGAGAGTGACACCACTTACCTTTGAAGAGGTCCCTTACCATGAAATTAAAAATGACAGAAAGGAGGCAGATATTATGATATTTTTTGCTTCTGGTTTCCATGGAGACAGTTCTCCGTTTGATGGAGAAGGTGGATTCCTAGCTCATGCTTACTTTCCTGGACCTGGAATAGGAGGAGATACTCACTTCGATTCAGATGAGCCATGGACCCTGGGGAATTCTAATCATGATGGTAAGAGTACAGGTCGTTTTTCAAAACAAGGATAAGTTGAATGTAGACACATTGACAGGCATTCAACTAGAAAATACTTGGGTAGTGGAGCTTTCACCTCCTGTACAATGGTTCAGATGTTTTCTAAAACATGTATTCTATCTTAAATGGGTCAAGAACTTTATTAGTAAATTTGTGACTCTGCATGCCTCTCTGCACATGTGTGATGTTAAGGAGTGAACTGGAGTGTGTCTCTGCTGACTTTTTACATCTCTCAAGATTTGGACCATAGTTGATACAGAAACCATGGCTCTGGGAGGCAAAAGGTGAACAAGAGAGTGTAAATGCTGTGGCTCATGAAATAATTCACAAGAGCAATTAGAGTTGGTTGTAATGGTGAATAGAAGGTTAAGAGAGTGAAGACATTTGAATGTCAAGTCCTTTTGATCCATGTTTGTTTCCTTACAGTCCGACTATGGTCATAATTGGTCCACCAGAGGTTTGGGCTGGCTGGTTTGTTAAGGAAGGCAGTTCTTCCTTAAGGACAACTGTTCTTACCATATTAAGCAATGAAGAGTTTCTGCATCTTCCTTTATCTTTCTCTCTAATGGCAATGAGCACTTTCTAATCTCTTTTCAGATCTTTGGTTGAGGATAGTGATGACTTGTAAAGTTTAAGTTGGAAAACCAGAGTTTTATGGTGGCCTCATAAACTATCACTGCAGTTTCTACAGTCTTAACGATCTGGGAAGGATAATGTGGCTTTAAACCTTTAGGAACTCAAAATCACAATTTGAAACATTTTATAAGGGTTAGAAGTGCACTTGGAATGTAAATCTGGCTTGATTTTTAAACTGTATAAAAACATAGTAGTGTTGTTGTGGGCATGACATCTAAGGACATATGCAGAGGTAATGTCTTTGATTATGCCAGCCGTGTAGTTTGAGGAGAAAAGCTTTCAAGCATGCAAGCCACCTTCAGGCCTGACCTAAAAGTGACAGCTTGCTTTCAGAATGGAATGTATGCTGAGAAGATCCCTCAGTATCTATCAGAGCATCTTTGAAAGGAAATGGAGCTGTCAAGTTCAACGTGGGAATGCTAATTTGTGGGAAAGCATAAATGTTATATTTGTCTTCTCAGGTTAAGAGAAGTAATGTTTCCTGGCATGTTTAAACATAGGCAAAGAAAGAGAGAGGTTACAGCCTATGGGATGTGAAGGGGGGGAAAGTGTGGAGAGTGTGGGAGGTTATGGTGTGGCAGAGAAGCAGTGCCTTGCTATCTTGAATGTTAACTAATTTTTATTCGTAGGTTTGTGGCTGGAGGGCAGTTTGTGGGTTTCTCTTGAGGCTCAGAATTGGCAATCAGGGACCAAATGATTACCTTGTGAGAACTGCTTTTGCAGCAGTTGGGTGTGTTTGTGCTGTATCAGTGGTCTGTTGAGTTCAGTCTGGTCTCAGTAGTTATTTGATCTCAACTGTGGGATGTGAGGGTGGCTTGTGTGCTGGATATGACTTCCCAGGTAAGCTCAGATATGAGACCTGGGAGTGCTGGTATCTGGGATAGAAGCAAGGTCGTTACAGGAAGGTTTTGACAAGTTGCACAAGTTTTTTTTCTTTTTCCACACAAAAAGCTTCCTTCTGATGATTAGCAAGGTTGGGAGGTAGCTTAAAGAATGGTAGGGATGACTCTGGGGAAAACTTTCTCCTGGGTAGAATGTTCTAACATAGATTATTCTACAATTCTATGATTATCACTTTTTTGAGTTATTTTTAATAGTTTTTAGGATGTTGTTTGAGAGCAGATCAGTCTGTTTTTATAAGAGCTGCTTCTTATGCATTATCCATGGGACTCTTTCAAAAACATTATGTACTCCTCTGGTGTGCTGAGTGACTGTCATGAGTAGTGTCCTCAAAATGCATGTAATTGGTATTTGCAGGGTTGGTGGGCACTCTGAGTGTGAAAATTGATAGAAGAGTTGAAATTGCCATTTGGGAAGATAAATGTCATTTGTGTATTTTCAAATAACTGAGCTACATAAACTGGGCATCAGAGTTATGGAAACCTCTTTTAAAAGTCACCAGTAAGGATGTTGAGAATGGTGAGATCATATTTGTTCTGTTCACCTGGGAGAGTGCTGATGACAGGGAATGTCCTGTGTTGAGGATGACAGGATAAGCCTGTAGTCAGAGCATTATAGATGTGCATGTTAAATGCAAGGAATTTGGTTTTGCCTGTGTTCATAGCCTTGGTATGCAAATGTGAAAATGTCCTAACTCCTCATTAGATGATCCAGGCCCTTTTAGGAGGGCTTTTCCTTCTGTTTCACTATTCCTTGTCATTGGAGCTCCTACTAGCTCAAGGTTCTCACCTCCGATGTGTTTTACTTGAAATGCTGTTAGCAGGTCTTAAAGAGTTTCTTCTTGGTCAGAGGTTTCCTGCACTGTGGTCTGTTCATTGCCTTTTTTTCATTGCAGTAAGGTATTAGTGAGGACAGTGCTGCCTTTTTAACAGGAAGTAGCTTTTCAAATCAAGGTTTTGCTTGTCCTCATGATATTTTGGGGCTATGGAGATGTTCAGTCTGGAACAGAAGAAATTGCTGAATGAAAGAATAAAAATATCCTACCAGTAGATCAGTAGCAACGCTCTCATTTATTCACGTGCAGAAAAGGAGCTGTTTTGGCCTTTCAGCATCCATTCAGTGATTATAGAAACCTTAAAATAGCCATGAAGTAACACTAGTATCTTTACATCAACCCGCAAAATATAACCACGTGAAACATTCCATTCCTGACAAAAATGTGTATCAGTTGAAGGGGAAATGTGAATAGTCTGCCTCAAAGCTTTCCGCCTTGAAACAATTGTAAAGGTAAATCTCTGGTCAGCAGAGCAGGATGCTGAAACTGGCACCATAGGTCCTCAATATTTGGCTGATCTGTTTAGTCCATAGACTTTCATTACAAACCAGTAAGATCTAAAGCTTTGCTTTTGTAGGTCTGCATTTGTCCTACTGTGTTACTGTAGAATTACAGTAGGTCCATGTTTGGGTGCAGCTACCACCCCACAGAAGATCTGTTCCGAAGTCTTCACCAGCAGTTCAGTTTATTACATGGATAAAAGTGGAAGATATCACATGAAGCCTCCTCCTGTCAGAAAAAAGGAAGAATGAGTTGAACAGATCTTTCTATGAAAACTGATTTGTAAATGGAGAATGGGATATATCTTGTTGATGAAAGCTTCTACCTTGTAAAGATACTTTGTGGTAACCCACTAGGGTTCATTAGCGATTTTATTGCACCAGCTACTGGGTAGTTGGGATTTATATATTCATCATCCTGCATGATCGTTATTATTACACTGATTTTGCCTCTTGTGGTCAGAATGACCATTACCATGTCCCTTAAAATTATTAGTATAATCATGATAGCTAGGATTCTGTTGGTTGTCTCTCTGAGACTGTAGTAGTGGGGGCCCTTGGCACCAACATTTCTGTTATCTTCTGCTGTGAAGAATGAACCTGTGTAGGCTTTCAAAGTGAATGCAGTTTCCTTCCCTCTGGATATTAGTTACAGTTCTACTCATGGATTCAGTATTCAGTTCCTTTAGCCAAGTAATGCTGTGCCTTCAATTCATAATTGTTGATTTATGATCTTAATTGTACTGCCTTGTCTGACATTTACATAAGCAAGCTGTGGAAGGTTAATTTAGGTAATATTTTAATGAGGATGTGCAAAACCAGGTAGGAAGTTGAACTCCTGGAGCAGTCCTTATTAACTGGGATCATGGGATATGGAATTCATTTGTTGAGTTTTCAAATGAGAATGTCAATGGGAGCAGCTGGAAGCATGAAGCAGAATACTGGAATTTGGAAGGTGATGTGGCAAACAGGATGCCGCTAAAAAAGGAGTGTGGTTTTACAGCTAGAGGTAAATCATCTATGCAACTGCACACTAAGGAGCTGCTGGCATGGTCACAGCTGAAGGGACTTACCTCATGTTTGTCCTGGACGAGCTCCTCAATAGAAATCAAAGCGGCTCTCCGCCTTTAGCTTATCCAAGACTTTTAGCAGCAGTGGCTCTGGCTTGTTAGGCTTCAATGTATGGGCACTTGGAGACAACTGAAGCCATTTCTGGAGTCACTGTCTTTCAGTTGCACATTGTGTACCTGTTTGTGTGTAGCTGCTTGCAGGCCAAGTGGCACAGCATTTGGTCATGGAGTTACATATCAGTGCAGGCAGTCTCAGTATCCAAATTGCTTGTATTACCAGAAGGGACACCAGAAGTTTTTGCTCTACTTTCTCCAAGTCTTGGGCTTTTTTCACTTGAAATGTGCCATAGAAACAGCCAAGCAAACTTTAATATGTCCATATCGAGACTCGCCACTGCTGGTAGATGTTGCTCGCTGTAGGCAGCAAAGCCTGTGCCTGCGTGATTACAGTCATGATGTTTTAGGTGGAGGGAGGGGACTAAGGAATGAAGAGTATCCAGCTGTCCCTTTTTTTTTCTTTGAGATTTGTATTGGTATCCACTTTTCTAGGTTGAGTCTCTACTGTCTGCTTGCAATGCACTTACCCGATTTGTCAGGTACAGTGGGTGTTTCAAGAAGGTACAGCTTTCCTCAACCCCTGTGCCATCGGTTATTGCAAGAACTTGGCAGTCTTTCCTCTTGGATTAATTCGTTTCCTCTGAATTTTGCCTTGCTTTCTGTCTCATTTCTTGCTTATTTTACCAACTTTTTTTCATGTTCATTTTCTATGGAAATGTTGGGGGCAGCAAAGGCAATCTGTAAAGTAACAGTATAAAGAGTAATTTGACAGAGTGTGTGTACCCTCAGTGTAGTGCACATATAATATTTGTGCTATTTGGCTGTTAAATACATTTTTAATTTTCTTTCTCTGATTTCTCAGGTACAGAACATCTCCACATCTAAAAAGTTTTGCTCTAACAAATGGCGTTTTGAACCCACCATTATTTTTCAGGCTACTGACGCTGTTGTTGATAATGAGCATCAGTATTTTTCAGAGCAAAAATTAGAGCTGCTTTGAAGTTACTCACGTGTCCTTTAATGCAGAAGACCTGTTGTCTGAAAGACTTCTGTATAGATGTTGGAAGTCAAGTGGGGCATAAATTGTATTAAAATTTCAGTTCATTTTATCTGGCCTTTTTATGACACTTCACCAGAACATGCTGTTGGTCATGACTTTTGTTCATTGAAGATCAGTTTGGTAGTCTCCAGAACATACCTACTTAGCATTGTATGTTACAGGAATCATACATGAAACATTGGTTTCTTCCTGTAACTGCTCAGAGAGACTTGTTCCCATAAGCCAAAGTTCTCTAAACTCCATATGCTAATGTTGAACCAAATTTGAGCAAGCAAATAGATACATGGTTTCAGGACCATGTTTGGTTTCAGTCACCACCACATGGCTTCCACCACAGTAAAAAGAAATCAAATCAGGCGGCTTAAACCGGCAACACTTTGAGCTTACATCTCTGCCATATCAATCCCAACACAGAAGGCTGTAAATGGAGAACTTGCAAACTAAAATTCTCTACAAAAGTATAGTGAAGAGAGAAGCCACCAGCACATGTGAAAGGCTCCCAGCTTCAAATTCTTACCCTTCACTGCTGGACATCATCTCTGTAAGTAGTGCTTGCTTTGTTGTGCTGTCATTATACAAACCTAGAAGTGACATTACAGTAGGGCTGTGCTGGGGCAGTCTGGATTTTTACCTTTTGCAGCATTGGCAGTGCTGGTTGTTGATTCATTAATAAATTGCTGAAATTCATTAATAAGGATCACCTGTAAATTCCATTTTCAAAGCAACAGACTTGTAACTACTCCTGATGTTCAGAGTGTTTTATACAGAAAATTACTGCTTTTGTCAGTAATTGTTTAATACACAGAGTATGAAGACAGTTCTGTAGGTACTTGGAATCCTGTTGATTGCTGTATAACCAAAGTAAAATATTTTACTTTTTTCCACAGAGAATAAGGTACTCTGAGATTCGTAGGGAGGAACCAGTAAGGATCAAAGTTACGTGTCATTTCCTTAAAAAAAGAAGAAAAACCCCCAACAGTTAAAGTGCAGGTCATGAGAATCAAGGTGAGCCTATCTGTCTTCCTTTATAAAGCAGAAATAGGGGATGTGAAGCAAGCCAAAATGCAGCTTGGGAGTTGTTTAAACTCATTTCCTTCAGAAATAGGAGAGAAAAAAAAAAAAAAAAGATTTGCAGACAGTTTAATTTGCATTCTCTACCTAAATCCACCAAGAATACCACTTCAGGGGGGAGATGTCTCATCCATCCCAGTTCTCTTAGTTCTCAGTCCTATTTAGTCTTTACAGCCTCATGAGGAACCTTCTGTGTCAGGGGAGAACAAAGACAGGAAGTCTCTTTTTCTAGATAGAAAACACCCTCTTTGTGGCAAAGGGCAACTCTTAGAGCTTCCAGAACATCGCTTTCTCTGTTGCCGACACCAGGAGATAAATATGATTGCAACTGGACTGGCAAAAAAGAATCCCAAGTAACGCAGAGTGGTTTGTATTCATGCTGCCTATGCCAGGACCTGTTTGGAACACACTGGGCCAGCCTTCAGACTGTTTCCAAATCTTTTTGTGGTTACCTTTGGGTTGCACCACATCTGGGTCAAGCATTAAATTCTGTTTATAGACCCTGCTGTATTTAAATACTTTTAGAACAAAGCCACCAGCATAAGTTCTTTTCAAGAGTGATGGAATGAAAGTCATATCTACATTTTCCATAGTTTTATGAGAATTTTCTTGTCTTTACCATCTGTTCTACCAAATCAGGGAATGATATGCTAATACAGGCGAATATGAGTTTTCATTTTGGGATTGGAAATTCTTTGATATTGAATTGTTATTGAATTACAACCTACACTTGTGAAAGATAGGGGAACATTTTTCAACAGTACACTCTTACTCCACTGAATGTCAGGCTGCTGAGCCAGCTGAAGCAGTCACGACTTCCCCTCTCTCTGGCTGCCCACTTTTGCCTCCACATCACTCAGACAGTTTTGGTCTCACCATTCCAGAAAAATGCTTTATATTTTTCTTGTGAATTTCTGCAGTAGATAGCCCTCATATTCATAGCCATGGCAGATAAAGCACAGCTTGCAATGTGAATCAGGTCTGTAACACGGATAGCAGGTCTAGTTTGCACACTGTCTTTTTGAGGACAGTAAGGCAAACGGCTCATCTTTGATGGTGATTGGTAATGTAATGGGGTTCTGGAGGTCTTTGTCCTTTTGTAGTCACTTGATCTCATGGAGATCAATTTGTTAATTTGGCTGTGGTCCAGTTTCTGTTAAGAGTGCATATCACTCATTCTTCTTTCTCCAGTGAGGCTTCTTAAAGCACTTTTAAGAGTTGTCATGAAGTCTGTAAGATGCATTGTACCAGGTACTACGTTTACAACAACCATTTATGGATAAAATGAAATCTGTATTTCTTCTTAACATGTATTTTCTTCTTTTCTAGGTAGAAAAGCTGTTTTCCACATCTCGTTTGAATGCAAACAAATGGAAGAGCACTATCACCACTTCTTCATGGTGTTTAGAAGATTGAAAAGCTTTTCTTGAGCAGAGCGTGTTTTGGAGGTGAATGGAGGAGTACAGACAAATCAGATGTTCTTCTGTTTGATGATTCAGACCTATGAGGTCTGAAGATGCAAGAACCAAGGCATAGCTTACAGTAGCCCTAAAGCTTCTTTAAGTTGTGCTTGGAAAACAATTGCCTCTACATGGCTGTTGGAGAGGAAGGAATTGTTTTAGTATATTTAAAGCATGCTTAGTTCACACTATCTTTTCTGTAATTACCCTAGGCCTGCTATTGTCACAGCCAATGATCTGACTTCTTCAGTATATTCTTTAATAAAATCTCAAAATTTAACCTTCATATGTCTTTTTAGTTATGTCTGAGTAAACTGCAATACATAGATGTGTTAGCATGATGATACAGTTAATAAAATACAGAACTAATATGACAAAGATCAGAGATTCAAAGTTGCTTTTCTGTTATTAGTCAGATACAGAATATTATGTGTACTTCTGTGGTCTCAGAGGCTCTGTCCTGGATTTACAGTCCACTGTGTTAGGTGCTCTACAAGAGCCTACCTACACTCGGTGCAGCTATATTTACAGGTGTTGTGCTCAGGGGTAAATATTGATAGTAATATTACAACATTGCTATCACAGTATTGCTGTGATCTATTACTGTAAATGATAGGTGTTGGAGTGAGTCGAATGGCAGTTGGATATCCTGTTATGCATTGACTTAATAAAGTAAGGAAAAGGTTTGTATATGATTTTCATAATTAAAATGAATGAAACTGTACATGAAGGCATGTGCTAGCAGTTTCACAAAGAAAACCTCTCTCAAGATACCTGTTTCCTGATTTAACAGCCATTTTTCCAGCTGGAGATGAAAATTGAAGAAGCATGAGGGATGCAGTATATGACATAAATATACATAGATCTGTTTATCTGACTACAGTGTTCTCTGTGGTGTTGCAATAAAGCCAGGTGTTTCTGACCTCTGCAGGGAACTGACCCCTCAAGAGAAATAGGATGATAAATCTAGAGGTGGGTGTTTGAGCATTCTGTGCTTACAAAAAGGTCTTGGATTTTTTTTTCTCCTGTCTCCTCTTCCCATGAAATGTATGCTGTCCGCTTACACCCTGAGAATGACTGACCTGCTTTCAGACTTGGGACCCTTTATATGGTAGGGTGGAGAATTCAGCTGACATGGGCAAGCTGGAAGGAAGAGAATGACAGATATGTTTCGGATAAGACTAGAACAAAAAAAGATGAGGGGCTGACACAGTGGTGAGACATTTTTGGCCAGGGCAGGGGGAAGAAGGAGAGGGAGCTGTGTCTGCTACTGCCTTCTACTGCCTTTCAGCAAGGGCTTGAAACGAGAAGCAACCATAGCTTTGAGAATTGTAGGAGGTTCATGCTTAATGCATCTTATGCTATGCTGTTGGACATTTTATTTACTTGACCTGCATACACCAAAGTTTTCAGCACCAGATGAGAAAAAATAAGGAAGTCCTCATTTGTATTTCCCAAACACAGAAATTCTGGAATTTTGATACATTTATGGCTAAATTTTAGCCCACTTATAATTTGGGATGTGTATTTGGACATGTATTTGAAATGCATTTGTGTATTTTAACATATCTTGCATATACAGGTATTTACACCCTTCAACTCAAATATTTAGACAATTTAATCATCTTGGTGTGGTGCATATGACCAGTTGAGCACTGTTTGTTACTGACTTTAAGTATCTTGAGATGCTGGCAAAGCACCCTGTTGAGGCAACTTGCAGACCTGAACCTATGTGGTCATGTTTTTGTGGGTAATAGTAAAGAAATAAGTATTTAAAAAGTAGAGATAGTTGTACGTGAACTGCTGTTGTAACTCCTGTCCTAAGAATTGCTCAGCTGTGTACACAAAACTGAGCTTTGTTACCTCTAAGATAGGTGCCGTTTGGAGACACACTGGAGGTGCTGCAGAGTAGCTCCTGAGCTGCCATTGCCAACTATTTTCTCCTGTGTCTTGGATTTGCCTTGGCAAAAGAAGCAGAGAAGCCAAATTCAGGCAGAATTGAGGGCTCAGGCATTTTATTGACATGGGGAGGCTCTTACATCTGTCCTTGTTGGCTGTGTCTTCATCCCTCACACAGCATTGCCTGTGTCACCTCCCATGTCAAGGTGCCCTCATGAAGTAGGACACCCAGGGACCACACTAGATCAAGGAGATGAGGGTCCCGGATCCATGGCATTGAAGAGGAGTGTATGCCTGTAACATACAGTTGAAGGTACTCCTGCTTTGCACTTCCACCAGCTTCTGGGCCAGACAGGGCTCCTCAGCCCTTTCTATTCTTGTCCGGAGCACATCCCTTCTTTCCTCCTTTCTTCTTTTCCCCTCTGCCATTGGGATCCAACCCAACCTTCCCCTATGTGGCTCTGACTTCTGCAGGATCGCCTCCTCCCACAGACATGGCAGTGCCAGAAGTCCAGCAAAGTAAAAGCATGTTGAGGAGCATGTGCTAGAGGAGATGGGGTTGTCACAGGTACTACACGTTCTACGGTGGGTGTAACTCCTGGTCTTCTCTAGCCTTCCTTCTGCCTCGCTAGGTGCCTTACAGATTTCCCCTAGGATTTGGTGGTTCAGATAGATCAGAGCATGGCTCTGATCAGAGCAAAGCTCCGTACCCACCATGACCCCCTGTTGAAGTGAAGAGCAGCAGTGCGCTCACCTCTCTGGCAGCACTCAGAGGCAGTGGTGTTGGAGCAGCCAGTTTTGTTGGCCATTTTCTGTAAGCTCTCTACAGAAGAGTCTACAGTTGGTATTCTTTCACTCCAGGCAGTTGCCTGTTTTGCCTGGTCTGAGGATGCTCATGGTCATGGGTGGTCACGGGTTAGTAGCCCCCTGCCCATTCTGTGACAATGGCTGTAAAAGCTGCACATACTTTCAGGACTAAAACCATCTGCAGGAGCTGGCCCTGGCACTGTGACCTACTGTGCAATAGGGTAGGAAAGCACTTGTAAAGCTTCTTGCTTTATGAGTGAGTGGGCTTGGGATTGCATCAGGCTTTGGACTAACCTGGCTGTGCCTTCCTTCCACAGGGAATGATCTCTTTCTGGTTGCAGTTCATGAGCTGGGACATGCGCTGGGTCTGGAACACTCCAATGATCCCAGTGCTATCATGGCTCCTTTCTACCAGTATATGGAAACACACAACTTCAAACTGCCCCAGGATGACCTCCAAGGAATTCAGAAAATCTATGGTGAGCAATGCTACCCAGTCATCTATTTACAATGAGCTTGAGTTCAGTGAGTATGTTACACAGACAGGAGACCTGCAAAATGCTTGTAGCTGGTGGGCTGGGTTTCCTGCTGTAGCTGAGTGAGGAGCTGTTTAAAGCCCTTGATCCATAGCCAAATGTCGGAGAACTCTCCCAATGGCAATATCTTTGCACAAGTCAGGATAACCACACTTCTGTGATCTTGCTGCTGCTCCATCCCTCACCATGTCCTCAATATCAAGGAGCATTAGAAAGGCAAAATCAAGCAATTGGTGTACCCAAAGTAAGTCCATTAGGAACAGCCAGTGCAATAGAGGGGAGAAATGCAAGGAACATGGAACATCAAGGAAAAGTAAAAAGTATTTGTGCACTCTTTTTTTTTTTTTCTCCATATACACAAGGTAGGGAATTAGGGAATGCTTCTTTTAATCTCCAGCTGAACGTTGTTGTACATGTGCCACAAAGATACGGGCTCAAGGTAAAGAGAGGAAAGAAGGTATAGAGAAAAGCAGGGGGCTGGAGATGATGTGCTACCGTATGATGGGATCATGGATACCAGGGTGCGGGGACAGGGACTTTGAGAGAATTCTTGGCTCAGGGAAACTCTGGGAGCAGAGGGGAATGCGGGTTTTAGGAGCCACAGTGAAGGGGAGGCTGAGCTAGAAGATACTAATGGATGCAGTCTGTGGCAGCCCATGGAAAACAGGTTTTTTCAAACATCCCTGATTTCATTCTTTGAGGAAAGTACAGATCTGACTAAGAGGTTAATAAATGTAGCATAGAACAACTATGCTATGTAGCTGTGCAACATCTGCAGCTACTTGACATCTGGAGTCAAATATTAGCTCCCAGTATCAGTCGAGCACGTATTATATGAATTGGACCTAAAACCCCCTTATAAGATGGTTGTCAGTGGGAAAGAGGGATTCCTGCTGGGATCAGTGGCAGACCTGGCGCTAGTCAAGGTTTACATCAGCGATCTGTCAGTGCATTTTAAATTACTTGTCTAGGATTTGTGCCAAGACCTGTAAGGCTCTAAGCAGTACAGCAAGACTTCAAAGGTCTAAACTGTCAACTGTTTGAGTCTGGGGGTTGTTTGGTTTGGTTTGGGTTTTGTTGTTGGTTGTTTTGGGTTTTTTTTTTGTGGCTGGAGTGAGATTCATTTGTTCAAATGTAAATGCCTAAAGAGAATAAATCTGTCTGGGCTGGTTTCTCTGACTCCTGTCTGGACAATGGGGAAAACCCAAGCATTTGTAGAATGCAGTTCAACCTCAGTGTAAGGCAGATACCCAAGTAAGGTCCAATGTGTAAAATAAGATGACTTTAAGTACACTCAGTGGGAGCTATCTCTTCTCATTAGTACAGCTGAAGATTTCTCTTTATTGTTCATTACCAGGATGAAGTTGCATGACAGTTGTCCTATGGTATCATTTAATTATGCATTCTTTAACATAGTACATACTCAAATACTCAGGATAACAGAGACTCTGGATGGTTTTGAAGGAAAGTGCTGGGGTAGTAAGTATTACATTTTTCATTAAATAATACACCTTTCAAAATACTGATTTTTGAAAGCTGCTGAAGTGTCTTTATGCTGCTTCTGGTTTGAAATGTTGATGTAGTTCCTGTGAACTTTGACTAATCAAGAAGGGAAAAAATACCTAAATTTATTGCTGATGGCGCAGCTGCAATCAGGAAAAGGCTGATGGTTTTTCTATTTTCAGCCACCTTTTGGAGAGGGAGCAGATGAGGAATTGACAGCCATGCTGCTTCACGTTTGGGGTTGAAGCCAATATTCAGCTATGGCTGAGCTGGGGACCAGCACTCCCCCAGCACAGCTTGGGCAGCGACCCAGCGCCCCGGGCTGAGCTCAACTGGGGCTCCAGCACCAGTTGAGGTACTGGGTGATGTTGGTCTGGGCCTCATAGTGTCCTCAGGGCCCTGACAGTCTGTGAGAGCACTGCACAGCATCTTGTGCAGAGCTATGACAGAGCAGAGGCTCAGTACCATCCTTTCTGCCGCTTGGCAGCAGCGCCACTGCGGCTCCATTTATGTTTCACTTACGTAGTGACATTTGACTTTAGCCACATAGAATCGTAGAATCACATACAGATTCTCTGTATGCAATATAATATACTGAGAGTTTTAACTCAGCTTGAAAAAAGCAGTATGAATGAATTACTACCTAGTGCAGGTAGTAACTAGGAATTAATTTCTTGACTATCATGGAATCATAGGCTCTTCTCCAAGGCCTTTGTACTGGAGTAGATTGGGGATGATGTTGGAGTGGTTGCAGAGAAAAGTAGTCCTGCAGGGAGAAGAAGGAGTAGCTTCTGCCGTAGGAGCTTTGATTCCCTGTGTAAAGATTTTGGTCCTTAGCATAGAGCTACGGTCCAAACCGTTTAAAACTAGGTTTTACTCTTACGGTTCACAAAGAAAAGATGGAAAAAGCAGGTTATGTTTCTCCCTGGAATTGGAGACATGAGAATGGATCTTTTCATCTGAGCTTCTTACAACTGAGAAGGGACAGCTGAAGTATCCTTTTTGTAGCTTTAGCAGGAACATTGAGCTAATGTGTTTTATTTCCACAGTGCCAATCTGCTTTGTTTTGCCTTGGGAGTGCCAAAAGCCCATCTACCAGAGCACCTCTCCAGATATCATAACCTCCTGCTTTCTTGCTGCTTTGACATTCTTTACAGTGCAGCTGTGTCTGCTCAATATATATTATTTAGGAGCCCACTATGCAAAATAAGTCATAGAGCCAGAGCCACTGCCTTGCCTGTAGCACCCTTATTAAAAAATAAATCCAACTAAAACTTCCCGTTTTTCATTCCTTCAAAGTTGCTAGAACAAACAACAGAGGCTCTGCTAAAGCTGAAGTCCATTTTATCTCCTTCTTTTGAGAGTGATGCATTTCACATTGGGTTTTTACGTTGTATCCGTGTCTATCCATTAGAAAAGAAATATGTCAAAATCCGTCATATTTTCTGCTGGATTTATTTCCAGACTCACCTGAAGAGGCAGTAGGTAATGCGAACTCTTGTTTGTGCTTCATGCTGGTTAGTATATGGTCAGTGTTTAAAATGTTATTTCCAATTATGAGCTAAGGAAGAAAAGGCCAGTGGCTCACTGTGTGTGACACAGTGGACAAGTGAGCAGTATTCCCATCTTCTGAAAAAATGCTTCTTGTAGCCTGTTTCTTGACAAAATGAGGGAAGTAGCATGACTGTCCTTTACATGTGTTTCAGAGGGATATCTCCTATTGTACTTAATGTCCATGTCACAAGTGACATGCCCGGTAAGGAACATTGTGTAGGATATGCTATCAAGGTGACTGCCTCTTTTAATTTTGCTAGTATTGAAGTCAGGGCAGCATGCAGCTACAGTGCAGATGGGGAGAGGAAACAAGCCATGGTCTTGTCACACAGCCTGAGCTGATCATCCTTCAGCACTGGTTCTCCTGTTCTAAGTACATCCTGCTCTAAGTACTGTTTAGCAGCAGGCTGTGGAGCACCCAGTCATGTTAGGAGTGACTCTTCTGACATTGTGCCTGGGGAGCAGAGGGGCTGACATGATGTGCAGGAAAAGTTCATGTCCAGATGGATGCTTGGAGCTGGTAAACCAGGCCATTACCTTCAAGGCCCTTTCAGAGCCTGAGGTCACACAGGAAAGGTCTGCTAACAACTCAAAGATAGACCAAATCATTAAGCCTGGAGACAACCTTAAGGGTCTGAGTCGTCCCAAATCTCACTGATGACATGTCAACCTTACGTGTCTTTTCTTCAGCTCAAGAGAACAGCTCCCAGCTGGTATACATGCTGCATCCCGTGAGGGCTGAGGTCCAGGGTTGTCATGAAACTACACCAGCCCCTGGCCAAGGAGCTAGACAACACCAGCTCTGACATCCAGGAGCAGGGGATCAGCAGGGTACAGTGTCCATGAGCAAACAGCACCTTCTGCCAGCCTTTTTACTCCTGTGCAGCAAGCACAGGTCTCAGCCTTCCTCACCTTTTCCCAGTGGCTGCCCATAGAGCAGTCCCAACTCCTTGTAACCTACATGTATGTGTAGAGATGGCGTGTGATGAAACAACAGAAGGACGTTATGCAAAATGTTCCACATGGTGACGCATTGTGAATGGGGCCATCAGAGCAAGCTTTGCTGCTGTGCAGGACCTGGAAATGTTAGGTATAGGCCTGTTTTCTTATAATGTCCTCTTGAACATGGGAAGAGAATAGAATAGAATAACCTCCAAGGCCTTACCTATAGGAGACTTTTGGATCCATGCCTTATGGTGCTGTGTTTGTAGGAGGCCAGGGGAAGGAAAATGCATGGCAGTAAGAGAGCTGGAGTTATCTGCCCCGGTGCCACATCCCTGGCGTATTGCAGAGATACCAGACTCTCTATGTTGCCTCCCTTCATTTGCATCTTTCTTCCTGTCTAACTGTCTGTCCTGTTGGACTCGGCAGGAAATACCAGAGACCACCTCTGTGTGTCCACTGAGTCTCACCTGCTGTAAGCCAGGTCTCCATTCCTGTTCCTTCAAGGAACAGGCAGGGAGTAACCCCTGGTTTCTGGTGCTGTACTTGGAGTCCAGCTGATGCCTGGAGGGTTCTGCAATGGGCGCTGGTCTCCCGGGTGAACACTCTGTGAGCTGGGTGGCAGCTGGTCATTCAGAGAACGTCTATCGAGAAGGGCTCAAGAAACCCTTCCTGCCACCCTGTGATGATTACAAGGACCTCAACTGTCCAACCGTTGGGTATGCTGTGGGTGCTGGGGCTTGTTCTGCAGACTGCAGTGCGCTGTGGCAAGGCTACCCAAACCTTCTGAAACAGCCAGCTGATTTCACTGCTGAAGTCTAACCCCAGCAGTGCAAAGTACCCTGTGGACAGGTTTACCAAGTGAGCAAAGGAAATGAGTCCTTCCTGAGCTCAGCTGTTGCGGATGGACTGTCGCTTGTCCCTGAACTAATCTAATATGAACAGGGACCACCCTCCCTTGGGCTGGAGCTTGCAGAACAGCCAGGTGGGTTTCTCTTACCCTCCCTGGCTCCTTTGGATCATACATTTTGATTTGAAACTGAGGAGCCTTTCCTGTGTACCTGGACAGCTGATGCCGTCCTGCAGAAACATGCAGGCAGCCCAGCCTTTGACAACCAAAAAACCCCTCCGTGTTATTCAAAAGCCTAAGTGCCTGCCTGAAGTCTGGATGGTAGTTTTATTCTTGGAGTGAATAGCGAGAAGATAAAGATGAGCCTTTGTTTGCAGGTGGAATGTTATCCCTCCTGGTCTGAAACAAAGGGCATCCCCTGCACTGGCAGGCTTGGAGAGCTGCCTGGCTCAGGCAGGACTGGCTGTGATGGATGCTGAGCCATGCAGGGTGCTGAGCCTCCAGGCAGGTGTTGTGCAGTTGAGGGAACACTCTGTCCATAGGCAGGAGGACAGTACGATTATATTTTGTCCTCAACTATCGACACAGTGTCTCCTAAATGCCTCCTCTCTCTGTGTTATCTTCACAGGTCACCTTGGTATTCAGATGGTCTGCGACCGAGGAAGCATGAAGGGAGGAGGCTAAGTGCCAGTGGCGGAAGTCACACTCTGAAGGTGATCTGCTGTGACCCAAAAGCTTTCTGACATTCTTTGCCTTGGTTGTGATAGAGAGGAAGAAAATCTTCTTCTTCACACAGTGTCTTAAAGTCCAGCAAGTTTCTTCCCTTCAACATGTAGAGTTTCCAGCTCCGTGAGGTTTCTTACCTGCTTCCCGTGTGGAAGTGGCTGCAGGCTTAGCCCTGGGGGTGGGTTTGGCTCCGGTGCTGGGATGACGTGCAGTAACAAGGTGACTGGCTTCAGGCCCGCTTGCAAATCCATGCAATAGCCTCTCTCATTTAATTTTTTTCTCGGTGAGATTTGCTCTACTGGTTCTTTGAAGTTGCTTGGAAACACAGTGACAGAGGCTGTGATTTGTGTGTGATTTGCTTGGGTAGTTATGTCAGTGGTGGGTGTAATCAGTTCCTGCAATAAATACCAAGGTGCTATCATCTCTCAAGTGACTCTTTGTTCACATGGTCATCTCTGCTGCTTAGAAATCTGTTACATCCTGCCTTTAGCCATCTGTTTCGGAGGCAGGTTACTGTGATGAGAGTCTGGAAATAGTAATGAGTGCCAAGCTGTATAGGGTCTGTTCATTCTGCTTTCATGCCAGGTTGTGCTCTGAAGTGGTTTAGGTCTTACAAGATAGCATCTTTCTTCAGCAGTGGACAGGCTGTGCTTCCGCTTTCCATACCGCTAACTGTAGACTAAATTCTGCCTGCCTAGCGCTTGGACCCAAGGATTTTCATGTTGTGTATGTGCTCCTCTGCTCTTTGCACGTGTGTTACTGTAGGGTTACCTTCCCCATTTATCTGTAAGCCCACCCTAACTCAGTGACAAAGTGAAGGCAGCAATTAAAAATTAAAATGCAATCTGTATAACCACAAGAGGAGGTAGGACTTCAATCAGGAGAAATTAGAAGGCCCAGAATACATAAAACCAAGAAGAGAAGTGAAAGATAGCAGGGGAAAATCCATGGCTTGCAGGGAAAGACCGGAAGAGGAATATTTTGATGGAAATGATGAAGTCAGCATCCGAGCAAGTTGCAGTACCAGCTGCAGAATGTTTGGGAGGCCCTGTCAGTACTGGGAGCCTCCTCCAGAGCAGTGCACCAGCACTAGTTTGGCCATTGCAAGCAGTGAGTGCATAGGGTGGCCTAGCTTTTGTTGTTGGTCCTAGTTGCAACCTCTTTCCACTGTTCTAGGAAACATTTCATTTGATGCCAATCTTCACTTCCCCTGAATCATTGCTCACTTGCACCATCCCGAGCACAGTGTGCACAAGTGCTTCTGCCTTGCGAGTTTACTGCATTCTGTTCCAGTGGCATCTTGGGGCTAATTAAAACTTTTACGTCAGTCCCTCAGGTTACAGGTACTATTTTAACTTTCCTCTTCTCTACAGAAGAGTGTGACAGACTTTGGGCACATAAGCTGGATGAGAGAGTTAAAGCTGACTGCTGTCCTGCAGCAGGGGCAGGGCAGGCTGTGACCTGGGGTACGAATGGTTCTCACTTACATAGAGAGAATGAATTTTTCATAACTCAGATCAGGCATGATGTTAAATTTCTAGTTTCTGACTACAATACTGTAATCCCTATTCTGCACCTTACTATCAAATTCTATGTGTCTTTGTAACTCATCAGACACATTCATCATCATTTTCTTTAGATATTACCCTGTCCACCCTTTTTTCCTTAAAAAAAAAAAAAAATCATTGTCATGTCCTCATTTTCCTGCTCATGGTCATCTCTATGCAACTTTCTCATTGCTCTCTTCTCGAAGTGTGGAGTTTAGGGGTTGTTATTTCTGGAAATCCAGAGCTGCTGTTGATTTGAGTATCTCTGTTTGCTGTGTCTGAGAAGCAGAACTGCCCTGAATTGGCAGTCAGTCCCTTTCTTGCTCTGCCTTTCCAGCAAGCGGTTTGAATCTGTGACAAACAGGGACTTTTTGGATCCCTCCCAGACAATCCCTTCTAACAGCAGGTGTGCCTCTCTGCATTGCAGCTCGCTGTACTCTCACTGTTTAAAGGCAATAATGCTCCTTGGAATCCTCCTTGCAATCGCGATGTGAATTTGCTTCTGGCTGCCTCTCACAACACAGCGATCTCTCCTGTGCTGGAGCTGGTGGCTCTCTTATGCATACTACCAAACAGCTGTCTGATGGAGTTGCTCCACTGTCAGTTAAGCTGACCATCAAAGAGGCTTTTCTGATCCATGTGCGGCAACAGAAATGCTTCTCTGAGTTGGTCAGTGCATGGCGTTAGCATCTTGCAAAGGGGAGGGAATGAACAGCGCTGCTCTTGTGCTTCTGTAGCAACATGCTCTTTTAGAAAGGTGATCCTTGTGCCAGTCTGTTGGCGGGGGAATCCTGTCATGTAGGACACGTAATAGATTTTTTTCAGTGTTACTTACAAACACATCCGCTCAAAGCCATGTGGTTGGCAGCACAAGAGTAAAGGGATCATGCTGTTTAATGAGACCTGTAGTGTGCAGTAACTCATTGCTTATTGCTTCCTTGCTTAGGTCCCAGTCAAGACTTACCTTTCCTTAATGCAAGTATTTCCTACCTTCAAGTATGTTAGTTGTTGATTTTCAGACTTCATTTATTCAAGAACTGTAACTGGCACCAAGTGCCATTTTTGGCAGCCAGAGCAGGTTCCCAGTTTCTTACTCCTTTAATTTACTAAAGCAGGAGCTGGACACTGCTCCCACATCCCATCTGAGCAAACCAGAACCCTGTCTTTCTTTGTGTAAGATCTGTCTGGGACCTCTTTCCCCATTCCCATCCTTTCCTCTGCAGCCTATCCCACTGTACCAACTCAGTCCTACTTCCATAGAGCTTTCGAACCTTAATCAGTAGTACCAGCTAGCCTGCTGCTTCCTGGAGGAGATGCCTTGGCACAGCCCATGTGCTTGTCACCACAATAAGTTGCCTATTGCTGTATTAGCAAACAATGTCTATGGCTGCTAGCAAGAATGATACTAGCACATCTGTAGATACAACAGCATTTAGGGATGGTGTTAAGTAAATAGAATGCTGAGGACTTGACTCCCACTCTATGCAGGAAGGGGGTGGTTACTGTGAATTAGCTCTGGCTGTGCCCTGTGATGTCTTTTTGCAGCTGCAGATGTGCTCCAGAGGTGCATCTTCAAGTTTAGCTTTGTCCAAAAAGAATGCATTTCATGAACTGCAGTGTGAATCAAAGCACAGCAATTGCAAATGATGGAGCATGCAAAAGCACACTCCTGAGCTGAACTGAAACACCAGTGTAGATGCACAGATGTTGCCTGGCTAACAAGGGGTCTGACCCTGCTGCTCCTGTGATAGGCAGTGTCTGCAGACCTTTGGTGGACACCATTTGGGGAAGGTTCAGAGATCACCAGCAGGAGCAATATCACAATTTGGGAATTTTATTTAGAAGATCTTTATGGTCTGCTAAGATGCTGGGCACTGAACAGCTAAGAATGGAGGGGGATGAGAACTACACAGTATTGAAACAATAATCCATGCAAATAAACGATCAAATCCCATTTGATTACTTCAGACATAAAACTTGGTAAAATCTCTTGCTTCCAGTAGCCTTCTGCTTAGTGCCATATTAACTTGTGGCCTTCTCTGAGAAGCAGCAAGAAGTCTGTGACATTCTTAAAGAGATTGGTCCAGATTTTATCACTAACTTGATGAAACCATCCTATGGCAGAGTTGGTTTAAAAGCAGAGCTCTGCTTCAAGTCACTTGTGTTTTTATTACTCTTTATATCCTTCAGCCTTGTCAAATCTCAAAGCTGAGCTGAGTAAGGATCGAAGGGCAACATGTGAGTCAGAATATGGGCCTTTATCAAAGCTGTTTATCAGTTCCCATAGTGTTCTGAAAGCAAAGATTAGTGACTAAACTGTAGTAAAGGAATTGCTTTCTTATTTCTGAATTCCCTTGTAGTTCCCCTTAGGTGGTAGCATTGGTTTTTCCCGATTTTGCTTGGGTTTTGGTTTGGGGTGTTTTTGGTGGTTTGGTTTTGTGTGTGTGTGTGTTTTGGTTGTTTGGGTTTTTTTAATGGTCTCCTAAAGGTTTCTGTTCAAGGGTTATTTATTACCTTTCATTTCAGTTGGGAACATGATTGGTGTGGCTGCTCCTTCCTTTCAGGTCCAGCCTCCTTGGGAAGACCTACAGAAACATACTGGCTCTTCTTCAGTTCTTATTGCTCATAGTTTTGGGACATACTTCACATGTGGATGCATCTTGTTCTGTTCCCCATTTCTAGGGAATGAGCTCTGCATAAGGAGTGTGTAAATTCCTCGCCATGCTCTTCATCCAGCCCGTTGCCTTTTGAAAGCTACAAGGGAAGCACAGAAAATCCAAATGTTTCCGCTTTGCTGAACATTTTTCTTTTCACTTCTAGGTCCTCCTGTTGAGCCCCTGGAGCCAACCAGGCCTTTACCAACTCTTCCTGTTCGCAGAATTCACTCCACTTCGGAAAGGAAACACGAGAGACAACCAAGACCTCCTAGTCCTCCTCTGGGTGATAGGCCGTCTCCTCCTGGCTCGAAACCAAACATCTGTGATGGCAACTTTAACACCGTGGCTCTCTTCAGAGGAGAAATGTTTGTTTTCAAGGTACTAAGAATTCCTGCTTACCCGTGAGTCTGTCTTTAGATTTATTGCTGGAAAAGATTGATAGAAGTACAAGGTAGTAAGATTTGAAATGTCTGTGGAAATAGCTCTGTTCCTCTGAGGCTGCTGAAAGAGCAGTATTAAAAGGACGAATAGATTGGCCCTGTAACATTTGGAAACAGTGCCTGATGGGATTCCCAAAACACCCAGGCAGCCTGTGCACCAAAATGTGACCTAGATGCGCTGGCAGAGAATTCAGACACCATCAAGCTCAGAGAGGAGCCACCTGTAAAGCCAGAAAAGAATACCAGTATCTAACCAGAGATTGAGCCTCATTGCCTCCGGAGATGGCATGTGTGGAATGTGGGGCTTCAGGGAGCACTCAGCTTACCTGGGGAGTTTGAGTCAACCTTGCTTGTAAAATACAGGCAGGCAGGAAGGAGAGGCGTTCTTCAATAACCCGCATTAGGGTGCCTTGAACATGGAAATACTGGTGACTTTCACTCTGCCCAGTGGTGTGAATGTGGAGAGGGATATGTTGAAGGTCATGAAATGGACAGACCACACCAGCTGGAGAAAAAGCCTGAATTGAAAGTAGTTGAAGGCTGGGACAGTATCTGCGAGGAGCCTCACAGGCCCTGTCCTGCGCTTACTCATCCTTGAGTGTCCATTGTGGCTTTAACTGATGATCTCAAAGGGTTATTTAATAACTCCTTTGTGCCTTTGGACACTGTGTGCTTCTCACAGTCCCAAGTAATGTTAAGGCTGTGTGGCTCTCCTGGGGTCTGATAGCAGAGCAGCAGTTGTACCAGGACACGTGACACCTCAGTGACAACACATGCAGAGAGGTCACTCGCAGATGAGTTCATAACACTTGTAACTGTGGGCTTGCTTCCCCTTGCTCCTTTTTCCTCTCCTTCTTTCCACCCTTTTTCACAGCACCAGCAATCAACTTCTCACCCTTTTGGCTGCCATCTTCCCCATGGAGCGCTTCCCTTGCTGGAGGTGGTGTTGGGCTGGGTTGGAGCTGTCACCTGAACTGGGACTTCTGTCTTTAATGGTTGTGGGGCCTGGTCGGGGATTAGCAGTGCTTGATGCTGGACACCCAGCCTGGTTTGACTGCAAGATAAAAACACTCAGTCTGAAGAGGCTTCTGGTTTTCTCAGGATCGCTGGTTCTGGCGGCTGCGCAACAACCGCGTGCAGGAGGGTTATCCCATGCAAATCGAGCAGTTCTGGAAGGGCCTCCCCGCGAAGATTGATGCAGCCTATGAGCGCTCTGATGGCAAATTCGTGTTCTTCAAAGGTACAGTACATTTCAGTACCAGCCTCCCTCCTCTGCCCCGCATCACACCCTTACGGCATGAAGATGGGGAAAAGAGGTACGCTGCATCCTTGTCCTTTTCCACGGGGACGCTTCAAGCAGCCATTAATTCTTAAAATACAGTTTAGCATGGGCTGGCCTTGCCAGGACAGTCTCTGTATAAAGCTAATGTTGATTAGTGGAAGTTGGCTTCCGTATGATAACAAGAAATAGCTCCTATTACCCAGGGAGTGATAGGCAGGATGGTCTGGAGTCTCCTGCCTGTTTCCTTGAACATGTTTTGGTGAGGCATTAAGGCCTCTCCGGGTACAGGACATTCCCAAACCACATTTCTGGACAATTGTCTCCTAAAGAGACAAAATGTCCAACCTTACGCTGGGGTCCACATTAGCTCCTTAGGGTCCTGTAACTTGAGAGCAAGTTGTAAGCAAGGAGGAGTGGCCCTGTACAAAACCACAGTACGTTGTCTTCCCCATTTATGTCTGCAGCTTCAATCCCTCAGCTCAAAAACTGTATTAAAACTTGAGGTGGCCCAGAGAAAGGCAACAGAAATGATCAAAAAGTGTGAGTTGACATCCTGCAAGGAGCTCCTCAGCCTCTATGAGGAATGACAAAGACAGGGTGTGAAGGAAGTCTCTGAAATGACTGGTCTAGAGAAGGTAAATGGGAAAAGGTGTTTTAACATCCCTTCCAAAACGAGCTGAGAAGCAGCAAATGGAATCAGGAGGTTTCAGGTTCAAAATGAAGAGGAGGAGCAGATTTTTCACATAATACACTTAAGCCTGGAAGTCCTCACATGCTGTGCTTCATTGTGGCTATTCTACATTTAGCTCACTCAGCTACTAATCAGGCAAACCTGTTTGTTGTTTGTGTCCCCATTCGCCTCCAGGAGATAAATACTGGGTCTTCAAAGAAGTGACAGCAGAGCCGGGCTACCCACACAGTCTGGTGGAGCTGGGGAGCTGCCTGCCCCGGGAGGGCATCGACACGGCCCTGCGCTGGGAGCCCGTCGGCAAAACCTACTTCTTCAAAGGAGACAGGTACTGGAGGTACAACGAGGACAAGAGAGCAACGGACCCAGGATACCCAAAGCCCATCACCGTGTGGAGAGGAATCCCTCAGGCTCCACAGGGAGCTTTTATCAGCAAAGAAGGCTGTATGTATCTGCAGTCGTTACTCCTGTTAGATCTGGGATAGCTTGTCTCCCCTGGGAGCCGGGTGGCTGGATTTGGGGTGTGTGAAATAGGAATCAGGTCTCAGATGTCCTAGGGTCGCAGTGGCACTGCAGGCACTGACAGCCTGAGAGCCTCCTTGAACCTCACCCTAACCCACGGACCTCCTCAGCTGCTAAACTGTGTTATCCTGATGCCGTTTCTGGGGCTGGGAAGCGGAATTGTTCAAGTTTTGCTGCCACAGCAGCCCCTACCTGAGTTGTCCTGGGCTGTGATTACAATGATGCTGTATCTTACATTTTCCTCCTAGTTTCTTACCTGTAGCTCAGTCACTGTTACAGGCTCCAACCTGCCTGATGTACTTTGCAGCCATTCTCTGAGCAGGGGGTTGGACCTCCAGAGGCTCCTTCCAGCACATTTCTTTCTCTGATTTGAAGAGTCCTTCCTTCTCTTCCAGTTGGGGAAAGAACTTACAGAAGGGGCTTGTGCCATTGAGGCTGTGTTTAAATCTGGGGCTGTGGGGCTGGGTTGGAGGAGTGCACTGAGAGCTGAGCTGGAGGATGGATGCAGGAGACCCAACACTTCCACCACTGTTCCATTTGCCTTTTATTTTCCTAATCACTTGAGAGGGATTAGAAAAGGAGACATCTGGGTACTTCAGGCAACACACAGCATAAACCATCAGCCTTTTATTAGCAGTAGCACAAGAGTGCTTCTTAACAAATGCCACATCTTCTGGATTCTGTGGCCAAAAGGACTTATCTTACTCAGCCTTCTTTCATATTGACAGATGCTTTAGTGAAAAATAACTCACTGCAGAACATACTTTAAAGTTAGTTGGGATTTTTGTATTCACAGCTTATCTTGGCCAAGGGGAATGCTGCTCTGTGGGCAGCATTGCACCCACAAGCCAGGGTTATGGCTTCTCCTTCAAATCCAAGCTCCAAAACCACCTTCACTGTTCAGTGGTTTTGGGGTGCTCTGGAATCCAAAATCCCCAAACCTGGCTGTGTTTTATCAGCGCAGGCAGCCACCTGCAGCCTTCCAGGCTGTCTGTGTATCCTCACACAAGCACAGCTTACCCAGCTGGAAATGGTGTGGTGAGAAATCCTCTCTGTTTTGTCTCCTAGTTTATACCTACTTCTACAAAGGGAAGGAGTACTGGAAGTTTGATAACCAGCAGCTGACTGTGGAGCCAGGCTACCCCAGGTCAATCCTCAAAGACTGGATGGGCTGTAACCAGAAGGATGTTGAACGAAGCAAAGACAGACGCCTCCCCCACGACGACGTGGACATTATGGTGACAATAAACGATGTGCCTAGCACTGTAAATGCGATCGCAGTCGTGATCCCGTGCATTTTGTCTCTGTGTATCCTTGTCTTGGTATACACGATCTTCCAGTTTAAAAACAAAGAGGTGCAGCAAAATGTTGTGTATTACAAAAGACCTGTCCAGGAATGGGTATGACACAGCCCGCTGCACGTTTTCAACTCATGGAACTGGTGAGGACTATGGACAAAAAAAAAAGAAAAAAAAAAGAAGAAAAAAAAAAAGAAGAAATAAAGCCTACAAACAAAACTACTTCAGTGACAACAAGTTTTGGACAGCCTGGGACTGAAATAAGCAGGAAAACTGGAAAAGCTACAGGCAGCCTTGCAGTGTGGAGCCTCTTTCCTTCTTACTGCCTCAGTTGCGTGTCAGTCTTGGTGTGCCATCCTCCACAGGCTCACTCTGCTAACATCAGAGTCTTCAAGACAGGTTTCAACTGACCTGGGAAACTTCCTTCAGTTCCCTGCACCAGTGCTCCCTGTTAAACCCAGCATTCTCCAGTGTAGCTAAACCACCTCTGAACAGAACCATTTTTTTAATAGCTGTCTCATAATGAATGAAGATCATGAATTCTATGAACAGGAACAATTCAGTATCGTTAAGCAGAAGACATTCTGATGCTGAACCATTCTAAAAGATCTTAGTTTATTACAAAATCCAGGGAATGACCTGGATACGGTTTTCCAATACCTGCTGGTCAGATGTTTTGTACATTCATAACTAAGCAATGCTGCCACTCAGCACAGTGCATGAGGAACCACTAAGCACTCGAAGAGGTAAAGGAGTGCAGAGCAGAAGCTCAAGAAGCACCAAACCAGCCACCTGGCAACATCAAGCCCTAGACTGGGACAATCTGAAGACAAAGTAATTGGGTCTAAATCATGGGAATTCATGGTTTTGTGTTGGGAGCCATTCGTGAAAGAAATATTTAAATGTCACATGATGTTGTTTTACGCTCCCATCAGCAAGAAACAATAAACCAACGGTTACAGATACACTGACAAACATGTATAGACGTACCCTGCACTCTGCCCCTGTTACAATGCTGGGAAAAGATGAATTGTTGTTACGTGGCATGTGTAACTAGATTGTGGAATTTGTATGTTGGGTTTCAGGAGAATGGAAATGTTTGTTTGGAGTGGGATCATGATGTTTTGCTGAACTAGTCAAAATACAGTAAGAATTAGGCCTGTTTGTAAAACTAAATTCAGTCCCTGTCGATGTCACAAACATTGTATGCCTTCAAAACTTCTGGTTTTTGCTCACTTCTTCACAGGCAAGTGTATGGCAAGGCCCAAAGGCAGCGCGCCCTGCAGCAGAACAAGGTCAGCAGTAGTCACATTTGGCAGAGACATAAAACCCAGGTAAAAGCTAGATAAATACCTGAACTTTCGGCCAGCAAGTCCTCACAAGTCTCTTCTACAACTGCAGCTTCTGCTTATCCCTCTTACAGTTGTGACTGGTTTAGGATGTTGTGTCCTAGCCACAAATTTGGTCCATTTTGTTGTTGATATTGGTACTTCTACCTGTTAAAGAGGGGAGGAAAAGTTTCTTGCAGTGCAGTGTACTGGGGAAGTTCAGCCCTGCATGGAAGTGCCATTCCTCTAAGCACAGGAACTGCTTTTCACGCTCCCTGGAAGGTGATTAGCGTGAGCCCTCTGCCTGCAATTGAATTAATTGAGTGCAGGAAGTGCAATGCACAGAATGTCCAGTTACTGTAGCAAAGGCGCAGCTTTAGAATGGCAGCTGTGAAAAACACGCCAGGCATGACAAACATGCTCAAAATGTTCCTAAGTCCAGTGATGAGGAATGAAGAAACAGAGAAATCATTAGCATTCTGAATTTACACCTAGTGCTCAACTATTGCTACGGTGAAGCAGGATAGACAAATAGAGACTTCTAGTGAAGCCCATTAGGACTGCATAACGTGGTTTCAGACTGTATTTTGTCCTTCATAACTTGATTTCCATAGCCAAGCTGTTTATTGTGTTTATACATTAAAAACTAGTATTACAAACGTATTACACACTGAGGAGCTATAGATGCAAAACTTTGAATTTTAGTGAAAAAAGTGACAATGTCTCATGATGGGTGAAGGAGTGCAAAGGACCAAATGAAATCGGAGCTACTAATTAGACACCCCCCCACACGTGCTACTCCGTCGTTGCTATGTGTACTATGTATGTGGTAGAATGCACACTCTGAATGCCACAGCCACATGGCACATCCAACTCATCTGTACGCTGCCATCTCTTCTGGGACTGTGACAGCCCAAACCTTTGAGCAACTTCCAACAGCCATCATTAAAAAACAAACGTTATTACAACCTAGAGAAATGTCTGGTTTGGTTTGTGTCGGCCTTTCCTCCTGCCCAGGGGTAGATTTTTGCTCAGTTACAAGTGGTACACGCAGCACAACACCCAGGGCTGCGGCAAGCGGAGCTGTGTCCTGTGAGCTGGGTGGTGGTCTGCAGAGCCAGGCTCCCCCCTGCAGCAAGGCAAGCTGCCTGCCCTGCACTGCCAAAGCCAGCCTGCCCCGAGGAACTGCTGCTCCGAAGAACTGGACCAGCAGCTTGGTGCTTTTTCTATCTGGTTCATGGCTGGCTCCTGCTGTAAAGCCACAGTGTTTATGTAAGTAAGTGTTTAAGGGGCTGAGGAACAGCCCTGTACGGTTACAAGTGCTGGGAGGCTGGGGCAGGCAGGTGAGCAATTGACCCACTTCACACTGCTATCATCTCACTCTTGTCAAGACCAGCCCCTTGGCAGTCCAGGGATGACTTGGCTCCAGGCTCAAACATCAATATTCATGTAAGGAATAGTGCCTAAATATTCCCACCCCTGAGCTCTTTGCTAGGATCCTGGTTTATGCTACAGAAACACAACCACCATTGGCAGAGGATCGACTGGGTCTGCTTCCCACCAGCACCTCCATGGACGGGTGCCCATGTTCCAGTTCTGCGCAGAAGCACAGCTCCAGGACATATTGCCACCGCAGGGGAGCAGGGCACAGCGCTGCTTTGTCAACTCTAAGCCAGCAGCAAGAGGCTCTTGTCACTGTGCTCCTGGCAGGGACACAGCACCCTGCAGCACAGGCCACTTGTGCAGCCACAGGGGAGTCCTGGCACACATTTACTGTGAGTGCAGCAGTGGCAGCCCCTACAACGAGCAGCCCTCGACATGCACTACCCTGCACTCAGCACTCTACTCCTCTATGTCCATTTTTGACTATAAATAACTGCATCACCAGTAATATAGGCTCATTTTCCAAGTAAGTTAGAAACACACCGGGAAACAATCGCTACAGTCAGAACAGAGATGGTTCTCCACTGTGAGAGGGATTAATTGTTCCTAATTTATAATTAATCATTAAACCTCTAGGCGATCTATCTCCCATCTCACACCATGAGGACTCAGGTTCACAAAAGCTTGAGTGAAGGATCCTGACAAACACTTCTGAATATTAAACACACTACGGCAGCCAAAGCTACACCCCCTGTGGCTTCCCCACTGAATCTTGAGCTGCAACTGATAAATTCATTCCTCCTCAAAACCTCTGCACAACTCTTCTCCATCCCGTCACACTCATCCCAGGGCTTGATTCCAGTCTTTCTCATAGTACCAGACTTTCTTGTCCAGCACAGCTGTAGCTCCTCAGCAGATTCCAGCAACCCTCTGTAATACCTGAGATCAAATGTTGGCTGCCACAGCCCGAAAGCAAAGCTGGTAGCTACCTGTGGCATATAAACCACAGGCTCCTAGTTCAGAAATCTCCTTTTTAAGAATCCTGAGACCCCATGGTAGCAATTCCCAGCACTGCAGACGAACGCCTTGGTTTTGTTAACCATTCCTTAACACCTTCTTTGGTATCTCCACTGGAGAGTGCTGACTCTGAGACAGAGCACATACTAAGGGTCAGTCAGGACTGCACAGTGCTCTACGTGCCTCAGGTTGTGTCATGCCAAGGGTCTGCCTCTTGTAACTGCGGTGCCCAAGCTCTCATTCCTCCCTTGCTGTTTCACAGTTGTTCTCATGGTCTCATCCTCATGGCCCTGCACCTGCCAGCTCCGACACTGCAAGGCAGGCTCCAATGGGAATGAGAATCTCACTCCCTTGCCCTGGCTTCTTTGGGTGTTTTAGCTTACAGAAACCACTCTAAATACTGAGACATGCTAAGAGGAGACCTGGAGCCAGTGCCAAGAAGGGTGGTTCAGTGTATCAAAGCTGTCATAAACACAAGTTGCTAACTGTAAGAAGCACGGAGCTATGAGCTGCTTACAGGCTTCCCCAGTGGCAGAAGGAAGGGGGAGCTCTCTGGAAATGGCATCCCTGGCTCAGTTGCCGTCCAAGACAGGACTGCTATGACCAGAGAAGATCCTGTAGCAATCTTTATTTAAGGAGCAACCTTTAATGAAGACTTAAAAAACCTTCCCTAAACATCCAGGCAAAATGAACAAAACAAACAAAAAAGAAAGTTCAGTCTTCTACAAAGCCAGAAGCACCAAACAAAAAACTCTGCCCACACTGCCTTCAGACCTGCACTCAACAGAACCCACCTGGGAGTAACCATACCCTCATGATGAGAAATGGTGGTATTTCTATGCTTCCAGTACACCTCTAACAGCCAAGCAGAAGCAACTGAAACAAGAGATCAGTGACCAGCAGCTGTTTAGAAGCAAACAACTATCTTCTACCTGAAACCAGTACTTACAGCTCTTTTTTGTCATCATCACTCCCCTCTGAGGGCAGAGTTCTCAACCAGCAAGCTCCCAAATCTGCAACATCTGACTGAATGGGTGTAACTGGTTAGACCCGTGTTACTTAACCTTTGTCTCAAGGTACCTGAGACAACTCTTGAGAGAGAGTCAAGATACTCTTGAGATAACTCAAGATGGGGTGGTTTTGATTCGACGATTTCTAAGTTTCCCAGCATAGGTGGCTATCTCCTGTAGAACAAACTGAAGCCCACTGGCTATGTCTGAGCTCTCCTGCAGGCGCCTCAGCAGCAGCACACGTACCACCAGACGACAGACCACCCAACGCTGTTCCAGGGGCAGTCACGCGCTGCTGCTGTTAGAAGTCCCCGGACTGACCCTGAGAAAGCCCAGTTTTAATGACAGCTGATCTTTTCAGCATCACCACCCGCGGGGGAACAGCTGCAGGTCAGAGCAAGAGAGCAGGGGATGACTTTGGACTATTTTGTGGTGCATAAATTACTGTATTCCTGGCACTGGACATACAAGGGGATTTTAAGTCTACGTACAGCAAAACCACCGCTCTTTGGCAAGAGTGTGGAAAGAGAGGGCAGTGCCATATGTGTCCTGAACTAGAGTGCTGTGCAGGAGAACACTGATACGGGATTATTTAAAGGCAAAACAATCTATAGTGATCAATACCCACGAGCCATAGGAGTAAATATAGTGGGCTCATGTGAAGGGCACAGTCAGCATCACAACACGAGAAAGCACAGCTGAAGAACTGGAAAATGCCAGCAAAGGGATAAAGAGCATTCCTTATTCATAACTTATGCATGTTATTTGTCAGGTAACAGTTTACAAAACACTACAAAAGATTGGGTTTGTAGCCTTTTCCTTGGGCCAGCCCTCCAGAAACAACATCAGAAGGTCTGGATGTCTGTAATCCAAAGTGCAGCTTGACACTTCACTCCTTAGGAGCTTTCTGGAAAGCAGGAATCAACACTGCTCATGTCAAGCTAGAAAGAGAAAACAGAAAGGAGATTTAGTAGGCAAGTGCTAGAGAGTGCAAAAGGCGAGTGCAAAAGGCGTTTCAAAACACCAGTACAGTCAGTTCCCCAGTTACAAAGGCCCAGTACAAATTTCCCTTCCTAGAACATGAAAGTGGGAAGCAGACCTAGTGCTGCTCACAGCCAGGCCCAAGAACAAGGTAGTCAAGCTGGCAAAGGCAAGATGTACATTCAGGCTGGTCTGGATAGTTATCAAGCTCAGAGCAAGTTTAATTATGGCTCTGTTACCCTCGGAAACATCCACCCTTTATACAGCAACTGTACAGGGGCAGCAAAGAACTCTCCCAAGGGGTTCTTCATTTGAGGAATTCCTTAGACTTTCCTTAGGCCATAAACCATTCCCACACACTTTTATGGTAACTGAGAACTCAGCCACTAAGTTACAATGGCCCAAGCAGTTCAAGAACACACTCCAGCACTACAGCAATGATTCGAAGAGCTGTAATCAGAGGAAAGCCCAAATGAAGCGTGCAGAGCACATTCATCTATACACATGCCTAAATCCTGTCAAAGAATCTGCATGCATCAATGAACAGGCAAGGTCCTACACCACCAGGACTGCCGGAAGGAAACAAGAAAACCTGCCTCCCATTAAAAGGTAACCTGGGTAAAGCCTTTGACAAAAAGGCTTAAAAACCCAGTAATTAGGGCAGCAGCCTTAAATTAAAAAGATTCAAAGCAGCAGCAAGCAAACTCCAGAGTGTTTTTTGCTCCAGAAGTAGTTGTAGCAGGCATTTGTAGCAAACATTATGGGTTACAACAATCAAAAGCCAAGATGCCAGGCAAAGTCACTGGCATTTTAACTTCTAAAACAAGATTTGTTTAAAAAAAGTCCATTCATGTCGTAGCCAAACACTGAAGAGCTAGAAAAAAACAGGTGGGATCCGGAAGTCGGAATGGATATTGTTCACACAAGAAGTATTCTGATTGCAATAAACTCCTTTACACTTTCCATACAGGACTAAGCAGGCTCAGCAGCTGCAAGGAAACAAACCCCTCTGCAACAAGGTAACTGTGGTCAGTAACCCCATGAAAGAGAAGAGGAAGTAAACCAAAAAAATAACAAAAAAGTTGCAAAAAAGAAGATAAATCAGTTATGAAACCAGCCAGTTTTACAGTAAAATCTTGCCTGTTTTGACCATGGCTATACAGACCTGGGTCTTGCTCACCTGTCAATCAAGGAATCTCTCATGTTGGTAGCAATGGTACTTGGCTGAGCTTCATTCAGCCTGAAGATACTCTCAATGACCGAGAGCTCGGTGCTGGTTGTATCCAGCCCACAGAAGGCACACCAGTCGTTGACAACCATCCCTGCTGCAATGACCTCGCTGCCACGATTCACTGTTCCAGCCTGGCAAAACAAAGCACAGGGTTACCAGGGTGCGCTGACAGCAGCACGTTCCCTTACACATCCTCACTACAAGTCTTCAGCTCATGCTCCTGGAAAGATTAAAGCTTCTGCCATAAACAACATTAGAAAGATTTCAGATAAAAAGGGTTTATGGACAGCCTTTAATCTCTGGAGAGGAAATTGTGTAAAATTCAGTGAAATAAAATCTAACAAGAAGGAAGCACAAAGGCACAGGAATTGTGGAATTCACAAATCCAAGTGAGCAGGCAAAAGGTTTTATTACTTAATTATTTAAACACTGCCTTTGGCCAAACCACACACATTCTGTACCAATCCATCAGCACAACCTGCATAATCCCAGCAGAGCAATGCTTCAGAAGCAAACCAGAGGTGTTAAGCAGTTTATTCAGACTCAGGAAATGTAGAGAAAATGTCCCTGAAGACTTGCTCTGTTTAAGCTGTCTCTCCTCATCTCCCACTTGGAACTGCTCTGCAGACAAACAGTAGCTGGGAGCCCACGAGATGTAGAAACGTTAAAACTGAGAACTGGGTTGGAAGGGAATGTCAAGAGAAAACACAAACCCAAAATGCCTTACCACGAGTGGGACCTGGAGCAATGAAGACAGCTCATCCTGATCATCAATTGAAGTTCTGGGGTGCACAATTCCTCCTTGGTTACTAAAAACACAGTAACTTCCTACCAGCACCTGATCTGCTACCGTTTGTCTGAAAACCTCTACCTTCAGTACATCTGCCAAGATCTCCTCTGTCTCCTGCAAACAGAAAGACAGGACAAAGTCTTCAGCGAAATGGTATTGTAGAATTTGAAGTCAAGCTATTCCCACAGCCACAGCTGGGATCCTGCCCATGCTTCCACAACCCCTTCCAATCCAGTCATTACAAAACACTTACTCAGCCTCCCCAACCACTGGGTCAAAGTTGTCTTATCCTTCTGTGTAAGAACTTCCTTCCACTCCAGCATCTCACTGGGAATGATTTTGATCCGTCCCTCTCTGGCTATCTTCCCTCACTTTTTACTCTTAGTTAAAACATAATACACTGCAAAGACCATTACTTCCCCACCACCTCCTCCTTTTTTTTTAACTTTGCACTCTGAACAGCAAGTCCCATTCCTTTAGCACAAACCGAAAGCACCATAAGGACCTTCACTACCTGTAGCCGCACAATACTCTTCTCTCTAATGCTATGAAGACACCAGTTCTCAAACATAAAGTAGCAGCAACTCTGTCTCCTCTGTCCTTAAACTTTCATACAAGAAGCTTCCATTTTCCTTCCACCCCTCTGTAAACCTGCACACCACCACATCCACAGCCTCTTTCAACTATTATCAATTTCAGCAAGCTCAGCAGTAGCTTGTAACTACTACTGCTATAGTCCTGACTGAACTCTTCTTTATGCTCTCTTCATCACACACATGCACAATCTCTTTTATCCATTCTATTTCACATACACAAAGTGAACTGCACCTGACAACATGCTTCCACACCCCGCTTCTTCCCTTCTACAAAGTGCATTCACCACAGCATGCAGAACAAGAGTGCACACGCTATGCTTGGGGCAGGGCCCACATCCACAGAATGGTTTGGGCTGGAAAAGACTTGAAGCTCATCCAGTTACAATCCCCTGCCACGGGCAGGGACACCTCACACTAGACCAGGTTGCTCCGACCTGGAACACTGCCAGGGATGGAGCATTTATCACTTCTTTGGGCAACATGCGCCAGTGCCTCACCACCCTCACAGTAAAGAGCTTCTTCCTTATATCGAACCTGAACTTCCTCTATTCCAGTTTGAACCCATCACCCCTTGTCCTATCAATACAGTCCATGATGAAGGGTCTCTCTCCAGCATTCTTGTAGCCCCTTCAGACACCAGAAGCTGCTCTGAGGTCTCCAAGCAGCTTCTCTTCTCCAGGCCGAACACTCCCAATGTTCTCAGCCTGTCTTCATACGGGAGGGGCTCCAGCCCCTGATTATTCTCGCAGCCTCCTCTGGATTTTCTCCAACAGCCCCATGTCCTTCTTATGCTGAGGACACCAGAACTGCACACAGTGCTCCAATAAAGATAAATATAAGAAGCAGACCAACTGAAAGCAAGTCAGAAGTCCAAAGTCCAACTTAGAGACTTCTCTGTTGAGAAAAAAGGAAACACACTGCAGCTCGCTCTGTGACAGCAGCTCAGCTGTGAGCACAGTTCTTCTGGTCCCCCTGCTACACACAGCAATCCTCAACAGCTCCAAACCCAAACTGCAACTTGGCAATCATTTCACATGTACCCACTATGAATCTAAAAGCATTATAGAGCTATTTACCCTGTCAAGATCTGGGTGAACAAGAGCTACATAGTCATTGCAGGTAGTGACATTGCCCAGTGCTGAGAGACGCTCCTCCACTCGTTGGATTCGTACGGAATCTGGCAGGCTATTGCGGATGTGCTGGAGCTCTTGGTCTGTTGTGCTGCTTGGGACCAACAGTCCATGTCTGTTTCCTACAATGACACAAAAAAGAAAGGAAACAAAGAAGAAAAAAAGAATGTTCCCCAGGGCCCTGCTTTCCTGGTCACACCATGGCTTGAACTGCCCTTGCTTCATCCACTCCTCCCAAGCCCAGAATTCAGCCCAAGAGAAATAACATTTCCCTTTAGAAAGAACAGCACCGCTGGTAAGGGCAAACCAGGATGAAGCACAGACTTAGCTCATACGAACAGGTGAATGGTACCTTTAATCACTGCTCTTTTTCAACAGAAGTAAAGGAAGCCTGAGGTTCTCAATGAAACACTTTGACAGGAATTTCCCCTGTAGATGCCGACTGCCCCCCAAAATGTACAGATGCCACTTGCCTGCATTCCTTCTCTGCTGCAAAGCAGCAAGATGTGATGGACAAACACATTCTTTTTACAGAAACAAAACTCAAAAAGGAAGCCTGTCTGACTGAACGGGGTCCTCCTCGCCGGAGACAGACAAAAGGCTTCTTTCCAACTTTGCCTTCTGTTAATGCCCCCCCGGTCCCCGGATTCTGCCCCCCCCCCGGCGCTGGCACTGCAGCATTAACCTTGAGAGAAACAGAACTCCCAGAATCCCAGACTGGTTTGTGTTGGAAGGGACCTCAAAGCTCACCCAGCCCCAACCCCTGCCCCGGGCAGGGACCCCTTCCACTGGAGCAGCTTGCTCCAAGCCCCTGTGTCCAACCTGGCCTTGAGCACTGCCAGGGATGGGGCAGCCGCAGCTCCCGAGCTGTGGGTAAGAACCTCCAAGTGTGACGGGCGCTGCCCGCCGCAGCCCGCCCCGCCCGGGCTCGTCCTCCCGATCCCCCCGCGGCCCCGCGGCCCCCCGTCACGTACCCACGCACATCCTGCCGATGATGCGGCAGCCGGCGATGGAGGCGTGCACCACCGGGATGGTCCCGAACAGCTCCCCCTCGAACACGCTGCAACGAGAAAGCGCCGTCAGCGGGGGCGCGGAGCCGGGCCGGGCGCGCCGCGCCGCTCCCTCACCTGTAGAAGTTCTCGGAGCCGCCGATGGCCACGAGGCAGTAGGCGTTGGTCAGCTTGGCGAAGCAGCCCAGCTCGTTGTTGTTCTCGAAGCTGGCGCGGACAGCCATGACGGGAACGGGAACGGGAACGGGAACGGGAACGGGAACGGGAACGGGAACGGGAACGGGCGCGGAACAGCACCCTCACCCTGGGCCGGACGCACGCGGCACCGCGACTTCCGCTTCCGGCGGCGGCGGGCGGAAGGCGTGGGGCGGGCAGAGCGGCGCCGGCCGCAACTGCCGGTGCCCCCGGCGGCCCGGGTGCGGGGGGCTCGTCCCTGGGCCGCGCCGGGTCACTGCGGAGCGCCGGGCGGTGCCACCACAGGCGCAGGGCACTGGAGAGGGTCCGGTGGAGGGCACGCGGTTGCTCAGGGGTCTGGGGCGCCTCCCTGGTGAGGAGCCATTGCAGGGGCTGGGCCTGTTCGCTCCGTGTGCCCCGCTCGCGTGGCCCTGCCCTGGCAGGGGCTGGACCGGACGAGCTCCGGAGGGCGCTCCCAGCCCGAGCGGGTCTGTGACACCACTGCGGGCCGCCAGCCCCTGTGCGCAGGGCCGGTACCGCCCGCGTGTGCGCACCGTCCCTGTGCCCGCACCACCTTTGTGCTGACAGCATCAGTGCACAACAGCACCCATTTGCGGCTGTCACCCACGCGCAGATGGCACCCAAGTGCCCCAGCACTGATGGCTCCCTACAAGTGCCTGACAGGAGGATGGAGCCAGGAGGGGCTGGGCTCTGCTCCCAAGGAACAAGGGATGGGACAAGAGTAACCGGCCTCAAGCTGCACCAAGGAGGTTTAGATGGAGACGAGGAACACCAAAGGGTGCTCAGGCATTGGAACAGGCTGCCCAGGGCAGGGCTGCAGGCACCGGCCCTGTGAGTGTTCACACACTGTGTAGATGAGGCCCTCACTGCCATGGGTCAGTGGTGGCCTTGGCAGTGCTGGGGAACGGTTGGACTGGATGACCTCAAAGGTCTTTCCCAAGTTGATTCCATGATCTTATGAGTCTAAGGGCCACCCATGTCCAGGCACAACCTGTGTCAGCTGCTTCCTGTGCTCACAAATGACCAAGAGCAGACACCATCCATGTGCAGACACCACCCGTGTGCAGACAGCGTTTACATGACAATGTCAACCACAGGCAGATGCCAGCCATGTGCCCAGACACACCACCCACATCCTCCCAGCACAGCTCAGCACAGAGGGTGCTGGCCATGCTTGGGGTGCTCAACTCCCTCAAGGGACCCAACACAGCTCTTTCCAGCAGAACAGCTCCTTTATTTTTAATGTTCCCCTGCCTTTGGCCATCTCATTTTCAGTACAGGGATACAGGGAGAGAAACTGCTCTGTACAAAGAGAACCTGGGTTCACCCCTAAGACCACATCGGCCAAACCATTTCCAGCCATAGCAATGGTTTTACTGCAAGTTCTGGGGGAAATGGTTCTTTTTGAAATGAGTAAAAAGAACACAGAAGTGTGGATTATGTTTGTGCTATTTTCTCTCTCCTGCCATGATCTTGTAATTGAAAATTTGAACGGTACTTGCTAATCTCACCTAAATCAGTCATCTGCATATAATCAAAACCACCACAGACCCCTTTGAACAGGAACAAGACTAATTTGCCACCCATATTTTGATTTCAAGCTCCAGATATGATGATTGGTGGGGAAAAGCAACCACTTGAAAATAAGACCAAAGGACACCTCAAGACCCAGGTCAGAGTTCGAACCGACTGTGTATGTGTTTTGATTTTAACTTATTGTACTTGGTGATCAGATCCAGCTTACTGTGCCCAAGAGTCATTCTTTTCTCGGCCCCATATGCACTGTTCTTTTCCATCAGCATGTCCTCAGTGAGTTTATCATAGCAAGGAACTCCTGGCTTTTTATCTCGTTTTGGCTGGTTGTATGGGGAGAGCAGGTCCAAATTTCCTTGTCCAGGACTCTGTCTTCTTTCCAGCCCATAAAATGTGGTGTTCTCTGCTGTTGGTTCCTCGGGGGCAGCAGCAGGCCCTTTCTGCTTCATGCTTGTCCCATTGCTACTGGCACCCTCTGAAAGGGACTGCAGGGATTGCTCCTGTGTTTGTGGGGAGCAGTGGCTGCTGTTAGCTGTATTGTCCCCTTGATAACAAGGTTTATTGGAGCTCAGGGCAGGGGAAAGCTCTGGTGGCAGGAATGTCTTTGCTGTCATGAGATTTGATTTGTGATACAAAGCAGGGGTGGATTTATTTGGAGGACTATTTGGTGAATCTGGTGGTTCTCCTTGCTGCTTAGGGCAAGTGGGCTTCAGAGATGTGTCTTCCTTCCCCTTATTATTACCAGAATCTGAGTTTGAATCTTGCTTTTCCAGCTGCACATTGCAGTTGGAGTTTTTCAGAAAGGGAGACACTTTTATGCTTCTGATGCTTACATTGGAAAGGCTGCTGGAGGGGCTCGTGGTTTCAACATCATTCACCTGTGGGGGTTTTAAAAGGGAGCTCACAACTTTCGAGGTGTTCTGAGAAGCGGGGCACGTTTCAGGATCTGGCACACAGAAGCTGGTCACTGCTCTGGACTCTGCATACAAGTACCGGAATTCCTTCTCAAACTCTGCAACAATCTGACCCCGGAAGTGGGTCACCAGGCCAGTGTGGACTTGACTGCAAAGCCAGGTGAAACTGTGAATAAAGGAAAACACATGTAACCTTAGTTCAGAGAGTGCCAAGATACCTAGCATTGACTTAGCATTGGAGTGATGTATTGCCACCCCATTTTTATCATTAAAATGTTCCCTGAAGTGTGCAAGTCTGAGATTACTTGTAGAAATTAATGTACTCATTACATAATTACTGAAGAACGACCCTAAAATGGAACTGTATAAAAATGGAACTGTATAAAAACATTAACAGTAATCAAGAAATAGCAGCTGCTTTTCCTTAGCCTCATGAAAGATGCACAGCAGCAACTGGTCCCTGCCTAAAAAGCACAGCAGCACGTTTTGAGCCTTTTCTTCTCCATCTCCCTCTTGCCAGCACTCTCTGCCCATAAGCAAGGATCCACGTTTTCCCATTCTCCACTCAGTACCAGCTAACTGTGGGCAAGGGGTGCTGCTTGTACCAAGCAGGCTGTGCCAAGGAAAGCTCCAACTGTCTGGAGGTGGTGTGGTGGTGGGAAAATGAGATACGAAGCACAGGGCACTCAAGGGCTCTTTCTGCCCAATTTGTATTGCAGACTTTCTAGCCCAGCATCTGGCTAGTGCACTGCACTGCACCCATTCCTTCCACAGAGGGCAAGGAGACTGTTAGGTGGATACCAAGGCATGCCTGGCCTCTTGCTCTCCACACTTGCCTTGGCAGGAGTGATATTCTCATGTCCTTAACATCTGCAACATGTGATGGAGTTGAAGGAGCCACTTATGCAGGCAGGAGGGTGAGGAATGGAGATTTAGGGGAGCAGAGGTCTCCCAAGCCCCACAGGAATACCTCAGGACAGGAAAGCTGATGATGTTTTCCACACATATTGCTGCGAGATTCTCTAGACTCACTCCACCATGGCATCCAGTTCAGAGGTGCATGGTATTAGAAGTTCACCAGTCCCTTGCTCAGCAAGTCCAGTCCCTGCTCTTGCAGTACAACGCCTTGGGATCTTTTCTAGGACCTTGTTATATTCCACCTTAAGACAAATTAGGTTTTGTCGCAGCTGGTGAAGAACCTTCACTAATTGCCACTCTGCATATTTTATCTGTTTAACCCTACCTGTTGTTTGTGCCAAAACTGTAACTTAATTAAACAACCCCACCATATCTACAGATAACCACATTTCTCCTCCCAGTCTTCATTTTCCTAGATCAAATAGGGAAGCTCCTCTTACACAGTAGGCTCCCCAGGCTCCTGGTCACCCCAGTCACCAGCTGCTTCTTTTATTCTTGCTATAGTTAAACCAGACTAGCAGACTAATTGTGTTAAATAAAACAGAACCTTCACAGAGGAAAGTATCAGTGTAGGGCTGCATTATCAGCTGCTAAAGCAAGATACAGACTTTGACAAGAGCAGGGTGAAATCACAGAAACTACAGGAGAGCAATTGTAATGGAGGTTACATCATTCTCAAGTAAATGTCATTTCAGGACAAGATACTGGCATTATGTTTTGGGACCTTATCAATGTTTACTTCACAAGACAGCTATTTGGGAACTTTTAGTAGGAAAACCAGCTCTTGGCTTGTTCCTAAATAGTATGCAGTTGCTACAGTTCATAATGTTATGAAGAACATAGTATACTTACACTCAGCATACACCCCCCCCAAAGAGCAACATAAAATGAAAAGTTCAATACTCTTCTGCTTAATATCAAACTAGGTAAATTAAGTAAGAATGAAGTAGTAAAAGAGTGAAGAACCTTTGCAGATGGCATGAAGAGTGTCCAGAGATACCAAACTGGAGGCTCAAAGCAAATGAATACAACTTCACAGAGAGATATGACAGACAAACAAATAGAAAATAGCTGGGATGGCTAAGTGACAGAAGAGAAGCTATTAAGACCGGAAAGCCCACCTTTCAAAAAGGTTGGGTCACACATTGCAAAAGGTGTAGGAGATAATACTCAGTTCTTTGTGGGGCTAGCACATGTGTAACAGGAGCACTCACTCAAACAATTCCTCTATACCAGTGTTTATTGTACAGGAGCTTGGGATTATCCCTGCCCTGAACCCACTTTTATACAGAACATAAGGGAGGATCAGTCTCATGTTGAAATCTCTGTAGAAGAGATGAGAAAACATCAACAAAGCAGACAGTAATGAATTGGCAGGACCAGGTAACATTAACCCAAAAGCACCAATGGAATGCAAGGATGAAAAAGCTCAGCTACTAACCAGGATGTGTTGCTGTCACTTGAAAGTGCATTGGTTATCAGAAGTGTGGAAGGTTGCTAAAGTGCTGTAATTGTTTTAATGTTCCAGACCATTAAGTCTCATAACTGCACAGCACAAATTAGTAGACACTCTTCTAAAGAACACAATTTATGGCTATATAGGTAAATACGGTAAGATAGGAAAGGTGACTTTTGCAAAGGAAAGTTATCTCTCTCCAAGCTGTAAGAGTTCTTTGAAGAAATCCAAGAGCCCAGACAGGGTAGACTGCATGCAGCCTGTATTGACACTGTCAAAGGCGTCTATCCCAGGGCACTGCCTGGCTTCCAGGAGCACTGGTTGTTCCTGTCCATGTTGCTTACAGCTATTACCCTTCTACACAAGCATGCTGCACCTACAATGCGCAGCGCTTAGATGTATCCCTTCTCAGCACCTACTCCACTCACACACACACTTGTGTTCTTTTGAACTCCTCAAACCCACGGATGTACTCAGGGGCTGAGCACCTCTCCTCTGGAGGGGCAGATGTGCACCCCTCACACTGCTGTGGACTGTGAAAGGGCTCTGGTCAGATAATGTCAGCCACCCCTCTTTACCCAGCCTGGCACCACTGCTGCCAGCAAACCTGGAAACGGAGCTGTGCAAGGGGTCATGTTTGTCCTCCTCGTTCTGGAGACAAGGTCTCATGTCTCAGACACAGGTGGTCCAGCAGGAACATCACAACAGCTACCCATCAAGGCCTCTGGCCTCACCTTAGCAGGAGGTAAACAACAGGTCTTGCTTAGGTTTCCCTTTACTCCTTGGACAAAGTGACTTCCACCTTCCATCTTCTCCCAGCACCCTCTGCCCCAAGTACTGCCTCCCTACAGAAATGCATGAGACAAATAATACACCCAGCCACATCCTCTCATCTTTACGAACAGTCCCTTCCCCTGTAAGGGGAGCACCCTCAGATCCAGTAATACACTCCCCTGGCTTTCAGACTGTCCCTGCCACTGATTATCCTATGGCTCCTTCCCCAGCTCAGGCATTACCGTGTTCCAGTTTCCCATGCTGGTCCAAAAGGGGCCTGCCCACTCTGCCACAACAGGACCTGGAAGCAATCATCCAAATCCCCTCACTGGTACAGCCCTCCTCCTTGCCACAGTGCAGGTATCCATGACAGGATGATGTGGCCTTGCCAGCTGTGTCTATTCCCATCACTACAAACTGATAAAGGTGTTTTCCTCCATGAATGGCAAGGCAGAAATACCATGGAATGTTCATTCTTTACCTCTCCTGGTATAAAAATGAAGCATTGAATGAATTTAACAGGTTACAGATTCAATACAGACAAGAAGAGGTACTTCATTGCACAACACAACACACAGGCAAGCTGTGGAGCTAATTGCTGCAGGCCACTGTGGATGCTACAAGTTCATGTGAGTTTCTAAAAGTGGCAGGATTTTTCTGCCATTACTTTTTCCATAACAAACAGCTGCACACAGAGATCCCATACCCAGTTCTGAATCACCCTGGGGCACAAATTACACGAGTCCATAGAAGGATGGCTGGAGGACAGGAACCCTATCCCCTATGCCAAGGTCCTTGCTTCCAAGCCAGTCCTGGAGCAGGAACCCACAGGAACTCGTGCAGCTCAGCCTTTGGCCAGGAGATGGAGGTGCAACATCACCTCCCCCTGCCCGTCCTGCCGCAGCACCCCTGCACCGGGGCTCTGCCTGGGGTCAAGCACCGATGGCAGGAGCACGCTGCGGTGTCCCCGTTGGAGACCAGGCTCAGCAGTGGCTTCGACAACAGGATTAGTTCTTCTGCGGACCCCTCTGTAAAGCCCCTGTAGGGTCCAGGGTTGCAGTGGCCTTTCTATGCTGTGTTGTACAGGTGACTCCAGTTCTTCACACCCAGCCTCTCTGCTGCAGCTATTTCCAACCTTTGCAGCAGAAAGGGTTTTAATTCTTCCAGTAGTTTCTCTTGCTCACTTTCATTGCTGTTCTCTCACTTCAGCTGTCAAAGGTATTCTCTTCTTTCTGTACGCCAGTACAAACTTCTGTGCATCATTTTTGCTCACTGCTAAATGTAGATCGTACATAACACTCATTACTAGACCTTTAGTTTCAAGTGCCTTTTTCATGAATAAAAATACAATAATCTGACTTTATTATAGTAAGCTCTTTAAAGAGCTTACTTACAAGCTTAAGCTTGCTTCCATAGCACTTGAAATCATTTCCACTCCTCATTTTGACTAGAAACAGTGCAATATATTCAGTTAATTTGGGTATCCCATCTTAGTTATCTTCTACTTCTTATGCACCCTTACAGCAGGATGCCTTCTCTCTTTCTTCTGGATTCACCTTTTATCTATACACCTGAGGACTTCCTCCTCTTTGCTTTGGTGCACTCTAAAGATTATGTATAACTTTTTTCCTGGCAATGCTCACTTTATTGCTACACATACCTGCGCAGGGTTTCCTTGCTGATACACTTAGGCTTTCCATTCCTCATGCACTCACTTTCTGCTTAGTTATTTCTTTCTTGAGGTGACCACTCGAGTTAGATCTGGAACTCACTGTTAAAAACTCTTTCCTCTTACTTGGGACATGGACACTTGAGAGTATGAGCACTTCTCATCTAAAGAAATTCCAAGCCTCCTCCAGCTTCAAACCCATGCTGCTTTACCTGTCCATTGCCAAACATTTATGTACTTAGTTTTTCTTCCTCTGTACTGAAGCTGTGTGCAGAGCTTTTATAACCCTCAACTTCCTCCTCTCATTTCTCAGTTTCAGAACCGTGTCAGCTTCAACCCCAAATCTTGAGTTTCTTTCAGTACAATACAGCAAACAATGAGCTCCTTTGCTCTGTCAGTGCAGGACACACACCGATACTTTGACGATCTTACATTTAGAGCTGAGAAATTTCATCTCCTCTAAGGCAACTCCAAATTTACGAGCTAAAGAAACAAGCAGATGTTGTGAAATACCTGAATTGAAATGACGACTCTGACACAGGAGGCGTCTCAGAAACTTACTGGGTAGAAGAAAATCAAGGAACAGTATAACTGCAAGGGTAGAAATTATACAGAAAGGACAAATAGAGGATATGTTGCTGGGGCAATGGCACAATTATATCAACATATATATCAAAACAAATGAAACATATTCCTGTTGGATTAAAATTCCACTCCCAAATAGGAAAAACATAGTATTAGGGCTGTGATCTTTCTGAGCAGAGTGCTGATGGTAACTATGCCATGCTAAGGAAGTGCCAAGTGGCTAAGGCAGAAAGCAGAGAACTGAAGGGACATTCAGTTATAGCCATGTTGAATAGGGGCCATTACTAGAAGAGCTGAAGAAACTGCAGTTTAGACACTATAAATGACTGCTTTTTGAAGAAACTAACCAGAAAACCAGCAAAAGGAGAAATAACATTACAAGTTCAGAAGGGAAAGGCCACTTGGCAAAAAAATAATCATGACGTACCCATATCCAATATTCTTTCAGGACTGAAATAAATCCACAACATTAATACTTAAAAGAGAAAGTGAGGAATACTATTAAAAGGAGATTTCAAAGAGTAACCAAAAAGGTTAAATGCCTGAGGCAGCATGAAGGTTGTTTGGAGATGCTATATTAGAGGCTCTGAGAAAATGTACCTATCAAAATAAAAATATTTTAAAACATCCAAAAAGTCACCATAGTTAAAAGCTGCATTAAAGGAAAATATTAAAGTAAACAGCCCTCAAAAACTGGAAGTCAGCAATTTTCCAATTATTAACCAGGGAATAACCTATAATTTAAAATTGAACATAGTACCAGAGGAATGGAAAGTAGTAAATGTGAACCTTTTAAAGAGCTCCTGGAAAACTACAAACCAGCCAGGCTTATTTCCATACTGAACAAACTGGTAGAAGCAAATGGAGAGGAAAATGATTAGATGCATAAATAACTATAATCATACTGCTGAAGACTCAGCATGTTTTTGTGGAAGGAAGCCATGCCTCAAAAACCTCTCACAGTTCTCTGAAGGAGGCAGTAAGCACACAGATTCACGTGATCTGCCTGATGTTGGATGCTTGAGTTTTTAAAGAGCCTTTGACACAGTCATTCAGCAAAGACTCTTAGAAAAACTAAGTGATCCTGGAGTAAAAAGGAAGGTCTTTGTGAGGAGTAACAGTTGACTAAAAATGGGATACAAATGCTAGAAATAGTTTTAATTTACCCACTGGAATCCTGCAAGTTTTGTGCTGGGATTGCTGCTGTTCAGCATATTCAGAAACATCCTGGAAAGTGGTAGAAACAGTCCATGCCAGAGCTCTTGACAAAATTATCATGGGAGGTCAAAAGAAAACTGGATAATCAGAAGCTGCAAGAGGATCTTATGGTATGGGGTGGGTAAGTGACAGATAATAGACAAAAATCAATGTCAGTAAATGCAAACTGGTGCAAAACTCCCGATGGTCTCTGTATATTGATGAGTTCTCAGATATTAACATTTAGAACAGAGGTCAGGGTTCCCATGGGCAGTTCAAGAAAGGTTACTTCAATGTTTAGCATGAGTCTAAAGGGCAGACAGCAGACTAGAACCTGCCAGAACAGGGACAGAGGAAAAGGTAGAAGTCACCATTACACTACAATGCTGCAGTGTAGTGGGTGGGGATATCTTTACCACTTCATGCAGTTGTGGTCAATTTGTCTCACAAAAGATAGACATTATGCTTAAAGGTTTGGAAGTTCTCTTGCATGAGAAATTACTGAATAGGCTTCAATCCAGCTGTCACACGTTCAGTTTTAGCCGTTCAAAAATGAGTGGTCTCAGTTATCTAATCCCCGCCCCGTGCAGTCATTGGAAATGGACAGACGTTTCCAGGCAGTAATTCACTTCATTGTTCCTAGATACAGGTCTTAGGATGGTCAAAATGCTGCCAGACACCGCTCTCCACACTGCTTATGTAGAGACTCTACACACCCAGTTTCAACTTGGTACTTCCATTTTTCATTGCCAGTGTTTGATAAGGTGAAAACTCCACACATGGAGATGAAGTCAGAAGAAGAGGAGAAGGTGCAGGTTGGAGCTATAACACTGATGAAGACTTTGGCAGATCAAGGGTCCAGCATGTGCTGGCTGGGAGACTGGAAAGAGATAGGGAGAGGGAGCACAGTGTTCAAGGAGACCAGGTAAAAGGAGAATAAAGTATTGCCAGGGCACCAAATTCCCAGAAATATCAGAACTGTCTCCTGGGGAGCTGCACTGTTTGCGAAGGATAACATGGTATGTACCAGTGTGAAAATAGTGTGGGGAAGATCCGAAGGTGGAAAACTCAGAGTCTACTAATACAAATATAGTACAAGAACAGTACTCCCCACCCTCTGATCAGTGGTGCTGGTCAGACAACGCTGAGATTACAGAGACTGAGAAGTTAGGACAGACAGTAATAGTGGGAGATTTCATCCACTCATACGCATACTAGGTTAATGCTTCACTGGGATGAGCTGTGGAGAAAAACTTTTTGGAAGCAATAAAATCATTACTTGCCAGAATTAACTACCCTAAATTGTTTGAACCACAAGAAAAGATGTTATTCAGGATGTGGTCTGGAATGATGCATTAGACTCGGTTCCAGAGGTGTAAGTGGAAGAGCCCATTTGTAATAATGATCACAACATGATTTTAACTCTAGTGAGAGAGAGCAATCTAAACAAATGCAGCTTGTGGATATTCAATTTCAAGAAAGGTAACTGTGTAAAAATGCAGCAATTCATCAAAAAGGGCTGACTGGGGAAGGCTGACCTCTGGAGCTGACCTCCACCCTGGGCCATGGCAGAAAGTGCTGTGAAGAACAAGGTTACTGATGGCATGGAGCAGCACAGCCTCTGGAAAAGGTCAACAGGGCTACTGTAAAGGCAAGCCCTGCCTCACAGACCTGCTGGAGTTTGGAGAGAGAGCCAGTGAGCACGTGGATAAAGGGACCAGCCAAATACATAATTTGGGGTGTTCAAACAGCCTTTGACAAGGTTCTACAGCACAGCCAGAAACTAAGTTGCCATAGACATGGAAGAAAGGTCATGTTACAGACTGGGAGCTGGTGAAAGCACAGGATGCAAAGGGTACGTAGGGCTTTATAGTAATTTTTCAGCATGGGTAAGAGTCAGCAGTGAGGAGCCAGAGACTGGTGCTGGGACTGGTTTCGATTCTGTCAATGACCCCAGGCATGGAGGGGAGCAGGTTTGCAGAGGATCTCAATTCCTTTAGGTCGTTCAGCACCTCACTGAAGGTGAGGAAATCCAGCAGAGGAAATTGTCACAAGAACTGAGCAAGTGGACAAATATGTGGCAATTGAACTTCAGTGTAGGAAAATGTGGTGTACCCATAGGGAAAAATGTGTGATGTTGTCATGGTTTAACCCCAGCCAGAAACTAAGTACCACACAGCTGCTCACTTCCTCCCTCTGCTCACCTTCCCCCATGGTGGGATGGGGAGAAGAACTGGAAAATAAAGCTAAAACTTGTGAGTTAAGAACAGTTTAATAATTGAAATAAATAATAATAATAGTAGTAGTAGTAGTAGTAATGTTCTATAGTACGGAATACCCCTTTAGCTAGTTTGGGTGAGGTGTCCTGTCTCTGCTCCCTTCCGGCTTCTTGTGCCCCTCCTCACTAGTAGAGCAAGAGACTGAAAAGTCCCTGATCAGGGTGTGTGCTACTGAGCAACAACTAAAACACGGGTGTGTTATCAGCATAGTTCTCAGACTAAAGCCAAAACACAGCACTACACCAGCTACTAGGAAGGAAATTAACTCTATCCTAGCCAAAACAAGGAAGGATGCTGAACCTGGAACAGCTAAGGAAGGAACTCAGAATCATCATCAGCAATTCTCTGAAATCATCACCTCAATGTGCAGTAGGAGCTAAAAAATACAATGGGTGTTGTCCATTGTCAGCAAGGGTGATACTATCAAGCAGAGAGCACTATTTTGATGCTCTGTAACACCCTGGTGCAGCTATATCTTGGGGGCTGCATGCAGCTCTGGTCTCTGCATCAATGAGAGTGGATAAGATGGAGGCTTGGAAAATTGTGAAAGTGATGACTTAGCTGAACGTAGGACAGCTCTTTAACCAATCTGCGGCTCTAGAACTAGGGCACTTCATTAAATTAGTAGGAGATTGGTTTAGAACAGACGAGCTAGAACAAATTCACAGACAAAAGGAACAGAAGAGGTACTGAAGGAAGTAAGTAGGGATGTATGCAATGGTTACACATGCTGTGGGAGGACAAGAGGGATGGACCACACATAGCAGTTTGGGCTGCTTTTCCTAAACAGCATCAGCAAGAGACAGAATCTAGGCTAGGTGGAGCATCATCTGAGCTGGCAGAGCATTTTTTTACATCTTTAAGAAATGAAGCAATACTCACAGACAGAGATGTCAATGCTGGCAGACAAGCAGTTAATGTTATCTGAAAGCTAAACTGCGAGGTAAGAGTAGAAGATGTAAGTAAGTAAGATGTAAGTAAGTAAGTAAGATGTAAGTAAGATGAAAGTAAGTAAGTAAGATGCAAGTAAGTAAGATGTAAGTAAGATGTAAGTAAGTAAGATGTAAGTAAGTAAGATGTAAGAAAGTAAGATGTAAGAAAGTAAGATGTAAGAAAGATGTAAGTAAGATGTAAGTAAGGATGGAGCAGAAGAAGGTAAAGCATCAAAACGAAACCTTACATTTATAAGGGAAAATGAAGAGGAAAACCAGTGTACCATTACCATGGAGAAAAGAAAATAAAAACTGCATTATTCAGTATTCTGGTAATCAACATCTTAGTGTCACCAGTCTTTGTCACAGTAGTCGCTATACTTAATTACCTGTATGTACCAGCAAGAACTTGGTCGCAATCAATCAGGATAAATTTCTCCAGAACCTGGCCTGCAAATTTCTTGCCTGCTTTGCTGTAGTACATGTCTCCACTCAGACATCTTATGCGCATGTTCTGAAACCAAAGAGAGCATAGCTGGTCAAGGCACATGTATTGAACCAAACTGAAATGTCCCCTTATGCATCATTGGAGTCCCTCAAACAGGAGCTCTGCTCCCAGAGGCAGAATGCAGCAAGGCTGTAAGTATTTCTTGGCTTCTGCATACCAAATATTTTGTCACACTGTCTGCTTCTATAAAATTAAAATACCAGCAAGTATTAACAAGTTCTGTGTAGGTGCAAATGCTGATTTGAAAACTATTTGGGGAATCCTATGAACCTACAGATAATTTCTGAAGTATGTAAGAGTATAGTTTCTTCCAGATTACTGATAATATTTAACTAACCACCTTAACTGGTGGCTCTGCATTTAAGCTAACTTTTGTTGTTATGTGCTATGAACATGTTATGTGCTATGAACTAGCCAATTGACTGTACTGTTCTGATTTTATGTGGTGACAGCACAATATCTCTCAATAAAAGATTTACAGAAAGGTACATCTACATTTTAAGAATTGCCTTTCATCAGTATATTTAAAAATGGTATTAGAATTTTCAGCTGCTGTACTCAAGTGAATAAAGCCTCATCTCATTAAAGACTGCAAAGAACTTCTCTGACATGACTTTCGCCTGTAAAACCAACTGCCCAGTGCAAAATGGGAAATAAGGCTCAGTATCCATCAGGAGCCTTTTTTGTAATGTGAGTTTCTTGCCCACAATAGAAGTTATTTGCACCTCAGCTGGGGAAGGCAATGAGGAGAACAGTCACTGGAAGCAGTTACAAGCCTGATCAGTGCCAAACAATACATCTCATATGTAAATAGACATCCTTAAGGCTGCACCTAGCTGGCCTGCCAGGTCCCCTGCCATCCGCTGTGGCTCTGGCACACCAGGGGTTGTCACAAACTGTCACCACTTTGTCCCAGCAGATCTCTTTGTGGGCAGCTCATCCCTGCCTATCATCAGCCCTGCAGAAGACAGACCCGTGGCAGTTGGTACAGGCAGCACATGCTGATGGGGCTGTTTTGCCTCTTGGCAGAGGTGGTTGCTGCCCATGGGTGCTCCTGCTGGAGCTGACAGTGTCCCCTCCAGCATGCAGCAGATTTCAGTCAGGCCAGGCACAGCAGCTTGTAACAGCCAGTGCTGCAGACAGACAAGCAGGAATAGCTGTGATTTGCCTACAGATGTTCCCTGCAGGGTGCAGACCCATTCCCTGCCACCTCTTCAGGAGCTGCTCCTGGGTATCACTGTGTCCCCTTCTCCCCCTCCAGGGCAGGCTGAGCATGTGTGGGCTCCCCAGGCTGCAGGTACCTGGTCAGGGACCAGGGACCGGCTCTCCCAGTCTGGCCTCACGTGGGGCTCATGGTGTGCTAGCTGTGCCTCAGGGGTGAGGAACAGGAGGCAGTCACCCTGTGGCAGGTGACTCAATTCCTGATGGCTTCCCTCTTCCCATAGGAGGCCCTGTGGGCAGGAGGTGGGCTTCCTGGAAACAGCTCCTATGAGGAAAGGCTGAGAGAGTAGAGTTGTTTAGCCTGGAGAAGAGAAGACTCCAGGGAGACCAGCGAGAAGACTCACTGGGAGGAGAGGTTCCTCTCCTCTTCAATGTAGTTAAACCCACTTCAAATAAGAGATATCCTTATTTTATACGTATTTTATAAGTATTTTAAAATTAGAATTCTTATGGTTTAATTTTTTAAAATTTATGAATATTTTAATATATCTTATATATTACAGGTTTTGATTTTAATCCTTTTTTTAATCCCTATTTTTTATATCCATATTTGTTGCCACAGTATTTCTTCCCTCCCTCTATTCTTCTCTGTTCTTTCCAAGGCTGGGTGAGTTTCTGATACCTGGCTTATTTTTTCCATTCTTTTCACCCTCTTGGCAATCCAGGCTCTGAACTGTCCAAACCATATGAGAATCCAGCAGTCTTGCAGGAAAGTCAGACTCCCAGGTACCACTCCCACTTGATTCAGACAGTAGTTTTACGTTCAGCAGATGGCCACTTGAAAACAAACCCAGTCAACACAGTGAAGTCTCCCACTGTGACTGCTGCCAATGTTCCCACTGTGCGATTTGCTGATGCTCAGCACCAGGATTTGACACCAGCGGGCTCACAGAATGTTCTTAGAAGTAAGATGCTGGAGGGACAATTGCTCCAAACTCCCCATTAAACTACAGATTGTCACCAATTATTCCAAATGGAGATTTACCATCACATCCTGTCACAAGTCAGAGCCAGGAATAAAACACAAACACTCATTCCACTTAGATGTGGATATCAAGCATGTATGTTAATGTATGTATGTATCAAGCATGTATGAGATGCATCAGCTTATGAGGCACTTCACAATGAGACCTGAGTCACCCAGTGGGGGAGGCAAGTGCTCATTAGCCATCCAAGCACAAGACGTGACATCAGGTCTAACAAAGAGACATAGACATCTCCATGGATGTAAACTCATTCTCATTTTAATTAAAAAAAATAGCCAGGTTCTTGGATGAGAAGCAAATACAATAAATCTTGGAGAGATGGAATTTCTCTGGATCCATCAGGTGACTTCAGTGATGCAGCTGTTTATGAAAGAAAACATGCACCAACACGAAGCAGTTTTTCCTAACAGTTGCCATTTGAAGAGGCAGGATAAAATTAATCTGGCTTGTGAGAAGAGCATTGCCAACATGGGGGGAAAAGGAAGCATCTCTAAATTAATCTTTGTGCAGACAGGTTAAAAATTAGGGGAAATTAAGACCTTTTATAAATTTTATAAATGTCTTAAATGTCTGCATCTATTTTGAATGTTGTAAAACTAAAATATTTTACAACATTTACAGACAGGACAAAGGGGAATGGTTTTAACCTGACAGAGGGGAGACTGAGATAAGACCTTAGGAAGAAATTTTTCCCTGTAAAGAGTGGCGAGGTGCTGGCACAGGGTGCCCAGAGAAGCTGTGGCTGCCCCATCCCTGGCAGTGCTCAAGGCCAGGTTGGACACAGGGGCTTGGAGCAAGCTGCTCCAGTGGAAGGGGTCCCTGCCTGTGGCACGGGTTGGAACTGGATGAGCTTTAAGGTCCCTTCCAACCCAAACCAGTCTGGGACTCTATGACTAAGAAGTGACAACAAAAAACCAACTTCCTTGATAGGTGGCAGCCAGAAAGGCTGTATGAGGAGCAGCAAGACACTGGGGTGCATTTCTGAGTCTGCAAGTTCCCAAGAAAGCTTGTCACACTGACACACTCATTTTTATTGTTTGTGTGCTCTGGGCACCACCCACGATTGAAGATGGGCACTCCACTGAATGGGGAACCAGGCTTTTTACAAATCCCTCATGAACCCGTGAGCCTAAACGCCAAGCCTAAAAGCACATCTTAACATGAGGTTTTTAAAAACGTGATTTTTTTCAACTGAGTAAGGGTACCTGGGTTTTATTGATTCCAAGAGTTAGTCACACAGTGGGTATGATAAATGAGAACTTACTGGGAAGTCGTCCTGAGTAAGAGCCATTTTATTGCACATTTCCACAAAATGCTTCAAGTACTCTTCATCCAGGATCAGGTAAACAGGGACGTGCCGTCTGCTTGAGGCCTCCAGCAGGTCACACAGTATTTCCATGTCTGTAAACAGATCCATCACAATTGCTATCACCTAGCCAGGGGAAAAGAGGTAAAAGGCTGTTGAAATCTCATGCCCAAGTGAACTGTGCTTTAAACTATGAATTAAGTATTCAAACCTCCCGAGTTACTGAGCATCTGTGGCCACATGACTGGAGACTGCTTCTGGATCTTTAACAGCCCTCATCCCACCATGGCAGATAAAATCACTTTTAATAACTATGAAGACATTCCTGATGCAGCTACCTCCTGTCTCATCTCTCACTCACAGAAAGAAATAGCTGAAAGGGTAATGCCTGTGCACAAACTGAGTATCATTGATGCAACAAGTATGTATGGCCTTAAGCACAGAAATACAGCATAGGAATGGAAGAGCTGAGACTGACCAAAATCATTATTCAGTCGGTATGAGTGACTCCACAGATGACTACCATATTCATATAAAGAAGTATTTCTTCAAGAAAGACACACTGCCAGGTAAGGGAGAAGGTATTTTGATCAAGTATGTGCATGTCCATGTTCCAAGATTATGTCCTAGGGGCAAACAGACAAAACTGTAGAATCGTGTGTGGGAAAGATCCCTTCCCTCTCCTGCTGGCAGCACTCCTACTAACACAGCCCAGGATGGAAGCTATGGTTATGAAACCCAACGTCAGGAAGAAAGAATAACACTAACGTTATTTAAAAGAATACAGAAACTGAAGATTTGCCAGAAAAGGTCTCCAAGGGAGGGGTTTTGAAAAGGAAAAAAAAAAATCAAAGAGAACTGCTAGTCCTTTAAAGAATGAGACTGAAGAAAGCCATGGCCTTCTCCAAAGATCCATCTGTTGGCCATCACTATTAGTGACAGGAATCAGGGGACATCTTAGAGAAGGAAGGAACAGGCAGAAGGGCACTTTCTGAGCTGGACAATTTGTCAGATCTGGCACACTTCACCTGAGGTTACTTGCAGAGCCATCCAGTGACTTAGACCTTGAACCACTAACAATTAACACTGAGAACTCATGGAAGAAGGCAACGCAGTGGGGGACTGAGAAAGGTAAAGTAGTGAAGGATTTACCAACAGGCCAGCTGCATTTCAAAAGCTGAAAAAGTAATGGAACTACTGACAAAGTACTTCAGTCTCAGTCTTTGCCATAGATTGGTAGTTAATTAGGTAACTGTTCAGTACTTGTAAGTTGTTCACATAACTGGTTTTGAGTTCCAAAGAAGATGCCCAAATAAAGATGGTCTAAAAAGCACCCAGTTTTGGAGTGATGATCCAATGGCCTTTTTGCCCTGCTACACAATGGTCATGCCCTACACTACACCTGGTGCACAAAATGCATGATAGAGTTTGTTCTGCTGCACACCACACACCCCATGAAGAGGCAGGAATCCTGTTTTCAAACACCTCCTCTGCCTGTGTTAGAACACAGCCATGAATGCAATTCTCCATAGTTCAAATCACCCTATGGAACAGACCATGTAAGGTGAGCTTTCCTCTGCCACTTCTGTTCAGCTGCTCCTCTCTAAAGAGTTAATGCAGAGGACAGCAGTCAGGCTGACTTTTATGTGTGAATGGGTCTGAAGTGGAATAGTTTCAGAAGAGCAGAGGAGCTCCAAGTGTCACTGTCCTTGGGTGTGGGGACAAGCTCATGTCTCTGCTCCAGACTGGCATGCTGGCCCCAGATCACCCACTGCCCAATGGCTTTTCTACTCCGTTTTCATTAATGAACTGCCTCTTTCCAGGCTCATAACCACAGCCTAAGTGGTGAGTGGAGGCAACTGCCATGGGCAGAGCAGGGCCCCATTGGGTTCACCTTGCTCTCCTGCCCAGTCTCTTGCTTGGCAAGCTGGCTCCTCTCAGCCCTGCTCTGCCTGCACACGTATAGAGAGACTGCACCAAGCCATGGCAGAGGAGGGCAGCCATGCCAACAAGTTGCTTCCTGCTCCCTTTGGGATTTATCCCTTCTGCAGATGGACAAGGTTTCTTGGCTCTACCCAATCTGTCCCCAGAGACAATCTCTGTGATGATGCCTTACACACTGTCACTAGTCCTCAGCATCTTGCAGATCTCCAGCCCCAACCCACTACAGCAGAGTTGGGGCAAGAACCTTCCTGGAGGCTGATGCGATCCAAGGCATCCACAAGGGACAAAAGCTGTCATCAAGAACTAAAAATCACTCCTACTGTCCAAGTCAAAACCACATCTCCACCCTCTCACCCTGGCCCTGGGAGACACATGCTTCAGAGCCTGACTCCAAAGGGCACCTCTTATGTAGCTCTCACTATTGTCTTGCCAGATGTCTTATGAGGCTCTTGCAAACTCTTCTCCCCTCCTGAAATGCATCCATCTGGCAAGGACAGGAGCGTCAGGCCTGGGAGAGCTCTGAAAGCACTGAGAAGTATCTCCAGCTTCCCAAATTAATGTTGCTGCTGGGCTATCAGCATTAGGTACCGCTGACACCCAACAGGAAGCAGAACAGAACTTCACCACGTCTTTCCACACTGGCTTTCCACCAAAGACCAAAGGCAATTTAGCCAAATGACTTTGACGGGCCACCTATCCTCTAATGATGAAGCACCAAGAAAAAACTATAGCCCAAACCTTGTGTAAGGCCTCGGGCAAGTCCCTCTCGGCCACACTTCCCTCACAATATTCCAGTTCATCTCAAGCTTAGGTCTGAGGCAGGCTTGGCCTGGAGACAATCTAAACTTGCCTTGGGAAGTCAGTATAATGGAGCCAAGATGCTCCTTCGTCCTCAGTGCTCAAGGCACTGCTTGTATCTAATAGAGACAGAAGGTCCACACCACCTTGCTTTTCTCTACCAGTGCTCAGATGCTTTGGTAGTTCAGTGCTGTCCCTTACCCCAGTCCAGCACTGCCAGTCTACAGCACATGCTGTGTGAGGGACATGCTGAGTACACCATAGGTGTGCATGGCAGCATGTGGCACAGTCACTGGTGGCACCCAGTGCCCTGGGCTGGGTGCAGGCAGACCTGCACCTCCTGGAGCTGCGTGGCTCTGGCGTCAGCGCGTGCCCGGGCAGCAGGACGCCAGCTTGTGCAAGCTGGGTGGAGCCCTGCAGATAGACCCGAGTGTGCCAGAGCAGGGCTTCACTCGGCAGCAGGCTGCACTCTATTCAAGGAGGGATGTGGGTAGAGCTGCTCATGGTGGTGCTGGCTAGCACCCATAGCCAACACCAAGCAAGTGGGCTGGCAAGCCCATGAGCACTGCAGTTTGCAGCAGGGAGAAAGCAGAGGTTGCATCCTGCTGCAGCCTCACATGGTGGAGATGCAGACACCCATGATGGGGCTGCTCATTCTAAACAAGACAAGCTTAAGGACCACTCAGATCACCACATCCTCTCAGTAAAACAAAGCAGGCTGTTTTTATAGTAACATCAGCTCAACCCCAAAGCCAAGAAGTTTTGGGGCAAGAAGAATTTGGAAGTCTACTCCCTGAAGCCTCCTAAAAACATATTGTCGTAAAAGTGAGGTGTAAAGCCTCAAAGATCATTTCCAACAGCTTTGCAAAGCAATGGAAGGAGGTACCTAAGTGCCATCTACAATTCAGGCTCCTGTCAGCTGGTGTCTCACATTTAAAAGACTTGGGCATTTAAGTCAATCTGGCCTTACAAATCTAAGCAACTTATGTCCAGTGCCTCCAGCCCCTCGGTTTCAGTGGTGGGACCTGCAAGGCTCAGAGCATCCCAGTTCCTTCCTCTCCATGCTAATCATGACCTCCAAGCCCATGGCACAGCCTTGGGGGGTCAGGGCATTGCAAAGACACTGTTGCCCCACAGGCTCTGGAAGATTCACACCTCGCCACTGGAGGGTTAAACCATGGCATTTCTAAATCCACTTCTGGAAACTCACAATTCAGCAATTACTGCAGTCACCACCTTGGGAATTACAGCACCCCACTGGGGTTGCCACCTGTCTGGTTTCTAACCAGCACAGCTGGTTTTACTGGTATTTGCCAATAGCAGTGTGGCTTTGGTCATTACCGTAGCATTGCCATTTGAAACAATACATTGCTTTTCTGGGGGGCCATAAGGGACCCTTCTGCCACTGCATGTAAATGGAGATGTGCAGCCAGTGTCAGAGTTGTACAAGAGGGGTGAAAGAAGCAGCATGGACAGTTTGAACCAGACTGGAACTTCTTCAACTAAACTAAAATTGTAATAGTATTATCAAATGAAGGCTAAGGTGTGGCCGCACTACATCTTCTTAATGTCTGCAAAGAGAAAAGCTCAAATCTCAAATTGCATCTTCAAAGAGAGCTGGTTAAACACAGCAAAGCAGAAAGACAAATTGCACCAGCAAAAGGTACCAATAAAACAAATGCCCTTTTTGCTGATTTGTCAGTACAAATATGCTGTTGCAAAATATGTCAGCTGATGATGTTCTCTATGACTGTACAGGAGAAAACAGCAAGCATTTCCAGACACACACCTTCCTGTTTACAGGAGCCAGGTAAAACATTCAGGGATCTCAACTTCTTTCCCACATGCCACCAGCACCATATCCCCCTTCCCTGTCGGCTGTAAGTACACAGGAGGAGAAACATTCTAAAGGAGGGATACATAATGACAGCATAAAAGTTTAGTGGAGAAAATACTTGAGGTTGGAAAGCAAAAAAGCAAGGAGTTCTCTGCACAGCTGCTACTGGCACTTCAAGCAAAAGATGTTTTAACCTCTGGTTGCACTTTTGTCGTTAAAGGACATATAGGTAATGTCCTTTTGGATGGTTTGATGGGCAAAATGACTCAGTAACTTTAAGCAGATGTGTAACTGGGGTTGTGAATGAGCTGGAACTGCTGTCAATCATAAACTTAATCATGGGAAGCACTGGCCAGAGCTGGTAACCTAGAAGCCAGTAAAACACCAGTAATAAACCAGTAAGATGGGTGAAAACTCATTCTCACGCATAACGCAACAGTCAAAAACACTGTGAAAATCTCCAACTTGAACACAAAGGGCTGTCAGTGTTTTTTCAAGCCAAGCAAAAAAAGGCAAAAGCTCAAAACATACTTAAAGTATAATAAGGCACCTACTGCCTGGGCAACCTCCCTGCAGCAATAGAGAAGTTCCTGTGGACTAAGAAAGCAGCAAAATGTTTTTCGTGTGGTTTAAAGGATCATAATACCATCAGAGATCCGGGACACGTGCTAAGTGACAAAGGGACATGTCTTAGTAGCCATTTACTTTGTGCATTCTGCCATGACTATGTCTTAATCCTCATTGCTGAAAAGGATGCAGTAAGTGTCACAGGACTTTTCAGATCATTTAAAGTATCATAATTCAGCTGCCTGCAAGAACAAACAGAACTTTTTGTCACTTACTTCCTGGAGAAAACTTCCTGTATTTGCCTATAAAGGTGCAATGGAAGTTCAGGCTTTAAGCAATCGCTGCTTACAATGGAGCAGTTGCTCACATGGCAAAACAGTCTTCTTCTGGACAAACAAAAAAGATATCCTCATCTCACACCCAAATTTCAATGCTTTGTGGTTCTTTGATGATGTTACGATGCTGCACAGCAACCTGAGCTGCTGCATGGCCCCACATTTATTCGCTGGGGACAACATAATTTTGCTCAACTCTGCAGATGGTGATGGAAGATAAGAAGACAGCACTTTGGGTCAGCCTGCCTGGAAACTGCTTGTGTTCTTGACACAGCTGAACTCCAGGCTTAACAATTCCTTATCTCCCTCTTTCTGCACTAGGCAGCAATGAATGTAAGGAGTGACTGTAAAGCTAAATAAGAAGCTACAGGACTGATAAGAGAAATCGGCTAGAAGCTGACTGGTTAAAATTGAACTTTGCGCTAAAAGCTTACTCAGTATCGTCATGCTATTGAAATGAAATACTACAAAAGAAAACTAACATGGGACAGATGAAAAGAAACATAAAGAAGACAAAGACAATAAAAGCTGAAAATGTGTCCGAGAGACAATTGTCTGAGCTGCTGCTTTACTACACAGTATAGTGGCAAAGTAAAAGGAAAAAAGAAGGAGCATAATTTAGTGAGTAAATTCACCCCAGGATTGTGCTTGGTAGGTAAATATTGTAATTGTCCAGTTTTTATTACATCCAAGGGTTGGCAATCTCTACCCAGCAGAAATTGTGCAATGGGGTAAAACGGGCTGATCTTACTCATCCTCAGAGAGAAGCACAGACATCAAGTCTAGAAGATATGATGATCTATTCTAAACTACTTCAAACCACAGGCTTTCAGTCCCACAAATTAACTCAGGTCCTACGTTCTCTCACAGCAACTCACCTGTGGTATCCTCTTATCCTGCTTGTCCAGGGATCGGGAAAAGCCCTGGCTATGCCAACTCCTTGGCAGAACCAGAAGGGCAGACACCAGAAGGGCTGGCTGGTGCACATTTGCCAGCTGAGGACAGCTAAGCATTAATGCTGCACACCCTGCCACTCACTCGTTCCAGGCTTGGATACCATGCTTTGCATGCCCACAAATACAGTGCAAGGTACCTTAAAGGGCACTGCCTGTATGGCATGAAATCCCAGGCATAAAAAAATTACAGGAAAGGAAAGGAGGAGGAACAGTTACAGATCTGCTAGCAAAAAAAGTAATCACGTCATGTCAGACATGACAGCTTGCAGCGTGGGGTGTACAGCTGTGGGATCAGCCACCAGGACATGGGTGCTGTGACACAAGACCCCACTCAAGGGACACAGCTCTATACATACCGTCCGTGCCCGGCTGATCAGAGACCGGAGCAAATCCTTAATGCTGTTGGCTTTGTTTCTTTGGAAAATCACAGTGGCTTGCGTCTGGCCAGAAACTGTGAGGAAGGGCATCCCTGGCCAGCCCAGCTCCAGCTCTGGAGGGTGCACATCAGACATCAGTGGAAAGTAGGTGCCAGATGTTAGTTCAGAGTTGAGGGAGGACCTGTCTCCAGTGTCCGCATCACCAGAGTCAGCATCTTTGTCTTTCACTGCACTGGGATCTGGAAAGCTTTGATTTCTCTGATGGCTCATATATTCCATGTCCAGTGTGGAAAGAAAAGGTAGCTCCCGTTCCTCAGTGATGGCATTCAGATAGCCACGTTCCCCCTGCTCAAGAAAGGCATCTATAGCAAGCCTGGCTGTTTCACTGTGCTGGAGCACCAGTGGGGTGGGCTCCCTCCACCATGGCTTCTTCAGCTGCTCCAGGCGGGTCTTCAGTGGCCCAGACACCCCTTGCTGTCCCACATAGCTGCGGTGGAACTGTGGTCTCACCTCTACTGCTAGATAGTTGAACATGACTGGAGCTGTTGCTGCTAGGAAGTGCCTCTCCAGCTGGATTAGTCCCCTGTCTGGTTCCATGTCCTTTCTGTCCCTCTTGCACTCCTGAGCTCCTCCCAACAGGTTCCTTCAGGACTCAGCACGAGCTCCACTCCTCTGCTTGGGAGTTAATTACCAGGTACAGCCTCCCACTCTGTGGGAGGAGCTGGCTTTCCCCAGCTCCCTCCTTGGCTTCCTCAGAAACATACCTGACACTTGGTGCTTAGAGTATCCCTTTTGCAAGGGAGGAAGTTCAGCTCTTCAACCTACTCCTTCCCTTTCCTTGTAACTGATTCATGTGCTGCCCTCCCCTTCCCTACTGAGAGGTCCCCACCCTTGGCCAAGCAGGCTCTAACCTGTTTTGTCCCTGATTGTGCTCACAGTGGAAATGCAGATGCTGAAACTTGTTCCTGCTTGAAATTTGTTTCAAATCAAACATGATTCTCAGTGTCAGTTACAATGAAATACAAATATCCCAAGTGGGTAATCAGACTTGGCCGAGAAACTTATTCATCCCTGAGCCATAGCTAACACTCCTCAGCATTTCTCAGCCCAAGCTCTGCTTGACACCTGGCAGAGAAGCCAAAACAACATCTTTTTTGATATCACAGGATCACAGTAAGTGACAGCTCATGTTGTTAGATACCCCAGGCTACAAGAGCCATAGCTCATGTGTTTTTTAGCATCTCCCTGGAAATCCTTCAAGAAAGCAGCATTCAAACTTAGGAACCTGGTGCTATGAGAATTATGATGCTGTCCATATGCTGTGTATTCTGGGAATGGTTAATTCCAGCTTCCCAAAAGCATCATGAAGCTATTCTCTGAGAAACAATACAGGCAGATGTTAATATAGGATTTAAAATGCTGTGCTAGGAACACACTACCCAGAACAGAATGCAGCACACGAAAACCTGTGCACGGGAGGCACATGAGTCCCCAGACTGATGTGCGGACCTCTCCCACCCCAAACAGCTCACTTAACCTCAAGCTACTAAACTCCACAGAGGCTAACCAGAGAATGAAGAACTGGCTGGATAGTTGATCTAATCAGCCAGCCTTTTATCTACAAGTTACAAAACCCCTGTGAATTAAATTCATGCAGCCTAAATTAAGTCATCTAAAAGCTAAATGTCTGCTCTCAGACTGTGCTGCAGTCAATGCAGAGACAGCCATGCGTAAGTGTGAACCAGCACATTCAGACACCAAGTTTTGAAGTCAACTGGGATGAATCATGTCCCCAAGGGATTATCACTACCCATGAACTGGAGTGGGACGATTAGTTTAGATTCTGTCTAGCCTTTAGATTCATGAAGTCAGAAAATCTCTTACCAGCATTGTGCAAACTGCAAGAACACAAGCTTTAGCCAGAAGATGTTAAGTTGCCTGACAGAGCTGCACTGCAATAAAGCAGGCAGGCACAAAGCCAGCAGTGACAACAGATATGGGACAAAACTAAAGAATAACATTAACTTAAAATGGGATGTGAACAGCTAAACACAATCATAGAATCATAGAATAGTTAGGGTTGGAAAGGACCTTAAGATCATCTAGTTCCAACCCCCTTGCCATGGAAGGATGCAATGGGAGGAAGTCTGGGGAAAAAACAAATAGAAGCAGCTATAACATGATGCATCTTTCTCTGGAGCTGCTTTGCCAGGGTGATAACATCACCTTGGTGATAACATAAAAGAAGGGTAACATCACCCTACTTTTTGCCTTCCTACACCACTGAAAAGAATATGAATGTTAAAACAGTCACCAAATGTGTGTTTTCTGCCAGATGAAAAACTGCTGCTGATTCTGTAAAGTAAAGGGATTACCACTGTCACCAGCTGGTATGTGGTAATGATCTACTCTCCCTGCAGTAATTTCTCATGGACTTCAGCATATGAAAGCACATAGGATGTAAACATCTCCAGCCCAGCTTGTCAGGCTGGGCTTCTTCAGCTGGTGGTGGGGAGAGGCAATGATTTCTGGGGAGTCAGTTACCTCACCCTGCAGCAGACATCTGAAACAGGTCAGATGAAATGTGCTGATCTCCTCCACTGAGCAGGAGAGCTGAGGCTGACACTCAGTGACAGAGGTTTACCATGCAGACATCTAAAATTAGATGAGAGGTATCCTGCCCCTGCTGTCTGCGAAAGAGATAAATGTCTGTAATTGGCACTCCACAGGCTGATTGGCCACCACAGGATGTGGGAATCACATCAGCCAATTTTTGCCAGCTAAAAGCAAGGATTTTATCTGGAAAGTGTTGCCTACACACCTTCTGCAATCAGTAGAGAAAGACAAGGGGGAAATTCCCTCTGGCTAAACACATACACCAAGTCCCACTTTCAGGGCAATGTCCCCAGGCTGCTATACTCTGGCTGAGTATAGCTGAGATATAGCTCTGTCAGGATCCAAGCATTAGGCAATGCTTCATTCTTGTGTCCCACTACAGATGTTCTTGGAGATCAAACACAAACACCTTGCCTAAACTTTAGATAAATGTACCTGCTGCTTCCTCTTCAAGCAGAAATGGAAGGGAGCCTGCTAAGTTGCTTCGTAACAGAACAGTTCTTTGACAGCACTCACCTGAGAATACAAGAAGCCAGATTTGCTTTTCCCCTGCTCTTTATTGCAGACTGAAATCCACATCTTCCATCACAAAACATCTTGGTGCTCAAACACACTTATTTCACATGCATTTCTGGAAGGCATCTGCATATCAGTGTTCCACTGTGCAGAACTCACTGGCCAGATATAAACAGCAAGTGCAGCTAGAGGAGAAAACTCTAAATTTTAGTTACTGTCCAGAGGTCTGTGTCAGCACTGGACTCTGAGACAGAGCAGTGCGGACAAGTCTCCCAGGTTTTTGTCCAAGGCTCCTGACCACAGCATTACAGAATCATCCTTCTCAACACAGCAGCAGCATATGAATTCCTTATGGTTTAAGACTTCCAAATCAGGAGAGGGCTTTGTACCCGCTCAGCTGAATGAGGGCATTGGATACCAGTTGCCAGCTATAGGCCACATGATCTAACTGCCAGTGTTGGCAGAGGGAAAGTAGACAACCCTACCTCCTCCGCTGGCTCCCTGCTCATTGGTGTGCCCTGCATGTTGGTTCTTTCCAGTTGCTGCTCTTCCTTCCACATGTGTCATGTAGGGAAGCCAACATGTGGCCATAGAGTCACCCTAGTGGCACTTTTGAGGTCCAGCCCTGAGCTGCTCAGGGTGCTGCTTTAGAGCTGTCATGAGAAGGACCACAGCATGCCTCTTGCCTAAGCCGCTGCCCTGTACTGAACATGTGAAAAAACACTTTGACACCTCTTCCGTCATTCCTTCCAAAGGAAACATACAGAAATAGAATGGGAATTGTAACAGCAATGGGTCTAGTCGCCAGAGAAAAAGGGCATGAAGGGAGGGATGTGGGACGAGAATATCCTAATATGATACCTGGCTTTGACAGGATGTGGAGCAGCCCAGAAAGCTGGAGGTGGGATGAGGAATGAAGGAGCCCAGCTCACTCTCTCAGTCAGTCAGGTACTCATTAATGAAGGCTTTGCATGTGCAAGACTCCTTGCTTCCTAAGTATGTATAAGGGAGCTCTTACCTCCTGAGAGAGCTGCAGCAGCACACCACCACCACCAGGATCCAGTCTTGGCAACATGTTGTGGGGTCCTCCTACATGAACATACCTGCACAAGACAAGAACAGGTTAGTCAATATTCCTGGTTCCTGCACTTGCATGCGGGAAATTGTTTACACTAGTGTGCCCCACATCCCTCAAGAACATCCACTGCAATTTGTCCTAAACTCCCTCTCGGCTCCCAGCACATCCTAGCTGGAGCAGCCACTGAAATGTAACAGCAGAAGGGGGAATCATGCTAGCATGAGCTCCTGCTCTGCATTCCCAGTAGAAGGAAGAGGCCCAAGCATCTCTTCTGTCCCACAAATGAGCAGAGCAAGCTGTTAGGCAGGTTGAATGACTGTAAGCAAAACAAGTACTCCCTTAACATGTTCAGCAACTTCAGGAAGAACACATGGAGGATGCACAGGACAACCCTAAACACCTGAAGAAAGGGCAGCAGTTATAAAAAGCTCACCAGAGGAGTCTGGGAAGAATCAATATGCAACTGCCCCATCACAGTGCAGGAGGCCAGGCAGCCCCCAGCACCAACGGGTGACTCTCCTTTTGCAGGCAGAGAAGAGGTGGATACTTCACAAGCACAGCACAACTGCCTAAGCAGCAGAGCCTCCCACTCACTCCTGAGGAGCCTCAGGGTCTTTGCTATGTTCTTGCCAACTTTCGCGGATTCCTGTGTAAGCTCCTGCCCTCTCCTTGACTCCTCAGACCTTCAGGAAAAGACAAGCAGTGCTGTGGGCCAGGCTGTGCAGACACAATATGCCCAAAAGATGGTGATATTGCTCCCCGAGGCACGCTGCAGAGTGGTAGGAGTACCATCACCCATGCTCCTGGGAGAGGTGTTAACCAAGCCTTCAGACACCAAAGTCAAGCCTGATGCGGCACTGTTCAGCAGGCAGCACAGGGCGCAGGGTCTTGTGAAGCAAAGAGCAAAAAAACTCAATTAGAATTTATTTATTATACAAGAAGACAACAGAGGTGACAAAGGAGGGCAAATGTGAAAAGGCAGGTTGGAAGGGCAGGAGCTTATACAGTGGAATATCTACTAAGAAATTAGCTGCCACCAGCATCATAAACCCCTACCCTACCTCCCCATGTACTAGGTTAAAACCACAAACACCTGCACTGGGGCCTGAAAAGCTGGAGAACATCACAACAAATGTATTCATGGCACAACTCTATTAGCAGAAGAGTTAGAAAGACACTCAGTAATTTCTAGGTGTTAACAAACATTTAAGACTCCCACATTGGTATTTTCATCTTCCTGGAAGGAAGCACACACAGTCCAGTTTTGGAGCTCAAGATGAGCAACCAATTGCTCAGCATACCTGTAGAGGGGATCAGCAAACTCCTCCAAATGCCCAGGCAGTTCTTCAGCACATCTCTGGATGGAGACCACTGCTGCAAGATTAAGCTGGTACAACAGAAAAGCTAGAAGTTGCCTGCAGCAGGTCTATGTTGATCTAAATTTCTGAAAGAAGCCCCCCTCTGCAGGCTTTTGGAAGCAGGCGAATGGAAAAACATGAGTGGGTCACAGGGTGTCATGGTATGGCTCCTACTGCTCCTCAGGGGTGTCATGCAGTGGCATACATCACAGGGACAATGACTGCAGAACCAGTCACCATCCCCTTCCAGCTGATGCTTCTCCTCCCACAGCTTTGCTATTCTTCATTCACTCTACTCCATTTGAAGCTCTGGTTGGAAAATTGCTCTTCCTCAGCCTCCAGTTTCTGCTTATTTGCCAGCCAAAGGCAGGGCAAGTGAGGCAGGTCAGTGGTCAAGTCCAACTGCTATGTCAGGAGTAGCAGTTCTGACCCGAGGGCTTGGTGTGGTGGAAGCATGACTAAAAACGTCACTTTGTGGAAGGTGAGGATGGGAGGCAGAAATCTGGGAAGTGGTAACTGCACTTTAATAGGGCTTATGCACCTGGACAGTACAGAAAACGTGAAGCTCATTGTGAATGCCTGTGCTCTTAGCACTTCAGCTGTTTGAAGCAGCAGGAGAAACACATTAGATATAAATACCAAAAGACAGTGTGAACACCCAAGCAGAGATGACACAGAAAGACATTTAACCACCTAAAATACAGAGTAGGCATTGAAGGGGATCAGATGACTCCCCCCAGCCTCCAAATGTCTCAGAACATCAGTCTGAAGCAAGAGACTTCCCAAGTTTGACCCTGTGGGAAAAACCTAACACCTACTCTCCCTCTGGTGCAAGACAGCAGAGAAGGAAGGGAAGACATTGAGCACTGACCCTTCTTTTCTGCTCACAGACACAAGAAAGCCAAGATGTAGCTGAAACAACAGATGCTTTGCAGAGGCTCGTGTCTCTTGGTTTTAAGACACCTGGGAAAGTTGGGGGAGCAAGTCCTTTGGAATCATAAAGCAATGTCCAAATTCCACATGTGAGATAGGAGACCAGGCTGCATGATAAAGTGCTCACCATGGCTCCTTACTGCATATATTCACTTAAAATACAGTAAGTGTTCCCAAGCTGATGCGCCGAGACTGTTTTCAGGAACACCAAGAGCATAAACACAAAACTGTCCATAACCAAAACACCTTCAGTCATTCTTTCTGCAAAACCTTGAACACAGGTAAAGGTGGGCTGTGCAATGTTTGGTTAAACACTCCTGTGCTCTGCCGCAGTGGGAGCAGTGCTGTACGCAGCAATCACTTTTAACAGGAAATCATTGCTGCTTGCAAGGTGCACACTTTGCTACTGGAAATGTATCCTCTCTCAAGGACTCTAAATTCTGGTTGTAAAGATGTCTTATATAAAGATATTGGTAATGGCATGTTCTGAGCCTATTGGCACTCACCTCTCAAGGGTAAGGGGGGTCATATTCTACATCCAAATCCTGTTTCCAGGTAACTAATGGCTGGGAAGCAAAGTCCTCCCTTGCCCTAAGTAGTCTCTGGTGTATTTTTCCTCTCTAACAGATTACCCTTTTAATTCACAGACAGTTTCTGCCTTATTCTTTTAACAGGCCCCACACATTTCTGTCCAAAACACACCCTCACTGCTGGCTCAGCTCTGTCACTGTGGGGTGGTTGAAGGCATTTCATGGAACAAGCAGAGCCATGATTATAGGTCTTTATTCTCATATTAATAAAAAGTGCAAAAGCAGATGCCAATCTGGCACCATGATTTCTGGAGCCTCCTGCTCCTAAACATAGGAAAGGGCTCCATTTTGACCATGTGGCTGTCCCATATTCACAGTACTAAAGGACTGTCATCTCCAGACTAGCGGTGCCAACAATTCTCCCAGCTTGCTGGCTTCACAGCATCAGCACCACAGACATGACACAACCACTGACCTGCACACAGCACCAGGCTGATTGGTGGTGGACTCCCTGTGTTCCCATGGCATGGATAACAAGTCCAGGTTTAAATTACATAGCAGGAAAGGGGTTAAAGTTTAAATAACTGTTTTGTATATGAATTAATGTATGTAGCTTTGAGCCAAGATATCTACCATTAATTTTTCCACCTATTTCAGGAGCAGTAAGATACACAAAGTAAAGTTTATTTTGGTACTTGGTATACTTCACTCTCATTAAAAATAAATTAATCAGCAAATTCCTACACAGCTCAGCCTTCTTTTATGTAAATACAACCCAGCTGTAATGAATTACAAGGTGTTATTATCTCACACACACTGTATAATACTTCACACATAAGAAGTTTCTCTGCTTAGCTCAGCTTTCAACAAAAGCATCTTAAATAAACTGCAAGCAAGTTGTTTGGTCTGTAATGTTTTCACAGAGAAGGGATACACCTCACACAGAGAGGGTTTCTTTACATGACTCATTTTATAACAAGTTAAACTGAGGAAGTTCGCCTTGGAAAAAAAAAAAGAAGGGAACAAAATGCCTTTTTTATACAGAGAAGGCTCCCTAAGAGAAGATTTAAAGAAACAAAAAAATGTGAGCCAGTGTTTGGGAGCCTATATTCTGCATCCCACTGCTTTCTGCATAGAAAAGGGATGTCAAATATTCCCCAAAACACACAATATGAAGCAAGCAGCTTCAGAAGGAAGAACAGTTACAGCCAGGCACAGTCATGCTTTCACCACATTACAGAATCACAAACTAAGGATTAATTTCACAAATTGAGGATTATCACCTTGGTCTTTTGTTTAATGGTTTTATTAGGGATAAGTCCTGATATTATAAGGCTTATCAGAAGTGCACACAGAAAACACACACACATCAGTTTTACCCAGACTCACGTTTATTATTGACTAGGGGTTTAGAGAGGAGAGAAATGAAAACTTTCGTCCCTGATCTGGAAGTAGCCTGGTGAACCATCCACCTACTCAGCACACCTCAGCCCATGCCCATTTCATCATTGGAGCTCGTGCTCCTATAATTACTACGTTGGCATAAGCTGCCTGCACAGCCAGATCAACTGGGGTCTTGCTGCAACTCTCTGGATCAGACTTGGGATGCAGGATTGGATAGTCCTGTCCCCTTGAGAACCATGGACAAAACCAGGCATGTTCTTTTCCTAAAGAAATTCGTAGACCACAATTTTAAAAAGAATATGGAAATATCAGCAAGGCAGACTGAAATACCAATTACTCTAAGGAGCTTTTAGTGACAGCTCAGCCCTGGTTTGGATTTTATTCTCATTAAGATGGCTGGAGTCACAGAGGATTACTGGGACTGTGCATTATCCTTTGCATCCTCCTATCTTTGTGCAACACAGCAGAGTTCCTAAAAAAGGTTTTCACAGAAAACCATTCAGAATCTTTTAAAGCAACTCTTAACTCCACTAAAGCAAAAATGGAACACTTCATCTTGATATCAGGCTTTTAAAATACATTAACATCTAATATGCAAAGCTCAGACTTGCATTCACAACCATTCAGTGAGCAGAGGAACACTATTGTGCCTCTAAGTAGCAGCTTCCAAACATGGCAAAGGACAGAACTGTCTTCTTAAAGAAGACAGAAATGTCTTCTTAAGATAATTCTAAGTCATGGTAAAATACCTGGTTTCCTAAAGACAGAAGGCAGGTCTTTCAGTCTCTCAGCAAGGACCACTCAGTGCCATAAAACGGACAGAGGTTCTCAAACGAACTAGCATTTATTTGCAGGTGAACAGTCAGAAAAGCATGGCTGTCCAGTCTGGTACTGAGGCACCACGGGTAGGATATCTAATTAAATACTGCCTTTCCAACAGCAGATTTTCCTTCTGACTCCACAGCCTCAGCCCAGTCCCATTTCAAGCATGCTTCCCAAGCTGATCTGACAATCTGATAGCGATGTCAGGCACTCAGAGTCCTTCATCATTGTAAACAGGGGAAAGCGGCTTGAGGATGCTGCGGGCATTGCTCTCCACAAGCGGCCGCCAGCTCACCTCACCCGTCAGCAGCAGGTCCTCCCCGCTCAGCGCATCCAGGTGCTGCATCTGCAAGGACAAGGAGTTAGTGCAAGGTGCCCCATCACCCCTTAAGTGCTACACATATAGGCTGGTTTCCAGAAATGAAGCGCAAAAAGGAGATTTTAACATTCTTTGTCATTTGTGTGAGACCTGAAAAGATAATTTAACATATTTCAGTCTTAAGAGTCAGGGAAAGGCTGAGATAAGTATCTGCAGATCCACTGGAGTTAACTGCATAAGGTCTTCTACTAATACCTTACCTAATGCTTCCTCTGAAAGTTTGGCAACAGGACAAAGAGAAGCCACACAAAGCTAACATGAGTCATTTTATCTCCCCAGCACTTAATTCAGGTGACACACTGATAGCACCATCATCTACCTGGAGTGCTCTTATTGAAGTGGTTTCACACAGACTGAGGCTCTGCACGATAGAAAAAAAGAAGCCTGACCAGCAGGGAACACTTGAGATTTGTAATATGAAAGCCCATGAGGTGGAGGAGATGAACATGGAATGAACGCTCATTCTTGCAATACAAGAAATACTTGGGATCAAACTAAATTTCAAGGTGCAATGTAAGCAAAATAAAGAGACCCCACGTCACACAACACAGGGATAACTTACTGCCACAGGACACTATAAAGGGGGAAAGGAGAGGAAGTCCATCGAGAGATAGTAAAAGACAAAACCACTATCTCTGGCTCAGGAAGTCTGTGAACACTGGTTGCCAGGAGAGCTGACCCTCCAAGTACAGATGCTTGCACTGTTACTATAGTCTTCTCTGGTAACCCCTAATAACCGCTGTTAAAGACAGGTTCAGCAAGAAGCTATGGGAAAGACCTGGCACGCAGTGCTGACTGGGAACTAAAGATAATCTGACAAGGGAGTTTCTCAACAGAGGAAGGAATACACTGATGGTCACAGCGGGTCAGACCAAAGAGCCACCTAAGCACTATATCCTGTTTCTGACAGTCATCAACAGCAGATTCCCCAGTTAAGGTCAATGCATGCATACAATGTTATTCTCCTTGTTTATTTTTCCTTCCTTTCAAAATCTGTTAGTTCAGGAATTTTGAGCCTGAAGTGGTTGTTGTGGATTTAATAGCCGTGTACAGGTTTATCTTCCATAGCCAGTGGCTCTGGAACCCACGTGCCACTGTCACATTCCAAATAACCCACGGCAACGTTACGTCTCTACATTCCTGTATCAGTAAACAACCTTTCCTTGCTCACCTTTCATATGCCTTCAAGATTTCCCAAAGCTGGCTCATATTCTTCCTCAGCTGTTTTTCAGGCAGGGAATCCTATTCACTGCTAATGGAGAAGCTGTTTCATGTCCTCCTTACTGCTCTTCTCTGAGCCTTCCTCATTTTGGTTTTTATGGTCAGAAGCCAATCCATACACATTATTCAAGATTACAAGGGTACTATCTGATCATTTAAGAAGTGGCACGAAAACACTATTTTACTCCCTATTCCTTTCTCAGTAATTCTGAGCATTCGTTTCACTTCTTTTTTTAAACACTACAGAGGGCTGAGCTGACATTTTGATAATTGCAATCTCAAGGACTCATTCCTGTGTGGTAACAGACAGTTCACAGCTCATCAATATATATGTAAAACTGGCAATGTTTTTCTCAAGTGCACCACTTTAGAGTTGTCTATAGGAATGACCTGTATTAACAAGAAGCAGTGCTGATTCTTCCCCAGTGTGCCACATCCACTTACATGATCACTGTTTCCTACTGAACTGCTGACAGCTTCTGTCCTATTCTTTGTTTGCCTGTACAGAAATGCAAGAAATTCCCCATTTGGCAGCAAACTGTCCCAAAGTACATAATTTTATATGTTTGCTCCCTGCCAATCTTCACTTTTAAACTTTCCTTCACCTCACTGATGTTAATGCTTAAGGTTGCTGATGCTTATGTTGTCTGCCCCTCCTGAGGTTCCAAAAGCATCCCTTACAAAGTTCAACCCTTTACTGCCCCTACCATTTTCTCAGACACACACTGAAATATTTTCTCTTCAAATCTCTATTTGAATATAGCATTGGAAACATTAAAGAGAATGTTCATGTGGAGGTTCTGGTCTTCATTTCCTTGTCCAACGGCCTACACTCTTCCTCCAGAACCTCTCTCAGCCCTTTTCTGTCTTTGGTACCTACTTGGTAGCCACTCCTACCACATTTCCTAGAAACCTGGTTCACAAACCTCCCAAGGGCTGAGAGGTCAAACACTACTTGGTAGAGCTTCTTCCAGGTAATAACTGAAACATAATAACTCTGGAAAACAAAACCTCTTTTACTTATTTCCCACAAATATCGTCAGAAGACTTTCAAACTCTGCATGCCATTTCATTACAAAGAGGATCCCAACTCTGCAACATCAATTATAACTCTACAAGCTGCAGCCCATTTCTGACATATTTTGTCAAACCCTCCACAGCACAAGTCCAGAAAATTAGAAGCAAGATTGCTTTTAATATTCCCTGTATTTCTCTGCAGCTGTTTTTCATCAAAATGCAATAAGTATCAACCTGGTTTTGTATTTTTACTTTTTTTCTCCTTAAAAATAATCACTGAATATAAAGATTAGTTATGAGAACTGAGCTACATAGTATGCAAGCAATAAAAATAAGTAGTTAATATTCTAACCAGGAGAATGTAGAGAAGTTGCACTGCGAACTGCAGCGTACCTGTTTGCGCACGTACTCTACAAGCAACTCCAGATGCCGAGGGTCCTCACAGTTCTTGTTAAAGAGGTTTCTCCAAAGAGCTGCTGCCAGAACATGATCATCAGACAAGATTCCCTAAAGAAAACACGAAGGGAGATTAAAAACTGCAAGTGAAGAGGGTCTGAACACAAGACAACCCCATTACTCTACTTGGCAACTGACAATACTAGCTGTCCCAAAGCCCACAGCTGCTATGGGCTGTACATATGAAAAGGCATCAACATCACTCGTTCCCAGAATGGAAGAACAATCCCAGCCTTAAATTAATTTACAGAGCAGCCTGTAACAGATATTCTGGAAAGTTAATTTGGAAAACAAACTGGGTCAGGGTACTCCTAGTGTATTTTTCTATTGTACATTTCTATGTTATGAAATCTTAACCTTAAGAATTTTGGGCTTACAGAGCAGACAACACCACCTCACAGAACTGGGTGAAGCTCATGGCACTTGGAAAAGAAAAACTGAAGGATGCAGAAACATACTCAGGACTTAGCTATTTTGCCTTGCTTTTCTATTTTGCATTCTACATGAGAAAGAGAGAAACCCTCCAGGTCAAGAACTACCTAGACTTTTCCAGTTAAATCTAGTATTAAATTTGGCTTATACAAGAATCACATCCATGAGCTCTTTTTGTCTAAATTCCCTCACACTTTTATTGTCTTTTTAGGTTACGTGGTGTTATCACCATAGTCTCATCTATCCAGTCTTCTGCTGACACATTTGCCAAAGCAAGAGAGGATTTTAAGCATTCAGTTAAAAATAGAAAGTGTCAACATTTGTCTTTAATTAGGTATTTTTTATTCAAAAAGTGTCAACAAAAAGAGAAAAGAAAAGATGACAGTCACAGGCAGACAAATCTTGGCTATGCTTAAAACTAAAGACTTGCATCCATTACACTATCCACAACTCTACAAAGTTTACATTTATAAGATATTAATAATGCAAGCAATAAAAATAATTTCACATGTGAATAAGACCATCTGAAGAGCAACGCTCACAAGAGAAAAAAGTAACTACTAGAAGAGATGATGTATTATCTTCTTGAAAGCCCTGCAGACACTTGTCACAATTGTGCTTTTGCCCCCCCATATTTTGAGATGCTTCCTAAAAATACCCTCTCTTAGAGAGTCCCTGTAAATACTCTCTTTGCTTTGAAAGCATAGCTGAGAACAACAGGATTCAGAGGGAGGAAATGATCTACTGATGGTCAAGCAGTGACAGTGAAGCAGTATAAAGAACATCCTTCTTTCCATGTCCCACAATTTAATTTGTCATGTGCTTGCTTTCTTCTTAAAAGCACTTTAATTCAAGGTGTAAGATGATCACAGTAACTATGAAGTCTGCTTCCATAACATAACATTTCTCCAAAGATATGTATGGCAAATGTTTTGCCCATCTGAGTATTCAGTAATTCAGTATTTCATCTGAGTATTGCCCATCTAATTCAATTGTGAATTAGATGGTCTACATGTTCTTGCACATTCTCTGAAAACATCTTACCTCATCATATCCAAACAGAGCTGCATAGAAATTTTCTACCATACTTCTCATATCTTGCTTTAGAACAACAGAGTTAATCTGAAAAAAAAAAAAAAAACCCAGAAAACCATCTATATAGGCTCTAAAGAGGAGGTGATGACAAAATAGTATCAGTTTCATTCTGAGCAGTCAAGAAACACTGCCTTGGCCCACATAGGTTAGGATTTGGCTGTAACGAACAATGTTAGTGCAGTCAAACATTTTAGAACAAGACACAATACAACTCTGTTAGTTCTGTACTTCATGAAAGTCAGCGTTACCCTGGATGTACGAATGGCAGAAAACCCCTCAGCCAACAGCACTGACATGTAACTACATGAGCAGAGAAAAACTGCAGCTGGGGAAGGAGCAAAGGCAAGGCTGTCCTTTCAGTGGCAGCACAGGCTAAGATAATGAAGACTCCTCTGTACTTCAACTATTAAGCAGGTCTTGCAGACTTTGATTCATTCTTAGAAACTCAGAGGTGTTTCAACTTTTGCTCTAAAGCATGGACTCCAGAGCTGGATGTGCTATCACAGAGAAAGTCCTGTAACACTGAGGGTGAAGGCACCACCCTACCACCACACTCCTTCCTCACTTGTCAATACTGATTTCCTCATTCAGGAATGACATGAATTCTGTTTCTCCAGCATTTCAATAGAAGCTCAGACATACTAGTTTTTACCATGACTAAATTTCTTTCAGAGTGTGTGATGATCCAGGTACTTCTGCTTATGCTGTAAGCGTGACTCAGTCAAGCTCCACACTGACTTTTAACTCAATTTAACAGCTGCTTAAATATTTGTTGGTTTGGCCTAAGCCACCCATTAGCTTGTAGAACTGACCCCCTGGGAGCTTAAGCCAGAACCAAAAGAGATCAACAGCTAGGTCCAGAGTGATGGCTGAAATACCTCACATGCATCTCCCTCATATGTACTATTTAGTCCTTTTGCCTGTACTTTTTAATTTGATCCACAAAATGATTTAATAAACAGCTCCTCTCGTGAGGGCTTCGATAGGTAAAGCTGCTTCTTTGTATTGACTCTTGGGAGAGATCCAAAAGACACTTAGCATTTTTTTTCTACAGATCTTGCATACAGGTTAGATATTAGGAAGCTCACCCTGTGAGCATGGTGAAATACCGGCATGGGTTGCCCAGAGAAGCTGTGGCTGCCCTATCTGTGGCAGTGTTCAAGGCCAGGTTGGACAGGGCTTGAAGCAATCTGCTTTAGTGGAAGGTGTCCCTGCCCGTGGCACAGGGTTGGAACTGGATGAGCTTTAAGGTCCCTTCAAACCGAAACCACTCCGTGATTCTATGCTCTTCAAAAGGCAAGCGTAATAATCTCCATACCTGCACACCACTCACGTATGAGACTGCATCTTGGAGACAGGTTTTACAAAAAAGAAAACTGCAAACAGGAATACACAGTATGACATCAGTTCTATACGGAATAATCCTTGCTGTCTTTGGTGCACAGCTTGTCACACTTACAACAGCGTGAACCACATGTCCTAAACAGCTTCTTAGTATCTTTGACAGTACTCACCTTAGTAATTATGCAACAGCTTTTCTATCAAAATGTGTTAGTTTTTGCCACTCTAGCAAATCTCCCGTTCAAACAGTCTTCCATTAAACCACTGCCTTTTTTCATCTGTTGATTTTTATAGAAATGCATATAGTGCAAACACAAGGAAAATTCCTTTTATGTCAGTTACTCATATTTTTCCATTAATATAAACTATTAAAATTCATGCAGCTATTTTACAGGCTCTCAAGATTTGGAGACTCGTTATTACGGCCTGCTGAAAAAAAAGAACTAACCATAAGAAATCAGAGGGTTAAATGATGACTGCAACTTCTGTAATGACTTAATTAAATTTTTATGGAGTACATAAACTATGATGTCATTTCTACCCAACCATGCTCAAACTTTCTCTGCATGTCAGAGATCGTGGTTTTTCTCAATAGAACGTACTTCTAAATAAGCTGCACTTCTACAGCTCTAATAAGGGGGAGCAGGTCTCATGTAACACACTCAATAAATTATCCTTCCATTTTAAACAAACAAATTCCATGAGTTATTATATATTTGCCACGCACTTTTTATGACATAATAAAAATGTTACCTCAAGGATTACTTAACACATACTACAAATGTTACAGCAGGCAACTGCAAGGGGCAAAGAAAACAAATAGTCCCATTACAGAGACAAGTCCTGGACTATACATCCCCAGGGAAGCAGCTTTCTGTACTAAAAGCTAAGAGCAGCTTTAAGTTAGCAAGAAATAGACTGATGAAGGAGATAACCAAGTTAAACAAACATGGCAATAAATACATCTTAAAAGACAACTAGTTTAAAATAGAAAATATGACTTTGGGGATGGAGCACTATCTTAGGCAATAAAATTACATTTAAAGGAATATTGCAATATCTGAAGAATACAACCAGCAGTGGTTAAATACAAACATTGTAGGGAAAAAATCTTTATAAAACAGGGCAAATGAGTAAAGCTAAATCAGCATTTATTGCAAATGATTCCTGTCTTTAAGCTTGTTCATGTTTTTACCACTGGCAAGGGTCAGGATCTGGTTGGTTCTGACTCTGCTGACTCTTCCACCATTTCTTATTAAGAAAAAAACCTGCTAGACAATTCCAAGTAAGTAACTGCTAACATCACCACAATTAGTAACATCTGGAGCTCTTGTAGGGACTAAGCCCCTTTGCCTTCTTTGGAACAACCCATTGTAGAGCTGTCACCAGAATAAATGTATATACCACCTCCTAAATTGACACACAGAACTATCTTGGCTCAAAACAATGAATACATTTTTGGTACATCTCACATTTATAAGACCTTTTAAAAAAAGGAATGGACAGCTAACCTAGCTTCCTTCTACATGTCACAACTTTTCAGTGAAAGACTCCCATGATGCCCCATCCTCCTACAAGACAACTACAGCACATGACTACTGCACTTGCATTATAATGCCAAACTAAGAAACCTCGTCTTCAGCCTCAATGAGTTCAATACACATCATTTGACAGCCAACTGGTGAGAATTCTGCTATATCAGACAATTCACAATATCAAGTCTCAGTTAAGGGTTTGATTCTAACAAAATCATAAAATCACAGAGTGGTTTGGGTTGGAAGAGACCTTAAAGCTCATCCAGTTCCAAACCCTTGCCACTAGAGCAGGTTGCTCCAAGCCCTGTCCAACCTGGCCTTGAACACTGTCAGAGACTGGGCAGCCACAGCTTGTCAAGGCACCCTGTGCCAGCAAATCAGCACCCTCACAGGGAAAAACTTCTGCTTAAGAGCTCATCTCAGTCTCCCCTCTGGCAGGTTAAAGCCATTCCCCTTGGCCTGTCCCTACAGGCCCTTGTCCAAAGCCCCTCTCCAGGGATGGGGTATTCTAGGAATTTCTAGAAAAGTAAGAGCACACTGCTGAAAAATATGTTGGAAAAAATATTGGAAAATATCTATCGGCACAGCCTTTAAACTGAAAGCTGCTATAGGATTAATCCATATTAATGCCTCTTGTTACATCAAGAGCATTCTTTCATAACGAATCTCCTCCTTATCCCCATGTCCTGTGCTTTGGCTTATACTGCAGAGAAGTCTCAGCATGCACACACTGGGAAACATTGCCCTAATGCATTCTACCTCCAAAGAGGCATCCAGCCCATGGGATCAGCTTAGAACCAGCACAGAGTAAAAGATCACCCCTGTGGAGCAGGGACATTGGATCATCAACTGCTTCACTCAACAAATGTGTTCCCAACAGACCACACTAAATGCTAATGTAGACATAGCTGTGATGTCCACGGGCTACACTATTTGAAAGCACTTTAACAGGAGTTTCTTTCTGTTACAGCTTTTGCCAACATGTGTTGCACCCTTAAGCTACTTTAACACATTAATCCATCCATAGACTATAAAGGCAGAAGGGCCACTTCTAACTGTACCTTGTACAAGCACTAGTCATTGAATTTCATGCAGCAATTCCTCTCTTTAGGCCATAAGTTATGGTTGAACTAGATATTTTTATGAAGAAATTTCAACCAGAAGAAATGATTAGATCATAGAACCTGACCTCTGCATATCACAGACCATTACATTTCACTGAGTTCCCTCTGTACTACGCTCAGTAAATTGTGTTTGGCTAAAGCATATCACCCTCACAGTTGAACATGTGTCTCTCATTTTGGATTTGAGTTTTCTGGCTTAAGTTTCCACCCCCTCAGTCTTGTTATACCATTCCTGCAAGAATAAAAAACCTCTTTTGTACAATGTATTTGCTCCTGTACCTATACACAGCAGATGTGTCAGCACAGTCATCTTTGCACATTAAGATTAGAGTCTTTAAGGTTATGCTTGCATTAGGCGCACTGATACTACATCATCAGTGCACCCCTGGAGTGGTTGAAGTTGTAATAGCAAAGTAGTGTTTTATGCTGACACAGTAAAAATTAATCTATCTCATGTGCAAAACAAGTTACACAGGTAGAAGTACACTTGTTATGACTGAGTCTACTCTGGGGACTTCTATTAGCCATGCTGACATAACCATCAATGGCTCCTACTGACACTGGTTTTGCTTTCTGGAGCATTCAGTATCAGCAGAACTTCCCAAAGGAGATACAGCACAAATCTTTCATTATAAAAAACATCACTCCTCAAACATTTAGGCTTCTTTAACCACCTTCTCTCAGGCTGCATTTGGAAAGAATGACTTATAAAATATAGTTTGTGTTAGTTATAAATAATATATAACCACATGTGGCTATATATGGGCTTTTAAAGGGTTTGCTGCCTCTTAATAAATGCACATGACGTTAAATGGGAAAACCTGCATAGAGCCCTTTTATTTCCTCCAATAACATAATTATTACTGTAGCTAGGATCAAAAAGATTAAATTAATAAAACAGATTAAAAATATCTCTATAGCAAAGTGCCAAAAACGGAGTTCCTTCAGGCAACCTCAGAGTTGGGGAACAACAAAGATACTGCAGAGATTATTTTTCCAACCTTCATTTTTGAGTCTTATTAATCACTCTGTTCCTTTGTCTGCAAACTGGCTACAGTGGTGAGTCCCCATATACCTTAGAATACTAACTTTTCTGATAAATTAACTAATTTTCTAATTCAAAGTAATTTTGTAATGCCTCTCAATAGAGAATTAAATTCAGAGAATTGGCTTTAAAGTCTTCTTCAGTGTTCAGTGACAACCTGCTTCAACAGAGTATTAACCCAGACAAAAGCTACATGTTAGACTGCATCGGAACCAGTTCCTGCTACAATCTTCAATCCATAAAAGGAACATGAAATTTTAGCAAGCTCTGTTGCCTTCATAACAACTGCATAATCATCAATAACACTCCTTAGAGCATGTTTATTTGAAGCAAAGAAAAGCAAGTTATACAACATTAGCTACATATTCCAGCAAAACCAGATGGTCACCCTTAGCTGGCTAGTATCAAGGAAATGAGACAGGTTTCTATCTTGTAGTCTGTTAATTTGGAAACTCTGTGTCGTGGTTTACTATGGTAGCAGGTAAGAGATTCAGAATAGATTCCAGCACAATCCTCACTGTATTAAATATACCTTTCTCTGTAGTATGTGACTGGCAGAGCCCATTGACAACCTCTCAAGAGAAAGATCAGGGAAAAGACATCAAACCTCTGAGCTCTCTACCTAGTCCTGCTGACTCTGTAAGAGTGAGCTCTTGCAGAAGGGTTTTCCTGCAATGCCGCTTTTAAAATACTACTTGCTAAAAGCCTAAAACTGATCATGGCCATGTTTCTAAACACACCAGAATCCAGAATTCAGGCTGACAAACTGAAAGGAAATCATATAACCAAATTTAAAAGAGGCAATTGACAGCAGTGAAGATAAATGATTACGGTAGATATTCACCATGAGCACTTAGACAAATCCTGTAAAACTTCATCTCTCTGAGAGAAACCTCTGTAACTGCCAGGAAGAATCACACACAAGAAATACTGCACTGGATCAGACCAAAGGTCCACCTAACATGGCATCTTGCCTTCAACAGTAGGTAGGTACACTGAAAAGTATAAAGACTACAAGCTGATAGACACTTCCTCCAAGTATTCTCCTAACCAAGTTCTGCTTAGAACAACCCTCAACACTTGATACTTATTTCCATAGTAACCTTCAAAAGGTCTCCATGTCAAGCAACTCAGCCAGTGAACTTTCTGCATCCACAACATGCTTCAGCAAGTACCCTGGTCTGCTATCCATGATGAGAACCATCACCTCCTCTTTGTTTCTTCTGAAACTGCCTCCTGCTAGTTCCATCTAGGGGCTCAGTTTTTTCACTGGCTGAGGCAGTGAATACACACTGCTCCATCACCTCTGGATTCTGAACGCATCATATGCCCTGTGATATGATCTGCCCATAGAAAAAGACTTCAGATAGTATTATTAAGTCAATAGCAACAAAATCCCTGGGATCATAAAGTATTAAATGAAACAAAACATATTAGATAACATTTAATAGGACTGCAAAGCCATGAAGGGTGGTATCCACTTTGAAAAGTATTGCAGCAGAACCAGGTAAGTACAAATCAGTAGAAAATACAATAATAAATGAAAAGAACAACCACAGATACTGATGACCAGTAATACCCAGTGCTGATGGGGTTCCAGTACACTGGAACAATGTGCACACATTTAGCAGCTACAGTTCTAGAAACGGGTCTTAAAAGAGACACAGATCAACAAGCAGCAGTGAACAAAGACTAATACATTTTAGGAAGTATTATGAAAGGAATATAGAACAAAAGAGGAACCCTATTCTGCCATAAATCCCTTGAGTCCTCACATATAAAATGCTGTAGATATTTATTACTTTTAACCTCAGAACACGTCCAAAATAAATTGAAGACACAGAGAAGATGCAAAGGTGATGAGACACACGAGGAAACACTAGTTATATTCACAAAAAAATGAGGAGGAAGATGATGGAGAGATAAAATCATGAGTGGTATCAAGCAGGTAAGTAAGGAATTATTGCTCATTGTTTCTCATAAAAAAAATATGGAGAAAACAAGCTGATGAAATGACCAAATAATACTTTAAAAGTACTTTTTCATACAACACAATGAAGTGCCAGAAGTCTTTGCCACAGGGCATTAAAGAGCAAAAAATATGAAATGGGTAAAAAAGGCACATTCGTAAGAGGATTCTGTTAGTAGACACTAAATATGATGGTCCCCACACAACTCTCATATTACTTATTAGTGAATGGCAAGAAAATGGACAATACTGATCCACAGTCCTGCTTCTTACACTTTTTCCCAAATATCTCTGGTCATTGCTAGAAATAGGACACGGGATCTTCATCTGACATGAGAAAATGTCAGATGTTTTGTTCACCTCTTGCTGATCTTTGCAGATATTGACTGGTATCTCTTCTCCCTGTGTAGTTCTTCCTGCCCTGACTTACAGCAAGACAGCCACAGCTCCTCAGATGACCCTGGGTACCAGTCATCAGGTCACTTCTCTGACCTGATACGAATTTCACCTGAACTATGCTAATGCAAATAAAGAACACTGCCATCTTTATCATAGCTTTTAGGAACCTCAGGGGAAGAGGCTACACTTTATGTAAAAATAAGAGCAAGAATGATCCTGCTCATACCAAACAGATCATCCTCCCCCTAGGGGGAAAAAAAAAAAATCATTTAAAAATTCCTTCCTCAAGAATCTGGGACCAGAACAAGTTTCTGTTGGACAGGAACAGCAAGTCACCCATCCAAAAAAGCAAGCCACATCTCCTCTCCTAAAAAATTCTCCACAAAAAAGGCTATTTCATTCCAAAATGAAGTGACAATTGCTAGAGTCCATCAGCAACTCCATTGCAATCAGTCAGTCTAATTCCTAATGCTAACACCTAGCACTGCTACAACTTTTCTCCAGTGAGCTGAAGAAAAGGACAAATGCAAATGACCAGGACAAATGCAAATCCTCACTCTTACTATCTCACTTTCACACTCATTCCTGCAAGGCCTCGCAGACTAGCTGATTTGTGTTTGCTCCATCAGACTTGCCACTATTTCCTAGCAGAGCCCTGTTCCTACGTGACCTGTGTGACATTCTCCCATCAGTTCCACATTTGGGTAGAATTCTAATTTGAAGTCACATTGCTTTCACCTTCTACCAATATTCTGCACCTTCTGGTTTCAATCAGAAGCTGAGAAAACCCCGATTTCCCCAAGCACTCCTCCTCCCCAGGGCTTCAAACACACACATGCCACAGAATAGTTAACAGTTAAATATTTTCTTGCCAATATTTTAAGAGTGCAGAAGGTTCCAAATTGCTGGTAAAATAAACAATGCCAGACTGTGAAAACTCCTGCCTGCCATATACTCTGATGTTAACAAGAGTTTCTTTATTACTGTGACCTTTCAGAAGCGAACAAGAATTATTTCTCTACCCTAGTTCTGCCCTCAAGTAAAAGGCAAAGGAGGAAAGCAAACCATGAAAAAGCTGCATGGTAAGATACTGGGACTTTTCCATCTTACTTCTGTGTTTCATTCAGACTTGATGCTGCTGTGAATAAATAAACTTCCAGAAGATACTAAAAGCACAGGCAAGGAGTCTAAGAAGCCCAAAATTTCCTTACATGCTGTTTCCCAAATAGCACAGACTAAGCCTACATATGGGCCATCTTCCCCCTTGCAAGTACATAACACACCAGGAAATACAAAAGGGCAAATTTCAGATGCTCTCAATGAGACACATTATTTTCAAGCTCCTCATGGCTCTGTCCTCTGGGGCTTTAGTCACGGAATTCCAGCAATTACAGGGTCTCTGCCATTTCCTCACTTTTAAAAAATGAAGTCTTCAAATAGCATCCACAGCCAGAAGGAATTGCCAGCACTTCCAGAATGAAGGAGACAAATGACTGTATAGTTCAGGTGACAGCCCCTAAAACCACTGGTGATTCACATGCCTGCCAGCCTTCTGTTACCTACCACATGTATTTGCTGTTATGGAGTCCACACCCAAGTCATGTGAAAACCAATTCAGACCAGTGTTGCTCATTTCACATATATCAAGGCTGTATTGACCCCATCATATAGATCATGAGATCTATACCGGTAGCTGAGCCTCCCTTTTCACGTACTTGCGAAGGCCATCTGAGCAACTTCCAAATCAACATGATGTATGGTTTGCTAGCAACAAATAACAATCTCTAAGAGCAGGTATGCTGCTATTTTGGTCAAATCTTTTAACCTTCTGTATTATTTCCTGCCCTTTGAATACAGAAACAACAACATTCAAGTTCCTAGAGAAATGATAATTAACAAGTTAATACAGGTAGAGATATAACAAGTGCTCTGCATGTCTACAAACACAAGAGGAAGACACAACAGACAAGGGAATAGAAAGAATCTATTGAGATTCCTAAATCACAATGGAAAACAGAAGAACACAGTAGTTTGCCTAGATGTGTACAAAAGGATCACATGCTGCTGCTTATATTGAATTAGTAAAAGAAATGAAAGCAGGCAAGCATGAAAGTGAGCATTGGGATCATTGAATGTATTGCATTTGCACTTCCTGATCATTATCATTTATTCATGCTCTTCTCACCGGGCAGCAGGACTAAGAGAGAATAAGACTCATTACTAAATACCATAGCTTTACACATACAACCTTGATGAAGATCCCATTAGTCTGAACGCCTTGGCTGTCACAGAGGAAACAGAAAAATGATTTTGTCTTGCACACTGTGCCTCTTTCCTGGAAACAATCACAATTTAGCCTGTAAAGCTGCACTCACATTTTGTTCTTGGAAACAAAGCAATAAAACAAACTTATTAATCCTTCCTCAAAATAAAGATAACAGAGGAGATCCCAAGTACCAAACAAGCCCCTGCAGCACCCCTGCACTGTATCAGAACCTTAACTGATGCTCATGCTGTTGACTTCCAAGACAGGCAGGCACCAAAGCCATAAAGAAGAGTTGAATTATTCACTCCTGAAGAGGAAGCAAAAGATACCAGTGACATTCTACCACCAGTGAAAAGCACAAGCAACAGTATGATTAAAATGCATTGGGAACAACTCAGAACCTCACAACGGTTTGTTTGATTACTCTGATTTAGAAAAGAATCTGGCCTTGGTATTTCTTCTGTATTTACAAAGGAGCTTAAAAGTGCATTTGTGTTTTCGCTGCAGCAGCTTGGAGTTGTCAAGAAAGAACTACAACCACAACCTGAGATACCTTGCTCCCAAGAGTCTCAAAAGCCTTAGCCAAGCAGACCAGCTGAGCTCAGTTGAGGAATTCTGGGGCAAACTCCAAAAGGATGGCAAGCTGATAATGTAGAAGTTGAAAATATGTAGCATAACAACATGTAACTTAACCCTATACTGTCTGCAGGCAAATCAGAAAGTGATACCCAAAGCAACACAGGTGACAACATCAGTGCTACCCATTCTCACTGAGCCTGGAGCCTGCAGTGGATTCCCTAAGGATCGTTTCCCTGTTTCCCACACCATCTTTACACTGTCAACATAAAAATTATGCAGTACTTTCATTGCTTAACATCTGAATTTTGGAAACCACACTATGCTCTGTAGAGTTTGAAGGACACAGGGCAGCTCTTAACACCTACAGGCACTGCATGGTAAAATTGACTTTGGCATGCGAGTCCCACAGGTCTCACATGAACATGGGGACTAATGAGAAAGAGATTTCTAGACAAGGTGCTATAAGGGAGCTTCCAGTGTACTTCTTGCAGGCACAGAGCAGACCAAGGATACGACCTTACAGTAACAGGATCCAACACATCTGGGAAATTTAAATGGATTTTTTAATGCCAGACTCTACAGAAAACTGGGGCAGGCTAGCTGAAAAGAACCCAACCATGTATTATACCTTGATTTCAACAGCAGGCATCCTTGGCAGATCCCAAACATGCCTGTATTTCATACAGCCAGGTGGTGTAAGTTCCATGGGTGTTGGTTCTAGAACAACTACATGAAAATAACATGAGAAAGAGACCCCTATTTCAAACCATGCCCTGGGAAGGCTGAGTTTGCATCATCATGCATCCTGTTTATTCCAGATATTATCACAGTCAAGGTATTTCAAGGTAATATTCTATACACATGCGTTTTCCTGCATATTCAAGTTAAGATTTCCAGAATCAAATGTACCCAATTTACTCTGGAACAGTACCTGACATCATTCATTTATGAAATGACAAAATACTGGAAACTTCCTGGGAGCTTTTGAGTTCTCTGAGAAAGGATCAAGGGTTCACAAATTATTTCTTTTGTGATGTTCATAAAACATTAAGTTCAGTTAAAACAGATCATACATCTGGTATCCCAGTAAGCAAACAACAACAAAAAAAGGCACAAAACGACATGCAGCATTTTTGTATCTCTACTTCAGAAAGTCTTGCTTCTTTTCTAAAAAATGGAACACTAGAAACTGGTGAGATTTTATATAAAATGTTTTCTAAATAGTCATTTAAAAATTCATATAATTTTTCTCCTTAAGAATGTCCAAGTTATACATTTCCAAAGATACATAAATCATTTGAAACTGAAACTTTTCCTCTTTAAGTTTTATAGGGTTTTTAAAACCTTTTTTCAACTGTACTAAACACTATCCTCTTATATCCCAATTGTTTTCCTCAAACAAAATCACTACCTCCTCCATAATGTTTTGCTTCAGTACAGTCTGCCCATCTCGACTCCCCCTCCACTGCAGTACCAGAACACTGCACACACTCTCCATTTGCCCCAGCAGAGAGCCTTAGAATCATGGAATGATTTGGGCCAGAAAGGACTTTTCTAGCTCCAACCCCCTGCCATGGGCAGGCACATCTCATGCTAGACCATGTTACCCAAGGCTCTGTCCAACCTGGCCTTGAAGACTGCCATCTCTCCCATGCTAATGCAGTTTCTGTCCTGTGCACCCCAAATTGACTCTGTGCTCCCCATCAGAATTTAGATACAGGTCTGAAAAGGACCTCCTTCCCCCCCAGTATTCAAGAACAGTAGCTTCCCACTGCAGGTGAAGCAACTGCAATAGTTCAAGTCATACAAAGATCAAGTTCTATTTTAAAATTTACATCCTGCCCTCTCATCTTCTAAAGCCATTCAACAATCTCCTTTCTCTCACTCTGATTTCTGAGTCTTTAGTTAAAAGTGTTGCTGTAGTTTAAACCCAACCACAAACCTCATACACTCACTCCCCCACCTTCCTGCCCCCCGTCCGCTCCCAGAGGGACGGAGAGGAGAATCGAAAAGAATGAACTCCCACAGGCTGAGACAAGAACAGCCCAGCAACTAAGGCACAACACAAATCACCACCGCCACAACACAAATCACCACCGCCACCACCAATAACAACAATGATATAGGAAATAACAAGAGGAAAGAACACAACATCTCAACACCAGCCGACCAACAACTCGCCCCACTCCCCCCAGCCGAGCACTGACCCGATACCTCGTCCAACCCTGCAGTCAACTAGCCCTTCCGGGTCACTCCCCGTTACATCCTGGCCATGCCGTGCTGTGCTATGGATACCTCTTTGGTCAGTTTGGGTCAGGTGTCCTGTCTCTGCTTCCTCCCGGCCTCCCCTCCTCCCTGGCAGAGCATGAGGCTCAGAAAGTCCTTGGCCAGACCAAACGTTTGAGCAGCAACTGAAAACATCGGCGTTATCAGCACTGCTCCCAGGCCAAAAAAATAAAAACACAGCACTGCACTAGCTACTAAGAAGGAGAAAAATGACTGCTACTGCTGAACCCAGGACAAGTGTCTACATAAGAATAGCTTAAACTGTACTATATCAAGGCTAGGAAATTCTGCAGCTACTGTAAGGTAAACTGGCATTTTTTAATCACCTGAAGTATTCCAATTGTGAAGAAAGAAAATTGTGTTTGAGTTCACAGAGCTCAGTTCTGCTCTTGATTACACTTATGTGAACCACATTATTGGTTCTGATGGCATTACTTCAGATGTTCACCAATGTAACTGAGCAAATTATGGGTCACTGTATATAAACAGCTATAGCTAGAAGTCTAACAAAGACTGTATTGTGCTATACACAGCAGAGCCAATAAACAAATTCAAAAGACACCTAGATGTGTTCCTGGAAAAAAAGGGGGCAGGGGTCTAAGTGGTCCGGTGGGAACACAGGGAAGTGAGATTAAGATAAATTAAACCAGGTTTGGCACTCTGGGCTTGACAGAGTTCTTATCTCTTTTGCAGCTTTTAGAACATGTACGGTTGCAAAATTAACCGTTCTTTTGCACTGAAAAAAACATACTCGTTTCAGAAGCAGAATCACAGACTGGCTTGGTTTGGAAAGGACCTTAAGATAATCTAGGTCCAACCCCCCTGCCACGGGCAGGGATGCCTCTCCCTAGACCATGAATGCCACAAAACACAAGACTAACACTGTGAAAATGAGCCTACAACAATTTACAGGTATTTGAATAAAGCCCGATGGATCTTTCTAAGATAGCACTGGATTTGTACCCAGGAGTATTAGAATGGGGTTCTTAGAGGATGAGGAGGGGGGTGGGGGTGTTGGTTTTTGGTGTTTGGTTAGGTTGGCGTTGGTTGTCCTTTTTAACCTTGTATCTATACTGTCCCATTATCAGCTGAAATTTTGTTCCAGTGTAGTCCAGCACCTCCAAGTCTCTGTGTTCAACTCTGCAGCTTCACTTAAGGGTATTAAAATATACTTAAAACTTGAAGCAAGTGCTTTTACTAACACAGTTACTAAAACACAATACTCAGGTCAGTGAGGTTAATATTCAAGTTGCTCAAGAACTCTGTTAGAAATTGCTGCTATTTGTCTTCCTAAGTGAATTCCCTTCACAAAGTGATGAGGCAGCTGCCAGTTTGCACAGTACAAATCCATGCCCTGCAAGCCACGAGGTGGAGATCTCTGGCAAAGCAGGATCCAAAGGAAGTCTTTTACCCAGCCTAATGTTACTATTAACACTTTGAGCCATTGCACCAAGCCAATTTTTCTGTTTGTTTTTAAAGTTTGATAGAAATGTCACTAGTGGAAAAATTAAGTAAAGAGCACTGGTTAGCCACAGAACTGGACACACCTGGCTGCAAACCCACCCAAAGAAACTGACTTCATTAGTACTAGGGACAGCAGAGTAAAATTTATATCTGAAATATGCCTGCACCAGTAGAATTTGCTGAGGCCACAGGCTCTCGCTGTGTTTTTACAGCTGTGTCAAGTTTGGGTTTCTGACTCTTGCCGACATTCAGGAGTGCTGAAGGAGCTCAGGCTAACAGGTCCCAAAACTTTGTAGCTGAGATTTAGATCTCAGCACTTTTAACAACCAGGTTTTGAAATAATACAAACTCCCTTTGGAGTTGGAGCTGATGTAAATGAGTAGTTAAAATGCTTCACATTCTGTCACTTTCGGCTCCAATGAACTTGTGTATTTAAGAGCAGATGGTATATTTTAATAAACCATCAGTATCAGTTCAGGAATATAGTATCCATTTTCTGCACCAAGCATTGGAATTGTTGCTAGATACGGCAACGAGCTGAAGAACTGCAGCTTTGTCAACAAGTTAAATTAACCAGGAGTTTCATACAGGTGCTCTGTCACTTATACCACAATACAGGAATGTACCAATCAGAGCTAAATATTGACCTTTGATACCCTGCATGAGAAAATAGGAGGTTAGGAAATGCCACTCCCTGCTAGGTGCTATGCAGATGATAACTTAGTGCCCTAATAGTATTCAGTAAAGTTTCTTTCCATTTAACTTACTTCTGAGAAAAGCTCAAACTCTGAAATCTGAAAGCATTAATAGAGGAATATTAATGTCATCTTTTTATCTATTATTCTTATCTGGATATATTTAAATGTCTTCTTTTGGAGGGAGAATATATACTGACTGCAGAACTAAATTACTGAAAATAAATAGACATATACGTCGATCAGCTCACAAACCCTTTCCCATTACTGCAGCTTCATTTTAACAGAACCATTAGTGATAAATAAAATTACAGAATTATAGAATGGACAAGGCTGGTAAGAACCCTAAGTCATCCAGTTCCAACCCCCTGCAATGGGCAGGGACACCTACTGCTAGACCAGGTCCAACCTGGCCTTGAACACTGCTGAATATATCAAGATCAGTAAGCAGAACGTAACACCGAGGGTAACCACCCTTTACTTATCACTTAAAACTCTGTGCAACTGCTGATGCTGAGATGTGAGACAGGGTTCAATCAGGCTAGGTCTATGTGAAGGGGAAGAAAGTAAGTGAAGAAGAGTGAATACGCATGGAAGAAACATGAACTGCCCATGCAGGAGCATGGGTGAAGTGGTATATTAAGCCAGGATCACTAATACCAAGGAGGGAAAATAAGGCAGTGATAAGGAGCAAGGGAACAGCTAACCTGTTCAAACATCAGTACATTAACGTACAATAAATACTACTAAAGAGACAAAAAAGTTCATTCATCTTGACAAAAATAATTACTGAAAGATTAGGAATAATTAAAAGATGAAAAAAATATCACTAAAAGATTCTGAAAGCCCTGTGCCTGCCAAACATGATGGGGAGGGAATAGTCCTCTTTTCCAAGTTTACAGTCTCGGAAAGGTCACTGTGCTTTCATACACACCCTTAGTGCCCAGTCTAGTTTGCTGTTACCTCAGGAGTTCACACTCTCTCACAAGGAGTCTCACTGTAATCAATGGGCCTCTGTGCAGCTAAACTATATTAAATATACACACAGATGTAACTGTTTTTGAGATCAAGCCTTTAAACGTGGACATATTTCTTTAAAGCATCAGCTATTGCCACATAAAAGCTATGGACAGTAACCTAGTGTTCACAAAGTATATTACAGGAATCATATTATTGCAAACTAAGCATGCTTGTTATTACAAACAAAGATTGTGAAATTGAAATCAAGGATAAACTGAAAAGATGTCTAACCTGCCAAGGCAAAGAATGAATGGCATTCAAACAACTTAAGATCTCCTTGCAGTTGCATCAAATAGCAACCGTGTCATTATAATATGCACATTACATTATAATAAGTACATTACATTTGAGGTGCCAGACTGGATAACAACATAAGGACACTGGTGTTTGGGTTTGGGTTTTTTTTTTTTTTTTACACTTTGGGGAATTTTAGGGAGCAATGGAAGATTTAGTTTGCAGAAATGGAAACCCTGGGCTTCCCTTTACAAGGAACTGACTGCAAAGCACTATTTTTTTTCCCTTGAAGTTTACTGAAGCATCCTCAAGAGACCTGTACCAGGTCTCCTGTCACCACTGTGATACCAGGGCTATGAAAACTATCAACTGTCTCCTACTTTGTCCTGGCCTTGGCTGGCATAGAGTTAATTTTCTTCCTGATTTTGCACTGTCTTCTCTGAATACTATCACCAGCACAAGGCTGAAGAAACACACCTAGAGACTTTAAGGCTAGAAATGACCATTACAACTTGCTAGCATAACCCTTCTCAGACTGGGCCAAAAAACCCAACCTTGTACTTCCTTCAAACTTGTGAATGAACCATCCTTGGAGCTGCTCTCCTCATGATGCTTCTTTCATGATAAAGACCAGGGATACTACGAATCCAAAATGAAAAATAAACTAATGACTAGTTACAATAATGTTACAATAAAAACCTTGTCCCTTAACTTTCCTTTTACTCATCATCCTATACATAGAGGAAACTCAAAGGTCTGCTGGAACTACTTAATTTGCAGTTATACATTTGGCACCAGTAATTTTTCTCCCTACCTCAGCTGATGCATTATTCCTGTCCATAAATGCCCATTCTGTTATAGCAGCATACATTTCTGCAATCATATGGTAAACCACATGGAAAATTAGTTACTTTCAGAGAAATCAGTATCTTCATCCAGGCCAGAGCAGCTTAAAAAACAAGGTCAATGGCTCAAGACAACAGGCAGTACAGCTGCAAGAATGCATGTTCAGGAGTAAGGGCTCTATGTATCAGCTTAAGCTAATACAGAAATAAGCTACAGGTTGACTCTTTGGCATTCTTCTAAAACATGCAAAGTTACAGAATCACTGAAAGATGTGAATCATCAAGATTATCAACACCAAAGATGACTTACCCCCATCACCTTTCCACGCTGCTCCACATCCTCCCACATGCAGTGAACTATATAGCGACACATGTATTTTCCTGTGCGACCCTCCTGCTTCATTCGGACCAGACACATCCTGCAAGAACACAAACACCAAGTTCATACTTTCTAGTTTTAATTCAAATGTAAAAAGTAAATTAAATATATTTCAACTCATTTAAGATTCTCCTTACAGTATGTGGTACTGTGATCAGGAAAAAAAAACATATAGATTCATTTATTGAAATAAACTATCACAAACTTTTCTATTCTGCACTTAAGATCTGCTTGTACCTGCTGGATTTTCACCAATCCAGCTACAGAAGAGTGACAGCAGACTATTCTTGCTGACAGTACTGTAATCTAGTTAACAGTACTGCAACCTAAATTCCTCAGCCTTAAGAACACATCACCCTTTGGAGCAGGAACAAACGCCTTGTCTAATCCTAGGCTAGAAGCCAGCTGTAATTCAGCTTGGTACACTAAAGTGCTGTAAGAGCCTGAACTAGCCAAGGTGTGAAAGCTTAAGAAAGTTACAGACTTCACCCAAATTCACATTAGCAATGTCCTAAATTATTTCAACTACAAGGGTCTTTGGATGGACATCCAACTACTTGGCAAAACCCCTACACACAGTACATCCTACAAGAACTCACATGTTAGTAAGTGCATTGTGGGACCCTAATGAGAATACCAGGTTGAGTTGGTTTCCTTTTTAAGCATTAAAGCCACTTGAACTTCACTGCTGCTGTTCTGTTTAAAAAATAAATATGAAATTGTATTTGGCTTCTTTTACAACATCTGTAAACAGCATGAACTGAAATAGCAGTTAATCCTTCCGTGAGCCAGGAGACCAGCCCCATTCCGTCCCCAGGCCCACCTTCTCCACCTCACTAACTTCTGATGTTTGAGTCAGAACTGCCTGTCGAGGACTGACTGTAGACAAGGCGATGCTCAAACACTGGAGCTGGAAGAAATCACTGCTTTGCACAGAGACATGCTACAGGTGGGAAACAGTTCACAGGAAATTCTCACAGCTTATGTGAAAACAACAGAGCAAAACTACTAGGGGCCACTTTGAAGGAGTTGAATACTAACAATAGTGAATGTGCCACTACAGTTAGCAGCTAAAAATGATGATTGTTTTCTAATCTGTTCATTTCTTCAGTGGACATAAGATCTGGGCCTCCCTACAGGCATTAGAAGTATCTGGTGATCTGTGAATGCCAGCTCAAGAGGGAGAATCAAATGCTTGAAGCTTGGCTGTTGAGCTGACCTGTAAAAGGACAGATGCCAGTCTTTATGATGGATTCTCTCTTGTCTACTGGTTAGTAAAGGGAAGATATTTTTTTAACCTGCAAAGAAAGCAAAACTACTTGCCAGTTATGGGTCAGAGACAAAAAAAGCTGAAGGTAACAAAAACTGCATTAGCCCTATATTATTTTTTCTGTTAGAACCATACATTGAAGTCCCATACAAGGGCCATTCAACTGAAACACCAGAATTGAAAGAAGAAAAGCCCACAGACAAGAATCTGATTTCTACATGGAGAACTGCTGAAAATTACACTGGCCATAAAAGAGACAGCTAGGGCTTCAACACAAGCCAGGGAGAATGAGGTCAGAAGACAGGAGAGAGGGACCGGGACATGGTAAGTAGACCCAGTGATACTCAACAGTAGAATGACTGAGATACTTTCCGTAGAGAAGGGGAAGGTCAGCAGTCAGAGAAAACTGCAGCAAACAGACCTGTGTAAGGATTCCCAAGGTTTATATTGCGGCAGTGATGATTTGGTACCTGTCCAGTAGCACCACTGTCCCAGCAATCCAGTGCAATTAGGATGGTATCAGCAAATTAATCCTCAACTTGCTCCTAGAAAGATGACAATGCTTTCTGCTAAAACAGTGCTCCAGAACTCAGAGAACAGCTGTCCAGTTACCAGTCCACAACACAAATGGACAAAGAGCATAAAACTTGCGTTTTACTTCCACCCATTTCAACACCTTTGTTCCTCTTGTGCATTTACGTAACTGAGCTGCATGAAAAAGTTAATTAGTAAAAGTTACTGTGCTCCAAATTTGTATCCACTCTTAACAGGTCAAAACGACTCAGTTTAAGAGACTAATCTGGGGCTAAGAAAAGCATTTTTATACTTCTCTTGCTGAATACGCAAGCTCAGAGGGATGTGGAGGAGGAAAGTAAGAGTGGCTTGGCAAGAAAAGCTCCTCTCCTCTGAGCATCAGTACTGGTTCCTATCCAGTCTGCCTCGAGTGGTGGTGGAGCAGGAGGAGAGCAGTGCACAGACCAACAGCTAACAATTGGTCACTGATGAGCAGAGCTGAAGTGGTGTTCAGAGTAATGCCTTCTACCCGCAAAGCCTAAAAGGCAGCTGTGTTTGGATGCATAGTGCTGTCACAGAGCTGTTCTGCAGCACCATGGGTGAGATCATGGAATATTGCAGTTTATTTGAGAATTTGGTAGTTTGTTACTACACCTGCTGTCTGAGGTTTAAAAGACACAGACTCTAAAAACTATAAACCTTTCAACTTGATCACTGCAGTGTGAAACATTTTATCGTTTCACTACAGAATCTGTTCTGTAGCTTAGTCAAATACTGACTCATCTTCATCAAACCATGAAAGCAAAATTATTCCAAGCTATCTTTGGAAATCTACCTGAAATTCGCTGTGTTGGGCAACTTTCGCAGTTACGCAGCGAGATTATGTTAGAATAAAATCAATGAAAGGATGCCTAAAAAGGAACAGGAGCTTCTCTAAGTTGATCCATCTTAGATGAGATCTAGCAGCTTCCCGCAAAAGCCTCTGCTACAATTGCTCCTGTTGGTATTCCCACAGTGCCAGCAGACTGATTTAATACCAGACGTGGTAGTTGACACCACCCTGTCAACTGCCATGCAGTTTAGGTGTGCTGCCGTATTATACTTCTTGATGCTGTGTATCACAGGGTACATTTTCCTGTCTATGCAAGATCATGATGATGTGAATAAAAACCCAAGGTGTTCTTTGCATATTCATGTTATCCCTCCCTGTTTTCTCCCCAGATACTTAAGAGTCTGGGTTTGAGTATTTATTTTAGTCATTTTCCAAATATCAATATGAACAATTACCTTATTTATTAACTTTTAAAAGCCTTTTTCCCACATGGAACAGCAAGTACACAATGCGTCAATTTTGAGGGCCTTCCTCGCTTGATTCCACATCGCTAACTGATTATAATGTCAACAGTTCTGCTAATTTCTTCATTCTTTAGTGAAATGAGCTGCCCCATCTTTCAATATGCAGAGGAGAAAGGAAATGAAAAGGAGGGAAAGGGGAAAAAAGGAGACAAGGAAATAAGGGGCCTATGCTTAAGTGCAGCTATTTCAGTACAAACTTCCTCTCAGCCTTTGGATAGCTGAAACCAAGTCTATGGACTTCAGTCTCCTGAAAGATCTGGCACTTCACAAAAATTACTCTACTCCCTTGTGCATCCCTTTGACCTTTACAAGGATGTAATGCTAGCTGAAAACCTGATTTTTTTGGCTACTATTTTCACAAATAAAAAAAGGAAAAAAATTAATGTTTAAGGTGTTAAATACTTTTACAGGTAGCCAAGTTGGCATTCACCAGCCTGCATGTACGTTTCAGAGGTGCAGGAATAAATGCCAGTGCTATAATTTGTTAAATGCTTCTGACGAGCAGCAACTTCAATCACCACAGATTTTACATAAATTTACATTTAAACTTTTCCTAAAACACCCGACTAAGGTTTTTCCACATGGACTGAGAAGGCTTTTAGAAAACTTATGGCAGAAATCATTCCACTACTGAGGAATTTTGAGATGTTAGCTTCTGTATGGCTCACTTTGTTCTTTAGTAGAGATCTGCTAAAATTCAGGAAGGAGTAATTTGAATATGACCACTATTATCAGGAACCATGGAGCCCACTTTTCCTCCCATTAAGGTACGTATCACTCTTTTTCCTGACAACAGTTATACTACTAGATTATTTTTCACTTACCAGACATGAAGCTGGGCTACTAGAAACCATGAATTCAAAGTGTCAGGCATTTGGCACCCTTGAGGAGAGGGGGGAAAACACAAAAACAAAGCCAAATATTAATATGAATTTCATCACGTTTTGCACCTAAGAGAAATTCACTACCCCAAAACCTAAATACATTTTAATATTTCATTTTTGACGCTATACAGGATGTATATACCAGAAGCAAACATCATTTACTGTCACACTTGTGCTTAAGTTCCAGAACACGAAGCCACAGGATGTTGTAGATTCCAAAGATTTCGTGTGTTTTTATCTCAGACAGTATTTGGGAGTGGAGAATTAAATAAACATGTGGCTTCTAGCTCAAGAAGTCCCAAAGCAGTAGAGAATAAGAGGGAATTATCAATGGTGCTCTGCTCCATTCTTACACTCTAACATGTACTGGCTGGATCTTTGCTCCTACTCTTCTCTTCCGATTTACTACATGGCTGTACAACCCACAGCACTCCGAGCATACCTTGCCTCTAGCTGTTCTACATCAGGATTAAAACCACCAGCCAACCATAGTAACAATTTCTGTTTCCAGATTTAGTTCTACTCCGAGAGCCACTGGGTTTTCCACGGATGGTTAGTCCACATGCACGTTCACACTATGGATCTACATCTGCCATTAGTACGTGAGGCCAAAGATTTAGGTTAAGTGGCACAGAAACCATATTCCTCTTCCTCATGCTTGAAAAGCATGGACCTATGGATTATGTGCACATTAAGTCCTTCTGTTCCTGCCAATCTCAAACCTACCTCTTAGGAAATCACGTCTACATCTGTTTCCTGAATAAGTTTTTATGAGGAGTACCTAATGCAAAGGATCTTGATCACCTTGGCCTACCCAGCAACTGCTCTTGTCTTTTGGACTTAGCTGTATGAAGGCCAGAGTATTCAGAAATAGACTCTCCAGTCAGATGTGCCCCTAGGAAGTCAACCTTGTATTTTCTGCATTGAATATATTCGTTTCCCAGCTCCTATACTTCTTGTCTCTCAAGTATTACCAAAGAAATTCACCTGGATCATGAAGCAAAACTTTTCACAGCCTCTTTCTTTTTATACGGTCAGCCAACCACCAGAACCACCAAGCAAACCATCACTATTCATCCCTCCCCAGAGAGATGACTCCATCAGTGCCTAGGAGGTGCCAAGCTTCAGCATCAGTGTCCATACATCACCTATGCCACCTCTAAGACAGTCTATGTTTGGAAACACAGGTTTCCCTCACCCTTCTCCCCTTTTGGCTCTCTCATCCCTATTAGAAATATGTGCCTAGAAATGACTACTTTGGCCTAAAGGCATGCCAAGACGTCTCTAACTAGGGCAAGAGTACACAATGCTTTCATTATTCAAACCATTTCATTAAATGAAGGTTCCAGAGGCAAGATTCAGAGTAAAGCACTTAGTTCAATAGAGGTTTCTGAAGTAGAAGTTGCCATGTATCAGTCTCCCACCACAGAAATCACTTTTCAGTGGAAAGCAAAGCTCACACCTCTACTACTGGAAATACTGAAAGTTTTTAAAGCCCTATTCAGTATCCAGGAGGGGAGAACTTTTTCTTCCAACTTCTATTTTTATAATTAATTTTTTAGCTTCTATATTTGGACTGTCTACAGTGTAAATTTAAAGGTGGGATGGCTCTTTTAAAGCACGAAGCTTGCCCTCAGGTATCAGCTTTTTAGAAGGAATGAAATTATAAAATCTGGTGGGTTGGAACACCTTATTCTGGGAGACTAACTGGGGAGAAAGAGCCACCCTATAATGAAACAGAAAACTATTCATTTCAAAATACAGTTAGATACAGAAAAAAAAATGTCTGATGATAAAGCTACCTATGAAATGACTGCGACTATTATCAGCTGGGGAATGAATCTGTGCACAGAACACATCCTGCTCACATGTCTGCATACAGTAAGAGACATGAATGCTCAGGATTATGAGGACATACCTCTTCCTCCAGCCATATTCTGACCTTAAAATTCATCAGGTAAGGGATGCAAAACTTGAACGTGGACTTTCTTTCATGACAGATCATCTTTGCCACTACCACAATTTTAGGAAGGACGCAATGGGATAATATCTCCACTTCCTGTAAAAAAACAGTTCAGGTGCACTATGTCAGTGTTCCCCTGTGCACAGCAGAGAGCAAAGCACCTGTAAGGCACCTGATGGGCTAAGGGAGACAGAGGAATCCAGAGCCCTGGAGGTAAACTCCAGCGCTTTCAAGCTGCTTGGTGGCCCCACTAGGAGCCATATGAAAGGCCATGTTCCCCTCACCACCCACTTTATGCCACAGCTGTTGTCCACCAGACCCTTCCACGTGCCACTTACATTCACTAACACACTAAAAGAATAAATTAGTACAAAACTGGGCCATTTTCTTTCAGTTCACTAGAGGACATAATTGTCCAGTCCAGAAAATAGGTAGAGGAAGATGGAGAAATTAACATTTTCTCTTTGGCCACTACTTTGACTCAGCTGCTCATGGAATCACAATCTAAAGCTTCTATATTGTCAAAATCAATTCATCACATAATCTGTGTTTTTAGGGGAACTATTTTTTGAACACGGATCACATGCCTGTTGAATTTTAGAGCTCACCTCCCAGACAACTGTAGCTCTAACTACACAGAACTAACAGAAACTTCTTATATCTGTTTTCCTCTGAAAGCAATGATTTCTTTGGAATCACAACCATAGACACTGTGTGTGTTCTTAGAACACCAACACACTGTCGATCTCAGCAAAACATGTTGTTCCTTACCTAACAACAGCCTCAAGCCAATGCAAACCTACGTTCTTCTCAGTGTAAATTCAATGACGGACTGGCTACAACTTGTACTACAGAGCAAAAATACAAGTAGTCCTGGAGAAAATGATGAAACTTGAAGGAAAGGCTGACTGCTGCTTGTGATACGTATAAAGTGAGGGGAAGCTCTGGGAATTTTCTCCTTAAAACAGTATGACATTATTAAGAATACAACTGCAGTTATTTCACCAGTCTTGAGCCTGAAAATCTGTACCAGGATGTTTTCACAGATATTTTTTGAAATTCCTTTATATTTTAATCTAGGGCAACATTTATATCTCTTTGCACTATCTCTTAAGCAGAGATAATGAAACACCAGTTAAAAATAGCAAAGCCTCTATTTGAGAGGCAAATATGACAAACAGAAGTGAACTTATCTGAGAAAGCATGGGAGGGCACACAGCTGGGGAGAGGTATGTGCACAGGGAAAATGAGATTCTCCTTTTTTGATCACTAATGATGACTCCTGCTGCTCACAGAGTTCTCTCACTCCTGCAACCACTCAAACCACATCACAGTTTTGGAAAACCTTCCGAAAACCATTGGAAAATCTTGCAGCAGCAAGCACTCACCGAGTGGTCCATCCATCATATCCATGCCTATATACTTAAAGGAGGGACTTTTGTGCCTCTTCTAGTCATAATCTCTATACAGTCAAGAAATGTGTCTTGGTTTAATGCTGTAATGATCAGTAAAACATAGAAAGTCTCTTAAGTGCCAGCCAAACCTGCCCCATCCATAATGAACAGAGACAGGTAAGACACTGTGATCTGACTATCATAAATAAAGTTGTGCACCAGGATAGGAATGATTTCACACCTGCATCTGAGTTATACTGGACCTTCTCGCAACTCGTCATGGGACAGAGTAGGACACAGAGACCATATGACCCCAGTAAAAAGGAAAGAGATACCTGGATTTGTAGTTTATCCCACCCCGGTAAGAAAAAAGGCAATACCCTTCAAGGTCCAGGATATTCTGGGTTTTACCTATCCCACCCTTGCTCTTGTTCTCCATTGCAGCAGACAAAAATGTAACAATCCCAGACTCCAGAGTCTACCCTTGAACCTTTGCCACTACAGAGCTCAAGGTGATGCTGTAGTACCCTTAGCTTCTAGTTGACCATGTACTGTTACGGGCTGACAAGTCTCTCTTGCTGTCATATTTATTGGTATAAATGTATGTAATGAATTTTCATCAGAAGTTCTCCAAATCCCAGAAAGCCCACTACTTACTGTTAAAAAATTCCTCATAGTCAGTTTTCTCCACACAGCACGTGTACATGCGCAAAGCTGCCACCTTAATCTTCTAAAGAGAAATAAAAGACAGTATTTCAAGTATTCATCATGAGAGGTACTGAACACTAATGGGTTTGTTAAATATATAAACTAGCATTTGCTGAAAAGCTTTCTCCTGAGAATCACAATCACCTGAGCACATTAAACTATGGTATCAGCCACGAATGATACAAACAGAATCAAACTTGCCTTAATGCAAAACAAAATTCTTGACAGGCTCCTTTAATACCCTTAAAATCTAGTATAATATAACAGAATCAGCAAATAGTTTGGGTTGGAAAGGACCTTAAGATCACCTAGTTCCAACCCCTGCCATGGGAGGAACACCTCACACTAGACCATGTCACCCAAGGCTCTGTCCAACCTGGCCTTGAACACTGCCAGTGATGGAGCACTTTTCACTTCTCTGGGCAGCCTATTCCCTCTCACAGTAAAAAACTTCTTCCTTATATCTAACCTAAATCTCCCCTGTTTCAGTTTAAACCCATCACCCCCTGTCCTGTCGCTACAGTCCTTGATGAAGAGTCCCTCTCCAGCATCCCTGTAACCCCCTTTAGATACTGGAAGCTGCTCCGAGGTCTCCACGCAGCTTCTCTGTTCCAGGCTGAACAGCCCCAACTTTCTCAGCCTGTCACTTCTGTCACTACAGAAAAATAAATCCAATGTCTTTCCTTACAGAGACTCCAAATCACAATTCCTGGTTTCCTCCAATAACCTTAACTGATGTATAACATTCAGTGTTTCGTGTAATTTAAGTTTTAAATCTTAAAGAAGTTGACATACCAGCCATGTCCTAAAACAATTTTTTTTTTTTCCCTACAAAAATGAAAATTGACCAGCTAAGCTTCACAAGTGACCAAGGAGTCCCAAGCGGTGAATGACATGAGGTATACTCAGGTGCTCTGGCATTTCTGTTTTTGTTCTTGGCCTACCACTGCACCACAAACACTTCCAGAGCGTCATCTATAACCAAGATACATATCTTGAAGCTTCAAAGAGCACACTAACCAATAGCAAGGATCTTAAAGAGAATAGCTGTCCCTCATTCCTGGGTTGGTTGTTTTCTTCTTAGGGCATGACATCCACAAGGGTGGATGTCATACAGAGAAGAGCACTCTGCCTACCAAATGGCAGTTCAAATTACCAAAGTAATTCCTTGTGTCTTCGTCAGCCAAAAGAAAAATACGGAAGTTTCTACTGGTCTCCTGATGTGGCAACAGAGGCGCCACTATTCTTATTCAATAATCTCAGGTTTCTGTCACAAATCAAGTCTACATCTAAACTTCTTGCAGTAAAATAATTCACACTGCTTGCTGGAGTTCTGAAGGATTCCTTTATATAGGAAATGCTGTCTGGCCTGGGAGTAGAGATCTCCCCAGTGAAAGCCATTGCCCCAGACTAGGCATTACTAGACATTAAAAACATATTGTAAAGAACAGTCCCTGCAATGCAGCCCTTAAGTAAAGGGGGCAATACCGGAGAAACCGGTGAAATTTAATCATGGAAGCTTTAGGGTGTGGAAGAGGTGTGGGGGAAGGGAGAAGAAAATGGAAAAAAAGCAGAGAAATATTAAGAAACTTCCCTAAGATCTCATAGAGAGCACTGGCAGGCCAAAAATGAACTCACGTCTCTTGGGCCCTAACCACAAAATAACTCCCTCCAAATCCAAGCTCCCCAGCCAAAAGCAGGCAGTAAAGAGTAGCAATTAAGGAGAACTCTGAATCAACACTTTGAGCTAACAAGAAACTTTATTACAACAGTATGTATGCAAGCACACGAGAGAGAAACTGCTCTCTCATGAGATTTAGCATCACCTGATTAAAAGCAAATCCCTAAACCCCTTAAATGTCAGTTATCTTTATATTTTCTTTGTAAGGAGTAAGATGCAATCAGCATTAGTCTCAGAGGTCCACTCTGCCTTGCAGATACTGAAAGCACCTTACAGGTTTTAATTCCTGCACAGTCAGGCTCAGCCCTTCTTTCAGTCTTCTTCTCTCACTCCTTTATACTGTCCTAGTTCAGAGCCAAGAAATAATGAATTTAACTCCTGTCTTTCCCTTTTGCATAAGGAACTCAAGGTGTATCTTACAGAACTCCTAAGTTTAGTCAATGTTAGGAACTGCTTTATGAAAGGACTATTTAAAGAGCACGAAAGAGGAGGACCTATGTGTGACTGCCCCAGTCAGCTACTACTGACCAATGACTCGAACAGCAATGAGAACATAGCTCACTACTGTCTGTCTGGGAGACCCTCCTGTCACAGAAATACAGGTACTGAAAGAGTATCTGAGAAGGGCAACAAAAATCAAAACATGGAAGAGCCTCAGGAACAGAAACAAGTTAGACTGTTTCCTTAGTTCAGAGAAAGACTAAGACATTATGATATATACAAGTCCATAAAATCATCAGTGGAAGGGAGAATGTGAACATACACTCCAAGGAAAGAGTAATCACTATTATCTTTAAGTACAAAATTAAAAGGCACCAACTGATAGCAACTGTACCTCTTCCCTTGGTGGGGACTCAAGCTATGGAACTCCCTAACATTGAATGCTATGACTGCTATAAACTTACAAGAGTTTGAAGTGCATGTGGACAGATAAATAGATAGATAGATAAGATAGACAGACGTTAAAAAAAAAATGCACAGTTTCATGCAGAAAGTCCTGAAAGCGACAACTGCTGTGGGCTGGAGGAGCACATGAGACAAGTATCACAATATGCTTTTCCCAAAATTGAATTATTTCTAGGTAACTCCAGTTGGTCACTATTACAGAGAAGATGATGGTCTCTGTGAGTGTTCAACAGCAAGGTTGTGATTGTGTTCTCGGGTGCAAAATGAAGTGATAAATATCTGAAGAAATTCAAGAAGGTATTAGACACTAGAAAGCAAATACAATATTAATACTTAAGTTGACAATGGCAATGCATACATCAAGGCAGGTTCAAGCTATGGATTATTATTCCTCACAGCACAAAACAGGAATTTACACAGGTAATAATTAGAACTGTTCTATTAAGTATTGCTCCTATCATTAAGAAAAAAGTGGGGGCATTTTTGCTTTTTAGAACTCTGAAAGCATCAAATAACCAAAAGAATTATTAACTGAATGCTTTACCCATCTGCTATACTTCAGTGGTCCTGTGAAACCCAATGCTTCTATTATCCTGGTGAAAGTGCCCACTTTCTCTTCAGATGGCTGCATGGAATCTTTTGCAGAGAGATGCTGTAAAACCAAAATATCACATATTTCAGTCTTAGCAATTAAAACTGAGAAATCAGTTTAGTCAGAAAAGTTACAAGTTTAATAGAGAATTTTAGGGGCTTTGCTTCCTTTCTTTTTTCAACAAAACAAACAGATATTTAGGTCTTCTCTGCAAAATATTACACTGTTTCTCCTATGGGCTATTCTTCTGTTTATGAATGCAAACACTGCAGAACTCTTTTGACAAAAGCATCCCATTGGAAGCTCAGACTCAAATAGTACAGAAACTTGCTTTCCAAAATATGGCTCCCATTCTAGATTCCCTTTTCAAAGAAATGCCACGATTCTTTTTTCATTATTCTGCAAGTCTGCCTAGACACCCTTCATGTCACTCCTGGCTTGTTAGACCTACCACCTTGTCATCCATTACTCTCCCAGATCTGCTCTAAACATGATGCTTGTGCAGGTACAAGAAGGGGGGCACAAGCAGGCAGGAGTTCTTTACTTCCATACATCTCCTTGCTTTCCTTCATTTTGTCTATCCATATCAAAATAACCATTTAAAATTATTTATCAGTATTTACCTCTAACTCTACACCAGCAAAATACCCAATCAGGCAGACAGCATACTGGGAGTGTGATTTCTATGCAAGCTTTACCCATCCATCCCTAACTTTCTTTTTCCTCCTGTCCTCTCATTTCTCGTGTATACATTCCATTTTGCCATTTCCCTCACACTGAGTTAACAAGAGCAGGATCAGGATATATATTAGTTGAAAGACACCAGCTCCCTTGGATTAAGCACTAAACTGATCTTATGGAGATGATTCATGCTCCAGAAAACTTCTGTTCCAAGACAAAAGACAATAAACATAAGACATGCAGAGACCACAAATTAACTGTACATATGAACAGTAAATAAATTATTACATAATAATTAGTAGTAGCAGATCGTATGACGATTTTCAATGTTTAACAGACAGCAAAACTGTGCATCACACATTATTCCCAAGCTAAAGAAGCAGGAAATATTTTGCCACTTCATGTATGGGGCAGCTTCTGTGTTCCCCTTTTTAAAGAAAGGCACATCTGCCCCCACCTCAATAATTCTTAACTTAGTATTTTTTCTCCTTGCAAAGAAGCCCTCAGGCTTCTTTGAATGAATGAAGATTCATTGGAATCACCCCAGATAACCCAACTGTAACTGCATCTCCCTGTGCTAGCACTTAATTTTCTGGAGAGGAACAGAAAGCACTTCTCAAATGACTGGATCCATTGCTCACACTATACTAAAACATTTCATATAAAAGTTGAAACACCTCATACATGACTTGAAAAGTGTTTTGTACCAGTATCTGTGTAATCCCTAGCACAATGACAATAGCACAGACAACAAAAAACCCAAACTCTTCTAACCTTATGTGTATTGGAGAATGATCTGCTTTGATGTGTAATGGCTCCATTGGCTTGAATCAATCCACCAAAGGACTCAGATAGTGTGAACTGGCCAGGCTTCTGTCTCTAGCAAAAATGATCAATGAAAACAGGAAAAAAAACAAACAAAAAAAACCTAACAAAAAAGGTGAAGAGACCATTGACACAACTTTACACCAATTACCCTCCGTTCCTTTGGTTTGCTTCTAAGTGAATTACAGCTTAGTCTAATCCTGAAAACATTAAAAAAATCCACAAATTTCTTATCATAACTGTTGCAAACAAAACAGTTCTCCATGATTAATGCTCCACAACAGACATTTTGTAAGGTTTGTAAATGTACTGATGGAATTGACTGAAGAACACTCCATACTGATGGAATTGACTAGAGAACACCTGTCGGCCCCTTTAAGGCAACCCCTTATTTTCCATGTGCCTTAGCATAGTTTCCAGGAGGAACTGCTCCATGATTTTGCCAGGCATTGAGGTAAGACTGGCTGTCCTGTAGTTCCCTGGGTCTTCCTTTTTTCCCCCCTTTTAAAAATTGGGGCTATACTTCTCCTTTTCCAGTCAGCAGGAACTTCACCAGACTGCCACAACTTCTCAAATATGATGGATAATGACTTGGCCATTTCATCTGCCAGTTCCCTCAGGACCTGTGGATGCATCCCATCAGGTCCTATGGACTTGTGCACCTTCTTAGATGGTCTCAAACCTGATCTTCATATAATCTCTATCTTAGAGCTACTGCACAGAACTATCAAGTAGGAGTGAACAGGATCTCTAGGTAAGAAGCTGCTCACTGAATAGAACACTTATCATAGCCTCCCAGCACAGCCAGATTAACAGCAAAACTTGTTATCAATAAATTCAGACAAAGTAAATATACTGGTTACATCAGAGCACTCATCCCAGAAGTCTACTGAATCCACTGGTAGCTCAGAGTAAGCCCAACCTTATCAATGAACTTCACAACTGCTCATTTCCCTCTCTACTCCCCACACCTTATGCGATTTGATATGGAACTGGTGTTTTAACAGTATGGTGTGTCACAAAATCACAGCCAATTTTCCCAGGGTTGGAAGTCTAATCTGAGAAAAGACATCCAAGCCAAAAAGCTCACAGGCAAGCTTCTAATTCTGTAAGTCATGGCTCTATGATACAAGTTGTAATACACATGAAGATAAAAAAAGGCTTAATCTCTCATTTCATTGTATGCAACAAGGAAACACCAACAGTACACTATAATTTGTTCAGAGAGCCTGCAACTACTCCCACTTCCTACACAGTTTTCCCCTCATTATCAACTGCTCTTACAAGATGTTCTAGTTAATCTTCTACGGGTAGACACAATCTAACACCATGCATCCTGTCACAGAACTGGAAGCAAAAATGCAAAGCTGTACTTCCCACTGACAGCACTACTTAATGTTGTGCTGTGCCAGGTAAATACACCATCAGTATTAGAAAGTCCAACACTATTGTATAGTGGAGATGTTCTATTAAATAAAGTGCTGGAAATCATATGCCATCATGACTAGCTTGTAACAGCTGCTTTGGAAAAATGACCTACATTTGGAGTTCCATGTTTAATCTACTCACAACAGACCATTTAGATCCATTAAAAGACTGGAATGAAGACAACTGTTTATTGAAGAGTGGAAGCTCACACTTTTAGCAGAAAGCTTTTAAGTTGCCTTGATATTTCACCAATACACAGACAGTGAAGACATCGCTTTTGGAAGCCTCTTTATTTAAAGAAAAACCCCAACAAACAACAAAACCGTGAGGTTTTTTACTAATTTAAACTTATCCCATTTTTTACACACTTTAACATACTCTGATATCCTACCTGGAAAGTACTGTAGAGCATCTGTCTACACTGGCCTTGGACTGTGGTTGTCTGTAGTAACCCGCTGCATGCTGCTATCCATTGAGTTACTCCCGTCTGGCAGCTCTGGAACAGAGATCAGCAATGAAGAAAAGGACCCTAATACCCAGAAAACATTGAACTGTCCTCCTGCTTCCACAAGTTTTATTCATTTATGCCACAACCCTCAAATGAAACTCCCAACTTGTGCTTGAAAGCAGCATAAATTCTGGTTTTAAAAGAATCTTGTCTGCAGTACAAGCACACAACCCAAGTTTGATGGCAAAGCCAGAGCAGTCAAAGGAAAAGGTGGGCTGTCCACATCATAACACTACACCACAAGTTTTATTACATAGAATAAATTCAAATGCTTAAGTAGAATTTTTCAATTGACTGAGTGGTCTATAAAAAACCCTAATCCCACTCTTAGCTTCTTATGCATCTTTGTCATACTTTTCTCAGGCACAGCTAAGAATTTCAATATTTCGAAAGCATATATTGCCCCAATAAATGTCAGTGAAGATAATAACTTTCTGTAATGAAAATGTCAGATCATACGGAAAAGAGGCAGGGTCTTCTTTGCCTGCACTGTCTTTGCACCTTTCATTTTGTGCAGTATTCAAGTTAGTACAATTTTGCCTCCATCATACATACTCTACATTAACACTGGAAATAATGTAGACATTATCAGAATGGATATGCTTCTTTCTACTAAAAACAGCTTCATTTTCAATTTGCCACAAAGATGATTAAAGAAACTGAAGCATCCAACATACAGCTTAGCTTTGAGAAGACTCCAGTGAAATCTCATTAATTTGTGTAAATACCTCAAACTCTTCTTACTGGTGCCCAGTGAAAGGATAACTATGAGACTAGTAGATGTGCCCAAAGATTAGGAGGAACAGATACAAAGCCAACTTGAGTTCCTGTCCCCTGCTTCCTGTACCTGCAGAGTCACTACTGTCCCTCAGTACTGTCTCCTCAACACCTCGCAGAGGGGCACTTGTAATCCATTTAACAAATTTAACTGGGCTTTTAATAACTGTGAGGGCACAGATGCCCTGCCATAACAAATGTGATTAGCGCTCATTACTACTACCTCTCCTCTTCTACTGTAGCAATACTAAGTTGCTGCTCTTCCTCCATAACACCACTACCCAGCAAATGAAATTATGAAAATGATACCAAAGACATTTCAGCTGTGTACCACAAAGTACTTCTTGAGGTAATCCAGTGCTCTGATATAACCAGTTTAACAAACACTTAAGTGAGAAAGAAAAGACAGCATTTTTAATAAATAATTATTACAAGATTCCAAGGCACCTGACAATTTTTTCAAGCTTTTTCTCTGTAATATGAAGGAAAACATGCCTAGGTTGCACTATGTGTTAGAGCTTGAATATGTGGAGTTTATAGCTGTTGAAAAGCACTACTGCAACAAAACTGGACAGAGACATGAAAACATAAAATACGCATATTCACATTTAAAAGGTGAGGTGTGATAAACAATAAAGAAAAGACAACAGCAGAAGGTACTGAGCATAACCTGAACAGGATTACTCAGGAATAGCCCACAGAGTGCAAGCACCTCCTGCAGCCAGCTGCCTTGTTAAGATACAGATGAAAGGATATCACTATAGTCTTCCAAATCCTCCTGGCAACCATTAAGAAAGCCCTAGGTACCAATCAAGCTATTCATCAAGATCTCTTCTTAGGTAAAGAACAACTTTAATGATACACTTTAATGATAACGGTAGTAAAAACTAGTAGAGCTGAAATGTCTGGACAATAATCATGACTGTATCATATGCTGCAAGCTCCTGAGGACTTAGTTTGCCAGATGAATGCCAGAAGCAGCTGGGAGAGGAGTTACCCAGGGACAGGTAAGCCTAAGAGACGAAAGTCTTGCACCTTCTGCAAGCAGGTTCTCATTGCAAACTGCACCCCGGGGGTACAGCTCTGCAGACAGCTGAACCCACCTGTGCTGCCACAGCTCTACTGCTCCAGCATTTGAAGCATAGTAGACAAGAAAAACGCTGGAAGAGACAATGGCAGGCAACAGTGAAAGGACATGAGCAAGAAGAGTCGGAACAGGAGAAGAAAGCAGGAATTCCACCTCACTGCATCTGGGTTGCTCTCAGGCAGGTTTGCTTTCAGTCACCTTCAGGTTGAGAGCTCAAAGGACACGACACAGCATGCCTGTAAAATCCACACCCTGAGACATCAGTTCCAAGACCTTAGTGAATTGATTTCTTAAGCGGGCACTGACTAAAGGCCTTTCATCTTCCTGACAGATGTGTACCCACCAGGCCAGCCCTGTATTTGCGTTGTGATGGAATATCAGACTGTCCCTGGTTAAACCACGACACAGACCCAGGAGGAAACTTCTTTCTAGGCTATATACTTAAAAGTGGTACTCAGCTACAAAGACCTGAAGGGTTAACAGAAAGGACAAAATGCACACAAATGCATGAAAAAGGAGTTGTGTGATACATAATCCGTTCTCAAAGGAACCCAATCTCTTCCACTTAGCACGATCTTTACATGAACCTTGTTATCAAACACCTCTCACGTCAGAGGGGAATCCACAAGCCACAGGACACACAGGCAACAAGAGAAGTACCAGACTGCAGAAAACCCCAAACTCTCAAGCCCCGATGAGGAGCACTAACGCCCTTCACGATTCTTGTATAAACTCAAACTCTGAAGGACAAGCTGCCCCCCGTTTCACCACAGAGCTCTGCCGAAGGGCGGGAAGAGACACTGGTGCCACCGCCCCCCCCCCCAGCCGGTGCCCTCACTCCGCCGGGCAGCCTCGTCCTTAACTGGGACAGGGCACGGGCGGCCCGCGGGCACAGCGGAACCGCGCGGAGCAGCGCCGGGCGCTGCAGGAGCGGTGGTGCTCGGACCTCCCGCAGGGCCGCGCCCGCCGCTCATCCCCGCGGCGGAAGAGGCGACCCCGGCCGGCGGCACTCACCACGGCCCGCACCAGCGCCGCCATGGAGCCTCCCGCCGCTTCCGCCGGCGCGGCCCCTTCCGCCCGCCGGCTGCGCATGCGTGGGGCGGGGCGCGGCTGAGGGGAGCGTCGTTGTGGGGGGGAGATGGGCTGGAGCTTGGTTCGGGGTCGGGAGGGGTGGCAAAGCCGTGCTGCCCGCCGTGGCCAGTCCTTTCCTCAAAGGCTGCACCCGTAGGAATCGGTGACAGCACAGAGGGCAGCGGTGGTTTCCCTTGGCTTCGACCTGGCCATTCTGGTTGCTCCAAGCAGACGGCATCTGTGTGAGCCCGCACAGGTGCCACCATGCGGATTTCATAGCAGTAGCATCAGGAGAACATGGCAGGGCCCCTCGTGCCGGTGCCCCACAGGCTCTGGTGTCAGCGCCCTGCTGCCAGGAGCAGTCCCAGCTGCTGCTGCTCTGTATTCCCTGCCCCTCCTGCTGGCACCTGCTTTCATGAGGACACAGAAGGAACCTGAGCAGCAACCCGGCAGGTTATAAGGAGCTGGCTTGTTTTGCCACGTTGGTCTTACTCTGGATCACATCCACATCACCTCACAAATGTTAGTCCTGGTACGCAGAAGGCTGGTGCAGATGTGAGCAAGAGCAGCTGGGGAAGAGAGCAGAACCGCTCTGCTGGTTTAAAGGGCTTGGGGAACTATAATATTCTACTCCTCTCTTTCCCAGCATATTTACTGGGATGTCAGCTTCCCAAGAGGGCAGTAGCAGCCACTTTAATGGCCCTGAAACTCCAACAGTAGTCCTTAGAAATCTTTCATATGTTCTTAAATATCAGGCCTCGGGGGGCCAATGGAATCATCTGCTTGGACTTCTTTTCCACAGGCACCCCTGAACCCTGTGCTTGCAGTCAGTCTTTTCTGAGATGTTCTGACTCACCACAGCTATCTGCTGAAACAGGTTTAACTGAAAACCTGATGTGTTTAAGTGAACAAGTTGTTCTGATGTGGGGCTGGATGCCGAGCAACACAGGGAACTGTAGATCTGTCAGGGACATGCTACATTTCATTTCGTTCTTGAGCCTGTGGTTGGCTCTAGGGAGGAAAGTTAAAGCTAACTCTGCTTCTTCCTGTTTGGTTAGCTGTCCTGTGTGTATTAGACTCAAAGCAATATTAAATGCCATTGTTAAAAGCATATCTTTTGTGAGAAGGCGATGGAGAATGATTGCACCTTTCTGAAGCCTTCTCTTTGCCATTAGTGAGTTAAAGTCATTAAAAGTGATGAAGCTCAAGAACCCTACAGTGCGTATTTGCACTTCTGTCAGTAGCAGGAGTCTCATGGAGGTGTGCAATAGTCTGTCCACCATAGCAGACACTTTCTAACTCAGAGCTGCATATATGAGTATGCTGGGTGCCAGTTTCTGACACTCACCTGGGTTTGCGTCACCTAATCCTCCACAGGAGGATTTTGACACCTTTCAGTTGGAGAAAATGACTGTCTTACCTATGACTCCTCTGCCTCCATAGAATAGGTGTTTCATCCCTCTGATCATGGCCTCCTCTGGCCTCGCTCCAGCAGCTCCACGTCCCTATTGTGCTCTTGCCCCAGAGCTGGATCAGGGCTGCAGTGGGGGTCTCCCCAGAGCACTGCAGAGGGGCAGGATCCCCTCCCTGAGCTGCTGCCCACGCTCTGGAGGTGCAGCCCAGCACATGGCGTGGTTCTGGGCTCGAGCACACATTGAAGCTGGGTCATGGGGAGCTTCTTATCAATCAACACCCGGAAGTCCTTTATCTCAGGGCTGCTCCATCCAGTCTCTGACCAGCCTGTAGTTGTGCTTAGAATTGCCCTGTCCCAGGTGCAGGATTTGAACTTCATGAAGTGCCACACGAAAGATAGGAAGAGAGGCATAGGCCCCTCAATCATAATTGTGATGACCACCCTCAGTATGAAAAATTCAGATTAAAATCCCTAAATCTTAACCAGGGCAAAATTTGAAGATTGATAGTATTGCACAGAAGTACCCTAGCCTAGGTCACTGGACATTCTCCATGGGGAGAGCGGGACAAAGGCTCCGTATTTTGCTGGTCTCAGAATTGTACCCTGTCAAATCTGTGTATTTATCTACCGTGAAACTTCAGTTTTGACTAACTGTCATTTTTACATGAAGAAGTGGTGTCAAAATGTTCCAGGTGGACTATGACACGTACATGATTTGCTGTGTTCTAGGTTATGGTAGAGACTGAAACTTGCTTCTGGGTTGTTATGTTATTCCTTGATTGGCATAGTTAATTACAGACATCTGCAAATCCTGTAGGTGTGCAGCTGAAAAGATCATCTAGACCATCCTCCACTTCCAGTACTAAACATACTAAGACCCGTCTGGTGCATGTTTCCCTGACCTGCACCTAAAAATTTTGGTAAAGGGGTTCCCAGCTTCCATCTGAAGCTTGTTCCAATCTTTCACTGTGAAAGTTTTCTCATTCTTAACATCAAGATGCTCAGTGTGAGTCCCATTCTTCTCCCTTTAATGTCAAGTTCCTAAAGGTACCAGGAAAGAGCAGAGTATGTCTAATACTTTAAGAAATCAGCCTCAAGCTGTTTGCTGTGAGAAGCATTGTAGAGATGAGGAGAAACTTGGCTGGATGTTCTGGAGATGAGGTTTCCTATCACAGCTCTGCAAGATTTTTCGCATATAACTTGTATCATATTACTTGTTTTTTCACCTGGCTAATGGATATACACGTATTTCCTCAGAATAAGAAAAGAATTAAACAGTTTTGATTGTTTGTTTTGGATTTTTTTAAGTATCTTCTTGTAGTGCCATCAGAAATAAGCACAAATGCGCACATGGAGACTATGTTGTCAAAAACACGAGACATGGTATGGTGAGCCAGCAATCCAGGTCCTGTGTCCCCTCTGCTTATCTCTGCCTTGAGGAGCACTTGTGTCTTTCAGAGTGAGCAATACAGTACTGAAAAGACAAAGGGCTACACCCAAGAATTTAGCACAGTGAGAGCTGCCTGATCTGTAAAGCTGGAACCTCCAGGTTAAATCTTTCCTGAATTTTCCACTGTTCAGACTTCAGAGGCAGGCACCTGTATGACCTCCTCTGGTATTTTTTAGTTGCCACATTTCCTCCTCTCCAGCAGTGATGATGTTCTGTGCAGACCACTCTGCAGTCAGACTTTCTGTGTGTAGCTAACCAGGAAACACATTTTCTGTGTGTGTTTTTAATCTGTGTATTTTTGACCACTTTCGAAAGACTTTCCTTCACTGCACAGAGGTCCTTGGCTGTTGTGCTCCTGAGATTACATATGCATTTAACCTCTCCCAAGCTGGCTCAGTAATCATTACTACATTTCTAGTTCTTTTTTTGACTTAATTAACAAGGAATGGTAGCTACCTTTTAAACAAAGGTGTTTACAAGTATTTGATGTTCCTGTCCTTGTAATTTCCTATCTCAATTTTATTTCAGAATTATCACAGAACATGCTTTTCCCATTTTCACACAGAAAAGCAAGCTGATCACTTTTATGTTGGCCTTTGGGTTTATATTTTTAAATGTATCTATGTGGGTTAATCAACCATTTTGAAATACTCGAAATATATAAAACCCCATAACAACTTCTCGTATTTTTCTCTTCTCATTCATGAAGAATTAAAATCAACTTGATAAGGCAGTTGTTAGCCCAACACCTGCTGGGGAGAGCTCCCTCCTTCTGAGAAACAAACATACTTTAGACTACGGCAAAAGTACAGATCTTTTAACTTCAGTCTTTCCTCTGCTCAGTCTAGAATTCCTGTCTAAGTGCATGTATCAATTTTCCTTCTTAACCACCTGCTTCTGCTTCTGCAAAAGAAAAGTCAAAAGAAATCTCATAATCATATGGGGAAACAGGATCTCTCCATGCTACCTGGGACAAGCAGGGCTGGGGCGCACCAGATAACAAGAGGAAAAGTAGTCCATATGGGTATTCCAGGACCCTCTGGAGATCATGATAAAGAGAAACCCAACTGAAATGCTCAGCTCAGGTCCAACAGGTCTTGTTAACCCTGGTTCAGTGCCAATACTGCAAGACTGCCAGCTGGCCCCTGCAGCTATTTGAGTGTCTTTGCAGCAGACTTTCCTGGTGCTTCAGGTTCTGAAAGAGCCTTGTATGTACCCAGAGAGCCAGTGCAGGTCTCGCACTACATCCTGTCTAATGCTCCCTTTTAGGACTTGAAGCATAGATTAGTGATATCAGACCCTTGGAGCCATGGTACATGTGGAATGTCTTCTTCTAGAAGGATGTCCCTGCACTGCTCTTAACAGAACTCCGAGTTCCAGAAATGCAGTGAGGGGCCATCTAACCGCATGGGGAAACCCGAGTTCCACTGGATTTTTAGCTCTGTCTGGGTGCTGAAGGCAAATGGCATTTTTAAGGTTGAACTGGTAGTTTATATATACTTCACTTTTGCAGAATTTTTCTGCTTTGCATATGGAGTGAATTTCATAGAATCATAGAATAGTCAGGGTTGGAAAGGACCTCAAGATCATCCAGTTCCAACCCCTCTGCCATGGGCAGGGACACCTCACACTAAACCATCCCACACAAGGCTTCATCCAACCTGGCCTTGAACACTGCCAGGGATGGAGCATTCACAGCCTCCCTGGGCAACCCATTCCAGTGCCTCACCACCCTAACAGGAAAGAATTTCCTCCTTATATCCAATCTAAACTTCCCCTGTTTAAGTTTTAACCCGTTACCCCTTGTCCTGTCACTACAGTCCCTGACGAAGAGTCCTTCCCCAGCATCCCTACAGGCCCCCTTCAGGTACTGGAAGGCTGCTATGAGGTCTCCATGCAGCCTTCTCTTCTCCAGGCTGAACAGCCCCAACTTCCTCAGCCTGTCTCCATACGGGAGGTGCTCCAGCCCCTGATCATCCTCGTGGCCTCCTCTGGACTTGTTCCAACAGTTCCATGTCCTTTTTATGTTGAGGACACCAGAACTGCACACAATGCTCCAGGTGAGGTCTCACAAGAGCAGAGTAGAGGGGCAGGATCGCCTCTTTCGACCTGGTGGTCACGCTTCTTTTGATGCAGCCCAGGATATGGTTGGCTTTCTGGGCTGCGCGCGCACACTGCAGCCGGCTCATGTTCATTTTCTCATCGACCAGCACCCCCAAGTCCTTCTCTGCAGGGCCGCTCTGAATCTCTTCTTTGCCCAGTCTGTAGCTGTGCCTGGGATTGCTTTGACCCAGGTGTAGGACCTTGCACTTATCATGGTTGAACTTCATAAGGTTGGCATCAGCCCACCTCACAAGCGTGTCAAGGTCCCTCTGGATGGCATCCCTTCCCTCCAGCATATCAACCGGACCACACAGCTTGGTGTCATTGGCAAACTTGCTGAGGGCGCACTCAATCCCACTGTCCATGTCAGCGACGAAGATGTTAAACAAGACCGGTCCCAACACCGATCCCTGAGGGACACCACTCGTTACTGGTCTCCAGCCGGACATCGAGCCATTGACCACAACTCTTTGTGTGTGGCCGTCCAGCCAGTTCTTTATCCACCAAGTGGTCCATCCATCAAATTGATATCTCTCCAATTTAGAGAGAAGGATGTCTTGTGGGACAGTGTCAAACGCTTTGCTCAAGTCCAGGTAGATGACATCCACTGCTCTACCCCTGTCCATCAGTTCCGTAGCCCCATCATAGAAGGCCACCAAATTGGTCAGGCAGGATTTCCTCTTAGTGAAGCCATGCTGGCTGTCACCAAGCACCTTGTTGTTTTTCATGTGCCTTAGCATGCTGTCCAGGAGAATCTGCTCCAAGATTTTGCCAGGCACAGAGGTGAGACTGACTGGTCTGTAATTCCCTGGGTCTTCCATTTTCCCCTTCTTGAAAATGGGGGTTCTATTTCCCTTTTTCCAGTCTTCGGGAAGTTCACCTGACTGCCATGATTTTTCAAATATGATGGCCAGTGGCTTAGCAACTTCATTCGCCAGCTCCTTCAGGACCCGCGGATGGATTCCATCAGGTCCCACGGACTTGTGTGCTTTCAGATTTTGAAGATGGTCTCGAACCAGATCCTCTCCTACAGTGGGCCCAAGGTCTTCATTCGCACAGTCCCTGCATCTACCTTCTAAGACCTGGGTGGTGCGGTCAGAGCCTTTGCCAGTGAAGACTGAGGCAAAGAAGTCATTCAGAACCTCAGCCTTCCCTTTGAGATCAAGTCCAGCCTTAGGGTGACTTAACAAGCTGGAAAAGGACTTCTAGTGGAAGCTAATTATATTTTTACCAACCTACAGATGTTTAGTGCTGTCCATAAAACTGAATACTCAGTTTGAGGTGTCAGTGTGCATACATTTGCTACCATGGTTCCCCAGGATAAATGCTATTTAAAAATATGAAAATAAGGTAATATTTCAATACAAGTACAATCTTTAAAATGCATGATGGACCTTGACAGATTTGGCAAGTATGGAGATCGATTCCCTGATCTGGAATTCCTTGGCTAGGGGTGAAAAGTCATCCTTTCTCTAGTCTCCAGAAGGGAGTTACCTCTCTCCTGCACCAGTGCTGCAGGAGTAAAAGCAGACATGAAGCAGAACAGGCTCCTCAGTGCCGCACCTCACTGAGTTTGGTGAAATCTAGCAAGCAAAGCCTGAACTCCGTGACTGAACCGTGCAGGGGAAGTAGAAATAGGACCTGATTACTTTTTCTGAGCTTCTATATCCTAGTGGCTGCTGCTACTGTTAGCTACGATAAACTCCTATTTGTTCACTTGAGCTTGCCATCAGTGCCCAGTGTTTGCTGGGGCAAGCCCAGGACGTTTCCCTCCACACCTGTCAAACCTGGAGTGTGCTTTGGCACCCTGCCACTGCAGAGTCCCAGTGCCTGGAGCAGACCACTTCAGAAACAAGACATCCCAGTGGTTAAGCCACCTCTGCTTCATGAGCTTTTCTTCCCATCTGTATGCTGTCTGAAGAAGAAAGTGTTTGCTGGTCAGAGAGGTTTTCCACTTGCGCCTCCTTCAGCTTTCCATTACCGCTAAGAGGTTATATGGGGTGCAGGGCTATACACTGTGCTGTACTATATGCAGAGGTGTTCAGACTTAATTTATTCCCTTCTCCTGGATAAAGATTATTGCAGCTGTGTGTTTTGGAAAACTATCAATGAAGGGAGTTCAGCTCATACAACACACTTTCAATAGGGTACTGTACTCTATATTTCCAGGTTCTGTTTTAATTACACTTGCATATTACCTCGGAGGAAGCTGAAATCTGGAAAATGTTTTCTCATATACCATGTCTTAAACCTTCCTGACCTTCTGTTTTATACCAAGTGCATTTATGTTTGTGATGAAAACCATATAATATGGGGCAAGGTTTGGCTGTTGGGATAATCTACCAGCGGCGTGCTGTCAGTCCCTCCTAGCAAAGACTGAACAATTTTCACTAAGAAACGTCCCCATCATTCCTCATCCCACCACCTTCCAGCAGTCATTCTCCCTTCTTTCCCTTCACATGGCTCCCAACAAGAGCCACAGGAGCTGGCCATATGCTGGGATAGGACAGAGTAGTGGCCCTCTACTGTGGCAGCAAGAGGCTCTTGCTGCTCTGAAGAATCCTTGAGGGATCAACAGGATGGCTCATGCAGTGTCAATGTATTGCCCACATCCTGAAAATAACAAGTAAAAGGCCCAGCCTCATTTAAAGGAGCTGTGTCCAGCTGTGCACTCCCAACAGCTTCTCAGAGACTGGGGAGCAGAAGCTGCCCTGTAGTCCTCAGTGAGCCTCACACCACTCATGCTGGGCCAGGGAAGTGAGCACTGCTGTGGAGCTTCCATATATTTGCACTGGAGACCACTGGAAAAATCAGCCCAATGTCCAGAATTAAAACCTTCTCAAGACAGCCAGCAGTGTGCAGGGAGAGCAGGGCACCACGGAGAACTTCTGCATGCCATATACACTCTGGCCAGGAATAAGCGGTTACAAGCAGGTTACAGAGGTGCCCTATGGACTCGCAGTAAGAGGAGCAAACCTGCTTCAGAGATCAAATGGATGTGCTTCTTTGGGGCTGACAGCAGAACAAAATCTGTATGAGTTAAGCATCTGCTCCACAGCAGCTTTCAAGTAACCCTTAAATCCATGCCAAAGAGAGCACATCTTGATCTTCACATCCTCTTGGTGTCTGGAGAATGTCCTAAGATAAAAGATTTTAGTGAATATGCGTGAGCAGCAGAGGGTCTGTCAGTCCTTCGCCCAGCTCTCAAAGCCCAGCACTTCAACATTCAAGAAGTACAGATTGCTGTCAGTGTCTTTCTTTTATTTCTTCTTGAAGAGCTCTCTCCTCCTGGAGGCACAGCCAGGTGGTCAGTCCTCCAGCCTGGAACACACATCTCTGCCTTTCAAGTCTGACAGGGCTCATGAGATTGTGCCTCTACTTGTCTCAATGCCTCACCCTAAAAAGCAAAGTAACTTTTACTTCATAATGAGCAACAGGAATGATCTAAATCTTGTCAAGCTGGAACCTTTTAGTGGACTGAGCTGCTTTTTAACTCAGCTGTAAACAAGGATTTTCAACTATGAGGCAAGAACTTATAAAATTGAAAGTTTTTCATTAGAAAGCAGTGCTTATGGAAAAGCAGTGTTGGTTGTAATAGAAGGCTGAGTTTGAACTCCTAATGCTGTGGCTGAGAGGCAAAGTGAACCCTGAACTCTAATGAAGGTTAAAATCTAGTAAAAGTACAGAGTTAGTAGTGTCTCTGTGGCATTGATGAGTCTGTTACTGCAACATTACATGAGTTCTGGTGTTCATGCCACAAAAAATATTCAGAGAAGTGAGAGTGTAAAGAAAAAAAAAAAAAAAACCACAAGAAGAAATCTGTGAAGGAAGGTGTACAGCAACAGCACAACCAAGAATCTACCTCTTCCATAGAAAATAAAGGAAAAAAATTCATCAGTCTCTACAGGTAGAACAATGCCCATGGGAGAAGTTCTTTCATGTAGCAGACAAAGAAGCCAGTTCACTGATTCAAAGTGGAAACTGGACAGTAGGTAGAAATAGCTGCTTATTAAAAAATGAAGTGTTAATATTCACAGAATTAGCTTAGAGCTGAATGTGGTGAGCTTTTAAAACTTTCGGTCTTTAAATCAATCCTGGATTTCTCTTTCCAAATGCATAAGACCCAGCTATTATAGCGTCATTTAATTCCAAGGAACTTTAAAAATAGGTTTCCTTTAAAAAAAAAAAAAACGTGTGGGAAAAGAGACCACATCAGAAAGCCATGCTTCTCTTCAGGACAGTGGCCAAAGCCCTGGTAAGTCCTGCTCAATGGATTAAGCCAGGAGGTCCCACTGTACTAGTCCCCTGCAAGTTTTGGGCTTCCTACAGAACATGAGAATGGTTTTGCCAAGTCAGACCATGGATCCATCTAGCCCAATTCCTATAGGCAACAGCAGATCCCTAAAAAGAAAACGACAGGACAAATGTGCAGTGAGGTTTTCCTGGCACGGCTTCTCAGCTTCCAGCTACCAGTGGCTCAGAAGGTCCTATGGACTCAAGAGCAGCAGCTTTTCATGGATTTTTCTTCCATGAACTTACTATTTTTTTTTAGCATATGTAGACTTTTAGCATTCAAAGCAGGATGTGGTCAGGAGTTCTGCAGCTGGGCTGTACTGTGGGAATCAGTACCATTTTGCTTGTTTTAAACCTGTCCTGAACCAGTTCCATTTGGTGCGTTGTGATTCTTTGTTAGGGAGAAAACTTGCTCCCAATTCACATTCTTAGCTCTCGTCACTTTTCCTTCTCGCCCCAGTCACCTTTCACTGAAGGACTCCAGTCTAATTACTCCTCTCACAGAAGCTGTTTCATACTCCCAGTTGTTCTCATTGCCCTTCTTCAAAGGTACCACAAAGTGTCCAAGAGTGGTGTAAATCCCTGGAGTGCCTGCATATTGTTTTCTCATTTGTTTTCCATTTCTCTCCTAGTCATTCCTAAAGTCGTGTTTGCTGCCTTGATTGCTGTAAAAACTGAGCTGACATTTCAGGAACTCCGAGGTATAATTTTTTACCTAGGGTAAGCAGGGCTCATCAGGCTAAATGCTCTTAATTGTTCTTCCTGCCCTTAGTGCCTATGAATTCAACTCAATCCTTCAATCACAGTATAAGATTCAGTCAGCATCAACAGTCCCATAATTTGCTTATAATTGCCAGGTCAGCAAAGTGACCCTTTATAGTACTGAATTAAATTCCTTTTCTCCTGAGTCTCTCAAACCTCTGGAATTTCCCCAGAATTCCAAGATTTATTAAAAATCAGGAGGCTTATTGGTGCAGGTTAAATGTTTTAAAACTCCGATGCCAGCAAATGCTCCTCATCACTTTCTTATCTTACTGGCATGGGGAATATTTCATTACTGTTGCAAGAAGTGAATTATTTCTTATGGCTTTTTCTCTTACCAAAAACATGAGAATGTTTTGGGAGACAGATAGCTCCACTGTGCTTTGAGATAAATAGCAGGTCATTTTTCTTAGAACTCCATAGAATCAAGCTGCTTTTAAAGTTTCTATGCCTCAGAAAGATTCCAGCTTACATTTTCTGGAACTCATAGATCAAATATTATTCACACAACATTATTCCATAGGAAAAAAAAACCCCTTAAGTCGTCAATAAACTTGTCCCATTTCTCTAGTGTAGAAATAACATACATCGGAGATTCACTTTCCATCACCAACCCACACCAAGTGGCTTTAAATTCCAGTATAGATGCTATTTAGTGAAAGTGTATGGACTATAGGCACTAGATGTTCAAACATCTCAGCCTTGACTGAGCCTGGGCACCAGGGTATAGTGCAGGGATCTGTAAAAATACTGTGACGTGTATCATCTCTGCTGTCAGTGATATCTTGAAAACACACTTATGTGCTAGAGTATCTATTTGGGTGCATGCCTAGAGCCCAAGTATCAGATATGCAGCCGACAATTGCTCAACTCCTTTCTTTCTCTCCTCTCTCCCTCCCTGCACTTGGTATTTCTTGCCTGTAGAATTCATCCAGCAGCTGTTCTCACAGTGTACCTAAAATATCAGGCTGCCTGCGATACAGCTGTTGGCCTAAGGAACTGGTGTAAAAGGTTGAATGTGGAAGCATTTAGCACAAGTCCTTCCTCTGTGTCATTTAGATTAGAAATCCAGGTCAGATCACCTGTTCCCCGAAGGGTGCACTCTCTGCAAGGTGTGCTTGCCCTCCTTTGCGCACTACCTGGCTTCATGTTGGAGTGTGCACGCAGGAATAGAGCTTTCCTAAGTAGCAGCCCGAACGCAGTGCGCAGTAGGAGACACTGTGCCTGGTGCCACTTCAGTTTGCTCTCCCAGAGCCTGCCTCTTCCCTCCAACTCTCTGGGAAGCCACTTACTTCAGTGCTCTAAATCAGCCTGCTAAGCCGAGGGCTGTTGCAAAAAGCACCGAAATGCCAAATTTCGGTACTTGATGTAACTGTCCAGAGCTGCATGATTGGTCTTTTTAAGCTCAGGCTGCAAATGGCTTGGAGAAGACAGACTGGTTGTCTGCCTGTGGCCCAGCAGTGAAATTCATCATCCATCTGAAAATCTCACAGATGATAGTGCCTCAGCATCCAGATCCAGGTTTCTCAGCTCTGTTGCTGAGAACAGATGGCCACAGACAGTGTTGTGCTAAAGCTACCACTGTTTCTTGGCTGTTCAATGCCACTGTCAGAAACTACTTGCCTTTGCTGGACTTCAGCAGCCTGCTCTTGTTCTAAGCCTTCAGCACCTTCTAGGCCAAAGGTCTGAGTAAAGCTCTGAAAGCCATTAGCATGAGGACAGGCAGGTGGAAGGAAGGAAGAATTCCTTCACACCAAACCCTCAGAAAAGTTTTTCTTTTCCTGGGAGGCATGTAGACACTTCTATTCCCACCTAATCCATCTCTTGTTTCATTTGGGTGTACATTCGTTCTACAGTTGCTCCTGCATTCTGTCCTGGTTGCAGGAGCAACTGTAGAGTGTCTTACTATTCAATCTTTCACCATGTCCTCAGCCCCTGCTGTGCTCCACTGCTGTGGGGTTGCCTGTCTGCATCCTCCTGAAAGCCACTTCTCCCTGTGTCCTTTCTCCCAAGCCATACGCCCTCAAGTGTTTCTTTAGAGCACCTCCTCCTGCGGCATGTGCTTCTCCCTGCGCTACCATTAGCTTTTTATCCTCCCTAGCTGGGTTCCTGTAATCTGATCACTAACCATATGAGTTAATGACTTCTTTGCCATCTAAACTTTATGAGTCTTATTGCACCTTTGCAGAAAAGCGAGCTCCCGTGAAGATATACAGCCCCTTCTCTAAGCCCGTGGAGGAGCCAAGTTGTGTTTCAATATTTCTGGAGAAAGATTAATATTTTGAAGCCATTTGCATGAGCAAACTGAAATGTGTCTGGTTTTATCAATAAAAGGCTTATTTCTGACTTTATGCCATGGTAAAGGGGATCTTTAAAAAACAGGGAGACAGTAACTGAACGTGCAGAAGCAATACCCTAATTTTTAATGGCGTTTCTTTGGCAGTACAGTGGGCAGAGTCTGCTCAGCCTGGATTCCTGGATGGCAAAGCCTGGCATAAGATATAGCAAACAGACTTAGAGAAATACCAGTGAAAAGAGCGTTTTCTGTCCTCCAGCCAATTAATCACTGTTATTATTAACAGAGTAATTTTTTCTTGACAGCTGTGCCTTTCAAAATGACATCAGGGAAAACTGAATCCATTTGCATGACTTCAGCTAGCCAAATCACTGCAGAAAGTTGAAACTAGTTCTGAAAAGAAGCCCCAGCAAAACAGGGGCATCAGTGAACTTGGAATGACAGAACAAATGGGTCTTCTGAGCACTCAGCAAAGTGCATTTATTGCACTGGTTTTACTGGTTTTCCAAAAACATTTAGATTTCCTTGTTTATTAAATTTGTCGAGAAGCAATGAAATCTCAGGCAATTTTATTTTTAAATATCATTTTACTACCCAACAGCAACAGTAAATTCATAAAATAACACGTGATTGACCAGGACTATGGAGTGAAAAAACCCCAACTTGTTTGCTTTGTACATTCTTATTAGTCTTGGCTAAGATGTTATAAAAGCAGTATCTTTTAACACCTTTTATTATACAAGGGTCAAGGGGTTTTTATGTTTCTTAAAGAAAGCTTCAAATAGCCCACATAGCGGGTTACTGCATCTTTCATATGGCTGCTGTATAAACAAGCCCATTTTACACAGGAAATGACATAACCATGTAAAAGTGTACATGGAGTTTAGGCACATATTCAAACACTAATGGGAATGCATTGTTTTCAATGGCATACTTTTATGTTTACCTATTGAGCTTAGTACCCATATTTTAGCCAAATACAACAAAAATTATCCACACATACCTGTCTTACAGTGTACTGTTTATTTGAAATTTGGACCTTCACAAAGACTCTCGTGGGACAGATAATGACCCTAAAAAGTAAATACAAATGAGGCATTCTCAGTGAGAGAGTGAAACCTGCCATCATAAAGGTGGAAAGCTGAACTTTTAACCTGTATTGCTTTACAGCTCAGGTTTCTTTGCGTTTCTACCATCCAGTTACTAACACCAGTTCACCCATGGGAAGAAAGCCATAACAATAATTTAGGGTGTCTATCTTTGCACATTATATAATGACCAGGCTAAAGAAATAGTGCCAAACTTCTGCAATTTCAAGGTCCTCTGTTTCTTTCCAGTTTCTTTGCTGTGTGTCAGCCCCAGACCGTGCCCTATCCCTAAACCTCTGTTCTCAGAGAGGAATGAGAGTTGAAGGAAGTCCACCTGGATTGTGCTTTTGTGCTTATGAGCAATAATGAATGTTTGTAATGGTCACCACTCTCATATCTTGGGAAGATACGTGTTTCTGTTCTCACACCAGATACTGAAACTGCAGATTTGCATGTAAAGTCTTGACAATATTTGCAATGGTTTGTGAGTAGAAATTGAATGGATATTTTAAGTTTTAGGTGAATTAAGAAGAACAGAAACTGCTTTGAGAAAAGCAGTAAGTGGTCACTGTCTTCCATGCTGTAAATTTAAGTGATCATAACCATTCAGTAAGTATCTTAAAATTCATTGGAGACAGAGATCTGTGCCAGATGATCCCAATGGCTCAAACAACACACCAGTGAAGCACCTATAAGCTTCATTCATGCATTTACACCATGGAAAAGTCAGTAGACCACTCCAGAATAAAATCGCATTGAGCTGGAATTGCCAGTTACCACACAAGTTCAGTAACGTAAATGGAAAGGATACTCTGGACATCACAGCCCTGGTTTAGAAACTGTCACAAAGCAAGGGTATTCAACTGAGAGTCAAAAGTGAAAAAACTCCCTAATCCCATGCCCACCATTAGAAATTCCTTACTTTGAGCTAGACCAAACTTTAGTAGTGCCATGACCATCCTGTCTGGATGTCACCACATCTGAGCTACCAACTAAACGAAGTGAATGTCATGTTAGCTCCTAACCTGACCACTGGGATTGAAATTATTTCTTGTTAGGCCAAACATAATATCTGGCAACTTTGATGCAGTTATAATCTATTATAATTCTAGCATTTTAGTGTCTGTGGTTTAAAATTTGTTTAAACTGACATTAAAGACCAACTAGTGTGGGGTTTGTTTTCTTTTTTTCTTCTCCCTTCAAGATGTAACTACTACCAAGCAGTATTTTGCATTTTGAAACATCACCAAAGGATGATTTTTAACACTTCAGTATGTTAGTATTTCTTCTAATTTTTCCTCAGTTCATGTTATTTGCTTTGGGATAATTGCAAAATCTTAGTTTGGGGATTATTTTCCATGTAGATGCTGATACATACTCAATTTAATTAACATTTACCTGAGTTTTTATCTTGCTTTATTCATGTATTAAGAAATTCATACTAGGATAGGAAACAAGAACCTCCAAGAGATATTTACTAGGTTTTTAAAACCTTTTATCATGACCAGCCTCACCAGGGTCCTCAGGCTGATCCACAGCTCTGCATGTGAAGTGTGCAGCATTTCTCCTTGGGTTTCCAAACCATCATGCATTGTGTGTAACACCAGTGCTACCTTCCTCCAAAGCTGCCGCAGCATCTCATGGATCCAGCTGGAACTGAAGCAAACTGCCCTTTGCAGGCAGTTATAATCCCAGGAATTAACTTGTCTGTTAAGACTATTTAGATTTGCTTCAAGTGAACATAAATAGGCAGTATGTGCTATTTTAAACTGATACCTGAGCCACTGAGGAATGTGCCTGTGTGCTGAATCAACGGCCTGGCACAGCTGTATCTGTCATACGCTAGAGCAGGGGCTTCGCTGGGAATGTGCAGACAGGCACATGTGTGGGGAGCAGCAGTCGTTCATGCAAGGAAGAAAGGAGACAACCCTTGCTCATGGTCATCTAGCCAACCTCTCTAGAAGGTAGCTGTGGTCTGTGCTAGAGAAAGGATCCTTAAAAGCTGCAAGCCAGTCACCTAGAAAACAGACAGGAGCAAGAAAAGAAATGCTTGAATGGAATGGGCAATAAAAAAAAAACAGACTCTGAGATGCTCTCCTGGTTGTGGAGTTGTCAGAAGAATGTTTCCTCTCCTGCTGTAGCAATGGTAAATCATATCTGAATAACCTGTGGTAAAACTTAGAATTAAAAACTCCTTTTTGTTTTGAAAGTCATATGAGGCTGGCTGGTGATAAGCAGTTAGTGCAGGGACAGTAACTCTTGGTCCTGGCCTAAGACTCCCATCAGGACAAGGAAGAGCAGGACATGCTAACAGTCCTGAAGGGAGATAGAGGAGCCGTGGGGATAGCCTCAAGCCACAAAATAAATCCGTAACGTACCATAACTTCTTGTGTACATTACAAAATAGCTTGAAGTGCATTCTACATGCCTGTTAACATGCTAGTTAGTGATTCACCCTCCTGTCAGGTACAGCATTCTGACCCACATTGTTTTGTCTTACTGCATGGCCTGAACCAAGGAACATCAATTCCTGCAGGTAGAAATCACTGTGCTAACCTATTACAGAGAGATTACAGAGAGATTACAGAAAGCTCCCTGCAGCGCTTGTTCATTGTCACCATGTGGTACCTGACAAGGTCTGCCCACACAAGGGAGCCCCATGTGTCTGGCAGCAAGGCTGCTTAAGCAGGTATTTCAAGCTGGTTAAATGCTCAGCCACCTAGAGAGTGCAGGAGGAAGGGCAGAACTTTTTATCACTGTTTATGGCTATTGACCAGGAATTTAGGATGGTTTGCTGCTAGTGTGAGCCAGAGCAGGTCCAGTCTGGGGTACTGACCAGGAGGACCCCTGGGCCATACCCAGCTCCCTGCCATTACCCCCACCAGTGATGCTGTGCAGACGGTTGTTTGTGTTACTTGATGGTTTAAACTCTGATGAAACAATATGAAACCTTAGATTTATATTTTATACTACTGAGAAGCTACTTCAATAATTTCTGATGGTTCTTATGGCCTGTCCACAGATTAACCTCATTTTGTAGGTGGAAACATACACAGAGCAATCCCACAATAAATTAATAATCCATCTGTAGAATAGATAAAGGGGACAGGCAAACACACAGCCCTTGGAGGGTTGAATAAAAGGATACTAGAGCCTTTTTGTAATCATCTGCATATCTCATTTTTGTCCCAGATATATCAAGTGATAGTATCATTCCCCACCAGGGCAAACCATGCCATACTTTCAGACCTTTCTTCCAATGTTTCCACAGTTTCTTTCTGTCAGTGGCAGCAAAATACATGGACACATTTTGCATACCACTGGTATCCTGCTGCGCTGAAAAGTCCCTTTCACCTGTATTTATTGTACAAAAACATTAAAACCAATTTCTTAATAGCATTATAATTATGCAGAATTGAACAGCTAGATACAATGTAGCACTGTGTCAATAATTTATTACATCTTATGCCATAATGGAACACTTTTACCATGAGCATTTGAAAACAACTTGGACCTTATACATAGTAATATATAACATAACAATGGAAAGGTGGATACTTAAGAAAGATATGTAGCTTGGAGGAAAATATACATGGAAGCAAATACCTCTGGCATCACCTATCTCCATGTAAAACTTAAAACTAAACATATTATATCTAACGACTCCTTTTTTATATATGTGTAGTTTCAAGAGCTAATCAGAAGGAAATAATATTACAGTGTAACTATTTACACCAAGATGGGAGCACACCAGAACACAACCTTTTCTTGCAGACATCAAGACTCTTTTCTTACATTTCTTAATGGACAAAGCACTTGGGACTCAGACATAAATTCAGTCTCAAAAACATTGTTCAAGGAATCAAACAGGTCATATCCACAGCTCACTGATACCATAAGTACTGCTTTTAGTGCCTTGACACTAAAAGCAGGCAGTCTAGAGATGTGGAGGTATAATCCTCTCTATCATGGACTTCAGTTAGAGCCAGTCTCATGTTGCCAACACAAGCCTTATGTCAAGCTACATGCCAGCATCCAAATACTACTGAAGTATGTCCATGGTGGAGAGACATATAGAAGCACTGGGTTTATTGCTACATCCTTGTAAACATACTTCCCCTAAAGGTATGAAATCTAGTTAACCTTGCTTGAGGAGAGTGTATGTTCAATGTGTCATTATCTTTCATGACATAGCCATGTGACCAACTATTCTGCTACCTACAACCACATGACTCCACCACCATGTCCTCATACTGCTTGTAGACCACATTGTTTGCAGAGTCAATGAAAAGAATGCTAATAGGACTCAGCCTGGTTGGGACACAGCAAGTCGGGGGGGTCGATTCTGGGTCCATTGAGTTCATTAATGTTTGGATCACTGCATGATTGGTGGGCTCCAGATGGGATCGAAGGGGGAATTCACAAAGCCCTTCGCAGTGATATGCTTCATACTCCAGCGGGGCTATTATCCAGTCATCCCAGCCCATATCCTTAAAATTCACATGGAGGGCTTTTCTGCTACACCTTGCCTTCAGATTCTTAGTGGGCCTCTTCCCTTGGCGTGTTGCTAGAGGAGCTCTTCTCTTCCGCCTCTGATTGAACAAGTACTCATAAACAGTTTTGTCATCTTGGCCAGATCTAGCTTTGATTTCATTGAAGAATAAGTCTCTTTTTTTTGTCCTCCCAAATACCAAGAAGAGAGCCTTTTCATTGACTTGTCTTCCTGTTCTGTTAAATCCCACACTCCTGAGATCAACAGCTCTCCCCCTGTCAAAGGTTTCCAGTTCAAAACACAAGTTAACCAAGTTTTTAAAGTTCCTGAAAAGTTTCCAGATGTCAAACACTTCCCACTTTGGTGTATCTGTGATACTGACAGTCCGAGAGTCCAGAAGGGTTGCTGCTTGTCTGTTTGTAGAGCAGCTGAATAATTTCACTTGGGAAGTTTTTCCAGAAGAATGAGGCTTCCATGTTTCAGAGGGCTTTTTCCTCAATATTCGAAGCTCTGCTCCCAGTAAACCATCCTTTTCTAACGCACTGATGTCAAAAATGTATTTTTGTTTCCTTATAGTTGGTGCTCGCTCGTCTAAAAAAAAGCAAAGCACACACGTGTTTAAATGCGTATCAAGCATAGATCAGCATCAGTTATTCATTTCTTAAAGCTTGCTCATATGCCTAGAAGTTTCCATTATTAGCCCACCAAACAGAAAGAGCAGTTTTGGTCTAAGGAATCAGCTTTGTGCAGGGACCCAGAAGAATTCAGTGACTCAAGGGAAATGAGTTTCTGAGTTTTTTTAGTAGAAATCTTATTTCTTTCACCATCTTTTCTAGCTTCAATGTAGCAATTGACCAGTTGAAAAATAGTCCTTTTCCAGGGCTGAGCACTCCCTGGGCCTATTCACCACTTCCATCCCACTTAAATTACTGGAACAGAGCTTCAGTGGTGCCCAGGCCTCATGCTGGTTCCAAACATGAGCAAATCTACCCTTAGATGACACAATAGTGAATTAGTCCTTTAAACCCAACATCCCCTAGGAACTGCCACACACAAGGATAACTGCTGTATTAACTTAACTCCACATGATTCACAACTTCTTTAAACTGGCAGAAAAACACACCTCCCTTTGACCTGACAATGCATTTGCTTGCTGAAGCTCTGGAGCAGCACTAACAAGGAACACGGCTGAGCCAACGTTTTAGTGACAGCACATTAACAATGCCTTCCATTGGCGAGCCAAGAACCTGAATGTAGTACCTGTGAGCAGTGTATCATCCCTTCCCAGAAAACAAGCTATTCATAATTGGATGGCAAACAAATCCATTCCCGGCTGTTTCTATCACCATCCACCTTATCAGCTGTATCCTGTGTTGCTTCCTTAAATACACGACAAAACTCTTACTAACGTCACTGGAAGCAACATGGGGCTCCCCAGCCACAGCAGTGAGGTGAACATAATTCTTTGGGAGCCTGGTTATTTCTGGTGTGAAAGCAGACACTAGTCCAAGTTTCAAAAGAAGTTTGAATGTTAAACCCCAATTGTGGAGTCCCAGAAGTTACAACTCCTGTTAGTCTGTGCTGAGCTGTGGGCTTTGGTGGAGAGAAGGCTGGTGGCACCTGAAAGCATGAGCTTCAAGCTGGTACAGATACACCCACCCTACGCTATAATGACTCCTGTGTAGTGCCTCACAATTCTACCTTGAACAAATCAGGCTGACCCATCAGTACTGGAACTTGTGGGTTTTCTTCACAAAATAGTCCTGTTCTTAGTATATCCTGTGTTTTCAGCCATACTTACAATAAATCTAATGTTAGCAGCTTCCAGGAGTTAGTTATGCAGAGTAAACAGGACATAAATATAAAAGGTTTTTAAACACCTAAGTATGCAAAGACAGATTGATTTTCAACAATATGCATCTAAAATATTTTCTAAATGTTTTGTTTGGCTGCCACACAACCATCGAGCTCTGCTTCTAACTGCATAGTCCAAGATAAGGCAGGAGGACAAAACCTGCAGCAGAGTTGTACGACTTCCATTAGAAAGAGCTATCTGACTTTAAAGAAGGATGATTATTTTCTAAAACTCTCCACATGTATAAACACACTCATATTCCTCTCTCTGTATAAACACACACACACACGAGCTCCTTTCTTACCTTGTCCTTTGTCTATAAAGCTGGTTATTGTATTGGCAAGTCCAGCCTCCAGTTTTACACTTCCATTAACACCTTTTCTTTCTGCATCTGAGAGAGTCCTGTACAAAGAGAGCATGTATTCATGTGGCGTTATAGGGGGGTGTCGGAAAGTTTCCTTGGCTTCCCTCTGGGTTACAGGCTCTTTAGTCTTTTTGGTTTTGAAAGCATCAGTGTCAGTACTGCTTGTGGCAGGTTTTTTCAAAGCCACCTTGCTGCTAAGATTCTGAACCTTTGGAGTCACTGTCCTTACTCCAGCAGGTCTGCTGGGGAGATGTCCTACCTTGCCCTCCGTGGCTGCTGTTCTTGAGAGAACCTTCTTTGATTCATCATTCTTGGCCAGCAGAGCTCCAGCCTGAACAGCACTGCTTTTAGTCCTAGCCTTTGAGGTCCCAGTACTATATCCATGGCTTGCAGTCCTCAGTGAACCTGCCCGTGCTGAGGGATTCCTCTCTTTTCCTTCTGCTTTTAAAAAACCTAGTTTAGATCCTGGATTACTCTGGCCTACTTCAGAATTACTCAGTGCTCCAGGAACTAGATCCAGAGACAGCCAAGTCAAATGCCAAAGCAGTAAAGTGAGAAAATGCAGGATTTTCATCCTCTGGTCTTCCTCTGAATGCCACTAAAGAAAAAATCAGAAAAGGTTCCTCCAGTTTGGCAGAAGAAAACATGAAAGAAATTAAAAACCAAAGTCAGCAAAAATGGTTTTCGTTTGAGATGAAAACATTTCAAATCTTGTTGTTCAATACTTGTATCCAGTCCCATAGTGGAAGTGCTCATGTATTCAGACACGGTCTCCCCTGATTTCAGTTAGCAGCTATAAAGAACTTGTTCTTGAAAAGAGAAAGTTTACCACCTCGTTTTCTTCTGTAAAACTGACTGAAAACTTGAAGGAGTCCTGTTTAAATCCAAGGGCTTTTTTTTTCCAAGAAGGAAGAATGGCGTAATGCTGCCTCTGTGTTAAAAGGTTTTTTTAACGTTTTGAATCCTTTCCAGTGAAAATATTTCACACACAGAGACCTGCAGGTGCTCAGAAATCTTTTACAAACCTGAACTCAGGAATTGGAAACGGAATTCCAACAAACCTATTTAATTACTCTCTGATGTCATGCTGTCTGAACTAATTTAACTGCGATATATTTCTTTAAAAAAATCTTCTTTACCCTTTTCATTAGCATGAGTCATACTTTGCCTCATGTGAAACAGCTCCACAGGCTCAACACTCCAGAGGATGCCTTTTCAAGTGGCAATACGACCTCTACCTTAGCCTTCGATGAACTTCACGTTTTAACAGGACAAACTGCAAGATCAACAGCTGAGATCTGTCACGCAGTCCCCTGGACACATACATTAAAGTATCCCAGTATAATTCAGCTTGTTCTTTTTCCAGAGAGCTGTAACAGTGGCTTCACTTTGTCCTCTGGTGACTGAAGGGCTGAGCTGGTAACGCGGCGCTCAGTGAAGTTTGATTTGTCACAAACAGCACACAGCCATGCCCGCAGTCCGTGTATTTTGGCATATTTATTGCTATGCTTTAAGAGAAAATCCGTGTAAGCCCAGCTGGAGGAGGAGGTTGGGGATGCCCGGCCAGATGGGCAGCGAGCATGGGGCGGCAGTGCACCCTGCAGGCAACAGCCTCTGCCTCCAGCACCCCGACACAGCCTTTCCTCCAGAGGCTGCTGAACACTGGCCTTTGTTTTAAAACTAGGTGTAAAATTGTCAAGAGCCGCCTACCCTGCAGCACAAGAGGGCTGCTGGTTGGAGCTGGTGGCACTGAGGTGTCAAGGCTGTCCTGCTGCTTTTGCCATAGAACAGTGTGGAGCAAGCGGGTCTCTCACAAGCTGCAAATTTGATCTGTTGTTCTCAATGAGCCTTTGGGAAATGAGGCATTGGGCTGGATTGAACAGGAATTAATGGGACCCTTCTCTCACCCTGCACTGATGTTTTTATTTCTGAGACAAGAAGAAAGGGAAAAGACACAAGACTTTTTAGCTTGATTTGTGCATGCTGAAGCATTGCCCACCCTGACTAGTATCAGAAACACCAAACTACTTTCCTAAATAACAACCTGCAGCCCGTTCTACGTGAGCAGCTCTGAACGCTTTACCTTGTTTTGATGGGGAAACTGAAGGATAGAAGAGTTTGGTGATTTCACATATTTCACAAATAAGGCAGATCCAAAAGCCGGTCCTCCTGATTTTGATCTAATGGTCCTTCCTCTCATGTCAGTTGTAGTTTTGATATTCCCATCAAAAAAAAGCATCTTTTCACTGAGTTACAATGACTCCACGCTGTGTCCCTCCCAAGCATGCCATCCTTTTATCCTCGCATATTGCCCACCTTCCTGCTAGGCGAAAGGCAGTGTGCCATGTCTGGTTCTGCCCTTTGGGGGTATTGACTAACTTGGCAGTAGGCCACAAAACCAGCTAAATGTTGAGTTTTCATCTACCCAGCTTCCAGGTTTCACACCACGTGTAAGAATTTGGTATCTTTGAGAGCGCTGTCACTCTACCAAGCTTGGTTCGCACAGCCCGCTTGTCCTTCTCGGCCCATTCTGTAAATGCAGCTCCTCACACAGTGTGCGTAGGGATTTGAAAGGGAAGGACTACCTGGGTCCCTGCTCCTTGGGAGTGCATTGCACCCTGTTCTCCAGATCCTAAGATTATGCCTACAGGAGCTGTGCCACTTTCCAAACAGACAATTGCAGGGAGTCCTGAACCCTGGTTTGTGTGGAAAACATTTTCCCTTGCACGTAGCTGCAAGCTGATGCAAGGTGATGAAGGATTTGCCAGATCATTGCTAAGTGTGACTTTCTACAGTTCTAGTTTGTATCTTGTGTTTCTCTCTTGACTATGAAAACTGTCTAGATAATCATCCCAAATACAGTGGAAGCCTAAATTGAGATGCACTCAGCCCCATGTATTTTAACATAGCTGAAGGATCATAAAAAATCTAGGCAAAAGCCAAAATACTGAGGACTGGGGATAGAGTCTTGTGAAGCAGTGACTGCAAAACAGGGGTTAGGGAATGAGCTCTGAAAACCTGCTTTGTATGAAATGGCTGAATGACCTTGAGCTTATTGATCAGAAGAGGAGGAGGGAGGTTTATTTAGAGCTATAAATTCCTGTCAAATGAGACAAAAAGTGCAATCTATAAATATGATGCCCTTCCACATATAGCACTGCTGCTGGGTGAGTGCCCCATTTTACACTGCCTCAACTTCTCCTAACTTCCTGAAGTACTGCTCCGTAAGATCTCCAAGTGTCTGCTTCTGTCTAAGCACCATGTCAGACTTGATCTCCAAAGGGAATTACTGGCAGGGTCCCAGCAAGCAGCTGGGTGGCCCCAGCCCCTCCTGGAATTTGATATCCTGGTCTCTCTCCTCCAGCTCTTTGCTGACCTTGCCAACACAAGTCCCCAGCAGTTCTCACTGCTTTTCCAGGTCTTGTGTCTTTTTTCCTGGGATGCCATCTTCTGGTTTTCTCTGTTACATCGCTTAATAACCTGACCGCGAGTAGTTTCATGCATTTCTGTCTGCTTTTCCAGCATTATCGTCTGTTCCCAGTACAACTTCATTTGTCCCTCCTTCTCTGACAGGATGGCAGTCACGAGTGAGAGACTGCTGCAAGGCTTTTGCCTGTACTGCCTCTTTCTGCAGCATCTGCCTTTTCTCTCTGCATTTTCACTTCCTCATTTTTAATATTTAAGGCAGACACTGTCATTTGCAGCTTTTGCTCAAGGCAGTGATTCCTGCCTGTCACTGTATTTGCGGGGGTTTCAGAGGCTGTCACTGATTCCTGAAGAAGATTTTTCTCCCATACCAGTGTTTCTTTAACTGCTTGCAGCCTGTTCTGTTCATGCTGCAAACCAGAAAGGAAAAGGTTCAATAATTCCATCTATATGTGTTTGCTTTCCGTACTGGATTTGAGCTCTTACTCATGTGGCAGTCATGGGCAGAAGTTTGAGCTCTTAGTGGAAAACTATTCTGTTGGTTTCGCTGTTCAATGCCCATTTTCTGCTGTCAGTCAAAAAAGAAGTGAGAACTGCACTGCATATATCAAACTGTGTCCATAACTGAGTTTTGGAGTCACTGTAAATGGAGAAGTGGGAAAGCACTGGTCATGTAAGAGCAGCTGCATGGCTTAAATGTGCGGGTTAGTGTCCTGTATGTAACACTGCCTGTGAGAGCACAGCCAGGGAAGAAAGGCTAAGAGGGGTAGGCTTGCATGATCCCTCCCCAGGCTCAGGATCCCTCCTTTTTCAAGCTGGTGAGAACTTCCAGAGCCTCCTCCTGACCCCATCTAGACCTGCTGTATTTACAACACCCTCTGTCAGTTCAACAGGTCTGTTCTGCTGTGAGCATACCACCTGCTGGCACCTGCTTGCAGCACAGCTCTCGGTTCATCAGGTGCCTCTTGTTCATGTCTAACCAGGATGCAGGCCGTGGCCCAGCTGTGACTGAAGCTACCACAGACTCCTAGTCATCTCCCCGTAAAATGGGTGGCATTTGAGTAAGTGAATTCCCCTACAGACTAGTCTGGGCAAAGGAAGGGGGTCTGCGCCCACTTTTCTGTACATGTTTGTTGCATATCTTCATGAGCTCACGAAATAGAGCTGAATTCACAAATGCGTTGTCCCCCCACTGTGATGTTTTCTCTGCCATACTGGTTTTTCTCCCGGTGCTCGGAGTCTGGCCCCTTCCTGCTGCAAAGCCGGGAGGAATAAATCCTTAATTCCCTGTATGCAGCTTTGGCTTTCGTACGGCACTGGAACTGCTGCTGCAGTGGCAGTCAAGGGCTGGGGTTGGAGCTGTCTGTAGGAAGATCCAGCTGCTCCGCTGGCTTCCCGGTTTGACAGACCCCTCTGATGTCGCTGTTCTCCCACCCTCCTTGCCCTGGTGTCCCCGTGCCCCCCATGCTGTTCCCCTGCAATGAGAAGTTCAGATTTTGTAAAGGACTGTGGGTGTGAAAGCCTGAAAATCTGGAGTTTGGAAAAACCAATGTTTCCTGACAAGCTTGCTTTCCTTCCTGTGTCTTTAGACAAAGCCAGAATAAGAGCCTGTATGCGCAGCTCCGGCCTGGCCCTTACGGGGAAGACACGGCTTGTCCCTGTTTGACATGTGTCAGAGGGGATAGCTGGCAGCCTGAGGGTGTGCTGGCTCTGTGGACGTGCACCTGGCACCCGCCGCTGCGCAAAGAGGAGTTAAAGAGCATCTCGAGCCTGTGTGGCGTGGGGGGAGTGAGCCCGCGTTCGACGGAACAGTCCCTCAGCCGCGCCCGGCGCAGCGCGTTCTACAGCGCGTTCTACAGCGCGTTCTCGGCGCGTTCTACAGCGCGTTCTGCAGCGCGTTCTCGGCGCGTTCTCGGCGCGTTCTGCGGCGCGTTCTGCAGCGCGGCGTAACCGCGCCTCGGCAGAGCTGCGGGCGGCTCCGACAGCGGCAACCCCGCAGCGAGCGATGAGCGAGCGAGCAGCGAGCAGCGAGCCCAGGGTCTGCGGCCGAGCGCGCCCGGCTGCGGCTGCGGCCGGGAGGAGCTCCGCGTCGACAGCGGCCCAGGGCTGGGTCACGCAGCGGCGGCTGCAGAGCTTGGCGAAGGAGCTGCGCCGGCGAGACGAGGTGGGGCGGCCCCCGAAGGCGAAGGTGAAGGCGGGGGGCAGCCCAGGCACGCTGCTGGCCCCGCCGCTGCCGCCTGCGGAGCCGCTCGCTCCGCCTGCCCCGCACCTCCGCGCACACGCGGGGCTGCGAGCGCCGTCGTGCGGTACCGAGCAGGGGCTGGAAGCGCGGGAGGGGTCGAGAGGCGGCGAGGAGGCCCCGGAGCCGGGGAGGAATGGGCTGTGCTGCGGCGGGGGGAAAAGCTGCAGCAGCAGGAGCCGTGTCTGGTACAAGCTCCCCCTCACTCCGTGTACCTGTCCAGGTACTGAAGTACTGGAAGCGGTGCAAAGCGTTAGAGAAGCAGCTGGAAGCACGAGGGGGAGCATGCGGGTTGCCAACTAAAGATAGCAGGCCAGAAAAATCCCGTCAAGGGTCTTAGAATCCCAGAGTGGTTTGGGTTAGAAGGTGCTGGTCGATGAGAAAATGAACATGAGCCGGCAGTGTGCACTCGCAGCCCAGAAACCAACCGTATCCTGGGCTGCATCAAAAGGAGCGTGACCAGCAGGTTGAAGGAGGTGATCCTGCCCCTCTACTCTGCTCTCGTGAGACCTCACCTGGAGCATTGTGTGCAGTTCTGGTGTCCTCAACATAAAAAGGACATGGAACTGTTGGAACAAGTCCAGAGGAGGCCACGAGGATGATCAGGGGACTGGAGCACCTCCAAAACGAAGAGAGGCTGAGGAAGTTGGGGCTGTTCAGCCTGGAGAAGAGAAGGCTGCGTGGAGACCTCATAGCAGCCTTCCAGTACCTGAAGGGGGCCTATAGGGATGGTGGGGAGGGACTCTTTGTCAGGGACTGTAGTGACAGGACAAGGGGTAATGGGTTAAAACTTAAACAGGGGAAGTTTAGATTGGATCCAAGGAGGAAATTCTTTCCTGTTAGGGTGGTGAGGCACTGGAATGGGTTGCCCAGGGAGGTTGTGAGTGCTCCATCCCTGGCAGTGTTCAAGGCCAGGTTGGATGAAGCCTTGTGTGGGATGTTTTAGTGTGAGGTGTCCCTGCCCATGGCAGGGGGGTTGGAACTGGATGATCTTGAGGTCCTTTCCAACCCGAACTATTCTATGATTCTATGACCTTAAAGCTCCTCCAGTTCCAACCCCTGCTACAAGCAGGGACACCTTCCACTAGAGCAGCTTGCTTCAAGCCCCGTCCAAGCTTCTCTGGGCAACCTGTGTCAGGGCCTCACCACTGTCACAGGGTAGAACTTCCTAATGTCTAATCTCAATCTGCTGTCAGCGTGAACGCGTGCGTTATTGCTGACGCAGTAAAGCTTGACCCAGGTCTCAGGACAGGGCTACACTGCCTGTTCCATTCTGTGGTTGTCTCTGAAGAGGAATGGGTTGAAGCATAGCATTTTGGAAGCTATGCTGGTGTTCAACCTACAGAGCTGGCTCTGTGCTTTTCTTCCTGCTTCATGGCTAAAGTAAACCTAGGAAATGAAGGGTAGGAGAGCAGAGAGCTGAACTGGACTAAATAATTTCTTCTTCCCTTTCTTCTGCAGGGATCCCTTCCAGGTGGAAGGAAAGCCACAGAAGACCACAGCCTGGAGAAAGTGCTGCTTGAACTGGAAAAGGAGAAGCTAAGGTACAAGAAAGAAGCATTCCCTCCTACTTGGTATCCTGGATGCTCCTGGAAGTGAGGGAAAACCTGTCAGTGCTACCTGGTCTCTCCAATGGAAGCGGTTGGGCAAGCGGCTTTGAAAGGAGACAGGTCCACAGTCTGCTCTGTGTGCAGGAATAGTGTTGTGTGCTGAATGGCTCTGTTTTGAGCAGGGGGCTGTTCCACGTGGCCTCCACAATCCCCTTTCCAGCCTCAATTATGCTATGGTTCATTACATGAGTAACTCAGGACGATGCTAGAGAAAGGTGATCAGACAGCACAAAGGGGAGGCAAGACACTTAACTATGGGCATCATCAAAGTTGAAAGAGGAGGGGGAGTCCAAATTATAGGGGGAATTGAAGGCTCAAAGCAAGAAGCAAATGAGTTTATCATCACAGAGAGCTCTTAGGTAATCCTAGGAAGAAGCGCTTTTACTGCCTCTCAGCTTGACAACAAAGTGAATGGGGAAGGGAGTTGGAAAATCACAGGGATGCTGGCTGCTTGTGGATAGCAGTTGTTCAGTGACCTCATTGCTGTTTCTCCCCTTCCAAGGTGTGAGAATCTGGCTGAAGCAAACTCTCGCCTACGAGAGCAACTCAATAAAGCGAATGAGGTTAATTCAGCCCTCCAAGAAGATGTTGGAAAACTGATGGCAGATCAGATGAAGGCCCAGGAGGAGCTGGAACTGAAGGAGAGTGAACAGCACAATGAACGCGAGGTAAGTCCTGGCTATGGAATGTCAGACATGATGCCAGGGTGGAATGGGAATGCGTTTTATTTCTGGCATGGAGAGCTTGCTGTGTGAAAGCTGTGGCTACGCTGAGGGTGTACTGGTGTTGAGGAGCAGAAGGCAGGGGTATGAGATGGAGGAGTGTGAGCAGATTGTGGTGAAGGAAGATGCCCACCTGCTGTGACCAAACTATTGAAGGCAAACACTTGCTGTTGCTGGGCACTGTAGGGCAGTCACACAGGAACGCTCATCTGTTTAATAGTTCCTAAATCTCTGTCTACAGCAGTGGAGACCGCAGAGGTCTCTGTGTGTTTGGAGTCAGAGTAGCCAACAGAAGAACAGGACAGGCCTCCTGAACCCATAGCCTATTGCAAGCAAATCTGACACTGCTTGTGGAGGAGCTTGTTTTTGTTTTCCACCACCAAGACATTGCAAGGCAAGATAATGAATCGTGATCTGTTTGCTTTGCTGATATCCATTCCTGCAGGAGAAGTGCGGATGTTCCCTTCTTTGAAGTTAAGTGGCAGGTCTATTGATGGTTCCTCTGTGCTGCCTCTTCAGTCCTTGGTGCCCCAGTTGCAGTTGTTATTAAAGGAGACCTGATGATAATGGTTGTCCTCTCTCCTACCTGAAAGACTTGTAGAGTGGCAGTGAAGGCTAAACCTGCATTTCTTTTTGTCTTTGCATGTTTAGGTTTATGACAACTACGTAAGGGATGAACGTAACCGTCTACTCAGCCTGTGGCGTGAGGTGGAGACCTTCCGCCAGCACTTCCTGGAGATGAAGACTGCTACTGACCGGTGAGTGGAAGCTGAGGCTGGGTCTCTTGAAGGAAAAAGGCAGCTTCCCTTCAGACCTGCTTTTGGGCCTCAATGTTAACATTAGTTGCAGCTCCTTTGCTCTCTGAGGCAATGCCATGAAGCTACTTGAGGCTACTTTGAGAATCATTTTGGTTTGTGCTAGTTTTCAGATAAAACTGAGGGGCTCGGGCCATAAGCAGCGCAGAGGACTGAACAGCTGAACGTGACCATGGTGTTGTTTGGGCATATTAACACAGACACAGGCACATGTGGACATAGGCACATACCAGAATAGACCCACCAAAGCTATGATGCAGCATGGAGAGCGGTCCCTTCTATAGAGGGATTAAGATCTGATGTGCCATGCATTTCTTCTTACCTCTGAGGAGAAAACAGACTTATTCCTCAGCTATCCAGCAGAGTCATTGCTTAGCTGTCAAGATGTGTCCTAAACTATCAGATGAATGATTTGTCCCCATCAAAGATGTCCTCTTTCCTGATAGCTTTTACTGTTGCACTATTATGTGCTTTGGAAGTAGGTGAGCTGATCAAGACGGTGGTGTGACCATTGGCTTGCTCTTTATTCTTCTTCAGAGATCTGTCAGAGCTGAAGGCAGAGCAAATGAGGCTTTCTGGAACTATACTCCTAAACTGCTCCCAGCTGAACACCAGTCTACAGCACCAGGTGTCCCTCAGTCTGTGCAGACCTGTGCTGAAGGACCAGGCACAGCAGCAAGCAGGACAGAGAATAAACCAGAAGACTCAGGAAATTATGTGCTTCCATGAGCTGGAGAAGAAGGAGCTTCAACACAGGTAAAGGTGTTTTAAACTTTGCTATTACCAGCATTATCTTTTGTGGCTGCTTCTTGGATTCATAGGTGGGTTGCGTTCACATTTAAAGCATGCCCACGCTGTTTCTGACCCTTGTCCAACTCTTGCCTTCAATGGAAAGGATAGAAGAAAATGTCAGACTGACAGAAACTCTCCTGAGTAGGACAAAGCTGGGAAAGAGACTGCATATCCCAGTGGTTTTGCTGTTAAGTGATTCTTGGTGAGAAATCTGAGACCAGTCTAAAGTGAGGGCTCTCTCTTGTACAGCCCTTTTGCTACCCAAGGCTGTGCTAAAGGAGTTGGGAGGAATTTGCCCAGGGCCACCATCAGCAGTGTAGCACCTCTGTAGCGACAGTCCTTGCAGGACTGAGTGCAGAAGGCCTTTGGGGCCAGAGGTTCCATTTTGCAACCTCCAGCATGTTAACTTGTAGAGATAAACACTGCCTTTGTGGTGTTTTCTGGGTTGAACTTTCTCCGCCATGCTTCTGGGAGCTGCTTAGCTCTTTACCAGGCGATGGTGGGTAACGCTTTTGGAATGGCATGTGGACCTTCTCTTCTCAGGGTGGCGGAGCTCTCAGCCTTGCTTGAACAGTCCGAGAGGGAGAACAAGGAGAAGAAGCTGAAAGCGCTGAACGACACTGTGGAGTTAGAAGTATGATTTACCTCTATCTGATCAGTCTAGATGCAGGCAATGGCAGCAGAGCCACACACAGTGCAGATGTCTTCTTCATGGAGGCAGCACCAGTACTATTTCTGCTTATGACTTTTAAGTCTCTGGGGATCAAAGTTCCTTAGAACCCTTACGTTGCCAGTCCAGATCCACCTGAGACACTTCTGCCTTAGCAGTCTTATCCACCTGTTGCTTGTTTTAATGTTCCCCAGTGGCCCGACTCTTGGGTGCATGAGCATCTATGTGGCATATCTTCACCACCAGGTTCCGCACCTGGGTAGCAATATCTCGCCACAATAGCCAGATGTGTTTACCTCTGTGTTGCCACTTACTCTGCTTATATTGCTGCAACCACCCCACAGAGATCTGTCAGAGCTGAAGGCAGAGCAAATGAGGTTTTCTGGAGCTATACTTGTAAACTGCTCCCATCTAAATACCAGTGTACAGCTCTGGGAGTCTGTCACACTGGATAGATCTGTCCTGAAGGATCAGGCACAGCAGCAAGCAGAATAAACCAGAAGACACAGGAACCAAATTGCCACCATCCATGAGTCAATACAGAAATTAAGTACTGGCTATGTTTCCTGCCCAGCAATGTCCAGAGCCAGCTGGATGGCTTTCACCTCTGCAAACTGACTCTACTCACCTCCTCCTTCAGCAGTCTGCAACTTGTCACAGAGGCCTCCAGACAGCCACCCATGTGGTGGAGTTGCCACAGTGATTTGCTGGGGTTGGAGTAGCTGCAGTGCTCGTTGCTGGACTGTCTGGGGCTTTGCCAACAGATCCAGAAACCTCCTGTTCCCCTTGAGGGTACTGAATAGTGTTTCTGCTTGCCTTTACCACTGGCCACAGGCTCAGCTGCTAATGCCTCAGCTCGAAACCTTTCCTTTACTTAGCCAGTTGAGCTGGTTTCTTTCTAGCCTTCCCATTCTTGGTCTTGCACTGCCTTGCCAGTCTCATCAACTCTGTGCTCTGCTGCTTTCTCTGCTTGACCTCCACCACATCATCACACCTTTTGCCTTCCCTCTGCTTACTTCTTCTCGCACATATCTGGAGCCATCTTCCCTACTCACTGCAGTGAAGGATGGCTCCAGATGACTTGTTTATGCTCTTTGCCTGTCTACTGCTTGCAGACCCTAAGAGAAAAGCTTTATGCCAAGGACAACACCATCAACATGCTGCAGCACAAGTGCAGACAGCAGGAAGAGGAGTGCAAGATGCTGCAGCAAAGACTTGAGCAATTGGAGGAGGAATGCAGGCCACCCAGGCAGCAGCAGCAATTGCAGGCTCTGACAGATGCCCTCAGAAGGTGAGTGTTCCCTCCTCCTCCTGTGTTCTAGAAGCAATCTGCTTCCAAGTCTAAGATTTCAGAGGTGTTATGGGCAAAGAAATCGCCTGCCCTACCTCGTGTATGCCTGTTTGGCACTTTAGCATCCCTCTGTCACAGCTTTTCATGCTCTACTGTGAATGCTAAGGCAGGACCAGGAGATTCGGCGTGCTGTTGGAATACAAGAGGCCTCCCTCTCGACATGCCGATTCTCTGAGTTCTTGTTCTTTAGGTGCCCTTTCCTAGCCACTGCTTCTCAGTGAATAAAGGCAAAAGCCTGCCTTCCTTACATCTTCCCTCTTCAGTTACCTTATGAGGGGAAGAGGAAGTTCTTCCTTACTGTGCTGCCCACAGCTCCATCCTGGCATGATGAAAATGGGATCCGTGACTGTTCAGGCCTCTTCATTCTTCTGACTAAGCCTTGTCTCTGCAGCGACTGTGCCAAGCTTAGGAAAATCGAGGAAGACCTACTGCAAAACCTTCTAAGAAGGGAACAGGCTCAGCTGCTAATGCCTCAGAGTTAGCTTGAAGCTTTCCCTTTACTTAGCCAGTTGAGCTGGTTTCTTTCTGGCCTTGCCATTCCTATTCACTGCCTTGCCAGTCTCACTAGCTGTGTGCTCTGCTGCTTTCTCTCTTTCTCTGCTAACTTAGCCTTGTCTCTGCAGTGACTGTGCCAAGCTTAGGAAAATCAAGGAGGACCTACAGCAAAATCTAATAAAGCAGCAAGAAGCCTGGCATCTGCCTCAGCAGAAGACTGAACAGCAGCTGAAGGAAAAGGTGGAGCAGCAGCAGGCACTGGAGAGAGCGCATGGGCTCCTGTGAGTTTTAAAGCTTTCTCTGGGCAGGGGTGAGCACTGCTGGGCTTAAGGAGGCCCACCATAAAGATAACAACTTTGGCATGCTTATCGTGAGTAGCATAGAAAGGTGAAGGGAGCACAGGGGCAGGTCTGGCTCCCTACTGCCACACAGCACAGCTCCTGGCAAAGAGTGCTGCAGCTCTAATCAGGAAATTCCTGCATTCTTTAAGCGTACATAGAAAGCTGTTGGAAATCATTCCAACTGCCATATCTTGAACATAGCTTGTATCTTGGTTTTAGAAAGGAGAATGTTTTCACAGGAAAAACTTGTTTGTTCCCCTTCTCATAGGCTGAAGGACTTTGCTGCACTTGAAGAAAAACATTCATTACTACAGAGAAAGTTGTTTATTGTGGGAGAGGCACTGGACAAATTGTTCCTTCGGAGCAATCAGCTGATGCAGGACAAGCATGAGCTTATCGTGGGACTGAAGAAGGTACAGTCACCTTATGGGAGAGGGAGATGTGACGGCCAGATCATCACAGGTGCTGTTTCTGGCAGTTGAAGGCAGGGAAAATGGTCTTCTCCTTGGAAAATGGTGGTCAGAGCACACAGGCTCCTTGGGCAGTTGGTCCCCCCCACGTTGTGATTGGGAGAGCTGAAGTGGGAGCACGTCAGAGACACACAGGGGATGCGGAGCTGCTCCTTGAAGTCGAGGATTTTCCTGTGCAAGCCAAACCTCCTACAGAGGATACAAGTCCCAGAGCTCTCTGGGTGGGCATTTGGCTGCTTGTCTCAGTGAAGCTGCATCTGTTGGATTCTGACGTGGTTTTCTCAAGGAGACAGTCGCTTGGTAGTGCTGGAGGTCTCAAGGCTTTGGTTACTTCTTCTTGGAAACGTGTTGATGGCTCTCAGAGCTGTTGTGCACTTCTCTCAGTTGTCCTCTGCTTGTGTGGATTCTTTTAACCCGCCTGTCTGTGTTGACCTCTGTTTTGGATTTTGACTAGCTGCAAAGAGGTGATTGTGCTGTCCATGAATCTGAGTGGGGCTGCTACTCTCCATGTGGCAAAAGAAACAAACCGTGTAGCTCCGAATTCCCACATGAGCTGAAGCCCCTCTGATGGCCCACAAGGGCTGTTTCCCTGCCTAGTTGTTTCCCTCGTTGCATCCAACTGCTTTACACACTGAAGTAAGTGACGCTTTGATGTTGTTTTCTTTTCTAGAAGTAGAATTTGTGTGTCATTTCATTTTCTTCAGCGAGCAAAGTTGCTTTTGCTCAACCTTTCTATGTGTTTGTCCTGAAGGAGCTGTCTGGTCCCAGGCAACCCAGTATGGCTTTACCCATCACTTTCAGCAGGTCCAGAGACCTTCTCTTCCCCTTGAGGGTTCTGGATGTTGTTTTGCAGGGCTGGGTAGGCTTGAGCCAGGCCTTAGCATGTTGCAGTGTTTGGTGCATCTCTGGAATTGCCAGAAAAACAGCCAGCTCCCCCCAGTTTCTATACTGGGCATGATAAGCTGTGGAATACCCCTTTGGCTATTTTGGGTCCAGTGTCCTGTCTCTGCTCCCTCCTGCCTTCTTGTGCCCCTCCTCACTGGCAGAGCATGAGACTGAAAAGTCCTTGATCAGGGTAAGTGCTCACTAGAGCAACAACTAAAGCATGGGTGTCTTATCAACATCATTCTCAAACTAAAGCAAAACCACCAGCTTCTAGAAAGAAAATAAACTCTATGCCAGCTGAAACCAGGACAAGTGGCTTTTTGGTTCCTGTTTTCCAGTGTCCATCAGCTTTCTTTCTCCCTGGGGAGCGTTAATGTTTCCTTTCCTTGCCATTTCCAGTGTTCAGCTGGTGCTCATGTCCATGGCTCTAAGAAGCTGAAGGAGACCAAAACTGTTCCACACAGCTTGAAGAAATTGGGTGTTGAGGCAGCCTCCAGCCACTTCACACTTTTCTCTTCTTGTTTAGAGTAGCTGTATTCAGAAATGCCTGGCGTACCTGTGGCCACAGGGACAAAAGTGCTTTGTGGACTGAGCAAATGAGAGAATTGAGGCTTTAATAACTCTAGGTGCAGTATGGGGAAAAGGAGCACTACAGAAAGAAGACCAAGTAGAATGAGTGAAGAGTAACAGCTTGATGTTGGCTTTCAGGTGGTGTTAGATGGCGGTGAGAGCACAGTCAGCACTGCCCCGGCTGCCAGTAGCCAGCATCCTGAGTCTAGCTTCACCCGCTCTTCTATGAGCTCCACTGAGGCAGAGTGTGCCTCTGAATTATGCAAGAAACAACCAGCAAAGAGGCAAGAGAGGACACAGGTGAGAATTTCTGCTTGTCAGGCCACAGGCTCAGCTGCTAATGCCTCAGTTAGCTTAAAACTTTCCCTTTACTTAGCCAGTTGAGCTGGTTTCTGTCCAGCCTTGCCATTCCCATTCACTGCCTTGCCAGTCTCACCAACTCTGTGCTCTGCTGCTTTCTCTCCTTGATCTCCACCACCTCATCACACCTTTTGCCCTCTCTCTGCTTGCTGCTTCTTGCACCTACATGGAGCCATCTTCCCTGCTCCTTATTGCTTGTTCTACAGATGTTTTCTTTTCTCTAAGTAGAATTTGTGTGTCATTTCACTTTCTTCAGTGAGCAAAGTTGCTTTTGCTCAACCTTACTATGTTTTTGTCCTGAAGGAGCTGTCTGGTCCCAGGCAACCCAGTATGGCTTTACCCATCACTTTCACATTAATGATGCCAGTGCCTTTTGCCAGCCCAGGGTATTAGAGCAGTACTCAGCAGAGGCCCTGAAACTTTCAGCCCCCAGTACAGGAGTTCTTTCTCTGCCCGCTGCTTCAGAAGTGGCACCACTGCCTCTGCACACAACTGTATTTTGCTCTGTTTTCAGGTTTACCACCAGCAAGAATCAGCCGGGCTTGATCTGGAGCAGCCGCTCCAAGAGTCCTCTGGCCAAGTGCACGCTCTGGCCGGGATGTGCAGCGAGAAGAAATTGCTGGTGCACAAGGTGGCTGCCCTAGAGGTGCAACTGGCAGCCTTGGAGCAGGACAGACAAGGCCTTTCAGAGCAGCTGACACCGGCCAGGTAAAGGCAGGGAGGAGACCCTAGGCAGGATGGTATTGAAGCTCTGTAATTACAGAGGTGGGAATCGTTACTTGAGGATTTATTGCATCCTGTGTGCTTTTCAGATATTTTCACCTTCCATGGACAGAAAATGGAAGAATCTTGAGCAAAAAAACAAACAAAAAAAAAAAAAACCAAGCAAGGGGCACACTTTGATTTGAATGTTATTTTTCTGACAGCTAAAGCTGACAAGTCTCCCGAGCCTTCGGCTCATGTTTATGCCCCCTTGCACATTCCTGTGTGAAGTCCAAAGCAAGCCAATATAATTCTTCAGTATCTGGTACTTTGGCTCTGCATTGAGTAATAACTCATACATAGAGGTCTTTACTGAAACTTGAAGCTTCTTTCTGGTTTTGGTTTCTTGGTCCGTGTGTTTGAACATAGACCTTTCCTTAGTAAGTCGTTCCACACAGGGAGTTCAGAATTCAGGTCTAGAGGCTCATGCTGAAAATCTAGAGGGCACTTCTTACTGGCGTAACTTCCTGTGGGTGTCAGGAGCAAGAAACTCATTTCCCTCTGTATTCACAACTTGAAGGTCAGTGAACGAGCCCCTGGAGTACAGCCTATCTGAGGCTCAGCAGGACATACTGCAGTTGGAGATCACCAAGAGCCAGCTGGAAACCCAACTTGAAACAGTCACGCAGGCCAACGAAGTGATACAAGGTGAGAGCCTCATGTGCTTTGCTTCCCATAACCCCCACGGCCAGCGGGCTTTCTGCAGTGCTTCTGAGTGAAGGAGCTGGAAAGAGTTCCCTCCTCCACTGACCTTCAATTGGCTTTAGGTTAGTAAGGCCAGAACCCCTTTGTGTAGACTCTGAATCCTGCCATTTGTTGTGTTTGCAGGGGAAGTGAAGTGCCTTAGATGGAAGCTGGAAGCTGAGAGATCCCTCATGCAGGAGGAAAGGAAGAACATGGCAGAACAGCTCTTGCAGGCAGAACAGCAGCATAACAAGACTCTCGAGCTTCGGGAAACTGATCACGAAGTGGAAGGAAACAAGCTCCTGCAAGCCCTGGTAGGAAACAATATGCTTCTGACTTCCTCAAGCAGGCTTTGTGGGTTGGCTTTAGAAGAGTAATAACCTGAGCGTGAGAACTGGCAGCAGGCCTCCCTGATAGGCCACATCTTGCTAGGCCAGGCAGCAGAGCCAATGGCTCGTACTTGAAGGCACATGAAAAATCACAGGACTATGCTAGCACAGTAAATGCAGCCACACATTCAGTTCAACAAAAGGTTGGGTGGTCCCCAAGGCATGGTACCAAAGAGGTGGGATCTTACCAGACTCCTGCCTACCATGGAGAAGACTCCTAACAGTGCTGGGGACTGCAGTCAAGTAAACTTTGTTCCTTCCTTTCTTTCTTTAATGGCTGACGGAGGAAGTATCCCTGGGCTTGAAGTATATGGAACAGTCCCCTTGTTCCTGGTACTTTCTCTGTGGCCATGTCTTATGTCAGCGTTGCAAGGCAAAAACTAGTCCTGACTTCAGAGAGTGACAGACTGATGTGAGCATTATTCCTCCAAGAGGGCACAGTGGGGTTCTAGAGGCTGGAACCACGAAAACCATACACAATAGAGATATTAAAAAAAAAAAAGGCAAAAAGCCAAGTAGTGAAACAAAATGTCAGGCTTGTTCTCTCTTCCCTTCCTCCCTAATAGAGAGAACATCATCATGCCATGCCCAACTCATGGCTAGTCTGCGCTTTAAGTCCTGGCTGTAGTCCTTCGTAGCTCATCCCCAAAAGAACAAACAAGAGCTAGAAGAGGTTCAGAGAAGGAAAGAAAGGAAGCTGGGCCTGGCTGAGTAAGCTGGGAAAGAGAACGTGAAGGGTGGCACAGGAAAGGTCTGCAGGATCCCGAGAGGCAGGGAGAGTGGGCAGCCCCTGACTGCCACTGGAGCAGGAGTTCAAATCTCGTATGAAAACCAAATACATACAGATGGAATTATTGAACCTTTTTCTCCCTGTTTCACAGCATGAACGGGACAGGCTGCAAGCAGTGAAGGCGAAAGCTTTGCAGGAGACTCTCACTTACATGATCACCATCCTGTCAGAGAGGGAGGGAGAAACATTGTGCCAGGAACAGACGAGAACACTGGAAAAGCAGAAAGAAATGCATGAAACTGCTCGCAACCAGATTATTAACAACGTAACAGATGAAAACCCGGAGTCACTACAAAAGCAAAACCAGGAAGCTGAAGAGGCCACGGAAATGTTGTTAAGGGCTGTCCGTGAGCATGTGGAACAGACCTTAGAAACCTTAAAAGGAAAGGACAGACTCCTAGCCATCCAAAGACAACAAACAAGGAGCTATGAGGAGAAAACAGAAGAAAAGATTAATGTCTTGCGCAAAGACTTAGAATATGCTATGGCAGTACTGAAAGAAAAGGATTTTGTGATTGAATCTCAGAAGGAAGTGATTGAGACCTTCCAAAACCAAGAACAAGACTCTGAACAGCAGAAGAAAACTCTGCAACAACTTGAAGTGTTGCTAAAGGAAAAAGATCAAGAAATTGTATCCCTTAGAAAGCAATGCGAGGCATGTAGTGAAAAGGAGAAGAAGCATGGAGCTGAGCAAAAAAATCTGCAAGCAACAAAACAGACTTTGAAAGAGAGAGAAGAGAAGATAAGGGCTCTGGAGGAGGCTGTCTCGAAGCTTCAACAGCAAAAGGAGGAGTCAGCAGTGATGACTAAAGCCATACAGCAAAAACTACAATACATGGAGTCTTCTCTAGGCGCCCGAGAGAAAGAGATAATGTCTTTACAAGGACATGTACAGGACCTTCAAAAGCAGAAGGAGTTAGCAGGCAAACAGGCCAAGACTCTAGAGCAGGATCTTGAGAAAATGAGACAAAGACTGAAGGAGAACAATTTGGAGTTCCTCAAGCAGACAAAGGAAAGTAATATGTCATGGCTGTGTGGTAATCTGCTTGAGAAAGTAGCGAAGAAGAGAGACACAGACAGGTTTCATCATCAGGTAGGCCCTGTGACTGCTCATCAGTCAAGTAAAACATCTATAAAGGATTCTAGTGATGTTTCCCATCAAGAAACTTGAAGGCACATGAAAAGTCACAGGATTATGCTGGGACAGTAACTGCAGCCACAGATTCAGTTCAACAAAACGTTGGGTGGTCCCATCAAACTATGACCTGCTTGGCCAAAAGAGGCCATGACTGCAGCTAGCAGGCTTGCCTGTTTGCATAGCTCCGGCCAGAGCCCATTCACCTGCTAGAATGGTTTCTGTCAGGCCCACAACTACTGAAAGAACCACGGAGCTTGCTGTTCAAATGAACTCAAGTCCAAAAGTTGGGGGTGGGTACTTGGCCCTCTCCTGTCTAAGCAACCTTAGCCAACATGTTGTGGTTAGGACCTGGCATGTGCCAAAAATGGTTGAAAGAAAATGTATGTGGATTTCTCCAAGGTGATCTGGAGGAGGGCCCCTGGGAAGAGAGTTTGTTGTGTTGGGCTGTGGACCAGGAGGGGGAGAAGGGACTTAGCACATTCTAACCTTTGTGTGGCACGAGCTCACGTAACTTCCTCTCTGAATACCCAGCAGGCTACTGCAGAAGGAGTGCAGCAATCGTGGCTCTTGGAGAAGAAGCTCCTGTTGCAGCAGCTGGAAAGTTTGCAGCAAGAAGTTGCAAGGCTGAAACTTGCCAACACTGAGCTGAAGGAATTCAACACTGAACTCAAGAAGACTCTTGAGGAGGTGAAACAGGCTTTCACTGCTCACGCTAAGCCTCACAGTCTTCTGGAGCACCACACGTCTCCACAGAGAGCAGTTTGGGGTCCTCTGCTTGTTCCCTTCCCTCTCCCACTCTCCCCTTGGACACACCCTTTTGTGTTTTCCTTCTCTTCTGGCACCTCATTTGCCTTCGCAAATGCGCGTTCACTCCAGTACCACCCTTCTTGCCCCGGTGTCCCCATACACACACACACTGGACTCTCGTGTGTCAGGAAGTGTTTCCTCTTGCTCTTTCTTGTTCATAGTCTACACTGAGTGCTTTTTGCCGCCAACATTTTCACCCGAGAGGCCCTTTCTCTCCTTGTTCGGTGGCAGGTTTCTGTGACCCTCTCTCCTATCCAATGTGCAGGTGGAATGTCAACGGAGGAAACTGATTAGGCTCCACCGTGCTCAGTCGCTGCCAGGTGCAAGTGGATCTTCCTTCTCCAAGTCTCACCAGCACAAGATACCTGCATCTAGACAGGTGAGAACAGAGGCTTAGTTGGTGGGAGGAGGCTCTGACACATCCCAGGGGCAGCAGCCCCCCAGTATAGACCTACTAGAAGTCGAATACAGACCTAGTATAAGTCAAATATAGACCATGGTCCTGGCCAAACCAGAGACCAAAAAGAAATCCTTGCATTTTCTTTACAGGAGGAGTCCTGTGCACACTGCAGGCATCAATGACCTGACCTGCAGAACCAGGGGAGGAGCCAGAAAGCTCTCACTTCCTGAGCAGCTGCAGCACCACGCGGTTCCTGTCCTGTACCCTTCCCAGAACCGTCTTCTTTTTACTGCTGTGGGACAGAGGGTGGGTTTGTTCTCTTGACATTTAGAAGTAGTTTACATGTGGGCAGGGACTCCTGACTTTCCTTTTTTGTTTCTTAATAAAAGACATTCTGCAATCGCTCAGTATGGAGAAGCAAGTGGTCTTCCTTCCTGCCCTTTGCATAGAGGGGTGTCTCGCTGGCCAACCTCCAATCCTCTAGGACCTGCCCACTGGACCAGGACTGCTGACAGATAATGGAGAGCAGCTTAGCAAGCTCCTCTGCCAGCTCCTGCGGGCACTCCTGACCCACAGATTTGCGTACGTCTAAGAAGAGCAGGAGGTCGCTAACTATTTCTTCCTGCGTTATGGGGACTTCAGTCAGCTCTTCATCACTGTCATCTGGCTCAGGGAAGCAAGTACGCCGAGGATGGCTGGTGTGACTATTAAAGCCTAAGGCAAAGGCAGCATTAACCAGCCCAGGCCCTGCCCCACTGCCCAGTGTCTCTCGGGTGCCCCTCAGAGGCCCAGGCCCACTGGCAGCAGAGGCAGGAGCGCAGGAGGAGGCAGCGACCCCCTTTCCCCTTCCCTTCCCCTTCCCTCCGCCCCGCCCCGCAGCAGCCGGGCAGGCCCAGCCCCTCCGCGCCTGCTCCGGGCCGCGCTTCCCGTCGGGGCGGAGCCGGGGCAGGGGCGGCCCCGGCCCGGGAGGCGGGTTTGTTTCCGGGCCGCGCCGCGCCATGGAGTCGCTGTGGCGGCTGAAGCGGTTCGATGCTTTCCCCAAGACCCTGGAGGACTTTCGGGTGAAGACGTGTGGCGGCGCGCTGGGTGAGCGGTGGGGGCCGGCGAGCGGCGGGCCCGGGCAGAGGCGGGCGGCAGCGGGCGGCCCGTCGGGTGCGTGCGGGCCGCGTCTGGTCTGACGGCGGTTCTCGTCTCGCCGGCAGTGACGGTGGTCAGTGGGCTCATCATGGTGGTGCTGTTCTTCTCGGAGCTGCAGTACTACCTCACGAAGGAGGTGAGTAGCGGCGGTGGCGGACGGGCCTCCCGTCGGGGCTGCCCCGTGCCCGCGGTGCCCCGACGGAGAGGCGGCCCTGCGGCTGCCGTTCCCCGCCGCCTCCTGCGGGCCTCCCTGGCAGCAGTCTCACCCACCGCGGCCCTGCCGGCGGTTTCGCGTCCTCCCTCCCGGAGAGCCGCTGCCGCAGTGGTTGCCTTGCGGCCTGCTCTGATGAGTGTCTCGGAGCCTCTCCCGCTGCTTGCGCCGGCCGCAGAGAGAGCGAGCAGGACCCACCGTGCCACCCGCCCCCCCAGCGCTGGGGCTCCCAGAGGAGGAGCTCTTGTAAGAGTCTCTGCGGTGGCCAGCGCTTGGTTGGTGCGGGAGGCAGCAGCTCGCCCGTCTCCCAAATCCCGCCTCTTAAACATCAGCTCCTGGGCCCGGGCGGTGGAGGGACGGAGGCCCTTTGATTTGCTGCCAAGTGGAACAGGGCTCTGTGTTCTTCCTTTGCTCCTAGGTTCATCCGGAATTATACGTGGACAAATCGAGGGGAGATAAACTGAAGATCAACCTCGATGTTATTTTTCCACATATGCCCTGTGCTTGTGAGTCAGACTTCTGAGTAGTGGGGATGATTTTGCTCCTTGCTGGGAGGCCCAGTGTGTCTGGTGGTTCAGAGCACTGCGCTGCTGCCTGGGCCACGGGCAGAGAGGTGATCCCTGTGGTTGCACTGTCATTCCAGTCAGGCTGGACACTTAAAGCAGTGCTTGCTGTGAGGCAGTGCTATTTGTCTGGATTATAAGTGAAGATAACATGCATAAATCCCCTTTACACTTGTGTATGGTGCTAATCACAGAGCTCAGTCATACTGAAAAAGCTGTGGCAGGGTTCCTCTGGGACTCGGGATGTGGCTGCGGTGGTGATGGAAACCTCAAGAGCCTCCTTTGGGAGTCACTTAAGGAGAGAAAACTTTTCTTTGATTTTTGTACTTCTCTTCTGGCTGTAATGCCCTGCTGCTTGTTCTCTTGTAGTAACTCCTTTGGGCAATGCACTGGCTTGATGTAGTGAGTCTGACTTCCTTCTGACCAGCCAAGATATATTACTGGTCTTGCCTTCCTCACATGTGAAAGGGTGTTAGAAGGCAAGAGAGGCTGGAAGGCTCTGCTGTTTTAGAGAAGCTGTCAGTCTGGCACATTCTTGTCTCCCTCGCTGAAAGATTGTCTTTTTACTGGTTGAATGGTTCCTCAGCCTGGCACAGGCCATAACAAATGTGTGGTCATCAACTGCTTTCCTTACTCGTTGGTTTCAGACCTGAGCATCGATGCCATGGACGTAGCAGGAGAGCAGCAGCTGGATGTAGAGCACAATCTGTTTAAGCAACGTTTGGATAAAGCTGGCAAGCGTGTGACTCCAGAGGCCGAGAGACACGGTGAGATGCTGTTCTGCCTTGCTTTGATGGGTGCACTCGTAGTCTTCCCATCACTGTGTGCCTGTTTGGAGAGCAGGTGACAGCTGAAGAGCATTTAAATACCTCAGAGTCTTGCAGAGTTTGTAGCACACCAGTCTATTAAAGTGGCAGATCAGACAGACTCCAGTTGTACTCGCTGCTTGTGCGAGGCAAATCTGTGCCTGGTCCCTCTGAAATTAATGACAAGGACTTGTGGATGCATTTCAGCTGCCGAGTTAATGGTCTTTTACAATGGGAAGTCCAGCAGCTGTTCTGGCAAACCGGGGCTGTGGTTGTGTCTCTAAATTGCAGTGGGCTGACAAATGGAATGACCTGGTTGGAGGAGGGAACCTCTCTCCAGGGAAGGCTCCAGTGACTGGACACTTGAGCCTAAACTTAAGCCTAAACTTGCACCTTATTGCATTGTTCGTGTTAATGCACACCTGATAAATGTATTTTACTTGGTTTATCACTTAGAAGTTGTAGTATGTGGTCCCTGGTTACAGAAACCTCTGCTCTGTGTTATTTTCATATTAGGACTCATCTTTTTCCTTCAATACAAACCAGACACAACAGTGGCCAGGTGTTGCCATCTAACAGTAATACTGTCCAAGTGTTTCCATTGCAAACATGAGCTCCTTTTGCGGGGAGCTAGTGTGGTTCTGTGTAACAGCGTGAAGTAAATTAGTGGATTTATGTCGCTCAGTTGAGCAGGACAAGAGTACAAGGTACCCTTTCTAGACCCGCCTCATCACTCTGAATCCTCTTTTGTCTTAGAGCTGGGGAAAGAAGAAGAAAAAGTGTTTGATCCAAATTCTTTGGATGCTGATCGCTGTGAGAGCTGTTATGGGGCAGAGTCAGAGGACATTCGGTAACGTCTGTACCTTTTTGTATCCTCTTAGCACTTGACTTCATGCTGTTATGTTGCATTTGTTTTCTTTTCCAAATGTCTGTGAAAGTCTATGGAATTAAATCGTCTTGGGCATGTGTTCAGAGAATGGTGAGAATTGTTGTCTTTTGTTATGCCTTTGGAAACTGCACTCCTGCTCGTGAAGAACATGTAGAGTTTGGTTATCTAGTTCTTCTACATGCCTGTTTAAGGGCAGTGCAAGCTGCACAGACTTTGCAGTAGCACAAAGCTTATATCTCAGCAAACTGTAGCCTTTCTGAGTTATTTTGCGTCCAGACGGGAGAACCAAGTAAGAAACCTGTTTTTTTTACTGTGACTAAGGTGTTACCCAGTGGTAGGAAGGTAATCAAAAAAGTTTGCCATTAACCCTTCTGCCCATTTTGACAGTGTTAGCCTAAAAAAGAGAGCAAAGGAGGAGTAGAAGCAGGCAGATGCTTTGTTCACATGGGGAAGTGCAAACTGCTGAGAGCCATGGGGCACTGATGTCAGTTTTTTAGCACATTTCTTTGTCAAGGAGTGACTTGGCTATCTCACTGGACAGGCAAAGCCCTCTTCAGACTCGAGCTCTGCATTAAACCAGCTTGCATCCTCATGTCAACATCTCAGTACATGAAGAAGCTCAAGATCCTTTAGGAGCACTGGGCACATTTCAAGATCTGGTCCCTGATGTTTCCTTTATTGCTTCGTTGAAGAAGAATCCGCCAAGGATTCAAAGTGATAAAGATGGGAAGATGGTGTTTGTGCTTTTGCAGGTGTTGTAACACTTGTGATGATGTCAGAGAAGCCTACAGGCGGCGAGGCTGGGCCTTCAAGAACCCGGATAGCATAGAGCAGTGCAAGAGGGAAGGGTTTAGCCAGAAAATGCAAGAGCAGAAGAACGAGGGCTGCCAAGTGTATGGTTTCCTAGAGGTCAACAAGGTGAGACATGGGTTTTGCTGTGAACCTGCTGCATGATGGTGAGGACTGTGAAAAGGCAAAGTTCCTCTCCTTCTCCAGCTGTAGGTGTTCCCAGGCCTGCAATGTAATAACCCTGGGCGCAGCAGGTGCTTGTGCCTGTCAATGGGCTCAGTAGGAGAGTCAGGAAAAGTGGTGGGAAGGGGCTAATCCTGTGGTTGGTTGTGTGGGCTGGTGGGCAGCACACTGGCTGGAGAAGCTTCGCTTTTCCTACTGTCTGGCTAGTAAGTCATGTTGCTGAGGTTTCTGGGAAAGAGAGACAGTTTCTGGGGAAGAGAGACAGTTTCTCTGTGGTTGGATGTTTCCAACTGCCCTATGAGTCTTAACACAGAGGTCACTGGTGGATGCTGGAGATAACAGAAACCAACAACCTGGCAGCAGAGGTTTCAGTTTAGTGCTTTATTTTTGCATGAAGCTTCTAAATTGTGGCTGTGTACATTGGATCACCGCTGCTTATTTTAGTAACTGCTCACTCTCCTCACAGTTACTCTCTCAAACCCTGTTTTGTGATACCATTTTGTTTTTCCTGTAGCAACAGTCAGTTCCCTCCCAGTAAATTCCTCCTCCTTCTCATTTTTATGTCCACCAAAGTAATTTGCATAAACCAGTTATTTTAAGCATCAGTATGTATTTATATTTATATAGATTCACACCTTTTAATGAAAGATTATTCTTTCGTGCAGGTAGCTGGAAATTTTCACTTTGCACCAGGAAAGAGTTTCCAACAGTCTCATGTGCATGGTAAAGCATTTTCTTTCCCTGTTTATTGGCCTTTAGCTTCAAGTGTACCTGACCTTTTTCTTTGAATTTCTTTGAATGCAGAATCATAAACTGGTTGGGTTGGAAGGGACCTTAAAGATCATCTAATTCCAACTCCCCTGCCGTGGGTCACAGTATCTTTGCATTGCTCTCCATAACAGTAAAGGACTGCTTCAGTGGGGAGGATGTTGTTGAATTGTTGTAACAAAGGTTTAGAACCAGCATGGACAAATAGAAAAGTGGTTTCTGGAGGTGTTGCCACATGTGTGGGGAAGAACTTGGAGGAGAATGAGAGACTGCTCTGAAACAGTCTCATTTGTTCCGTAAAACTTTGCTGCTCTGCTGTAAACCAGTCTCAAAGAAGGTGTTCAATCCAGGACCTGAGTATCAGTATCTTTGGAAGGGATATTTTGGAGAATGCCTCAGGAGAATTTTAAAGCAGTTCAGAACCTTTAGAGTAAAATTTAAGATACAAAGGACTCTTCAAGTATACATGTACATACACGCACAGTGTCCAGAATAGCAGTAGCTTATAAAATCATAGAATGATTTGGACTGGAAGAGTTCTTTAAAGGTCATCTAGTCCAGCCCCCCTTGAAAGGAGCCGTGACATCTTCAAGTAGGTCAGGTTGCCCACAGCCCTGTACAGCCTGGCCTTGAATGTTTCCAGGGATGGGGCATCTACCACTGTTCTGGGCAACTTCTAGTAGTGTTTCACTGCCCTGATTCCTTGTATCTAGTCTGAATCTACCCTCTTCCAGTTTAAAAACCATTACCTCTTGTCCTGTAGCTTCAGGCCCTATTAAAAGGTCACGCCCTCTGAATGTGACCATCTAACCAATTCCTCATCCACTGGATATTCCACACTCCATATCTCTCTCCAAGTTAGAGAGAAGGATGTTGTGGGGACTGTGTCAAAGGCTTTACACTAGTCCAAATAGGCAACATCAGTAGCTCCCCCCTTTTCTGCTGATACAGTCACTCCATTGCAGAAGGTGACTGGGGTGGTCAGGCAGGACTTGCCCTTGGTGAAGCTATGCTGGCTGTCTCATGTCCTTCATGTGCCTTAACATAGCTTTTATGAAGATCTGATCCATGACTTTCTCAGGCACAGTGGTGAGGCAACTATACAAGCCAATTCCCTTAGGATACTGGGATGTGTTTTTTCCGGTCCCATAGACAAAATGCAATGTTCAGGTTCCTCAGGTGGTCATGAACATGATCTTCTCTTACAGTGAGAGGGACTTTGCTCCCTTATATCTTTAGCAGGAGCTTGATAGAAATATTCGTGGTTTAATAGAATGTTTGCAGTTACCTTGGTCAGGTTTTTGAAGTGTGACATTACATTTAATGTTTTGAATGCTGAATGTCAAAAGGACATACAGTCTTTGGCTGAAGACTGGTTGTCATTTTTTAGGTCCCTTGGTATCTTCTCACTGGTAATCAAGAGCAAGTGACATAAGTTCTTTTTTTCTGCAGACACTGCAGCCTCTTTCTCTGTTCCTTTCCTGGAGCCCTACTTGTTGTGGGGCTGCTACTAGTGCACAGGCCTTCTGCCCTCATCTGAGCTCTTCTGCCCATCAGATAGTGTGGTACTCAATCCCCATCAGTCAAGGGCACTATTTTGGTGTGGACGAGATCCAGATCCTGTGGTAGGTCACCTGTACATTATTCCTTCCACAGAGGGTGTTTGTGTGAGCTCACTTTAACTTCTGACCCAAAGTGGTGTCTGCCAGGAAATAAATAATTTTCATCCCCAAACTGGATACTGGAGGATGAGATTCTTATTTCATCCTCAGCATTGCTCACGACTTTTCTTTTTATGCTGGTAAGCTCCTTTAGGCATTTCATTGTCTTGGTGCTGAAAGATGCAAAGTCTTACCCATTGCTGTGCAGGTAGACAAACTGTTTTCAAGTTACATCAAGTCTGTTTTGGACACCACAAATGTGATGTTTCCATTTGTCACTGCACTATAATCCACCAGAACTCAAGTCATAGCAGTTGTTTGGAATGCCTAGCCTTTTTCAGGCAGCCATCTGGAGGCTCTGTATTTTTCATACTTCTCCAAACCAAAACGCATGCTGTTGTAGAAGCACCACCAGGGTATAGCATGTGGCAAAGGTGGTTGAAATTGCTGTGTGAAGAATTCAGAGGCCCAAATGTGAGGAGGTGTAAGTCTATGACAGTTTGTCATGCACGGTGTTGAATATATGTGAATGGTCTTCCTAAACAAACAAAAATGGGGGTTACTTCACCTCCTTTGAGCTATGCCATCCAAACATGCACTTCCCCTACCCTCCATCCTTCCAGGTATTTGCCTTTGTTGGGATATTGCAATGGAATGAGCAACAGCAACCTCATGGTTTGCTGCCTTGTCTGTGCATCAGGTGTGATGAAAGAAGCACAGGACTGATTGAGGACAAGAACTTGTTACCCAGTTTTGAACTTTGATGTTATGAATCTGGAGTGCACTTCTGGATAGCTTTGCTCCTAAAATGACCTTTCTGTTATCTTAAGACTGAAAAAGAATCTTAACTATAACCAGCATTGTCCTCTGGCATGCTGCTTTGGTGCTCACTTAGCATATATGGGCGTCCCACTGTATTTTAACTTCTGGTGGTTAATTCCTGCAGTTTTGTTTCTCTGTTACACTATAAATGGTTGCTTGTCCCTGTATCAGTCCTTTGGCTAGCTAGGGAGTCGCTTGCCTAGAAAGCACAGCAGCAAAGCTGTTACTCTTCTCCATTTTGGTACACGTTTTAAATGCTGCTCTATTTGAATCTCTGTATCATTTTATTGAAAGGATCTGAATATTTCTCTTTTCTCTCCTACTCTGCTCATTTTTGCAGTGCACGCTGTTGAGAGTAAGTGTTGCTGTATCCTTTGTTTTTTGTCCCCTCCAAAACTTTTACTACAGAGCTAATGTAATTTCAATTACTTGCTGTGCCCATGAATCTCCTTTGAGAGGAGCTATTGCTCTAGGCTGGGAGTTGAGAAGATTTCCTTCAAGCTAAAAAGAGAGGCATCCCAGATCATCTTCTGTGGTAAATGAGGGCAGCAGGTTGAAAAGGTTGAGAATCTTTGTCTTAATCAATTTGAATGTATGGGTATTGGAGATTAAGTGTTGGCAGATTAATAGTTGCTCTCTGCAGATAATGTAATTGAGGGGGACATGGTGGCAAGTCGAAGCGACTTCTGTCTTTTGAAGTCAGATGGAGTAATGATCTCATAGAATCTCATTTGTACAGCAGACTAGAGAATTTCTCCTGGGAATTCATGCTAATCTCAGAGTACTTGGTAGGGGGTTTTCCATGTGTTTGTTAGCCATTGGATTTTTTTAAGGGTGGTCGTTCCAGGTTGAGATGTGGCATTTCAACTCAGGAACATCTGGCAAAGGGCTCAGGCTTTTGAATTTGCTCGCTCCCTCCCCTAGCTGCAACATTTTGTGTGTTGCTGGTTGCCCCAGTCCCCTCTTCACAATGCATCCTTAGGCCATGCATCCTCTTCCTGTGAGGTATTTTCATGTAGAAAATTCATTCCCAGTTTGCAAATTGGTTTCTCAGCTCACCTTGGGGCACTGTGTTTGAGTAGCTGTGTCCTGGATTTCTTGCAGTCTTCATGTGTTTATTGACAGAGTGGCCTTAACTGTAGAACAGGTTAACAGCACTTAAAGGACTGCATTTCGGACTCTGATGAGGCCGTGTGGTTTTTCAGCTCAGAAATGGGGGAGAGCTCTTCAGACAGCAGTTCTTCAAACTTTGTTCCTAAAAGAGTGAAGAAAGCTAATTTATACAAAGCAGAACAGACTTCTTGACAAACCTGAGGTGTTTTACAGGTCTCTTTATTTTGTCTAGCTAGGCACTTACCTGCAGTTACAGGAAGGAAGAAGTGTGTTTTTATGTTTCTTCAGGAATAAGTCTCCAGTCTTAGTCTACAAGTCTGTTAAGGTCTTCTGTTTATTCTCTAAACAGGCTAAGCCACTGCACTCTTGACTTGAGTGCAAACAGTACTGCAGCGTGAAGCAGGGTGTTGCAGGTAACCATTAAGAAAACCAGCACAGCATAATCCCAAGGCCATTTCTCCCTTCTTCCCTTTCCCTGCCCACCGTTTCACATGTTTCTGTATTTTTTGTCAGTTTCTTTTTTAAAGCCAGATGAGTTCTTTGCTTCAGCTGCAGCTCAGGCACACAAACCACTGTGCTCTAGTGGTGGTGGTTTGCCTGCTTGCCTTAGACAGCAACAGGACTGTCTGAAGCCACTGCAGATCGGAGCTCTTTGTAATGCAGAACCATTGTCTTAATTCAAGTGATTGCAGCCTTAGTTTCTGAGCATTGAATATTTTAACTGTGACATGCAAGGGCCTCTCCCAAATCATTAGAAGTATCATTCAGGCTTAGCATTTACTTTCCTAACTGTGTGTTTCAGTTTTGCGTTTCCTTTTGTAACTATGTATTCTCAGTTTTGCATGCATATCTCTTTGGGTTTAGTAGGGGTTTTATAGGAATAGAAGTAAAGCTTCTGGTGTTTTACTGAAAGATGTTAATGGAAAAAAGATTGAGTTGACAGCATACTGAAGTGAATGTTTTAAAGGAGAGGTGAGTTCCAGTCAGTTCTTTAGCTTAGCCTGTCTTGTGCTAGGCTGTATATCGGAAGCCCTTCAAAGGAGCAGCACTTGGTGATCTGACTCCATCAGCTCCCAGAATAATAGCCTATGATTTTGAAGTGTGTTTTTCTTTGCTAAGGTGCAAGGTGAGGTCTCACTTCCTGAGTGTGAATTTAACTAGTAAAATATGCCATGGCCTCTGGCTACTTTAAGGTTATTGTGTGACTTTGGCTAAACCTGGTAGGAGCAATACTGAAATCAAGTTGTAAGTTATATTTTCACCCTGAGATTGATGCTTCTGGCATTGCATGAAGTCAAAAATATAAGTAGCCAACCAAAAGATATCTGTTGCTTTCCATTGCCTGTATCTTTGCTAGATCCCTTCTGGGGATGCGTGCTGCTGCTGGTGTTGTCATACTGCTGTATGCAGGGCAGGCCAAATTCCCCAAGCCCTAGCATCGGTGACAGTCCCCTTGGCCCCACCAGTACTTGACAGATTTCCAGTTCAGGCCATCCCCACAAAGACTTTTCCTTTCCCAGTGTGTCCTCCAGGCAGCAGTAACAAGGCTGATAGGCAGAGTGCTGGGAGTCACCAAGATGATGATTTCTTTAGGGCACTTGCATCTGATGTTAAGGCTTATGCTCAGCTCAGTTGTTAGTTCAGATGTGTTGCGCCTCTGTGTTTTACTGTGGTGAGGAGCTATGTGTGTCAGGTGGTGACTGAGGTAACAGTGCAGTTTTCCTGGCTTGACCCTGGGATCTTGTTTTTGCCCTAGATTAAGAATACATTCAGGTGAGGACTGAAATACCTAATTTGAAGTAACCCCAAATTAAAGTTCCTTTCCCTCACTGTAGCAGTGGCTAGTCTCTGTCAGGAGGGGAATTGCAGCGGTCACATGCCCTACTGCAAGCAAGAGAAAAACCCAGGTGATTTTCTTGCTGTTTTAGATCGCGATGGACATGAGAGGAGCTCCCTTATAAGCTAGAATAAGGTAAATAGATCTGCTTGTTGCCACAGTGTGAGCTATATTGTTACACTATTTTTCTATTACAGTTCATGATCTGCAGAGCTTCGGACTTGATAATGTAAGTGTTGCCAAGATAGTGTTCTAGTTTTCTTCGTCTGTTTTCCTTCTGGTTTTCCCCCCCTTTGCTCCATTGAGATATAGTGTTCTGATCCCAGCCGGATTTGGCTTTATGAGTGTCAGCAGTACCTGGGAAGGTTTCACACAGGGCTCTGAAGTACGTCCTGGGACATCTGCATGTTGCCTGACAAGTCTGTTCCCCTCTACCTGAGACTGCCTTGCTCCTTAATTTGTGTTTCCTAGCTTTCTAAGGTTGACAGTTTCACAACTGCTTCTGGATCTATTGGAGTTTATCTTGTGCTGGGAGGAAAGCAGGTGATACCCATGCCTATGCCACGAGGCAGCTGACAGCATGCTGCAAGTATGGCAGGGGCAGGCAGAGGACTGGGTGGGAGAGCCTGCTCTGTAGGTGGGTAGGAAGGGCATCTGCATCTGGTGATTTCCAGCAGGAAAAGGAGAAATTCCAATCTTTGAGTCTCCCATGAATAAAAAAGATTAGCAAGTGCTTTGGAATTTACTGTCTGGACACACAGAGTAAGGGTGGACCTGTCTGTTCCAGAGCCAGGCTCAGAAAAATACACAAATAATTGATTTTAGGCCCCTTACCTTGCACCTTGGATGCTGTGCAGTTGAGTTATTGGCATTTCCATTGCAGATCAATATGACGCACTATATCAAACATCTCTCCTTTGGAAGGGATTATCCAGGCATTGTGAACCCTCTGGATGGGACGGATGTCACAGCACAGCAAGGTAAAAGCCAGCTGAGAGAAATCTCCTTTTAAATGGCTGTATTAATAAGGAGCAAAGTTCCCGGTCCTTAACAAGAACCTTGACAGTATTGTACAAAATGTGGACTCCATCTTGTGCTCTTTCTGCTCCATACATCTGGAACAAATCTGCCAGCGTGTTTTGATTCTGTGAGCTTTCTGAAAGATCTCTCTTTTCAGTGTTCATGGATGCCCAACAGCAGGTACAGCACATCATTATTAGATGCCTGCACCAGCCCTGTCTAGCTGTGGGCAGTAGGAGATAACCAGAAGATGCAGCAGAGAAAAAAGGCCTAATTGGTAGTTGCTGGAGAGCTGTGGTCTCTGCCCTGACCTTCGTATATCCAACAGTAACAGCTGAACAGCAGCAGTGAGGTTGAAATATTGCTGATCTTTCTAGATGGCTCCAGTTTGCTGTCTGGAGAAGGAAAGGCAATTCTCTCCTTCATGCTGCTGCTGCTCAAACTGTTATCTTGGTTTATTTACAGAAGCCTGCTTGTGTGCTTTTTCTGCTTCATAAACCACTGCAGACATCAGTTATTTGTTTAGATCCACTGAAGTCTGCAAAGTCTGTGTTTGCAGGTACTTGGGGTGCTGGTATATACTCAAATTGGAGAAAGAAGTTGTTTGCAGTGGTACCACTGCAGTTGAAGCAGTTGTAGGATTGTTAATCCTCCCTGAATCCATTCCTTTAAATTTTCCACCATCAATTGTAATTCTTAAACCCAAATCAAAGGATGGTACTTAAAATAAAACACAGAAAAATGAAAAGGTGTCATAATCCTTGATACAATCGTGGTGCCACAGGTTTTCTGTGGAGTAACAAACTCTGAGAGAGAGGACCCATAGCTGGCTGGTAAAATTCTCTCCGTAAGCTGAAGCTCTCCAACCTGGGCCTTGGAGAACCTGTTGGCAAATCCTTGAGGAATTAGGACTAATTAGTAATAATTCCTTGATGATGTTCTGACATTAAATATTAAGGTTTTTGTGTGCCAGAATAAAAATTTTCAAGAAGTTGTAGTGGTAAAACAATAGCAAAGTAACTGGTTTGTAGAAAGTTTTCCATTTAGTCAAGGTCAAAATGCTTGTAGTTTTGGGTGTGGTTGGGACAGGAACCAGACTCACTTTGGCAAAAGAAAAAGTAATGTCAGCCAGTAACATTAATGTCCTTGAAAACCCCCAGGAGCTGTTGTGCAGAAGGATGTTCTGTGACAAGTTGAACAAACCCAGGTTGTGTCTACCTAAGCTGTCAGTTAAGCTTTCCAGCTCTTCCATGGTTATTAACTGTGTCTCTCTGTCTTTGCTTATAGCTTCCATGATGTTTCAGTATTTTGTCAAAGTGGTTCCCACGGTGTATATGAAAGTAGATGGTGAAGTAAGTACCTTTTTCCCTGTTGTTTTGGCAAGCAACACAATCTGCTTGACTTTCTTCATATCACCAGCCTTGCAAGAATAACGGTGTCTGTGGTGCAATGTTACCTGTAATGTCACAGCAGTGATGAAGCAGATTTCAACCTTCTCAATCCCACCTACTTCAAAATGATCATGTGTTTTCATCATATTCCCTCATGAATCCCATAATGTATACTTGAGAGAAGTCAAAGCAGTAAGGAAATCCTAAAAATGTTCTTTGGGGAATAACCCAAGATCAGCTTATCTCCAATTTAAAAACTCCTTTAGCCTTCAAAAGAGGGTGGGTATACTTTCCAGCCCTGCTTTCAGAACATGTCCTCCTTTTGGAACAGGTAGGATAAAAACATTACTGAGGAGACACCAGGGTGAGGTGGAGATCCCAAGAACAGAAACTGTGTCCTTCTGCAGCTCTGGCACTCTCCTGACTTTTGTACTATTTCCTCACTCTTGAGTACATATGGCTTTCTCACCTCAGTGCAGTCTCTTGAAACATGCTTAGGTAGGTCTTGGTACAGGATGATTTGTTCTTGGGTTGAGGGCGAGAGGGACAGCTTATGCCATTCATTACCTGCGGCAGAGACTAAAACAGTCCAGTCTGGGGACACGTGCATCACTTGTCCTTTGGCTAGCTGCGGCTTTAATGACTAGCCTGTAGTAATACCCCTGATCCTGAGGGTGCTGTTTAAGACCCTTTGTAACCACTTGCCAAGACCCCCATAAGTGAGTGGACAGGGCTACATTGATATGGTTCACCCAACACATGGTTTAGTGGCCTAATAGTAGCCTTTCCTGTCCCCTGTTAACTAAACAATGTTTGCTGTATTTGCTTCTTGCTAGGTGGTAAGGACTAACCAGTTTTCAGTTACACGGCATGAGAAAATAGCCAATGGGCTACTAGGAGACCAAGGCCTGCCTGGTGTATTTGTGCTCTATGAGCTTTCACCCATGATGGTGAAGCTGACAGAGAAACACAGGTAAGAGACATCTATTTAATTCGTTCTCCATTGATTTTGTCTTTTTGCATAGCTTAAAACTCCATCCTTGCTTAGACATGACCATGCAAATGCCTGAAAGCTATCCGAGCCCCTTCCCAGTCAGTGGAGAGGAAGAGGCACACTCAAATGTCCTTCTCTATGTGAGCAGCTGGAAGGGATAGGGGGTTTTCTGATAGTATCTGAAGTGTTTTAATCCAGTATTTAGATGAAGAAGGAAATTGGAGCAGGGAGCAGAAGTCTGATGCAGTGGTTCTTGGATCAAACTGATTTCCTCAAAGTCTTTTTTTCAGTGTGAATACTAGATTTGTATAGCATACCCATCTTACTAGCACCAACAGCTCCAACCTGGTTACTTAGTCTGCGTTTGCTATAGCTTTTCTATGTATTGTAGTCATTGTGGAACCTTTCTTTTCTTCGGGTCCTCCATTAATCACAGGCATGTAGTTACAAGGGAATGGAAGGTGTTTTAGCTGTTTTATCTTTTAGGATCATAATAAGAGACAGCCAGTGACTATACCTTAAAGTATATTAAGAGATGCTTAGGGATTTAGTTTGAGTTACAGAAGTCTGCCATGCATTCTGTCTGGATAGGAATGAATAAAAGCTTGGGGATTAAAAGGTTTATAAATTCAGTACTTGCTTCCAAGTGTTACTGTTGAGCTCATTAGGGCACAGTGGTCTAATGCTGCCCGGTGCCGCTCAGGAAAAGTGTCAGTGATAAATTCCGTTCTGTAGGCCATAGGGGTTATTTGTTAAATTTGTTAATTGTTATCTATTAATATCTATATAATGCATACTAATGTGCTATGATGAACATTATTATAATTATGAATTAGTTTTTATAAGCTAATTGTTACTTATTTGACAGTATCTGAGCTCCTGCTGGTTGTTCAAATTGTTTTCCTCATTCTAGGTCCTTTACGCACTTTCTCACGGGAGTCTGTGCCATCGTTGGAGGCATATTTACAGGTAGGAGCTCAGGTTCCTGTCCTGTGAAGGCCACCTCAATGGATGCAGGGTAGTCTGGAGTTTGTGGTGCAGGAGACCCATTCTGAGCTTTTCTGTGGTCCCAAACAAGCACTGAATTTAATAGTCTCCTTCAGTGCTGGAGAGATTTGGGGAAAATACTGCAGAAAGAACTAAAGGCATCAAGTTATTTTGCTTTGTGTCCTTGGTGAGTAAACATTGTGATTTCTGGTGAAGGGCATTCATCAAGGGCAGCGTCAGGTAGAGCAGCTTACTGTTCAGGTTACTGTGAAATGAGAAATGGGAACCATGCCCTTAACAAGAATGGTCAGGGCAATGACATTGCATAAAGCTCAGCATCAGCTTCCTCTCCAAGCTATTCTCACTCATCAGTAAACACACATGACTCGGCCTGTCTCATTTTTACCTCTGTGAGAGAGATCTGTTTTTGGAGAAGCATGATCACCTCTGGCCTGCCAGCTGGATCTTGTCTGTCCTCATGAGATGAGCACCTTATTCTGGGCAGCAGCAGCTGTTTTCTGGCTGGAGGAGCTGGAATTCCTTTCCACTGACAGAAGGGTTTGTGTTTGATTTCTGTGGTAGTTCTCTCTTTGAGGGTTGTCTGGCTTGATCCATTTTTTTTCCTTTTAGTTGCAGGACTCATTGACTCCCTGATCTATCACTCAGCACGTGCCATCCAGAAGAAAATTGAACTTGGGAAGACGACATAAATAAGCAATGACCCCATAGAAAAACATCTAAGGAGAACTAAACAGGTTTTTTGAAACACGAGTGATCTGAGTGCACAGAAGAAGAGGCTTTGAAATTCCAGATGGCCCTGACCACACTTAGGTTCCTGTCCCATCATTCTTTGTTTGGCATTAATAGGTAGATGGAACTGCTTGAACCCTGCTGCTATAAAGATTAGCCATCTTGTCTGGCTGTGCAGACCCTACTGTAAAACCCCTTTTGTGCCCGTCCATGTTCATCCAGTTCCACCCCTCTCCCTGAAATTGATGCTGGAGATGCTGCATTCTGTTTGCCTCCAGGAATAATGTACTGTATTGTCATGAGACCTGGAATGGATTAAAGTTGCCACCAAATAAGCTTTCTAGCAATACCATCTAGCTTTTAAGCTTTCCTAGAAATGTGTCTGAGTGCTGATGCTGTATGCCAGACCTCTGTGCCAACGTGCTGTATTCCTTCTAGCTGTCCTGGGGCAACATGGTGAGACATAGCACTTGGGATGTCCGTAGTGTACTGTGGGGCATTGCAGTTGCTCCAGATTGCTCTTAGGAAAGACGCAAGTTGATGTTTCAGCAAAAAACCAGCTGGAGTTTTAATTGGTTTTTAACTCTGATTGTGTTTTTCACTTCCCGTCTGTTTATATTTTGAAATAAAGCCCCTTCTCTGTGTGTTTTGCTAAAGCATTTGAAAGAATAGTTGATTTGAACTAATGCTGGTACTGTTTGAAATTTTCATTTAAAAACACGTGTTGTGGCAAAGTCTGTAGCTGTCATGGTGGCTGGGGTTTTTGTCTTTAATGACTTACACAAGTGAGTAAAGTGCTTGGTCTGTGAAGTTATAGTGGGATAAATTTGAAAATAGTGTGGGAAAATGAAATACTGTGGATTTTGAGGCAAACCAGAATCGTTGCTCTTAAATCCCAGCTTTGGTATTAACCTGGTCCAAGGGGTTGGTGCCACAGTGCATACTGTGGTGGGCCCAGGATCAGATAATGCAAAGTAAAAGCTATTCTATAATTAGTTTGAAAGTAGTTTTTGTTTTACATTTGAAACAAGGATATTTAATAAATCCATGGGGTCAGGATTATATAATATTATTACAGTGTGAGGAAAGGGACCTGAAGAGCTTCAGTCCCACAGCAGAGCACAAAGCTTGGTACCGAAACCTTTTATTCAGGAGGAGGAAGATGAATGCAGCAAGAGTTAACCCACAGTTAAACAGTTACCAGCTATCACTTGTCTTTCATTAGAAAACTACTTGTAAAGCTCAGGAAAACATTGAGCACATAGCACAGAGGATGGCTTAGGACTGAGAGAAAACAGGGAAGGTGAGGGGTAGGTAAGTGCAAGACTTGGACTCAGTGTGGGAAACTGGGTATGACAGAGAAGAAGAACAGAAGACAGAAATGGAGATTAAAAAATCATTGAAGCTAATAAGTAATGCAGGCTTCTGGTATTAAAGAGCTTATGAGTAGGAGAGATTCTATTAAAATGTGGTGACTTTAATAGACTGAAAGACCAAGTAACTCATAGCTGTGGAAAAGCTGAGTTTGAGTCAAGGATGTTCATGTTTGTGATTGAATGAAGGGAAAATACATCCTGCTAACCCTGCTCTGGAGGAGAAAACCTCCACTGGGGAGTTGTCTCCAGGGTCTGCAGTCTTGTTCTGCAAATGAAGCTGAGGCAGATTGTGCTGTTTTCCCAAAGCAGTAATAGCTCAGTAATAGAGCAAATAATAATAGATTCACCTGTGTTTTCAAAGTTTATTCAAAGATGAGTTAAACTGCACTTGATTCTGCTGTTTTCAGACAGCTTGCTTGACTTCTCTTCCTTTCTTATTCTTCTTGATAGAGCTTCAGAGTTTTTTCCTTAGTTATAAGAAGACTTCCTAAAGAACAACTACAAACATCCCCCGAAAGCTCCATGATGCAGACAGCCACCACCACTGCTGTCACCCACTGGCTTTGTAGCCACTGCAGGGATGCACACAGCAGCTCATAGGCACCACACGCACTTCCAGCTTCATGTCTCTCCTCTCCCAACCAGAACGGGCAGAGCCGTGTCCAGCTATGTGCAACATCTCGTGACATGGGAGCGTGGCACCTACAGTGCCCGGCTGGTGGGACCAGCGTAAGCAAGTTAAAGAGTGGGGGGAGCTGCCAGTTCCTGCACTAACAGCCTGGCTTCAGTCTCTTGAAAATACATCATCTGTGGAATAAAATCCTGCCTTCAGCTGCCAGTCTCTTGATGAGGCTGAATTCGATGTCAGCATCGTGGACCCTTGTCCTTCGAAAGGCTCCGGACCAGCGGTTTTTCTCCCAGTAGTGGTGCCAGTTCCCTTTCATGTCCGCTCCAAAGCCAAACACGGACACCTGTGCATAGCAGCAAAAGCCATTGCTCTAGGGCACTGGGCCGGAGCACACATACACAGGCAATGGTGGCCCGGCAGTGGTGCCCAGCCCCGTGGATGCTCTCACACTCACCTGCTGGCAGGCATGCAGGGCAAAGAGCAGGGCCGTGAAGCCGGTGGAGGGGTATCGCCCATGGTGCTGCATCCAGTTGTCATGGATGTACTTGAGGAAAGCTGGGCTCAGGATCAGCACCTGAGTGGGGAGTGAAGGAGCCATCAGGTGCTCACCATGATGTGACAGGACAGCCAGCTCCTGCCACCAGTGCGGCTCCTGCTCACTGGCTGTGCCCACATCCAGCTGAAAACCAAGACTGCACTCTGCCCAGGCAGCTCTGAGTGCCCCATAGGAGCTGGAGCCCTTACCTTGTTTCTGTCTGCTTTGATGAACCGTTTCACTCTCATGTATGTGCTGCAAGAGCCAGAGGACAGCAGTGAGCAGGGGCACTCCTGCTGCTGGGGCCTGCTTTGGAGGTAGCCCTCCAGTGGGGACAGCCACCATCCCACCCATGCCCACAAACTGCAGTACAGAGGGATGCAAGGACTCTCACCGAGGGGCCTTTTGGTCTCACCAGGACCATGGTGCCCCACTGAGGCACCAGGGAATCCAGGACCACCCCACACCATCCCAAGGGGCTCCAGCACAGTATGTGCTGTCCCCCAAGGCCAACGCACTGTGTGAGTTCTCCAGTGGAGAAGGCGCTGGCCACCCACTGCAGGTCCAGTGGCTTGAAGGGGATGAGGACAAGGTGGACGCCAGGCTCAAGGTCCACTGCACTCTCTGGGTACATGAAGTGATGGGTTGTTCTCATGCCAACATCCAGCTCAAAGCCAGTAATCTTAGCCCTGTTCATCCTGGAGGACAACAGGAAGGCACATCCTAAAGCAAAGGTGCATGCCACGCTGGTCCCAGGCTGCCAGCCTAACCAGGTAAGGACACCAGGTCTTCCTGGCCAGCAGCAAAGAGGGGACATGGGTGATGCAGGATGGCTGGAGGCTGGAGCACACCAGGGTCCTGGGGAGACAGGGAGAGCCCAAACCTTTCAGGTCACCCACCTCAGCACCCAGTCGTGCGCATCAATCCGCAGCCCATGGCCGGAGCCCTTCAGCCACCCGGAGTTCCCCACCACCGCACAAGTCCTGCAGTGGTTCGGGTCCCACACACTGCCGGTTGGAGCCGGAAGCACAGTGAAGAGCTGCCAAAGTATGGCCTGGAGCTGGACACCCCTCGAGGGACCCTGCAGTGTCTGCGGGCAGAAAGTGCATAGACAAACAGCATCAGCCCCTGGCCAGTGCCCTGAAAGTGGGGGGAGCCCTGCTCCTCCCAGCAGAGCCTTGGGAAAGGCACAGAAAAACCCAATGGGATGTTAGGAAAAGGGTGCAGGACAGCTCTGAGATGGTGTGGGGGGATAGTGAATCTTTGCACCCATTTTGTCCCTGCTTTTAATCTTGGTCCTGCCCATCACAGGCAGACCCAGGGAGAGCCCCAATCTCCCACCCATGCCCCTACTTACCAGCCACCACTGAACCACGTCGGAGGAGAGCTCATGGGCTGTGCCTGTCAGCAGAGGCCCCATGGTCGTGTTGTAGCGGGCATTGAACCATGTGGAGCCATTGGTGGTGGTGCAGTAGGCAGCAGGGGTGTCAAGGTGGGAAGGAGCCTGAGGAAAGGGGCTGGTGCCACCCCTGAGGGCTTGGAAGCATTGCCACAGGACCAGCAGCAAGCACAGGGCCAGCACCACCTGCATGCGCCTCTGGCACAGCATCCTCACACCATCTGCAGTGAGATGTCAGAGGGACCAGTGGCAGCAGCACCACTGGACCCCTTCCCACCCATCCTCCCTGCCCAGCCTCCCGGGACATCCATTGGCTGCTCACCAGTACTGCAGGAGACCTGAATTAGCCTGCTTCTCATTTCCTTTTCAAACAAACAGCTTTACTGCTGTGCTCTCCTTCCGGCACTGCCATAGTTACCTAGTCTGAGCAGGGCTGGCTGGCAGCACATGCTGTACAAGGAGCTGCTCTTTGCCTGTGACACTTCTCGGGTCTGCAGATTGACCCCTGAACAAGAAGCAAAGCATCTCCACCCCTACTGCCAGCCAAACCCCTCCAGAGCAGCAGCCCTCTGCCCATGGAGCAGCTCCTCTGCCGTAAAGCCCTGCCACCTTCTCTCATGCACACCAGCACCAGGGAGCAGCCTCTGGGCATAGAAGCCCCTTGGCCTCCCCAGTGTGACTGTGCTGGTGGCAAATCACCCGCTCCTCAGCCTGGGGATTTGCAGCTTTGAGGGCGCTGAACCGTTGCCAGGAGGCAGGAGCAGGAGCAGGAGGTACTGACTGCATGAACCTGTCTTAAATACCATAATTATGTGACATTTCTGTTCTCCATCTAAAAACACTAAAGTAAACCTAAAGTCACACTTGAAAAAGGTGTTCTTGTCCTCAGGGAGTTCACAGAATGCTCAGCCTCTCAGGTCCTGCATCCTGTGGGCTAAGGAAAGCTTGAGGAGAAGGGATGTGGGCACAGCCTCCATTCTGGGGAGAGATGAAGAAGCAGGAAGGGAGTCCCCTCCCTACTGGGGAAGCTGAAGGAGAGAAACCCGCTCCTGCCTTTACCCTCTGCTCCCCCCAGTCCCCCGGGTGCTGTGGGTCCTGCAGCACAGAGGTACCTGCTTGCCGTGGTGCCCAACCAGCTGCACTCAAACAGGAGCCGCAGGACACACACCTGAGAGCAAAGCTGCTGCTCCGGGTGCCCAAGCAAGGAGCAGAAGCAGGAGATGGTGAGGAGTGTTTGGGTGATCCTGGGTCACCACAGCAGGTCGTGCTGCGAGCCTGCCCTTCCAAAACACATCCGAACCGCCAGCTCTTCTTGAAGAGAAGCACAAACAAGTTATCCCCACCGCACCGGAAACACAGACACGGGTGCTCCCGAGCAGGAAGCAGCTATGAAATGTCATCTCCTCACCCGCAGGCTTGGGGGGACCTTGAAGGTCCCCAGTGCTCTCTCTGCCGGAGGCTGCATGGCCGGCGCCAGCAGCTCCATCGCGCCCTGAGCCAGGGGACTCAGGCAGCACAGTGAATATTCCATGAAGCTCTTTGCGGTCACCATGCTTTGGGAGGGCAGAGCTCTGCCAGGCAGGGCTGAGCGCCACATCCCCCTGTCTGTGCCCATGTGCAGCCCCTGCTCCATGGATGGGACCCACACCACCATGGCCACTGAAACACCTCCTTCCCCCTGCCCCGCACCCACACATGCCCTCACCTTGGGGTTCCCCGGCCCGGTGCCATCAACCACAAGCCACTGCCTCTGCCCCAGAGGACATCGCCAGGAGCTCCCCAAGCCCTGCAGCCAGGAAAGAGACCCCAGCCAAGTGTCCCCAGGGCCCCTCACCTTCCTGGAGGAAGCACTGCTGAGCAGGAACGGGTGAAGGGGATGCTCCGAGCTCCGTGGCCTCAGCAGCGCTTGTTGCAAGATGCAAAATTCACCACGGGAAGAGGAAGTGTGGCACCATTACGTGGCAGAAAACAGAGCCTCGGGGCGAGTGGCACAGTGAGCTCAGAGCCACTGTCCTTCCTGCATGGTACCTGTCACCCTGGTGCCCCAGCACAGCCCCAGCACACCGTGCAGCCACTGGTCCTGCTGGATTTGGATGCCCTGGCCATGTTCCCAGGGCTGAATCAGGAAATTCATCATTGCAATGCTCGTCTGAGGCTGGGAGAAGCTGCATGGAGTGGAACTGCCCTCCTGGGCCTGAGGGTCATAGAATCATAGAGCACTTAGGGCTGGAAATGCCCTTAAGATCATCCAGTTCCAAGCCCCTGCCGTGCAGGACAGGGACACCACGCACTAGACCATGTCACCCAAGACTCCGTCCAACCTGGCCTTGAACAGTGCCAGGGATGGAGCATCTCCTGCAGACACTGATATCAGCAATATGAAGGTCTCCCTCAGCTGGTTTCTTTTTCTCACCTGAATGGGATTTGGGCTCAGAGAGGACAGAGAAAAGCTGTGAAATGTGCCTCAGCAATGGAGAAAACGCAGCCTGTGGAGAAAAGCCATGTGAGCTGAACTGTGAGTAATGCTATCCAAGGGGATGTCAGGCCTCTTTGCTCTCATGCCTGAGAGGAGGTTTGGTCCCTGGGGGAGAGTGCGAAGGGGAAGGTGTAACATCTCAAGCCAGAGCAGCCCCATGAAACACACAGCACCAAAGAGACGGTGGTTAGTGGCGGCGGGCTCAAAGGGCCTCTCCAGCACTGCTGGGGGTGAACAGGCGCCAGGGGAGCAATGCCCCGAGCTGCCACAAAGCGCATTTTCTGGAGGGAGGACTCAGGGGGGCTCAGGCGCCGCAGGGTGCTGCTGGCTCCACAGCACTTGCTCGCGTCTCTGTTTCCGTTTCCCACCTGGCTGTTGCGTTGGGCGCAACGGCAGCCGGCAGCGCGTGTCCGAACCGCGGATTCACTTGCGACTGCTTGAACTCGTAGCCGCAGATCGGCATTAATTTATCAGACCTTACTGGGTCAGTAATGTCATGTAAAAGAAAACGGCATTTAACAACTACTTGTATTGCAATAGCATGCACTGAGCGTGCTCAGCCCTCAGCACAGGCCCCTTCCCAGGGGTCTGCATGCCAGCTCCGGAGCCTCTGCCCCCGGCTCCCCATCCTGCTCTGCTTGAGATGGTGCATGAGCCAAGTTTGCCAGGTCTCTGTGGCTCCCAGCAAACTCCCTGACCGACACTGCATGGGGAGCGTGGTGGCTTTGAGCTCCCTGCGGGCAAAGGGGGAGTTAAAGCTCGTGTGTGGATTGAAGGATTTATCTTGCAGTCTTTCAGAAAGCCTCGGAGAGGAGGTTTGTGGAGAGAGCAGGGTGGTGGGTGCTGGTGGGATGTGTCCCTCTTGGAAGCGAGGGACGGTGGGAAGCAAACAGGAACCTCTGGGTCTCTTGACTTTTCAGCTACAGAGGAGCTGGGGTCTTCCCTGGGGTTTGGTGTGGGGAGAGACAAATTCAGCCCATGTCTCCTGCGCGGTGATGCGGGGCTCGATGCTCAAGACCAAAGGGCTGGTCTTAAAGTTGGGCTAACACCAGGCACTCTCTGAGGTGTGTGCAGTACAGCAGGAGCTCTGCACGGCTCCAGCTCTTCCTTTTGTGCAGGAACTACCCGCAAACCAGCAGGACTCCTGGGCACAGGGAAAAATGTGGGGAAAAGCCCCATGAGCTGAAATCCCACAGCACACAGCCCATGCTCCTGGAATAAAGCTCAGTAAATGCAGGGGGGTGTGTGTGTGTTAGGAATTCCTGCCTGTGCAGCAGTCATCGGATTGATAGGAACCGCCGATATCTGTCAAATGGATTTAAGTGGCTCAGTGTAATGGGGCTGCTTTTATCCTTTTACTCTTTGCCTAGGGGAGGGTTGAGCTTTATCCTGCCTTGTGAGCTTCAGAAATTTATGTAGCTAACTTTCTGTTCTTCGGCTGATTTCCTCCCTTTGGGTGCCTTCATGGGGTGGTTTCCTTCATCTTTTCCTTCCCTGGCACCATTTCACTGTGTTCTCCTGCCCTGCAGAGCTTCAGTCACTGTTGTCACAGAGGAGAGCAATGATGAAAATTGATCTTTTCTGAGCACATGCCTGTTACTAAGGCCGACGCATGGAGGATCCTTCAGCCCTGCTTTTGCTTTGGTTATATGTGGAAGGGGGATGCTGTGGCAATAAGCTAAAGCCCAGTTAAAGCCCAGTATTTCACTGGTCTATAGCAGCTCTGCATCGCGGACTCTTCCACAAAGATATTATCCAGGTGCCAGGGGAGAGCAGGGAGCAACCCATGGGAGAACAGGGATCACTTCACTCACTATCTCCCAATTCTTTCATGCTGTTTGCACCAAGAGGCTTTTCTTAGCCGTGTCTCTGCTTAGAGGTGTTTAAGGCATCGTTAATTCATCACTGAGTTTCCAAAGTCAGGGATATGCTGCTGGGAATGTAGCTGGGCCTCCTCTCCTGGTTTCAGCTATAACAGTAGTTTTTCTTCCTAGTAGCTGCTGCGATGCTGTGTTTCAGCTTTATCTGAGAACAATACTGATTGATAACACACTGATATTTTTAGTTGTTGCTAAGTAATGCCTATTCCTATCAAGGACTTTTCAGTCTCATGCTTTGCCACTGAGGAGGGGCACGAGAAGCCAGGAGGGAGCAGAGACAGGACACCAGGGCCAAACTAGCCAAAGAGGTATTCCATACCACAGCACATCATGTCCAGTATAAAAACTGGGGGGAGTTGGCTGGGAGGAGCCTATTGCTGCTCAGGTTGGGCTGGGTATCAGTTGGCAGGTGGTGATCAATTGTGTTGTCCATCAATTGTGTTTCCTGAGCTTTCATTTCTTCTCTTGCTTCTTCCTATTATTATTATTGTTATTGTTGATGTTCTTTCTATTATCACTATGTTTTACTTCATTTTAGTTATTAACTAAAGCTAATAGCAGCTCAAGGTGAGTAAGCGGTTCTGTGGCACTGAGTTACTGGCTGGGTCTAAACCAGCTCCCCATGTGTGCATCTTCCCTCCTCCCATCCCGCTGCACTTTCTGCTTCAAGCATCTCCTGTGCTTCAGCAGCAGGAAGCTGGTGGCATCACAACAAGGTGGGAAAAACCCCTTTTTATCCAGATAAGTTTCAGTGTAGAGCCTTGGGTCTCTCTGGTGCCCGTGCAAGAGCTCCTCCTGGCAGTGCAGGCAGGAGCACTGTGTCATCCTGCCCACACCACCGCTCCATGCTCCGGCTCCTGACCATGAGCTGAGCCGCTGCTGCATGAAGGAGTGTGCAAAGAGCCTGTGAGCTTAACACAGCTTCCCAGGAAGTTACTCTGCAGCCTTTGCAGATGAACTCACTTTCTCCTTAGCTTAAAGCCTGGGTAAAGAACTAATTATTTGGACCTAAGCTTAAATCTGTTTCCACAAAGATGGATTTGTGATTCTTGCCAGCTTCCCCCTGGAGTGCTGCAACCTCATTTTGTTCCTCATGAACTTCTGCTGAGGTGTAAAATAACAACAATGTTGAGCACTAAAATCGCTGAAGGATGGATTAAGTTGTAATGCAATCAGTCTGAAAGACCCTCTGCCTGCGGTCAGCAGCATTAGGCTGTCTCGGGAGTGGGCAGCCTGTGCAGGATCACCCAGCCAGGCCGGACACTTTGTCTTCATCGTGAAACTGCATTTCTTGGGCAGAGATTGTCAGCTGCCAGGTGTGTTCCGCAGGAGCCTTGGCATCACCCTGCCTAGTCCAGAACTCACTCTAGGAAAAGCTACATAAACCCGTAACAAGGTAAGAGAGAGATGGCAATGCATATTTTAAGGTCTACAGCACATTTCCGGGGAGGGATTGCTTCCAATTTGCCATCTCTGTGCGGACTTTAAATCACAACTTGAGAAGCAAGCCCTGTCTGGGGGCTGTTAATGTGTGTTAGGGTAGGATTTAGCATAGCAGGGCTCCAATCCCCACTGAGACTTTCAAGAATAAGCTCCTATTAATAACTAGGACACAGCCCAAGGGATGATTTTGAGGCATTTGAAATACCCTGGACCACAGCCTTGCAGCCCTCTCACAGCCTGGAGACAGGGCTGGGTCCTGCCCTGCTCCCTGTCCTGCTGAGCCCTTCGCCCTGGGGTCCAACACTGCTCCTCCATTCACCGCACGCCACCATGTCTCGCTTGCAGGGAAAACAGGGGTTACTTCTCCATCAGTGGCTCCAGGCTCTGGTGGGATGCTGGATGGAAACCTCATAGGAGACAAGCTGTTTCACAAGTGCCAATGGAAAGAGACATTGGGTTCCTCGTGGTTCCTTGTAGCTGGCTGTAAATCCTCTTGGAGGTTCTATCCTTGCTCAGGGCATGTTCAAGGTCTCTGCCATGGAGACACCTTTTTGCCTATATAAATTCTTGTTTATCTTCTCCTTGAATGAAGTGTCTGAGCTGACAAAGCTCTTCTTTGGTCACAAAAAGCACAGGGACTTAATTCTCTTTCTGGCTGTGTTTAATTTAGCTGCTCCTCATCAATGAGTTCAGTGATCCGTGCAGAGCAGAAGGCAAGCAGGAAAGGGAATGCCGGCATCACAGGGGTGCTTTTTCTTAGAAACCCTGTTAAAAAGACAACTCCTTTCTGGAGAAGACCCAATGTTGCCCTCTGCTCCATGCTTAGCCCCAAAAGGAGCCTCAGCATTATTCAGCTGCACTTATTAGGGTGCTTTGAGAAAAGTGATCCTTGAGGATCCTGCCCTGATACACTCCTGCAGAAGGCAGGCTGAGCCTGGCCTTGGCCCTTTGCCTGCTCATCTGCGTTGTCCTGAGGTACTGAAATGGAGAGTTTCTCTTAAAAAAGCCTTCTTCTGCCTTGGCTGAAGTCTGTAGGTTTGCTGCAGCCTCTCCCAAGAAGGAGGGAGCCCAGATGAAGGGGACTGAGCTTCCATCTGCAGAGTGGTGGCGTGGCCACGGCTCCGGCCATGACTGGACATAACTTCCATTTATCTGTAGTCTCACTTTATTGTTTATTTGCTAAGTCTGGTTGGAAAGGTTTGTGTTCTCTTTTCTTCGGGGCTCTTTTGGGCTCGTGTTCTAACGTATCTGTTTGTGAAAAGGCTGCTGAACTGCAACGGTGCTTTCTTTGCCAAACGGGAAGTTGAGTGGGTCCCCCCTTCTGCTGCACATGCAGTTGCCTCAGTGCCACCAAGGTCCTTCTGCAAAGTGTAAGGACAAAGAGGGGTGACAAGCAGCAAGCTGAAGCAGGACAAATGGAAACCCAAGATGCCCAGTGAAATATTTAGTGAACCATTTTGAGCAAGGAAAAGTTTGTTCCTCTTCTATTTATTATAAGGTTTGGAAGCGAGGCACTGCCTAATTGCAGATGGCTAAATACCTGTGGTAAAGCCATGCTTTCTATTTGCACGCTTCCTTGAGTTAAGACAGGGTAAGATGAGAATAATACTTCTGAGCAGAGGCACTTAGGTAGCAGACGTCTCCTGTACATGCATGTTTTCCTGCTCTGATGTACTTAGGAGCGTATTTCAGCCAGGGCTGGTAGCTGGGGTGATACACAGCACATGGTCGTGGTGGCATCTCGCAAGGGCAGACCCTCCTGGGGAGCTGAGGTAATGGAAATTTCATGTCAGCCTTGGCCCGGGTCCCCGGAGCCAGCACGGCCACTGCGCTGCAGCGGTGTGTGCTTGTTCTGGGATGGGTCTTTGCTGTCGGCTGTATGTCTTTTACAAGGGCACAAATGTAATGTCAAAAGAAACCACTTTGGTAGTGTACTCGAAAGTTAAATATTTTATGCAGTACTATAGTAATGTGATGTATTTCCTCCTTGACATACTTTGTTTTTTGCCCGAGGTCTGGGATTCGGGGCTGTTTGTAGAGCTGGATTCTTACATCCTCTCCTCCCCAGCGTCTTGCGTGCCTTTTTCTCAAGATGCTGAATTTCTTTCTGTCCCTACAAAATGCTAAAAGCAACTCAGTTCCCAGAAAAAAAGTGAATTCTGATTATACGATGGTTATTCGTTTAAGCTCTTGGGATCAATAGTACTATATTAAAGCAACGTATTTGCTCCTTCGCGAGGTGTGATGTGAAAGAAGATTCATGATGATAAATGTTTGGCAGGGACCTCAGATGGCGAACAGCTAGACGGCACAGGCTGGCGAGTCTTCACGTAGATATATAGACATATATGTCTGCTTTGCACTTACTGGTACCCCAGCTGTAAAAACTGGGTGATGAGTGACTGCCTTAGCAGCTTCAGCATAGGCATTTGCAAGACAGTGCGCACGCTGGAAAGCTCAGGCTGTAAACAAACGATATAAAAGGTATCCAACATGGGTAAGTAATCAGCAAAGCCTTCGCCTTTGACCAAACCTTGAGCACTTACACAGCACCAACATCATGGTCTCACCAGCACGAGACATCGTCAGCAGTGTCTGGCACTGGATTTTATCCCACCCCATACATTCACCTGGGGAAAGCTGTGTGGGGTATGGCAGGACACCTCATCCCCACCGTGCTTGTGCCACAGAGGTTGATGATGGGGTGTTAAACCCATGATGCAAAGGGCTGGGTATTGTGTGCAGAGCAACAAGCGCTCAAACTGCATTTTTGCAGAGGACTATAAATGCTCCCGCATTACCTGGTGGTTACATTCCAATCAATATGGTTTTCACAGACCAGGATTAGTTATGTTACCTTTTGTACTCCAAGGTAACTCAAAGTACTTCATAAAGTAATGAGTTCAGCTATAGATAGCACAGGTTAATGGCATGGCCATTATGTGCTCAGTGATAAAGCTTCCATGCAGCCTCAGATATTATAAATCTGGTTTATTAAGAATGGAAATATTGACAGAGACCCGATTCTGCCTTATTCCTTCTGCAGCCTCCCAGGGGTTTTTGACAATCCACTTTTGGCAGCTTCCAGCACAGATAGAGAGACTTTAATCTCTCAGAGGAAAACTGCTATTCTGGGGCAAGCGTTAACCCATTGATTTATGTTGCAAACATTTGCAAGTGTTTGGAGGCTAAAACAGAGCCAGGATAAGCATAAACCAGAGGGGCTGCACCAATTCTTCAAACCAAGAGAGGTTTGAAGGACTTTGAACTGATGGTGGCCAGGCCGGCCAGCCCAGCTCTTCATCCTTGCCCTCTGATTTCCCCGCCTGAGCATCATGCCCTGCTGCCCAGCGCAGTTCAACAGCTGCTGGGTGCTAGGTGATGAATCTTTGATATCTTTATTACCAGATTTAAAGGTAGATCCTGCTCCTCCCTGTTAGCTGGAGAGGGGCAGGCTCCCTTTTGCTGCAGGTGGAAACGACCCTTCCTAAAGCAACTGGGCCACTAATTCATGCAAACCCATGGTGTTACTTGAAGCAAAGTTTTCCTTTCTAACCCTGTCAGCTGAGCACAGCTCACCAAAGCCCCCAGACATTTCAGAAAAGCTTTGGGGTCATTTGGGATAGGCCAGATTAAAAAGGTGGATGAAAGATGTTGACCGAGGCATCCTTTTTCCCACTCCTCTCTCCATCAAGAGGGGGCTGAGTGGGCAACGGCAGGGAGGGCAAACCTACCAGCAAGCCATGGCCTTGCAGAAAAGAGCCCAGGAGTATCCAGGAGGTTGCATTGGACTTACTTTTCAGCCCTTGCTATGGCATGGGGCCCTTGTCGCTGGGCTAGAGGTGTGCTAGACTGCAGCCCAGCCCTCATGTGCCCACTGCAGGGACACTCTGCCGCTCCCCGCAGCCGCCCCCTGCTGCTGTCTCCCCATTGCAGAAGAGCATTGCAGCAAAAAAAGAGCCTAAAAGAGCATATTCTCATCAAAGGAAGAAGGTGGGGAAGGGGGGGGTCAGGCGACGGGCAGGGAGATGGATTGTGCTGTGGTGCTGAGTGTGGAGAAGCTGTACCTGAATCATCGAGAGGGGAGGGGGAAAGTCCCACAGCTCTCTCAGGAGAAAGCGTTTGTTGGTGTGAAACGATGCCGCAAAGGCCCTGGTGTGCTGCGGCTCAGTCCCTGCTTGGGAACTGATCTGCTCCCAGGCTCCATTGTTCAGGATGGGAACATCCGACCACCCTCCCCTTGACATGCACTGCCCTCCCTGCTTCGCAGCGACCTGCACATCGTTAATGGCTCATCAATTCTGTCCCCCCGTGCCCAGGATCTGCCCAGGTGGGAAAGGAGAACATCTTAAATAACACCGCAAACATCGCTGCTTTCATCTGAGCAGAGTGCAGCACCCATGTGAGTGCTGGTCCCTTGCGGCGTCCTTGGGTGCCCTTGTCCTAGGTGCTTTTCCATTTACACTGGGATTATGAGGGATGCTGCTGCTCTGGCTCATGAGTGTTTATGGCATGGTGCTGCTGTGGCTGGAAGGAGAAGTGCTGGGAGTATTTTCAAGGTAACTGGTCAAAGAACCCAGCTGGACACGCAGTTCCCACAGTTGTCTGTGTTCCAGTGTCCCCTGTCTGTCCCACACACGTCTTGGTCCTTTGAAGCACTTTTGACCCTGCTTGGAAGAGGGAGAGTGACTGCTGCACAGTACAGCTGTCCATGAGGTCTTCTTCACGATTAATATTTTTACTATTACTAATAGTACTATTAATACTGTTGATGCTATCACTATTACAACAACAACAACAAAAGAAGCCAAAGCTCAGCCTCAAGGCTCCTGTTAGCTCCAGTACGCACTAGCACTGGGCAGAAGGGAAGCTGGGCATGTTCTCAGCTGAAGCACTCTCCTGCTCACACACAGGACCTCTGGCCATCAGTAGTTACAGCTGTGCAAATTGTTCTTTATAGATGGAATGAAATTTGCAAATGGGACAGCTTCGACTGTGGTTAATAAAAACCTAATGCTTCCTCTGTTTTGACAATGGTATAGTATTACATAGAAAGTTTTGTTTGGTCTTTTTTGTGTTACCTAAAACTGCTTATTGTGCCTCTTAACTCGGGTTTTGGTTAAAAATCCCTGCTGTCTTTAAAAAGATGTGTATGTGTGTGGGAAATGGTGTCGGTAATGCAAAGGCTTTAGCCTGGACAACAAAGAAAAGTTCAGTTATTTAGTAAACGAAGGAAAAAACCGTAATCCCTGTGTGCGTTGGTTTGATCTGAGCCAAATTCTACTGCAAATTATGGCATCTGCCTTTGACTTGAGAGAAGAAAACCTAGCCAACCCAAGCGGCTATAATAACAACTGTAATAGTAATTGTTATTATTTTTAATTTCGGTAGAGAAGTCCATGGATTTAGGGGAGCGTGGCTGTTTCCATCAGCTTAGTGAAACTTGGTAAAACAATGGTCAAAGTTAAGCACGCAGCTAAATCATTTGAGGAACAAGAATTTCTGCCCGCAGGTAAGAGCCTAATAATGTGACGATGAGGGCCCAGACTTCCGCAGGTAGATAGCAGAAACTAATATTTGTGATGCAAGAGTCTTGCATTATTCAGGAGTTACAGATGATTCTAAGAAAGAGAACAGCTTGAGAATTAGCAAAACTAGCAATAAAATATTCTTAGCTGACTCCGGGGGGAAGGAAATTGCCGTGTACAGGATTTGCATTCATCTTAATGTTTATTAAAAATGAGACAGCATTGCTTTTCCTCGCGCTCGGCTGCAATAGCTCCATGCCCTGCTGGAACTGTGTCCTCCCCGGCCCCTGCTCAGCTCCAGGACCTGCTGGAATCTGTTGTTGTTGGGGTGAGGGTGATGGGGACCCAACCAGCCGCTCAGGCCATGCAGGACGATGTGAGTGCTGCTGCCAGTGCTAATTGCGTGGCTTTGCTCCTGCGTGCGCAGAGAAGATGGAGAAATACAACTGGGAGCAGCCAGCTCAGGCTTCCTCCTCTGGGCATCAGCTGGCCCAGAGTGCTGGGTCATTCCCTAAACGTTTTTGAACCATTCCTGGCAGCAAAAGGGCTGTCTGCTCTTGGGAGTGCTGCAGCTCACATGCAGAGCTGCAGGGCTGCGGGCAGGGGAAGGGGCTGAATGTTCTGGTGCAGCAGCCATGGGGACTACCAATGTGCTAGTAAAGACCCTAGAATGTGCCTGAATCGCACTAACACACTAAGATCTTGTGTTGCAGGAGCAAAATCACCACCCAACATATGTGCACCAGCAGTTCAGTGCAGCACAAACGTGTCTGCATGGGGGTGTGGGAGGAATTGCTGCTTGAAATGACAAGGGCTGGGGGCAAGGCATATTTCTTGCTGTAAGGAATTAAAAGACACACGCAGAAGCACCCGAGACCTTCCAAACTCCCACTGGTGTCTTCACATGTAAGACCCGCACCTGCCACCAGGCTATCATTTACCAGTCACTGCAAGGGTACGTAAGTGTGCCATTAGCGATGAATGAGCTGGGATGGGCACGTGGGGAAGGAAAAGGAAATAAGAAACATGAAAATAATAAACTAAAAAAGCAAGTGAGACTATTCAAAAGGGGGACTTTATTTTCATTACACTGAAGCCAGACGTCAGTGCACCAGTTCAGCTTTGATACACAATAAATCAGCAAACCCGTCACTCAGTTTGGAAACCAAGATTGCAGTGGCACTAAAAACACACTGAAAACATTGACTTTCTTCCTTTTTTTTTTTTTTTCTTTTTTTCCTCTTTTGTTTTTGGTACAAAAATGGTACAAACGACAATACAAAAGATTTGTGCTGTTGACGGTTACAAAAAAAGGTTTTTGAACTGGGTTAACGGATGCAAACTGCTTTTGCGCTTCAGCGTGAATACAGCGGAACAGCAGAAGTCTTCCTTGAGAACAACCACAGTCATGCGGGCTGCTACACAGCTTCTCCATCGGAAAAGGAAACATGCAGAATCAGAATTGAAAGAAGAGAAAGTGCTCCAGTTACACATCTATATGTTCTTGTTGCTTTTTGCCTCTATTTGACTTGTAGCTTCAAGCACTAACTACATTATGTACACAGGGTGTGAGCAATTGCTTATGGGGTCGGTGTGTACTGGAAAGAACTTTTATTTTCCCCGTGGAACCCAGTTAACTTTGTGTGGGAGACCCCTATGTTGTCTAGCTGCTGATTTAAACATATGCATTCCTTGTTATACAGCATTCCCCCCCCCCTTTTTTTTCACACTTACGATGAAGAGCTCCAAGACATCACAATAAAAGTCCCATAATTTACCTTTAATATGTTTTTTTTTTTGAGACTAAACGAAGTTGCAATCTTGGCATATTGTGTTGTACAGACCCTGCACTGACCAATGCTGTTCTCCAATGCCTGACCATCTACCCTATGCAAAGCAGTTGCAGATGATACAGCCATTTCCTAGAGTGCCACTTATTCCTGGAGGCTGGATTTGGACACAACTACCCCTAAAACCAATACGAGAGAGGCTCAAAGTGGCTCAGCTGCAGGTGAGTGAACTCCCCACCACCACCTTACGTCCACCAATGGCATTGCCCGGTCCAACAAGAAAGGAAAGAAATATAAAATATGGAATAATGCATACCCAGAAGCCAAACTATGACTAGCACATAGGACACCTAGAACAGACTTGCCTATTCACTGTCATTAATTACCTGCCAAGTCTCCTCTTGGCCTTGCAAAGCATTTCCGTCACTGATGCTTTTCCCTGTTTGCAGGCTACATAACATAGGCTGCACCGAGGTGTGGGCCATGCTCTGCCGGCATTGGACCTGCATGGTCCTTGGCTTGGTGATGTGCAGTTTTCACGCCTAGGAGATGTCCAGTGTGCCCCAATGTCCTGGCGGTTCACTGTCCCCATCCCTTAGCGTGGAGAGCTCTTGTGGCGTCCCTTGGCACTGCTATGGGCTATGGCGGTGACAGTGGCATTTTGGGAATGGGCTCCCTTCCACCGGCCTGAAAGCAAGTCCTTCCCGACCGCCGCATGGTGTGCAGAGTGGGGACTTGCATGTGTGGGCACAGCTTCTTTAACTAGTTTAAGTTTAATGCTTTAGTTTAGATTAGTTGGAGAGCAAGGATTGTGGTCTCAATGCATTAACCACTTCTGTGGCCTGAACTGTACCTTCAGAGTTGCCGTTTCCCCAGACTGGCTCCTTGTAAGCCACTGTCACCTCCAGCGGTGAATGGCAATGGCGAATGAGGATCAGAGTGGGGGCACAGAGCACTGACACAGTCACCTTTTCAATGGGGTCCCTTGGATTAATGTTAATTTACTTAGCTGGATTATAATCTGTAAGTAGTATTAACAAGCAAAAATGTTTGCAAGCAGTGATCTATTTTCATTGCTTGATGTCCTCCTTGCTTACCTTCTGCTGTTCCCACTGTGAGGAAAGGGGTCTGATGCTGCTCTTTACTTGTGGGGTTGTAAAGCTAAGTGATGGAGGGAGGAGGAGGAGGAAAAGGAAGAAGGAGAGGAAGAGGAGGAGGAGGAAAAGGAAGAGGGAGAGGAAGAGGAGGAGGAGGTCCTGCAGAGGGAGACTGAGCAGAACTGGCTCAAAAGACAATAAACTAGTTGGTTTGATTTATGGGCTTGTGGAGTTGGAACGGCTGGATTGCAAATGCTGCAGAAAAAAATATCTGCTGATTTAAAAAAAAACCAGAAATAGGTTGATTTATTTTTAGTCACTCAATCCGTTTTGTTTGACTTAAATTGCATAAATGTTCTTAAAAGCTCAAAATGTTTACACAAGCTGATGTCTGACAACGTCTCCTTCATGGCCAAGTGGTTCCTGTCACTGCATGGCACATCCCCATGGGTGACAGCGGGCGATGCTGACCAGCCTCTCCAGCCTCCAGCCCCACAGCAGCCACCCCACACTGCTGCCATTCCCTCCCCTACCTGAAATCCATCACCTCAGCCAAGGCCGCAGCAGAAAGCAGGCACCAAACGCTCTGGAGCAGGGACTTTGCTACTGCTCTTGGGTAAATGGTATCAGGTAGATAGCACAGCTTGGCTTGCAGCAGAGACCCAGCTGGCATCATGGGATCTACATGAGCACCCCTGAAGCCACATGGAGCTGGCAGGCAGCAGCAGCAACCCAATGGATGGAGAACCATCAGCATCACCCCAGCCCTCGATCCGCGTCCTTCTCTTGAGTTGGAGATGAGGTTATGGTGATGGACACAAAACACTGGCGGGTAGTCATCAGCAAGAAACACTAAGTGCATTTTTATTATTCACTACTTCTGCTGTGACCGGGCAGCTTCTGTGGGGGTGCAAAACCCAGATGGTGAAATACTCCAGCCCACGGCTTTTTGGAAAGAAAGGGGAAGAATCAAGCCTGCCTGTAGGTAGAGAGCAGTGTCTCAAGGCAATGCAGCCCACCTGTGCCAGCTGGCTGAGGACAAGGGCTGTGAAGTTTGCTGCGGGTGGCCAGGAGGAGGTGGACAGAACGTGGCAGAAGCAAACTAAGACTTTCATAATGGTCACACAAGCAACTGAGGTCTCAACTATGGAACAGGAATTTGGGAAGGCATCTGATGCCGGCAGTTTACCAGGCACTGCACTTCATCCTGGCTGAGGCATGTGCTGTGTGGCACAATGTCCTTGCCTTGCTGCTGCCATCAGCGCTGTCCCTCTCCTGAAGCCCAAGCCATCACCTCCTGCTTCCTCAAGAACTTGGGTGAGAGAGTTGTGAAAGGACAAACTGTCCCATCGACTGACTGACCAGGACAAAAAGAAGGATCGCATCCTTGGTAGTTATTTACATACCGGTAACGTTGGAGTCCCCTCGGGCAGACTTTTACCACATTCCACTTCATACAAGACACATTTCAAATGCTCATTAATTTACAGAAATTGCATTTTATAGAAAATATGATACAATGAAATATAAAATGCACCAGGAGCATTTCAAAAATCTATAGAGACGATCTTGCAGCCTAGTATACCCTCTGAAACGACGTCCACTCATCACCGCAAGCTCTCGTCCTCTCATTCTCGCTTCCCTCCCACCCCCCTTTAAACTCTTAGCATTCAACTTGAGAATTAATAGAGATATCAAAAGAAGCATGATTATCCCCTGGATAATCACTTTCCAATATTGTGCACATTCTTGGATTTAAATGAAAATATATCTAAGCACTTGTACAAGTTTTAGCGAACCCACTGCAAAATCGTCTGCAGAATATAAAACACAGGTAATCCAAGATTTCATAGCACATTAATTAAGTGGCTCATAATCCATTAAATGTGGTTTATATTACACATCCATGCAGTCTAAATCATTTTACAAACATTAGACATAAACCCACTAGTCCAAATCAGTAAAGGAAAAATGTAATAAAAAAGCTAATAACTATTCGTTATTGGTTAAACTGACCCTACATATAAACTAGGTAGTATGCTACCATTTATAATACTGATGTTGAATTATGCCTGGATGCTGCAAAACCTCTTGCTTACTTGGCAATGCTTGAGCATATTAACCACAAGATACTTAATAGGCCCTCGTTGCACTTCTCCTCCAAAAAAACACATTTACTACAGATAGCAGCGCCTACCCATCAAATAGAAAGGACACACATTAGCTGAGTTACACGATATTCTTGAGCTTTGGCTACTAATGCTCCAAGGCATTAATATTGTACTAGACTAACTTCATACTTACGGATGGCAAAAGTGCTGATAAACTGCTCCTGCCCTTCGCGCTGCCTCAGCCTCGAGCAGAGCCACTGCACAAACCCCTGCTTCCACCAGGAAAACAGCGTTGGCCTTCCTGCTATCAGGATTCCCTGGGGATGCAGGACACCACCACCTAACCCAGCTGGTATTTACATCACTCCAGAGGTCATGGGAGCCAACACACACCGATAGCATAAAAACAAACAACTGGGCCTTTGGTCATGTCACGATTTACTTTGCAGGGTTTAGGCAAGGGCTGTCGGAAATTTCTGTTGCAATAACCAAAGGCTTTATCAACGCTATAGTTCTATGCAGCTACATTGAGTGTGACCAGGTGATGGCAGAGCCCCCAGTCGGTATTTTGCATCTGATAACACTGAATTATATACAACATGATGACTAGTTCACCACCTGCTGAGGCTTAAAGATGGCTGTTCAGATTTTGACTCAAAACATCTTCCCCCTCCCCGACCCCCCCATCTGCTTCCACCCAGAATGAGTCACCCCCTCCAAAAAAGAGGCAAACAAAGAAAAAAAAAGAAAAAAAAATAAAGGGGAAAAAAAAAAAAAAGAAAAAGAACCAATCTCCAGAGTTCCTTTTTGTTAAATCCTTCCCAGCTAGAACTGGCTTAAGGTCACAGGGAGTGCTGCCCAGGATGGTTGTATGTTTGTTTTCGTCACTCCTGAGATTGAAGGGAATCTGATACATGCACCAAAAGGCACTTTCAAATATATATATATATATATATTTTAAAAACAGTGCTTCTGTTCTAAGAAATTCAAGTTAAGACAGAGTGCCTTTCACTCTCTTTAGTCATAAAGCAGGTAAACGAGCAATATCCCAGCTGACATTAAAAAACCAAACCAAAAGAACAAAAAAAACCTGCAGCAGAGACAAGTGTTCATGCGAGACAGCTCAATATTCTAAAAAATAACATTGGAAAGGAAAAAAAAAAGGGAAAAAAAAAGAAACCTCCTATGTCACCACTAAAAATAACAACACAGTCAGCAGGGGATATTAATTAAAAAAGCTGCCACATCTGTACAGTTCTTGCTTCTGCATCGGCTCTTTTTGTTAATGTTGTCGTCTGTGGGTTTGTTTTTTCTATGTTTTTTTCTTCTTTTTTTCTTAATATTCTTTTCTATCTTCTTCTTATATTTGTTTTTAAATAACGTGAGGTCAGTTTAATCTTCCTCGCCTCCCCCGTACATGTCCGCCAGTTTCTTGAACCTGGGCCCCCAGTCGTTAAGGTAGTCGTAGTCCTGGTCCCCGGAGCTAGAGGAGTTCAGGGAGCTGACGGAGCCGGCAGTGGAGCCACTGCCCTCGTAGTCAAACACCAGCAGGGAATCATAGGGAGGGGCTGTGGGGTCATTGTCGGCCGCACGCAGGCCCTGGGGAAGCAAACACAGGCTGTGAATACCCACCACAGCTGTTAGGGTGATGGTGCTAAGAAGTGCCCAAAGAAGTGGTAAATGCTCCATCCCTGGCAGTGTCCATCCAAGGCCAGGTTGGACAGAGCCTTGGGTGACATGGTCTAGCGTGAGGTGTCCCTGCCCATGGCAGGGGGTTGGAACTGGATGATCTTAAGGTCCTTTCCAACCCAAATCATTCTATGATTCTAAGGAAGGGTGTTTGGGTAAGGATCTGGGCTGGTGGGATGTTTGGGATCCCTATAGCAAAGCTAAAAGACGATGGAGAAAAGAGAAATGATGATGGTGTGAAAAAGAGGGTTCTGCAGCTTCCCCATGTTTGGATACCCCCAGGGTTGAGCCCTCCTGGATGCCCCCAGCAGAAACCCACTAACTCCCGGTAGCACTGTAAAAGAGCCGGATGGAGCAGGAGGGGAGTTATTTCCAAGGATCCAGGTTTGGAACTGAAAAGCTTGCAGTCCTGGACAGCATGTAGTTTCTGGGGTTGCCTGTTAAGATTTCCAGCTTGGCCAGTGAAAGAATGACAAGCACCCAACCAGTAACCATTATTTTAATTTTGATGATTTGGATTCCTTTAGGAAAAACCCCCAAACATCAATCCTAGCAAAATTCTGCAATTAAGAGAGACTTGGGGTATGAAATTCTGGGCAGAGGGTTGGGAAGCATTGCTGGTCCTGTTTGTTGTGGGCAGCAGTGTAGGCAGGACATGGAAATGGCCTTGGGATATGAAGGAAAAGAATTGCTTTGCTGCAGCCTGGCATCAGGAAAAGCCGAGTGGAATAGACCTGCAATAAAGCAAAACGTTCTGCATTCATACCTTCCAAAACCCCAGTCTCAGCATGGGGAGATGGAGCAGGTTTTACCGCAGCAAACAGCAGCTGGAGCATGTGTTAAGAGCCAGTCTTCACGCACATAGATGTATGTAAATATGTGTGTGAAGGATGCGCAGGAGGAAAGGAAGAAGAAATTTTAATGATGAAAATAAGGAAAAAAGCACAGCAGGAAGTAGATATAATAATAGAATTAAATTGCTATAACATTTCTTTTTCTAATTTAGGAAATGAATGGTGTGTTGTGTCTCGGAGGAAATAATGCATTGATTGGTTTGTAACCACTCAATCACTCAAAACTAAAAACAAGATAAGAAACACTAAATGGATAGATATTTGTACAAGCAGATAAAGGAGCAGTAATCTAACATAAAACAAAGAAATCCTCTCTCATCTGGGATGAATCTCTCTGTTCTGTAAACTCTTTGAGGCTTTAGACCAAATAGAACTTACTAGGAAGGCACAGACTGGTGAAATAATTACAAGTCCAGGAGTCCCAAATGGGTCCTTTGTCTCTGGGGAACCCATGCAGCTGCCTTGCCACCACCTCCCTATGATGGTGACACTCCTTTGTCCACATCCAGATTAAGCTTTTACTTCAGCAGCTGCAATAATCCCAGAGGAGACTGGGATCAGGTTCTACTGCCTGGATGCTGAAAAGCATGGCGTTTGTGAGATCCACAGATCAGGAATCTTTGGCTTTTTACAGGCTCAACGCCTTTATTAGGCCAAGTTCTGTGTCCTTTGCTCATACCACTTATTCCCCTAGTTTGCATCTGACTTCTCATGTGAGTAATAGCATCACTTGGTCTATCCAGCCAGGAGAATGTTGCATAGCTGATCTTTGCTGGCTGCTCGAGCTTTCAATATGTGACACAAGACACCCTATAGAACATACCTCATTAATAAAGTCACCGATATCCCCTGGATGTGGGATTACTGGTCTTATAGGATACTGCGGTTCAGCACCAATAGGTCTTTCATCCACCCTTCTGACTCCAGGTGTCTTGTTCAGAACATGATCCATGGTCTCTGGCTGCTGGAGCTGGCTTAAATCATAATCCTGTGAAAAATGGAAAGGCACAGAGTGAAACGAAGAACTTCTCGTTTCCATCATCTGCTTACCCAACGTACAAACAAGTTCAGAGGTCTAAGCCTATTCCAGCTGAAGTTCAATGGCAAATCTGATCAGCAAGTATGCAGCCCCTCTAACTATCGAAATTACAGATGAACCTGACCTCTGAGTAGCTCATAAAATTGACCTCCTAAGATTGTATCTTAAAACATGAGTAAAATCAAATATTTAAATACTTCGTTAATATTTCACATGGCACCTAAACCTTTGGGATAAAAAATTGGCTTTTGTTTGCATGTGCACAGGGATACACATAGCTTTGTATGAAATATGTAACGTAAAGACATTGCTGGTAGACATATTATTGCAATTACATTTCTACAGAAGTAAAAACATTAAAAGGTACATCGCATTTATGCATGTAGGCCTTTCAAAGTATGTTCTTTCTGCTCATGAAAAATCCCAACAGAATAGGTTTCTACCAAGGAATGCGAACCAGGTAATATTTCATTAAAAATGTATTCATGTAGGTAATGGTGTTTTGCTGCTCTTCCTTTGCTGTTATTTTTAACGAATCCTTTCTAAAATATTTAAGCCTACAATGTAGTTGCCTGAAACCAGATACTTCAGCTGGTTTGAATGCTTATAGCAGCACTTTGTTCTACCGGTGAAGCTATTCTTGTGCTCAGACGGGGATGATTGAATCTCCAGGAGCAATATTTATAAATAACTTGTCAGTGACAAGAAAAAGAAATGCCAATTGCAAGGATTTTTCCGTGCAATTGGAACTTCTCAAGTTTTGGACAAAGTCCCTGCGTTGGCTCCCTGAGGTGGCTCTCACCAGGCTCATCTGCTTGCCTTTGGATGCCACCGGGACCACCCTCAACCATGACCTTAGGACTGAAGCAAGCAAGAATAGAGCCATTATATGATGCAGAGCCACATAATTTGTGTGAACATTATATCTGAGAGTGTCAACAGGCTCTTTACTTAGGTGGGAATAAAACCCCTGGTATTTTGAACATGAGCAACCAAACTTTGCTGTTTTAGTTGAGAAAATACATCCCTAGCAGAGGGAAAGCACATCCCAGGAGTGCAGGCGAGGGAAGTATTCATGTAACATCAGTATCGGTGTCTGTAAGAAGAAGCCACCACAGAAAAGCTGATGCATTCAGGCAGACTGTGGCTTAGGGCGCCACAACCAAGCAAAGCTTTGCCACCGTACGCTTCGCAGTGGAAAAGAAAATCCCCAAATGTATTTAGACACTTCTCACAAACTACATTTAGAAATTAAAAGAAATTAAAGAAGCATTAGAGACGATTAAGTAAATGCAGGGAAATCCCACAGAAGCTCTAGGTTCAAGCAAGCCAAGGCAAATGCCTGCAGCCACGGTTCTGGGGAGAGTGGTAGCTGCTGGCTGGGTTTTATAAGATCTCTAATGGGGAATGGTAAAGTACACAAATTTAATGACTGAAATAACATAAATACTGTTCGAATATGAGTGGAGTAGATTGATTTTTTGTCCCTCCCCAGGAAGTTGCCTAGGGCATAGACAAATCCACTTGGCATCGGACTCCTGGCACAGTCGTGCTCCAATGCCAGTGTCCCAGTGACATGCTGAATCCCCTGGATCTCCACTGGCTCTAACTGACGTCCGTGCCACACCAGGGAAGCCAATCAAGCCTCCTGAGCATAAACAAGGGGAACACAACACTTTGCGAGTACTTTAGTGAAAATACTGTGGTTTCTGCCTTTTTGAGAGTACAGATTGCACAGCTGCTCCTTGGCCATGACCCACAGCCTCTTCTCACCTGGTCTTCCTCTCCACCTCCCTCTTCATCGTACTTCAGGATATTGTCCCTGACGTCGTCCTCGGGGTCAATCAGGAGCTGCTTGGTGTGGCGCTCCTTCTCCCGGCGCTTCATCCACACCACGAACAGCAGAACCATGGCTGTAACAGGGAAGAAGCTCGGTGAGCTGCAAACTCACATGGCACAAGTCCAGGCTGCATGGGCCAGAGTGTGGTGGCGTGTCCCAGAGCATCACCTGCCCTCTTCCACTATGGAGAACCTCACTGGCTGCTAGTAAGAGGAATGAAATTTTGTCTTATTGCATATTCTGCTTCATAAGCTCAGTGAAAGCTGTGAATGCTGTGACAGGCCTCCACCACAGACATTTCCTTAAGATCCATCACCAGTGCTGATGCGGCCGATTTTTATCAGATGTAAAACACACCATCAAATGTAAAGAAACAGGAAGTGTGAAACCTGCAGCTCTCTGAGAACGTTTGATCTAAATCCTGAATTTTCAGGATTAGATTTCCACCTTTATTTCATTCAGGGGCACAAAATAAAGGTGGGTGGAAGACAGCTGCAGAGGCGCTGAGAAGCAAATGGGTACAGATGGCCCACATCTTGTGCACAAGCAGCTCTTCCCTCAGTGTGATACAGCAATGCCCATTCAGGTCACAAGCCCTGGTCACGGGAGTCATTTTGCTGTTGTCTGCAGTTGGCCAAGAAAGACTGGTTTGTGGAGGCTGTGTAACACTGGGTCCTGTAATTGGATTTGGACTCCTTCATACTTTCCTTTGGTACATGAGGAAGGCTTTTTAGACTTCCAAGAACACATCAGCCAGGACATTATCATACACATTTGGCCATTGACTTGCAAAGCAACTCTAAGATCATTTGAAATCCTTTCAGAGAGCAGGGCTAGCTTTGCAGAACAAGGGAGAGCAGATCTGGTAGCACACAGCCAACCTCCTCAGGCATCAGCATTTACATGCCAGGACCTGGCAAATCTCTTTCAGCACAATAACAGTGAGAGAGGAACAGTTCTTCGATCACGAGAAGTTTTTCCCAACTTAAACAACTTTACCCAAAGGGAATGCTGACTTCCTGCTCCACAACCTCATCCTTCACAAGTCCACTCACATCTCAGAGGTTGTGTGCTCCCTGTGGTTTACTGTGTGGAAGTTGCTCTGGAAACCTAAGTCTCCACTAACATAAGGAAACCAGACCTTGTCTTCTTCAAGAACCTGTTAATATGCTCGTTCTTGTTCTCATACTCAGTAGCTGCAAATAATGCCATCAAAACAGAAATTAAGCGTGAGCAGCTGAGGCAGTCACACCTCTTAGTGTCTGCTTCCGCCTCCATTCTCCATGCAAGCCACACACCAAGCTGTGACGGAGGCAATCTGCTGGAGAAGGGACAGATGGATGGACAGTGGAGGTGGGAACGTGTGGCCCAGGTTTGTTTCATCTGGGTCAGCTCTTGACCATGCCAAACTAATGCATCCAACACAAATGAACCCAGACAGGACGTAAGACCCCAAACGTTCCTTGTATTTTTTAGCTGCACAAGCAAACACATTTTCTTTCCCTTTACCTGTCCACTGAGCCCGGGTGTTGCTTCACCAAGGCCAAGGATAGAGAAGAGACCAGACCCTGGGGACATGGGTGAGCAGCTCAGCCTGCAGCCCCACATTGTGAGGAGGTGTTGAGGAGGATCTGAGTTCTTCCTCCCAGCACCAAAGTGTTTATACCCAACAGGAATTCAATGAAGTGAGTGGAAGAGGACTGGACAGCTAATTACTGCCATTGTGTGCCAACTGGCTGCCATCCCCGCCTGCCAGCTAACAGAATTGTTTTCAGATAGTTCAGCATTTCTTTAATGCTTATCCTGGATCTATTCAAGGGAGAATAAAGAAAAGCGAAGAAAATTTAACTCTTATCTGCAATATAAAACCTCAGCTATTTAGCAGACTATTGAAGTCCTTTTCTCCTTGTTCCTTTTCAAGTCTCTCACAACAAGATACCTGCCTAGTCCACAAAGACAATATTATAATGGTTACTAGGGTTTATCTTCTTCTCCCCCCCCCCCCGCCTTTTTTTTTTAATGCTACTTTTTCATGCAGTTATAGTTTTTTCTGTGCCATTAATGCCTTCACAGCTACCTTGGAAAAAAAAAAAGGGACCTTCAAAGTGTCAATAGTGGATGTAGTGCACTCTCCTTCCTTTTATTCACTCTGCAGAATGGGAAGTGCTATTACTGCTGTTAGACCCATTTTCACTCTGCATGTAGCTTTCCTTGAAATCTATTGTCTTCACCCTTCACAATTTTTTATTGCATGGCTTTCCTAAATGTATTATTTGTGCAGCTAATACATCAGGTATTGGGAAGAAAAAAACCTTTGAGCAAAGGTAAAGGCAGAAACTCCCCTCACCTGAGCAACCTTAGATCTGTTCTCTTGCTGCTTCTTCCTTTTAAAGCCATCAAACTTTGACCTGCTGACTCAAAAATGGACAAATAGCACAAAAAAAACCTGCATCTGCCTTTTTCCAGGCTATTGTTCAGAGGTCACGATATAAAACAGATAGAAAGGAGGCAAAACACAGAAGGATGTAAATGGAAAACTGTTCGTCACATATTACATTTTTCATCACTGATACAGTGCTTTTGCAGCTCTCGAAGATAAAAAGAAGCCAATTAGAATGACAATGAATGCAAAAATAAGCTTTTGTAATAAAACCCATAATTTAAAATGTGATAATGTATCTGAAAATGAAAAAAGGAATCTCTTAAATCAAATGTCCTTCAGCTAAACTTAATTTCAGTCCACGGGATTTTCAACTTTTCAAATCGTATTTTAGCACTGGATTCATGCAAGACCAGCAAAAGGAAAGCCCTGTGTTTAAATCACCTTTGTGGCTTCCAGTACAGCGCTCCTGCATATCCCAGAGTACCAAACGTGGTGGGACTGAGGAATACCACGTCTTCTTCTGGGTGTGCAACTGTGGTGTGTTCGCAACAAATGTCCTTGGCTGAAGGGAGCAGCCTGGAACATTTTGGCACTGGGACCCCTCACTCAGCAAAGGACAGGAATTATGCATCCTGGCTAGGCACAGGGATGCTTCCACTGGCTCGGATGGGCTGGAGGAGGAATGGGACTGCATGGCCACAAACATGGTTTTCTTGCTCGTTCTCCAGACCAATACAGTAAATCAATTATACAACAATATATTCCTATCGCTGGCCCAGGAGGGTGGATGTTTGCCCAAAGATGACCCATTCTCTTAATGTACCACATCATATCCACATTAGAAGACATTTGTAGCATACGTTGCTCTGTCTGCTCTCTGTTTAAACACATTGGGGGTAAATATTAAATGTGATTTAGCACCATAACTCCCATTAGCTTTAATGGGAGTCCTATGGTTTCATCCTGTGTTCCTTGATGAATATTTACCTCATTGTTCATTTCAACGCTTGTTTTTATCTATTCCTACTGTGCCAACTCCTGCTTGAAGTTATAATGGTATCATTTTTATTTTTAAGTGTGTGCACACATGGTTATTGGTAATGCTCATGGAAGCTCGGGACTAACAACGTTGCTGGGCTAAAGGGATGGCATTGCCTCAAGCAAGGGGATGGCCAGCCCTTCTCTGCAATGCACTGCCAGCTCTCCAATGCTCCCGACAAACTGGGGATCCTTCCTCTTACAGCAGTCATCATCCACCATGATCTTTTGCTCTGAACAACCAGAAAACTACAGCTATGCACTGGTTTGGCCAGGGACCAACCCGACTCTCACAACCAGTGCATCAGGTACTGGGAACCAGTATATCCACAGCCAGCCAGGAATCTGAGAGGTATGGGGCAATCTGCCCCAGGATTTTGGACAAGTCCTTCAACCCGGTCCTGCACTCACTACCTACAAGATGTTGTCAGGTGTAATTATGTTTGTAAAGCTACTGGGAGTCCTAGAAAGAAAAGCCGGATGTATGCAGGGAGAGCACTAGCTCATTCTGCTGATGCTGCATTGAAGGGGCTTCAAAAGCAGATGTGTGAACCAATCCCTGCAGCCCAAAGCTCATGGTGCTGTCCCTGGCATGGAGCTCTCAAGGCTCTGGAAAAACACCATGTATAGAAGTGTGACAAAAGGGAATGGGATGGGAAACATCATGTTTCCCAGCAGCGTGAGCCTTGTAATACTTACTGAGTAAAATGATGATGCAGATCAAGATGGCAATGATGGCACCTGTGCCCAGCCCTGCCGCAGCCACCGCCCCGATGGTGGTGCAGTCACCATTCTCGTCACACGGGCACACCTTCACTTTGATGATGGACGTGTTGTACAAGGGGGGGTTTCCCGAGTCCGTCACAATGATTGGCACATCATACACACCTGCTTCCAGGTATGTGATTCGTAAACTGAGCTGGGCGTAATCGCCTGGAGAGACCAAGACAGACAGACAGACAGATGACAGACACTGGTAGAGCCTTCCAGCCGCACTTGTAGGTGCAGGGCTCCTCTGCTACAGCAGTCTTCTGAGTCCTGAAGAGGAGGCTATCAACAGCACACCTGGGCAGGACACTTTCAGACTTCTGCCCTAACAGTTGGGTCAACAATCAGGCTGTGCTTTGTAAAATACTGTGTTCGCACTGCTGCACTAACCTACCTCGATGCCATTTGCAAATCTGGTTGCACGTGTTTAAAACAGCATGAAATGCAAATAGCAAGGCATGGATGATACTCCCTGGGTCTGGGCTGCCACTGCGGAAGATTTCTCCTCACCCACCCTCCCTCATTGGGATTTTTGGGAAGCCCATTGCCTGTTGATGGCATGATCAATCAAGCAATCCCTCTTGTGTTCCCTCCTATGGAGACACAAGATCTGTGGGACTGAGCCCCGAGCTGTGAGGGAACAAGCCACTGCCCCTGGCCTGGCAGAAGCTGCAAGACCTCAGCGAGAGGGCCCAGCGTTGAAGCCAAAACCAGCCCGTGGCTCCCTGATATTTTCCATCCTTTGCTGAAACTACCAATAAGAGGAACAATTATGGTTACACACTGCAATATAAAAATCCTTCACATGCTGGTAATCTTCACACTTACCTGGCCCTCCTGGTTCCATGGTAAATTAAAAGGCTGCCTTTATGCAATTATGGTCAGAGAAATTAACATTGATCCTGATTGTGGCTTATGACAATTACACTGGAGGAACATAAGGAAGACTGATAATAGCTTTTTTCCCCTTGGCCATTATGGATGATTTATACTCTGTTCACTACTGATAACTGTTCATAATTATGAACTGCATTAAAAAAAAAGCCAAGTGCCAAGGCTTTTAGAGTTATGCTGCAGGTCTGATACAAATCATTTCTGATTAACTATCTTGTCTATAATGTCAGCCATAATGTGCTTTAAAAAATAAAAATCAGATAAAAAAGTAGGAAAGTTTGGAAGTTTGAAACCGCATGTGGCCTCATTAGCGAATCAGAGTCCAAATGTCCTCAGGATTGCCTGCCCCATTTACCATTCAGCCGTGTTATGGTCCAGTTCTTCCTCACTGCAGATGGCACACTTGGCAGCTCGAAGACAAAGGGCCCGACGTTTGGATCGATGTCAGCATCCGCGGCTGTTATGTTGATGACATTCAGGTTTGGCTTTTCACAGATCTGTGCCTCTTTTGGCAGGAGCTCAGGAGCATTATCGTTGATGTCGATTAGGTAGATCTGCAGAGTGCCAGTGCCGCTTGCGGGGGGTATACCTGAGTGCGAGAGGCAGAGCCAAGCATGACCATCACTTGAGAAGCAGTGGGATTGACAACAGACCCCTCTCCGCCATCCAATTTCAATAAACCAGGATTTTCACCCTCCCTCCTTGGACCTTATTAGGGACATACTGCACTTTCACGGTCCCTTGCTTTAAGAGGTATTATTAAAAGTTCCCCAAGCCTACTAATGTTGCTGTTTTTCACTCCTGCAGAACACTGAGGTTGAGTTCTGCAGATTTGTAGCCTACAGCAATGTCCTTAGTCAAACTCTAAAAATACAAGGAGGTGACGTCAAGTTGCTAGTGCAAATTTTGGTACTGGCTGTTTTGAAGATGAATAACTGTTAGAAAGATAGCTAACAAGAGGAAGAAGGCTTGGAGGGGAAAACAAGGTAAGTAGTGTAACCTGTTGGTCAGCATTTACTGTAGCACTTACTAGCCAGTATTTAGATTTGCAGACTATTACACTGCTGCAAAGAAAGCCCATCCCGCAGTTAGCCCTAGCTTCAGTGGTGAAAGGTCCCTGCTCAAAGCTATGAGCTAACCATCATCATTAGCCCATGGCAGCAGCAGCATGTCCCAACATACAGTTCTTCATCCTCCCTACATTTGTCACAAACAGCAGGGATGCTTCAGCACCGCAGTCTCAGTCCTCCAGTCCCTTCCTGATGAAAAGCCACATCTGTCTGACTAATGACCACTTACACAAAGTGATACCTGCCCTGGCAAGAGAGATCAGCCTTCCCTGAAATGCCAAAGTATTCTTCATTGACTTTGTATTTTCAGTTTTAGCTCTTCCTCCCAGTGCTGGATGTAATGCTACACAAACCACTTCCCCACTAGGCTTCCGAGTGTTACTTCTGCTGCTACAGACTTTCCCTCCTACATTCCTTTCTCATTTCTGCTCCATTTTTCAAAGGAGCCTTGAAAACTCTGAAGGAGCCCTGAAAATCCTTCTTTCATGGTTCCGACATAAGCTCTTCAATCATTGATCTCATCCTTTCATCTAGGAAGCATGGGGTAAGTCTCCCTCTAAAACAATGTCTTTGATCAGCCTTGAAAGTTTCTGGAGAGACAGATGGGATGTTGGGGCTGAATGTGAAAACTGACTTTTGGGGCTAAGAAAAGTGGTTTTGCTGTTTTCACATTGACCAGAGTATCTTCTGGGATGAATGCAAGGCTCACATTCTAACCTCTGAGATAGACTGAACGGGAACTAGCAGTCCTGAGAGGCGCTAACTGGCATGTGGCTGAAATAACCTGCAATTGCTGCACGTAGAAAGGCAGTTCTGTAGGGTTATTCAGTATCACTGGGCACTGGGTCCTGGTATTTTGGTTCTTTGTGCTCCTGAGTGCAGCTCTGTGGCAGTCTTAGGAGAAATGAAAAGAATTGACTCCACTTTTCCTCCCTCCCTTTTCACTGCAGAAAAGACTTTCCTTAAAGTGAGTATCTCTGCACTGTAGCTCAGGGAGAGAAAGAAAGCATGTCCAAGGAGTACTTGGCTGAACTTCTTTATCATATACTGAAAACAGCAAAAAGAACTTCTAGAAAACAAGATGCCGCTGCTTCTTCAGGAAAGGAACAAAAAGCTCCACCAAAACCCTTGAGGCAAAGCCTTTCCTTAATGAGTACATGATGCTGGAGAGCCTGGAACTTTGGAGAAGTGTGGAAAGAGTCTATTAGTCTCGATGAAACTTTAGCTGTTATCCTAAGCACTCTAGACAGAATTTTAAATAAGGTATTGCTTTATGTGCATTTTAATGGCTGCGCTATATGAGTGATGGATTAATTTTTCAAAATACAGAGATTTATGTATGTCCTTACTTTTTGAGCTGCTGAATGATGGATGTGGAAGTGCTGATGCATTGCAGTGTCAGCACTGAAGCCAAGGAAAGGGGTTAACTCCTTATCACATTGTACTAAGTGCCTGGGATTTGCAAGGTCAGATGGTGAGGATTAGTTTGATGGGTTCAAGTTCTACCACTGCTTTTGTGAATAGTCTTGACGAACTTATTTGATCTGTTTTGTGGGTCTTGCAGATGAATGCTGCTGGATCTCCTTGAGACTATTTTGGATTTTGCTGCCCTGGCTGCAAAGCGGAAGCTTAGGATGGGGCTAAATCCTACCACTGATGGCACAAAGAAGGTGCAAAACTTGCTTCTTGGTACTGCTACTGAGGATTGAAACTTCCATGAGTTTGCTTTGCCCCTTTGCCCCTGTGACCCTGGTCTGAAGTGAAGCCTGAAACCCCAGAGGGAGCAAGTTTTCATTAGCCCTGCAAGCATCACCATAACTGCTCATAATGGACATGGCACCCTTCAGCCTGAGGGATGACAAGAGCTAACACACACTGACCTGAAAGGATCTACAGAGTACAAGCAACACCCTTAGGTGCTCACAGCCAAGCCTAGACTTAATTTTGTTGCTGAAGCATGGCTCTGGTTTAATGTGAGTGCTCAGCACCTTGTATGGGGACGGTGAGGGTGGCAGAAGTGGAGGAAGACCCTTTTCTTGCCCAGGAAAACTGCTGGGCCCTCCACAAAGCATTTTCCAAGTGGGGGAACTGATAAACGAAATAACAGCACAACCACATCCCGGTATCATTAGCAAAAAAGTCATCGACTCCTCCTAATCAGAATTAGGAAGAAAAATCCAGGGCAGCAGCAATGGACTATGTGCCCTTAAGTGAGGCCAGTGCTGAGGTTCACAGTGCTAATTTGACCAAAAGCACTGCGTGACCTTAAATGAGTAATGAAGAGCAAACCCTAGTGGGACTTCTCCATGAGAAGATCTGTACTGGCCTCAGTGGCTTTGGTCCACCTGCATCCAGATGCTCTGATGGTGGTGGGACATTTCAGAAATGGTGGTGGACAGAGAGAAATCAGCCTTGACGACAGACCCACAAACAGACATCTCTCATGAAAGCCACAGCAGTTCAATGGATCATCGGCTTATTTTTAATACCCTCCTGCCATCCCCTACAATTATTTCTGATTTCCTGAAGGAAGGTTTCTGGAATGCTCTGATCGGTGCCTTTGGGATGATCACCAGGACCAGTGTGCTCAGCAGCCCGTGGAGAGCACATCCCTTTGACATTTTTTTAAGTTCAGGCTATACTGAACTCCCCAAATCGATTTTCCATTTGTCCTCCCCTTCCCTTAATAACACTCTCTGTATACTGTGCACATTTAATTTACTCCAGCAATTTCCCGTCCCACTTTCACATTTTTGACCATAAAAACCTGGGAAAAAGATAACTTATACTGACAACTCTGTCAGGGCATCATTTCTCTTAATGCATCACATTAGAGTCTTATTGAAGCATGAACAATGTGAAGCCTGGGCTCACCGTTGTCAGCCGCCAAGAATGTGGCCTCGTAGACATTATTCTTAATGTAGTCTGACTCTCGATCAAGGACAGCAGCAGTAGTGATCTGACCATTTGTGGCATTAATGTTCAGCCAGTTTGCAGGATCTGACAGCTTAGAGTATCTACAGAGAAAGGAAATAAATACACGGCAGTCTTTTCACTGACACATCCTTAATATTGCTTGAAATAAGGTTTTTCTAGACTCCTGACCCATGATTCAAAGGACCTTTGATAACTGGTTTTGTTGACAAACAAAACACTAATTGAGTATCTGGGTTTTGACCTCTACAATTACTCAATTTTTTTATTTCTTTCATTTTAAAGGCTTTGTTTTTTACTAAGTGCCACCTACATGGCAGCTTCCTGCTGCTGGGAGTGGACATAGCCTGAGGTCTCTGCAGCCAGGGAGAAATGGGGTCTGTGATGACCACTGCACTCGTACACCTGAATTAGAGGATGGATTCCTGCTCTCTCGTTTTCTCAATGCTGCCTTTTCTAAAATAGCTCTTGCTCTAAAGCCTTTTGTTTTCTATTCTTGTTTTCTGCCCTTCGCTAATAACAGTTTGGGAAATACCACACTGGGAAAATGGCAGTTTCCAGGGCACTCTTTTCTATCAGAATCCTATCTTTAGTAGCATCTGCCTTGGGGTCACTATAATGGGAACTCACAGCTGTATTGAGGCATGGACCCAGGTCTACTTTCCTGAAGCATTTTTATATGTTCCTAAAATAGCAGGTAAGGTGATCCTATGCATGTGTGAAGGTTGAAGAGAGCTGCAACAAAGGGGTCCCCTTGGCAGTCCCCAGCATGCCCTGGGGCTGGAAGAACCCAAGGGCGGATTCATATCCCAACGACTCAGTTAACTCATAGACCAAATCTGTTCATGTTCTGCACAGGCAGATATGAACATGGTTTGTTTTGGGCGAACTTTCTCCATGTTCTGTCTACCTTTCTCACTTGCTTGTTTTCTTGGTTTTATTTCATTCCTTACTTACTAGAACAACAGCTTGAGTTGAGCGGGACCCTTATTACCTAAACTGAAAGTTAGGAAATGGCCAGATTACTGAAATAAACAAACCCAAACTGAGCTTATTCCATGGGTAACTCCGACCTGCTGGTAGTTTTATATACATTTTTGTAGTTGGATACACAGGCAGGAGGGAAGGCTTTTGGTGAATACCCCTTTCCAGAAATGGGCTGTTTGAAGCTGAAACTCAAAGTGAAACTTGAGCAGCATCAATCCATGGGAGCAGGAAAGCAACACACAGCTGCACGAGCCCCTGCCAAAGGAAAGAGTTACATTTCACGGAGCTAGACTCTTTGGGATGTTTTCATTTCTTTTTAATATCACTGCTGTGAGTCCCCTGCCTTTTCTCTGCTACATGACCAGGCATCCAGCCTCAAAGCTGACTTTGTGAATGTGTCGGTGGCTAATGAGGATAACTTGAGGTGTGACGTTGGTCGTGCCAAGCTGTGCCTTACTGGAGATGCTTCTGCTTCCTTTTCTTCTATTTCTAAAAGCTCCATTTCATCAAAGACTGTTTAGAGACTGAAGGCTCTAGCAGCTGGATCAGCTCTGAGAAGTGCTTGTCGTGGATCTGTGGGCTTAGCTGTTTGGGTATCTTTTCCCCCTAACTCACCAATGCCAGCTGTGAAGAAAAAACAACATATCCTTTGCATAGCTCACAAAGACAGGACCCCAACAATGCCCCACTGCTTTTTCCCAAGCCTCGGCACTGGGCTGTTCCTGACGAAAAGGGGGTAAGAGGGATTGTACTTGGGTTAGGAAACAAAGTGCTGGTGGATACACAAAATGTGTGTTCTGGAAGCCTTAGGGAAAAACAACTCAAGCAATTGGCTGCTCATGTTCACAGAAAGTCTTACAGAACCCTGCACTTGCTCTGTGTGATGACAGGAACAGTTTAGCAGAGCCGGTCCTTCTCCCAGGAACGGCAGATGCTCCTTTGGATTACAGATCATCCATCTCTGGGTTAGAGGGAGTATTCAGTCAGAAATGAGCTGTCCTCTCCCCTGAAAACCAGCCTTGGTACAGACATGGGGGAAATAAAGACCCTTCAAAGGCCAATATTTCAAAAAGAATATAAGAAGAACTGGCTTGTTAGTGAGGATGGTCTCTCTCCTCAGAAGTCACAATACCTGTCTAAAGACAACAAGAGAAGGCAGTGAGTAAACTATCATATTCTAGACCAGACAGCTCTGTGCCAGGTGAAATATTTCAAACTCTTCCTGACACGAAATGTCACAACTGATGTAAGTTTAAGTGGCCTTGGATGTGCTCATGTTGTATACTCGGGTTCTGCCAAACATACTGCGGTACTTACTGACAGAGTGAAAAAGAAACAAACTTCTGTGCATGCAGAAGTAGCCAAGAGCAGGAAATGCGTTTCCCATCCGTGCAGATGGAGGCTGAAGTACCTGGAAAAGGTGTCACAAGGACTCTCATTCACACACACACTTTTACCCAATGCAATTCCTGGTGGGAAGGTGTATGAGCTGGGGTCCTGGACAATGGATTCTGACCCCAGTTTGCCAGGAGGGACAAAAAACCCCAATGAGTGACAGCCTCCTGGTTGCGGCACAGACTAAATTTGGTCTTGAACTGCTTAGATCAAACATCTAACTTTTACAAGGCTAAAATTTTTCCAGCTGCATCCCATTCATAGGGAAGGCAACTGATGAGGAGGATATGTTTGGCAGCTGGTCTGAAGGGAAAGGGAAGGTGAGAACAAATCTCATCCACTGTAGAGCAGGCAAGGGCTGCTGGGGTGCTTTATTTGGACTGGCATTAGTCGGATAAAGACCAAGTGCCAATGGCATGTGAATGGGTGTTTGACTGCTCAGGCAATATTTAACTGTATGACATCTTAAAAGCCTGTTCAGCAGCTATTTGTAACTGAGCCAGCCTTGCTCTGAATGGGCTGACAGCTCCTCTGTACTATGCTTTTTAAGCCAGGCTGAACCTAAATCCTCTGGAAGCAACAAAAGACATGATTAAAAATCCCAGTAATTCCCTTTGGAAATCTAGCTCTTAGCCCCTTCTGTGCCTCAGTTTCCCCCCATAAACCAGAAAATAACAAAGCTGTCTTTTCCTATGCCTCTGTGTTTATAAAGTACACAAACAACATAGGTCAAAGCATCCTTGACAAGGCAGAATCAGAACGTTTAGTAGAATGCAGCCCTGACCTCTGTGGCTCTGTAACCACGCAGAGACCCCTTGCTATTGACTGCTTGCACCTGAAGCTGCCAACTGCCCCTCTGCAGGCCCGTAATGTGGAATCCAACTTTGCCTGCCCTCCTGTACCCAGCCACCCTGGCTTACCTGGAGCAGGGAGGATGGTGAGTTCACAAGCCTGCAGGATGCTCTGCAGGCACTTGACTGAGGGTGCCAATCCCTGCCAAGCGTTTTACTCATCTCATGTCAGTTAGTTTGTGAATTAGCTTTCAGCTGCTTTGCTCTCCAAACCTCTGCAGCTGCAATCCCCCACCTGTACATGAGCTCATTGGCTGCCTGGTCTCCCACCTTACTGCCTGCTGCATGAAGCGATCAGGATCCACTGCTGAAAACGTTGTCAGGACCGTCCCTGTAGGCACCCCCTCCTCCAGCCTGATTAGCTTGTGGTTTGTTGGGAAATAGGGTGCTTCGTTGACATCTGTGACTGAAATGGTGACTCCTGCGGTCGACTGGAAGGACATCTGGATGCCACTGGCCAGGGGAGCTTGGTTTGATACCATGACCGTCAGCATGAAAGCTCTATTCATCTCGTAATCGACTGCCTAAAACAAACAAACAAGCAAGCATAGAGCCAAGCACAGAATAAATTCTACTTTCTGGCTGAAAGCTGCAAGATTTAGAAGGCAGATGACATCAAAGTCACTGCCCCAACTCGTTTCCTCCTGTGAGCTCAGTTTGTTTGAAGGTGTAAATCCATACCAGCTTCAATCCAGTGGAGGATTTGGCCTTCCAGGATTTGGGTCAAATAGTTAAAAAACCCCACAAAATAAAAACTGCAAACAGCAGGGGGGATTTGCCCTCTGTTTTGTTCCAGTGCTAAGTGGTTTCCAAAAAACAACTGTCTTAGTTGAGCAGTGAGTGAACAAATCCACCAAGAGCTGCTCTAAATGCAACAGGCAAAGCCTGTTAGAGGGACTGGACAGGTACTTAGCAATGCTATTAGCATTTAAAGCTGCTAAGTAACTGTGACAGTCTATGAGGACTCATGAGCTTGAAGTGCTCTTCATTCTTCCTCTTAAGTGAGTTTATAAGCAAAGGTGGAGCTGCAGTGAAGAAGGCCTGGTCTGGTTTAATCAGGCCATCCTTCCACTGAGACCTCTTGTCCTCTTGCAAGACACCTTGTGATCTCCTGAGGCTGCCTGCACACTCCTACAGATGTGATTTGCTGTTAGGTGGCCACGGGTCTCTTCTCAACAGAAACATAAAGACGATGTGTCTCAGGAGCCAGAAGGAGAGAAAAGCCTTTGCTGGCACAACTGACTGAACCACAGTATAATAATAATTTCTAAACCATCCCACTAATTACTACGAGGGAAGTCACTAATCATCTGCCAGGGAGGCTTGAGTTATGCAGGATCACACCTCTGCTTGTTAAAAAGTGCTTTGCCATGATTTATAAATGTAGAAGTGTAACCATTCTCCCCAATCCTTCCTCCAGCGCTGAGTCTGCAAAGTGGACTCTTCCCGATGTAAACCACCACAGTCACATTGATTTCAGTAGAGCTGTACTGATTTACATCAGCAAGATCTGGCTTTTGCGTTCTGTTTAAACCCCAGTATTGTCAGGAGAGAAATCAAATCATAGGAGGCTACATGAAAGAAGCAAATTTCAGGGACAAAAGGTAAAACATTGGAATCTCTATTTGATTGAAGTGCAAATGTTCCTATTGCTAAATGGCTTCCTGACAGGCAGGGCCAACATTTAATAAATAAAAGGAAGCACAAAGATTCCCAGTACACCCACCAGCACTGACTCACAGACTTGTCCTGCATTCAAACAAGACGCATGGTAAAGGATCCCATTTAAACCTTATTCAAGGCTTTGAAACAACTTGACTAATGCATTTCCTCAATTTCTTTTCACAACCCTCTGATTTATATTTCTCTAGTCTTATTTATCTATTTCTTTTTGTGCTGGCCTGTTTGCTAACTTTGCTGGAACGTGGTGGCGGGGTCCACAGCACTTCAGCCTGCAAGAGAGAGATCATCTGCCTCCTCTTCCACGTCCGAGTCCCCTTTCACATACTTTGTTGTCAAAAATACAAGGTAAAATCAGGAGTCTGTGCCTTCACGGCAGTGTTTGTGCTATTGTCCCTAGTGGGACAGAAGCCCCTTGCAGCCAGACACAATCCAGCCCTAAGCAGAACTTCTTTTGCACCACTATAAGCAATTTCTACCACAACAGTTCATACTTCTGCTCCCTAAAACTGCCTCCCTAATGGTGCGCAGCACTCTCTGCTCTTCACACTGCACTAACCCTTCCATTTTAATGCATCTCACTGAAAATGCTACATATTCATCAGTTCATGGTTTTAGGGACATGGTTTAGTGGTGGACTTGGCAGTGCTGGGTTAACAGCTGGACTTGATGATCTTCTAACCTAAACAATTCTATGATTCTATGACAGCAGAATCCTAAAAAAACCCATAGAGCCACTACATCTGGGACAAGGGGGTGCTGGGCTCTTGCCTGCTTTTTTAATTGTATGTTCAAGAACCATGTAATGTGAAATTAAAAAGTAGCACCTTTGCAGATACCCCTTGATGGATGTTCGGTGTCTGATCTGGCCCAGCTGCTCTGAAACATCCCCTTGGAGATGCTGCACATCCTCCTTCAACAGCGCCTCTGACCTGGCTGCAGCAGAGTGAAGCCACGTATCTTCCTTTTCTCAAGGTGTTTTTAACTAAAGCGAACAAATTTCTCGTATGTTATTGTTGAGGCAAATAATAACTGAAGCCTCGGAAGCATCTCCATTATAAGTTCAGAGCTCTGATCCATGCAGAGTTTATAATACCGTTTTACTTAGCTGGCTGCCACAGGGCAGCCACTGCTGCTCTGGGAGATTGCCTTCAGACTCTGCGGTGTCTCATCTGAGTGGGAAGTTTCTCTCTTCCCTTGATCGAGGCTTTCTTTGAAGATCAGGGTCTTGCACAGTTATGAAAATGGTTTGGAAAGGCATGAACAGAAGAAGGAAATGTTACACTTTTGGTGATTGGGCTGGAGCTGGGGTTTTGCCAAGGGTGGCTACAAAAATGCCCTGCCTGCCAAGAGCATCATCTGGACTCCAGGAAGTTTCTTGGTTTGGAAGCATTTTTGGCCCCCATTTCTGACCCCCAAACTACTGGTGAAGGGGTGGGATCCTTCACAGAACATCCTTCTCTGCACTGTTTCTGTGACTGCCATAGCCCAGATGCAAACCCCGTTGCTTGTAGCAGTGGAGAGTTGGGTATGAGCAGCTTCAAAGAGCCACATAAAAATTCACCCACGTAAGGTCTGTAAATAAAAGGTTCATTACTTGACTTAATTTTTGACCTGGGTTTTCAATCTACATCAGTGATCAAACCAGCAAGATACTGCTCCAACACCACGAAGAACAAGCTCTGATCGGCCACCCAGTCTGACGTGCACACATTCCCCAAATCTTTAAGCATATTCACTTATTAACAGAGAACAAAATATTTCAAAGAAGAAGGTGGAATCCTAAGAGTCTTCACCATGAAAATTTAATCACAAGCAATTTCACTCATTCTCCTTGGTGAAAATACACCAAAAAGCCTCCTGGGTTGATAAGGGCAGGAAACTGGGTGCGCAGGAGGATGAGATGAGGTTACATAGTGAAGACATTTAATGCAATTTCAAGCTTTGAGCTCAGCTTGACAATGGTGGATTTTCCTGTGGTTCTCCGTATTGTGATCATGGTGGGTTACACAGCAGTGGAAAGGCAACACCAGCATCAGTGGTGTCTTGGCAAATCCTTCGTGCTTTTTCCCTGCAAGTTCTGAATAAGGGATGGCTCATTATGCAGAAGTCCTTGTGTAGCAGTGATGATAATGTAAATCCCCTGTTGTCCATTCTGATCTGCCTTTAACCTACAGTCCTGACACTTCACTAGATTAAGGGGCCCTCCCCTGCTCCCAGTGAAAACATTGCACTTCAATTGCAGACTGGCTGCTGATGTTTGTGGAAGTTAAATTCTTGCATTTTACTTTGTTGAATGTTTTCTGTTTAAGCAGAATATATATATATATATATATGGATATGCGTACACTTACATGCATATATGCATCCATAGACATGGGTGTCCAGGACCACTGCTAAGCTTGGAGAGGTTTTGTAACCTTGCACCAGGTAAGGCTGTCAACTATCATTACAGAGCACAAATAAAAGGACCCTGCTGAAATACCATCTAGCAGGTAAGATGATGTCTCCCTTAAAGTTTCAGCAAAGTGGCATCTGCAGACACACACACATAGCTTGGGGGGTCAGAGAACAGGACAAGCTCACACGTTCCTACCAGTGTAACCTCACTGGCATTTCACTGATGTCATTTTTCCTAATACCCAAGCTATGTATATTAAGAATGACTGCCAGTTATTAGCTACAAGGGAGTGGGGTTCTTTTATTGCACCACAGAGCTGTTTTTAAATCACAGTGCTCTTCAAACATTAGTGTTTCATCCTATGTTGTTGATTAAAACTTTCTGTTAGAGAAGGCCAGACTTATCACAAGATGCAGGCTTTATGCATTGCAACGTGTATTATGTTTTTCAGATGCAGTGCACAGTGCGTGTCGTGCGAGCTCTTACAGACCCCAGCAGCCTATTCGTGGTGCCTCTGCTTTTTTGGTAGTCAGAGGGAGCATCCACAGGTATCTTATCTGGGAAGAGATTCAGTGAACTCTGAATGGATCTGGTTATGTTCTGGCTGTGTGCAGTGACTGCAAAAACATTCACTGCCTGGGTTGCTGGCCTCAGTAACTGAAAGGGAAGAGAATGCTCAGATAAGGATAAAGTCATGTTCTTTGGAGGCAAGGAGGAAAACAGAATTTGATACTTGCTGCAGGTATCTTGAGGGCACAAGCTCTCCTAATGCTGAAAGCAATAGATGGAGGAAAGAAGGGATGATGGATATTTAACAGTCTTATTTCACATTCTTTCAACAAGATCCTCTGCTGATCTAGGGAATGGATTTCACTTGTGAGGAGCTATTCTGAGCTGAGGATATGCCCCACACGGTGTTTATCGCTTGATACTAGGAAAATTTCTCCAAGTTTTTTCTGCCAAGCAACTCAGTTGGAGGAAAATCTCTCCTTTCTTTCTGTGGCCAGGAAATGCATTCCTCCCGCTACCTCTTCTTCACTCCCTGCTTTCACAGAGGATCACTTGACTGATCCCCTGCTGTGAAACACTACCCCCTGATTCACAGCTGATGGGGAGTGTTCTGGCTCAAGAAGGAGAAGGTGCAGCCTCTGCCCTAACCTCATCAGGCAGGGCAGGGCAGCACAGACCGGGAGCCATTCCCTCCTGCAGTGCTCAAAAAGCTAAGGAGGAGCAGGACACGGAGGTCGGGCTCAGAGGCTGGGGAGAGCCTTCAGCTTCATGAAAGCTTAGGGTGAGAGCTGGGCTGAGTTGGGAAACCCAGAACCAGCAGCATATGCTTGAAGTAAAAGTATTCAGGACTCCTGCATGGGGAGAGATGGGAAACAACAGATTTGAGCGCTTGCATTTCCAGGGTAGAGAAGCCATGAAATAACTGCAGGCTTCTGGCAATTCCTGTAGCCTTAGCTAGCCTAGAGAAATCCAGACAAATCTGGATTTCCTTTGTTGTCCCCCTTACCTTCACAACGGTTACCATGCCTTCATTGGTGACCGGGTCTGTCCGGATAGTGAAATGGCCCGAGGGGTCTCCGCTGATGATGCGGTAGATGGCATTCCAGTTGGGGGAGTGAGGCTGGTCCCGGTCCATCACTGTCAGGTTTGCCACCACCACCTCCACTCTGTTCTCAGGAACTTCTCCTGAATACTGCAAACAAAAGACAGGAGCTGTCACGACGGGAGCTTTCCTCACAGCTACCTCTCCTCTCCTCTACATCAGCACGCTGACTGGGAAATCGGTCTCATGAAGAGCACCAATGGGGTCCACACACCCCCTTCTCACGTCAGGTTTTCCTATTTTTTCCAAACCATTCAAAGCCTAGTTTCACCTCCACCCCAAGGAGGAGAAACTTCTATCACCAAACCGTTGCCCAACACTGAGTAAATGCTTGAAATAAATGAACAAAAAATGCTTTTGTTGTTCGGTTCCAGCAATCAGACAGTTAATTGTCAGCAGCATATAAAAACGGCAGACTAAAATGTGCATTTCTAAGAATGACTATGTCCCTTTAACCCGAGGTATTTTGCCTCACTCAGATTTCATTGATGGCAATTTATTGCTTTTCAGTGATTTTACTTAATTTTCTTTCTTTCTTGACCTTGATTTGATTTTGTCTCATTATTTGAAGTGTTTTTTGGGATTTTGCCACAGCCTTTCCTGGTGCTCAATTCTCTCATTTAGCACTGATTTTCATGGAGCATGTCCCGCTCAGGCGTATCCTGATGCATTAGCTGCATTCTCCTGCTTTCCAGCCCTTGATTTATCATACGGCTGATCAGGGATCCTGGCCTGTGAATGCTTCCAGTGTTTGGGGCTGCCAGTAAGACACATTCCCAAATTTTCAACTGTCCTCATCTCTCAGCATCGCCTATTAGCAGCACTTGTGAATTAACACTCTGATTGACATATGGCAAATTAAACACTGGGTAAATGATGGGAGCGGCTGGCTTTGAGTCTGCAGCTGAAATCCTGGCCCCAAACTGCAGGAGCAGAGCACTACTGGAAACCTGGCCTTTGGTGTGCACAAATGCCAGGTTATGTAAATGATAGTAAATCATTCCTTTGTTAGCACAAGACTCCCTCTCCACTCGTACCCCATACCCATCCACTGGAGTCTTTCAGTTATTTGTGCTTATATCTAGTATATATTATTCTACCACTGACAGCAAAAATATTCAATCTGCCTCATGTTAGCGGAAATTTAAATTTGCCCTTTAGTGGTATCCTGAGTGGCATTTTGCCCTCTCTTCTGCTATGCACCTGTCCTAAACAAGTTTTCATTAGTGAATGCAGATGGCATCTTTTTCCAGCCATGCTGAGTGGTGGGCAAGAACAGTGGGAAGCTGCAGGATAATTCTAATTCCAGTACACACTACAGCTCTTCTTTTCTCTTTATTTCCCATGATTTCTCTCATTTTTTACCCATTTTCTTGCTCAGTTTGGAATCTCTGTGGCACACAGCTAATGCAGGGGAAATATCATATGGAAATTCATCAAAAGCCTCTTGAAAAATCTATTAGATTATGTCATATGTACACTCCTATTACCAATCTTGTCTGAAACCTGCTACAAAGAACTGAAGGAGATTAGTTAAGCAGGATTGTCTCTTACTAAATCCCCCCTAGTTATTGCCATTACATTAAATTAATGTCATATGGCATGCCAGGATTGACAAGCTGATGAGTCCCTGTCTCTTTTAGGAGGTGGCTGCACTACTAACATCAAGCTATTGTACTGTAATTTCAAAGGTGTTAAGTGCTATGTGCCGCTGTCTCAAATCTTTGGCCTAGGACCACATTTCTTTGTCCGTTACTACTAAGCTTATGTCTTGCAGAACCAAACAGAATTAACTCATCAAGAGAAAGCTATCAGTTGTATTTAAGACACTGAATAGAGCCAGTCCTATGGGCTGCTGAACACCATCAGCAGGTCATAACCCATGACAGTTTACAAGACATTTTTAAAATATAAGGTATATCAAAAATTATAACACACAAGCACATCTCGATACAAAGCCTGGAGAAAGATCCCAACAGCATATAAAGCTTTTTTATCAGTGTGAAGCCCACAGTGCTTGGCATATACTGGGCAATCCAGGATGCCTATTAGGTATAGTTAGGGAATGGTCAGTCCTATGCAGCACTGAGGGTGGACATTGTCTATTAATTGCACTTATAAAGACAAATATTTTTCTGATGAGAACAGATTACCTTCACCGGAATCAAAGGAGCCATCCAAAACTCTTCAGGTTAAAAAGATCTTGGTGAGATACACCATGAAGAACAATTGTCATCAGCTACTGGGAATCCAGACTGGAGCCTGCCTTTTCTCCCTCTAACATTCTGCCACTATCATTATAAATAAATGCTGTAATGTGTGTTGTCCACAATTGTCTTTACCTTTAATAAAAATTAACTAATGACATTAAATTATACCTACTAAAGGAAGGATGGCAGCTCAAAGCTACCCACACTTCATTAATATCCTTCCCTTCCTACCCAGGAGTAATTTAGTATAATGAACAATAGCATCTTTCACTATGCTGCTTTCCAGCACCCCCTGTGCTGTAACTTCTCTTTCATGAGATTACAATTGATTTTGAAATAAAGAGAAGCATACCTATCTAAACAAGGTGAAACAATGGGCAACGGAGGAGGTGCTGGAGTAAACATAAGATTGATAAAGCAGTGCTGGACCTACACCTGTAGCAGTTACTCATATTCCCCTGTATCTCACTTAGCTTCACTTTCAATTGTTGCATTTGAAGACTTTAATTTCCAGAGTGCCTTTTTAAAGACGATTCACAAGGATTTCTATGGCTGATCATTACACACTTCACCTCCCTTCTCAGACAAGGATTTGTTCTAAACCTGGCATGTTCCTAAATCCTTAAATTCCATAGGGTCTTTTTCCTTCCCCTCTGTCATGGTTTAAGCCCATCCGGTAACTCAGAACCATGCAGCTGCTCACTCACTTCCCGTTTCTTTCCCCCTGCTCCCGGAGGGATGGGGAGGAGAATCGAAAGACTGTAAATCCCATGGGTTAAGATAGGAACAGCCCAGTAACTAAGGTATAACACAAACCACTGCTCCTGCCACCGATAATAATAACGAGAAGGGAAATAACAAGCGGAGAGAATATAAAACTAAAAGAGGAAAAGGAAAAGAAAACAATAAAACCAAGTGATGCACAATACAATTGCTCACCACCCACTGACTGATCCCCAGCCTGACCTGATCAGAGATCTGGGCCTTCTGGGTAACTCCCCCAAGTTTCTACACTGGGCATGACGTGCTGTGATATGGAATACCCCTTTGGTTAGTTTGGGTCAGGTGTCCTTTCTCTGCTCCCTCTCAGCTTTTCAGGCCCCTCCTCACTGGCAGAGCATGAGACTGAAAAGTCCTTGATTGGAGTAAGAATTACTTAGCGATAACTAAAAACATTGGTGTGTTATCAGCATTGTTCTCATATTAAAACTGAAACCAGAGCACTGCACCAGCTACTAAGAGGATAAAAATGACTGCTACAGCTGAACCAAGGACACCGTCCCTTAAAAGCCTGTGCTGGCGTATGTCCTTCTCTCATTCCTCTGCAGCTGGCCTTTCTGAAGTCATGTCTTGCTGGAAAGGTAATAATTCATTCTGACTTTCGGGTTGAATCAGATTATACTAAAATTGGTTAAGCCCAGAGTTTTCTTTCATCTCACTTGGTACCTGACAGCATATAAACATGCAGACAAATATCACTCGGGAGGAGAAAGGGATTGATGTAGGGGACAAATGATGAATTCACACAATGACTTGACTTTGTGCAATAAATCTGAAGTCTGGGCGGTGAAGCCATGCACAGCAGAGTAAAACCAATTAGCTCACTGCACCCACTCCTAGGGAGGTGTGGCATGGAGATGGATGCATACAAAGATAATTATCCAGGCTTCCTTCTAAAGGGAATTCCTTTTTTCCCAATGTTCTTGCTTTTTTCTAGCTGGTTTTGCTAAAAAGCTGTGAAAGCACAGACTTCCTCACATGAACATCTGCAGGAAAGATTTTTGTGTTGTCTCCAAGAATTGCTAATGATGACACAACATTTGTTACAGGCAGAAGTGGTTTCTGAAGGCTGAATTGCCTAGAGAAATAGTGTTTTATGACCTATAGCTATGGATTAATGCAGAAGAATAAGTGTATCTCAGTCCTCTTATTAGACTCTAAGCCCTTACGCTGACAGCTATGACTGCTGCAAAGTGCTGCATCTTTTCTCTAGGTTCCCTAAGTTGAAAGAAACTGAAGAGCACACGTGAGCACATGGCATGAGCCGTCCCATCTCCAACTGCTTTCTGCACCCAGGCCATACTGTTATGCAGCAAGCTCTGGATATGAGGTGAGGTGCAGCTGGGGAACCCAGCAAACAGAGAGAGCAGGCACAAGTATGCTTAAGGGCATACTCCTGCTATCCAAGTGCTGGCATGTGAGCCAACTGCTTACCTTTTCTGCATGATATTTAACAAAGACACTTGAATAGCAGGGAAATTAATAAACAACTGCAGTCTGGTTGCTGCAATCTGTGTAAAATGGGAAAAAAAAAGATTAAAATCTCCTAATAAATCATTAATTGTGATGGGCCTGCCCAGCCGCAGCGTGGAAACAAGCAAATGCCATCCTAATTGATTGCTTCTTATTCCATCTTTATAGGCCTGCATTTTTTATTATGGGGGCTGAATAAGCCCAGAGGTGTAAAAAACCTCTAGATTGTACTCTGTGTATCTGCCAACTTGATATTTAGATCAATAATCCTCCTCCCCCCAAATCCCCCCTACTCCTACTACTGGTAATTTAGCTTTTCTTCCTGGCAGCCTAATTGCTGTTTTCTTAAGCCTTACTATCAATTCTCTGACCTTTAATTTCCAATATCATTTGCTGTATGGATGACTGTGCTAGGCTGCAAGTTATCCTACCCCTCTGCACTGTATGGGTCAGACTTGGCCATCAGCTTCTGTGACAGTCAAATAGTGACCTTCAGGTTCTCTCTTCACCATTGTCATTGTACAGTAGAGACCACAAGCTTGCTTGAATCTCCCCAAGATCTGTATAAAGTCAACCTATTTTGCAAATTAGATTTGAGATGCTCACTTCTTTACCACATTTTATTAAAGAAATACCCACTCATTGAATGATCCTAGAATCATAGAATGGTCTGGGTTGGAAGCAACCTTAAAGCTCATCCAGTCCCAACCCCTGCCACGGGCAGGGACACCTTCCACTTGAGCAGGTTGCTCCAAGCCCTGTCCAACCTGGCCTTGGACACTGCCAGGGATGGGGCAGCCACAGCTTCTCTGGGCAGCCTGTACCAGTGTCTCACCACCCTCACAGTCCTTAGATAAGATGCTTATATTTAACCTAAGCCTACCATCTTTCAGATTATAGCCATTTCCCCTTGCCCTGTCCCTACATGCCCTTGTCAAAAGCCCCTCTCCAGGTTTCTTGTCATCCCCTTTAAGCACTAGAAGCTGCTCTAAGGTCTCCCCAGAGTCTCCTCTCCAGGATGAACAAGCCCAGCTCTCTCAGCCTGTCTTCACAGTAGATGATCATCACCTTCTAAGTACCACCTTCTAAGTACCAACAGGAACTGAGTACTCATTTTTTCTGAGGCAGCCCATGGCATTACACCAGCAGCAACCCCTCTGTGAGGACCCGGGTAATTATAGACCGGTCAGCCTTACCTCCATCCCTGGAAAGATGATGGAACAACTTATTCTTGACTCCATCACTAGGCATATCAAGGATGAGGGGGTCATTAAGAACAGCCAACATGGTTTTATGAGGGGGAAGTCATGTATGACCAACCTTATAGCCTTCTATGAGGAAGTGACTAGGTGGAGGGATGATGGTAGAGCGGTAGATGTAGTTTTTCTTGATTTCAGTAAGGCATTTGATACTGTCTCCCACAGCATCCTCATAGATAAGCTAAGGAAGTGTGGGCTTGACGATCAAGTAGTGAGGTGGATCGAGAACTGGTTGAAAGGAAGAAGGCAGAGAGTTGTGGTCAATGGCGCAGAATCTAGCTGGAGGTCTGTGACTAGTGGAGTTCCTCAGGGGTCGGTGCTGGGACCGGTGCTGTTTAATATTTTCATCAATGACCTGGATGAGGGAACTGAGTGCACCCTCAGCAAGTTTGCTGATGACACAAAACTGGGAGGAGTGGCTGACACACCAGAGGACTGTGCTGCCATTCAGCGAGACCTGGACAGGCTGGAGAGTTGGGCGGGGAGAAACTGGATGAAATTTAACAAGGGCAAGTGTAGAGTCTTGCATCTGGGGAAGAACAACCCCATGTACCAGTACAGGTTGGGGGGTGACCTGCTGGAAAGTAGTGAAGGGGAAAGGGACCTGGGGGTCCTGGTGGATAGGAGGATGACCATGAGCCAGCAATGTGCTCTTGTGGCCAAGAAGGCAAATGGCATCTTAGGGTGCATTAGAAAGGGAGTGGTTAGTAGGTCAAGAGAGGTTCTCCTCCCCCTCTACTCAGCCTTGGTGAGGCCGCATCTGGAATATTGCGTCCAGTTCTGGGCCCCTCTGTTCAAGAAGGACAGGGAATTGCTTGAAGGAGTCCAGCGCAGAGCCACAAAGATGATTAAGGGAGTGGAACATCTCCCTTATGAGGAGAGGCTGAGGGAGCTGGGTCTCTTTAGCTTGCAAAAGAGGAGACTGAGGGGTGACCTCATCAATGTTTACAAATATGTGAAGGGTAGGTGTCAGGATGATGGAGCTAGGCTTTTTTCAGTGATATCCAGTGATAGGACAAGGGGCAATGGGTGTAAACTGGAGCATAGGAAGTTCCACGTTAACATCAGGAAGAACTTCTTTACTGTAAGAGTGACAGAGCACTGGAACAGGCTGCCCAGGGGGGTTGTGGAGTCTCCTACACTGGAGATATTCAAGGCCCGCCTGGACAAGTTCCTGTGTGATGTACTGTAGGTTACCCTGCTCTTGCAGGGGGGTTGGACTAGATGATCTTTTGAGGTCCCTTCCAACCCTTGGGATTCTGTGTGATTCTGTAAACCTTTTAGCTGTTGGGTTTTCCTATCTCATGCCCACAACATGTCCTGCACTGCAGTGTCCCTGCCTCAACTTCATGTTCACTTGGATCTACTCCACAGTGCATCCATGTATGCTTATCATACTTCAGACTAGCTAAATGACACGTGGCAAATGCTTCCCAAAATGTTCTCTGCTAAGTGTCCACTGCACTCTTGCCAGCTCACAGTTTTGCTCCATTGGTACCAGGCCCAGCTGTCATGGTGGTCATTCAGAAATGAATTGCTTGGGCTGCAAGCACCAGCTTGTGGCTGACAGGCAGGAGTCAGCCTTGCCCAGCCGAGTGGAGGAAAACACACGGCAATTAGCTCACCAACTTTTAAAGGATGCTTTGGAAGTTCTGCCTTCATCGTCAGTGGTTTGTGCTACTAAGATGCGTCATTTGCCTCCAAAGCAGTTCTCCCAGCTCCACGGTGCGGTGGAGCTGGTGCACCTACTTGTTTATTGGAAGTGTCTACAGGAATGCTGGGTGATGCTCAGCATGATCCCAATGCGCTGGTTCCACTTCTGCTGGATGAGTTTGAAAAACAACAGCAGGACCTGAAGTTTTTCACTTCCGAATCTGATCTTATGACAGGATGTAGAAAATCTCATCATGTTCCTGCAGCTGATCAAAGCCATGGGCTTCATGTTTTGTCCTGACTTGTGTTACTATTTCAAGACCTCAAATAATGACCAAATTTGATTAAATTACCAGACGTACTCTTTGAATATGAAGACAAAACAGGAACAGAGGACAAGAAAGCAAGACCCTTTTTTTTCCTCAGAAGCAGCAGAAGAAAACGGTCTGATTTCAAACTCCCTGGTGAGGAAGGAGCGTGCAGGTTTCGCCTTGGTTCAAAGACTCTTCGAGTACTTGCCAGGAGTTCAGAGACAAGAGCACATAATAGTAAAAGGATATTAAAGGTAAAAAAAGGAGTTTGCATGTCTGACAATGAGCACTATTTTTTTTCGTTATCAGATGTTACATTCTTGTGACAGTATGAAAAGATGCCACAGAACTGATGCCACAGGACACTATTCTGCTGCAAGATAATCATTGCCAGATAAATATGAAATGAGGTTTGAACTTTGCATAGAATTTAGATATTTTATAAAAATGCATTACAACACAAAGGAGCTTTTTACAATGTTCATACGAAAGGTTTAAGAAGACATTAAAATTATGCCCTTGAAAAGGCATATAGCCTTGTCAAGAAAAAAAATACTCTACATTAACCCCATGTAGGAAAGTTGTACTTTATCTTCATTTCAAAGGCTGTAAAGGACAACTTTAATCAACCTACTTGACTTTGGGGACTTGCACGTCTCACTGAAACTCATGAAATCTGGCATAGTGTGGTTTCCAGAACACAAAAGCCTTTAATCTGTAACCTGGCACTCTTGTACATTCAAATCCTGATACTATCTCCTTGTTAGGAACTAAAATTGTGAATTTATCCAAAATGGGATCTCATCTCGTCTAAATAATATGGCCTTTGCAACAGTGACCTTTAACAATGGTTATACTCAACAATAAAAGATTTTATGTCAGGAGCCAGTGGAAACTGTACATGTTAAAATTCTGATCTGATAGCAAAGCCTTTTATTTTCCAGTTTTAGACAAGAATCCTTTGAACATTTCATTTGCTCTCTTGTCTAACACACCTTTGTTTCTTGCCTTCAGAATGAACAGCAGGAAAAGGCAGCTGATAACTTTCTGCAGACTACTGGATTGTCATGTGTAATTAGTAATGCTATCTTTTAAATAGAGGCATAGATTTTAAAACAGCTGGAACTGCCTACAAAGCCTCATTCTTAATAACACACACATATTTATACAACAAACCAGTTTTGCACAGATACATTATCACTTTACAGTGGCTGACAGCCTTATGCTTCCCTTCAGCTGCAGAGCTAAAGGCTAAGGGACTTGCCCATGTAGTTGTAGAATGGGTTGGAACCTTGTCCTGCCCTTTGCTGCCTGTTTTGGGGTAGGATCCTGAAAACTTCATTAATTCACGTGCTACTTGATAAATTCATTAGGTCAGCCTGGATTAGTCTATTGATCTCCCTAGTGCATTGCCATGTAGCCCTTTGATCCCTGCTGAGCTACTGAGATGGAAAAGCACCCAGACAGGAATGTTGGCAGGGATCCATGCACTGGAGATGATGAGCTCAATCACCAGCTCCTCCCCAAGCTCTGCACCATGTTGGCTTCAACTGGGGAACATGAACAGGTTTGTATAGCTGGGGAAAAACAGGCCAAAAGAACTGGTTGTGAAGCTCCCACCATCTCAAAGGCCAACTGTGGTTTAGATACGTTGACTTTAAATTCCAAAGCAGCGCTAGCATCTTGTGCATCACCCAGCGTGGCAGGAAGAGAGCTTTCCAACATGCAGGCTGCCTTGTTCGCACTTACTCTCCAAAATAACCACCTTCCTTAAAAGTGGATGAAATTTATTTGATGGCATGTCAAGCCTCACATTTCTTTCTATCCTCACACTACAAAGTAGCAAATAATGCCCCCGTTTTGAACAAAACTCTGAAAACAGTTTTCCTCATTCTACATGTAAACCAGACTGACAAATAACGTTCGACAGAGTTCAGCTCCTAAGTGAGCAAAACACACTTCACAGCTCTGACTCTGTATTTCTTGGTGAAATGTGATTGGATCTAAGGAGGAAATTCTTTCCTGTTAGGGTGGTGAGGCACTGGAATGGGTTGCCCAGGGAGGTTGGGAGTGCTCCATCCCTGGCAGTGTTCAAGGCCAGGTTGGATGAAGCCTTGTGTGGGATGGTTTAGTGTGAGGTGTCCCTGCCCATGGCAGGGGGGTTGGAACTGGGTGATCTTGAGGTCCTTTCCAACCCTGACTATTCTATGATTCTATGATTCTATGCTTTAATTCAGGCACCTGTAATAACATTTCATAAAGAAGGGCCTTAAGCTGATAATTCTGGTTTAGGATTTTCTTATTAACTGCCCACTCCTCATAATGAGTTTTTAATTTATTTATTTTTTCCTAGATTTTAAGGCATATAAAAGCTGTTCATGTGCCTTTGGGATCTGAAGACACGTATTTGGGAAAGGGGGAATTTTAAGAGGACTGAAACTGAATTTTTGATGTATGCTATAATCCTGGTATTAAGAATTTTAACAAGCTTCCCATGAAGCACAGCTCAGCCAGTCTGCACACTGACTCCTGCTCAAACCTCTGCCCTGCAACTGAAATCTCTGTTGTTTCCAGATTAGTCTCAGAATTAGCACACAAGGGGATTTTTTTCTTTATGACTAGATTTGAACACCATAATTAGGTGCTGAAAAACCCTCAGGGTTCGGTCATAAACAGGGTTATTGTTTATATTGACTAAACAGAGCATCTTTGTAGGAGAAAGTCACTGATGCATGTTTTAGTCTAAAAGTGCTGCTACCACAGTTTAAAGATGGGATTTTCTGAGCTGGTGCCTTGATGGTCAATTTTCATCTCCTTACTGCTATATAAAATGTAATGGCAATGTTGGTGGGGTGAGAGCAAAGGAAGATCTGTGTGCTCCCACCTGCACCCCTGTGCTGTGGTTTCTACAGGAAGGGAATAAGAAGTGCGGGACACGTCTCCACATTGCAGGGGTTGCTGAAGAGATAAACCCAGATGATTCAGCTGCAGCACTGCTCCGAAGTAAGCAGAGAGGAAACCTGCCCTTCCAACCCCACCTTCTGATGTACTCCCCAGAACCACAGAATTGTAGAACACTTTGGGTTGGAAGGGACCTTTAAAGGTCATCTAGACATGAGCAGGGACATCTTCAACTAGAGCAAAATCTGGTACTACAGAAAAATGCATGCCTGCCTGCTTAGAGTAATTCAGAGCACAGAGTGAAGACTAAATTAAATGCTGTGCAATTCATCAGACTTGCCATGAGAAAGAGGCTTCTCGCTGAAATTCTGTTTACAGCAAGAAAGTCAAAGTGCATGTAGCAGAGAAGAGAAATGCAGTGAGAAATGGGAGAATACTGGCTTAAAGTGAAGGAGTCCCTGTATACTTGTAAGTTTAGGAAGGGAAACATTCTTATTTCTTCTCTGTTATTTTTTGGCAATTAAAACACATTACTGCATTAAGCTGAATGGTTTGAAAAACTCTACCATACTCAAAACCCTTTTCAGAAACCTTTTAACCATTCTCTATGATTTTAGCTCTTCTGTTTTCTGTGTTCTGACCTTCTCTTCTACGATTGGGAAGTGCTAAGACATCCTGGACAGTTTGAAATACTTGATAAGAGAAAACTCACAGCACTACCAAATCCTTTGCTAAATCTCTTCCCTCCCTCCCCCCCAGCATGTCACTGAAGATTTCGTAAGTGAAATGTGCTTAATGAAATTCCAGATATATGTCCTCTTAAAATGACATCCCCTGGAAGCAAATACTTTTAAGGCAACAGAATATTGAAGAATTAAAAACCTGCCGACCCAAGGAAGTTAGCCAACTTCAGAAGGGGATTTATTTCAGTGCCTTCCTATAGTGGAGTTACAAAACGCATTTAAATGTCTCAGCCTCACATCAGTGCCCAAGATGCTGTGTATTTTTAAGATAAAGAAATAATCCACTATAAATGCATATTTGCCTGGGACATCCGGCAGATGTGGAGATGTATCTGCCAGAGTTGTGTGGATGTCCTGGATGGTGCTGAGTGCCCGCAGTCAGGCAACTGAACTGGGGCCTCCAAGGCCAGGTCTGGCCTTAAGAGGAGAATTAGGATATTTAATACATATCCCAAAGTAGGAAGAGGCCCACAATCCATACAAAATCATTAAAATTTGAGAGAAATACTACAGGTGGATAAAAGCTAGATAAGAAATGCTGGCATGGGTAGGTACATGAGATACAGGAGCATTAGTGTCTGATTTCTCCTTGAAATTTTATCTTGACTGGCACACCAGGGATTATGGGAATGGTGTCTAACCCACACACATGTATCAGGTGGTAGAGACCATAGTGGTCTCCATCACAGCACATCCCAGAGTAGGAAGGGTATTTCTCTGTAGATGTTTACTCCTTTTGACTACAGAGATTTTGTCAGCGGCACCTGGCTGTGTCACACCTCACTGCACACACGTATCTCACATGTGCCCTGGGACCTCCTTCTCTCTAGACAATTCCTCCACAACACTATCGAAGGCACAGTCTGACGATGTGGTCTACAGCTTCTCCCTCCAGATCATACATATTAAACAGGGAAGTATAAGAAGAAGAGAAGTCCCTGCTAAATGAGACATCGCACCAGGAGATACAGCACTGCCAGATGTTGCAAATGAAACATCTGATGTCTAATGGGTTATAGCAAGTGACAGCTGATAGGTGCCATCAATACCACATGGGACAGGGGTGGCCCTGGCGTTGTACAGGTATCATCTGTGTTTTGGTAATATGAACCTGACTGCATAAACCAGCAAAACAGCAGGCTGGACAATCAAATGTCATAACAAATTATCACCTATCACTATGATGCTGATGATGGATAGACACATGCCTCTCAATGCCATCAACAACAGCTACCTGAAAGCACTGTAAAGAAAGGAAAGCATCTTGTTGTACATTACAGTGGGCTTATAATGTATAAGGTACACAGGCAGAGGCTGTGCTCTTAACTCCTGGATTTCAGCTACTTAGGTACTGAGAAGCAGGGCATGAGCAGCAGTGTGGGCTCTACCTCTTTTGTGGTACCTCTAACAGGCTGAGATTGTGCTCTCTAGCATGGAGAGAAGAGGTTATATTACTCTTGATTTTACACTGAGCAGTACACGTGTCAAATCTGAGAGACACCAATAGAGTATTTTTTCCTATTCCCTTTCTTATTTTTTTTTGTGACAGAAAACTGAAATCTGTAATGAAACTATCAGTCCCATTTTGTAAATCACTGGTCTTTGGCAATTTTAAACTCCAAAGTCTGAAAAATTCATTACTTCTAACTTCCATCAAGGGTGTTCCTGAAACCAAAATTACTTAATCAACTCAATTTAGCTTCTTGTGTAGACCTAATTCAGAAAAACTTTATCTTCTTGAATTGTTATTGCAATTAATTCCCCCCCTTCTTTTTCTGCAGCAGACGACATTTCAGTAATTAGATATTTTATAAAAATGAGTTATTCGCTCAGAGTAGCTTCACTTTTATATTTGATTAATCATATTACCACTGAGGTCTGGGTTTTGTCTCCAAGGAAAGTTTAATGACCTCATTTTAATCCTTCTTTTAACCACCAGGCAGGTAGCAATGAAGAGAAATAAAATTATCCTTTTTTTTCCCTTTTCTTTTTATTTATTTATTCCCCCCCCCACCCCCCCACCCCAATCTCAAGATTACATTTGATGTCTTTTCTGTGTGACTGACCCATTTATAAGGAAGAATCTAGCTGATTCCAATTAGGTTCAGGACAGAATCAGGCTAAGCAGAGCCTTGAACTGTGCCTTAATAACTAACGCTCAGTGTGATGGTGAGGAACCAGAACTGTTCCACTGAATGGCAGTAGGTTTAAAGCACTGTACATGATCAATTTGGTGATAATTTGAAAACGAATGTACTGAAAGGAAATAAACAAAACAAAAGCCACTGTAAATTTAGGTTTTGATTAATAGGGTCTATTAGTAAGAGACTTATATCAAGGAGACCACATTTTTTCATACGAATGCATATATACCCACACTATGTAATGGAATAATGCATATAAGCCACAATTGATCTGGGAGTAGAGACTTGGATATTATTGATGACTGCCTGCCTTATATCAGTATCTATCTATGCTTTCAATCTAGCTATATATGCTTATCTATGTTTGTGTAGTTGTAGGTATACATCGCTATATCTCTCTATCCATCTTGCAGACTATACTAAGTAGGCTCAAAGGCATTTCATCCTTTCTGTCGTGTGCTACACTGGTGTAAAGTCTTAGCAGAGATCACAGAAGGGGCTGATGCTCTTTTTATTAAGACATGAGGAATTTTTGTTTTCCCATAAACTGAGAAATATCTTTCATTTCAGATGAAAGAGGTGACAAAATAAAGAGCAAAAGTTGAGTATCCACAGGAGAGCATGCAGCGTGTCTTGTTTTCCATAGCACTGCATTGAAAGGGCCTCCAGGCACTTAAAGATGCTGTGCTTGGGAAGAGCCACACTGCTCACAAAAGATCTGCACCCTGAATTGGGATCTCACTCATTCCTTATCAGAATCAAAACTCTGTGGGCAGCACAGTTCTTAAGCTCTGCTGGGCAGGCTTTGCACTTAGGTAGACATCCATCTCCAAAGGTCAGTTTGATTCAGAAGGTTGACAAGATGTAAGTAACCTCTTTGATTCAGAAGGTCGACAAGATGTAAGTAACCTCTATCAAGACGTAAATACTTTCCTAACCATGGCTACGTCTGGGGCAGCAAAGCCCCTGGCATTTGCAGGACAAGTTCTGGGCAAAAGCTGCAACAGGATGAGAAGAAAGAATAGTTTCTGCTTGTGCTCCCTCTGTTTGTTAATGCTACCTCTTGACCTGACATCCTTAGTCTAATTCATTGCTCGTGAGAAAGCTTTTCATCAGGAGCTGCAGTGAGAAGGAGAAAGCCCATTTCAATGTATAAACACCCAGTTCTTACTTAGAAACACTAAACTGATTGGTAGTTTTTAAGACTTCACCAACTATACATTTAATTGAAATGCACACATTGTTAAGTAGATGCTCATGTACCCAAATGCTACTGGGCATATGTGATTCACCTGAATATAACAATTTATTCCAGTTACACGATGACAGCTCTATAACGACCCAAGCTTCCCTGTGCAGTTTTCCTGAGCTTGGAAAATTGCAAGTGAACACAGTCACCTGGGATTTCCCATGAAAGCACAATGGATTTCTAATGATAAAGCCTGTCTTCAGGACTGTTCAGAGCTCCCAAGTTTGTTTGCGTTTGTAGAGGAACCAGTCCTGTACACTTGCTCACCGCAATATTAGGTCTTTTCCCTTGCCAGCTCTGACCTGCGCTGTTCAACTTGATTTCTGCCTCTTATGACAAATGCCTCTAAATTATGCAAAGGGCATAATTTTGATGATTTTATAACACCGCAGCATCCAGGCTTATCTATACTCATATGCCACTGGAGCCTTTCTGAATGGCACAGATGTAATGATGGGGACTGTGAGAACTGAATGGGCAACTACATATAGAAATTGGGCTCAGAATTTAAGACCTTGATTTTTCCAGGTCTGGACATGTGTCCCGGTCCTGGGAGGTAGTTAGCTACTCACTCCTGCTGGTTTTTTCATGGATCAGTGTGGTAAGACCACTTTTCAGGAAGCCCTTTGTAGGCATACTGGTCCTTTTTCGCTGTCTGCAGGAAATCCCACTGAAATCCTGTTCCTGCTGGATTCTCCCTTCACAGCATAAGACTAATTTGTAAAACATGAGCATGCATGTAAAAGGATAATGCTCACATGTACTGAATACTTCAGGATACATGTGGCTATAAATGTGCTTAGGAAACCTCAAACCGCTGGCAGGCTGACTTGGTTTCCAATTTTGGTTTCCTACCTCCATTAAACATCCTTTCCCCAAACTAGACCTATTCACATCTTTGCATTACACTCATTTGGAAGTCAGTATCTTGCAGCCTGAAGGAAAAGCTCAGGGTTTCCTCTGCTACTTCGCTATTTTTGAACTCTCCGTTAAAACCAGAGCTCAGCAGGATTCAGCTGTGGGGCCAAAGACAAGGTGAAGCTTCACCCCAAGGTTGCCACTTGCAAAGCCACATTCTTACATCTCACACCAGTTATTTCTGCAGCTCTGGATAGCATTGCTCTTGCATTAGGTAATGCACAGCTATGTTTTTGTCCTCAAACAATTGACATCATAAGAAATGCACACAGAACAAGGAGTACAATTCTGATTTATGCTTGTTTGCTTTTCCAGTATCTTGGCAAATTCACAGAGCAGGACTCAGCCGGCATTATGCCACAGCTGTGAAAAAGGCAGATTTGATTCTAGGAAATATGAGTGTTCTTGTTCAAGACACTGAAAAAATCTTATCTGGATTACTATATACAAATTGGGTCAGAAGAAAGATATCTGAGCAGAGCCTGGAGCACAGCAGGGTCAGCAAGACAAGCAGGGGAACAGAAAGCTGTAATGTAACAAGGGGTTGGAGGAGCTTGGCTTGTTCAGCTTCACCAAACGATATGCACTAGCATATCAGGGTGGAGATGGGAGAGAAAATGGGAAGGAAACATCAAAATGAGAGAAGGAAGGACTATGGTAAAGGCCAGCGCTAGCATGGCAGTACTGCACAGAGAGCCTGCTTCACTTTCAAACTTCAAAGCATTTTTTGGCATGGGCTCACCAGCATTTTCAATGGTATTCAGTGCAGCCAGAATACCTGCCAGACAAAGGTCAGGCATTTTTGGCAGTGCAACGCCAAAACCAAAAAGCCCATTTAACCTGAGTCTCCACGGCATATTGCCCATGAAAAAACAAGCTCTTCAACTGCAGATTTCACTGCTGACTGATTCAGCCCAGTACGAGCCTGGTTACTAACTCAGAGTTACTGTAGGAGCCTGAAACGAGCCTGATCTGACACAATTAAACAGCCCAGTTAAAAAGTGGCAAGAACTGCTTTTTCTAATGTACCTGCAACAAGTACTTGCTCCTCCAATGACTAGTGAAATCCTCTTTGTAACTAGATTAACCTTACCCAGCTATATATGCTCTTCTGCTAGAATATGAGTCTCTCTGTACACAGGGTGTTATTCTGTACCAGGTGCTCTGCTTTGAGCTCACAGCCAGCCTTTGATCAGATTGCTTTTGCCAGGCCAGCAAGAGTCAATGCTGCCTGGGCACTGTGAGCTGGGAAGCATCCACCCCTGCCCAACAGTCCATTCCTAAACCTTTAGAGCTGTTCTTAATGGAATTCAGTGCCCAGATTAGCCAGCGAAGCAGCATGGTGGAGAAGGGGATGCGGTCCTAGAGCTGCCTCTTTAAAACATACTCCACTGGATTCAGCCTTGGAAGAGGAGATTCTCAAAGCAGTGCCAAAGGGCAAATTTTAAAGTAGCTTTAAATAAGACCTCCTAAGGCTCAGGAGCTTAAAGAACTTCAATAGCCCAGATTCTTTTTTCCCCCTTCCTTTCTTTCCTTTTCTGTTTTTTAAAGGAGATGTTGATTGCCAGGCAGGTTTTCCCAGGAACCCACAACCTCAACTAATCACAAGCACTTCAGCCCTGCGAAATAATATTTCCCTTACACAGGCTACTATAAAAACAAGTTCTGCACAGTAGGCAAATTTAAAATAACTTTTAATTAACATTTAAGACACAGAAGTCTGATCATGCAAATTCATCTGCGTCTCCTCTCAGCGCCTGATTGTTCCTGATTGAATACGATAAAAATAGACTTTGTATGAGTCAAGTGTGCATGGATTTCTTTCACTTCTCCTCCCCTCTGATTATGAATTTCCTTAGGTAAAGTGGAAACCCCTGGATGGCCAGTAACAGTATCATGGGTCAGCCTGGAAAAAGCATCCTAGCTGATACGGGCTCACTGGAATTACAGGCATTCCTTCTGTGAGCAAAAAAGATGCTCCCACATTACACAAAATCTCACCCGAGACTACCCAGCATTGTCTCAGCTGACTTTTAATCTCTGAAATGCTAGCACTAATTTCACTGCACCCCCCTGTATCTGAGATGAGCATCTGGCCAGAGGCTCAGCTACGGATCTGTATTAACACGGACAGAATGCAACTCGCCTGCACATGAGAGATAAATATTTGAAGGGAGGCTGAGGAATTTCCACATAATTAAAACACGTCAGAGGGCATGACCCTGTTACAAGGAACAAGGGCTCTGCGTAAGGGAGGACACACTGATACCAGTTCCATTATCTTGTAACAGGAATGGAGCCAGTTTCCCCAATAAAGCTTCCTACAAAGCCGCTGTAACACAGCCCTGTCAAAATGTCACTATGTTACACCTGTAAGCAACAATGTCACATGAAGAACACAACACAAAGAGCAAGTTGAAATCCCTTAGCTATCCAGAACAGTGCTCCCTGGGTCACAGTCCTGCACTAAATCATTACTATTGCCCAGAATAGCAGCCTATGATGTTAACAGTGTTTTGCGGGATGCTCCACTCTCCTGGTGCAGATTTGATTGCTTCCTGATCTGGGACGGTCTTTTGTGAGAGATTTCCTCACTGTTAGCTCTCTGACGCTTCTCAGCATGGACAGAAAGCATCATAGGTAAGAAAACATTCACCATCACAACAAGCAGACCCGGAAAGGATTACAGGAGATCACCCTTGCCATGCCCCAGCACCTCACAGTTCAGTGCAGGTAGTCCTGGTTGTGACTTCCAGGACAGGTCATGCCCCTTGCTGATGGAGACTGCACTCAACCTAACAGCTGGCTTTAGTCTAAAATTGCTTTTACCTTGAGACTGTGATTCCTCCCGCCTCCCAGTATAATTTCAGTTGGGGCTGCTTCTTCCCCTGCTGTTGTGCAGGGTCTTCCCCCAGCCTTTCCAGTGATGTTCTAGAGGTTGTGAAATCCACATCAATCTATTTTCACATAAGCAAGCGATCTTTCTGGAGTTTTACTGGAGTATCTTCTATTTGTACACTTAAGGATCTTCTGTGTCACTTTATTGCTTTTTTTCCACCTGTTATCTAGCACTACACTTGATCACAGCCCATCTGGTATTTTGGATGTCCATTAGCTAACACACCTCCCCAGGTTACCCTACGAACGTGGCATTTTGGCACTCGCATGCCTGTGCCTAAACTTTCACATGGTCTGTGCATGCCGGTCTCTTCTCCCCCTGCACAGTGTGCTCAGCTGCAGACGTGACCTGACTTCCCTGACCATCCCAGCGGCTGTTTTCTTCTCTCCCGTCCTGTTCTTAAATTTTACGCAGCAACATTAATTCCTGCTGCTGAATACATGAGCTGTGACACCAGCGTGATGCAGTGTCCGCCTGAGCTACATTCTTACCCAGAAATGATTAAGTCTAAAACCACCCTGGGTGAGTGACAGGTAATTTAGGAGCACTACAGGGTGGGCCTTTGTATGTGTCTATGCTGAATACGGTTCCATGAGTTCCTTTCGTCTGGCAGCTTGCCAAGAGGAAACCACAGTTTCAGTTATTCAGCCTATTTTGTTTTTACAACAGCATCTCAATACACAAGTATTCAAAATATAAATATCCCATATCTCTCCGAACAGTCCCCAGTCTTAAAAGAGACCATGGGCTTTCTTACCCTCTGAGGAGCTGTGGATTTCCTGCAAAGAGATTTCTGCTGGTTTTTAGAGGTGTTAAAATGCAGATCAGCCTATTTGAGGACAGCGAGGAGATTCAGCTCAGGTTTATAGAGACAGCCTGATGCTGTTCTCTCTGTCAGTCAGGGGAAAACCATATTATACTTTCATACTCATATGAAATTCATCCTGCCTATACCCAGGAATATATCAAAGATATTTGTTTCCGCAGAATGAGAAAATATAACTGTAAAACACCACTGGTTTTCAAATCTTTATAAAGTCTTGTGTTCTACTGTATAAAGCCCTTTGGTTCTTTAAAAATCCTCAGTGATTGAAATTAGATAAATAATGCTACACATCATCCCTGCTTAGAGGAAAAGTAGCGTTTTCTAATCCATTTAACACAATCCTATGGGTAATTCTTTTAATGTTTTTTATTCCTTCCACGTGTAACACTCAGCGACATTAAATACTCGGGATTCACCTGAAAGCAAATTTCTATTATCACACCTGCATCAGATTCAGCTTTGGAAAGTGTTTTGGAAAGGCATTAAAATTCACCACATCGGGAGGGACACTGCCTATCAGAAGGTACTGATGTGCAGGTGTGACTACCCCTGACACAGCTCATCCTGCTACCCAAAGCCTCAGCTCTGGACTTGTGCTTGGAAAGGATCAGGCAACCTGGGTCATCTGGAACAACCTGCGCTTGAATGACATGGCCACTAGATGTCATTCCTTTTTCACTCAAATGGAAGTTAAAGTAGTATTTACCTGGCAGAATAAGGTCCCCCTGCAAACACTAGGAAACTGGAGTATGCTTACTGCTGTGGTGAAGAGTCCCATGGCCTGAGAGACACAAAACTAACACTGGATGCTACAAAACTTTCCAGAGAACAATCCCATGCTGGAAGGAGAAAGGACTACATGCCCCGAGACTTCTATCAGATTTTTATGGCTCTTCACAGCATCATACTTAAGAAGATATTCAATGATAACTTTGCAACACAAAGCTCGGTGTGTTCACTATGACAGGTATAAAGTACATGTGCTGCTGTTCAACCCACCCTATACACAAGCTGCAGATTGACACCCAGATCTGAAAAACAGCTTTGTCCCTGTTTTTCTCTGGTTCAGGAAGAATTTAGTGGAATCTAGTCACTCCATCAGAAAATTCTGGCACTGCTCAGGAGCTGAGCACATCACATCCATGAGCACAGGATCTGATAGCGATGGGAGGGAAGGACGCAGACTTCACAGCTGGCACGGAGCACACCTGAGTCCACAGTGGCATAAACTGGGCTCTACATGCCTGCCTTGAGTTCTGCTACATATTTATAGTTTGTAAGGGTATCGATAAGGGGAAACTTCAGTACTTCCTTAATAAATATTTGCAGACCCTTTAAGCTGGAATGAAAATCCAGAATAATACAAATAATAAAAGGATTCCTCAAAGGATGCTCAGCGACTCGAGCACAACGCAGTCAGACTTTCCGTATTTTTAAAGATTTGGTGTCAGTTTCAGATACATCATTTACTGCTCCTTGTAGACCCTCATATGAATATAGACAGCGGATTTCTCATTTATTAGCAATTCTGGAAACCTCAGAGAAGTAGAGGTCTACATGCTATGCACATTTCAGATGTTTTGTGTCTTATCAGAAGGCTGGAAAGAACCAGAGCCCATCATTTCAACTTCCAACTCTTCATTTTTACCTCAACCCGCTTTAAAAAGCAATCTATTTTTTCCCCATTGTCCCCCAGTAACAGCAACTGGGAGCAGATGAGGACATAATAAAGAAATACTGTGCTAATATAAGAAAGACCTTTAACTGATTAAAAACAGATGTACTGAAGAATGTCTACGCATTTACTGCCAGCACACACAAATACCTCTGTTAGAGCTGTCAATGAAGTACAGATTTTACTAGATACCTGTTACCATATAGAATATTTACTGCTTCCTTGAAATCATATTCAAGATAGTAAACCTGAAATATCTCTTACTGCTCAGGATTTTACTACAAGTAATAATAACTCTGGTATGCCTATAGCCAGTTGTTGTGTAACAACTGTATCCTCTTTGGTGTATTCGGACATCCTCTGTTTACCACATTATTTCAGCTTCTTTAGTACCTTAGCAAAACTGGTCACCAAATTGTTTTGCTCGTTCATGAATCATTCTTTTTTATCTTTTTTCTCCCCTTTTTCCCCCTGAAAGACTTTGTTCTGCGGTTATCTGTCACATTCTTCCTATCTGCCAAACCAGCTAAGAGAGATGGAGCATGTAAACATCCATGAATTACAAACATATGTGTCCATGTATCACGGTGCTGATGTATCCATACTTACAGTGCTTGTAGTGAATTCGGGTGGGTTGTCATTCACATCTGTCACTGTAATGATTGCTGTTGCCGTGTTTGAGAGACCGTAGTTAAGATTTCCTTCCATATCTGTGGCTTGAACAATGACTATATACTGCTGAACTTTCTGAAAAAGAAAAAGATTAGAAATAAAAATGCATCCTGTAAAATGCTTTGGTTTATTTTCCGTGTACAAGTGCAATCTTTACGCACACTAAGAAGTTAATCAGATTCCAAATGTTAGTAAAAAACCCCCAGATATTATTGTCTATCACATTTTTGAAGGGATTTTTACAGAGATTGGTGGATAGCATACATTTTATGGTAAAATAAAAATCTTACGGGCAAAATTCCTTGGTCAAAACAGACATTTCTGTTAGTTTTTAAGCATTTTCAGCAACATTAGCTTCTGCCTTCTGAAAACCAGTAAAAATTTTGCTAATGTGTTTTCATTGAAAACATTACTAAGAACATTACACTCCCAAAATTGACAGCAACATTACGTGGCAGCTCTCCAGCTCGTTCTGCTCACACAGTTCGATGCCCACAAAGCATTTTGATACTTAAAATCCTCCCCATGTTTCAATCCTTAACACAATCTTGGTAAATAAGGAGAATTTTAGTCCAGTATGAAAAAAAATTAAATAAAATACTCAGTGCAATAAAGAGAAGTTCAGCAGAACTGATTCAAATTCCTGAGCACTCCAAGCAACCTGGCTCTTAAAGAAAAAGCCTTACAGAGCCAGCCATAAAAATCACCCATTAAAGATCTTCTAAAAGACACTGTATGTCAATGTGACTGGAAAACAAACCTGAATATAACAGAGGAGGGCATCGGAGCTTGCACGTGTGTATATCTCACTAGGATGTCTCTTTACTTTGGAATATCTTCCCACTCCACAAAAAGCCTCCTCATCTTTAAAACTGGCCTCAACAACAAGCGTTTTATTTGGATCAGCAGAATTTACTATTGATGCCTACTCGTGTCATGCTCAGGGTACGCAGAGCGCTTCCCAGGTGGGTATGAAAGCAAAGATCCTCTTCTGAAATACGGGCAGAGTGATGTGCCAAGAACCAGGGAGGGATACAACAAAATCAGTGTGACTGAGGGCAAAACTACACATTACACTCTCTTCCTTAAGGTTTAATTACAAATGTGAGCTGGGGTGCAAGGAGCAAGCAGATCTGAGGGCACATCAGAGAGCCTGAAGGGTGTGCAGAACCAAACCGAGGCACGATGTTATGCAGGAAAAGTTTTTTCAAAGCCAAGTGGAGGGACTTTGCTGTGAGGACCGACTGACTGCATGCTGGATTGTTCCTGCTCTCAGAGCACAGCTTAGGCTCTCAAGAGCTGCTCCTTTCCTGTGCTGATGTTACAAGCTTGCGTAAAATGTCAAATGTCCTTTGAAATCTCCAAGGGCAAGAATCAGGTCAATTAGGTCTCTCCACTCCTATATAAACATCCTTGAGGTGCTGTAATTGGCTTAATACTATAATTCTTCTGAGTTGCTAGAATAACAGAGATCTGAATTTCAACTTTACCTTGATTCCAGGACTTAACTGACAGATATTAACCTGCTAAATTGACAACCCATCACATACAGGGATCCATCAGCAACTTGCAACTGGAATATATTATGGAAATGCACTTCCATTATCTCTTGCCACCTTGTATAATAGAACATGAGGGAGAAACTATTGTTAGCCTTTGGTTTTCCTCACACAAAGGGTTGCTGTTCATTTCTCCATTGGTAAAGCACTGGGTAACTGAAAAGCTGAAATGTCCTTATTAGTGAATATAATTTCTATTTCATATTTAGCTTTTCCTTTCGTATTCTCTCTCACAGTCAACCTGGGAGGCTGACAGAAGTATTCTCTAACAGGCCAAATCCTTGTGAGCCAAATTAGGTTTAAATCTTAGAAGAGGCAGGAAAATGTAAAAAAAAAAAAAAAAACCCCAAAACCAGGAGCAATCAGATCCCACATAAATGAGAAAATCAGGTCAGAGGCCCACATGAGAGATTCCATTTCAACAGTGCATTTAAATGGCAAAGCCATCTCTAACGTTGCTCACTGCAGTGAGATAGAGACACATAATTCCCAGCATTTCCGATGTGATGGCATAGCTGTAACACATCCGATATTGTAAAAGCTTCAGTGCTTCAGCAGCAACTGCAGGAAAAAAATATGTTCCTTCCTTCCCATCAGCTGAGAGAGCTATAAAACAGCTTCCATTGACAGGGGTGCTTGTGTTTTAGGGTTTTTTTCCTACTTTTGGGTGGTTTTCTATTTCACAGCTCATGGATGTGTCCACCGGAGCGAGCTGGGACCATCACAGCAGGGCGCTTCCGGAAAGGGGATGGCAAAGGCAGCTCTGCTTCTGTGCCAGAAGTGATTCCACAGCTCGTGACAGCGTTATCTGAACTCTGAGAACAAGCTGCAGACTGTGGGTAAGGTCACACTCTGTCTGCACTGCACTTTTTCATACCCTGACCCAGCCTCTAAACTCCCACCGCCTTCAGCTCCTTTATTCACTCCTCAACCAAAGCATCCCCTGGAAAAATGAATTCTCTCATACAAGAAGGGGGAAGGGACTAGAAAGTCTCATTTAAAAGCTTTGTTAACTTCACAATTTTACTGCTTATTAAATTATACATACTCCAATGACACACACATCTGTGTGTGTGCATACTCAGACACTGTCTTATTAATCTCAGGTTTACAATAAGGTTCTTTTATTTAATAAGACACCTTTCCCTAAGCATCACAGCAGTGTTAATAAAACCCTGCACAAATTCAGAATGATAAATTAAAGTTAAAAGAAAGATTTTATCAATCACATAATACAATGCCAAAAAAGAAAATGTCCAGGATTTAGTGATGTACAAATATACCAGCCACAAAGAGCATAAGGATGGGATGAAAGGAAGGATGGCAAAGAAGCATTGCATGCATGCAAGCCCAATCCTAGTGTGAAAATACAAGGAATTAGAGGAGATTTCAAATGGACGAAGTGATCAGGTAGGATTTTTAGGGGAATGCACACATCTCAGATGGGTGCTGTATCTCTCATGATACTGGAGGCAGCTGCAGCAATCAGGGACATATGAGAGGTGAGCTGGTGGTGGAAACTTAAGAGACATCACCAAAGCTGCACTGATTTCCATCTGCTGAAGACATAGCTTGTGTTTAGAGCAAAAGTGCAATCTGTCGTGGAGAATGGGCTTGGTTGTACATAAAGCTGTACAAAACACAGACATGTAAATCATATATACGTAAACCACAAAAGCATTTAGGTCGAAAAGACTTTTAAGACCATCAAGTTCTAACTGTAAACCTAAGACTGCCAAGTCCACCAAATAAAGTACTCTGAGATATGTCAAACCTTTAAGCACTCAATTGGCATCCATGTCCAGCTCTGAAAGGCTCCTGTGTGGGCATGCAAGAGTGGTGCTTTAAAGTATCTAGTTTTAGTTTATAACTAATTCAATCTCCAGTGAGATTGGCCCCAGCAGATAAAAACTTACCGATTTCTTTTGTTTTGTTTTTTTTTTTTTTCCCTGTAGCTAACCTTTTTGCTCTTGTGCATTAAGCTCATTTTATTGAACTATTCAATCAATTTCAACATGTCCTTTCAATTTGTCACAACATCTCCAGGGGCATCTTAGTTTGTTGTGCTAATATTATTAGTATTGTTACAACTATTAAAAAACAAAATAGGCAGCCACATGCCCCCAAGCACAAGAGACATTTTCTTGATGGCATTTTAATCATACAGAATAATTCTTATATTCTCTTTCTTTACAAAGATGACATTTTAGATAGCACAGGGCAGAAACAACAGCATTGCAGTAACATAAAATGGTCCTAACCCAGAGAAATGAAATGGTTACTGTATGTTTGCTGTGATGGCGATGCAGTGGAACTAAAGAAACGAGCTTCTGCGCAAGGGGTCCAGGCTAAAATCACAGCCTCAGTGAAGTCCCTGGGGGGCCTGGTGGACAGTATTGTTAATAAATCTAACCAATTGTCACACTAGAAGAATGCAAATGCGCTGCTTAAGCAGAAGAAAAAATCCTCATCTTGATAAGTGCAGAGCTTTTAGTCTGACCTAAAAACTAAGAAGGGCCCTTGAAGGAAAAAATTAGGAAGGACAGAATGATTAAAGAAAGTGTGGCAGATCTAATCTGTCTGCTCTTCTGTCAATCATCTGACACACTACCACAAAGAAATACATCGGCTAAATTCCAGAAGATGGGAATGAGTTGAAGAAATTAGTTAAGCTGATTAATAGGAAGTCAGTCAAAGGCTTGGTTGAAAAAGATAGAAGTGCCTTGTACAGGAAGAAGTAACAGCTTGGAAGAAAAGTAACCTGACAAATAATAGAAACTAGATGTGCACAAAATACAAGAACATGCAGCAAGGGACTAGTAACAAAATTCTTCTGGAAGCTGGTTTATCAGGCACAAGCAAGGAGGACTGGCATCATGTCCCATCACCTCCCTGTTAATGAGCAGGTCTCAAGTACTTCTGGTGAATCCATAGTCTGCAGTATCAGCTTTGAAGATAAGGCAATATTAATTCCCCGTGCCAAGACTGAGGCCTCATCAGGATGCTGTGCACAATCCAGGTCCCCTGTATTCGCTGCTAAGCAACCCCGATCTGACCAGATGCCGGCAGTGAAGAGCCCATCACAGGAGAAGAGCCTGGAAGAGCATGGCTTGTTTAGTCTAGCCAAACGAAGGCTGATAGCAGATATGATTGCTGACTATAAATACATCAGGAGGATAAACACTAGGGAGTCAAAGGAGCAATTTAAACTAAAGGACAATGTTGACACAAGAACAAATGGATCTAAACTGGCCATGAGTAAAATTAGGCTGGAAATGAGTAGGTCCTTCACCACTAAATGAGTGAGATGCTGGAGCAATCTAAGACAGGGTCTGAGAAGCAAAAATGTTCAGAAGAATACATTAAAGTAGGGATAAAATCCTTTTGGTCTAGGTAGAAATTATGACAAATTGAGCTAAATCAGAACTTGGATCTCTCAGCACTCACTGCGTACAAAAAACTATTTAGGAAGAAAAAGAATAAAACCCCTTTCAGTCCAAACACCCCAACACGTCTGTGTGAAAGTGGGTTAAGACTTAACACTGATTGATACCAGTGAACCAGCCCATTCCATTCACACAAAGGAAAAGGTGCCTCAAACAAAATTACAGTTATTGCAAGAGGCTCTTCCCACCAAGAGACGGGCTGGCACGACAGACAAATCCCTGGCTGAGCTGAGCATGGTCTTGCCAAGAGAGGTAATAAACAAAAGTAAATCATATCCGGAGAGAGAGCCTAAAAAGAACAAAGTATTTCAAAATGAAGTTCTAGCAATGAAGTGCTGTGATCCCAATTTTCAGATGTGCAAACACAGTGTTTTTAGGAATGTGGCTGCTCCTGGTTTACACATGCAATTATTATAAATCACACAGGAGCTGGGTAACTGTGAATACTGAAGTCCAGAAACGCAGTAATTATGTGATTAAATTAATCTGCATTACGGACAAAAGGTTTGCAAAATTAGGACCTACATTTTCAAAGCTCTGTACAAATATTGTCCAATTAATTACCACTTCCTGAAAAATGTCTGACTAGCTAATTTTAACATCGTGTCTGGTAAAGCAAATAGGATTACCAGGATGCCGCTGTAGGGTGTACTGAGTAGGAATCCATTGGCGAAGGAGATAGAAAATCTAAATCCTATTTCCTCCCATGGTTATCCTCCCATCTTCTTTGTATTTATGTGTTTCTGCATCTCCCCTTACACTTGCAATGCCAATGGGAAGAATATAGGATGTTCTGGATGTTTCCTAAATCGTTTCTTTACATGCTACTGAGGTTTTGATGCTTGCTTTCTTCGGTACGAGACTGTTGACGGAGAACACAGAAGTAATAAATATTGTACTAGAGCCAGGAAAGCCGATCTGAAAACAAACAAACTCCCCCCAAACATCCACTAGACTTCAGCAGAAATACTTTTCCCAAGAAGATCTAACTAGCTGTCATTTAAACAAAGCTCACAAGCAGATCTTTTAAAGCACTTATGCCTTAATACTCCCTACTTAGCCACAGCTAAATACAAGCACGTATTTCCAGAGGAATGCTCAGTGAAGAAGGCAGCTTTCACAGAACAACCAGAGCACCTGACACCTTTCCCAGCTCCCCCCCCTGCCCCGAGAGACAGCGGTGGTGGTGAGTGAGCTTCAGCCATGTGCCAGAGTCAAGCAGAGCCTTTGATATAACTTGACCTTTTCATTTCTTACACACAGCACAGCATTATGTCATGTATGCAGCATCCTCGGCAGACATCAAACCCTGGCTCTGTGAATCTTAACGCACAAGCTGCTGTCTGAGTTAAAAAGACACAGTTTTGCTCCATCTCAACCTCTCTATACAGGACCAGCTACTATCAGAGGCGGTCGTGCTTCTGCTAGGGCAGGGTTGGAACAAGGGAGGGGACCCCAATTTTTAAACTAACTGTGCTTAGTGCTGCACAGTCATGAACAGTGAAGCAAACAGTCAGGTTTATCTTCTCCATCTGGCTAGGGCTATATTGACTTTTCTTCAAGCATTGCACAGTGTTTCCCATCTGTGGTGATTTGGCATATTAGATCTTATGAGGTACCTGTGACTGCATTGCTCTGGGGCAGTGCCCTGGTCTGACTCTAGCAAAGGACAACTTACCTCCTGCAAACAGCAGTGTGTTAGTTAAGCTGGCTTTTTTCCTTAGCAAAGGTGTCAATGTGAAACACTTCAAGCTCTGACATGCAGGTCAGACCCCCTGAATTCCTGCTATCATCTGACCAAACCTACCTTTCATCCAGATATTGATGAACGCCTTCAGCTCAGGAAAAGCCTCACCTCACCACCCACAGCTCCCCAAACCACACCTCGAAGCACATTCCCAGCTCTCCCATGCCATTAAAACTAAGCCTAGCAGCTCACATCAAAGCATTTCAGTCTGGTAGCATTGCACAGACAGCTGGAGGCCAGGGAAGCCGGCACACACCAACCAAACACCCATGGGAGATGTTTCTCTGCTGCTCTCCAGGGTTGAAGCATGCTGAAGACCATCCCCAGCTCACACACACTCCACTCCCATACGTGCTGTACTTAACTGGAGCCTACAGAGGAGGCAGGAGAGGATGACATCTCTTGCTAACCCTCTGCCATCATCACTGCGTGCATGACTCAGAAAGGAGGAAAATATTTACTGAGGAGTCTGAAGAGCACTTCTAGGGCTTGCTCTGACTCACTGGGTGTCTTCACCCACACCACCAGGCTGAAAGGGCTGCTCCACAAACCATCAGAAACCAGCTTAACATATACCAAGTCTCTCTGAAACAAATAAAGGTTCAGTGGCCACAAGCCAGCCCCAGGATTGGCATTTGGCACTGCATCTATATTGACAATCAGTCTTTAATAGCTTTCACCTGGCAGCCTGATTAATGACCAGCAATTGAACTTTTTAACACTTTCCCAGAGCACCTGAGACCTGTAACCCACCTTATAAAAGTAATCTATTTCTTTTTAAAGCTACTACACTTTCAGATAGTATTTTAATGTGCTACAATTTGCACATTTTAACCCATTCAGGACCAGCAGACACATCATCAACTCTTCCAATCTCTCCAAGGGTTGGTGTTTAATCTCCTATGTAGGTGTAAATGGGACCTGCTCCAGCTCAGCAGCTATTTTCTCTTCTCTGTAGCAGCTTCTGAAAGCAAAATAGCTTCTGGTGGTGGGTACAACACCCAGCAATAGTGAACTGAGCTTTTGTATGAAAGCATGAGGAAGTGCTCTAAAAGTTACCAGGAAGAAAGCGAATATGATCTTTTTATCACAGAGAGGTTATAACATCAAAGAATGCTGGAAAGCCTTTCAGGAGTCACTCTGTTTGGCCTTTCAGTAGTGTGAGACCAAACAGTTCAGTGGCTGTTGCCCCTGGTTGCCTTTTTTTCTGTTATTCAGGCAGGGAAAGTGGTGGAAGTGGAAAGCTTTCCAAAGGCCATGCTGGGTACAGAGCAGACCCTAGCAGTCACACTGAAAGCCTTCCAGCACCCTGGCTGTGTGCCCCTGGACATACGGGACAGAAAAGTGAACCAAACTGAATTGCTCATCTGCCTAATTTCATTGTGAGAGCCAGGGGCTGTGAACAGCCAGCTCCAGGAGCTGTGTTACCGACTGAGACTCTCATCCCAGAAAGCGATCTGCTGGTTGTCAGGGATAAAAAGGGAAGCTTAGAAATAAATACTCCAAACACTAAAAAGCCCAGAAACAAAACCAGAGCCACCCCCACCCCCCCGCAGCAGAAAAAGTGTTAACAATGAATGACCAAGGATCCTGGTGGATCACTTTCATGAGTTTCTTAATGCTAGTGCTAGCAATGCTGTGCATAGGAAAGGCTGTATTCAACAAGAACAGAGATGCTTTTGAGTGTGATATGCAGCAACCACATTCATATGATATACATATACATATAGATATCTGTAGTCTATATTTTTTATAGTGAGTTTTATTCCTGAGGGATCAGACACTGAGCTACCAAGATTTTGAAGAAACACCCAAGCTGAAACCCCACTGTGCTGGAACACATGAAGAATGCCAATGCAGCAACTTCTGCCTGAGAAACAGCAGGACCTACTGGAAAAAACATCCACTAAAATAGTCAACTGACCTAAACGCACCATGCAGAGAGTTTACCACGCTCTGAACCCCAGCTGGCCAGCCCATACAGCAGCAACATGGTTTGAAGTATGCTGTATACAAGGTTAATAGCAAAGTTGGGTCCGTTTAACCTGATACGTGTTCTAGATTTCAAGTTGCAGAGGGTGGGGATTAGAGGTCACAAAATCTTTTAGCTGATGTTTGAGCACAGACATTTGTCAAAACCTGAATGTAGTTGCTTAAAGAAATGTTAAGCCCAAAGAATTGTTCTTGTATCTGAAATAATGCTTTAAAATTGTCCTCATTCCCTACAGCTCACCCAAAACGTAAATAGGACCTCAATACTTCAGGCTGTCGCAGTATTTTCCAATTTCAGGAAGTTTTATAACATGAACATAACATTTGTTGGGATATTTTGGGTTGGGTGTTTTTTTTTGACAAAGAGAACACCAAGCCTGGAGCAAACCGGAAAAAAGGACTGGGCTGTCTTCAGAAGATACATATGAAAAGAAAAACACCATCAGAAAGAGGCCAATGTTCTGAAGCATTTCTTTTCTAGTCTTAAAAGGTTTCACACTCTGATGCTGCCACTGAGGAACCTTATAGATTTCCATGCCCAGCCTATTGAAGCTCTTCAGGTGCTATGGACTGACTTCAAAATTATTAACAGAATTACTATCAAAATTATTGTGAGAACTCTGCTGTAACAGTGTCTCTGCCCTTGGATAGCATCAACTTTGCTGTTTAGAAAGACTGACAGTTAATAAGCCTCTCATAGGTTCTCTCATTTAATGCCAAAATTAGAACCACAGAATCATTAGAAGTGGGTTACACCTCACTCTTCAGTGATACAAACTGCAGATTAGACAAAGCCCACAACGAAGCAGGAGGGAAATGAATTACATGCCTCTGATTGTCCCCACTTCTAGACATGCAAGGGGGTGGCAGTGAGCTGGTATGGGCTACAAATAAATTCCATTAAAAAAAAAGAGATACGACAAATATCTTGTACAATGTATTTTGATCCTGACTACAGCCACTGAGTGGGTGCCAAAACAGAGAAGGGTTGTGATTAAGGCTGCGGGCTGCAGTTCAGAAGACCTGGATTTCTTCTGCATTTTCGCAAACACTCCCCAGGTGACCTTTAGTAGGTCATTTAATTTTTTCCATGCCTCTAAGAAATTGGAAATAACACTTCAAGATGAAATTAAACCACTTTCTTATCTCACAGTGATATCGTGAGAATAAAAATCCATTAGCTTGCTGAAGCATTCAGCCACTCTGATGAGGAGGGCTGCAGAAGTACCCGTCTCCGGCACTCTCCCCTTTGGAGGCATCCACACTGGGTACTGATGCAGAAGTTGTCATTCTTTGGCATCTTTGCGGAATCAAGAAGCAACTCTGACCCAGCAGATGCTGCTCTCAGTTCTCATCAAGGCTTTGCAGGCTTTATGCCCCAAAGATGCCAGGTCATCTAGCAAAGCACTTAAAAGGGGGCCCGAGGAATAAGCCTTCTAACGTTTGGCTGAGGCAATTTTTGTAAAACCATGAAATTACATTTGGCTTTCCTTGGGCAGGAAGAGATGAGCAATAGTTCAATGCCTAGGTGGTCACACAGCAGCCATCGCGGCTGAGAGGTGCCCTTTGGTAAATATGCCAGCACTAAATTGATGCTGCTTCCGGGCTGTGTCTGCCACTCTCTGACAAAAGGAATGAGTGTAGAGAGACAGAAAAAGTCCAAAAACCCCAGGCAGACCACAGAGAAGGGGAAGTAAATAGCAACCTAAGAAACAATTCTTAAAGTAAAAAAATTACCTTCTTTGGATTTGTGCAAACTAAATTCTTCCTACAGTGTGTAACTTCTTGGTGATTACCCAAAGGCCAGGCTTTAGGAGAAAAAAAAATCCTAGTTATGTCCATTGCACTCTTATAATCCACAAAACCTTTGCTGTCAAATGCTGCCAGAGCAATTTAATAAACAGGGAGAATGCCTTAATATATTCTGAAACCTGAAAACCACCCATCATTAGCCCCACATGCTGTTTTCCTACTTTCTCTGCTTTAAGCCATTTAGCTGTTACAGCTCTTTTTCTTGTAAGTCTGACTTCTGTTTTCATCAGCCTGATTTGTTTTCTGGTATATCTCGCTTGATTAAAAAGAGGAAGAAAAGCCTTTCACAATTCAGGTAAAACTGCCTTCTTCTTTAAGCTCTGTCGAGCTGGAAGCTTGAAAAAGATCATCAAGAAGATCAGTGTAGGCAAATAAATATTCATAATATTGCTCATTATTTATACTTGGACTCATTTTTGCAGATAGGCTTGAAATTCCACACTCATGACACCGTTGCAATAGTCAGACCTTTTTATTCTTAGGAGCGTGAGGTCTTCTAAATCCTACCAATGCAGCAATTAAAAAAAATCAATGCAATATAAACATATTATATGCAAACCATTTCCTCTAATCCTATGCACATACACATGGTGAGTACAGCACAAAGATCCTGGATTTCAAAATTAATGGCAGTCAGGAGCGCAGTACAAGTCCTGGGAATCTGTACTGTGTTGACAGTATGGTCTAGATGAAATAAACTAATTTGGTGTCATTTGTTATCCATTGATAGGAATTATGTTAAGAAAATAGCTTGGCTAAGTCCTTGCTACCCGCATATCATCTATGCCTTCACCATTGTGAATTGAAGGAAACATCCAAACAGTGAAGGAGCAGGGTATAGTCAGAAAAGACACTAATTTAGATTTAGCAGAATGAAAGGTTAGTGGAGAACAGTCAAATAACTGAGAAGAGAGTAATGCAAGAATCTCCCTATTGTATTTCACTTAAAAGCTGTGTTGCCCAGTATGGATAGGGACATGTGTTGATCTGCTGAGAGTGTGATTGACAGAGTTACTGGAAAAGAAACTCAATTCGGTTGTGAAGTTAGAAATACTAATGGGGGCTTCTGTCAAAACCAGCAAATTGCTTTGTTTCCGTGGCTATGCTCTTCCAGGTGCTGTACACAAATACTACAGACATGATCAACTGGCCAGGTTAAGTCAGCGTAGACTTGGCTGGAAGACCAACCCCTCATTTAAAAGCCGTCACGGGTACTATGCCTTGTATGCACCACTAATGTTTGGTCTGCTAGACCAGCACCAGGCATTGAGCAACATGGGGACATACAGCAAAAAGTGCTGCCTGCCTCCTCCACTGCCCTCCTCTCCAAACTTTGACCTTCATGATGTCTGCATCTTTTGGGTTCAATTGCACTCAAAGACTCAGCAGAGAGACACTGCAATGAGGCCTGAAACACAACTTCTGGTCACTCAGAAGCATTGCAAATGCCTTTTGAAGGATGTGATGACAGCTTGACGGAAGCCCAGCTTCAGTGGGACTTCCCCATCCTCCAGCATGTGTTTTCTGCTTTGGAGAGTAAAGACCTGTACAACTCAATATAGTGCCTGCTCAGAAGGCTTCAGACAAGAGATAGCAGTGGGGAAGTGAGGAACAGGAATGAATGACTTCATGATAAACTGAAAACCTGCTGATAAAGTAAATGACTGAGAAGCCAGGCTGGCAGAGTGCCACTGTGAGAATTCGCTGTGATGAGCAGGGATGTTTTCCTTCCCATATTGGGCCTGTCAGCTTTAATCAGATCTCCGTTAGCAGAATCACTGTATGTCCAGGTGAGACTACAAAGAGAGCAATCATCATCCAGGAAACAAACTGCTCATGTCAGCAGCAGGAGGAGAAGGTCTGGTCAGAGTAGTTTTGTAGAAAGTGCTCCAGAAGCAGCATATTAATATTCCAAGTGGGAAATGTAAATGCCATGTTTATTAATTTCAAAGAGGAGGGAGTCAACCAAGAAGAATTTCTGATAATCCTAAAATTTCCCAACTGTACAGGGTGACCTTTGTCAGGGCAACTTGGGCCCTTTCTTGGGCCTCTGTAAAATGAGGCTCGAGCAGTAGCCACAAGCCATTTCAATAATTGAAGGCAGAATTTAATTTTCTTAGATCAGAGCCTTAATCAAGCAGCATTTAATTTCTATGCTTTTCGTCATCTAAGGGATCTCTGCAAGTGTCAAAGGCCTTTAAGTGACCAGGAGCAGGTTCTACCCTATCAGGGGAAACTTTATAAAGGAGTGAGCACCACTGAAACCCCCTTGACAGCCTCCCAGGTTCCTGTAACACGGAATTAACTTCAAATTGCCACAAAGCATGAAAGAAGAACTTGTCAACCACCTTTATGTGATGAAATGCAATTCTTGCTGTTATAAAACTGGAGGAATGTAGTAGTATTCTTGGCTATTAGCTGCAAAAGGGAGTTTCAGTATTTCAGTTCCCTCCAGTTCTGGCTATGTTTCCTCTTAGAAAACATGTATGTACGGAAGGACTGAATTTCACAGAAGGAAAATGACCCTGAATTTAGTATCCTGCATTACAAAATACTTAAAAGTAACAGACTGAAATGAAAAATCACAAAGCAGAATTCTGCCAAGATAATTAATCCTTGTTAACCCATGGCCTGATCATACATGGTGCTGCTCTGATGAACTTACTGGAATGCTATAAATAATGCTGGCATATTTTATTTTCTTCGTAGGCATAAATATTGACAAATTCATATTCATTAAACTTCTGTGGGCTGGGAATCACCCCTATTTCTCAAATGGAGAACAGGCAGAGGAATTAAGACAAAGTTATTCAAAGACAAGATGGGGTATAGATGTGCAGCGCCTTGAGTGCCTTATTCCCTCCGCAGGATCTGTTCCCATGCTCCCCTTCGCCTGCAGTAAGCCTGGGGTACCTGAGCCCATTTCAGGTGACCACACGCTAGCTGTGATTTGTTCAAGCTATATTAGTTGAAAACAACAGTCCTTATTCTAGTACTGATGCTTTCTCACAATTAGAAAAAAAAGGGCATATTGTGGCATGAAGAATCTCTCAAAACTAAGCATATTTGCTTTGGTCGTGATGTTGAATTCAAATGAAACCACGTCTGTGGTCCTGTGCTCTATAGTCTCAGCTTCCTGTACGACACAAGGGAAACATCTCCAAAACTGCACCAGTATTTTCGTCAGAATCCAGTTTAACATCTTACCCTTGTAGCAGATTTAGAAGGGGCTGATGAGATCCTAAGCTTAATGCTCTCCTAAAGGCTGGTGAGACTTGAACTTTTGGATAAGAAAGTATTTATCCTACTCCTGCAGCAGTATATAATGTTAAGCTTCTGTAGACCTTATCTCAGGTTCTGGAGGTGGTGTCCAGACTTACACTGAATAAATGTTACGTGTGTTGCTTTATTCCTGCACTTCTCAGAAAACTGTGCTGTGAAAGTAGAAGGACTAGAAGGTGATGCACTTTGCAAACAAGAAGCAAGGCTGTAAGACCAGGCTCCATTTGGACTTCGTGCGACCATCCTCTTCAGGCAGGATGTGAAGGCATTTAGAACTCTAATCCTTGGTTTCTCCATAAGAAGCTGGAGGCTGTGATAAGTATGTGTCAAGATTGTTGTGAGATGGATTAACTCCCTGTGGGGAATAAGGTGAGATCATGAAATGTACTTAACTTTATCCTAAGCTGCACTCACATTTGTGTCCCAGAGGTGAAAAGGTTTTATCTCATCCCACTAACTGCAGTGTTTACCTCACTCTTGGTTAATGGGAGCTGTATGGATTTTTTATTTCTCTTTTCTCATAGCAAATATCAGAATAATCCAGGTTTAGGAAAGTATTATCTGACAGCAGAAACAAAGTGTTAACTCAAACCAGCTGCAGCAGGTCCTCATTTTGAGTCTTTAAGGTCTCTAACTAAACCATTAGCCCATGGAGTCATTGATTTAGAGGACAGACCTTGCTCCCCATGCATTCAGCCCTGTCACTTTGAAGGGGTAGAAATGGAAAACAGAATACGCTTCACAGAGATCCCATTTTCACCGCTTCATTTGAAACAGAAAAGACCACCTTGCGTGGGCACATTCCTCTGGTCTGAACACTGCAAGGTGCATATCTGTGGGAGTTATTTATTATCCAGGGATTATTGTGAGACAGCGTGAGCCTGTGCCAGGGGTCTGGCATGCTGTGAGCAGGCTGAAGTGGGTACCGAGTGGGGGAGATGGATGCAGGAGCATCTCTTCAGGCAGTTTTCTGTTTGTTTTATTGTGTACATAAAATGGACACTGTTGTCCTCAGCAGCATGGGGGCCAGGTTTAGCACAGTGGATCAACTGGGAATGCCTGCTGTAAAAGTCTTCCCCTCTCTCTTGGAATGCTGTGGTGGATAAACAGGCCGCCTGCTATGCCCCAGCCGCCTGCTATGCCCCAGAGGCACACAGCGGGTGAGGATTCAGGTTTTTATGCATTTGGAGTGGCAGGTGCGGTTTGGGAGGGTCTGTATATTTGCCTGATGCTATTGTTAAGATTCTTTTCCAAGGGGAAGAGGGTGCTCAACCCCATGTGCCTGGTGCTGCTCCCTGGGTCTGTGTGTGCAGAACTGGGCCTCGGTATTTTTATGAAAGGGGAGAAAGCAAACAAACCAAATCAACAGATGGAACTCTTCAGATGGAAGGGGACGTAATGGTTATTTATTTAAAGAGCTGCTAAGGTCTAATGGAAATTTTCAAGAAGCATTCCATTTAGAACTAGCAGAGGTTTATTTAGCCCATATTTTCTGTTTGTTTTCAGTCATTTTTCATAGCAAAGAACATTTGCTAGCAGTGCTTATTCTTACAGCATCTTCAACTGTGTATTCCCCAGCACTGCCCTGGTTGCTACGGAGACAACAGAGATGCCACAAACAGCAGAAAGCTGTTCTGGTGTGGAAGCAGTGCACCGAGGAGAGAAATGTCCCTTGGAAACATAAGATCTTCCAGCCCTTGTACACAGGCATGGAAAATGGGTGAGATCTGCAGGACATACAATGTGCTGGACCCTGAGGCTAAACAAAATGTTTCCTCAGAGTTGCTTCCCTGTTGCCAGCTGCTTTTCAAGCTGCAGAAAAGCCATGAACTGTACTGCTCTAGACTTGATGCCAAAGAACATTTTCTACCTGGATTTGAATAATGTGAATATATTAATTAAAGTTGATAATGGCTGATAATGATTTCCATCAGCAGTAGAATGTTGCTATATTTATCATTATCTATGAGATTCTCGTACCTAACTGTAATTTACACAGAGAAGGCTTGAAGCAACGTGACTTGCCATCTTAACAACTTTTCTGATAACACCTTTAAAGACACAGAACATTGTTTTTTTCAGCCAACAGGTCCATTTCTCAGTATGTGAAGGAAAGCAAAGAGAGGAAACCAAGCTCCTCAGGTTTTGCTTTAAGCAGCTTACCCTTGAAAAGGGGTAAGAGACTGGATCCACACTGGCAAAAATTGGAGAATAATTTAGCATTTGTATTTATGATGGACACTGCTTTGCAGAACTTTGACGTAGTTTGCTGACAGAAGTAGGGCTTCACGTAAAGGGAGACAGGGAGAGGGAGAACAGAAACTCTGTGCCCTGGTCCTTTCTAAAATCCAAGAGGAAATAGCTCTGAGGCATGGGGAACTGCACCCCAGCTTCTCTTAGGCTATGCTCAGGGGCCCTTCAGAATGGGCGATCTGGCAGCAAGAAGTAAGAAACATCATGCAAAAGCCACAAAGGATGCAGCAGGAAGAAGGCTGGAAGATGTCTTCCATGACCCACCTCTTGGGCTGGAAGGTTGGGCAAGGACTGGACTTTCCCTCAAGGGTTAAAAGGGATGACTAGATCCTGCAAGGGAAGCACCCAAGTCCTCACACAGTGGAGGATCACAAAGGTCTACAACACAGTGGGGTGGAATTCGTGGAATTGTGCTGGTACTATCCCAGCCTGGGTGCAGGAAGCATTTCCCTTGCTGCTGTCCTGGGCTCAGCAGCCTCCTGCTGGGACAATGCCTTGAAGAAGAAAAATCAGAGCCAGACACTGAATGTCAGCCAGTCACTATGCTTTCATGGCAGTATAAACTAAAACCAGCTAAACCATACCTAACTTTAAAAATGCTTTTTTACACCAGCCACTGGACATAGACATGCAACTGAAAATTCTGGGAAAAAAACCCACCAAAATAAGCATTTCCTATAAAATAGATCTTGGTGATGTAAAATTTAAAAAATATGAATCCATAAAGTATGCAAAACAGTCACTTTTAGCTAGCATGCACAAACCTCAGCCACGTCAGTAACTCTCACACAGAGGTCAAGCCAGTTCGCAAAATAAAATAGGAATAAGCCACCCAGGAAGCTCAACATCTCTCAAAGCTGATGATGTAACTGCCGCTGGTTTCAGTAGACCTCGATCAAAGCCAGAACAACAGGAACCTTCTTAAATATTTGTTGTTAAGGTAAATCTAAAATGATTGTCTAGCACAATGTTAATTACATTGTACAGCAATCAAAACAGAGACGCTGAGTCTAATGAATTCCTGCTCTCACCTTTGGAACAGAACTCGAGTGTCTTGTTCACCTCCTTATTAGCCCATAAATATTCTAATTAGGAAGCAACTCCAGATGAATAGGATTAGCAGTAAGGACATTTTAGACTAGGTACACAAGAGATACTCAAAACTCTCATGTCTTATCTAAGGCTCTCCTGACATTTATAATCATGTAGAAACACTAAATTTACATATCTGCCTAATTAGACATGGTTGCAATTACGTCTGTGGGCTTCCTTTTTTTCCTGCCCAAGTATAACTTACACTGTCAAAACAGGAAGCAGGAACTCAATAGAAGCTCAGCAAGAAATAAAAGTATTTTCTGCTATTTATTTCTTGCTGGTTTTAATTTGAAATTCATATTTCAAAGCAATTTTATTTTTTTTTTTTAGTTCCCAGGCAAGAACGGGCTGTTACGGATCCAAGTCCAGATCACTGCTGCTTTAGATGTAAAAATGTGCTTTTTATAGATCAGCAGCATCTCAAGAGCAGGCACTAAAACAGGCCAAATTCTGCAAAAGGTGACACATGCTCTGCCTGTAGTAGGTGGGTTGCTCCTGCTCTTGATGAGAGCAGGAAACAAAGAAACTTGTTTCCTTTGAGGACTGTAAGCCCCCTAAAATTCTCATCCTGCTTAGTATTCTCCTGAATGCCCTGTGGGTTTTTGTTTCAGTCCCTCTCCCCAGCCTGAAAGAGCCCGAGTCCGACATTTCTGCAGTAATTCTGTGTTTGCCTTCCTTGGCCTTCGGAAAGATGGTGAGAAGCAGCTAATCCATCAAACTGTATTTTCCATGCAGCAAATGCTGGCATTATTGGGCAGGAATTTGATAAATGATGTGTACGTTATAACTGCATTTCAATATATTGTCTTTGATGTCTATAATCACAGACAGAGATCTTTCACCTTTGCTCAAACATTAATCAAAGTAAATGATATGCACTCAATTCAACATGCTTATACATTTCTGCTTCAGAACTAAACTATAATCATGACAACTCACCTGGGTTGGCAGACTTCACCCGCACAGAGCTCAGGCTGCAGTCAAGATAGGTGGAGATGGACAAACGTTTGTATAAACCCTTGGGATTGGTGTATTAGGAAATTCCCAAAGCAAACTGCAACACATCCATTTTATTGACTGCTTATGGTCTAATTCTCTCTACTCCTGAATACTTTGTTTATTAGAAAACCAGCATCTTATCTGACTCCCATGTCACGTTTCAAGCTTCACGCAAATGATGCCAGCAGAGTTACAGAGCCCTTGGAAGCCAGGCTTCCTGGTGGCAAGGGTCACTAGCTCTGGGCACTGCAGTACTAAAGATACCTTAATAATAAAGGGATGAGGGAGCAACCAAACAAAAAAACCCTCCTGTTTACAGCTTCACTGCTTGGAACGTGGGAGAGGTGGTGAAACAACAGTTCTGCTTGTACAGGTTTGCAAAAGCCAGACTCAATCAATTAAGAAACCAAGAATCCTCCTTTTAGCAAACTGAACAAAAGCAGATCATGCAGCAAATTGACTCCTGTGAGCGCTCTGAGACTGTTTAACGCAGTGCCCAGAGCAGTAACATCCACCAAGTCTTCGGTCAACCCAAAGCCAGCTGAAACCCGAAGCCTCCTGAAGACCAGCTGCAGCCTTCTGATGAATTTTACACTCAGGCTCCACTGAGCTACAAAGAGCTGGCACGTTTCTGAATATCTGCATGAAATAAGTGCAACAGTCTGCTTCTAAAAAGACATAACTGGCATGTTCTCTTTGGCTAGGACGTCAGCCTCATGCCTGTTTCCTTATCAAGCTTTCCGATCAGGAGTTGTATCACCCCAGGTAGTTGGATCTGAAAGCTTATGACAACAGCCCAAGGAGTTGAAACGAAATCAATAACCATACAAACACCACTCCCATCCTCTGCTTGGCTATATTTAAGATCAATCAATACGCATAAACGACTAGCGACAGGCACATCTGCACTAGTCTAGCACATAATCAACTTTGCCTTGTCTCAGCTTAATACAATTTTCCACCATATTAGCAGTCTTTATGATATCCTGTCTTTTCAAACAGACATAATTCAGAATCACTACATAGTTCAATTGGATTATTTTGGTTGCACAGACCCCCACTCACGCACATACACACACACAAAGCCACTCTTCAGCAGCAGCCTCTCTTCATTCCGCTGCGGTTGGGATTAAAGCCATGTTTAAAGTGTTTGCAAGGAGGTGACATTCGAGGCCATCGCCAGCTTTTACCAATACCTCTGGCAGGAAAATTTATGTGTGTGTGTATACGTATACTTAACAGACTGGGAAAAGAAACGAACCAACTTATCAAATGCCATGCTGAAGCATCCATTAAAAATTGCACACACTTTTAATGACTTGGGTGAGGGTTGCTGTTGCATAAATTTATTTAATGTTAATGTCCCCAGTTTGCTGTAAATTTCACACTGTGAAATTACCAGGGCAATTCTAATGGAGCTGAAGCCTCCAGCTGCACTCTATGATAAAGGAGGAAATAATTATGAATTCCTCTGGGAAGCCAAAGAAAGTCAAAGATCTCCTTCGAAACTGCTCCCAGATGAGCTGCTCATCAGCGAGCTCTGGGGGTGCAGAACCGCTCCCCAGCACCAGGGAAAGCACAAAGAGCAGGATGCTTGTGCTGACGATGACTCCGGCACCAACATTTAATTTGAAAGGATTGAAAGCTGGTGTCTGCAGCAGCTTCTGCCAAGAAATGTATGAACAGTCAAGACAGAGCATGGAAGTGGGTTTTATGTTCCAAGTCAGGAGAATGCTGTATAATTTTACATCTAATCACCTAACGCAACGTAACCACGAAACACACAGCTCCAGGAGCACATGCTTGAAGCTCTGACAGACGCCTGTAGCATGAGAAGATGCTGAACTATGCAGGTTGTACCATCTAGGACAGCATTTTCTGTATCCCTTTGAATTCAGAGCTTATAGCCTTTGCCAAGAAGAGTGGAAAAACGATAAAAAATAGTAACTGCAGAAACCCCTTTGTACTGATCTTAATCTTCCATCCCTGCAAATGTCTCTTCCTCCCCTTTTGGTTTTATCCTCTCTTGTTCTCCCTTGCATCTCCACAATCATGGAGAGGCAGAAGACTGCAGGACAGATGTTTCCCCCTTCTTCCACATCATTACAGGCTCCCCCAGCAGCGGGAGAGCCCACTTCGGCCATGAGCAGGTCAGGGCACAGCTGGAGACGCCAGCCCCTGGCCTCCTCCCCACCACCACGCTCCTCACCTTGCAGTCAGCATCCTCCCTTCAGTCAGCTTTGAACTGAGACCCTGCAATGAGTGACCCTGTAATTGGTCAGACTGCACATCTGAAATGATAAAAGAACTCATTCCTGGTAAGGAACGTAGAGAAATGTGAGAAACAAAATCACCTAATGGAACAGGCAGGCAGCATTTATTCAGTCTCTCCCTGTGCATCACTCGCAATAACATGTTTCAGTGTACTTCAGGCTTGTTTCCCAAGAACAAATATAATTCTTATTTATAATGCAACAAAGGATAAAGCAGGATTCTGGATTCCCGATTCTGATAAGTGACTCTGTGATTATTTCTTCAATAAAAACCTCCACGTCTTTCAGATAATTCTTTCATATTTTACTCTGGTTTGGATCAGAGAAGGCACAGATGAGCTTCTCTGTGCCTTGAGTTACTTTGCTTATTTATAAAACTCATTTATAAAACCCAGGGTCCCACTGGAGAACACTTCAATGGTACTTAAGGACTTTTGAATGCTGGATTGAACTTTGTGGTCTGGACTTGCAGCAGTGTAAAACCAATGCTGAACTCTAGAGAGCCTCACTGTTTATCAGGTAATTGCATCCTGTGAGATGATAACGTAGTGACGGGGGGCTTGCAGCGTTATCACCGTGGATCATGACACAGCCCTCTCCTCAAATAGCAATCATCCGGCTTCCCAAATAAGCAGTGAACCAAGATGCTGCTGGGAAATGTGGCGGCAAAACACCAGTACAGTGCATCAGCATGCTCCAGATGTTGGCTTGCTGTACCAAAATGGGGTGAAAAATGTTAAATGAAATGCAGTTACCTGCTTGGGCTTTCTACCTGCATTCAAATCCTTCTAACAAAAAGTGTACCATACTATTTTCTGCATCTTCTTTTAAGGTAGCTGTCACCATACAATTTAGAAATACCAAACATAGTAAGAATGGGAACTTCTGTGTCAAAATGTCCCATCGAAATTCAGACACCTCCTTCTCACAGTCTGTGCAATACTGTGAAGCCAGCAGGGCCTGGACCTCACTGGGAAAAAATCCCTGAACAAATTCTGTGTTTATGTAATGATGTATTTATTTAGGGCCACTCCAAACATATACAGCTGGTTAGACTTGAAAATAACTGCATGTGAAAACGCAAACAATAATTTATGTAACTTTAAATGAGTTTTCGCAAGATGTTTTGATGTGTTTTCCCTCAATGCTCCCCTGCACATCTGCTTATTAAGTATGTCATTTAGCTTATCTTATTTCCTATGGATGTTGTAAGAAAAGCACCATGCCTGTGCTCCTCTCTAAACCTGCCGTGATACAGCATCTGGGGTCAGCACAATAATGTGAAATCCATTTCTCAAATCTGTCAGTCAGCCTTTGAAGATGCTAATACTGCAGGCAATGGTCACTCTGAGTTACATTAATAGGCTCTTACTGCAAACAGTGGAATTAGTTTTCAGAAGAACATCCCTAAATACCCATTTTGATACGGTAGGATGACAGTAGTGGCAGAAACCATATAGAGAGCTGAAGGGGCCTGAGGATGAAAACTGGTGGAGAATAATGACAAAGTGGTTTTTCATCAGAAGATGCCAAGAGTGAAACTGCTCCCAAGGAAGGACATTCAAAAAGTCTCCCTCACTTGGAATTAATTTTTACATGGCAAATAGTCCCTTTTAAAATTGTTTTAATGGTTTGAGATAACTTTGAGAAAAATTGATCTTTTAAAATGTCAAACATCATTTTAGCAGACCAATATCAATGTGACATTTTTGCAGCTATTAAAATAAAGATGTTGATTCTCTCAATTTTTTTTTTTTGTTTTATTTTCTGATGTGTAATCACAATTAAAAAAATTCATTATTTTGTCCCAGTCCGGGGTTGGGAAACTTCTGTGGGGCATTTCCTGCCTAATCAGGATCATCTACATAAGTGATTGCTGATGCTTCAATTTCTACTCCAATGCATATAGCCAAGAGATTCTCCAGCTCTCTTTGGGGGTTCACAGCAATGTTGCCATGGCCAAAGGAGCTACCACCAATCCAAAGATCCATCCAGCCTCCTGCAGGTTGCCCTGGTCTTTGAGCTGTTTTCCTACCACTAGTGAAGTTTGCTCATGGAATATCAATGTAAGTATGTCTACATGTGCTATGGTCAGGGCAGTGACTGCTTTGCAAATGGGGGATCTGTTGAGGTCACACAGTCATTCAGTGCATCTCCAGAATAAGCCACTGGAAGCTGCCTCCCTTCCCATCTGTAGAGCAGATTTTCCAGTAGTGAGGAGTACTGGTAACCTCTCCAGATTTTCTCTTTATGCTCAAATATGGATTCATACAAAGCACATCTAGCTGCTGATTTACAAACAAATACTGTTCATTATGTTTTCTGTCAAACATCATGTCTTCCAATATCAAACATTAAAGGGGGAAAAATGCACATAATTCACAAATCTAATAACACATTTCCCATCACACTCCTCTGCATTGCCATGGCCACAAATCAGCAAAGATGAAAGCATTTTCAGGGCTGAAGTTTAATGGCTAAAATAATTGCAGAAACATACACATCTCCAAAACAAACCACTTTCAGAATGAACAATGCTTGGAGTATCCTCTCATCTACTACTTCAGTTCACCTCAGTACAAGTTCGCCTGTGAGCAAAACACATACAATATATTGTATGGTATTTCAGACACTGCAGATCTCTACAGCTGGATCAGCTCCACTCTGCTTCAAGCCAAGCAAAGGGATATGCAGGAAGAAGGATGCTGCTGCCCTTATCTCTCTGAAATTCGCCTTCAGAAGGTGAAAACAACACCTCCGAAGTAGGCTTTTTATTTGGCATATTCTTTATTGGGTGGTATCAGTTCCCTTTAGAAAAGTAACTATTTACTAGAAAAGCTTTACCAACTCTACAAGAGTCACTTGCTGTTGACTTACAAACCCTGCTTCCTATCTTCAGGCAACAGGAACTGCCTTCGAGCATCTGCCCAAACTTTTAAGCATTTAAACAAGATCCTTCCTCATAAACAGATAAATTCCATGTTGATATGAAGCAAAACCGCAACCTATTTTTCAGAGATCTATATAAATTAAGACTGGAAGGGCCAACTGATTGGATGCCTGGATAATATGAGTCACTGCATTTTTATTCAATTAGCTCCCCTTCTAAATTTTAGCCATCAGATCTGAGGTCACTCAGTATGTGAACTGTTTACTTTAACTGAAAGCTGCATTTACTTTTGTGGAAAGGCATTTGAAACAGAAAGCATTGTAAGTGCAAAAAACAAATAGCTTGAATAAAACATGATTGTACTGACACATACTCTACTTAATGAGGATTTCTTCCACTAAATCTCCACTTTTTTTTTTTTTTTTTTTAAACAGAATAACAGAACAGCAATGAAAGGAAAATATTTAGCCTAAAAACTGGAAGAAAACCCAGTGAGGTTACCATGACAAAAGAACAAACTGCCTCACTGTTCTGCTGCTACAAGCTCCTAGATGCTTTAATGTGCAACGCTGGGAAAAAGAACACATAGCTCCTTCCTTCCAGCACATGACACCGTGCTGGCCTTACCCAAGACACCCTTCTCTCAAACTGTAGTGAATGGAGAATATCCCAGACCTCAGCACCTGATGTTGTGATTATTTATAGTCCGTCTAGTGATGCTTGGAAGTATCTAACAAGAAGAGCTCACCCCTTCAAAGAGCACCTTCTGCCATCTTTTTGGGTACTAATTAGTACAGAACTCAAGGAATAAGACAGCAGTTGTAGTGCTGAATAGCAAACTCCCACATTTTTGTCCCTATGCACAAATTTCTGCCTTTTTGGAAGTGTTACATCCCCAGCATCTATATACTCCATGATTCTGGCACTGTTCAAGTGCTCCGATGAGATGTACTATAAAGATACTAGATGTACCTCCATTTTAACTGTATTTTACAAAGCACGTAATAGCCACTCCACCGTTTCTACTGATAACTTTCAATTTTAAGAATACTTTCAGAATACAAGCCTCTATACCTGGTCTCCTGAAAGCTGAATTACTTCGCATTTAAGATGCCTTTTTCTTAGGCTCTGTTAAGAAAAGTCACTGCTGCGGACTGAAACATCCTGTAAACTCATTCATGCTCTAGCAGATGTGTTGATGGTAAGATTTTACTAAGAAATGTAGCCCAAGATGCTTATAGAAATTAGTTGTGTTATTAAAAAGATAGTAGTTTAGGAAGAAAGAGTTAACAGAGCCTCTCTATAAAATGCTAATAACAGACAATGGTCTGTGGATAAGTTAATTAGCGGAGCCAGCTTCTGCTTAATTATTTCACTTGACCTAGTACAGATTTAGACAATAATCCCTTTAGAGAGGGGAAGGTGCTGTTGGAAAGTATGTGATGTACCGGAAATAAAACTTTAAATCTGCCTGAGCTGAGCAGGTAGTCTTCTATCTGAAATTGGAATGATACACTCTCCTCCACTGTAAGACAAGCTCAAATGGAAAAAGAAATGCAGGTCTGAACCAGAGAGATTATGCTAAGGACCTGGTGAGCTTTCCACTCTGATACTTAACTTTTTTTTCCTCCACCCTATTCAGTTGGGATTTTACTATTGAATAATGTATAAACCAACCTACTGTAGTCAGAGGTGGGATTTCAGGAGCAACTTGAAACAAATGCAACCAGACTGTACCAGAACTCTCTGAACATACTAAAATGTTTGTGAAGAAAGTAAAGCGTCTATAGACTATTAGTGCAGGTGGGATTTTCTTATAGGAAAGGCTCTGAAGATTTCCACATTTCAAAAAACAGGACTGATTAGGTTGGGTATCAGTCCCATTCTCTCTCAGACTCTATAACTGGATCCAATCACACTCAAAGGTTAGCTTTATCCAGTTTGGGGTTGAGTAGGTCAACCCCAAATCATGCAGCTTTTCAATTTGGTACCATATTTTCAGTAGCATGCCCAAATATGAGTAAGAAGTCATTACAGATTAACATCTGAATCAGTACAATCTCAAAATCAAATGGAAAAAGAATTGAAAAAACAAATTGGGAGCTACTCTGGCAGGGCAGTAAATAGCATCATATGCACTGTCTGAACAGGAGGAAACTCTTCATTTCAGCCAAAGGGCAGGACCCGTTCTTGGTGGAATCAGCTCCATGGGAGATGTAAGCTGGCTGTAGGTTTAATTCTATGTACTGGTTCTTTCTGTTCTACGGTTAGAGCACCCTTCTATCTTCAGAAAGGACACACATAGGGACTCAAGCCGAAAAACTTCATAGAGCAACCAGAATGATAAAAGCAGCACTCTGGCTGATCCTTGTTATTAAAAGCAATTTGATGGGGAATGACAGGACAGAAGCAGTGCCAATACAAATGCAAGCTGTCTGTGGCAGATCACTTTGTGAGATCCCTACTGGAGAGAAGTGCTCTGGTGCTGAGGTGCTGAAGGTGCTGAAGTGCTCCCCGTCAGCTGTTCTAACAGCTACATTTAACTGGAGCACAGGGATTATCATTCTTATCAGGAAAGATGAAGCCTCTTCAGCAACTGGTCTCCAAATGTGAAACCAACTTCTCAAGAGGATCAGCATGGCCACAAAATCATGAGTTGTTCCTCATCCCTCACAAACAACTACGACACTCTCCTTCTTCAAAGGGCAAGAGTGGTGAAAAAGACAACATGTCCTGGTCACAATCAAGGCCCTTTGGCAATGCCAGCAACAACACAAAGAATTACTGAGGACAAGTCCAAAATTAGCATCAAAAATATGGGTAGGACCACTTATCTTGGTGACAGGTTTACCATGAATTTCTGAATCCCAAAGAGTTTGTGTTGCATAGACTGAAATACATGGAAGAGCCTGATGAGGTTTCATAGAAACTATCAGACTGAGCAGCTTGCTTAACCAAACTGGGTCTGTTCTGCCATGTTTTTACAGGGCATGCAAATTGCTCCTTTGCCAAAAGCAGAGGTGTCAAGGATTAAATGCCACATATCTATTGGTCAAGGATTAACAATATGGGCAAACATACAGTGTGCTCTGCCTGTCCAGGCGGTATGATTAAATAAGCGTTTGCTGTGCTTATGTCCTTCATTAGTGTTTATCTTTGCTTGTCAATGTTATTAACTTCCTAAACCCCACAGTGATGACAGGGACATTAGTGTCTAAGCACAGGGACAATAATGAGTGAATATGTGCGGATGAAATCTCAGTGAGGCTGAGCTTACACAAACTCACATTCAAATGGTGCCAACAGATCATCACAATTTGTATAACCAGTTGGTCTCCAGCCCATTATATTTGTGTCCTTATCATCTCGCTGGTGAATTATTTTTGGAGGTAAATACTATGGTTATTTTCCTATCTACTCACTGGACTTCCATACATTCCAAGCTATTTTCCAGCCTCTTTTTTTTTTTTTTTTTTGAAAGCTCTTTTGTTCTTTTCAAGGCCAGTTTGGATGAGGTTTTGAACAACCTGGTCTAGTGGACAGTGTCCCTGTCTGCGGGAGAGGGTTGGAACTGAATGAGCTTTATGCTCCTTCTCAATCTAAACCACTCTATGATTCTTTAGAAGTTTCTCCTATCATCTCCAAATCATCTTTTTTGTTTTAGTGAAGCACATACTAAAGCTATCATCTTCCAAGGCCCGTGCCTCGGAGCCCTTGCTCTATTGATTTCACTGGTCTACCTAGCTAGCAGGAAAAATAATGAAAAAACCAAAACCCTTTCCATACACACAGGCTCCAACACCTGATTGGCAGCATCACATTTAGAAAGTTGCAGCCATCATGCAGAAGACTGGAAGGTACAGAGGATTCTGGAAACACCCAGCAAAAAGACACACAGCCATTGCTATTTGAGAAACACAAATGGGAAGACATACTCTTTTCAGGTACTGTAACAAGGCTTCAGAAGTACTGACGTAATTCCCCTCTTAATTAAAACAAGCAACAACATTTCTATGATGAGGCTTCATTCACATCTTTCTCATCCTGCAACAGGGGCTACTGAGGAATCCATTAAGCAATGCTGGACCAAGAGCACTCAGAGCAGATTCAAGCCCTCCCCATCTACCAGTTTCTGGTATCTCAAAGTACTACAAGTGGCCCTCCATTGTGTGCATGATGCATTTCCACAGGCACTAAATGAGCTTAATAAAATGAACCTTCTTCACTGATGAGTGGCAGTGCTCCTCACCATAATTTGCTGAAAAAGGTCATTTTTGTCTGTAATAAGAAAATGAAATGCATGCTGGAATGATGGAGTGAGCTCAAATCAGTCCTACATACAATGTGGAAATGTAAATAAGAATCAACCATAAATCTACTGGCTAAATTCAGTTTATGGCTAATCAGCTCTTCCTTTGACAGGATATGCTGCTGTGGAAATGGGATAATTTTATAACTGAATAATTTAAGTAGTTTTATCTTTAAGTAATGATTTCAGGCATATTAATATATGAAGCTTCAGTATTTATATTTTTGTTACATGGACCTGAAGAATTATAAGGTATCAGGAATAACACAGTGTTCAGTGATAAATGACATTTATAGAGTGGCTTTCATCCCCTAGAGTGATTCTGTGCTCCACAAATCTCTGGGATGGCACATGGCAGCCAGTGAAGGCAGAGCCTGCTGTGTGACAGCACTGGGGCAAACTGCTTCTCAATAGCAAAGGGAAACTGTCCAATACATTAAGGCCAAGGCTAGAAGGGACAAGTAGATCAGAGCCTGACCTGCTGTTCAGAGAATTCTATAGTATTTTACCTGCACATTCCTGTTAAGGCTCTGCTAGTTTATGTCTGGCTTGAAGACAAGCTCCACAAAGACTTACAACCATTATCTGAATGCTGTGAGAACTGGAAAAGCCACTTATCCTTAGAACTCTGTTACAGTCCATCATCTCAGTTACTGGAAAACACTTTGAAAGCCTGTGAGTTTGGAGGCTAAATACAGTAGCTTGGGGTCCAAATTCACAGAAATGGACGTGCCTCACTGGCAAAATAATCACTAGTCTCTCACTCTCATTCTCCTCCTGTGAGTTAGGCTATGGATGCATTCTTCTGCATGTTTTAATGCAGTGATGTGGGAACTTCATCTTTAAAAACAAGATAATTGTGGCTCAGCAGAACCTAACTAGCTTGGTTTAGTTCTTCTCTGGAAAAAATAATGGAGAAAACACAAAAACCAGAATTCCTCTCACTTTGAAGAACTCCTGTAATAGATACAAGTAACAACCACGGTGCACGCTAGATTGTGCCTGTCACAAGGTGACAACCTCTTACCAATTTTTGTATTAGTCCTCACTGCTCTTTGGAGATGGCTAATTTGAGTGAGGAAAATGGGAAACTCTTAGGATGCAGTTAAGCCATTTAGATGTCACTTTCTCTAATTTTCTGTGTTTTGTCTGTACACATACAGGACTGATAATCTCTACAGATTCACTCATCTATTACTCACATTGTGTCAAGATTCTTCAGCCTCATGCTGCAGCAGATGTTCCTCCAGCCCTGCTCAGAGGAGGTGGCACGGGTCTGCAGAACATCACACTGATATGCAGTGAAGGGAAATAATTAACACAGGCAACGATAATTTAGAACATAATACATTCTTTTTGTTATATCCCAAGGCTGGAAAAAGGATTGAAAGCTGCTGGACTCCTCTGTCAGAGGAAAGTTTCCTGGTACAGAAAGCAAATCTCAGCCTGTACTACCGGTTGGCTACATTTAGTAGAGTACGTATATAGTATATAAGAAAGGTATAAGGAGTAAGGTATTGTAAGTATATAAGCAAGTATATAGGCAAGGCTCAGCCTGTGTTACCTGTTGGCTACACTTAGTTAGAGTATGTATCTTAGAGTATCAACTGGATGGACGAGACAAGCCCAGATTAAACCTACAGTATTTGGGTGATCTCAAACTAGTGGATTGCTGTCTATAGAACTGTTTCACAAAGGATAAATTATAGCACTCTTAATGGCTAAATTAATTCCTATCACCAGTGCAATGCCTTGTTTACTCCCAGCCAACATTTGAAATGAAGGAACGAGGCTTTGGAAAGCTGTTGCAATGACCTGGATCTAAAAGCACCGAAAATACTTACTACTGATGGTAAAACACAGTCCTTGCTCAGTTTTTGGAGGAGCAGAATACTGTTTGTTTTTGGGTTTTTTTTTTAATGTAACGTTTCCAAAGTCTGCTCTATCAGAAAAGTTGAGTTGCACCAAAACCAGTGTTGGAAAAGAAATCAACTGTCTCTGCTAATAAGAACTTTTCCTTTTCCCCCCAAAATACTGCCATTTCATTCATAAATAAAATAAGCCACTAACTCAGTTGTTGGCAGGCTCTCCCTTTTATCTTTCACTCACTTGAGAAAGAGTAGCAACATCACATTTTTGGAAAGCCAAGCGCAGTAATCATAGAATCGGATTTCATGTATTTTTAAAAGCATCTGCAGCAGCTGAGAGCCAATCACTTTAAAAAGAAATATAAACATAGAGAAATTCGGAAGAAGCAACTTAGAGCTCCTCACTTTCTTCATTCCTTCAACACGAGATGAATGCGCTGGGAAGGGACTCCTTTCTCAATGAGATTTCAGAAAGTTAGCAACGTTACACTACAGGCACCACTTATTATCTCAAATAAGCTTGAACGACATTTGAGCTGTCTCGACATTTATTGGCCCGGCAGCAGAGTGTGGGATTAACCAGCTCCCTTTCCCTCCTTGCTTTTTTCTTCCTCCTGCTTGCTCAAAGTCCGTGTTCATAAAATATTTAGGGGAAGCTCTTCAGAGGCTGATATTGTCTATACTATAGCCCCAGTGCAGGTTTACGGTACTACTGAGACAGATATTCTGCCACCAGAGAAATCAAAAGAGCTGATGGGGTTGAATTTCTGCCCCAGGAGCTTACTGTCAGACTGACAGTCTGGGCTCGAACCCTGCCTGGGACGCCAGTGTAAGCAGTGGCGGACGAAATGAGCTAACACACAGAACAGATCTGGTTCCTTTTGCATGGGTGTAAGGAGAAATGTTACTTAGAGTGGATAAATATGAATGAATATAGAAATAAATACAGAAATGAATAGAATGAAATATACAGAAATAGAATGAAATATATATAGAAATATATAGAATGAATATAGAAACAGAAATATGAATGTTCTGTCTGCTTCCGAGCCCCAGGTGGGGACAGCCGACCCTTTGTTACCTCTTACGATCTTCTTCCCACTGAAAAAAAGCAAGCTAGGACATGGAATTCAGTCGCGCTGCTAAATTAAGCTATGAGTTAGGCAGCATCTCCGAGCAGTACCACCCATTTCTGCAGCAGCCTGCCACAAATTCAATAAGCTAGCATGGTCCTCTCCTATCCCCTGAACTTTGTTACAACTTGTTCAGCTCATGTGTTCACAGCCTTCCCTACTAATCCACACATTCTGTGCTCTTAGCACTATTTGATCTTTCCCTCCTAGCTTCATTAAATCAGCTACAGATTTCCTACATTTCCCTGTATTAGAGCAAGTATCTGCTTTTAACCTTTTCATCTAAGCCTGGCTGTCTGAATTCACCTTTGAACCTCTGGCATACTCTAAATCCCTATCTTTTTCTCTATTGGTTCAAGGGATAGATGTTCCTTTGTTCCGCCTTTGGCATTTCTCACCCTTAGGCATCCAGGAGCTTAAATCAGGCTGTTGCTAAACTGCCCTCCTTTAAAAATTTTCATGAAGTGCAGTCCAATTATCTCTGTCTTCCTTGGGGATCCATTCAATTAAGCAGAGACATAATGACTGAATAGATACCACGCATTGCAACCATATTTACATCCAGATTAATGGGAACCAGATAAGATAACTTTAAAGCCATCACTATTATAACGCCTTGGCTTTTGATTTTGTTATTTTCAGCATCAGAGACATTTAGAGAGACCAGCACAATTTGAGAGGCTGAGTTTTTAATTTCCTCCTTGGTTGGTGGAAATGAGGGTTTAGAAACAGCAGCAAACTACACGAATTTGTCTTAAAATCGGCTCCTCGCAGTTTAACCAAAACACTTCTCATGACACAGAGCAAGCTGGAGCATATCCAGTTCCTTGGACAGTTCATGAATTGAAAGTAATGTAAGAAACCAGTAACAGAGCCTTGGGCAACATGGTCTAGTGTGAGGTGTCCCAGCCCATAGCAGGGGGTTGGAACTGGATGATCTTAAAATCCTTTCCAAAACTAACTGTTCTATGATTCCATAAATATTTAAGTGGAGATGCTGGGAGTATCAGGCATGCAACAGAAAGGTTGAGCTGGAAATACCGGTTCTGAAGTGACTTTTCTCCCCTCTGAAAGACAAATGCTGGATCTGGAACACAGACCTGTCTCAGATATAGAACAGCTTTGACAGTTATTTTCATGCCTGCTTTGAGGCACCTTTGCATTGCAGGAGGCAAGGCAGAAGGGACCAATGGAGACTGAAAACCTGGTTCTGTTTCAACACAGCTTAACATAATAGTGTCATAGGCACTGATAAATGTGTCAATAAGCATTTGGAGAAATAACTGGTATCCAGGGAATTCATCTCGGTTGTAGCAGTTTCAGCTGAATAGGTCAGATTTGTTAACATTTTAATTTACACAAATCTGCATTCCAAGTACTGCTCTTCGGCTCCTTTTCCTAACAACAAGAAAATGTCAGCAGCAAAACCAAATTTACTCCTCTAATAGCCTTCTCCAGACTCCAGGAAAAACAAACAAAAACAAAAAGTCCCAATCTGTGCTACAGTTACGGGAGTGCTTAAACACATTTTTCAATTTAGACTTAACGCAATTTTATGTTCATAAACCAGAAACTTTTGCCAATTCCAGATGTTATCCTGCCAGGCGGCATAGAGTGCTGGGAATAAGCATGTCTCGTAGCTTCAGGGCAGCTCCAGGACTGTGCCCAGAGCTGGTTGTTCTGCCTTCATCCAAGTGTCTCTTGCCCAACCTCACACCAGCTTGGGACACTCAACACTCTATCTCCATATACAATGTGCCTGCTTGCCTTGATTTCCGAGACCCAATGCAATAGGGGAACTAACATGAAGCATATGGTTCCCCTGCAAGTTTTTAGAATACTTCAGATGCAGTAAGACAAAACTGGAAAAAGATGATGTTTTGCTTATCCTTTCCCCTTTAATTATCCCTTCCTCTTTTTCTCAGCTGATTTACCAAGATTGAAACCTCTCTCCCACTAAGCTACCTCGATCTATGTCTCTGAAATAAATACAAACCAACAACCTTTCTCTGCCCATAAAGCCCTACCTCAAAATGCTGGCCCCCACTGATGTGAAGGGGGCAATAATACTTCTGTCATTTCCATAAAATCAGTGCTTCCCTGCCAGAATTCAGATCTCTCCTCTGAGTACCCTGCCACTGTCCATCCCCCTGAGGGCTGCCATCAATCTCTATAGCAATTGTTTCTCCTCTTTGACTACAAGCACGCTGCAGGCTTCAGCCCTGCCTAGGATAATCCACCTGCTTAAGATTCAGCTGACTTTCTGGCTCTCTACATAAAAAGAGCAGAGAAAGGTCAAATCCGCCCCAGGTTGTGCTTGCAAAGCCTGCCACATCAGGTGGGGAGGAACAGGCTCTAGTGCTCCTCCCGCTCCCCCAGCTCTCCTTCTTGTCTTTGCATGTGGAATGCTCTTCACTCACCCAACCTTCTCCTTGGAAAACTGTTTTACAGAGTGTCTGCCCCTGGGTTGACTTGCCTAAAACTGTGCCTTGGGCAAGACCCAAATCCACATCACTCCCAGCCAGCAGCCCCATCCCATGCTGGTCCCACTGGCTGCCCGGGGGCATTCTGCTTGCTGCTGAGCTGCTGCCAGAGCTTTTATCCCCTCTCAGCAGCGGCTCCGCAGCCGCATTTGGGGTTCACCCCAAAGCTGCTGTGCAGCTCTGAAGCCAAAAAAACCCATCTGAGGTGCTGGAAGTTTTCACCCCTCTGAGTTGGGTGTCCCAGGCAGGAAACCCATGCACCAGCCTGCATATTGGGCATCCTGCTCATGCCGTCCCTGCCATCAGTCATGGGGGAGGAAGGGAGAGAAAGGAGAACAAAGCCAGTTTCTGGTGCCTCCTCCCAGGAATGCCGCACACTGAGCTGTCTCAGAATGGATTTCACTGGACTTCTTACCTCTGGGGACTGCCTGAACTTAAAATATCTAAACCTAAGACTATGTAAGTCGTCACTTTTGTATCTGCTGCATGGCCATACTGTCTGTGGCTGTTTGCTTAATGAACAAATGGTCCTTCTCATCATTTAGTTGATCAAGATCTACTAATTGTTTTGGACAGGCAACACTCCATGAACCACACAGGCCAGTGGAGAAGAATTTCAGTTCTGGGATTCTTTCCCTTCACACCCATTGACCTCCATCCCATTCTTCCCCAGACACTCCAACCCACCACTGATGCTACACTGATTTTTACTTAACGTGTGAGGTATAACTGCTTTGTCCCTGAGCTATACTCACAACTAGAGAAGGCAGAGCTCTGAGAATCATCCAGTGACGGAGCATGTTTTTATCAGTAAAAATGACATTTCTCCTGCATTTGGAAAAGCTGTACATTCTAAAACACCGGGAAGAAGAGGCATTAAAGGCAGAGCTTCATGCAAAACCAAAATCACTGGAAGACATTTTCCTAGTTTGGAAATGACACAAAGATCATGACACATGCAAAATGTGTTGAGTATAGGCTGTGTAACTCCTTCCCAAGGTAACACACAAGAACTAAGCAAGACAGGTCTAGAAAGGGCTATCGATGTCTGGCACTTTGTCTCACAACAGAAGAGCAAATGCCAATTTACTCATCCCCCTGCTCCTTCTGGAATATTTTCTACATCTTTGAGTTGTACAAATTTACGCAAGAAAAATATCAGCTTCATGAGGTTGAAGATTCTCCCAGGGTTTCGTTGACTGGATATGGATTCAGACAAAAATACCACATCAAAGCCAAGATGCCCCACAATTGCTGCAGAAGCAAAGACCGCGTTCTCCATGTCACAACTCAAACTTTTAGAGGCTTAGTATTCAAAACAGGATTTGGGCTTTGTAAGTCAGTAACCCTCAACAATGGGAAACCCAGTAGGATGGCTTTTAAACTCACCTCTCTGTCAAGCCCAGCAGCCACAGTGACAATGTCTCCTGTCTCGCTGTTAATGGTAAACATATTTTGCGATGGGCTCTGTGGGGTCTGCGTCACGATGCGGTACCTCACCATCCCATTTGCTGTAGTACTGTCATCTGCATCATTTGCTGTCACCGTCATCACGTAGGTACCTTGGAACAAGAGAAGATGAATCAGGACTATCTCATTCTAGAGCAGATTGCGGTCTATTGACTCAAGGTCATGCGTTTTACTCAGAAATACTATGGAGTAGACATCCCATTTCAATGCAGCCAGCTAGGCAAGGCGAGGATTATGAAAATAGCAACCCTGCTGAGACTAGATGATCTGTAAGGATACTGATTACACACAACCGGTATATAGTGAGAAGTATATCAGGTTATCTGTGATAAACTTCTAATTCTTTCAGTGATTGTAAGTTTTAGGGCAGCATTTTTTGTCCTGCAATTTCATAGTTTCTCACAGGAGATTTCTTTCCATCAAATCACTGCATTCACATGCATTCAGACATTGAATTTAATACCCATCAGATTTCTTAGCACCTTCAGAAGGACCCCATCATGCCCAGCGCAGGAAGCAACTGCCTGCTGCCTCCAGTTCTTGGAGAAACATCCACCCTTCTGGCCCTTTCTGGAGGAAGAAGAAAGTATTTCTGCAGAGCAAATGGAACAGCTGCTGCCCAGCAGGACAGAAAATCAATGATTTGGTGTGTGTGGCCAGCGATGCATTGAATCATTGGTTTGTTTCTTGCTAATCACCAGTGTCTCCATTTGCTTGCAAAAAAAAAAAATCCCTACTTTCTAGATACTGTTGGGAGTGCACTGATGCACTGACAGGCTCATTATTACTGGAGTTTGGCAGCAGGGTGTTGTGTTAGAGTGGGAAATTATCATTATGAGGGTAAAAGATCTTACTTGATTGGATGGACTCCTGCAGCTGCATGGTCCTGTGACCCCCTAGAGCTCATAGGGCCCAGCTTTACGCTTGCTATACTGGTAGGAGAGAATGACTAAAAGGGCAGACACATACTGCTTACTAAAAGCAATCTGCAACAGTGGCTAAACCTAACGATATGAGACCTGAGAGGAGGAATGGGAGGCAGAGAGAGACAGTGAAACCAGACATAACCCCGCTTAGTAACCACTAAACCCAACAGCAGCAATGGAGAGATGGAAGGAACTGCCTGAACACTGCTCATTCGGGAACTCTGAGCAGATGAAACAACTTAGGAGCGTGCTGTGCTGGAGGGATGCAAAGTGGTCCCAACAAGAACCTGAGCTGATTCAAGACAGAGCCACGTGCTGTTCTGCCGAAAGAGCTCAGTTTGTTCTGCTCATTTGGTTAGATGTGAGCCACTGGCAAACTCGAGGAGATGTGGCTACATCAATGCTGCATCGTGTCTCATCTAATTAGCCCAGATCCCCAGCTTGCCACAAAGCTACTGAGCTTCCAGTTCAGAGAAAGCAGAGAGCTGGAGATCTGTTCGCAAGAGAGCTTAAAAACACACTCTATGCTCTACATGGGCAGATCTACCAATGGCTCTGACATGCCCAAATTCTGTACCCCAGCTGTTTTTACACCACGTGGTATGTAGAAAATCCCCCCAGTATCTTCCCCAACTTTGGGAAAAACAACATTTCTCAGTATTAGCAAGAAGTGGCCTCATAAATTTGTATTTTGCACTGTGCAAAGTGCTTTGCTGATCTCCTTCCTTCTGGCTCAATCAGGCTCTTTTTGTTCTCTGTGGTGATACGTGTTCCTGTGAGTTTTCCTAGTTCAATAAGAATTATAGATTAAAAAATAAATGAATGTGTAAAGCAAATTCTAATGATGAATACAGTCCTATCTTTCCGCAATAATCTGGACTCACATTTGTGAAATGAAAACAAACTATTCAACAACTTGAACAGTTTTCCGATCAATAAACTTCAGGAGAGGGAAGGCACACTGACTTGAAAGAAGGCTGTAGAAGCAATAAATTTTCTCCTTTCTCCTAAAACATTCTTTTTCCCCCTTTTTTTTGCAAAACCAGTTATCATGAGACAACTGATACAAATAAAGAAGCCAAGACTTAGATAAGTACAGTGGAAATGTACAGGAGAAATTTAAATAGGAAATACGCTGAATGAGATGTTTGATTTGGAATTTCTGTTATCGTAATGTATTCTATACTGTGAAAATACCTCTGAACAGAATGTCAAAACCTGGGGCTAATGAAAACAGGAGTGGAAGAGGAAAACAGCATCTATTTTAGGACATGTGCAGCCTTTGGACATATTCCAAAAAATAGGTGGTATTTTATGATTCACTTCTTGTGCAAGAAACACCTCAAAAAAGAAAGTTGTTTGGGCCACTAGGTTCAGACAAGGGCACCCCACGGTTATGGTCCTTCTTCATCTGGGATCTCTCAGACTGCACTGTAGCTTCCAAAATAAACTAGGAAAGTGCAAGATGGTATGTTCCCAACTTGGCTGGGGAACCCAGCAGGCTGCAGCTGCGGTAGGCATAGGGTGAGCTGACAGCAGCTATCCTGCAGATGGAGTGCACAGTCGGTCTCCTTCACTCTTTCCCTAACCTTTTTGCTTCTTCCCTGCAGTGTAGCACTGGACTGAGCACACATGCTCTAGAAAAAGAGAACTATTTCAACAGCATTTGACCTACATCCCCATAAAGGGAGATGGGACTGGACAAACGTCTCTAAGGTCATGAACTAAGCACCAGGGACCTATACTTCAAGAAGCATCTGCTCCCTAACTCATGCCTTTAATTTTGATCATGAAACTCAACCACAGAGAAAATAGAGAAGAATTTGGCATTAATTACTAACTCGTAACTTAATAAAATGGCCTTTGCAAAGGATCCTGTGTGGCTGCAGCACTCTGCAGCGCATGATGGAACTGCAGCAGCTGCTTCCTTCCCCGGCTCTCCCTCGGGCTGCTTGTCTGACCATAGTCTGCTGTAAATCGGCTCAAATTGTTTCTTCCTCTGTGTGGTCTGGGTGGTGGCAGATATATCTCTTCCCATTCCTATGCATACACATTTCCCACCTGGCAATGCTGACCCAAAGATAAGAGCATGATGGCATCTCCTTTCAGTACCCATGCCAAGGGTACCACTCTTTAGGTCTGCTCCACGGTGCCAGTGCAACCTACTTCACCATCTACCTTCCACTCAATTTTCTGCACATTTAGGCTGTCTTTAAGCAACAGATAACTTCTAGGTACCTGTGTGCTGCAGCGAATGACATAAACATATATCTATGCACAAGAGTACTCAGTAGAGCAATGTGGATATATACTGTTACCGTCTCAAACATCTTCTGAGTGCTATATAAAGTCTCCCACTATACTAAGATGTTTTGTGATGATTTACCTGCTATAAAAGTAAATAAAGTTATGTTTTTGGGTTCTATGCATGGGGATATATCTTCATATACTTCATATTAAAATAAAGGAAATACGTTCCCATATCCGGCCCCTATTACTACACAAATTAGGCAAATATACAGTGGCAGACAGAACAGTTCTTACACGCTTGAGGACTGAGGATGGTATTGTTAGGGTTTCAATGAAAAAGCACAAGCTGCCCAACCTGGCCCACAGGATGTGTGCATGTGTTTTGTGGAAATGAAAGTATTAACCACACCACCTTGAAATTGCTATATCCTACCCAAACAGAGACTGGAAGCAGTCACTACAGACCAGAAACACTAGGCAAAATCCTCACATTCAAGACCCCCCCACTGTACTTTGTCAAGTTGACCCTGCCCATAGCAGGGGAGTTAGAACTAGATGATTTTTAAGATCCTTTCCAACCCAAACTGTTCTTTGATTCTGTGATTTTTGGGCCAGACCTTGTCAGTGGTGATGAAGCCACAAGAGAAGTGCACAAATGGGGCAGGAGGGGATTTATGCTTTCAGTGCATGAGAGAAGCATCAGCTTTACTCTTCCACTCTGAAGGGCTTGCTCTCAAGCACACTGATAACATTAAGTGAATGCACCAAGAGCCAAAACTCAGGAATTTGCCCCAGTCTGTGCAGTGTATTCACATAATGAATACCCAGTCCAGACAGTGTTTGATATAACTGTATTAAACTACACACCTGGCCTACTAAGTCAGGTAGATAACCTGTTGAAAGAAAACCATTTCTCATTAAATAAGGCACACAGTCTGTTAAATAAAATACCTAACCTAGTACATCATGTCAATATTAAATCAAATTTGTTGCATGTTGAACAGCTCTTCCGAGAAACAGATTGAATTATCATGCACAGCTAGTGATGACAAGATTACTGTGCATTAGCTTTCATTAACTAATGCACCAAGTTCATATATCACCTGAGTTAAAATTAATGTATGGCATGATAAAGGAGATCTATCAGTAAAAGGCAAGACCCCAAGAATTTGCAACTTCACGTGTTCCCTTTGATTTCCCAGAGACTGCCATCTCCTAGATGTTATTTTATCAAATGAGGTGTTTTTGTTTCAGTCTAACAAAGAACAAGACACATGAGAGAGATGCTTGAAAGCACCTCTTATGGAATATATTCCCTTTAGATTAATTAAGCTTGCTACAGGATAGGCAAAATAACTCCTTACAGAACCTGGGGGGATGGAAGCAAAGGGAGATAATTTTTACCTCTGTATTTAGTTTTGTTTATCAATTATAAAATTGATTGCATCTCTTTGGAAAAAGCTGCAAGAAAGGTTTGTTAGGTTTGCTATATCTCATTCCAACTGTACATGTTGAGTGAAAACAAGCAAAACAAGGTAGTTGTCCTGTGCATGTGTAAGCAGATAAGCACACATTTGTAAACAAGTGTCCCCCCCAAATCACTCCGGAATCTGAAAATCAGCTCAGACAGTCCCCAAGCATGCTGAGGAGTGCTAATTCCCATCAAGTCATCTGCAAGCTCTGCTCTCCCATCTATGCAACTTCACTTCTTTGAAAAGACTGAGCTTTTATGGTTTTAAGGCATACAAACAGTACCTTAGTTTTGCTCCCAAAGTCTGTGTTTCAATTGCTTTATAATTACAATTTTTCTAAGCTGGTTTGATACCCATTAGTAAGATTTAATGCATGCTTAAAAAAAGAGCTAATGGGCACTTGCCAGGAGTCAAAATAACAATAAAAAAAAGAGATAAAAAAACCTTTCACTTTGCCCTTTATACCACATATCATTATAAAAATGCACAATCCTCAGTTTACTCATGTGATAGAAACAGAAAAAGCTAAAACTTCATCCAGTTTTTACTGATAATTCTAATTCTCTACTCAGCTTTATCTTACAGTTTATGTTTTTTAATGGCTGGTAAATGGTTGCAGAATCATTAAAGGTTGGTTAACCTTCTCAGTCTAATTTTGACCTACAAGCTACTTAATTTAATCATTCCCCCATAGAAAAGGACTGAATCATTATGTGCAGACATGTGGTGATGGCCATATTACATTAGATCTTCATTAACCCAAGTTAATAATGTCTTAGTACTAATGGAAACCTCCCCTAACTCCTAATTTTTTTTCACCCCAAATTGGAAATCTCACTTAGCAAATACCCTGCATCTGATGCCAGATAGAGAGAAGACAGTAACTGCTGATGGGAAGATTAAATACTGAAAAGTGGTGTAAAATTCACAACATTTCCTGAAAATAATTTTTTCCACTCAGAAGTGTTTCCTGATGTTAGTTTGTCTCCCCACAGAGGATGGGAATCTCATGCCCCTACTCACGACAGGAACACTTCACCCTTTAAGTGATTTCATTCATTGCAGTAAATCTCAGGGACAGAAAGGTAGAACGCTAGAAAAGCAAAGGCATCAAAACTAAGGTGCAATAGGAAGCATGATGGGATCCTAAACAAGTCTTCAGAGTACAACTATACACGACTACTTGCATACAGCTTCCCTATGCAAAATATGATCCTTCTTACCCATAAACACGCTGAAGTGTTCTTGTGCTACGACTTTTTTTAATTGATCGATAAAACTAAGAAGATTCTTCCATTACAGTGTGGGATTTGAGGTGAGGGAAAGGAGGGAGCTGTCTTCAGGTATGCAGATTGCAATGCTAATGAGCCATCCCAAGCTGGTTTTACTTGCCCTACCTGGGATACCAGTAGCAGTCTGGATGGCACAGCACAGAGCTCCTTATGGGTGAATTTATCTTCCCAGTAAGTGCGATTTTGAGAACGGTTTTTGGAGAACTGCTGTAGTGTTAAAGACTAAAACATCTCGGCAAACTAATCTGTACCCTCAGGTTAGAAAAAAATAAAACTTAGTGAGTGATTTGAAGCACTTTCATGTACTCCTTGTTGAGGGTTTCAAATGAAAAATGGTATTAGCAGCAAGCTTGGCCAGGGGACACTTGATCACATCATGTAGATCACCTAAGATGATGTCAAACAGCACTGAGTTCAGTATCGATCCCTGGGGGACCCCACTAGTGTCAGGTTCCCAGCTGGAGAAGGACCACCACCTGCAGTGTGTGTCCTGTCAGCCAGCTCCCTACCCACTGCACAGACCACTCGTCTAGACCATAACAAATCAGTTTCTCTAAAAGGAGGCTGTGGGAAACTGTATCATATACTTAAATTGCACCCCACATGCTGTAGATAGAAAACTAAACAGAAACAGCACTTTCCTTCTGAACGATATTCCTTCAGTCCTAACAGAGATCTACTGTCATTCTTTTCCACCATTATTTTGTAATCATTGGCAAATTTTGACCTTTCAAGCAGCTAACCTAATTCATAAAGGATGCCACTTCCTAATTAGTGGAGACATCAGATTCTCAGCCTTCAACAAGGCAAGAGCCATCCTAATGAGAATAAAGACAGCAAGCAGTCTGGAGAGATGACTGAGCAAGTTGAAGAGGTTGCTGTCACCCAGAACTGAAATAATACCTTCTTATTGTTAGAAATGAAATATATACCTCTGGAGAGGAAATGAACGGATGCACTGAATGCAGCGTGCACGTGGGCACGGCTAGATTCGGAGATAATTCCTGTAGAGCAGTCTGCAGCCTACTGAGACCTTGCATGTTGCAGAGAAATAACAGAGGTAAAACATTCGGCCTCTGAGCAAGTAGTTTTGACTGCATAAATCAATGAGCCTCAGCTCAGCTGAGCTCCTGCAGATGAATCCTCTTGATTTCCAGAGTCGAATTCAGAATATAGGGAAAGTGTAACTCAGGATAAGATATCCGGAAAACCACCACAGAACTGTGCTTGAAAGTGTGGCTGGGTTTCGTGCTTAACTGAAGGTGTATGGAACCAGTGAATTCATACAGACCCAGCTGCAAAACCTTAGACTTTACGCATCATCCACAAGGCCTGAATCTAATCCTTGAATTTTAACAATACCATGTGATATAATAAATATATTATAACGTAATGTAAAGTAATTTAAATACTGTAACATATATCGTACTATGGCATTTGTAACTGCTGGTTAAAAGGCAGCAAAGAGTGGACTGTTTTAACTCCCTTATAGCGTGGCCTCAAAACTCGTTTCCACATTTTTTTTGTTTATACCAACTTGGCCGTTTCTTCTGGAAGAAAAAACCATCAGCCTGCGGATTTGTATTTTTTCCTCACCTACAGCCCTATAATTCACTTCCTTGCTCTTGGGACCGGATGCTTCTGAAAAGGAAATTAAGAGCACAGCTTTCATAACCACTCACCTTGAAACAAAATGGAAAGCATTACCACATAGAATTACAGAATCATAGAATAGTTAGGGTTGGAAAGGACCTCAAGATCATCCAGTTCCAACCCCCCTGCCATGGGCAGGGACACCTCACACTAAACCATCCCACACAAGGCTTCATCCAACCTGGCCTTGAACACTGCCAGGGATGGAGCACTCACAACCTCCCTGGGCAACCCATTCCAGTGCCTCACCATCCTAACAGGAAAGAATTTCCTCCTTATATCCAATCTAAACTTCCCCTGTTTAAGTTTTAACCCATTACCCCTTGTCCTGTCACTACAGTCCCTGATGAAGAGTCCCTCCCCAGCATCCCTATAGGCCCCCTTCAGATACTGGAAGGCTGCTATGAGGTCTCCACGCAGCCTTCTCTTCTCCAGGCTGAACAGCCCCAACTTCCTCAGCCTGTCTTCATACGGGAGGTGCCCCAGTCCCCTGATCATCCTCGTGGCCCTCCTCTGGACTTGTTCGAACAGTTCCATGTCCTTTTTATGTTGAGGACACCAGAACTGCACACAATGCTCCAGGTGAGGTCTCACACGCTCCTTTTGATGCAGCCCAGGATACGGTTGGCTTTCTGGGCTGCGAGCGCACACTGAAGCCGGCTCATGTTAATTTTCTCATCGACCAGCACCCCCAAGTCCTTCTCTGCAGGGCCGCTCTGAATCTCTTCTTTGCCCAATCTGTAGCTGTGCCTGGGATTGCTCCAACCCAAGTGTAGGACCTTGCACTTGTCGTGGTTAAACTTCATAAGGTTGGCATCAGCCCACCTCACAAGCGTGTCAAGGTCCCTCTGGATGGCATCCCTTCCCTCCAGCGTATCAACCGAACCACACAGCTTGGTATCATCGGCAAACTTGCTGAGGGCGCACTCAATCCCACTGTCCATGACACCAACAAAGATGTTAAACAAGACTGGTCCCAACACCGATCCCTGAGGGACACCACTCGTTACTGGTCTCCAACCGGACATTGAGCCATTGACCACAACTGTTTGTGTGTGGCCATCCAGCCAGTTCTTTATCCACCGAGTGGTCCATCCATCAAATTGATATCTCTCCAATTTAGAGAGAAGGATGTTGTGTGGGACAGTGTCAAACACTTTGCACAAGTCCAGGTAGATGACATCAACTGCTTTACCCTTGTCCATCAGTTCTGTAGCCCCATCATAGAAGGCCACCATGTGGCTGCAGAAAAATGATTCCTTATCTTAAAATTGTTCTTGGCTGAGCAAAAGAACTTAAAAAAGAATACTGTGCATCTAAAGTCTGTGTGTAATGTGTGAGAGAATACATGGGTTGGACAAAGACATTTCTAACAGCAGATAAACTGCAAGGATAAGAGTAGCACCTATCCAAGCTGCAGAAGATGGCACTGCATTGATAGGTGTATTTAGGCTTGTGATGAACCCAGAAATAATGCACTCAGCATGTGAAGAGCTCTTGGATGACTGGCAGAATCTGTCGAAAACTACTCTGGCTCTTGAAGATTTTACCATTTTAACTTTACATAATCTCTCTGTCTCAGGGCATTGGGATTATTTCTAGGTTCTACTGCTATCAACACCCTGGTTGCCCTGTGCCAGCGGCCAAGTCATCCGAGGTCCGCCAACCTGTTCAGGTGCTCTGTTGAATTAGGTCCTCCCTAACTGCTCAAATTAATTTGCCTCCAGCTGGTAAAAGAATATTTAATGTTTTAATTATGAGCAGCGCTATGGTGGTTTTGGAATGGTTTTTACTGGAAGAAAGGGGTTTTCACTCAGCGTCCTATTAATTTTTAAAGATGAAGCATCTTCTCTTCAGATCTCCAGCACTGCTGCTTTCATTTCCTCCCCTGCCACCCAGCAACACTCGCTCTGTTCCTTCACTGAAAGAGCAACCTGCAGGACGCGAGTCATCTCTTTCTGAATTGTACTGTGTAGGTTGGAGAAGAGGAACAAGCCAGAACAGCAGAATACAAATTCTCCACATGAATATATATACAAACACAACTATATGCCTTAAAAGATTAATTTCACAAGCCTTAAATTGCAGTTTAATTTGAAAACTAATTCAGCCTCATAATTGGCTTTCCGTTCAAATCACTGAGGCTAAAGATTTAAATTCTTAATATTCAGATGACTTTCAAGTTTCTGGCCCCATCTGTGCATTAGTCCATGGTGCTAATCTCTGAGGGAATCTCTGCTGGCAGAGAAATAAAATAAACAAACTGGGACACTAGTAGAATAATCGGCTTTTAAAATCCTTGGTTTTTTATATAGTGCTTGTTTTTATGAGATTTCTTTTAACTTAATTTGCCACATATAGATTTGGCTCCCAGCTATTCCATTTTTCACATGGCATGCCATCAACAATTATTGTATCAGAGTTCCATGAAATCAGGAGAAGACTGGGAGGTTTTAAATGACAACATTCCTCATGGAGGAAATACTAATATTCCTTTGTTTTGGAGGACTGTCCGTACTTAGTATCATTCACACCGCTCCCAGGGAGGGTGGCAGGAGGAAACTATCCTACACAGCAACATGAGAAAGAAAGAGCTGGATGAAACTCTAGTTTAAAAGAAGCTACTTGGACTTCTGCTTTTGACTTGAAAGATGTATTCAGAAAGTTAGTGAAGTGGAAAGGATGAATGGGAATGGAAAAGGCCAGTCTGACAAGAACAAATTGTTTTGGAGAGATGTGTTAATTTCTGACAATCTTTCTGTTAAAACAAAATAGATACAACTCAGAGCAAAGCACTCGAGTCGCTGCAGTGCATTTCACATTGACCTTTTCAGAACTGAACGCTTCAGTTAAGTGAGACATCCACATTCTACCATAAGGTACATTTTGTGGTGGTTATATCAAAGCTGAGCTTCTGCAGTGAACAAAACAACTTCTCTCCATCATGTTTTTGTTTCGTGATTAACTTCCCCCTTTTTCTTTTACATTTAAGCATTTTCATTCTATCTTATTGAGCAAAACCTGTAGAATTTCTTCTGAAACAGCACTCCCCACAGACACCCCTGGGATGCTGCAAGCTCAGAGGTACAAGTGCAGGGCTGGGCTTACAGCAGGCAGTAATTGGTGTTGTAGACTCCAAGCACCAGCTCCTTTCTGCTGTAAGGTGGTGGAGCTTGCACATTGCAGCTCAGAGACATGGGCTTTGAAAAGGCAGCAGAATCCTCACAGGGCAGGCAGCGCTGGGCAGTGAAGCTGTGCAACCCGTCCCGCTTTATCAGCGCTTGAAAGGCAACTTCTGCAGCTCCAGGAGAACTTTGCTGATTAAGGCTGCCAGAGGGACCAGGGGGATTTCAGCTCGAGCTTGCAGCTGCATTTTTAAAACTCGGCTGTGTTCTTCATATAGAGGCAAAGTTCAGAGAGGCAGAACATTATTCAATATGAGTAAAACACGGTCTTTTAAGATACACTTTCAAACAGTGTCGTGTTAAATCAAAACGGCTCGTGGAGGGAGAGAGTAAAGGAAGAAACATGGTCTTTTGGAAAAGAAAACCCTGCATCACTATTCCTGTTCTGCATTTTTGGAAGGGTCTGCATTTGCACATTTAAATTGTCCAGCTGCATGACCTTAGGCTAGATAAGCTAGAAGTGCATTAAAATGCTTTCCAGAGAGTGTCAGAAAAGGAGAAAGAAATGCAATTAAGTTTAAGAGCCAGCACACATTTGAAGATGTACAGGGGCCAGGCTTTGACACACGTGTTTGCACGACAGAGGACTTTACTCCATGAAGAATGAGCTTCTGGTTTCAAGAACATTAGGCCATGGTGTAAGACACTATTTCAATTAAGTTATTATAATCTTAACCTGCAACAACAACCTATTATAATTAATAATACTTAATGATTTCTTTTCTATTCCTGTCAAGGGTTGCTTCAAGGGGACTTGCACACTGTAAAGAGGACACTCTTTGGAAACCCAGGCAGCCTGAGTACTCTGCAGTCTGGGAATCCCTTGACTTAAACTCCATCAAACTGTCTCTAATGAGTCTCTTCACCTTGCTGCAATTCTTACAGCTCTTGGACAATCCCCTTTGAAGGATATTTGTATTTTAGGCTAAAGCAAACTTGCTTCTTCTGTGGGAGGCTAAATGCCCAGCAGTATCACACTGTGCCACAGGTTGGAGTACACATCCTTCCTGCATCCTCATTTTCTTGGTTCACTCTACCTCCTTTTGGCTTATTCAGTGTCGAGTCAGTAGGTCACATCTTCCTTGGCCACCCTGCATCCCCTGCCATGGCCAGGCACAATTTGCAGCTGTCCTACAAGGGTCAGAGATGAGGCACAGTGCTGTCAGCTCACAGTATACTGGATGCTATGAGGGGACCACGCTGCCTCTGGTGCTGCTGCATCCTCGGAGACACAGCCCTGCCTGCACTCCAGGTGCTTGGCTTTGCCCTCTACCCCGGGGTGTGCTCTGACAGCACCACTGAACCCTTCCTGTTCACTTTGAATGGGATCTGCTCTATTGATCCTGCTAAAGCTTTACAGGGCTTTCCCTGCAGCTCAAGGTCACTGCGCCCTGCTCAGTCTGTGCTCAACAGCGTATTTTTGATGGTCTTGCTCTGCAAAATTTCCATGGGTAGAGCTCCAGCTCCATATGTCCCGTTTTTCTTTTTTTTTTTTTTTTATTTAAATTTGGGCAAAATTCCTACTGACTTCAACCAATCACTGGCTGCTCACATTAGCTACCCTCAGAGTCAGCATTTATCTGGGATACTCTAGCACGCTACTTTTCTCATCAGAGGTGTGCAAAATTATGAAGAACCTTGCAGATACTGCGGTAATCGAGTAACACTGCATTTTTAATCACAGCCATTATAAATGGGCATATGGAAGATGTGAGAAATAACAATTGTACAGAATATCCAGGGAAACATTTTTAGTCCTCAGGCATAGTTGAGTAGCAATGAACAGTGGAAAATGAATGCTGAACTCCTCTAACATATAATAAGGTTTTTTTAGTTTGCTTGAAGCAAATCTGTACTTTATACATGGATATACACACATATGCATATACATATTTATAGATGCATAGACATATATAACATACTGTTGAATCAATATTGAACACATTATGCCGTTAACTCCAGGAATATGCAATGTCTTTCATTTGTCGACCAGTGCCACAAATAATCATGAATTCTGGCTGCATATTTTTATTCTTGCAACGGCTGGTGTGGCACCTCCTTTGTTACTATAATCCTCTGAAGCATCCTGAACCATAAAAATGTTTCCAAATCTCTGCAAGATCTACGCGTAGCTAAATACATTATTTAGACTTGTCTCTGTATGGAACAGGGAAACGGAACTTTGAGGCAAAGGAGAAGCATGCAGACATCCACAGAAACTCTGTGACCTCTCCATCACTTTCTCAAAGACACAGCATCATGTTTATTGCCAAGTACATGGAATGAGGGCCTCAGATACCCAAATTCCCATGAGGTTCTACAAAAGCTAAGAACAGCAATTCAATACTAATATAAACCTTTAAAAGAACAGCGATTAAGCAGGAAAGATGGAAAAAAACTCAAACCCCTACAAACACATCAAAGACAAATGTAATTGCTTTTGAATAAAACCAGATTGCTTTCTACCTGCCTGCCTTAAAGGCAGGCACTCCAGCCTGAGATACAAAACACCAAAAATCACTGATAGAAGCAAGAGGCAGAAGTATTTTGTAGGCAAAGTTATCCTATTTTGATTTAATAGCACAAAGGCTTATCTGGATTTCAGACAAGAAGAGGATGCAATTTACTGCTTCTTTCACACAAATGAGCAGAGCTAGTTAGAACATTTGGGAACACTTTGAATATTGATCTGTTCTAGAATAAGATGTAAGAAGTATGATTTGTTATGGAAATGTATCAGTCTTCAAACCTTGATATGCCCCTAAGTGGCCTTCAAACGAAAGCCAGAAAATCCTCTAGGTAGATGTCAATAGAAGCATTAGCTCAGGGACTTCTCACATCCCCTCTGCTGAGCAGGACCAGGATCAGCACTTTGAAGCCAGTACATCACCACCCAAAGCACATCAGGAACGGAGCTGTACCTATTATTTCCTCAAAAATAACATCACATTCTGTTCCCACTGCATGCCACCACAGCAGCCCAATCCTCACAGTGCTGAAAGACAATCAATCATGCCTGTGAATCACCTGATTAAAACCAGTGGCCCCCAGAGACTTTCCTATGACATCTCAGGCAGGGGAGAAGCCATGATAAATGTTTGCTGACACCAAATAAAGTCACACGGGGTTCAACCCCCTCAGCCAACAAACAACTGCGGATAAAATCTGCCCTGGAAAAATCTGCCTCTGATTTCAGGAGGCTTCCAATTGTACTGCTGACAGTTTTCACAGTATAATTTATGTTCCGAGAATGAATACACTCAGATTAGTTATGCTCAGCAATAAGCTAAAACAACCCCGCTACCAATATTGGAAACTGCAGGGTTTACACTGCGCTTAAATAATAAATCAACAATATAGTTGAAAAGAAAACAGGAAAGACCCTTATAACTGTATTTTTGCAAGAATATAAACATGGTCATGTAAAAATCATCACTTGTATTCTGCGTACAGCTTACTCCCTCACTAATTTTTCACCGACAAATCGTTTTCCCCCATTTCTCCCTCCATAAGAAAGTCCATGGGGTGGAGGGTGAATCAACCATTTCAGTGGGAACATTCCCACTTCAACAGGTTTGCATCTGGTCCCAAATAAGAAAGGATTATCTTCACACCTTCACAGAGACCTATTTGGAGTGGATACCAGACACTGAGTTTGCAAATGACGAGATTAAGTATCATAGAGACAGTTATTCAGTGTTTCAGGCACAAGGTCAGGGAACGGCCGCTGCCAGGTTGGCTGTCAGCACTTTCTAGTTAAACTAACAACCCTGTACACATGAGCACGGCAACACAGAGCATTATTCTACAAAACTGCTGCTTTTGCAAATTCCACATCTAGGAAGGGACCACCAGGACCCAGGTTCACTCTAAACCCAGTCTGCACTTTCTCTGCATCTAGAGAAAGAACACTAGTTAGATTGTTCTCACCTCCATCGGCCTTCAACAAAGAGCTAGCAACAGCAAACCTCTCCCTCTATCTCAAGAGGAGGTGAAGCCACCATACCAGATTAATGCTGGAATGCCTGTGAAACTTTGAGACTTTTTTTCAACTGTACCTGGTTTAGAGCCTTCATCAACAGATCCATTATAGACTTGGTTTATAAACTCTGGTCTGTTGTCATTCATATCAATCACATAGATGTACAGGTCAATAGGATTCTCCACCTTGTTTCCATTCATATCCACCGCATGAGCCCGGAGCTGGGAATAAGCACAGTGAAAGCACAGTATCAGCAATCGGATTTGTTGCAGAATGAGAGACCATGTTTTGCAAGAATCGACTTCACCTCATAAATACTTCCTCAAAATTGAACTGAGTGAGTATCTAATTCCAGCAGAAAGCACTGACGTGGCTTCCATTTTGACTCCACACACAGACAGTTTTTCCAAGGCTTAACACAAGACCGAGATAGTATTTTAAAATAGGAACTGTTAGTGGAAACACTTTCAACTGGTGCAGTGCTGTTACCTCCCCCGCTGCTAATAGACCACTGCATTTTCATTTTTAAGATGTGGTGAACCTTGTCTGACAATCTGAAAAGCATCTTTTGCTTAGTTCCAAACACAGTGAGGAAACGATTTTGACTTGAGAAGTTTCTTATGGGAACCTGCAGCCTTTCATAACCACAATAACAGGGATGAGTAAGTGATTTCACAATGACATTAGTATTGTTGATTGCTTAATCACAGTCTCTAGGAACAGCAACAGCTAAGGACCCCATTGCTCTATGCGTCAAACAACACAGAAAAGTCCCTTTCCTTCAAATGATGTGAGCCCCTGTGGCACTGAAAATGAAATATTTTTCTCAGGCTTGAATAAAATATCCAGTGATAAAACATTAGAATAACTGGAGCCACAGTGTTAAGCCCCTCAGTTAAACTGGAACTGCGGCTTTATCTTATTAGCAATAACCATCAGTAATGATGCTCGAAAACAAGAGCATCTGTTTTCGGAACAAAAGGGACAGATACAGCATGTCAAAATGAGTAATTAATAAAACAAAGCAATCAACAATAGTCTGGAACAATCAGTAATCAGGTGAAAAAAACTGATAGCTCTCTCATTAAAGGGAACAGATGGCGACTGTAAATGGAGTGCACTGAATGGAGCCGAGGATGTCGGCTTCAGAGAACAACTCAGACAGGCAAGCAAAGGGCTGCATGGCCCCTGGCTATGGCTGGGCAGCCGAGAGGCATTGCCCGATGTGAGCACTGCAGATTTCATTTGTCATTCCTTGTCATTTCAGCACCTGTGAGTGTTGCTGAGCCTCTGTACTGCCACCTCAATCGGGGACAGTAGGGTGACATCCTGAAAGGCTGGCGGGAGGAAAGGTGAAGACGTCAGAGGATGTTAGCTTGGTGCAAGGGCTGGCTGGATGAGCGGGGCTGAGGCACTGAGGACACACCAGCTCCTGCCTCCAGAGGGATCAAGGCCTTTGGTGGCTGGATGAGCGGGGCTGAGGCACTGAGGACACACCAGCTCCTGCCTCCAGAGGGATCAAGGCCTTTGGTCCCTCCCAGCAGCAACCTGGTCCATCGGGCTGCTGCCAGGAGTCGGAGCTCCTGTGCCAAGGAGGGCTCCAGCTCCAGTGATGCATGACAAATAAATGTGCTAATTGCATTAGCACTGGTTTCCGTCTTCCGCTCTCGCTGTGCCTGTGATTGATGCCACTCTCCTTCATCTACGGTGTTCAGAAGTCCAGAGCTTAACAAAAGAAACTGCACACTCTTAGGGTGGGCTGGATTAACATTTAATCAAGCAAAAAGAACAAACCTCCACGTGAAATGGGCCAGGAGAAAACCACTACTTTTTTAAAGGAAGTTAAGCACCACTTTAAAGACTGAAGAAGTCTGGCTTTGTTTTCCATACAGGATGCATAATTTGTATTTCACAACCTGTAATGCTCTTAATACCTGCATTTCTTGCCTGCATACAAACTGCTTCAGTTCTCACCTGTTGAGCTACCCCTCATCACGTCAGACGGAGCAATTCAGTAACTTTACCAGGTAGAAGTCAGACTGCCTTTGAAAAAAAAAAAAAAAAAGAGGAATTCGGAGCTAAAATTAAAGTTATTATCTTCAAACTGAGGCAGCACGGGGCTCTCTCTTGCTGCATTTCCAGCAGCAGGAACGGTTCCATTCAGAGATAAAGCAGAGAGCAAAGCTGCTATCTCCCCCCTCAGATCTGACTCTCCCCCTGCAAATTTTTAATTACATTTGAAAACTTTTGTTTGAAAGCTCCAGGAGGACGGGATTTCTCAGCAATGCACATCTACCTGCTTGTTGCACTTGCCAAGCACATGTACGCACAAACGCATTGCTGCCTGCACTCAAGGGAAAAAAAGATTCAATAAGGAAAATGAAGAATCTCATCAAACCTGCGGTGACATGCGCAAGTGTCACCGCTGTCCCCAGCCCAGTATGTAGGCTGAGCTCTAGAGGAGGACAGCGCTTGGGCACACAGGCACTGGGGTCCTGACTAAAGGCTTTTGGGCAGCCAGGAGGATGGTGCCTACTCCCCAGGCCCAGCCAGCAGACCCTGCACCTTTACCTCCTGCACTGCGCTGGTATCTGGGTGTCCATAGCTGCACTTCTCTGCCCTCCAATGCAGGTGTTTCTGCCGTCCTTTCTGCACACCCCTCTTCCCTCTCCTGCTAGTCTTTTTGTGACTGATATCAATGAAGTTTTCTTCTTTTTATCTCTTGTGCTTGCTGGCATGAATTTTCTCTATTGGTATTTTAGCAGCTCTTATGTGCCAATGCCTCCCTACCCTTCCACAACATGTTGCTCCTCTGTGGGCAGTGCCAACTGCACCAGAGGGAGAAGAGAGGCTTGAGCCAGATGGTTGAATCTCAACTCGGCTCAATGGGAGCTCTCCCTTGTTAGAGACAATTCCTCATTAGAGACCATTCCCAGCAGAGAGAGAGAAAGGAAGGAGGGACTCCAGTGGAGCAATCTGTCCACTAGGAAACTAGTTCTATCTCCAAGGCAGATCAGATGTTACATTTGGGATAATACATACAGATGTCCCTGCCCATGGCAGGGTGGTTGGAACTAGATGATCTTTAAGATCCCTTCCGACCCAAGCCATTCTGTGATTCTATGATTTCCCTTCCTTAATTCACCTTCTCACCTTCTCCCCTGTTCTCCTGCCGTACTCTTTAAATTAATGAGGCATCATCAAACTGGACAACACACTTTGTTCTGGAGTCATTCTTCAGATGTTGAGACAGGGATCATTTGTGCTAGGCACAGTTTGAGTTTGTGGTGCTCCATGGCCCAGGCTTGTGACCAAGAGGGTGTTTGGGTGGTAATGATGGATGGGATGAAAAGCAGATGCATATGAATGCTTTGCAGCACTGAGCAAGGCACAAAAAGTGATGGCTCTGCTCCGTCAGACACACGCGTCATTTAGAGTTGGAAAAACCACGAGTGTAAAGGCTGGTGAGCACAACCTGGGCCACGGGACACATGCCAGACACAGGTCATGCACAAGTATTTAAATGGAAGCTGGTGCCTAGCTGGAGACATAGTTAGGAAGCATTTATAAAGTCGGTTTGAAATATTTACATTGTCCCCAAGAGGGAGAACACGACAGGAGTAGAGAAGGAATACACAAAATGAAATTAAATACCTTGCAGAGGATTCTGAAAAATACAAGTAGCTGGCTAATCTTCAGCTGGTGCATTGCTGGGCTTACACCAGCCAAGGAGCTGCTAGACATGATTCAACAAATATTGTTTAAAAGTATGACAATCATTGCTATCATATTCAGCAGCAGCTACCACAGGACTGAGGTTTTTGTACCGAAGTTTCCAGTATAAACATAGCTGTTGGCATAGAAATGATTTAGTATCATGATTATTGATTACACTGGAGGCTGGTGGTATCTGAAGGTAGTTAGTCAAAGTCAACACAGTGAATTGTGTTAAATATGAGTATTACTTCAGCACTAATACTACTAATACAAATATACACTATCAATCAGTGACAGAGCCTCTAAGCAATAAGCATACAATGTCACGCCTAATTTGTGTGCTCTTAATTGTGATCTAAAGTTCAAATTAGAGTATTGTGACACAAATGGTTGGCATTACTCACTAGAACTGGGTTCAAAATTCTGGAATTAACTCTTGTATCTCTAAATTTCTAGTAAACTTTTTTGTCTTCTTGCCCTTCAAACAGACTATTACCCTCCTTCTCCAGCCATTACTGAGATAGTATTTCATTAGTCTGATGCTGAAGGTATACATGTGTCTGGGACTGGATTAGGACTTGCTTCAAACTTTCCCCATAATGGACATTACATGAGTATTGTAAGCAACAACTACTTACTGACACGTTTATGTTGATGTCTTTTGAAAATGGAGCTTGAAGAAAGTCTTGGAAAACTAACCTGCCAATTTACTATGCCTTTTACTTACCAGGACTAACTGCAGCTTAATATGAAGCTGGTGTCTAGATCAGAAAAGACATTCAGAGTCACTAATTCTGTCAGCAGCACAAACGGGATTTTGGGAACGCAGCTAAGTAAGGCCAAGAGAACTCATGCATATTAAATATTACTACCTGCTGAAACTTACTTGGCATGCAATAAACATTAAGGGCTGGCTACAATGGGAAATGCAACAACACACGCCTGCTGCAGTGAGATGGCAGCAGGATGGGGCAGAGCAAGCTCGTGCTTGTGCTGGGAGCATGCCCCAAGGCTGAGTTGCCAGACACTAAAGATGCTGGAGCAGCTCCCACAGCATCCTTCAGTGCAACACACGCAGTTCTGCACCACAACATGGTGTTGGGTAAAGTGGCTGCAAAGCCCTTCTCGTTTCTCTTTGCTCATACTTGCAGCTGACTCTGCATCTGGGATGTCTGCAAGGTCCCTGGAGAGTTTGTATTCAGTCTGTAGTGCAGCTGAGAAAACAGATGAGGCCAAAATACAGCTGAACTTGCAATTGCTCCCACTGCCAATTGTGCTGGGAGGTTAAAGCAGGAATGCCAGCACACACTGCGCCTGGGCAGGCACTGCAAGTCCCAGAGGCATATACATCTCTGCATATATCATGCTTGGAATGATCGTCCCTAAAAGTTCAAGAATGATCTTGAAAACAGGGGAAGTTCTGCTACGGAACTCCTGATCCAATTAGAATAAATCTACTTCACCTTAGGGAAAGAGGTAAATTTCATCAGACAAATGGCTTGCTAAAGGCAGGGAGAGTTAAAACACTAGCATTTTAAGAATGGTAGTCCTGAAGCAATACAGATAATTATGCATAAGAAAATATGTGTTGAAGATGTGGGAGTTAATGAAACAGAACTCTTTGTATGTAGCCTGACAAACACTTGCAAATTCTCCTTTTTTTTTTTTTTATAATTAGTTTTTAGATTACCTGGGAATGAAAACAGCAAGGACAACACAGTGACAGAGATGCTGGGAAGACCATTCTGGCTAGGACTGCAGAAAACCCAAAGCTCTATAGGCACATCTATCTTCAGCCAAAACAGCAGGCCCATATCGGACAAGAAGCTCATGTTTTATTGGGTAAAAGGACCATGGATGATGCCTTGCAGCTCCACTGACATCCTCTACCCCAGCTGAAGAGTTAGGCTACTAATCCAAGGTAAAGAAATCTCCCACAGCGGATGTCAAACCAATTTATGAATGGCCAAGCTCTACAGCTCAGATCCAAGCCTACACCTCAGTCACTTGTCTTCCATTACTCCGTGTAAGTCTGGTTCCCAGTTTGTCTTTCAGTTAGATACTCAGCTATGAAGTGGCATAATTTCTTTACCTTTCCAAAACTTGCAACAACCAACACTTTGGACACTATCTTCTTTCTGCAAGTTGGCCTAATTTTTCCAGTCTCTAGGATGGTTCATTGCTACTGTAAGTTTCTGCACTAGCGAGTCATTGTTTTGTGCATGGTATATTTATAAATGTTTTATAAAGGGTTTTCAAACAATTGCTAGTTCAATAAATCATCAGTCCATTGCTACTGAGGCTGAAGGATCTAAAGGTTGTTTACAGCAATGGCTTAAAATGTTCTCCATCACCTTCTACTGTTCTGCTAATAAAATGCTCTATCACTACTCCTGTCTATAAGGTCTCACAACATACTTATCAGTTACTCTATAAGCTACATTTTCCTGTAACCTTCAGAGAGTGAATATGCTTATTTACATATGCATGTCACTGGTTCAAGGTTTCTGTAAGGAACAGAAAAGACTGGAAGTCCTGCGGTGCATATGAGGCACACTTATCCAGCCATCCTTGCCAAGGCAAGAATTAAGTTTACTGAATTCACTGTAACCACAAGGTTAAGTTTGTTATTAGGGAACACAAGATTTGTTATTATGGAGGACAGTATCTTTTTCATCTTACGTTTTTGACTGAGAGTGTCTCATAGTAGAAATCACAGCGGCTCCATCAGAAGTGTTGAGTATTGTATCACTGACTACACTGTTATAATAACCTGGCACTGCTGAAATAATATCAACAGTGCCGAGATGACACGCGCTGTATCTCAAACATTCCTTTTTCAAAACAACCTCTCTTCATATTTTCCTAGGCACAACAAGCAAAATAATTGTTCTTGCTCGCAGAAGATAAAATAATTTTCCTTCAGATCTTCCTTTACCCAGGGGAAATCTCTTTTTCCACCCAACTAAAGAGGTAATCTATTTTCTTTATCCTTCCACCCCAGTCCAGGAGCTGTGTCAACATGGTTAACTGGAAACCTGATAAAGCTGTCAGAATGTGCATCTCTGTCGGTGCAGTTAGGAATATGGTGTCACTGGAAGCGACCCACGCCTCTTCACTGACATTAGAGCATCCCTGGGAACGGCTATTACGATGCCCATATACGTGGCTAATGCTGATACAAAGCAATCCATGAAACAACCTTTCACAACCACTCCAGGAGAGAACTAAAGTGTAGACGCAGGAAATGTTTGAGATTTTGCAGGGCTAGCATGCAAAGTACAACATATTTTTTTAGCAATCTGCAGGACTGTACCTGCTGTGCAATTATGCTGTGCAATATAGGGGCTAGGATTTATATCAAAACATAACGGCCAATTACACTCTAAATATTCTGCAGGTAGAACATTTTACGAACTAGCATGAGGCGCCACTTTTGAGTGTAATTAATCTTAATTAATTTCTTCATATTTAATATTAGCCCATCTGCATATTTAAAAACCTATCTGACACACCCCCATCATACTGCCTGAACATCTCCCAGTGATTTAAAATGAAAAATGGCTATACCAATTATTGCCTGTTTAACTGCAGTAAACAATTCTTAAATTAGTATTTTCTCAAGGCACGCTAACACAGAGAATGGCTTCTCATAGTTTTAGGGGGGTTGATCTGCACATAAACTTGCATGGATTTAAAAAGCAGTGTGAAGTTGTCCCACTTTAAAGAAATGACTCTGACTTTGTGTCTGAAAAGGACATCAGTTTAATGCCAATTTGCGCTAGTTTGGCTGATTTAGCAGGTTACATTAAGAGAAAGCAGAAACAAAGCCAGCATCTCCATACACACACACAATTGCTCCAGCAGAGTGAGACAGAGACTCGCACTGTCAGTTAAGCCCAAGCACCCCTGTTCAGTCAGCTCCTCAGGTCTGCTGACACAGGGAGCCCGTCCAAACTGCGATCTGGGCTCTGATATTGAACAAAAACCCCAGTCTTCTCAAAGCTGCGTGTCCCTCCTTGAACCCAGCAATGCTGCTACAGTTTCACTGTGAGCTTGTGAACCCAATTTTATGCTTACATGGTAGGAAGCTCTTTCTTCTCTGTCCATCGGGCGAGTCACATACATCCTGCCAGACACAGGGTCAATGCTGAAGACTTCCATTGGTGGCTGGTCGGCTCCCACTCCAGTGATGCTGTATCTGATATGGATCTCTTTGTCCTTATCGGAACGAATCTGGATGAAATAACAAAGACAGCAATCGATAACTTTGGGACAAAAGCCATATGGATGTTTAAACAACTTTAAAGATCTGAGCCTGAAAGCTGCATAAATGTAATGCTGCTGTCAATTTGACAAGTGAGCTGTATGCCAAAGAATTGGTGAAAAGCCAGGAAAAGTATATTCCACATATTTTCAACTATTTTTCTCTTCTTTTATTCATGACAATTTTCTAGGAACCACTGAAATTCTGACTCCTTGTGTTAGGATGGGGAAGAACCTATACGCACAAAAAAATGCTGTTTAGATGTTTTTGAAACCCTAGGCTCCTCAAAGTGTCCAAACTGTTCAGCCATACCTGGGGTCTCCCAGGCATTAATCACTTCTGAAAATGCTGTCTGCAACATCCCACATCCTCTTGCTCAGTACCTGTGACTGCACACAAATACTCCCATGCAATTTGGAGAACTGGGGCTGTTTGCTCCCTCTTTGTCCAAATCTGCTGGCTTGACAAGGCCAGGAATGTCAGTGGATGGTACCATTTCCTGCGGCTACTTGTTGCGGAAAAGCGTGCTTGGCACATTGCTTTTGAAGCCTCTTCCCTCCCATACTTTGAGAGCACCACTACAAACAGAATGCAGCATGATGAGTTACATGAACCTTGGATGCAGAGCCCAGAAAATAAAACAGGGAGGTTAATACGTTGTCCTAGCAACCCCGACTATCTCTTTAAACCCAAATTTAATTTTCTGATCAAATGCTGAAAGAAGTTCTTGCAACAGCATGACTATTCCTGAAAGTGCAAGGTACAAATAAATTACCACCCCCCGCATCATCACAAACTGTCTTGGCAGTGTAAAAGCGACGTGCATAAATTTTTCCCCAACGGGTCTATGAATACAACAAAGTAGTGGGAACATAATAGAAACCTTGTAGCTGAGTGCATGTTAGCATCTCTGCTACAGCAGCTTGAAGGAGTCTGAGTGGCCTCAGTGGGATGCAGGAGGCTCCTGCAATCCCCAAACAGCCCCAATTTGGGGAGTGAAGGTCATTTCCCAAGAGAAGAGGAGGCTCTGCTTTGTCGGGCAAAGGAATTGGGATGGGACTGTGGGCTGCTCTCGCACTCCTCCTGTATGTGACCTACAGCTATTTCTTCCTCTCCTGACGCGGGAGGCTGACAAGATACTGAATGTGTTGGTGCAGAATAATATCAGATCCCCTGGCTTTGCGAATCTCCTTTGATGCCTTTGTCCTGATCATTACCAAGTTTGTCCACTGTGTTCTTTGTACTGCCTCCACCAAATAGTCTGTTCCTGTTAACAGCTAATAATGTCAGTTATTACTAGACACTGCCGGGATTGATTCGTGCTGCACCTACACTTCTGGAGCTGAAGGTCAGGGAACAGAGACAGTTTCATCTGTCTTTTCTCTACAGGATTCACTGCTTGTTAGGCTGTTAGTACCAAGAAAAACAGATTGGACTTACACTGGTATAATCACTTAAAAGAGGTACTGGGGACACTGTGAAAGTGCCCTCATGATGCACACAATGGTTTATACAGGTTTTTGTGGGGCCCAGGAGATATTTGTAATAGGGACCCAAGTAGACATGAATGAATCCAATTTTCATTAGCAAATCCATGGGTGAATAAGAGTATATTAAAATCAAGCTTTGCTTGTACAACTGTGTTTTAATGATGGCAACTGACTCACCAGCTCAATAACTGAAGTCCACAGTCCCCATTTCAGAAAGTCATCTTTCACCCTGCAGGCGGAAAGGGCTGAAAGTTGAATTCAGTGAATGTCCACGGCAAATGCATAGCTCAAGTCAGGGAGTTCAAGTTCTATCCCGCCCTGTACACACTTGTATCTAGGCCTAAGGTAAGTGAAAATGTAGGAAGCCACTGCTGGACCTCCAGGTTTGAGCCAGTGTGGGGTTACCATCTTAGGAAGTGTAACATGGGACACACAGTTGTGGGTCTGTCTCTATCACTGTGTGTCTGCACAGCTCCAAAGGACCTATAACATGTCAGGATAAAACCAGCCCTTCATCCTTAACAAAGTTTTTCTTTAACAAAGGTGGAAGAAAAAGAGAAGAAAACCAAACCCAAGGTCTCTGCGCTTTTCCTGCCTTTTTGCTCACTGAAGCACAGGAGCCGGGAGGGTCTCACCAGCCCCAAGCCCCAGCCCAGCTTAACTGTGGCTGTAAGGAGCACAAGCACCAAACAGCACACCAGTCTCTTTTCAAGGAACTAAAATGGAAGCAGTTTTAACCTGAATCACAGAAGGGGAGAGCCTCTTACTTCTTCACAGACGTTTTTCTGCTCTATTTCCTGTTGCATATAGTACCCAGATCCCATTGTGATGGAAGCATTAGAAATGCATAGAGAGAGAGAGGAGCAGGGAAAAGGAGGCTGGATTTAAATATTCAGTGCTAAAGGCACTATATTTTATTTTCAGGAAATGCAAATAAACAGAAGCTCTCTAAGAAAGCTATGTACAGTTTAATAAAGTGTATGCTACAGGATGTCCTTGCAGCACTTTTATTAGCATTAATAGGGTCTAAGCTGTCTGTATGTAAATCATTACAGATCTAGGAAACGAATTATATCATAAGACCCACACAGCTTTCCCAGTCATACTAAGAAAAATCCATGAGCTAATTATACTGCATTGAGCAAAACAAAGACAGGCAGAAATATGTTGCAAATATTCAGCAATAGCTCATTATTTGTTGTTAATTGCCATCATACTACAATGGTTTGCCTGTTGCCTGTACTTAATTCCACTTCCAGCAAGAATACAACGATGTGAAGTGTTCAGAAAACAACATATAAGGAGTAGCCCTTGTCGCCAAAAGTTGCAAAGACCACTGACAATGAAGCACAGAACGTAATAGAACATATTACTACCAGTGAGATATTCATCACACAAAGGCACATGCTTTTGATATTAGAACATGTAATTTTAGCACTTTTAATGAGATTTTTTTTAAAAAAAGGTGCTTTTTTTTTTTTTTTTTTTTTTTCCAGTAATCTTGCAACATTTTGACCAAAAGTTTCATTTGCATAATTCCCAGGGTGTAATTTAGTAAATCTTGTTGAGAAGTTAGAACATTATCTGAATACAATGTAAGGTTTACTTCTTTTGTTGAAACGATTCCTGGAGCAGTTTACCATAATAATAGTAATATTAAGAATAAACCCCCCTCCCAATTCCCCAGGAGCTCACTAGATCAGGAGAAGAGAATTACTGGTTGGAGAATTTTCTGGTTCAGCGGAGTTGCTTTTCCTTCCTTTATGTCTGGGAAGTGAAAAGATGGTGGTGTACCCGTATTATATGGGCAAAAGAGACATGCTTTTTAAAATCCATTTATCTTTCCTTTTAGAATGTAGACAAGAGATATGCAGGGTTCTGGGTTTCAGAACAGATGGCAGAAGAACAGTTTTCCTTAGCTGCATTTAGACATTTTTTTACTTGAATAACCCTTGGACCCTTGAGCCAGGCACGGTACAACACTGTGTATGGTGTGCAGCATAAACGATGATGGCTGATGACTGTCGTAAGAGGAATTTGCTTGTAAAGCAGCTTTTATACTCTTAAAAACACCTTTGGGATAGAGCTTTGAGTGGATTTTACACTGATGCAGGAAAGCGTCCCAGATCAAAAGGCAATTTATGGTGGAAGGTGTGACCCCCTGATCCTATGTCCTGAACACAGGTGAAATTTTCCAGGCAGGATGAATGCTAAGTATCCCCACATACACTGACAACATACAAACGGACCATCTGGGAACTGCAGGACTGGCCACCAAAGCCACAGAGGGAACCTGCAGCAGAGCTGGGCACTGACCTTGAATTGCCAGATCTCCCCTTGGCTGCGGCAAGCAGGGACACAGCGGCCTTGTAGCCCAACAGTGAAGCGGGGGGCTGTAGAGAAGCCTGAGCTCAAAGCATCAATGCACCATCCACAACAGAGCACAAAGGCTGCAGTCAACATTTGCAGCTCGGAACCAGAACACCAGGAGTCTGACTCAAGCTCTCAATTCTTTAGAGTAATCCCAGGAACAAGAGAAATCAGTGTGATTTCACAGATGGGTGTTTTCCACTGCAGGCTCTGATATAATAACTAAAATATGTGAAAATGAACACTGCAACTCTTGAAGTAATACAGGGCTAAGCACTTCAGAGCTGGCTTTCTCCTTTGTAGCAATGCCACATTTAGATGGACTTGAAAATCAGCCTGTGCTTCTGACGCAGGACTGCGTCCCGCTTTTACAGGTAAAACCTTATGGTTCTTGCATCTCCACAGGATTTACTGGGTAGCTAAGCTGTTCGCACAAGTTTTACTGGTAAGCAAAGTTTCAATTGATGAGTTCCTCTGAGGAACCAGATTTTATCATTCTGTTTTGCTCCTGTCGATCCATACCTTTCAGGTGCTCATAGCACTTCCATTTCCCACTGCTGGGCTTTGAATTTACAAGCCCTCTTATCCTAGCAGATAAGAACCACCAAAGATCTCTAGCTCTTCTGTGCCAGGAGCAGAGGCAATGCAGACTATGGAAAGCCATACAGCCAGCAGATTGGAGGCTGCCAGCAAGTCCATAAATTACACAGGTAAAGTGGCCCAATGGAGATCGTTTAGATATCAGTGAAGGAAAAGCCTGGAAGCCTAGGGAAAACGAGTGTGCAATGACAGGTTGAACAAACAAGGACATCTGAGCCTACAGAAGAGAAGATGGGACTGTAACAACAGTATTTCTTTACCTAACAGACTCTACAGAGAGGATTTCACATGGTCCAGGTTCTGCCCATCACCATGTGATGGTGTATGTGAGTGCCTAGGAATGTATCTAAGCAAGCATTACAAGCCATTTACACACTGTTGCATTTCTTATCCACAGAACAAACTAGAAAATAAATTTCCTTTGAAGTTCTCCAGATTGCTGTATAACATATGGAGTTAAGAATGCCCTTCACAAAACACTTAGTTTTCCAGATCTCCCATGGAATACTACACAACATTTCAACTAACATGACCTGGGGAGACTTAGACTTGATTTTTTTTTTTGTTTTATAAACCCCATTATAATTATTAATGAACACATAAAATAATGTAATTGATAAGCAGTAAGTAACTTCTATTATTAAGCTCTTAGCTATTTTGCCCATTAAGAAAACCAAATTAAAGTAATTGAAGACTATAATCTGTCATGCATTCAAAATGCTCCATAGAAATTCAGACAGGCAAACATATTCAAAGTCTTTAAAAGAGCACACTTAAGAGTCAGTCTAAGCATTCCAGGATTGGCTCATTAATTTTAGTGGAAATACTTAAATTCAGCTACTCTTACTGCTTATTGAAATCCTTGCTAAGGACTTCCTCATTTATTTTTAACTGATTCTGCAATATGTTTAAGACTCATTTGTATAAAAGTTCCTGACTCTTATTTCACAATTGTTCTAGAAGCCAGCAAAGAGACACATCTCTAGCCCTGTATTTCCAAACAAATTACTGCGTGCTGCTTAAAGAATCACATATGGTTTCAATAAATAAATGCAAAAGTCTAATGGACAGAGAAAAATTAAGACACATTTGTAGACCCAACCAGGTTAGTGTGGTATTTATTAACTTCTGTCCCATTTTATCAAACTTGCCAATGATCCCAAGCTACTTCCCAGAAAGAAAAGGAAAAAGAAAACGAAGATCCTCAAAAACAAGTCTTCGGAGAAAACCATCTAATCTGCACCTTGCAAATAAGATGCTTTGACTTGGCAAGGCAGCTATAATTTTGAGTATGTAGCTATTTCCACTAAGTACAACACTGGTCTTAGTAGCAGCCTGCAAGTCTTTATCTTCTACTGGATAAAATGACTATCAATTGAGCCAAGTTTCCCATGGCAGTGGTATTTGCAAACAAGGTTAAGTTAGGAAAAGGTCTCTATTGGCAAAGAAAGAACAGATGGAAATGCACATTTGTAATTGTGGATTTCTTTCTTCCCTCAAAAGGGACTAGTTTCATCTCATACATAACTTTCTAATAACTTTGTATCTGGTCTAAGATAGCCAAATAAACAGAAGACAAGGAAGCCTTTCCAGATTAAAATCCATCCTCCTGTCTTGAATGCTTAAGTACACATTACATTTCCTGGAACGAGTGTTTTTCTCTTTCCACATACTATAGAGAAAGAACCAAGGATTACACTTAGACTAGATGTCTAATTTTTACGTAGATGAGAGTCACTGCAATGAATGCCATTCTTCCTGCAGTTACAAACAGCATTTAGCTACTATCATTACTAAGGCTTAAATATCTTCCTCTTCTTTAAAATCCAAATCCAAACTGCAAAAATGTTCCCTTTCTCCCAATAGCTGGATGTCTCTCAAGTTAAATCTTCCTCTGCTCCAGCTGTAATCTGTGCAAAGTGATTTATAATGCATTTATTTTGACGATAAACTAGAGTAAATCTAATACGTCAAAGGGATTTAAGCTGTCATTTAAGTTCTTGATGTAATTAACTGTACAGCCTGCATTAGAGAAAGAAATGAAACTGATGTCTGAACAAAAAAGGAATGAGCAAAATGTCTGAACCCCAAAGAGAAGAACCACTCTCTCATACTCAGCTCACATTCTGCTGCCTGCAGAGGAGAAGGTTCCCCCTCCAGCTCTCTTGCTTCTTATGAGGACGAGTTTGCTTTCTCTGCACTGACCCTGTGAGAGCTTGGCTAAGGCATTTCTCCAAATGTTCAGTTGCTGAAAGCTTCCAGTGTTTCACAGGTCCTTTGGCTTTCATGTGCCTCCCTCTGTCCAAGGGCTGTTCTCCAACGCAGCAGCTCCCTTCAGGCCAATTACGTCCACATGGGCACATCTCTCTGGAGCTTTCCCCCTATGCCTATTGGTGGCTCTGACAGGCCTCACTTCCTCTCTCCCTTCCAGGTTTTTCTCAATTGCCTACCAGGGGTTTTCTGCTCCACCTGGACAAAAATGCAACATCGAACAGATGGAGAACAGGAGCGTATAAATCAGGTTCAATACGGAGACCCTAATGCAGTGGGATAGAAGAACTTCTGCCCGCGATTCTGGCCAGTAACCATGTGTGACTCCATGCATAAGCACAGGATGAAAATGAACTCGACAGACTCATGGTCCAATTCAAAATTACCATTATTCTGCTTGGAATAAAACAAAATAACAATAGCCTAAGGGAACCGTATTTCACACATGATAAGATGAAATGCTACAAGCACAGGATACCTGGTGCTCAGCAGTGAAAGCAGGCTCAGGATCTGCTGCAGTTTAGCTTTGCTTTCCTACCAGCTGAAACAGCAAAGGATTTTTGCTGTAGCATGAGTTGTCTGGACACACCAAGACTGAGGTCTGCAGGATTCATAGGGCCAGTCTGGTTGCTGTGTAACTCTCCAGCCAGGCCAAAGTTTCCAAGTGGTGACTTGGGACCAACAGCAGTTAAGACAAGAGCAGCCCTGTCAAGTCTCTGCCTTTACAGTAAAAACAAACTAAACTGCAATTTGTGGCATGCTCTTCATGTTTAAATAATTAAGTATATTTCATTACTTACTATTATGAAGGTCAAGAAGCTAATGTGCCTGTATCAGGAACTGGCCAGTGCTCATGGACCTTCCACATTTAATGGTAATTGATACCGCAGAGTGATTTCTAAAGCAACATGTGCCTTTCTTCAGGCCTTTTTGCAGCTGGTTCAGTTTTAAAGTACTCCACTGTGTAAATGCTTCAGATTGCAGCAAGGTGAGTGAAAGGGAGAAGAGCAGCTCTGATGGAAAGAGAAGATTATTATGGACCAACAGAATACTGCCACATGACTGCCAATGTCTTATCGCTGTCAGCACACTGATAACAGAAGCAACAAAACTAATTTTTACTACTCTTCCTCTTATCTCTCTTACAAGAGAGCAGATTCTTCAGTGTAGTGACTGAAGGCATCCCAGTGGAGTTGCATGTGCTGCTATCAGGTGAATTTTGGCCCTGAAGAACTGATACTTGTTCACCCTGTGCAAGATGCAAGGGGCTGATATTAACTAACTGGGATTTGAAGCAGATGCACAAGCCTTCCTCTGCTATCAGGGATGCTCCACGACAAAGTCAAAGCAAATACCTCTGAGAGTTCAAACCACACTGTTCTTATTCCTGTGTTAGAGAAGTCATGGCAGGCAAGAGAAGATCATAATCTATTTATGAAGGGCTGCATGCTGTTATCCTTACACAGGGCACGATCTTGCAGCACCTTCTTACAGCTGACCCTACTGCTGTCTGCTATGGTTATGCATAAACAAAGATGAAGTCAAGAAAAATACATCATGGTAGCAGGACTTTGTCCTCGCTTCTTTTTGAAGTGTGTCTGCCCTGAAGCCTTACACCACATCTGCCACAAAGCCAGCCTGGCAAAGAGAATCCAGCACCTTTCTGGATAAAACTTAGCAGGAAACCTGAATGCTCAGTGCAGAGGATAAACAAGGGTAGCAAATACTGACCTACACAGGAGTAACCTGATCACTGTAACTAACGATTGAAGCACTCAGGGAGTACAAATCAGTGTAGACTCACTGGCTTCAAGCAGAGGCATGCTGATTTATTTCAGCTGAAAACCTGGTCCATGGCATTTAAAAATTAAGCCGCGCAGCAGAAGAAGAAGTGAATAACAATCTTTGCACACCACACAGCAATTTAACACAAGCAGCATTCCTCTTGGTAGGACCGTGAGCTCAGACACAGGGGAAAAGTATTCAGTAGGGACAAACACACTTGTGTTTTTCGCAGACTTAAGGGATATAATTGGTCTTAGTATGACCTTTGCTTTGTAATGAGCTCTGGCTTTCCCAATCATGTACAGCCATGCACTGAATTCACATTTTGCAGAACACATATATTACTGATCATGGAGAAGTGGTGCTGTGGCATGATTGCGAATGCCAGTCTCAGCATAAAATTAAGCTTTTGGACCTGTTTGCAAATAGCTAACAATAGGAAAAATAATAAAACCCTCTAATGTGTATATTTTGGAGAACAAAATTTGCTGAGGCTCCCATTTGAGACGCTACTTTGGGATGCTTGCAGAGCAGGATTTAAAAGCTCTGCAGTTCTCAAAGTCTCTCTAATAAGTTTAATTACAGGAAAAGCAAATCCATTCGTTTGTTCTGTAGGGTAGATTACATGGCACAGAATATATAGAAGTTATTTCAATGGTCAGAAAAGGGAAACACCAAGTGTGAGAAGCAGGAAATGAAGTTCCCCCTATGCACTTACAGAAGCAATGTTAATGGGCATCAGTGCAGGTTTAAACTTGATGATCCTTATGGGTCCCTTTAAACATAAGATATCCTATGATTCTATGATTTATTGTCCACTGAACAATGCCAGTGAGATGACTGTGGTCCTAGGACTCATCCTCGTATGTTATGCAGACAAAATACCGGATCGTCTATAGCTTTTGTGTGGTGTCCAAGCTCTGCCCCACCACTTCCAAGTGCCGAGCCTCCTGCATTCCTCTCCCAGCCAGCTCTCCTCTGCCCCAGCATCCCATCTCTTTTTCCTGCAGCTCAGTGGCTTTGCTAAGGGTCCCCCCCCAGGAGCTGCAGTTCCACTTTGCAGAGGTACCTTCCCCTCTGGCATGAGTGTTCTCAGACTCAAACACCCAGCAATTCTGCTTTGAGCACTAGGGATGGGAGATCACATTCTAGGAAACATCAAAACTGGTTGAATCTGCTCATTTGGAACGAATTCACAGGGCTGATTTTTTTTGGCATGTTTTTATCTTTCATTAACTATACTTCTATGCAGGTTAGATCCAAGACCCCACTTACTTTGACTTGAATCCACATTAAACTTATTCACATGAGTTATTGATGTGCTTCCTGTCCACATGCACAAGAGGCAGACAGCTCTGCTTGAGCACATGGCACCATACATTAAAAAAAGTATTTTCTCACAGTTTTTAGAGCATTTTTACATCTCACTTCTATTAACAGCACATTCAGTTTCTGAATTTAACCCCCCAAAGCCAGTAGCAGTCCTCAAGAGTCATGAGCATGGACACAACCACAAGCCTCCAAACCCCCCAGTAACAACAACTGTGTGCATGGTGGCACTTCTGCTTGCAGCAGGAGCAAAGCACAGATGCCTGAAAAAGCAGCTGAGGAGCAAACCTGCAGCTTGGTGGACTTGGTGAACAAGGGTGGAGGGGTCCAGTCTCATCATGGATGCTAATGCTCAACTGCCTTTTTAATTGCAGATACTCTGCCAGACACACTGAATTTCTTATTTAATTCTTTTGCAGTATTATTAATTGATAATTTAATTTCTGATCTGGTGAATTACATACAATTCCTTCACCATCAGTGAAATGACAAGTTGAGAGCAGAATAGTTTAGGTAAGCAGATTGTCAGTGCTTATGGCTGTAAGACATAATTATGTACAGCCAACTGTGTAACACGCTTGAAAAAATTATAAGCCTAGGCACAGAAATTAGAATTATTTCAAGATGAAGTTGTACAAATACAGCTGCAAAAAGCTGCAAAATCCTATTCATTTATTCCAACTGTAGTGGGTAGTGCAGCAGGGTTCCAGCTCCTGGCACCACGCTAAAGAAAGTTTAGCTATAACACACAACATATAAAAGGCTGTTTAAATCTAAACATGGCTCCAGAAAACTATTTCAGCTATTATTTATGTACCTATAAACTTCTGGGCATCAGCTGGTAGCTTGGCATGGTGACTCCTCAGTGTGTCAGGGCAAACATTAAACACTAAATTACCATATGTCAGCTTAGCGTAGTTAATAATTCCGCCACAACTTGGACAACTTGAAGGCTTTTCTGAAACTGCTGTCAAATTGAATCTTTCCTCCAATCAATAAGGCAGCACAATGAAATACACTATTCGTGGTGTCTGAAAGAATAGATTAGCAAAGCACTGTAAATGCAACTGGCAGGGACTAACTCAATTTCTTAACCAGAGCTGCCCAATACTCATATCAATGCTTTCTCAAGGCGACCCATGAGAGGAAATGGCATGTGTCTGTCCATCACCTATCTATTTCTCCATTACATGCACCTCTAGTTTGCCACCAAAGCCCCTCTACAACCCCTGAGCTTCATATTACCTGCAGATCTAACAGGCAGCAGTTAATTATGGGAGCAATGTTTGTTTCACACCGCTGGGTCTGTCAATTGCAGCTGGAGGAGTAAAATAGAGAAAGACTGCAAGCATAGAGAACCTGTCCGACCCTCTGCTTGTTTTCCACACTGTAATAGAGATATTTCTGGCAATACTGAGAATAAGGACCAGCAGCGATCTCTGAGAACAGCCAAATAAGGTAGGAAGTACAGAAATCTGCACGCTGGGCTTTATTTAAAGGGGTATTACCAACCCCAAATCACGCTTCTGCTGCCACTTTTATTCTCAGTCAAGTACAGCTACAACTAACACACACAATTACAGTAAAGTAAAAGAGACTGGAAGGAAATGTTATTTCCTTTGTGCATTTTACAGCATCACATTTCAAGATACTCGACACTTGCAAATTGGGGCCAGATCATTAGTGCAATTGTGTTCCTGCCGAAGCACCTGAAACCCAAGTCAAATTAGTTCTAGGCTTGCTGCACATCTTACTATGAATATGCAGAAAATCTGGCCCTGGCTTCCCACAGTTCAGCCACAGGTTGGTTGTAGCCTCTGTGTGAGCCTTGGACAAGATTTTTACTTAACAGAAACTGAAAGCAAAGGTGTTGCATTGCAGATGGTTTCACTGTGCAGCACCCACCCTGGCCCTCACCCCTGCGAGCAACCCTCCAGGAACAAAGCTGGGAAACCCTGTCCCAGTTTGCTCTTTTGACACACAAATCAAAACTGAGCTCTTACATTTCTGTATTTTCTCGTGCTCTTTATCTGTTCACTGTATCCACTGTCACAGTGGATTTTATAGGTCAACTGTAAGTCAGAAATATGCCCTCTAGATCTCGCAGAGCCATCCCATCCACTACCCACATCATCTGAAAGCCTGGCCAGAGACTGGTGACAGCAGGAGCAGACCTGAAACATGGTGGTCCTCAACAACCATCAACAGGGCGTCAATGAAAACCATTTCTTACAGAGCATTTTTGGGAGCATTTTGGTTTTTTTTCTTGTAATTCAGGGCATTCCATGCGATCCTCCTTTGCTGATGGGTTTAGTCGTAGCGGTTGTTCTCAGGCTGCAGGGCCCTGAGAAAGTGCTGTGAAAGTCACTGGTGGCAGGAAATTGCCTTCATAATACTTTCAATTTAAAAAAGTTCATAATAACGCAGGGAATAGGTCCTATGGGAGCTGGGAGGGTTGAAAATAATCCACCAGTGAAAGAATTGTGAACTGCTGATTTTCAGCATTTAATTGAGATAGAATTACAGGTCATCTTCCTCTATCAATCTCACACAGACTCAAAAGGTGATGCTAAAAACGAACAGATTATCATTATTTCACACAGTACCCTTTCCTAATCAGAGGAAATGAAAAGAAAACAGTCTGTCACATACCAAAACCATGTGAAGCTTTATAAGCCATGCCTTGGTCTCCAAGCTAGCGTAAATCAGCATGGATTCTTTAAGTTCAGTGGCTTTACACTGATTTCCACTGACTGACAAACTGACCCAGGATTTTTGTGGGATATGGCTTCATGTTTATTTCTAGAAAAGCTGAAAGTTGGCTCTTGTGCCTTTGAGAAGCTGGATGTATGCAGGCGAATGATGTTTCTTCAAACCCTAAATCTTCAGGGCTTTTCTTTCTTTCTTTCTTTCTTCTTAATACGAAGCAGAAGGAAGATTTCCTGACCCTCTGAACTATCCCTGGGTTTGAATAAACTACATGGTATGCCTGTAAACAGAAGAAGAGAGCTCTTATGTGAAACTTCTTCAACTGCAGAGGATGACGGACAGCAAATGGGATGCAAGCCAAGGAACATGACAATTAGCAGAGAGAAAGTTTCCAGGGTTTATTCCATCAGTCAGCACTTAAGGAGGCTTTGAAGGGGAAAAAGCATCCTTTTTATATTAATCCACTACTTCTGCACTTTTCCCCTATACCATGGATTTAGTGCTTAGCTGCTAAATATCTATATGCAGAGCTGTATTAAGAAGAGTCAGTTTACTTTTTGAAAGATTCCACATCCATTAGTTTACAGAGAGAAATAAAAAAAAAAAAGCCAAATCATTTTGCCTGCTGCAATATCCAGGGTTTAAATGACGATTTATTCTTTCCCAGCTTTTTCATATTTAAAGATAGGGATGAGAGAAGAGCTAGCATTTCTTGCAAAGTTATTTCTGGTCACCACTTTACTAAAGAGTCAGGTTGTGCTACTGATGATAAAGGAACTCAATGAAAGCAAAGACAAAATCCCCCCTATTTCACCCCCTTCCTGTTCTGTCTTGGCAGACTTCACATCTGAAGAGGCACCTTACTGTTCCAAGAGAAAATATTTTCTTTCTTCTTTAAAAAGAAAAAGTTTTCTCAAGCAAGAAGTTGGGCAACAGCAGGAGACAATATCATGCCAGTATTAATTAGCAAATTCCAAATGAATCATAGTTTGTGCTTAGCGGGGTATGCTTGAAAACCATGAGAACTTTCAAAATGCTGTGTTGAGCATAACAGTTGCAGCTCATTTTTATGTATTTTTTAATAAGACTAACAAAGAAAGAGTAGCTTTGGAAGGGCATCTTATTCATTCCCTCCATGGCCCCATTCCCAGGCATTTGTGCTCTTGCCCATCTCTTTATTCCAAGGATGACTCCCTGCAGTAGCTCATCCCTTTTGGTTCGAGGCCACTACTGGGGGACAGCATTTTCCCTCTAATTAGGAGGTGGCATGTGTGGTTGTCCACACCGTGCCCTGAATCGGCCTAGCAGGAGGTGCACTGTGACATGCCACACTTGTCATCTCCGCGCCTCTTTGATCCCAAGCCTCCAGGACTCCAGAATTTGCCTTCCCTGCAGTGGAGCAGTGCTCCTGCTGCCGGGCTGCCTCTGTGCCAGGGCTCCCATTGCTCTGTGGGTTGGTGCTTTCATGCACCCAACTCCCTGCCTCAGCACAGGAGGCAGAGCCAGAGAGTGGCTACATATGGCAGCAACTGCAGTGATAAGCTCTGATCTTAATTTCAGGATTATTTAGGTTGTGATTGAGCTGGGGCACCTGCCTGTGCAAGGCTCATCAATTCTCTTTGATTTGGAAGACTCTGTGCATCTGTGTCAGACTGTGAACTTCAATTTCAATGCAGAGCTTCGTTGCTGTTTTTTCCTCTCTTTCACTTCTATGTTGAGTTTAAAAGACACAGGACTTGAGAAAAGAAACTGGTGCACTGGCATGGGGCGAGCAGTAATGGGAGGTTGTGAGCATTCATTCAGGTAGCTCTTACTAAGAAACACCAGCATTTCAGCTCCAAACTTCAGGGTGATGGTAAATAAACAAGAGATCAGACCAAAAGCATCTTTGACCACCTGATCCGAATTCCCTGAAAGGCTCAGAAGGTTGGTATGGAAAGGTTTCACTGGCTATACTTGAGCAGGCAGCAGAAAGACCAGACAGATATCCAGGATGTGGCCAGACCAAGCTGGGAAAACAATGCTGGCAATTCAGCTTCAAAGGGGAGGATGGACGAATTACCACAGTTGCCTTTTCTGCCACTGAAGATCAACACCGCTTTCCAGGGAAGAAGCTCTTCCAAGGCAGGTAGAGGCAAGGAAAGACACTCCAATTTTTAAAGGATTATGGTCTAAACACAAGGAATGCTTCAGAGCAACAAGAAAACTCATACAATGAAACATTATGATTTTTTTCTTGGCCCGTGTCTTGCACTCGCACGAAGCATTACAAACCCTGTCTGCCTGTTGGCTGGGAGGAGAAAGAGAAAAGGGAAAACAAAGCAGATACCATCCCCTCCCCATTCTGCACCAGGATAACCCTGCTGCTTGCAGAAAGCAGGCTGTGGAATGATTCAGTCACTAGAAACCACATTGCACAGTGTGGGTTTAATTTATCTCAAACCTGTCTGCTGTGATTTAGCAAGAACAGCGATAACTGTGAGAGTCACATGTCTCCTTACACTCTCCCTTATGCTGGCAAACAGGATTGACCGCATACAGAAAAGCTGGGGGCTATTACAACCTAAGGGACAACTGCAATGTCCACTGGGATCCGGAACATTCAGAGCTATTTTAATCAAATTACTATCGATTAGGGACAAACTAGAGCCTACTGAAGTTAATGGACAGATTTCCATCGACTTCAAAGAGCTGTAGAACAGCCTGTAGCACAGAAAACAGCCATCAGAATGAGAAAACGTATTTTAGTCTAACCCTAATTGCATGAGATGAAAGAACTGCTTTAGCTGAAGCTTTCTGAAACTATTCTGCCTGAGACAAACAACAAACATCTCAAATAGTCAAAATCCAGCAAAGCTACCAGCAAAACAGAGTCTGTTAACAGCAAGTGTGGCCAGCCACAGGTACCAGAGACCTACAAACAGATATATTAGCTCTACCAACAGCTATGGAAGCTATCCATTAAACCCACAAATCTGAAGACCTAAGAGGGATAAAAAGGATTTCTTCTTTTAAATTTTATAAGGGAAAAATTAGGCCTGAACACTGGGGCTCATGACTTCACTGACCTTCACAATATTAGGTTCTTCCCAGAGCTGGTGAAATTAAGTGTTGAGTCTGTGAAAGAAATTACTTTTCTTTTTTTCCTATTAAAGAACCTAAACCGAAAGAGCACTTCAAATAGCATGTAGGAACCAGCAACACCATATTTTTCTCAGCTCCAGCATTACACTTCCCCAGCTTTCATGCATTGAAGAGGTTTAGCTGGTAAACAGATAAATCCCACTTGAAGTCACTTGTGCTGTGCTTGACTGGCAGTGGAGGCTGTACTGGCTTTCTTGATCACACAATAGTTGAGAAAATTTGAGGCAGTAATTATAAGAATAAAGATTCTGGATTTAAATGTTCCATCCTGTCTATTTCCTTCTTCTGTCAACATTCAATGGGACATTTTAGAATTATGTAATCATAGAACAGTTTGAGTTGGAAAGAACTTTAAGATCATCCAGTTCTAACCCTCCTGCCATGGGCAGGGATGCCTCACACTAGACCATGTCACTCAAGGCTCTGTCCAACCTGGCCTTGAATGCCAGGGATGGAGCATTCACAATTTCCTTGGGCACCCTGTTCCAGTGCCTCACCACCCTCACAGCAAAGAACTTCTTCCTTATATCCAATCTAAACTTCCCCTGTTTAAGTTTGAACCTATTATCCCTTGTCCTACCACTACAGTTCCTGACGAAGAGTCCCTCTCCATCATCCTTGTAGACCACAAATGTATCAGAATAAGTACAAGAATCTGCTCATTTAGATTTTTTTATTTTGATGGATGGATGGAGACCCCAACACCACCATTAGCAACAAGAGAAGAATGCAAACATTCAACAAACACCTAGCTACCAGAGCCCTGATCACCAGGTCTTTTGGTAGAAAATGATTCAGAACATTGTTTACCTAAAGCCCAGGCTTTCTAGACAAACCCTTTATATAAAAACCCTTTGAGAAGTACAAACGCAGAGCACAGCAGGAGCTGTTGGCAGCTCTTTCTGTAGCTATGCTGCCATTTTAAACTGCAATGTTCAACCAAGGGAGATGTTGTTTATCACTTTCTTTCACATTGCTTCCATCCAAGTGTCACCTCAGTGGTCATCTCAGGGTGTGCAACTGGAGCACTGGCCAAAGAGCATTCACCTCCATGTTGCTTCAGATAACCATGACTGGGACTGAAAGATATGGTTCAAGCATCTCCTAATGTTCTATTAAGTGTGGATCACTGACAGGGTTGATTGTAACAGTTTGACATGACTCCAAAGGAGCTGTTACGGTCTATTGTATCAATAGGTGCCTAGGGAGCCTTTAATCCGCAGATGCATGTGTAGTAACAGCATACTAAAACACGGTATTTTTTTTCCCCTTAAAAGTTGCTACTTCTAAAGCAGTAAAAAAGGAGCAAAAGGAATGTTCACTGTAAAAATAAAAGCCCTGTCCTTTTTCACATGACAAGCACAAAAAAGTCTGAGACCCAAAATTTTTCCCCTTTCAGTTGTAATACAAAAACGATCCAAAATGTTTATGCCAGGAGACAATTTGGAATGACTTGTTTTCCTGCTGAGCTATAATCTTGGTCAGCGGGAATGCTACTGATGTGACTCAAACTGTATTGCTGCTGTAGTGTGAAGGAAAGAAGGGGTGAATTGTCATAATTCTTAAATTAGCAAAAGTGTTTTTGTGTGTATGATGTGTGAAAGTACGAAAATAAGCATGGGGGAAATGGTATGTTTCCCTTGGAAACTGGTAGATGGATTTGATTAAGAAAAGTCTACTTCCACGTTGTGTTCTCATGAGGTTCCTGGGTACTGCAGAGACAGGAGTGATGTGAAGGCACACAGACAAAGACTGTTTTAGTGACAGAACTGAAATGATACCTAGAATATACAATTAACACTTATGAAGTCATAGGCTCCTTTGTCTGAGCAGATTCTTTCAAAACACCTATTTATGCAGGGAGATCTTGGCGATGCCAAATACCCACAGCACAGAGGCATTCGAATTTGTTTTTCTGGAAAATGCTATTAAATAAAAAAAGATTAGTTTAATAAAGAATTCTGTTTGTAAGAAAGGTGTTAGCAGATGCTTCGGAAGCGTTTGCTCATTCTTTAAACTGAACTAAAACAGAATAGCTTTTTAGAAAGGCTATAAGGTACACAAACACCCGGCATCTCTGATGAGAAGCATGCAGACTGTTCAATCCTATTCCCATTTAGTCCTGACACAGAAACACATCCATAAGAAGTTCTGTAAGAGAATAAACATCCATTGCCCTAGCAATTAAATCCTTACTTGCACGAGGGTCTTAAGGTTTCCACTGACAGTCGTGGCAGAAGAGAATCACTGTCTCCTGGGAATTTTAATGAAAATTTCTTTAATGTAGAACTGCACTTGTGTGACTTGGCACATTCCAGTCCCTAGGTCTTCAGGGGAAAACAAGGCTGGGTTACAAACCCCACACAATAAACAACATTTGACAGCATGTTTCGAAACGTTATTTAAATAGAGACTTGTGTTAAGAGTTATTAATGCCTTTAATATGGATTCACATCTCCTCTTTTTATTACTTTGGGTGCCTTTCTGGTTATTTAAAGCATTACAAAAAGAGCTGGTCAGCACTTCAGAGCTCCCACTGCTCATCAACAACAGATGCTGACCGTAAAGTTAAAGCCAACACAAAAAAAGCCCCAACCCAGAACTATTTTTCCTTCTCTCAGCTGAGGGAAGACAAACACATCCATTCTTCTGTCTTGCTCCTCCCTGCTTCCTACTGAGAGCAACACTGAGCCAGGACTGAGGTCTCCAGCTTGCTTTAACTAAGCACATGTGAGCTCTTCACAGCTATTAAGCACTGTATTACCTGTACCAAATCTGCTGCGCCATCGACTCCCAGGCAAGTGCTAGAGAAGGCCTGCAAGAACATCTTGCATCCTTGGAAGAAGAATCTGTGGCTTGAGCAGCGTGTGCCCCCTCCCTTTGCACTGCACCGTCCTTTCCTCAGGGCAACAGCTGGCTTTGACAGCCTGTGTGTTTGATGGTGTTGGGTATCACTCACATGGGAAAAAGGTCACGGTTTCCAAGTCATCTGGTGGAGTAATGGGAGGATGCAGCTCCTAGCAGCAAGAGCCAGAACATCTCTGCAACCTGACATTGTGTCAGGACACCAGGACAGTCAAAAGAAAACCAGAGATCCCCTGTGCCCTGAAACATCTGGTCATCTACATCAGAGCAGTGGTGCTGTCAGATAATGCCAAGTGCATCTGGCTTCCTTCTTGTTTGCTTCATCTTCCGCACTTTCATTCTGTAGTAATTCAAAGCTTGGATCAGCTGGTGAATTTCTAGTGATCATGAAAGCTGGGACCATTAAGCCCAGGCAGAACAGGACAGGTACAGTCCAAAGGTAAAAATAATCAGTCCTATCTTCTAATCCACCTACTGGTGTGGTCCCAGGTGTTCTCAGTGATAGTTTCTTTCCCTGACATGCTGGATCTTTATGTCACATTTTTTGCGTTAACAGCACAGCAAGGAAATGAAGAGCTAGACGGTTCATGTTCATGAGTAAACTATATATATATATATATATAAAGAGAGCAAGAGACCTAATCCATTTGAATTCTGAAATCAGATCTCTGGGGATGCTTTAGATTATCGCCCTACAGGACACCCAGAGTTTTTATCTAACTTAATAGTTTTCCTAATAGCAAAATGCTACTAATGAAAAATATGGCTGGATGAAAACACTTTCATTAAGTCGCTTGCAACTGGATTAAGTGTATCAGGATGTTTTCTTTGATATTGTCTTGTCAGTTCGTATCAAGTGACTCTTCCATGCTTTCATGTCAGGTAATTCCCAAGAAATTCATGGCTACAATCTAAAATAAATGTGTGACTTTCAAATCAGTGAGAGCTGAATGATAGGAATTTTAAATGGCTAGGATAAAACTGCTAGCTACTTCATAACGCTCATGCTGCTTCCAGATTTAATACCTGCCTTTTCAACCACTATCAATTCACTTAATATGTCCGTGGGGAATAACATTATTTTATTTTCCTTTATAAGGATCATGAACCATTTTCTCTCACAGAAATATACCAATTACCCACATGCCAATTGTCCCAGACACACTCTGATCTTCCAGCATGGACATTCAGTTCAGACACACACAAAGCTTTCGGATGCTACAAAAGAACCACTATGGGCTAAATTCAGGACTGATGCGAGTAGGCAAATTTCTGCTGACATCAATGGAACCGCACTCCCCATCACAGGTTCTGAATTTTGCCCTCTGCCCCAAGAACCTGACAAATGCCGACGGAAGTCAGAAAGAAACCTTTTATGTGAAAAATACCGCATTCAAGGAATTAGCAGAACAAAGCCATTAAAAAAGACGCTAGAAATAAGAGACTATATTGTTCCCTTTATTCTGGGATAGGCAAGTTGTGTCTTACTCCACCAGCTGGGACACACTTGAGGATCAGGAATCACTGCTGGGGCGTGGCACGTGGTGCTTGTACTGCTCCCTGCCCTCACGGGATCACTGGGCATGAGGAGTGCAATGGGAAAAAGGAAGCCCGTCTTCAGGAAAGGCCATGTTCAAGGAAACACCAAGGGGTCAGGTACATGCGGTGGTGCAGCCTGGCCACTCAGTGTGTAACACTAGATGCCATGTCCACAGGGCACAGTGAGCTAGCACCAGAAACAGAAGCCGTGTATCTAAGGCTGCCCTCGCTAATTGGTCCTGCTGAGATTTTGGGTCTATTAGCCAGGGCAGAGTGCCACACTAATGAAGCTGTACCGCTTCTGGACTGGGGCTGGGAGCTCTGTAGGGCACTGCCCTGTGCTGTGCGGGCTTTCCAAGCTGCTCACAGCCACCATGGCCATCCCCGCCTGCTGCTGCCCTGTGCTGTGCTGATGTACTCCGTGACTGTGCCACGGGAACTCTGGCTCCCACAAGCACTGATGACAGAACAAGCTCTGAGCAGATAAAGGAGCTCTGTTATTGTGAAGCTGCATTCACTGACTGCAGCCCAGAGCTACCGGCTTGTTCTGCCTTTTGCAGTCTCCCGTGGAGGAAACAGGGCACTGCTGTCTGATCCTGGGAGAGCTGGGAATTGTGCAGCAGGTCCCTGACAATTGATTTCTGGTACCGAATTGTCTTATCTGCTTCAGCACTGTTTACAGTGATTTATGCAGAGTATATATGCATATACATTACATATGCAGCTCTCACCAATGCTTGGTAGACCTAATTCTGCATTGATTGGGATGTGCTGGGAGATATGCCAAATGTAGTTAGTAGAGAGTATCATGTTGTACTCTGAAGCATTTACCTTGAACTTACCAAGGCCTTTCAGCAAGAAAACTTACCTGTCCTGCTTTTTTAAGAACTATTAATAAAGCCTCAGTTTGGGACTTTACCACTGATGCTAACATAGGTTATAGACACAAATACCGTTCTCTATAGACTGGTGAGCTAACTGTGATATCCTAAACACTGGAGGATATCAGCCCAAAGACATAAATAGTGTTTTTTAGACTCTGTCCATCTAGGCAACACATTAAGAACTGAACTGTAGAAGCCAGCATTTCAAAACCAAACCTGCTTTGCTCCTGGGGACTGACCATTGCATGATATTCATCAAGGGTAAGAAACGATGTTATCCTCAGACTGAAGCCATCAGGGAGCTATAGTCAGAGCTTTGAGCTCACATGGTTCTCTTTACCCCAGAAAGAGTCCTGCATCCATCAGCCCATTTTTATGATATCCCCAAGAACAAATGTTACCCTTCTGTACAGTTTGCTTCTATCAACTGAAAGGTTAAAAACCTCAAGAAACAGGGCTAAACACAAATCACACTAAAGATCGTTCCTCTGATTTCCAGATGTTCAGATGCCTCACAACGACCAGCCTGCCTGAACTGACGGTGAACTTGTGAGCAACTCTCCAAAACCCCACGTTACTAATCATGCTGTGTTGATCTCACCCCATTTGTAAGGCTGATATAACATTAAGATGGGTTCATGGAGCAAAACTATAATGTCAGTCTAGTACTGAACCAGACTATACGTTTGTCTGACACTGTGGCAGGGAAATATTAGGAAGAAGAGATGAGAAAGAGATCAGTCACAACTATATGATAAGGCAGAAAGATCTTACTGTATCTGCAGACTGTAGTGTAAAATCTCTATGTGCCAGTATAGGAAAGATATTAATGAGAATCAGACAAATCTAATAGGATATATCAACAGCAGATACCAAACAGGGTGCAAATAATGAAAGGGAGAAACATGTGCAGCAAGAGAATAATGATGCTAAAAATAGTGGTTTATATCTCTTGGACCACAAGTAACAATTTAATTTGCACTGACCTTCAGGAAGCAGTCAAAGATTTGATTTTAAATAAGCAGGCTGCAGTGTCAGTGCTCATTCACTGGGCAGAATCCTGCCCATCTTCTCTTAGCAGCGGGTAAGACAAGGGACTGAGGGGGCAGCCCCCTCTTGAATTTTACAGCTGTTCCTGGCAGACCCAGAGATGAGTGATAAACCCCACAGCACTGCAGGAGCCAGGGATGCATTATGGCTGAGTTGTTCTCCTACAACCCAGCTGTTTCATGCTATACTCCTCATTTCAGCAGGTTGCTCTAGTATTGATTCAAATCAGCGAGAGGTGTATTGATCCCCCAAAGGGTTTGACTGTTACACAGGAAGAACATTTCAAAAGACCTGATCCTTCCTTATTTTTCACACTTATTCCCAACAATGCAACAGGAGAGAGCCTGAGGCTTCCTCTGCATTCCTCCATTCTACTACTATACCCTAAAAACATTTCAAGAAGTCATCCTCGATTGGCATAGCATATTGGGCAACTGAATTTCTCCATGTAAAATCAGTTGGAGACCTCTCAGTATGGCTTCCTTGGATGAGTGATGGCTGGCATCCCCCAGAACTTCTGCTTGGACAGGGCCCTTCTCTGTTTTATTGGTTTTCACTTCGTTTTCATTTTAATGTGACAGTAAAAATTTCATCTTATAATCTAAACAAGGTAATAATTTTTTGCTGTAAGAGTGGCTGTCTTCTGTTGTTACTGCCACCACCATCTATTGGAGAGTAATATTTGCAGCGTTACACAAAATTGTTATTCTATTAAAATGATAAAATGGCAGTGGTTTTATTACACGAGTGATTTTCCAGGCACTGAGATGCCCTTTACTGCAGGCTAGAATAGTAACCACAGTATTCACCAACACATTAGGGAACAATCCTGCGATTTTGGAAAACAGTTGTAACAAACAAGTAAATTATGACAGTGACATGCTCAGGAAACGTAGCCCCAAATCTTATCTACTGTGACTGAATACTGCTAATAGCCAGGGACTCTGCCTGCTTTGCACTTCAGCAGTTTGTTCCCAAGAAGCTGGCAAACCATAAGACAGACACTGAGAATTGTTCATGCACTTTTTGCAATCCCATCTGATCCAGGCTTTGGGATTTTAACCCTTTATTCCTACTGAAGTCTTAAGGATTTACCATCTGCTGCCGCAGAATCCGCGAGGGTGAAGAATGGGAGAGGATTAAATTAATTAAGAAATTCTAATCCTAAAACAGTGTTGGTGATGTTCGGGCTCTTTGAATTCTAATGAGGATTTAAAGTAATGCTGACTACTCCCCTATTAAAAAGGAGGAAAATAATGTCACATTATCACATCCCCAGCCTCTGCCCACCTCATAAAACATATGTGGAGCATTTTATCTAATGGGAGCTATTATAAGGATCGTTTGGTTATCCAAGGCACCTTCCCAGCCACATCTGCAACCAGGAGCACAAACCCATCTGCACAGGTCAGAGCTATGTCAGGCTGTTGCTGGAAAACATTATTAAGGTTATATATCTATATCTATATATATATATAGATAGATAGATAGATATCGCCTCTAAGTGTTTTTACAAGGTAATCCTAAATAAGGTAATACAACCAGATATATCTGACTGGCAAACAGACCTCAGATTTTACTCCCTCCTCTTTACTAATTCAAATGGCTGACAGTGTCTGCCAGCAATGAATGGAATGGTCAAAACAACATAAATATGCATGTTTGAGATGTCTAAGGACACCAGTTTAACACCAAAATGCAACGAACACAACAGAGGAAGATGAAGCAAAGCAGAGAGAGCTTCAAGAGGGAAAACATGGTGTTCCCTTCCTAATGTGTTCTGTTCTTGTCATAAAAAAAAAATAAAATCAAACACTGGATGAAAATCAGACAAAAATGATGTTTACCTGCATGCAGTGCAGTGATGTACAACATGCCCCCTCTGCAGCAAGCAACATTACAATGTGGAATAAAACAATTCACAGACCCACATGCCATTAAAAGCACTCGGCTTCTTGGAGGAAAAGTGTAAATTTAAGCCATGTTGGGAAAGGAATTTCACCAGGGGGACCTGGGCCCTCTGCGCTGGGAAGCAACTGTAAATTTTCTGACATTGCTGTGAATTTGGAAAGGAAACATATGGAAAGCAGATGACATGTTTCACAAACTGCCAAAGCAGATTTTGTGCGGCTTTAGAGAACACGTACTCCAGGGAGCGTCCGCAGCAACTTGATGGTCTTGATGACTAACATTTGTTTTTGCATCTTTATGAAAAGGAACTAAGACATGATCATTCATCTGTCTTGTGTTTCCATACAGGTGCACGCTTCCCTCCCATGCTAGAAGGGCAGATGTTGCTATAAAATTCCTGTTATAGGAAGGAAAATAACAGGAGGGAGGGAGAGAGACTACTCAGAGCTTTGTGCTGCTCTTTATCCCAGAGAGACCCTATGGGCAATGCAGATGCACTGGCTGCAGCAATAGCTCCTTGGAGCATGGGGTCTTTACGGGAGCTGTACACTACATTGCAAATGAAATCAGTTTGCTCATTAGTCTCCACAGTGGCATAACAAACTTACAGAATTCATAATATCTAGAGACCAGTGGCTACATTTTGATTCTCCAGCTTTTGAAACCTCTGTGCGCAAACAGCCTCTTCAAAACAAATGCAAATTTGGCAGTTTGTGCAACAGGGAAAGCCACTTGGGGGGATTAAAGGCTGATGTACTATCAGCTGAGAAAATGAGTAACCCTGAAACACAGAACTAGAGCTCCAACATTTGTATATTGATCCTCAATAAACTAGTGCTGCAAGTAGATTCTGAAGGACACCAACTCCTTAGCTTTTAAGCTTTTTCTTTTTTTTTTAGGTAGGAGGAAGCTGAAGAGATTTGACTCTTGACATGCCATGAACCCCATTTTCACAAGCAGACCCTGAGTTTTAGAAGCACAGCCTGTAGCATACAAGCTCCAGATTACATTATTAATATGTACTGATACCAAAACTCCAAAGACAATGGATACATTTGAGACCCTGTCAATAATTAACCCTGTTGTATTTTATTTACATTTTAATGCTTGCTTTGGAGGAATGATTCACTGCACAATGTGAGTCACTTGCAGTTATTCCTCCAGTTCTGCACCCCAAAAGAAGTAATGGGTGATGAATTTGCCTGAATCCTGATCAGAGTATTTGTTCTTAGGATGTCTCACCAGCTCATCAGGATGAGAACATGTAGCTGCTAGTGAGCTTAAGAACATAATTTCTAAGACATTTTTTCCTCTAACAAACTAGAGAAAAAAACCCCTTAAGCAACAGAAACCTGAATCCCATTCAGATTAGCCTGTCTCCTTTGAGACGTACTGCTAGCCTAGCAAGAATAGAAAACAATTTTCCCTTCCATACATTGTGCTTCAGCATACTGTTACCTTTAAGACATTTTGTTCACTCCTTCAGAAGGCCTTATCAATGATGCACAATATGTTATAAAGACTGAGCAACCATGCACCCAAAATGTGTGTGTAAGTGTGTAGGTGCATATCCACTGGCAAAACTAAAATACATTTAAAAACACTTCCACATAGCCAAACAAAGCTGGAAGATGGGCTGGTAATTATATGTGCATTCCAAGTAGACTACACACAGTGGGGGGTTTAAAGCGTCCATATAAATTATACCAATCAGCATAGAAGGGAGGAAAAGAAACACTGAGAACATCAAATATGACACTTCACTGTATCTTATGCACGTAAGTACTAAATCATGGCAAAACACTGCCTTAGAAAACAGGGACTAAAATGTCATCCTAAAATGAGTTCCATCTACAACTTTGCTGCCTCTGTAAATGCATATGATGATCTCAGTGATGGATTTGGAGGAGACATGATAAATCACAGACTTAAAAGACCCCATGGAATGTGAATACATGTGGAAATTTTCTTCTGGATGAAAAAAAAAAGTATTGCAAATGAACTGGAGTACCACCTACTGCACAGATTTCTTTAATTGGGTGCTTAAACATGGTGGTTCAACAGCTCCTGGGGTGTTGTAAGAAAATGGGTTTGTTGAACCCCATGCAATTAGCACATGGGATGTGGTGGTTCTGGAGTGCATGACCTACAAGCCAGGGCAGCCAGCAAGGCAATGTTTTGTTAGGAAATCTCCAGTCATAGTGCCTTGGGACAAGGGAATTAGAAAAAGAATTAGGATAATCTTTCCAGGAAGAAGATTTAAAGTCTGCTACAGTTATTATCAATCGATCCCCAAAAGATTGCCAAGAAGTGTGTATCTTAAAACTGCTGCTAATTAGAAGGTTTTAAGGCACTGCTATAAAACACCTTCTGCTTGGCTTGTAAGGGAAACCATTTAGACTAGTAGTACAGAGAACAAAACACTCATAAAATGTTATTTGTAGCTTCTATTATATTACCATTACACTATATTATCACCAGCATAGTTATATACCTAACATAAAACCATTTAATGAAATGTTTGAACTTTCAGGAGACCTACTGGTAACCTTCTTATTTTTAGCAATAGGGATGACACTTGTTGTTAGCTATAATACAAACAATAATAATTACACATCTAGATGCTAATGGGGATAAAAACTTGTATTTACTGCTGCTGCCTATTCATGACCACACACACAAATATAGAGAATCCAGGATTAGTGATTTAAGAGGGTTTTTTTTGGTTTGAGGATATTTATTTTGCCTGTACGGGATGCTTTTAAAGTTTACATGAGAAGCAGTGACAGACAAGGAAGGAGGCTTCTTGAATGAATGCACATGAGCAGACTCAATTCTGCAAACTGGAGGACTCAATGTTCTTTTCATTCCTGTAAGAATGGAACAACCTTTAACAAGTTTTCATTATCAATTTGCACTCTATGCATTATGACTCTTTTAAAACATGTAATTGGAATAAGTTGTGTCTAAATGCAAGCCATGATGTTGTCTGAAAATTGATTTTTTTTTAGCCTGTAAAGATGGCTAATCTTGCCTGGCCAAATTGCGTGACCTTTAAGTACTCCTTAAATAGGAGTTAGCAAAAGTCCATCCCAGACAATTACTTGAGATGTCAATGTGAAAGGTGAAAAAGAATATAAATATGTTGCCCATTTTTTTCCATGCTTTTGCTCCCCCTCTTCATGTTATTTGCACCTTCCCCCTTGCTGCTTGCTTGTCTGGATTTCGTTGGTGAGCCACACACTTCTGCTTTTCAACTCTGGTATCAGAACTTGTGGGATCGTTACAGACTTTGGTATTCCTGCTATGCAGACCACCTGCAACAACCAAATGTGAGAAAACATTGAGAAAAGATACAGGCTGCCCCAAGAATTGATTTGTGTGTGGGTTTTGTAGATGATTTATACTATTTTCTGTTTGTTTTCTTGTGATGGCTCACAGAAATAGCTTTCTTAAGACTTCGGTAAACGAAAAAATTGATGGCAAGTTTAGGTAAACAGAATTACACCTGATGTCAATGCAATTATAAGGTCCCATTTCTGGCAAGCAAAGAGGGCGCAGACTGCAGGTCTGACGACTTTCCATTTGAAAGCTCAGCTACTCTGATGTCTTTATATCTCTTTTTTACATGTTTTCTCATGATAATTTAGGATTAGCAGCTTTGAGAATCAAAACTGAGAACAAAGTTTCTTGAGCTTAAATTTCATTCTGGCTTGATTCTGATCCAATGCCTTTGTACACCAACTGTGCCATAAAACATCACTGAGTGGAGGATCGCCAAGTGATCTTTACGGTCCTGTAGGGTTTTTCATGTTGAAAAATGAAAAAAAGATTAGGAATTATGTGGCCTCAGTTCATTTCAGAATATTTGACTAAGAGTTTAATATTACAGGATTTATCCCTTCTTGGATCCACTAAAGCAATTGTGGCTTAATACTGAATCATTGAAATCACCTGGTTTATGAGAGGGACCAGGTCAACTCCTGGTCATGACAAAGCAGTAAGATTGACCATCATTATTATAGCATGCCAGCGACTTACAGGTGTGCTGGCTTTGCTCTAGAGACCACTAAAGTATAAAAAGGAAAGAAAAAGCCCATCAACTGCTAAAAAACCTTAGCACACAGACATACGAGATTAGTCAACTCAAATGTAATGATTTACTGATCACCTGGACCACAACCACAAATTCTGGGGGAAGCCTTTTCTCCAGCTTCATCCAGAACACCACCGTGTCCCAGTTCCCTCCTACTCTCCCTCCCACTTTGTGGCTATTTCCCCCTATCTCTCCCAAGGGTGGTATTAGCCTTAGAAATGTCACAGCGGGCAACATCTTATTCCACTTTCACAGTGAAATACTCCTTGTAGAGTGTGTGTGCAAATAATAAGGGTGCAGTAAATTCCCACTCTATCTTACCACACAATCCCATTTGATCTTTATTAAGCTTTTAGCCACAATATAGGAAACAAATACTCAGAATAGCCATTCCCTCCCCTCTGAGAAATGGCCAACCAGACATGGACAAAGCTGCTTCATCTGCAACCTTCCTAAAAGATTAGCCTCTGTACACCCCTTAAAAGCACCATCCTCTGCCTCCAAGCATGCTGAAGCCCTGCAGTGCCAAGCATGAACTGGGAATGGACAAATGTAAGACAAGTTTATCTTGGGGCAGCTGGAGACAGGAGGGAGATTCACGTAGAAGCTGAGAGTCTATCTGGAGGAACTTATTTCAAGTTGGATCAAGGCTAACCCCATTCCCAATGCTCATGCACTGTAACTCATACCATAGTACAAAAGAAAGGAAAAAAGGAAAGCCTGCAGGATCTGCTAGCACATTGCTGTGTATTAGGGGAAGGCCATAGGAGAGAAACGGTGAAATTCAGAGCGAACACAGGCTTTTTATGAAAAGGATTAATGCAAGCAAGCCTTGGGTTTAAAATAGCCTAATTGACCCAAGCATAATGTAGTTCACAGTCACATGGTGAAAGTCAGGCAGTATTTGAATGCCTCCTCATCATTTAATGTAACATTTCTGGTAATAGAATATTTAAATCCTATTTTATCAAAATCTCATCACTCAAGTGTAGGAGCCTTTTGCATTGCTGGAGCATACAGTGTTATAAATTCATGAAGGTCTTAATTATGAGCAGCTTCAACACTGCAAATATGTATGGCAAAGATATTATGCCCTTTCTAAACAAGATTTGAGTGACTACAGCACACAGAGTTACAGAGTTTTCCTTTTCATGTGCCTTGCAAGCAGCAGACCATTCCCTTCTCCCCAAGATTCCCGCTTGGAGAGAAATGTTCTGTAGACAAGAGGTCACCCCAAAACTACCACTGCCTCTTACTCCAGTGAGCAGACACGGAGGAACATTCCTCCTTTCTCAGGAAACCAGAAGGGTAGAATGTTCAAATCCTTATTTAATTCAGGCATTTCACATTTGAATAATTAGTCAGGCAAGAGATCATTTGCCAGGATGCAAGGACGGATTACCCTAAGTGCGACCTGAGCTTCTACAGACCAGTACTGCAGGGGACATGGTAGACACAGCATAACCCCAGCAAGCTTTCCTCTCTCTCAGGAGAGAACACTTTTTTCCCCTCCACTTTTCTTTTTTTTGATAAGGAAACTACTTCTCTGCCCAGATCTAAACCAAGAACATCCCCCCAGAGCACTGCTGAGCTCTCGGTGTTCTCAAGCAGTGCTCAGATCTGCGCTGACCTCAGGGCTCTTGGGTCCCTTCCCGGCAGCAACTATTTAGCTCAATCCTTCTTCGTGGCACTGGGATCGTGCAATACTCTGCTCAAAGCTGGACATCTGAGCACAACCTGAAACACTGCAAAACACAAAGCTTGTTACAGATCCCGCAGCAACCATGTTTGCTTGTGCGCTGGAAATGGTGTAAATACCAAGTGCACGTTACGGGCTGTGGTTTCCTCTCCGCAACCTCTGGGCAATCTAAAAAACATTCAGTTTGGGCAGCTGAACTGCTCTGCATTTACATTATATGAAAGGAGATGAAATTCCTGTGACAGTTTTATACAGGGCTGGCTCTGAGCAGAAGGCTGCTGTGTGGGGAAGCCAGTTTGTGAAGCTGTGACAAAACCAACTCTGCTCCCTTTAGCCTCATTTAGCTATTTCTAAGACCTGGAAAACCAGTCTGGCTGCTGCCACTGGTATCACAAAAGAGAAAAAAACCCTCATAAAATTGCAAAATGGCAATGCCAAAGCCCAGGGCAACCATTTCCATTTGCATCCATCTTTCCCTGCAGGAACACAACTTAGCACCTCCCGGGCTCTCCACCCTCATCCCAGCTCTGTTCCCTCCTTCCCACAACGTTGGGAAGCTTTGAGCTGACTCTGACTTGGTATCCTTACAGGAATAAGTATACAGCTTAGCTGTAAGGATACAGCAGGTAGAAGATACTTGCAGACACCCCCAAAACCCTTAAGAGATTTATTCTTTAACCAAACCTAAAATTCTTTTCAGAAGAGGATGAATTGCCCTTCTATAGGCAAAACTGACCAAGAGGTTGAAGTCATCTTCCTAAAATGTAAAGGCAAATCAGTGCCAGAGTCAAGACTGAAAAGATTTGAGACAAAGATTAAACATCTTTTACAGCCTTGTGCTTTGTGCATTTGAACCTATGCATGAATAAAAAGTGGCTATGTTGTTTTCCATGCTCTCCAGTTCCCTGTGATCCAGGCCAGGCAAGCTGGCCAGTGGCTCTTTCATGAAGCGTTCCTTTGGGGAACATCACCTGGGAGCCTCTCCGGTGTAAACAATAAATCCTTCCATATTACTCTCTGCATGTTGTTTTCTGCTGTGCACTTTACATGCTATAGCATATCTTGGCACTCAGCTCTCATCAAATCAACATCTAACATCAGCTGCCCCGTACATATCACAAACAACAATACTTAATTTCATGCTCTAGCAACCAAGTTCATCTGCCAGTTACGTACTTAAAACAGCCCCTGCATCTGGGGACATACAAGAACAAAAAATACAAGTCCGCATGTTAGCTGAGAAGTTAATGTCTACTATTCAGCATTGCACGGCACAGTAACACATCTTAATAGTTTATTTACTTTACCAAATGTTCCCCTATGTTCAATAAGAACATAGTTTTTTACATGGCAAATTCCAACATTTTCCAATTCTACAACTGCTCTAAGACCAGGGAAATCGGTGGCATTTCTCAAATGAGTGAACCAGAGTCATAGTGGATCCTAACTGGGTACTAATTTAATATGAATTGTCTCGTGGTTATCAGAAAGGCCTATTTTTATTTGAAAAGGCTCATTACTAATTAAACCAGCTAGAATAGGATTTGACTGATTTTCCTAACATATCTAGTAAGCTCGATATAGCACAGTGTGAGAGGTGACCACTCTTCCCATTCAGATATTAACTTCTGCACACAAGTGTCAGGTATATAACTTTTCTATTTCTACCACCAGTAGTAAAATCTGTTGTGAAACACAACAACAAATTGTATTTAAGATAAGATCTGCAGAAGTAAAAGGTGCCATATATAAATGCTCCTGTACTAGTTTCTTCCTTCATGATCATGACTTCTAGGTTGCTTTTCCAGCAGGATATATCCTTAAAAGCCTTTCGTTCACATTCTTTATTCTCTTCTTACTTGCAAACATTTAACAAGAATCAAAGCCAACCAGCCACACAAAAACCACAGCCAATTTGCTCAGATGCAAATAAAGGGTTGAGATATGTATTTTTTAGTAATCAGGCCTGAAGTACAGAATTCTAGAAAAAACCTAAACCTTTAGTATCCAGTTATAAACACGCTGGCCAAGGGAACACAGGCTGACAAGTAAATAGTGAATTATACAGAGCCCTTGGTTAATATTTATGTTCATGCTCTAGATAGTCTAATATAATTGATCAGATCTGCACTTTAACACAAAATTATGAACACGCTTTTCACGACTGGTGTCTCTGCTGAAAGATGAGCTTTTGTGAAATGAAAATATTCCACAGTTACAGCATTTTCCTAACAGGAAAGTGTCGACAGTAGTAACAGTAATGTTTACGCCGACCAAGGACTTTCTGAGTCTCGTGCTCTGTCAGGGGAGAGGAAAGGTTGGGAGGAAGCAGAGACAGGACACCTGATGGAAACTAACCAAAGGGGTATTCCATACCACACCATGTCATGCTCAGTATATAAACTGGGGGCAGCTACCCAGAAGGGCTAAATGGCTGCTTGGGTAGGGCTGGGTATCGGTCGGCAGGTAGTGAGGTGCTGTATTCTCTTCCCTTGTTATTTCCCTTATCATTATTATTATTGGTGGTAGCAGTAGTGGTTTGTATTTGTTACTGGGCTGTTCTTATCTCAACCCGTGGCAGTTACATTCTTTTGATTCTCCTCCCCATCCCTCTGGCAGCAGGAGGTGGAAGAAAGGGTTGGGGAGTGAGTGAGCGGCTGTGTGATTCTGAGTTAACGGCTGGGCTGAAACCATGACAGCTCATTGGTCACTTCTCACCAGAGAGAGAAGGAAATTCAAACTAACAAAAGAAAAATCCCCAAACAGCATGTCCTTTTCTATTAAAAAAAAAAATAAATGCTTTCATCCAATTGGGCTTCCCCAAAGTAAAGATGGTGAAGCTGTTTTATTTTCTTCCTGCTATGAAACAAACACAAATTCAGAAGCTTGGGAAAATTTTGCTGTGGTGGAACCAAGGACACAGAGATGCAGGGACATACTATGAGGATACCTGTTCCATTTGCAGCACAAGGGGAGCTGGTACAGCACTCCGAGGGGCTGGGCACACAGGGCATGGCATGTCTGAACCATTTGTGTTGGGATCAGGTGTGCACTTTGGACAGGCAAGTACTCCCAGAGGTGAACAGAAAATGGTGTGGTGGGATGAAATGATTCATGAGGGACTAGGAAAGGAAGAGAAGGTTTCCATTTAACCCCTTCTTTGTAAACCACTACCTCCAGCCAGCACTAAGCACAACCACTGCATTTTTATTACATTATTAAAGTGGGTTTTGGAAGGCTTTTATATTTATAAACTTACTCAAAGAAAATTCCAAAGAAGGCAGTGCAAGTTGTTATACTAACAAGACAAAAACCAACATAACCCACTGAGCTTTAGAAGCTGAAATCAATCAAAGACTTTCCATTGACTTCAGTGAGAGCTGGATCAGGATTTAAAGAGATTACAATTCTGAAGTTCATCTCTGTTGCATTTCAGAATTTTTCTTTTGTTTCACATCACATTAAAGATTCAGCATCTCTTTTCCTAATGCTCTGAAATACAGTATGATTTATGAGAGAACAGAAAACAGAACTAAAGGAGAAAAAGCCCTCCTACACCTCATTAAGATCTAAAGTTTGTCCTTAATGTGCGTATGAACTCAAAATGAGTGTCTAAATAGAGACATTTTTTTCTGCTACAGGGTAAAGTGATTATAAATGTCTCTTTGTGCAAAAGCTTAGTGGTATTTTATGCAGCTGGCAATGCAGAGTTTGAAACAAATCCAAGAAAACAGATTGTATCTTTAAGGTTAGAAATCAAACTTTCCATTGCTGGAGTGCACACTTCCTGGTAACGGGCTAAGCTCTGACACCAGAAGCTATGCAAATGGGATCTCCGCTGCTACGTTAAGTGAAGTGTATTGCTGTCTTTATTTCCTATGGCCTTTTTAGCTATTAAACTGTCATTAAATGGACATTATAAAGTAATTTTATGTAGTTTTCTGGTTTGTGTATTTCTTACAATTGTTTTCTAATACCCATTCAGCAGTCTGCTAGACATCTTTCCCTTCAGCTTTTTAGCCTACATTTCCTACAGACCTGCAAACACCACAGGTGCCTTTGTCAACGAGCAAAAGCAGTATCTTCCATTTACAGGTAGCAATATCCCATGCTGCTAAATCTTGGCTACAATAAACCCCATGCAAGAATAGAGAAAGCTCACATCCACACATTGCGATTCTTCCCGGGCTTTAGAGGCATTTCAACATCAAGCACATATTTTTGCATACATTCTATCTAGCTGATTGAACTGACTCTCAAAAGCTTAAGAAACCCTATATAACTGAATAACAAAATTCCACCTTGCCTTCCCTTTCAAATCCTGCTCCTGATAAGGGCTTGTGAGAAGGCATGGTCTGCAAGATCCCTGGAGGTTAGTTCTGTCAGCTATGGCAGGAGCAGGCAGAAGGACTCCCTGGAGCAAGGAGCTCACTCTCCTCCACTCAACCCATTTGGTGATGCGCAGGTTAAAAATAGCCTCTTGAGGTTCACTGGAATTCCACACAGTCATGGAAGCCAGGAACTGGTCTGCTTTCTGCATGATGGACTACCCAACGACTGGCAGCTGTGTTCTAATTTGAGCTCCCGACCAGTTCTAATGAATAACCTCATGTACAGCACCGGCCACAGAGAAAGGATTTGTCTCCTATTCCTAGCTAGAGGCAGATGAGGAAAAATCCTATGTTTGGCTAGAATTGCCATTTGATCTTTCACAAGCAGCCCTGCTTCTAATAGAACTACACACTCAACTGTGCTCAGTGGGGACACCACAGCGAAGAGTGGAGGGCATGGAAGACACAGGCTTGGAGAATGGCAGATGAGTCTGTGAAGCAGCTGGATTTATGACCCACAGTTTGATCCAATGTGGTTTGTGGCCAGTAATTCCTGCCAGTACTGTACAGTACTGGCTTTTAGGTTGTTCTGTGCTACTTCAGCGGATGAGGGGAATCTATTCTTTCCCAGATCTGTGATTTCTGCTGAGAAACTTTGTGCTTTCATCTCACCTCTAGAACTTGATCAGGTGTATCCAGCACGGGTACAAAGCATTTCCTCTTCTTGAGCACATAGAGCGTTGTAGCACACTGCTGTTAGTATTCCTTACATATTTGTGAATGTCTGGGTTCAGAGAGTGTGTCGGGTTAATACACAGCTCTGTGACTAATACCACTGAAGGCAAGAGGAGCAGCTCCATGACTACAGCCTCACTCAGGGCAGGTGCAGCCCCAGCCTGAACCTGGGAGATGCCCTTGCAGGAGCATCCATGCACAGGAACTAACCTCAGAACATCACATCCCCTAGCTCAAAACCAGGTCCATAAATCCAAGTTTCCCTGGTAAGCACTGAGGGGAAAAGCAAGCAGATTACACTGAAAGTTTACCCACTTGGCCTACAACACGGGCAAGGCAAGTGCAAATATACTGTATCTCCCTGTTGGCATAATTCAGAACTCCATCTCTTGTCACAGATACCTGCTCAAACACGACCTTGACTCAGTCCCTGGCAGCCGTGTACCACTAATAACCGATAGACAAACAGGCATATTTACTTTATGTTTACCTTTCTTTTTACCTTTGTTGCACAGGATAATGCTGCAGAACCAGGCCCTGTGATTAGTTCTGCTGGCTGCGGTAACCCTGTGGCCCTCACTAAGGAAAAGTGTTCAAAAAAACTGTATCCATTCTATTTTTTATCATCAGTCCTTTGTGAAAGTTGGTTTGAAAGCACCTTGGTGATAAATCTACTTCTCCCAGAGGTAAAATGCAAAGAGCAGAGAATGATGCTCACCAGTGGAGAGAGGACGTGATTAAAAGAGAGAGAACAGAGGATGAAATGTTGCCTTGAAGAAGAGATGCTGGGGATAAATATTGAAATTCATTTTCAAAGAGGTGTTTTTGTTTTGCTTTCTGCTTCAAGAAAATCAACACTGCAAGTCCCAAAAGCCACAGCATGAATTAGCCTGTTATCATTCAGCAGAGACAGCACCCTGCTCACTGGTAGTGGGAACTTCACTGATCGTACTAATACATTTCAAATATCTGGATCTTTCCGTCATATTTACTATTTGCATAAACTGATATTCTCCTTTAAAAAAAAAAAAGGGGGAAAGAGAATTCTGGGGGGTAGCAAAGATGAAAGGCAGACTGACAGTCTGACTCTGCCTGGTTTGTATTTTCACTCAGTGAGTGGGGTGTGTATAAATAATGCCTTTGATTGCTTCCAAGATGGGGCTGGTGTCACTGCGGTGTTTGAATCACAGCAGTTTCTCTTTGTATCACTTCTGTCAGTCAGGAACAATATAGAACTTTTTTGTTAAAGAAGCTTTTAATTTCACATAGTAATTACCTATTTGATCAGACAAAAGGTGCTGTGAATGAAAGTAATTTACTTGTTTGATGTGACTGAGACTGAGTGTCACTACAGCTGTGAGACTGTCAGAGAAAACACTAGTGGCTGATTAGATAAGCAGTCCTGCTTGCAAAAAGGGTGAAAATGGAATGGGGGGAAGAAAGTAAAGTTCTACCTGATTTAAATACAAAGAAAATTAGAAATCTTTCAGAATATAATTAATGCAGTTATCAGAAGATGCAACTCCTACACAGCTTCACTGGGATCAGCTTTCCAGCCACCAGGTTAAATGCCCTCCTCTATCCCTTCACTTCATCAGACAAGGCCGATTTACAAAGCAACTAATGATCTGCTTAAAACTTGCTGAACACCTGCTGCTGTGTCACACGCTCATTCACACGGCAACAGAAATCGCACTACACAGACATGAAGAAGTATCATCTGCTTAAGGCAATCTACTACTATTCAGATAACAGTTTTGTGTTTGAAATCGGAGATGCTGTCTCTTTGCAAGAGGAGCCTTTTGGCACCTCCTGGGTCCCAGTGGTAATTTCAGGACACAGTGGGGATGACTTCGGCTTGTGAAGTCTTCCTGGCCTCTCCCACTGAATTATATAAAAATTGTGGAAATCTGTGAGGCTTATCTGGACTTTACACTCACCCAAATCAAAGCCCTGAGATCATCCACCCAGCTTCAGTTTTGGCTCTTGCACAGACCCAGCCATGGATGTGAATGGAACTCAGATCTTGCCTTCAGATCTGCTGCCCTGCCCCAAACACAGTCTTTTGCCTCCCAGTATGCAGATTGGGCCCATTTCTACCCTGTCTGAACAACGATCAGGATTCTAAGGAGGGAAGGTCCATCTTCTGAATGGGAAACTGATGGACTAGAACCTGCAGGATGAGTTCACTCTTCCAATCATCTTGACTTTAGGCCAACAAAACCTTTATTCCACAGCAGCAGAATCCTCTCTTCCTTTTGTACAGGGGCAAGAGTGAAGCACAGAGCTGGTGGCTTCAGCTTCCCCAAAGCCTTCCCTTCCCTCTGCTTTCCTCTCCCCATCCTACATGAAAGCAGCAAGAGACGGGACTGCAGATTCCAGTGGTTCATAACTGGTTGGCAAGAATCAGGAGCAGGTTGGGATGCTGGTTGCCTCACCTGTGCTAGCTGTTGCCCCCTGTGCACAAGCTAGTTAGTGCCGCACATGTTTAAAACATTAACCGGAAATATTTTATTCTGTTGGATAACATATCAAACAACACAGCAATGAAACTTTCAAGGGCTTAGAAACTGTGTCTGGAGCTACTTGAGAGGTCTTGCGGACTCCTTCAACAGCACACTGCCGGAGCGCCGCAGCACAGCCAAAGGACGCTCAGAAAGGGCTTTTTCCCCCTTTCTGTGTCTTCAAAGTGACTCAACATGAGTGACTCACAAAGCACAGAGGCTGAATGCCTTGATTTCTCTTTCTACACACTCTCAAACAAGGCAGAAGATAGAAGAAAAAAGGAAAGCCCTCAGCTAGCTGACAACACTGCTTAGTGCATCCCAGACATGGAAGGCTACTGGTGTGATGTATCTAGTACTGTGGGAAGGCTGGAGCCCCTATACAAGAGTCCTCATAGCCTCAGCCAGCAGGAGGACGTCCTCTGCTCCGTTCATGTGAAGAGTTCCCTGTGCCTGCTCCTGTCCTGCCTCCAGCCAGCACTGCTCAAAGCACTCATCTGTCTTATGTGACCCAAGATCTCCCCATTGCCTTGTCCCCATACCTGGCTCTTCCAAGTGGTGGCTCTGCTGAACAAAGGGGCCCTTGCACTAATGAGTGCCTCCTCAGATCACATGTTCCCAGCCTTGGCTGGGTATTGCTTTTGAGGAGCTGCTGCCGCACCATCTCCCAAGGAACCACATCAGAGCTACAGACACTCTCACAAAGGCAAAGCAGACTCTTCCCCTTTAAAGCCTGCTCTGAAAATCTAATTTCACAGCATGATCAGTTACTGTGTTGGAATCACTTGCTTTCTTATTTGAATAGCATAAAAATGAACATATTAACAAATAATACTCATAAAATTCACTGGACAACACAATAGAAAAAATTACACTGCATGAAGAACTAGGTTACAGAAGTTACATCACCCTTTGAATCAGATGTAATATGCATCAACCTGGAGAGCATGTATATGGAATTAAAAAAATAATTTCATTTTAAAGTAATATTTTATTCAATGCATCCCTCAGTGCATGTAACTGCTAAATGAAACGCACTGCATGCTCTACAAAACACATCATCACCTTGTAAATGAAATACCCATGATATTAAAACTGATATAACATTTATTAAAACCATTATGCAAAGAACAAGGTTGGGTACTTGAGCTGCTGAGAGCACACGCTAGTTCTGGCCTCTCAGATATGCGCTCACCAAGCAGCTTGTGGCTCTGAAGCAAAAAATGGAGGCTTTTTTCTAAAGGTGAGAGTTCATCCAGACGGAAAGAAATCCACCTCTCCTTCCCTGAGTAGGGAAAAGTGCTGGAAAGTGCTGGACTACCAGGCAGTGCCATGCCAGAGGAGAGGTACTGATGACAAGCCTTCCCTCGCTGGAGTAGGGCACCAAGGTGTCTGTTTTGTTCCACATGAGGTCACTGTAAGAGCATGTTAAATCCTCCACAAAGCTGAGCTATCTGGTTTGACAATGTTCCTTCCCTCTAGAGTAATAGAAAAGTTTAACAGTAACGTGTTCCAGGATCAAACGTGACCAGGATGGCAGAGGGTGGAGTACAGGCTGGGTTTTGATCTCTCACCCATACAGATCTGCTGTGATGGCCAAGGGATATTACAATCCCCTGACCCAAAGTAAGGAATCATTCATTTGTATAGAGTCCTGAGTGGATAAGGAAGAGCTGAGCAGTGGCTGCATGCCAGAGGGAACAATGTGCTGAACCCAAAAGGGTTGATGCCACCTTTTCCAGAGCAGGTAAGAAGCAGAAGGATGGTCCAGAGCTGCACAAATCTTCCACTGCAGAAGGATTTGTGCAGCTCTGGACCATCCTTCTGCCTCCTTGCAGAGTGCTCTTGCTGGTTCATCTCTCTGTGTATTTTCAAGACATCTGGTAAGTTTTTCAATACAGCCACCTTTACCATCTTCTCCTTTTCAAAATCAAGCATTGTACTGCTAATTAATCTGTAGGGGATAGGTCTGACTGCTTTAAAAGCACAGCTCTATTGTGAATGCTTGAAGCATATTTTTAAAGGGAAATCTCAGAATTTTACTTTTTACTATTGCTTCATTCTAGCCTATGACATTTTAAGCTTTGCACAAAGGATGCCTCTCTGCCGAACGCTAGCAGTTCAACCAAGTTACACATTATAAAACCCTTCTATTTGTCACTGCCTTCAAGACTCTTCAAAATGAATTCTGGTTAAGGCATGTGAATGTAAAATGCTCGTTTCTAATGAATTGCTTTGAAACGCTCTGTAGGAGAAGCTTGATTTTACCCTTCTACAGACACAAAAAGGAGTTCTTGCCTTTAAATGTTCTATGCTGAAAGAAGAATTTACACAAACCACATATAACTCAGGCTGCCAGAAAGGGAAATACAAACCTCCTTCCCCATCTCTTTCAACAAATCTCAGTCTAGAACAGAACAAACTGAAGCATACATTCAGCAAAAAGGGACTAAAGGAAAGATGAGGGAAAATCCTTTTAAATACTAGTATCCACAGAAATTAATCGCCAATCACATCGCAATAGAGACAGGTCCCCTTTAAAAAGAAAGAAAAAGACACACCTAAATATATTTCCTGCTGGCAGCCCTATATCTTTCTCCAACCAATGTTACAGAAATCTACATGTACCTATACGAGCTTGTTACCAGAACCCCAGTGCAAGCTGTGATTTCACTTCGTACGTACCATCAGATGTGCTTACTTCTGTGGATGTCAACACTCAGTTGTCAGAAAAAGCCAAGTAGATACAAACCCCACCACGGGCACTCTTAAAACGACGGCAAACCTGGCATCTCCACATTTATTGTAAACTGGTTAGAGACCTAATGAGGCTAAACAGTTTGGAGAGACTTCACACTGGGATTTGCTCTAGTTTGTGTACACAGCTGGCAATGGCTGAAGTAGAAAGGTGTGTATCCTGCAATGAAGCTTTCTTGTTGTGCAGCTCCTACCTGAAAAACACCCATGCTTGTGTTTGAGCTGCCTGTCTGGCATGCTGTCGTACACCAGATCACCTGCACTATTCTGGCAGGGAGCTGCCAAAATGTTACATATGTTGATGTCAACTTCATACCAACTTTGTATAACCCTGCACAGGACCTGTCCCTGTCATCAGATAGGCTGACACTGCTTATTTTCAGCTACCCTGACTTGTAATCAAATTACAGTTGTCTATTTCTAAGCAAAATTGAATTAAAACATCTCATTTGAGAACAGAAGTTTAAATTTAATCACTGCATGCATAAAAGTATTAAATCTTTTGACTTTCAAATAGTTGAGCTTTGAGAAATTATACCACAGAAAACATGCCTGGACTGACTTTGCAATAGCACCACCATCGACTGCTCGCTTCCATGGGTCACACACAGTGTCCTGAAATGCTGGAGACTTTCCGGTCAGACATTTCTAATGTGATCAAGAGAACATCGTGACATTTATTATGCAACACCCTGAAAAAGGCTCTCCCCGCACATCATTATATAAACAGGTAGAGCTGCTAATTAATGAACTGGAGAAAGAAACTACTGGCAAGACTGGAAACTTGGCCCAAAATCTCCCCTGAGTAATGTCTAATCAAGTGAACTAAGCCCTGCTAGTGCTTGCTGGCAGGTGCAGCATCAGCGTGCACTGAAGTAAGCAGATTGTTTGTGCAATATTCTTTTTTTTTTTCTTCCTTTTTTCCAATTACTAAGAATTTTTAAAGTAATTTTTCTTTCCTACCACACAGCCAATATAATTGTGTATGTACAACAGCACTCCTCATCAGGCACGAAAACAAGGAGTCAAGGGTCAATCAGCACCTCTCCGAAGAGGGCACGTATTCGAGGGGTGCCATCTTCTCCTAACCTCCTGCCATCCAAACAAGGCAACATGTTCAAAACATAGCAAAGCCGTGAACGCAGCAAGCTGTTCAAATGCGGCTTGGCTGCAGATAGATCTTAGCTTAGGGAAATTAAAGACTGTTTGGATTCAAATACAGTTTTCACTGTTTCCATGCAGGAGGGAGTGGGACAAAGTTATAAGATTGGACGAAAATCTTTGGACGGTGGTAGGGAATACATGCTTCTGTGCAATTGGTAAAGCGTTAAAAAGCAAAGTATGAAAACTGTAACCATGCTGGTTGGAATGGGGGAAAAAAAAAATCACTCCAGTTTGCCCAGCTTTTATGCAATGATGTTCCTGGTTAGTTTTGCAGCACTATTTTAGACATGATGAGGATTGAAGAAGTGAAAATGAAGCTTTACCACTAACATCAAAACCAGCACAGTTTGCCCAGTACTAGACTTGAAAAAATAGTAATACTCTACTCTCACCAATCCATTTTCAGTACAAATAGTTTAGAAACCTGGAGCTGAATAATTGTGAGAACTACTATTCAGGAACACAACCCAGGTGTATTCTAAATAAAAGCTATTTGGAAAGTGGGCTTTTTCTTTATCTGCAGAAAATTAATGAAGGACTAAACCTACATAAAAATTGGAATCTTAATTTCAGTTAAAATACAGTTATATTTTGAGAACCAGTGCCTTTGTTCGTTACTAAATGTATAATACTGCTGATGATAATATAGAATGTGAATAATCAAAATAAATCTCAGTTTGGCTGAATTTTACTTTTATAACTCAGCTTTGTAGAAACATCTATCAGCTCTGATTTCCACTTACCACCACCAGTATCTTAACAACTCCAGAGCAAATGCCAAAAAAGGGGACATGGGAATTACACTGAGGCATTTGAGTTCTCAAATATACCCTTTCTGATTTTTGCCAAGTCATTTAGTCTCTCTCAGCATCAACAACATTTGTTCCCGCAATTCAATTGTGAATAGAAGTCTGAGAGCATGTACAACTAAATATCAGAGAACAAAACCCAGGTAGCTAAAGCTACAGACTCAGCCACATTCAATTTACAAGTGAGAACTGGAGCCACAGGAAGAGGGGCTGGACCTCAACCTTGGTGGATAATTTACTGCTTAATCTCTATCAGTTTGCTGTTTTACATTTTACCATGTGTCAGCCATAATTCAGCTGCAATTGTTTTTTGTGTACTTGTATTACGAATATGCTATGCATTGCTGTTACCGCTTTTCAGTACTAAACAACTTGGATTTTACAACATTTTAGCCTCTCTAGCACTTCAAATAGCTTAACAAAAGGAGATAACTCACCAGGACAAGCAGCCAACCTACCCATTCTGAAATAAATAAATCAGTTTTAAGTTCAGACTTCAAAAGGGAAGCAGTAGCTGCCCCATGGGTTTCCACAGAGCAAGAGCTGAGCGGCTGCTGCAGCAGCATCCTTGGGTGACACATCATGGTCCGTGCCCAGTGTAGATTAATGAACAGCAGGAATGGAAATGCTAATAAGTAAGAAAAGGTTAAAATGTTCACACTGTGGCAAAATGATGCATAAAAGGGTGCAACTGCTAAAAATCACTGCAGAAACACAGAATATTCTTTTCAGAAACTAAACTCCAACTGGGAATATATTAAGAACAAGAAAAAATAAATCCTCCAAAGCAGAAAACCAAGATATTATAAACTAAAGCTCTATTCTGAATCAAATGTCGTTTGAAAAAGAAATTCAGGGAAACATCCAGACATGACAAATCCCAAAATTACTGTCTCAAAATTATTAAAAATTAAAAGGACCAGACATTTTCCCCTATTAACAGGTTGCGTTCGAAGCAGCATTTGTCCCTTAAAACTCTCCTAATAGAGCTCTAATTCAGACTAAGAAATGGGGTCAAATTTTCAAGGCATGCATTCAGTACAAGATGTTACTCCAGCATCACAAACACTCAGGTGATCAGCTCTGCATCAATCTAACCCATCATCTTCATGTTCCCTGGCCACGTTTCCCTCCTCCTCATGCAGCCTTTGTGCAAAGTTCATACCCAAGTGAGTTTCACATACAAAAATTGGGAACTGGTCTCAGCTATCCTCACTCCTTTTAAACCCCTTCCCCACCTCCCCCCCCCCCCAAAAAAAAAAAAGGACATTTATTATTTATTAACTGCATATTGAGGAAACTAAAACACACTACAAAGAATGGCGTCTACATTAGGGCAGGCTCCATGAAGCCACAGCTACAGAGATCCATAGGTTTGGGCCCCAGCAGCCACCTTCTGCTGCAGGTAAAGTTGGTTCTAGCTGCCAACCTCCACCTTGGAGGAGTACCAGTGCTGGTGTCCACAGGGCACACCTTCCTTCCCTTGCAGCTGGCACAGAGACCACAATCTTGCTGTATGTGTAAAACACCCTCCTTTACACCCCAAGGGTCAGGAGACTTTTCTCTTGTTTTGGAGCACATCCAGAGCAACAGCAACAGCCCCAGGCTCATCTGTCTTTAGCCAACGCCTGACACACATCCCTAGGGTCTCTGCTCTGGGCAGGCTGGGAAATAACCTTTTTTGTCCATTTTAAAGTACATTTAGAAACAGAGAAGTGGTAAAATTACCCAGTGCTGATATCCTCTAAGCTGCTGGGTCAAAGCCTCAGTCTCTCACAGCAGCTCAAGAATTTCAGCTATAGGAAAGAGAATAAAGCTATGGACCCTCAGACAGCCTGGGCACCACCTCTCCTCCTCATAGCAATTCTGGACTGGAGGACCAGTCCTGTCCCCTCTTGGCACACCAGCACTAACAGTTACAGCCCACAAGGACCTTGCACAGCCATGTGCCAACATGGTCTTCTCCATTCGCCATGGCTATCTCCAGATACATGATTTACACAATGGATTATTTCAGATCTATCCTTGTTTGATGCATGTATTTAGAAGAGCACTTTGCAGCACCTACAGAATTCAGCACACTAACAGAGATCATTACCTGTGAATTGCAACAGACTTCACATTATTTCATCCTCCAAATTTCAGCAATTGCATTCTGCTATCCATGAACTGCTTTTAGCAACACAATGCAAGGAAGGAACTTCCTATAACTAGCAGAAAAGTAACGTAAGGAATAGTGATGGCCCTTCTACAGAAGTACATTGAGATTTTATTATTATCTTTTGCTATTACTTTAATATACTTGTCTGAGGTTACATATTTATCCTAAAATTCTATTTTTACACAAAGTTAATTTCCACTTGCATAACAATTATTATTTGCAAACCACTAGTCCTGAACATAGAAACTAACATATAAAGATATTTTTCCTCAAAGACCGTATTAGTGTTGTACCAGAGAACACTTAAAAGGAGAGCAGGGCCTGTAGAACACGGGTTGTGCCCACATGTCCAAGGCATTCTGTCAGCACCTAATCTCTTAATCACCACAAATTCATTTCCATTTGGTTGCTGTCATTATGTTACTGAAACCCACAGGTCTGGTTTCTTTCCCCCCTTTCCTTACTCTAAACAGAATTCATTTTTAACATCCACTGCAGAAGGCCAATATGATACAAAAAACCCCAAACATTTCACTACTCAGGCACTCTTATTCATAATATCACATCAAATTGCTGAAGTAGTACCATATGGAGCTTGAGCATCAAGCCAGAACAAGTTGTTCAGCTTGTCATAATCTCAAAAGCTGCATAAAACTTCAATAATATCTCTATGAAGTGGAAGATCTTTGGGTTTAATATAACTCATCAGAAATGGAGTCTGCATTTTCCTCCTATTATTTCCCATGTTTTCTCTGATTCACATTCCATCTTCCAGTGTGAGCTATCAGCATAAGTGGCTAAAACTACGGGGCTGAAAGCCTCTAAAAGCATCCTGTCCATACTTTCTTCTTGATCATTCATCATCAAATTGAATGGATAAACATCTTTCTCAATCAGACAGATCTATAATTATAAATAAAAAAAGCCCAGCCACAGAGACTGAATGAAAAAGATTCATTAAATCCCCCACACTTTAGTTCAACCCTTAAAGCAATATCCTCAGTTGTAAAATATCCACACTTGCACCCACACTGTGCTGTAAGAAAACACAGCAGCCTTTCAAGAAAACTCGAGTGGTGACATCTAACTGGTACATAAGTCCAAGGAGAGACACCAGTGGAGTGCTCTGGGTTTCATGACCAATTGCTTTGTATTTACATTCTTAATTCCCGGAGTCACTGCAAATCCACCTTTTTTTTTTTTTAATGATTTTTTTTTAATTTTGTTTTTAAATATTTCTTATTCTTGTGCCTGAGCAGAAAGGTTTGCAATGATGTAGAACTGGAGACTGAAGGTGCAAGAACTAGAGCTGGCCTCATGGTTTCTAGGGTTTATGACTGGCAGAGCAGCAGCATGGGTACCATCTGAGATGGGAAAACACATGGGGAAATCTTCCCAGGAACACACAACGGCAAAATTAAACTGTGAAGGCACAAGCAGATAAGACCCAAAATGAAGGGAGAGGAGACAAGTCTAAAGGGAGCACTGGGAATATCAAGGCACACAGAAGGCAGGTTCTGGAGGGGAGAGAAGGGAATTATGGAACTCAAAGGGAAGGCTTATTTTAGAAGCTGCTTCATCAAGCAACAAATAAAAAGGACAGCACCAAATCAAGCAGAATTTCCTAGTTCTTTGTAGCATACACGTTCACACATATGGGATTAGGATAGGCAAGAATTGGTGCTGAGAACTGCAGGCTGGCACAAGCAGTACAGAGACAACTACTACGCAGCCTTTTGTTTAAGAGCAAGACAGAACTGGGACATCTTCTGGAGTTAACATGTATTGGGAGTTTCCAGAAAAATATTTCTATAATGGTTACATATGTGACTGTTCTTTTTTTCTTTTCTATATGGAGAAAAAGTGACTTAGCAGCAGCCCAAAGGGAAAAGCACTTGGCTGAGTGGAGGAACACAGGACTTGGTACATCTGTGGCTTCACAGAAGGAAAGGAAAAAGCAAGAAGTGCAGGGAATATTTAGGATAAATAAATGAATCAGTCCTCCTTCCCTGATGAAAGCCAGCAACGTCTGCTAGAGTCAGACCAGTGAGAAGGTGGGACCCATGTCACTGGGACAGGCGGCACTAGCAGCCCTCACCCTCTTTCATGGGGTAGTTTGGCCATTTCTACCAGCTTTAATTGAGGTGTTCCTCTCTCCCTCAGGCCTGACCATGTTTGAGGACCAGCAGGGGATTACCCCTGTCCACATGTATTGTTACAACTCAGAGTTTGGTATCTGAGCCCACAGTCTTCCTTATTCTGCATTATGTGTAGGAACTGGGAGGGCATCAGGATAGCTCCACAGCCCCAGGCTGAGTTTCACTCCTGCCCTGTGGATGTTCCCACACTGCTATGCTGTTTCCTTCATGTTCTTTTACCTTTAAAGATCTGAAACAGCATAAAATGTCAAGGAGGGCCATGCACATTTCCTGTCTTTCTTTTTTATAAGGGACTATCTCCTGACACAGCAGAGAAGAAACGGAAAATGGTCCTAAGCTATGAAGATCCACACTTTAAAGGCATCTGGGTATGAGGCAGGATTTGCTAAGGCACCCAGGTATCTAACTCCCATTGGGCCATATGGGAATCTAAATCAGCAGGGTTTAATTCTTTGCTATGCCTGATCCTTCCCTGCACACCGCCCGAGGTAGAGATGTAGCTTCTATCACCACACTGCTCCTGACACAAAGAAATACAGAAATGTGTTTGTCTTCACAAATCCCCTGCAAGGCACGGCAGGGCTCTTATCTTTGAGACAGGCAATCTGGGCAACACGGGTAAGTGCTGAGACTGGAGTCAGGCAGGCTGAGCCTATGCAGCATCTTGCAGGCAGAGTCCAGCTCTGCCTCTGCTCGGGTCATCGGGATGTTGGATGGGCCAGGGCTGTAAAGGGGAGAGGGAAAGGAGGCTGTGAGCTGTGAGCAGCCTCCTCTACCCCTGGCTCCAACAGCTCCCATTTGTGGCTCTTAATAAACACAGCACCTCCAAGAATTGAAATTTCTTTCAAATCTGGATAGGGTAAAAAGGAGAAAACTTTATAAAATATTTAATATGGGCTGCTTTGACATGCCTTGGGGTAGGTCTTCTGTCAGCACAGCCTCAAGGGAATCTTCTAAGTAGTCCCCCTAAACAAAAGCCAGCCTCAATGGCTCGCTTACAGCAGATTTACTGGCATCAAGAGCTCAGACTAGACATTTTAGGTTCCTCTAAATGATGTGTTGAAAGCACCCTATCCCAGACAAGAAAAAAGGAAATAAAGAAGCTGCTGTGTGCAATTAGCAGCTCCCTTTGATGAATCCTTTCCAATGCTACACCTTTTTGCAAAGCATTTGTTTCTTCAAGAACAATTTTGATGGAGCCAAAGCAGGCAGAACTTCAGAATAGGATTACAATAGGGAGGATGAATTGTGACCGACAGCACCCATTAACCTGGGCCACAAAACTCACCCCAGTCTGCATTAACTCCTCAAATGTCTGATGCATAGTGTAGCATCAGTATAACACATAGTTATAGTAAAGACTGATGCAAAAGGAAACTCAAGTTTTCCTTCCTTTAAGATCATGCCATCCAGCATTTATTCTCTTTTTCCAACAACATACACACTCAGTGCTCAGTACTTATGAATACCCTCTATCCAATTAATACCCCATTAAGCAGCACGCCCGCAGTGACTTTATCCTCAGACCACTGTATGGGAGCTTTTAACTCCATAATACCCTGGCATTAATACCATATTAGACTACAAGGGATTGATCCAAAGCTCACAGAGGTTAATGAGGGCTCATTAAACTTTGAATTAGGCCCTAACTGCTCAGCAAACATGAAGTGAAACAGTATGTGTCAGATAAGACGACAGAAGGCATAGTAAAGTTTAAGGTGAAATATTGAATGTTGATCACAAAAAAGGCAGGCAATAATGGGGAATGTGTGTGGAAAGCAGCTGTGGGAATGAATTATGATTATATTACACTCGATATCAAGCAGGACACATTTGTGTCTGTAAAAACAGATATTGCCTGGTCTGACTCTGATGCGATTTTGTCGTCATATGGTTAGACATAGCATAATATTGACATTATGACTTTCCTTTAGATTTTAGTTCTGATTTTCAGCTGAAGAGTATGATACTAGAGACTTGAAATCAGTACGACTCCTTCCCTAATTACTGATTAATCAAGAGCCAAGGTTGCTTACATAAAGAGTCATAGGGAGAAGGAGGAAGTCTCATTAAGAACAAGAGGTTAAAAGAAAAAGGAAGGGAGGGGGACATTTAACAACAGGATAGATACGGAATGAGAAGGAAAAGAGCTGATTTCCTAATACTGTGTTGTATTCAACCGAACGTTGAATTTTGTATTCATGTCTAATTAAAAAATGATAAGAAAATGTTTTAATACTTGCAGATATCATGCGTTATGGTTCAAAAGGAATAACAGAAAGTTATTTTTCTTTTAATGACTTCAGAAATCCATATATGTTGTGTCATCCTGTCCCCCAGGTGCTCAAAAGACAGCAGGTGTTCCATACATTTTGAATTGCCTTTTCCTTTAGCATACAAAAATCTGTGCCATAAACATAACAGTGTCTGAGAAATATTTGGTAAACTCAGACAGTTGTTAGAAATGCTTCCACCGATACTTTAATTCCTCTCTTAACAGGAGTTTCCCTGCAAAAACAGATGCTAACAAACAGTGTTTCTGCCATCAAGCTGAATGGGAATGCTTTGGTGCAGCTTTTCCTTTTTTCCATGGAGACATTAGAGGGTACATTCCCCATCACTGAAAGCAAACTGCCACCTTGCTTCTCAATTCTTTGCTTTCAAGTAATAAATAACTGCTATAATCTTCCATAAAAGATTTACACTCTGATGATGTCTGATTCTTCTACTCCAATTTCTTTTCATTAGATGCAGTTGAATGCCACGTACTGGTAAGTAAATTGTATCATCACTTCACTGCAAGCCACACCATTGAAAATGTAAGATGGCCAAGCGTTTAGTTTTGTTTTCCAACTCACAGAAATCCCTTCAGAGAGCTGTAGATTAACTAGCAACACTTTTTAGTGCAGTTTCTTAATCTTAATTTCTTTTCCTCTCTCTACTATCACGCTGCCAGCGATACTACTTGAGAAACAACTCTGAACAGCTTAATGTGGTCAGGAACACTGCCTTTTAGCTGCCACACTTTTCACAGTGACTTGGAAATACAGGAAATTGGCTATTTCTACTGAATTCTTCCAAGTCCCATAGCAATAGGGGCACTGCAGCTCTGTATCTTTCACCACAGGAGTTTCATTAGCTGAGAGGGGGCTACTGGAGGACCACAGGTTGCCAGTTCTCTAAGGGGGAAACCACAGACCTTATGTTCAATCTTTTCACAACACAATGTGTGCCTTTCATTTTCTGGACATTTTGGACAGAAACATCAAGCCCATACGGCCCTTCTCCTTCCTTGAACTGCCCCACTTTTTACAACAATAAAGTTAGCTTCTTTGCTTAAAGAAATGTTATAGCTCACAAAGCCTCAAAGCACAAAGGAAGATGTCAACTGCAAAACAGCCTGAAAGGGCTATAAAACCAAGCACAGATGCAAAAACCTCATTAAGGTCAAGTAATGCTTTGTTTAAAATGAGTGGGTATCAGGAGTGAAAGAAGGAGTCAGGAAGATAAACTGTCCCAGCACTAGGGCATTTAAGGGTCTAATATTTCCACTAGAAACTTTTAGTTTAGGGGGTTTTATCTTGAGTCATAGAGACTGAGGCTTAGTCTTCCAAACCCCAGTCCCTAAAGTGGAATTAATCAGGTAAAGCTTTGCAAGGGAGGTTACACCCCGACGGTTCATTATGACAAAGCTGAATACTCTGCATGACTTCTTTCCCAGCTGTACACCGTATATATGCATATGCATACATACATATGCACACACACATATATATCCCAGAAACCATGCACAGACCTGAGGTAGGGAAGAAACCCCTTACATGTGTGATATAAAAGTTTTCTCAGCCACCACCTTACTGGCACACCAGCCTTTGCTGAGTCCTTACCCTCAGCTACTCTCTTCTCACTTTCCCATCAACATCCAGGAACAAACTAGTGATGAAGCCCAGCCCCATGCACTGCACAGACTCACCAGGGCTGTGTGAGGCTGGGTGCATGCTCAGCAGCCCCCCAGTGATATGAAATAACACCACAATCCACACCAAATCCTTATTTTCAAGCTTTTGCTAGCTTGCTCTCTTCTACACAGGACACTTGAGCAAGAGCAGTTTCCTTTGCTTGACCTTCCAGCTACTTTTAGCTGAGCCCTGAATCATGCTCCAAAAAGTCACTCACCTTGAAGTCCTTTGCCAGCACATCTCTCTCATCCTTCATGAAGCATGAACAACCCCTGCTACTCCTAGAGGCTTTTTCCACAGAATACCCACAGCCAGGGTCTACTGCAATCAAACACATCTCACTTTCCCGTGGAGAAGATGCCAAAACCTTCCACACCTGCAGTCAAATCCCCATCCCTCTTAAATGGTGCGCTCACCCTGCCCAGCTGCTGCAGGGGCTTTTAGGGGATGCCTGAGTTTCTGTTAGTTTGTGAAGGGAAAAGAAATTCATAGAATCCCACACTGGTTTGTGTTGGAAGGGATCTTAAAACTCATCCAGTTCCAACCCCCTGCCACCAGCAAGGACACTTTCCACTAAAGGAGGTTGACTCCAAGTCCCATCCAACCTGGTCCTGAAACCAAGCTCTGCTTGGCTGGCTTGGTTAGGAAAAAAGGAGTATGCTTGCATGACATATGCAAAAGCTTGGATGTGTATGCACATCTGGAAGTGTGGTCTCTGTATGCTTCCAGTACATGAAAAGAAATGTAAGTAAAATAGAGAATCTAAGAAAAAAACCTGTAAGCATGGCCAAAGATTTTGGTACTGCATAATGCTGAATGCTTGGTCTATATTCAGCATGGCACTATTCGTGTCCTTAGTTTCCAGGCACTAAATAGACTCAGAAGTGCCACTGGAGCTACTTAAAGGCTGAAATTTAGGCACGTACTTAAATCTCTGCTTGGCTGAACAAGGGCCAAAATGTTCCGTACCATCTGCAGATACCCAAACTGCCTTGGGCAAAATGTTTTCCTTAATAGAATCCAAGGTTTTGTTTGTTTGTTTTTAAGTTGTCTTAATGTTCAAATAGGAGGAAAATTAAGGAAATTAACAACAAATACGAATGCTATTAAAATATTGTAAGAGCTATGGAAAAGAAGAAATTGCAAAGAAATGGGCCCTTTAACAAAGCTGTGGTAAACTACTGCACTTCCTCTCTTTGCTGCCCCACCATCTAAGGCTTACAGCTCTCATCAGTCTGAGTTAGAGACAGCTGAGAAAGGATTTAGATGGTGACACCTTTATCGGGGAAAATCTCAGCAGCTATAAATAAAACAATTAACTGCAGCAGTGAAAGCTTAAAATTATCCCAAGAGTAAATTGTCTAAAATTTTAAAAGCTGACATCAGAAATTCCAAGGTGCTGAATTTGATTCTTCAGTGGTGCAGACTAGCAAGAACATATGCAATAGTAAGGAATTAAAAAGCATGGATGTTTTTTTTGCTTCCTATCTCACTCCAACCTGATACAGTGAATTTCAGCAACAGCCTAGCTGTCGAGGTTATATCTGCATGTCATGGTTTAAACCGATCCACACAGCTCGTCCACTCACCCCCCCACCGACCCTGCCCGCTCCTGGAGGGATGGGGAGGACAATCAAGAGAATGTAACTCCCATGGGTTGAGATAAGAACAGCCCGGTAACTAAGGTATAACACAAATCACTGCTGCTGCCACCGATGATAATATTGATAAGAGAAAATATCAAGAGAATACGATACCACTGCCGAACGAGTTTGACCCCCCCCAAAGAGAGAGAGTGCCATTCCAGGTAACTCCCAGTTACCTCCCTGGGCATGACGTGCTGTGGTATGGAATACCTCTTTGGCTAGTTTGGGTCAGGTGTCCTGTCTCTGCTTTCTCCCAGCCTCGCCTCGTCCCCGGCAGAGCATGAGGCTCACAAAGTCCTTGGCCAGAATAAACATTACTTAACAACAATTAAAACCATCGGTGTTATCAGCTCTCTGCCCAGGCTGGAAGTCAAAACACAGAGCTTGCACCAGTTACTAAGAAGGAGCAAAACGGCTCCTGGTAAACCCAGGACACTGCACCATCGTTCTGAAAATCCAAACTCACACCCACACAGTGCCACGATGTCTTCGGGACTCCATTTCAACTCATCATGAAGCCAAGTCCCACAGTAACCTATTACTAATGTGGGTGATGAACGTTAAATAATGAACCACTGCAGCAAAGACGCAGGTTGCAAGTTCTTTGCTCCTGTCTCAGCTTTTCTCATTATTACTGTTTTTCTTTGCAAAAAGCATGGCAAACCAAAGGTGGCAAAACCAAAGCTTTTCTTTCGTAGCAAATTAACCTACTGTTTTCATGTACACTCTTGTCTTTACAGATTTTCGATAGCTTTCATGAGCTGTGTACATTAGCTCTGACTACGCCTTCCTGTCTTTGCCTCTATGCATAATGACAGCCATACTGAACGGCTATTACAGTTATCTCACTTTCTGGAGAGATTGGGGATGTAATGATATGTTGCAATATGTGCAATGGGGTATTACAGCTAAATACTCTTTGGAGTGATTGATGAACTATTTTGCAGTATGCCTGGTACGACAGTTCAAGGAGGGGGGTACTTATCCTTCTGTGCTTCCCACATTTCCTGCTCCCGAGGTGAACTTGGAGCAGGAGCTAAAACGTAAGGGCTGGATGGGGGTGTTGGTGGAGGAATAGACTGAGACGCAGCAGAGAAAAGGAACTGCTGCTTAGTCCCTGGATCATGGCAGACAAGCACCTTTGCATCATTCTAAAAACAAGCCTGTACATTAGCAGACCCAATGCACAGATGTAGCAGCTGAACCCAGACAGGAAATGAAGTGATTGAATAGAGCCATCAACAAAAGATTTCTGAATACTCCATAAAACTCAAGTCCATTATGAGATTCTTCAAATAACCCAAAGACAGGCCCAGATGCTGATACCGGAGAGTGCTGTTCATGGCCATGGCAACAGCTCTGTGGTCTTGAACAAAGCCACTCATCTTTCCTGCCTCGGTTTCTTATTTGTGAACAAAAAACAATCCCCAGTTAGGGAAACAGGCTGAAAAGATCAGATCCTGTATGACAAAATACCTAAGCAAAGACTTATGTATGAATCATGTTGATGACCTTAAAGGTTTTTTCCAACCTATTCTATGATTCTAACTTGCAATATATATTTAACAAGTAGCAGTTGGTGGCAGGGTCACAAATACCTGCTAGTATATCCCACCCCACTGCCCTGCAGGGATGCTGAACAACTGCAAAACAGTTTAAAACATCTGACATAATGTCAGACCAAAGGTCTGTTATCCCTGTACCCTCTTGGCTTGACTCACTGCACCCCAGATTTTCACTGTTCTTCATTCTTCAAAACTTCTCAATTTTTCATGCTTGCAAAACCGGTAGCTATGTGATGGCTTTCCTTTTCAGGAATCTATTAGCACAAATCTGACCAGGATTTGTACCAACAATAACTAATCATCCACATATATGGGTGTAAGTTTTAAGACACCAAGTGTCAAGCACAAGCCCTGATCCTGTAGTGATGCACCTGGACCCCAACCCAACTTCAAGCCATACTATAAACAATCAACTAAAAAAGCAACATTCTGAGATTCTGCTTTACCATGGAGAAAATCAGAAATACTACCAATGAATTCTGAGGCTTCTGAAATATCATGTGGATACTTCTCCGTCAGAGGGGAAGCAGTCTCATTGCTGCCAATGGCTTTGGAGAATCTCAGTTTTTATATTGAGTGGAAAATTAAAAATTGGCTGTATTTCTTTTATGCAGCTGGGACACGGTGTTTGATGGAAATGTGTCACTTCCAAATCAAATGGCATTTTATGATTTAGTGTTTCTTTATTATTTAGCGGGGCTTTTTTCCATTTGTGTTACTATTCCCAAAGCATCCTCGAAAATGGCAAAATCTCAAGGGCAGTATTTTTAGCTGAACTGTGCAATGGGAGTCCTTGATATTTGTCTGCAAAGTGTCAATCACCTTAAAATCCCAACCTCACTTACAATGGTTCTCCTTGAGCAAGTAACAAGACTGGGTTGGCAAAATGAAATTCTTCAGTAACACACTGACAAACTCAGACCCACAAAGCACCAAATTCCCCTTCAGTCTGGATTTGAATGCATAAATAAATAAGGCTCTTGCGTTTATTTCTGTTGGAAGATTGTATTATTCCATTCTGCAATTATGGAAAAATGCAGAGCACAGGCAAGATTTAGTGTCTGAGTTTTTGCTGCAAGACTTATGTCAGTAGAAAGGCATTTGTGCTCTTGGGAATCAAAGTGAGATTCACCCATTTGTGGCAGGTGTTTTAAGCACTCAGCCTAACAACCTACCCACGCATGGCACTACAGCAATTCAACGACTAAATTAAATCTCTGAATATTAAATTAATGATGGAAATCTAAAATATTAATATATTCTAATTGAATATTCTCCGATAAATTATCTAGGCATTCTCAGCAATTTGATTTTACTTTCATTTCTTAAGGAACTTTCAGCTGCATAAATACAGCTATTAAAGCAATTCAAAAAGGGAACATTTTCTGCTCAGACAAGAGAACTCTAAACACAAAGAATCTAAAAATTTCTTTCATATGATTGATTAAATCATAGAGCCCAAGACAGCTGAATCATTAAATGACTGCTTTCCTTCAGTCCCTCTGGCTTTAGCAAGGACAATATAAATTCCCCATGGGTCTGAATACAAGGAAATACAATATGTATAATTACAGTATAGGCTCAAATGCTGTTGTAAGAGAATTTTAAATGGAGCATTTATGCTGTAGCTGCACTTTTCAATCCATAATGCTGGATGTGTGCATGCCTGTAAAGCCCATAAAGCACTGGGCATCTGCTTTCTTTGACCTAGATTCCCAAATGGTATTCACTGGTGTAGCCCCACCAGCTTTGGCAGACACGTGAATTTACTTCAGGATCTGGCCTTCTATTTCTGTGAAATGCTGGAGATTAAGAATGACATCTTCACACGCCAGAGAGAATGAATGTTGTTTGAGGAATATGTATAGTGTGGTATATGTTTAGGAACCTCCTTCAAACTGTGTGTTTATAAGAAATTTCAATGGATGTGTCAAGAAAGTAGCCATGTGTTGTATTTCCCTTTCTCCATTCATTCTAAATGTGCCAAGCCCTTGTTTGGTAACACACACACAGAGGACAGATCAATACCAGAGCCAAGACCGTGGCAACACAAATGCTTAATGAATCATTTTCCTGCTAATCTTTCTCTCTTTGGTGTCAGGTTGGTTTGTGGCGTGAAAACACAGTCAAGAGCCAAGAGCTGCTATAATTTACACCCTTTACCCAGCTTTCAAAGAAAGGCTGTGCTTCTACAGAGTGACACAACTTGCATGCTGTCCTGTTTCCTCTCCACTCTTTCGGCTTGCTCTTTCCTATCCCTGTCTGTCACAATAATGATCAAATCACCCAATTTCTCAATTTCAGCTTGTGATGCTCACAGGGGTACCAAAGACAAGACCTACTGAGAGCCAGAACTAGCAAGATCTAGGAAGAACAAGGAAGATCTATGCCTATTTGTAATCAAGCCTGTCCATGTCTCTCAGGAAAAGTAAGGTCTGATGTCCTCTGGGAAGCATTTGCAAGGCCTTTTCTCAGCCTTCTCTCACCACAGACAGCTGCCATCTGTCCTGCAGCTGGGAGTGAAAGGATTCTGAACTGCCGATTTCACAGCAGTAATGTGGTTGATCGAGGAGGCATGAGGGATTTCCTACAATAAAACTATGTAAAACAGTGCAAAGGCACAGGCTGAAATAGCCCTGATGAGCTGAAATAGCAATATTGAGGGCTGATGGTCCAAGTCAGTGGGGATTTCACAGCTCAGCGTAACTCTGGGATTTTAGTCTTCTGGAGAACTGTTTCACTACTCTTATTTCCTGAGCCAGGAAGGAAGGATCTGGGTCCTACAGCACAGAAATAGGCTGTGGAGGTCTAGAATGTGTTATCAGCCTTTTCCATATTAAGTACCCAATTTCACTGTAGAGCTTTACATGTGCTAAACCCACCAATGAGTCCATCATAGGGCTTTCTAGTGCACTAGGAAGATCTGGCTGCTCCGTCAACATGCATTGTGCAGTATGAAACCCAACCAATCAACACCTCTGCTAAGAAGCAATGCAAGAGTCTTCAGGTATATTATATTCCACCAACTTTCCAAACCACTTCAGGACTTTCTGATTAAATTTACATAAAACCATCCTTCCCTCTTATTCCCTGTTATACACATTAGATAACTTCTAGCATTCTTGTGCCTGAGATTACCAGTGCTCGGATATGAGAGAGCATGCTGTGCCTGTAGCACGCAATCAAGGCAGTTTGTAAGAGCACCGAGATCCTGTCTCGGTCACCCTCAGTGGATTTTCACTGCTGGTGTAATGATAATGAACAAGCTGTTTATCATAAGAGATCTAATGGGCAAATATCACATTTTTCAGTTTCAAGTTTAATGAAAGCAAGATAGAAAAAATAGGGTCTATGCGGATTGAGTTAGAGACATGCGATTCATAAGAGCTGTGGAAAAGTCCTGGAGATAAAGTTGGAAGTTGAGAGCATTTGTAAAGGTGAATACAGTTGCAGTGGTTCATACACGACTATCTAACCATGCCATGACCACAGACGGGTCCTGCGCGAGACTGGTGGTCTTTTAAACTAATGCTTTTCATGCAGATACTTTCTGAAGTGCAAAAGAAGACTAAATACAAGATTATCTAATAGATAATTAGAAGATAGATAATTAAGAATTAGCTACACATGTAGCTAAAATGGATGAGTCAAAAAATAGAAGGTACTCAGCAAGGGCACAACTATTTAATATATTATCTTAGTTGATAAGTGTGCCTGCGTGAGTCATTTGCTTGGAGGAGGAGGGGGATTTCATATTGGTTTTGTATTTTTAATGGGAATTTTTATGGACCTCATAGTTGTAATAATGAGACTAGCTGACAATTAGTAACGAAATTATCTTCACTACAGTAAAATATTTCACAGCATGTAAAATATTATTCCTAATACAAAGGTAGAAGTGAAGCACAATGAAATTAAACCTGAGATTTTCATAAATGTTTACAAAATAAGTAAGCATATATCAGTAAATTTTGATAACTGTTTTCTCAGCTCAAAGACAAAACCAGTATTTGCAAAACATTTTCATACCAATAAAAATTATTTTTAGCTTATACACGTCAGATGTTTATTTAAACTCTTTGACGAATAAGAAAATCTTTGCAACAGCCAAAACTAATCAGAAATTCCTATTATTATTTTTTACGTATTATCTTACTGCAATACATTTCCTAGTTAGTGCGGTTGATGCATATGAACAGACACGGATGTTCCTTTGAAAGAAAAAACCCTGTAATTAACAGAGGAATTTTTTTTTGGCAGGTATAATGTTTTGACATCTTCCTTTTTTCTTTTTCTTTCTAAACACCTTTTCATTTAATGTATTTTATCAGAATGAAATGGTTTAATGAGCAGAGAATTATAGTTGATCCCAGCTGAACCAGACAGGTTCAGCTTTTGAGGTATGTAGCTCCCATCAAGCTGCATTCACCTTTGCTATGATTTAAACTTCACTCAGGTACAGCCTTGCTAAAAATACTGACAAGTAACTAATCAACTTCCATAAAATGGAATTTTTACCTTCACAATAGGAAGCAGGAGTAGGAGGGAAAGTGAAAGATTTGCCTATGCATTTCAAAGTAGTCTAACCTATAAAAAAGCAAACAGCAAGTGGTACTATGAAAATGTACTTCTGGTAGGGCTCTGGGGTTTTCAGCATTCAGATTTTTCATGCCATCCCTCCCTGCCCTTGGGGTTAACCAGAACCAAATATAACATAATGGAGGGACTGGTTTTCATTAGCTACACCTATAAAACGTAAGCTAAAGCATGGCTCTCTGGACAAAGAAAAGCTCAGTGTCCAGGAACTAGCATTGGGTTTGAATGCTTTATATAAAGTAGCAGAGAAAACTGACAGACTTCATTCTGTACAAATGGATCTGAACTGTAACTTCACATGTGCGCTTCTAGCTCCAGTTTGTGAGCAGATGGACGCAAAACTACTCAGCACCCAGTGAGCAAAAGCATGTGAAATCGGATCAAAACTGTTACCTAGATCTAGGAGACAGGAGAATGCTGCAGGGCAATCTGAAGATTATATGGATGGAAATAGTCAGACAGTGCTGGTCTTTGAAGATGTTGATTTGTCGTATTCTGGACAATTAAAGAGAAAAGTGTAACAGGAGAAGCTGTAACTCCTGCTAGGAATCACCCAAGCTTCACATTCAGAGGCCAGCACATGGACCAGATGCTGCAGATGAGCAGAAACTCAACCCAAGCCTGAAACATCAGAGGTCTCACGCTTAATGAAGTTGCCCTCTTTGTAGGATCTTCCCTACTGTATGTCAGGTGAAAAGGAAAGCAGCCCTTTGTAAATAATTTCTTTCTTTCCCACCCACCCCATATTTTATTTAATTTTCAGTGTTTCCTCTAGCATCTGTATTTAAAAACTGCAATGGATTCTATTACTGAAAGTGTGGGAGCTCTGTGTTTCTATCAGCTAGGTTATCTTTCCAAGGTTACTTGTAGTTTAAATGATGAATATAAATTCTTCTGTACCTATATAAAATTTAGTATTTGTCACCTTCATTAATACTGGATTTTTGCATTCTTGAGTCCTTCTGTTTCATCTCCAGTCTGCAGGGGGAAAAAGTGCCCTTTTTCCTCTCTGAAAAAGAGATTTCAGTCCTTATAAATCAACAAATAGGTCATGGTAAGCTTGTGCCAAGTTGTCCTCGCTGTCTAGTCAAAGCCCAAAAGAAATCAGCAGGGAGTGGGAGAAGGCATGGGTTCATTTGCAAGTACTCTGCTTATTTTGCACAGGAATTCAGGAATTAATCTAAATTATTAATCTGATTTAGTAAGACATTTTTGACACACAGGGTTAGTCTTTTCTTCAGACATTTCTTCAACTTCACAGGGCAACACACTAATGGGTCACTCCATAGCCAGCTCTGCTGAGCACACAAAGACTCCTTGGCTTCCCTCCCTGGTTTTCCAGGACAGGCATAAAAACATTTAGCACCTGCTACTTTTTTATTTAATTTTAATTCCCTAATTGCACAAAGAAACGATGCCAACAACTGGTTTGCCCGATACTTGGTGAATTGGGAACATGCTCTTTCTGTCATTGCATGAGTAATTGCAAGCTTCATCTGAACTTCCAGAGGACTCAGAAAGCTCCTTTCCTCCTCCCAGACATGGGTTGTGCAGGAGAGTATCAGATAGTGTGAAGCAGGTAATGAGGACAACTCATCTGAATCCTGGCACTGTTTCAAGATGACTAGGTGAACTCCTGAGAAGGGATGCCAGTGGCACACTACTGTTGTTCAAAATAAGTTCTGTAATTTTATAACCTGCCGTTTTCTTCCAAGGGAAGAGCTGAAAAAGTCTGCCAGGGATACCTAATCTTTCTCCTGCTCCAAAACCTGAAACCAGCTCTCAGAAGAGGAATAGCAGTGTGTATTTGTATTTTGCTAACACTTTTCAACAGCAATAATGTATCAGCCCAAAGGGTCTGTCAGCGGCCCCGTTTCCCTTCTTCTTCTTTTCCTGTCATCCAATAATCGTTACAGAAAACCACATGGGTAAACTCGATCTTGGAGATCATGCTTGTAAAGAAAGAAACTAGTAACATACAGAGGACGAGGGATCCATCTGCAGCAGCGGCAGGCAGCCAACCTCCTCCAGCCCCGCCACGCATCTGTACCCCGGCTCTGAGATGGAAGGGATGGAATACAGCACCCCCTCCTCACTGGGTGCCACCAAACCCAGCTTTCCACCTGCAGCCGTTTTTTGGATGAGAGCGTGGGCAAAGTGCCATCTTGGCAGCAATGCCAGCATCTCTTGAGGGACTGGCTGGAAGGAGGCGATTAGGCTGCTGTTCAGCTGCGGGAGGGAAAACTGGGACACATTGCTTTGGAAAAGAAGCATTTCAGCAGTCTGCAAAAGGCAACTTTTCCTGCACGAGGGATGAACAGCAGAGAGCCTGTGCTTCGAGCCAGACCTCCCATGGCATGGACTTGGAGCTTGCACTGCACCTACTACATCACTAGACCCACTGCAAGATTGCCACTATCATTATGTCTGTTTCTGCTTTCCGCTTACCCGAACCAGCTGCTGCGGGAAGGGTCCCCTGGAGTTCTCCGGCACGTTGATGGGTGGGATGACCCAGTCTCGCTTCTGCCGCCGCAGGCCATTCGAGCTCTGATGCTGGCGCCAGGGGAGCAGAGTGTCGCTTTGCTGCTGCGATGGCTCTCCAGGCACGGTCTTCCTTCCTTTTGGCTGTTTGGAAACAGGACAGCAAGGCCAGTTAGTGTCTTTCTCTGTCCTTAAGACCTCGTTCCCAGCAGTGGTGCTTTCCTGCTTACAAATGGTCACACGTAACTGCGAAAGTTATTGTTATAAACGTGATGTATTTCTGCATCACAAAGACAAAACATGCTCTACCGGCAACTCTGCTGCCACTTCATTTTCACAAATATATGGAGCTGTCACCCTCGAATCAAGATGCCTCTCAGAATATATTGTCTTCATTACACCAGCCTCAGGGAGATTTAGCAACGCATTGGGCTAAAGAGGTTTCCAAATTTCTATGCAATGAAGCCTACCAGAATGCAAAAAAAAAAAAAGAGAATTCCTTTATGGCCTATGTCATGGGTCCAGTTTCATAGGGCAGAGTTACCCAGCAACTTGGCATGAGGAGGTATACAGTAACCCTGTTTGTGGTTCTGTGGGTGTATCCTGCCAAACCACAGCCAGAGAGTCAGCTCTATGGTTGCAAAGCTGAATGAATGACAAATGACCTTCTTGTAAGAGCTGGGTTTTTAATGGAAATCCCAACTATACATCTTCCCACACAAGCTGGGAAGTAACATGTCTCATTCAGTAACAACTTGGATTAGTTGGGGCACCTTTGAGTCCCTCTGTGTTAAGCTTTTTTAAAACCACAGCCTCTGCCCATGGCATATTTCACTGTTGCACATTAACACGTTTGTTGTGGGGCCATGGTTTGGACTTAAGGAGTCTGCTTCATTATTAGAAGACTTCAGCCTTACAGAATGATGAATCAATGAACTTTGGATTTGCAGAGGCTCTTCAGAGGTTAACCAGTCTTAATACTTAAATATTCTGTGGCTTCTAGGATTCCAGGCAGTACTTCTGTTAAGTCTGCAGAAAAGATAACTAACAAAGACAAGCTTTTTTTGCCATATGGTGACCTGCACTCCCACCAGAAAATGTTTAAACTTTCATAAATCAGAAAGACTGCAAGTCACATTCTCTTAATTTGAGGCAAGATCCAGTGGGAATAACTATTCTCTGAAATCTACAATTTTCAGCTATTTTTCTTTCCCCTCCTTAAAAAATCCCCCAACAACACAAAAGCCAATGCCCCCCAAAACCCAGAACACTGTAGGAAAAAACATCAAAGTATTTTCTGAGGCTCCTGCAATTTTAAACAACAATCAATTTTTCTCTTACTTCAAATGTAGAAACTCAAACACCCTGCACACGCTTGCAAGCAGTTATCTGTAGGCACTGATTTCAGTGGGAATCATTACTTTACTGTTTATGGTTTGATGCAAATCCATCTATTAGCACATTTCAATTCTTGAACTGGAAGTACAACGAAGTAGGCGGTTACCTCAAAGCTATACAGTATATGAAAGCTAAACAGTATACGGAACTGAGTAGTGGCCTCAAAGCTGTACGGACCTTCTCTATGCTGAGATATAGGCATCACAGCCAGGAGGCCATTCTCACAGCTTGATCATGACTCTGATCCTTGTTAGCTGTGGAGGGCAGATATCCACTGGCTGCAATCGCTGGAAGCGTTTGTGCAGAAATGCAGCTATATATTTCCTGCAGACCTTAAAAGCCAGCCAGGTCCAGAGCTGAATTTCCACAGAACACACAACAACGGTCTTTTTCAGTCACACACAGAAGCACGTTTTTCAAACCCTCTCACACTCTCACCACCAAGTTGATTTCTGTTTTGTGCTTTGCTGTATAAACACCTTCAACAGGCATTGTCACTAAGCCCCTGCAAGATCAGTACACCGCTATTCAATATTTAGATGTTTTTCCTAAAACATGCTCACTTAAATGTATAATGAACAAGGAAACAGCATCATGATGTGGCAGTAGGAGATTTTCTGGGATATTCAGCACACTGGTAGGCACTGTTGACTTCATCCTTCCTACGGGATGCAATATGCTATATCCGATAAAGTTTTCATCTAAAAAGGGTTCTATCACCAGAAAGATATCTTTTCTGAACACTGATGAAAACAATGTTATCTAAAGAAGAGACCCAGAAATGAATGTCAACATGGAATAGGAATACCAGACATGAGCGACACAAAAAAGTGGATATCCCCCCCTCCCTTTTTTTTTTTTAATTGGCTTGTGATTCCCAAATGGGGATCCTTTGAGAGCAGGTATTTGGATCAGTTTGTATAATTGGGAAGTGAGCGTGGGGACAGATTATGAAAGGATGGTCAAATAATTTGTGCTCTGCTGAGTTTACACAGTGGAATGAGTCTGAACTAAAGACAGACTTGAGAATTAACACAAATCCCAAAGCTCCATGTATACTGAAATAATTAGTGTCAGCTCAGCAAGGCAGTACCAGCCTTTTTAGTCTTTCTGAAATACTTGCTGGCAGGTGACTAGACAGTGACTAGCTTGCTTGTCACTCTTGATGATGTTTTCCTACATTAGAATAAATCATCAACATGACTCTGAATTTGGTATGTAGAATTTCAAAAGCGTCTTGCAACAACAATTTTTTCTTTGAAACAACAGTTCTTTTTTATCTTCATTTGTTGACAATGCATTCTCATGACCTTAATTTCTCTGGTGTTGTTTAAATACGTTGTACATGTTTTCTGCTGTTTAAAAGCTGTGAGACAAATGCAGTAACAAAGTCTGGTGAGTATAAATGCCAGCACTATTCAGATCTCTGACTGAAACATCCAAGAACATCTCTGGAATAACAGCAGTGACTGACCATGAACCCCAGAAAACACTCCTGTACTTCTGACTTTGCAAGGCTCTCAAGTTCAACTCAAAAGCAGAATGCGACATCAAATTAAATGAATTACAAAATACAGCTTCCAATTCTGTTTTTGCTGAATAACAGTTTTCACTGAGAGGAAAAACTGCTCCTTCTTTCATGGTTTTACTGGTCAGATGCTTTCCAGAATCTCAGACAGACATTTTCAAAAGATTAAATATTCCTCTACCTTTTGTAGTGTCATCGGAACACAATCTGTGCAAAGCTCTTCTCACAATAAAATCAAGCACTTCTAGTGCTACTGCTTTAGGGCAGTTTTGATCCAGTTGCTTTTCTGAGGTGCCATCACCTCTTACGTGTGGTCAAAGGATGATGGGCATTTGCAGCAAAAGAGAACCCAGTCTATGAATCACATGCCCAGTGTGTTACATTACACTCCATTATTAATAATGGAGATAATAAATATATTAAATCCACTCACCATGCTGAAAATTACACAGTGACATTTGTAATACATTACAAAAGGATCAAACACCAAACATGGAACATGTGAGCATGGTCTTTGGCAATTCACAGACAATTAAATGAGGATATCAAATATCAGGTAATTCAGTAATTATGCCTGTCTATTACTTTGGGACACTGATAAGCCAGAATTAAAAAAAAACAAGAACAGATGAAAACCTTCAAGTTCAAGGAGAAAGTGATTACAAAGCATGTGATGAATTGAAACAACAGGAGAAAACACCATGCTGGGATGTAAATTTGTTATGAAAATTTGGATTCAGTATAATCTCATGACTTAGTATTCACATTAGGGCAGAATTTTTTATGGCTTAACTTGCTAGCTGTATTAATGAAAGCCTACATTCTGGAAACTTGCCTTTGAGTTGTCCAGTGCTCCCTCCAATGGGCTTGTAAGCCCATAACTGCGATGTATGCACAATGCCAATATGGGCAAATTATAATGCAGCCATTGGACCTTTTGCTAACAAAATGCTCCTTTCTCTGAAAAGCTCAACTACAATATTTGTACAGTATCGGGCAGTTGTGGGACAGGGGAAGTCTCTCAGAAGCCATCCTCCCCAAGTTCGATCAAGACTGATGAGCTGAGGATTAACAGCAGTACAGCGACGTAGAATCTACCCTACAATTGCCTTGACACTCTTTCAGATTTTCTGGGGCTATCAGTTAGAGTCAATTAAAACCCAACTAAAGTCAACCAGAAACCTTTCACTGAGATGACAGGTCAAGCTTTCAGATAGCAATGTGAGGCTGAAGGAGGCATAGTCTCATCTGTAAGGATTATGCAAAGATCCTTGTTTTTAAAGGTTGGTCCACAGAAGATGTAGGGCTTTCTCAAAGTCTATGCCAGTAACTTCAATTGCACCTTACAGGAGTAAGTTCCAATTCCTTTTCAGTCCAGCACTGCATTTAATGATGGAGAATACAACCTGCTGCATTTGGAAGATGTACGTAGATAAACCCTTAGGGACTGTCAGACTTTAAAGCCAAACAGATTTAGGAAATCTTACTCCAAACTGGTGAGGTTGTATTGTTTTCCAACTAGTTCTATTTATGTCATGGCACTGAGACCTCAGGAAGATTCCTTGTCTGCATTTAGCACTGGCAATAAAAGAGAAGTCAGAATAACCATCCAGCTAGCCAGTGTTAGTCCATGGCTTGTCAGCCTTTCATTTGCTGGGAGACTTGGACCAAATTCAATCCTTACTCACAGAGAGGTCAAAAAATAATTCACTGAAAGAACAGGACACTCAGGACCCCTATAGCCCCTCAAGCCCTATCCTGCTCATGCAAGTCACTGAATTTTCACTAGTCCACAAATAAAACCAGTGAGTGTGAAGAAATACCAGCTTTCACCTTCCGCTACACTTAGCAGTAGCCAGTCTCGCCAGCTGGCACGTCTCCCTTCCCAGCCAACCTGCCTTTGATATCCGTCAGCCTCTGGCTACAGAGACATCTGGAAGTTATTATCCAGCAGAGCGTATCACAAACCCATTTACATAATATAATATCATACTTTGTGTTCCTGCTTAGCTGAACATTTTGGATCACTCTAATGTTTGGGTAAATAAACCACCATTCTCTGCATATAAATAACAGTGCATTTTAGGGTATGTTTGTTGGAGATTATTAATTTTATAGGGCTCAACCTGCAAAACAAAATGGTTTACACTTAGCACTAAAATATATTATTCTTGCACTTGGAGTAAAAAGTACTTGCAATCCGAGGAGAGGTAATAAGGCTTTTATTTCCAAAGTTTCAAAATTATTTCCGATTTAACCCATGTCTTATTTATAAGCCCATCTTATTATTTTCATAGTCTCTTTAACACCTCCCACTAGACATTCTTCAGAAAAGAAATAATACTTGGCTTGCTTTGTTCCCAGTGTCACACCTAAGGTTTAACTGAGCCAACTTGTTTTTAATATATTTTCATCGATACAAGGGGATACAAAGCCCCCTTTTAGTCCATTGCTCAAACAATTTTCCCTTCATCTCCTGTATCAATACCCATTTTGAAAACTGGTACCATTTTCTACAAAGGAAAAAAAAAATCTATTTAAAAATATTTAATCTGAAACATTTTTGCTTGTTTCCATGGTAGCTGTGGAAAAGACAGGAGAAAATGGTATTTACCAAACAGAAAATAAGTCAATGAAAATATAGCTTAGTTCTTTAACAAAAGGAACATGAGAACGCCACAAAATAAACATTTGCATGAATTCTCTTCTAAGGAGACAACATTTTGCTGACATCAGGGATGGCAGTGGAGGACGAATGAGCCCTTTTTTTCCCAAAATGCACTATTTCCCCAGTTTTTGATCTTTTAGCAGAGAGAGATATTTCATTTTGTGTTCTCGCACAGTATAATGAAAGGGTTGGAGAACAAACAGCAAATGTATTTATGTTAGGGTAATTGATTCTTTTTTATTTAGGTCATTGCTGAATTTGACAATGTTGTAGACAGGAAGAAAGTAGTTTTAAGATCAGACTTTTTGTTTCAGACTTTCATTTATTGCAGCCATTCTATGTGAAGGTATTCTTTAGGAACTGCACAGGTAAGGAATCCATAATCTGTTTTTTTCCTTATCCACCTTCTAGAAACCTGTTATGACTAGCTGTATTAGCTCTATTTACTGATAGTTGTAAGCTGTGGTAAATTTAATCAAAGATAGCTTCATGTCACGTCCCATTACCATCATGGCATAAATTGCTGTTCATGAGTGATTTGTGTCAAAGTGCTCTGAAAACTACTGTTTTAGCAGCAAGATGTTCCAATGTGCACAGTTCTTCAGCGGGGGTATTAAATTAATGTGTTTGCAGAGAAGCCACTAATTGACAATGAGACGTGATTCTGGCAGTAGATTTCCACTTTAAAGATAATGAACAGTGTTCAGATACAGAGAAGAGCCCCCTCTGCTTCTAAAACTATACTAATAATTTCTCGTATAAACAGAACAGAGGCAACCAATCCTGACAGGATATCTCAAGTGCCAAAACAAGCTGTTTGAACATCACGACTTGCAAAAGCAAACAGTGGAATCGCAGTGTTTGTGACCTTTATCAAATCTAGCTATGTACAGCCAGGAACGGTATGTTTGGTTAGGAACTCATTAAACAAAATTACCTCTCCATTTATAGAAACCATACAAGTACAGTATAAACCATTTTAATTAAATCAGCTAGTTAAGCAAAAATTCATTACTTCTTTTTTTTTTTTTTTTTTTTTTTTTTATCAGCTAGCAGTGGGGCTGCATAGAGCAGTTCACATTAGAGTCAATTAGTAAGAAAAATTGTCAGATTTGGCAAGTGCGTGAGCTTCCAGAGCACATTAGCTGACGGGGAAGAAAAAGTTTGCCTAAAATCTCAGAGTTACTGCCCCCAGAGGAGGAGAATGAGCCACGTAAAATGCACACACATGCATCAGCCACGCCAAAGGCCTGTTACTCCCAAGGAGTCTGTGTCAAAGCCGAGCAACTGCCTTTATGTGCTCTCTTCCTCGAGAGCTGAAAAATGAGGCATGCATGCAAATTTGAGGTTGTTGGGTACCTGTCTGGCTCTGCAGGCTTTGGACAATTTTATCCGATACAGCTAATACAATGTGATCAGTGTGACTGAGGAATAAAAACGTTCCTTCCTGCTATAAGGATCCAAAGCAAGGAAAAAGCTGAAGAAGAATAACGGGTAAAACCAGTTAATTTTAAACCAGTTATTTTTAAATAGGGAGAACACAACACTCTGGCTTGTAGCTCAGGCAGAAGAACATCCTTTCTTTGCAAAAGATGCAGCAAGACCCTTAGTGGGCAACTGTAACTAAAGACTGGACTCCAGATTAAAGAGACGTCTGCTAAAGTTACCATAGAAAACTATCATTAAAAAAAACCCCCAAAATATAATTTATTCACTTTGATCAGAAAAACTAACAAGGTTCATGGCCCAAATAAGGACCTTGTAGCCACAGAGTGCAGCTTTCCCCTTGAGCCAGAACATGGCTTTTCAGGTGGCTGCTGCCCATGTGACCCACTGGGACAGAAGAAACTGATTTTCCAGTACAACTTAACTGAAATTCAGAAATCACCTGAACTCACCCACACCTTCTTTTTGCCTAAACATTTGGTGAATTATCACTGTTTTAAGTTGAAATCTGCTAAGGCATGAGCACACCTCAATACGCTTTGCTTTAGTACTAGCAGAACAGCACGCTCATGTTCATTACTGAGCAGACATGAAATGTGAAAGATGCCTCTAAGGCAAGGGAAGTTTTGGCTGGGGTGGAGAGGCAGAGCTGCGTTGAAACTCCTTCTGTGGTATGCATGCTGCAGTGATGATCAGAGGTCTCTGCTGGACCACGCACTGCTTTCAAGATTTCAAGTGATGCTCTCCCTCTTCCATTCTGTGGAAGAATCACATACCAAAGCAGGTACATAAGAAATCCATCGGCCTTTGGTGGAATCTTTTATGGTTCCCACAGGTTTCAAGCACCTGTTATACCTTTCTTGTCATCGTCAGGCTCTGATTATCACAAGAGCCTTCAATGAACAGGAGAAGATGACATCATCTGCAAAGCACAGCTCTTGATGCACTTTCATTTTAAGGCTTGAACATCTTATCCCAACACAAAAAGTTCTGATGAGACTGTTTGCTTGTATAGCTCCAAACATCAACTTGACCTTTTCACATCCCCTTTGTAAGATCTAATCTCACAGTGCTTCTTCGGTAGGATTGTTTAAGAAACATCTAAATTACTGTTGTACTCTACCTTCTAGTGTTTACAAGAAGACACTTCTATCGTCAAGTTAATGTCATTCTCATAATTGGAAGAAGAAACACAATGGCTTCAGAACTACAAGTACTTCTCAAGAGCATGGCTATTAAATTACAGCATACTACATAGTTATTACCTTTTCCAACATCTATAGGACAGCAATAAAGGTAATAGGTCTTGTCATATACTATACAGTAAACCCCACTACCCCAGCTTGATATTACTTCTCTCATTCTGCATGTATCTTTCGAGAAAAATGTGTGCAGTATCTGGGCTAGAAAGCTGAGTTCTTCCTCCTAGGTAAAACTTCTAAGAAGTAATGCAAAAATTGTTCCAAAACACATTTCTTTTGCTTCTAGAACTCTGCCTGCTACAACTGTTCTTCATCACAGAAAGGAGAGGGAGCAAATCCACCGCTTAACAAGCCTGTGAGAAATTCTAATCTCATTTTATTTTTCTAAAGCCATGAGGTTCAGAAGATAGATGAATTAAAATAATCATAATGAATCAAATGTAAAAATATTCCCTCTCTTCATAATGTTTGCAAGGAAAAAGATCATAAGAGATTTAAGAGATCACAAGCACCACTGCTACTTTAGCACAAAGCAAAGTAATTCATTCTAGTACTTGTCTCCCCAGTGCTTGTGTGTGAGTTTGCCCTTTCAAGTTATCCTTTGGTTATTTCAAGAGGCTCTTGAGAAAAGGCTGTTCTTCTTTTAATTCCCCAATTCTAGAGTGCACCTAAGCAAACGCTTAAACCTGAACATGTGAATGCATTCAATTTATCTCCATTTGCATGATGACATTTAAGCGTGTATTTAAATACGTCACTGGATGGAGACAGGGTTTGATATACCTCCTCTTCACTGGTGGCAATGACATGCAGCTGAGGACACTGGCCTCTGCCTGGCCCTCCTCATTCAAACCACGTCCAGTAAGCAAGGACCTAGCCTTCAGAAGCTGGGAGGAACCAAAGCCCTTTTTCACCCTCAGCTTCTAACTACCAAGCTGTCTCAGCTTGCTGGGCTACAGAAAAAGACAAGTGGGTGCTCACAGCCCCTAATAAAAAGGTTTATTTTAATGGATGTGCCTGCATGAAGCAATTTTTGTCTTCACTCAAATTCATGTTTAGACACAACCGTCAGTGGATAACCACAGCAGTGAAGGTTTCTCTAGGAAATTCAGTCCGAAATATTTTTTGGAAGTGGCAGTCAGACTTCAGCAGTTAACAACAAAGAACGTGAAACCAGAGGTCAAAGGCTTTGATCTCACAAGGGCAAGGCACACATCACAGGCAGGCAGTACGCAGCAGTCCACGGGTTTTGTTTTATCAGAAAAAAAGCTTATTTCCACATAGGCAGTTCAATCCTCAGGACTTCCTTTTGTGTGAAGGAAGACAGATTCGGAGTGAATTTCACTTACAGATGATCTTTCTAGTACAGCTTTGAGCCTGACCCTTGGTAAGATGCTGACTATTAAAGAACTAAATGCAGCAAGTGCAGTGCTTGGAAACTTCCTATAGTGGGCTGATTTTCCAAGGCAATGAGCACCTGTATGTCAGATCTTATCTTGGCTTCACTGCAAGGCAATGTGATTCAACACACCTGAAAATCAGGCCAAGTATTTCATGTGTTTTCACAAACATCACTTTCATCTCATGTGATGATTAAATGCTAGATGCTCAAATTCACTTAAGCGTGAGGTCAGACAAGTTCACCTGAAACATCTTCATTAGACTCCCACAATTAACATCAGCAGTCTCACTGGTAATTATAGGATATTAATTTATTAGTCATCAGCTTTCTCATCTTTTCCACTGATCTGATTTGTTAAACCCCCAAACAATGTCTCACAAGCTACCTAAAGGAAACAGAAAGCTCTGTATCTACTCTCACTGACTGTGATCAGTTCAGGCCTTGTTTCGCTGATGAGGATACAGAAATAAAACTGATGCCGGCTCCTGTTTTACTGGGCTTAGCTACTGTCTTGGATCCCCCCCAGAGGCAGTCAAACAGGACAGCCCCAGAATAATGACCCAGTACTTCTGCATATAAATATGGGCAAAAAAAGGCAGGATGACAAATACAGTCTCAATTCTTCAGCTTCTCTCCAGGGATAACACAGGTTGATGGGGTGAACTCCATCCCTCCGATGACACATGTAATATCTCATCCCAATGCAGGGGAAGGAAGGAAAGGGAACAAATGCAGCATCTCTTTTTCCTGTTTCTTCCAGGTGCACCCACTTGAGAGCATAAGGAGGACCAGGAGCCCAGGAAGCACAGCTCTCACTTTAGCTGTCATTTTCTTCCATCAATGGAAGGCTACATCTTCATTGCTCCCAGGCCTTGTGCGGAGAGAGCATCCTGGCTAGCACAATAACTGAGGTCATAAACAAGATCAGTGCTGAATAAGCCTTTCCTTGCCCAGAGACCTTTGTATTTGTGATCAGCAATAAAAGGCTGTACTGGAATTTAAAATCTCAGCCAGGTAAAATGTCAGAGATGATTATTTAAAGGCTTTAAATAAAAACAAACTCTGGCTGTAAGAATCAGCTTTTTCACATTCATATTGTATGGCTGTGGACTCATACTTGGGTTATGAAAGGAGCCCAAAATAAAATGAGATGTAATAAAACACAAGCTGAGCTTAAGCAAGGATTGATTTCTGACAGCAGTTCCGAGTGTTTTAAACAGTAACTGTATACCCGCATATTTGCAAGATATTAATTGCACAATTCCCAGTGATTTAACGTTGCAGGAATTTACATACTTCAATGCTCAGGACTTCAGAAACTAAGACAATGAGAAACTTCAGTTGACATAAACATGATTCAAAGAAAAGAATGTGTTTTTTTCTAAAATAAGTCACTGGCAGCAGACGACTGACATCCTACATGTGCTGAGTATACCCTGTATCTCCAAGCTCTTTCACTGTGAGTTCCTTTCTATGCTGCATTTCTATGATCCTGGTTTTAACTCACAAGATGGGAACTACAGAAAATAGATAAATAAGAAAACCTGTCAGATATGCCTTAACCCACTTAGACACATACAAGCACTGAAAAATAAAGAAAATATCAATACAAAAGAGTGGGCCAGAACTTCAGATGGGAAGACCCAACACAGGGAGCAGAGGACATCTGTTAGTGAGGGGCGATGTGGAGGAGCTCAGACTGTAGCACAAATGGGTGTATACCTATCCAAGTACTTAGGAAGACTTGAGCTTCTGCAACTAAGAGGCAGAGGACATTCTGAAGACCAAAATCTTCATCAATGTCACTGTTCACAAACATAATCTTAATTTTTAGACTTTTGGTTGAATCAATATCCGGTTGTTCAAAATAACAGCATGCACTCTTTGAAAAGAAGACATTGCACTGATAATTCCAGCTAAGTAAAGCCTGGCTTTACCTTGTTTTCGTCTGGAACATTATCCCACTCAAGATTATCTTTTATAAATGCTGACACAAGCTACAGGGGCTTTATATTATTTCATAAAAAAATCTTTTTTCTTTTCTTTCTCCTCTTCTTTCCAAATTATACCCACAGGTCCAACTGATACTTTCAATTGCAACAACAGGCAGCCAGACAAGAACAGTACAAGAAACTTTATCTTAAGTATTTATTGTTATGCCAGAATATCACTCAGTTTCCTCTAGGGTAATTCAGCACTCCTGTGGGAAATATGTGACCTCATTTGCATTTTCTAATTGAATTGCTATCAGGTTTCCTGCAAGACTGAACAAAAAAAGTTCCCAGAGTTACTAACATCACTTGTATTAACCAGAAAAAAAGTTTATGTTCAAGTGCTTGCTGGGGAGGAGGGAAAACTGTATGCTTCATGTATCATAAAATACCTTCAAAGAATATTCACCTTCTTTGCTATCATTTCCTCCTACTAGCATTAAACTTTAACATAGTAGTTAGACTTCTTTCATTACAGAGGTTGCCACTGAAAATGTGCAGGTCTGCCCAGGTTATACAGTCAGCTTTAGCAGTTAGCACATTTATAAGGCCAACACTATGAAGGAGGGGAAGCTGCTGTCATACTGGGTCACTCACCATTAAAATGTCAGCTTGTGTGAGAGTAACAGCACAGTTGTGGGAGCTCCTATGCAGGTATCAACACCAAACCCTCTGATTTTGCAATGACAGCAATGATGATTATCCCCACAGGAGCCACCTGAAAGCATGCTGGCCACCACCAAAGCTCTCCCAGCTCATTATGGACATTTCCAGTCTTACACAATGTGATGATGAAGGATCACAAATCCAGAGGCTCATGTATTGAGGGGTTTGTCCTCTGTGCTCTCCTGGGAAGTAGACCACTGACTCCACTTTGAAAGCAGGCTACAGGAGACTGGGTTTGCCCCCCCCAGAACACACCAGGAATTTGCAGCAGAGCAGGGACCTCACTTCTGGTCCCCCAGGACCTCAGCCAGTATCCCAACAATGTTGACTTCTATAACATTTATTCTGTATTAACCTTCATAATGAATCAAATGTCTAATAATTGCTGTTCCAGGAGAGCTAATCATTTTCTCATGAAGCTTTAATCCATGGATAATAATGAACTGGATTCTGATTTATCCTTTTAGATGGGATTCAGAGGGCTAGCACACAGTAGGGCTGCTCTAGCTGAGGGCCATCAGTCATGGAGAAGCCTACAGGAGCACAGAGGATGGCGAGCAAGGCAAAGGACTTGTTTGTGCTGCTGGTGCCAGCAGACAGGGATCAGCAGGTGCACTAAGGCAAATTTCATGCCAATTATTTTTAACGGCTGGGAACTGTTGAGCATTTTCACAAAATCAGTCACAAATTTACAAAGTGAAATGGAAATGGAGACGTGTGCCAAAACAGAGAGATGGTCTCTCTCAATCTCCCACATCACCTCTGCCCTTCTCTCCCGTGTTTGCCGTCTACACATCCTGAATATAACACAACACTCTAAAATGTCTTTTAAACAACTATGTATGGAGTCATTACACTATACAAAACCAAATGTGAAATCCGTTTCTAGTAAAAGCCATGACTATATAAGGGTCATGGTCTGAAACATATTGAACTGGATATTGTAAGGTTTTGATGCTTTTTTTTAGCATAAACACTATTATTTTTTAAAGTAATCTCATAACCATATTTATTTCTTTAGTAAACAAAGGATTATTGTGCTTGTGGAAAGCAGCAGCATTTAAATAAAACACAAGTCAGATGCCTGCCATAGGGACCCAAAACTAAACTGCTTATGACCTTGTCATTAGTCTTGTTTTTCCATATTTTTCCAGCCTGAAACTATACACTAATAAGGCTTTTAGAAAGGAGGGATATGAATTTTAAAAAGCTTAGTTCTTCCTATTTTCAACAGAAGAAGAGTTCAGCTTATGTTAGCATTAGATCAGTTTCAGACCAAATATTTTGCTGAAACAGAATTGTGTGCTTATTCAGTTTTCTTTTTGCTACACTGAGGAGGAATTTAAAGCGGTAGATAAGAGATCTTACTTTGCTCCTGCAATATTTAATTACTTTTAGAAGAAAGCAGTATTTCTTTGGTTAGTAAATGGTAAATTCAGTTGACATAATATACAGGGCTTAATTATATCTTACAAAAGCCAGAGCCTTACTGAAGAGCAGCAGAAGTGTGCTTATATGACTCTAAGCCATTCAAAACCTCAGAGGTCAGCCCACTGGGCTACTGGTAGATTTAAGTTTCCCTAAGTCTTTTCCTTCTTGTCTCACATGCGGCAAAAGTCCTCCCAAATGGCACAGATGCACACGGCACCGTTCTGATAATACAGCACAGAAAGTCTCTCCCTCTTTCCCCATCTTTTCTTGTCCTGCCCTCTCTGCCCAAGCACTGCAGAAAAGCAGAAAGGAGAATTGAGTCTTGCTATTTTGACACCTACTGTGGTTTATTAATCACAACTACAGCCATGGACAAGTGACCTTGCCTGTCCCTGAACTAGCCATGGCTGTAAGCCAGGACACACACCTTCATTCTTGCTTCGCAGGTCTTCAAGATCCAGCACTAAATCAGGCTCTTCAAAACCAATTTCCTGCCAAATCCTGCTTAAATGCAACTGCCCAGCCATCACAGAACTGGTCTTTTTTTCTGAGTAAGCACCAGACAATGTAACTGTGTTTACTCAGTGTAGTACAGAATCTTCAGCCTGGACTAACACTGAAAAGGAAGGAGGAGAAAATGAAAAGGTGAGCTGCTGCTGCCAAAGATGATATGGAAGAGGTGGGACAGAGACACCTACTCAAGGAGCAGACCAGAAGAAATGTGTCTTCCTGGAGCACTCCCCAATTACAATGGCATGTGCAGCCCACCCCTGTGCTTAACTGAAGCAATACTGCTCTCAGATTGCCAGGCAGGGCAGATCCTTCCTGCTCTTCAGCTACATATGTGAAACTAAGAATAAAAGAAAGCTCCTGTAACCATGTGTCTGAAATACTGAAGGGTCCTGGCTTTTCACTCATCAGCTGTGGGAAAGGGAAGATGCTGGCAGTGAATGGAGGGAACGTTTGGCACTGCGGTGCCATGTTCTGCTTCACTGCCCGGCTGGCCCATACTCCACGTTGAGCATATGTCCCTTATCAGGCAGCAGCAACGCTCCCTGTCCTTGCTGCACGGGAACAGAACAACCCCAAATCTCCCTTCTGGAAGCACCCCCCTCCCCACTGCAAGCTGCAGGGCCATGCAGATGGCTCACAGAGAAAGCAATGATAGCAAAAAACAGGGAGATGCTCAGCACAGCAGCAGGAGCCTGTGTGCGACTCCAGGTCTACGCTGTCACAAAAGAAATCCGAACTTAACCATCAAGAAGATGGCTGCCTTTGGAGAGAGGGCGGCACCCTTCATTTGCAGGTTTTATTTCAAGTCAAAAGAACGAGATGCAAACACAAGGTATATAACCTGTAGTACATAAGAGAGCCAAGCAGTCACTTAAAAATATTGAAGTATGAACTTAGAAACCACTTTTCTCACTGGTGACTTTAAATAATACCTGTCAGAGAGATTCAAGGGTCATTTGCAAGAAATGTTATGCTTATGGTATCTTTGACCTGGATACTTTGCGAAGCACAGGCCAGGGAGCACAATCCAGCGTCTCATGTAACTTCTAAAGGTTTGAGGAACACAGGAAAAGAAAGAGTGAACGAAAGCTTTGAAAGCTTCCTACCTTGTGCCCATTGTGCTGCGACTTCTCTGCCACCAGCAGCCTGGCAATTGCATCCCATCTGCCCAGGGTCTGGGGATCCCACGCGGTCACCATCAGGATCCGCTGCTTCGAGGGCATTTGCACCTGGTGGGCAGCATACATGGTCCCATCCGCCCTCACCTTGAAGTCCAGGCTGTTGGTTTCATACCGAACTCCCTTGTTACCGGCACAGTTATTAAATTTTACTAGAACAGAGAGTAAGAGATGGAAGAAACGTGTGAGATTGGCGTGATAAGGAAAGCAATCAAATACAAGTTTCAGACATTTAATTTTCACTGATGTCTTCTATATCTCTAATAACCATCAAGGAAATGATTTAACTGTTTCTTCGACCTTTCAGGAGCGCTCTTGTGCTTTATCTCCGTTCCCCAGGGAAGAAGTTGTAAGCCATTTTTAAAGTATTTGATACAGTTTCATTAGGTCTCAAACACAGCTGTTCCCCATTTCTACAAGTGGATTTCTCCCTTGCTGCCATTATCTTTTAAATTCGACTGGAGTCTATTACCCACACTGTGGGTATTTTTTTGCACGGAATGTTCTCCATTTCCCTAACCCTTCAATAACCTACTTACCAGATAGCCTATTTGCACATTCTTAACTGAAATTCAGAAGCCCATAACAATTCCATTATCAGAAATATAAAACCAAAAAGAAAATTAAATAAAGAAAAAAAATAAAATTGTTTTGCAGAATGCATCTGCTGCTGGAACCCCCCCACCCCCTCCAGCCACAGCTACAATCCCACCCTAGGTGACCCCTCCACACGTTACAGCTACGGCAAAGAGGAACCATAAAACTTTGCTTCACAAACGACAGTGTGTCATTTAAAAGCCTTCACTTGTCAGATCAAAGCTCCCCGGTTGCTGGTATTTTCGGTGATTTTTTGGTCAAATTCTTTCACAGCCTGGTTTGAAAACTGTTTTTATTGGCATTATGAAACATGTCACATACATTAGGCCGAAAAAAGCTATTATATGACAAAATTGACAAATGTGATGGAAATGGAACCTGCAGCTAATCACATAGGAAACAAAAACACTTTCTGCCATTGGAGTAATCCACGGGGTGGAACACACATGTGGTGAAGGAAAACATATTGTACCCGTAAAAACATCTCAAGTGAGTGAGAATGGATATATAGCTTTCCAGTTTGGATTGCTACTGGGGCTCTCATGCTGTGGCTTCTGAGTGCTCAGCAGTGATGCCTCCCAGTCTGCCCCAAGATAAGGAAAACCTGCTGGCCCAGGGTTAATTTTGCACAAGACAAACTAAGTCAGATGAATCCTACCTAGACTGGCTGTGGTAGGAGGAGAAGGGATGCAGTGGCAATCCAGGAGAGTGTAGCTCCTGAGCCAGCTTGACCCCAACCGTCCCCCCTTCCCATACCACAGCTGACTGCTTCTGCAGTGCTGCTTTGAGCCCGATCAGGGAATAATCTGGGTTTGAGTAAAAATACCCAAGGGATGGCACAGGCAAAAGGGAAAAGCAGCCAGGAAACTGCTCAACCAGTCCTCCTGCTAAATCCGCCAGCGCCATCACAATACTGAGAAATGAGGAGCACGCTGCAGTGGAGGAAGGGAAAATCCATTCCCTTCTTCACTAAACTGCACCTCTCAATAACTATGATCATATCATAAGCATACATCTTACAAAGGCTTTCTATGCTACATATTAACTTAGGGCTCAGGCCCTTCTCAAGTTGACAGGTGCCATGCAGCATGCGAGCCATCCCACCCAAATCCAGCTGGTGTTGAGGACTACCCGCCGAGGCTCTGGCCTTTAAGTCAACCAGCACACAACAGCTCATCTGACAGCAAAATTTCTTATTTCCCCAAATGAGCTTTCACTTGCCAATGGCCTGCTGGGGACAATGCATGGTCAGCACTAACTCCGAAACCCTGTGGTGCCACCATCAATCCAACCAGGTGGGCAATCCGTGCCAGTTCTCAGACTCAAGCCAGGCCCTGCTTGCTTTAACATTGAGGACACGGTTTTTAGGCTAGTCCAAAAAATAAAGATTCATGCAAGCACTGAGTGAGGTTAAACACACACATGGCTGGGTGGCACCTACAAGAACCAACACTGCACACCCAGAGAAACCAGGATTGCCTCAGAGACCCGCAGGGCGGCTGGTGCTTCTAATGGAGAAACCTCACACCCCCAGGGACCACCCTACTGTGAGATCTCCTTCATCTCTCAGGAACTTCTGTGAATCTCCCCTGCATTCACAGCTACAATAAATGTGTGTGAGCACATCAAGTGCTTTGCTGCTAATACATTATTTATTTTCAGCTCCACACCATAGAATCACAGAATGGTTTGGGTTGGAAAGGATCTTAAGATCATCCAGTTCCAGCTCCCTACCATGGGCAGAGATGCCTCACCCTAGACCATGTCGTCCAAGTCCCCATTCAACCCAGCCTTGAACACTGCCAGGGATGTTAGAAAGCACATTATATGGTGTGTTATTGCACTCCTCTGCTGGGTAACAGCAATGGAAAAAGCAAGTTCCATTTATACCTCCAGAAGTACCCAGAGATCATATACAAAGAGATATCTGAAGAGAGAAAGGTGTGATAACGATTGCACATTAAAAACAATTCAGAGCTTACTTTGATTTTACCGAGATTAAAAGAAAGCCCTACAGTGTACTAGTAGTCTGAGAGGGGGAAAAAAAAAGAATAAATCCCTTCCTATACGTGTACGTAGTGATTTCAGTATTCAAAGTACTTAAACATCTGCTTAAGACACAGCACGTGGCTCCAATATGCTGCTCTGGTGTCATATGTCACTGTGTCGACTTTTATGCTCCATTATCTAAAAATGGCTACCTCTCAGACAAAGTCCCTCTGTGACTCGCTAATTACTTCCATTAGTTTAAAACAAACTTGACTGGAGACAGAGAAAATCCTGAGAGGAATTGTCTGAGTTTTTAAACAAGCACCGTCTCTGCTGCACACTGCTCTGCACGGGTAGCGCAGGTGGAGGGATGCTCAGCAATGAATTAACACAGCCAGCTCCTCTTTGAAGAGTCCTTAGGAGCTGCAGGCACAAAAAAGCTTCAAGGACATAGGGAGTCCATAGCATTTCCTTTCTGAACAGCAGCAATAGGCCATGGGTCACCAGAGTGGCTTTGCAGAAGATGTCAGCCACACAGGGGAAATGATCCAAAAACTCATCAGGGCTGAAGTTTAAGGATCACCATGCTCACGGCTGTCAGGTGGAGCTGGTGCTGTAGGCACTGTTCATACACAGCATAGAAAACACATCTGCAACACAGTATAGGTGAACTGTTCACACTCATCACATGGCTGCAAGGACTCTCATTATGAAACCAGTCGGTGCTCACCCTCCTTGCTGCACTCTGAAAATGAGTCCTTGGGATGTTGTGTAACTGCTGAGATGCACTGCCGTATATATATGTACATACACACATCATATATATGTACATAATAAATATATACATGGGATATTTTTCCAAATATATAAGCACAGGTTTGGGGGAAAAAAAAAAATCAAGCTATTGTTCTATAATAAATAACATAGCTCAAGGAAAAGAGACCTCTGTGCTTTCAAATTCCACCTCTTACCTCTACTCTTTGCTCTCATGGAAACAGAAATTAAAATTTCATTGAGCGGCAGAAAACTTTCTCTTTTCCTTTTTCTCCTTTGGAAAGCTCCAAGTCTGCGTAATTTGCAGCTGATACAACTCCTGACTTTAAAATAATTTAATAAATAAGCAAACAAATATTGGCTCTGTTTACTAGACTTAGAACTCTCTGTGGACACAAATCCATCTTTCTTTGACCAGCCTGAAGTCTAAAGAACACTGCATGAATTTAACATTCAAAAGCTGCAGCATCAGTAATTAGGGTTTCAGATAAACAGCGGAGCCACACATCTATCATTTCTGCAGGATGGTAAAAACCCCACTTTTTTTTTAATATGTGCTGCAAAAATGTTCAGTGATGCTTATCGAAAGCTTATGCTGAAAACAGCATCAAATGCCTGATGAAAAGAAAACCAAGAAGGCACCCTCATTAGCGGGCTTTTCGGTTTAACCCTTTACCCTCATCATTTTTAATTGCTTCGCTATGAAAGCAGGAAGTAAGACAAAATGATATGTTGAAACAGGTATTGAGTGATGAGCGGAAAAGCTGCAGGAGTGTGCAGCAAACTGCTGGGCATCTGAGGGGAAAAAAATGGTATTTTTCTTCATTCTTCAAAAAGGACACAGGGTGGCAAAAAATCCAACAAGTTTTGCATTGTTCCCTTTTATTATTATCTTGTTAAGCTAGCTGGACAGAGTCAAATGATCAAGCAAGGATCTTGAAAGATGTGTGAATACACTGAACTTCCTTGCCCCCCAAATGTCTGAGAAATATATTGAATTTAATAGGACTACAAATGGTATAAACCACAGAACTCGCTTTAAGCCTTACCCTTCTGGATTCTCCTTTAACTTCTCCTAGTCCATTAAAAAGTGCTCCCTCTGGCAAGCTGCACAGGGCCAGAAAAGCAGGAAGGATAATACTTATTTATTAGGATATACCCCCTGGCGGGACATCATCCCTCAGTTCAGGATATGGGTCCCTTCAGGACTCAGTTTTTCACTGTGGTTTTGCGGATTAAACCTGAAAAAATGTTTCTTTCCCAATGAACTTCAAAGCAGCAAACATTCACCACTATTTACAGCGGGATCCTATCTGCTTTTCAAGACGTGTCTCTTGAACAGCTCCCTTCACTCTGGCGCGGCTGTGATAAACCTAAGCTGCCAAATCCACCCCTTGCACCACTTCTGCGAACGCTGTTAGGATGAGGACAGCTTAACTGCAACCTCTGGAAATTTCAGATGTTCAGGTAACCTGCAGTGTCCTGAGCACGTATGGAAATGTCCCTTTCGTGTGATCTTTAGCAAATCACTTGTATTCCTGCCCTGGCACTTCTGCCCCAATGCTCCTTATATCTGCACTCATCCATCTTCACTAGGTTCTGCAGGGGGGTGGCAGTCCTGGCCAGCATTCCCCTGCATGCACCACATCGGTAATCAAAAAACCCAGCTCCTTAGTGGATAGGAACCTGTTGCCTTAGCACATGCATGAAACCACTCAGTTAGCCAAGGGAAAGTCCATATACCCGGGCACCCTGTGACTGCATTGGATTGTCTCAAACCAATTCCTCCATTAAGTGCCAATGTGAACCAGGATGTGCTTGCCTCATTGGGAAGCTTCATTAAGTAAGTATGCAGTACAAAATTTTACATAGCCACATTATCGAGTATCTTTCTTTATGTTCATGCAATTCCTCTGCGATTCCATGAGAAAACTGTTTCACACTAGTAGGAATGACCTGCAGTCAGTGAATTCCCCATGGCCACACTGGAAATCCCCAGCAAAGGCGGGATCTGAATCCTGAAATTCAGCCTCCCCGCTTCTTATTCAAACTGCCAGGTGATGCTGTCTCCATCACTCACATGCAAGTTAACAAGAAAAAAAATATTAAATAGGGAAAATAGACTGTTACAGGCACTTCAAAAAGCAAATACAGGCAGATTCTTATTCCTACAAACTGCTGGTGCATTTCCAAATTAGCACTGGGTTAAAAAATTAAGGAAGATCATATAACTTACTATTGTAATCATTTTGTAAAATGGGAGTCCTATGAGGAAATGCAAACGCATGGTGGAGTTCTGTGACTAAAATATCTTGTCTACAAAAGGCCAATGCTGAAAGATTCTTTCTCTTGTGCTAAAAGGATGAATACATCCAGCTACTGCACGCTACTGAACACTCTGAAAGAATCCAGAAATGTTGCTGTTCCAGTGTTTAGTGGAAACAAAAACTGACTTGAGCCATTACACACAATGTTACATAAGTCCAAAATCCTATTTCTGTCCCATTCCTGCTTACGGTAAATCCCACAATGTGGTACAATACACAACCAGATTTGTTTCTTGCAGGTGACAAAACACTCAGAGCCCTTCTCTTGCTGTACAGCAAAAAACACCCTCACATGAATAGGAGAAAATGATGCCTGCAAACCCTGGTAGAAACAACGTGTAATTTTCATCCTCCCGTTACTAATTTTACAGTTTACATTTTCAAGCATGTCCCCATAAAAAAATATTACACTAATAAACTCCCGGTGTCTTTATTTATTATTTATAACACTGAGGGAGAACCAAGCTCTACTGGTAAAAGGTAAAAAACAGCAATTCAAATGGCTCCTTCAGAGTCTAATAAACACATCCCTAGTGATCAAGTTTAAGAGGATACAGTTTAAGAAAATGCTTTGATACAAAAAAGTGTTGGAGATGAATGTATGTACTTGGGTTGGTATATGGATGCACATGAAAACAGGCATGCCCACACCCTCAGCTTCACAAAGCATTGATTATCCATTAAGTGTTCCTGGAGTAAAACCCCAAAATAATGAATGAATTAGGAGAATTAATGAACTGCCCCCCCAGTCTGTCATCTGCTCAAAATAGTTAGCATGGTTCAGCATGTTCATTACGTTATTTTCTTCAATCAATGGTACAGAAATCTGCTGCAATTTTCCCGATTTTCCATATCTCAGGTCAATGTGAAACATTACATCAAATTTACCAAATTTATGATCTCTGAGCTATGACTGCTAATATTTGTCTTATTGGAATAACAATAAATTACCATGACAATTTACCATATGCAATCATATTAAACAAAATCTTTCTTTATCTTCTTGTAATCTGGAGCTACAGAGAATCCTCCTGTATAGAATATGCAATAACACAACATTCATGGCATTCGTAACCTATTATATGCTTGTTAAGAAGGCCTCCATGTGGTAGTCAACTGGAGATTGCTCTGAATCAGCAAACGAGCAGCAATCCACCTCCAGCAGGAATTAAGGTAGACGTCAAATGGCATATAAAAGTATTTACATTTAAAACCACATTTTGTATTTCCACACTTTAAATGCCAAAGCTCATCCCCCTCCATGATCAGATTACCCATGTAGGTTTTGGGAACACACTACTGAACTCCTAACCACCTCATGTTCATTCAGAGGCTGTTTTGCTTTCACAAAGCCAGGACTGCTTCCAACAGGTTTCATGGGGAAAATGGCAAGCCCTGTCATGCACAAGGCACTTATTCAAAATAAATAAAATACTTTTGTGGACTTGATAAAGCTACATGGAAAATTCATCTTTTCATTTCCAGAGTCACCTAAATCCTTTCAACATCTTCTCCAGCTTTATTTTCACTTGTAACAGCTCTTGCTTACACAGAGTTTCTGTGGCCAGATGAAAAGGAACAATACAGTTCAACACAGTGAAATCAGGATCCTTTAGAAAGTCCTTCTGTCATCTGTACAGTCAGCCAGTAACAATGAGGAGTTAAGAGTACATTAAAAAAAGATCTAAATCCCATTCAAACGAAACAAAACCCAGCCCTACAGTAAACAAAACCCAATTCCCAGACACTGCCTTGCCTCCTTCATGTTCCCACCAGTGCTATTTTTCATTTACTGGAAGGCAATCCAACTAAAATACATGTTTTTAAGTAAGTAAAAATAAGGAAGTGTATTTCACTTTTGGCATTGGAATTGGAGGGGAGTACAGACCCCTGGAGAGAAGGACTGTAGAACATGATAGAAAAGATGAATCACTCTGGCAACAGCCAGCCAGCCATTAATTTTCAGCAAGCCAGGAGTTGGTCCAATTAAACCAGGTTCCTTTCTCCATATTAACATGCTTTGCTTGGTTTTTTTCCAAAGCTAAAACATCAGCTTGAGACCCCAAAGGCTTTTCTATTTAGGATCAATCAATCTACCTTGCTGCACTGTAAAACATACACTGTCAGCTCTGAGGCTAGCTCAAAAAAGAGCAACAGTGGAAAAATTTGATAAATCGACATGTTCTGGCAGTTAGAAGAGGGATTCTTCCTACACTGTCACTTATTTTTATCTGATTAGAAACAAGTATTAGTAAAGGGAATATTCTCCTCTATTCTCTTCCTGGTATTTAGCACTGGGATAAGAGTAGTCCTTTCATTCCCAATTTTCTAAATCCCAAGCCAGAAGCTTCCTATGACAAAGGCAGAGAGATATGACCCAGATTTCAAAGGGCAGTGAGTTTGAATTGGATTTGGATGATATGGAACTCACATTCAAGCCTTTTCTTCAGCACAGGAGCATGAACTTGCATCTATTAGCACCCCATGTTTGAGATCTTTTTCACTGTTTTCCACATTTTTATCCTAAGGGCTTTTCCATGGGTCTGCAACCTCACCTCTGGGTTTCCAGCATCTGCACTGGTAACAAGTGCTTTAATCGTGGTTTCATTGCCCATTTGGGATCCCTGTACCCTACTGAGACATTTCAGAAATTAACTACAATAAGCCAGTGATTGATGCCAGAGGCCAGTAAGAAGGACATGAATACGATCTGAAGTCCCCTGCAAAGAAGCACTCTGAGCTGGGATAACCCAGAGGACTACCCTCTTCTTCAGTGAATGGCATGGTAATTATGCTGTTGGCTTCCATTCTTGTTTTCAATAGACATCCATTCTTGTTTTCAATAGACATCTTTATCCTGGGATAAAAATCCTTTCACAATAGTTTCACTATACCAGTCCTCTGTTCTTAACAGTAAGGTTGACCAAAAGCTACTGGGATGCAGACCTGATGTTTTAGCTTAGCTTTTGATTAAAAGGCTAATAAAGAGAAGCTTGGTTTAGGTAATCTTGCAGATACCAATTGCACCACACTTTTTGGCCAATGCTCAGATTTCACAGGCAACCATTTTTGTCCTTTGTTCTTCTTTAAATTCCATGCATCTGTAGGACAGTACTGACATTCACCATGGCACTAATGAGATCATTTTGCAATTAAAGGGTAAGTAGCAACAAACCTCTCACCACTCTACAGGAGAGTTTGGGTTCTCTGATTAAGCAGCAGTAAATAAACCTGTTTTGCTCTTGGTCTGGTGCACAGGCTTTCTATGATTAACTCTCCAAACAAGATGGACTGATTGACCCCATAGATTAATCAATGAGTTTCTCAGCTTCAGAGGAAAGTGCAAGTTGTGGCAGTTACCTGCAGTAGGATGTGTATTAATTATTATTACTACAGCACAGATTAAATAAATCCCAGGGCACTTCATTGGGAGGTTTTAGCCTTAGCACTAACGATTTCCACAACACTCATGTTTGCCAACCTACCTACACTGGAGAAGATTTTAAACACTGCTGTGTATTTCTTGAGGAGAAACTGAAGATTGTAGGGTAGCTTGACGGGATAAAGGGAGGAGTTTATGTAATTGCAGGGCAACCTCCAGATTACAACAGCTGCTCCCATCTTATCTGTTGGCTGGAGCATCCCTGGGAGAAGCTATTGGGAGGCTGGGGCTGTATTTGAGGGAAACCCTGGGTGTGCTCTATCAAGCACCTTCTCTCCAGCACTCCTGGGCAGAGCAGGGAGCCTGGCCCTGTAAGTACTGGGAACATCCAGAGCAGAGGTGGGAAGCAGGAAAGCACACACAGCTCCTGTACAACCGCAGCCACCCTGCCAGCTCCCGCTGCCCCACCAGTGGTGACCTGCTGGCCCTGGGGCTTCTTCCTCTCTGTGACAGATCTCTTTTCAGCTTGCAGAACTGCATTTGAAAGACACAGGGAACTGCAGGAAGACTGTAGGGAGGGGGAAAAAAAGCGAGCACAGGCCATTTTCAGCCTAGGAAAAGAAGTTGAAAGAGATGCTCCAGCCGCAGCCGTGTCAGATAGCCTCAGGCTCCTCTCTCCTCACACTCTTCAAAACAAACAAACTCTCAACACCTTGAAACAGAGACTGCACATGTCATGGGGAAAAAAAATCAAGACACACCAGTAAAGGCACGGAACTCTTCACGGACTTGACTTGCGTGTAAACACTGACAACTTTGGGCTTGACTGTTCTCGTCTTCCTTAGCCTGGCTCAGGAGCAAACGTGCATTGGTCCAGAAAGTGAAATCACAATGCAGTAAATGAAAAGGTGTTTCAAGCAAGAATATTAGAAATGGAAAATTCTGTTACTTATAGGAATCAAGGCAGCGTAGCTATATTTAACCTGCAGCTTCTGTGCACCTCTGCTCATCTGCCTGCACAAAAAGCAGCTGCAGCCCTTACCTTCAGCTAGAGCCTATACAAGTCTTGAGGCTTCAAGAGAAATTAAAATCAGGTAGGATAAACCAGCTTGGTACCTGGTGGCCTCCATTGCTTTGATATTTAGACAAACTCAGAGAATTTTATTTTCAGATGGAGGCTCTGGGTTCTGTTTCTGGCACTTGGTCAGAGGGAGCAGAAGAAAAAGTGGCCTCAATGCCCAAGCTGTACTTGAGTGGGTAATAAATACTAGGCAAGTTGAGAGATGGCAGAGCTGCATTGTTGCAGAGCCATAGCATCCTGCCCCAGGGCTGGGCCCCAGTGTCCACTGAACTCACAGGAAATTCAGCCACAGAGCAGGAAATTAGCTGGAAAAGCAAACCCACAATAAAACACAGCTCCTTGCTCTCTGGTGTTGGTCATCACTGAATAAAAATGAAGCTCCTTGCCCCTGCAGCCATTCTTGAATGGGCCATGTCCTGACAACTGCATTCCCACAGCTGTGGTGCAGCTGCTGATGCTTCCAACACAGACATAGGAATGAAGCTTACTGTAATTTTCCCTGCCCTCTTTCATGCTCACCCCCCTGTCCCCCTTACTACAGTGGTCTCCAACAGAAGGCACCACTCTTCTCTCCTGAAGAATTAACTCAGGATTCAACTAGCAACCTTAAATTTAACAGAGTGCTTTTGGCAGGGCTCAGCACCATCAATTAAAACAGAGAGAGAGACTAAAGCCAGTAAATTAGAGAACGTGACAAATGCAGCACAAAGCACCGACGATCCCAGAAGGTATCAAATTTAGTGTTAAAGCAAAGAAACAATAGGGAAGTCCAAGACATTTCAGAGTGTAGTGAATCAAATTAAATTGCCTGAAATTCCACATGGAATACATTTGACAAATTTCTTTCCCCCTCTTCAGCTTTCTGTTTGAGATGAACTGTCGTCTGGCAGCTTCAAACGTCTGGCACAGCTTCAGCTTCAGTTTGCTGGGGCTGAATCCAAACACGAACCTGAACTTTACCAGTTCTGCTCTTTTTGTAAACATACTTGCTGTGGCTGCCAAATGCTTTCCAAAAGCACACAAAACCCAGAATCCAAAAGGAAAACACTGACTTGCTGCAGTGTAATTTACAATTTACCACCTCTCGGTAGCATCCTGTGTGCAGAGCTCTTGGTCAGTCAGAGCCCACCTTGGCCTCTGTTTCCCCACACATATTGAGAGGGGACTGGGAAGCAGAAGCTCCCACGGGAGGGATATGTCTCCCATGCTTGCTGTCTGAGCCCCAAATCCACATCTTCCCCCAGGGCTGTGTGGGCAGCTGATAAGACAACAATTAGCAGTAGGATTCCTCAGACACGCTGGATAAGACAAGCAGTAAAATGTCATTATACACGTGTCGCTGATAGCAAAGACCAGTTTAGATTACCCCAGTGAGTAGTCTCAGGAACAAATTCATTTTAAGGCGAGGAACTTCAGGCAGAGGAAGAGACAGATACAAAGAGGGTTATGATCAAATTGCTCCTGAGCGCAGATAGCATCAGCCTTGATATACCACATTGTTTTTTTTTACTTTGCTTTTAAAACAGAACTGTTTTTAAGAAACGCTTGCAACAATGGCACATCCCTTTGAAGCAGGATGTGATACTTCACAGCAGCATCCCACTACCTCTGCAGTCTCTCTCACAGAAAACAAACCCTCTCTTCCTCCATTTTAAAGCTTTTTAAAACTACCAAGCCGCATAAACTACCCAACTGCAGAAGGCTAAAAGGAGGCCACCTTTAAGGTGAACAGTGGCAAATGACAGAGGTGTGTGAGCTCTGGCACAAGACATGCAGGCAAGCAGATGCTGTTAGAAAAGTGTATTTCATTGTCCACAAAGCATCAGCCTGATCTCCGAGAGCCACATGGAATTTCATCACTGGCCAAAATATACAACATCTGGTCCATACCAACTCTGATTTATTGCATGTCTTCTTTCCCCTTGGATTTTAATTATGAGTAGATCTTGTAATCATTACATTTGTATTTGTTTTACCCATCTAGATATTTTTCTATGCTACTAACTGCAGACCAAAAGCCCTCTCTAAAAATAGTACAAAAATATACTTAAAAATACGCATATGGCCTTTATTAAGAAAATCTCTCTGATGAATTTTTAGGAAGCAAAAGCACTACTGAAACCACTGATTAGCAAGCAAGCCTTTACCTGATTTCCTGAATAGGGTGCTGAAGAAATAGCTTTTTATTACAATAACTAACTATTGCTCCTCATATTATCCAGTCTGGTTACAAATAAAACTCAATCATTACTGCACCATTCTGCCTGTCTCTGGGGGCTGTCTGGGGCATGCTAAGCCAGTTTCAATGGTCAGGTGTTGATATTCTAAAGAACCTCTCTAAGGTGGCACGTCCTCAGCAGATGAAACAGACCTAGGCTATGCCTGAAGAATGAAACACTCTTTGCCCCCTGGGTAAGACAAACACAATCAGGAATGCAATAGTCGGAAGCTTTCATACTGAGAAGTTTCTTGCCTGAGTTTTTTTCTGATGAAGCTCTTGATCTTTAAAAGTTGACTTAGAAGTGACTTTTTAATCTGTACGGTTGAACAGCTACCACCATAAAAGAATATACAATGCAATAAACAAACACCGCTTGCAAACCTCAAAACTCTCTGCCACCACTTCATCCATCAAAACTAATTCTGTAAAAAACAAGGACATGGCGAACCCAACCAACCTTTTTCCCATCTTACAAAAAGACTAAAATCCATTTCTGGAAATGTCATAATGCTTCTATAAATGACTGAGTCTGCCAAAAGCGTTTAGTGGTCCCACACAAACACCCTCCACAAGGAGCAGCAGCTCTCCTCTCCCTAAGCCAAATGCACTGACTGGGCAGCTTAGGTCCAAGCACTTATGTAGAAATCCTGTCCTACTCACGGCACAGAATTTCTGGGAGTATGATGGAAAACAGAAGTTGCTACAGATGTCTGAATTGCTGAAATTGGAAAGCAAAATGAGCTGATAGCTGGTATTCCCTCACCCCAATGTCAGCACACAGCGAGACTTGTGTGCTGAACCCTCCTCTGCTCACCAATACACTCTTTGGAGGGAGTAATATGAATGTAAGATATTCCTTGTCTCTATAAGTGTTTTGTAATTAAAAAGGTTTGCATGTAAACAGATACTTTCTCTTCTTCCAAATCCGCACTGACATCCACTACTTGTCATTCTGAAGTGATTCCTAGAGGAAACACGATTAAAATATAACATATTCCACGTTTCCTCAGTATTGCCCATCATCATGCTGTCTGCTCTCCTTTCACATCAGCTCAATTGCGAGAGTTTCAAGCTGACATCAAAAAGTCAGGCCATTCGAAGACACAAAAGTCAGCTATGAGGTTGTCATTTAATTTTTTATTTATTTATATATTGATTGGTTGAAAAAGAAACATCGACTGGCTGATGTATTTTAAAGGTTAAATGAGCGTGATGAATGGCATCAAAGAAAGCCCTACCAAACCTTGATTCCCATTTCTTTTACAAACCACACACTGTGTAAAACAGCCTCAAGATACATCAATCCCAGTTTACCAATAGTTACCACAGAGTGATGAAGACACCTGGGCTGGAGACTCATCCTCTCCCTACAGATACGAGGGCAGCAGTTGGCACTGACCATAGGAGTTGGCTCAGTGTTCCTAACAGGGGTAGCACCATTTCAACACTTTAAATCACACATTTGCAGTTTCTTCCAAGACCAGGCCTCAGTAAGGACTGTCAGCTACCACTGTCAGTAATGTCTAGCTCAGTGTAAACACTTCCTTAGTAACATGATGAAATTCCACCTTCAGGTTTATTCCAACTCCTAAAATAAATCTTTTCACAGAACATGTACGCATTGATTTATACTGCAGCGCTATGACCACAAGTTTTAATTCTTACTATTTAATTATTCATCAGGTCTCAATTTAAGCTAATATGCAAAGAGAGGAAGAATGGGCACTTGTTTATCTCAGTTTTTACCAAATAATTCAAGTTGTTCATTAATCACGTTACTTTTCCACTATCTGATAAGAAAAAAAAAAAAAGCCCCAGCAACCATCCAATAATGAAACAACAAAAAAAAAAACCAGACTCCCTTTACAGAAAAAGCAGGATATTCTATAAAATCTGCTTGCATGAACAGACTTCATTAAACCAATAAAATATTTATGCATAGGGATGGCTCATACTATTGGCTTAGCCTACAAGGTGAATTTTGCTTCTTTTTTGCCCTTAGTGTCTACAATATCAGGAGTGAATTAACCCAGTAACAGATTATATGTTGGATTTTGGTGCAGGATTTATGAAGAATTTTGCCTGTCCTAAATTTCCCTCCTGTTCCATACCTGCAGTGACAATATGAAGTACAACAACCAGAAATTTCATATCTATTACCAGGGGCTATACCTGAATCAATCAACCAAAACATTCCCCAAAATGTCTACTAAAATTAACCATCTTCTACTTTTTTCTTTTTTTTTTTTTTAATAAAAAATTTGGAAAAAGTTGGAATAAGAAACAAGAAAACTATTGTTCAGTCCATAATTGATACAGTTTTAATGACGTTTCTGGCCTTTACAAGAAATATGAACAACTCAGTCCACTGGGCAAACAGACAAAGTAACATAAAAAAACAGGAAAGAAAAGAGGAACTAATCATGAGGAATCCTCTGCAGCTCCAATATGAAACCATTTCTGCTCTGTAAAAATAAAATGCCTTTAAAACTTCACCAGTCACTCCCCTCAATTTGTCTGAAGAGAGACACATTGCTCACCCAGTTGTTCCTTTGGTTACTCTAATCCCCAAAAGTTTCTGATAAGTAGTCTGGTGCTAAGGACACATCACTGTTTGGAATGTGGTTGCCCAAACAACCAAGTATTTTCTTTTTCTTGCATGTAAATACTAGCAAAAGTCCACACTCTATCATCTGAATTTATTACTGAAAATTGTCCAAAAGTGGATATGAACTTCAATGAGCCCTTCGGATTCATGCTCCACGATATATAAACAACTTTAACTTGTCTGTATGAAACATCAGGGTCCTGGGATTTTAAAAATATCCTGTATTTCACTACTGGAATATGTGGCCTTGATTATTTTTGTGTTCAAGGCTAGGTGTGTGCAGGCAGCCAGGACACCTCCGTGATACCTACCTGCAGCATGCTTGGCTTGCCAGCTGCTTATTTCCTTGAGCACCAACGGGTTTGACGCTGTAAAATGAGAGGGTAGCAGGGAGGGATGCCACCATCTGGAGAAGATCCCCCCAACCAGTAGTTTTGGAAAGAAAAATACAGACTGCCTTGCTTAAAACCACTGTCATATGTTTACGCAGCCCTTCTCCTTGGGTATTTGTGCTACAGAACGCCCCTGTGGAGCACTGATATTATATGTTAGTTCTCTACCCTGTTATTTCTGGCTGCTTAAGCAGCAAAGGACCAATATCCCGTTCAGCTATGCTCTGTTGGTGCTAGGGAAATCAGTGAGATGCTGCTCTGCAGCTCACTTCACACAGTTCTTGTCCTTGTGTGGCACTGCTTGTTTTTGACAATGATTGACGACTTGCACAAAGCCTCTGCATTCCCTATTACTAGGAACCAAATAGATATTTCTTCATGAGCTAACCCTTATCTTGCAAACTCTATGAGCTTTAAGGGTAGAAAGCTTATCCTCTGAAACAGCCTTTCACTCCTAAAACACCTCCTCCTTTCTCCTGTGATTTACTGCTCATTTATCTTTGGTGCAAAGCTGATATTTCTGAGTTACAAACTACACCTCTGCCTCTAGTTTATGGAAAAGCCAGCCATAGAACCTGAGAAATGAAAAGCCAACACTCCTACCAGCATATTGGCTGGCTTTAGACCATAGTTAATGAATTGTCAATCATACATAATTTTACATTAAACTTCATTTACATTTAAGTCACAGTGGACTGAGCAGTGGTGTACATATCCATAAATCAGTTTCCAGTGACCATCCATATTTAGCAACCTCTGTTCACCCCATAATCTTGTTTCCCAAATCCAAATTGAAATCTACCAGGCAGACTGGCTTTCAAGAGAGTATTTCCCCAAAAGTTATTCACACCTGAAACACAGAGCAGACACACGGCCATTCCTGGGCTGCATCAAAAGGAGTGTGACCAGCAGGGCGAAGGAGGTGATCCTGCCCCTCTACTCTGCTCTTGTGAGACCTCACCTGGAGCATTGTGTGCAGTTCTGGTGTCCTCAACATAAAAAGGACATGGAACTGCTGGAACAAGTCCAGAGGAGGCCACGAGGATGATCAGGGACTGGAGCACCTCCCATATGAAGACAGGCTGAGGAAGTTGGGGCTGTTCAGCCTGGAGAAGAGAAGGCTGCGTGGAGACCTCAGAGCAGCCTTCCAGTACCTGAAGGGGGCCTATAGGGATGCTGGAGAGGGACTCTTCATTAGGGACTGTAGTGACAGGACAAGGGGTAATGGGTTAAAACTTAAACAGGGGAAGTTTAGATTGGATCTAAGGAGGAAATTCTTTCCTGTTAGGGTGGTGAGGCACTGGAATTGGTTGCCCAGGGAAGCTGTGAGTGCTCCATCCCTGGCAGTGTTCAAGGCCAGGTTGGATGAAGCCTTGTGTGGGATGGTTTAGTGTGAGGTGTCCCTGTCCATGGCAGGTGGGTTGGAACTGGATGATCTTGAGGTCCTTTCCAACCCTAACTATTCTATGATTCTATGATTCTTTTAGTGACAGTTTATTTCCTTTCCAAAGTCCCCTCTCTGTTTCTGGGTACAGGCAAAGCCCTTGGGGCATTTTGATTTAAAAGCGAGCTTCAAATAAAGCAGTGCCAAATATTTCAAAGAAAGCAGGAAAACAACTAAGGGGTTAATGAACTTTATTCACCTACTACTCAACATCCCACAGAAGAGCCACAGAAAGTGCTTGTGCCCTCTGTAACCTCTTGCCCCAAAGCCTGGTGGTGCCAGTCTTGAAAATCTTGGTTCCATTTAGCATTATATGCCGTTGTATGGTTTTCACTTTTATATCTAAAGGGAAGACTGAAGGATAAAGGTCCTCAGCTGCACCCAATGATACCGAGGAAGTCAGCCTGGCAAACAAACACCATCACTTTATCTTTTGAAACTCTACCTAGTCTACAAGGGAACAGAGAAAACCCAACCAACACATAGCAGGCTTAGGGCTGCTCTAAATAACCAGCGTCCAAAGGGCTGGTAGGCAGCTACACTGCTGCCTCCTGAGCAGGGTTTATCTCCATTAGTTGTGAATTTAGGCAGTTTTCTGACACTTTTTAAATGGTAAATGATGACCAAGTCTGCAAAGAGTATGTTAGGGATAAGCAAAAGAGAAAGCAGAAACTGTTACTCTATTGCTACATCCTGTATGCTCTGAGCCTTAAAACTTAAGCTATACAATATTTAGTGATTTATTCTACTTAGCTCTAGATAGATAGAATACTGACTTATTCTCTTCCATTTTAGCAGCAAGGCAGGGTGTGGGGACATGAGGTGAATTCATGTCTGTTTACGCCACCTTTTAATTTAGCTGATTTGGGCTGAAAGGATTGCATTAGAGATGAATTGCTCCTTAAGATGTTTCTTTAAAGCAAGGAATAAAAAAAAATCTATAAAGCTTGGAGCCTCCTCACACACGTGACTCTTGCTGTGTTTCAGCCCCGGAAAAAAAAAAAATCATTATTGAAGCAACAAAATTCTGTTTCTTCTAGTAATGAACAGTAAAAGCTTGTCTGGGGGAAAAATAGTGATTAGATTGTGACTGTGCTTTACTTCCAAATGTAAAGCCATTTTGCCTGAGACAACATTAAGATGCTAGGATGCAAGGTTTGATCATTAATTTTGCCTAACGCTACACATCAGTGTTGCTGCAGTCCTGGATTTTTTCTTCTCCCCTGATTCTAGACAGCCTTAATCATGCTTACAGCCGATTCTAATTGCTGAATCGTATCACTCTCCACCTTCTCTAAAATGCTTGGGGCAAAAGAAATAGCGAAGATTAATGACAGACACGTAATTAGAAGAAAATGTAAAGATCTTGTGTTAATCATTCAGAAATAATTTGAAAAATATGAAATTCTGAAGAGCTCTCAGAGTAGATGATAAAATAAGCACTACAGCACAAAGCTAAGCAAATTTATATGTACCACAGTGCTTGCAACCAGAAGAGGAGAGCTCACGTGAGCACATGCAACTGTGTGGGTATGCAAGGGAGGCTTTATTAACATAATGGAATGCAGCATGGAAGACCATCTGTTTTAATTGAGCAAGCTTATTCGTACAATGCTTTGTTCCACTCATCTTGTTTAGATTAATGTTAATATTCTATTAAAAGGTAGTTTATCATCCCACGGTACTGAGTTAAAGTGAGCACACCCATAGCAATATTCTCACCTCCTATGGTGGAGAGGGTTTGCTCATTACCACGCTATTGATCATCTTACAACATAACTATTAAGGCTGGTAACCTTTGTTAAAAGTAACCAGAGGTCTTTCTTTCAGTGAGGGTAAAGGCATGAATAAATAACTTCTGTTTAATTAATTTTAAATACAAAAGAACACAGTCTGCAAAATTATTCTCAATTATACCTTTGGATAACTACAGGAATGATGCTTTAGTTAATAACACCTTTCAGGTTGTAACAGAAAGAGTAAGTATCCAACCAGGACAGGTTTTCTCTGGATTTCTTTTCTATCTGTGACACATCTTCTCACCATAACACTTGATCTGTCTTTAGCCCTTGCTTTTAATGAGGAAGCAGGAAGCTGGGTGCTACTTGGAAGCACGCCTATCATTAAAAACACATACACAGAGGGTAAGTAAAAAAAGTGTACAGCAAAGAACATTTTGTATATGGATCTGAAATCTCCAAATTGTAGGAGGAATTATTATACCCTGAAGGTTTAACTTTTTTTGTTGCAAATATGGCAGAATCTGAAAATGAACTCCATGGCTGGAGAATATTGTACCTAACTCTTCTAGTTATTATTTTTAGAAGGTTATCTTTTTATAACAAAACTATGTGCCAGCCAAGAAATGAATCATTCCACCATTGGGGTGTGGGTTGGGTGTTGGATTATAAAAATGGATTACAACCAACCATATTTACAACAAAAATAGGACTGTAATAATAAAAATACACCCATTAACACTGCTTGTAGAGCTTCACCCCCCGCTTCCCTTGCCCCTCTCATCTTCATAAATGCAATCTCAATCTGCTCAAGCCCAGCTCCAAGCCCCCAGTGTGGATCACATCTCCTGGCTGCCCCTTCCCCCATGCTGCTTTGTTTCGTTGCACATCCCTGTGTCTCCTTTCTCCATCACACAAAGCAGCAGGTCAGTGTCTGACCCCTCAAGTGCTTCTTCCTCTCCTATGCTACCACAGACTTGGCATTTGCTCCTCTTGTTCTCAACCAAGTAGCTTTTTCATTTCTCCCTTGCTGCTCTATCATTTTGGAAGAGCTCCTGGTAAGCCAGCAGCAATGGTACCTTCACATTTTCCTCCTTAAAACATCCTCCTTTGTCAGGGCAGATAAAAGAGGTCCTGATAGTGGCTAGGCAGCTGGCATGCTGGATAGCTGCCTCTCGTGCAGAAACTGCTGTCTCTGTTTCTGAGGACTCACCTCATCTGTCCATCCCAATTCATCAAATGTGTCCCATCTTACACTGGAACGGCAAACCCACAAGGGCAAGGATCAAGTTATTTGTGTGTATTTTGTACAGCTCCTACTACAATGGTGTCGACAACTGCAGCTGCCAAATACCATTACTGTACAAATAAAGTAACAAAAGAAGCGACAAAAGGAGCCCCCTCTTCCCCAAATTTCAAGCAAGGCTTAAAAGAGTCCGCTTACAATTTTTATTCTCTAAGGGAACATTTTATAATTACATTAGGACATATGAACAAGGAAGATGAAGGATACCAAGAGAAGTTGAAATATATGTGAAGAAACTCTTCACATGCCATTCTAAACCAAATAATCTCACAAGCCAAGAATTCAAGTAAGACTTCATCCCTGAATATCAAAATATGCCAGTCATTAATTAAAATCCAGAAAAGCTTCTTTGTGGTACAAAACCATCACCATTCCCCCTCTGCAAAACCGGGAACCTGAGAACGAGAAACGTTACATGGTTCATCCAAGAAAACCCAGCTGACAGTTGCCAAACCACGAAACACTCCAAGCAACACTGAACCTTTGTTTTCCCACTGGCTACTGGAATGTTGGAAACTACCCATTTTAGTCTGGGGTAAGCTTTAAGTTTCTCAATAAAACTAAACCTGAGAGCAGCCCCAGCACTGAGCTATTGACACCCCCACATGAGCTGACTCCAAAGTACACTAATAATGCAGGACACAAAGGTATCTCCTCATTAAAGAGCCACACTCTGAGATGAAATCTTCTCTCAAATTGGTGTGTTCTAGTGGAAACAAGACTGGCTGAGGATGCATGTATATAAGTCACAATTTTTCGTGGGAATGCTGGGAGAGACTTAAATGAACCCCTTAATTTGCAATGTGGAATTATTAATGCTTCCCTTGGAAAGACAAGATGCATTTCTACCTCTAACAAGCCATATACATCTATAGCTAACAAGCCATACAGCCTCTGAGCAACTGCTGACAACTTCACTGGGGAGATGCACAAGCCAGAGATTAAACTGGAAAAGTTGGTATGATCAGGGTTACAAATCACTGATTTCCTGAGTATTTGTCAAGCACCCATCCAACACTCCAGGCTGTGCCCAACATTGAAATTACAAGTGATGAAATACAATTAAAATACACAGGCATCTCTGCCTCCGTCTGTTTTCCCTGTTTATTGTTTTTTCCAAGCAACTTCCCATGAGCACTATCTACCCAGCTGGCTGTCCACAGTACGACCCATCCCTTTTGCAGAACAACTCTGGACTGGGGATGCAAGGGGCTTGCCTCACTGTCTGCTTGCTTTGTGGGGCATTTGCCACACTTTGGCGACAGTTATAGTGGAACAGAATGGATCTATACTGCACAAGGGCCTGCATGGAGCAGTTACAAGTTGCCCGTCTCCAAGCACTTTGCTTCTTTGTGCTGAACCCAAGCAAAGAGAAGAGGGAGAGGCAGCTGGGGAGTGTGAAAATGCTGGGGCAGTGTGAAATTGCATGGGAAGTGTGAAAGGACAGGGACAACACTCTTGAAGAATCACAGTGAGCAGACAATTAACTCCCACACACTATTTGATTCCATCATCAGCTGTGTTCAACATTACCATGTCCCAGTTAGATTTTGCTTTAGGTTGAAGTTACACTGTGCAGCGTTTTTTCAGCAAGGTGTACGTGGAGCTGCCTATCCTTCTGCTGGGCTCAATACAGGAGAGGAGAAACCACATAAGCTATGATGTAAAACTAGCTTTGCAGCTTCCCTTAGATTTCCTGGCTACCTCCTACGTCTCCACATAAGGCGGGGAGAGAAAGCTGCTTCTCCAAAGCCAGCATCCTTTGGGGTCATTCCTCTCCCCTGACAATACTGAATGAGGTACCTGCAGGTGGTCCAGGTGAACACATGTACCTACATAAAAGGCACAAACCTAAACACATTGCTCGGTCAATAATCCAATGCAGAATGTGATTGGCATTTTTTCCTTGCAAGACATAAGAAATGCATTCAGGGACCTGTGACTAAGCTGCACGGGCTGTTAGCCAATGCACTGTATCTACACATGACAAATTATGCATTCATCCATTGTTTGAAAGTTTTGAATTCACTGTTGGTGGTAAACTTTTTACTAGAACACACAGATGGTCCTGCCTGATCTTGTTAATGAAAAACTCTCACACAGCTACAAAAACAGACGTGATCATCTGTTTTTCAACATTCTGAAAAAAAAACCCTACAGAGGTGTAAGGTGCTATACAAATGAGAATAATTAGCTTGTGCCATCTGTGGACATTAAAAAAACCAGAGTGTCGGTATTCCCATGCTTTATAATGACAAGCATTATGTCTCCAGCAAACTACGCACTTAATAACTTTGCAATTTATTGTGACCTTCTGCTCCAATTGACTTGAGGAACTATAATACTAGAGGTGCCTGACACGTTTCTACCTTATAATTAGCAAGTAATAAAAGGCGCTATTAAAAAAATAGCGAGTCTGAAGCTCTCTGACAATTCACTGATGAGTTCTGAAGATTTTAAAACACATTGGAACATACCTGGCTAAGACACCAATTTTATCCAGTTCTCATTTCCACTAAGAAGCGTTGGCGCATGATCAAGTCTCACAGCTCATCTACACATAACGGCAGTAGGAGCTGCACCCTGAAATGTTACATGGTTTGATGACAGGATAGGACTTTCCAGATCTTTTCAATCCAAGTTTAGTGGTTAGCTGTATTCTGTCCTTGCACACGCAGTGCTGCATGCCTGGGGTCTTCTGGCAGGAAGGGAAGGGACGCCCTTAGCATCTGATGAGGAATAGCTAGTATCTAAGTGCCTCAGAGGGAAAACAGTAAGAACGATCATCATCCAGGACAGGATTTCTAAATAACATCCCCTGAAGACATTCAAACACACTGAGGGTGCAGAACTCATATTGCTCAGCCTCCAAAAAGATGGGGAGTGAACACGAAGACCCCAGGTGTACGGTGCAAGACCCTGACCACAACTGCCATGCCCCAAGCAGCCTGCTACCTACAGAAGATTAAAATTGGTAGCATATCCTGTGCTCACCTTGCAATCCTAACACGAACTCCCGTAGCTGCAAATATAAAGATACACAGTCCTTACTCACTTACCTATTACATGTTTTAATACCAGCAAAGGCCTATCTCTATTCACATTTGAGTTGAAACCAGGAAAACTGCATGAGGGAACAGGCAGCAAACACTGAAAGCATTTTTTAATTGAGTAATCCCCACTCCCAACACAATTTAGTGGTTGCATTGATTTAAAATCCATCCTGTTCTTCTGGTCATTTTCATTTGTAGTTTCTGATTTGAGCTACTGTTATACTGGCTCACCTACTGTCTTTAGAAAACATTCACTGATTTATCTATTACAGGTGGTTAAGATTACAAGTGTGAACAGGGGAGGCCCAACTTACAACAGCAACTCTTCCTCATCCATTTCCTAACTTTCTTAGGGACACAGGTGAGGTTAGTCAGTCTTTCCTGTCAGTCTAATGACTTGGTATCATTTCTTCTATAAACCTTGTTTCTCTCAACTGACTCATTTTCATTTCTATTCCTGAAATACTTTCTATATTCCTTCCTCTGATTGCATTTGCATGGTGCAAATGTACAGCCCACTCTGTTAAATGTTTGAGGGTACCCACCTTTATTATAACTGCTGTGCTCATTTAAGCTGCAGCATCTCTTAATTAATCTATTTTAAAATGTTTTATTCCAGACTTCCACTGGATAGGAAGTAGCATAACTTCACTCTGAGATGACTTGGAAAAGCATGCACTGCTATTTCCTAAGTGCACTTTGAAGTCAAATCTGTTCACAATGTCATGTTCATAAAATGGTAAATGATAAGAAAAGAATGAGTTCTGTTATACAAATTACCAGCAATTCAGTGCGGTGCTTTAATGTCACTCCTGTTCTTTAAGGATGCCACTGAATGTACCCAGCAAATAAAATGGCCATATGAAATTAAGACACCAAGAGTAAATGTTTGCTCCTATACTGTAAAGAACCTCATCAATGTCAGAGGTTTTTATTTCACACACACCACAGCTTGTAGAGACACCAGGAAACATTTGGTTCTAATGGGAAACTGATGTTCATTTCAGCACTGTGCTGCCCATCAGAACCCATCTGAGCGATGCTCTCCTGCAAGTCTGAGCAGGCAGTCACTGCAGCTGACCATGAGAGCACAGAAACATGATTTAGTTTCTACATTGTTTTAAGTGCCAAAGAGATGAGCAATACACATACTAGCCCCACCCCCCCCCAAAAAAAAAACCAAAAACCAAAAAACCAAAAAACACCACTGTGTAAAGTTTTGTGTCCCTTCACATGGGCAAGCTTAGGAAATTCTCCTTTTAATTCAATGGTACCTCAAATGTTTTTGCACCGTACTCCCTTTTCTATCCTTCTGTGTGACAGCTCACCTGTGCTTGTGCAGATTAAAGATGACAAGTTTATTTGGGCTGAGCAGGAGGCATGGAAGGTTTAAGGAAATATGCTCTGGGTGCTCCCGCACTTCCCTTTTTCTGTGATCTCTTTTCTGCCCACACTGCTGGACACAAGAGCAGCTGATGTTGCCACTCCACCAGTAGTCAAGGAAAACCCTACAGCTCGAAGTCCCCCATCTTCTTTCCCTCACTTCCACACACTTCATTTCATTCCCATTTACTCAACAAAAGTGTAATTTGGAAGGCATGGACAAGAGGCAAGGAGAGCTGAGGAAACATGCAATTGGGTGACTGGCACGCAGAAGAGAAACAGTGCTGAGGCTGGTGATTCAGCACATCACTCTTTTGCTGCTCCCCTCTTTCCTAATGTTTTGGAATATATTATTATTTTGGGGTGTACCAACTGAATGAAGGTGAGCTTGGCTGAATACTATTATTCTGCATTATGGTTTAAGCTGGATATTGCTATCATAACAAAGGATCTATGTGCATCACTTTTTTCAGCATCTTCTGGTACCAAGCAATGATGTAAAAGCCCAGTGCAAACACAAGAGGCCAGACTGCCAAGAGAGACCAGCATCTCAGCAGTTTCTGCTGAAACACAGGTAAAAAATAACTAAGGGCATCATATCAGAGATGCCCCATTCCCATTATAACACATGCAGACAGATGGTCAGCCACCAGTGACTCAAACCTTGCAGTAAACTTGGTAACTTCATTAGATGATTCAAAGAAGGCTCCATCCTTAAAAATCAGGTTTCACCTATGAGAAGGGAACATCTGAGCCTCTGACCCCAGCCTTCTCTGGAAATACGGGCTGAGCCCTTCTCACAGTCCAGGTATTACCCTGGGGAGGAAAGGAAAGAGGAACATCCAGGCAGGAGTTCCACCTGCTCAAAGGCAGAATCCCCTTTCAAAGAAGAAAATATACACTCAAGTGGCATGTTTTTCAGTTCTGGAAATGCTATTAAAATTTTTGTGTTTGATTTTTGGCTTTAAATGATTCAAATCAAAATTAAAGGATTTCCATGTGTGATACTGAACACCACACACACACTTCTGCATAAGGGATTTGTGTTTTGTAAATCATACCCTTTAGCCATATCACTAGTCATTAACCTAATTTAAATCTCAGTAAGGAGATTCTCTGTTTTTATCTTCAAAATTAACTAGCTCCTTACTTCGAAGATACAATCAGAAGGGTGAGGTGAAAGGATCTCACCAAGTAAGTCTGATTAAATCCACTTTTTATTCAGCAGCTCCTTGTACTCCCCTGCAGTGATACAAAAGCAACTCCCAAGCGACTTCCCCTCACTGACTGGTAACGTGTCAAAGTATCCCTTTTGCAGTGTCTCAAAGGCCACTTGCTGCTTGCTGTTTCTGCTAACTGCTGTCTGTCATGTACTGCTAAGATTCATAAAGACACTGCTGGGATCACCTCACGAGTGCCTTTCTACAATGTGTTCAAATGCAGAAGGTCACTCCAGGAATTACCTGTGCAAGAAGCAAAGGTAATCCTCAGGAACAAATCTGTTTGCCTGCTGTGCCAGTCTGTCAGGTAGCTGTGGTGGTGATGTGATCATCAGAAGTTTGTTATCAGAGCATGTCATGACCCCCTCGACTGTTCCCTGCTCCCCTGGGCGCTGGCGGATGCAGCTGAAGTCAGGCAAAGGAGAAGGGAAAAGCTTTATCTGCCAGGAGCCAACGGGGCAGGGCTTTTGTGACAAATTCAGTAAGGAGATGGTGGCAGGACGAGGAACAAACTGGAACCAGAAAATCCTATGGGTGGGAAAGCAGAGTCTGGAAGAAGAGCTGCCCTTGGGGCTCAGTGGTACCCGACTGAACCAAAGAACCCTCCAGCTCTGAGCAGCAGCACGGGCCCATGGGATGTGCTGCAATTTAGGAAGAAATGAGCAGACTGGCACTGCCAGGGTGCAAAGCAGCAATTGTGTTCTTCTGGTTGCAAGCAGGAATATCAGGCAATGAAATCCCAGCCGTGCTGTTTAACAGGGTTTCAAGTATTCATGTGGGAGAATGCTACAAGTCCTAATGTGAAATGAGCAGGTAAAGTGCAAGCATCCAGATTTAATAAGCTGCTTAAAAAACAAGTTGCTTGAGAACTCTTTTTTGTGGAGAAACTGTACCAAAAAAGAGATTCCATATGTTTAAGAAATCCAGACAGAGAAGTTCAGCTCCTCTATTGACTTGTGTTCTGCATCTCCAGACCGGAAGAGAAGCCACAGGACTTTGAAGGCTGATTTCTCTTGGGGCATATTCTTTTGCATTTTTTTTCTTCCAGATAGAGCTGGGGTTATTAACAACAGCCAGCAAAGACAAACAAAGCCCGAGTTCAAAGCAAACCCAAAGATATGAGTTTTCCAGGGCTTCATCTGGAAAAAAACTTCCTCTCTACAAAAAGGACATCCCAGCACTGACCAAAGTGCCTCAGATTTTATGGATGCTGCTGCTGAAGTAGGAAATTAACTGGATTGTGTATTTCACAGAAAAAAGGTAAGAAAGGATGTTGAAAAGAAATGTTATTTTAATTGGATTTCTTTGTTCTCTTGTTATCTTCAGCAACTCAACAATGCCTGCAGTACTCAAAATCTTCTGGGACTTAAGAAAGCTCCATTTCTTTGATTCCATTCTCATTTGAAACTTATATGTGAAATATTATTGGTACGTAAGAAAAACCATATGTATGCAAAGGACACACAATAGTAACTGCTGTAGGGTAAACCTGCTCCACACAACCAGTGACAGATGTAACCCAGGAATTCTAAATTTCAATCAAATGAATCTGAAGATTAATTGCAATATCCATCAAAGTACTTTGGGGAAAAACGGTAAAACTGTACATAAACATTCAGGGACTTTTGCAATCTCCTGTAGCCTGTAATTAGATTTACTGAATGCTATCAAATCCGAGGCTCCAGTGCAAACATAGACAGTTTTTGTTGTTTTAAGATGCATACGCAGATACATGAAATATGTCTAATTACTAACAGTTGTTTTGTTTCCCTGTTTAATTTCAACAGCAAAAATCCACTCAGTGCAAGAGTTTCATGTACAATGGAATAATTAACTGCAAAATCTGAATGCCTACCAAGTTAAAAGTAAAATACAAAACCAGAAAACCGTCATAAGCACTTGATAAAGCTGTTTTGCCAGCAAACTCAGGGATTGTGGTGTCCACACCTCTCATGCAATTTATATCCAGCTTCATTAAATTCTCATCTTCTCTCATTACAGAGAAATACAAACAAAAGCTCTTCATCCTGCAACTTCATCTGGGTGAAGAGAATAGTTTGCATGAAGCCCTTCTGGGTTTAGCTAGACTGTCCCTGCAATGGCTCTCTGATGTCTGCAGAACCAAAATAGGTCATCCCCAGTCACAAGATCTTTGGAAATTGTCACCAATTTTCCCCAAATCCCCAATCCTCTATTTGGAGGAGGAGTTTTAAAGAAGATTTTGGAAAGCAAATTCAGTTTCCCATATGCATTACATACACAAATTCAGTTTCTCATATTACACACACAAGTTGCCCAAATGACAAGGAGACCACAGGGATATTGCATGTGTGGATTATACCCAGTGCTCCACCGCGTTTGTGCTTTCCTATCAGAAAGGAATTTAAGTTGTCAGCATTTTTCCCTGCAAAACAGATTCTGATTCTATATCCAGAGCTAAAACGATGCAAGACTTACTCTCATATGCAATCCATGTCTGTATCCATGTGTTGGAATAAAAACATTGGTACTTTTAGCACATGCACAATTACATACCATTTTGAGACTAAAGTCACAGGATGTTCAAATACAGGCACACCCCCAACTTTAGGAACAAAATTACAGATGACATTCTTCAGCCTTAACTGTTCTATGGAAAATATTTCCCAAACTTGAACAAAGAATTCACTGATCTGTTTGCCAGCAGAAGTAATTTTAGAGTTACCCAGAACACTTTTTATTATTATTAGTACTTGCATGTTTAATTTTAGTAGTGTAAATCATATAATTAAAGCTGTGACATAAGAAGTGATTATGTTTGAATGCGGCTCTCCACGCTATGAGAAAATACGGAGGGATGGTTTCAGATTTCTGTGGTTACAAGAAGAAAAAAGGACATACTTCAGAAACACTTAAGAATACTGTATTAAACATCTTTTTTCTCCAAGTGCACTGGACTAAACCAATGGGCATCATCTTTGTATGATGGAGTTGAGCACTTTGGCTTTCAGTGAGGCTTTCATCAGGTTAACAAACTAAATGCCTTAGCTAAGCTCTTTGGTGACTGCCACACACATGAAATGCAGATACCCTCACTAAAGCCTGTGGGTTCTGGAGCGTATCAGCACACGCAGCAGCAGACCTGAATGCAGGCAATGCTCAGGGCACATGACAGCTACAGCACACGGGCAGATCACCTGCAAGGTGGTGATACTAGATCCAGCACAGCCACCTTGGACATGCTGCCTGGCTGTCCCCTGCAACGTGTGTGACATGGGTCAAGAACCATGGTCTCAGCTCATCCAAATTGCTGTGCTTATGCCATGAGGTAAAGAGGTAGAAATAGACAGTGATCAGAGATCAGCTGACACCTGCATCTTGTTCCTGAGACTCCAGAGAGGTGCCTTAAATTTTACACTCCATGTGCTGCTCGGTGACATTGGGATTCAAAAGACAATAATTGCATGGTGTCAAGGACAAGATCTTTGCCCCCACTCCATGACAGCACAACAAAGAGGTCCCGGAGCCATGTAAAGCAGGTTGAGAGGTTCTCCAGCCCTCAGAGCAACCCAGGACTATGAAAAACTACAAATTACTTTCAGCCATTATGGCCATAACAAACTACTTTCATATGAGATCTCTTCCAAAGGTCTATGACTAAACCTCCTCTCTGTTGCCAAACAGATTTAACTGCCAGACACTTTCTACTACTTTCCTTTGCTTGTCTTTTCTCCTTATTGAAAGGAATCAGCATTGCCAAGTTGAAGTAAACTGATAGCTACACAAGATAACTTTTTATAAAACACTTATAATTTCATATTGCATGAATAGGCTTAATATAATCTCTTGGACTTTGTTGGAAATTAGACCCTAAGGGAATTAGAAGCCTAACTTACCTTGACTTTCTATTGTATTTTGAGTCTAATTGGCTTAGCATCTTTTGAAAATTCTAGCTTTAATTATTTGTTACACTAGTTCTTAAAATTACAGCTAAGTAAGAAAAGTGAATAAAAAGCTGCTTATCCCACTTTCTAGGCAAGGTTACAACCTTGCAAGCACATCAGCTGCATCTCTTTTAGAGAAGCACTTTGGTTTCTCCAGTTTCCAGTTTTCAGGAACCCAAATTGCTTGGAACATCCTGAAATCTAGCAAACCGAAGGACAGAAGCAGTAATGTTAACCTATACCCCATGAGCTCAGTTTGAACAACTGGCAAATTGGGGCATCTACTAAGTTCTGTAACATGGAGGTATTTTGTAAGCAACCTGTTTAATAAGCAAAACTAATTCTGTAGTTAGGCTGCAGTAATACTTCCCTGCACTATTGTTTAGAGGTATAATATTAGTCCCAACCTATCTCGAGGCGTGACAAAGGATGCTTCTATACTTGGTAAAGTAACTTAAACCTGTGGTCCATATATTATTTCATTTTCTGAGACTCTGGGTGTCCTTCTAAGAAATCTTCATGTTCTAATTATGCTTTGCATGGAACTGGAACTACAGTCGGCAGAACTGATATCCAAATCACAGTATCTGTGCATGCAGATAGACCGTGACTCAGTACCTCAAAAGGAAAACAAACAGTACAAGGCAATTGTGTAATTAATGCCTAGAGTACTATGAACACTATGGCCAGCAGTAATCACTTCCTGGGCTTTTCTCAGAACTGCTTACCAACCTCCTTCATGGTCTTTTTGTTGTTTCTGTAGTTCCCTTAACACTGAAAAGATTAATGGTTTTTTTTAAAGAATAAAAGCAGTATGTGCCACTAACTTCCCACTGCTGTACACTGGCAAATGCGCAAACTGCAAAACTCAGTGAACTGCACCATACTGTCCTTAGGGTGCTTTTACATCTCGCTTGGCTTCCGCCAGGGCTCAGCATCCAGCCTCCCTAAAGCTCTTAATACTAAGATACTTGGAAGAACAGAGAAGTAAATGCTTCCCTGCAAGGGTGCTGAGGTGCTGGTACAGGGTGCCCAGAGAAGCTGTGGCTGCCCCATCCCTGGCACTGTTCAAGACCAGATTGGACAGGGCTTGGAGCAGCCTGCTCTAGTGGAGGGTGTTCTTGCCTGTAGAAGGGGTTGGAACTGGATGAGCTTTAAGGTCCCTTCTAACCCAGACCATGCTATGATTCTATGAAAGGGCAGTCTGTCTTTGTGGCATGTCTCTTGGAGATCTTCAGTCCCCTCCAGTGCCAGTAAGGATGGAAAAGAAAGCTTTCCAGTCAGGTCTCTCTTCCACTGTCACTAAAATACTTTCATTGAATCTACACTGGATTGATACTTGCCTCTTCCTCTGCATCCCTGAATTGTTAAACTAAACATTAGCATAGGGATCAGCTTGCAAAAAATGATACTGGGATAGAATATTTTCCTACTTGATTCACCCGGTGAGAGAGCCATCCAGGATCAGCAGGGACTGAAAGCTGGTGCTGCACCACCCTTTGGCGGTGGCTGCCAATGTGGAATTACAGCTGGCTCTGGCAGTCTGGCTTCCAAGCTCGGCTGGAGCTAACTGGCAACTTTGCAGGCAGTTTCATTTGCTCATAAAGTGCTAAGTAGAGAAATAATAAGAATCACCTATACATAAATGAGGTGGTTCGTAACCAAAAAGGAGAAAAAAAAGAATAAAACACTCAAAGGTGTCTGCTCCTTTGAGTTATTACAGCTAATAGGGTACATACCTATAAATGCAGCTGGAGTCTAATTTCAGTCTTATCTTAAATAGTAGCACATTCATGGATTTCACTGGCATTATTCCCAATTTACATTGCAATAAATAGCACCACCTCCATTTTCTGCCTCTCTCCGGGAGCAGAGTTCCCACAGGGCCAGGGCTCCAGAAATCCCTACAGAAGCTACATTTCTTGGTCAATCCTGTCTCTACTGGGAAAACGGATGCTTGCCTAAAGCACAGTCTATGATCCGTACATATCATTGTTCCAGGGAAGAGCTACTTTTGCAGAGGGGAGGAGAGAAAAAAACCCATATTTGTCCCTAAAGCTGGCAATTTAAAGCAGCGTCTCTATTGATAGATGGTCTATCTTTTCGTACAAGCAGTGCTACAAGACCAAGGTGAAACACATTTATGGAATGCTTTAGAATTGCCTGTGTTAGAAAGCAGCTCTTTATATAAATTATTGCTATTACTATTAGCCTCTAAAGTAGGTTTCTTCCTGCAGAGATGCTACCTTAATAAATCTGAAGATGGTTTTAAAATGCAAACAGTTTGTTGGAATATTCAGCATTCGAACTTCTTCCATTGCTGGAAAGGTAGGAGTCCAGGAGAAAAGCCAAATAAATCTCAGAGCTGTAATGAAAGCAAGTTAACTTTATGCCTGGTCCCAGTCTTATTGCTATCCATGGCACAACTATATAACTTGGGGGGCTAGATCTGTTTGCACTGCAATATGTATTACTGCATGAAGGTGTAAGACTTCAAGTATTCTACACATTTTCTGAAGCATGGCAATAGAATGCCCTGCGCTGAGCTTATCAGTATTCTCTTGTTTGCCTGGGCCATGTGCATCTGTTTGCAGCCTGAGTAACCTTTGTGGAAGTGTGGAATGGGCAGGCAGTTAACATAAAATGCAGAGAAGGTCAATGTGTGTCCTAGATGCCCACATTTCACGTTAAAATTCAAATATATCACTGTTATGTTGTAATAAGAATATGCAACAGCACAGAACAGTGTTTTTGTGGCAAAGGTATAAATATAATAACTTTCCAATATTCTGTGAAATCTTCGAGCCATGCTTTCAGAATATGACATTTTAAATAGCAATTCTACTTGCAGGAGGCATCTGATTTCCACACTCACCAAAAGGAGACCTCTTACATTTGCATGTTTCATTGGGAATATTCCCACTGGGTGCTTCTGTTACCAACTTGCAGGTGGAAAGGAAACGTTACATATTGAACTTGTTCTGGGTAACATTTGAGGCAGTTTAAATAAATACTTGAAAATGTGTGTCAGAGAATTTTTACTAAAATTTCATACCAGAAGCAAACAAAATCTTTTGTACCATTATCACACCCCATACCACAGGGTAAGGGAACTGTCATCTGGGGGAGAGCGCAAAGGCAGAGCTAAAAGTCAGTACTGTCCTACTGAATACAAAATTAAGAGAACAGACTGCAGATGGGCAGGGAGAGATATATAAGGCAGGAGGCTTGAAAAAGGGGGCATATTTGATGAGTATGTTTTCTTTTTTTTTTTTCTTAATTCCTATAAAAGGACAATATAAAAGTGTTTTTTTTTTTTTTTCATTCCCAAATTCCACATTTTCATGTTCTCTATATTATTATCACATACTGTACTGGTTTCCTTGTCTGCCTGTTTACTTTGCCTGTAAACCCACGATAGCTCAGATCTCCTGAGAGAATAAATTTCACTGATTCTAATATATACAGTTATGAATATCGTTTTTAGCAATATTGGCATCAGAGAACATCTGTTTACTTTGAGTTAATCAAGCTTGATATTTTATCTTCTGTCTGGCTAAACCACCCACCTATATGAAGCATTTGGCTTCAGCTGCAAAGATGAAATCTTTTAAGTAACAGACTACTAAGCACATATCAAATTTTTGACAGGGTTGTATCAGGGTAATAAATGATTAAAAGTAACTGTTTTGCTTCATAGTCTGTCCCATCCTGAAATAACTCAGGAGTATATGCTACACATACCCATAGCCATATAGTGTTATGCTTACACAGAGACCAGCATGGCACCATGGACACCTCCTGCTTATGTAAAGAGAAGATGAGTCATATTTGGAGCTCTCCAAATCTATTTTAACAATAACTATACCACAAGGCAACTGAGGGCAGAAAGGGAACTCTCGTGGCCCCATGGACCCATGTCCTCTCAAGCATCATTGCTAGGCTTATGGAGAATTCTTAATTCCTCCAGGCAGGTACCCATCATTAACATGGGCAATCTGGATGTACAAGTTTCAAAGCCTTAAATTCCTTCTCTCGGAAAACACGTCTGTTTTGATCTTTTTTATGCAGCCAACCAGTAAAAATGTTGCACATATTTTCTGCACCTATCCAAAGAAATTTTTCTTTCACACCCTACTTCATGCCATATGTTGGAAGCTGAAAGAATGAAGGATTTAGCTGTCAGTCTCTGAAGGCAGTACAGGCCCTCTTCCAACTGCACACAGCGTCAGATCTGAAAGTATGACATTTCACTTTAGCTTCTGTCAGCACTATCTGCAGTGTATCACTGGTGCACTGTTGAAAATATTCTTGATAGGCAGCTCATATGCGCTGGATAAAGTGCTCATTAATCTTGCCTTTAAAGTACTGAGAAGTTGGGTGGTAAAATACTTTAGTGAATGCGCTCGGCTCCAGCACGGAATGGATGTTCCCACTGTATTTCCCAGCCAACAAAAGGAGGCTTCAAGAAGCTGTCTGTGAAGTTAGTTCAGCTCTGTTTGTTTGCTTTAGGTATGCTGGTTTTCCTTACAGAAAATCTCCTTCCTCACCAGTTGGCACAGCCACCGTGGTGGCATGAGTGATGCTGCAAGGCAAAAGCCCCAGTCGCCTCAAGAAATAAACTCAATGGGTGATTTTTACAACTGCTCTTCTCCCCGCGCTCAAATATTGTGGTTAGCAGGAATAGCTCAGTCTACAAGAACCTGGTTCTCTGACAAGTATTTTAATAATGTTTCTACAAAACAAGGACACTTCATGAAACACTTAATGAAAATATGGATTTTTGCTTGCTTTTAATCCCTTCCCTATTAATAAAAGATTGTTTTTTTTTCTGAAGATTCACTATTTTTCTCCTTCTGCAACCTAATACAGTAGAAACAGACAGCAGGTTAGGCATTTGCCAACAGCAACAAGAAAACAAGAAAATGAAACAGAATAATATTTTTTACCGCTCACAAACACCTAAAACTCCCTGGGCAGAAAGTGCATGATATGAAATTCATTTTGACAAGGGACGATCAATCACTTCTGGTGATGATTCTCCAATCTGTTATTACTGTTAAACTATTCTATGCTTCTATCAGCATTCATATAAGAAAACTTTGCTTCATAGCAGAACATACTAAAACTCCACTAATAGCCGAAATACCGCATTTCATAATAAAGTCAAACCCATGTTCTGGATGGGGTCTTCCAGTGTAATTCTATGAGGAATAAAAAGCCGAAGAAGAAAATATCTTGAAGAGACCAACCACCCTCTTTCAAGATGTATACTGTGATACCCATAATAAAATAATTGAATGCCATTTTAGCCTTATTGATCTTTGTAGTCTGCAAATATTCCTACACTATGTAGATATGCTGATTAAATCCTGACATGCCCACTTACCAAGCACCGCACTAGATGATGACATGAACCTGCAATGATCTGCTACAATAATAGAGCCTGCTGAATCCTCAAACCCTTCTAATTTCAAATCAAGCGGGTAGGAAAGTGGCTGCACCAACTCTACGTCTACCTGAGGTCATGCAGGAGAGATGTAGAAAGATGTTCTTTGATTCATTCACATGAAAGCATGAATGAATCAAACTTACCCCAAAATGTTCCTCAGACTCCATTCGTGCTTGTGAAACAGAAGCACAGGCTCAGCATCCCACTCTCACTAATGTCCATGCCTTGTTTTCCCATGGTAAAACAATCTGACTGTCCACATTTATTAACATGCAAAAATATCTGCACCATGATTCCATGAGCATGTAAAATGCTAAACCACATACACTTTACTAGGGGACCTCTCTCAGTAATAACATTCAGCCACAAACTCTAACAGCTTAGTGTTAACTACCCACTGCCAATATCTTAACATATACACTCTTCACAAGCCATCTGCTTTGGAAAAATCTGGCAGAGGAGAAGTTCTGGCAGTGTCTATGAGCTATGCCCTACAGCACATGGAAGATACAGGGAATAAACCGCGGACAGCAGGTTCTCCAACAAATATGTCCTGTCCCACTGTGGAAGCTGACTGACAGCTCAAGCCTTGTAGCTGTGCTATGGCTGTACCAGGAGAAAAATTATCTCCGAGTCTCTGCTGAAAAACACCCTGTCTTCATTCCTATCTTCCCTTCACAATTTTCAGGTCCCAGGACAAGAATAATCAGTGTGCTAACAGTGTCAAATGTGCATTAGTCAAAGGGGAGGCATGCGTGCCAGAAACATGCCTCCCTTGGGAATTCCACTGCCAGGAATTTGGAAATGAGCCATAGGGACCCCAAATCTATTGCTCACCACTAGCTTGAAAAAGACATATAAGACACATAAGTCTGAATACAACCACCTGCTCAGCGAAGCTCTTCAGGATAGAGCTTTGCCATACTTATAGCTGACTGGGAACACGAGGAAGGAAGAATGGCATTTCAGGGATACCAACCAGACAAGACCACACCAGTCAGAAAGAACACTTTAAGTGACTCAAAGCACCTGATAAGTCAATGTCCAATTATCACCTAAATGACAATACTTACATTTTCTGCCATGCCCAGGATACAAGAGGCTCAGACCAACCCATGTATGGTACATGGGAAGTGAAGAATGAGACCTCTCTATGCACATCCCTCTGACTTATTAAGTCCATAGATGTCTGAAATTGGAGTTTTGAACAAATAAGGCTTGACTTAGCCCTAGAGAAAGTAGAAAGAACAGTGTACAAAATGTCTTGTAAGTAAAACCTGTGTAAGTTTTAGACCTCTATATTAAGTCTTCAAATACTCCATCTTACAAAGGTCAAGCATCCAAACAAGAATTTGACTGATGTACAAACATAATGGCAGATGCTTGCATACACTCAGCGTGTGCATGCCAGAACAACTGCTCTGTGCATCTAACTGCCATTCGCACAAAGATCTGCCCTAAATGATCACAGCTTAAGGATGCACAGCTGTGCAGGGATTTCTACCTCCACATTTGCACACATACCTGATCACAAAGCAGAGCTTAAATGAATGTGCTCAGTAGATAATGCTCATGCCCATGGTGATCCTGCCCTTCTATTCTGCTCTCATGAGACACCACTTGGAGTACTTTGTGCAGACAACATGTGGGGTGTCCTCAACATAAGAAAGACATAGAGCAAGTCCAGAAGAGGACCACGAGGATGATCAGGGGCTGGAGGACATTCCATATGAAGACAGGCTGAGAAAGTTGAGGCTGTTCAGCCTGGAGAAGAGAAGCTGTGTGGAGACCTCAGAGCACCTTCCAATATCTGAAGGGGGCCTAAAAAGACACTGACTCTTCACCAAGGACTGTATTCACAGGACGAGGGGTAATGGGTTAAAACTAAAACAGGGAAAGTTCAGGTCAGATATCAGCAATAATATCATATTCACCACCCTCTTTACTGTGAGGGTGGTGAGGCCCTGGAACAGGTTGCCCAAACAAGTGGTAAATGCTCCATCCCTGGCAGTGTTCAAGGCCAGGTTGGACAGAGCCTTTGGGTGATATGGTCTAATGTGAGGTGTCCCTGCCCATGGCAGGGGGTTAGAACTGTGTGACCTTAAGACCCTTTCCAACCTAAACCATTCTGTGATTCTATGATTCTATGAGTGTAGTTCTTGTTCCACTCAAATCATGGAATCATAGAATAGTTAAGGTTGGAAAGGACCTCAAGATCATCCAGTTCCACCCCCCCTGCCATGGGCAGGGACACCTCACACTAAACCGTGTAACCCAAGGCTCTGTCCAACCTGGCCTTGAACACTGCCAGGGATGGAACATTCACAACCTCCGTGGGCAACAGATTCCAGTGTCTCACCACCCTAACAGGAAAGAACTTCTTCCTTATATCCAATCTAAACTTCCCCTGTTTAAGTTTTAACCCATTACCCCTTGTGCTGTCACTACAGTCCCTAATGAAGAGTCCCTCCCCAGCATCCTTGTAGGCCCCCTTCAGGTACTGGAAGGCTGCTCTGAGGTCCCCACGCAGCCTTCTCTTCTCCAGGCTGAACAGCCCCAACTTCCTCAGCCTGTCTTCATACGGGAGGTGCTCCAGTCCCCTGATCATCCTCGTGGCCTCCTCTGGACTTGTTCCAGCAGTTCCATGTCCTTTTTAAGCTGAGGACACCAGAACTGCACACAGTGCTCCAGGTGAGGTCTCACGAGAGTAGAGGGGCAGGATCACCTCCTTCGCCCTGCTGGTCACACTCCTTTTGATGCAGCCCAGGATACAGTTGGCTTTCTGGGCTGCGAGTGCACACTGAAGCCGGCTCATGTTCATTTTCTCATCGACCAGCACCCCCAAGTCCTTCTCTGCAGGGCTGCTCTGAATCTCTTCTTTGCCCAGTCTGTAGCTGTGCCTGGGATTGCTCCGACCCAGGTGTAGGACCTTGCACTTGTCGTGGTTGAACTTCATAAGGTTGGCATCAGCCCACCTCACAAGTGTGTCAAGGTCCCTCTGGATGGCATCCCTTCCCTCCAGCGTATCAACCGAACCACACAGCTTGGTGTCATTGGCAAACTTGCTGAGGGCGCACTCAATCCCACTGTCCATGTCAGCAATGAAGATGTTAAACAAGACCGGTTCCAACACCGATCCCTGAGGGACACCACTCGTTACCGGTCTCCAGCCGGACATTGAGCCATTGACCACAACTCTTTGTGGGCAGCCATCCAGCCAGTTCTTTATCCACTGAGTGGTCCATCCATCAAATTGATATCTCTCCAATTTAGAGAGAAGGATGTCATGTGGGACAGTGTCAAACACTTTGCACAAGTCCAGGTAGATGACATCAACTGCTTTACCCTTGTCCATCAGTTCTGTAGCCCCATCATAGAATAGTAGGGTAAATGGGGGTGTGTGGGGGTGTGTGTGGGGTGTGTGGGGTGTGGGGTGTGTAACAAGGCAGAGCTTATTCCGAGAGGACAAAACAGGAGATCATTGAGGAGTACTATTAGAAAGGAACCTATATGGCATGTGTACCTTGTGAGTCTTGCCTGAGACAATTTAATTGTAGCACACAAACTAAACGGCTCTCTCTGGCATGTCAAAGCGTGTAGATTCACGTATCAGCACCTAAGCCATTTTCGGTGAAGCAGAACTGAAGTGTTTATGTGAAAGCTGCTTATGTGGCCGGCCACTTGAGAGCTCTCACTTTAAAGTACCATGAAATAGGCACACTATTATGGGAATTAGGGACATTTCTCAACAGAGGGCCAGCTGGCAATCACAGGGAGACCTGGCTTCATCTCGAATGTGATTTTGCACATCTCGCCCTGACCCACCACCCATCTGGATAAACATAGCATATCGAAGGTTTACTTCTAAAGGTAAACTCTTCTCCGTAAAGACCCCAGGAGACTCCTGGCAGTGCCTTCGAAAGGGAGAGCCCCACAGGCGAGGACGTAATACAGACCTCAGGATGCTGGGGAATGTTTCACAAAGCTGTACTTGATACTGTGTTATGCTTTCGGTTCACTGCTCTTTTGCTTAGTAGACATGCTTAGAAGCGCTAGAGTTTCCTCTGCAAAATTAAACTCTCTGAGAAGGCTCTCTTCTGACACATTACAAATTTCAATCGAAAAGTTATAACTTGTTGGAAGTGCCATGTGCAGTTTCCTGTTAACCTTCCAGTGGCTACCATCACAGTATGTTATATAGGAGATTCAGTTCCATTATTTCCCCGAGGAAGTACTCACACTACCACAATAGGTAAAGCTGGCTTGAAAAATTCAGAAAAGACCCTGAAGTATAAATGCCCTGTGATAAAGTTGCCATGGCTTCACTGAAACAAAATCTTGCCAAAGGAATATTGAAATATTTCCAGTTGGAATTTTTCTAGGCACAAAGTCACATGAGAAATTTTCATTCCTTTTTTTGAGGGTGAAATTTCAAAATTTCTTCCAGAACAGATCTTTCCACTGTGCTCCTGCCTGAGGCTCAGTCTGCCCTCAATTCAGTGGGAATCCTAACATGCAGTACATCCACATTAATAAATCTGTATATATGTTAGAAAATGTGTACAGCAATTTCCAGCTCAGTACACACCTACTGACAAAGGACAGTTTCCATAAGGAAAAATCTCTCAGTATCTTGGAGGAGGCAAAAAAACCCCTCTCCTGAAGTTAATCAGTATTTGCAGCCTCCCCATGCCAAAGTCAGTCAGCACACACAAAGGCAGCTGGACATGGCACACTCGACACTGAGTAAGGACCATCTTTTCCAGCTCTGCCACTGATCTGCCCCATGGCACCAGGTGAGCCACTTCTCTCAGCCTCCCACCCTAAGGATATTGATACTCTCCTTAGCAAATGTTAGGAGATCTGGGGCTGAGGGGTGATTCCATCTATACTCCATGTATTCCTGTGATTGTAAGTCAGAGAAATCTTGACAACATCTCCACTAGACCACCCCAGCAGCTTTAGTGTAGACACCAGAGGCAGTGTGGATGTTCAGCACAGAGGCTTGGGTATTCATCCCTCTCTAAACTCTGCCACACCGCAGCTAGACCGGATACAGTCTTGTCTTTTGATATGACTAACCACAAAGCTAGCAGGGAACACCGTATAGACCCACTATCTAGAATGTTTGCCATTGTTTGTGAATTCAGTTCTCTTTCATATTAACTTCTTTCCAGAATGTGGTGGATATATTAATGGTGGGGAAAGCTGCTGGTTTAACAGCAATAGAGTATCCCAGTAATGCTTTGTTTCCAAGTATTTTCATCTCAAGACTACAATTTAAGGCAATTAAGCTTTTCACCATCCCTGGGAAACAAGTAATTATTGTCACTTCCATCTGACAGGCTGAGGATCTGGCAAACACCAGTTGCTGACTAAAACAAATTGGAAACGGGATGTTAGAGTCACTGCACAGGATCAGACCTGGAAGCCATCTCTCCCAGCATGCTGCACCCTACCTGGTCAGAGGAAAACCAGAGGAAGGCAGTTGGAAAATCGAGCAATATATCCTGACCCCAGGATCAGCTCAGGTCCAAGCAATATCTCTTAGTTATCAAGTATGATGCTTTGAAACTCTGAAAACTTCTCAGCCATCTAAATGCCATATTTCCTGTTGAAGATCCTCACTAAATTCTTAGTGTCAGTGACATCTTGTGGCAATGAACTCTTTGCTACAGCATATGGTAAACGCCAGCATGACAGGACAGGCAGATAGCTCAGGGACAGGCAGAGTTTATAACCCTTTTCAGGCTATCACCAAAACACAAAGCGATATCCAAGTAAAAATCTATAGGCTTATACCGAACCTAAAATTATGTATGACTTTTCATACTTCTTGTCCTTTGTACCACTTGAATGCTTGGGCTTCTGAAGTCCGTATGAATCATCCCAAGAGCTTCCCAGCTCAGTATGCAGATTTGGCATAAAACACATTTAAACAAATTGTTTGAGTTCATAAGAACTCAAATAATTGTTTCCTTTTTGTAGAATAAAAAGGGATTAATGCATGTCCAGCTATCTAAACTGAGCTCTTTTAGGAAAAAACGTTGACAAAGAAGAATGTATATTTTTATAGCTCCGAAATCCATGCAGAAAATAAGTACTTCTAAGATAAATACCGCAACTTCGTAACTTCAAAAAGTATTTGATGAAACAAAATCAATTTTCTTTAGCGGCATTTCATTTCCCTCTGCTCTAATACTTTCTTTTTTAGACTTTCTTCAGTCACTTTGTGTTGTGGGTCTAGTGAGTATATAAAAACCACCAAGAAGTCTACGCCTTGACACACAACCTGCTTAAGCGAGTGGGAATCGTCTTTACTCCCAGCAAACCTGAAGTCGAGCCCTTTGATAGCCTTAAACAGAAGGGTATTTTTGCATTACGGTTGTTTCTCAAACACTCACAACATTCAGCTTATTTACACACGTTTGTACATATCAGCAGTTGCTGTCAGTGGGAATTCTGTATCTCAATAATGTTATTCAGCTAACTTCCATACAGGTTACTTGCATGGGATTCTAAAAGTTGAGGGAAAGAGGACCCTGGAAGAAGAGAAGCAAGGCAAGCATGGCAAAGTAGAACTAGGTAACTAGGTGCATTCAGATTGCTAAAGGTCACAATACATGACATGTATCTGAAATATGTAGGCGTTTTCGTCTTACTGAATGCAGAGTCTCGCGTTGTGAAGTACAAAAGAGAGACAACATCCAGCCTTTTACAGCCTGAGGAGAAAATGTGTACAAAGGCAGAGATCTCAACAGGCAAACGGCACAGCATTAGGTAATTTCAAGTGCCTCTCACTATCTTTCATTTGGAAAATTGTCTGAATCATCTGCTCAGTGCCTAACACAGATTCCAGGCACTGAAAATCCAACTCCTATATGTTACAGCAAGACATTTAAAGATCTTCGTTTCTCCCTGCAGTTGTCTCTCAAAGCAGACTGAATGTTCTGGAAAAAATACCGGACAAAACCAAAACCAAAATTGTTTGTCAGTTGCTATTTAAACATTTGTTCAGGCTCCTGCATACACTCCCGTAATTGTTTCCCATTTAGACAAGTAATTAAAAAGCAATTGTGCTATTTCACGTTACCATCAATTTACTTTTCCACTACATATCTGAAAAAAATGCAAAATGAAAGCACTTGAGCCTGGATTTAGACAGTCTAAATTCCACTTGAGTTCTTGCACCTCATGTTTCCAATTAGTGAGGTGTCTCTGCAGACCCAGCAACCAGGAATCAGGAGCCGAAAAGCCTGAAGCCATTCGAATCTGTGCCCCCGTGCAAGCACCTTGTTGCAAAAAACACACCCTTACAGAATTACAGACTGGTTTGGGCTGGAATGGACCTTAAGATCACCTGGTTCCAAACCCCTGCCATGGGCAGGAACACTTTCCACTAGACCAGGTTGCTCAAGGCCCTGTCAGCAGAAGGGTTTCTGACCTGAGGCTTTGCTTCCGTACATGGTTTCAGCCAAGGTTAGTCTAAGGACTTGATCTAAAGACACATGACACACGATTTATGTCATAAACAGGGATAGCATCTTTTAAAAAACACATACACACACACATATATATGGCCATAACGTGATCCAGAACTTCCCTGTAGCATTTGTGTAACACTCAGTCCTTCAAATGACTCAAAGAAGGCTACACCAAACAGTTGTAAAACATGGCATTAGTAAGGACTCTTGTTGAAGAAAACCTTAAGAATGGAACTTTTCCTATGAGGAACCAGATAAAGAAGAGTTTCCAAGTACTGAGGGAAGTGTCTGATCTGTACCTATCAGCAAACATGAAGGAATGTCCTCTGTCCTCTGAAGGGTTCCTAGTTCACGATAGGCTGAAGATTAAATAGTGGTGAAAGAAATCTGCAAGTCCCAAGCCTTCAGAAAGCCAAAAGTCTGTAGATATCTGTCACTAAGAAATGGGTTCATCTCCATGCCAGATTATGTCTGGTTTGCATGTGTTCATTCTTAAATAATACAGTGCTAACTGTAAAGGCCATATACCTCCACAGCTGAGTGACATCCCACTGCATTTGTACAAGCCAGGGTTACTGAAACAAGATTGGCTGTTGGTGTCTGTCACCGATGGAAACACATTTTGTAACATCAGTATGCACAGAACATAAGCAAGAAATTAGGTTGTCTGCAAACAGCATGAACTGGAGCAACTCCAAAAATGTGCTAGAGCAAGGAAGGAACCTGTTCTCCTGCTGGGAGAACACTAGGAATGCATTAACTCTTCCTTTCTTACTCATTTTGATCAAAAGGGACACAGCAAGGGTAGCACTTCATTTGCTCAGTCAAGATTTGACCAGTACATCAACATCAAAGACAAACATGAAGCACACATCTAATCCAGAGAAAAGCAGTGCCATCTCCTGAAGACTGCTGAATCCCCTAAAGTCACCTGCAAAGCCTTCCAGGAACAACTCAACACTCCACAGACAATGAGTGTCTTACATTGGCTCAGTCATCTTCAAGAAGGCAAATCACTGTAATTCCCTTTCAAGGCAACACAATTTCAACCTCACTTTCAGAATGTTAGGCACCTCAGCACAAGTGGCCTTATTTCCAACAGTAGCAAGCACTGAGGCTCTCAAAAAGATGAATGGAAGCTGTGATTGCTCACCACTGCTGACAATCAGGTGGCTTGTAGTGTCTACATCTGCAAGAGAAAAAAGCTGTCTCAAAAGCTTCATTTTACTGCAAGCTGGGGTATTTAAGTGCAGACAACAGCCTGAACGCCTTCCCTGCAAAGTCTTGCAACCTCCAACAAAAAGTACTAAAAGCATTGCATGGGTAAGTTCCTATTCACAATCTGAACTGGTACTTTCCTAAATATTTTAAAGGTTTGACATCAGCTGTAGGCATAGGTACCCAAGAAACGTGTACCTTCTGCATCGTGGGTTCCCACGGGACCCCAGCAGCAGGCAGCTCTGTACTTACACTGAAGGGAATACTGCTGACTGAAGGCATTTTGCTGTGAAGGATGGACAAGCAACTAAAAATGTCTTTAAATAAATTAAGTTGGATCCATTAGGCGGGAGCTCACTTAGGCTGTGTATTCTTGCTGTATTTGGGGTGGGGCTGTGACTGGTTAGATGCTTAATAAACCTTTCCCCCATTTAGTCCATCTATTTTAAAAATCAGCTGCTCAGTAAAACACAGAGAAGGACAGCTTCTCCGCAGGAAAAGAGAATCAGCATTCCTTACTCTGAGATCCTGCCCTTCATGCACAGGAAAGGATGCCCATAAATCTAGAATTGTGGATCTGAAAAGCTGAAATAAGATTTATTTGGATGCTTTCCACATGCTGCAGGTACATTTCATAACCACTTACAATGCTCACTAAATTTTGACATGGCTGTTCTTGAAAACACACGCTTTTTATGAGGGGGGTAATTAACTGTACACCTTCTACCCACTCAAGAAGTACTAGACTGACTACATTACGAGCAAGATCTGAAATGTGTTGCGACTGCACTGTAAGTCTTCTTGAAAAGGTGTTTAAAGTTCTAAGCATGATGACAATTCAGAACTATTTAAAAGCACAACCTAGGCCCCTTCTTTGCATTCTCAACAGGATCTCAGCTACCACGTTATCTCCATGTTCCCTGTCAAATTTTCTGCTTCTAAGCAATTAAAATGAGGAAGCATTATTCTGTGAACAAGGAATGTCCTGACATCTAAATCTAGTTAAAGAAGAAGGAAACAGATTTTTTTCTCTTAAAAATCATTGTGTTCTTTTTGTTTGGTTGGTTGGTTTTCTTGGGGGGGTTGGAGGAAAAGAAAATAATTTCACTGCCTACAGCACAAAACACTTGTTTCAAAGCCTGACCTCAAGGAAAGTAAGAAAGAATAAAGTGAATATTGAGTTAGAAGGGTGTCAGCTACTACACCCAGGAGAGGAAGAATTAAATTGATGAAGAGAAATTAAGGCTGAATATTAAGACAGAGGAGAAATTCTTCGTAGGAAGATTTCTTTCTCTTAATGCTGCCCAACACTTCAATGCCTGCTTTTTGCTTATGGAAAGATTTACAGTCTCCGTATGTGTGTACTCAGTGCTTGACTTCCTATGGCTTTTGAAAAGAATTAGATGCCCTCACTGTCCTCTATGCCTTTGGAAGTTTTCTCCTCAGACCCTAACTAATCCTTATTCACTTCACTTGGTCCATTTCCAGGCTGAAAATTAAGCACTCAAGTGCTTTGCATAAGATTATGGGATGATGCTGCAGAAGCAAGGCTGCAGTCCCACCATGTGGAACATTTCAAAGGACCAGCATCCTGATAAACGCACAAGAGTGGCCAACCAATCTTGTTCTGCAGGGTAGGCTGAAAGAGCAATTCAACCCCTCTTCTCCATTTCTGTTTCTTCTAAACAGAAACCCAGTTATGCAATGACAAAGCCATAGTTTCAAGGCAGAGTTGCAGCTTCTGTACAAACTGAACCTCTTCCTAAAGGGAGTCTTTTTACGCTTGAAGTACAATAGATACTCATGTAACTATGGACCACCATTTTACTTTTCCTTTTTGCTTCATCAAGTACTTACTGAGCAGAAGGTACTACCTGTGATAAATGCTACCTGTCAAGGCTTTACTTTGATCATCCTTCAAGAAGGAAGGATTTCCAAATCATTTGCTTGGAAATTTTTAATTCTTAAGTAGGTTGTTTGTTTGCCTCAAAGGAAGCACTAACCTATTTTACATTGTCAAAAATCTATTTTTAAACAAAGTTTTCCTTTGTACTTTAAACATTCCCTAAAAATACTTCTTAGGCTCAATTAAAGTGAAGTAGATGTTTAAACTACTGTCTGATTCAGCAGCTCTGTCACTGTGCTTACCCATTGCCTATGGAAGGATCAAATCTGGCCAATGGCTCTGTTCACCTGAATTAGGGTGTTGAGTTAATACTGTCATTTGTCATGGCACCAAAGTCCCTCTAACTGTGTCAAACCACAAACAGGAGAATTGCCTAGTTTTGCTTAAAATTCTTGTAAAAGCCACAAGCAGAGCACAAGTATTACAGCCCTCTCACTAGCCCTTCCTATGCTTTATATTTAGTGTCAAAAATAAAAGTAGGAGGCTTGGTGTGGGAGGTGGTTGAAAAGGTCACCTCTATAGCTTATAGAAAGGATTTGCCTTGCTTCACTAAGCCCCAGACACTGTACTTCAATTTTACCAGTTAAATTTGACTTTGCAAGACTGGCCAGGAGGGGTGCGATTTATACAGTGTGGTCAGCAGAATCCACAGTGCAATGCATCACAGCCCAGCAACTGCAGGAGCAGCCCTGGGCTTGGCTTTGTGCAAGATAACTTTGCAGGGAACCAAAGCAGCCTATTTTTCTTGTAAAATGAAAGATTTGGAAATACATTGATATTCTGAGCTTTCCTGCTCCACGTGACTGTTAGCCTTTTTATGGAAGATGACAAAAACCAGCCAGAATACTACTATAATCGAGATATCACCTGTTAACAGAAGGATCCTAGCACTGATATTACCTATTTCAATCAACAGTAAAAGCAGTAGCAGGAGAATGATACTCTAGGTAATGAAGACTTTGCTTTCAGCATTTGAAAGATGCTCTATTCCACTCCTTCATTTCATGTCTGAGGGAATTAATCACAGGAAACACAGGAGCTATAGCTCTTTGTTTTGCGCTTGCTGTTCTTAAGACTCAAGAATTTCATTAAAATCCTTTCACGTTAAAAAAAAAAAAGGAAAATCTTGAAGGAAGGGAAAAATAAAGCTTTTCCCCCATTTTATTTCCAGACACTGCTAAGCCTCCTTAAGCTACTTTTGACTCTGTCTCATACCCCGACAAAGCAGATGTGAAGAACGCAGATATGTAACAGTACAGCACACACAGCAGGGTTGCCAACTGTCAATAAATTTATGAACAGTTTGTAGATCTACAGAGTTTTGTGAAAATTCTTATTCCTTCAGTAAAAACTGGAACAGCTCTCCTGCACCTTGGCAAAATAATAATAATAATAAAAAAAAAACCCTAAAAAATGACAATTTGTAAACATACTGGTCTTATTTCCACCTGGGAGCACCCCCCCCCCCAACCCATAACACTGATGTTGCTGGATGAGATCATTTCTGCATGGAGCCCTCTTTCAAATTCCTCTGATGCTGGAATGGTTTACGGAATTGCTGATGTTTAAAAGTAATTGGCAAATGAATTCTGCAGGATACTGAATATTGTTCAACGGAACATAAGTGCAGTTTAGTTACCCACTAAAATAGAAATACTTTGTTTCAAAAATAACTTACTGACACTGGGGTTTTAAAAATAGCCACTCAGAATTACTTTTGTGACTAACCATATGGGATATTTCCCTTTCTGCCCCCCAAACTGGGTAGGTTGATATTCAAATGCTAATCTGCACAAACAGCTATGAGCTTTATTTTCACTGAGTGACTTGAATGTGCAAAATCTGTGCTTCCAAACTGTACTGAAACTGCTTTGCATAACTGGCTTAATATGCATGAAATTATAGGGGCATCCTACAAATTAATCATTGCATGTTTTGTACTTGCACCTGCTTCAGTATCTGTAACTGCTATTTGCCTGTATGGGTCCAGCAGGCAAAATCACACCTGGATACCCAAAATATATAAACCAGAGTGGACAACGTGGTGCAGGTGCAATTACAGAGGTCAGATCGCCATCCAAAGCCATTTAAAACATCAGCCCCAAGCTCCCTTGTTCTACAGCTAACTCCTAAATTCAGTTTTTGCCTCTCTCCAATTTTATGGATTGCCAAGGTTTGATTTAGAGAAGTGGGGCAAGAAAACTATTGGAGAGAAGCTTTGCCTACATATTTTTATTGTAACAGAGTTGAATTTATTCCAGCTGGCTTTCTGCAAATGCAAATAGGACAGCCAAAGATTTTACATTCAAGATTAAGCAGAATTTTAAAGGGATGATCATGTCTGCCTGCAATGGCATCTCATGAGGTTCCACATCTCTTAGTGGGGTTGAAAAAATTATGAAGAAGCTACAAATGTCCATTCTTTTCAGTAGCTTTCTGGGTCGTATAGCTAGAAGAAAAAGATTTTTAGGGCTCATCCTAACTGGCAGGCTTCACAATCTTTTTGAACTCCTACTTTTTTTTGCCCAGGGAGGTTGTGAGTGCTCCATCCCTGGCAGTGTTCAAGGCCAGGTGGAATGAAGCCTTGGGTGGGATGGTTTAGTGTGAGGTGTCCCTGCCCATGGCAGGGGGTTTGGAACTAGGTGATCTTGAGGTTCTTTCCAACCCTAACTATTCTATGATTCTATGATTCTACTTCAACCACTAAGCATGTATTATCCACACTATGCTTCTATAAGCTACTTTTATCAGCAATTTGTGTTCAAGGCCAGGTTGGACAGGGCTTGGAACAATCTGGTCTAGTAGAAGGTGTCCCTGACCATGGCATGGAGCTCGAACTAGATGAGTGTCCTGGGTTCAGCAGTAGCAGTCGTTTTTCTCCTTCTTGGTAGCTAGTGCAGCGCTGTGTTTTGACTTTCGGCCTGGGAACAGTGCTGATAACACCAATGTTTTTAGTTGTTGCTCAGTAATGTTTGGTCTGACCAAGGACTTTGTGAGCCTCATGCTCTGCCAGGGAGGAGGGGAAGCCAGGAGGAAGCAGAGACAGGACACCTGACCCAAGCTAGCCAAAGAGGTATTCCATACCACAGCACGTCATGCCCAGGATGTAACGGAGAGTTAACCCGGAAGGGCACGGTCTTTCTTCGGGGTGGGTCGCACTCGTTCAGCGGTGGTATTGTATTCTCTTCTCTTGCTATTTTCTCTTATCATTATTATCATTGGTGGCAGCAGCAGTGATTTGTGTTATACCTTAGTTACTGGGCTGTTCTTATCTCAACCCGTGGGAGTTATATTCTCTCAATTCTCCTCCCCATTCCTCTGGGAGTGGGGAGGGGTGGGGGAGGAAAGAAAGAAGGAGAAAAGGGGGGGGGAGTGAGTGAGCAAGCTGTGTGGATCAGTTTAAACCTCGACAATGAGCTTTAGAAGTCTATTCTAACCCAAATCATTCTATGATTCTATCAGGTACTTAATAAAATAAAATTAAGGAGATGAGACTGTCTTCATCCTCTTTCTTTTTTTTTTTTTTTGTGGTTTGGGGAAGGATAAATACAAGCCCTTCATAACAGTCTATTATTTTTGAAAGCTATTTCAAATCTGTAGCTTTGCATAGTGCAAATGAAATCAATGGTAACGTTTCTTAGCATCCCAAAGGTCAGAAGTGGTGTGTGTGCACACACAAACACCCCACCTGAGCAGGGGAGGGAAGCAGAGAGAGCAAGAGCACATGTACGGACCCAGACAATCACCCTGGTGGGAAGAAAAAAAAATGGCCTTATATCAAACTGAGATTAAGTGAATTTCTGCCACTGCTGAATGACTTGGGAACTCTATTCACTTTAATGTACTCTGAGCTGTCATTCCCGTCTTGTATAAAGACACTGAGCTTCTCAAGAGCAGCCTGAAAAAGTATTCAACATTTTCTGTACTTTCTGTATGTATTTTTTCCCATTAAAATGATACTGCTGCATGTTAGCAGGAATAACACAAGCCTCTTGTCTCCCCTGGTTTGCTGTTTGTATATATTATTTATGGGGAGAGCTGGCTCCAACCACTGCATTTATGCTACCTAACACTTGCTAATATATAATATGATTGTGACCTTTTTTGAGTTCTTAACACTGTCATTGTTTGCAGCTAGCCTTGGAAATTCAGAAAAAGCCCTAAAGGCTTTTCCTTGGTCCATGAAATTCATTTCAGATTTGACAGGTAATGATTTGAAAATCTCCATTTTATTCTCTCCCCTTCAGCAACGTTTTGGTAGTCTCTGGATAGCAAACATCTGGATGCATGGAAGTGCTGACCCAAGGCAGCATCACTAAATGCGGGGGCAGTAGCACATCTAACTCACCTGCAAGAGCTGAGTTTTGAAATGCACTCCTGCCCTAGCCAGGGCCATGGTTTGTAAACCCATGCTCTGTGACATCCAAAAGGGGTTCTTCAACATGGGCACTGGTCACACAGCTACGCAATGCCTTGGAACTACTGAACCTGGTCTTCAGAATCCCCCCTTCAAACTCTTGACTTTCCAGTGCCATGTCCGTGCATTATGTATGACTTCACATAACACACATTAACAGAGATCCCAGGGGACCAGCATTAATCTCTTGCCCATTTGTGCAGCAGAAAGCATGGGCAGTGCACAAACAGCAATTTAGCTGTGTCCTTGACTGGTTTGGGTTGGAAGGGATCTTAAAGCTCACCTAGTTCCAAGCTCCTGCTATGTGCAGAGACACCTTTCACTAGACCAGGTTGCTCCAAGCCCCTTTCTTGTGCTCACAAGTCCCAAAACCATGTCCTACCACCAGCACAGCAGACACAGCTCTTGCTCTCAACTCTATCCAAGATCAAGTCAAGATCAAGCTGCAGCTATGAGCACATCAGCCACTTACAGGAGGCAGCCTGGGGGGAAGCAGCAGCACTGAAAGCTATTTTGCAGCCTGTGTGTACCTATGACAAGAACACTTTCAGCTCCAGTAATTCCTTTATACTGCAGTAGGGACAGGATGACAAATCTGATTATATTAAAGTCCATTCTTTCACCAGCTTTCCAAAATTTACAAGTTCACCATATGCTTTAATGGAAGAATAACGTGCCTCTTTTTAGGTAACTATTGTTTCAGTTTTAACAGTTTTAAATCCTTTCACACATGCACTGTCATGTATACCGAGAATTCAGCTGCTGTATATTCATGGGCAAACAATCCTTTTGCCAAGGCCTTGCACATTATGCCTGGCATAAGACAAACAGCAACTAAGTAATGTTTGCAGAGCCATTGTTGTCTTCTCCATTTAAGGGCACTTGTACCAAAATTTTAAGCGATACTCAGGTGTCAATTTATCGATTATGTTCTATTAACATCAGAAGCATATGCATATATATATAAATATGCAGGGAGGGAGGAAGATAGAGAAATTGTCTAATAAATTTTGCCACCTCACAATTTACCTGTATTCTACTGCATCAGTTTTAATACTTTATTCAGAAATTTCAGAGAAGACACATTGTTCAGTTTGTCAGTGAGAGGAAACTCATACTGGGTACTGCAAAGAGCTACTTGCTGGCACTGTATACAATTTGTAGGTAATTCACATTAAATTATATCCTCCCTTCCACTGTGTATTACGGAACAAAAGATATGCCTGCAAGAATGACAATGTAACATCTGCACAGAGAATCTGTGATTATACAGGAAGGCACATTCTTCCCACATACAACTAGTGGAAATGCAGATGACCTAAATCAAGGGCCACAGTTTGATACCATTTATGTCAATGGGACATTGCCGTGAAATAGGACAAAAGATAAACTCATCTCCCAATTACACGGAATATAAAAACACAGAATATACTGGAATGACAACGTTCATTCTGAAAAAGGGATGGATTTCTACTTTTCAGCATCAGCATGCACACACCCGCACCCATGTTTGCACACGCAGGAGCCCCAAAATAGGCATAAACAGCAGCAGAAAGTATGTGTCATACTAACCCAGGAGAGAATTCTGGGGCATGTAGGTGTGAGGCTATTTAAAGGACTTCAAAATGTGAGCAGATTTCTTGGGGGTTTTTTCTTGCACCTGCAAAGTGAGGGTTAGCAAATAATCCGTTTTCAGAACAGGTGGAGGCAGGGTTGAGGCACAGGTAAAGATTTTGAGCCTAGATCGACACTGACTTTTTGTTTCCCTCGTTATATAAAGAAGGAAAAAGCAGAAGTGCAGCCTAATCAGAAGGATGTTATCAAAACCCAAAGCATGGAAGACAGAAGTAAAAATGCAGAGCAGTCTCTTGCACTCAGTGGAAAAGCCCTTCCTAGTGTTAACAGCAAAACCCTAAGTCATTTCAGCAAATTTTCTCCCAGGAATATTCAGTCTACAAAAGCAAATGAGAGACATTCCATCCCCTGGTGGGTGGCACCCACCCCATCAGATATATGCTAGGGATTCTGCTGCAAAGGAATTACTGGTTCTTCCTTTCTCCCTGGTGAGAAAGAGGAAGAAACAAGAACCCCACTGGGAACTGAGAAGAATATTGTTGCCAGCCCCATCGCACACACTTGCAGAAGTGGCTCTGCATGCCTGCAAGATCTCACCAAGGGCCATCGCTGCCTCGGCTGTAACAGGAGGTTCAGAAAATCCCTGTGAGCACCATCAGAGGAGCAATCACAGCAGAAGCGAAATATTTTTTGAGATTACTCTTTTCCTCATACTACTTTCATCAAATACATAAAAGATCAAATAAACCCCCTAATTACAGTATGTGTATACATGCTAGCATACACATAACTAATCCCTACACTAATGAGTGCAGTATTTTAACATTTGAATTCTAAGGAATGAAGTCTTTGGAGAGCTTTTTAAAAACACCAGCAGTTGGGGTGCCTGATGTTCTTCCTCCTGAGATTATGTCATTTAGAAGATATATCTAAAAACGCTGCTTTCCAAAGTGAGGCCCCAAATGCAATTTTTGCCCCGAAAGCCATGCTTCATAATTTGCATGTAGCTAAACACTATTCATTTTCTGTCAATTTTAACATTATTTACAGTACAATGATGCCTAGTTTTAACTGAATATTTAAATACCTGCTTTCTAATACATGAATGCTTAGTGTTTGCAATAGGAAGAGGCAACCTTGCTCTAGATAATTATTTCCTACTTTGGTTTGGAGTTTTTTTCAATCACAAAATAAATGAAAGGAATGGGAACACAATTTCAGCTAGAATTGGATGTTTACTCATATATAATTAATAAGGCCCATATCTAACTTGCATTCCAAACTCCTCAAATGCATCTGTTTAGGCAGGAAATAACACGTTTAATAGGTCTAAATGGACAAGCTGCATCCTGTCAAAAAAACCTTCCCTTTGTCAGACGAAGCCCCTGTATCCGACTGTACTGTGGGTGTAACTTCTGCCAGGACATGTGGGAAGGGGGATTTTGGATGCGAAAAAAAGGTCAGTTCCTATAAAGCAAAAAACTAAGAGGAATATATTCCCTTATGCTTGAATATTAATCACTTATACGTGAATAATAAACATGTCCCATGAGTCTAAATGATCTATTCATGTTTGTAAATGAGCTATCCATAGAGATTATTCCCACATAATCTTCTGAAGACCCAATCTTGCTGCTGTTGAAGTCAACAGTAACATCTTTATAAACCTCATTACACTTCCAATTTGTCAGACCTGTAATAAAATATTACAGTCTTACCATTACGGGATAGCATTTCTCATACTTCAAGCTCACTGTCAGTTTCCCTAAGCTATGGAAACCTACATCCATCCTTCCAGAAACAACAACTCCACAAATTCTTTTCAAAATACACACACACATGCACACGTACACATTAAAACCAACAGATACGTATTATTAAAACCAACCGATTTTGGGAGCTGCTTCATCCAACCTAATACCCACTGCTTATCACACTAATCCATACGGATACCTTTTCAAAACAGCTACCTACATATGGGAGAATTTCCAAACTAATTACGCATAGCAAGATTCACAAAGATGCCCTCTCTCACTTAAAACACTGTTGTTGCCACATGTGGAACACTTAAACCTTAAACAGTGCCATATATTACCAGGTTCACCACTGCTCTGCTTGCTGGAGTGGTGCAAATAATTAAAAGCCACTCTAAGTTACGCAAGAAGATTATTCTTTGAGGGAACAGTGCTTTTCAGGCTTCCGCTTGCTTCCACAGCACTTAGCTATTTGTTTTCTTAGAACCATTTTATTTTAATGAGTGCAGTTTTATATGGGTTCCACTGCCTTAATGTAAAACACATGAATATGAATCCGTAGTATTTACAGGAGATTTCCCTCCCTGCATTCTGCTCTATTTTGTCATATTGTCTGCAGTAGATATGTGATTTTTATTTTCCCTTTAGCTGTGAGGTAATTTGCTCATGTTATTTGCTCTGTGGGCATCCTCATAACACATTCTGAATTTATTTCATGATGTCTCTTGAAAGCACTGTGAATCCAAGACATGTCGAATCAAACTAATGAAGTAACCCCTGCACTAACAAACCCTCCCTGTCTCAACTCTGTTAGAAGCAGAAAGGACGTAAGACTGATAGACAAATATTAAAGATATAATTCTTTTGGACTTGGTCCACATGCTCACGAGATAATGAGACCTTAACAAAGACATAGAGACTTATATGAAATATTAGATCTGACATTTCATTTGAGGTTAAAATTGCAAGGATATCTTTTCTTACCTGGTACAAGAGAAAAAAAGGACTGAATTGTAAAAGCTCGCTTTTTTCGCAGCACTGATTTTGATCTTACCATGCCCATTTTCATTGAAGAATTTAAAATGAATACAGTGAAAAGCTGGCAAGGAAGAAGAAGAAAAAAAAAGCAAGCTCCTGGTGCCTCACCAAGAGTTCTTCTAATTTTAAGAGATCAACACCATGAAACAACGTTGCTGATACCACCATTATTCCCTAATTTGTGGCTGGCTCAGGCCCCTAAGATTTAAAATGTTCTTCAGGAAGCAGGGAGGCTGAATGTAAAGCAAAACTGGGCTTCCTTCAAGTTAATGTTTTTTATCTTGAACTACGGAGGGGGTTAAAACCAGTTTACATCAACTGAGACATTTTCATTCCTCAGGTTGCATATCCAGCTGGGTTTGTGACCTTACAATGCAATGTGTCAAAAAAAGAGAGGCATCTGAATCTTTTATTCCAGCTGTAGTATTGCATCCTGCTTAAATTTATACATTTTATTTATGCTCCGATGTCACATCCCATTCCACATTGGTCACTCAAACAGAGCTGCCAAAAGTGATTTCTATTAAAGTCTTTCAGTGTGTTGGTAGGGGAAGGGGATCAGGGCTGAGAAGCCTCCTTCTTTGTTTGATTGGCTATTGCTGGAGGTTTTTTGAAGAAAAGAGAAAATATCAAGCATACAGAAGAAAGGGAAAGCTTCCCAGGCAATACTGCAGAACACATAAGCGCCATGGCAGACATTCACCCCAGGAAGATAAAAGACACACTCTTTTATCTTCCTCTGGTGAAGTTCCATTTCACACATTTAATCATTAAGAGATGACAAGAGTTGTAAAGTGATAATTGTAACTTCACTAACTTTGGGGCCTTATCCCAGTAAAACCAAGGGCACCCTACTGTAAACGATGCTAGAGAAAAGTGATGAGATAGCCTCACAACTGGATCTTCTCCTAATCTTTAACCAGACTGCAGCAATTAGCCCTTATGGTCTCCAGAGAGCTCCAGTATCACTCTTCAAGTTTGATCTCCAAATCACAATGCACAATGGCCCAATCCAGACGGGATACTAACAATGTGCTTAATTTTAGTAATCTAGTTAATGCAACCACAATTATTGGCCATATCCATTCTTTCTTCTCCTCCTCCTCATCCTTTCAGGAAAACTGTGAAACATGGGCAGGATCATCCCTATAGAAGACATTTGTGTCAGCCCTGAAGTCCAGAACCAAGCTGGCAATAGGACTTGATCATATCATAAAGGTCTGACCAAGTCTTCCTGAATGCAACCCCCAGTGTCAAAAGTTACCCAGAGCATCCTGCAGACCCCTGAATTTTCCAAAGCCATGTCACTGAGCAAAAAGAGACTTTATAACAGCCTTACAATGCCTAAAGCGGCCAACAAGAAAGCTGGAAACAGACTTTTTACAAGGACACGCTGGGATAGGACAAGGGGGAACCTGACAGAGGGGAGATTGAGCTCTTAGGCAGAAGTTCTTCCCTGTGAGGGTGGGGAGGCGCTGGCACAGGGTGCCTGAAGAAGGTGGACATGGGGGTATGGCGGGGGGTTGGAGCTGGATGAGCTTCAATGTCCTTTCCAACCCAAATCTTTCCATGATTCTATGATTGCTTAGCACAGTTGTTTTTTACCAAGTTGCCCCGCTGTCAATATTAGCTTTTCCATCCTAAAATAAAGCTCATTGTAAACTTGTATAATCTTGGAGGATTCAGAGGGAATTAAAAATAAAAAGTAAAAAAACAGAAGTCAAGGGGAAAAAGGGAAAAATGACACATGCCAGCAGACTGTGCCAGTTAACAATGGAATCTTTGCTCAGTTAGCAGCACGGCCTTAACATCATACACTCAAAGGTCTCAGACATGTTTGATGTTAAATGACCCCAGTGTATCATAAAACAACCTTGCTCTTCTTGCCTACACATGCTTCATGAAAGACGAATAAACATAAGCTGGTATGCTATTGTGTATATGTGCTCAGAGTAATCTTGAGGTATTACTGTGAATCCTTCCAGACTGTCTAAGCCCCTACGAAGGGCATGTTATAAAAGGCATTCATCATCTGCTAAGAAGCTACATCTGGGACATTCCCGCTCCTAGGTAGTCACTAAAACCATTTAACGGGGAGAAATGGCAATCAGCAAGATAATCAACTTGTACCACCCAAGAGAGAAATCACCCAATCCCTCTTTTGAACATTCATGTCTTCTTAAAGAGATTAATATCTGGACTAGATTTTTAAGTAAAGCTACAGACAAAAGAGAGATAAAAATATTTTTTAAATTCTTCCATAATATTAAAACACAATCTGGAGTGATCAGTATCAATAAAAAGCCAAAGCAGTTTTATTGGTTATTAAAACTGGGCTGTTAAATGCTAAATTGGGGAGGCTAGAAAAACCCAAATTAATGCTTATTTATAGCACCATTCCCTTGATAGCTCTAAATACCATAATTTTCACGGCTATAAAAAATACTGGCACGTGCTCCAATTCATTCAGCACAGGTCACTAGTTAGAGCCAGGACAGCAGATAAGCAAGTGCTTAAAAAAAAGCTGTATCTAAGTCCCCAAAACTGGCCTCTATAAACAGTAACACTGCTAATACACCTCAGTATTTGAATAGTATCCTCTACTTGAGAGTTTCTTCTGCCCAGATATAACTATAAATATACCATTCTCAACAACTGCTGGTGATTCTTCATTATTTTTGTTGCCGTTAACATGCTGGACATAATCCACTGAATTTCATAGCCTATGATGGGAGAGCTGTTTCTTCTAAATTACAAATTTTTTGTTGTGAATAGAAATATCGATCTACCAGCAAATTGCAATTTTATTTACTCAATACCCATAAGAACAGGCTTACAGAAGTAATTTTAATTATTAAGTCTATGTTCAGCAATTATATGTTATGTACAAATTTAATTTCTTTTCTTAATTTTAATAAAAAGTCCATTCTGCGCCTGCTGTGCTCCTTTTCTACAAAGGCATTTAAAAGATTAGTCTTAATTATGGGATTCAATATACAATGTGAGGAGAAAAGAACCCAACAAAACCCCCAGCAATGATGGATGGACTGCATGGCTTTCTGCTAATTTCCTAGCTGGCACAAGCCCTGTGGCATTAAAAATACACAAGGAAAATGACTTCTAAAGTTACTAAGGGGAAAAATACCACAAAGCAAACTTGTGCAATATCTGCATCATGCAGTGCACATAGAAACATTGACTCATAGAATGGTTTGGGTTGGATGGGACCTTCAAAGGTCATCAAAGTCCAACCCACTGCAATGAGCAGGGACATCTTGAACTAGGATCAGGTTGCCCAGAACATTAACCAGCCTGGCCTTGAATGTCTCCAGGGCTAAACCTTAGCCATTTCCTATGTGCAATTAAGTAATATTTTAGACGATTTTGGGAGGTCAGATTTTCAAAGAGCATTTTGCTGTCCCAAAGACTCAGCTCAGTTCCTTATAATGAGTGAATTATGTACCCAATCAAACTCACTTCACCAGGTTTAGGGAGCCACCTGGTTTTGGCATTTTGCAAATCCCTTCAGGCACCTGCTGGTGTCCTTGGGGAACTGAATCCCTTTTGACAGCTGGATGAGCGCTAAACATGTCCACACGTCTGCCTAAAGACAGACAGGGAGGAACATACACACACACATACTGCTTGCATCAAACACAGCAGCTTTCTGGATCTCATACATTTCAGCACATCAGCAATCAACACCAATGGATCTTTCCACTGATCTGCATTTGTACACCTTTTGATGCACTCTGAGGGAGGAGCAGTTAGAAACAAACATTAACACAAGAGATATGATGATGATGGAGCTAAGTGAACATTATCTGGTTTGGAAGCTTTTGCTGCTGCTGCTATGTCCTTATCACAGATGAGCACCTGGAAGCTGACGAATGGGCAAATGTGCCAGCATCCTGGTGACAGCTTAGGAAAGCAGCTCTTAGCATTCCCTTTCCACCACTCCCCTTCCCCCAGCCCAGCTCATTTATGGGCCCCAGATGGACTTTGCTCACTGAGAGATGTTGAGTTATTCACTCCTCATGCCGAGTCCCTCCGAGCCCAGCAGCTATGCTGCTTGCTTGAATTGGACGATTCATCAGCTCCTCTCTTATTAGTTCAGGATCTCAATGTGCTCGTTCTTTCTTTTCTCCTCTCTGCCCTTTTTCTCCAGTTCAGTTCAGCCTGAATTTCATTGCAACCTTTCTTCCTGGTGTCTAAGTACATCCACATTCATCCACATTAGCTCTGAGTGGCAAAGTCTCACTATCTGCTGGGAATGCTGACAACAGATTGTTTCATAATTAATTGAAAGGCAAAACCTGGACATTCTCAATCAATGCTGATGGGAATTACTTTGTCCAGGTTCAGTAAATCAGCAGTGCATGGCACAGGGAAACCAATGCTCAAGTTAAATACTAGTTATTTCACTGTGAGCTAAACATGCAATTTAAAATTTGTGCTTATTTTAAGAAACCTTTTAAAGGCACTGCTTCAGTAGTGAGTAGGGCAGACGTTTGGGGGTAGATTATATCTGGCTAAATTAGCTAATATTTGCCTTCAAGACAAGATTACATGTTATAGCTTCCACTTTCAAAGCCAATGTGGATGTGCAACAGAGATCAGACATCCACGGTATACAACTGTCCTAGCTGAAACATGGAAAAAGGGCTCTGCATTTTACAGCAACCATAAAAGAATAAAGATCAATTCAGTGCACATTTAATCACTTCAGTGCCCAATGGCTGCAACATATCTGCAACACAAAGGTTATGGTGTACAGTATTTCACACATGCACTCCTGTTCCACCAAGTACGGACTAGATTCTGGTTTTGATAAAGCTGAAATAACTCTGTATGAAGTTATTCCGTAGTAATGTTAATGCAGTTTATATCTGAGTGCCTCATGTGAACTGTAAGATAGAAAATGCCATTTGAGATGAGGCCAATGGTCTAGAACCTCCTCCCCAGTTGCAGAGCCCATCTAACAACCTCCCAGCAGTGAGCTACAGAAGATATTATCAGCACAAGGATGTTGTTCATTACTTCCTTAATTAGAGCTTGCTCCAAAAGAGTGAAGGTTTATGCTCTTCACTAATCCAGCTCTGGCCATCTTTCTCACCTAAGTAATCAGGGCTCTCACAAAGCCCATCAAGCTTTATGTCCTGTAAGATTTAATACACTGGATCAGATCGAAGGTCCTGCTGTGAATTGCATCTTATCCTTGCCAATGGCCAGTACTAGATATATTAGACATATAATACAAAGGCACATAAACAAACATCTACATCTAGGCAGATTTATACATTCATACATGTGTGCCAATGCATGCAACTAGAATGCATATAACACACATATATAAACTTTTTAATCATGAACAATTTTAAATCCTTCAGTAATCCAACGTGCACAACAGCAGCAATCACACACGTATGCAGGTGGAAACAAGCGAAAGCCAAAGTTGAGCAAACTTTCTTCTTTTAAAGGAGGAAACTGGGAAGAAGGGATACGTTACATCAAGAAATGCAGCACATTTTTATTATTCTGAGAAGCTGACAGAGGAGCTACATCTTCAAAAGGAATCAACTTTTGTAAGGAAGAGAGCAGTGAAATATTTAACCATTTGAAAAGCCAAACCTCCCTATATCACAGCTTGTTACCTAACTGAACCATGGAAAGTTCTTCGTTCAGTGCCCTGTTTCCACCAGTGCTGTTGTTTATTCACGTAACACCTCTTTTAACACTGGGTCAAACCAAATTAATGGAGATTTCAACTAATACTTTTTAAATGCTCCCTTTGTTCTGTTCAAGATGCTTTATTAAAATCCAAGTTAATCTCATACTGTATATTAGAGTATTGTACCTAGTGACAGTATAGTAAAGGATCTGCCAGGCTTTTCATTATAAAACCCTATTTTAAACCACACACACACACACACAAAATCCCTCTGGGCTGAACGTTGGCATACAGGAAACTTGAAAGGAATCCATTTTGTGGTTTTTGAATTCTAAGAGTGCAAAGAAAATTGATTTAAAATGTTTAAGAGACTGTGTCATGCTTATATAACTCAAGAAACAAAATTCATGTTTCTAAACAAACTCTTGTTCATTTATTAGTCTTTACCAGAAGCTTTACAAAGAAATGCACCCCCCATCAAAATTAAAGATCTTCCACACTTCCCAAATATATTTTCTATGTATGAGAACTTTTACAAATGCTACATAATGTCCTGCCAAACTCAGATGGGCATCTTCCAGCAAATATCCTGGATACATCAAGAATGTGTTCACATGGGTAGGTATAAGTGATTTTAAAAAGATATGAAAGAAAAGGAAGAATAATAATGACAGCAACTCTGGAAGCCATATGAAAACAGTCTGATTTCTGCCTTTGAAGGAAGGAGGGATAGCTACAGCATAAGTGGCTGCTTCCTTGCTGCTCCTCTGGTTTGGAGGAAGTTGACTGGGAATTCTGAAGGGTCTATATTGTGCAATACAGGGATATGGAGAACGATGCATTGCTGGGGGAAGTGACACCTTTGAAGCAGGAGAGCCACACATGCCCCACAGATAGTGTGTAACCCACCTCAGGGACCCTACTCAGACAGATAGCCTCCAGTAATACAGAAAAAAACCCCACTGAGCTCCTGAATCCCTTCAAGGTTGCAATCCTTAGCCTGGGTTATAGAGAAATTAAATGTTCTCAGACCACTGGTCTCCAAATGTGGACCCTTTCTTGCAGCTGATGATGCAAATCAGTGTGGTGAACACTCCTCGCCATGGCAAGGCACTCAACTCACCTTCCTGTTACCTTCTGATCATCATCAACACAGATAAAACCTCCACATAGCCCTCTTCCTTCTACACTCCGGGATTTAATCTAAGCATCACACCTCTAACTACAGCAACTACTCTGCCACTCTCCTCTGCTGATACACATGGGTTGATCTGTGGCCATACAATCCCCTTCCTGTTCTAGAGACCAAATGTCGTCCCCATCCCTCCCTCTGCTTTGACTCCTTTTAACTTTCCAGGGCCTGGAGCCAGCACAACCCCTGCCCCATGATCGAACTCGTCACAGAACCAGTGGTTGTTTCTTCCCTGAAGTTTTGAAATCCTCACTCAGTGGGCAGATTAAAAGAAGCAGACATCGACTCTTGGCACTAGACTGGGGGCTGGATCCTGACTCAGCCCTTGCACTGACATGCTCCTGCTGAACTCAGTGGGAGGTAATCTGCAAAATGACGGGCTAGAAATTGACTCAAGGTGTCAAAAGTCAGTTCTTTATCTTCACAATCCAAAATCTTTATTAAGTTCTCACTCAACCAAAACTTGGCAAAATCAATGGGGCAAATCTCAAAGTGCTTACTCAGTTTTTATAGTGTTAGGACTAAAGCAAATTTCTATTGACTCGAGTAGGAGCTTATTTGAGACAGGACTCAGAAAACAAAGTGAAAACCTTGCAAGATGTTTAGAAGTACTTTGAGGGTTTAGCCCCAGGACGTTTTCCTCTCTAGGATGAGGAAAATGGGATATGCTAACCACAGGAAATCTTCAGAGATGCATTCTTGCCAAAAAGCTTTTGCAAAAGCCTTAGTTCTTGCTTCAGCACCGTTTCCACCAGTGCTGTTGTTTACCCATATAACACCTTCTTTTCACCCCTTCCTACAGCACGAAGAAATATTCTTCACATTTCGTAACAGACTTTGGGGTTGAAGAAATACTGAGAAATTCCTCGTGAGGTACTTTTATAGCTGCCACTGGTGCTCTTGTTTCTTATTTCCATGCCAGATTAGCATGATACCTAAAGGTATTTTTCAGTTTCCTTCCCTGCTCCCTGGTCTTTTCCTTCCCCTCTGCTGTCAGGTTAGTTTTTCTGTCTGCTGTGACTCAGACTTTGGACTTTTTAACTTTCTCTTTTTCACGCTTATCAGTAAAAAGCACTAACATCACCAAACCAAATTCACCAATGCCAAAACTACCTCAAACTGCACTGCAAGGCCATGATGGAGTAGGGGCACAAATGCACCTCTGGATCCCACAAAGCTGTGTTGTGGCTTCCATGTTTTCAGGTACAATCTCTAAGTCCTCCAGCACAGCATTTCTGCCTCACGATATGTGAGAAGGCATATAAGAGACTATATAAAATTATGTACCTTTAATAGTGCATTGGCAAAGGTCCTGGTAAAAGTTCAATTACAGATTTCCTTCTTGTTCAGCATGTTCACTCAAAGCACAGCAATGTCTCTCTTGATCATACAGCTTTATTTTACTGCTCTGAGCAAGGCTGCAAGGTTTGGAGCTGGTGAAGTGGAATCCATCCTAAATAATCACAAAACACATCCTTTGTGATTTATTAATCTTATACAATAGGAGTATTTGTGTACACCCACTGAAGTAAAATGGGAGCACAATCATCCTCTGTTATCATTACAGGGCTGATGGAAGTCATTCTTGAATTTAAAGGATATTTTATGCAGATAACTCTACTAAGTACATAAGGAATTTAAGCACTTAATATCAACACTTTTCTGAGGCGAGGGTTCATTCTGGAATGAAGCAGCTCATTTATCTCAGTAGTGCTTTTTGCACTATCCACTTCAGTTTTCCAGAAGAAAGGTGAATAATACAGTTATTCAGATAATCCTCACCAACCCCTCCCCCAGTCCCCAAATCAATACAAACTTTGATTTTCCTTGAATTCTCTCCCTACTGTACAATTAACACAGAATTCAAACACTCACAGGTATGCACATTTCATACAATATGAAGCATTAGTGTCTCGCACTGCCTTTGATTTGGCATTCTTTGGCTAACGGAGGAGCTGCCTGGGTGCTCTTTCCAACACAGGCGAGACGACAGGAGCTCTTACACTACCAACCTTCATTTACGAGCTGATATTAAGAAGCACTGAAAAGACAATCATTATTCTTTGTCTGGTTTCTAATTTATTCTTTGGCTGACAGACTCATTCCTGCACAAGATTCTCCATCCAGTGTGAATGCAAAGAACCACTTACAGGTTAAGCAAGAAGGAAATGTTTTAATCTATGGATTGCTTAGCATTTATATATCTGTGCGCTGACAGATAATTACCTTCTTTGATTAAAAAAAAACAACAAAGGAGAAAATGAGCTGCACTATGCACTATTTGGTTTATTAAAAAACAGGACTAGGCGAGGCAGTAAATTTCTCCGTGTCCCAAGTTCCAGGATCTTGTATCATGATGCAGAGCTATTCTCCTGGCTCACACTGTCAGCAAGACCAGATGGGTCTGATTAGTTCCAACCCAGAAATACAAATGGTTGACAGTCTGTAAGAACCAACAGGGAACAGAGAATTCAGTGAAGTGAAATGCTAGAAACCTCCAACTGCACACAGATATTCACTGCTCCTCAGGCTACAATAAAGGAAACGCCAGGAAACGAGTAAGTTTGGCCCTTATTCAACAAGCATGCTGAGCTAAAAGTAGAATGGCAATCCAGTTACTGCATGATTTCCTTTGTCTAATATATCAGTTACTTAAATATAGTTTTAAATGCTAAATCCCAATGTTACACGGACTGCAGAGCAATGGGAGGGGTCCCCTGATCAAGGATATGAACATAATTACATTCTCTGCTGTAGATGGAGATGAAAGACCTCGCACCATAAGATAATTTTTTTTTTTGCATTTACTTATCCTAGTGATGAACAAAATCTGTAGAAAGGCGCACCTCACATTTACAGCATCAGATAAGTATTAGAGAAGCAAAAGATTAAGTCTGCTAAAACTGATAATATGAGCGTGGCATCATTCGAACCGCTGCAATTTTGCATAGCTGCTGAAATCCTTCTCTGCGATGAGTGGAATTACAAAAAGTAAATGATAAACTCTTAATAATTGTGGAATATTGGTTTTGTTTCATAAGCTTAAATTACTTTTAGAGTGTTTCACAGGAGGGAAGGCCCATCTGCCTCTGAATATAGCCACATGAATGTTACAAGACAGTAATAACTGCAGTAGGATGGATCCTTGCTTAGATATTTTAGGATGTCAGAGTAGGTCTCAATTCCCTGCTCCTCCAATCAGTCATTTCCTCCCTGTGCAATCTATATTCCAGGAGATGTAGTGAAGATCAGTACTCAGTATTGGAGATCACGTAAATACCTTAGAGACAGAAATATAATCATCTATTTAAAAAAGGAAGAAAAAAGAAAAAAGCTGCCTCAAGGACAGCTGGGGTGAGCTCTGTCTAGTTGATTTAGAAAACACTTTAAAGGCTCTGTTAAGCTCATTAGTACCAATAACTACATATATGCATTCAAAGCCCTATAAATACAGGAGGGTAACATCATGGATAAATCTCTTCCTTTTTAATAAAGGGTTCCTATGGACCACGGATTACAGGATGTCTGGTTTCCTTCTGTGGTCACTCACTTCCTGACAGCAGTGCATAAATGGACCAACTGTTATTTCATTTATTCTTTCCTGGTAGAAATGGAAATCCAGTTAGATGAACGCAAGGGTAACACTGTCAAATTCCCCAACGTTAGATAGGAATCTCGGTGTAATTTCCTACAACGTGGTTATCCTTCCTTCAATAAAAATGAGGAAACCTGGCACAGAGTAGCTCAGGCTGAGAAGCAGTTGCAGACAGCTCAAGAGCCACCTCTCCAGCCACCAGATGCCCTTTCATAGGGCACATCATACTGTGTATTGCACATCTGTAAGCTTAATTCCCACTCAATCAGCACATTAATTTTAACACGATTTGTCCTCTCCACCTGAATAGAAGTTTACAGAAACAGGTTTGTCAGCTACAGAAACATAATGGACCACTGGAGGTATGGCTGCAGCCTCCTCACTCACTGCTCCCAAACACCTAGATCCACACACCAAAAGCAGGCAATTGCATGGGGCCGGCCAAAGTCCCACAAATACCACTGTCTCAGGCAGAATGATACCACTTCTTCTCATTTTGTCCAGGAATTTTAATCTCCACGCATAGTTTAACTAGGATTCTTTTATTCATCTATGGCAAATCATGAAACCTGGTATTTTTACCATGACCAGCCCCTGAAATTTTGTCAGCTCTACCCAGGAGTTACACAAATCCTACCGAATTCAGTGACAATATCTGTACCAACTTCAGTGGCACAAGATACAGTCCCTGCCTGGAAGTCTTGTGAAATATTGCTGGCTTTATGAGGGGCTCCAGCCTCAGGAAACATGTGACATCATTTCATGGCTCATTAAAAGCAAAGGGGTTTTCAGTAGTCCTCACTGTCAAGAAAACTTGAAAAAGTAATTTCTGAAAGCTCTAAAACTAAGATACAAATAATATTGAACGTGTCAAGTCCCTTCACGTCACTCTCGGTTTTGGAGGTCTAATGCTTGTTTTGCATCGGCAGTGCTGCAATATGTTATCTCCCACGCAAAACTGCATTAAAGTAATAAGTACAATATTTACCTACTTCACCAGGGTGTTGTGAGAATGACTGCAAATGTTTCCACAGTGTTTTGAATATGTAAAGTACTATATGGTTTAAATATTATTTTTATTTGCATATGACAATGCAAACAAGCTGCATCCTGGATCTGAATCAAAGAAAAAAAGCAAACAAAAACCCAAACCTAACTGCCAGGACTGTAAATGAAGGAAGCCCCACTGGTAACAGTAATGCTAATCTAACCTCAGTGCTGCAACATGGTTCAAATGGTCAAGGTCTTAAAAAAGGATAGGACCACCTGCATGTTCTGTGTAATTATTTAAATGAAGTGTTACATGTTTTCTGGGAGTGCAGGGAATCCATCACTCCAGCAATGCCAAGCACCACACAGCAATACTTGTGCTTACACTCAAACACAGCAGAACTTTACCACTTATCACTGAAAACACAACAATGATTTGAAGATCAAGGGCTTGCATCCAGCACATCATTCACAGGAAAATATCATAAAATATCTTTTGAAATGCAGAAATGGTTCTTCTGGGTGACATTCTTCCTTCTTTAAATCATTAGGAATGATTTAAAGTGGGCTGCACTTTATTGGCTGGCAGTATTGTTATATCCCATCGCGTGGTATCAGAAGCTGTTTAACCCTGCCACCCTGGAGGAAGACCATTTAAGTTCTGCTCTCAGAACAAATGAAAGGCAATCATACATCAGAGGCTAGACGACACTCAGAAACAAAAGGCCCTACTCCTGCTTTGGATGTTTGCTTCCTGAGGAACCACCTGAAGGTACCTAAAGCCAAAAGGTTTTCCAAATCCTTGTGTGTGAATGCATGTGGAATGCAGAGGAAGAATTCTTGAGAGTTGTTTTGTATTTAAATCCAGATATTTGGGGTTTTTATTTTTATCAGATATGTAGATAAAGGCCAGAGATGAACTAGAACCACAGCTGCAAACTTGTACACCAGGGTTGCCCTACATTTATGGGTGGCTATTATCCACAGCCCTGGTTTGGGTCCTGTATTGAATTATTCAAGACAGAAGCACTGTATAAATCTGAGTCTAATAAAGCCGGGGGGATCTCTCTGCCAGAGCATCATTCTCAAGAGATTCCGCAAGAGATGGGGGTTTTGGCTGGAATACAAAGATGCAGAAATGCCTGGAAGAAAACAATAATTATTATCAAAGGTCCTAAAATCATCTGCAAAAGTGCTTGTGGCAAATGGCTGTAGCTGCACAAAATGAAATGCAGTGCCATAACCTGCAGACTCTCTCAGTGCAGGAACCCTGTGACTTAGACGGAGCTGGGCAAAGGCAGGAGGATGGTGCAGATATGAGGGGATCAGCACAGGGACCGCTTGTGTTTTATTACTCTTCCTTCCCAAAGTGAGGGAGAGACATCACAGACCCGTGTCCTCACTCCTGCTGGCCTCTGATGGTGGGGAGACAATGCAGGAAAATAAAAGCAACCACATTTTACCCTGGAGTTGCAAGATCCTTCAGGCTACCAGAGAGAACCAGTTTGGCACTGGCCTTTGCGATGGTCCCATAATGCTTGCACTCATTCATCAAACATGCTGCTGGGATTTCCTGAAAGATGTTCAGCCCATGTTTCTGCCCCAGGCACATCTCCAAACACCCTTCCCCCCAGCTGATACAATGTAGGCTGTGGATGCTACCTCCAGGCTGCACATGGATTTCTGCACACCAGACCCAACGGCATATTTTCCCTTGCGGAGCAAAAGAAAAACATAAGGAAGAAAGCAAACACTTGTTCCAAGAAGCTACTCATAAAATAAACATGGAAGTGTGAGATGGAGAGAAAAACCTGCCACCTCCATCTACCTCCTGAGGCTTTATCTTGCAGGAGGAGGACTGGAAGAGAAAAGAGCCACAAATAGAGGGTTCAGGAAGAAGCATCCTGGTGAGCAGCAAAACTGCAGGGCACCTGTGTTACCACTTGGGCTTTCTCACCTTTTGGGGAGCAGTGAATGTGAATGTCTCTATCTGGATCAATCCAAATATTGCCTCCACACATGCAGAAATACACCATGTAGAGAGGAGGTTTATCTTTAACCCTGGCACTAACCATGAGCTACTTTTGGTTGTGATACAAACTCAAATCCACACCTTCTGGTAAAAGCAGGAAAGACAGATTTTGTGGTTGACCTCAGCACAGTCACCCACAATATAGTACTTGTACTATGCAAACCCAGCAGCACTTGAATTGCAAAAGAGGAAGATGGAATAATTAAATTTAATTCAGGAATCCAGAAAGAACAGAGGGATAAATCTTAATAGGAACATGGGATTAATATCTTAGCATAAATAATAGTCTCAGGCATCACATTTTGATGATTCAACAGTTCTGCTATAAATAATTCACATCAATAAAAGAGAGATAACATCAAATCCATTTGGAACAGTGGTTAATCTGAGCATAAAGTGAAGGACTTCACTCAAACTAAAGGACAGCTGTAAGTAACTGCTCTACTGTATGGGAATTAGCACTATTTTCTGCACATTCCCATGCATTACAACTTGCTTTCCAAGGTTGCAAGGGAGCAAGTAAGGGGTGAAGAAGGATAAAAAAGCTGGTGGTGGACAGACCTTAAATGCCTACATTCTGGAACGGAAAATCAACACAGAACAAACTACACTGCTGGGCGATCCTATGTGCAACAGTAAGAACTTTTTCTAAATTAGAAAATACACAGTATATCTAACTTCATTTGTAAAGGGTAGTGACAAAAAGGGGTAGTTTAAACTGGAATCCATGTATCGGGACTTTCTGGTTGCTCCTTCCAGCCTTTCCTTCATGGTTTCCACCTCAACAGCACGAACAGAAAATCTGCCACCCACACTAACAAAAAGCCCTTGTTGTGAAAAGCCTAAAATACATATTGAATAAGCCACAGAGCAAAGAAGTCCAAAGGGCACAAAGGGATACCCAATCCCATACAGGAGGTTTGGATAGAGCTTGGTCTCACCCCCAACTTTACTGAGTCCCAGGGTGTGACACAGACTGTAAGACTAACCTTCTCCCTGCCCCTTGGTTTGAACACAGCCAATGAGATCAATATTAATAATGTATTTGTAAGGCTTATTATTTTTCAGTGGTGTTCTTCACCCCAGGGAGGTTTCCAAAGCACTTTAACAATTACTTATATATGAAAGTCATTTTTTTTCCCAAAGAAATGCAGCCATCCTTGTGATGCAATGTGGCAGCTGTGCTGCAGTGCAAAGCAACAGTAAAACTAGTTGAGGCTAGAAACTAAGGAAAGAGACTGCACTGGGTAGAAACTGTGGGAAGTATTTAGGTAACAGACTGCAAGATTTAATTACACAAATTGGAATCCGGCCAGAAGGCATGAACAAATGTTTTCAGTGTGTTGTGTTTAAATATCTTAATTTACTTTTATTATAAACGCTATTGCAAAAATAATGGAAAATGGAAAAGGATACTTGTTAGACAATGCGTTCCCAGAAAGTGAAAAAAAGTTTGTATTTTAATTCCCCAAAATGCTGTAAAATCACAGACTCATAGAATAGTTAGGGTTGGAAAGGACCTTAAGGTCATCTAGTTCCAATCCCCTGCCATCGGCAGGGACACCTCGCACTAAACTCTACCACCCAAGGCTCTTTCCAACCTGGCCTTGAACACTGCCAGGGATGGAGTGTTCGCAACTTCTTTGGGCAACCCATTCCAGTGCCTCACCACCCTTACAGTAAAGAACTTCTTCCTTATATCCAATCTAAAATACATAAGTTCAGCCACTGCTGAGATTTCATTGAAAAAAAGGCATAGGTGCTTTACTGTGAAACACAAAGACCATCATCATCAGAAAACCAGGGACCTCTATCACTGTCTGCAGTGATTAACAACAATTTAGTTTTTCTTTCTTTAAGCATAATTAAAATGTCCAGATATTCTTGACTTCAGTAGATCATGGCTTAGACCCCCTATCCTTAGTTAATTCAGTAACACAACTTACAAATCCTTTTTTTTTTAAACCCCCAAGTTCTTTCAATGCCATTTTGTTTTAATGAACTGATATTTAGTATGTCAGAGTACTACCTGTCTATCCTGACCCCACCTGACTGTGCTCCTTCACACAACACATACAAGCAGACTGAAGGTCACCAAGGCACGTCTGAGATCCTAATTAGCACTGCAGAGCCCTGCAAGCTAACCAGCCAATGTTCCACTATTCATTACACCCCTGAAATTACCCATCAGGCTTATGAAGATCTGAAAGTCTGAATATAGGAAGCTACATGACAGGCCATGCATCAAAGGCACTGTACCACGCAAACCAACAAAACATCATAGTGCATTTATTACCTTGGAAATCCCTGCTCAAACCTAGATACATCCTTTTTGATCGAAAGCTGTCGTTCCCTGAGAGTGCTGGAACAGGATTATCTTGGAGAGAGAAGTTCAGCTTTCTGTGGATTGGTATTAGGGCAATTAGAGATTATAATGGAGATGCTAGTAAGTTATAACTACATGGAGAGCGGAAATTTGTTACATATAATATATTATGTCTTAATGACAGATGAGGCTGGGATCAAATGACATGATAAACACGCACAGAACCTTTATTACTGAATATTGGGTGAAAGCCATGCAGTTATGCACAAATAACATATGCCACAGGTGATTGATAACACTCCAACCCATCTATAAAAGACACGTATTCTTCATGGTTGGGTGAAATCACATCCTATACATGATTTAAATAATTTCTTTGCTATAAATTTTTCATCTCACGCTTAGCAAATCATCTTGACATCTGTCCGTCACTTCAATTTCAAAGACCCTCTTTAGGAAAAGCCTTTTTGTGGTGAACTTCATCAAACATCAATGGAATTGTATGTTTACTGGTTTGAACATCTTGAAATGGGCTTGCATCTAACATTTCTACCCATCTAACATTTCCACTCTCTCCCACTGGATGCACATGAAAGAATTCTATGCCAGGGGCATGCCCAGGCCCTTCAATCACCTTGGTTTCATGCTTGCCTTTCCAACTAAGCTTTAGGTCAGAAGGACAAGCCCAGATTCAGGTGGTGTCAGCAGCAGACAGAAATAAGGTTCAGTCAACAAAGACCTGCTAGGTGTACCACCCCCACCCACATTTGAGAAAAAACATGGAAATGAAATGTAAAGGATGGAAGAGGATCAGAGGACTGCAAAGGAGTAAGACCAGAGGAGACACTCAGCAGCTGGTGACAAAGACATATTAGCGTTCATCTTCTCCCCTACTGAGCAGTTCTTGTTTCTGCTGCCTATCCTACCTTCATCTCTCTCAATTCTGCCCCAACAGACCTAAGAGAGGATGCTAGGCAAAAGATGCAATGTATCCAACTCCTGCTCAGATCAAAGGCATTATTCCCAGCTTTTCTTGGTGCCAGCAGGAAATTGCTGCCTGTTGAGCTGAGGAAAGCCGTACTATAACACTCTGTCCATCTCTAAGTCAGGATGGGAATCACGGCCAGGGTATTGTACCAAGCCAAGCTTCGTCCCCATTTAAGCTCTTATTTGTACACAGCCCTGTTGCAAAGACACATTGCTGAGACAGCCCCTCATCTCCCCTAAAGGGGTTATTTCTGCTAATTCAGACCTGAACTATGAAATATTTTAGATGTTAGTTAAAATACAGAAAAGTCTCTGAAAATAGACCAGTCCTGTAGCCACAGCTTTCGCTGTTCTTTATACATTAATCAATAGTTCATATTTAATTAATCAGCATGAAGTTCACTTGGTGATGAAAGTAGAATTTCCATGAATAGGAAAAGAAATTAATGTGAAAATCCAGCTACCAAGCTGTTCTAAAGACTCTCTCCCATGTGATAATGGATGTCCCATCTTTCTATAATTAGGCTTTTTTTTATTTTATATTTTGGGCAAGAAGTATCTTAAACTTTTATTGCAGAAAAGTCACCTACCTGTAATGGCAATGTCACAGATTGATATAGTCAGATGGTATCAGCAATCACCAAGCTACATACCAGCACTGACTTAAGAGCACGTTTAGCACATATGCATTCTAACTTCTTAAGATAGCACTTGAGTCTAAAAGTACAGAACATTTACCAATTAGAAAGCCAACCCAAAGCATTTATTTACAACCAGAAATTCAATAAAGTGCTGGTATACTGTAGAGTAAACACCTCTACTGCTGCTGAGCAAAATATGTTTAATATTCAGGATCAATCTGCAATGTTATCATGTCCTCTTCATTAGAGCCTCAGTTTTCTTAATTAGCATTTACTCATGTAAGTAGTCCCCTTGACTTTAATTGATCCATTTTCATGAACATAATTTTATAGTTAAAGAATTCCTAGTGAATGCAACCAGCCGCTGTTCTCAAAGTTTAATCCTTGGCATAATAAGGAAATAAAAATTAGTACAACACTTTTCATCAGATATAAGAGTGTCGTGGTTTAAGTCCAGCCAGTAACCCAGAACCACGTGGCCACTTGCTCACTCTCCCTCCTTCTTCCCCGCCTATCCCAGAGGGATGGGGAGGAGTATTGAAAGAATGTAAATCCCAGTGGTTTATTTGAGAACAGTCCAGTAACTAAGGTATAGCACAAACCACTGCTGCTGCCACCACTAATAATGATAGGGGAAAGAATATAAAACTAAAAGGGGAAAAGGAAAAGAAGAAAACAAAACCCACAAGTAATGCACAATACAATTGCTCACCACTCGCCAACTGATACTCAGCCTGACCCAAGCAGCGATCTGAGCCTTCCAGGTAACTCCCCCCAGTTTCTACACTGGGCATGATGTGCTGTGGTATGGAATACCCCTTTTGGTTAGTTTGGGTCAGGTGTCCTGTCTCTGCTTCCTCCCAACTTTTCATGCCCCTCCTCACTGGCAGAGCATGAGACTGAAAAGTCCTTGATCAGAGTAATCATTACTCAGCAATAACTAAAAACATCGGTGTTATCAGCATTGTTCTCAGGCTAAAGTCAAAAACACAGCACTGTGCCAGCTACTAAGATGGAGAAAAATGAGTGTTACAGCTGAATCCAGGACAAAGAGAAACGTATGTAAGACAACAACTGGAATGAGTCCAAGACAAGATTCCTGGCTACCAAATCCATTTGTTATCCATTACCTCAGACACAAATCACTTAGCTTATGATAAGGTAGTACCTATTCTAATGGCAAGTCCTTCACCAGCAGTGCTTGTGCTTTCTGAAGGGCCAAGAACCATTTGCCCTTCAAATTTTTGGGAGTTATCAGACCAAAAGATGATCTGCTGAGAGCTGAGGTTTTAGAAGAAAGAGAAAGAGTTCAAACTCTATCTGCCTCCCAAAACTCTATTCAGTTCAAAACAGTTCAAACTCTATCTCCCTCTGCTTGTTTTCAAGCTCTCCCTTCTCATATTTGCTCTGTGTCTGTGACCAAACCTCCTTGTTTATATATTTCTCGTTCAAACTAAAGGCTTCAAGATGGATTATGGAATTGCTTGTAAAGATCCTTAACAGCATGATAGCACAATAGAAGACTATGGTAGCTGAAATTTGGAGGCTTTCTTAGGTATAGTAATTAAAAACGGCAGCTAGTGTTTTTCTCTCAAAACTCTAGACCATATTTCAAGAATATCAGATTATGGATTTAAATAGAGATACGAGTAGGGGTCACTGTAAACTCCACCAGGCTGACATAGTGGGTGAGGGCACTAGATTATCTCCATTTCTAAAAGCTGTACAGAGCTGTATCTGGCAGTTGTTCACATGTCATCATGGGTTTCATGGCTTTAAATTTGCCCTTCATTCAGAGTCTGAGGATACAGAGTGTAAGATCACCAAAAATCTTTATAAACTAAAAAGAAGTCACTTTAAATAATTAAGAAAGAATTAATATGTTTCAGGAAGCAAGCCAATTTACTAAGCTAATTGCTGTGTGTATTTTTTTTTTTATTCTATCTTTGAAAAGGTGGCTTTAATCACCAGGTGCCTTTAGAGTTTTCTCATGTGTCTGATTAGAGTCAAACATCTAATGGGCTGCAAAAGCACGAATCAGAAATGCTGGTCTTTCAGATGCACTGCTCTCTCTGATTATTTTGTGACCTTGTCATTTCCTAATTTTCATATATAAGGTAATATTCTTTTACCAATGTTCAGCAAATGTCTAAAGGGACAGGACTGAGTTCATGTGAAACTGAAAAATAGAGGCCTCTTCAGCCAGCACCTCCCCTTACTGTGGCCAACCTGATAACATATCACCATTTTTTCCAGAAAGTCATTTGCTTCCAAAGGGATTGACATTAGCTTTGGTTAAACAACTGACCTAACAGCTGTTAACAGAGTAAAGATTATGGTCAGCTTATGAAACCTTCTCCAAATACAACAGGTTTCTGATGCTTTAAAACTATTCCAAATCCCTATGAAGAGAAGAAAAGGAGGAAGGAGAAACAATCTAACATCTCTTTGAAGATGCACTACAAAGTTATTTGCTTTAGTTTGGTAAAGAGGTAAATAGCAAACTAAACCAGGAAAACAGTTCTTTTCATGTGACACAGATGGATGACCTAGCAATTCTGTTTCAGACCACACTATGCTTTGATATATTAACTGTAGCATAATATTTATCAGCTAGAGCTACAAATTTCTTTGAAGATGAAAAACCTCACAAAGCATGTTTGTGTGGTTTTGAACACAATTAGAAAGATGCATTTTGAAAACATCATTTTCTCAAATAAAATCTGCATAAAAAGCCTGGCAGGGTGGCATTACAGGAGCTTTGGGGGTGGAGGTGTAGGGGATGAAGGAATGAGGTAGAGTTAGCAAACAACAATTGGCAAGAACTGCTCCTTACCCATGGCAGGTTGGCAACAATCTGCAAACAAGTTCACAGCAATTAGCAGATACAGCCTGCTGCACATGCTCCACCATCTCTTTAGCTGGCAAAGTCCCACTAACCACCTCACGGAGAAAAAATGCTATAGATGGGCACTTCTCCATTGCATGGGAGGCACAGCACCCCTTTGACAAGCAGGTATTTTGCAGTTCTCAACCTGCAGCATAGCTAAGGTGGAAGCCAGAGTACTTGCGTTTGCTCTGATATCTCAGCAGCTACTTCATGCGTGAGACACAATTAGGATTATTATTTATAAATTCATCATGATATGTTATGAAATAATATCCCATTCATTTCTTGCCCTTCAAGACCTGAACACTTCAATAAACTTATTTTTTTTTTTTACTATAGCACACTGGAAAGGCATGAAGTATTCACTAGCAGAGAGAGAGAAAAAATAATGAAACACCACAAATTATACATACAGCCAATAAAGGAAATCAATTAATTCAATGAGACATAAGATGTTAAATTACCAGTGGGTATTATCAACAGCCTGTTGAGTAATTGCCTTTGCTACTGCTAGAGTAGGATGCCGCAGAACACATAATTTAGAGACTCTACAGAGTCTGGATCATAAATGTATTGATTATGTTAGCTAGGGGTCAGGTAGGCAGATAATAAATCATTATTGTTCTAGCATATTTAGTTCATTGCTTTTGATGAACTCCACAAACGGTGTCCGAATCTCATAGACTGCAATAATTTTACTTGGGTACTTGCTGTATGTACATATATATATTTTGTTTGTTTGTTTGTTTTGACAGCAATGCACATTCTTACTGGTTTCTTCTTATTTTTTGCTTCACTATCAGTGGAGCCAGACTTGATGGTGTCATTGATGGGGAGAGGGGTAAAGGGGGGAGTGCAGATGTTGCAGTCAAGTTTACACTGATGATGATTTCCTTATCATAAAGTCTGAGAAACTGCTTTGGTAGGTAGTAAAGTGGATGACCAAAGACAGCATGAAATTTGGATTACAACTAAATATACAAAAGGAAGTGGAAACTGCAGTAGCATTTCAGTTAGCTGGAGAATGTGAGAGGGAAAAGTTGAGCTTGCAAAAGTGGTTCTCCTACTGGGATACTGAAGACATATCTACTGCACTGTAAAGATCATTCTGGAATATTCAGCCCTTACAGAACTAAGCTTTGAGTTGCTGCTTTCTTCCCAGTCTCAGGAGGCAATGTATCGTTTCAACGAAAGGAAGATGGCATGTTCACTACCTGCGATGCTCAAGCATGCAGGTCATTCAGGAAAAGCCACCAGTGGTTGCAGAGGTACCTAGTGAGACAGGGTACTGAAAAATCAGTATCGTTACTGAGCATCCAAAGCTCATCTGCAGCTCCTCAATGCTCACTGTGCCCTCAATCCATACTGTTCTCCTCCAGATTCTCTCTCTGACACTTGACCCCCTGCTAGCAACAGCAGCTTCTCCTCAGCTATTACTCTTTTTCTGTTGTGATAGGTATGTTGAGCTGAGGCTTCTAAGGACTGGTGAAGCAGACAACTAACCACCAAAGTCATGCCTTTTGACATTCCTGCTATGACATACACACGTGTAGCTGCACACTGTCCTCACAGCAGAAACCTCAAACCACTGTTTCTTTTAACTACTAACCAGGAATAAGAGCCTCGTCAGAGCTATCATGAGCTTATCGTTAGGCTGGGTTCTCCCATGAGTTCAAAGGTAGTTTCTCTATGTCCACTAATTTAAGAAATAGTCAATAAACCCCTGTCTTTTTTATCCTGAACAAAATCAGAAGAAGGATATTCTTTAGATCTTCCTCTTCTCTAGTGGAAGATTTGACTTTGATGGAGAGAGAAAGAAAGGGAAGAAAAATAAGGAAAAGGAGCAAAAACTAGTGTACACGTATATTTCCAGATCATTTTCTGGGGAAAATAGTTCTATTGCCCATGTCTCATTGTCTCAGCATGATTGTTTGGTATATTTCAGCCCCATTTGGTCCACTGTAAATGCCATTTTGTCTAGCCAAGCAGACACAGTTTCTCCCCCTACAGCCCCAAAAGTATGTCTGGCCCTTCCTTTTCTTGAGTTTTACAAATGATGGTGTGACTCGAGGAAGAAGTTATTTTCTGTTTTCAATTCCACTCATATTCTACTTTAGTTTCTCCTAGAACCATTTTACTATTTGGAGAACTCATCGTTTGAAATAAGAGGATAATCATTTTAAAAGGAAGGGATGCAGAGAGAGACCAAACTGTGCATGGAGAATTTGAAATGTATATTAGACCAGGTAACCAAAAAATGAAGTGCTGAAACACCTTATTTTTATTGGAGTCAAGCTAGGATAGGAATGGGAAAAAAAGTCGGTTTAGTGGCAATTAATTCAACTCCAGCTGTATTAGAGACTAATGTTAATCAGTAACAAGGAGAACAATGGCTGTTTAAACATGCACTGCTCTCTCATAGAATGTTAGTTAATAAAGGAAATATACAGCAGGGTGATTTGTTTCTGCTTTTCTCCTTCACCACTTCCACCATTTCCTCTTCCATTATAAGAAACATTTGTATGGAAGACATCTGGGTTTTGCCCCCAGGTAAGGTAGTTTTAGCAGAATTTTATGACACAATTCTAAGAAGAGCCGGTAATTGATATTAATTGAATAGTTTATTTTTTGCCCTCCCCCCCCCCCCCCCCAATATTCTAATGGTCAGAATACATTACTGAATAAAAACAACTGAACAGTCATTTAATAATTTGGCAAGCTGTATCACAGGTAACAGAAAGTATCAGGAAAAAACCTTCACTGATCCAAGGAAGGCATAAAAGCCCAACCAAAAAGCTGCTCATGGTCATGCAACATGCCCCAGCGATGTTGCAAGGAGCTATAATACCATCAGTGGGGGTGCCAGAGGAAAGTCCCAGAGAGGGGCTGATCACAGGCGGGGAGGAAAATGCAGCTGCAATGGGTGAACAGGTAAAAAAGGCAAGAATGACCACTTTAATTACAAAAACACAGATGTCCTGGGTTCAGCAGTAGCAGTCATTTTTCTCCTTAGTGGCTGGTGCAGCGCTGTGTTTTTGACTTTTGGCCTGGGAACAGCACTGATAACACCAATGTTTTTAGTCGTTGCCCAGTAATGTTTAGTCTGACCAAGGACTTTGTGAGCCTCATGCTCTGCCAGGGAGGAGGGGAAGCCGGAAGGGAGCAGAGACAGGAAACCTGACCCAATCTAGCCAAAGAGGTATTCCATACCACAGCACGTCATGCCCAGTATATAAACTGGGGGCAATTACCCGGAAGGGCTAGATCGCTGCTTGGGTCGGGCTGGGTATCTGTCGGCGGGTGGTGAGTGGTTGTATTCTATCCCTCGTTATTTCCCTTATCATTATTATCACTGGTGGTAGCAGCAGTGATTTGTGTTATACCGTAGCTACTGGGCTGTTCTTATAGTAACCCGTTGGAGTTATATTCTTTCGATTCTTCTCCCCATCCCTCCGGGAGTGGGGGGAGGAAGGGTGGGGAGTGAGCGAACAGCTGCGTGGTTTCTGGTGACAGGCTGGGGTTAAACAACGACAACAGAGAAATTAAAGATGACGTTAACTTAGTGGTGCTTATGCATGTCCACACGAGCAAGCAGAAGTAAATACAGAAGGAAGTATATGTGGTGGTGTGAAATCCATTATTAGACCTATATCAGTAACTGCTACAGGAAGTTCAGAAGGCTGTGGATACCCTGCAATGTCCTATTCTGAATTAAGCAGGTTAGCCACTGCTCTGAGAACAGGCATCAAAACCAAACAACCCCCACCTTCGGATTCATATCCTGACAACAATAATACATTTATTAGCTACAGCATCAGTACATTTACCTCCAATTCCTGCACTAGAATTCCTTTGCTCATGCAGGGATTTTTCATTTTCTCTCCTTCACCTTTTCCTCATTTTTTTCCAATGTTTTCCTTAATCACTGCTGAAGAAAAGCAAAACAGTGAAACAGAAATGAAAAGGAATGCATGTGAGAGAGCACTGAAGAGGAGAGTTGTCACTGGACTCTCTTGCTTTGATTTTGCTGGCATTCATGAAAGATAAAGATACCTCTTAAAAGAATCTCTCTCACAATTACAAGGAGTGAACAGCTAAAAGAGCTCAAAAAGTGTAGGACTGGGCTGTATCCACAGCTCTACCAGTGGGTTACTGAATGACCTTTCTGCCTCAGTTTCTCTGGGCGTAAAATAACTGCAGTGATATTGACTTCCTGAAATGCCTCATTGCCTCAGCATCTACTCATGAAAAATACTATTAGAAGAGCTGAGCATAATTAGTATCAGTTTCTGAGCCAAGTGCTGCAAGCTGGTGAGGTGAGTTAGCTGACTCTGTAATGAAAACTCAGTTTTTTCCTCAAGGTATTGTATGAAATTGTTATCTGAAAGACTTAGGACTTGACCTTCAAAAGAATTCAGCTCCCCGGAGTTCCAATTTCTGTCACTGTTTTAAACACTCAGGAATAACTGCACTTCCAAGAGAGTTTCTCCCACAACAGATCCCACCGTTTGCAGAAGGGTTCTTCTAAAATCCCCCAACTCCCACTCAAAACTGGAACTTGGTTTTCCCTAAGGATCCCTCCATCCTTTGTTATTACCATTGGGCACATTTCAGGATCTGAACCCATGTATTTTCACATGGTGAAAAGACAGCACAATGCCAAATTTCTCTTGCTCTAGAAAAACGCCTGACCATGTGACAGAGCAAGATTTCCTCTGTCCTCCTCCTGTACCTGCTTTAATCCCACAGGCGGCTCTGAACAGGGAAAGCAGCAACGACAAAAATCCATTCTCATAAAAGAACACAACGAAAACCTTAGGGCAAAATAGCTTTTTTTACCCACAGTGTCCGCAGGGTCTTATTTCAGTAAGAAAGTGTTTTTATCCTGGAAGGGAAATGTAGTCTGAAGAAGGAAGTCAGCGTTCAGTCACTGCCTCAGTGTACAGGATACGTGCGTGCCCATGTGTGGAAAACTGATGCTGTCAGCAAAACTTGCTGTCTTCTGACAGACACCCTGTGCAGCCTTCAAAACTCCTACAGTTAATCCCCTCACCTGTCAGCCTGAAAAATAACTTGGACCGATCTTCCCTTCTTCCTTTTTCTCCATGAAAATAATAGAAGAGGTATGGTTCTGTCATTTGGAAATATGAAGATTCTGGGATTCTCCAGCACAGTCTCACTCAGAGGGCTTATTTTAACCATTTTTATCTTCCAGCTCACTTAAAACTGTAACAAATAAAACTAAATGATGGTGTTAATTTTGTCTGCTGCTCCATGTATTGCTGCAGTCTTCAGCCTTCTGCTGCGGTCCACCCTCCAGTGGCACACACAGCGGGGCCGGAGCAATAGGGCCTTTGCTGACTTTACATGATGCCTCAGCTAATAACAATCTGCCAATTTATCTTCCTCCACTGTTCTCTGCTGCTTTCCACAGGGGCTAACAAAAAAAAGTTCCCAAAGCTTTTGTATTTTTTCCCTTTTCCAGCATACGTATGTCTATATAATTATCAAAGCATCACTTAACTTTCACTAAGACAGATCACATCGCTGAGCAATTCATTTTCTAACACTGCAGCCTAGTATGACTGGGCCTTTTGGCAGTAATTGAATCCAGTCTACTGCTGTCAAAACAGAGAATTTATGAATAATAAATTGATTGTAGCCAGCAAAGCTAAGTCTGACAGATAGCAGGTTATGTCAAGGAATATGAAGAAATTTAAAAACACAATAAAGATTAATTTAGAATCAAATCTGCAATGCTTCCACGGTGGACAATGAAAGCCAATAAAACTGTCGTTCTTATATGACATAATCTGTAATGCCACAAAGTGCATGAGCTCACAGGCAGAAATAAGTGAAGCCAAACTATACACATACCCAAAACGTTAGTGCAGGTGTAAGATGCAACATAAGAACTCTACATGGTGGTGTGTTCTCACAGCACTAATGGTTTTTAGGTTAGGTTGTCATGAATTATAGGAAGAGGCAATGTTGTTTTATTAGACCAACTGACATACAGAATAAAAGCATGCAAGCTTTCTTATATGTATTTGTGAGATCTTTGGGCTTGGAACAATCACATTTCAAGGTTTCTGTACAACCAAAAGGCAAAAATACAAAGGAACTCCACCCACCAATGAAATAGCAAGAATTAATGGCCACAGAGTAAAGGCAGAAAATAAGCTGTAGGGTTCAACTTTCTTTACAGCAAAGGCACTTACGAGATGGAACAATGGGTCAAAAGGAGGGGCATGCTCCACATCTCACTGCTTTCAAATCATGACTAGCTGTCTGTCTGGAAGGAGCATTTTAACTGCATAGATGTTACAGGGTAAAATCCTACAGCTTCTGATCTGTTGAAAGTCACTCCGTGACCTACCAGTCCCTTGGGGCCTCAGGCTGCGTTAACCTCTGCATGTCCTGTGAGGCACCAAGGGCTCTGCACATCCAGACTCCATGCTGCAGTTCATCTGCTAAAAGGAGATAATTAAGACAGCATGGCTGGTTCAATGAGGATACTGCAGCAACTTCTAATAAATCTCCTGTTATCCCTGTTGTCTGGGAAATTGTTTTTTCTTCAGCTTTCTTTAGCTCCTGGTGCTGATCATAGCCTTAACAATCCCACTAAGCCTCCGTAAATGGCTGTTTATGGATTCCTGCAAATTCAGAACTGGTCTGACTTGATGATCTTTAGCATTGCTTCAGCAGTTGTGGCTGAGAGTTTACTAGGGCAAACAGCACAAGCCCATGCCTGCCCAAACCCCCTGCACACTACCCACAGGTCAAACCACAGGACTAGCAAGCATGGGATAATAGCAGCAGATGGTCCTCCAGCTTAATGGTTCCCAGGGAGCTGATGGGCTCAATAAAGTAATCATTAGCAACACATTATGTTGGTTTCATGACAAATTGTCCTCCAGGAATGTAAAGTTAACACAGGATCAAGCCTTCCCTTCAAAAGTTGGCCATTAACAGCTGGTCAGTTATTTTATTTTTAAATAAGTAATCATGACTGGACTCAACTTAAGCAAGTCACACAGAAAAATTCTTAACTGCCTCCAGTTCATCCTTCATCTACACCAGCAACTTCCAATGAGCTAAACAAGAAAAAAAAAGGTACAATCTGGAGCCACCCTCTTTCACACAGCAAGCTGGAAGTAATCAGTTCCAACTCTGGATTTATCAAGATGGGTAATACAGCAAGCAGAGAACACTGCTGGGACAAATTCTTCTCCGGTTACGAACTGACTTCAGCATTATTTACTTTTCAGCTGGGGCATGTCCTGATACCTAGAGTCCAGATTTCTAGCCCGGCACTAGAGTGACCTCTGCAAAGCTTTGCAGAAACCAACCGCATCTACAAAGCTCTACTCTGAAGCTGTAAATTTGAAGAAATAAAAATGACAACAAAAACCCCTAAGCACAACAACAACAACAAAACCAACACTCCAAACCCAACCGATCTGCAAGACAATGAAGCCATAGTTTTATTGGCAAGATTTTCAATAAGGAAATGGTTCTCGGGACAAGATTGATTCCAGTGACAAGATACACTAATTGGGGCAAACAAGGGTAAACTTTCAGAACTATACGCATTGACTACCTGTCTGAAAACATCTGTGGATTCAGAGATACTCAGATCAATTCCAAGGGCAAAAGTCACAATTTCAGGTCAATGAAAATAGGAGAGGCTTCCTGCACAACCTCTTTTGACTTTGCTAAGAACACAAACTCTGAAGAAAAGGAGAGAGAGAAGCCTATCTCTACATTTGTATGGGTGTCTGTATTCAGAAAAAAATTCTCCATGACCTGACCCTTTATCAGAGCTGATCTTATTATATTCTTTTTGGATGGTATCGAGTGGTTCTATCATTATTAATAAGACATATTGATATGACATTAATAAGACAAGGCAAGGTCTCCGCCACAGCCTGGCAGAATACAGAGCAGCTGATAGGCTTATGTTCATTCAAAATTGATGGACTTTTCTTACTGCTCAAATCTCCCCTTGCCAAGTGCTGCCCCTCCTCACCTAAAAGGCCTAGAGAGAAACAGAACGGTGTGGGTGGGGGGAATGCAATCAAATGTTCCACAAATTTATCTTCACCCACCTTGTCCTCTCTTTGCTTCCACCCACTGCCAAACATCAGGATGAGGCAATGACAAGGGACTCTGTATCCCATGGAAGAGCTTTGTAACACTCTCCCCTTCAGCAGACTCTCTCTCTAACACACATATGTTTGACTTCACTGAGGAAGTTGCCAGGGAACCCAGCCATGATTGAGAAGTGAATGTATTCAGGAGGAGGAATGATGCTTTTTCAAGGAAGGACCAAAATAGTATTAATGCTGGGTACACTTCCACCATCTTCTAGAAGAGGATGTTAAAAGTGCTGTGCAAATAAACAGCCTGCAACATCTTAGTTGGATAAGTATTGTTAATTTGCAGTGTCAAGCCTCGCACTCTATCACAGAGATTAAAACCTACAAATGCTCAGGAAACTCTCCCATGTAGAGAATTGTGACTTTTTTTCTTTCTGCCTTGGGGTTAGCCTCAAACATTTCACATACTTGCATTAAAAAAAGCACATCGTGCTTCCAACAGTCTAATAGTCCATGCTTAGGTGTTAGGGATAGGACATACAGACTCACGGCCCTTCCCTGCTGCTCTCTCACATGCCTGGTGAATACCCAGCACAAGTAGCTAGTGTTTTTCAACAACAACAGAAAAAACCCCACATTTGAGACTTTACTCATAGAAGTGTCCTCAAAAGTTATATAATCCTGTGGAAAGCTTCAGTATCCATTATCTGGTATCGTGTGACAACCCTTCTCTGTCAAACAGCGCTCTCCAACCCGCATGCCAGCTGGCTGTCATCCCATCGCGCTGCTAAAATAGACGGACATGGGGTAGGGAGCTTGGCTGTGCAGCTGCAGGAGAGACCTGCTTCCTCAGTATGGCGGGGAGGAGGAGGAGCAGGAGAGCAATTGGAAATAGTACCTTTTATTTTCAGGGAGAAAAAAGAAAAACCCAACCCAAAAAAGACAGTAGCCTTCCCTCCTCTACAAACTCTGTCTCGTTTCTAGTCGCACACTCCACATATTTACCATTGCAGCAATTTGGCCTTAATGTGCTGGCACTGTATCACCCTGCAACAAAGACCTCATGGTCTTCTGTATCCTTCCAAAGTGGTTCTATGATATAAAAATCTTATTTGGATATTGGTTGAAAACTTGGTCCCATTCAAGTGAAGTTTTTTCTGCCTTAAATGAAGGCAACTGATTCCTACCTTGTTTACCTGTACCCCAAGTGCACGTGTGCTTTTAAGACATATTATAGATTTTATTAGACCTACCACTTATCATCTGCAGAGAATATTCCATGTGCTTACTAGAAATGGACAAGTACCTACAAAGACAAAGACCTAATTCCATTTAAAACTCTTGCTGCGCAGATGACAGTGGCGTACTGCACATAAAGTCAAATCATCAGTACTGAATATAGAAATTTTATCACTTCAGTCATAATTCAGCTCTCCAAGATCCTAAATTTTGTGACAGAATGCAGGTGTGCCCATAAACAAGCCCTCACACACCAAAGTACCTTCATCAGTCATTCAGTTCGCACACAAATTTATAGTCGTCAGTGATAAAAGAGGCATCTGCAAGGAAACCTTTCAAGGAACCTCTGTTCTCTCAGAACTAGTGAAAAGGTACAGACGAAAGCTTATTTTTGGATACTGTAACTCTAATCTCATTCCTTTTATGCTCTGCACCTCTTGATGTCACTGGTCAGATTTTACCTTCTTTCGCACTTAAGTGAATCTGGACTAAATCCACTGATTTGACTGGAATTACTTGAGTTTTGAGCTCGTCGACTAGAGCATGAAAAATGACATTTGTAGGAAAACAAGTTACTGTATTTTTCTCTCCATTAACATCGATGTGTTCCATGTATTTAACAGTGGATGAAGTCACTGTTATGCACTACCAATAATGAGAGAAATGCAGTAGAAGATTGGAACCTAATTGTTAAATGATCTTTCTGATTGTCAGAAAATTAAAGGCACACTGTGGGCCATGTAGTGCATGCCTTGGAAATCTCAATGCAAGTTCCTAACTCATTTCAATAATTTCAGTTTATACATCTAATTTGCTTTTAACACAGGCATTTAATTTGGTTTTGTTTTGTTTTTTAAAGAAAAGCACCATGTACTGGGAATCTTTATGCACGCCCATGTACATAACAATCTCCAAGAAAGTGCTATTTTCAAGCAAATTATATGAAATGCAAAATTAACAAAATGCAAATAATATAAACAATCCAAATTAAATATTAAAACAATGCTATTTCTGAATGACTGGATTTTATTTTCATAAGAAGCTGAACTATAAACCATTCTTACCAATGCAACACCCAGCTGTTTGGTGTTTAGCATCGGAATAACATTATTCTAGTGCAGCTGCTGTTATTGTTTGCTGTATTTCTGCCAACTCATGGAAGCCAGAGATGTTCGTCTAGCAAAGAGGGACAGCTCGGATGAAAGCTCCAGTTTGACAGATGCTCCCATCAACAACTTTGTTACTCTGATTGACTACGTGGTATTTTAGGCAAATTAACCTGTCCAAAAAAAAATTCTTTATTGCTATGCATGAGGCACAGATGGAAATATGAACTCGACAATTCTGGGTACTAGCTTAGCAATTAACTGAGATGTTTCAATAGACTAATGAACTTCCATTCAAAGCATGCTCTCTGTCAGGAGAAGAGACAGGCTGTTGTTTGAGAAAGTGTTACAGAATGTCAAATAGATCTCGACAGCGATGTTACTATGAAATCTGAAATATTAGAAAGGCAGAGAAAGAAAGTCATTTAACACCTTTATAATCTCAGAGATCTGAGATGAATCCTTATTATCAGAGCCTGAAATTCTACTGCGTTTTACAGTCCTTTTGCTGTAATTCACACCCTGTGTAATAACAGTTCTGCAGTCACTAAGGCAGTTCAGTTTTGAATGGTCACCTTTTATTAGAAAGGGGAAAAAAATATTAAGCCATCATTCTTCTATTTCGTGAAGATATTAGAATCCAGCTAAAGATTTGTCTAAGTCTAAGAAACGATCAAAAGAAAACTGAATCATAAGAAACGCTATGGTTAAAAAAAGAACTATGCATAATTAGTATATATAGGTAAATATTGAAAGGATTAATTTGTTTGGGGAGGAATGAATGTAAGGCTCTAGGGTAGCCTGAAGAAAACATACAGAAATTACTTAAAACCATGCATTTGATAAACTGAATTGACATTTCTGGGATCCAGCTGGAAGTGTGTGCCTAGCAGTTAATACTGGACGAATCATAAACTTATTGGCATGTTTCAATGACTGTTAATAAGCATACTTTATGGTCAAGTTGCATTTGCTCTGCACAAAATGGCCATGACAGCCAAATCACCTGCTGCAAGGATTTACCAGCCATCAAAGAGCTTCTCCCTGGTGCATGAATTCAAGCCTTTACCCCACTCCAGGTTTACATGTTAGCAGGACTGGGAACAAGCAGGGCAGGCCAGAAAGTGACGTTTTGCTAGATCAGAACTGAAAATCAGCTTGTTCTCCTGGGAACAGTCTGCAATCAAATTTATTCAACATCTGCAATAAATTCTTTCATTTTTGACAGTCACATTATATTTTTTCTGGTGGGGAGGAGCTAGACCTGCCCCATTATAGTCCTGTGCCTAACCCTGACTGAAAACTTGCACTGTGACAAAATGTAATCCACTTTTCCTACATACCTTGTAAACAGCTTGACTCTCATCATAAAATATTAAAGCCTAATATTGTAGTTGGTTCCTTCTCAGTATCAAGACTTGGAGTAGCCCCAAGCATGTCAAAAATGAATTGGAAATGCTACATTTTTAAAGCAAGGCAACTTGTTAACTCACATACTGCAATATTTAGTCTAAAAACCCCTAAACAGTCTTTAAAAGTCTTTAAACCATTAAATACTTGATGACCTAATAGCTCTAAAATGACCATTAAAATTCAAAGTGGGCTTTTTGAGAAGTTGTCAATAAATAAAAAACATGAAAACACTGCACTGCTTCTATATTTAATCCTACAACAAGAAAATTGCTTCTCCTACTTAAACTAACTACAATATTCTCACTGGTTTCAAATTCCACACATTAGCTTGTAACTTGGACAGCTGCCATCTCATGGTGGTTCTTTGAGCTGGCAAATTAATAAAGCAGGTAAGGTGGGCAAACAGCCCTAACCTGTGTGTCCACTTCACTTTCCAGGTACATCAAGGGCAAGTTGCCTCGCACTCATGCTCAAGCCTCTCGATGGCAGAGCAAAACCCAACCCTTTATCAGTAGATAAAACACTGGATTCCTATCTCAAACCGCTATATGGGGCTTACCTCTATTCCTCTTGAAATTATGCTCAGAGCCATAAGTAGCAAAATTAATTATGCAAACTATTATTGCGCAGGGCATACCTATTTCTTATATTTAATCACCACATCAAGCTGTACAGCAAGGACAAATGAGAATACGTGTTTCTAGTGTTCTTGTTATGGACAGACTCACAGAAAACTGGCTATTTTTGTTGAGCACGGTCTTACAGGAATGTTTTCTACCCACCATCTCACAGCAGCTTCCTCTCAACATTCCCTGTTTCACAAAATTTCCCAGTATCAACTCAGGAGCATTTCATAACCTCTTGAGAGATCATAAAAAAACCTGAGGCAGCCAGAAGGCAAACATCCATTTAAGCATCTTTAGGCAGCTATACACGGTATTCACCAACATATTCCTCACCTAAAACACTTGCCCTGATGCTGCTGGATCAAATGGATCAACACACCAGAGTTCAGAGCTACGGGGGACAATTCAAAGCAAACAGGGTTTGGGAAGGAGACTGAAGAATTGTTCCAGCCAGAACAGTCAAGGTAGGCTGAACCCCTTGAGAGAAACAGCAGCCTTGTTAGCGGCAAGTTGGAGGTCAGCCGAGCCTTGTGAGGAGACAAAAAATAATGGGGAATCTCTTTGTTTAAAGGTGGTATTAGAGCAAAAAGCTCTGAGGAGCACCGAAACAGGATCTCTGGCACACTGACACATCATGCTGAGACCAGTACAGTACTTCTGTCTCAACTATTAGTTTTATATTCTCTATCACACAGGTCTGGGAGCATGATGTTATGCTGCAGCTCGCCAGAGCCACTTTCTCTGCGATGGTTTCATTGTCCAACAGGGAGAAATGGGCAGACGACCTATTGACTACAGACATCGATTCCGTTTGTTATCCTGGCCCATGAAACTCTGCCAAATTTTAGCACCAGTAAAACCATCTGAAATTCCCTTTTAACTTGAGAATGAGATTTCCAGCTCTTTAAAACACTTTGTTCCGATAGTAGGCAATGGGAAGACACTGCTGAAAGAAACACTGTAGTGAAAGGCCAAGAAAAGTCCTGTTTGCAGAAAAGTGGAGTTAAAAGGCTGGCCTTGGTAACTGTAATCAAACAGCCAGATTAAAGGCAGTGCTGGATTTCCTGAAGCCCACTGAAATCCTCAGGAAGGCCCCACTCACACCCTCAAAAGACAATAAGTCAGTGGCTGCTTTTTCTGTTTGAAAAGCCTTCCTACTTCTCCCTCCATTTTATTCGTATCACACTGAAGATAAAAGACCTGGCGACTGTCACATGCTTGGTATTTCCTGCAGCATGGGGTGCATCAGAGTGCAGAGAAAATGAGCTCCATCACATAGGAGGAAAATAAAGCTGGAAGGACTGGTGAGGTACTGCCAACATAAAAGAGCAATGGTGGAGAATCACAGCCCCATCTCAAGCAAGTAATGGGACTAACCTTGCATGAGGACAAGTTTTGGATGTATTTTATGATGTTTTGAAGCGATGAAAGGAGAAGGAGAAGGCGGCATTATTTGAAAAAGGAATCTATCTACAGATACATATATACACAAACATATAGCCACCAAAATATTTGCAGCTGTAAGCTTTCATAAATCACTGTACTGCCTTGAGTCTGCAAGATGTTTCTGGTGATTTCAACTACTAATTAACTGGTATTTTCCCCTCATTCTCCTGGTTCTTTGTTCGCTACAAAAATGACAGTTGTAACTCCTATAAAATGTTGATTTGATTCAGAATACTTCATATATTTACCCCCAACACTTCCAAAGCAAGATTAAGGAACGCCCTGACAACCTGTTCCTGGTTTATAAATAAATGGCACTTCCTGAAGCGGGAATCAAACGTGTTGTTTAGGTGAGGTGGTGAACTGCAGGCAGGCTTACGTTTTCTGCGCATCTGTGACAAACAGGTTAATAAGCATTCTTTAATCTTTCTTGTGTTTTTAAAGATGCCTCACCAATTTCACCTTTAATTTGCTATTTCACTACAATCACTAAGTTCCATTTTTCTGTATGAACAATAAATAGTGTAGAAGCATACTGTGAGCCTTCCTTTGCAGATAAATCTGACATACACACCATTCTTTTACTGACTGATCGAAAAGGAAATCAGCTTAAAAATGAACCCTAATCAACCTTTCTTTTTCATTTTTCACAGCAAAGTTTTTACTTCCCTGAGACATCAAACTAACACCTACTGTCCCATTTTCGGTTGAAATGGCATTGTTTCAGTGCTTGCTGCTGTCCACACATCCTTATAATGGGTGTAAACATTTGCTCTGGTTTCAGAATCGAGAGTTGGAGGCTGTATCCTGCCCATCATATGTAATCATCACCATAAGGTCACCTGCTCCTCCTGCCTGTTACACAATGGCTACAAATTTTTCATGTAGGCACCATTTTCTTATTATGGTTTGCATTTCGCTTAGCATGGTGGGACTCTATCCCTATGTGGTTGCATAAAACAGCAAGCATAAAATATAAGTAGTAATTATCAGCAGAAAATAATTAGATGAACACGGCTGTGACCTCCCAGTGATAAATCACGATAGAACACCACTAGATTAAACATTAAGGGTTCTTAAAAGCATCAGCACCAGCAGAAGCCATGCTGGATAAGAAACAAGAAAAGAAGCCACTGTAATGCACCCCAGGTGTGACTCCATCCACTGCAGACATCTGCCTGTGCTCCTCTATGAAGGAAAAAGACAGGCTCACCTGAAAGTTGGTGAATCATCCACAAAAGCAGCATCTTTGTCTGCACCAACTACACAGGATGCCTGGAGAGAACAGGCTTCTGACTTTGTCACCTCATTTGGAGGCTGATACTGAGGAATTGAAGCACTCCCCTGTGATAAATGGGGCATGGACTGCATAACACAAGTTTCATGTAGAAAGGGGTGCTTTAGGACACTAAACCTGTAATGTTTTGCTCTGAACTTACTTCTGTTATGATGAGATAACTCGGCATTATTAGAGAGGTTTCTTAGTGACTCAAAAGATGACACATCAGGAAGTGGTGTGCACCTTGTAGAGCATTTAATACTAAAAATCAGAGACATTCAGAAACAGAAGCTTCCCAGAGTCGATGATAAGCCACAGCAGCCACCCAGAGTCCTACCCAGATTCTCTAGTGATGTCAATCAACACAGTTCCACTGATTACAATCACAGTTAAATACCAGACTTGAGCTGAGAATCCATCTCGTGGTTTCTTTTGTTCAGCAGCCTCTATATACTTATTTTGCATTTTGCAGCCAAGCAACATAAAAACATTAATAGAAAAGAAGCATCCCCACGAAGGCGATAATGAGATGGTAAATCTAGCGATTCTCCTGGTGTTCCTGTAAGCAACAAAAAAGGAGCTGTTTGAAGTAGAGGTTTCCGTCGGAAACACAGAGGGTAATCTTTTAAATACTGCATTTATTCAATAAAAATATATTAGTGAAGTTGAATAGGCTACATTCTTGCACGGGATCCTCTCAAATCCTTTGGGTAATGAGTCCACAGTCACAGTTACAGCCAGGATCTCTAGGGTCATGCTACACCTGTTTCTCGGACAGAAGGTGCAGGAGGCTTGACTCCAGCAGGTCACATCTCCGGGGCAGGGGGCATATGTGGCTGTGCCATGGCAAAATAGCTACCTCCATCTCCACTGTCCTGGCTATGTATTTAGTGCTCTCTCTTTCCCTGTAATACCTAGAAATGACCTATTTATTCGATGTGCAGCGCAAAGCTGTAATAACTTTCTCTTTGCCATTACTGATGGAATTTGCATCCTCACTAATGCTTGGAATGGGGAATTATCAAAAACACCATTAAAAACATTAAGGATTCCGTCACTAAATGGAACGTTTTTAATGGCACCTACTTTATTAAACCAAGTATGCTGTGAGCAAAATGGATATTTATTGAAATGAATGTTTAATTTGCGAAGCTTGGGTGTTGTCCAGCATGACTGGCTGTACACATTAAGCAAATCCCTGTCCATAGATTACAACACACTTTTCCCTCATTAGTGAAAAGTAAGTGACATTTTGAACTTTTGTGTGCAGACGCATTTCAAGAAATAAGAGAAGCTGCTGTCTGGAAGCCAACTTGCCAGGTTGTTACTGCAGCAGAGCTGTGCAATAACTCAATAGCACCTATGAAAACCGATCTACAAGAGCACCTAGGGAACGGTTCCTTCCCACCACTTACACCACAACTTGAAAAATGTACCAGGTAACTTGGTATACAGAAAACGTTAACCTGATATGCTCCCTTCATAGCACGTTTTTCTATCACATTGAAAACTGAGAAGGTAGTAACGAACCTCTCTCCCGAGATAGAAAAAATATATGCCTTTACGACTCGCCTCCTGTTGGTGAGCAGGAGATGGATTTGTACTAGCCTGAGACCACCTCTGTATGCTCTGCTTTTGGTAGCAGCAGCTGGCTCACTGCTTCCAGTGCCTTGGAGGCATTATTCCCTTCATCAGCTGGAAGGGTGAAAAAGCTTTCTCTCCTTACTCTCCTCTTTGAAAACTCATATACACAGTAATATGTGGGAAGGATTGCTGGTATTCCACTGCTTCCCCAGAGCCTCTGAGCTGCTATAACTCAGCTGAGCACCATCTACTGAAACAATCGTTTGTTTATATTAAATCTTACTTCAAACATGATAATGGTATCATTTTATATTTCTACAGTGCTATTCATCCCAGAGGATCCCAAAATGTTTCAGCTACTTATGGGCAGCAGCTGTTTAATAGTAGATACTACGACTGCACAGCAGTGCAGGGCAGAAGCAGAGAAGAGCTCTGCATCCAAGAGAAACTACAGGGGGAATTTAGGCAGGTGAAACAATTACCCAAATTGCAATTTAGACAAGATGCCTGGGGCCAACATCTCTCTGCTCACAAAATGTTGCCCTTAACAATTCAGAGGGCATTCATCTGTTGACAAATGGAGAGAAATGTCTTTGGATATTCATGCAGCTTGCGCAACTCAAAAGCAAATTGAAAATTATAATAAAACCTGTTCCACATCCTTTATTCATTAAAACTGTGTTTCTGCCACGTTATTTCTGGGCATATTACCATCTGCTGGGAAGAGCTCATTAAATGACCATTAGGCTGGTCTCCTTTCCTTCCAAGACAGTGCAGAAGCTGAAAGTCTGTCCTTCCTTCATGGCATTAAACACGTAAATGCAACAAGACAGGATTTCATTTTGGCAAGAAAGATGACAGAGAAAGTTTTTAGTTGGAAGCAACTGTGAAATAGAAGCAAAAAAAGCACAGGAAAAAAAGGTTGCTGAGTAGCAGGCTTAGGAAGAAGTACTGCCACAATCATTGAGGAATGACTGCTGTCACCCAGAAGGAAAACAAACAGAGCAACCTTAGCCACTGATCTGTAGAGACTTTTCCCACATTCATAGAGATCTGGTCCATCAGCAAGTCAAAAGATAACCTACAGTGTTGAAATGGCCCTTAGAGCAAAGGCGCTAGAAGAAAAATTGTGCAGTCACAGAGCTTTCCCAGATGCTTGTGTAACCAGAACTACATCTGCAGCAAACTGGAAGTGGCTGTGGAACTGATGGGCAAAGCCTGCACTCTACTACAGGAGGAGAAAAAGTTGTTGAAACAATTAAGTTGAGGAGAGAACGAGCAAGAATCAGATTTGACATGGGAAGCACCAAAACTCAAAGCAATTCTCAAGTTCTCATGGCTTCTACGCTACAGATCAGCTCTGAGACAACCTAGAGATGACACATTTACATTGCTTTTCTTTTCAAAACAAATTACTTCTCACTCCTACCAGCAGATCACAAAGCATGAGAGCTGGAGTTAACAGTCATGAAAGTAATATTGCAACAGGAGAAATGTAAAGATGGGAAGAGCCTTGCACTTCAAAAAATAAAACAAGTTGAGGGCTAAAATTTTATTTGGGGATTTCTGTTTTATGAAAGGCTTTTCTGGTGGAGGCAGTGCATCAGCGCACTGTTATTATGGCTTGTGTAAACATCATTGCTTCGTGGCTTCTCCCGCTATTTCTCTTACCCCTTTCAATTTTTGATTTACCAGGAATATTATTAATAGGCAACAGAAATTGTCATACAGGATCAAGGCACTACAGTAATATCTCTTGTTATCATGTCTGTGACATTCTTTCAAAACATCTAATTCAGATCTAGGTTCAAAATAGTCAGTGGTTGGCAGTCATAGAGTAATGCAGCAACTGTCTGCTGACTGCGACTGCTAAACCCAGGACATGACCAAGTACAATTCACAGATTTACCAGAGCAGGAAATTATGTCTTTCCCTCGAGTTATGACTATTGGTGCTGTAGCCTCATCTCTCTAGGAAACAGTATTTAAGAATCTCTATGTCTGTGTGCCACCCTTGCTCACTCCCCTTCAAGTAACTTCAGAAGCTTTTATCCCACTTCAGCTCAATTTGCCAGAAAGACAGAGATCTCGAGAACTTCATTGTCCAACAAGTTTCAGAAAAGGCAAATAACAGGCAACTGGGGAGAAACTGCATTAGTAACTCCACCGGGGAAGGCTGCAGTGTGAGCTCAGCTCCTACCAGATTCCCAGCAATCCCCCAGGACAGGGTCCTCATGAAGGCTCAGCCACATCCAGCGCTGCTGTCGCAGTATGGGCTCTGGAGCAGCCAGCTCCAAGAGATGACCCAGCAGGAAACCAGGCTTTAACAATTCACCTGCTTAGAACTCTTTGCTAATCTTCCCTGTTGCCACTTCTCCAGCCAAATAGGTTTTGGAAACTTCCCAATGATACTGTGTGTCAGTGAGCTCCGCAGACTAATTAGACACTACAGAAAAGCTTTTCCTTCGGGGTGCCTCCAGTTTCACTATTTCCCCTTTCCTTGCAACCCAGAAGGAATTATATAGTCTCCATCTCAGACAGTAATTACCATCACCTCCTCTTAATTGAGCTGGAGCCAGTGAGCAATAAGAAATTAAAATAATTAACAGATACGCCTAGTGTTCATAAAGTCCCACCTACTCTTTGTAGTCTATTTACTCTAGGATCAGCTGTGTCCATCACTTTGTTGGTAATGCTGCACCGTTCTGGCTCACCATGTCATTTGACTGGCCAAGTTTGCAGAAGTTTCCCGACTAATACACAAAGCCCAGCTGTAACTGTCGCATGCAGCAAACACTCCATCACCAGCACTGGAGCCCTTGTGAAATAACTCTTTCTGAAGCTCATTTGAAAAGAAACTGAGGCTCACTGCTCTTCTGTCCCCTGAGAGAAAGAGGATTACGAGGAGGTCTTCATGCTGCCACATTTATACATTTGCTCCACTTTTATCAGAGACAGAAAAACACATAAATGCAAGTTGGGAAGGGAGACTTGGAATAAAAATAGCATATTTAAGGGATTAATTTCAGTTTTGTTCCTAGTGATTTAGGCATTGCATTAATTAATGTTCCATCTTGACTGCTGAGCATGGACAGATTTATTTTTTTTCTAATAGGAAGAGCAAGCTTTGAGCACCATGTGGTTTTTCCCAAACACTTGCTCCTCCAGTAGCTAAATGTGGAGATATCACTTAAAGCAAAACCGTGCCCTCTCTCAGCCCTTAGCAAATAGGCAGCGGTTTTTAATTACTCTTTTTTTTTTTTTAGTTTTTCCTTCTATGCACAAATAAGCTGCATCTACTGCCCTCCTTTCGGGAAACAGAGGAAATCCAGACCCCAAAGCAAAGTTCAATCTTTCCGCCCCTGCACTCTGTAAATTTAGTCAACAGTATTAATCCACATCGAACAATTCTGCAGAGTACAACAACAAGCTGGTTACACAGACAGGGATGCATTTGGAATTTAAATGAGTTCCTGTTATTCTCATTCTCTTGAAGCCTGCACAGTGCTGAAGAAGCCTGTCTAATGTCTCCTAAACAGTGAAAAAAAAATCAATTTAAAATATTTTTAACTATCCTGCTAGTACTATTGTCTGTTCTCCTGAAGGAGAGAGTGTTCTTGATTCACCATCCCCCCCCCCCCCCAATTAAAGGCAGTCATCAGAGATGATACACATTACCCTGGTTGTCTTGACAATGCTTTATGATTAAAAGACTCAAATACCTTCAGCTTATTGTGCATTTAAAAATATAATGAAAACAAAGAATAAATCAGCATTCTGCAAGTTTGTTGTTTCTTCATTCCTTCTACTTTAAAACTCTTTGATTAGCATGACTTACTATTTCTATCGCAATACCACTAATGAGGCCAACTCATATCCACACTGTGCAAGGAGCTGTACAAACAACAAAAAATGGTAGTGCACGATACTTATTTAACTGCATTCATACAATATATTCTCCCACTCTCAACTCAAAATATTGCCTAATGGTTGGACTAATGCTTAATGAGGGCAGTGGTGGATATTTCTGCATATTTCTTTAAGGTGAATCAGATCACAGCCTGCTCTTGCTGTACAACATTCACTGAATTAAAACACATTACTCCCTTGTTTCCTTTTCTTCAACACATCAAGGGATTATTCAAAAACAGAAAAGAAAATCTTAGCTACCCTTCAAAGTAGGTTCATTTGTCCATTTGTGTTCTCTTGAACAGTACAGGCTGCATAAATTAATGTGGACTGTACTATTCTGCTTCCGGCTTCAAAGCATCCCTTCCACCAAAGTGCTCATTAGGAAGCTCTCCAATCCATCACCAATAACCTCCATTCCTTGTCCTCTTCTATTGTGGAATAGAACCTGAAGTTCCAGCCTGCTGTCTTTAACATTCAGGAGAGCCTTTCTATTGATCTGGACACATGAACAAGTATGTCACTGGACAAGCAGAAGTGTTCAGTGCCTGCAGATACCCTTTCCCTGGGTCAATAACAGAAATGAAGGCTAAGATTGAAATAAATGTTGGAATACTGACTGTATGAAACAACCAGCTCTCAGGCTGAAGATAAATTCCACCACGGGAGTCCCTTGCCTTAGACAAAACTCCAGCTAAACTGTGGCCCTATGACACTGTACCCCAAACCAAAAACCCTAATGTAACTTAAGAGTGGACATTTTCATAGTAAAAGCTGAGTATTATTTGTATGCTGAATTGACCATGACAAAGGAATGCATTTGCTTTTCAAGGCTTAAATATTAGATAGCATTTTCTCTGAAAGCTTTGCTTAGGAAAAAAATTCCTTGATCTCATTTGAGCTAAAAATTTTCTTTTTTTTTTTTTTTTTTTTTTATCCTAGGCTCTTAGAGCTCCTTTATGCATTTTATTGTAAAGAAAGAAGGAAGAATTATGGTAATTTAATGTTTATTCTTCCTTGTGAACCACTCTCAGCTCTTCTGTATAAATAACTAAATGTACTTATTAGTCCCAACATACTGAGAAATACATTCTATTCGAGACTGTCTCAGCATGAAATCTATGGAAAATCAACTTCTGCCTCTTGCCCTTATTTTTCCAACACGAGTTTAATATTTGCCTCTAGTTTTTTCTTACCTGCTGTTCCAACAGCAGCACCCCTCCAGACAGCAAGAATGCGGAAGGACCGTGCTCTCACTGGGACAGCAATTTTCTGTTTTATGATCAGACTACCTAGGCTTTGTATTTATTTCAACAGCGTGTGTCTATCAGCACACACAACCAGTCCTGCAGGCTCCACTGGGCTGGGGCAGACACCAGCAGAACCAGCAATGCAGGAGCATTGATGTCACTATTCCCATGGACTACAGATGTTCCCCGGACAAACCATCGTGAATTGCAAAGACCTTGCCACAGCCCCAGGATGCTCACATACCTGCGGCCAGTGGGGTAGCCAGGATGATTGCACTAACACCGCACATTCCTCTCATTTCACTTTAAATGAAAGACTCAGGTAAGTTTGTAATTTCTGAAGAAAACTTCGTACCTCCAAAGTACCTGTGACAATGAGTCAAACTGAAGTTTTTCTTCCCCCAAGCCTAAAATTTCCATGCACTTCAGGCCAAACCCCTTTTAAAAGAACAGAAGGACACATAGGCTGCTTGTGAAGCCAAGGAAGAGAAAAATGGCAGTTCAGATTTTGAACAAATTGAACTGCCCAGTGGAAATATCTCTCACTTCTCACTAACAAGGTAGAAAGCTGAGAAGCAACTGCGCTCCTCACTCAAGTGAAAGAACATGAAAATTAAGTACAGCATCTGCTCCGGCACTGGCTCTAGAGAGCTCAGCAAAGAGGAGCAGAGATCAAGCCAACCTGAATTTCAGCATCGGCTCTGAATGTGCCTTTTTGCCTTGGGAAAACTAAAGCTCCTCTGGTGCCATTTTTTTGCCATCTGTAATACGATGATGATAATATTAATTACCAACCTGAGACAGTTACGCTGAGGTTTAGATTTTATCCCACACAGTATGGCATATTTCTGTAGAACTATAAAAGCAGATATGTTTGAGCTTTTAGAATCTTGTCTGCACTACAGCTGTATCTGTAAGCACCCAGAGCTCAAATTGGCAAGTATTTGTTCTTTATTCTCATATTGATTTCAGTAGGACTTCTGAGCACAGAGTGCTTTCAGGAGCAGTTCACATGCATAAGTCTCAAAGTACCGCATCATCAGTGAAGAGAAATAAATACACCATAAAAACTAACAGCTGCAAAACCCAGGGGGATATTCTACGTCAGAAACAAAAGTATGCAGCCTCAAAAGAAGAAACAGATCAGAAAAACTTGTTTTTTTCTATGAAGTCTGGAGAGTAACAAACATTAATCACAAATACATAATATTATACATGTATCTCCTTAAACACGTACTTTTCTGTCCTTCTAAACCGGTTCAAAATGGCAAGGAAGTCTACACAAACGACTTGTTGATTGCACTGTGAATCTAAGAATTCTCTAATTATTGCTGCCATTCACTCAATTTCGGAAGCCAAGTTGTTTTAAAAGATTAAGTCAAATCCTGAGACTAATAATTGGATCTTTCAAGTTATTTTACCCCTCTCAGTACAGTAACTGCTTGTGTGTGTTAATATTCCTTTTCTATTTGTTTTTTTAATAGCTTTATAAAACAAATGCAAATACCAACGATGCAAAATCTAAGAACAGAAATAATTTTTCAGCGAAGGACATAAACATCTGGAAAGGAAGAGAGAAATGCTGGGCTCCCGCAGCACGTGCTGAGACCATTTTAAGAAACTTCCCATGTGTTTGTGGTGGTGGGGCTGTGCAAAGATGCTCCCACTGATGTTTGAGGCCAGACAAGCACCATGCTGCTGCACGGCTGTGTCTAATCCTAGGCCAGTTGAATATGGGAGCTGCTTAGCTCTAAGCTCTATTGCCAGCACACCTATTCATGAGAAATTCCTCCTGGCTCAATGGTCTGGGCCAACAGAGCATGTAACACTGACTGTGGTCCATAGTTCTTTCAATGCCAACAGGCAGCATGGAGAAATCTTCGTCATATGGGCTTTATCCCCTCTGGCTTTGGAGTATACAGGCATTTTTGGAGGTCAAGACGCTATTCAGCATTAGTGGGAATGCAGGAATAATGATGAAAACTCGTTTGTCAGGCAAAGAGTTATTTAATACAGAATTATTTAATCAGAATACAGCAGTAAGGGATATGCACTTCACTTCCTCAGTCAAAGGAAGACATTCATTGTTTTCTTTGCAAATCAGTTCTCAATGGGAAACTTGCACAAGGAAAGGTGGCAGCATTTTTTCTTCCCATTTTAAGGAGAAATAATCTCCAAATTCTCCTTTTCAGTAGTATGTTCCTTCAGAGACACATGACCGCTATACAGTTTCTTAAAGGGATATTATTTGGCTTAGTACAGAGAGGTGAATTTCTACTGATGGCTACAAGAAGGTGCTACAGAAAAACTCCTACAGCTGGGACCTGCCCAACAAAATTAAATGCTCAATTTGTTTAGAGAAGGCAGTTCCTCAAGAATGTCACTGAGGCTGGATCCTGGAGAGGGTGACTGCCATGAACTCCCTGTCTTCATGCTGATCAAAATGCAGCTTGTGCAGAAGGGGCTGGATGAACCTCAAGTGCACAGCTGCTTGTTTTACAGTTTTATTTCTTACATTCTGAAAGTTTGTGTGATCTAATTAGCCATTTTATTTCACAAAAATACACGTTGGCATTGTTGGACTTGGGATGACTAAAACGCAAGGGGTGTGCCTATGAGGGAAGCAGACAAGTGCATGGAAAATAAGCATTATGCTTCCATTTCAGAGACACTACGATGGGAAGCAGAGCTAAACTATACTTGCACGGAGACTACTTTAGTGATCTGAAGCTTTTATGTACTGCACTTTCATTTAAATCTAGCTAAGAAAAATAGAGACAATGCATAGCAGAAGCACCTAAGTATTATTCAGTCTTAATAAAAAGGCTAAGAAAACAAGAGGCACAAAAAGCACCATGTGTTCATGCATATGCCCTGGGTTATCTGTCCTGCTGACATCGCAGCCCCACTGCAACCCAGCAGCAGGGTAGGTGGGGACAACAGGGACTTTATCACAGAGCCTCCTTGCTTCCAATAGCCTTCTACTTCCTCATCACACACTGCTTGCCCTTTCCTGTAGTAGTTCCTCTGTCTCTCATTTGATCTGATTATCTGAGAATGTGGATTACATTACTGCTCATTCTGAAGCACCATCACTGTTAAACAGGTTATCCAAGTTGTGGGTTATGCCAGAGAAAATACAGCAATTAGGTTCTTGTATCTGTAGTTATTCAGCAGCACAGACACCACAGGGAAGCCACCCTGGCCATTAAAATATCCAGGACATATGGATAAATAAAAACATATCTCCGGAGCCAAATGTCAACCAGCCACTTTTTAAAAGCACTGACATAAAATATCAACCTGTGCTTACAGAGCTGACACAGCCCTACATTCTACTTGACCCAAAAGAGCACTTAAGCAGGACCTAAGATGAATGCTGCTCCCACATTAACACTCTTCCAAGAAAAACATTTTTCACAGGCAGTGGACAAAAATCTGCCCTTCCTCCTCTGCCTTACATTTGTATCACGAAGGAAACCTACCCAAATTAAAAGGCCTGAATTGAGATATCACCAGGAGATCTGGGAAACAAGACAAAGTCTCTTGTTAACATCTTACTCACTGTTTTCACATGACCATTTGTGATAAAAGCTAAGTATTAAAGCATAAATTAGTACCAGAACAGCCACATACTTAAAACATCCTCTCTACTTGAATTTAACTCCCAGGGTCCTTCCATATGATCTGAAGCTCTAGATTCATCATGATGGGATAAAAGGTAATAGGTAAGGGGTGAACCTTCACAGTTCTCTTCATTCAAAACCAAATACCCTGGCAACAAACATGTCAGGTATCCTCTGGCTGTGGAACCCCGCCAGGGACGCAGAATAACTAGTGCTTACTGCTATACCTTTGTTGTGTTAAAACTGTAATTGGAGTAACCTAAGGCAAAGCATTACACTACAGAACATCTTGAAAACACCACAGCAAGAAGCACCTTGTTTAAAGGATTTGTGAATGCAAACATGTCTAACCTATACACTCTGGAAGAAAACCTCAGCCCCTTTCTGCTTGTCCTTGTTTTAATCCAGCCTACAGGAAATGTCACCTACCTCCAATTGACAGTGATTGATAGTAAGGATAGAATATCTTTTTACTTCAAATACCCATCTATCACTGTTTAGAATATAAATGTCCCTTGATGATGCAAGAAGGTGCATTTACTTCTCTTAAACTGTTGATTTCTTTTCATTAAAGGGATAAATCTTACTGTGTATCTTATTGTTTGCAGCAAAATTATTGTATTCCAGCTTGGATCAGGCCCACTGTATTTGACAGTGTACATGTATTTCATGAAAGACAGTCCTAAAAAAACACTTGGCTGATCATGGGGAAATAGCACCATTTTACGGTAAAAAAAAAGAAAAAAAAAAGGCACAGATAATAAATGATGGAGCTGTCAGAACAAACAAAAGCCCATGCACTTGAACAGGCAGATGAGGAAAGGGATCAGATCTTTTCCTATAATTTGAGCAGCTGTTACAAGACTCTTGCCCAAAGTCACATCATTGTACTGGCCCCCGAGTCTCAGCTTCCCTAGAAAACACAAATGCACATTCATTAAGCACCTTCTCTGGCCAAACATTAAATACACCTCTCATCACTTACATATTAACCATTTATGCAGCAGTAACTCAAAAATACATAACAGCATGTGAATGCTGATGTATTGGAGTGTACATGCCATGCACTTAGCTTCTCTGCATGCATTATGAAATGCACCGATGTGCTAAAATGGTTTTCACCCCATTATTTACTCTGCCTTAAAAGTTCTCTAGACCAAGGAGGCTTTGATTTACCTGTGCCATTAAATCCCAGATTCCTCATGCTTTACAAGGGTAACCATCAATCCATACTTCCTCGCTCCTTTTCTAGCTGATTTTCTTTTTGACAAAACTTTCAGAAAGACAACGCAAACAAGCATTTTTGAAGAGATCAAGAATACCTGAAGTACTGAATAAACAAAAACATTCTGAGTGAAGATCAGAAGGGCTACACGGGCCAGCGAAACTTTTTCTGAAATCATTATGGCCTTCAGACAGGCACTTTAAGTGGTGGTGAGTTACCTCATACACTTGGCATGACTGACTGCTGCAGAATACCTGCAGAATGGGGCCAATTTCCCAGCAGAGACAGGACATTAAATATGCCCTGAATGGCATGGGATAATGTGCCAGAAGTTCAACAGTCAGTTCTGGCCAATACCAATCCCAGCGATTAGTTGGACTTGTGCCTCGTATTTGGTAAGGATAATTTTCAGCAGTGAGCCCCAGACATATTCCTTACGCACCAGTACCTAATTAAATTGAAGGACACAACAATGCATACTCAATCCTAAAAACACATTACCAGTGACACCACATGAAGATCTGCTCTGTTATAATTTAGGATAGATGCTTAATCAATTGCCTTGATTTACTAAGCTTTATTGCTTTCTAAATGAATTGCAATACGTAGCATGATTTTCAGCCCAGCTTCAGCAACCTTGATTATTTACCCCATTAAATCGGGGGAAACACAGGCTTCTAGTAGGAACATGTTCTCTTTCTTATATGCAGTTCTGTGACAGCAAAACACACCGTAAAAATGCATTTGCTGTTTCAGCTGACATATAACACAATATTCCAAAAGAAAATATTAGCCTTGCCGCTGCTACAGCTAGTGATATGTCCCCTCGAATTTAGTACATGCAATAGGCTAGAGGATAAAAACATCCCAAAGATACCAGAGGAATTTATAAGTCAATGATCTGCTTATGAGGAATGGAGACTGCTGATGCAAGCTGCAGTCTTACTGATAAAAAAATGGATTTCCCATAGCATTGCCGATAGCACTGGGAACTAATTGGCCTGAATTTACTCCTGCTGACTGTCCTGTGTTCATTTCAGCTTGCTCTGGAGGACCCAATCAATCAGTAGCCCCAGCTACAGCTGACCCGTAGGCAGCCACAATTAAAACTCAGTTTCTACTTACTTAAAGGTACAAAGTGAATTTAACCTGATCTAAGTAAGAGAGAGAGGGCTTGAAACCACTTACGGTCCCTAAGACATTCTATCACTTTAGACAACCCTTTTACTTTTAAGTGATGCTTTTTATTGCCCACAACCTTTACAAATGCTCAGACACCATTTTCGCAGGTGGTTCCTCTCCCACATGCAGGGTAGATACGACAGGATGCTAAAGCAGCTCAGGATTCTGAGGATTAGGCCCATGGTTCCTGAGGAACTCACTGACTTGCTTTAATGAGTGCTCTTAAACTAATTATGTGACTGCATTCACAGCACTTCTCTGGGCATTTGACAATTTATTTGCCTATGTGCTACAGAAAAGCAATCCATAAGAAAAAAACCTCTTGGAATAAGCCACGGGTTGCAATACATTTAGAAGTAGGTCATGCACATCCTTGGAAACCTAGGCACAAGCACACTTCCCGGCCTTGCATCTCATTCTCGGCATTTATTTATCTCACTAAGATGCATTCTAAACCTCACTCATCTCATATGGGGCGATTTCGCTTTTAGGAATTTACAGTAGGGTTGAATTTTGCTCAGCAGTTTCTAAATGTACAGCACAATACCTGAGAAAGAACCTGAACTGCTTCTAGGCAAAAGCTGTAGCTAAAACGGCAGGTCATGGGGAAGTCAAAAGCAGTTACACAGAAAAGAATACCATCAGAAAAATAAAAATCTCAGGCTAGCCCATAGTTACAAATTCTGTATCTTCAGAAGCCTAATTTAAAAAGAGAAAAAAAAAAAAAAAGATTTTCAGTGGATGCTGAATTTCAAAACTGTCCTCTCTATACTCAGTCAGGTACCCCCAAAATCTCGTATCCTCTGATTAATTTTTCAGACTCTGCAGTTTTATCATTCAGAGAGTAGCACTTTTTTTCTCATGAGAAATCAGCTAAGGGACAAGCAAGTCATATTTCAAGCTCGTCACATTTTTGGCCAGCTTCAAATCTCTTTGTGTCTTCTTGTTGGAAATCTTTTCCTCACATATAGCAAGAAGCACATGTCTGGTCAGGCTAAAGAAAACAACTAACCAGTCAAGAATAAATAGGAATGTTCTTCTCTGGAACAGCAGGAATTAGCTTTAAATGACTATGCTTAACACATTTCTTTAACTTAAAAAGCTGATCATGGAAAACGTTCAAAAGAATTTTGAACAGCAATTGGTATTTCATGGCCAAAGTAAGAGATGCTAAACCAGCGGATAAACTGGCCTCTTCTCCAGCTAATAACATGCACTTTCACAGCGCTGAAGCCTGTTCTCCTTTGTAACTGTTTAGGAAAAGATTGTTTCTTGTAAACTGTAGCAGGTTCTTTTTAGTATCACCTGCATGCCCATTTCTTAGATCTGTTTTAGAAACATACAGCGTTTCCTACTCACAAAGTTACTTGAAGAAAGTAATTACCATTTAGATAAAACAAGACAGGATGACAACAATTCAATTGTTGCCCAAATCGTAAGTTTTTCAATTCAATCAAGCATTTTTTCCCTGGGCTTGGTGACAGCTACTGCTGGGGAGAGAGCTCTGCTCCCGCTGCAGAGTGAAGATGTGCACAGTGCAAATCCTAGAAAAAATGAAACCCACCAAATGCTGAAAAAAAAAATCATTTCTATTTCTCAATGCTGTATTTCAATCATGATCTGGAATGCAGGAAGTAATCATTTAGACTCCACGCAAATACCTGAAAGGTCAGACTGACAGGTCTGCAGTTCCCTCGATCATCCTTCTGGCCCATTTTGTAGATGGGCACCACATTTGCTAACCTCCAGTTAATTGGGATCTCCCCGATTAGCCAGGACTGCTGATAAAGGATGGAAAGTGGCTTAGTGAGCACTTCTACCAGCTCCCTAATTACCCCTGGGTGGATCCCATCCAGCTCCTCAGGCTTGTCTCTCAGTGGTGCAGCAGGCCAGTGACCATTTCCCCTTGGATTATGGGGGGCAGGGTGTGTGTGTGCCCTTATTCTTCTCCCCATCCATGTCTTCCAGCTCAGGGAGCTGGGTACTTTGAGAACAACTGGTCTTACTATGAAAGAGTGAAGCAAAGAAGGCATTAAGTACTTCAGGCTTTTCCTCATCCTTTGTCACAATGTTTCCCCTGCATCCAATGAAGGATGGAGGTTCTCCTTGGCCCTACTTCTGTTACTAATGAGTTTGTATAGAAACATTCTGTGTTGTCTTTTACAGCAGTAGGGATTATGCTCTCACTGGGCTTTGGCCCTTCTAATTTTCTCCCTGCACAGCCTTGCAGCACCCTTGCAGTCCTCCTGAGTTGCCTGTTCCTTCCTTCACAGGTCATAAACTCTTCTTCCCCTGAGTTCCAGCCAAAGCTCTCTGTTCAGCCAGGCTGTCGTCTTTGGGCACATGGGTATGGTCTGCTCCTGTGACATGAAGATTTCCTTCTTGGAGAGTGTTCGGTCCTCCCGGATTCCTCTGCCATGCAGAACTGCCTCCCAAAGAACTCATTAACCAGGCTACTAAACAGGCCAAAGTCTGCCCTCCAGAAGACCAAGGTAGTGGTTCTGCTGATTTCTCTGAGAATCAGAAATTCTATTATTTTGTGATTGCTTTGCCCAAGACAACCTCCAACCATCACATCACCCACCAGTCCTTCTCTGTTCACAAACAGCAGGTCCAGTGGGTGCCATCCCTAGCTGGGTCACTCACCAGATGCGTCAGAAAGTTCTCTTCCACACACTCCTAGACTGTTTCCTCTCCACTGATATTCTTTCCAGTGGTAAGTTGAAGTCCCCCAGTGAGAACAAAGCTAGCAATTGTTACACTTCTCCCAGCTGCTTATATAGCATTTCATCTGCTTCTTCATCCTGGTTGCGTGGTCTGTAACAGGCTCTGCCTTCTTGGCCTGCCCCCTGATTCTGTCCCGTAAACACTTAACCTTATTGTCAGCGTCAAGGTTTGTTCAACAGCTCATTTACCAATGCTATTTAAAAGTAAGAAAATTCAGACAAAATATGTGAAAAGATCATCATTAGAACCTGCCTTTTACGAAATTCATGCCCTGTAACAGAGCAAAGATAAGAGATTATTTTCTAAGTATATGCCTCCTGTCTCTGGACCAGGACCTGGCACTGCAGCAGCATACAGTGGCAGCGTATTTGCTGTTACACCGTGATGCCTGATAGCATGTGTCTTGTTCTTATTTCTTGCTGTTTCTCCCTGCCTGGTGCAGATAGGCCTGGTTTTTTAATTGCCAAGCCCTTCAGGTTGGAGCCACCACCCTGCCATCAGGAGATGTGTGAAAGACTGGGGCAAACCTAACAACGCTCTATTTTGCCAGCCCTGCTGCCCTTTTCATTAATAGGATTCTGCTTTATTCTACCGTTCTTTGTGCTTAAATCCCTTGGGCTCCTCAGGCGGTGACTGCTAAATTTGAAGATGATTTTGAGGGGTTTGGTTAGATGTACCATCTTGTTACCTAATATCTTTTTATAGGGATCATATGGGAAATGCCAGCCCCTGCAGGTGCCACTCTCCCAGTCCCTACCCTTGGCTTTTAGACCACAGGATTTCAAGCAGTATTTTCCCAGAAAAAAAAAATGGCTTTTTCTTCTTCTTAAGTCTACTACCACTGTTACATCAAATCTCAATGCAAAGTGATGCAAAATGTCTTTCTTACACTAAAAATAATGTGCTGGACATGGGTTAGTACTGTAATATTTGCACTGTGTACAAACCAGTTTACAATTTCCTCCATTTTCAAGCTCTTTTAACCCGACTCTCATGTATACCAACACATCAGGGAGTTACATTCTGATGAAATACAGACAGAACTGAGTATTTAGATGCCTGTTAGTGAAGTTATTTTGAGGGAATTTCATCTTTTTGTGTAAAATAATTAAAATACATGCTTTTGAATTCACCACTCCAGCACTTATGGTTTCATACAAGCTGCTAAGTTGCCCACCAGGTACCCGTATTGGGAGGCAGGAAGAGCACAAGCAAAGACCACTATTGAATAATTTAGGTTGGAAGGGACTTTGGCACGTCATCTGGCCCAACCCTCCACCCAAACCGGGGAAAAAGGGTGAAAAGGAGAATGATAGCTTGTATGTTTTAACAAGCTCAGAAGGCACATACGGAAAGGGAGATGGCAAAGATGGCTTGAGAGACAGAGAGGAGAACTGTTTCAAAGCTTTGCCAGGTAAGTAATGAGCTGACAGACAGGATGCAAAGACACAGAGGGATGTCGTTCTCACTACCTTTACATGGAGAATTGACATATACAACAAGCCAGCTAGGGAACAGATTATTAAACAAGCAGATAAACTGTGGGTAGTTTACCTGCTTAACATGGCCATGTACTTCCCCTAAGATGAAGTAATAGGAAAGTACCTCTGCTAAGAGAGACGTGCAGTTTAGCGAAAAAAACACAATCACAGTGTCCAAGTAGCTGTCATCTTCTCAGTAAATAATTAACATGAAGCTGAAATATTACTCTGGGAAGTAGCTGGCTTGGGTTGTGCTGGGTATTGAACAATGACACTCTCAGTCCTTCACAGCAAGGACAAATGCCTATTCCAAGTTATTTACTCCTTTACACCACACATACGCATCCTTCGAGGAATGGCTCCAATCCACCTGGCACCCAGAGACATAGGAAACAGTGTCATTACATTTTAGAGTTTAAAGTGCAGGCACAATGTGCCAAATTGAGGTAACAGATGGGAATCCAAACATTGCTAAGTGCTACCTAGGAAGGCAACATATGCAGTGCCCGGAAATTGTGACATTATCTAACAGATGAAAAAGTCCTGCACCAATATCCAAACCGCATACTTAATCAAGACAAAAACTGGAGACCGGCAAGGAACAATGGTACCAAAGGTATGAAAAATAACAGTGCCAGGAAGAGAAAATATAGTCACTCTGGTATATCTGAGTGACAGAAGTGTGGATTCTTTGCAGTCTTCATCTTTTCCCCTTCCTGCTTCAACAGTTTTTGGTGAGATAGTTTTGTGTTGAGAGTTCTGGAAAGGTAGGCTTGTATCCAAGAATCTAAGATAAAAATCTAAGTGGACTTGCAGAATACATCCATCTCCTGGAAGCTAAATATGTACTGTATATTCTGAGTGTCATCAGTTGGACTTTTAATTGTTAAGCATGTATCAATTTTATGCAGTCTTTCATTTCTATTATTTGGGGAAACTATGATGAACTGAAAAACTGGTCCAGAACGCTGAAACCAGCTTGAAAATTCTGGCCTTCAGTAAGATGATGAAAACACCTTCTACTGATTCAACTTTCATTCTAAACTCATGTAATTTAATCAGATATGTTCACAGCTAGAACTGCTGCATGCTGGAAATCCTTCTTGGCAATACAGAAGGCACCACTTTACCACTCCACAGATAATTTTCTCATTACATTATATAGTACAGTTAGAAAAAACTCAGTTATATTTACAAGCGTACAGTACAACCAATGATTGTAAAAATATGCATAATGCATAGCTAGCTTGCCCAAGTAATTAATGTCATTATGCATGCAAAGCAGGTAAATGCAGTAACTGGGTTGCTGTGCAAGCTGTGGAAGTGCACGCACAATTGTGCACACCTAATGTTTTGGGAAGTCTGCCCACTCAGGGAGATTCTGAAGCTCTGTTTTGCAACCACAGCTTAGAAAATAAAAATAAGACCATTTCCTGTGCCATAAACTGACCTAAGAACCAATGATATTTTCCCAATATAATTAAATCTTAAAAGCCTTTAATTAAAGAATATAAATCAGAGTGAATAATTTCAGACCATTTGTTGCTTAAATTCTGCATGAGAATGGAGCTATAAAAATGCCATTCACACCTTTTAATTGGTACATTTCAGTATTCCTTTTATTGCTCTGCCAAACCAGCAAGGGTACCACTTTCCTTCTCAAAACACTTTCAGACCCTTTAAACTTCAGTCCAAGTGTTGACAAGGACAAATGATGGTGGCTGCTTCCCTGAAGTCCCACCCAGAACAAAACAATTCTTTGTCCTAAAATGCCTGAAGCATACTGGAGGTTTGAATTTAATTCTCTTTGATATAGTATTTCCTTCCATCTCAAGCTTTTAGACTGGGATTTTTGTTTGTTTATGTATTTATTTTTAGGATAGAAAATATGATTGGTCCCCTTGTCATGGCTGTGTTATTACACGCTGAGATTATACAGCAAAGGAACTTCCATAGATTGAAAGCAGGATGCGAAGCTGCAATTTCACCTCCTGAAGGGCGGAATTATCCCCATCTCTCACCTTCTGCTTCCCCCTCTGTGCCCTGAACTGTTGTCGTGCTCCCCATCAACAAAATGATGGGTATCCACATATTGCTGTCACAAGATATATTTATGGATTGTTATCACAAGAAACAACAGCAGGGTAAAATACAATCAGATTTGCAGATAAACTCAAGGCCTCTGTAAATCTCTACTTCAGTAGAAATTAGAGAGAGCTGGAGGGGAAGTAGGTTTCTTGGATTTGAAAGCTAAGATTCAGGTTCAGCTCAACAATATTTACAAAGCTTTTATCTCTTCCTAGAAACACTCAAGCATTCCAGTTTTGTAACTAACATTGAGGAATAAGACGGCAACAGATTTTGAGCTTGTAAATAATTTCCAACTGTGTATTCAATTCTAAGTTTCAGTTTATACTGTGCTGGCTAATCGTGTAACAGTCAAGCACAGAAAAGGAAACCAAAGCACAAGATAATACAGAAATGCAACAGCACAAAATTTGGTGATAATTACAGTCCTAGAAGAAAGCAAAATGCCAGAATGATGCATGAAAGACTTCTACAAAGAATTTCAGATATGGAATGGACTCTAAGGATTTTGTGATCAAGTCTTTATTAAAGAATTTCTCAAAGGAAAATATTTGAATTATTTACTTAGCCCTGATCAAGTGAATACAGAATGAAGTAGATGAAAATAATCAGAAATAATTATTTTAAAGTTGTGTTCTAATAGTAGAATACTGCTAAATAATAGTAATTAATATCCCCATAGCTGTTAAGCATGCATAAACAAGCATGCCAGTTTTCCCTCCGTTGCTGAAAGCACAATATGGGTTTACATCTGGTCTCAAGAAGCAATGGGCAGATCTCAAACAGTTTGGCTGTTCAGTTCAGATAAGCGCCAGAAGCATGGGTTCTCATCCAAAGCTTACTCAACCTACCTGGACCTTTTGGGCCAGCAAAACAAAGCTGGCAGCCTAGTCACAACAGGCGTTTGCCTTAACACTTCTGGCACTGACTGCTTCCAGTTGGGCTAGAGACACTGCAGGAATAATCTTTCTCTTTTGACATTTCATATTGCCATAGTGGCAGGAAGCTGGAAGTGTGGAGATGCACAACATGCAGCATGAAAGAGAAAAAAATATTTAAACAATCCAACGCAGAGTTTGCAGTGAAAGCCTGGAGCCAGGAGCTGTGTTCTGCTCTCTGTCATCCACCCATGGCATTACAACCACACAGCCAATTTTATTATCCTTTTTTTTTTAGCCCTTAGGAGATTATCACATGAACAAGCAGCTTCCCAACGTGAAATCTGAGAGACAAACGGTGCCTCTCGCACACCAGTGTTTGAGGGGTGCACCTCATCGTCCTCAAACCGCACTGCCCGAGGCATCTGATACAAGTGTGGGGCAGACCCTAATCTAGCTGAGAGTTATAGAATTTCACCAGCTGAGACCTTGCAGAAAACATGGCTGGAGCAGCACTGCAGAGGCTGCACACCGCAGATGGCACAGGTTCCCTTGGCGTCCTCATCAACTGTGTAGTGAGACAGGGTGTGGAGCTGGCTGGGGGAACCACCAGGGTCTCCATGCAAAGCAGAGGATGCTACACTCTGGGGTCTCGTGCTGTGGAGAGATGTGGTATGATGGGGTTGGGGAAAGCATCAGGAAGCTGATGGAACCTCCTTTGGAATGGCAGAGGAAGAACATCCCTGGAGTGAGTCAGGAATTTAACTGGTGAAAAACGCAACTGCCTGTAACAGGAAGAGGTGACCTTTTCAGCACAAAGTATCTTTGAAAAAATAGCAGCTTCTTGTGTAAGACCAATATTTGTGTCAGTATCTCCTATGATGATACTGATGCACCACGCACCATGTGCAAAGCACCTGTTTACCCAGCTTATATATATACATATATATATCTTATACAAGCATAAAGCATATAAAAAGAGCTGCTCTTCTGCTGGCCTGGGATTTCACATTAAGGGCATGGTGCAGAGCAGGCTTTCAAACACTGTGTGAACAATGAAAGATATTCCACACCCATTGACTCTTCAGGTAATGCATGGATTATAAAGTATGATCAGCTAGGTGACCCTGGGAGGATCAGGGGAATCATCTGAGGAGCTGATGTAACAGTTAAAACAAAATCAATAAATGAAAAAGAAGCCCAAACCAGCTCAACCTTCAATGATTTGATTGTGCTGAGAGGATGACAGACTTTCCCCTGGAGATGGGAGACAAGATTTTCTCGCTGGGAGAGCTCTGATGCAAGCAGCATGCATGACCAGAGCGAGCTGCTGGGCAGCATGGTCCAGCAAACCGCGGGAGCCACTGCGAGCCAAGAACTCACAGGCTCCAATCCTAGATCTGTCACCACTCACTGCACAGCCTTGGGCAAGTTACTTAACCTCCTTGTGTCTCAGTTTCACCATCTGTAGGACTGGGCTAACAGTAACTTGGCTAGCAGATAGGGCTATTCAGAGGCTTAATCAAGGATAGCTGGAGTGATTAAGTTCCAGCTGCTCAGTTTGTGGCTGCAGAGACTCACTGCCCAATGTCAAGTCCCAGCACTATGGAACTCAAGCCAGGCACAGTGACCTCAGAGCAGGGCAGGGAGGAAAGCACTGCTGCAACACAATATGTGGGTCAGCATCTGCCAACCCCAGCAGTAAGGGTGCTGACTTGGCATCACCCTCTGCCAAGTCCTTGGCTGATGCACACCAGATAAAGCCAGACAGAGCTGGGAGCAGAGCCAGGTCATGTCTCCAGGCAAAGCCCCAACGAGATATGAGTGGACTGCCCCTCTGCACGTGGGAAGCTGGAGCCAGGTACACCATGCTCTGACTGTGTGCTACAAGCGGCAATGGAAACACAAAGGCATGAGAGTTGTGCTCCATCTGCCCTTCCGAAGCACTGCTGACTGACATCCAAACACCCCTGGCCACGAGCCGAGGCGGGATCTGAGCACAGCCTCAGCTCAGGTTACCTGAGATTTGCTAAGGGAGCTGGCTTGGTCAGTCCCACTCAGGAGCTTAATCATGGAGTGGGGCCACCAGACAGCACCAGAACGGAGAAGCTGAGTGGTCCTGCATGAAAAGGCTTGCATGTCCAATTCAGTTGTTGCTAATCCCACCACATACTCCCTTTAGAACTGAGCTCAGTGCCTGACCTCCCTCACAGAAGTCTCCCTGCTTCCGCTCACTGCACCTCTCCCTATCATCTTGATTCTGTCTAATGCGCCTTCTCACACATTCACTCGCTTGCCAAGCAGTTTACAGTAAATTTTTAGTCATCACCAAATATTCAGAAAAACACAGTCCATCCTTCAGCTTTACTCCTGAGACAGTCCATTTGAACAAGGTGTTCATGCCCTTTTCAGTATTAATAGGACTATTCAGACTAAAGAGTACCCACATATATGTACAAAAATAGGCGTTAAGTACACCTTGGAATAAATGTCAAGGTACAAGTGATTGCTCAAGTTGCAAGGAGACTCTTTAGCAGGAAAGAGAAACTATTCCCCATGTGATCAGTAATCAGTGCATCGATACAACAAGAAAATAAGATGACACAGTAAAATGGCATGGTTATAAGTCAATCTCTGTAAAGCCATAAGCCAACTTCATGTCAAAGATCCATGCCTAAATTAAGGCGCCAGAAAAGAAATTCCTTTATCTCTATAAACTTTATATTTGTAAACCTTCTTTCATGTCAATTCCTTCCTGTGACCTTTTTAGCACGACAAATCCATTCGAATTTTCCAAAAACTGAACATGGAGAGAAGTGCACTCCTACACAGGACTCATCTGTAAGAAAAAGAGTGCTTTGATTCAAGAAAGGCTACAGAGCACCTGACCACTACTTGCCAACACATTCAGCCTAGGAATATGCTTCAGTATCTTTCACATCAGCAATATTAAAGCCTATACCTGCAGAGCCTTTGCAAACTGGGAAGAAAATTCCCAGACATGGCACACCGAGCAAAAGACGCTCCTGCATGCAAATCTGTCATATTGCTTTTATTTTTAAGCCTTTTAATATCTTATTAAACCTGTCACATATGCTACCCGACTTCTGCAGATAGTGCAGAGCACTGGCAGACCAACCCACACAGGGCAGGAGAAAGAGGGTCAGGAAGACCTATCTCTACCTATAGATACAGAAAACCATGATGTGTTGGTTCTTGTGCTGACTGGCATCACCATGATACTGCATTATGGGTGTCAACAGATTATCACCAACTCTCCCCACACGAGGCCAAACACTTTGTGGCTGGCTTCAAATGCAGCAGGAGCCAGCCAGAGTTTTCCCAGAGCAAACAGCAAGAGAGGACTGCAGTATTTGGCTCTGAGTTTTCACAAACAACTTTATTTCTCTATGTGCCCTGTGACCTAGGTAATGAAATAACATTTAAAACTCAATTAGGGCATCTAAAATACAGATCTTTCTTTTGACATGCAGGCATTAGTGGTACCTCAGATTTAATATGGTAATGCCTGAGCAGATGTTGAGGAAATTTTGTAGACTAGCTGATGCTGACTGACAAAGGATTCCTATCATAGGTGTTTGACTTCTACGGGTTTAAGCATGTCACAATCAAAAAGTGTGTTTCCTGCCTGAAGATGAGTAACTACAGAAGCCTCTGTGCTTTGCCTCTATGGCAAACTGAAGAGTTCGACAAGTCAAACCAAATCTCTCCTCTATATACAAAGATTTCCAATGACCCAACTTCATTACATGTTTGCACCACAGTGAAACTAACACACTACCTTTCACTCTGAAGTATGACTCCAGACTTGCATAAAAACACAGATCAGAGCCTAGTCCAAATAAGGAAAACACACAAACTGCTTGTAAAACATCACATTCTTTAACTTCACTTTCTGACAGAGTGATGCATTCCACTGGATTCCATGAGACTATTCCTATTAGGAAGCACAATTCAATACAATAAAAGGTGGCAAAATTGAGCCCAGATTGATCAAGAAGATTTAACTTCAAATTGACAATATTGCCGGGCAGCGAGGCAGGGAGTGCAGGCATAATTTGGTTTCCTGCAGCACCACACTAAATGATTGCTATCAGTATTCCAATCAGTGGCTGATAGTTTTATTTCCCCCATGAGTTTCTCCAGGTCATCCCTGACAGTTAGAAAAGTGCTTAGGCATTTGGGTTGCATTGAGCAGATGGTTACTGATCAGAGATGAGTACTGGAGCCTGAGGTCAGCAGGCTGCCAAACAAACTCATCCAAAGGTTGTCTTACAGTCACTGCTGGGACAGCAGTTTGCTGACCACTGTAGATGAATGACTCACTATGGAATGCTACCGTACACGTTCAGACCTCTCTATAGTGTAGCCAGAGCTTGCCTGATATATAATTTATGTCCCTGAGAATTCACTGACTGGTGCTACAATGTCACTTTTGGCTTTGGGTCACTCAGTATAGACTTGTGAAGAAAATGGAGGGCACACAGAGGTGGTGGAAGAGAATTACTAAAACCCAGACTGTCCCAGCTCTGCAAGAACGGAGTCCCCACAACTGCGTTTAAGCCAACTCACATTTTTCAAACCACAGAGCAGCACAACAACAGCCATCACTTTCCATAGGTTTATTGCTGTTCCAACAACAGCTACAAAATAGAAACAAAGAAAAGAGAATGGCAAGATTAAACTGTCAAAAAGCTGGTGGGCTTGTAGAAACACAGGCATTTCAGGAGCAGGGTGTTGGGGCTACTGCTGTGCATGGCGCTGTCTTTTTTTCTTTCTCCTGATGTGGTTTGAAGGTGAGTTTTTGCACTGACCCAACTATCATGGATTTTACATGCACACAAACGAGACATGATCCCCGTGTATCATCACAGCTCTGAACTCTCTGAATAGTGCATATTTTTACTAAAACATGAGGACCAAGTCTTTCTAAGCAACGTGTCCGTATTGGTTTCTATCTGATGTTTTCCCAATTTCAGTAGGGTTTTGCTGCCATAGAAGGAAACCCTTCTATCCTAGGCCAAACCCACTTTTTTGCTGGTAAATGTGATGACAGAACAAAACTAAGATTTATTCTAGTAGTTTCAAATGCTACTTTTTATACTAATACAATACAGCAAGAAGTACTCTAAGGACTAGAGCCATGCATACAGCACATACCATAGAAACAAACCATTGGAAGCCACGCCCTCCAACCCTGGGTCTGTACAGCAGAGGAAAAGAAGAATTAAAAAGTAGATGGAAGTAAGTTGCTGAAGGTAATCTGGAAAGTCACAGAATGAGAACTATGGTCTCAGCTCCTGTCTTAATGTCTTCAAAACCACCTACGCTGTAACAACAAGGAACTGTTTGCAGTCACCTTGTTTCAGGGAGTTGAAAAAGAAAGGATAATGTATCAAGCTATTTCAGACTTTCAAATAAGACAATCTTATTCCCTCTGATTACAGTATCCTATAAAGAATGGGTACATGTTGCTTAGATACAGTATTACATATACAAAAATAGGTTCCTAACAGTTTTTAATAAAGCATTATACAATAGTATCAGTTTGGGAACACTTTCAAGTCTTCTTTACTCAATTCCATTTTAGTCTACTTTCTCATATGTGTTTTAATTTCTATATGCATTTAATTATGCACTTCTGTGATGGTATTAAGTCAGATCTCAACCCTGCAAACTCTTACATGCATGTAAGTGTTAACGTACATACAGCCTCACCATGAATTTACAGATGTAGAATTGGAACGATCAAGGTTTCACTGTTTCCTGTTTATAGTAACTTTCGCCTTATTCCTATTATTCTTCAATACTATTTCATTGATTATTTTGACACTCATGCATTCAATACTATTTCATTGATTATTTTGACACTCATGCATTTATTTTAAAGCCAATACATTGTTTGAATTTAAAAGACAAAACTCTTCAGGAATTTAACACAATGAAAAATGAAAGATTGAGAATTCTAAAATAGGAAAATCAGGAATGTATCCTCACGTGACAGAAACACATTTTTAAAAAACAATAAAAAACATCTAACCTGCCTTGAGAACTATTTTATGGTTGCATTTTGAAATCTGTTTGGAATTACCATGATGGCAAAATTGCTTCTCTGATTACAGCATTGTTTCTGTGTGGCTAATAGATCTCTGAGGCTCAGGTTCTGAACCTGGCTCTCTTAATCACTTCAGCATGGATACCCTTCATCATCTCCACTAAGGAAAAGAATTCAGGAATGTTCAGAAAACTAGAAAAAAATATTCTACATCATAGACAAACTATATTTTAATATTATACCATACGATATTACCAGAATATATTGGCCATGATAAAACTCACTGCTTTAAGTCCTAAACTAGAAAAACAGAGCATTCACTGACAAACAGCTTCTTAACTACACTTAGGACTCAAAGTATCTTTAAGTATTTGGCACTGTAGCTTCAAGGAATTGTCACAGTACAATTATAACAACTGGTCAGCAGGATTTCTCTGGAAAAATATCAATGAGCTTTAATAGACAACACATTGCAATAGCAGGAGAAGCACACACATGGTTTGAAGCCTTGTGAAGCAGCACAACTCCTAAGCACATTCTCAATTTAGGCTTTCTAACAAATTTCTTCTTCCTTGCAACCTTGGAGATACTGGAAATCTTCCATATTTACTTTGGGCTTTGACTTCTTTTTGCGTCAGTTATTAAATAACCCTCATCCTCCTCAACACTTGGGCAATACCTTCTGCACACCAAGTCTGTTTCCACCTACTGTTGGTATAGGTGTCCCAGAGCATCTGTCACATTCCATGGCAATAGCTAATGTCATGTTTTATCCCAATAATTACCCAGAAACTTGCACTACCACAGTAACAACAACAAACAACCAAAAATCCAGCTCCAGCCAGAGGACTGCTCTGGAGTAAAGCTGCCATATTTCTGTGCAGGTTTCCCGACAAATAAATACGTATGCAAGCACTGCACAGGAAGCAACCCTACTACACACATTCAAATGAACTGTTTAACACATGAGCCCCTAATGATGACTTTTCTTATAATTAATGGATCAAGCATGGGACATGGCTGGATGGATTTCAGACTTTAGGTCTACTCACACCTATTGCACAGGAACTCCTACCAAGTGCCAGATGTATGGAAAATTTGGAAGTGATTGAAAAAAAATCCAGAAGATAAATCAAAATCCTTCATGGACAAATACGTTGAGGTAGTAAAAGAAGGTATGTGCACTGAAATGGAGACAGATGAAAGCCCTATATGGTGTGCTAATTGGAGTAGTGCTGTGCTTCTTTCTTGAAGTTTGCAGAACATTAAAGGAACCATTTTTCTTTGTTTCTTCGAACAGACAGCCCTAAGCAGGGGCTTTTGTTTGCAGGAGAAGCCTCAAACAGTGCTTGTCTACACATCCATAAAACTTCCTGAAATAACCATCAACACTTACTGCAAACAGAGTGGACAACAGCTACTCTTACGAGACTCTGCAGCTTTCCAGAACATTACTGTGCTGCATTTTCTTGCTGTTTTATGTAGCACTGGCACGGCAAGCAGCACGGATGATGGCTCAGTTCCACTGTCAGGCTGCTGAACAAGAACCCACAAAACAGCAAGATACAAAGTGCGCCTCTCCCAGAACTGTTGCCTCTAGTTTGCTGCAGAAATGAAAACAGCTGTTACACGTTTCTCTTTCATATTCTGAAGGTAAGTTTTTCAAACAAAATCACAGCATTATTTGTGTGTTGGGGGCAGGTTTTTTAGTGCAGTAAACAGCGGAAATTATAAAGCACAAGCTACAGCATATAAAGTAGGTATGTCCACGCACTACCAAATACCAGCCAAAGCTGCCAATATATGCTACTTGCCAGAATTACTACTTTGAGTATATGCCATTTATACCTTGAACTATGTGTTGGTAACCTTTTGAAGCAGGATTTGCTTTTGTTCCCTAATCTCCGAAAGAGATTTCAAAGCAATCAAATTCTACTGATGCAAACGCTTGAGCATACAGTGTATTTTGCTTGAGTGTTTACAAACGTTTCTCTTATTCATGAGCCACCTTGTAAGCAGGAACCTGTTTGAACAAGTATTCCTAGAAAATGAAAAATAAGTTACAAATATGATTGTTCATTAATCCCTTTTCATATGCAATATTCAAAGGAGTTCTTCTTTCAAAGGTGTTTTGAAAATGAATTCATTCAGTTGTATAGTGCTGCAATTGTGTAAACTGCTATCTAAGTGTTAGGTATTATTACGCTACCAGAGTCTAAGCATGCTTGTGGCCCCTCTTGGAAACATTTATGCTTGCACATCAAGAAGGAGAAAGCAAAAACAGCTACAGAAGAGACAGTTGAAAACCTGTGTGATGTATTTTTTCCACCCAAATATTGCTTTTAATGTATAATCAATCTTTATAGTCTGTTGCTGCAGGGAAGGTGTGATAGAATCAAGTTTTCATACAATTGCAAGTTGTATGAATCTTTCAAAAACAAGATTATAGCATTCTTCATTCCAAATCAATATCGATTATTCCTTAAGTTACATATAAATTGCTTTGAGCCTCAGACATTTCATGTCATATGAATATACTTAATTATGGGAAATATCCCTTTTACCACGCTAACAATGCCATCCTGCTTGCTGGGATCATTTAATGAGAAAGATTATTTCCTTCCTTGTCTCATACATTATTTTAAATATATTTTAGCCAACCTGCAGATCCTATTTTACTCTTGTCACAGTTGATCTGTGCTGAACTTTCCCAAAATAAAGTATTTTGTGACACAACTTACTGGTCCCCATCTAAAGGCCATTTCTCTTAATACTGGTATTTCTCCACTTAAAGACTGCGTCCATTCTGAAGACACAACCTCTCTCAGAAAGAAGGAGAATTCAAACTATTTATACCAAGGAAAGAGGCATGAATCATGCAGGAAACAAGTCAGAGGAGGCTGCCCAACACTGTAAGTGCTGTATGGGCGTTTGGCCAGCTGATTTCTACTACCGGCTCTAGAAATTTATACATGGGTTGAAAACACGAAGGTAAGTGAAATCTCTGTTCTGTTTCATATTTATGCTCTTTTCTTTCTACTTTCAAATTCAGCTTACATAAATAAATTAAAAAAAAAAAACAAAAAAACAACAAAAACCCAACCCATAACGGTGAAATTTGTGTTCTCAATAGATTGGCAATGAGACATATGACAAAGAGCACAAAAAGTAACAAGTCACTTGGATGAAAATTAGGAATTCAGCAGTTTCCTCCTAGGTTGGCTACTCAGACAGAATGCTGCAGTTCACTGCATCTAATCCTATATTCTTCCACTTTATACATGGCCAACACAAGAGTGTGATCATCAATTATTACAGCATATTTCTCCAAAAGGTAATACAAAGTTCCCTTTGCAATAAAATGTTTTGTATTATCTTTTGTGCTTTTAAACCACAAAATACTCCTTACATTTTATCGCAGCAGTTAATGCTTTTTAAGTTTACATTTGAATTGTGATGATTAACTTTAAGAAGCAAAGTAAACTGCTTGTGCTTTTTAGCCCCTAAGGACAGTTATTGCTTAGAATATAACTGCAAAGATACTTTTACATTGTAGGAAACTGAGTATAATGTATATTACAGCTCATTTTCTAACACTGGATTGCATCATAAATATACTTTAAGCTGCCAGTGTTAAAATTATAGTGGAAAATTAAAACAAGCATAACCCACATTATTTAAGATGAATTTTATAGCCAAGTGAGAACCACAGTGAAATAAAAACACAGTATTTGCATCCAAGAAAACTTGGTAGAAATAATATAAAAAAACCTGTTACAGATAAAACCTACTTAGGAAAAAAAGTAGATGAAAACATTTGCCATCTGTTGAGAACATGGAACTGGTTTCCCTATTACAAGCAGTAATCTTAAAGGCAGGGATTAACAGCTATAGCAGCGTCACCTCCTGCAAACCCAAGCTGAAAGGTTCAGAGTTCAGTGGTTCCACAGCATTCCTCTGTCTCTCATGAAGCCTGCCACATTGGCTTTGCATCAGAACAAGCCTTTCTCCAGGAATTTGGCCTCCCCCCAGGCATCTCTTCCTGCCCGCAAGATGGGGTGGAGTGCAAAGCCTGCTATTCGGGAGGTGGAGATTCAAATGTCAGTAAGTCTCTGTAGCTCACCTGAGATTGTGAAAAGACAGAAATTGGCTGGAAATGGCTGGGTTTGGGAGCTCGGTCTGGATTGCTTGGTTGGTTTCGCCCTTAAAATACGTGAACATGAATTCACATCAAGCCCAAAGTAGTTGTGGCTGAAACTCCTATCAATGTGGTAAACTATGAAGGCTGAGGAATATTCCTTTTGAAACACCAATGTATTCTGGATCAACATTATATTCCTCTTTTCACATATATACAGATATGCTTAAAAGATGTATAAAAATCCTCATACTAATTCCTGTCTATAGTTTGAGATCTGGCTCAGGTTTAACAGTTCATGAGCACATCACACAACATAGCACTGCTTCATGTCATGTCAGACCACAGGAGAGGAGAGAACATTGTCATGCTGAAGCATACACAGTTAAAATGTACTGGTTTTGCCTCACCTGCTGATGTCGGTACCAAAGGTCAGAAAGGTAATGAGAACTTTGAGTCTCTAGACCTGGAGTTGAAGAACACTGAGGACTAACTCTGTGCAGGAGTTGCACCTGATTCTGCATCGCTAAACTGGGTTGCTGCAGCAGCAGCAAAACACAAAAGCTATTGCTAGTTTGAGACTTCTGGCAGAAAGATGGATTTCTATCTTGATATCAAAAGAGATTTTTGTTACTTAACAACAGGGTGAATATTTTCTGCTTTTTTATTAACATGTCCTTAATAGTCCAATATATTTTTTATCTATTTGTATCCAATATATATTTTATCTATTTGTACTTTTATCCATTTACTACCTTGAAAATATCTTTGAAAAACTACCAGAATTAGCAGTTACAAATGAAATCAGATACTGGCGTTTTACAATGGTTTATTACAAAGGATCATCATCAATACAAAATATTTGAAGAAAGAGCACATGGTCTTTCATTGATCGCAGAAAGCATTTATCAGGGAAGAATCAAACTTCTAGTGCTCCCTAAGCATGAGACCACTGCCTTTTATTCATTATGCTTAACAATGATTAACATCATAAGTTTATAGCGTGTATGTCATAAAATCAATGGCTAATTTGTGAAATGATCCTGTTGTTTCATAAGGCATACATTTTCTTTCCTTATTCAAATGCTATGTTGTTCTAACAGAATCAAAACCATATCACACATAATTAAACTTCTCACATTTAAAGTTAGCTTATCAGAGCTCAGACTGATTTAGTATTCCTTAAGACTCATTTGGACATAACATTCTTGAATAAACCTTGTACCTTGCTTGCTATTAAACTGATACAGTAAGTCCTCCTCTTGCTTCAAAAAGCCGGCTCCATTTGTAAACTATACACAAATCTTAACACTTAACCACTCCACCACCTCAACTTCGTATTTGTATTTATTCATTATTGCAAGTATCAGCTTGCTTGGTGAACATGACCCCCCTGATATTTTTATTTATATGGTACCAAGACTTATGGTCTTTAAAATATTTCCTAAGTTGTTATATACTTGAGTGAATACTCTCTATATTTTCCACTTTAAATGCTCCCACAATCCAGGTCACTTTGAAGGAAGCCACTGCATTTGTTAAGCTTTCTCACTTTTTGTATTTAACCAAAAGACCCTACACAGAAAATACATAAGAAAAAGGGGAGTGAAAAACAATTTTATGATATAATACAGAATATTTCGTTAGTATTTCACTTATAGAATCACAGAATCATAGACTAGTTAAGGTTGGAAAGGACCTCAAGATCATCCAGTTCCAACCCCCCTGTCACGGGCAGGGACACTTCACACTAAACCATCCCACACAAGGCTTCATCCAACCTGGCCTTGAACATCGCCAGGGATGGAGCATTCACAGCCTCCCAGGGCAACCCATTCCAGTGCCTCACCACCCTCACAGTAAGGAATTTCCTCCTTATATCCAATCTAAACTTCCCCTGTTTAAGTTTTAACCCGTTACCCCTTGTCCTGTCACTACAGTCCCTGATGAAGAGTCCCTCCCCAGCATCCCTACAGTCCCCCTTCAGATACTGGAAGGCTGCTATGAGGTCTCCACGCAGCCTTCTCTTCTCCAGGCTGAACAGCCCCAACTTCCTCAGCCTGTCTTCATATGGCGTAAATAAGGTGGAGAGGAAGAGGAACCCAATTTGAATGAAGAAAACATTTCAAGAAGGAAAGACAGGTAAAGTAACCCTCATATCAACTACTTGATGCACAGAAAATACACACTTGTCCCATTAAACCACAAAAACTGTGAGAATTTCTGATGGATGATAGTACACTCTTGCCTCCATCTTTATCCACTGCCTATGAGAGACTGGGTATGACCTTCAGCTGCTGTAAATCAGGGTGGATTATCAAAGCCACTACACACCTACTTCTAGCTTTCTTTGTGTTTTCCGGCCATTTTGCTCTCCTCCCCTTACTATTCATTGCAAACACAAGTAAACCTGTTTTATGAACAGTTCAATAAGGGCACTGTATACTGCATAAAGTCAAAAGGGGTCACCACCCTTCCCCATCACACCCAAGAGCTCACATAAACCCCAGGTCAGCAGTGAACCAAGGGAAGCACACAGTATTCTGGTGGTCTCACTAAGTTTAGAAGAGTCCGTCACCACAAGTAGGCACCCACTGGCATGCTCAACAGGGTATGAAGGACCACGGACTGTGGAAAACCTGTTCTTCCATAAGGAACAATCTCAGACTCTATTTAAACAAATCCTCAGCTAACAGTTGTTGTGATCACAGCAAAAGTAAACGCACAATGGCATGGACTGTAAGAGTTTCCTGCCAGAGATGCAAATGACCCAAGCAGAGGCATTAAAATAAGCAGCAAGACATTAATAATTAATTCAGAATTCACCGTAACAATACTGATTACGGCGTGTCATGTGGTATTATTGAGAACATAATACATGCTTCTACAGGAAATTAATTGTAATTCACCAATTAATGTGCCGTAGTGAAATGTATTTTTACCACTACCACTAGAATTTAAAAGCCTGATTTAAATATTCACCTCGGTGACATGTTTTCTGAAAGCAGAAAGAGCGCAGACAGATTTGATGGCAATTTTATCCACACAAGGTATAGGGCTGAGGAGCCTACAGGGAGAGTAAAGTTTTGTTGGGTATTTCAGAAACCATATGCAATTCTTCTGTAAGGCTTATCTCTCATCTCCTCCCTAGACTGAGGGATCTAAGAAATCCCTCTCATTCAAATCAAATATCAATCCAACTCCTATTGTTCCTTTCCTTATCAGAGATGCAATCCTCTTGATAAAGAAGGATGCACAGTGCTTCTTTAAGCACCTATCAATACTACACCCTCAGCAAACCGCAGTCTTGTGCAAGGCTATCCATCTCTGAGCAGCACAGACTGACAGGGGCTAGAAATCCTACATTTATGAAAAACAGAACAGTACTGCAAGGCCATGGGTGGCTTTTAGCTACATGTTCAGTCCAGAAAGTCAAACTCAGAGGCTTATCGGAGCAGGGAGTCTCATATCCCTGCCACACAAATCCATAACAGCAGTGAATACCCTGTAGCAGGGCAGGAGATTTGATCAGGTAGCAGGTGAGGAAGAAAAACCTCTCCGGAAACATGAGCAAAACATTTTCACACTCATTTCCAACCCTCAATAACGTCGCTGTTTACCAGGGTGTTTTGAGACCCTGACTCTCTGATGTCCCTTCTGGGCAGCATCTTCAGGATACCACAGGTCTGAGTGGTCCCCAGTAATCCCATGTGGGTGAGGCAGAAGTCCCGTTTTCCAGACAACAGCACAGGAATGATATTATCGCCTTAAAAGGTGCAGACTCACAGCTTCATTATTCAGTCGTTCAGGGGAACATTAATATAAAATCGCTTATGCCTGGAGGCCTGTGGAGATAACAGGTCAAAGAAAAAGCCCTCTGAGAAGGGGAGCAGTGATTTCCCTTGCTGTGTCTTCTGCCTCTCACCTCAGAAGAGGTGAAGAATTCAAGGGCACAAATGAAATGCCCAGTGCACAAGAAGAGGCTCACCTGTGTCATCATGAAGCAGAAGCACCCTAACTCACACCTACCATCCTTTTGAAAATTGCTTGACTGGATACCTTAATAAATTTGTAGCTTTATTAAGCTCTTGCTTTCTTCTAAAATCCCATCCCTGTCTTTTTAAGTGCTCATGTGTCTGGATCAAAGAAAAGATGGATTTAGTGTATTTTTAAAAATGCTGAGCTCTAAAACTGTTCCTAAAAAATATTACTAATTGTGTTTAGCTAGAAAGCTGAATCACACTTTTATTTAGGTGGGCAAACAACTCTCTTCCCGCCCCTAGAAATAGCAGGGATAAGGAAATATTTCCATCCTCAAACTTCAACCAGAGCAAAGCCTACACAGCAAACAGAGGCTGTCATGGTTAATTTCTTCTCCATGTCCACTGGCAGGTTTGTCAAAACAAAACCACAGTGTTTCAGTGCAGATGGCAGGCCTGGCTCCCACTCTTCAGCAGGCATTTGGGAAGGGGCACAGCTGACCCTCTGCCTCCTGCCAAAACACCCCTGCACACCTCCACTGATATGTCTGCCTCTATTCCAAGCCAACGGACCTCTTTCCCACTCTTGCCCCACAGGAATAAAGCAGCCGCATGCCAAAGCAGGAACCTTGAGGTCAGTGTTGACAGGGGATGCTGCTACCTCAGGAGGGACCTTCAGGAGAGGCACAACTGAGGAGAACTTCCATAAAGGACATGACTGCGAGGAAGCTTTTACAACAGAACCCCCACCAGAAGCTGACAAACTGAGTTATAGAAGATGCACTAAACTGCCCTTGTGGTCCAAGAACTGTGACAATGGAGCCATATTCGCTGTAAAGGTAGTGAGGTGCTGGCACAGGGTGTCCAGAGGAGCTGTGGCTGCCTCATCCCTGGCAGTGTTCAAGGCCAGGCTGGACGGCTGCTCTAGTGGAAGATGTCCCTGCCTGTGGCAGGGGTTGGAACTGGATGAGCTTTAATGTCCCTTCCACCACAAACCAGTCTATGATATTTCAGGCTTTCCATGTTGATCCCTTAACAGGCCCATTACAGTTTAACCTGGCAGGCAGTGAACACCACCCAGCCGTTTGCTCACTCCCCCTCAGAGGGATAGGGAAGAGAATGAGTTGACAGAAGACAGTTTAATAAAATGGAAAAGGAATGGAAAGTAATAGTAATAATAATAGAAGAATATACAAAGCAAGTGATGCACAGTGCAATTGCTCACGACTCACTGACTGATGTCCAGCCAGTCACCAAGCAGTGGGTCACCCCTTGGCCAATTCTCCCTATGCTTTTTGTTCAGCATGCCGCCATATCGGCTGGAATATCCCTTGCTTCAGTTGGGGTCCGCTGTGTCCCCTCTCAGCTCCTCGCGCACCCTCAGCCTTCTTGCTGGTGCTTGGTGTGAGGAGTAAAAGAGTCCTTGACTATGTGCAAGCATTGCTCAGCAACAACTAAAACATCTCTGTGTCATCAACATTATTCTCAGCCTAAATCCAAAACACAGCACTGTGCCAGCTACTAAAAAGACAATTAAATCTATCCCAGCTGAAACCACAAGGCCACAGTTTCCTTACTGCAAAATGAGTTTTAAAGCCCTTTCTCATTGCACAGAGCTACAACATGCATAAAGGCAGCCCCTGCTCTGAAGCAGTCAGAGAGGACACTCAGTCCTGTGTAGCACCAAGAGGTGCCAGGTCTCAGCAGCCAGGGCAGCTCCAATCGCTTTATCTTCACCTCAGGGAAAACGATATGGAGATGACAAAGCTGCTTGCTAAAATAGCCTGTAGCTACAATATACTGCCCTCGAGCCACCAAACTCAACGTTCATTTTTATTACCAGATTTTCTCAACACCCTCTGCCACAAGAAAAGTTGCCTCACCAGGTTTTTTTTGGAGAATTTTCCTTCTTAGCTCCATCTTTCAGACAGGCACACTTATCATATTCATGGCTAGCCGTGCAAGCAGGACGTAAATCACTCTACCAGCTCAGCTGCCATGTATTTAATAACTTATTCACAGTTGCAGAAGGGAAAAAAAGGTTAGATTATATGAGGGGGAAACGAAGAGGGAATATGATTTCCAAGAGTTATACAGGGCTTTCCATAAATACTTTAAGTATCACGGTGGAGAGAACCCCGTTGTCGTGGTTTAAGCTGAATCCAGGACACCCCTTCATCACACTGCAAGGGCTAAAGCTGGAGTCTGAGTAAAAATGAATGTTGGTGGTTGATGCCCCTTGTGCACAGGAGAGAATAGCTGCTTGTAAGCAAGAGCAAGAGAAGGGGAAGTCAGTTTGCTGAGGAAAGGAAAAAAAAAAGGAAAAAAGAAAAAGGTTTTGTTTGTCCGACAGAGCTGTACAATTGTCTGCAAATGCCAAGGAGGGCAAAACTCTCTGAAGACATGTCAAGCCCCTGATCCAGCTGTCAATTGTTCTCGTAGGCAGAAAATGAAGGATGACATGTGAAATGAATTCATACCATGCTTGTGCAGTGGAAGCTGTTCTCATCCTCCCCAGCCAGCCGCTCCGCAGCCACGGGCCGGGAGAAGGGAAGCGCTATGCAGATCCTGCTATTAGCATGATTGACCTAATATTGGACGACTCTGTACCCAAGTGCTTATGCGAAATAATAAGCCTGGCTACCGAGCAATTATTAAATACAAAGTATTGTTAAATCCTTGCATTGTACGTATTCTAAAGGAAATTAATCATTTTGAACTCTGGAGAATACAGTTTTATAAGAAGGGAAGAAATAGCAAATACACAATAGGGTATTTAAATGCTAATACAGCCAAACAGTTTAAAGCATAGCATACATTTTAATATTGGTTTACTTAATACTAATTATGCTCTACTAAGTAGCAATAAGTAGCATTTATTATGATTTTTTTAAAGTATTGATCCAAATGGTGACAAGTACAATTTCCTTTTCTGCATATATCCTTAAAGATACATATTATCAGACTACCCAGTCTTCTTAAAACATCTTCCTTTGACTATTCTGTTGCAACTATCATTGGCAGCTTGGCATGTTTTAGCCCAGTATTATTTCACTTCAATAGCATGAGACAAAGAGAGATAGTTATCTATAATCTAAAATTTATTCTCCTTTACTACTCAAGGCTGACAATACTGCATGCGTTTTGCATCTGGTCACATAGTAGACTGTGGGATGGAGAGGAGTATAAAATAGCCATTGCCTGTGTTTCATCAGCAGAACTAACACTGTAAAAACAAACAGATCATCCCACATCTGGAAGTATTTGAAGGGGTGAGTTCCACTGTGGGCCGATCTCACTGCTCAGTGATTTGCAGCCCTGAAGATCCTCACATGTGGGTCAGGCAGACAGGCAGGTATTCAGCCTAATATCCAACCAACTCAGTGCACCTAAATTCCCCATATAATGACTACAGAGAAAGAAACACTTTCATTGCCTAGACAAACTGCTCATGCCCATGCCCATGCCCGTTTTGAGGAGTATGAGCCTGTAAGCAACCCATCCATTTCATTTAAACAAACTGTGAAACAATGTCAACCAAGCAAAATTCAACCATGCTGCTACTAAGTCAAAGGAAGCTGGTTGGGGGAGAAACTAGCACAGAATTTGTCCCCTTGCTTGTACTATATGGCACTTCTAAATACATCTAGCAACAACTGTCACAAACAGAATTCATCCTTAACAAATATTTTTAATAGTAATCTTCAATTTGATTAACATACAGTATCTGCTGCATTAAATGCAAATTAAATATGCACTTAGGAAATTCAATTTTAAGCTTTTCTGTTTTATCTGTTACATCAAAGATATCAAAAAAGAAGTGGCTTCCTTTTTTTATGTGCTTCAGAAATACAAGGCAGCTAGAACTGACTCAACAGGAACATGAATGCAAAAGTAGATTCAACTCTATTAACTTTTACAATTTTGCTGCAGAAATTGTTTCTCTTGATATTTTAATTTCAACTCTGCTGATTGCAAAAAGAAGCAAGGTCAAAACCTCTGCTGGTGTTCCTCAGACTGCACGGGATCACTTAGCATAATTCAAGCAGTTGTAAAAAATTAGCACTGCATGCTACGACAAATGAGTTTATGTTTGTGCCTCTAATGTAACAGGATTAGGGTAAAAGAAAGTACCATTTCTGTAGTTCAGCTGAAATAAACATTCCAAAAGGCCAATTTACACTTCCAAGATTACTTGTAATGACACAGTGTTTAAGAAATTCTTTCAGCCTAGTATTATTCTGCCATATAGCTGTAAGTAGGCCATTCACTAAAATATCTGAGCTGTTTTTCTTACCAACAACAAATCACAAATGTTTTACAATTTATTTTTATCACTAAAATTAAAGAGAATAGTGCTGTGTTTCCACTCTCATAAGGGTAATGTATCATGGCTGTGAAAGTAACGAAAGAACATGACACTGATGAAATTAGCATCATCTTTGCCTGTTAAAACTTGCTGCAAGAAACTTTACAATCAGAAATACCCATTTTTATATCAGTCAACTTGATACTAAATAAAACCCCAAGCAGATTATAAATAGCTCTCTAATAATCTGCAGACTCTGATGAGCAGGTAAAAATTCACAAGCCCTTATTTTTATCTCCCTTGACAGGCTTACAGTCTGAAACTACAACTTTTTAAACTATAAAGGTATTTTGGTATATACAATTAAGAAGATACTTGGTGCAAGTGAAACGGTCAAATCCCCCTTTGTACACTCCCACTTATACTTTCTTTCTGAAGGCGAAGTTACTCATGACAGGTGATGCACAGTGACAAAATGGCTTTCAAGAGATGAGTAAAAAACTTTAAAGTGAATATCCTGTTTGTCTGACTACAGCTGCACACAACTGGAAGTCAGTGTGATAACACCAACGCCATTCAATTCCAGCGTTACTGGAATACTGCCAAAGCAATTAAGGTTGCTGACTTGGCTGTGAAATGGAGAATATATAAAATTATTTTACACCCATCATACTGTGGTAATGGGTACTTGCACCCATAGGTGAGGGAGAGCCAACTGTACAGCTCAGATTAAATCAACTCGTAGAATATTTACCAAGAGCAAACACCTTCCACATGAGAAGTAAAGCCCCTGCCACAAGTCCACCCCCAAAACTGGGAAGGAGTTTGGGTCTTGTTGGACTATTCACTAATAGCATCTTATGGAGAAAAGACTCCTTCCATGGCTCCAGCACTGGGCAGGTTCTTGCCTGAACCTCCTCCCCCTGAGCACAGAGGCAGGACCCCAGGAATGGGGCCAACCTCAGTTTATGAACAGGAGAGATGTGGCGGAGAGCCCTGGCTGCAGTACACTGCATGTCACTTGCACTGTAAAATCTAGGTATGGCCATACTTGAAAAAAAAAAAATCCAAACAGACAGACCAATGTAAATGTAAAAGTATCATGTAAATGATACACTGAAAAAGATGTCAGCTCCATGACATGGAGTCTCCTAGAAGTTGCAGTCAAAGACACGCTCTTCTCTCATAGACCTACAATTCTACTTACGGTCCAGCATTCATAAGCAGTGCTGAGACATGCTGCTGAGCAAATGCAACATCCTTAAGTCAGAAGGCTTACTTTCTGCACCAGAGCAGGAGCAGGGAATGTTGGCTGGTTTGCCTTGTTTTCTTTAATGTATTCAAATGGGAAGTCCCTAGAGGGAGCAGGCACTAAGCTACAATGCTGAGGCATAGCCTTAACAAATCTGGTGATGTAGAAATGTACGCTCAGCTTACAAATTTTCCAGCTCAGCTCCACCTGTCTTAGATTCCTATTAGAACCTCAGACTCTCCTCCCAGCACCAGTTCCCAGCAGGGCTGTGCAAGATCCACCAGCCCTGCAGACAGTGAGCAGCTAGCAGCGGTATAGAAGGTCCACCTCCAAGAACACCTCCAACAGCAATGCTTTTAGTCTTGGACCGAGCACACGAAAGAAACAAGCATGTGCTGTGGCTGCCTATGGGAAGGGCTACATAAACATAATCACATACACAGGATCACTGTACAATTCAGTAGTGCTTTGGACTACATGACCAGGCAGTTCATAATGATGAGAGGACAGCACACAAACACAGAAAGGGAAGTGTTTTCAGAATGAAGGGTATAGAGTTCACTGCAGCTCCAGGACAGCAGCACAGCCCTGCACCATCTAGCAGCCTTTACATGCTGCTTAATGTAATTATCAATTGGGGGGGGGGGGGGGGGGGGAGGAGGGAAAAAAACAAGTAAATGAGGAGTTGCCATAGCAACTGCTACCTCCTAGCAATACAAAAGACATGGGACCACCCTCACCATGAGAACGCTTGTATTTATTGTTTCATATTTTGAATGCTCAGTGAAGTTATGCTGCTGGACACTGCTGCGCGTGCCGGTGATCTTCACTTGGTAGCACTTGCATTTTGTTGGCTAGTGCTGCCTCGAGAGGGGACTCTAATTTGCAGTGCTAAAAAGCCAGACTAAAAGGCAAACTCTCCTATCAGCACGGCAACATCTGCTTATAATCCAAGTGCCTGCTGATGGTCAGCACTTCCCCTGCTAAATTACAACATGCTCCTAATTTATAAAGCATCTACATGCCAATTAAAAGTAGAAAGACAAAGGAATTAATTTCAATCTTTGCAATGATAAGTATATAAGGACCCATGGGGTTTTCTACTTGTTTGTGTCCTGTTTTGCCTTAAAGGCACTGCTTTTGCCTTAAAGCACTATTCCACTGATAACTGAACTTCCATGCATTAAAAGTATTTTGAAGCATATGTCTAAACCTCATCAGTATTAATGGGACAAAAGCACACGCCAAAATGCTTAGCTGTATAGAAGTGGGGCCAAGTACATGATTAAAGTTAAGTATAAGCTTAAGCTTTGAAGAATTGTAGCCTTACATTGTCAAATTTAGGCACATGAGCATGTAACGTCACTGCTGCTGCAGAGAGCTGAAGAATTCATATTTGAAGCAAGCAGAACAATATCACTATTTCAAGATCCTGATCAGTTTCCAGGACACAGGAAGGCGCACCACAAAGAACTAAATACACAGTTCACATATGAGCTTCATTAACATAATAAAATACTGGAGGTCATCTTCAGAGAACACAGCATTTTATAGACACTCTTTCTTAATGAATGAACACATGGGAAAGGAAGTGAATTTGAGAGTAAAATGCAAGATTTAATAGTAGTACGTGTAGTAGAAGTAGTAATAATTAAAAAAAGCTAATCTCAATCCCAGGTGGTTGCCTCTACAGACCTAGATTACGTTCACAAAGCCATAAACTCATTTCTCACCTTCGCTGAGGCCAAGTTTTGTCACTCTGACATCAGCAGCCTAGTCCCTTCCTTCTCCATTTTTTTACTGTATTTTATCTCCTATTCAGCTTATACTTTTATCTTCATTCCTGCTGTAGTTTTCTTTGGGGATGCACTGCTCACTCAGCCATAAGAGACGACAGGATGTTCGTTCCTGCTACCTACCATTTCCTTAAATAACAATCTAAATAATGTTCCTAATCCACAGAGAGACATTACATTAGTGCAGTTCAAATACACTTGCATGTAATATGAAATATAAACTTCTCCTAACAAAAAAATTAAATCAGCATTACCAGCTGGAAGTAGAAACAGGATGATAATGCCGAAACACAAAATAAAACAATAATTAAAACCACCACCAAACAAACAGAAAACCAACAGCCTCCACTCCTTTGTGCATTTCTTTATCTGAAACAGACTGGATTTAAATCAATCTAAGTCTGTGCTGAGGTTTTGAAAAAAGCAAAAATTCAAGCTTGCTCTGTCTTTTGGAAGCACAGAAAGAGAATTCAAATCATCCTTCTAAAAAATTCTCCTTTTAAAAGTGTCATGTATGGAGCAGAGCTATCTGAACAGCTGACAGTGGCAGTGTAATATTCACTTGTTGGGTTATGCCATATGAAAGAAAGAAATTCACCCTTATTTTTCTACCTTGAAAAATGGAGATTTCTTTCCTACCCTGCAAGATGCCTACTCAAAAATGGAATAGAATGAAGCAGAAATTACCCGTGTGCGGAAGGGCACTAACAACACAGCCAAGACAGCAACGATTTTGCCACCAACTATGTTGTTCTTAAAGAAAGAGGGAGAGACAAGAAGCAGAAGTGTGAGGTAAGCGGGTGGGAGTGAGAAAGAGGTTTTCTGCAAGGAGGATGCATTATAGGACAGTGATACAACACGCTCTTCCCCTAGGAGAAAGATGGGCAGTGAGTAGCAATAATAGCTTTTACTGCGACAGCAGCTGTAGCAGTAAGAACTACAGCCTTAGACCACACTCCCATTTTCCCTTTTTTCTAGGAATTCCTTTCGTAACTTTCCAGCTTGCTTTGCTGCCAAGGCTAAAATAGCATCACTCTGTGCACCACATCATTTTAGAGAGAACTGTTAACTCCTGCACTCTCCCACCAGACAGGGAATGTGAGCCCAAATATGTCACTGGTACAACTGAAAACATTTGAGCAAATGGGAACTCTGCCCCTTAAACACGGCTGAATTCACATCTCAGTATTCAGGGTAGAGTGGAACAGCTCCAGGAAGAGGTGCTCAACCCATCGAGATGTGTGCCCAAATGAAACACACCCGGCACCTGGCACACCCAGGCACCAGAGCCTCTCTGGCAAGTATGTGATTATTTGATCTAAGCAGAACAACAGCAGCAGGAGGAGCTGCCAGCACCATCTCCTCCTCCCAGATCCTCAGTGATGTGGAAATCAGGACGATCATCACGGACATGAGAGAGTTGAGCTCATGTCTTACAGGAAGAAGGTGAGGTGGCAGCTTGCATATCTTGAATTCAGCTCACAGGTGAGGATATAGAGATCATTTTAGTACAACATCCTTCCATAGCTCTGCCTCTTGAGTTTAATGTTTCATGGCTTCTCCCATAACTACCTGAAATGCACTATCCTGTACCAGGGCAGACGGAAGGTTTGTCTGAGGAAGCTTCATTTTTGTCCCTCCCACCTTTTGTTGTAGGGGTGGTCCCTTCCAATCCAAACCATTCTAAGATTCTTTGATTTCAAATGAGGAGAAAGAGAGATAGAGTGGTAGAAAAATAATCCTTCAAAGCATATCAATCCAAACAGATACATATTTCTGCTTTTGGTTTTACTTGGAAAATGGATTATTCATGCAGCCAAATTTGTAGGCAGAAAGGGATCACCAGCTGAATTTGCTAGGGGCACAACACAAATGCAGCACTGGCCCATAAACCCAATAGCAAAGACTGCTGCACCATTTACTGGACCCCATTCTAAGTTCCATCACAAACTTCTAGCCATGTCCAAGTCTAACACCTCTACAGATGGGCACCAGAAACTCTGCCTGACGGACTCACACCTCTGAAGTGTTGTCACATGATATAAGCAGCCATGAAATCATCACTCAGGAGGGAAACAAGGGCCCATTCACTTCATCCCACCCTTTATTTCAGCGTGGGGCAAAGCTCCAAGCAACTGCAAGGCAAAAGAGCAGCATCAGCAGCACGAAGACTTTTCAGTGCATGTCTTTTTGATGTCAAGTACACACTGTGACAGACGATGGCAAAAGAGGGTGTGGGGAGAAGACACTTCAAGGGAGATGAAAATGTTCAAATTATAAAAAGGCCTATTTCAATCATGCACTTTGAAATTGCAATAATCCATTTGATGCTGAGAGAAGAAAAGAGAAGAGGGGAAGAGAAAGAAGAGAAGAGATAAGAGAAAGAAGAAAAGAGAAGAGAAAGGAGAGGAGAGGAGAGGAGAGGAGAGGAGAGGAGAGGAGAGGAGAGGAGAGGAGAGGAGAGGAGAGGAGAGGAGAGGAGAGGAGAGGAGAGGAGAGGAGAGGAGAGGAGAGGAGAGGAGAGGAGAGAAAGAGAGGAGAGGAGAGAAAGAGAGGAGAGGAGAGAAAGAGAGGAGAGGAGAGAAAGAGAGGAGAGGAGAGAAAGAGAGGAGAGGAGAGAAAGAGAGGAGAGGAGAGAAAGAGAGGAGAGGAGAGAAAGAGAGGAGAGGAGAGAAAGAGAGGAGAGGAGAGGAGAGAAAGAGAGGAGAAGAGAGGAGAGGAGGGGAGGGGAAGGGAGGGGAGGGGAGGGGAGAGAAGAGGGGAGCGGAGGGAAGAGAGAAGACGAGAGAAGAGAGAAGAGAGAAGAAAAAAAGAGAAAAGGAAAAGAAGAGAAAAAAGAGAAGAGAAGAGAAGAGAAGAGAAGAGAAGAGAAGAGAAGAGAAGAGAAGAGAAGAGAAGAGAAGAGAAGAGAAGAGAAGAGAAGAGAAGAGAAGAGAAGAGAAGAGAAAAAAAAAGAAAGAAGAAAAGAAAAGAAAAGAAGAAAAAAAAGAAAAGAAAAGAAAAGAAAAGAAAAGAAAAGAAAAGAAAAGAAAAGAAAAGAAAAGAAAAGAAAAGAAAAGAAAAGAAAAGAAAAGAAAAGAAAAGAAAAGAAAAGAAAAGAAAAGAAAAGAAAAGAAAAGAAAAGAAAAGAAAAGAAAAGAAAAGAAAAGAAGAAAAGGAAAGAAAAGAAAAGAAAAGAAAAGAAAAGAAAAGAAAAGAAAAGAAAAGAAAAGAAAAGAAAAGAAAAGAAAAGAAAAGAAAAGAAAAGAAAAGAAAAGAAAAGAAAAGAAAAGAAAAGAAAAGAAAAGAAAAGAAAAGAAAAGAAAAGAAAAGAAAAGAAAAGAAGAAAAGGAAAAGAAAAGAAAAGAAAAGAAAAAAAGAAAAGAAAAGAAAAGAAAAGAGAAAAAGAGAGGAATCAAAGAAAGACTCTCTGGCTTACAATTTTACACTTTTCTTTACAAATTCTGTCACCCTTTTTCTTCCTGGTCTATCATGAATCTTCCACAGCTGTAAAAGCCCTCAAGCTACAGACAGGTTTCAGTCCAGTAAGACTGTCTGTGGCTTTTTACAGCTGAAGATCCATGATGAAGGACTGAAACATCCTTGAGTTTGCACACTTGAATAACACTAGAGATAAGAACAAACTTTAAAATCCTGGATAATCCTCACTTTACTAATAAGCAATTTTATCTAAATCCTCCTTTAAAAAAAAAGTGCTTCCCTGAGTGATGCTAGGGGAAGTAAGTTACCACGTCCAATTTCCAGCTCTATTCAGCAAGTATTAACCTCAGCCCCTGCCAAGTCATGGGGACTCTCTGGTCCTCCTCATCTCATTTGGCAGGAGTTTCACCTTCATCCTTTCTCCCAACAGTTTGTGGTTTAGCTCTCTACGGGCTCCCTCCTGCATGGTGCCAGGTATCCCACTCCCACTGGTCACCCTAATGTTCACTCCTCACAGTACCGCTCCGTAGCATTGAGAAACACTTATTCCCTCAACACCCTTGGGAAGTAAAGAAGTGCAATTATGCTTTTATGGCTCTGAAGTTGCAGCAAAGGAAGGTGAAGGGATGAATTTACAAAGGCACTTATATTTCGGGGCCCTCAGCACTGACTAAACACCTTCCAGCTTTGGGCACCCAAAGCAAAACCTGCAATATTCAGTGATTCCAGTCTGTCTTTTCATTTAAAGAGAAAGGCTTCCTTCTCACACAGAGTCTGGGGCAAACACACTTGCTCTAGGTAAGAATGATGAGAATTCTTGAAGGAAGCAAAGCTTCATCCGAAATAGGACAATCAATTAATCACCATGTTCCAAACCTTTTCTTGAACACTTCCCAAACAACCCTCCAGCAAGTATTGCCCCAAAACAAGGACGTGGACACACAGAAGAAAAGCTCTTTTATTTTTAACTTATCTACACGCCTTCCAAGAGGCTTGCTCCATGACAATATCTCAAGGGAATTACGTGTGACTTGAACACATTCACACCAAACCTGTATCACTCCATTACTAAACCCTGAGTCAAAGTGATGCATTTCTTCTAACAGGAGGGGCTAGGGTTGGTCTTGAAGATGGGGCCTGTAGACCTTCAGTAGCCTTCACTGTGTAGCTGCAGCTATAATGCAGTTTTTCAAATGTGAGTTGTACAATCACAGCTTGGAAACATTTCAGTGTGGAAACTCTGCCCGGCTTCATTTTTAATTTTGTGTCCTGTTTAAAGATTAACTGTGAACCACAGTACCATATTCCAGCTGGCTCTGCTCTGAAGAAGCCCATCCTACAGCAACGTAGGACTTCTGCTCAAACCAGGATCTTCTTGTGGCATGCTGTACTTCCCCACAGCTCACAGAGCCCTGTCCCTAATTAGTGCAACCTTATCAAAGGAGGTGCACATGCAGGTCAAGCCACTGTGCGCACAAACGTGGCTGGCACATGTAGTGTGAAGAGAACAGCATTTCAGTAAGGGTTACACCTGCAAACCTCTGCCTGGCTATTTTTGCTACCAGGTTTGGGTAACTGCAAAGCAGTGAGCTGTAACTGTCATACACAGGATGAAAGACAATAATTTGTACGGAGAATAAATTGAGTGCAGTTAAACAATCTCCTTGCTGCAATCTTCAATTAAAAAAAAATATGAAAGGAAATGAGTGAATAATTCCTTTCCTCCCTAAGGAATAAGAGAAACCAGATCTTCAGAAACAGGAAGTATAAACATCAAGGCAAGATCTATTCCCAAACAAACTCATCTACAGAGCAAATACATTAAAAGTTTTTTTCCATTAAAACATATTTGTTTCTCCGCTTATGAACCAAACAGAGCAAATTGCACACACATTTGAAGTTCTGCATTAAAAATGTGTACAAACATTTCCAATAATCAAGATGACTGCAAAATGCTTGCGCCAAGTATTTCAATAGATCTCCTTCATTTGAAGATGGTTCATATCCATCACATGATATTGGTTCCATGCCAGCATTTCAGCCTGAAGTAGTCAAACATCATGAGTCAGCTCCACTCGAAACCGTTTCAGTGACTTGAAATGAAACACAACACACCCAACTCCTGGGTTCTTTGTAAACTGCCTTTTATCTTACACATATCTATATCACTCTTTTCAGGCTCCCTTTTTCTAACACTAAGTTAAGACATTTACTACAGAATTTAATACCTTAAACGAGATAAAGGCCATTTTCTTACAGTCATGTTGTTCCAAGAACCGGAAGGTTAAAACACTATTTATCACAAGGGAATCCTGAAGGTCAACTTGCTGCTCCAAGACTGTGAAAGCGAGCTGAAATCTTCCCAAATCCGTTAAGTACTCTCAAGTTATTTGATTGCAGGGGGTGAACCACAGCAGCCAGCAGCATCACCCGGGGATGACACTGGCTGTGGCACTGCCTGGGACACTCTTCACCTTAAGTTATCAAGCTGTCAAATAAATAATGCCCCTGGCAGAGGAAATGGATCCCTGGCATGTGGCACATCAGGGTGTAAATGTACCTGGGAAAGCTCCTGTTTCTGCTTAATCTGGGTTATACCTTTGCAGTGATTTCTCTGTTTAGGATTCTAACTTGTTACTTTCGTTTATGGCTTTTTCTTAGCAGCCATCAACCCCAAAACACACCACTTAAAAACCCAACAAAATAACACACACACACATAACCCCCTCCCAAAGCAAACACAATTAAGCCAACCCACACTGAAAACCCCACTAACCCTCCAAATAAAATTAAAGAGCCAAGAGCTCATCATGCACATCTACAGGGATTTTATTTGTAAAGTCAATGCTCCCTCTCTCCTACATGGGCAGAACCTGTGCCTTATATCCTTCCAAGTACCAGCACAAATAACAAGAAAAGCTACCCAGAGTTTTTCTTAATCTGAGCCTTAAGACAGCCTCATGTCAGTTTGGTTAGTTTAAAGCCAGAGAAGCTCAGGATCAAAATATTCCACCAAAGAAACCCTTCTGCAGCCTGTTGGACATCAATGTTAAAAAACAAAACAAATAAAAAAAAAAAAAACCAACCCAAAAAACGAAAGGAAGGAGAAAATTTCCCCTTTATACTCTCCAGTGTTCATAAAGGAGCGCTGCATAGAACTGTCACAATAGGTTAATATGACAGTATAAAAGCCAATACTCGCCCTGGGATTATACAATAAATAGACTCCATTAAACTACTCTGTAAACTCTCGTGTGAGATATTTCTCTTTGATCCAGAACTTAATAGGAATTATTTAATCATAATGAGATGGTAATAAAACAGCATCACCTGAATAAGCTATTTTATTACCTGTTTTATAATTAGCTCTTCTTCATTATAATTCTTTCAGATATTTCAAGCTCATAATGTAAAGGGCACATACAGAAGAATCTGGAGCAGACATGTATTTGTGCTAAGGAATCCTCTGTAGAGCATCCACTAGTTTTGATATTTATAGAGTTTATGGCTGCCCTCAAGGGGGAACTCCCTAGGGCAATCTCATCACACAGATGACAGAGAAAGGATGGTGTCCTCTCCATGCAGACCATGTCTGTCTGCTCTCTCTTGCTCCTGTAGTCCCTCATTCCTTCCCTTCCCACCGGTGAGGTCTAAGGACTCAGTTCAAAACTAACATGGTCTAGGTTTGGGGGTTTTTGCTGGGTTACTTTTCAATACCACAGCTACACATGCATTTGTGTCAACACCAAAGAAATGACAGCAAAATCCGAGAAAGACAAGACCTCTGCCATCTGGTGTTTATAAGTAAATCCATGCTTTAACCCAGCTCTACTGACCATGTCACACAAATCTTTTTTCAAAGACCAAGAAAATCTGGTTACAGCTTCTGTAAGAAATAAACCACCCTTTGTGACCTCCAAGCTTGTGCCAAATATCAAGTTCCTGCACCAGAGTTATGCTAGACCTTAAAAACTGCCGACACATCACATAAGCTTGGAAAACCAGGATGGCTTTGCACCAAAGCATGTTGTTGAGTATGACTAGACCACCATGACCAATGCTTTCCAAAACTACCTGGGACACACAGGCACACGCCATGCAAAATACGTGAATCATTTCTTTTCACTTGTCAAAGCTACAGGCAACTGAAAAAGTCTTACAGTGGAAAGCATCAAGAATCCTTAACTGAAAATAAGGGCATAGCATGTGCATACACTGAGCTGTTTAAAAAGTAATGTGACATAATTAGATTTTACATTTCTGGAAAGGGTTTTTGATCACACAGATGTATAACCAGAAGCCCTTACAGAGCATCCTACAATTTTTAATGTTCATACACCCTGTACAGCTGCACATCTCTTAAACAAGGCTGTAAAAGGCAGTGATCACTCTTACATTCCTCTATTCTAAAACTTTATTTAAACCTATTAAATCTTGCCACCACTATGAATTTTCTCTTTCGAGCTACACATCCCTTCTAAGTATTTTCACACAGATATCACAGCAGTTGTGAGTATTAGAGTAATACGTTGGTATTGTTAATAATTTCCTTTAGCGTACATATTAAGTCAGTCACACCGTGTTTTTACTTGGGGTTGTCTTTGAGACCTCAAAAAAGTATTAACGCATAACTTCACAAGCCTTTAAATGCTGTTGAGCCCCTAACATAAAATTCATGCCAGAAACCAATGCCCTGGCTGAATGCATGTGAAGTGTTAGGCAAGTTTCACTCTAGTAAGAATGTAATTGGATTAAAACACACCATTTGATAATTTTGCAGTTAGTCACCAACATAAGCGCGTAAGTGATTTCAATTTTGTAGGAAACAAGTCATCTGGGTGGATGATTTGGTGGAAACTTATTTTTAGGAAATTAGGAAAGGCTGTACTATTTAAAACCATGTCAAAGGTGCAACTGAAAAATGTTGCATAAAATTCTG